>NC_135234.1:569591551-571991551 GCF_051348905.1 Ranitomeya variabilis | reverse complement strand
GGTGGTGCAGTGCTTCCTGAAAAGTTACCCGGGGTTACCCGACCTGCTCCTCAAAGTGCGCAGACTTTGCTTGCATATCCGCCGTTCGCCCGTACACTCCAGCCGTATGCAGAACTATCAGCGGTCTTTGAACCTTCCCCAGCATCGCCTAATCATCGACGTTGCAACAAGGTGGAACTCCACACTGCACATGCTTCAGAGACTGTGCGAACAGAGGCGTGCTGTTATGTTTTTGTGGGAGGATACACATACACGGGCAGGCAGTTGGATGGCAGACATGGAGTTGTCAGGTGTGCAGTGGTCGAAGCTACAAGACCTGTGTCAAGTCTTTCAGTGTTTTGAGGAATGCACACGGCTGGTTAGTGCAGACAACGCCATAATAAGCATGAGCATCCCCCTAATGCATCTGCTGATGCAAAGTTTGACGCACATAAAGGAGCAGGCATCTGCAGCCGAGGAAGAGGAAAGCCTTGATGACAGTAAGCCATTGTCTGGTCAGGGCCGTGTAGAGGACGCGGGAGCGGGCGAAGAGGAGGAGGAGGACGAGGAGGATGATGGGGATGAGTACTTTTTGAATGAGGAAGCTTCTCCTGGGCCAACAGAAATTAGTGGCATTGCAAGGCCGGGTTCTGTTTTTTTAAGGGAGACAAGTGACGTAGATTTGCCTGTAACTGCCCCTCCAACCAGCACAACCGCAGATTTGACAACTGGAACTTTGGCCCACATGGCGGATTATGCCTTACGTATCCTCAAAAGGGACACACGCATTATTAAAATGATGAGCGATGATGATTACTGGTTGGCCTGCATCCTTGACCCTCGCTATAAAGGCAAATTGCAAAATATTATGCCACATGAGAACCTCGAACAAATATTAGCAACCAAACAAGCTACTCTTGTAGACCGTTTGATTCAGGCATTCCCAGCACACAGCGCCGGTGATGGTTCTCACACAAGCTGCAGGGGGCTACATGGCAGAGGTGTTAGAGGTGCACAGATCAGAAGTGGCGTTGGACAGAGGGGTTTTCTGACCAGGTTGTGGAGTGATTTTGCAATGACCGCAGACAGGACAGGTACTGCAGCATCTATTCAAAGTGACAGGAGACAACATTTGTCCAGTATGGTTACTAACTATTTTTCATCCCTTATCGATGTTCTCCCTCAACCGTCATTCCCATTTGATTACTGGGCATCCAAATTAGACACCTGGCCTGAATTGGCAGAATATGCATTGCAGGAGCTTGCTTGCCCAGCAGCTAGTGTGCTATCAGAAAGAGTATTCAGTGCTGCTGGTTCAATATTAACCGAAAAAATGACTCGTCTGGCTACCCAAAATGTGGATGATCTCACCTTCATTAAAATGAACCACTCCTGGATTTCAAATTATTTTGCCCCACCTTTCCCGGCTGACACCTAGCTTTCCTATCAAAATTGCTTGCTTGTGGACTGGTCTTACTGAGTGTTCCAATCTCTTAATTTACAGCAGCTGTTTGTCCAGCATACGACATGTTTACACCTCCCCCAATGGGAAAACTCCCCCCACGAGGCCGTGGTCTCGCCACTTGGCGCAAGCACCCGTTACAGTGCTGTTTGTCTGAACAGGTGGGTGTGCCCGCTTTTGGTCGACGGCACTGCCACTGGGTCCCTCATAGTACAATGTAGTGTCTCTGGCGGTGGTGGTGCGTACCCAACGTCAGACACACCGTTGTAACATGAGGGGCCCTGGGGCGGTACCGCCGGCCACAAGAGAGTTCCCCCCCTCAGCTCAAACTGTGCTCTACCACGTTCAAAATTATCTCGCACAGCTCCACCAATGTTTAGTCTATGCGCTGACATCATTCAATGCCTGGCCCTGACAAACAATACCAATTTGTTGGCATCTATGATGCTAGTTAAAGTAGTCTGGGTCAGTGTCCTATATTGACACCAGTAAATAGTAATTTACTGCCAAATTACTTTGTCATAAACTCTGCAGATGAGCCCACCCCTGTACCTAAGCATGCCACCCTTTTTTAATTTATTGTTGTTTTGCGAGACATTAACATCTATTTATTTTTTGGGAGTACTAACTGTGTCAGACACTCCTTGCAATACTCCTCCACTGACCACAATGATGCCTGTGTATCCATGTAACCGATTTAAAACTGCCATGAGCCTATTGTTTGTTATTTTAGGCCTTTGATAGCCTGTCTGCGGTCCCTACTTGCAATACTCCTCCACTGACCACAATGCTGCCTGGAGTGCCTGCCTGTGTATCCATGTAACCGATTTAAAACTGCCATGAGCCTATTGTTTGTTATGTTAGGCCTTTGTTAGCCTGTCTGCGGTCCCTACTTGCAATACTTCTCCATTGACCACAATGCTGCCTGGAGTGCCTGCCTGTGTATCCATGTAACCGATTTAAAACTGCCATGAGCCTATTGTTTGTTATTTTAGGCCTTTGATAGCCTGTCTGCGGTCCCTACTTGCAATACTCCTGCACTGACCACAATGCTGCCTGGAGTGCCTGCCTGTGTATCCATGTAACCGATTTAAAACTGCCATGAGCCTATTGTTTGTTATGTTAGGCCTTTGTTAGCCTGTCTGCGGTCCCTACTTGCAATACTCCTCCACTGACCACAATGCTGCCTGGAGTGCCTGCCTGTGTATCCATGTAACCGATTTAAAACTGCCATGAGCCTATTGTTTGTTATGTTAGGCCTTTGTTAGCCTGTCTGCGGTCCCTACTTGCAATACTCCTCCACTGACCACAATGCTGCCTGGAGTGCCTGCCTGTGTATCCATGTAACCGATTTAAAACTGCCATGAGCCTATTGTTTGTTATTTTAGGCCTTTGATAGCCTGTCTGCGGTCCCTACTTGCAATACTCCTGCACTGACCACAATGCTGCCTGGAGTGCCTGCCTGTGTATCCATGTAACCGATTTAAAACTGCCATGAGCCTATTGTTTGTTATGTTAGGCCTTTGTTAGCCTGTCTGCGGTCCTTACTTGCAATACTCCTCCACTGACCACAATGCTGCCTGGAGTGCCTGCCTGTGTATCCATGTAACCGATTTAAAACTGCCATGAGCCTATTGTTTGTTATGTTAGGCCTTTGTTAGCCTGTCTGCGGTCCCTACTTGCAATACTCCTCCACTGACCACAATGCTGCCTGGAGTGCCTGCCTGTGTATCCATGTAACCGATTTAAAACTGCCATGAGCCTATTGTTTGTTATGTTAGGCCTTTGTTAGCCTGTCTGCGGTCCCTACTTGCAATACTCCTCCACTGACCACAATGCTGCCTGGAGTGCCTGCCTGTGTATCCATGTAACCGATTTAAAACTGCCATGAGCCTATTGTTTGTTATTTTAGGCCTTCGTTAGCCTGTCTGCGGTCCCTTCTTGCAATACTCCTCCACTGACCACACCAATGCTGCCCGTGTACCCCTGGAACCTATTTAAAAGTTCATAGAGCCTAGTTATATATTTTATTTACTATTAATAAGGCCATGATGGAGAACGCTGTACCACGCTACAAGCTAACCAGTCGACACTTCTTTTGCGAGAAAAGCCATCCCAACCCTCCAACAGCATGTAAAAGACCGCATTGTCCATGCACTCTGGCAATCTGTGAGTACAAAGGTGCACCTGACAACAGACGCATGGACCTGTAGGCATGGCCACGGAAGATTACGTGTCCATTACGGTGCAATGGGTTAATGTGGTGGATGCATGGTCCACAGGGGACAGCCTACTAAGTCTGTCTGCAGTCCCTAATTCAAATTGTCCTCCACTGTCTAAATCTGAGCTTCAACCTTCTGGCTTTCGGCCTACAGTATCAGATATTAAACTGCATTTGGCCTTCAACTTTGGTTACGGCCTACTAATGGTGTCTGCCGCTCCCTGGTGTTGTTCTCCACTGTATAAAGCTGAGCTTCCACCTTCTGGCTCTAATTTTTTTTTATTTTTTTTTAAGTGCTGTTTGGGGCATAATACCTCTGTTTGCTGCTCCCTAGTGTTGACCTCAACTGAATAAAGCTGAGCTTCAACCTTCTGGCTCTCATTAAGTGCTGTTTTTTAAAAACTTGGTGGTTAGGGCCTACTAACGGTGTCTGCTGCTCCCTGGTGTTTGTCCTCAACTGAATAAAGCTGAGCTTCAACCTTCTGGCTTTCGGCCTATAGTATCAGATATTAAACTGCATTTGGCCTTCAACTTTGGTTACGGCCAACTAACGGTGTCTGCCCCTCCCTGGTGTTGACCTCCACTGTATAAAGCTGAGCTTCAACCTTCTGGCTCTCATTAAGTGCTGTTTTTTTAAAACTTGGTGGTTAGGGCCTACTAACGGTGTCTGCCGCTCCCTGGTGTTTGTCCTCAACTGAATAAAGCTGAGCTTCAACCTTCTGGCTTTTGGCCTATAGTATCAGATATTAAACTGCATTTGGCCTTCAACTTTGGTTACGGCCTACTAACGGTGTCTGCCCCTCCCTGGTGTTGTCCTCCACTGTATAAAGCTGAGCTTCAGTCTTTAGGCTTTTGGCCTAAAGTATCAGATATTAAACTGCATTTGGCCTATTAGTGTGTTTGGGCCCTTAAAACAGTGTTTGCTGCTCCTGGGTTTGCTACTCCACTGAACAAAGCAATGCCGCCTGTTTAGTCCTGTTACCAATTTTGAACTGCATTTAGCCTACTTTATTCTTTGGCCCTATATCTGTTTCCTCCTCATCCTGCCCATTGCCCAGCCACTGCTAGATGAGTCTGCTGGTACATTGACCTAGACCACTACATTCCCCTTGCACTCTACACAGCCAGAATCTGACCCTGCTGAAAGTAAGGTTCCCCTTCCCGCATGTTATACCACCTTACACAGGGACAAAGAGGAAGGTGCAGATGAAAGTGCAGGTTCCTTCATCAGGTGGGGGGGACATACTCGTTGGTGACGTCACTGGCACAGGGCCCCTCAGAGTACGCAAAAGTGTCGCTGCTGGTGGGAGGCGCCCCCGCCATGCAAACACACCGCTGTACTTTGAGGGGCCCTGTGCCAGTGCCAATGCCAACGAGTGGGCCCCCCCTGCTTGCTCAGGATCACAGCACTTGCAACGTTGAAATACTTACCTCTCCCTGCTCCACCGCCGTGACGTAGTCCACGATTCCTGGGCCCACTAAAACCTTGAACCAGCCCTACCCCCCACAACTTTTGCCAAATGACCCCAAGTTCCAATGAACAACTATTATTATAAAGTTAATTAAGATTGACAAGCTTCAGAAACAAGAATGGATGTTTTTGGCATTAAAATGGGCACTGTAGGTGTTTTCCTGGCCTCCACTCACTGCCGACTATGCTTCCCCATTGACTTGCATTGGGTTTCGTGTTTCGGTCGATCCCCGACTTTTAGCGATAATCGGCCGACTGCACTCGACTCGACTCTGGACAAAGTCGGGTTTCACAAAACCCGACTCGATCTTTAAAAAATGAAAGTCGCTCAACCCTACTGGTCAGTTTTAGCATTTGGTGAACGTGGTAAAAAACATCCAAAAAACCGTTGTGGAATTGCTCTAGAGCAGTGATGTTTTGGGCCTATCACTTGGAAACACGGAAGGGAAATGGCTGCATCTTATATTGGTCAAAACTACTGATAGGTTCCCTTTAAGGTATCAATCACTTTTATAAATATTAGAAAGAGACAAAGTCTGTCTCATGAGTTCCAATGTTAAAATGGGTGGTACCTATTCCAAGTGGAAGGATAATAAAAATAGGTTTAACATAGAGCAAGAGAACTCATCTTCTCAAAAAGTATGTCACCCCATAGAGTTTTGTTGTGTGAAAGTTGGAAAACCAATCTCAATTGTAAAATCCCTCCAGGTCCATGATAGAGAACTCAGAAAAATTTGAAAGATTTGACACCAGAAAATAAAAATTGCACCTTAAGGCCCCAACTCATTAGATGACTGATTGTGCAGCCGACAGCCATGACAATCTTCTCTCCCATACACAGGAGCACTCACTCTGCTTAGAACTCCTGTGTTCTCTTTGAGAAAGCTGATAAAATATATCTCTGCCAGCTGCTTATCTCTGAAAGAACAAAGCAATGGGCTGTCCAAATTTTGACATGCCCAATCGAAATCTTCCCCAGTAACCAATTTGTCGGCAGCCTACAAATTGGAGTGTCAGATCAACCCATCGATATCGGCAGATGTGGCTGACAATAGTATAAGGCCCCTTTCACATATCAGGTTTTTTCTGCCAGGCTAAATCCGGCATCGCGCCGTAGCAACGGATCCAGCATAAATTGTGGAAAACTGATGCGACGGATCCGTTTTTTCGCTAGAACCGTCTAGCTAAAAATTGGATCTGTCCCATCCGTTTCGTCCATTTTTTTAATCCATTTTATGATGGATCAGGTTTTTAAAAATGCCCATGGGAGGCTCTCAAATGTGATTGGTTCCTGAAAACCTATATATATACAGTGTTCCAACAGCCCATCTTTGACAGATTGTAGAGGAGCAAGTTGCAAAGATGGAAGGCATGATGGCAAACATTCTGAAGATATCTATGAATTTTTCTTTTGAGGCAAATCATTTGAAAGTGATTGTTCTGGAGAAGGAGCAAGAGAGACAGCAGTGCATCATGCGTCTGCGGCGATGGTGTTTTTGGATTCACCCGGTAACAGCACAGAGTGACGCATGTTTTTTTTCTACTTAATACATGGAGTTACGAGGAAACCCCGAGAAGTTTTTCAGATACGTGCGGATGAAAGCGGAAAACTTCGACTTGTTGGTGGATTGGACACCTTATCGCAAGAAGTGATACATATTGCCGCTTCTCAGTTTCACCGGCGGAGCGTCTGATGGTGACTAGGGTTGAGCGAAACGGGTCGATCATTTTCAAAAGTCGCCGACTTTTGGCTAAGTCGGCGTCTCATGAAACCCGATCCGACCCCTGTGCTTGTCGGCCATGCGGTACGCGACTTTCGCGCCAAAGTCGCGTTTCAATGACGCGAAAAGCGCCATTTCTCAGCCAATGAAGGTGAACGCAGAGTGTGGGCAGCGTGATGACATAGATCCTGGTCCCCACCATCTTAGAGAAGGGCATTGCAGTGATTGGCTTGCTGTCTGCGGCGTCACAGGGGCTATAAAGGGGCGTTCCCGCCGACCGCCATCTTACTGCTGCTGATCTGAGCTTAGGGACAGGTTGCTGCCGCTTCATCAGAAGCAGGGAGAGCGTTAGGCAGGGTCCACTAACCACCAAACCGCTTGTGCTGCAGCGATTTCCACTGTCCAACACCACCTTCGGTGTGCAGGAACAGTGGAAGCTATTTTTTTTTTTTTTTCCCCTCAGCGCTGTAGCTCATTGGGCTGCCCTAGAAGGCTCCGTGATAGCTGTATTGCTGTGTGTACGCCACTGTGGAAACCAACTGCTTTTTTCAAAGCACATATCCTCTTGTTCCTTCCTTTCTGCACAGCTATCTTTTTTGTTTGTCCACACTTTTTATTTAATTTGTGCATCAGTCCACTCCTATTGCTGCCTGCCATACCTGGCTTACATTACTGCAGGGAGATAGTAATTGTAGGACAGTTTTTTTTTTTTTTTTGTTTTTTTTTTGTGGGAGATTAAGATTGGCATTTCTGCTACAGTGCCATCCCTGTGTGTGCCATCTCTCACTGAGTGGGCCATAGAAAGCCTATTTATTTTTTCCGTGATTTGTGTTCTAAAATCTACCTCAACACAGAAACACTACATCAATCAGTGGGAGAAAAATATTGGCCTCAGTCAGGGCTTGTGTGCCACTGCTGTGTGTGCGCTATCTCTCATTCAGTGGGCTATAGCAAGCCTATATTTTTTTTTTTTTTTTTTTTTTAATATTATTTGGTTTCAAAAGTCTCCCTGAAAAAAAAAAAAAACCTAAAAAAACAGTGGGAGAGTAATATTGCCCTTTCAGCTTGTGTGCCAGTCTTGACTCCTGGGTGTGCCACCTCTCTCCCTCTCATTCAGTGGGCCATAGAAAGCCTATTTATTTTTTTTTTTAAATATTATTGGGTTTCTAAAGTCTCCCTGAAAAAAACAAAAAATACATAAAAAAACAGTGGGAGAGTAATATTGCCCTTTCAGCTTGTGTGCCAGTCTTGACTCCTGGGTGTGCCACCTCTCTCCCTTTCATTCAGTGGGCCATAGAAAGCCTATTTTTTTTTTTTTAATATTATTTGGTTTCTAATTCTCCCTGAAAAAAAAAAAAAAACCTAAAAAAACAGTGGGAGAGTAATATTGCCCTTTCAGCTTGTGTGCCAGTCTTGACTCCTGGGTGTGCCACCTCTCTCCCTCTCATTCAGTGGGCCATAGAAAGCCTATTTATTTTTTTTTTTTAATATTATTTGGTTTCTAATTCTCCCTGAAAAAAAAAAAAAAACCTAAAAAAACAGTGGGAGAGTAATATTGCCCTTTCAGCTTGTGTGCCAGTCTTGACTCCTGGGTGTGCCACCTCTCTCCCTCTCATTCAGTGGGCCATAGAAAGCCTATTTATTTTTTTTTTTAAATATTATTGGGTTTCTAAAGTCTCCCTGAAAAAACAAAAAATACATAAAAAAACAGTGGGAGAGTAATATTGCCCTTTCAGCTTGTGTGCCAGTCTTGACTCCTGGGTGTGCCACCTCTCTCCCTTTCATTCAGTGGGCCATAGAAAGCCTATTTTTTTTTTTTTTAATATTATTTGGTTTCTAATTCTCCCTGAAAAAAAAAAAAAAACCTAAAAAAACAGTGGGAGAGTAATATTGCCCTTTCAGCTTGTGTGCCAGTCTTGACTCCTGGGTGTGCCACCTCTCTCCCTCTCATTCAGTGGGCCATAGAAAGCCTATTTATTTTTTTTTTTAAATATTATTGGGTTTCTAAAGTCTCCCTGAAAAAACAAAAAATACATAAAAAAACAGTGGGAGAGTAATATTGCCCTTTCAGCTTGTGTGCCAGTCTTGACTCCTGGGTGTGCCACCTCTCTCCCTTTCATTCAGTGGGCCATAGAAAGCCTATTTTTTTTTTTTTTAATATTATTTGGTTTCTAATTCTCCCTGAAAAAAAAAAAAAAACCTAAAAAAACAGTGGGAGAGTAATATTGCCCTTTCAGCTTGTGTGCCAGTCTTGACTCCTGGGTGTGCCACCTCTCTCCCTCTCATTCAGTGGGCCATAGAAAGCCTATTTATTTTTTTTTTTAAATATTATTGGGTTTCTAAAGTCTCCCTGAAAAAACAAAAAATACATAAAAAAACAGTGGGAGAGTAATATTGCCCTTTCAGCTTGTGTGCCAGTCTTGACTCCTGGGTGTGCCACCTCTCTCCCTTTCATTCAGTGGGCCATAGAAAGCCTATTTTTTTTTTTTTTAATATTATTTGGTTTCTAATTCTCCCTGAAAAAAAAAAAAAAACCTAAAAAAACAGTGGGAGAGTAATATTGCCCTTTCAGCTTGTGTGCCAGTCTTGACTCCTGGGTGTGCCACCTCTCTCCCTCTCATTCAGTGGGCCATAGAAAGCCTATTTATTTTTTTTTTAAAATATTATTGGGTTTCTAAAGTCTCCCTGAAAAAACAAAAAATACATAAAAAAACAGTGGGAGAGTAATATTGCCCTTTCAGCTTGTGTGCCAGTCTTGACTCCTGGGTGTGCCACCTCTCTCCCTTTCATTCAGTGGGCCATAGAAAGCCTATTTTTTTTTTTTTTAATATTATTTGGTTTCTAATTCTCCCTGAAAAAAAAAAAAAAACCTAAAAAAACAGTGGGAGAGTAATATTGCCCTTTCAGCTTGTGTGCCAGTCTTGACTCCTGGGTGTGCCACCTCTCTCCCTCTCATTCAGTGGGCCATAGAAAGCCTATTTATTTTTTTTTTTAAATATTATTGGGTTTCTAAAGTCTCCCTGAAAAAACAAAAAATACATAAAAAAACAGTGGGAGAGTAATATTGCCCTTTCAGCTTGTGTGCCAGTCTTGACTCCTGGGTGTGCCACCTCTCTCCCTTTCATTCAGTGGGCCATAGAAAGCCTATTTTTTTTTTTTTTAATATTATTTGGTTTCTAATTCTCCCTGAAAAAAAAAAAAAAACCTAAAAAAACAGTGGGAGAGTAATATTGCCCTTTCAGCTTGTGTGCCAGTCTTGACTCCTGGGTGTGCCACCTCTCTCCCTCTCATTCAGTGGGCCATAGAAAGCCTATTTATTTTTTTTTTTAAATATTATTGGGTTTCTAAAGTCTCCCTGAAAAAACAAAAAATACATAAAAAAACAGTGGGAGAGTAATATTGCCCTTTCAGCTTGTGTGCCAGTCTTGACTCCTGGGTGTGCCACCTCTCTCCCTTTCATTCAGTGGGCCATAGAAAGCCTATTTTTTTTTTTTTTAATATTATTTGGTTTCTAATTCTCCCTGAAAAAAAAAAAAAAACCTAAAAAAACAGTGGGAGAGTAATATTGCCCTTTCAGCTTGTGTGCCAGTCTTGACTCCTGGGTGTGCCACCTCTCTCCCTCTCATTCAGTGGGCCATAGAAAGCCTATTTATTTTTTTTTTTAAATATTATTGGGTTTCTAAAGTCTCCCTGAAAAAACAAAAAATACATAAAAAAACAGTGGGAGAGTAATATTGCCCTTTCAGCTTGTGTGCCAGTCTTGACTCCTGGGTGTGCCACCTCTCTCCCTTTCATTCAGTGGGCCATAGAAAGCCTATTTTTTTTTTTTTTTTAATATTATTTGGTTTCTAATTCTCCCTGAAAAAAAAAAAAAAACCTAAAAAAACAGTGGGAGAGTAATATTGCCCTTTCAGCTTGTGTGCCAGTCTTGACTCCTGGGTGTGTCACCTCTCTCCCTCTCATTCAGTGGGCCATAGAAAGCCTATTTATTTTTTTTTTTAAATATTATTATTGGGTTTCTAAAGTCTCCCTGAAAAAACAAAAAATACATAAAAAAACAGTGGGAGAGTAATATTGCCCTTTCAGCTTGTGTGCCAGTCTTGACTCCTGGGTGTGCCACCTCTCTCCCTCTCATTCAGTGGGCCATAGAAAGCCTTTTTTTTTTTTGGTTTTTTTAATATTATTTGGTTTCTAAAGTCTCCCTGAAAAAAACAAAAAAAACATAAAAAACAGTGGGAGAGTAATATTGCCCTTTCAGCTTGTGCGCCAGTCTTGACTCCTGGTTGTGCCACCTCTCTCTCTCTAATTGTGGGCCATAGAAAGCCTTTTTTTTTTTTTTTTTTAATATTATTTGGTTTCTAAAGTCTCCCTGAGAAAAAAAAATAAATAAATTAGGTGGGAGATTAATATTGACATTAGTGCTTGAGTGACAGTCCTGCGTGTGTGTCATCTCTGTGATTTTGTGCCACAGAAAACAGAGTGTGTAACATTGTGCCTGATTTTCCTTGTGGTCTCACCAACCTGTTAAGGGATATTGAAATCATACTGAAGTTATAGCTCACCGTGTAAGTTGTTTGATAGCAACAAATAAAGTTACTTTGGTTAAGATTTTAAAACAATGAGGAAGTCTGGTGCAAGAGGTCGTCGTGGGCGTTCATTGTCAGCTGGTAATGATGGTAGTGGTAGTGGAGCATCAGGTGGTCGTGGGGATAAAAATATTCCACCTAAGTCTGGAGCTGTGGAGCCAGTTTCGTCGTCAGGCTACACAAGGCCTCGAACGCTCTCTTTTCTGGGAGTAGGAAAACCGCTTTTAAAGGCGGAGCAGCAACAGCAAGTTTTGGCTTACATTGCAGACTCAGCCTCTAGCTCTTTTGCCTCCTCTTCCGAAACTGGTAAATGTAAAAGCAGCGCGTCGCTTGTGGATGTTCACGGTCAGGGACAAGTCGCTTCCTTGTCCTCCTCAGCAAAAACTACAACAAGAGAGAAGGATGCAGCAGGCGACACAACGGGTCACTCCATGGAGCTCTTTACACATACCGTCCCTGGCTTAGAAAGTGAAACATTTAACAGGCCATGCCCATTACAAGTATATTCTGACATGGAGTGCACTGATGCACAGCCACAGCCAGAGTACTATGCTGCTCCTTTGACTCAGACCACCACATTGCCCTCTCAGGGTACAGATCCACAATCAGACCCTGATGAGACTATGTTGCCCCGCCACGAACGCTATACCACCGACCGACACAGTGACACAGACGAAGTTGCACACGAGCTCGAAGAGGAGGTAATAGATGACCCAGTTATTGACCCCGATTGGCAGCCATTGGGGGAACAGGGTGCAGGCGGCAGTAGTTCAGAAGCGGAGGTGGAGGAGGGGCCGCAGCAGGCATCAACATCGCAACAGGTTCCATCTGCCGGGCCCGTATCTGGACCAAAACGCGTGTCAAAGCCAAAACCTGTTGGAGCACAGCGTTGCCATCCGGTTAAAGCTCAGTCTGCAATCCCTGAAAAGGGATCAGAGTCTAGGAAGAGTGCAGTCTGGCATTTTTTTAAACAACATCCAACTGATCAGCGCAAAGTCATCTGTCAAAAATGTTCAACTAGCTTAAGCAGAGGTCAGAATCTGAAAAGTCTAAATACTAGTTGCATGCATAGACACTTAACCACCATGCATTCTCAAGCCTGGACTAACTACCAAACGTCCCTCAAGGTTGTAGCACCCTCGGCCAATGAAGCTAGTCAGCAACGCAACATCCCTTCCGTCACTGTAAGGCCACCATTTTCCGCACCACCGGCAGTATCTGTGCAGGTTTCTTTGCCAGCCAAAAGCAGTCAGGGTCAGGGAATCACCAGTTTTGTAGGAGGAAATATTGCATGTAGGGCACCGGCGGAAACAATACCGTCTCCAACCGTCTCTCAGTCTGCCATGTCCACCGGCACACCCGAAAGTTCCACGATCTACAGCTCTCCAGTCCAGCTCACCCTACATGAGACTCTGGTTAGAAAAAGGAAGTACTTATCCTCGCATCCGCGTACACAGGGTTTTAACGCCCACATAGCTAGACTAATCTCGTTAGAGATGATGCCCTACCGGTTAGTTGAAAGCGAAGCTTTCAAAGCCCTGATGGAGTACGCTGAACCACGATACGAGCTACCCAGTCGACACTTTTTTTCCAGAAAAGCCATCCCAGCCCTGCACCAGCATGTTAAACAGCGCATCGTCCATGCACTCAGGCAATCTGTGAGTACAAAGGTGCACCTGACTACAGATGCATGGACCAGTAGGCATGGCCAGGGACGTTATGTGTCCATCACGGCACACTGGGTGAATGTGGTGGATGCAGGGTCCACAGGCGACATCAATTTAGGGACAGTTGTGCCTAGCCCACGGTCTAGGAAACAGTTGGCTGTAGGCGTTCGCACCCCCTCCTCCTCCTCCTCGTCCTCCTGCAGAAGCTACAGCTCTTCCACAGAACGCAGTCGGCCAACCACTCCATCGGCAGATGACACTGTTGCACACCAGTTGTCCCATTATGGGCCAGCTACTGCCAAGCGTCAGCAGGCTGTATTGGCTATGAAGTGTTTGGGCGACAACAGACACACCGCGGAAGTTCTGTCCGAGTTCTTGCAACAAGAAACGCAGTCGTGGCTGGGCACAGTAGATCTTGAGGCAGGCAAGGTAGTGAGTGATAACGGAAGGAATTTCATGGCTGCCATCTCCCTTTCCCAACTGAAACACATTCCTTGCCTGGCTCACACCTTAAACCTGGTGGTGCAGTGCTTATTGAAAACTTATCCTGGGTTCTCCGACCTGCTCCTCAAAGTGCGTGCACTTTGCTCACATATCCGACGTTCGCCTGTACACGCCAGCCGTATGCAGACCTATCAGCGGTCTTTGAACCTTCCCCAGCATCGCCTAATCATAGACGTTGCAACAAGGTGGAACTCAACACTGCACATGCTTCAGAGACTGTGCGAACAGAGGCGTGCTGTTATTTATTTGTGGGAGGATACACGGGCAGGCAGTAGGATGGCAGACATGGAGTTGTCAGGTGTGCAGTGGTCGAAGATACAAGACATGTGTCAAGTCCTTCAGTGTTTTGAGGAATGCACACGGCTGGTTAGTGCAGACAACGCCGTAATAAGCATGAGCATCCCCCTAATGCGTCTGCTGATGCAAAGTTTGACGCACATAAAGGAGCAGGCGTCTGCACCAGAGGAAGAGGGAAGCCTTGATGACAGTCAGCCATTGTCTGGTCAGGGCAGTGTACAGGACGAGGTAGCGGGCGAAGAGGAGGTGGAGGACGAGGAGGATGATGGGGATGAGTATATTTTTAATGCGGAAACTTTCACGGGGGCACAGGAAATTGGTTGCGTGTCACGGCCGGGTTCTGGTTTTTTGAGGGACACAAGTGACGTAGATTTGCCTGCAACTGCCCCTCAACCAATCACAACCGGAGATTTGACAAGTGGAACTTTGGCCCACATGGCGGATTATGCCTTACGTATCCTACAAAGGGACACACGCATTACGAAAATGATGAACGATGACGATTACTGGTTGGCCTGCCTCCTTGATCCACGCTATAAAGGCAAATTGCAAAATATTATGCCACATGAGAACTTGGAACTAATATTAGCAACCAAACAATCAACTCTTGTTGACCGTTTGCTTCAGGCATTCCCAGCACACAGCGCACGTGATCGTTCTCACACGAGCTCCAGGGGGCAGCAGACTAGGAGTGTTAGGGGTGCACACATCAGAAGTGGCGTTGGACAGAGGGGTTTTCTGACCAGGTTGTGGAGTGATTTTGCTATGACCGCAGACAGGACAGGTACTGCTGCATCAATTGAAAGTGACAGGAGACAACATTTGTCCAGTATGGTTACTAACTATTTTTCATCCCTTATCGATGTTCTCCCTCAACCGTCATTCCCATTTGATTACTGGGCCTCCAAATTAGACACCTGGCCAGAATTGGCAGAATATGCATTGCAGGAGCTTGCTTGCCCGGCAGCAAGTGTCCTATCAGAAAGAGTATTCAGTGCTGCAGGGTCAATATTAACCGAAAAAAGGACTCGTCTGGCTACCCAAAATGTTGACGATCTAACATTCATTAAAATGAACCACAACTGGATTTCAAAATCTTTTGCCCCACCTTGCCCGGCCGACACCTAGCTTTCCTATGAAAAGCTCTTGCCTGTGAATTACTTTTCTAATGTCTAATTTGCTGCTGCAGATTGTACAGCATACGACATGTTTACACCTCCCTAAATGGCCAAACTCCCCACACGGGGCCGTGGTATCGCGACTTGGCGCAAGCACCCGTGAGACTGCTGTTTGTCTGAAGAGGTGGGTGTGCTCGCTTTTGGTTGACGGCATTGCTACTGGGTCCCTCATAGTACAATGTAGTGTCTCTGGCGGTGGTGGTGCGCACCCAACGTCAGACACACCGTTGTAACATGAGTGGCCCTGGGGCGGTCCCGCCGGCCTCAAGAGAGTTCCCCCCTACCCCAGCTCAAACTGGGCTCTACTACGTGCAAAATTATGTCGCACAGCTCCACCAATCTTTAGTCTATTCGCTGACATCATTCAATGTCTGGCACTGACAATACAAATTTGTAGACATCTATGATGCAACTTAAAGTAGTCTGTGTCTGTGTCCTATATTGGCACCATTAAATAGTTACTGCCAAATTACTATGTCAGAAACACAGCAGATGAGCCCACCCCTGTACCTAAGTATGCCATCTTTTTTTTTGTTTTGGTTGTTTTGCGAGACATTAACATCTATTTATATTTTGGGAGTACTGGGACAGACACTCCTTGCACTACTCCTCCACTCAGCACCAAGCTGCCTGCCCGTGTATCCATGTAACCGCTGTAAAACTGCCATGAGCCTATTGTTTGTTATTTTAGGCCTTTGATAGCCTGTCTGCGGTCCCTACTCCTCCACTGACCACCAAGCTGCCTGCCCGTGTATCCATGTAACCGCTGTAAAACTGCCATGAGCCTATTGTTTGTTATTTTAGGCCTTTGAAGCCTTTCTGCGCTCCCTCCTTCCACTAGTCCTCCACTGACCAGACCACTGCTGCCCGTGTACCCCTGGAACCAATTTTAAAGTGCCTACAGCCAGCCCATTTTATTGTGTTAGGCCTTCGAAGCCTGTCTGCGGTCCCTCCTTCCACTAGTCCTCCACTGACCAGACCACTGCTGCCCGTGTACCCCTGGAACCAATTTTAAAGTGCCTACAGCCAGCCCATTTTATTGTGTTAGGCCTTCGAAGCCTGTCTGCGGTCCATACTTCCACTAGTCCTCCACTGACCAGACCACTGCTGCCCGTGTACCCCTGGAACCAATTTTAAAGTGCCTACAGCCAGCCCATTTTATTGTGTTAGGCCTTCGAAGCCTGTCTGCGGTCCATACTTCCACTAGGCCTCCACTGACCAGACCACTGCTGCCCGTGTACCCCTGGAACCAATTTTAAAGTGCCTACAGCCAGCCCATTTTATTGTGTTAGGCCTTCGAAGCCTGTCTGCGGTCCCTCCTTCCACTAGGCCTCCACTGACCAGACCACTGCTGCCCGTGTACCCCTGGAACCAATTTTAAAGTGCCTACAGCCAGCCCATTTTATTGTGTTAGGCCTTCGAAGCCTGTCTGCGGTCCATACTTTAAATACTCCTCCACTCAGCACCAAGCTGCCTGCCCGTGTATCCATGTAACCGCTGTAAAACTGCCATGAGCCTATTGTTTGTTATTTTAGGCCTTTGATAGCCTGTCTGCGGTCCCTACTCCTCCACTGACCACCAAGCTGCCTGCCCGTGTATCCATGTAACCGCTGTAAAACTGCCATGAGCCTATTGTTTGTTATTTTAGGCCTTTGAAGCCTTTCTGCGCTCCCTCCTTCCACTAGTCCTCCACTGACCAGACCACTGCTGCCCGTGTACCCCTGGAACCAATTTTAAAGTGCCTACAGTCAGCCCATTTTATTGTGTTAGGCCTTCGAAGCCTGTCTGCGGTCCATACTTCCACTAGGCCTCCACTGACCAGACCACTGCTGCCCGTGTACCCCTGGAACCAATTTTAAAGTGCCTACAGCCAGCCCATTTTATTGTGTTAGGCCTTCGAAGCCTGTCTGCGGTCCATACTTCCACTAGTCCTCCACTGACCAGACCACTGCTGCCCGTGTACCCCTGGAACCAATTTTAAAGTGCCTACAGCCAGCCCATTTTATTGTGTTAGGCCTTCGAAGCCTGTCTGCGGTCCATACTTCCACTAGTCCTCCACTGACCAGACCACTGCTGCCCGTGTACCCCTGGAACCAATTTTAAAGTGCCTACAGCCAGCCCATTTTATTGTGTTAGGCCTTCGAAGCCTGTCTGCGGTCCATACTTCCACTAGTCCTCCACTGACCAGACCACTGCTGCCCGTGTACCCCTGGAACCAATTTTAAAGTGCCTACAGTCAGCCCATTTTATTGTGTTAGGCCTTCGAAGCCTGTCTGCGGTCCCTCCTTCCACTAGGCCTCCACTGACCAGACCACTGCTGCCCGTGTACCCCTGGAACCAATTTTAAAGTGCCTACAGCCAGCCCATTTTATTGTGTTAGGCCTTCGAAGCCTGTCTGCGGTCCATACTTCCACTAGGCCTCCACTGACCAGACCACTGCTGCCCGTGTACCCCTGGAACCAATTTTAAAGTGCCTACAGCCAGCCCATTTTATTGTGTTAGGCCTTCGAAGCCTGTCTGCGGTCCATACTTTAAATACTCCTCCACTCACCACCAAGCTGCCTGCCCGTGTATCCATGTAACCGCTGTAAAACTGCCATGAGCCTATTGTTTGTTATGTTAGGCCTTTGATAGCCTGTCTGCGGTCCTTACTTTAAATACTCCTCCACTCACCACCTAGCTGCCTGTGTATCCATGTAACCGATGTAAAACTGCCATGACTGCCTACTGTTTGTTATTTTAGGCCTTCGAAGCCTGTCTGCGGTCCATACTTCCACTAGGCCTCCACTGACCAGACCACTGCTGCCCGTGTACCCCTGGAACCAATTTTAAAGTGCCTACAGCCAGCCCATTTTATTGTGTTAGGCCTTCGAAGCCTGTCTGCGGTCCATACTTTAAATACTCCTCCACTCACCACCAAGCTGCCTGCCCGTGTATCCATGTAACCGCTGTAAAACTGCCATGAGCCTATTGTTTGTTATGTTAGGCCTTTGATAGCCTGTCTGCGGTCCTTACTTTAAATACTCCTCCACTCACCACCTAGCTGCCTGTGTATCCATGTAACCGATGTAAAACTGCCATGACTGCCTACTGTTTGTTATTTTAGGCCTTTGATAGCCTGTCTGCGGCCCCTACTTGCAATACTCCTCCACTGACCACAATGCTGCCTGGAGTGCCTGCCTGTGTATCCATGTAACCGATGTAAAACTGCCATGACTGCCTACTGTTTGTTATTTTAGGCCTTTGATAGCCTGTCTGCGGCCCCTACTTGCAATACTCCTCCACTGACCACAATGCTGCCTGGAGTGCCTGCCTGTGTATCCATGTAACCGATGTAAAACTGCCATGACTGCCTACTGTTTGTTATTTTAGGCCTTTGATAGCCTGTCTGCGGCCCCTACTTGCAATACTCCTCCACTGAGCACAATGCTGCCTGGAGTGCCTGCCTGTGTATCCATGTAACCGATGTAAAACTGCCATGACTGCCTACTGTTTGTTATTTTAGGCCTTTGATAGCCTGTCTGCAGCCCCTACTTGCAATACTCCTCCACTGACCACACCAATGCTGCCCGTGTACCCCTGGAACCTATTTAAAAGTTCATAGAGCCTAGTTATATATTTTATTTACTATTAATAAGGCCATGATGGACTACGCTGTACCACGCTACAAGCTAACCAGTCGACACTTCTTTTGCGAGAAAAGCCATCCCAACCCTCCACCAGCATGTAGAAGACCGCATTGTCCATGCACTCTGGCAATCTGTGAGTACAAAGGTGCACCTGACAACAGACGCATGGACCTGTAGGCATGGCCACGGAAGATTACGTGTCCATTACGGCGCAATGGGTTAATGTGGTGGATGCATGGTCCACAGGGGACAGCCTACTAAGTCTGTCTGCAGTCCCTAATTCAAATTGTCCTCCACTGTCTAAATCGGAACTTCCACCTTCTGGCTTTCGGCCTATAGTATCAGAAATTAAACTGCATTTGGCCTTCAACTTTGGTTAGGGCCTACTAACGGCTTCTGCCCCTCCCTGGTGTTGCCCTCAACTAAATAAAGCTGAGCTTCAACCTTCCGGCTCTCATTATGTGGTTTTAAAAAAAAAAATGGTGGTTAGGGCCTACTAACGGCTTCTGCCCCTCCCTGGTGTTGTCCTCAACTAAATAAAGCTGAGCTTCAACCTTCCGGCTCTCATTATGTGGTTTAAAAAAAAAAAATGGTGGTTAGGGCCTACTAACGGCTTCTGCCCCTCCCTGGTGTTGTCCTCAACTAAATAAAGCTGAGCTTCAACCTTCCGGCTCTCATTAAGTGGTTTTAAAAAAAAAAAAAATGGTGGTTAGGGCCTACTAACGGCTTCTGCCCCTCCCTGGTGTTGTCCTCAACTAAATAAAGCTGAGCTTCAACCTTCCGGCTCTCATTATGTGGTTTTAAAAAAAAAAATGGTGGTTAGGGCCTACTAACGGCTTCTGCCCCTCCCTGGTGTTGTCCTCAACTAAATAAAGCTGAGCTTCAACCTTCCGGCTCTCATTAAGTGGTTTTTAAAAAAAAATGGTGGTTAGGGCCTACTAACGGCTTCTGCCCCTCCCTGGTGTTGTCCTCAACTAAATAAAGCTGAGCTTCAACCTTCCGGCTCTCATTAAGTGGTTTTAAAAAAAAAAAAATTGGTGGTTAGGGCCTACTAACGGCTTCTGCCCCTCCCTGGTGTTGTCCTCAACTAAATAAAGCTGAGCTTCAACCTTCCGGCTCTCATTATGTGGTTTTAAAAAAAAAAATGGTGGTTAGGGCCTACTAACGGCTTCTGCCCCTCCCTGGTGTTGTCCTCAACTAAATAAAGCTGAGCTTCAACCTTCCGGCTCTCATTAAGTGGTTTTTAAAAAAAAATGGTGGTTAGGGCCTACTAACGGCTTCTGCCCCTCCCTGGTGTTGTCCTCAACTAAATAAAGCTGAGCTTCAACCTTCCGGCTCTCATTAAGTGGTTTTAAAAAAAAAAAAATTGGTGGTTAGGGCCTACTAACGGCTTCTGCCCCTCCCTGGTGTTGTCCTCAACTAAATAAAGCTGAGCTTCAACCTTCCGGCTCTCATTATGTGGTTTAAAAAAAAAAAATGGTGGTTAGGGCCTACTAACGGCTTCTGCCCCTCCCTGGTGTTGTCCTCAACTAAATAAAGCTGAGCTTCAACCTTCCGGCTCTCATTAAGTGGTTTTAAAAAAAAAAAAATTGGTGGTTAGGGCCTACTAACGGCTTCTGCCCCTCCCTGGTGTTGTCCTCAACTAAATAAAGCTGAGCTTCAACCTTCCGGCTCTCATTATGTGGTTTAAAAAAAAAAAATGGTGGTTAGGGCCTACTAACGGCTTCTGCCCCTCCCTGGTGTTGTCCTCAACTAAATAAAGCTGAGCTTCAACCTTCCGGCTCTCATTAAGTGGTTTTAAAAAAAAAATGGTGGTTAGGGCCTACTAACGGCTTCTGCCCCTCCCTGGTGTTGTCCTCAACTAAATAAAGCTGAGCTTCAACCTTCCGGCTCTCATTATGTGGTTTAAAAAAAAAAAATGGTGGTTAGGGCCTACTAACGGCTTCTGCCCCTCCCTGGTGTTGTCCTCAACTAAATAAAGCTGAGCTTCAACCTTCCGGCTCTCATTAAGTGGTTTTAAAAAAAAAAAAATTGGTGGTTAGGACCTACTAACGGCTTCTGCCCCTCCCTGGTGTTGTCCTCAACTAAATAAAGCTGAGCTTCAACCTTCCGGCTCTCATTATGTGGTTTAAAAAAAAAAAATGGTGGTTAGGGCCTACTAACGGCTTCTGCCCCTCCCTGGTGTTGTCCTCAACTAAATAAAGCTGAGCTTCAACCTTCCGGCTCTCATTAAGTGGTTTTAAAAAAAAAATGGTGGTTAGGGCCTACTAACGGCTTCTGCCCCTCCCTGGTGTTGTCCTCAACTAAATAAAGCTGAGCTTCAACCTTCCGGCTCTCATTAAGTGGTTTTAAAAAAAAAATGGTGGTTAGGGCCTACTAACGGCTTCTGCCCCTCCCTGGTGTTGTCCTCAACTAAATAAAGCTGAGCTTCAACCTTCCGGCTCTCATTAAGTGGTTTTAAAAAAAAAAAAAATGGTGGTTAGGGCCTACTAACGGCTTCTGCCCCTCCCTGGTGTTGTCCTCAACTAAATAAAGCTGAGCTTCAACCTTCCGGCTCTCATTATGTGGTTTTAAAAAAAAAAATGGTGGTTAGGGCCTACTAACGGCTTCTGCCCCTCCCTGGTGTTGTCCTCAACTAAATAAAGCTGAGCTTCAACCTTCCGGCTCTCATTAAGTGGTTTTTAAAAAAAAATGGTGGTTAGGGCCTACTAACGGCTTCTGCCCCTCCCTGGTGTTGTCCTCAACTAAATAAAGCTGAGCTTCAACCTTCCGGCTCTCATTAAGTGGTTTTAAAAAAAAAAAAAATGGTGGTTAGGGCCTACTAACGGCTTCTGCCCCTCCCTGGTGTTGCCCTCAACTAAATAAAGCTGAGCTTCAACCTTCTGCTCCAAATTACCATTTTAAAAAATGCAATAGGCTTTTCCGGCCTACTAAAGGTGTCTGCCCCTCCCTGGTGTTGTCCTCAACTGAACAAAGCTGAGCTTCCACATTCTGGCTTTCGCCCTATACTATCAGATATTAAACTGCATTTGGCCTACTAGTGTGGTTAGGCCCTTGAAACAGTGTCTGCTGCTCTTGGGTTTGCTACTCCACTGAACAAAGCAATGCCGCCTGTTTAGTCCTGTTACCAATTTTGAACTGCATGTAGCCTACTTTATTCTTTGGCCCTATATCTGTTTCCTCCTCATCCTGCCCATTGCCCAGCCACTGCTAAATGAGTCTGCTGGTACATTGACCTAGACCACTACATTCCCCTTGTACTCTACACAGCCAGAATCTGTCCCTGCTGAAAGTAAGGTTCCCCTTCCCGCATGTTATACCACCTTACACAGGGACAAAGAGGAAGGTGCAGATGAAAGTGCAGGTTCCTTCATCAGGTGGGGGGGCATACTCGTTGGCGACGTCACTGGCACAGGGCCCCTCAGAGTACGCAAAAGTGTCGCTGCTGGTGGGAGGCGCCCCCGCCATGCAAACACACCGCCGTACTTTGAGGGGCCCTGTGCCAGTGGCAATGCGAACGAGTGGGCCCCCCCTGCTTGCTCAGGATCACAGCACTTGCAACTTTTAAATACTTACCTTTCCCTGCAACACCGCCGTGACGTAGTCCGCATTTCCTGGGCCCACGAAAAACTTGAGCCAGCCCTACTCCCCCCACAACTTTCCCCCAATTCCCTATGCCCAACTATTATTATACAGTTAATTAAGATTGGCAAGCTTCAGAAAAAAGAATGGATGTTTTTGGCATTAAAATGGGCACTGTAGGTGTTTTCCTGGCCTCCACTCACTGCCGACTATGCTTCCCCATTGACTTGCATTGGGTTTCGTGTTTCGGTCGATCCCCGACTTTTAGCGATAATCGGCCGACTGCACTCGACTCGACTCTGGACAAAATCGGGTTTCCCAAAACCCTACTCGATCTTAAAAAAATGAAAGTCGCTCAACCCTAATGGTGACTCTTAGTTAAGCCATTTTTATTGTATCTCCTACTGTTAAAGCACACTTATAACTGTAATGTTGTTGCTGGTATTTTTTTATAATTATTTTTATTGTATCTCCTACTGTTATAGCTAACTTACAACTGTAATGTTATTGCTGGTATTTTGTACTAATTTTTGTCTTGCTTTTTTTCACAGATTCCTTGCAACTGTAGAATTCCTTTTGTCACTACATTTTCAGTTCAGACCTGAGATTTCTACAATATTGGGAATTGTGAATCACACCTGCCGTGCATTGTGGGACTCTTTACATGGCGAGTTTATACCACATCCCACAACGGAGAGTTGGCTGGAGATTGTGGAAAAATTCCTACAAATTTGTTAGTTCCCAATTGCTTGGGTGCCGTTAATGGGAAAAATATCCGCGTTGTGAAACCTGCTGCATCTGGATCTGAATTTTTTAACTACAAAAAATATTTCTCCATTGTGCTCATGGCCATCGCCAGTGCAGAATACAAATTTAGAGCGGTCGATATTGTGGGCCTATGGCAGCTCCAATGATTCCCAAGTATTTAAAGTATCTGCAATAGGGCGTCATCTATATGGAAACATTCCAATTTCCACCACCAAGACCGCTGCATGAAACCTCTGGGCTGCCAATGCCTTTTGTATGTGTTGGAGATTAAGCCTTCCAACTCTCGGAACACCTGCTTAATCCACTACTCAAGTAGTGGATTGATGCCAACTACAAGAATTTTTAATTACCAACTAACACGGCCTCGAAGTATGGTGGAGTGCGCTTTTGGGATTCTAACAGGAAAATGGCGAGTTCTGTTAACCGATATCATCCTGAAGACTTACACTGTTGACAAGGTGGTTAAAGCTTGTGTGGTCCTGCACAATTTTGTTATATGCAAGGAACAGATTTCCATTGATGACAACTTTGAAGAAACTACCTTGCCTGGTTATCAGAACATTACTTATTGACGTTCTGTGTCAGTTTCCAGAATGAGGGACAAATTTGCTGAATACTTTATTTCACCTCAAGGAAGAGAAAACTGGCAGGATGAGAGAGTGTGAAAAATTTGTCTTGGACCTTATTACCCAAAGTATTTGACCTTTTTTACCCAAAGTATTGTACCTGGTTGGGATTTACCCAAAGTTTTTTTTACATGTTTTACCCAATGTATTGTACCTGTTTGGTTGTATTGTACCTGGTTAGGATTTACCCAAAGTTTTTTATATGTTTTACCCAATGTATTGTACCTGTTTGGTAGTATTGTACTTTTTTTACCCAAAGTATTGTACCTGGTTGGGTTTTGCACTAAGTATTGTACCTTCTTTTACCTTATAATTTAATAAATGAAAGACAAACATTTTAAAACCAAAAAACTGTTTTATTTACAAATTTACAAAAGTTTCATAAATTTAAAAAGTGTGGGGTGGAGATAATACTGGATGGGCTGTCAGATTGGGACACTTCGACGGTGGGAGAGTGGAGAGAGGATTGTGGTGGAGGTGACGCATCAGGAGGAAAAACAGAAAGTGGAGGAAGAAATAGAATGTGTGGACATAAAAGTGGGAGTAGTGTTGGGATTTTGGAAGGTTTGAGTGGTGGTGTGGAGGGATTGGGAGGCAGAAGAGGTGGTGGGTGGAGAAGAGAGTTGTGTTGGGGCCATGATGGGTGTGGAAGGAGACTGGTGGTAGTGGGCAGGGAGTAGAGGTTTGGCAGGGAGTGGAGGCGCAGGGGATGTGGTTGTGAACTGGTATGGTGCAGAATGCTGGTACAAGGTAGACTGCTGGTACAGGGCAAAGTGCTGGTATGGGGCAGAGTGCTGGTACGGGGCAGAATGATGGTTTTGTATAGGAGGGGGAGGAGGGACAGTGGCTGGAGGGGGGCAGGTGGTGGAGGAATTACCGGGGAGGGTGGAGGGGCTTGCGAGGTAACATGCTGTTGGGGTGGTCTGCAAGTCAGACCCGTCTGGAATATTGGATGGCTGCCGAATTGGAGGAACCTTTCCGGAAAGTGATGGACACAGACAGAAACTAGGGAAAACTGGCAGGCCTGCATTACATGCATCTGCTGGTCAGGAGATGGCTTGTCTATGCGCCCAAGTACTGCCTGGAAAAAGGAGTGGTTTGGCGATTTACTTGCATCTGAATGCATCCTATCCAGACGTGTGTGCAACTGAAGAATACTGTTGTTGAGCAAATTAAATCCTGCAGTCATTTGCTCAGACAACAGTTTCAGACAGTTCTGGAAGGCTGTATTCAGATGCAAGAACTCAGGCGCATAGCTCTTTTCCTGACCCCTCTGGCGCTGCTGCCCAAAACCCACAGGTGTTCTGGAGGTGGCAGCATCAGAGTGGTGGGGTAAAGGAAAAGCTATATCCTCACCAGCAGCTTCATGTAACGAAGTCTGCCACGATGCTCCAGCGCTGGTGGATGGGACCGAGGGATCAGATGTGAGGGAAGGCTGGGAAGGTGCAGAGGGTGGGTAATATTTACCTTCTGCTCACCATCGTTGACTGGACGAACAACAGGGCTCTAGCATATTTTTATTTGCTCCTGCGTCCTTCCGATTCACTCGGGGCCTGCATCTCTTTGTTGAATTCCTTCTTGAAGCTATCCCTGATTGACCGCTACTGCTTGACAACTCTTTCGCCTGTAAATTGAAAGCACAAATTGGATAGTATACAACACATTACAATCAGCAACGTAACTGAACTGTGAATACTTACGCGCTTGATTCTGGGCCGAACATCGAGGTCCTCCCAGTTGTCCACAAGTTGTTGGCATACTTGCTACCAGAGCTGAGGGTAACATCAAGATCTGTGCGGCGGCGGTCTCCCATGTTCCACAGTGGCTCTCACTCTTGGATTATATCGATTTCGAGTTCGATATCTAGCCCGGCCTCCTGACCGTCCGAGTCAGGAGCACGCTGTGAAGCCTGTTAAAAAAGACAAAAAACAAAGACATTAGACTCAAAACAACATAAAGTGGAAATTTTTTAAAAAAAGGTACTTACTTGATGGTGACCGCACTGACGTTCACGCTGACGACCCTGGGAGGTGGTCTGAGGACCTCTAGATTGAGCCGCAGAATCAGAAGACTGAAAGAAAAAAAACAAAATTATGTGCTTGGATGTAGGCTATGTGTTGTGTATACGGTGATGTCGGTAATAATCTGTTTTTGTGTTATGCGTACTGTGATGTGTGTGATGATGTGATTCTGTGATGCATGTGAACTTACCAATTGTGAGCCCACCCCTTACATCAACTTCTGGAAGCACCTCTTCTGCTGCAGCTTCCTGTTATACAAAAATTATATATTAATACTATATATATTTTACGTGAACATTGCCAAAAACAAAAAAACGTGAACAAAGCAAACAACAAAACAAAAATACATTTATTTACCTCACAGCGCTGATGATGCGGGGGAGGGCTCCCAGAAGAAGACATGTCTGCCTATGGCTGGCTGTGGCTGTAACTGGCTGTAGCTGTCTGCTGGAGCTGGCTGCTTGCTGGAGCTGTAGCTGGCTGGCTAGCTGTGGCTGGAGCTGGCTGTGGCTGTAGCTGGCTGCTGGCTGGAGCTGGCTGATGGCTGTGGCTGGCTGGCTGTTGGCTGTTGCTGTAGTTGGCTGTGGCTGTAGCTGGCTGGCTTGGCTGCTGGCTGGCTGGCCTGGAGCACGTTCAGCTCTGGCAGCAGGTTCATCTCTGGCTCTGGCGGCAGGTTCAGCTCTTGCTCTGGTGGCACTTTCAGCTTTTAGTATTTACAACTATGGTGGTGCACCGTAATCAAAGGTATAGGGGAATCTCAGCAGATAACCATGCTGTCACTGAGAATACATTTCTCAGCTCTATTAACACAGTTTGATGCCCCGTTGCTCTATTAAACATAGTGTGATGTCACCATAGCTTCTCTATATATGGTTGATGTGCCCAAAGTTCTCCGTAACCAGTAAGATTCCCCTCAGTTCCTTATACACAGTATCATAGCCCTCAAAGTCCCCCTATGCAGAGTATAATGCCTCCAAAGTCCCCCTAAAATTATTATAATCCCCTCTACACTTTATGATGACCCCAACACTAGTCCTAACACAGTATAATTTTCCTAAAGTCCCACTATACACAATATCATGTCTTCAAAGCCCTCTAAACACAGTATAATACTCACCACATTGTATAATGGCCCAAACAGTAGTCCTCACAAAATATAGTGTCCCCAAAGCTCCCTATGGACAATATTGTATGATGCCACAACAGTAGTCCTCACACGCTATAATTCCCCATAAGTTCCACTATATACAATATAATGACTGTCACACTGCTTGATGTCCACACATTGTATGGGAGTAACCCACACTAGTCCTTACACAGTAAACTGCACCAAAAGCCCCCCTAAATGCAGTATAAAACCCCCACAGCTTCATTATGCACAGTATAACGCCCCACACTGTATGATACCAGCTACAATAGTCCTTAAACAGTATAATGCGCTCCTCAGGTTCCTAAACACAGTATATTGCTCTCCAACTATATTATGCCCCCACATAGTATGATAGCAACTCACACTAGTGCTCACACAGTAAAATGCCCCCAAAACCTCATGCACAGTGTAATGCCCCCATGTATAGAGTATGATGCTCCATATGTCCCATATACACAGAAAAATGCTTCAACAGTCACCCTACAAGTACTGTCAGAATTAAAAAAAAACATATACTCAACTAACCCAGGATCCCGGAGAGTCGACTGGCAGATAGCACAAGGCACGGGCATGCCAATGCAGAATTGTCATGCATTGTCATGCAGCACGGTGAGTCAGTGGTTAGCACTGCAGCACTGGGGTTCTGGGTTCAAATTCCACCAAAGACAACATCTGCAAGGAGTTTGTATGTTCTCCCTGTGTTTGCATGGGTTTCCTCCACATACTCTGGTTTCCTGCCACATTCCAAAGACATACTGATAGGGAATATAGATTGTGAGCCCCAATGGGGGCAGTGCCAATGATGTCTGTAAAGCGCTGTGGAATTAATGGCACTATATAAATGAGTAAAATAAATAAATATACCGTCATTCTCATCATCATGGGGCATGCACATGCTGCCACACCTCAATAGTGTTATAGAGTTAAAGCCCCTTCTATACACAGTTTAATGCCTCAATAGTACTGATTATGCAGTATAATGCCCCAAAAGCTCCCCTTATACACCATATACTGTTGTGCTCAAAAGTTTACATACCCTGGCAGAATTTTTGCTTTCTTGGCCTTTTTTCAGAAAATATGAATGATAACACAAAAACTTTTTCTGCGTGCGTGGGCTGTTATATACTACTTGAGCTGTGTTATATGCTACGTGGGCTGTTATAAACTACGTGGCTGTGTTATATGCTATGTGGGCTGTTATACACTCCGTGGGCTGTGCTATATACTCCGTGGGCTGTGTTATATACTACGTGGTGTGCTATATACTCCGTGGGCTGTGCTATATACTCCGTGGGCTGTGCTATATACTACGTGGCTGTGCTATATACTACGCGGCTGTGCAATATACTACGTGGCTGTGCTATGTATTACGTGGCTGTCCTATTTTGTGCGTGGGCTGTTATATACTACGTGGCTGTGCTATATACTATGTGGCCGGCTGCGAACAATCAGCGACAGGCACAGTCCGGCCGCGAATTGGCGTGGGATTTGAACCACGCTAATTGGTCGCGGTTGGCCGAATCCTGTGTATTCAATGTATTATTCTAAAATCTTAATAAATAAACTATATGCATTTTCTAGAATACCCGATGCGTTAGAATCGGGCTACCATCTAGTACACAGTATAATACCACTAAAGCTTCCTACACACAGTATAACGCCCCCCAAAACCCTATACACAGTGTGATGCACCCATAGACTGCTATACACAGCATAATGCCCCTGTAGCTCCATTATATGCAGAATGATTCCCCCATACAAAGTATAATGCAATGTATCCCTCTTATCAAAGGATAATACACCCTTAGCATCCTATATACAGTATAATGCCACCATAGCCCCACTGCGCAGAGTATAATACTCATATACACACTATGATGCCTCCATAGGTCCCCTATAAAAATTATAATGACCCCCCATACTGTATTACGGGCTCCACGGTAGTCCTCACACACTATAATGCCTCCACACTTTTCTCATCAGCTTACAAATACTATTATAATAAAAAATAAGCATTAAAAAATCAAGTAACCCCAGTAAGGTACAGGTGGACCAAAGTGATGATGTCATTGCGATGGGGCATGCACTGGACATCAGAGTGCTGGTGGGATGATGTCATCATTTCACTCTGCACCTGCCCAGGACTCATCCAGTGCTTCACCCTGCCATTCTATAGGCCACAGGCCTAATGAAACCTGCGGCCAACAGAATTGAGAGTGGTTGTGAGGGAGACAATGTATTAGGGTGCTGTAAACACCTATACAGTTAAGGATGGCAATTGCAAGTTTATAACAATAATCTTACCAAAGTTGAGATTTAGGCTTCTTTCACACTAGCGTCGGGCTCGGCCCTTCGCGGTGCGTCGGGCCGAGATTCCCGACGCTAGCGTCTCCGCCGCACAACGGGTGCAGCGGATGCATTTTTCCAGCGCATCCGCTGCCCCATTGTGAGGTGCGGGGAAGTGCGGGGAGGTGGGGGCGGAGTTCCGGCCGCGCATGCGCGGTCGGAAAAAGCGGACCGTCGGGAGCAAAAAACGTTACATGTAACGTTTTTTGGTCCCGATGGTCCGCCACTGCACGTGTATCTGCACTGCAACGTGTGGCAATGCATCGCAAATGCGTCGCTAATGTTAGTCAATGCTGAAATAACACATCCTGCAAGCACTTTTGCAGGATGCGTTTTTTCGGCAAAACGACGCATTTGCGACGTATTGCAGTTAACGCTAGTGTGAAAGTAGCCTTATACTTTCAAAACTTAAAGGGAACAATCACCTCTAGAAATGCTAATACTTACAGATACAGTGTCAGTTTGCAGATAAGTATCCTAAATATCGTATACATGCCTGTTAGGTTTATTGGAATTGCGGCTAAAGGGAAAATAATTAAGTTTGTTTTCCCTGCAGCTGCTTGCTTCCAGTGATTGAGGCAGTGCAGGGCGCTGTAAAAGTAATCATTCACTATACAGTAAGCACAATGTAATCACTCCTTTTCACACTGATTTACTGCCTAATCTGCAGCAAATGTGTGCAGTGTGTGTGTG
Source organism: Ranitomeya variabilis (assembly GCF_051348905.1). Lineage (NCBI taxonomy): Eukaryota > Metazoa > Chordata > Amphibia > Anura > Dendrobatidae > Ranitomeya > Ranitomeya variabilis. Next base: position 571,961,650 of record NC_135234.1, on the reverse strand, counting down.
TGCAGAACACGTTCTCAATCCATGTGCCAGGTAATTATAGCGCTCTCACTGCAATGAGTGGTGAATGTAACTGCTTCCTGCAATGCCTCGATGACTGGAAGCTAGCAGCTGTAGGGAGAATATAACTTAACTTACTTCCTGTAGCTGCCGCTCGAGTAAGACAGCCAGACTTCATTTGAATGCTTTTGACCTGCAGATTTATCTGAATGTAAATAGCATTTCTGGAGATGACAGATTCCTATCAACTCATTGTGGTGGACTTGAGTTCATAGATTGTGGCCAATTTTAATCAAAAGTAAAGTGACCACAGGCGGTAACCATGGACGAGCTGATGCGTCATAAAACCCTGGCACATTACAGAAAATTGTGGACCTGGGGGGTCTTGGTAAAGTGAGGCCCTTGCGCCCATGCAGGGCCATCTTTAGCTGATGGTATTGGCTTGCCAGGACCAAGAATTCCACAAATTAACAAAGGACACTTCCATTCAAATATGGAGTCTTTACTGAACTTGATAAGGGTTATGTAACAGGGATAGCGGGTACACAGTCTTAAGCATGTTTGCTTCACAATGTAAAGCATTTTCACACACATTTCTTTCCACTGTAGTCTACTCCAGGGCTGGTGAAGCACACTGTTTTGCCCTACTTTGCCACAACCCACCAACTAGGCCACAGTCCTGATCAGCGAGTCTCTCTCCACTCGCTCAGCGGTTCTGCATCCTATTACGATGGATGCCCTGGATCTATTGTGTTATGACCCCAATGGCAGAGGGTCTCCAAAATAATTACTAAGTCTGCAAACACAAAAAACCAGCTCATAGGGCAGTGGCAACTGAGCTGACCATATATCTAATCCTAGCACCACAAATAGCAGTAGCCGGGGAACGTGCCTACGTTGGTTCTAGACGTCTCGCGCCAGCCGGAGAACTAACTAACCCTAGAAGGGAAAAGAAAGACCTTTCTTGCCTCCAGAGAAAAGACCCCAAAAGTTGGATACAAGCCCCCAACAAATAATAACGGTGAGGTAAGAGGAAAAGACAAACGTAAGAATGAGCTAGGTATTTAGCAAAGAGAGGCCCACTAGCTAATAGCAGAATATAGTAAGATGACTTATATGGTCAGCAAAAACCCTATCAAAATATCCACGCTGGATATTCAAGAACCCCCGAACCGTCTAACGGCCCGGGGGGAGAACACCAGCCCCCTAGAGCTTCCAGCAAGGTCAGGAATCACATTTAGTACAAGCTGGACAAAAATGAAAGCAGGCAAATAACCAAAAAACAAAGAAGCAGGACTTAGCTTAATTTTGCACGAACCCGGACCAGCAGACAGGAGCAAACAGAAAGGATCTGATTACAACGATGCCAGGCACTGGACTAAGGATCCAGGAAGCTTATATAGCAACTCCCCTGGACTAACGACCCAGGTGGGTGCCAAACTGAGGAAAGACAATCCCAGAGTCATATCACTAGTAACCACAAGAGGGAGCCAAAAAGTCTAATTCACAACAGTACCCCCCCCTTAAGGAGGGGTCACCGAACCCTCACCAAGACCACCAGGGCGATCAGGATGAGCAGCGTGAAAGGCACGAACTAAATCGGCCGCATGCACATCAGAGGAAACCACCCAGGAATTATCCTCCTGACCATAGCCCTTCCACTTGACCAGATACTGAAGCCTCCGTCTGGAGAGACGAGAATCCAAGATCTTCTCCACCACGTACTCCAACTCGCCCTCAACCAACACCGGAGCAGGAGGCTCAACAGAAGGAACCACAGGTACAACGTACCGCCGCAACAAAGACCTATGGAACACGTTGTGAATGGCAAACGACACCGGAAGATCCAAGCGAAAGGACACAGGATTAAGGATTTCCAATATCTTGTAAGGACCGATGAAGCGAGGCTTAAATTTAGGAGAGGAGACCTTCATCGGAACAAATCGAGAAGACAGCCATACCAAATCCCGAACACGAAGTCGGGGACCCACACCGCGGCGGCGGTTGGCAAAACGCTGAGCCTTCTCCTGTGACAACTTTAAGTTGTCCACCACATGATTCCAGATCTGCTGAAACCTATCCACCACAGAATCTACCCCAGGACAGTCAGAAGGCTCCACATGTCCCGAGGAAAAACGAGGGAGGAAACCAGAGTTGCAGAAAAATGGCGAAACCAAAGTAGCGGAACTAGCCCGATTATTAAGGGCAAACTCAGCCAACGGCAAGAAGGTCACCCAATCATCCTGATCTGCTGAAACAAAACACCTCAAATAAGCCTCCAGAGTCTGATTAGTTCGCTCCGTTTGTCCATTAGTCTGAGGATGAAAGGCAGACGAAAATGACAAATCAATGCCCATCCTAGCACAAAAGGATCGCCAGAACCTGGAAACAAACTGGGATCCTCTGTCAGACACAATATTCTCAGGAATGCCATGTAAACGAACCACATTCTGAAAGAACACAGGAACCAGATCGGAAGAGGAAGGCAGCTTAGGCAAAGGCACCAAATGGACCATTTTAGAAAAGCGATCACACACCACCCAGATGACAGACATGCCCTGAGACACCGGGAGATCTGAAATGAAATCCATGGAAATGTGTGTCCAAGGCCTCTTCGGGACAGGCAAGGGCAAGAGCAACCCGCTGGCACGAGAACAGCAAGGCTTAGCTCGAGCACAAGTCCCACAGGACTGCACAAATGACCACACATCCCGTGACAAGGAAGGCCACCAAAAGGACCTAGCCACCAGATCTCTGGTGCCAAAAATTCCCGGATGCCCTGCCAACACCGAGGAATGGACCTCGGAAGTGACTCTGCTGGTCCACTTATCAGGAACAAACAGTCTGTCAGGTGGACAAGAGTCAGGTCTACCAGCCTGAAATTTCTGCAACACACGTCGCAAATCGGGAGAAATGGCCGACAAGATAACTCCCTCTTTAGGAATACCAACTGGTTCTGCGACTCCAGGAGAGTCAGGCACAAAGCTCCTTGAAAGAGCATCAGCCTTCACATTCTTTGAACCTGGTAAATACGAGACCACAAAGTCAAAACGGGAGAAAAACAATGACCAGCGGGCCTGTCTAGGATTCAGGCGTTTAGCAGACTCGAGATACATCAAATTTTTGTGATCAGTCAAGACCACCACACGATGCTTAGCACCCTCGAGCCAATGATGCCACTCCTCAAATGCCCACTTCATGGCCAGCAACTCCCGATTGCCAACATCATAATTCCGCTCAGCAGGCGAAAACTTCCTAGAGAAGAAAGCACATGGTCTCATTACCGAGCAACCAGGGCCTCTCTGCGACAAAACGGCCCCTGCCCCAATCTCAGAAGCATCCACTTCGACCTGAAAGGGAAGTGAGACATCAGGCTGGCACAAAACAGGCGCCGAAGTAAACCGGCGCTTCAACTCTTGGAACGCCTCCACGACTGCAGGAGCCCAGTTAGCAACATCAGAACCTTTCTTGGTCATATCCGTCAAAGGTTTAACAACGCTAGAAAAATTAGCGATAAAACGACGGTAGAAGTTAGCAAAACCCAAGAACTTCTGAAGACTCTTAACTGACGTGGGTTGAGTCCAGTCATGAATAGCTCGGACCTTGACTGGGTCCATCTCCACAGCAGAAGGGGAAAAAATAAACCCCAAAAAGGGAACCTTCTGTACTCCAAAGAGACACTTCGAGCCCTTAACAAACAAAGCATTCTCACGCAAAACCTGAAACACCATCCTGACCTGCTCCACATGTGAGTCCCAATCTTCAGAGAAAACCAGAATATCATCCAGATAAACAATCATAAATCTATCCAGATACTTCTGGAAAATATCATGCATAAAGGACTGAAACACTGAGGGAGCATTAGAGAGCCCAAAAGGCATCACCAAGTACTCAAAATGACCTTCGGGCGTATTAAATGCTGTCTTCCATTCATCTCCTTGCTTAATGCGCACAAGGTTGTACGCACCACGAAGATCTATCTTGGTGAACCACTTGGCACCTTTAATCCAGGCAAACAAGTCAGACAACAGAGGCAAAGGATACTGAAATTTAACAGTGATTTTATTCAGAAGCCGATAGTCAATACAAGGTCTCAAAGATCCATCCTTCTTGGCCACAAAAAAGAATCCCGCACCAAGAGGGGAAGAGGAATAGGATTTACCAACGGTTCAAGAACAAAACCACAGCGCTTGGCAAATGACAGATCCATAAGACTCAGGGCAGCACCTGAATCCACAAACGCCATAACAGGGTAAGAAGACAATGAGCAAATTAAAGTCACAGACAAAATAAATTTAGGTTGCAAATTACCAATGGCGACAGGACTAACAACCCTTGTAAGGCGTTTAGAGCATGCTGATATAACATGTGTAGAATCACCACAGTAAAAACACAACCCATTCTGACGTCTATGATTTTTCCGCTCATTTCTAGTCTGAATTCTATCACATTGCATTAAATCAGGTGTTTGTTCAGACAACACCACCAGAGGATTAGCGGTTTTGCGCTCCCGCAAACGCCGGTCAATTTGAATAGCCAGCGCCATGGAATCATTCAGACTTGTAGGAATGGGGAAACCCACCATCACATTCTTAATGGCTTCAGAAAGGCCATTTCTGAAATTTGCGGGCAGAGCACACTCATTCCACTGAGTAAGCACGGACCATTTCCGAAATTTTTGGCAATACACTTCAGCTTCATCCTGGCCCTGAGAAATAGCCAGCAAGGCTTTCTCTGCCTGAACTTCAAGATTGGGTTCCTTGTAAAGCAATCCGAGCGCCAGAAAAAATGCATCAATATTTGCCAATGCCGGATCTCCTGGCGCTAGCGAGAAAGCCCAATCCTGAGGGTCGCCCCGTAAAAAAGAGATAACAATTTTAACTTGCTGAGCTGAATCTCCAGATGAACGGGGTCTCAGAGATAGAAACAATTTACAATTATTCCTGAAATTCCTAAACTTAAATCGGTCTCCAGAAAACAGTTCAGGAATAGGTATTTTAGGTTCAGACATAGGACTACTGGTAACAAAATCTTGTATGCCCTGCACACGAGCAGCAAGCTGGTCTACACTTGTAATCAAGGTCTGGACATTCATGTCTGCAGCAAGCACAAGCCACTCAGAGGTAAAGGGGAGGAAGAGAGGAAAGAAAAAAAAAAACTCAGAATTTCCTTTCTTATAATCCCACTTCAGCAATGCATACACATTCAATGTTGGCCTGGCATAGTGTTATGACCCCAATGGCAGAGGGTCTCCAAAATAATTACTAAGTCTGCAAACACAAAAAACCAGCTCATAGGGCAGTGGCAACTGAGCTGACCATATATCTAATCCTAGCACCACAAATAGCAGTAGCCGGGGAACGTGCCTACGTTGGTTCTAGACGTCTCGCGCCAGCCGGAGAACTAACTAACCCTAGAAGGGAAAAGAAAGACCTTTCTTGCCTCCAGAGAAAAGACCCCAAAAGTTGGATACAAGCCCCCAACAAATAATAACGGTGAGGTAAGAGGAAAAGACAAACGTAAGAATGAGCTAGGTATTTAGCAAAGAGAGGCCCACTAGCTAATAGCAGAATATAGTAAGATGACTTATATGGTCAGCAAAAACCCTATCAAAATATCCACGCTGGATATTCAAGAACCCCCGAACCGTCTAACGGCCCGGGGGGGAGAACACCAGCCCCCTAGAGCTTCCAGCAAGGTCAGGAATCACATTTAGTACAAGCTGGACAAAAATGAAAGCAAGCAAATAACCAAAAAACAAAGAAGCAGGACTTAGCTTAATTTTGCACGAACCCGGACCAGCAGACAGGAGCAAACAGAAAGGATCTGATTACAACGATGCCAGGCACTGGACTAAGGATCCAGGAAGCTTATATAGCAACTCCCCTGGACTAACGACCCAGGTGGGTGCCAAACTGAGGAAAGACAATCCCAGAGTCATATCACTAGTAACCACAAGAGGGAGCCAAAAAGTCTAATTCACAACACTATTGCTCGGGACCCCCACTAGTCCCATGCTCTCAGTCCTCTTTAGGTCTGTTACCTTCAGCCCAATAAGCTCTCGGGTTTCTCGTGGCACATCGTTCTATCCAAGGACTCCTTTAAGGTGGATGGCCACTCTGTCTCATCAGTAATTCTGTTCAGGATCTCACTATCCTTGTCTGTGTGTCTCTTCATTCTGTGAATCACCCCTTGGCATCACTGCACACTTGTTACTTATTCAGACTCTAACTCCTATCTCTCTCTCTCCAGGAAACACAGTCATATCATTAGCATTAAGCCCTCCTCCTGTGGGCTTGTCCTAAAATTAACAATCTGATCCTGCAGTCTGTTGCTGGGCAGACATAACCTTTCACCTACATTCTATGCAAACACAACAACACTTATCTCTATCATGCATTGCATCACTATAAATTATAATACCTTACATTAACACATCCTACATTACACATTACCAACATTACTTATAACACTGCTATATGGATTACATTATACAATCAATACTTATCACACTCTATATATATCACAATATATGTAGATGCATAATACTTATTCACATAAAGCAAATAGTGTCTTCAGGGCTAGGAACGTGGCAATCATTGTCCACTCTTACACAAACATTACAGTATAATCACGTAACATACTATACAGGATATGACTTTTAGAAACTGATTAAAAATATTCTTTATGGCAAGCCTTTTACTGGCTGTCTGCTTTTATAGTATAATCTACAGATACTTTTGCTGCAGAAATACATTTATGGTCACTTGCAAAAAGAATCTTTTGTGACAATTGAAAGATGGTAGAATCTGTACTTTTTTTCAGTTTTTTACTGAAAGGCATGCTTTTTATTGTAAGATGTAAAGTTTTTGTCAGTTGTTCTATCTGCCTTTATCCTAGACCTTTTCAGGGTAATGCCATTTAAGGTTACGCTGTCAATAGCTATTGTCATGGGAACTGAAATATCATTACCAAGAAACAGCAAGAGACAGACTGAAGGCAGAAGAGTCAGCACCAGAATAGAAAAGCAAATGGACTTTATTTTGTTAGTCCAATGTAAACATGGAAATGAATCAGGTACAGACATAGTCTCCATAATTCAGGTTTTGAGAAGCAAGGGCTGATAAGTTTGAAATAATAACAGTTATGGATATATTTGAAAATTTCCAATTAAATCAGTATTTATGTTAACAAAAAAAGTATTCTTTAAGTCATTAATAATTAATTCTTTTATATACCTGTGATCCATTGGGTAAAGATTATTTGTTTACTTTACATTCTGAATTATTGACAATCCACGGGCAGCATGTATCAGGCAGGTACTGGCTGTATGATCTCAGCCACGTATGTTTGACACCACAGTATTTTAGAGAAATGCATACTTTAAAAGCCACCTATATGTGCACGTAGGCAGAGACCTGTCAATCTAGGGCAGCAGGCGATGAACAGCCACCATGGATCTGCCTGTCTGACTAGTATCCAGTGTGGTTCGGTTCCCGGCAGCTATTAAAGTTTGTTTTTATCCAAAACACTGCAGCGTTTCAGAGGCAAACATACTTGGCTGAGATAATGCTGACTGTGGATTGCCCAGCATGTATCAGCTGTCAGGTTCACTTTAAGGTATTTATAGTGTTAGCAGGGCTAGTTTTGTTTCTGGATTCTTTTCATCCTTGCCATGTTTACAGGCAAATTGAAGATATTGCTAGGGAAATAACTACTATGAAATTTCTATAGACTTTTTGATGTTGAAAGAAAGAATTACAACAAATGTTTAGGTTATTATTCATTTTACTGATTCCAGTATTTATCTTTTTAAAACAAAGCTGTCAGCAGGATTTTGTTCAGTAAACTACAGACAGTGTTAGGTTGGCGTCATTATACTGATTAAAAGAATACCTTGGCTAATGAAATCCGTCTTGTGGTTGTTGCTTAATCTCCATTTGTAGTTTTCAGTTAATGAGAATTTCGTGCTTCGGGGCGGCCTCAGAAGATGGTAAAGGCCACAGGGAAACCTGTCCACCCACGGGTTTACCTGTGGCCTTTACCATCTTCTGAGGTAATGTGCAGCTATGCATTGCTTGTGATATTTGAGCCGTTGTTATGACAGTCCTGATTGATGTAGTTGTTATAGGCTATATATGTTGGTACTAACCATTAACTATCGATGCACTTTGCATCTTGCTATTTGAGGACTTATGTGATAGGCCATTACCTCTGCCCAGGGTTACACCTGTCTTTGGGCTTGGCATTATGCTGATGGCATCCAGTGTCATCTTTTAGCCTTACTGTGTCTGTCTGTCTGTTAGTATTTTATTGATATTTTCCTATATTTAAATAAAGTATTTGTAATTTTTAGATTTCGTGACTGCAGTGTGGTTCTTAAATTTTCTCTACTCCTGGTTAGTAGATCAGGGTCATTTGGATGTTTTGGGTGGTCATTTTGATTTAAAAAGAGAAACCACAGTAGTTTGACAATAAATGGCTTCACCCAACCACTAACCATGAGTGGAGAAAACGTTTTGGTGTTATCATTCATATTCTCTGAAAAAGGTCAAGAAACAAAAATTCAGCCAGGGTTTGTAAACTTCTGATCACAACTGTATGTGCATTATGTAAAATAGGAGGCAGGTTACTGAAGGATCTGTGACATGTCATAAGCCCATAATGATGCATATGTAACCAGAGCACCACATAAAGCCCCACCCACAGGCCAACCCCGAGCACGAGAATCTAATTAACAGAAAACTACAAATACAGATTAAATAACCACAACACAGATTTCAACAACAACCCAGGAATCATTTATTCAGTATAAGGGCTCATTCCCACTTGCGATGAAATCGGAGTAATGCAATCAGATAAAAAATCAGACTGAATTCGGACCAATGTTATTCTATGATTGTGTGCTCATCTGTGTTTTTTTTTCCAGCTCGGATCGGATCACGATCAGACTGGAAAAAAGTCGGAGCATGCTGCAATTGTAATTGGAAATCGGATCACATCCTGCAATAGAAGTCAATGGGTGCGAGATAAAAAATCATACAACACTCGGACCATGCAAATACTGTCCAATTTTTACATACCGATTGCATTTGAAAAGCTGGCAATTCATATGCCGGGTACAGCAAAATCACACTGACAGGTTAGAATAGAATAGAATAGATTGAATAGATATGTACACATAGAAAACACAGATCTATAGATGTCAGTGACACACACACACACATATATATATATATATATATATATGTATTTATATTACATAGCTAGATAGAAGAAAAGCAGGCAATTCAGCAGCCGCATAGTGTAAAATCACAGCAGGATCTCACACGATAGAAGAGATGTATTGCATACAGTAAATACACATAGAATACATAAATATATAGATGTCAGTGACACACATATATATATATTTATTAGATAGATAGATAGATAGATAGATAGATAGATAGATAGATAGATAGAAGAAAAGCCGGCAATTCAGGAGTATAAAATCAATGCAGGAGCAGACAGGGTAGAAGAGATGGATTACATATAGTAAAAACATAAAGAATAGATAGATATATAGTTGTCTGTGACAAATACAATAGATGCAGTGTGTGTGCAGCTTACTGTACATGTATTTAATTATTAAAAGATTATTTTTCCTAAAAAAATGGGCTCCCATGCAATTTTCATAACCAGCAATGGGAAAGCCGACAGCTGGGGTCAGATGTTTATATCCTGGGAAGGGGGTAATACCTTTGGAGCTTCCCTGGCTATTAATATCAGCCCACAGCTGTATAATTATCCTTTACTGGCTATTAAAATGGGGGACCCTAAAAAAAATGACTTAGGGTCCCCCTATAATTAATCACCAGCAAAGGCTATGCAGACAGCTGCGGGCTGATATTAATAGCCTAGGAAGGGGCCATGGATACTGCCCCCCAGGCTAAAAACATCAGCATGTTCATGCGCCCCCTGACGAAGGGTTCCGAAACGCGCGTCGGGGCGGACACCGGGATCTTGCAGCTGCCTATCATTAGACCTTTGGGGTGATGTATTTATTTATCATCTTTTTGCCTACTTAAGTCTCGTTCTTTATTAATGTTATACTAACTTGTATGCTTTTTCTGTGACACTGCGTTTCATGGGACTTAGTAACTTTTTAGGCGGGCCACCCAGTTACTGGCCATTTAACCCCGTTGGTGCTGTAAAATTTGACCCTCAATGTTGATGGTTATAGGTATACATATTTTCTACTAAGGGTCAGCAGCTGTTCCTTCTCGGTGCCTTTGTGTATTATTTGTTTTTAATATATGTTGGGCGACTGTGTTGTCACCATTGCCTCCTCATATTGCACTTTAATAAAGCAATTTTAGTCTAAGACATAAAGTTATCCTTTTGGATTTATTTCCTTTTCCCTTGTTTCTATACTGTTTATTTGTAGGGTGCCAGGGTGTGGGGACATAGCAGCCCCTCACCCATGACTATCATGCTGTGCACCTTACACAGTATTGTATTGTGCTGCTATGCAATGAGGTTTGCCTTTTAGAAGTGTGTGACTGTGACACAAATGCGACAAATGCAGCGGCGGCGCCGCACAGCTGAGCAGCCGGATCACTCCAGGTATCTGGGTTCCCGCTGTAGCTTATTCGGTAAGCACTGTAGCTTGCGAATAAGCAGGGTCCCACACAAATTCGCTCATCTGTAGCTCTGATGTCAGCAATCCCCCTTATTTTTCTTCCTCATGCTGTGTCAGCCATCTTAGAAAGCACAGGTATTTTGTTCAGAATTGTATATTGCACTCCTAAATTTATAGTTGGTGCTTCAGAGGAAATATTTAAGTCCAATAGTAATAGGTACCCTCAAGCACTCAGTTATTGAAATCCATAGTCAGGTGCAGCCTAGTTATGGAGCCAGAATAGGAGGCAACCACCATATAGCCATATTACCACTTCTATGTTTAAAAATATGCTAATAGGTTCCCTATGAAGCTCTAAGTACAAACATGTGTTTTTAGTGATAGCAGGAGGTCCTAAATCATGGAGATGAAAAAAAGAAGGATTACAGTCCCTCGTAAATAGGTATGGATATAACACCAATGTATGAAAATATTTTCTATTTTTTTTACTAATCTTAATTTCATTGGGGGGGGGCATAATGACTTTGTTTTGACCTGCAATATAATGTATTTATATTCGATCCTGATGTAGGTGATAATATTCCTATTTTTAGGACAAAGCTTAAAGTATGTAGTCTCTGTGATATGCAATTTAGCATGTTTTTATTGCATTTTGGGGGATGTATGGTGACTTAGAAAAAAGCAATTCTTACATTTTTATTTTTTATGGCAATTACTGTATGGGTTCATTAATGCTATTTTTTCTAGATCAATCTTTTATGGACATACTGATACCAAATATGTTATATATATATATATACTGTATATATATTTTTTTATTTTTTTATTTTTTTTTTATTATTTATTTTCCGATTAAAAAAGCAAGGCAGATTTAAACTTCTTGGTTTTTTTTTTACTTTTGTTAATTTAAAAAAAAATCTTTAACCACTTTTTTATTTTTTCCCAAGTGATGCTGAATTTGTAATCGTTTAATCGCCTGTACTACGTAGTGTACTGCAATATTTATATTGCAGTGTATAGTAAAACTTTTGATCTCCCACTGCAGTGATCAGAGTTATGTCCAGTCGCTGCTGTTGTTGCACTTGTCTGCAGTATAATACAGCCATAACCTGCTGTGCATGGAGCTGGCTCAGCTTCTGGGTTGACAACTTAATTTATTATTTTTTTACAGACAGCTTATCAAAAAATTACAGAGAACCAATAGATTACTGACACACTGAAAAGACATAATAAATCAATAAGATTGTAAGTGATTCATGTCTAAAGCCCATATTCTGATATGAAGACATTAGCAACATTCACTGTAAACTGTAAAAGGATGATAACTGCAGCCATAATAATCTGTGCAGTTTTTTCCACCCATACATTTTTTTTATGGACAGGGAAGAATAGTGCCTTATTTTTACTGACTGTCCAGGAATTTCTGGACTGTTGTCAACACATGCTCAGCTTCAGAGCCCACTCCATAAACCGGAATCGATGAGGGACGTACACGTAATTCCTGTTGGAAGCGGATAAAAGGGACTTATTTATAATCTTCTTTGCACTTATTGAGTGGGATATGTTTTGTTTTGCTGTAGTCCTCTATCGTGTTGTAGCTGATTGCGTTCTGACCCAATGTCAGATATGCCAGATCACCAGTGAGACCAAATCAGGAGGTTATGCACTTCATTGACAAGCCCGCTTGGAGAAAAAGGAAACTGCACACAGGTTGTGAGCAAAATCTTTTTATCTGATCCAATGGAGCAAGAGACAGCATTTTATATAATTTACAGCAAATGTAACTCATGTAGCCCCACCTGTTACCCCGGGTCATGCTGACTTTTATTTACCATGTACCCAAAACATGCTGTTTGCTGACTATTAAAAACATATAAGATAAGATGTATAAAATCCTTGAATCGGAGACTACAAGACTACTGCATCATAAGAACAAATTCTAGCAAATTCTATCAATTAAAGGCAAAAGGCAAATCATTATTCCTTCTATATCAATTTTCCCCTTTTGTAAAGGGTTATAACCTTTGCCACAGGGTCAGCTGTTGTCCACAAAGGAGCTACTGTCTCATGGATCTAGTACCCATAAGGGGGCTTTCTACCTGCTTCGCCCATCTACTCTCAGTGTGGACACTCACTTCCCCTGTCAGCAGTTGTTATCCTATGGTACACTATGGAAGGCTCAGCCTTAGATTCCTTTTTCACACATACACTCTTCAATTAGGTAATACATATATTAGCACTTTTACAGCTACATAAAGTAATAAACAAAACAATAAAATTTGCATGCAAGTCTGTAAAATGCCAAAAAATCCATCCCTCTAGGCCACTTAAACTATTGGCTGGATTTAAAAAAAAGGAGTCTCTGTATTGTATTAGTCTAATTAAGAACCTCGAGGAACCTAGAAAATCTGGGTCCAAGTCTCATTGTATGCGCAGTGTGGTGTTAATACCTTCCTTGGCTCCTGGGGTAAGGCTAAGTACAGCATAGTCCTTGCAAATACTGGGATGTGTGTACAGGACCAACAGTCAGGGCCGGCATTAGCGCAAGGCAGACTAGGCAGCTGCCTAGGGCCCTCACTCCCTTGGGGGCCCCCAGGGTCTACAGCAGAAGCTCCACTGAGAATCATAATCAGTCAGGCTTCTGATATAGAGACTAGGGTTGAGCAAAACGGATCGGTCATTTTCAAAAGTCGCCGACTTTTGGCAAAGTCGGGTTTCATAAAATGCGGTACACGATCTTCGCGCCAAAGTCGCATTTCCTATGACGCTTAAAGCGCCATTTCTCAGTCAATGAAGGTGCACGCAGAGTGTGGGCAGCGTGATGACATAGGCCCTGGTCCCCACATCTTAGAGAAAGGCATGGCAGTGGTTGGCTTGCTTTCTGCGGCGTCACAGGGGCTATAAAGGGGCGTTCCCGCTGACCGCCATCTTACTGCTGCTGATCTGAGCGTAGGGAGAGGATGCTGCCGCTTCGTCAGAAGCAGGGATAGTGTTAGGCAGGGTAAATTGACCCCAAAACCGCTTGTGCTGTAGCGATTTCCACTGTCCAACACCACGTTTTCTTTGCAGGGACAGTGAAGGCTAGATTTCTCTTCATCAGCTCTGTAGGTTATAAGGCTCCCTGATAGATGTGTTGCTGTGTGTACGCCGCTGTGCAAACCAACTGCTTTTTCAAAGCACAAATCCTGTTGCTCCTTCCTTTCTGCACAGCTATCTTGTTTGTTTGTCCACACTTTTGACTTTTGTGTGCAGCAGTCCTTTTTATTGCTGCCTGCCACACTTTTCTGAGATTACTGTAGGGAGATAGTAATTGTAGTACAGTCCCTTTTTTTTTTTTTTTTGGTATATCTCTTCAAGCCACTTTCTGCCACAGAAAATATACTGTAATACAGTGGCCCAGATTTATTCACTAGTCTCCCTGAAAAAAAAAAAAAGGGACAGATTAAAATTGACAAATCTGCATTAGTGCCAGTCCTGTGTGTGGCATCTGTCTTTGTTTTTCTGCAACAGAAAACCTACTGTATAACAGTGTGCCTGATTTCTTCCTAATTCTCCCATAAAAAAAAAACAAGTGGGAGATTAAGATTGGCAAATATGCATTAGTGCCAGTCCTGTGTGTGGCATCTGTCTTTGTTTTTCTGCCACAGAAAACCTACTGTATAACTGTGGGCCTGATTTTTTCCTCATTCTCCCCTAAAAAAAATAAAAATTGGGAGATTAAGATTGGCAAATCTGCATTAGTGCCAGTCCTGTGTGTGGCATCTGTCTTTCTTTTTCTGCCACAGAAAACCTACTGTATAACAGTGTGCCTGATTTCTTCCTAATTCTCCCATTAAAAAAAAACAAGTGGGAGATTAAGATTGGCAAATCTGCATTAGTGCCAGTCCTGTGTGTGGCATCTGTCTGTCTTTTTCTGCCACAGAAAACCTACTGTATAACAGTGTGCCTGATTTTTTCCTCATTCTCCCATAAAAAAAAAAATTTTGGGAGATTAAGATTGGCAAATCTGCATTAGTGCCAGTCCTGTGTGTGGCATCTGTCTTTCTTTTTCTGCCACAGAAAACCTACTGTATAACTGTGGGCCTGATTTTTTCCTCATTCTCCCATAAAAAAAAATTGGGAGATTAAGATTGGCAAATCAGCATTGGTGCCAGTCCTGTGTGTGGCATCTGTCTTTCTTTTTCTGCCACAGAAAACCTACTGTATAACTGTGGGCCTGATTTTTTCCTAATTCTCCCATAAAAAAAAATATTGGGAGATTAAGATTGGCAAATCTGCATTAGTGCCAGTCCTGTGTGTGGCATCTGTCTTTCTCTTTCTGCCACAGAAAACCTACTGTATAACAATGTGCCTGATTTCTTCCTAATTCTCCCATAAAAAAAAACAAGTGGGAGATTAAGATTGGCAAATCTGCATTAGTGCCAGTCCTGTGTGTGGCATCTGTCTTTGTTTTTCTGCCACAGAAAACCTACTGTATAACTGTGGGCCTGATTTTTTCCTCATTCTCCCATAAAAAAAAACAAGTGGGAGATTAAGATTGGCAAATCTGCATTAGTGCCTGTCCTATGTGTGGCATCTGTCTTTCTTTTTTTTGCCACAGAAAACCTACTGTATAACTGTGTGCCTGATTGATTCCTCATTCTCCCATAAAAAAAAAAAAAAATTGGGAGATTAAGATTGGCAAATCTGCATTAGTGCCAGTCCTGTGTGTGGCATATGTCTTTGTTTTTCTGCCACAGAAAACCTACTGTATAACAGTGGCCCTGATTTTTCACTGCATTCTGCCACACGAAAAAAAGGGAGATTTACATTCACAACAAGTTCACATACACCTTCTACCTGGTTTTACAGGACCACCTAACGGTTGTTAGTTAGGTTACATTTTTCAAATAATGAGGAAGTCTGGTGGAAGAGGTCGTGGCCATGGGCGTTCATTGCCAGCTGGTAATGATGGTAGTGGTGGTGGTCGTGGAGCATCAGGTGGTCATGGGAAAAGCAATATAGCCCCTAAGTCTCGAGTTGTTGAGCCTGCGTCATCGTCAGGCTCCACAAGGCCTCGAAGGCTCCCATTTCTGGGAGTAGGAAAACCGCTTTTGAAGCCGGAGCAGCAGGAACAAGTATTGGCTTTCATTGCTGACTCTGCCTCTAGCTCTTTCGCCTCCTCCTCGGAAAGTGCAAAATGTCAGAGCAGTGTGTCGTCAGTGGATGCTCCCGGTCAGGAACAAGTCGCTTCCTTGTGTCCTTCACCAAGAACAACAGTGAAGGATGTGTCAGGCGACACAACTGGTTACTCCATGGAGCTCTTTACACATACTGTGCCTGGGTTAGAAAGGGAAATTGTTAACAGGCCATGCCCATTACAAGATGAATCGCACATGGAGTGCACTGATGCACAGCCACAGCCAGATTATTATGCTGTTCCTTTGACTCAGATCAGAACATTGCCCTCGCAGTGTACTGATCCAGAATCTGACCCCGATGAGACTATGGAGCCCCGTCACCAACGCTATAGCACCGGCTTACACGGTGACCCAAAGGAAGGTGCACAGGACATAGAAGAGGAGGTCATAGATGACCCAGTTGTTGACCCCGATTGGCAGCCATTGGGGGAACAGGGTGCAGGCGGCATTAGCTCTGAAGCGGAGGAGGAGGAGCCGCAGCAGGCATCAACATCACAACAGGTTCCATCTGGCAGGCCCGTATCTGGCCAAAAACGTGTGGCAAAACCAAAACCAGTTGTAGGACAGAGTGGCCATCAGGTTAAACTAGCTCAGTGTGCAATGCCTGAAAAGGAATCCGATAGGAAGAGTGCAGTCTGGAATTTTTTTAACCAAGATCCCAATGATCAGCGCAAAGTCATCTGTAAGAAATGCTCAAGGACCTTCAGCAGAGGTCAGAATGTTAAAAATTTAAATACAAGTTGCATGCATAGACATTTAACCACCATGCACTTGCAAGCCTGGACAAACTACCAAACGTCCCTTAACTTTGTAGCACCCTCTCACAATGAAGCTAGTCAGCAACGCGACATCCCTTCCCTCACTGTAAGCCCACCGTTTACCACACCACCTGCAGGTAATGTGGGGGTTTCGTCGCAAGGCCAAAGCAGTCAGGGAATCACCAGGTTCGTGGTCGGAAAAACTGTAGGTAGGGCAACATCAAGAATACCATCACCAACCCTCTCTCAGTCACCCATGTCCACCGGCACCCCCGCTAGTTCCACCGTATGCAGCTCTCCAGTCCAGCTCACCCTACATGAGACTCTCGTTAGGAAAGGAAGTACTCATCCTCGCATCCGCATACACAGGGTTTGAACGCCCACATTGCTAGACTAATCTCGTTAGAGATGATGCCCTACCAGTTAGTTGAAACTGAAGCTTTCAAAGCCCTGATGGACTACGCTGTACCACGCTATGAGCTACCCAGTCGACACTTCTTTTCGAGAAAAGCCATGCCAGCCCTCCACCAGCATGTAAAAGACCGCATTGTCCATGCGCTCAGGCAATCTGTGAGTAGAAAGGTGCACCTGACAACAGATGCATGGACCAGTAGGCATGGCCAGGGGCATTATGTCTCCATCACGGCACACTGGGTTAATGTGGTGGATGCAGGGTCCACAGGGGACAGTAATATTGGGACAGTTCTGCCTAGCCCACGATATAGGAAACAGTTGGCTGTAGGCGTTCGTCCCCCCTCCTCCTCCTCGTCCTCCAGCAGAAGCAAGAGCTCATCCACAGACTGCAGTCGCACGACCACTCCATCCGCAGCTGCCACTGTTGCACGCGAGGTGTCCAATTATGGAACAGCTTGTGGAAGCGTCAGCAGGCTGTATTGGCAATGAAGTGTTTGGGCGACAACAGACACACCGCGGAAGTTCTGTCCGAGTTCTTGCAGCAAGAAACTCAGTCATGGCTGGGCACTGTACATCTTGAGGCAGGCAAGGTAGTCAGTGACAACGGAAGGAATTTTATGGCTGCCATAGCCCTTTCACAACTGAAACACATTCCTTGCCTGGGTCACACCTTAAACCTGGTGGTGCAGTGCTTCCTGAAAAGTTATTTGGGGTTACCCGACCTGCTGCTGAAAGTGCGCAGACTTTGCTCTCACATCCGCCGTTTGCCTGTACACTCCATATGTATGCAGAACCATCAGCGGTCTTTGAACCTTCCCCAGCATCGCCTAATCATCGACGTTGCAATAAGGTGGAACTCCACACTGCACATGCTTCATAGACTGTGCGAACAGAAGCGTGCTGTTATGTATTTGTGGGAGGATACACATACAGGGGCAGGCAGTTGGATGGCAGACATGGAGTTGTCAGCTGTGCAGTGGTCGAAGCTCCAAGACCTGTGTCAAGTCCTTCAGTGTTTTGAGGAATGCACACGGCTGGTTAGTGCAGACAACGCAGTAATAAGCATGAGCATCCCCCTAATGCGTCTGCTGATGCAAAGTTTTACGCACATAAAGGAGCAGGCGTCTGCAGCCGAGGACGAGGGAAGCCTTGATGACAGTCAGCCATTGTCTGCTCAGAGAAGTCTACAGGATGAGGTGGTAGGCGAAGAGGAGGAGGACGAGGAGGATGATGGGGATGAGTATTTTTTGGATGAGGAAGCTTCTCAGGGGGCAATAGAAACTGCTGGCGGTGCAAGGCCAGGTTCAGGGTTTTTGAGGGAGACAAGTGACGTTGATTTGCGCGAAAGTGCTCCTCAACCCAGCATATGCACTGACTTGACAACTGGAACATTGGCCCACATGGTGGATTATGCCTTGCGTATCCTCAAAAGGGACCCACGCATTATAAAATGATGACCGATGATGATTACTGGTTGGCCTGCCTCCTTGATCCTCGCTATAAAGGTAAATTGCAAAATATCATGCCACATGAGAACCTCGAACAAATATTGGCAACCAAACAAGCTACTCTTGTAGACCGTTTGATTCAGGCATTCCCAGCAAACAGCGCCGGTGATGGTTCTCACACGAGCTGCAGGGGGCAACAGGGCAGAGGTGTTAGAGGTGCACAAATCAGAAGTGGCGTAGGACAGAGGGGTTTTCTGACCAGGTTGTGGAGTGATTTCGCAATGACCGCAGACATGACAGGTACTGCAGCATCAATTCAAAGTGACAGGAGACAGCATTTGTCCAGTATGGTTACTAACTATTTTTCCTCCATTACCGATGTTCTCCCTCAACCGTCATTCCCCTTTGATTACTGGGCATCCAAAATAGACACCTGGCTTGAATTGGCCGAATATGCATTGCCGGAGCTTGCTTGCCCAGCAGCTAGTGTGCTATCAGAAAGAGTATTCAGTGCTGCTGGTTCTATACTGACCGAAAAAAGGACTCGTCTGGCTACCCAAAATGTTGATGATCTAACCTTCATTAAAATGAACCACTCATGGATTTCTAATTATTTTGCCCCACCTTTCCCGGCTGACACCTAGCTTTCCTCAAGGATCAGTCCTAGGCCCCCTCCTCTTCTCTTTGTATACTGCCCCTATTGGACAAACAATCAGTAGATTTGGTTTCCAGTACCATCTCTATGCTGACGACACCCAATTATACACCTCTTCTCCTGCTTTCACTCCGACCGTCTTAGAAAACACCAGTGATTGTCTTACCGCTGTCTCTAACATCATATCCTCCCTCTATCTGAAACTGAACCTGTCAAAAACTAAACTCCTCGTGTTCTCTCCCTCTACTAACCTACCTTTGCCTGACATTGCCATCTCTGTGTGTGGTTCCACCATTACTCCAAAGAAACATGCCCGCTGCCTTGGGGTTATCCTTGATTCCGAGCTTTCATTCACCCCCCACATCCGATCACTGGCTCGCTCTTCTTATTTGCATCTCAAAAACATTTCTAGAATTCGCCCTTTTCTTACTTTCGACTCTGCAAAAACTCTTACTGTTTCTCTTATTCATTCCCGTCTGGACTATTGTAACTCTCTACTAATCGGCCTCCCTCTTACCAAACTCTCCCCGCTCCAATCTGTCCTGAATGCTGCTGCCAGGATCATATTCCTCACCAACCGTTACACCGATGCCTCTACCTTGTGCCAGTCATTACACTGGCTACCCATCCACTCCAGAATCCAGTACAAAACTACTACCCTCATCCACAAAGCACTCCATGGCTCAGCACCACCCTACATCTCCTCTCTGGTCTCAGTCTACCACCCTACCCGTGCCCTCCGCTCCGCTAATGACCTCAGGTTAGCATCCTCAATAATCAGAACCTCCCACTCCCGTCTCCAAGACTTTACACGTGCTGCGCCGATTCTTTGGAATGCACTACCTAAGTTAATACGATTAATCCCCACAGTTTTAAGCGTGCCCTAAAAACGCATTTGTTCAGACTGGCCTACCGCCTCAACGCATTAACCTAACTATCCCTGTGTGGCCTATTAAAAATAGAAAAAAAACCAAAAAAAAAAACACATAATCAGGTTCCTTGCATCGTGTTCTCATACACTTTATGCAGTTACTAGCCCTCTGTGTCTGTACTGCTACTACTTAGGCAGTTAACTGGTTCATGCAGCTTTACATGAACACCCGAGCCTTACACTATGGCTGGTCCAAATAACTAAAGCAATTGTTACCATCCACCTCTCGTGTCTCCCCTTTTCCTCATAGTTTGTAAGCTTGCGAGCAGGGCCCTCATTCCTCCTGGTATCTATTTTGAACTGTGATTACTGTTATGCTGTAATGTCTATTGTCTGTACAAGTCCCCTCTATAAGTTGTAAAGCGCTGCAGAATATGTTGGCGCTATATAAATAAAAATTATTATTATTATTATTATTTCCTGTAAAAAGGTCTTGCTTTGGGACTGGTATTACTGACTGTTCCAATCTCTTAATTTGCTGCTGCTGTTTGTCCAGCATACGACATGTTTACACCTCCCTAAATGGCCTATCTCCCCCCACGGGGCCGTGGTCTCGCCACTTGGCGCAAGCATTCGTCAGAGTGCCGTTTGTCTGAAGAGGTGGGTGTGCCCACTTTTGGTCGACGGCACTGGCACTGGGTCCCTCATAGTACAATGAAGTGTCTCTGGCGGTGGTGGCACTCACCCAACGTCAGACACACCGTTGTAACATGAGGGGCCCTGGGCTTGTAGCGGCATCCAGGAGAGAGTTTCCCCCACCCAGGTCAAACTGTGCTCTACCACTTGCAAAATTATCTCTCGATGCTCCACCACTGTTTAGTCTATGCGCTGAAATCCTTCAATGGCTGGCACAGACAATAACAATTTGTTGACATGTATGATGCTAGTTAAAATAGTCAGGGGCCCTGTCCTACATTTACACCAGTAAATACTTGGCGCCAAATTACAATGTCAGAAAGTCAGCATAGGAGCACACCCCAGTACCTAAGTATGCCACCCTTTTTTTGGGGGGGGTTGTTTTTTTGGGGAGACATTAACATCTATTTTGTTTTTGGGAGTACTTAGTGTGTCAGACACTCCTTCCAATTGTCCTCCGCTGACCACACCAATGCTGCCTGTGTACCCCTGCTACCTAATGGAAGCTGCCTAGAGCCTATTTTATTATTTTAGGCCTAGGAAGTCTGTCTGCGGTCCCTCCTTCAAATTGTCCTCCACTGACCACACCAATGCTGCCTGAGTACCCCTGCCACCTAATGGAAGCTGCATAGAGCCTATTTTATTATTTTAGGCCTAGGAAGTCTGTCTGCGGTCCCTCCTTCAAATTGTCCTCCACTGACCACACCAATGCTGCCTGAGTACCCCTGCCACCTAATGGAAGCTGCATAGAGCCTATTTTATTATTTTAGGCCTAGGAAGTCTGTCTGTGGTCCCTCCTTCCAATTGTCCTCCGCTGACCACACCAATGCTGCCTGAGTACCCCTGCCACATAATGGAAGCTGCATAGAGCCTATTTTATTATTTTAGGCCTAGGAAGTCTGTCTGCGGTCCCTCCTTCCAATTGTCCTCCACTGACCACACCAATGCTGCTTGTGTACCCCTGTAACTAATTTAAAAATGCATAGAGCCAACTTTTTTAGTTAACACATACTACCTTTGTCTGTCTGCGGCGCCACTCAAACACGCTGTCCTCCACTGAAAAAGCTGAACTTCAACCTTCAGGCTCTCATTAAGTAGTTGTTTATATAAGACAGCAGTTGCCCTACTACTTTGGTTGGGGCCTAGTAATGGTGTCTGCCACTCCTTGGTGTTCTCCTCCTCCTTGGTGTTCTCCTCCAGGTTTCCTTGTCTGAGCTTCAACCTTCAGGCTCTCATTAAGTATTTTTTAATGTCACACTGCAGTTGCCCTACTACTTTGGTTGGGGTCTAGTAACGGTGTCTGCCGCTCCTTGGTGTTCTCCTCCAGGTTTCCTTGTCTGAGCTTCAACCTTCAGGCTCTCATTAAGTATTTTTTAATGTCACACTGCAGTTGCCCTACTACTTTGGTTGGGGCCTAGTAACGGTGTCTGCCGCTCCTTGGTGTCCTCCTCCAGGTTTCCTTGTCTGAGCTTCAACCTTCAGGCTCTCATTAAGTATTTTTTAATGTCACACTGCAGTTGCCCTACTACTTTGGTTGGGGCCTAGTAACGGTGTCTGCCACTCCTTGGTGTTCTCCTCCTCCTTGGTGTGCTCCTACAGGTTTCCTTGTCTGAGCTTCAACCTTCAGGCTCTCAATAAGCAGTATTTAATGTCACACTGCCATTGCCCTACTACTTTGGTTGGGGCCTGGTAACGGTGTCTGCCACTCCTTGATGTTCTCCTCCTCCTTGGTGTTCTCCTCCAGGTTTCCTTGTCTGAGCTTCAACCTTCAGGCTTTCATTAAGTATTTTTTAATGTCACACTGCAGTTGCCCTACTACTTTGGTTGGGGCCTCGTAACGGTGTCTGCCGCTCCTTGGTGTTCTCCTCCTCCTTGGTGTTCTCCAGGTTTCCTTGTCTGAGCTTCAACCTTCAGGCTCTCATTAAGTATTTTTTAATGTCACACTGCAGTTGCCCTACTACTTTGGTTGGGGCCTAGTAACGGTGTCTGCCGCTCCTTGGTGTTCTCCTCCAGGTTTCCTTGTCTGAGCTTCAACCTTCAGGCTCTCATTAAGTATTTTTTAATGTCACACTGCAGTTGCCCTACTACTTTGGTTGGGGCCTAGTAACGGTGTCTGCCGCTCCTTGGTGTTCTCCTCCAGGTTTCCTTGTCTGAGCTTCAACCTTCAGGCTCTCATTAAGTATTTTTTAATGTCACACTGCAGTTGCCCTACTACTTTGGTTGGGGCCTAGTAACGGTGTCTGCCACTCCTTGGTGTTCTCCTCCTCCTTGGTGTTCTCATACAGGTTTCCTTGTCTGAGCTTCAACCTTCAGGCTCTCAATAAGCAGTATTTAATGTCACACTGCCATTGCCCTACTACTTTGGTTGGGGCCTGGTAACGGTGTCTGCCGCTCCTTGATGTTCTCCTCCTCCTTGGTGTTCTCCTCCAGGTTTCCTTGTCTGAGCTTCAACCTTCAGGCTCTCATTAAGTATTTTTTAATGTCGCACTGCAGTTGCCCTACTACTTTGGTTGGGCCCTAGTAATGGTGTCTGCTGCTCCTTGGTGTTCTCCTCCAGGTTTCCTTGTCTGAGCTTCAACCTTTAGGCTCTCATTAAGTATTTTTTAATGTCACACTGCAGTTGCCCTACTACTTTGGTTGGGGCCTAGTAACGGTGTCTGCCGCTCCTTGGTGTTCTCCTCCTCCTCCTTGGTGTTCTCCTCCAGGTTTCTTTGTCTGAGCTTCAACCTTCAGACTCTCATTAAGTATTTTTTAATGTCACACTGCAGTTGCCCTACTACTTTGGTTGGGGCCTAGTAACGGTGTCTGCCGCTCCTTGGTGTTCTCCACCAGGTTTCCTTGTCTGAGCTTCAACCTTCAGGCTCTCATTAATTATTTTTTAATGTCACACTGCAGTTGCCCTACTACTTTGGTTGGGGCTTAGTAACGGTGTCTGCCGCTCCTTGGTGTTCTCCTCCTCCTTGGTGTTCTCCTCCAAGTTTCCTTGTCTGAGCTTCAACCTTCAGGCTCTCATTGAGTATATTTTAATGTCACACTGCAGTTGCCCTACTACTTTGGTTGGGGCCTAGTAACGGTGTCTGCCGCTCCTTGGTGTTCTCCTCCTCCTTGGTGTTCTCCTCCAGGTTTCCTTGTCTGAGCTTCAACCTTCAGGCTCTCATTAAGTATTTTTAAAATGTCACACTGCAGTTGCCCTACTACTTTGGTTTGGGCCTAATAACGGTGTCTGCCGCTCCTTGGTGTTCTCCTCCTCCTTGGTGTTCTCCTCCAGGTTTCCTTGTCTGAGCTTCAACCTTCAGGCTCTCATTAAGTATTTTTTAATGTCACACTGCAGTTGCTCTACTACTTTGGTTGAGGCCTAGTAACGGTGTCTGCCGCTCCTTGGTGTTCTCCTCCAGGTTTCCTTGTCTGAGCTTCAACCTTCAGGCTCTCATTAAGTATTTTTTAATGTCACACTGCAGTTGCCCTACTACTTTGGTTGGGGCCTAGTAACGGTGTCTGCCGCTCCTTGGTGTTCTCCTCCAGGTTTCCTTGTCTGAGCTTCAACCTTCAGGCTCTCATTAAGTAGTTTTTAATGTCACACTGCAGTTGCCCTACTACTTTGGTTGGGGCCTAGTAACGGTGTCTGCCGCTCCTTGGTGTTCTCCTCCTCCTTGGTGTTCTCCTCCAGGTTTCCTTGTCTGAGCTTCAACCTTCAGGCTCTCATTGAGTATTTTTTAATGTCACACTGCAGTTGCCCTACTACTTTGGTTGGGGCCTAGTAACGGTGTCTGCCGCTCCTTGGTGTTCTCCTCCTTCTTGGTGTTCTCCTCCAGGTTTCCTTGTCTGAGCTTCAACCTTCAGGCTCTCATTGAGTATTTTTTAATGTCACACTGCAGTTGCCCTACTACTTTGGTTGGGGCCTAGTAACGGTGTCTGCCGCTCCTTGGTGTTCTCCTCCTCCTTGGTGTTCTCCTCCAGGTTTCCTTGTCTGAGCTTCAACCTTCAGGCTCTCATTAAATATTTTTTAATGTCACACTGCAGTTGCCCTACTACTTTGGTTGGGGCCTAGTAACGGTGTCTGCCGCTCCTTGGTGTTCTCCTCCTCCTTGGTGTTCTCCTCCAGGTTTCCTTGTCTGAGCTTCAACCTTCAGGCTCTCATTAAGTATTTTTTAATGTCACACTGCAGTTGCCCTACTACTTTGGTTGGGGACTAGTAACGGTGTCTGCCGCTCCTTGGTGTTCTCCTCCATTGAACAAAGCAGTGCCGCCTGTTTACTCCTGTTACCAATTTTGAACTTCATTTGGCCCACTTTATTTCTTGGGCCTACTAACTGTGTCAGCCTCTCATTACAGTTGTCCTCCACTGAACAAAGCAATGCCGCCTGGTTAGTCCTGTTACCAATTTTGAACTGCATTTAGCCTACTTTATTCTTTGGCCCTATATCTGTGTTTCCTCCTCATCCTGCCCATTGCCCAGCCACTGCTAGATGAGTCTGCTGGTACATTGACCCAGACCACTACATTCCCCTTGCACTCTACACAGCCAGAATCTGACCCTGCTGAAAGTAAGGTTCCCCTTCCCGCATGCTATACCACCTTACACAGGGACAAAGAGGAAGGTGCAGATGAAAGTGCAGGTTCCTTCATCAGGTGGGGGGCATACTCGTTGGTGACGTCACTGGCACAGGGCCCCTCAGAGTACGCAAAAGTGTCGCTGCCGGTGGGAGGTGCCCCCGCCGTCCCAAACACACCGCTGGACTTTGAGGGGCCCTGTGCCAGTGCCAATGCCAACTAGTGGGCCCCCCCTGCTTGCTCAGGATCACAGCACTTGCAAACTTGACATACTTACCTCTCACTGCTCCACCGCCGTGACATAGTCCACGTTTCCTGGGCCCACTAAAAACTTGAACCAGCCCTACCCCCCACAATTTTAGCCAAATGACCCCCAATTTCCAATGCCTATCTATTATGATAAAGTAAATTAAGATTGACAAGCTTCAGTAACAAGAATGGATGTTTTTGCCATTAAAATGGGCACTGTAGGTGTTTTCCTGGCCTCCACTCACTGCCGAATATGCTTCCCCATTGAGTTGCATTGGGTTTCATGTTTCGGTCGATCCCCGACTTTTCGCGATAATCGGCCGATTTCACTCGACTCGACTTTTGACAAAGTCAGGTTTCGCAAAACCCGACTCGACCCCAAAAAAGGAAAAGTCGCTCAACCCTAGTAGAGACTGGTTTAGGACCTGTAGTGACATCACTATCATGTGACCTGCGATGTGACTGTGATGTCACCACAGGCCATGTAATCATTGACCAGTGCACCTGTCCTCCTGCACAGAGCTTCAATCTGTGGGGAGGGAGAGATAAGACCCGGGCTGGCACCTACATACCTGAGTTGTGAGGTGAGAAGTGCAGCACCCACTGTGTGTGCTGCTCCTGGTGATGATGGCTCCTGTCAGCAACTCCTGCTCTTGTCGGCAGTCCCAGCAGAGGAGAGAGCAGGGAGGTGTCTGCTGGGATAGTGCTGCTGGGAGCAGGAGGAGCTGCAGCTCATGGTGTGAAACATCTTTCCATCCAGCATAAAGCAGTGTGTGCATCTGAGGTGTGTGCAGTGTCTGTAATTGATGTGTATATAGTGTGTGGCATGTGTAGTGTGTTCTTTCTGTGAGCTATGTGTATGTGTTTCTATGAATCACATGTATCAAATGAGCATTTGTTGTGCAACATGTGTCTGCCATGTATATGTGTGTGAAGTGTGTGCCATGTATATGTGTGTGAAGTGTGTGCCATGTATATATGTGTGAAGTGTGTGCCATGTATATGTGTGTGAAGTGTGTGCCATGTATGTATGTAAATGTGTGCCATGTACGTGTGTGTGTGCCATGTACGTGTGTTCCATGTCCGTGTGTGTGCTATGTACGTGTGTGCGCCATGTACGTGTGTGCGCATTGTACATGTACTGTATGTATGTGTGTGCCATGCACATGTGTGTGCCATGCACATGTGTGTGCCATGGACATGTGTGTGCCATGGACGTGTGTGTGTCATGTGTGTGTGTGCCATGTACATGTACTGTATGTATTCTCCCGAATATCCCCCATCCTCTGGAATTCCATGCCTCAACACATCCGAATATCCACCACCCTCGGATCCTTCAGACGGAACCTGAAAACCCATCTCTTCAGGAAAGCCTACAGCCTACAATAACCGAGCTGCCGCCTCACCAGCGCCAGAGCCGCCGCCGCTTCACCCCTACCTTCTGTCTCTTCCCCACTATCCCATAGAATGTAAGTCCGCAAGGACAGGGTCCTCTCCCCTCTGTACCAGTGTGTCACTGTAAACCTGTTTACTGTAAATGATATCTATAACCCTGTATGTAACCCCTTTCTGATGTACAGCACCATGGAATTAATGGTGCTATATAAATAAATAATAATAATAATAATAATAATAATAATAATGTGTGTGCCATGTACTTGTGTGCGCCATGTACTGTATGTATGTGTGCCAGGTATTTGTGTACCATGTACATGTACTGTATGTATTTGTGTGTGCCATGTAGGTGTGTGTCACGACGTGTGTGTGCCATGTACGTGTGTGTGCCTTGTACATGTACTGTATGTATTTGTGTGTGCCATGCAGGTGTGTGTCATGTACGTGTGTGTGCCATGTACGTGTGTATGCCATATACTGTATGTATGTATGTGTGTGCCATATAAGTGTGTGTGTCATTTATGTGTGTGTGCGATGTATATGTGTGCGCAATGTATATGTACTGTATGTATGAACATATAAATGAATACGTATAATGAACAAGAATAGAAAAGTTTATTCATGTAAAAAAAACAAGTACACAAATTTAAAAATATAGCCAATGTTGCTTACAATTAGAGCCAAACAGATGGAATGACACCACCACAGGGCAGGCAAAACAAAGATCAGATCACATACATGTACCGTTAAATGTAATAATCAGCACTAGGGTTGAGCGAAACGGGTCGATCATTTTCAAAAGTCGCCGACTTTTGGCTAAGTCGGCGTCTCATGAAACCCGATCCGACCCCTGTGCTTGTCGGCCATGCGGTACGCGACTTTCGCGCCAAAGTCGCGTTTCAATGACGCGAAAAGCGCCATTTCTCAGCCAATGAAGGTGAACGCAGAGTGTGGGCAGCGTGATGACATAGATCCTGGTCCCCACCATCTTAGAGAAGGGCATTGCAGTGATTGGCTTGCTGTCTGCGGCGTCACAGGGGCTATAAAGGGGCGTTCCCGCCGACCGCCATCTTACTGCTGCTGATCTGAGCTTAGGGACAGGTTGCTGCCGCTTCATCAGAAGCAGGGAGAGCGTTAGGCAGGGTCCACTAACCACCAAACCGCTTGTGCTGCAGCGATTTCCACTGTCCAACACCACCTTCGGTGTGCAGGAACAGTGGAAGCTATTTTTTTTTTTTTTTCCCCTCAGCGCTGTAGCTCATTGGGCTGCCCTAGAAGGCTCCGTGATAGCTGTATTGCTGTGTGTACGCCACTGTGGAAACCAACTGCTTTTTTCAAAGCACATATCCTCTTGTTCCTTCCTTTCTGCACAGCTATCTTTTTTGTTTGTCCACACTTTTTATTTAATTTGTGCATCAGTCCACTCCTATTGCTGCCTGCCATACCTGGCTTACATTACTGCAGGGAGATAGTAATTGTAGGACAGTTTTTTTTTTTTTTTTGTTTTTTTTTTGTGGGAGATTAAGATTGGCATTTCTGCTACAGTGCCATCCCTGTGTGTGCCATCTCTCACTGAGTGGGCCATAGAAAGCCTATTTATTTTTTCCGTGATTTGTGTTCTAAAATCTACCTCAACACAGAAACACTACATCAATCAGTGGGAGAAAAATATTGGCCTCAGTCAGGGCTTGTGTGCCACTGCTGTGTGTGCGCTATCTCTCATTCAGTGGGCTATAGCAAGCCTATATTTTTTTTTTTTTTTTTTTTTTAATATTATTTGGTTTCAAAAGTCTCCCTGAAAAAAAAAAAAAACCTAAAAAAACAGTGGGAGAGTAATATTGCCCTTTCAGCTTGTGTGCCAGTCTTGACTCCTGGGTGTGCCACCTCTCTCCCTCTCATTCAGTGGGCCATAGAAAGCCTATTTATTTTTTTTTTTAAATATTATTGGGTTTCTAAAGTCTCCCTGAAAAAAACAAAAAATACATAAAAAAACAGTGGGAGAGTAATATTGCCCTTTCAGCTTGTGTGCCAGTCTTGACTCCTGGGTGTGCCACCTCTCTCCCTTTCATTCAGTGGGCCATAGAAAGCCTATTTATTTTTTCCGTGATTTGTGTTCTAAATTCTACCTCAACACAAAAACACTACATCAATCAGTGGGAGAAAAATATTGGCCTCAGTCAGGGCTTGTGTGCCACTGCTGTGTGTGCTATCTCTCATTCAGTGGGCTATAGCAAGCCTATTTTTTTTTTTTTTTTTTTTTTTTTAATATTATTTGGTTTCTAAAGTCTCCCTGAAAAAAAAAAAAACCTAAAAAAACAGTGGGAGAGTAATATTGCCCTTTCAGCTTGTGTGCCAGTCTTGACTCCTGGGTGTGCCACCTCTCTCCCTCTCATTCAGTGGGCCATAGAAAGCCTATTTATTTTTTTTTTTAAATATTATTGGGTTTCTAAAGTCTCCCTGAAAAAACAAAAAATACATAAAAAAACAGTGGGAGAGTAATATTGCCCTTTCAGCTTGTGTGCCAGTCTTGACTCCTGGGTGTGCCACCTCTCTCCCTTTCATTCAGTGGGCCATAGAAAGCCTATTTTTTTTTTTTTAATATTATTTGGTTTCTAATTCTCCCTGAAAAAAAAAAAAAAACCTAAAAAAACAGTGGGAGAGTAATATTGCCCTTTCAGCTTGTGTGCCAGTCTTGACTCCTGGGTGTGCCACCTCTCTCCCTCTCATTCAGTGGGCCATAGAAAGCCTATTTATTTTTTTTTTTAAATATTATTGGGTTTCTAAAGTCTCCCTGAAAAAACAAAAAATACATAAAAAAACAGTGGGAGAGTAATATTGCCCTTTCAGCTTGTGTGCCAGTCTTGACTCCTGGGTGTGCCACCTCTCTCCCTTTCATTCAGTGGGCCATAGAAAGCCTATTTTTTTTTTTTTTAATATTATTTGGTTTCTAATTCTCCCTGAAAAAAAAAAAAAAACCTAAAAAAACAGTGGGAGAGTAATATTGCCCTTTCAGCTTGTGTGCCAGTCTTGACTCCTGGGTGTGCCACCTCTCTCCCTCTCATTCAGTGGGCCATAGAAAGCCTATTTATTTTTTTTTTTAAATATTATTGGGTTTCTAAAGTCTCCCTGAAAAAACAAAAAATACATAAAAAAACAGTGGGAGAGTAATATTGCCCTTTCAGCTTGTGTGCCAGTCTTGACTCCTGGGTGTGCCACCTCTCTCCCTTTCATTCAGTGGGCCATAGAAAGCCTATTTTTTTTTTTTTTAATATTATTTGGTTTCTAATTCTCCCTGAAAAAAAAAAAAAAACCTAAAAAAACAGTGGGAGAGTAATATTGCCCTTTCAGCTTGTGTGCCAGTCTTGACTCCTGGGTGTGCCACCTCTCTCCCTCTCATTCAGTGGGCCATAGAAAGCCTTTTTTTTTTTTGGTTTTTTTAATATTATTTGGTTTCTAAAGTCTCCCTGAAAAAAACAAAAAAAACATAAAAAAACAGTGGGAGAGTAATATTGCCCTTTCAGCTTGTGTGCCAGTCTTGACTCCTGGGTGTGCCACCTCTCTCCCTTTCATTCAGTGGGCCATAGAAAGCCTATTTTTTTTTTTTTTAATATTATTTGGTTTCTAATTCTCCCTGAAAAAAAAAAAAAAACCTAAAAAAACAGTGGGAGAGTAATATTGCCCTTTCAGCTTGTGTGCCAGTCTTGACTCCTGGGTGTGCCACCTCTCTCCCTCTCATTCAGTGGGCCATAGAAAGCCTTTTTTTTTTTTGGTTTT
This sequence comes from Ranitomeya variabilis, assembly GCF_051348905.1. Lineage (NCBI taxonomy): Eukaryota > Metazoa > Chordata > Amphibia > Anura > Dendrobatidae > Ranitomeya > Ranitomeya variabilis. The sequence goes on along the minus strand of NC_135234.1, from coordinate 571,931,038 downwards.
TTTAATATTATTTGGTTTCTAAAGTCTCCCTGAAAAAAACAAAAAAAACATAAAAAACAGTGGGAGAGTAATATTGCCCTTTCAGCTTGTGCGCCAGTCTTGACTCCTGGTTGTGCCACCTCTCTCTCTCTAATTGTGGGCCATAGAAAGCCTTTTTTTTTTTTTTTTTAATATTATTTGGTTTCTAAAGTCTCCCTGAGAAAAAAAAATAAATAAATTAGGTGGGAGATTAATATTGACATTAGTGCTTGAGTGACAGTCCTGCGTGTGTGTCATCTCTGTGATTTTGTGCCACAGAAAACAGAGTGTGTAACATTGTGCCTGATTTTCCTTGTGGTCTCACCAACCTGTTAAGGGATATTGAAATCATACTGAAGTTATAGCTCACCGTGTAAGTTGTTTGATAGCAACAAATAAAGTTACTTTGGTTAAGATTTTAAAACAATGAGGAAGTCTGGTGCAAGAGGTCGTCGTGGGCGTTCATTGTCAGCTGGTAATGATGGTAGTGGTAGTGGAGCATCAGGTGGTCGTGGGGATAAAAATATTCCACCTAAGTCTGGAGCTGTGGAGCCAGTTTCGTCGTCAGGCTACACAAGGCCTCGAACGCTCTCTTTTCTGGGAGTAGGAAAACCGCTTTTAAAGGCGGAGCAGCAACAGCAAGTTTTGGCTTACATTGCAGACTCAGCCTCTAGCTCTTTTGCCTCCTCTTCCGAAACTGGTAAATGTAAAAGCAGCGCGTCGCTTGTGGATGTTCACGGTCAGGGACAAGTCGCTTCCTTGTCCTCCTCAGCAAAAACTACAACAAGAGAGAAGGATGCAGCAGGCGACACAACGGGTCACTCCATGGAGCTCTTTACACATACCGTCCCTGGCTTAGAAAGTGAAACATTTAACAGGCCATGCCCATTACAAGTATATTCTGACATGGAGTGCACTGATGCACAGCCACAGCCAGAGTACTATGCTGCTCCTTTGACTCAGACCACCACATTGCCCTCTCAGGGTACAGATCCACAATCAGACCCTGATGAGACTATGTTGCCCCGCCACGAACGCTATACCACCGACCGACACAGTGACACAGACGAAGTTGCACACGAGCTCGAAGAGGAGGTAATAGATGACCCAGTTATTGACCCCGATTGGCAGCCATTGGGGGAACAGGGTGCAGGCGGCAGTAGTTCAGAAGCGGAGGTGGAGGAGGGGCCGCAGCAGGCATCAACATCGCAACAGGTTCCATCTGCCGGGCCCGTATCTGGACCAAAACGCGTGTCAAAGCCAAAACCTGTTGGAGCACAGCGTTGCCATCCGGTTAAAGCTCAGTCTGCAATCCCTGAAAAGGGATCAGAGTCTAGGAAGAGTGCAGTCTGGCATTTTTTTAAACAACATCCAACTGATCAGCGCAAAGTCATCTGTCAAAAATGTTCAACTAGCTTAAGCAGAGGTCAGAATCTGAAAAGTCTAAATACTAGTTGCATGCATAGACACTTAACCACCATGCATTCTCAAGCCTGGACTAACTACCAAACGTCCCTCAAGGTTGTAGCACCCTCGGCCAATGAAGCTAGTCAGCAACGCAACATCCCTTCCGTCACTGTAAGGCCACCATTTTCCGCACCACCGGCAGTATCTGTGCAGGTTTCTTTGCCAGCCAAAAGCAGTCAGGGTCAGGGAATCACCAGTTTTGTAGGAGGAAATATTGCATGTAGGGCACCGGCGGAAACAATACCGTCTCCAACCGTCTCTCAGTCTGCCATGTCCACCGGCACACCCGAAAGTTCCACGATCTACAGCTCTCCAGTCCAGCTCACCCTACATGAGACTCTGGTTAGAAAAAGGAAGTACTTATCCTCGCATCCGCGTACACAGGGTTTTAACGCCCACATAGCTAGACTAATCTCGTTAGAGATGATGCCCTACCGGTTAGTTGAAAGCGAAGCTTTCAAAGCCCTGATGGAGTACGCTGAACCACGATACGAGCTACCCAGTCGACACTTTTTTTCCAGAAAAGCCATCCCAGCCCTGCACCAGCATGTTAAACAGCGCATCGTCCATGCACTCAGGCAATCTGTGAGTACAAAGGTGCACCTGACTACAGATGCATGGACCAGTAGGCATGGCCAGGGACGTTATGTGTCCATCACGGCACACTGGGTGAATGTGGTGGATGCAGGGTCCACAGGCGACATCAATTTAGGGACAGTTGTGCCTAGCCCACGGTCTAGGAAACAGTTGGCTGTAGGCGTTCGCACCCCCTCCTCCTCCTCCTCGTCCTCCTGCAGAAGCTACAGCTCTTCCACAGAACGCAGTCGGCCAACCACTCCATCGGCAGATGACACTGTTGCACACCAGTTGTCCCATTATGGGCCAGCTACTGCCAAGCGTCAGCAGGCTGTATTGGCTATGAAGTGTTTGGGCGACAACAGACACACCGCGGAAGTTCTGTCCGAGTTCTTGCAACAAGAAACGCAGTCGTGGCTGGGCACAGTAGATCTTGAGGCAGGCAAGGTAGTGAGTGATAACGGAAGGAATTTCATGGCTGCCATCTCCCTTTCCCAACTGAAACACATTCCTTGCCTGGCTCACACCTTAAACCTGGTGGTGCAGTGCTTATTGAAAACTTATCCTGGGTTCTCCGACCTGCTCCTCAAAGTGCGTGCACTTTGCTCACATATCCGACGTTCGCCTGTACACGCCAGCCGTATGCAAACCTATCAGCGGTCTTTGAACCTTCCCCAGCATCGCCTAATCATAGACGTTGCAACAAGGTGGAACTCAACACTGCACATGCTTCAGAGACTGTGCGAACAGAGGCGTGCTGTTATTTATTTGTGGGAGGATACACGGGCAGGCAGTAGGATGGCAGACATGGAGTTGTCAGGTGTGCAGTGGTCGAAGATACAAGACATGTGTCAAGTCCTTCAGTGTTTTGAGGAATGCACACGGCTGGTTAGTGCAGACAACGCCGTAATAAGCATGAGCATCCCCCTAATGCGTCTGCTGATGCAAAGTTTGACGCACATAAAGGAGCAGGCGTCTGCACCAGAGGAAGAGGGAAGCCTTGATGACAGTCAGCCATTGTCTGGTCAGGGCAGTGTACAGGACGAGGTAGCGGGCGAAGAGGAGGTGGAGGACGAGGAGGATGATGGGGATGAGTATATTTTTAATGCGGAAACTTTCACGGGGGCACAGGAAATTGGTTGCGTGTCACGGCCGGGTTCTGGTTTTTTGAGGGACACAAGTGACGTAGATTTGCCTGCAACTGCCCCTCAACCAATCACAACCGGAGATTTGACAACTGGAACTTTGGCCCACATGGCGGATTATGCCTTACGTATCCTAAAAAGGGACACACGCATTACGAAAATGATGAACGATGACGATTACTGGTTGGCCTGCCTCCTTGATCCACGCTATAAAGGCAAATTGCAAAATATTATGCCACATGAGAACTTGGAACTAATATTAGCAACCAAACAATCAACTCTTGTTGACCGTTTGCTTCAGGCATTCCCAGCACACAGCGCACGTGATCGTTCTCACACGAGCTCCAGGGGGCAGCAGACTAGGAGTGTTAGGGGTGCACACATCAGAAGTGGCGTTGGACAGAGGGGTTTTCTGACCAGGTTGTGGAGTGATTTTGCTATGACCGCAGACAGGACAGGTACTGCTGCATCAATTGAAAGTGACAGGAGACAACATTTGTCCAGTATGGTTACTAACTATTTTTCATCCCTTATCGATGTTCTCCCTCAACCGTCATTCCCATTTGATTACTGGGCCTCCAAATTAGACACCTGGCCAGAATTGGCAGAATATGCATTGCAGGAGCTTGCTTGCCCGGCAGCAAGTGTCCTATCAGAAAGAGTATTCAGTGCTGCAGGGTCAATATTAACCGAAAAAAGGACTCGTCTGGCTACCCAAAATGTTGACGATCTAACATTCATTAAAATGAACCACAACTGGATTTCAAAATCTTTTGCCCCACCTTGCCCGGCCGACACCTAGCTTTCCTATGAAAAGCTCTTGCCTGTGAATTACTTTTCTAATGTCTAATTTGCTGCTGCAGATTGTACAGCATACGACATGTTTACACCTCCCTAAATGGCCAAACTCCCCACACGGGGCCGTGGTATCGCGACTTGGCGCAAGCACCCGTGAGACTGCTGTTTGTCTGAAGAGGTGGGTGTGCTCGCTTTTGGTTGACGGCATTGCTACTGGGTCCCTCATAGTACAATGTAGTGTCTCTGGCGGTGGTGGTGCGCACCCAACGTCAGACACACCGTTGTAACATGAGTGGCCCTGGGGCGGTCCCGCCGGCCTCAAGAGAGTTCCCCCCTACCCCAGCTCAAACTGGGCTCTACTACGTGCAAAATTATGTCGCACAGCTCCACCAATCTTTAGTCTATTCGCTGACATCATTCAATGTCTGGCACTGACAATACAAATTTGTAGACATCTATGATGCAACTTAAAGTAGTCTGTGTCTGTGTCCTATATTGGCACCATTAAATAGTTACTGCCAAATTACTATGTCAGAAACACAGCAGATGAGCCCACCCCTGTACCTAAGTATGCCATCTTTTTTTTTGTTTTGGTTGTTTTGCGAGACATTAACATCTATTTATATTTTGGGAGTACTGGGACAGACACTCCTTGCACTACTCCTCCACTCAGCACCAAGCTGCCTGCCCGTGTATCCATGTAACCGCTGTAAAACTGCCATGAGCCTATTGTTTGTTATTTTAGGCCTTTGATAGCCTGTCTGCGGTCCCTACTCCTCCACTGACCACCAAGCTGCCTGCCCGTGTATCCATGTAACCGCTGTAAAACTGCCATGAGCCTATTGTTTGTTATTTTAGGCCTTTGAAGCCTTTCTGCGCTCCCTCCTTCCACTAGTCCTCCACTGACCAGACCACTGCTGCCCGTGTACCCCTGGAACCAATTTTAAAGTGCCTACAGCCAGCCCATTTTATTGTGTTAGGCCTTCGAAGCCTGTCTGCGGTCCCTCCTTCCACTAGTCCTCCACTGACCAGACCACTGCTGCCCGTGTACCCCTGGAACCAATTTTAAAGTGCCTACAGCCAGCCCATTTTATTGTGTTAGGCCTTCGAAGCCTGTCTGCGGTCCATACTTTAAATACTCCTCCACTCACCACCAAGCTGCCTGCCCGTGTATCCATGTAACCGCTGTAAAACTGCCATGAGCCTATTGTTTGTTATGTTAGGCCTTTGATAGCCTGTCTGCGGTCCCTACTTTAAATACTCCTCCACTCACCACCACCAAGCTGCCTGCCCGTGTATCCATGTAACCGCTGTGAAACTGCCATGAGCCTATTGTTTTTTTATGTTAGGCCTTTGATAGCCTGTCTGCGGTCCCTACTTTAAATACTCCTCCACTCACCACCACCAAGCTGCCTGCCCGTGTATCCATGTAACCGCTGTAAAACTGCCATGAGCCTATTGTTTGTTATTTTAGGCCTTTGATAGCCTGTCTGCGGTCCCTACTTTAAATACTCCTCCACTCACCACCAAGCTGCCTGTGTATCCATGTAACCGCTGTAAAACTGCCATGAGCCTACTGTTTGTTATTTTAGGCCTTTGATAGCCTGTCTGCGGTCCCTACTTTAAATACTCCTCCACTCACCACCAAGCTGCCTGTGTATCCATGTAACCGCTGTAAAACTGCCATGAGCCTACTGTTTGTTATTTTAGGCCTTTGATAGCCTGTCTGCGGTCCCTACTTTAAATACTCCTCCACTCATCACCAGCTGCCTGCCCGTGTATCCATGTAACCGCTGTAAAACTGCCATGAGCCTATTGTTTGTTATTTTAGGCCTTTGATAGCCTGTCTGTGGTCCCTACTTTAAATACTCCTCCACTCACCACCAAGCTGCCTGTGTATCCATGTAACCGCTGTAAAACTGCCATGAGCCTATTGTTTGTTATTTTAGGCCTTTGATAGCCTGTCTGCGGTCCCTACTTTAAATACTCCTCCACTCACCACCAAGCTGCCTGTGTATCCATGTAACCGCTGTAAAACTGCCATGAGCCTATTGTTTGTTATTTTAGGCCTTTGATAGCCTGTCTGCGGTCCCTACTTTAAATACTCCTCCACTCACCACCAAGCTGCCTGTGTATCCATGTAACCGCTGTAAAACTGCCATGAGCCTATTGTTTGTTATTTTAGGCCTTTGATAGCCTGTCTGCGGTCCCTACTTTAAATACTCCTCCACTCATCACCAGCTGCCTGCCCGTGTATCCATGTAACCGCTGTAAAACTGCCATGAGCCTATTGTTTGTTATGTTAGGCCTTTGATAGCCTGTCTGCGGTCCCTACTTTAAATACTCCTCCACTCACCACCACCAAGCTGCCTGCCCGTGTATCCATGTAACCGCTGTGAAACTGCCATGAGCCTATTGTTTTTTTATGTTAGGCCTTTGATAGCCTGTCTGCGGTCCCTACTTTAAATACTCCTCCACTCACCACCACCAAGCTGCCTGCCCGTGTATCCATGTAACCGCTGTAAAACTGCCATGAGCCTATTGTTTGTTATTTTAGGCCTTTGATAGCCTGTCTGCGGTCCCTACTTTAAATACTCCTCCACTCACCACCAAGCTGCCTGTGTATCCATGTAACCGCTGTAAAACTGCCATGAGCCTACTGTTTGTTATTTTAGGCCTTTGATAGCCTGTCTGCGGTCCCTACTTTAAATACTCCTCCACTCATCACCAGCTGCCTGCCCGTGTATCCATGTAACCGCTGTAAAACTGCCATGAGCCTATTGTTTGTTATTTTAGGCCTTTGATAGCCTGTCTGTGGTCCCTACTTTAAATACTCCTCCACTCACCACCAAGCTGCCTGTGTATCCATGTAACCGCTGTAAAACTGCCATGAGCCTATTGTTTGTTATTTTAGGCCTTTGATAGCCTGTCTGCGGTCCCTACTTTAAATACTCCTCCACTCACCACCAAGCTGCCTGTGTATCCATGTAACCGCTGTAAAACTGCCATGAGCCTATTGTTTGTTATTTTAGGCCTTTGATAGCCTGTCTGCGGTCCCTACTTTAAATACTCCTCCACTCACCACCAAGCTGCCTGTGTATCCATGTAACCGCTGTAAAACTGCCATGAGCCTATTGTTTGTTATTTTAGGCCTTTGATAGCCTGTCTGCGGTCCCTACTTTAAATACTCCTCCACTCATCACCAGCTGCCTGCCCGTGTATCCATGTAACCGCTGTAAAACTGCCATGAGCCTATTGTTTGTTATTTTAGGCCTTTGAAGCCTTTCTGCGCTCCCTCCTTCCACTAGTCCTCCACTGACCAGACCACTGCTGCCCGTGTACCCCTGGAACCAATTTTAAAGTGCCTACAGCCAGCCCATTTTATTGTGTTAGGCCTTCGAAGCCTGTCTGCGGTCCATACTTCCACTAGGCCTCCACTGACCAGACCACTGCTGCCCGTGTACCCCTGGAACCAATTTTAAAGTGCCTACAGCCAGCCCATTTTATTGTGTTAGGCCTTCGAAGCCTGTCTGCGGTCCATACTTCCACTAGGCCTCCACTGACCAGACCACTGCTGCCCGTGTACCCCTGGAACCAATTTTAAAGTGCCTACAGCCAGCCCATTTTATTGTGTTAGGCCTTCGAAGCCTGTCTGCGGTCCCTCCTTCCACTAGGCCTCCACTGACCAGACCACTGCTGCCCGTGTACCCCTGGAACCAATTTTAAAGTGCCTACAGCCAGCCCATTTTATTGTGTTAGGCCTTCGAAGCCTGTCTGCGGTCCATACTTCCACTAGGCCTCCACTGACCAGACCACTGCTGCCCGTGTACCCCTGGAACCAATTTTAAAGTGCCTACAGCCAGCCCATTTTATTGTGTTAGGCCTTCGAAGCCTGTCTGCGGTCCATACTTCCACTAGGCCTCCACTGACCAGACCACTGCTGCCCGTGTACCCCTGGAACCAATTTTAAAGTGCCTACAGCCAGCCCATTTTATTGTGTTAGGCCTTCGAAGCCTGTCTGCGGTCCCTCCTTCCACTAGGCCTCCACTGACCAGACCACTGCTGCCCGTGTACCCCTGGAACCAATTTTAAAGTGCCTACAGCCAGCCCATTTTATTGTGTTAGGCCTTCGAAGCCTGTCTGCGGTCCATACTTTAAATACTCCTCCACTCACCACCAAGCTGCCTGCCCGTGTATCCATGTAACCGCTGTAAAACTGCCATGAGCCTATTGTTTGTTATGTTAGGCCTTTGATAGCCTGTCTGCGGTCCCTACTTTAAATACTCCTCCACTCACCACCACCAAGCTGCCTGCCCGTGTATCCATGTAACCGCTGTAAAACTGCCATGAGCCTATTGTTTGTTATGTTAGGCCTTTGATAGCCTGTCTGCGGTCCTTACTTTAAATACTCCTCCACTCACCACCTAGCTGCCTGTGTATCCATGTAACCGATGTAAAACTGCCATGACTGCCTACTGTTTGTTATTTTAGGCCTTTGATAGCCTGTCTGCGGCCCCTACTTGCAATACTCCTCCACTGACCACAATGCTGCCTGGAGTGCCTGCCTGTGTATCCATGTAACCGATGTAAAACTGCCATGACTGCCTACTGTTTGTTATTTTAGGCCTTTGATAGCCTGTCTGCGGCCCCTACTTGCAATACTCCTCCACTGAGCACAATGCTGCCTGGAGTGCCTGCCTGTGTATCCATGTAACCGATGTAAAACTGCCATGACTGCCTACTGTTTGTTATTTTAGGCCTTTGATAGCCTGTCTGCAGCCCCTACTTGCAATACTCCTCCACTGACCACACCAATGCTGCCCGTGTACCCCTGGAACCTATTTAAAAGTTCATAGAGCCTAGTTATATATTTTATTTACTATTAATAAGGCCATGATGGACTACGCTGTACCACGCTACAAGCTAACCAGTCGACACTTCTTTTGCGAGAAAAGCCATCCCAACCCTCCACCAGCATGTAGAAGACCGCATTGTCCATGCACTCTGGCAATCTGTGAGTACAAAGGTGCACCTGACAACAGACGCATGGACCTGTAGGCATGGCCACGGAAGATTACGTGTCCATTACGGCGCAATGGGTTAATGTGGTGGATGCATGGTCCACAGGGGACAGCCTACTAAGTCTGTCTGCAGTCCCTAATTCAAATTGTCCTCCACTGTCTAAATCGGAACTTCCACCTTCTGGCTTTCGGCCTATAGTATCAGAAATTAAACTGCATTTGGCCTTCAACTTTGGTTAGGGCCTACTAACGGCTTCTGCCCCTCCCTGGTGTTGTCCTCAACTAAATAAAGCTGAGCTTCAACCTTCCGGCTCTCATTAAGTGGTTTTTAAAAAAAAATGGTGGTTAGGGCCTACTAACGGCTTCTGCCCCTCCCTGGTGTTGTCCTCAACTAAATAAAGCTGAGCTTCAACCTTCCGGCTCTCATTAAGTGGTTTTAAAAAAAAAAAAAATGGTGGTTAGGGCCTACTAACGGCTTCTGCCCCTCCCTGGTGTTGTCCTCAACTAAATAAAGCTGAGCTTCAACCTTCCGGCTCTCATTATGTGGTTTAAAAAAAAAAAATGGTGGTTAGGGCCTACTAACGGCTTCTGCCCCTCCCTGGTGTTGTCCTCAACTAAATAAAGCTGAGCTTCAACCTTCCGGCTCTCATTAAGTGGTTTTAAAAAAAAAATGGTGGTTAGGGCCTACTAACGGCTTCTGCCCCTCCCTGGTGTTGTCCTCAACTAAATAAAGCTGAGCTTCAACCTTCCGGCTCTCATTAAGTGGTTTTAAAAAAAAAAAAAATGGTGGTTAGGGCCTACTAACGGCTTCTGCCCCTCCCTGGTGTTGTCCTCAACTAAATAAAGCTGAGCTTCAACCTTCCGGCTCTCATTATGTGGTTTAAAAAAAAAAAATGGTGGTTAGGGCCTACTAACGGCTTCTGCCCCTCCCTGGTGTTGTCCTCAACTAAATAAAGCTGAGCTTCAACCTTCCGGCTCTCATTAAGTGGTTTTAAAAAAAAAATGGTGGTTAGGGCCTACTAACGGCTTCTGCCCCTCCCTGGTGTTGTCCTCAACTAAATAAAGCTGAGCTTCAACCTTCCGGCTCTCATTAAGTGGTTTTAAAAAAAAAAAAAATGGTGGTTAGGGCCTACTAACGGCTTCTGCCCCTCCCTGGTGTTGTCCTCAACTAAATAAAGCTGAGCTTCAACCTTCCGGCTCTCATTAAGTGGTTTTAAAAAAAAAATGGTGGTTAGGGCCTACTAACGGCTTCTGCCCCTCCCTGGTGTTGTCCTCAACTAAATAAAGCTGAGCTTCAACCTTCCGGCTCTCATTAAGTGGTTTTAAAAAAAAAAAAAATGGTGGTTAGGGCCTACTAACGGCTTCTGCCCCTCCCTGGTGTTGCCCTCAACTAAATAAAGCTGAGCTTCAACCTTCTGCTCCAAATTACCATTTTAAAAAATGCAATAGGCTTTTCCGGCCTACTAAAGGTGTCTGCCCCTCCCTGGTGTTGTCCTCAACTGAACAAAGCTGAGCTTCCACATTCTGGCTTTCGCCCTATACTATCAGATATTAAACTGCATTTGGCCTACTAGTGTGGTTAGGCCCTTGAAACAGTGTCTGCTGCTCTTGGGTTTGCTACTCCACTGAACAAAGCAATGCCGCCTGTTTAGTCCTGTTACCAATTTTGAACTGCATGTAGCCTACTTTATTCTTTGGCCCTATATCTGTTTCCTCCTCATCCTGCCCATTGCCCAGCCACTGCTAAATGAGTCTGCTGGTACATTGACCTAGACCACTACATTCCCCTTGTACTCTACACAGCCAGAATCTGTCCCTGCTGAAAGTAAGGTTCCCCTTCCCGCATGTTATACCACCTTACACAGGGACAAAGAGGAAGGTGCAGATGAAAGTGCAGGTTCCTTCATCAGGTGGGGGGGCATACTCGTTGGCGACGTCACTGGCACAGGGCCCCTCAGAGTACGCAAAAGTGTCGCTGCTGGTGGGAGGCGCCCCCGCCATGCAAACACACCGCCGTACTTTGAGGGGCCCTGTGCCAGTGGCAATGCGAACGAGTGGGCCCCCCCTGCTTGCTCAGGATCACAGCACTTGCAACTTTTAAATACTTACCTTTCCCTGCAACACCGCCGTGACGTAGTCCGCATTTCCTGGGCCCACGAAAAACTTGAGCCAGCCCTACTCCCCCCACAACTTTCCCCCAATTCCCTATGCCCAACTATTATTATACAGTTAATTAAGATTGGCAAGCTTCAGAAACAAGAATGGATGTTTTTGGCATTAAAATGGGCACTGTAGGTGTTTTCCTGGCCTCCACTCACTGCCGACTATGCTTCCCCATTGACTTGCATTGGGTTTCGTGTTTCGGTCGATCCCCGATTTTTAGCGATAATCGGCCGACTGCACTCGACTCGACTCTGGACAAAATCGGGTTTCCCAAAACCCTACTCGATCTTAAAAAAATGAAAGTCGCTCAACCCTAATCAGCACTGTGCTGAAAGAGTATCACAGCCCTAAAGTTTCGAAAACCAAGGGTACCTAGAATGCATTACAAGGTATGCATGGAAATAAACCATATAATATGCCCATACTCCTAAGTCACAGCTGTAAGCCATGTTGACAGAGTTTCACCCCATTTTTACAGGTGCACCCAAAAACACAAAAAACGAAACCAAAATGGATTTTGCTGTGAAATATGTAAAGGTACATCCTTTCCAGGATAATGACTTGTATATAAGGCAAAATTATTAACCCCAGACAAAAATGTTCCTCCCCCGCTTGGGCTATGTTCAGTGTTTTTGATGTGTTTTTCAAATTTAAAATTGCTTTCAACCGCTACAAATGCATTCACTAGGAAATGTCATTGTAACATTTAACAACCCTAGCTGGCCATGTGGTGTGTGACACATAAGGAGACACATCTTATTTCATTTCTGAAGGATGGACTCTTAAAGTCACAAAGCCTATTTTTAGAGGGCATCAGGAGGCATTAATATTATTACATCATTCATTTTGTAATTGAGTCACCCGCCAGGGCCGTGGGGTACCCGATACTGGGTCCGGTGTTCACAGGGGGATGTCACGGTGGCAACCCGGTCCATGGTCCTGGGTGCCCATGTAAAAGGGGAAAGTCTTTAAAAGGATTTGGTGAATAGAGTTTATGCTCGTGACGCCACCTATGGCATTCGGTCAGTGGGGACCGACACTGCGTTAAGGGGTCCTCTGGGGTGATGTTATGGCAACTAGATGGTATAACTTCCCACAGGTGAATTGTATCCCCAGGGCTCCCGATGTGTAGATGGAAGATGGTGAATGGCGTATTAAAGAACAATGACAAAGGTTTGCAGTCTCTTTACCTGGTTTACTGAAGACTTCAGGCAGCCACACTCCAGAGTACCAGATCACAGGGCAGGCAGGGTCAGCAAGGTTGGAAGCAAATCCAGAGTACCCTTTACCAGGTGGAGTTAAAAGCCTTCCTCTAGCGCGGTGGTGTTGTAGTCCCTTCCTGTCTATCACTTCAGATAAGGTCCTCACAGTTCTCTCTGTCCCCCTTAAAGGATAGGACAATACATGCATGACAGGTAACTCGAGCATTTTTACAGGAACTCGAGCACGCCTTGGGCTCTATGTGTTACTGTGTCTCAGGTGTGTGTGGCGGACAGGTAACTTGCAGTTCAGCTGTCCTGCCGGTCTCTGCTGTAAGTCCTAATCACCACAAAACGCAGCTGTATCCCATAAAAAAATCACTTTATTGATATGCATTAAAAAACATATACAAATACATAAGTCCAAAGGACAGAGGTAGGGATGGTAAAACACTAAACAACAGTACATTGTACACAAAGGGGTCTGCAGTCCCACCCATAGCTAACACATACTGTATTGAATTGCACTAGGATAACAGCCCATAAGAATACATAAATAACCATAGTTAATAGGATAAGACAGGCCTGATATCCAATACCTAAATAGGTGGAGGTAAGGAGTTTCTTACATACCTAGTATGTGCAGCAAATGGGGGACCCAGGACCCACCCCGACGCGCGTTTCGGTGCAGCAAAGCTGCTCCTTCCTCAGGGGGCATGGGGGATCAAATGAAGCAACCATCTTTAAATACGCGGCCCAAAACTAATTAACCACACAGTGCCACATCACCTGCGTTCACCGCCAACCACGGCGCCATCGCCGCCAGCCGGAACCGGAAACACGTACAACACACGTGACCCGGCCCCAAGCGACAGCAAGGACACCGCCGCTAGCAACGGACGCCAACCACAGCGACCCCGCCCACGTGAGCGGCACCAAGCTGCAACGAGGATGCCGCCGCCAGCAAACACCGCCAACCACAGCAGTCCCACCACCATCCGGAACCGGAAACACGCGGGCCCATGTGATCCAGTATCCCATGGCAGCAAAGACGCCAGTGCCGGCGCAACACAGGAGAACCGCAACCAAATAAGTGGTATAAGGATAGAGGGTATAAGAATAATAAACAATATACACAAACACAAAAAACATAAGGGGTACATATATTGCATATAATCTAGACAATATAACATTAATATATATGCAAAAACCAATATTACAAGACAACTAGCATGGCCAAAACAAATAACAACATCCAAATAAGTACATACAGATATATATATACCTCATAACATCAATAACTGACATCGAAATGAATACATACAGATATATATAACACTCCATATTAAACAATACAGCAAAAGAACAAACAGACCAATGCTATTAATACACATACACAAATACAAAAATGGGGCAACACAGACTAGGACATATCAATATAACCCACCCCTAAAATATAATTACAATATAACAATGAAAAAACATATAACCCAACAATGTAATGCAAAAAGACCACGATTAGGCTGATAAATATATCCCGCCAGCAACATATTATTCAGGCTGTACTTCCATTCTCCACTGCAGGCGTAATGATACAAATTATAGCCTAAATAATGAAAAACATAAAAAATAAAAAATTAAAAACAATGTACATATGAATAGTAGTCATACCAAAATGCGCAACATGGGGGATCACAAGAAGGGAGCAAACGAAATATTCTCATTTAACCCATGTGGGTGGGTGGTCCGTAACGTCCAGATCCACCTCGTCTCCAGTTGCGCGAGACGTTTGGAGAGGTTGCCCCCTCTAATATTAATGTGTAAAAGATCAATCCCACGGACGCATAATTGGGAGCTATCACATTGATGGAATTCTCTAAAATGACGCGGTATTGTCTTAAGAGTGGTCACGTCCTTGCAGGAGGTAGCCGCCTCTATGCCAAGCACATGCTCACGAACCCGGGCTTAAGTTGTTGCGTGGTCAAACCCACATAAATAAGGCCACACGGGCACGTGGCATAATATATCACATATCGGGAGATACATGAGATATGTTGTCTGATGGTGAACTGCTTCATACCATCAGAGGTGGAAAAAGTGGCACATCTATCCTTATTGGGACAGGCGACACACCTCCCGCACGGAACGCACCCACCCCTTTGCCGCATTCCATCAAGGAAAGTAGGAATACTCTGTCCAACATAGTGGCTACGCGTCAATTGATCGCGTAAATTTTTAGTACGTCTAAACGCAATTGGAGGGTTATCCGGGAGGAATTTTTTGATGATTGGATCTACTTTCAAAATAGGCCAAGCACTCTTGATGGCCGCACGCACCTTTTCATGTTGGGGGTTATAGACAGTAACAAACCGTACCATATTGCTCCCAACAGATTTACTTGGGGCCTTATTGTATAACAGATTGTTACAGTTGGAGTATTTGGCGCGATGATAGGCCTTCTTAACACTCCGACCACTATACCCCCTTGATAAAAAGCGTTGTTTTAGTTCCTCTGCCCGCAACTCAAAATCAGTATCGGTAGAACATATCCGGCGTAGACGGAGGAACTGACCCACAGGAATTGCTTGAATCATGTGGTGCGGATGGCAGGAAGAGGCATGCAACAAAGTATTTGTTGCCGTTTGTTTACGGAAAATGTCTGTCTGGATTAGGCCTGATCCATCCTTACGGATAGTGACATCCAGAAAATCAATTCTCTCTGAATCCCACACCGGGGTAAGACGAATGTTAAGACCATTACTGTTTAGGGAGGCGATGAATTGCGCAAGGTCAGCGGCATTGCCCAGCCAGACAAAGAAGATATCGTCTATGTACCGCGTCCACAAAAGGATGCGATCCACAGACCCCTGTTTGTCTGACAGGAAGAGATCCCTCTCCCACAGCCCCAGGAACAGGTTAGCATAGGACGGCGCAAAGGCCGCACCCATGGCCATGCCCTGGAGCTGTAGGTAGAAGGATCCCTTAAACACAAAAAAGTTGTGAGTGAGGGTGAACTCCAAAAGCTCCAGGATGAGGTCCCTCAGGGCTGGAGAATACATAGATGTACTGAGAAAAAATTGGACCGCCTGAAGCCCATCAGAATGACGAATATTTGTATAGAGGGACTCTACATCAACTGAAGCCAGAAGAGTATCACCCCCTGAACACAAGCCGTCGACCCTGCGCAACAAATCGCCAGTATCCTGCTGTAAGTCGTAGAGTCCTTTACAACCTTGGTGGTCCGGCTACCGGTTATCTGCGCCTCAGAGGGAGGCAGCCTGCTTTTAGCTGGTCTTCCCTGATGTTACTCTCCTGTGCTTAGCTCTCCTTCACGCTCACTGAACAATGTTCGGCTTTCTGTATGTCTCTTTCCAGGAGCAGTAGTACTTCAGACTACACGGCCCCTTCAGACCTTCTGCTCTCTCCTCTGTCTCTGACAGAATCTGAATCTCTCTATCCCTCCAAACCACAATATATATATATATATATATATATATATATATATATATATATATATATATATGGGAGTCACCTAGGAATAGGATCAAAAGCTCTCCTTTGTGGCCTGGAGTGTGAACATGTTGTATGCATTGTGGTTACCTGGTAAAAGATATCCTTCATTGCTTCCAAACGCAACATCACTCTCCCCATGAGGAAAGCAATGCTACTGTGATGACCAGGACCCTGGGGCCCCACATTACCCCCCCCCCCCCATTAAATCCAGTACTCCCAGACTGGGAAAAGAAGAACAATAATATAGATTAGCAGCAAAAAGACATGCAAATTTTTAAATGCTGTAAACAGGTGAAACAGGTTAATTGTGCAAACTGGACCTTCCCTTTATAGGAGGAATGCATGCTTGAATATTAAAGAACATATTTACATAGTATGCATACTTTTAACAATAGAAACAGTATGATAACTAACTATGAAAGGCAATTACCCTCTACGGGTATACTATCTCTTAAGGCTTCAAAGTGCAAAACAAATGTTATTTTTATTTTCTTTAAAGTGCAGAACTTTCCCTACGAACGGAGACTACCCCTACGGGTATACTGCATCAGGTCCGTTTAATTCACAAGTGCAACATTAGACATCTACAATACTTTCTGCACATAACACTATCTGGATTCAAGTTTCAGTTTTCAATTTTATTCATTATATTAACTCACTAATATATTAACTATCTGGCATGTAGAGTACAGTTCTGACTAACTTCAAATATCACTTTAACAAAGTGCGACAAGTCAACATTCCCTTTAAGGGTGCAAACAACTTTCAAGTCTTTTAATACGGAGGTAGTACAATTAATTGTGCAATTAATACAGCAGCAACGATGCGAGGGACCCATCATAAATCCCCAACATAGGTCTTGGGCGGGCTACAAGGCGTGTATCCAGACCCGGAATCCTGCCGCGCCAAATGGGTTTTTCTTCAGGTCTCTGCAAAACAAGGCAACTTCCACAGTAATGTTAGAAACAGTCTCTTAAAAGATTCTTTGTAAAACCAGTAGGAAGCACCTAAATAGGTGCCAACTATATACAATAAAGTTTGTGAATCATTCACTGTCCATGATTCTGCAGTTCTTTAAACAGTGAAACTCTTAGTGCAAAGAAACTCTTTAATGCAACAACCTTGGCCAGGTAAAACAAACTTTTGAACTTTAACTATTCATAGTCATATTGCTTTTCTGATTTTATGGTTCTTTTGGTAGTACCTGGACGCTACGCTCACTCATGTTAGGTTCCAACCTGATTCCAGGGATGGTGTAGATTTTGCCAGTTCCCACTATGCGGGTCTGAGTGCAGCTGCGTAGCTTGGGTGCATGTAATAGCTGGTGAAGCTGCCACTGCTGTCTCAGTGGTGGTGATAGTGCACACTGTCATTTTGGTGGTGCAAGCTGGGGTCACAGTATGAGTAGTAGTTGTGGCGGCTACTTTGGCGCTATGTGGCACTACTGGTGCCTTCGGTTTTACCAGTTTTGGGGCAGTGTCTCTGTACTTTTTCACATTCAGTGCGTACCACCCTTTGTCACCTAGATGCCTGGTGTACACGACACAATCACCGGGGTAAAGGTCCCTGTCAGGGTGTCCTTCCCAGAGGTGGGATGCCACGTACCTCCTGTTGACGAAGATTTCTACATACAGGCCTGGCTCTTTAATAAATCCCCATCCTTTCTTTAATCTGAAGGCTAGCACTGTGCCCGGCTTTAGCGGGGCCTGGTTTGTCTGGCGGTCCTTGCAGGCCTGGGCCTTGGCATATAAGTCCCTCTCATCAAAGGCTCTGTGCTGGGCCAGGGACTCCTCCTCCTTAGCCTCCCATTTGCGGGACAGTTGTTGCTGGTATTCTTCCCAGCTTAAAACTTCTAGGGTCTCCCCTTCCTTCTTCTCTGCCCCAGGGAACCCCATAAGATCTGTCCCAGGGTTCATCCAGCGGTAGACAGTCTTTTCCACATAGATCTCTCTCAGCAGGCTGCCGGGCTGGATCGGGGCCTTCATAAAACGTTCCATCCCCGTGAGCTGGTCCCATTCCCCCAGGATTTGAAATTGCGCAGATCCATAACGGGGCGTGCAGAGACTGGGCCCACTAAAAGTTCCTTGGCTACCGGGGCAGGGTCGGCATCCTTACCTGCCGCTGTGATGTCTCCAGTGCTGGTCTCCTCTGCTGGTGTTGGGGGCTGTTGGACGGGATGCGGTTCCTGCAGTTCTTTCACTGGTGCCGCCTTGCTCATGGTTGCGGCATCCAGCTGCATCTGCAGGAGCTGGTCGATGAGATCTTCCAATCCAGTCTGCAGGAGTTTGGGGACAGCAGGTGTTGGCTCGCCGCAGCTTCCTTCCAGGTGGCTGGGCGAGTCTTCCACTTCCACCCCACGCTCTGGTTCCGGGCTGCTGGCCATGGGGTCCTCCGCGTTGCTCTCTGCATCCGGGTCTCTCTCCCACTCTCTCCTTCAGGGGCAGAACTTCCTCTTTTTCTTCCTTCCGCCATTCAGGATCAGGAGGCAGATCTCTGTTGCTGATGGACATGTCCGCATGGTATAGTAGAATATGCTGGCTACCACGGTCCTGTGTTCGGGCACCAAAATGTTGTAGCTGTTTGCGTTCTGACCCAATGTCAGATATGCCAGATCACCAGTGAGGCCAAATCAGGAGGTTATGCCCTTCATTGACAAGCGCGCTTGGAGAAAAAGGAAACTGCACACAGGTTGTGAGCAAAGTCACTTTATTTGATTTAATGGAGCAAGAGGCAGTATTTTATACCATTTACAGAAAATGTACAGCAAATGTAACTCATGTAGCCCACCCCCGATACCTACCCTGGGTCATGCTG
This sequence comes from Ranitomeya variabilis, assembly GCF_051348905.1. Lineage (NCBI taxonomy): Eukaryota > Metazoa > Chordata > Amphibia > Anura > Dendrobatidae > Ranitomeya > Ranitomeya variabilis. The sequence continues at coordinate 571,912,324 of NC_135234.1, read as the reverse complement.
ACCTTTATTTACCATGTACCCAGAACATGCTGTTTGCTGACTATTGAAAACATTTAAGATAAGATGTATAAAATTCTTGAATCCAAGACTACTGCATCATAAGAACAAATTCTAGCAAATTCTAGCAAAGGAAAAAGGCAAATCATTAACTCTTCTATAACAATCGTCATCTTTTGTTTCTCCTCTGTTTACTTTTGGACAAATCTTCTAATTGCTATTTACTAAGATTACTTGCCTGGATACAAGTGTGCATATGGATGGTCCTTATATGCTTGGTCCGAAATATAATATTATAGTGTTTCCTATTTGTTTGTCTCCTATAAGGACTTTTATTCCGAGACTTACTCTCCGACTTTTGGTCAAAAGTATATTTGTATTTGACTGTACTTTTTAGAATATTATTAGTGGTACTTCTTATAGATCCTGTCTTATTTTACATAAAATAATAATCTTTGAATACAAAAAAGTTTTATTTCTTATGTTACTAATTGTATAAACATTTTAGTTTGATGTTGGTGTAACTAATTGGAAAAAAAAAATGTTATAATCAGTATGAAAGCATAAACTTTGATCAGAGTCAAGCTTCATAGATTTACTAAATAAAATAGTAAAATAAAAACAGGCTTAGAAGCTAATTTAATGTTTTCCAAACTAGAATTACATTACCATAGCAACATAGATATTATCAGCCATACCATTGATGGATTTTCCTCAAGGGATAAAACAAGTATAGAAATTCATAGTTTTCTCTAATCCCTTGATCACTTGGAATATTATTTATTGTTGGAGCCTTGTTTGAAATCATAATATTATGCAATATCATGTGTCTTTTCTGTTCCCTTTAAGTGACATAAGATATAAAATAAAGAGGTTGTTCATTCTTTTTTAGACCACTTATCATAATGAATAACAGGTTTTTTAAAATCTGTGTAGCGTCCACAGAACTTTGCTATGTGACAAGGAAATAAATCATCACCTAGGTCTCTATTGCCTCCACTCCCTTATCGCACAGTCAGGCGGCCATCTAAATTAGACCAAGATCGGTTTGCAAGGGTCGGTGCATAGAATCATATGAACTGTCATGTTCAGTTTGGTAGAGCCACTGACCAGTCCGTGTATTTAAGTCCAATCTTTATCCGATTTATGTGGCCATCTGACTGCGCCCTTACTGTTTGTACAATGCATTGCAACTGTTTCCCCCTCTTTGCTGAATTTTCGCTGTAGTTTGTGAGACTTATTTTTGGAAGACTGTGGAGGATAAGAACATGTACAGAAGCTGCAAGCAGTGAAAGGGCACTACTTGGTCATTGCAGAAAAGGATGGTAGCGCTTTTTCCTAATAGGACACATTATAAAGTTTCATGTAAACACATACATTACTAAACAATTCTAAAATAATCGTAAGTAAGAGTAGGCTTTATTCTATGACTTTGTTTATGGGAAGCAGAGGAGCTCTTTAAAATGAACCTTCCATATAAAAAAACACTATTAACCTACAGATATGGGGTTAATCTACAGGTTAATAGTGTTCTGAACCTGTTTGGCATCCACAATTAGCGCTCCACTGCTAGGAGAAAATGAACCTCCCAGCAGCGTTTAGGTTTCAGTCACGAGGGTGGTGCGGGTTCAGACACCACTCAGTGTATAGGGAGCAGTGGCTACAACCATGCCTCTGGCAATGACTGACAGCCATCTGTAATGCTGAGCTGCTGTCAGTCAGGGCCAGGGTTGTGATTACAGCTGCCAGTCTCTATACACAGACAGCAGTGTCTGAATCCGCACCACTCTCATGACTGAAACTCAAACGTTACCCGGAGGAATAAAATGAATTTCTTCCCGGCAGCAGGACTCTGAGTGCTGATGCCGGGCAGGTTCAGTACACTATTAACCTGCAGATGTAGCCCTTATCTGCTGGTTAATAGCTTTTTTTTTTAAGTGACAAGTTCCCTTTAACATAGAAATTGTCTTTTTGAAATAATACAGAATATGGTATAATTGTTACTACTCGTATATGTCTCATGTAATATACTGATCTTGTAAAGTGATGGCCATCATTATGATCTGTGTGGGTCACATTTCTGGAAACGTCACAGCTGCCTACATCTCCCTCACTGTTTTTTTCTGGAACTGCAGTAGGACCCTAATCAAATGAAAGGGTATAAGTGCAGTTAATTTATTTTCATTAGTTAAGTCCCATGTCCATGGGATATGTCATTACTTTACAATGGTAAAATAACCCTTTAAGGCTAAGTGCAAACGTTGCAGAATTGCAGCGGAAATTTCCACGGCAATTCCGCAACTCCTGTCGCGGGTATATCGCATGCGGAATTGGCATGCGTATTCCCGCTAAACACTATTATTATTATTTATTATTACAGCACCATTTAATCCATGGCGCTTTACATGTGAGGAGGGGTATACATAATGAAAACAAGTACAATAATCTTCAAGGGACTCTGTCACCTGAATTTGGCGGGTTATGTAAATGCCCTGTGTCCGGTCCGATGGGCGGTGTTTCCTCTTCTTTCATTTACCCCTTCCTTTCCCGCTGGCCGCAATATTTTCTTGAATTTCAGTAGGTTTCCTCCGTAGTTCACGCGTGCGCAAGGCAATCTTGCCTTGCGCACGCGCAGTATGCTTTGCCCAACTGCTGGCAAAGCCGAAAAGCATTAGTGCGCATGCGCCGCCACACTATGTCCCGGAACACAACAAAATACTTCTGGAACATAGTGTGGCAGCGCATATTCCTTGCTATGCGCTTGCGCATTAGTCTATTTTGCTTTTCTCCCTTTGATATGCGCAGGCGCATGTAGGTCCGGGAGAATGTGTCCATCCTGACCCGCGCTTGTGCGTTCTAATAATTGCGCCTGCGTGCTGGGTACTCAAATTTTTACCTTCATGCGCTTGCGCAGTAGCCTTTGATAGCGATTCTACAGAGACAAGTATACATGCCTATTATTTTACATCAAAAATACATGTGGCCGCATATCTAGGTTGCAGCCTTCGGATCCTTATGCTTTAGCGCCACAGCCAATGTTATTATTATGACCATAAGACTCTATAGTGCTCACTTACAGTATCTGAAGTGCTGCTGATCTATAATTCTGTACCCCAATGCAATTGTATGGCCAGAGTTTATAATAAAGGTCGACTGCTAAATAACAATGTATCAGGCTTGTCATATTCACATATGCCATGTGTGGACCTAAAGTCCACTATAGTACTGGAGCACATTTAATCCTATAATAGTGTTGGTCATCCTATGTAATACAGTTGGGAAGGCATATGGTCCTAGGCTGAGTAACTAGATTGTGCATTTATACGTTAAATGTACCATAGTATTTCAAAACCCCTTATAGAAGGGTTATTGAGTCATGGATTTGAAAAAAAAAAAAAAAAGTTCTTCCAGAGTTTCTCCCAGGATCTTCATTATAGATGGCTAGATTTCCAAAGTCTTTTATGTTTCATTAGGCCCATTCGGTAGATTTCCGCTAAAGGAAGATGGAAAAATAGAAAACAAAAGAGGACAAAACAGGAGAAAGTTTTTTTGTTTTGTGTTTTAAGAAAGCATATGGACGCAGTACATATACAGAAAGGTTGAACTTATTTTCCTATGGTCAAACAAAGAGGGGCCATTCAAATAATTTCTTTTTATAGAAGCCAGAGTATAACAACTCCTCATTGAGACCATTAGGTGCTAAACTGTCTAGATCGTATATCCATCTAGCTTCTCGACGCAAAAGTTCCTCTGTTGCGTTGCCACCTCTTATATTGATATTTACCCCTTCTAGGCCCATGACTCTGAGGGAATCCCCCAAGCCCGCATGGGCTTCTAGAAAATGGGCTGCCACTGATGTTAACGCTTTTCCTTTTGATTTATCAGATCTAGCGGTGGCTATGTTGGACAAATGTTGTTGTATTCTACGTCGTATTTCTTGTGTTGTCTGTCCAACGTAGATTTTATCACAGCCACAGAACAATGCATAAACAACATTGCGTGAACGGCAATTAAAATAAGTTTTTGATTGTATCTGTGTGGGCAAGTGTCTAACTGTAATTCCCCTGCTGGCAATCATTTTTGGGCAAATAGAGCAGCTCCCACAGGGATAGGATCCCTTGTTTGAGTGACTAGTTCTCAATTTAGTGGTTGGGCGTCTATAGTGACTATTAGAAAGATAGTCTTTTAGATTTCTCGCCCTCCTTGCTACTATTTTAGGTCGATCCCCCGTGAAGGGTCTTAGTTTTGGTTCACTTCTCAAGATGCCCCAATTTGCATTGAGGATGCGGTATATATCACTCCACTGGTTGTTAAATCTAGTGATCAGGTTGACTATGTTTGAACTTGGTCTTACCCGTGGTTTTAGGGCCTCTTCTCTTGTCCTCTCTCTTGATGACTCGAATGCCCTTGAGGTGGTTCCACGAGGGTACCCCCGTTCGCGAAATCTGTTGGTCAAATGGCGAGATTCCTCCAAAAAGTCCTCTGTGTGGCTGCAATTTCTCCTCAATCTGAGGAATTGTCCTTTTGGAATGCCTCTTTTTAGGTGCATTGGGTGGAAACTTTCAAAGTGGAGAAGATTGTTGGTAGCTGTCCGTTTTCGAAATAAAGTGGTAATGATCCGGTTGTGGTCAATCTTTAGTTGTAGATCTAAAAACTCAACAGAAATAGTGGAGAAACAAGATGTTAATTTGATATTCCAATCATTGTTGTTGAGCCCCTCTATAAATTTATGCAAGTCTTCAGTTGTCCCTGACCAGACTATGACTATGTCATCTATATACTGTAGCCATTTTACCACATGTGTAGAAAACTCCTCCAATCTTTGTACATGTGTCTCCTCCCACCATCCCATAATGAGGTTAGCATATGAGGGCGCACATTTCGCCCCCATAGCTGTACCTGAGGTTTGTTTGTAAAAATCCCTATCAAACACGAAGTAATTCTTTTCAAGAACAAATTTGAGTAATTTCAGGATAAAGGTATCATGTGCCCTATCTCCTGTAGATTGTTTACTTAAAAAGTAAGAAGTTGTTATCATACCCAAATCATGTCCGATATTCGTGTATAACGCCTCCACATCTAGGGTCACTAGAATAGCATTATCAGGAATTTCTAAACTTTCACAGATTTCTATAAGGTGGGATGAGTCTCGCACATAAGAATCCAAAGACTTCACCAGCGGCTGTAAGAAAAAATCCAAATAAGAGCATGGTTTCTCATATAATCCCCCTAGCCCCGAAATAATCGGTCTACCTGGTGGCCTATCAATGGATTTGTGAACCTTTGGCACTAGGTAAAACGTTGGAATAACCGGATAAGTTGTAGTCAAATAGAGTCCCTTTAAGCAATACAAGTCACAACTGGTAAAGGAGGAGAGAGGACCCTGCCCTCGAGAGCTCACAATCTACTGCGAGACTGCTACGTCCTCACAGGTCATTTTCGCAATGCAATGGGAACGGAAGCATTGCAAGGAGTGGGAAGACTGCCAGGGATGCCGGAAGGTGAGAATATCATGATTTTTTATTTTAATTCTTTTTTTTTTAACAATTATATGGTTCCCAGGGCCTGGAGGAGAGTCTCCTCTCCTCCACCCTGTGTACCAACCGCACATGATTCGCTTACTTCCTGCATGGTGGGCATTACCACATGCGGAAAGTAAGCAGATTAATGCATTCCTATGTGTGTGGAATCCCTGTGATTCCGCACAAAGAATGAGCATTCTGCATTTTTTTTCCAGAATGCGATTTTGCAGCGGAAAAAAACGCAACATGTGCACAAAAATTGCGGATTGCATTCTAATAATAGGATGCTTAATGTATGCGTTTTTTTTCACGGTGTTATCGTGTTTTTATAGCGAAAAACCGCGAAAAATCCTGAACGTGTGCACACAGCTTAAAGGCTTAGTTCATGGAAACCCACAATATAGGTAATCACTTTCCCTCATTCTTACAGACATTGAAGCCAGTGGTAGCGCATTTATGTGACTGCAACTCCATTCAAACTCTTTTAAATATGTACTCAGGACCCCTATTCTGGTAAACTATGAGTTTCCCACCACTGAGGCCCTCGGTAATCATATATTTACCACCCATCCTGTTGATATGTGATAAATTTTTTTACTGGGATGTCCCCTTTAATGTTCAATGAACATTTAAATTTTATTTGTTCTTATTTGTTTTTCTTCCATCCGTTAAAATATGTGGTAATTTTGATGAACAATTATCAGTGTACACATGTATCAATTTCATTGCATTTCACATTAATCATAGGTCTAGTCTAATTAACCTGCAATGTGTTATTTTTCCTTTGATATCAGCTATTAACCTTCTGAACATTTCCCCAAGCTTGCATTTCAGCTTGCCCTTTTTATTCTTGACCCTGCAGGCAGGCCGCCTTGGCTGTCTGAACCAGTCTGCCACTTATCTTCCTCATAGCATTTAATTAAATGTGATGATTGTGAAGAAAAGTATTGCAGAAAAGAGTCTTGTTGGTAGATTGCAATATTTTGAACTTGTTGTTTTTAAATATATTTATGGTGTTTCAAAAGACATGAATACATTTAATAAACTAAAGTCTAAAAATTCTATAGAAATATACACTTTTCAGCCTGAACAATAAAACAAGCAGTTTATTATTGTGTTGTGCCCTTTGTGTCCTCTCTTGTTTGATATGTTAACAATATACTGTAGATGGTCTAATCTTTTCTAATTAAAATTCACAACAATTTCTTTAGCAGGGAATCACAATACTGCAAATCTTTTAATTGCCCGGAATAACATTGGTAACTCCTATGTCACTAAAATCTCACATCCTAGATATTACTGAATGAAATACAGTATTCCAGTTGTAAATCTTTATTCATTACATAGTGGAATGTGTTGAGAACAACACAACCTAAAAATTATCATTGTAAATCGCAACTAATATCCCACGGAGGTCTGGAGTTGGAATGATGCTCAAAATCAAAGTGGAAAATGAAGTTACAGGCTGATCCAACTTCAGTGGAAATGCCTCAAGACAAGGAAATGATGTTCAATAGAGTGTGTGGCCTCCATGTGCCTGCATGACCTCCCTACAATGCCTGGGCATGCTCCTGATGAGGCGGCGGATGATCTCCTGAGGGATCTCCTCCCAGATTTGGACTAAAGCATCCGCCAACTCCTGGACAGTCTGTGGTGCAACGTGATGTTGGTGAATGGTGCGAGACATGATGTCCCAGATGTGTTCAATCAGATTCAGATCTGGGGAACGGGTGAGCCAATCCGAAGCTTGAATGCCTTCATCTTGCAGGAACTGCTGACACACTCCAGCCACATGAGGTCTGGCATTGTCCTGCATTAGGAGGAACCCAGGGCCAACTGCACCAGCATATGGTCTCACAAGGGGTCTGAGGATCTCATCTCGGTACCTAATGACAGTACCTACCTCTGGCGAGCACAAGGAGGGCTGTGCCTCCAAAGAAATGCCACCCTCTACCATTACTGACCCACTGCCAATCCGGTCATGCTGAAGGATGTTGCAGGCAGCAGATTGCTCTCCACGGCATCTCCAGACTCATTCATGTCTGTCACATGTGCTCAGTTTGAACCTGCTTTCATCTGTGAAGAGCACAGGGCGCCAGTGGCAAATTTGCCAATCCTGGTGTTCTGTGGCAAAAGCCAAGCATCGTGCATGGTGTTGGGGTGTGAGCACAACCCCATCTGTGGACATCGGGCACTCAGACCATCCTCATGGAGTTGGATTCTAACCGTTTGTGCAGATACATGCACATTTGTGGCCTGCTGGAGGTCATTTTGCAGGGCTCTGGCAGTTCTCCTGTTCCTCCTTGCACAAAGGCTGAGGTAGCGGTCCTGCTGCTGGGTTGTTGCCCTCCTACAGCCCCCTCCACGTCTCCTGGTGTACTGGCCTGTCTCCTGGTAGCACCTCCAGCCTCTGGACCCTACGCTGACAGACACAGCAAACCTACTTGCCACAGCTCGCATTGATGTGCCATTATCTTTCTTCGCATTGGCTATGTTGGAAATGTGTTGTTGAGTCCTCCGACGCAACTCTTGGGTGGTTTGGCCCACATATAGTTTATCGCAACCACAGATCAGAGCGTAGACAAGACTGCGTGAACGGCAGTTGAAATACGCTTTCGACTGGACCTGTGTGGCCGTTTAAAGTGACTACAATTAGTGGCCAGACGTGCTAGAAATCTAAAGGATTACCTAACCAATAGTCACTTTAAACGGCCAACAACTAAACTTAGGGTTGGGAACCCGAATAGGGGTACCTATCCATGTGGAGACTGCTCTATCTGCCCGCTTATGATCTCTTGGTCTGGCATCTCACTCAACCATTTATCCACACAGGTCCAGTCGAAAGCGTATTTCAACTGCCGTTCACGCAATCTTGTCTACGCTCTGATCTGTGGTTGCGATAAACTATATGTGAGCCAAACCACCCAAGAGTTGCGTCGGAGGACTCAACAACACATTTCCAACATAGCCAATGCGAAGAAAGATAGATCTAAAGGTAAATCCATCACTTCCGTGGCAGCCCATTTTCTTGATACTCATCAGGGTTCTATAAGAACTCTGCGTGTTATGGGCTTGGAGGGGGTTTGCACCAATATCAGGGGTGGCAGGATCACAGATGAACTCCTCAGGCGAGAGGCCAGGTGGATTTTTGACCTGGGCACACTTTCGCCTGGAGGCCTCAATGAGGAGCTTCTCTACACAGGGTTTTATGAGAAGAGGTGAAGTTACGTTTTCGTCCTCTTCCCCCATCTTCAGTTTGCATGAATGATACCCTATTTGTGGTCAGTTTTTGTCCTTTTGTTCATTTCCAGTGGCTGGCCCCTGACTTCATTTGTGCTTTTGTCTGTGTCTGGTTCACTTGACATTCTCTTCCTCATTGTAGGTGCTCAAGCCTAATGGAACGGATGGACTACTCAAGAAGCCGAATGAAGATTTATGCTGCCACTTGCACCTGCTACTTTAATATTTGGATTGAGTGTGCTTGCTGTGCGTTTGCCCTCGCACACTCATCTATTCATACTTTGTTTTTGCTTTCTATTTTTTATTTTTTATTTTTATGTTTATTTCTTTATTTTTTATTATTATTTTTCATTTTTTTATACTTTTTTATTTATTTCTCCCTTAATGCTGTTATGTTTAAATATATTTTTTCAATGCTGGATTGGGCTAAAGAAAAAATTTCTTCACGAAAATCTCTTTATATATATTTTTGGATTTATTTTGATTATTTTTTATTATTTTTCCACCAATACCATCTGTTTACCTATTTTTACTTCGGTACTGTCTCATATTTCTTAATTTTTGGACTTGTTCACTTGTGACATAAACCAATGCCATGTATCATTATATTGCAAGAGCCTACTTTAAGCTCTGTCTATCTAGCTGTAAGGCGGCCGCCAGGGTTAACATATATCTGCAGCCGCATGCGCAGTTGAGGGTTTCTTTGCCTGAAAATAGACGCAGGCGCCTGAGACCTCTCATGGTCATATGTGCTATCTCCTTCTTTGCCGGGGATCAACGCATGCGCAGTTCTTGATTGAACTATTATTCACTTCCGGGTCACCGCTCACTGCGCACCTCGCAAACCGCTATGCACAGCCGCTCCATGATTCGCCAGCACACAGCTGGTATGTTCTTTACTTTTGATGTGATTAGTATTTAAAGCATTGTTTGAGGGACCAGTTCATATCCACCTTGAGAAAGACACCACGAGTGTCGGAACGCGTGGGTCCGGGGTTCCTGGAGGCTGGACTGCATGCTGGGGCGACCTTCTGACTGAATTAGGGCCAGGGCTAAGTATTATTCTACTCCGATTCATACAGTTGTGAGTTCATGGCCAGGTAACTTGCTGGTGCCTTTTATTTCGGACCTTATCAGGTCTGGTTGGACCCTCTTATGGGTTGATAACCGTTGTTATCACACTCCTTTTATTAACTTGCTTAGCCTACTGTGACTTGGTCTTCAGGTGAAGGTCCTACTCCTAATGCACATTGTTTTGTTATTTAACATCTGCTTGTACATATATATATGTCGATCTTGCAAGCTTTGTATATTTCCTCCAGCCCAGGGTTAACCCCCTCATGGGTATTTTACCCTTTATTTATGGATCTGTATTTGTTTCTAGCATCCGTCTAGGATTTTTAAATGCTTTTATGTGTGTTCTGGTTCTGTAATAAAGCTTGTTTTGAAACTCTGATTTATGTGAAGTGATCCCTGTTATGTGCATGTATCTGTCTCCTTCAGAAAATTTTTTTTTTTCGTATCTATATTTTGACATGCACTAGGAGATCCACACTACATAATAACTGTGGTTATATTAGTTACTGACATTAGCTTGGTGCCTGCTCATTTGTCTGTTTGTTGACACTACTCGTAGAGACACAGCGGTAGAATAAAATAATTTTTTCGGGCCACCAATTGGAAAGAGATGGCTGCACAATAGAAATTTTCTTTAACCACAATCCTCGTAGAAAAATTAAGGAAAGCATACCATAAGGAAACAGTCTTACCAAAACCAGTCAGGTGACAAATGCACTAGCAGGATGCAGCAGGCCCCAACTGTAAAGGCAGGGGCAGCACAGGTGCAAACTACTAATACTATACACTGTATACTATATACAGAGCTCCTGTGTATAATGTCACCAGTGATCACTGTATAACCACTACACAGGCACTGCATAGTAAGTACAGATCTCCTGTGAATACTGGCATTTATGGTGATAGTATTGTGTTTTTTTTTATTACTGATCAATTATTGTAGTATTCAGTCACTATGTGGTGGTAATATGTGGTCTGGTCATGGTGTTGCATTTGTTCCTTGTATGTGATATTATTGGTCATTTAAAAAATTGAAAAATAAATAAAATATACCTAAATTGTATTGCATATTTTAACAAATATTTAATAGGTTACAATAGAGTAGGGCCCAGCCAAAAGTGTCTACCGTGTTATGGTGGCGGCTTCAAAAATCTTTTGGCCAAAACAAAAGCTGCCGGTTATATGTGTGATCTGGGATAGGAACTGTTGTGAATTTACCTTTTGGCTCCCTCTAGTGGCTACTAGTGATTTTACTCTGGGTATGTCTATCATCCCTTGTATGCTCACCTGGGTCGTTAGGTCAGGGGTGTTGCTATATAAGCTCCCTGGACCTTCAGTTCAATGCCTGGCAACGTTGATATCAGAGCTAATCTGTAGTGCTCTTGTCTACTGATCCTGGTTCCTGCGTGATTAAGCTAAGTCCGCTTTCTTGCTTTTTGCTATTTGTTTTTGTTTGCATTTTTGTCCAGCTTGTTCATTATCTGTATCCTTTCCTTGCTGGAAGCTCTAGGGAGGCTGGAGTTCTCCCCCCGGGCCGTTAGACGGTTCGGGGGTTCTTGAATCTCCAGTGTGGAATTTTGTTAGGGTTTTTGTTGACCATATAAGTTATCTTACTACATTCTGCTATTAGTAAGCGGGCCTCTCTTTGCTAAACCTAGTTCATCTCTGTGTTTGTCATTTCCTCTTACCTCACCGTTATTATTTGTGGGGGGCTTGTATCCTACTTTTGGGGTCTATTCTCTGGAGGCAAGAGAGGTCTTTGTTTTCCTCTTCTAGGGGTAGTTAGTCCTCCGGCTGGCACGAGACATCTAGCGACCAACGTAGGCATGTTCCCCGGCTACTTCTAGTGTTGGCGTTAGGAGTAGATATATGGTCAACCCAGTTACCACTGCCCTATGAGCTGGATTTTTGTACTTCGCAAACTTGCTGATATCTCTGAGACCCTCGCCATTGGGGTCATAACAGTTTGCCAGGCCAGTATTAAATGTTAAATGCATTGCAGAAGCGGGATTATAAGAAAGAAAGTTCTGAGTTTTTTTTTCTCTTTCTCATTTTTTTTTCTTTTCCCCTTTAACTCTGAGTGGCTTGTGTTTGCTGCAGACATGAATGTCCAGACCTTGATTACAAGTGTGGACCAGCTTGCTGCTCGTGTGCAGGGCATACAAGATTATGTTATCAGAAATCCTATGTCAGAACCTAAGATACCGATTCCTGAACCATTTTCCGGAGACCGATTTAAATTTAGAAATTTCAGGAATAATTGTAAATTGTTTTTGTCCCTGAGACCCTGTTCATCTGGAGACTCCGCTCAGCAAGTAAAAATTGTTATTTCTTTTTTACGGGGCGACCCTCAGGATTGGGCCTTCTCGCTGGCGCCAGGAGATCCGGCATTGGCTGACATTGATGCGTTTTTTCTGGCGCTCGGTTTGCTTTATGAGGAACCCAATCTTGAGATTCAGGCAGAAAAAGCCTTGCTGGCGATGTCTCAGGGCCAGGACGAGGCCGAAGTGTATTGCCAAAAATTTCGGAAATGGTCCGTGCTGACCCAGTGGAACGAGTGTGCATTGGCTGCAAATTTTAGAAATGGCCTTTCTGAAGCCATTAAGAATGTGATGGTGGGTTTTCCCATTCCCACAGGTCTGAATGATTCTATGGCCCTGGCTATTCAAATCGACCGGCGGTTGCGGGAGCGCAAAACCGCAAATCCTCTCATGGTGTTGTCTGAACAGGCACCTGATTTAATGCAATGTGATAGAATCCTGACTAGAAATGAGCGGAAAATTCATAGACGCCAGAATGGCTTGTGTTACTACTGTGGTGATTCTACACATGTTATCTCAGCATGCTCTAAACGTCTTACTAAGGTTGTTAGTCCGGTCGCCATTGGTAATTTGCAACCTAAATTTATTCTATCTGTAACTTTGATTTGCTCACTGTCATCGTATCCTGTCATGGCGTTTGTGGACTCAGGTGCTGCCCTGAGCCTTATGGATCTGTCATTTGCCAAGCGCTGCGGATTTGTGCTTGAGCCATTGGAAAATCCTATCCCTCTTAGGGGCATTGACTCTACGCCATTGGCAAAAAATAAACCGCAGTTTTGGACACAGGTTACCATGTGCATGACTCCCGAACATCGGGAGGTAATACGTTTTCTTGTTCTACATAAAATGCATGATTTGGTTGTTTTGGGTTTGCCATGGTTACAGACCCATAATCCAGTCTTGGACTGGAAGGCTATGTCAGTGTCAAGCTGGGGCTGCCATGGAATTCATGGAGATTCCCTGCCCTTGTCTATTGCATCTTCTACGCCTTCGGAAGTTCCGGCGTATTTGTCTGATTATCAGGATGTCTTCAGCGAGTCTAAGTCCAGTGCACTGCCTCCTCATAGGGAATGTGACTGTGCAATAGATTTGATTCCTGGCAGTAAGTTTCCTAAGGGGAGACTGTTTAATCTGTCGGTACCTGAACATACCGCGATGCGTTCATATATCAAGGAGTCTCTTGAGAAGGGGCATATCCGTCCTTCTTCTTCCCCTCTTGGTGCGGGATTCTTTTTTGTGGCCAAAAAGGACGGATCTTTGAGGCCTTGTATTGACTATCGGCTTTTAAATAAGATCACTGTCAAATTTCAGTATCCTTTGCCGCTGTTGTCAGATTTGTTTGCCCGGATTAAAGGTGCCAAGTGGTTCACCAAGATAGACCTTCGTGGTGCGTACAACCTTGTGCGCATTAGGCAGGGCGATGAATGGAAGACCGCATTCAATACGCCCGAAGGTCATTTTGAGTACTTGGTGATGCCATTTGGGCTCTCTAATGCACCTTCAGTTTTTCAGTCCTTCATGCATGACATTTTCCGGAAGTATCTGGATAAATTTTTGATTGTTTATCTGGATGATATTCTGGTTTTTTCTGATGATTGGGACTCGCATGTGGAGCAGGTCAGGATGGTTTTTGAGATTCTGCGTGAAAATTCTTCGTTTGTAAAAGGCTCAAAGTGTCTCTTTGGTGTACAGAAGGTTCCCTTTTTGGGGTTCATTTTTTCCCCTTCTGCAGTGGAGATGGATCCAGTCAAGGTCCGAGCTATTCATGATTGGACTCAACCCTCGTCAGTTAAGAGTCTTCAGAAGTTCTTGGGTTTTGCTAACTTCTACAGTCATTTTATCGCAAATTTCTCTAGCGTTGTTAAACCGCTGACGGATATGACCAAGAAAGGCTCTGATGTAGCTAACTGGGCTCCTGCTGCCGTGGAGGCTTTCCAGGAGTTGAAACGCCGGTTTACTTCGGCGCCTGTTTTGTGCCAGCCTGACGTCTCACTTCCCTTTCAGGTTGAGGTGGATGCTTCGGAGATTGGGGCAGGGGCCGTTTTGTCGCAGAGAGGCCCTGGTTGCTCTACTATGAGACCTTGTGCCTTTTTCTCTAGGAAATTTTCGCCGGCAGAGCGAAATTATGATGTGGGCAATCGGGAGTTGTTGGCCATGAAGTGGGCATTTGAGGAGTGGCGTCATTGGCTCGAGGGTGCTAAGCATCGTGTGGTGGTCTTGACTGATCACAAAAATTTGATGTATCTCGAGTCTGCTAAACGCCTGAATCCTAGACAGGCCCGCTGGTCATTGTTTTTCTCCCGTTTTGACTTTGTGGTCTCGTATTTACCAGGTTCTAAGAATGTGAAGGCCGATGCTCTGTCTAGGAGCTTTGTGCCTGATGCTCCTGGAGTCACTGAACCGGAGGGTATTCTTAAGGAAGGAGTTATCTTGTCAGCTATTTCTCCAGATCTGCGACGTGTGTTGCAGAGATTTCAGGCTGGTAGGCCTGACTCTTGTCCACCTGACAGATTGTTTGTTCCTGCTAAATGGACCAGCAGAGTCATTTCCGAGGTTCATTCCTCAGTGTTGGCAGGGCACCCGGGAATTTTTGGCACCAGAGATCTGGTGGCCAGGTCCTTTTGGTGGTCTTCCTTGTCAAGGGATGTGCGGTCATTTGTTCAGTCCTGTGGTACTTGTGCTCGAGCTAAGCCTTGCTGTTCTCGTGCCAGCGGGTTGCTCTTGCCCTTGCCTGTCCCGAAGAGACCTTGGACACACATCTCTATGGATTTCATTTCGGATCTTCCGGTGTCTAAGGGCATGTCTGTCATCTGGGTGATATGTGATCGTTTCTCCAAGATGGTCCATCTGGTTCCTTTGCCTAAGCTGCCTTCCTCTTCTGATCTGGTTCCTGTGTTCTTCCAGAACGTGGTTCGTTTGCACGGCATTCCTGAGAATATTGTGTCGGACAGAGGATCCCAGTTTGCTTCCAGGTTCTGGCGATCCTTTTGTGGTAGGATGGGCATTGATTTGTCGTTTTCCTCCGCTTTTCATCCACAGACTAACGGACAAACGGAACGAACTAATCAGACTCTGGAGGCGTATTTGAGGTGTTTTGTCTCTTCTGATCAGGATGATTGGGTGACCTTCTTGCCGTTGGCTGAATTTGCCCTTAATAATCGGGCTAGTTCTGCCACCTTGGTTTCGCCATTTTTCTGCAACTCCGGTTTCCATCCTCGTTTTTCCTCGGGACATGTGGAGCCTTCTGACTGTCCTGGAGTGGATTCTGTGGTGGATAGGTTGCAGCGGATCTGGAATCATGTGGTGGACAACTTGAAGTTGTCACAGGAGAAGGCTCAGCGTTTTGCCAACCGCCGCCGCGGTGTGGGTCCCCGACTTCGTGTTGGGGATTTGGTATGGCTGTCTTCTCAATTTGTTCCTATGAAGGTCTCCTCTCCCAAATTTAAGCCTCGATTCATTGGTCCTTACAGGATATTGGAGATCCTTAATCCTGTGTCCTTTCGCCTGGATCTTCCGGTGTCGTTTGCCATTCACAACGTATTTCATAGGTCCTTGTTGCGGCGGTACGTTGTGCCTGTGGTTCCTTCTGCTGAGCCTCCTGCTCCGGTGTTGGTTGAGGGCGAGTTGGAGTACGTGGTGGAGAAGATCTTAGATTCTCGTCTCTCCAGGCGGAGGCTTCAGTACCTGGTCAAGTGGAAGGGCTATGGTCAGGAGGATAATTCCTGGGTGGTCGCCTCTGATGTGCATGCGGCCGATTTAGTTCGTGCCTTTCACGCCGCTCATCCTGATCGCCCTGGTGGTCTTGGTGAGGGTTCGGTGACCCCTCACTAAGGGGGGGGGGGTACTGTTGTGAATTTACCTTTTGGCTCCCTCTAGTGGCTACTAGTGATTTTACTCTGGGTATGTCTATCATCCCTTGTATGCTCACCTGGGTCGTTAGGTCAGGGGTGTTGCTATATAAGCTCCCTGGACCTTCAGTTCAATGCCTGGCAACGTTGATATCAGAGCTAATCTGTAGTGCTCTTGTCTACTGATCCTGGTTCCTGCGTGATTAAGCTAAGTCCGCTTTCTTGCTTTTTGCTATTTGTTTTTGTTTGCATTTTTGTCCAGCTTGTTCATTATCTGTATCCTTTCCTTGCTGGAAGCTCTAGGGAGGCTGGAGTTCTCCCCCCGGGCCGTTAGACGGTTCGGGGGTTCTTGAATCTCCAGTGTGGAATTTTGTTAGGGTTTTTGTTGACCATATAAGTTATCTTACTACATTCTGCTATTAGTAAGCGGGCCTCTCTTTGCTAAACCTAGTTCATCTCTGTGTTTGTCATTTCCTCTTACCTCACCGTTATTATTTGTGGGGGGCTTGTATCCTACTTTTGGGGTCTATTCTCTGGAGGCAAGAGAGGTCTTTGTTTTCCTCTTCTAGGGGTAGTTAGTCCTCCGGCTGGCGCGAGACATCTAGCGACCAACGTAGGCATGTTCCCCGGCTACTTCTAGTGTTGGCGTTAGGAGTAGATATATGGTCAACCCAGTTACCACTGCCCTATGAGCTGGATTTTTGTACTTCGCAGACTTGCTGATATCTCTGAGACCCTCGCCATTGGGGTCATAACAAGGAACTGTTAATGTGTGACAGGTGAGAAGTGGAGTTTCACTCAGCAACTATTTTTCTGGAATAATCTGGTTCAGATATATGATGACCCCGTCGCATGACCCGTCACATGACCGAGGGGCCCACAGAGTCTGAACAGCCCAGGGCCCTGTCTACCCTTAATCCACCCCTGGACACACTACTCATATAGACAAAGCAGAAGAATGAAATAATTTATTCAGCTCACAGATGGGAAACAAATGGCTGCACAGTAGAATTTTATTTTAGACACACTACTCCCAAAAACACGGCTATAGAGTATACAATTTATTTTAGAAACACTACTTGTATAGACAAGACAGATGCTTCTGAGATCTATATTTGTCAGAATAACAGAAAAGACAAAGAGGTCCTGAAAAATTATTAATTATTAAAATTATTAATTTGTTACACTACTTGAAATGACACAGCGGTTCTGAAAAATAATTTCTTTGGCCTACAAATAGCAACAAGATGGCGTATGCCAGTTATTTCCCAGACTACTGAAAAACACACAGCAGTCCTGAAAAATGATTTATTTAGCCTACTAATTGCAATGAGATGGCTGATGCCAATTATTCATTTGCCACACTACTAGAAAGACACAGCGGTACAGAAAAAAAATATTTATTTGACCTACAAATGGCAATGAGATGGCTGATGCCAATTATTTATTTCCCAGAATACTAAATAACACACAGTTGTCCTGAAAAATTATTTAGTTGGCCTACTAATGGCAATGAGATGACTGTTACCAATTACAGGTGCTTCTCACTAAATTAGAATATCATCAAAAAGTTAATTTATTTCAGCTCTTCAATACAAAAACTAAAACTCATATATTATATAGAGTCATTACAAACAGAGTGATCTGTTTCAAGTGTTTATTTCTGTTAATGTTGATGATTATGGCTTACAACCAATGAAAACCCAAATGTTATTATCTCAGTAAATTAGAATAATTAACAAAAAACACCTGCAAAGTCTTCCTAAGCACTTAAAAAGGTCCCTTAGTCTGTTTCAGTAGGCTCCACAATCACTGCTGATTTGACAGGTTAAGCCAAAAAAGCATACAGCAAACCACAGCAGCACAAAGGATGTCAAGAGAGCCAGCCACAAGAGCATAGAGTATGTCAGCCACAGCAACAGGAGCACAGATGATGTCAGGAGTAGTGTTGAGCGATACCGTCCGATACTTGAAAGTATCGGTAAGTATCGGCCGATACCGGCAAAGTATCGGATCTAATCCGATACCGATACCCGATACCAATATAAGTCAATGGGACTCATGTATCGGACGGTATTCCTGATGGTTCCCAGGGTCTGAAGGAGAGGAAACTCTCCTTCAGGCCCTGGGAACCATATTAATGTGTAAAAGAAAGAATTAAAATAAAAAATATTCCTATACTCACCTCTCCGACGCAGCCTGGACTTCAGCGAGGGAACCGGCAGCGTTGTTTGCTTAAAATTCGCGCTTTAACTTCCTTACTTGAAGTCCCGGCTTGTGATTGGTCGCGCGCCGCCCATGTGACCGCGACGCGACCAATCACAGCAAGCCGTGACGTAATTTTAGGTCCTTCAGGATTTTAAAATTACGTTCCGGCGTTGTGATTGGTCGCGTCGCGGTCACATGGGCGACGCGACCAATCACAAGCCGTGACGTCACGGGAGGCAGGAGACGCGCGCATTTTAAAATGCACCTTGCATTGTTGAATGATATGTCTATAGCACCTCAATAAATTGCTAATTTTCACAAGTGACATACTTAGAGTGTGCGGTGTATTATATCTAGTCATATTCCTTCAAGAACACCGGCAGAATACGAACGAAAAGAGAATCTGGGATAATGGACGGCAGATGAACAAAAACCTGGCCAGGTAAGAGACACTGTTAGATCTCTTATATCTGCCCTGCATTGTCCGTAAGATTTTCTGTGTCGTGTTCTTTAGCGGGTAGTTCTAGTAGAGGAGGATACCTATAGCTCGGGTTCTTGAACTATTTAGGAATTGATCACCTCACGGAGTACGGCATTGAATGAGAGTGAATGTGAATAAAAGGTGTGTGGAAGTTGGGAATAGCCCTATAAGCCGCCCAGGGTGTTGAAACAGAAGAAGTGACTGTCCCACTGGGCAACGTGGTTGCGTCCTTTCAGGGAGACCTCCGCGCCTATGGTTCAATCTCTGACCCTGTCTTTGACAAAAACCTGGTGACGGATAAGTGTATGATAGTATGAGCCCAGGACAGATAAATTAGCCTGGGACAAGAATACGTTGTGTATGATAGTATGAGCCCAGGACAGATAAATTAGCCTGGGACAAGAATACGTTGTATGTTCTTTTTCTTTTTCTGTCTGGTTGCATTTGTGTTGTTTGCTATAGGTGTAGGAATCAGGATTTTCTTACATCAACACAGTTTAAACATCCCAGCTCCTTAGGAAGAAGGTAACGAGGTATTCTCATACCCAAACGCCACCTAGGGCAAGAAAAGACATCCTAGCTCCTTAGGAAGAAGGTAACGAGGTATTCTCATACCCAAACGCCACCTAGGGCAAGAAAGCTCAGGATAAGAAAATGGGGGATAAGCAAACAAAGTCGGAACCAGAAGAATTAGATATCTATACTATCATAAAGGAGAGAAGTGGTGAAGATGCCACTAAGGGGCTGAGAAAGATTTTTAGTAAGTTTGGAGTTACTAGGGCAGAAGCTTTTAGTAGAAAACTATGGGAAGGAATTCAGGAAATAATCAGAGACAAGAAATGGATAGATCAGATCCAAGCATTGATCGATGTCTCTAGGGTAGCAGAAATGCTGTGGTCTGCCCTATTGGAACAAGCATGTGGACATGACAGCATGTGCATACAGAAACGGTCGGTCTTGAATAAATCAAGTAAACGACTACAAATGTTAGCTAAACTGATCTGTGTGTATGAGGAATCCCTGTGTAATGCAGATTCCCCAAATTTCCACTGCCAGTGTTGTGTGACTAATGTGCAGAGAGTGTGTGCCTTACAGACACAACTGGCAGAGAATGAACAGTATAATGTGGACAGAGAAAAGCAGATTGCTAGTCTTGAATCACAACTGCTGAAAATGAAAAATCATTGTGTTGATATGGAAGCCCAGCTGATTCAGTCTGGGGCTGAGATCAGAGCTGTGAAGGAAATGGCAGCAGCCAGTGATGCCATTGTTAATCAGTGCAGTGTGGAGCTGGATACTAGTTCCCAACTGATTACTAGTCTGAAAAATATCATCAATGATTTTTCAAATGTGGTGCCGGCCTTCTCTTTGTCTCTGAACACAAGGTCAGATCCCCGACCAATTGTGCCCTGTGCAGGGCAAAAAGGGGGGAGTGATGGAACAGGTGAGGGATCAAATATTTTATCAAATTTTGATCCAATAATAAAAAGTAATGACAGGTATGTGCTGTCCAAATTACAAAGAAAGTTCAAACGTGACATTGTTAAGAGTTTCTATCTGGTCTCTGGTCTTTCTGATTGTTTGTTTTTGTTTTAGCTCCTTTTATTCTTCTTCTATTTGCTAAGTTTGCCCTTTTGTTATTGAAATGTATTGTTAGACCAGTGTGGTTTAGGGTACCGTCACACATTGAAATTTCCATCGCTACGACGTTACGATTCGTGACGTTCTAGCGATATCGTTACGATATCGCAGTGTCTGACACGCAGCAGCGATCAGGGATCCTGCTGAGAATCGTAAGTCGTAGCAGATCGTATGGAACTTTCTTTCGTCGCTTGATCACCCGCTGACATCGCTGGATCGTTGTGTGTGACAGCGATCCAGCGATGTCTTCGCTTGTAACCAGGGTAAACATCGGGTAACTAAGCGCAGGGCCGCGCTTAGTAACCCGATGTTTACCCTGGTTACAAGCGTAAACGTAAAAAAACAAACCGTACATGCTCACCCGTCGGTGTCCTTCAGGTCCCTTGCCGTCTGCTTCCTGCTCTGAGTGCCGGCCGGAAAGTGAGAGCAGAGCGCAGCGGTGCTGCGATCTGCTCTCACTGTACGGCTGCACTCAGAGCAGGAAGCAGACGGCAAGGGACCTAAAGGACACCGACGGGTGAGTATGTACTGTTTGTTTTTTTACGTTTACGCTGGTAACCAGGGTAAACATCGGGTTACTAAGCGCGGCCCTGCGCTTAGTTACCCGATGTTTACCCTGGTTACCCGGGGACTTCGGCATCGCTCCAGCGCCGTGATTGCAACGTGTGACCGCAGTCTACGACGCTGGAGCGATATTCATACGATCGCTGCGACGTCACGGATCGTGCCGTCGCAGCGATGAAAATTTCAATGTGTGACGGTACCCTTAGACAGGAGGCAGAAGGGCCTTATCTGAGATGCAATGTGATTGCAATGATAATAGGATTTGTTAGTTGTTGGTTTTTTGCTGTTTTCTATCAGATCCCCTGTGAAGTAAATGAGGTTAGTTACAAAAACCTTTATAGATGGATTGTCTCCAAAAGTGAAGGAAAAGCTTAAGGGTACCGTCACACAGTCACACTTTGATCGCTACGACCATACGATCCGTGACGTTCCAGCGATATCCATACGATATCGCTGTGTCTGACACGCAGCAGCGATCAGGGATCCTGCTGAGAATCGTACGTCGTAGCAGATCGTATGGAACTTTCTTTCGTCGCTGGATCTCCCGCTGACATCGCTGGATCGTTGTGTGTGACAGCGATCCAGCGATGTGTTCGCTTGTAACCAGGGTAAACATCGGGTAACTAAGCGCAGGGCCGCGCTTAGTAACCCGATGTTTACCCTGGTTACCAGCGTAAAAGTAAAAAAAAAACAAACAGTACATACTCACATTCCGGTGTCTGTCCTCCGGCGTCTCAGCTTCTCTGCACTGTGAGCGGCGGCCAGCCAGAAAGCGAGCACAGCGGTGACGTCTGACGTCAGACGTCACCGCTGTGCTTTCCGGCCGCTGTGCTTACACAGTGCAGAGAAGCTGAGACGCCGGAGGACAGACAGCGGAATGTGAGTATGTACTGTTTGTTTTTTTTTTAACTTTTACGCTGGTAACCAGGGTAAACATCGGGTTACTAAGCGCGGCCCTGCGCTTAGTTACCCGATGTTTACCCTGGTTACCCGGGGACTTCGGCATCGCTCCAGCGCCGTGATTGCAACGTGTGACTGCAGTCTACGACGCTGGAGCGATAATCATACGATCGCTGCGACGTCACGGATCGTGCCGTCGTAGCGATCAAAGTGTGACTGTGTGACGGTACCCTAAGGCTGCAACCCCTGATTGGAGAACCTTGGAAGACCCACACCTGGCTAGACAGAGAGCTGTAGGGATAGAAATGGACTTAAGAGAAAATTCTAAGCCAGTAAGAATTGCACAGGCTAATACTGGCTCTGCTAATCAAAAGTTTACTTGTCATTACTGTAAGAAGCCAGGACATTTCCAAAGGGAATGTAGGAAGAGAAAAGCAGATATAGATTCAGGAACCTTTGTACCCAAAAATAGGATAAATAACCCAGCGCCTGATCAAACAGACAGCTCAGAATGACTGAAGGTTATGCAGGTCTCTCTTCCTTCTAGAAGACCAATAATACAAGTTGAGGTTGAGGGTAAAAATGTACCTTTTCTGATAGATACGGGAGCAACATCCTCCATTTTAAATCAGGACTTTTTACCATATCCTGACAATATATCCTCAAAGGTAACATATGCAGAAGGGTATGATGGTAAAAATTCAGGCGTTGCCCTTTACAAAACCTTTAAATGTGAGCTTTGGCCCTAAAACCTTTGTATCCAAATTTTTATTTGCTAAAGGTGCACCTACCTGCTTGCTGGGTACTGATGTCTTTAGTAAAATGCACGCAAACATCCATTTTAGAGTCTGAGGGGGGTACCATACCTGAGGAAACTGCACTCTCCAACTCCTTTGACCCATCAGAGTCAATGCATGATTGTGTACAATTAATGGAACAAGAGACTCAGGGCTTACGTAATGTACGTGACAAGCCACTCTGTAATGCTACATTTGAACTTTTCATAGATGGCAGTAGATATGCAGATATGAATGGACAATTTCATACAGGTTATGCGGTAGTAACTCAGCATGAAGTGCTGAAAGCAGAACCTCTCCCTGCTAATCAGTCTGCACAAGAAGCAGAACTTACGGCATTGGTTGAAGCTCTAAATATAGCCAAAGATCAGACAGCAAACATATACACTGATTCTAGAAATGCACATGGCATTATTTTTGATTTTGGCGTAATATGGAGAGCCAGAGGTTATATGACTGCTTCAGGCCAACCTGTTAAACATGCCTCCCTCATTAGACAGATTCTGGAGGCAGCACAAGAAACTAAAGAAATAGCGGTGATAAAGGTAGCTGCACATGTGAGACTCGACACCGAGGAAGCCAGGGGTAACGATAAAGCCGACAAGGCAGCAAAACAGGCAGCACGTAAACCCTTACATCATGCCCACACACTAGATAGCTCTGAAGATGATGAGGAGAGATTGAAGGAAGCTCAGAAACAGGTAGACGACGAAGAACGAGGGCAGTGGCAGAAAAAAGGGGCAGAAGATCAGCAAGGATTATGGAAAAAAGGAACTTTGTTGTGTTTACCCAGAGCCTGGTACCCCGCAGTGGCAAGTGACCTCCACCTACCCACGCATGTGTCGGCAAATGGTATGACGCTCAAGGTAAAAGAAAGGTGGTTGGCTCCAGGCTTTGGTAATTTTGCTCGGAACATGTGTGCTGCATGCGCTATATGCCTGGCACACAATCCAGGTCAGACCATTAAAACCCCAACCAAGCATCATGTAAGACCACTGTATCCCTTTCAAAGACTCCAGATCGACTACATCCAACTTCCTAGGTACAATGGATACGAATATGTGCTTGTGTGTGTGGACATGTTCTCAGGGTGGCCAGAGGCTTATCCAGTTCGTAAAGCCTCAGCAAAAACTACTGCCATTAAAATAGCACATGAACTGATACCCCGTTACGGCATGCCTGAGGTGATCGAGTCAGATAGGGGTACCCATTTTACTGGGGAAATATTCTAGAATGTTATGAAAATGTTGGGAGTAGAAAACCAGTTTCAAACTCCGTATCACCCACAGAGTTCAGGTAAAGTAGAAAGATTAAATGGAACAATAAAATTAAAAATCCAGAAGGCCATGGCAGAAACAGGAAAGCCTTGGACCGAGTGTCTACCACTTGCCCTGTATTCCATCCGAAACGCCCCAAGGGGGAAGGCTAAGCTGTCACCACATGAGATTCTTTTTGGTAGAGCAGCAAATTTGGGTTGTTATTTTCCACAACAACTGATGTTGAATACTGAGACTTTAACTGCTTATGTACAAGAATTACAAAAACGTTTAACTAAAGTGCATTCGCAAGTTTTTGCTTCCCTTCCAGATCCAGAAAATCTCGAAGGAGGCCACAAGTTGGAACCTGGTGATCAAATCTATGTGAAAAGACACACCAGAAAGACTCTGGAACCGAGATTTGACGGACCTTTCCAAGTCCTGTTAACAACTCCAACAGCAGTCAAGCTTGAAGGAAAGGCATCATGGATACATGCAAGCCATTGCAAAAAAGCAGTATAAGACTCATGATATTGATGTTAATAATGTTAACCTCAACGGAATGCATGTATGTGGGAATCCCGCAGCCGGGTACTGTAGCCCCTTGGGACAAAAACCCTCTTGGTGTATGCTTCAGAATGTATCTAGTTTTGTGGATTTGGCTCACAGATTGGTATTGCAGCACTCAGCTTTGTGGGATCTGCCTGAGGGTACATTTTGGATATGCGGAGAAGGAGCATATAAATGGCTTCCCGTAGGTATAAAGGGTACTTGTACATTAGGACGCCTTACCCCGGCTACTTTCATAATTTCAAATAAACAAGTGAATATGCAAGCCGTGCCCAAGCACACATTGTATAAAAGAGCTGCAGATAACTCACCACGTCCCTCGGGGAGGCCGCATATAGTACAAATGGGAATTCCCAACAAAATTGCTAGTACCATTTTTATTTATCCTATGTTAACACAGATGTGGGATAAATTAGTTAGAGCCACGGATTATCTAGATGACCAGATTTGGGATATATTGGACATATTAAATACTAGTATAGCTGTACAGAATCAGCTTATAATAGTCACTAACCAACATACCCTGGTATTGGATTACCTAACTGCCTCACAAGGGGGTATGTGTCAAATCATCGGACCCACCTGCTGTCATTATATAGACCCGAATAGTACTATGAGTATGAGATTTAAATTAGAAGACGTACAACGACTCAGGGATCAGTATGACAAAGACAATGACCAAAATAAGGATAGCTGGTGGTCAGATACCTTTTCTTTTCTTAACCCGGCCAATTGGTTCAGAGGGATCGGTGGGTGGGTTACCGGGATTATGCAAAGCCTAATACATACAGTTATGGTTATTGTAATTATATATGTATTATTCAAGGTTGTACTCAAGGGTATCTCGGTATGCACAAATAAATTTTGTGTAATGGATGCGAGAATATAAAGTTTTTTTTTTTTTTTTTTGTAATATCACAAGAAGAATGACTAAAATGATCGTCTATATGACAAGGTTTTGAATGGAATATGTCAAAGGGGGGATTGTGAAGAGCAGAACAAAAATGGTTACCTCAATGAACCATTTTAAAAAGAATTTGTGATAAATATTGACCTGTCCATTCAAGGACATTTTAGCTATAGTATGAAATCCTGTTTTTCTTGTCTGTGGAATTGCCTTTGTACTGTTTGTTTGTGAAACTGCCACTTAGGGTACCGTCACACATTGAAATTTTCATCGCTGCGACGGCACGATTCGTGACGTCGCAGCGTCGTATAATCATCGCTCCAGCGTCGTAGACTGCTGTCACACGTTGCAATCACGGCGCTGGAGTGATGCCGAAGTCCCCGGGTAACCAGGGTAAACATCGGGTAACTAAGCGCAGGGCCGCGCTTAGTAACCCGATGTTTACCCTGGTTACCAGCGTAAACGTAAAAAAACAAACAGTACATACTCACCCGTCGGTGTCCTTCAGGTCCCTTGCCGTCTGCTTCCTGCTCTGAGTGCAGCTGTACAGTGAGAGCAGATCGCAGCACCGCTGCGCTCTGCTCTCACTTTCCGGCCGGCACTCAGAGCAGGAAGCAGACGGCAAGGGACCTGAAGGACACCGACGGGTGAGTATGTACGGTTTGTTTTTTTACGTTTACGCTTGTAACCAGGGTAAACATCGGGTTACTAAGCGCGGCCCTGCGCTTAGTTACCCGATGTTTACCCTGGTTACAAGCGAAGACATCGCTGGATCGCTGTCACACACAACGATCCAGCGATGTCAGCGGGTGATCAAGCGACGAAAGAAAGTTCCAAACGATCTGCTACGACGTACGATTCTCAGCAGGGTGTCTGATCGCAGTAGCGTGTCAGACACAGCGATATCGTAACGATATCGCTAAAACGTCACGAATCGTAACGTCGTAGCGATGGAAATTTCAATGTGTGACGGTACCCTTAGGCTTTTGTTTGTAGTGAAACTATCACATAGCCGAAACTGTTTTTTTCTTTTTTCCTGTTTTGTCTCTTTGTTTAAACATGTAAAACTTGTATAACCACTGAAACTACCTGTCCAACTATATAAAGAAGGGAATGGCACCTTGAAGGAAGGCGTGCTTCCAGAGGCTTCCCAGTGATATACTATACGAGACGTGTCTTGTGTATTATTTCTGGTGATTCCCCACTTCCAAAGCCTGCTCCGACTGAGTGAGATCCTGACAGTTTATATTATCACACGGTGATTCAAGCAGGTGCAGAGAGAAACTCAAGTCCACAACACTTGGTGCAAATAATAAACGCAGCTTAGCAGTCAATAGGAAACTTCAGAGGTAGATGCAAACAAACCGAAAGTCTATGAAGCACAGTTATTCTTGAGGAAACTTGACACGAATAGATCCTTGACTTAGTCCAGACACAGATAGATATGCTATTAGGCAGTTCAAATCATATCTTAGCTCAACCAGGGAGGCCTGGTTAATAGTCTCAGGTTTTGCAGAGCAGAAACCGCTTACATGTCCAGCAAATGCAGATGGAAGTAACACGAGCAGCAGATGAAGGAGGATTACTGAACACTGGTGTATGCAGCAGGAACTCAGAGCAGAGTGGCAGGATCTCCAACACAGGTTCACAGGAGCAGGTGCAGGTGCAAGGCCAGGGAGTAATCAGGAGCTGGATGCAAAGCAGAATAATCTAGCACAGACTGAAAGCTGGGGTGGAGTTTTATAGCAGGAAGACAAGCGCACATGAGACCAAGGACGCCATGTTGGAAAAGGGCAGTAATGCACAAAAGGTAAAAAATGTTCAGAGTCCTGACAGTCATTGAAATCTGTGGCTTGACCTCAAAATAGCTGTGTATGCAAGACAACCCAGGAATCACACCAAACAATAATATTAGAGAATATGAGGTACGTTCACAGTCCAGGGTCCACCGTGCAGAGATGACACCTGCAGCTGAGTAATGGCGGATGGACGCTTACACACACGTGGGTTAGACCTCACCCAGTATGAATGGAAGCGAACTCTGTTGCTTCACAGAGTTGCCGTAAATACACTGCGCCCTGTTAGCAGTCACAGGGTGCAGCTGAAAGACACTAGTGGGATCCCTATGAATCACCCCCACTAAACTGGTGATTGGACTAGCTCTGACCCTCGGTGGCTTTTGTGCCCGCGCCTGAAGACGCCATGAGACAGATGCTGAGTCCAAGCGGGAGTTCCCACCCTACACTGACCGGCTGTCAGGAAAGCGCACTGACTGCGCACAGTGCCGTACTGACGGGCACTGCGAATAGACGAAGAAACGTGTGCTAAGTGTGCAGGTAGCACTCTTGGGCGCTAGGTAGCTTCACCATTTGTGAGCAGTCATCATCACTAGGAATGGGAATAATTAAGAAGCTTTCATCCATCGACAGATATTCATCTACACACACACATTATCAAGTTTATACTAGCGCATGGCCGTTCAGCCATGCAAACCTTTTATAGCTGTAGCTCTCCAGGACCTTCCTAGTGGACCAACAGGAGCTGCTACAGGACCTGAGCATGTTACCCCCGACCTCCAATGAGAGGTCTTCTCTTGGGCATGCTCAGAAGGAGAAAAGCAGGACTTAGTCCCAGGAGCGCCTGCTTGTCGCTGAACAGTACTGGTTATAATGGCTGAACCGGGAAGGCCAGCAGTAACCAAACACGCAGTATCTGTCTGAGCCAGGCGCTGGGACTGACTTCTCTGCTGAGCAGGCTCCTCTGTGGCTGGAGGCGAATGAGAGACCACAGCAGAGGTGGTTTGAGATTCCCCCTGTGCAGCGGGGGGAACTCGACACCTAACACAAGCTGTGATATTTGCAAAAGAGGGTGCTACTAGGTATTAAACATGTTGGGTGCCCAAACTTTTGCATCTTCCCATTTTCCTATTTGTCATTTTAAAATGTAAAAAATTTATTTATATATATTTGCAAAATATACAAAGGAAAAGTGTCATCTTTAACTTTAGCCCTTTTAGAGATCAATTCATTTTCAACTTGCTTCACTGTTCACAATAATAGTAATTTTGACAAGGGGTGCACAAACTTATATATACCACTATATGCATGAGTTAGGCCAGGGTCACACTTGTGAGTGCAATGCGAGAAACTAGCACAAGTGTCTTGCATCAATACTCAGCACTGCCGCCGGCACTTGGGACCGGAGCGTTCAGTTGCATAGAAATACATACAGCTGATGTGTGTGAGAGACTTGTGCGAGTTTCTCGCATTGCACTCGCAAGTGTGACCCTGGCTTTATACATACTTCCGGCCAGTGGGAGCGATCTTGCTTTCATACAGTTGTGTGGAATGAGGCCATGCCCTCTATTTGTCCACTCTCACTGGACAGCCGCATCACTAGACTTATCGATTGGCATTGGACAACCACTTTAAGTCTGATTTGTATGCTGCCTATGCAAAGTAATACTAAGGTGTGTAAAAATTCTGCTCATTTGTTCTATCCTGATGATAATCTTAACTAATATCCTGATATACTTTTATTTTAACAGACTATTTCACCTTGTTTATGTATTGTTTAATTATTTAATAAATTGACTACTTTTGTGGACAGTGTGTAAAACACATTGTCCACAAAAAGTATTATTCGCAGGTGAGAGGATCATTGGATAGCAGCAAATTACACAAAATGCCAGTGCTTACGCGGCTAATACCCTGCTCCTACATGTTTCGATTAAAGTAGGCCACTAGTTCCTATTAATCCTTATATATATATATATATATATATATATATATATATATATATATATATATATATATATATATATATATATATATATATATATATATATATATACAGTATATATAAATACCATATAATCTAATTGTAAAGGCAATTAATTTTGCAAAAAGGTGATCAATCGGGACAGGCTGCCCCCAAGGAAGCCAACGCAAAACAAGTGTTGGGCCTGTCCGCACATGGATAAGACCTTATGGAATAACACTGTCTTTGATAATCATGTCTCCTTAAAGTGATATACACCTCTTATTTATGATTGATCACCTTTTGCAAAATGAATTGCTTTTACAATTAGATTATATATACAGTGCCTTGCGAAAGTATTCGGCCCCTGGAACTTTTCAACCTTTTCCCACATATCATGCTTCAAACATAAATATACGAAATGTAATTTTTTGGTGAAGAATCAACAAGTGGAACACAATTGTGAAGTTGAATGAAATTTATTGGTTATTTTAAATTTTTGTGGAATTTCAAAAACTGAAAAGTGGGGCGTGCAATATTATTTGGTCCCTTTACCTTAATATATTCTTGCACCACCTTTTGCTGTGATTACAGCTGCCAGTAGTTTGGGGTATATCTCTATCAGTTTTGTACATCAGGAGACTGAAGTTCTTGCCCATTCTTTTTTGGCAAACAGCTCAAGCTCAGTGAGGTTTCATGGAGATCGTTTGTGAACAGCAGTTTTCAGCTCTTTCCACAGATTCTCGATTGGATTGAGGTCTGGACATTGACTTGGCCATTCTAACACCTGGATATGTTTATTTGTGAACCATTGCATTGTAGATTTTGCATTATGTTTGGTATCATTGTCTTGTTGGAAGAAAAATCTTCGTCCCAGTCTCAGGTCTTTTGCAGGCTCCAACAGGTTTTCTTCAAGAATGGTCCTGTATTTGGCTCCATCCATCTTCCCATCAATTTTAACCATCTTCCCTGTCCCTGCTGAAGAAAAGCAGGCGCAAACCACGATGCTGCCACCACCATGTTTGACAGTGGGGATGGTGTGTTCAGGGTGATGAGCTGTGTTGCCTTTACACCAAACATATCGTTTGGCATTGTTGCCAAAAAGTTCAATTTTGGTTTCATCTGACCAGAGCACCTTCTTCCACATGTTTGGTGTGTCTCCCAGATGGCTTGTTGCAAACTTTAAACAACACTTTTTATGGATATCTTTGAGAAATGGCTTTCTTCTTGCCTCTCTTCCATAAAGGCCAGATTTGTGCTATGTACGACTGACTGTTGTCCTATGGACAGACTGTCCCACCTCAGCTGTAGATATCTGAAGTTCATCCAGAGTGATCATGGGCCTCTTGGCTGCATCTCTGATCAATCTTCTCCTTGTTTGAGATGAAAGTTTAGAGGGACAACCGGGTCTTGGTAGATTTGCAGTGGTATGATACTCCTTCCATTTCAATATGATCGCTTGCACAGTGCTCCTTGGCATGTTTATAGTTTTGGAAATCATTTTGTATCCAAATCCAGCTTTAAACTTCTCCACAACAGTATCACTGACCTGCCTGTTGTGTTCCTTGGTCTTCATGATGCTCTCTGTGCTTCAAACAGAACCCTGAGACTATCACAGAGCAGGTGCATTTATACGAAGACTTGATTACACACAGGTGGATTATATTTATCATCATTAGGCATTTAGGACAACATTGGATCATTCAGAGATCCACAATGAACTTCTGCACTGAAAGTAAAGGGGCCGAATAATATTGCACGCCCCACTTTTCAGTTTTTGAATTTCCACGAAAATGTAAAATAACCAATACATTTCGTTCAACTTCACAATTGTGTTCCACTTGTTGTTCATTCTTCACCAAAAATTAACATTTGGTATCTTTATGTTTGAAGCATGATATGTGGGAAAAGGTTGAAAAGTTCCAGAGGGTCGAATACTTTCGCAAGGCACTGTATAAATGGATTAATAGGCACTAGTGGCTTATCTTGATGGAAACATGTAGAAGTGGGGTATTAACCCCAAAAGCACTGGCACTTCATGTAATTTGCTGCTATCCAGTGGTCCTCCCATCTGCGAATAATATTTGCTGTGGATCGTGTGTTTTACACTTATGTCCAAACTATCTTCTTTGTCAGTGTTACTGCAATTTTGATGTTTTATGCTTAGTTTGTTCTGTATATATTTTTCAATAAATGTTGTTGTGATTAATTTTGGACTGTTTTGCTCAATTTCTTTAATGTAATAAATCTGTCTTCTTTCATATAAATATCTGACTCTTCAGATTTTGGCTTTTATTATGCCTAATGAAGAGACACGAGTAGTCTCGAAAGTTTAGTATGTCTTACCATGTTTTCAGTAAGCCATTAAATGGTATTAATTACTCAGATCTCTCAATTTTTTATGTTTTTCTATTTACTGGCTGATATGGTACAAAAACATATTTTTCCAGACTGTATTGGACTTTGTTCATACCATTTACTTAGCCGCGCCATATATCGGTTTATCTGTTGTTTTCAGTTTACCAAGTCCTTGTTACCCACGTGCCTTTTTGCGTTCCATAACAATGCTCAAGGTCAGTGTGAGGCTTTCTATGTTGGCTTATCCAGTCGAATTAAAGATGAACTCTGTCATCCATGATGACATGATGTCCCTTGCCACTCAAGTGCACTTGAGTTTTAAAGGATAATCTATAAAAAAACGCTTGATTCTCATGGACCACATTCATTTTTGCACAAAACTGTTGAATATTATTGCTAGGTGAGCACTGGAGCATGTTGCTAAATAGCAAGTTGGATGATCAGATCTATTAAATGCATCAAAATGTTGCAGAATGGAACTGTTAAGCACTTACTATACATATTTTAACAACTCATATATATCTCAGTATATCTCACCACTAACCAAATAATAGCACTTGCAGCGAAGACTTTGCTGCAACATTTACTCCGATTGTTTTGCACACAGTCTCCTGAATGGCAGCTAGTCATTATCGAATATTCCAAAACACAGTTATTAAGGTATCCTTGTTATAATATACCATATTGCAAGTATTGACTACTTGGAAGTCGATAGTAACATTTATCAATCCCAAATAAAACATGATCTAAATGTTTTCTTAACTGACCGAAATCAATCTTTTTTATTAAGGCATTCTGTCTGTTGGATATTCCAATTTTATCCAAGGTAATTGATGGCAGAAACAATGAAGATAACTGATTTGATTCCTGAGTAATTCAATCTACCATAATATCCTTAGAGACTATGAAAGATCTTAACTGCTTGTTTTTTCTAGCCCCTGAAAACACAGTATAAATTAATGCAGGTTAAAATTGTATAAATATTACATTTCTTGACAGGCAATTCTTATGTGACTTCACAAAGCAATTCCTGAATATTAATAATAATAATAATAATAATAATAATAATAATAATAATAACATTATGTTATTCTTTATGTTTCTCAAAATATTTTTTTATTGTGCAAAGTTTCAACATGCTGTATTCACCTTATTAGGGTATGTC
This sequence comes from Ranitomeya variabilis, assembly GCF_051348905.1. NCBI lineage: Eukaryota > Metazoa > Chordata > Amphibia > Anura > Dendrobatidae > Ranitomeya > Ranitomeya variabilis. The sequence goes on along the minus strand of NC_135234.1, from coordinate 571,879,713 downwards.
AGCAGATAACATTTATCACCTTTATACAAGGCTATTTCATTAACTTCCATGCTGATGTATGGTACAGTAACATGCGTGTTGCTAGACTGATATTTCCCACAAACTCCTCACCATGACTCTGCTGGGGTAGGGCGGGTTAAAAAATGGGATCCCTTGTTATAACTATTTATATAGGTTTCAGTGGTTGGACCACTTCTTATGTGATATACATTATTTGTTGGAATATCTCTTTAACCTCTTCACCCCCTTCATCACCAGGCCAAATTTTACAATTCTGACAAGTGTTAATTTATGAGGTAATAATTCTGAAAAGCGTCAACAGAGCCCACTGAATCTGAGATAGCCTTTTCGTTTCGATAATTGTTAAATTGCGGATGAGGAGGGTCACATCCAAATCAATAAAGCATATCTACAAACTCAACTAAAAAGTAAATCCAACTTTCACCCATTTCATCAATATTCAAATTCAAGTTTGATAAAAAAAAAAATCATTCAGGACATCAGACGCACCGGCTGCAGGCAAAGCAAAAAGGTTACATATAACCTCAAAATGAAAGAAGGGCTTGAAGTCAAACAGTTAGAAGATAATAAAGCGATAGTTATTTGACCAGGCAATAAAGGTGGAGGAATTGTAGTTAAGGATTTTGAAAAGTATCATACTGAGTCCTTGAGGCTACTATGTGACAGTAAAACATATCTCAAAATAAAAAATGACCCTACTCAAGATTTTACAAAATAACTTAACTCTCTAATAATGGAAGGATTAAATGCAGATCAATTAAATAAGGAAGAATCTTGATACATTAATACCTCTCAATGAAGAATCCCAGTGTTTTATCATATTTCATATCAGCAATTTCATTAAACAAATGTCCAGGTTTGAATGCTAATGGATATTTGAAATATACATTTTGAATCCAAAAGGACAAAATAATGAAATTAAATGGTTTGACTGTAAATAGGAATTAGCATAATTAGGGGCAGAACTCTCACTGTACTCCTACTAAGTATCATCAATCTTGAGGAAGAAAATCGAAGGTTTTGAAGCATGTCTATACACCCAACACTTCAGAAAGATACATTTTAGAAGCTCAACAGTGTGATGTCACCAAGTAGTTGTACACGCCCAATGCTTGCCAGACAGCTCTCTCGCCACCGCTGGAGCGCTCCCGCCCTGTGTAACTTCTATGGGACAACATCTGTAGAAGCAGCTGCAAGTACATGCTTCCACAAGATACCGGAGATATATCCCTGTTCCATGTAGGGAGAGAAGCGGATGACCAAGAGCATGCTTTTGTACACTGCACTTTATAAAGGTACTGTCTAGCCAACATGACTCTGTATCACGCTACAGGCTGGTAGGGAAGGAGTGAAACAATATATGTTTACTCACCACACACAGCAAGCTACTCAGGTACTGCTGGGCTATCACACCCCTGTTGCCACTATAGTGACTTATTAGCCATTATTGAACTTGTTAGTCCTGGTTTAAATTACTATTATCAACATTTTATCTCTACTGCTTAGCATTCCTATGGGCTAAGTCCACAAGACTATATTAGTCCGCACTAAACCTTCCAGTGTTTACATGCACTTGCACTTTGGTGTATGCAAGAGAAACGTATGGCCATTTTTTTAAAGCAGAGGCGCCAGCAAGTCAAAAAACTTTTATTTGTATACCCTAGCACAGAAATTAGTTTTGTTTTGATATGTAGTTTTCCATTAACACTATATGAGGAAGCATTTAAGGCATTCCATCACCTCCTTCGAAGATCAGATTCACCTTTATATACATTTTAACTTTTGCAACAAATTGATTAGTGAGATGACCTGCAGCTAGGCTAGGGTGTAGTCAGGAGTGCCATTGTGGTAATATACACTCTGTGCAGAATTATGAGGCAAGTTGTATTTTGATCACATGATACTTATTATACATGTTGTCCTACTCCAAGCTATTCAGGCTTGAGAGCCAACTACCAATTAAGTAAATCAGGTGATGTGCATCTCTGTAATGAGGAGGGGTGTTGTCTAATGACATCAAAACTGTTGTGAATTTGCTTTTTGCTCCCTCTAGTGGTTACTAGTTTTTTGACTCTGGTTTTTCTGTCATTCCTTTTATCCGCACCTGGGTCGTTAGTTAGGGGTGTTGCTATATAAGCTCCCTGGACCTTCAGTTCTATGCCTGGCAACGTAGTTATCAGAGCTAGTCTGCTGTGCTCTTGTCTACTGATCCTGGTTCCAGTTATATCAGCTAAGTCTGCCTTTTGCCTTTTGCTATTTGTTTTGGTTTTGTATTTTTGTCCAGCTTGTTCCAAATCTATATCCTGACCTTTGCTGGAAGCTCTAGGGGGGCTGGTGTTCTCCCCCCGGACCGTTAGACGGTTCGGGGGTTCTTGAATTTCCAGTGTGGATTTTGATAGGGTTTTTGTTGACCATATAAGTTACCTTTCTTTATTCTGCTATCAGTAAGCGGGCCTCTCTGTGCTAAACCTGGTTCATTTCTGTGTTTGTCATTTCCTCTTACCTCACCGTCATTATTTGTGGGGGGCTTCTATCCAGCTTTGGGGTCCCCTTCTCTGGAGGCAAGAAAGGTCTTTGTTTTCCTCTACTAGGGGTAGCTAGATTCTCCGGCTGGCGCGTGTCATCTAGAATCAACGTAGGAATGATCCCCGGCTACTTCTAGTGTTGGCGTTAGGAGTAGATATATGGTCAACCCAGTTACCACTGCCCTATGAGCTGGATTTTTGTATTCTGCAGACTTCCACGTTCCTCTGAGACCCTCGCCATTGGGGTCATAACAGTTTGCCAGGCCAGTATTAAATGTTTAATGCATTGCAGAAGAGGGATTATAAGAAAGAAGATTCTGAGTTTTTTTTTTCTTTTTTCTTCTTCCCCTTTACCTCAGAGTGGCTATGCTTGCTGCAGACATGAATGTCCAGACCTTGATTACAAGTGTGGACCAGCTGGCTACTCGTGTGCAGGGCATACAAGACTATGTTATCAGAAATCCTAGGTCAGAACCTAAAATACCGATTCCTGAACTGTTTTCCGGAGACAGGTTTAAGTTTAGGAATTTCGTGAATAATTGTAAATTGTTTTTGTCCCTGAGACCCTGTTCATCTGGAGATTCTGCTCAGCAAGTAAAAATTGTGATTTCGTTCTTACGGGGCGACCCTCAGGATTGGGCTTTTTCGCTGGCGCCAGGAGATCCGGCATTGGCTGATCTTGATGCGTTTTTTCTGGCGCTCGGTTTACTTTATGAGGAACCCAATCTTGAGATTCAGGCAGAAAAGGCCTTGCTGGCTATGTCTCAGGGGCAGGACGAGGCTGAAGTGTATTGCCAAAAATTTCGGAAATGGTCCGTGCTGACACATTGGAACGAGTGTGCACTGGCCGCTAATTTTAGAAATGGCCTTTCTGAAGCCATTAAGAATGTTATGGTGGGTTTTCCCATTCCCACAGGTCTGAATGACACTATGGCACTGGCTATTCAAATTGACCGGCGGTTGCGGGAGCGCAAAACCGCAAATTCCCTCATGGTGTTGTCTGAACAGACACCTAATTCGGTGCAATGTGATAGAAAAACCGCAAATTCCCTCATGGTGTTGTCTGAACAGACACCTGATTTAATGCAATGTGATAGAATCCTGACTAGAAATGAGCGGAAAATTCATAGACGCCGGAATGGCTTGTGCTACTACTGTGGTGATTCTACACATGTTATCTCAGCATGCTCTAAACGTATAGCTAAGGTTGTTAGTCCTGTCACCGTTGGTAATTTGCAACCTAAATTTATTCTGTCTGTAACTTTGATTTGCTCACTGTCATCTTATCCTGTCATGGCGTTTGTAGATTCAGGTGCTGCCCTGAGTCTCATGGATCTCTCATTTGCTAAGCGCTGTGGTTTTACTCTTGAACCATTAGAAAATCCTATTCCTCTTAGGGGTATTGATGCTACACCATTGGCAGCAAATAAACCGCAGTATTGGACACAGGTTACCATGTGCATGACTCCTGAACACCGCGAGGTGATACGTTTCCTGGTTTTACATAAAATGCATGATTTGGTTGTTTTAGGGCTGCCATGGTTACAGACCCATAATCCAGTCCTGGACTGGAAGGCTATGTCAGTCCCAAGTTGGGGCTGTCGTGGTATTCATGGGGATTCCCTGCCTGTGTCTATTGCTTCTTCTACGCCTTTGGAAGTTCCGGAGTATTTGTCTGATTATCAGGATGTCTTCAGTGAGTCTGAGTCCAGTGCACTGCCTCCTCATAGGGACTGTGACTGTGCTATAGATTTGATCCCAGGCAGTAAATTTCCTAAGGGAAGACTGTTTAATCTGTCGGTACCTGAACATACCGCTATGCGTTCATATATCAAGGAGTCTCTGGAGAAAGGACATATTCGTCCGTCTTCGTCCCCTCTTGGTGCGGGATTCTTTTTTGTGGCAAAAAAGGACGGATCTTTGAGACCTTGTATTGATTATCGGCTTTTAAATAAGATCACTGTCAAATTTCAGTATCCTTTACCGCTGTTGTCTGACTTGTTTGCCCGGATTAAGGGTGCCAAGTGGTTCACCAAGATAGACCTTCGTGGTGCGTACAACCTTGTGCGCATTAAGCAAGGTGATGAATGGAAAACCGCATTCAATACGCCCGAAGGTCATTTTGAGTACTTGGTGATGCCTTTTGGGCTCTCCAATGCGCCTTCAGTTTTTCAGTCCTTTATGCATGACATTTTCCGGAAGTATCTGGATAAATTTTTGATTGTTTATCTGGATGATATTTTGGTTTTTTCTGATAATTGGGATTCGCATGTGGAGCAGGTCAGGTTGGTCTTTAAAATTTTGCGTGAAAATTCTTTGTTTGTCAAGGGCTCAAAGTGTCTCTTTGGTGTACAGAAGGTTCCCTTTTTGGGGTTCATTTTTTCCCCTTCTGCTGTAGAGATGGACCCAGTCAAGGTCCGAGCTATTCTTGATTGGACTCAGCCCTCGTCAGTTAAGAGTCTTCAGAAGTTCTTGGGCTTCGCTAACTTCTACCGTCGTTTTATCGCTAATTTTTCTAGCATTGTGAAACCTTTGACGGATATGACCAAGAAGGGCTCCGATGTAGCTAACTGGGCTCCTGCTGCCGTGGAGGCTTTCCAGGAGTTGAAACGCCGGTTTACTTCGGCGCCTGTTTTGTGCCAGCCTGACGTCTCACTTCCCTTCCAGGTTGAGGTGGATGCTTCGGAGATTGGGGCAGGGGCCGTTTTGTCGCAGAGAGGCCCTGGTTGCTCTGTTATGAAACCTTGTGCCTTTTTCTCTAGGAAGTTTTCGCCTGCCGAGCGAAATTATGATGTGGGCAATCGGGAGTTGTTGGCCATGAAATGGGCATTTGAGGAGTGGCGTCATTGGCTCGAGGGTGCTAAGCATCGTGTGGTGGTCTTGACTGATCACAAAAATCTGATGTATCTCGAGTCTGCTAAACGCCTTAATCCGAGACAGGCTCGCTGGTCATTGTTTTTCTCCCGCTTTGATTTTGTTGTCTCGTATTTACCAGGTTCAAAGAATGTGAAGGCCGATGCTCTTTCTAGGAGCTTTGTGCCTGATGCTCCTGGAGTCGCTGATCCTGTTGGTATTCTTAAAGATGGAGTTATCTTGTCAGCTATTTCTCCGGATCTGCGACGTGTGTTGCAGAGATTTCAGGCTGATAGGCCTGAGTCTTGTCCACCTGACAGACTGTTTGTCCCGGATAAGTGGACCAGCAGAGTCATTTCCGAGGTTCATTCCTCGGTGTTGGCAGGTCACCCGGGAATTTTTGGCACCAGAGATCTGGTGGCCAGGTCCTTTTGGTGGCCTTCCTTGTCAAGGGATGTGCGGTCATTTGTGCAGTCCTGTGGGACTTGTGCTCGAGCTAAGCCTTGCTGTTCTCGTGCCAGCGGTTTGCTCTTGCCCTTGCCTGTCCCGAAGAGACCTTGGACACATATCTCCATGGATTTCATTTCTGATCTTCCGCTATCTCAGGGCATGTCCGTTATCTGGGTGATATGTGATCGCTTCTCCAAGATGGTCCATTTGGTTCCTTTGCCTAAGCTGCCTTCCTCTTCCGATCTGGTTCCTGTGTTTTTCCAGAACGTGGTTCGTTTGCACGGCATCCCTGAGAATATTGTGTCAGACAGAGGATCCCAGTTCGTTTCCAGGTTCTGGCGATCCTTTTGTAGTAGGATGGGCATTGATTTGTCGTTTTCGTCTGCTTTCCATCCTCAGACTATTGGACAGACGGAGCGAACCAATCAGACTTTGGAGGCTTATCTGAGGTGTTTTGTCTCTGCTGATCAGGACGATTGGGTGACATTCTTGCCGTTGGCTGAGTTTGCCCTTAATAATCGGGCTAGTTCCGCCACCTTGGTTTCGCCTTTTTTCTGCAACTCTGGTTTCCATCCTCGCTTTTCTTCGGGTCATGTGGAGCCTTCTGACTGTCCTGGGGTGGATTCTGTGGTGGATAGGTTGCAGCAGATCTGGAATCATGTGGTGGACAACTTGAAGTTGTCACAGGAGAAGGCTCAGCGCTTTGCCAACCGCCGCCGCGGTGTGGGTCCCCGACTACGCGTTGGGGATTTGGTATGGCTTTCTTCCCGCTTTGTTCCTATGAAGGTCTCCTCTCCCAAATTTAAACCTCGTTTTATTGGGCCTTACAAGATATTGGAAATCCTTAATCCTGTATCTTTTCGTCTGGATCTTCCTGTGTCGTTTGCTATTCACAATGTATTTCATAGGTCCTTGTTGCGGCGGTACATTGTGCCTGTAGTTCCTTCTGCTGAGCCTCCTGCTCCTGTGTTGGTTGAGGGCGAGTTGGAGTACGTGGTGGAGAAGATCTTGGATTCTCGCCTCTCCAGGCGGAGGCTTCAGTACCTGGTCAAGTGGAAGGGCTATGGTCAGGAGGATAATTCCTGGGTGGTCGCCTCTGATGTTCATGCGGCCGATTTAGTTCGTGCCTTTCATGCCGCTCATCCTGATCGCCCTGCTGGTCGTGGTGAGGGTTCGGTGACCCCTCACTAAGGGGGGGGTACTGTTGTGAATTTGCTTTTTGCTCCCTCTAGTGGTTACTAGTTTTTTGACTCTGGTTTTTCTGTCATTCCTTTTATCCGCACCTGGGTCGTTAGTTAGGGGTGTTGCTATATAAGCTCCCTGGACCTTCAGTTCTATGCCTGGCAACGTAGTTATCAGAGCTAGTCTGCTGTGCTCTTGTCTACTGATCCTGGTTCCAGTTATATCAGCTAAGTCTGCCTTTTGCCTTTTGCTATTTGTTTTGGTTTTGTATTTTTGTCCAGCTTGTTCCAAATCTATATCCTGACCTTTGCTGGAAGCTCTAGGGGGGCTGGTGTTCTCCCCCCGGACCGTTAGACGGTTCGGGGGTTCTTGAATTTCCAGTGTGGATTTTGATAGGGTTTTTGTTGACCATATAAGTTACCTTTCTTTATTCTGCTATCAGTAAGCGGGCCTCTCTGTGCTAAACCTGGTTCATTTCTGTGTTTGTCATTTCCTCTTACCTCACCGTCATTATTTGTGGGGGGCTTCTATCCAGCTTTGGGGTCCCCTTCTCTGGAGGCAAGAAAGGTCTTTGTTTTCCTCTACTAGGGGTAGCTAGATTCTCCGGCTGGCGCGTGTCATCTAGAATCAACGTAGGAATGATCCCCGGCTACTTCTAGTGTTGGCGTTAGGAGTAGATATATGGTCAACCCAGTTACCACTGCCCTATGAGCTGGATTTTTGTATTCTGCAGACTTCCACGTTCCTCTGAGACCCTCGCCATTGGGGTCATAACACAAAACCCTATATACGGTGTGCTTAATTATTAGGCAACTTCCTTTCCTTTGGCAAAATGGGTCAGAAGAGAGATTTGACGGGCTCTGAAAAGTCCAAAATTGTGAGATGTCTTGCAGAGGGATGCAGCAGTCTTGAAATTGACAAACTTTTAAAGTGTGATCACCGAACAATCAAGCATTTCATGGCAAATAGCCAACAGCATCTCAAGAAGCGTGTTGGGCAAAAAAGGCGCAAAATAACTGCCCATGAATTGAGGAAAATCAAGCGTAAAGCTGCCAAGATGCCATTTGCCACCAGTTTTTCCACATTTCAGAGCTGCAACGTTACTGGAGTAACAAAAAGCACAAGGTGTGCGATACTCAGAGACATGGCCAAGGTAAGAAAGGCTGAAAAACGACCACCTTTGAACAAGAAACATAAGATAAAACGTCAAGACTGGGTCAATAAATATCTTAAGACTGACTTTTCAAAGGTTTTATGGACTGATGAAATGAGAGTGACTCTTGATGGGCCAGATGGATGGGCCAGAGGCTGGATCAGTAAAGGGCAGAGAGCTCCATTCCGACTCAGACGCCAGCAAGGTGGAGGTGGGGTACTGGTATGGGCTGGTATCATTAAAGATGAACTTGTGGGACCTTTTCGGGTTGAAGATGGAGTGAAGCTCAACTCCCAGACCTACTGCCAGTTTCTGGAAGACAACTTCTTCAAGCAGTGGTACAGGAAGAAGTCGGTATCGTTCAAGAAAAACATGATTTTCATGCAGGACAATGCTCCATCACATGCCTCCAACTACTCCACAGCATGGCTGGCCAGTAAAGGTCTCAAGGAAGAAAAAATAATGACATGGCCCCCTTGTTCACCTGATCTGAACTCCATAGAGAACCTGTGGTCCCTCATAAAATGTGAGAACTACAGGGAGGGAAAACAGTACACCTCTCGGAACAGTGTCTGGGAGGCTGTGGTGGCTGCTGCATGCAATGTTGATCGTAAACAGATCAAGCAACTGACAGAATCTATGGATGGAAGGCTGTTTAGTGTCATCATAAAGAAAGGTGGCTATATTGGTCACTAATTTTTTGGGGTTTTGTTTTTGCATGTCAGAAATGTTTATTTCCAACTTTTGTGCAGTTATATTGGTTTATCTGGTGAAAATAAGCAAGAGAGATGGGAATATATTTGTTTTTTAATAAGTTGCCTAATAACTCTGCACAGTAATAGTTACCTGCACAAACAGATATCCTCCTAAGATAGCCAAATCTAAAAAAAAAACACTCCAACTTCCAAAAATATTAAGCTTTGATATTTATGAGTCTTTTGGGTTGATTGAGGACATAGTTGTTGATCAATAATAAAAATAATCCTCTAAAATACAACTTGCCTAATAATTCTGCACACAATGTATAATTTAGTTGTAAGATTATTTTGATATGACTTGTGTTTATTTGTGAAAAAAAAGTGGAGATTTGGTGAAAATTTAGCAACTTTCAAACTTTTAACTTCTATGCCCATAAACCAGAGAGATAGAGAGTTATTTTGGCCAAAATAGTTAACCCATTTCCCACCTAACGTGCAGCCATACGTCCCTCTGACCTGGTACTTATTGACCTGGGATGTATGGATACATCGTGGCGATTGCCTCCAGCTGGCAGCTGATTCTTACAGCTGATACCATGCACTCAGTGCCAGGAGTGGTCCTGCACTGCTCCTGGCATTTTTACCCCCTAAATGCTGAGATCAAACTTGGGAGCATTTTGGGAGCAGGCAGAGGGTAGACAGACCATCTGCTCTTCGATCGGAGTCACAGCGAAGTCATCGTGGGGTCCCGATCGCTGCCATGGTGACCCGATGTCATCATGACGACAGATCTAGCAAAGTTACTTTATCATGCTTGGAGCAAGATCAGCAATTTTGAAAGTACAGCACTGACAGTTTGCATAGCTATACAAGTGATTAGACTGCAAAAAATGAAAGTTGCATAGTGGGAAAAAGTAAAAAAAAAGTTTAAAAAAATTGTAAAAATATATATCAAAAATTATGAAAAAAAAAATCTAAATATATTTTATCCATAAATAAATATTTTTATGGAAAGAACAATCAACAATAATGGTACACATATTTGGTATCGGTGTGTCCGAAATGACCTGACCTGCAAATTTACATAGTAACATAGTTATTAAGGTTGAAGGAAGACTTTAAGTCCGTCTAGTTCAGTGTTTCTCAACTCTAGTTCTCAAGACCCCACAACAGGTCATGTTTTCAGGATTTCCTTAGCTTAACCCATAGCCTAACCTAACATGCCCTAACATGTTGATCCAGAGGAAGGCAAAAAAAACCCATGTGGCAAAGAGTAAGCTCCACATTGGGGAAAAAAATTCCTTCCCGAATCCACATATGGCAATCAGACTAGTTCCCTGGATCAACACCCTATCAAGGAATCTAGTATATATAACCTGTAACAGTATACTTATCAAGAAAGGCATCCAGTCCACTCTTAAATTTAAGTAATGAATGACTTATTACAACATCATACGGCAGAGAGTTCCATAGTCTCACTGCTCTTACAGTAAAAAATCTGCGTCTGTTTTATGCTTAAACTTTCTTTCCTCCAGACGTAGAGGATGCCCCCTTATCCCTGTCTCAGGTCTATGATTAAAAAGATCATGAGAAAGGTCTTTGTACTGTCCCCTCATATATTTATACATTAAAATAAGATCACCCCTTAGCCTTCGTTTTTCCAAACTAAATAGTCCCTAGTGTAATAATCTATCTTGGTATTGCAGACCCCCCCAGTCCTCTAATAACCTTGGTTGCTCTTCTCTGCACCAGCTCTAGTTCATCTATGTCTTTCTTATACACCGGAGACCAGAACTGTACACAGTATTCTAAGTGTGGCCGAACTAGTGACTTGTATAGAGGTAAAATTATGTTCTCCTCATCATGAGCATCTATGCCTCTTTTAATGCATCCCATTATTTTATTTGCCTTTGTAGCAGCTGCCTGACACTGGCCACTAAAAAAGTCATTTAGCATATTGGCTTTTTCCTCATCCTCATCCACCATTTCACCCAGACTATTTTTAAGGGGGCCAAAACTATAATTTTTTAGTTTCTTACTATTTACGTAGTTAAAGAATATTTTTGGATTATTTTTACTCTCTCTGGCAATGAGTCTCTCTGTCTCAATCTTTGCTGCCTTGATTTGCTTTTTACAGAATTTATTTTAATTTTCTGTATTTATTTAATGCCTCATCACTACCAACTTCCTTTAATTCGCTAAATGCTTTCTTTTTTTCACTTATTGCGCCCCTTAAAGCTCTATTTAGCCTGTAAGGATTGTACTCACTCAGATGCGTAGGAGGAAACAGGAGGCACATTCTCTTCAATGTCCATATGGGTTTATTTGCTCCATAAACCATCAAGGCAGCAACAAAAAGGTAAACAGTCCGTACATCAGGCCAACACAGCATTAATGTCCATAGAAGAGCTCTGCTCTCTCAGGCCTGAAGGCACACAGGCTGTGCAATGTCCAGCACCCAGGCTCTATCTGAAGCCTCAAGCCACAGACACCGAAAGGCTTCTCCCTCTCAATACACAGACTACTCTGTAGTGTCCAGCCTGGACACATGGAAGTCTGTCCACACTGGCAGACTCCCAAACATTCACTAACATGTGCCAAACACACCTCCATTAGGTAGCCTGAAACCAAACCCATTGGTGAGGTAACATCACATGCACTGTCATGTGATCATGACATCATTGCAGGTCCTCAAACTTCTGCAGGGAAAAGGGTACAGTGAGCACCCCCACTCAGAGTGAGGTATGTGGGTAGCCAGACCCTCCCATCTCTCATAGCTACCCGCAACCCGGACCCAGGTGCACTAAATGATATCTTTAGTGCTCACGTGCACTAAAGACAAAATACTCCGGGTTGCATCGCAGGGAGCATCCATCCCTGTGACACATACCTCCCGTTAACCACGCGACCACCAGTCACACCACATATTCCCCCCTCTGTTTAAACCTGTGGGGTTGAACGCTTGTCCTAAACCAAGGGCCTCAAGAAAGGGCACCCACATAACCTTGCTCTACCCATCGAGAGGGCCTTCTCAATTGGTTTTGAGCATCAGCTCCTGAGACATAGTCTGTCACTGTCACCACATCCCTGTCTGTGAACAATGTGCTATCAGACTTTGTCGCCTCATGTTTCAGCGTCAACAATCTATTAGGCCTTCCCCGCCTCCATCGGTCAGTACGTAGGCATAATCCCCTTGTACCCATACGTCCTGTCTGGTCTGACTCTTTGTCATTTCATCCGCTACAGGGTCTCCCACTTAGGTCACTCAGCCCTGAGCTAACTGAGGCATCACTGCTTCTACCTGTTCCATCAGGCCACCTTCTGTTATGTCTCTGCTGGCCACTTCTTCCATGGTCTTTATTGCCTGGAGAGCAATCCATCCATTTTTCTCTATGTCCTCTGCTAGCTTCAGCTTGAGGACTTCCAGTCTTAGGTGAACCTCTTCGCCTCTCTATACCGTGAGTTGAAGGTTGCGGCAATCTGTTTGCCATTTCCTGCAGTTCTATATTGATCTGCTCCCTCTCATGCCTTAGCTGCTCAACTTCTTTTAGGTACGCCATGCGATACTCCAGGAGCATCCAGATATTCTCAAGACTCTCCATGGATCCGACAACAAGGAATGGAACCATCCCATCTTCACCCACAGCCTGGGCCTTGTCATCACCCAGAACCCTCAGTCTCTTCATTCCGGATCCATTTACAGTCTCCTGCATCACTCGCCCAAGCCTTCCGATGACTTTTCCTACCAAATTTCTGGGTACCAGAATGATGTCTTACACCAAGCCAAGCCGATTTTGAGCTTCTCTCGCTAGCTCCAGACGTCGAGTGGCTTCCTCATTCTTCAACGTGATCATTTGTTTTGTGCGGAGGCATTATAGATGCATCTCTCTCAGGACAGCCACCTGCTTCACTGTGACTTCCCTAGTCGACAGTATGACCAGTTGATGAGTCTCAGGCAACCAGTGCACCCTACATGCACCTCCTCACTGGCATGTAGCCTCATGCACCTCCTCACTGGCACACGCTTCTTGCATGTCTTCGGGTATATCTATGTTGTGAATTAGACTTCTTGGCTCCCTCTGGTGGTTATTAGTGATATGACTCTGGGATTTTCTTTCCTCAGTTTGCACCCACCTGGGTCGTTAGTCCAGGGGTGTTGCTATATAAACCTCCTGGATCCTTAGTCCAGTGCCTGGCATCGTTGTAATCAGATCCTTTTTGTTTGCTCCTATCTGCTGGTCCTGGTTCGTGCAAAATTAAGCTAAGTCCTGCTTCTTTGTTTTTTGGGTTATTTGCTTGCTCTCATTTTTGTCCAGCTTGTACTAAATGTGATTCCTGACCTTGCTGGAAGCTCTAGGGGGCTGGTGTTCTCCCCCCGGGCCGTTAGACGGTTCGGGGGTTCTTGAATATCCAGCGTGGATATTTTTGATAGGGTTTTTGCTGACCATATAAGTTATCTTACTATATTCTGCTATTAGCTAGTGGGCCTCTCTTTGCTAAATACCTAGCTCAGCCTTACGTTTGTCTTTTCCTCTTACCTCACCATTATTATTTTTCTGGGGCTTGTATCCAACTTTTGGGGTCTTTTCTCTGGAGGCAAGAAAGGTCTTTCTTTTCCCTTCTAGGGTTAGTTAGTTCTCCGGCTGGCGCGAGACGTCTAGAATCAACGTAGGCACGTTCCCCGGCTGCTGTTATTTGTGGTGCTAGGATTAGATATATGGTCAGATCAGTTACCACTGCCCTATGAGCTGGTTTTTGTGTTTGCAGACTTAGAAACTATTTCTGAGACCCTCTGCCATTGGGGTCATAACAGTATGCCAGGCCAACATTGAATGTTTATTGCATTGCAGAAGTGGGATAATAAGAAAGGAAATTCTGAGTTTTTTTTTTTTTTTCCTCTCTTCCTCCCCTTTACCTTTGAGTGGCTTGTGCTTGCTACAGACATGAATGTCCAGACCTTGATTACAAGTGTAGACCAGCTTGCTGCTCATGTGCAGGGCATACAAGATTTTGTTACCAGTAGTCCAATGTCTGAACCTAAAATACCTATTCCTGAACTGTTTTCTGGAGACCGATTTAGGTTTAGGAATTTCAGGAACAATTGTAAATTGTTTCTTTCTCTGAGACCCCGTTCATCTGGAGATCCAGCTCAGCAAGTGAAAATTGTTATCTCTTTTTTACGGGGCGACCCTCAGGATTGGGCTTTTTCGCTAGCGCCAGGAGATCCGGCATTGGCAAATATTGATGCGTTTTTTCTGGCGCTCGGATTGCTTTACGAGAAACCCAATCTTAAAGTTCAGGCAGAAAAAGCCTTGCTGGCTATTTCTCAGGGCCAGGATGAAGCTGAAGTGTATTGCCAAAAATTTCGGAAATGGTCCGTGCTTACTCAGTGGAATGAGTGTGCTCTGGCCACAAATTTCAGAAATGGCCTTTCTGAAGCCATTAAGAATGTGATGGTGGGTTTCCCCATTCCTACAAGTCTGAATGATTCTATGGCGCTGGCTATTCAAATTGACCGGCGTTTGCGGGAGCGCAAAACCGCTAATCCTCTGGTGGTGTTGTCTGAACAAACATCTGATTTAATGCAATGTGATAGAATTCAGACTAGAAATGAGCGGAAAAATCATAGATGTTAGAATGGGTTATGTTTTTACTGTGGTGATTCTACACATGTTATATCAGCATGCTCTAAACGCCTAACAAGGGTTGTCAGTCCTGTCGCCATTGGTAATTTGCAACCTAAATTTATTTTGTCTGTGACTTTAATTTGCTCATTGTCTTCTTACCCTGTTATGGCGTTTGTGGATTCAGGTGCTGCCCTGAGTCTTATGGATCTGTCATTTGCCAAGCGCTGTGGTTTTGTTCTTGAACCGTTGGTAAATCCTATTCCTCTTAGAGGTATTGATGCTACGCCATTGGCGGAAAATAAACCGCAGTTTTGGACGCAGGTAACCATGTGCATGACTCCTGAACATCGGGAGGTGATTCGTTTTCTTGTTCTGCATAAAATGCATGATTTGGTCGTTTTGGGTCTGCCATGGTTACAGACCCACAATCCAGTCTTGGATTGGAAGGCAATGTCTGTGTCAAGTTGGGGCTGTCAGGGAATTCATGCTGATTCCCCGCCGGTGTCTATTGCTTCCTCTACTCCTTCGGAAGTTCCTGAGTATTTGTCTGATTATCAGGATGTATTCAGCGAGTCCAGATCCAGTGCTCTGCTTCCTCATAGGGACTGTGACTGTGCCATAGATTTGATTCCAGGTAGTAAATTTCCAAAGGGAAGATTATTTAATCTGTCTGTACCTGAGCATGCCGCAATGCGTTCGTATATCAAGGAGTCTCTGGAGAAGGGGCATATCCGTCCATCCTCTTCCCCTCTTGGTGCGGGATTCTTTTTTGTGGCCAAGAAGGACGGATCTTTGAGACCTTGTATTGACTATCGGCTTCTGAATAAAATCACTGTTAAATTTCAGTATCCTTTGCCTCTGTTGTCGGACTTGTTTGCCCGGATTAAAGGTGCCAAGTGGTTCACCAAGATAGATCTTCGTGGTGCGTACAACCTTGTGCGCATTAAGCAAGGAGATGAATGGAAGACTGCATTTAATACGCCCGAAGGTCATTTTGAGTACTTGGTGATGCCTTTTGGGCTCTCTAATGCGCCCTCAGTGTTTCAGTCCTTTATGCATGATATTTTCCGGAAGTATCTGGATAAATTTATGATTGTTTATCTGGATGATATTCTGGTTTTCTCTGAAGATTGGGACTCACATGGAGCAGGTCAGGATGGTGTTTCAGGTTTTGCGTGAGAATGCTTTGTTTGTTAAGGGCTCAAAGTGTCTCTTTGGAGTACAGAAGGTTCCCTTTTTGGGGTTTATTTTTTCCCCTTCTGCTGTGGAGATGGACCCAGTCAAGGTCTGAGCTATTCATGATTGGACTCAACCCACGTCAGTTAAGAGTCTTCAGAAGTTCTTGGGTTTTGCTAACTTCTACCGTCATTTTATCGCTAATTTTTCTAGCGTTGTTAAACCTTTGACGGATATGACCAAGAAAGGTTCTGATGTTGCTAACTGGGCTCCTGCAGCCGTGGAGGCGTTCCAAGAGTTGAAGCGCCGGTTTACTTCGGCGCCTGTTTTGTGCCAGCCTGATATTTCACTTCCCTTTCAGGTCGAAGTGGATGCTTCTGAGATTGGGGCAGGGGCCGTTTTGTCACAGAGAGGCCCTGGTTGCTTGGTAATGAGACCATGTGCTTTCTTCTCCAGGAAGTTTTCGCCTGCTGAGCGGAATTATGATGTCGGCAATCGGGAGTTGCTGGCCATGAAGTGGGCATTTGAGGAGTGGCGTCATTGGCTCGAGGGTGCTAAGCATCGTGTGGTGGTCTTGACTGATCACAAAAATCTGAGTATCTCGAGTCTGCTAAACGCCTGAATCCTAGACAGGCCCGCTGGTCATTGTTTTTCTCCCGTTTTGACTTTGTGGTCTCGTATTTACCAGGTTCAAAGAATGTGAAGGCTGATGCTCTTTCAAGGAGCTTTGTGCCTGACTCTCCTGGAGTCGCAGAACCAGTTGGTATTCTTAAAGAGGGAGTTATCTTGTCAGCCATTTCTCCTGATTTGAGACGCGTGTTGCAGAGATTTCAGGCTGGTAGACCTGACTCTTGTCCACCTGACAGACTGTTTGTTCCTGATAGGTGGACCAGCAGAGTCATTTCCGAGGTTCATTCCTCGGTGTTGGCAGGTCATCCGGGAATTTTTGGCACCAGAGATCTGGTGGCTAGGTCCTTTTGGTGGCCTTCCTTGTCACGGGATGTGCGGTCATTTGTGCAGTCCTGTGGGACTTGTGCTCAAGCTAAGCCTTGCTGTTCTCATGCCAGCGGGTTGCTCTTGCCCTTGCCTGTCCCGAAGAGGCCTTGGACACATATTTCCATGGATTTCATTTCTGATCTCCCGGTGTCTCAGGGCATGTCTGTCATCTGGGTGGTATGTGATCGCTTTTCCAAAATGGTCCATTTGGTGCCTTTGCCTAAGCTGCCCTCCAATTCCGATCTGGTTCCTGTGTTCTTTCAGAATGTGGTTCGTTTACACGGCATTCCTGAGAATATTGTGTCTGACAGAGGATCCCAGTTTGTTTCCAGGTTCTGGCGATCCTTTTGTGCTAGGATGGGCATTGAGTTGTCGTTTTCGTCTGCCTTTCATCCTCAGACTAATGGACAAACGGAGCGAACTAATCAGACTCTGGAGGCTTATTTGAGGTGTTTTGTTTCGGCAGATCAGGATGATTGGGTGACCTTCTTGCCGTTGGCCGAGTTTGCCCTTAATAACCGGGCTAGTTCCGCTACTTTGGTTTCGCCATTTTTCTGCAACTCTGGTTTCCATCCTCGTTTTTCCTCGGGACATGTGGAGCCTTCTGACTGTCCTGGGGTAGATTCTGTGGTGGATAGGTTGCAGCAGATCTGGAATCATGTGGTGGACAACTTAAAGTTGTCACAGGAGAAGGCTCAGCGTTTTGCCAACCGCCGCCGCGGTGTGGGTCCCCGACTTCGTGTTGGGGATTTGGTATGGCTGTCTTCTCGATTTGTTCCTATGAAGGTCTCCTCTCCTAAATTTAAGCCTCGCTTCATCGGTCCTTACAAGATATTGGAAATCCTTAATCCTGTGTCCTTTCGCTTGGATCTTCCGGTGTCGTTTGCCATTCACAACGTGTTCCATAGGTCCTTGTTGCGGCGGTACGTTGTACCTGTGGTTCCTTCTGTTGAGCCTCCTGCTCCGGTGTTGGTTGGGGGCGAGTTGGAGTACGTGGTGGAGAAGATCTTGGATTCTCGTCTCTCCAGACGGAGGCTTCAGTATCTGGTCAAGTGGAAGGGCTATGGTCAGGAGGATAATTCCTGGGTGGTTGCCTCTGATGTGCATGCGGCCGATTTAGTTCGTGCCTTTCACGCTGCTCATCCTGATCGCTATGGTGGTCTTGGTGAGGGTTCGGTGACCCCTCCTTAAGGGTGGGTACTGTTGTGAATTAGACTTCTTGGCTCCCTCTGGTGGTTATTAGTGATATGACTCTGGGATTTTCTTTCCTCAGTTTGCACCCACCTGGGTCGTTAGTCCAGGGGTGTTGCTATATAAACCTCCTGGATCCTTAGTCCAGTGCCTGGCATCATTGTAATCAGATCCTTTTTGTTTGCTCCTATCTGCTGGTCCTGGTTCGTGCAAAATTAAGCTAAGTCCTGCTTCTTTGTTTTTTGGGTTATTTGCTTGCTCTCATTTTTGTCCAGCTTGTACTAAATGTGATTCCTGACCTTGCTGGAAGCTCTAGGGGGCTGGTGTTCTCCCCCCGGGCCGTTAGACGGTTCGGGGGTTCTTGAATATCCAGCGTGGATATTTTTGATAGGGTTTTTGCTGACCATATAAGTTATCTTACTATATTCTGCTATTAGCTAGTGGGCCTCTCTTTGCTAAATACCTAGCTCATCCTTACGTTTGTCTTTTCCTCTTACCTCACCGTTATTATTTGTTGGGGGCTTGTATCCAACTTTTGGGGTCTTTTCTCTGGAGGCAAGAAAGGTCTTTCTTTTCCCTTCTAGGGTTAGTTAGTTCTCCGGCTGGCGCGAGACGTCTAGAATCAACGTAGGCACGTTCCCCGGCTGCTGTTATTTGTGGTGCTAGGATTAGATATATGGTCAGATCAGTTACCACTGCCCTATGAGCTGGTTTTTGTGTTTGCAGACTTAGAAACTATTTCTGAGACCCTCTGCCATTGGGGTCATAACAATCTATTACGCACTTGAAAACCGAAGTCTCACCTTCTTGTCCATATTGTTGGACCTCCTCGTCCTTAGTGTCAGCGCAGTTTTCCAAGACCTTGACGTCCTTTGTACGGCCATCTGTGTGGCACTTCCCCTGCTTGATTTCTTCCTCCATGGAGGCCCCTTCTTTGGTCAGCCTCTCCAGCTCACTCTCCTTTATTGCGATCAGATCAGGAGATGGCAAAAGTTCGATTTCCCAGTCATCCATGGATTTCTGGAGCTGGGGATTAGTCTCCTTTAGCTTGAGCTCTTCTACCAGGCAGCGATGCTCATCCTCTCTCTGGAGAAGCTCCTGCTGATGCTTCTCTTGGGCCTCTCTGAACACCTCCATATCTTTCAATATGGCCTTGTTCATGTTTTGACACGCTGATAGGTGATCTCTGAGCTCAGAGACTTCCTTCTCCAGGTCACCCACTCTGTGCTCAGTTGCTTGCCTCAGGACCCTTTCTCGCTCGACTATTTCTTTAAGCATCTCTATGTTATGGTCCTGCTGTCTTTTGGCTAGCACATGTCGCACCACCAGTTCTTTAATTAGACTTTCAGATGGGGTGTCTTGCCCACCCACACTCTGCCTCTTCAGGGTTCCACCTGTTTCTGCACCCACATCTATGGTCTCTGCTGGGCTCTCTGTCTGTTTTCTCTTAGGTACCTCTTAACTCTTGGTAACTTCAGAGTTCTTCATCTCTTCAGCATCAGGTATTCTGGAGCCTTCATCATAGTGAGCCACTTCACCCTTTCCGGGCATTGCAGATGTGGGTCTACTACAGGTCTGTTCTAACCCCAGCCCATCACCAACTACCTCAGTGCTAGGCTTTGTCAGAGATAAAGTGACCTCATCAAGGACAGTAACGTGATCTGCATCTGACCCTGTCTCTTCCTCATCCTTCTTCTGAGAGGGTGCAGCCTGTCCCGCCTTTCTGTGGCCCCCGCGACGAGATAAAGATGTGTCATTTTTACTCAGCTCCCCCTTACTGCACTCTTTTTCCCTTGCGTTCGAGTCACAGTCTGAATAGGAGTCACCCTCTCTCACCCTGTCATCCTGGAACAGCAATTCCCCACTTAAACAGGTATCAGACCCACACTTTCTTCCGGTCACCAGTAACTCTGGATTATTGACCTTAGGTGGCGCTACATCCTCCTCTTTATGCATCCCATTAACAGGAATCCCCATAGCCTGCTGCTGTAGTGGGGCTTCAATACGACCATTCCGTCTCTCCTCTGAGCAACCCCACACTTCATCAACTTCCAATACGTCTTCAAAGAACACAAAGTCCCGGCCCCTCTCAAAGGGGTAGGACAAGTTTGGTGTTATACCGCCTTCTTGTCTTCTACACTTTTGGACATATCAATAATCACTCTGTCCACAGTATAGTCCACAGTGACCCCATGGATGCAGCGAACCTTGACCTTTTTCTCTGTTAGACAAAGAACGAGAGGAGTTCCCGTCAGAGTCACCTGACTCTTTGAGTCCAGCAGTCCAGAATGATACTCCTTCACAGTGTAACATAACAGTACACACCTGCGGGCGGTCATCAAATGGGAAGTCTACGCCGCACTCGGAATACGCAAAACACAAACACTGCTGTTCCCCATACATGTCTACTGAGGTAACCAGTGCCGCCCCTTTTGAAAGCTCCACCCCTTTTGGGGCCCCTATCCCTTTTGGGACTCCGCCCCTTTTGGGGCACCACCCCCTTGTGGGCTATATTCTCTTTTAGGGCCACCACCCCCTATAGGGACTCCACCCCCTTCTGGGCAACTACCCCCTTTTGGGATGCCGCCCCTTTTTTGGGATGCCCGGACCCTTTTTGGCCAACCATAATTATTTGGGTCACCGCTTTGTTTTTGGACTCGACCCCCTTTAGGGACATCACCCCACTCAGGGGTACACCCCGTGGACTTCCCCACGGTACTCTCAAGTCCCAACAGTACCACAGTACACTTAGGTCTTTTGTGGGCCATTGCTCTTTAAGAGTTTGTGTGACCTGGTTCACAATGTCCTCTTACAATACCTCACCAGCTCCTGCTGGTACTGCCACAGCTCCTGTTGCAGTCACAAACCACTGGCACCTCCGGCTGCTGATCACCAGCGGCTGCTGCTGCAACTGCAGCTCCTGCTGCTGCAGAACCTCTTGCTGCAACTGCTCTGCACGGATCTGCAAACCTCCAGATGGCTTTGCGGACCTCCAGGTGACTTTACGTTGCCGATGTGGACAACCTTCGCAATCCCGCCAAGTTACCGCCAGACGCCTTTAGTCTTTGTGGCCCCGCCGAGCCACAGCAAATACCTGCACACGTGCTTTAAAAAAAAAAAACACTCTCACTGACCCTGGTCAGCACAGCACAGACTCCTGTCTGTTACACACCCGGCTTTACAGCCCAAACACATTTTCTCATTGACCCCGGTCAGTATCACACGTACTCCTGTCCGTTACCTGTTGGTGTCTGCCACACAGTTTCCTGAATCCCTCTTCTCCTCAGAGGTATCCCACAAACAGCAGTTCTCACTGACCCCGTTCAGTATTACTCACGGTTGTCAAGACCGTCCACTCTTCTGGTTCAGACCAGCCAGCGCTGCAACATGTGCTCCTTGGATCGTTGCTCGCATTCTCCACCAATTGTAAGGATTGTACTCACTCAGATGCATAGGAGGAAACAGGAATCAGCTTTTTACAGAATTTATTTTAATTTTCTGTATTTATTTAATGCCTCATCACTACCTACGTCCTTTAATTCCCTAAATGCTTTCTTTTTGTCACTTATTGCGCCCCTTACAGCTCTATTTAGCCTGTAAGGATTGTACTCACTCAGATGCGTAGGAGGAAAAAGGAGGCACATTCTCTTCAATGTCCATATGGGTTTATTTGCTCCATAAACCATCAAGGCAGCAACAAAAAGGTAAACAGTACGTACATCAGGCCAACACAGCATTAATGTCCATAGAAGAGCTCTGCTCTCTCAGGTCTGAAGGCACACAGGCTGTGCAATGTCCAGCACCCAGGCTCTATCTGAAGCCTCAAGCCACAGACACTGAAAGGTTTCTCCCTCTCAATACACATACTAATCTGTAGTGTCCAGCCTGGACACATGGAAGTCTGTCCACACTGGCAGACTCCCAAACACTCACTAACATGTGCCAAACACACCTCTATTAGGTAGCCTGAAACCACACCCATTGGTGAGGTAACATCACATGCACTGTCATGTGATCATGACATCATTGCAGGTCCTCAAACTCCTGCAGGGAAAAGGGTACAGTGAGCACCCCCACTCAGAGTGAGGTATGTGGGAAGCCAGACCCTCCCATCTCTCATAGCTACCCGCAACCTGGACTCAGGTGCACTAAATGATATCTTTAGTGCTCACGTGCACTAAAGACAAAAATACTCCGGGTTGCATCGCAGGGAGCATCCATCCCTGTGACACATACCTCCCAATAACCACGCGACCACCAGTCACACCACAAGCCATATTGGTTTCCTCCTATTTCTAGTATGTTTATTCCCATACGGTATATACTGTGCACAGGTCCTATCCAGGATGCTATGAAACGTCTCCCATTTTCTTTGTGTATTTTTATGTCTCAGGATATCGTCCCAGTTAATTGCACCAAGATCATCTCTCATCCGATGGAAATTTGCCCTCCTGAAGTTTAGTGTCCTTGTAACCCCTCTACTTCACATCTTATTAAAGGATACATGAAAACTTATTATTTTGTGATCACTATTCCCCAAGTGACCCCCAACCCTTATATTTGCTATGTGGTCTGGCCTGTTGGTTAATATTAGGTCTAGCAGTGCCCCCCTTCTTGTTGGGTCATGAACCAGTTGTGAAAGATAATTGTCTCTCATAGTTGTCAAAAACCGATTACCTTTGCTGGAAGTGCAGGTTTCTGTTCCCCCATCTATTTCAGGGTAGTTGAAGTCCCCCATAATAATGAATTCTTCTTGAGTCGCAGCTTCATCTATTTGCTTTATGAGGATATTCTCTGTTGCTTCCATTATTTTTGGAGACTTATAACAAACCCCTATCAGTAATTTATTATTTTCCCCCTCCCCTTATCTCCACCCACAGGGACCCTACATTTTCATTAAATTCACCTATATTATCACGCCGGATGGGTTTTATGGATGATTTTACATATAGACACACCCCTCCCCCTCGCTTATCCATTCGGTCATTTCTGAACAGACTGTAGCCCTGCAAGTTAACAGCCCAGTCATGGCTCTCATCCAGCCATGTTTCAGATATCCCCACCATGTCATAATTATGCTCCAACAACAATAATTCTAATTTGTTTATTTTGTTGGTGAGGCTTCTTGCATTAGCATACATACACTTTATGTATCTCTCTGTACCTCTATTCTTTCTCATATTATTAATTGTTCTAACCTCACCCCCCATGCCACCGCCAACCCCAACTTCCTTATTTGTGACCAAGTCTCTATCTGCACTATCTTCCCCTCCTATAAAATGAATACCCTCCCCCAATCCCTAGTTTAAACACTCCTCCAACCTTCTAGCCATTCTCTCCCCCATCACAGCTGCACCTTCCCCATTAAGGTGCAGCCCATCCTTAGCGTCGAACCTGTAGCCAACTGAGAAGTTGGCCCAGTTCTGCAGGAACCCAAACCTCTCCTTCCTACACCAATTATTGAGCCACTTAGTAATCTCCCTAATCTCCTGTTGCCTCTCTGGTGTGGCACGTGGTACAGGCAGTATTTCGGAAAATACCACGTTGGAGGTCCTTGCTTTCAGCTTGCAGCCTAGTTCCCTGAAATCGTTTTTAAGGACCTTCCACCTACCTCTAACTTTGTCATTTGTGCTAATGTGCACCATGACCGCTGGGTCCTCACCAGCCCCTCCCAGTAATCTGTCAACCCGATCAGCGATGTGTCGGACTCGAGCACCAAGTAGGAAGCACACCGTTCGACGATCCCCATCTTTTTCCCCTAATAATTGAATCCCCCACTACCAGAACCTGTCTGGCCTGCCCTGCTCTCCTATTTCCCTCCTTACTGTAGCAGTCACTCCTCCGGCTTTCAGAGGACATGCCTGGCTATTTGTCTCACTAGTGTACCCCTTTAGTGAACACCATAAAAAATGAAAAAAAAAGAAAAAACAAGGCAAAAAACTATGCCTTATCAACATACCGTAAAAACAAAAAGTGGAATAAAATGCAATAAAACATTTACATGAGCATGGTACCGCTGAAAATGTCATCTTGTCCCACAAAAAAACAAGCCATCAGCAGAAAAATAAAAAAGTTATAGCTCTCAGACAAAAGCTGTGCAAAAATAATTATTTTTTTTCTAAAAAAAGGTCTTTATTGTGTAAAAACATAAAAAAATCAACAAAAAAAGCCATCCCCCACTCAGGTGTGTAATTTGTTATCGGAAATATAGGGCGCTGAGAAGCATGAGCTGGTCGTAACATACTGGGGACTACAAGGTACTGGTCACTACAACGTACTGGCCACTACCACGGCAGTTTGGAAGTTTTATTCAGCAACATCCAGTGCTGCTTGTTTATGGAAAACATCCATGGAGTCAAAATCGTTACTACACCTGTAGATAAATTCTCAAAGGTGTATAATTTCCAAAATGGGGTCACTTGAGAGGGGATTTTGCTCTTCTATTAGGGGCTCTATGGAATCTGCAAACTACTAGGAAAATCTGCACTACAGGAGGCAAATAATGCTCCATCCCTCCCGAGTCACTCCATATAGCTAAGCAGTACCTTACAGCCACATATGGGGCATTGCCACTTTCAGTAGAAATGGGACAAATTATGGAGCCATTTTTACCTACTTTTTGTGTGAAAATGTAAATTCTGGGGCTGAAACATAATTTTGGTAAAAATGTAGTAACTTTTCTTCACTACCCAATGGTATAAAATTCTGTGACACACCCGTGATGTCAATATGATCAATGCACAACTAGATGAATTTGTTGAGAGGTGGTTTTGTAAAATGGGGTAACTTTTCTGCTGTTTTGGCAACTCATGGGCTCTACCAATGGGTCATTGCACCCACAAACCATGACAGTAAAATCTGCACTATAGTGTGGCGCTCCTTCCCTTCTGAGCTTTGCAGTGTACCTGAAAAATATTTCCCGATTAAATGTAGGGTATTGGCGCACTCAGGAAAAATAGACCTCAGTTTGCTGTAAATAAAATGTCCTTTTAGCCCTTAGAAAAAATAAAAACTTGAGGCTAAAACAACATTTTAGTGGCATTCACTACTCAATGGTATAAAATTCTGTGAGGCACACGTGGTTTAAATATGATCACTGCACTCTTAAATTAATTAATTGGGGAGTGTAGCTTGTAAAATGAGTTCACATATGGGGGGTTCCTGCTGTTCTGGCACCTCAGATTCTCTGCCAATGTGACATGGCACCCTCAAGCCATTCCTGAAATATCTGAACTCCAATATGGCACCTCTTCCCTTCTGAGCTTTGCACTGTGTCTCAAAAGTAGTATTACCCCACATATTGGCATACTAAGGAGAATTTGCACAGCAAATAATATGGTGCAATTTGTCCTGTTACCCTTGTGAAAATAAAAAAAGAGACTGAAAGAAAATTTTGTGGGGAAAATTTGATTTTTATTTTTTCATGGCTCAAAATTATAAAGTACTGTGAAGTACCTGGAGGTTCAAGGTGCTCATCACACATCTAAATATAATCCGCAAAGGGTCTAGTTTCCAAAATGGAGTCACTTGTGGGGGGTTTCCACTGTTTAGGCACATCAGAGGCTCTCCAAACGAGACGTGGCATCCGCTAATTCTTCCTGCAAATTTTGCATTCAATAAGTCAAATGATGCGCCTTCCCCTCCGAGCCCTGTTGTGCACCCAGACAGTAGTTTTCTCTCTCATAAGAAAGCTGGTAGGGTTAAACGTTGACTAGCAAGTGACTTTTTTAAATACTCAAAAGTAAAACCATTCTAAATACTGCATCCCTCAAAATCATCAAAACCCCCAATTCAAAAAGTTTATTAACCCTTTAGGGTCTTCACAAGATGTAATGCAATGTGGATGGAAAAAATGAACATTTTACTTTTTTCACAATAATTATCATCTAGCCCCAAATTTTGCATTTTCACAATAGTTACTGGAGAAAAGGCATAGTACGATTTGTTGTGCAATTTCTCATGAGCATGCTGATACTACATGTTTGGGGAAAAACTACTGTTTCAATGCATGGTAAGGCTCAGAAAGGTAAGAACACAGTTTGACTTTTTGAAAAAAAAATGGTTGGAGTCGACAGTGGACGCCATGTCACGTTTGGAGAGCCCTTGATGTGTTTAAACAGTGAAAACTCTCCACAAGTAACCCCGCTATGGAAAATAGACTGCTCAAGGAATGTATAGATGTTTGTTGAGCACTTTAAAGGGAACCTGTCACCTAAATTTGGCGGGAACAGTTTTGGGTCATATGGGCGGGGTTTTCGTGTGTTTGATTCACCCTTTCCTTACGCGCTGGCTGCATGCTGGCCGCAATATTGGATTGAAGTTCATCCATAGTATACGCCTGAGCAAGGCAATATTGATGCATTTATTATACAAAGCGACCATAATGTCCAGAATCTCCAGCAAACTATCCAAGATCTGCAGAATACGGTACAGGTGTTGACTGCCCGAATTACACAGCTAGAAGGACAAGCTTCAGTCTCAGCGTCTGACAGGCCCCCCAAATTGCCACCGTTTCGTTTTGGGGGTGATCGAGATAAATTTCATGGATTTTTGAACCAATGCTATCTGTTCTTCGATACACATCTTAATCACTTCCCGACAGATAGGTCAAAGGTGTTATGCATCATTATGCTGTTATCCCACGAAGAGATCGCTTGGGCTAATCCTCTGATTGAGACTTGGGATGCACGTTTAGACAATTTGAATGAGTTAATCCAGGTGATGCAGCAGATGTTTGATGACCCAAATCGTGCAGCTACAGCTGAATCAACGTTGCTGGCATTACGACAAGGCAAACGTCCCCTCACAGAATATGCTATGGAGTATAGGAGGTGGGCCATCAACACTGAATGGAATAATGCAGCAAAAGTAACCTTCTTTAAAAGAGGACTTTCTAGTGCAGTAAAGGACGAACTTGCCCATGGAGAGACCCCTGTGGATCACCACATCAGCCATGATCGATTCTGGGGCTAGCGGGACTTTCATGGATTCTGCGTTTGCTCAAAAACATGGCATAGAGGTGCAGAAAAGATGTTCACCTATTGTGATGGAGACAGTAGATGGATCTCCACTGAATTCGGGGCCAGTGGACCATGAGACAGGACTCTTGGAGATTTATATTGAGCCACAGCACCGCGAGATGTTGACATTCCTAATTATTTCTTCCCCACATTTTCCCATTATTTTAGGTCTGCCCTGGTTACAGAAGCAAAATCCTAGCATCGATTGGGAGATGAAAAAGATCAGTTTCCCCGTAATGGACGATCGGATGGAAGTTCCAAGTGAGTCAACATTAGAAACAGCCCAGAATTCAGAATTACCTCAGCTACCAGCGGTGTATGAAGATTTTCTAGATGTCTGTGACAAGAGGGGAGCGGATACACTTCCCCCTCATTGACCATATGACTGCCCAATAGAGCTACTCCCGGGGGCGGCTATACCGTTTGGAACTATCTACCCTCTAGCAGGTCCTGAACTAAAGGCTCTCAATGAATTTATTGAAGAAAATTTAAACAAAAAATTCATTCGTCCATCATCCTCGCCTGCTGGAGCTCCTATATTCTTCGTTAAAAAGAAGGATGGAACACTTCGGCCAGTAGTGGATTACAGAGAGCTTAATAAAGTCACGATTAAAAATTGTTATCCCTTACCGTTGATCCCGGAACTTCAAGAAAAGGTGCAATGTGCGAAGATCTTCACTAAGGCTGGTATCACACTTGCGTTTTTATCTGCAGCATTTTTTAAAAAAACGTATATGGGGTGAAAAAATGCATGTAAACGCGTTTAAACGCTGCGTTTTTTAGACGCATGCGTTTTTGCATGCAGAAAAAAAACGCTGCGTTTTGCCGCATTTACATGCGTTTTTTCCTGCGTTTGCATTTTTTAAACGCATGCTGAGAAGTGTGTGACAGCTGCCAATCATAAAAATCAACTAGAAAACCCACTATAAACAGAAATAGCTAGGGTTAGGGTTAGGGTTAGGGTTAGGATCCCTAGTAACCCTAGGGATCCTAACCCTAACCCTAACCCTAACCTTAGGGATCCTAACCCTAACCCTAACCCTAGGGATCCTAACCCTAACCCTAAGGATCCTAACCCTAACCCTAACCCTAACCCTAGGGATCCTAACCCTAACCCTAACCCTAAGGATTAGGATCCTAACCCTAACCCTAAGGGTTAGGGTTAGGATCCCGAGGGTTAGGGTTAGGGTTAGGATCCCTAGGTTTACTAGGGATCCTAACCTTAGGGTTAGGGTTAGGGTTAAGGTTTTCTTGTTTTTTCTTGTGTTTAGGGTTAGGGTTAGGGTTAGGGTTTTCTTGTTTTTTCTTGTGTTTTCTTGTGTTTTTCTATAAAAACGCATGCGTTTTTAACGCAAACAAACGCATGTGCTTAAAAACGCATGCGTTTACATAGACAGCAATACATTTTTTTGCTGCGAATAAACGCATGCTTTTTTTGCGGCAAAAAAACGCCGCTAGAAATTACTACAGGTTGCATTTCTGCAACTAAACGCACGCGTCAAAAACGCATGCGTTGCCAAAAACGCGTCAAAACGCATGCTAAAAAACGCATGCGTTTTTAATGTTAAGTATAGAAAAAAAACCGCATGCGTTTTTTAGCGCTAAAACGCTGCAGATCAAAACGCAAGTGTGAAACCAGCCTAAGTAAGATGGGGATGAGTGGAAAACAGCTTTCGTACCCGATATGGACACTTTGAGAGTCTAGTGATGCCCTTTGGACTTTGCAATGCTCCAGCTACCTTCCAGCACTTGGTGAATGATATTTTACGAGAGACCTGTTGGACCAGTTCATGGTCGTTTATCTAGACAACATTTTGATTTTTTTCGAACTCTGTGGAAGAACATCAGACGCACGTAAGACGAGTGCTAGAACGTTTAAGACAGAATTCATTGTATATTAAATTGGAAAAATGTGAATTCCATCGAGAAGAGATCCAGTTCTTGGGATATGTCATTTCACCTCAAGGATTACAGATGGATGCTAAGAAAACACAAGCTATCACCGAGTGGCCTATCCCTAAAAATGTGAAAGAGGTCCAGCGTTTTGTGGGGTTCCCCAACTTTTACAGACGTTTTATTAAAAATTAAAATTAAAAATGTTTCAGAAATTGTGGCACCCATCATGCAACTGACAAAAAAAGGAGCAAATTTCATCTGGACTCCCCAGGCGCAAGAAGCATTCTCTCGTTTAAAAATAAAATTCATAGACGGCTCCCATATTACGCCATCCTGACCCCGAATTAGCATTTATCATTGAAGTGGATTCCTCAGACTGTGCGGTCGGTGCTATCCTCTCTCAGAGGACAGGGGAAAAGAAGTTGCCGCATCCATGCGTATTTTCCTCACAACGTATGTCCTTAGCCGAAAAGAACTATGACGTGGGTAATAGTGTTGAGCGATACCGTCCGATACTTGAAAGTATCGGTATCGGAAAGTATCGGCCGATACCGGCAAAGTATCGGATCTGATCCGATACCGATACCCGATACCAATACAAGTCAATGGGACTCAAGTATCGGAAGGTATCCCTGATGGTTCCCAGGGTCTGAAGGAGAGGAAACTCTCCTTCAGGCCCTGGGATCCATATTAATGTGTAAAATAAAGAATTAAAATAAAAAATATTGATATACTCACCTCTCCGACGCAGCCTGGACCTTACCGCTGTGAACCGGCAGCCTTCTTTGCTTAAAATGAGCGCGTTCAGCACCTTCCATGACGTCACGGCTTCTGATTGGTCGCGTGCCGCTCATGTGACCGCCACGCGACCAATCAGAAGCCGTGACGTCATCCCTCAGGTCCTAAATTCCTAGAAGGGAATTTAGGACCTGAGGGATGACGTCGTGGCTTGTGATTGGTCGTGTGGCGGTCACATGAGCGGCACACGACCAATCAGAAGCCGTGACGTCATGGAAGGTGATGAACGCGCTCATTTTAAACAAAGAAGGCTGCCGGTTACCAGCGGTGATGTCCAGGGGCCTCCGGACAGGTGAGTATATCAATATTTTTTATTTTAATTCTTTATTTTACACATTCATATGGATCCCAGGGCCTGAAGGAGAGTTTCTTCTCCTTCAGACCCTGGGAACCATACACCGGAAACTTCCGATTCCGATTCCCGATACCACAAAAGTATCGGATCTCGGTATCGGAATTCCGATACCGCAAGTATCGGCCGATACCCGATACTTGCGGTATCGGAATGCTCAACACTAGTGGGTAATAAAGAATTGCTCGCCATTATATCAGCATTCAAAGAGTGGAGACATCATCTTCAAGGGGCTGCAGAGCAAATTTTGGTGTTGACCGATCATCGTAATCTAGAGTTTATCAGGTATGCAAAATGCCTCTCTCCTCGGCAGACCTGTTGGAGTCTGTTTTTGAATCAGTTTAATTTTGTAATTTCATATCGACCAGGCTCCCGTAACAAGAAGGCAGACACATTATCCCGAATGTTTTCAAGTGATGTTAGCCTCGTAACAACACCCAAACCTATTGTGACCGATACTAGAATCGTGGGAGTAATACATGATGGAGATTTACTGGAAGATCTGAAAGCAGCATACGAAACAGACTCTTTTCTATCATTTCCATCAGGGGACGTACACCTATTTTTCAAAAATCAAGTATGGACTGATGGTCGACAACTATATGTGCCAGAAGCAGCTCGGTTAAATGTTCTACAACTAGTGCACGACTCTAAAGTTGCAGGGCATAAAGGGGTACAGAAAAAGCAGGAGTTTTTGTCACATTTCTTTTGGTGGACGAACTTTCAAGAAGATGTGAAGAAGTACGTCAAGTCTTGTGATATCTGTGCCAGACATAAGACCCCACGTGCATCTCCCATGGGACTATTGTAGCCTCTCGCCATTCCAACACGGCCATGGGGATTGATTTCAATGGACTTTATAGTGGATCTACCTGATTCCAAGGGAAAGACATCCATCTCACCACCT
Source organism: Ranitomeya variabilis (assembly GCF_051348905.1). Classification (NCBI taxonomy): domain Eukaryota; kingdom Metazoa; phylum Chordata; class Amphibia; order Anura; family Dendrobatidae; genus Ranitomeya; species Ranitomeya variabilis. The sequence goes on along the minus strand of NC_135234.1, from coordinate 571,848,868 downwards.
GTGCACTTGACCCGCTCCCATCCCACTTCATCCCAAACCTCACCACAGTCTTCATGCCAACCCTAACCCATCTCTTCAACCTATCACTAACAACTGGTGTTTTCCCCTCAAGCTTTAGACATGCCTCTATCACACCAATCCTCAAAAAGCCCTCTCTTGACCCATCCTCCGTATCTAGCTATCGCCCTATATCACTTCTCCCTTATGCCTCCAAGCTACTGGAACAACACGTCTACCTTGAAATGTCCTCCCATCTCTCTTCTTGCTCCCTCTTTGACCGCTTACAATCTGGCTTCCGGTCACACCATTCCACTGAAACTGCCCTAACTAAGATCACCAATGACCTCTTAACCACCAAGAGCAAGCGACACTACTCTGTCCTCCTCCTCCTCGACCTGTCGGCTGCCTTTGACACAGTAGACCATTCCCTATTACTACTGACCCTCTCATCCATTGGCATCACAGACTTGGCCCTATCCTGGATCTCATCATACCTAACAGACCGGACATTCAGTGTCTCCCACTCACACACCACCTCCTCATCTCGCCCCCTATCTGTCGGAGTCCCACAAGGTTCAGTCCTTGGGCCCCTGCTCTTCTCCATTTACACCTTTGGCCTGGGACAGCTCATAGAATCTCATGGCTTTCAGTATCACCTCTATGCTGATGACACACAGATCTACATCTCTGGACCAGATATCACTTCCCTACTAACCAGAATCCCTCAATGTCTGTCCACTATTTCATCCTTCTTCTCCGCTAGATTTCTGAAACTTAACATGGACAAAACAGAATTCATCATCTTTCCCCCATCTCACGCGACCCCCCCAATGAACCTATCCATTACAGTAAATGGCTGCCCACTCTCCCCAGTTCCACAAGCTCGCTGCCTCGGGTGTTGTGAATTCCGTTCTCGGGCTCCCTCCTGTGGTCATGAATGGTACTTTGGTGAGTTCTGTCCTTGGACACCCTCTGGTGGCTTTGAGTGGAACTGCTGATCTTTGAGGTTGGCTTTCTCAGCTGCCCTCGCTTATTGCTTCTGCTGGCTTCCCTATTTAACTCTGCCCAGGTCGTTAGTTCATGCCAGCTGTCAATGTCTCAGTACTGGTTCAGATCTCTCTTGGATTTCTCAGATGACCTGTCTACTCCAGCAGAAGCTAAGTCCCTGCTAGTTCATTTGCTGTTCATTGGTTTTTGAATATATTTCTCAGTACATGCTATGTTTCTAGTCCAGCTTGCTATTATGATATTTCCTTGCTAGCTGGAAGCTCTGGGGGTGCAGAGCTGCACCTCCACACCGTGAGTCGGTGTGGAGGTCTTTTTGCACAACCTGCGTGGTTTTTGTAGTTTTTAATACTGACCGCACAGTTCCCTTTCCTATCCTCTGTCTATCTAGAGAAGATTCGGCCTCCTTTGCTAAAATCTGTTTCATTCCTGTGTTTGTTACTTCCCTCTTAACTCACGGTCAATATTTGTGGGGGGTTACCTTTACTTTGGGGAATTTCTCTGAGGCAAGGTAGGCTGCTATTTCTATCTTTAGGGGTAGTTAGCTCTTAGGCTGTGAAGAGGCGTCTAGGGAGAGTTAGGCACGCTCCATGGCTATTTCTAGTGTGTGTGATAGGATTAGGAATTGCGGTCAGTAGAGTTACCACCTCCTCAGAGCTTGTCCCAGGTTTTCTGTTTTAACCATCAGGTCATTTCGGGTGCTCGTAACCACCAGGTCCATAACAGTACAGCTGGCCCACAAAGTGTTAATGCATCTCAAAAGAGGGATAAGAGAAGTTCTGAGTCAATTTTTTTTTCTTTGCAGCTTGTTTTGTCTTTCTTTTCCCCTTAACCTCTGGGTGGTTCAGGACTCAGGTGTAGATATGGATATTCAAGGTTTGTCCTCTTGTGTGGATCAACTCACTGCAAGGGTACAAAGTATTCAAGATTATGTAGTTCAGAATCCGATGTTAGAGCCTAGAATTCCAATTCCTGATTTGTTTTCTGGGGATAGATCTAAATTTTTGAATTTCAAAATTAATTGCAGACTGTTTCTTGCTCTGAAACCCCGCTCCTCTGGTGACCCTATTCAGCAAGTAAAGATTATTATTTCTTTGTTGCGTGGCGACCCGCAAGACTGAGCATTCTCCCTTGAGCCAGGAAATCCTGCATTGCTTAATGTAGATGCATTTTTTCTAGCGCTTGGATTGCTGTATGACGAACCAAATTCTGTGGATCAGGCAGAAAAGCTCTTGCTGACTCTATGTCAGGGTCAGGATGAAGCAGAAGTATATTGCCAGAAGTTTAGAAAATGGTCTGTGCTTACACAATGGAATGAGTGTGCCCTGGCAGCAATTTTCAGAAAGGGTCTTTCTGAAGCCCTTAAAGATGTTATGGTGGGGTTCCCCACACCTGCTGGTCTGAATGAATCAATGTCTTTGGCCATTCAGATTGATCGGCGTTTGCTCGAGCGCAAAGTTGTGCACCATTTGGCGGTGTCCTCTGAGCGGAGGCCTGAGCCTATGCAATGTGATAGGCCTTTGACCAGAGCTGAAGGGCAAGAACACAGACGTCAGAATGGGCTGTGTTTTTACTGTGGTGACTCCTCTCATGCTATCTCTGATTGTCCTAAGCGCACTAAGAGGTTCGCTAGGTCTGTCACCATTAGTACTGTGCAGCCTAAATTTCTCTTATCGGTTACTCTGATTTGCTCATTGTCGTCCTACTCTGTTATGGCATTTGTGGATTCGGGATCTGCCCTGAACTTGATGGACTTGGAGTTTGCCAGGCGCTGTGTTTTTTCCTTGGAGCCTTTGCAGAGTCCTATTCCCTTAAGGGGGATTGATGCTACGCCATTGGCCAAGAATAAACCTCAGTACTGGACTCAGCTGACCATGTACATGGCTCCCGCACATCAGGAAAATATTCGCTTTTTGGTGTTGCATAATTTGCATGATGTTGTCGTGTTGGGTTTGCCATGGTTACAGGTTCATAATCCAGTACTGGATTGGAAATCAATGTCTGTGTCTAGTTGGGGTTGTCAAGGGATATATAGTGATGTTCCTTTGATGTCAATTTCTTCTTCCATTCCTTCTGAAGTCCCTGAGTTTTTGTCGGATTACCAGGATGTATTTGATGACCCCAAGTCCAGTGCCCTACCTCCTCATAGGGACTGTGATTGCGCTATTAATTTGGTTCCTGGTAGTAAGTTCCCTAAGGGCCGACTGTTCAATTTATCTGTGCCAGAACATGCCGTTATGCGGAGTTATGTAAAGGAGTCCTTGGAGAAAGGGCATATTCGCCCGTCTTCGTCACCGTTGGGAACAGGGTTCTTTTTTGTTGCCAAGAAGGATGGCTCTCTGAGACCCTGTATAGATTACCGCCTTCTCAATAAAATCACAGTCAAATTTCAGTACCCTTTGCCTCTGTTGTCTGATTTGTTTGCTCGGATTAAGGGGGCTAGTTGGTTTACCAAGATTGACCTTCGAGGGGCGTATAATCTTGTGCGTATTAAACAGGGCGATGAATGGAAAACAGCATTTAATACGCCCGAGGGCCATTTTGAGTACCTGGTGATGCCATTCGGGCTTTCTAATGCTCCATCTGTGTTTCAGTCCTTTATGCATGACATCTTCCGGAAGTATTTGAATAGGTTCATGATTGTATATTTGGATGATATTTTGGTCTTTTCGGATGATTGGGAGTCTCATGTGAGGCAGGTCAGGATGGTGTTCCAGGTCCTTCGTGCTAATGCGTTGTTTGTGAAGGGGTCTAAATGCCTCTTTGGAGTTCAGAAGGTTTCCTTTTTGGGCTTCATTTTTTCCCCTTCTACTATCGAGATGGACCCTGTTAAAGTTCAGGCCATTTATGATTGGACTCAACCTACATCTGTGAAGAGTCTTCAGAAGTTCCTGGGCTTTGCTAATTTTTACCATCGCTTCATCGCTAATTTTTCTAGTGTGGTTAGGCCTTTGACTGATTTGACAAAGAAAGGCGCTGATGTGGTCCCCTGCAGCCGTTGAGGCTTTTCAGGAGCTTAAACATAGTTTTACTTCGGCCCCTGTGTTGCATCAGCCAGATGTTTTGCTCCCTTTTCAGGTCGAGGTTGATGCTTCTGAGATTGGGGCAGGGGCTGTTTTGTCTCAGAGAAGTTCTGATGGCTCTTTGATGAAGCCATGTGCTTTCTTTTCTAGAAAGTTTTCGCCTGCTGAGCGTAATTATGATGTCGGCAATCGGGAGTTGTTGGCTATGAAGTGGGCATTCGAGGAGTGGCGACATTGGCTTGAGGGAGCCAAACATCGCGTGGTGGTCCTGACTGATCACAAGAATCTGACTTACCTCGAGTCCGCCAAGCGGTTGAATCCTAGACAGGCTCGATGGTCACTGTTTTTCTCCCGTTTCGATTTTGTGGTCTCACACCTTCCGGGATCTAAGAATGTGAAGGCTGATGCCCTTTCTAGGAGTTTTTTGCCTAATTCTCTGGGAGTCCCTGAGCCGGCTGGTATTCTCAAAGAGGGGGTGATTCTGTCTGCCATCTCCCCTGATTTGCGGCGGGTGCTGCAGGAGTTTCAGGCTGATAGACCTGACCGCTGTCCAGTGGAGAAACTGTTTGTCCCTGATAGATGGACTAGTAGGGTTATTTCTGAGGTTCATTGTTCAGTATTGGCTGGTTATCCTGGATTTTTGGTACTAGAGATTTGGTTGCTAGGTCCTTTTGGTGGCCTTCCTTGTCACGGGATGTGCGTTCTTTTGTGCAGTCCTGTGGGACTTGTGCTCGGGCCAAACCTTGCTGTTCTCGTGCCAGTGGGTTGCTTTTGCCTTTGCCTGTCCCGAAGAGGCCCTGGACGCATATTTCCATGGATTTTATTTCTGATCTTCCTGTCTCTCAAAGGATGTCTGTCATCTGGGTGGTTTGTGATCGGTTTTCTAAGATGGTCCATTTGGTACCCTTGCCTAAATTGCCTTCCTCTTCTGATTTGGTTCCATTATTTTTTCAGCATGTGGTTCGTTTGCATGGCATTCCGGAGAACATTGTGTCGGACAGAGGTTCCCAGTTTGTTTCTAGGTTTTGGTGGTCCTTTTGTGCTAAGATGGGCATTGATTTGTCTTTTTCTTCAGCGTTCCATCCTCAGACAAATGGCCAAACCGAACGACCAATCAGACCTTGGAAACCTATCTGAGATGCTTTGTTTCTGCTGATTAGGATGATTGGGTGACCTTCTTGCCATTGGCTGAGTTCGCCCTTAATATTCGGGCTAGTTCTGCTACTTTGGTTTCGCCTTTTTTTTGTAATTCTGGTTTTCATCCTCGTTTTTCTTCAGGGCAGGTTGAGCCTTCTGACTGTCCTGGTGTGGATTCTGTGGTGGACAGGTTGCAGCAAATTTGGACTCACGTGGTGGACAATTTGACGTTGTCTCAGGAGAAGGCGCAACGTTTTGCTAACCACCGTCGCTGTGTTGGTCCCCGACTTCGTGTTGGGGATTTGGTTTGGTTGTCTTCTCGTTATGTTCCTATGAAGGTTTCTTCTCCTAAGTTCAAGCCTCGTTTCATTGGTCCTTATAAGATTTCTGAAATTATCAATCCTGTGTCGTTTTGTTTGGCCCTTCCAGCTTCTTTTGCCATCCATAATGTGTTCCATAGGTCGTTGTTGCGGAGATATGTGGCGCCTATGGTTCCTTCCGTTGATCCTCCTGCTCCGGTGTTGGTTGAGGGTGAGTTGGAGTATGTGGTGGAGAAGATTTTAGATTCTCATATTTCGAGACAGAAGCTTCAGTACCTGGTTAAATGGAAGGGCTATGGTCAGGAGGATAATTCCTGGGTTGTTGCCTCCGATGTCCATGCTGCCGATTTGGTTCGTGCCTATCATTTGGCTCGTCCTGATCGGCCTGGGGGCTCTGGTGAGGGTTCGGTGACCCCTCCTCAAGGGGGGGTAATGTTGTGAATTCCGTTCTCGGGCTCCCTCCTGTGGTCATGAATGGTACTTTGGTGAGTTCTGTCCTTGGACACCCTCTGGTGGCTTTGAGTGGAGCTGCTGATCTTTGAGGTTGGCTTTCTCAGCTGCCCTCACTTATTGCTTCTGCTGGCTTCCCTATTTAACTCTGCCCAGGTCGTTAGTTCATGCCAGCTGTCAATGTCTCAGTACTGGTTCAGATCTCTCTTGGATTTCTCAGATGACCTGTCTACTCCAGCAGAAGCTAAGTCCCTGCTAGTTCATTTGCTGTTCATTGGTTTTTGAATATATTTCTCAGTACATGCTATGTTTCTAGTCCAGCTTGCTATTATGATATTTCCTTGCTAGCTGGAAGCTCTGGGGGTGCTGTCATGATCTCAATGGCAAGAGATCATAGCATCAGCATATAAGGAACTAGCTCTTAGAAGATGGGAACTGAGCTGACCATGAACTAAACCTAACGCACAACTAGCAGTGGCCGGGTAGCATGCCTACGTTGATTCTAGATGCCCAGCACCAGCCGGAGGACTAAATAATGCTAGCAGAGGAAAATATTAGTCCTAGCTCACCTCTAGAGAAATACCCCGAAAGGAGACAGAGGCCCCCCACATGTATTGGCGGTGAATTAAGATGAAATAACAAACGTAGTATGAAAATAGGTTTAGCAAATTTGAGGTCCACTTACTACATAGCAGAAGACAGAAAGGACACTTTCATGGTCAGCTGAAAACCCTATCAAAACACCATCCAGAAATTACTTTAAAACTCTGGCATTAACTCATAACACCAGAGTGGCAATTCCTGTTCACAAGAGCTTTCCAGACACAGTAACGAAACTACAGCTGTGAACTGGAACAAAAATGCAAAAACAAACATGGACAAGAGTCCAACTTATCTAGTAGTTGTCTAGGAGCAGGAACAAGCACAGAGAGGCTTCTGATAACATTGTTGACCGGCAAGCAACTAACAGAGCAGCAAGGTTATATAGCGACTCCCACATCTTGATGGGAACAGGTGAACAGAGAAGATGAAGACACCAGTTCAATTCCACCAGTAGCCACCGGGGGAGCCCAGAATCCAAATTCACAACAGTACCCCCCCCTCAAGGAGGGGGCACCGAACCCTCACCAGAACCACCAGGGCGATCAGGATGGGCCCTATGAAAGGCACGAACCAGATCAGAGGCATGAACATCAGATGCATTCACCCAAGAATTATCCTCCTGGCCGTATCCCTTCCACTTGACCAGATACTGGAGTCTCCGTCTGGAAACACGAGAGTCTAAGATTTTCTCCACAACGTACTCCAACTCACCCTCAACCAACACCGGAGCAGGAGGCTCAACGGAAGGCACAACCGGTACCTCATACCTGCGCAATAATGACCGATGAAAAACGTTATGAATAGAAAAGGATGCAGGGAGGTCCAAACGGAAGGAAACAGGGTTAAGAATCTCCAATATCTTATACGGGCCGATGAACCGAGGCTTAAACTTAGGAGAAGAGACCCTCATAGGGACAAAACGAGAAGACAACCACACCAAATCCCCAACACAAAGCCGAGGACCAACACGACGGTGGCGGTTGGCAAAAAGCTGAGTCTTCTCCTGGGACAACCTCAAATTGTCCACCACCTGCCCCCAGATCTGATGCAATCTCTCCACCACAGCATCCACTCCAGGACAATCCGAAGATTCCACCTGACCAGAGGAAAATCGAGGATGAAACCCCGAATTACAGAAAAACGGGGACACCAAAGTGGCAGAGCTGGCCCGATTATTGAGAGCGAACTCCGCCAATGGCAAAAAAGCAACCCAATCATCCTGGTCAGCAGACACAAAACACCTCAGATATGTCTCCAGGGTCTGATTAATCCGCTCGGTCTGGCCATTCGTCTGAGGATGGAAAGCGGACGAAAAAGATAAATCTATGCCCATCCTAGCACAGAATGCCCGCCAAAATCTAGACACGAATTGGGTCCCTCTGTCAGAAACGATATTCTCAGGAATACCATGCAAACGAACAACATTTTGAAAAAACAGAGGAACCAACTCGGAAGAAGAAGGCAACTTGGGCAGAGGAACCAAATGGACCATCTTAGAGAAACGGTCACACACCACCCAGATGACAGACATCTTCTGAGAAACAGGCAGATCTGAAATAAAATCCATCGAGATGTGCGTCCAAGGCCTCTTAGGAATAGGCAAGGGCAATAACAATCCACTAGCCCGAGAACAACAAGGCTTGGCCCGAGCACAAACGTCACAAGACTGCACAAAGCCTCGCACATCTCGTGACAGGGAAGGCCACCAGAAGGACCTTGCCACCAAATCCCTGGTACCAAAAATGCCAGGATGACCTGCCAACGCAGAAGAATGAACCTCAGAGATGACTCTACTGGTCCAATCATCAGGAACAAATAGTTTATCAGGTGGGCAACGATCAGGTCTATCCGCCTGAAACTCCTGCAAGGCCCGCCGCAGGTCTGGAGAAACGGCTGACAATACCACTCCATCCTTAAGGATACCTGTGGGCTCAGAGTTACCAGGCGAGTCAGGCTCAAAACTCCTAGAAAGGGCATCCGCCTTAACATTCTTAGAACCCGGTAGGTATGACACCACAAAATTAAACCGAGAGAAAAATAATGACCAGCGCGCCTGTCTAGGATTCAGGCGCCTGGCGGTCTCAAGATAAATCAAATTTTTGTGGTCAGTCAATACCACCACCTGATATCTGGCCCCCTCAAGCCAATGGCGCCACTCCTCAAAAGCCCACTTCATGGCCAAAAGCTCCCGATTCCCAACATCATAATTCCGCTCAGCGGGCGAAAATTTACGGGAAAAGAAGGCACAAGGCCTCATCACGGAGCAGTCAGAACTTTTCTGCGACAACACTGCCCCAGCTCCGATCTCAGAAGCGTCGACCTCAACCTGAAAAGGTAGAGCAACATCAGGCTGACGCAACACAGGGGCAGAGGAAAAACGGCGCTTGAGCTCCCGAAAGGCCTCCACAGCATCAGGGGACCAATCGGCAACATCAGCACCCTTCTTAGTCAAATCGGTCAATGGCTTAGCAATATCCGAAAAACCAGCAATAAATCGACGATAAAAGTTAGCAAAGCCCAAAAATTTCTGAAGACTCTTAAGAGAAGAGGGCTGCGTCCAATCACAAATAGCTTGTACCTTGACAGGATCCATTTCAATGGAAGAGGGGGAAAAAATATATCCCAAAAAGGAAATCCTCTGTACCCCAAAAACACACTTAGAACCCTTCACACACAAAGAATTAGACCGCAAAACCTGAAAAACCCTCTTGACTTGCTGGACATGAGAGTCCCAGTCATCCGAAAAAATCAGAATATCATCCAGATACACAATCATAAATTTATCCAAATAATCGCGAAAAATATCATGCATAAAGGACTGGAAAACTGACGGAGCATTTGAAAGACCAAAAGGCATCACTAAATACTCAAAATGGCCCTCGGGCGTATTAAATGCGGTTTTCCACTCATCCCCCTGCCTGATTCGCACCAAATTATACGCCCCACGAAGGTCAATCTTAGAGAACCACTTGGCCCCCTTTATGCGAGCAAACAAATCAGTCAGCAACGGCAATGGGTATTGATATTTAACAGTGATTTTATTCAAAAGCCGATAATCAATACATGGTCTCAAAGAGCCGTCTTTTTTTGACACAAAGAAAAAACCGGCTCCTAAGGGAGATGACGATGGACGAATATGTCCCTTTTCCAAGGACTCCTTTATATATTCTCGCATAGCAGCATGTTCAGGCACAGACAGATTAAATAAACGACCCTTTGGGTATTTACTACCCGGGATTAAATCTATGGCACAATCGCACTCTCGGTGCGGAGGTAACGAACCAAGCTTGGATTCTTCAAAGACGTCACGATAGTCAGACAGGAACTCAGGAATTTCAGAGGGAATAGATGATGAAATGGAAACCACAGGTACATCCCCATGAGCCCCCTTACATCCCCAGCTCAACACAGACATAGCTCTCCAGTCGAGGACTGGGTTGTGAGATTGCAGCCAAGGCAATCCTAGCACCAAATCATCATGTAGATTACACAGCACCAGAAAGCGAATAATCTCCTGGTGATCCGGATTAATACGCATAGTTACTTGTGTCCAGTATTGTGGTTTATTATTAGCCAATGGGGTGGAGTCAATCCCCTTCAGAGGAATAGGAGTCTCCAAAGGCTCTAAATCATACCCACAGCGTTTGGCAAAGGACCAATCCATAAGACTCAACGCGGCGCCAGAGTCGACATAGGCGTCCGTGGTAATAGATGACAAAGAGCAAATCAGGGTCACAGATAGAATAAACTTAGACGGTAAGGTGCAAATGGAAACAGATTTACCAAGCTTTTTAGTGCGCTTAGAGCATGCTGATATAACATGAGTAGAATCACCACAATAGAAACACAACCCATTTTTCCGTCTAAAATTCTGCCGCTCGCTTCGGGACAGAATTCTATCACACTGCATACTCTCTGGCGATTTCTCAGTGGACACCGCCAGATGGTGCACTGGTTTGCGCTCCCGCAAACGCCTATCGATCTGAATAGCCATTGTCATGGACTCATTCAGACCCGCAGGCACAGGGAACCCCACCATAACATCCTTAATGGCATCAGAGAGACCCTCTCTGAAAGTCGCCGCCAGGGCGCACTCATTCCATTGAGTAAGCACAGACCATTTACGGAATCTTTGGCAGTAAATTTCCGCTTCATCTTGCCCCTGAGATAGGGACATCAAAGTTTTTTCTGCCTGAAGCTCCAAATGAGGTTCGTCATAAAGCAACCCCAAGGCCAGAAAAAACGCATCCACATTGAGCAACGCAGGATCCCCTGGTGTCAATGAAAAAGCCCAGTCTTGAGGGTCGCCCCGGAGCAAGGAAATCACAATCCTGACCTGCTGTGCAGGGTCTCCGGCAGAGCGAGATTTCAGGGACAAAAATAATTTGCAATTATTTCGAAAATTCTGAAACCCAGATCTATTCCCTGAGAAAAATTCCGGCAAAGGAATTCTCGGCTCAGATACAGGTGCATGACAAACAAAATCTTGCAAATTTTGTACCTTCGTGGCGAGATTATTCAAACCTGCAGTTACACTCTGGAGATCCATTACAAACAGGTGGACACAGAACCATTCAAAGATTAGAAGGAGAGAAAAAAAAAAAAATTTTCAGCAGACTACTTATTTCTCTCCTTTCTCAGCCAAGGATTTTAACCCTTTAGTGGGCCGGTCAAAACTGTCATGATCTCAATGGCAAGAGATCATAGCATCAGCATATAAGGAACTAGCTCTTAGAAGATGGGAACTGAGCTGACCATGAACTAAACCTAACGCACAACTAGCAGTGGCCGGGTAGCATGCCTACGTTGATTCTAGATGCCCAGCACCAGCCGGAGGACTAAATAATGCTAGCAGAGGAAAATATTAGTCCTAGCTCACCTCTAGAGAAATACCCCGAAAGGAGACAGAGGCCCCCCACATGTATTGGCGGTGAATTAAGATGAAATAACAAACGTAGTATGAAAATAGGTTTAGCAAGTTTGAGGTCCACTTACTACATAGCAGAAGACAGAAAGGACACTTTCATGGTCAGCTGAAAACCCTATCAAAACACCATCCAGAAATTACTTTAAAACTCTGGCATTAACTCATAACACCAGAGTGGCAATTCCTGTTCACAAGAGCTTTCCAGACACAGTAACGAAACTACAGCTGTGAACTGGAACAAAAATGCAAAAACAAACATGGACAAGAGTCCAACTTATCTAGTAGTTGTCTAGGAGCAGGAACAAGCACAGAGAGGCTTCTGATAACATTGTTGACCGGCAAGCAACTAACAGAGCAGCAAGGTTATATAGCGACTCCCACATCTTGATGGGAACAGGTGAACAGAGAAGATGAAGACACCAGTTCAATTCCACCAGTAGCCACCGGGGGAGCCCATAATCCAAATTCACAACAGGGTGCAGAGCTGCACCTCCACACCGTGAGTCGGTGTGGAGGTCTTTTTGCACAACCTGCGTGGTTTTTGTAGTTTTTAATACTGACCGCACAGTTCCCTTTCCTATCCTCTGTCTATCTAGAGAAGATTCGGCCTCCTTTGCTAAAATCTGTTTCATTCCTGTGTTTGTTACTTCCCTCTTAACTCACGGTCAATATTTGTGGGGGGCTACCTTTACTTTGGGGAATTTCTCTGAGGCAAGGTAGGCTGCTATTTCTATCTTTAGGGGTAGTTAGTAGAGTTGAGCGACTTTCATTTTTTTAAGATCGAGTCGGGTTTTGTGAAACCCGATTTTGTCCAGAGTCGAGTCGAGTGCAGTCAGCCGATTATCGCTAAAAGTCGGGGATCGACTGAAACACGAAACCCAATGCAAGTCAATGGGGAAGCATAGTCGGCAGTGAGTGGAGGCCAGGAAAACACCTACAGTGCCCATTTTAATGCCAAACACATCCATTCTTGTTTCTGAAGCTTGTCAATCTTAATTAACTTTATAATAATAGTTGGGCATAGGGAATTGGGGGTCATTTGGCAAAAGTTGTGGGGGGAGTAGGGCCGGCTCAAGTTTTTCGTGGGCCCAGGAAATGCGGACTATGTCACGGCGGTGTTGCAGGGAAAGGTAAGTATTTCAACATTGCAAGTGCTGTGATCCTGAGCAAGCAGGGGGGGCCCACTCGTTCGCATTGGCACTGGCACAGGGCCCCTCAAAGTACAGCGATGTGTGTTTGCATGGCGGGGGCGCCTCCCACCAGCAGCGACACTTTTGCGTACTCTGAGGGGCCCTGTGCCAGTGACGTCGCCAACGAGTATGCCCCCCCACCTGATGAAGGAACCTGCACTTTCATCTGCACCTTCCTCTCTGTCCCTGTGTAAGGTGGTATAACATGCGGGAAGGGGAACCTTACTTTCAGCAGGGTCAGATTCTGGCTGTGTAGAGTATAAGGGGAATGTAGTGGTCTAGGTCAATGTACCAGCAGACTCATCTAGCAGTGGCTGGGCAATGGGCAGGATGAGGAGGAAACAGATATAGGGCCAAAGAATAAAGTAGGCTAAATGCAGTTCAAAATTGGTAACAGGACTAAACAGGCGGCATTGCTTTGTTCAGTGGAGTAGCAAACCCAAGAGCAGCAGACACTGTTTCAAGGGCCTAACCACACTAGTAGGCCAAATGCAGTTTAATATCTGATAGTATTGGGTGAAAGCCAGAATGATGAAGCTCAGCTTTGTTCAGTTGAGGACAACACCAGGCAGGGGCAGACAGACACCTTTAGTAGGCCGGAACAGCCAATTGCATTTTTAAAAATGGTAATTTGGAACTGAAGGTTGAAGCTCAGCTTTATTCAGTTGAGGACAACACCAGGCAGGGGCAGACATTCACCTTTAGTAGGCCGGAACAGCCAATTTTTTAAAAAAACAGCAGTTAGTAAGAGGCAGAAGGTAGAAGCTCAGCTTTATTCAGTTGAGGACAACACCAGGCAGGGGCAGACATTCACCTTTAGTAGGCCGGAACAGCCAATTGCATTTTTAAAAATGGTAATTTGGAACAGAAGGTAGAAGCTCAGCTTTATTCAGTTGAGGACAACACCAGGCAGGGGCAGACAGACACCTTTAGTAGGCCGGAACAGCCAATGGCATTTTTAAAAATGGTAATTTGGAACAGAAGGTAGAAGCTCAGCTTTATTCAGTTGAGGACAACACCAGGCAGGGGCAGACATTCACCTTTAGTAGGCCGGAACAGCCAATTGCATTTTTAAAAATGGTAATTTGGAACAGAAGGTAGAAGCTCAGCTTTATTCAGTTGAGGACAACACCAGGCAGGGGCAGACAGACACCTTTAGTAGGCCGGAACAGCCAATGGCATTTTTAAAAATGGTAATTTGGAACAGAAGGTAGAAGCTCAGCTTTATTCAGTTGAGGACAACACCAGGCAGGGGCAGACATTCACCTTTAGTAGGCCGGAACAGCCAATTGCATTTTTAAAAATGGCAATTTGGAACAGAAGGTAGAAGCTCAGCTTTATTCAGTTGAGGACAACACCAGGCAGGGGCAGACATTCACCTTTAGTAGGCCGGAACAGCCAATTTTTTAAAAAAACAGCAGTTAGTAAGAGGCAGAAGGTAGAAGCTCAGCTTTATTCAGTTGAGGACAACACCAGGCAGGGGCAGACAGACACCTTTAGTAGGCCGGAACAGCCAATTGCATTTTTAAAAATGGTAATTTGGAACTGAAGGTTGAAGCTCAGCTTTATTCAGTTGAGGACAACACCAGGCAGGGGCAGACATTCACCTTTAGTAGGCCGGAACAGCCAATTTTTAAAAAAAACAGCAGTTAGTAAGAGGCAGAAGGTAGAAGCTCAGCTTTATTCAGTTGAGGACAACACCAGGCAGGGGCAGACATTCACCTTTAGTAGGCCGGAACAGCCAATTGCATTTTTAAAAATGGTAATTTGGAACTGAAGGTTGAAGCTCAGCTTTATTCAGTTGAGGACAACACCAGGCAGGGGCAGACAGACACCTTCAGTAGGCCGGAACAGCCAATTGCATTTTTAAAAATGGTAATTTGGAACTGAAGGTTGAAGCTCAGCTTTATTCAGTTGAGGACAACACCAGGCAGGGGCAGACAGACACCTTTAGTAGGCCGGAACAGCCAATTTTTTAAAAAAACAGCAGTTAGTAAGAGGCAGAAGGTAGAAGCTCAGCTTTATTCAGTTGAGGACAACACCAGGCAGGGGCAGACATTCACCTTTAGTAGGCCGGAACAGCCAATTTTTTAAAAAAACAGCAGTTAGTAAGAGGCAGAAGGTAGAAGCTCAGCTTTATTCAGTTGAGGACAACACCAGGCAGGGGCAGACAGACACCTTTAGTAGGCCGGAACAGCCAATTGCATTTTTAAAAATGGTAATTTGGAACTGAAGGTTGAAGCTCAGCTTTATTCAGTTGAGGACAACACCAGGCAGGGGCAGACATTCACCTTTAGTAGGCCGGAACAGCCAATTTTTTAAAAAAACAGCAGTTAGTAAGAGGCAGAAGGTAGAAGCTCAGCTTTATTCAGTTGAGGACAACACCAGGCAGGGGCAGACATTCACCTTTAGTAGGCCGGAACAGCCAATTGCATTTTTAAAAATGGTAATTTGGAACTGAAGGTTGAAGCTCAGCTTTATTCAGTTGAGGACAACACCAGGCAGGGGCAGACAGACACCTTTAGTGGGCCGGAACAGCCAATTTTTTAAAAAAACAGCAGTTAGTAAGAGGCAGAAGGTAGAAGCTCAGCTTTATTCAGTTGAGGACAACACCAGGCAGGGGCAGACAGACACCTTTAGTAGGCCGGAACAGCCAATTGCATTTTTAAAAATGGTAATTTGGAACTGAAGGTTGAAGCTCAGCTTTATTCAGTTGAGGACAACACCAGGCAGGGGCAGACAGACACCTTTAGTAGGCCGGAACAGCCAATTTTTTAAAAAAACAGCAGTTAGTAAGAGGCAGAAGGTAGAAGCTCAGCTTTATTCAGTTGAGGACAACACCAGGCAGGGGCAGACATTCACCTTTAGTAGGCCGGAACAGCCAATTTTTTAAAAAAACAGCAGTTAGTAAGAGGCAGAAGGTAGAAGCTCAGCTTTATTCAGTTGAGGACAACACCAGGCAGGGGCAGACAGACACCTTTAGTAGGCCGGAACAGCCAATTGCATTTTTAAAAATGGTAATTTGGAACTGAAGGTTGAAGCTCAGCTTTATTCAGTTGAGGACAACACCAGGCAGGGGCAGACAGACACCTTTAGTAGGCCGGAACAGCCAATTTTTTAAAAAAACAGCAGTTAGTAAGAGGCAGAAGGTAGAAGCTCAGCTTTATTCAGTTGAGGACAACACCAGGCAGGGGCAGACAGACACCTTTAGTAGGCCGGAACAGCCAATTGCATTTTTAAAAATGGTAATTTGGAACTGAAGGTTGAAGCTCAGCTTTATTCAGTTGAGGACAACACCAGGCAGGGGCAGACATTCACCTTTAGTAGGCCGGAACAGCCAATTTTTTAAAAAAACAGCAGTTAGTAAGAGGCAGAAGGTAGAAGCTCAGCTTTATTCAGTTGCAGCTTCTTGGCAATAATATAAAGAAGACGCGACAGGACAACACTCGGTGGATGCCATATCTGTGTTTTCAATGGAAAAAAACCTTTCAGTTAACTACTTGCAGGAGCAAGTTTTTGTAGCTGGTGGACAATTTTTTTTAAAAAAAGCAGTTAATAAGAGGCAGAAGGTAGAAGCTCAGCTTTATTCAGTTGCAGCTTCTTGGCAATAATATAAAGAAGACGCGACAGGACAACACTCGGTGGATGCCATATCTGTGTTTTCAATGGAAAAAAACCTTTCAGTTAACTACTTGCAGGAGCAAGTTTTTGTAGCTGGTGGACAATTTTTTTTAAAAAAAGCAGTTAATAAGAGGCAGAAGGTAGAAGCTCAGCTTTATTCAGTTGCAGCTTCTTGGCAATAATATAAAGAAGACGCGACAGGACAACACTCGGTGGATGCCATATCTGTGTTTTCAATGGAAAAAAACCTTTCAGTTAACTACTTGCAGGAGCAAGTTTTTGTAGCTGGTGGCCAATTTTTGTACTGTACCAGTTTTTTGTTGTATGTGTTTTTGTTTTTAATGTTAAAATGTCTGCATTTGACATCTCTCCAGTATTTTCTTTTTTATAAGCAAAATACTGCAGTTTTACATCGGTTACATGGATACACAGGCAGCTTGGTGGTGAGTGGAGGAGTATTTAAAGTAGGGACCGCAGACAGGCTATCAAAGGCCTAAAATAACAAACAATAGGCTCATGGCAGCTTTACAGCGGTTACATGGATACACGGGCAGGCAGCTTGGTGGTGAGTGGAGGAGTATTTAAAGTAGGGACCGCAGACAGGCTATCAAAGGCCTAAAATAACAAACAATAGGCTCATGGCAGTTTTACAGCGGTTACATGGATACACGGGCAGGCAGCTGGTGATGAGTGGAGGAGTATTTAAAGTAGGGACCGCAGACAGGCTATCAAAGGCCTAAAATAACAAACAATAGGCTCATGGCAGCTTTACAGCGGTTACATGGATACACAGGCAGCTTGGTGGTGAGTGGAGGAGTATTTAAAGTAGGGACCGCAGACAGGCTATCAAAGGCCTAAAATAACAAACAATAGGCTCATGGCAGTTTTACAGCGGTTACATGGATACACGGGCAGGCAGCTGGTGATGAGTGGAGGAGTATTTAAAGTAGGGACTGCAGACAGGCTATCAAAGGCCTAAAATAACAAACAATAGGCTCATGGCAGTTTTACATCGGTTACATGGATACACAGGCAGCTTGGTGGTCAGTGGAGGAGTATTTAAAGTAGGGACCGCAGACAGGCTATCAAAGGCCTAAAATAACAAACAATAGGCTCATGGCAGCTTTACAGCGGTTACATGGATACACAGGCAGCTTGGTGGTGAGTGGAGGAGTAGTGCAAGGAGTGTCTGTCCCAGTACTCCCAAAATATAAATAGATGTTAATGTCTCGCAAAACAACCAAAACAAAAAAAAAGGTGGCATACTTAGGTACAGGGGTGGGCTCATCTACTGAGTTTCTGACATAGTAATTTGGCAGTAACTATTTAATGGTGCCAATATAGGTCACAGACACAGACTACTTTAAGTTGCATCATAGATGTCTACAAATTTGTATTGTCAGTGCCAGACATTGAATGATGTCAGCGAATAGACTAAAGATTGGTGGAGCTGTGCGACATAATTTTGCACGTGGTAGAGCACATTTTGAGCTGGGGTAGGGGGGAACTCTCTTGAGGCCGGCGGGACCGCCCCAGGGCCCCTCATGTTACAACGGTGTGTCTGACGTTGGGTGCGCACCACCACCGCCAGAGACACTACATTGTACTATGAGGGACCCAGTAGCAATGCCGTCAACCAAAAGCGAGCACACCCACCTCTTCAGACAAACAGCAGTCTCACGGGTGCTTGCGCCAAGTCGTGATACCACGGCCCCGTGTGGGGAGTTTTGCCATTTAGGGAGGTGTAAACATGTCGTATGCTGTACAATCAGCTGCAGCAAATTAGACATTAGAAAAGTAATTCACAGGCAAGAGCTTTTCATAGGAAAGCTAGGTGTCGGCCGGGCAAGGTGGGGCAAAAGATTTCGAAATCCAGTTGTGGTTCATTTTAATGAATGTTAGATCGTCAACATTTTGGGTAGCCAGACGAGTCCTTTTTTCGGTTAATATTGAACCTGCAGCACTGAATACTCTTTCTGATAGGACACTTGCTGCCGGGCAAGCAAGCTCCTGCAATGCATATTCTGCCAATTCTGGCCAGGTGTCTAATTTTGATGCCCAGTAATCAAATGGGAATGACGGTTGAGGGAGAACATCGATAAGGGATGAAAAATAGTTAGTAACCATACTGGACAAATGTTGTCTCCTGTCACTTTCAATTGATGCAGCAGTACCTGTCCTGTCTGCGGTCATAGCAAAATCACTCCACAACCTGGTCAGAAAACCCCTCTGTCCAACGCCACTTCTGATGTGTGCACCCCTAACACTCCTAGTCTGCTGCCCCCTGGAGCTCGTGTGAGAACGATCACGTGCGCTGTGTGCTGGGAATGCCTGAAGCAAACGGTCAACAAGAGTTGATTGTTTGGTTGCTAATATTAGTTCCAAGTTCTCATGTGGCATAATATTTTGCAATTTGCCTTTATAGCGTGGATCAAGGAGGCAGGCCAACCAGTAATCGTCATCGTTCATCATTTTCGTAATGCGTGTGTCCCTTTTTAGGATACGTAAGGCATAATCCGCCATGTGGGCCAAAGTTCCAGTTGTCAAATCTCCGGTTGTGATTGGTTGAGGGGCAGTTGCAGGCAAATCTACGTCACTTGTGTCCCTCAAAAAACCAGAACCCGGCCGTGACACGCAACCAATTTCCTGTGCCCCCGGGAAAGGTTTGGCATTAAAAATATACTCATCCCCATCATCCTCCTCGTCCTCCACCTCCTCTTCGCCCGCTACCTCGTCCTGTACACTGCCCTGACCAGACAATGGCTGACTGTCATCAAGGCTTTCCTCTTCCTCTGGTGCAGACGCCTGCTCCTTTATGTGCGTCAAACTTTGCATCAGCAGACGCATTAGGGGGATGCTCATGCTTATTACGGCGTTGTCTGCACTAACCAGCCGTGTGCATTCCTCAAAACACTGAAGGACTTGACACATGTCTTGTATCTTAGACCACTGCACACCTGACAACTCCATGTCTGCCATCCTACTGCCTGCCCGTGTATCCTCCCACAAATAAATAACAGCACGCCTCTGTTCGCACAGTCTCTGAAGCATGTGCAGTGTTGAGTTCCACCTTGTTGCAACGTCTATGATTAGGCGATGCTGGGGAAGGTTCAAAGACCGCTGATAGGTCTGCATACGGCTGGCGTGTACAGGCGAACGTCGGATATGTGAGCAAAGTGCACGCACTTTGAGGAGCAGGTCGGAGAACCCAGGATAAGTTTTCAATAAGCACTGCACCACCAGGTTTAAGGTGTGAGCCAGGCAAGGAATGTGTTTCAGTTGGGAAAGGGAGATGGCAGCCATGAAATTCCTTCCGTTATCACTCACTACCTTGCCTGCCTCAAGATCTACTGTGCCCAGCCACGACTGCGTTTCTTGTTGCAAGAACTCGGATAGAACTTCCGCGGTGTGTCTGTTGTCGCCCAAACACTTCATAGCCAATACAGCCTGCTGACGCTTGGCAGTAGCTGGCCCATAATGGGACAACTGGTGTGCAACAGTGTCATCTGCCGATGGAGTGGTTGGCAGACTGCGTTCTGTGGAAGAGCTGTAGCTTCTGCAGGAGGACGAGGAGGAGGAGGAGGAGGGGGTGCGAACGCCTACAGCCAACTGTTTCCTAGACCGTGGGCTAGGCACAACTGTCCCTAAATTGATGTCGCCTGTGGACCCTGCATCCACCACATTCACCCAGTGTGCCGTGATGGACACATAACGTCCCTGGCCATGCCTACTGGTCCATGCATCTGTAGTCAGGTGCACCTTTGTACTCACAGATTGCCTGAGTGCATGGACGATGCGCTGTTTAACATGCTGGTGCAGGGCTGGGATGGCTTTTCTGGAAAAAAAGTGTCGACTGGGTAGCTCGTATCGTGGTTCAGCGTACTCCATCAGGGCTTTGAAAGCTTCGCTTTCAACTAACCGGTAGGGCATCATCTCTAACGAGATTAGTCTAGCTATGTGGGCGTTAAAACCCTGTGTACGCGGATGCGAGGATAAGTACTTCCTTTTTCTAACCAGAGTCTCATGTAGGGTGAGCTGGACTGGAGAGCTGGAGATCGTGGAACTTTCGGGTGTGCCGGTGTACATGGCAGACTGAGAGACGGTTGGAGACGGTATTGTTTCCGCCGGTGCCCTAGATGCAATATTTCCTCCTACAAAACTGGTGGTTCCCTGACCCTGACTGCTTTTGGCTGGCAAAGAAACCTGCACAGATACTGCCGGTGGTGTGGAAAATGGTGGCCTTACAGTGACGGAAGGGATGTTGCGTTGCTGACTAGCTTCATTGGCCGAGGGTGCTACAACCTTAAGGGACGTTTGGTAGTTAGTCCAGGCTTGAAAATGCATGGTGGTTAAGTGTCTATGCATGCAACTAGTATTTAGACTTTTCAGATTCTGACCTCTGCTTAAGCTAGTTGAACATTTTTGACAGATGACTTTGCGCTGATCAGTTGGATGTTGTTTAAAAAAATGCCAGACTGCACTCTTCCTAGACTCGGATCCCTTTTCAGGGATTGCAGACTGAGCTTTAACCGGATGGCCACGCTGTCCTCCAACAGGTTTTGGCTTTGACACGCGTTTTGGGCCAGATACGGGCCCGGCAGATGGAACCTGTTGCGATGTTGATGCCTGCTGCAGCCCCTCCTCCACCTCCGCTTCTGAACTACTGCCGCCTGCACCCTGTTCCCCCAATGGCTGCCAATCGGGGTCAATAACTGGGTCATCTATTACCTCCTCTTCGAGCTCGTGTGCAACTTCGTCTGTGTCACTGTGTCGGTCGGTGGTATAGCGTTCGTGGCGGGGCAACATAGTCTCATCAGGGTCTGATTGTGGATCTGTACCCTGAGAGGGCAATGTGGTGGTCTGAGTCAAAGGAGCAGCATAGTACTCTGGCTGTGGCTGTGCATCAGTGCACTCCATGTCAGAATCTACTTGTAATGGGCATGGCCTGTTAAATGTTTCACTTTCTAAGCCAGGGACGGTATGTGTAAAGAGCTCCATGGAGTGACCCGTTGTGTCGCCTGCTGCATCCTTCTCTCTTGTTGTAGTTTTTGCTGAGGAGGACAAGGAAGCGACTTGTCCCTGAGCGTGAACATCCACAAGCGACGCGCTGCTTTTACATTTACCAGTTTCGGAAGAGGTAGCAAAAGAGCTAGAGGCTGAGTCTGCAATGTAAGCCAAAACTTGCTGTTGCTGCTCCGCCTTTAAAAGCGGTTTTCCTACTCCCAGAAAAGAGAGCGTTCGAGGCCTTGTGTAGCCTGACGACGAAACTGGCTCCACAGCTCCAGACTTAGGTGGAATATTTTTATCCCCATGACCACCTGATGCTCCACTACCACTACCATCATTACCAGCTGACAATGAACGCCCACGACGACCTCTTGCACCAGACTTCCTCATTGTTTTAAAATCTTAACCAAAGTAACTTTATTTGTTGCTGTCAAACAACTTACACGGTGAGCTATAACTTCAGTATGATTTCAATATCCCTTAACAGGTTGGTGAGACCACAAGGAAAATCAGGCACAATGTTACACACTCTGTTTTCTGTGGCACAAAATCACAGAGATGACACACACGCAGGACTGTCACTCAAGCACTAATGTCAATATTAATCTCCCACCTAATTTTTTTTTTTTTCTCAGGGAGACTTTAGAAACCAAATAATATTAAAAAAACCCAAAAAATAAATAGGCTTTCTATGGCCCACTGAATGAGAGAGAGAGGTGGCACACCCAGGAGTCAAGACTGGCACACAAGCTGAAAGGGCAATATTACTCTCCCACTGTTTTTTTATGTATTTTTTGTTTTTTAAGGGAGACTTTAGAAACCAAATAATATTAAAAAAACCAAAAAAATAAATAGCCTTTCTATGGCCCACTGAATGAGAGAGAGAGGTGGCACACCCAGGAGTCAAGACTGGCACACAAGCTGAAAGGGCAATATTACTCTCCCACTGTTTTTTTATGTTTTTTTTTTTTTCAGGGAGACTTTAGAAACCAAATAATAAGAAAAAAAATAAATAAATAAATAGGCTTTCTATAGCCCACTGAATGAGAGATAGCACACACAGCAGTGGCACACAAGCCCTGACTGAGGCCAATATTTTTCTCCCACTGATTGATGTAGTGTTTTTGTGTTGAGGTAGATTTTTGAACACAAATCAAGGAAAAAAAAAATGCTTTCTATGGCCCACTGAATGAGAGAGGTGGCACACCCAGGAGTCAAGACTGGCACACAAGCTGAAAGGGCAATATTACTCTCCCACTGTTTTTTTATGTATTTTTTGTTTTTTAAGGGAGACTTTAGAAACCCAATAATATTTAAAAAAATAAATAAATAGGCTTTCTATGGCCCACTGAATGAGAGGGAGAGAGGTGGCACACCCAGGAGTCAAGACTGGCACACAAGCTGAAAGGGCAATATTACTCTCCCACTGTTTTTTTATGTTTTTTTTTTTTTCAGGGAGACTTTAGAAACCAAATAATATTAAAAAAACCAAAAAAATAAATAGGCTTTCTATGGCCCACTGAATGAGAGAGAGAGGTGGCACACCCAGGAGTCAAGACTGGCACACAAGCTGAAAGGGCAATATTACTCTCCCACTGTTTTTTTATGTATTTTTTGTTTTTTAAGGGAGACTTTAGAAACCAAATAATATTAAAAAAACCAAAAAAATAAATAGGCTTTCTATGGCCCACTGAATGAGAGAGAGAGGTGGCACACCCAGGAGTCAAGACTGGCACACAAGCTGAAAGGGCAATATTACTCTCCCACTGTTTTTTTATGTATTTTTTGTTTTTTAAGGGAGACTTTAGAAACCCAATAATATTTAAAAAAATAAATAAATAGGCTTTCTATGGCCCACTGAATGAGAGAGGTGGCACACCCAGGAGTCAAGACTGGCACACAAGCTGAAAGGGCAATATTACTCTCCCACTGTTTTTTTATGTATTTTTTGTTTTTTAAGGGAGACTTTAGAAACCAAATAATATTAAAAAAAAAACAAAAAAAAAAGGCTTTCTATGGCCCACAATTAGAGAGAGAGAGGTGGCACACCCAGGAGTCAAGACTGGCGCACAAGCTGAAAGGGCAATATTACTCTCCCACTGTTTTCTTAAGTTTTTTTTCTTTTATTTTCAGGGAGACTTTAGAAACCAAATAATATTAAAAAAACCAAAAAAATAAATAGCCTTTCTATGGCCCACTGAATGAGAGAGAGGTGGCACACCCAGGAGTCAAGACTGGCACACAAGCTGAAAGGGCAATATTACTCTCCCACTGTTTTTTTTTTTTTTTTTTTTTTTCAGGGAGACTTTAGAAACCAAATAATAAGAAAAAAAAATAAATAAATAAATAGGCTTTCTATAGCCCACTGAATGAGAGATAGCACACACAGCAGTGGCACACAAGCCCTGACTGAGGCCAATATTTTTCTACCACTGATTGATGTAGTGTTTTTGTGTTGAGGTAGAATTTAGAACACAAATCACGGAAAAAATAAATAGGCTTTCTATGGCCCACTCAGTGAGAGATGGCACACACAGGGATGGCACTGTAGCAGAAATGCCAATCTTAATCTCCCACAAAAAAAAAAAAAAAAAAAAACAGGGACTGTCCTACAATTACTATCTCCCTGCAGTAATCTAAGCCAGGTATGGCAGGCAGCAATAGGAGTGGACTGATGCACAAATTAAATAAAAAGTGTGGACAAACAAAAAAGATAGCTGTGCAGAAAGGAACAAGAGGATATGTGCTTTGAAAAAAGCAGTTGGTTTCCACAGTGGCGTACACACAGCAATACAGCTATCACGGAGCCTTCTAGGGCAGCCCAATGAGCTACAGCGCTGAGGAAAAAAAAAAAAAAAATAGCTTCCACTGTTCCTGCACACCGAAGGTGGTGTTGGACAGTGGAAATCGCTACAGCACAAGCGGTTTGGTGGTTAGTGGACCCTGCCTAACGCTATCCCTGCTTCTGACGAAGCGGCAGCAACCTCTCCCTAAGCTCAGATCAGCAGCAGTGAGATGGCGGTCGGCGGGAACGCCCCTTTATAGCCCCTGTGACGCCGCAGACAGCAAGCCAATCACTGCAATGCCCTTCTCTAAGATGGTGGGGACCAGGACCTATGTCATCACGCTGCCCACACTCTGCGTTCACCTTCATTGGCTGAGAAATGGCGCTTTTCGCGTCATTGAAACGCGACTTTGGCGCGAAAGTCGCGTACCGCATGGCCGACAAGCACAGGGGTCGGATCGGGTTTCATGAGACGCCGACTTAGCCAAAAGTCGGCGACTTTTGAAAATGATCGACCCGTTTCGCTCAACCCTAGTAGTTAGCTCTTAGGCTGTGAAGAGGCATCTAGGGAGAGTTAGGCACGCTCCACGGCTATTTCTAGTGTGTGTGATAGGATTACGAATTGCAGTCAGTAGAGTTACCACCTCCTCAGAGCTTGTCCCAGGTTTTCTGTTTTAACCATCAGGTCATTTTGGGTGCTCCTAACCACCAGGTCCATAACACTCGGGGTAATCCTTGACGCTGATCTCTCCTTCAAACCACATATCCAAGCCCTTTCCACTTCCTGCCGACCAACTCAAAAATATTTCACAAATCCGTACATTCCTCAACCAAGAATCTGCAAAAACCCTACTCCATGCCCTCATCATCTCTCGCCTTGACTACTGCAACCTCCTGCTCTGTGGCATCTAACACTCTCGCACCCCTCCAATCTATTCTAAACTCTGCTGCCCGACTAATCCACCTGTCCCCCCGCTATTCCCCAGCCTCTCCCCTCTGTCAGTCCCTTCACTGGCTCCCCATTGCCCAGAGACTCCACTACAAAACCCTAACCATGACGTACAAAGCCATCCACAACCTGTCTCCTCCATACATCTGTGACCTCGTCTCCCGGTACTTACCTACACGCAACCTCCGATCCTCACAAGATCTCCTTCTCTACTCACCTCTTATCTCCTCTTCCCACAATCGTATACAAGATTTCTCTCGCGTATCACCCCTACTCTGGAACCCTCTACCACAACATATCAGACTCTCGCCTACCATTGAAACCTTCAAAAAGAGCCTGAAGACCCACCTCTTCCGACAAGCCTACAACCTGCAGTAACCACCCATCGACCAAACCGCTGCATGACCAGCTCTATCCTCGCCTACTGTATTCTCACCCATCCCTTGTAGATTGTGAGCCTTCGCGGGCAGGGTCCTCTCTCCTCCTGTACCAGTTATGACTTGTATTGTTTAAGATTATTGTACTTGTTTTTATTATGTATACCCCTCCCCACATGTAAAGCGCCATGGAATAAATGGCGCTATAACAATAAATAATAATAATAACAATAATAATCCTGGTAGTAGTAGATCGACTTATGACAGCAGCACATTTTATCCCTTGTACAGGTCTGCCTTCAGCAAAAGGTACAGCTGATCTGATAATTTGCAATATTTTTCGTCTCCACGGAGTGCCAGATGAAGTTGTCTCAGATCGAGGTGTGCAATTTACATCTAAATTTTGGCACAGTCTGTGCTCAGCACTAGACATCAAGGTACGATTGTCAACCGCTTATCATCCGCAATCTAACGGTCAAACAGAACGTACGAATCAGACACTGGAGCAGTATCTTCGTTGTTATATTTGCCATCTGCAAGACGACTGGGTAGATTTGTTACCATTTGCGGAGTTTTCATACAATAATTCACAGAATGCCTCTATGAAACAGACGACATTTTTTGCAAATCTTGGATATCATCCAAACATCCTTCCCAAGAATCCTGTGGCGCCATTAAAACCAGCAGTGGCAGAAAGAATCTCTCTCCTACAGAAAAATCTGAATGTCTTGAAAGACACATTAAGGGAACCTCAGGAGAAATATAAAAAAGCTGCAAGCTGCCGAAAGGTATCGTAGACCCACTCCCACATTTAGGATTGAAGATCGAGTGTGGTTATCTACTAAGAATTTGAAATAGAAGATTCTTTCTTCTAAATTAGGACAGAAGTTTGTGGGACCATACAAAATTAATAAGATTGTGAGTCCATTGGCTGTACGCTTACAGCTACCAAAATCAATGAAGGTTCATCCCGCATTCCATATGTCTTTGTTGAAAGCCGCCACAGCCAATCCATTCCCAGAGCGATCCCCTCCGCCTCCCGATTCAATTGAAGTGGATGGACAGGAGCAGTTTGTGGTGGAGAAGATCTTGGATTCTCGAATTCATAGAAATGGTTTACAATATTTCAAATGGCAGGGCTATGACACGGAAGAAAATTCATGGGAACCGGTAGGCAATGTCAATGCTCCCCGTTTGATTAGACAATTTCATCAGCGGTATCCTGCAAAACCTGGGCAAATTGCATCCAGAGGCCGCCGTTAAGAGGGGAGTATTATTAGGATTTGAACCTGTGATTCTTTGTTTGTTAGTCTGTTCCTTTGCTTGAGGAGCTATTCGGAACTTGCTTGACTTCTGTATGAAACCATATGAACTTCGTCTGGATAGAGATGATCACTGCCCTGTTGATTTGTCCCCGCCCTGACTGAGCTTGATTGGACCTGCTATATATACCTGGCCCTGTGCAGCTTCCTGTTGCTGAGTATTTTGTGTGCTCAGTCTAACTGAGTGAAGCAATCTCTGAGCTCCTGATGGGAAGGTGTCTTGCTGACATCTCTCTGCTTCTTACTGATATTCTGCTGCTACTACCCTGAACTCCTGCTGCTAGTGTTGAGCATTCCGATACCGCAAGTATCGGGTATCGGCCGATACTTGCGGTATCGGAATTCCGATACCGAGTTCCGATACTTTTGTGGTATCGGGAATCGGTATCGGAACCATATTCATGTGTAAAATAAAGAATTAAAATAAAAAATATGGATATACTCACCTCTCCGGTGGCCCCTGGATCTTACCACTATAACCGGGAGCCTCCATTCCTAAGAATGAGCGCGTGAAGGGCCTTCGATGACGTCGCGGCTTCTGATTGGTCGCGTGACCGCTCATGTGACCGCTCACGTAACCAATCAGAAGCCGCGACGTCAGCCGCTACGTCATCGAAGGTCCTTCACGGGCTCATTCTTAGGAACGGAGGCTCCCGGTTACAGCGGTAAGGTCCAGGGGCCGCCGGAGAGGTGAGTATATCCATATATATCAATATGCTCACCTCTCCGGCGGCCCCTGGACCTTACCGCTGTAACCGGGAGCCTCCGTTCCTAAGAATGAGCCCGTGAAGGACCTTCGATGACGTTGCGGCTGACGTCATGGCTTCTGATTGGTCGCGTGAGCGGTCACATGAGTGGTCACGCGACCAATCAGAAGCCGCAACGTCATCGAACGCCCTTCATGCACTCATTCTTAGGAACGGAGGCTCCCGGTTACAGCGGTAAGATCCAGGGGCCACCGGAGAGGTGAGTATATCCATATTTTTTATTTTAATTCTTTATTTTACACATGAATATGGATCCCTGGGCCTGAAGGAGAGTTTCCTCTCCTTCAGACCCTGGGAACCATTCCGATACTTTGCATCCCATTGAAATGCATTGGTATCGGGTATCGGTATCGGCGATATCCAATATTTTTCGGGTATCGGCCGATACTATCCGATACCGATACTTTCAAGTATCGGATGGTATCGCTCAACACTACCTGCTGCTCATATGGACTTTGTGCATGTGTGTAATACAGGCTGGCCCTTGCTCGGGCTGTTGCCTGCATCTGCGGATATATTGGACTACCACTGCCATATATTACATCTCCAGAGGTCTTTCCACGGTCCGGTCACTTGTATACATCTGCTTCGGCCACTGACCTTCAGTCCTGTATCGCCAGTAACATGACAAATTTGTTGTGCAATTTCTACTATGTAAGCTGATACCCTATATGTGGCAGAAAACTACTGTTTGGGCGCATGCCATGGCTCAGAGGGTAATGAGCGCCATTTGACTTTTTGAATGCAAAATTTGCTGAAATCATTACTGGATGCCAAGTTGCATTTGTAGAGCCCCTGATGTGCCTAAACAGTGGAAACGCCAAATAAATGAAACTAGGCCCCTCAAGGAATATATTTATATGTGTAGTGAGCATCTTGAACTTCGGGGTTCTTCAAAGAAGCTTATAACGTTGAGATCTGAAATTTTAAAAAATCACATTTTCCCACAAAAATGTTCTTTTAGCTGCAATTTTTTTTATTTTCACAAGAGTAACATGAGAAATTGCACCATACAAAAGGCTTTGTATGTTGATGTTCCATATGAAAACTACTGTTTGGGCGTACAGCAGAGCTCGGAATTGAAGGAATGCCATTTGACTTTTTAAACACAAAATTGGTTGGAATCATTAGTGGACACCATATGATGAGAACTTTGAACCCTCAGATGCTTTACATAAGTTTATAACTTTGAACTGTGAAAATGAAAAAATAAATTTTTCACTCAAAAATGTTGGTTTTCCCACAATTTTTCATTTTAACAAGGGTATCAGGAACAGCATGGACCACAAATTTTGTTGTGCAATTACTCCTGAGTCCTGAGTACAGCGATACCCCAATACCCAATATATGGTTGAAACCAATTTTTGAGGCACAGTGCAAAGCTCAGAAGGGAAGAAGCGCCATATTGGAGTCCAGATTTTTCAGGAATGATTTGAGGGTGCCATATTACATTTGCAGAGCCTTTTAGATGCCACAAGAGCAGAAATACCCCATAAGTGACATCATTTTATAAACTTGACCTCTCAATAAATTAATCTATGGGTGCAGTGAGCATGTTCATACCACATGTGCCGCATAGAAATGTATACCACTGGGAAGTGAAGAAATAATAATTATGTTTTACTGCTCAAATGTTGTTTTAAATCCACATTTTTTATTTTAATAAGGTCTAATTTTATTTGGATCTCTCAGTTTGCTGTGCAATTTCTCCTGAGTATGCCAATACCCTGTTAGGACTAGGGGAACTAACCAAATTATGAGAGAGATGATATAAGGTGCGTTCGCAGCCCGGGGTCCACCGTGCAGAGATAGAACCTGCTGCTGAGTAATGATGGACTATATGGCGGTACAATGTGGATACACACACGGGGTAACTTCACCCTGTGTGAAGGAAGCAAACCCTGTTGCATCACAGGGCCGCGGTACCGCACCAAGAGCGCAAGCAAGGAGTCTCAGGACTCTATCTGCAACTGGGGTGTCAGAGTAACTGAAAATATAACTTAAATGCACAAGAGTGTGTGCTGTGCTGTTTTGGCAGATGCCACTAACCACCCAGACTTGGGATAGGAAAGCACTCTAATAACGCACGGCGCCGAACTGGTGGTCACAGCAATTAGACGCTGTTTCGTGTGTTTATTGCTGATAGCTCAGCCGGGCGCCAGATAGCAGACATCCACCTTACGCGAGCAGTCATACACAAGGAAGGGGATGATTAAAGAATGAATTGCACTCATCAACACACACGTTTTCAAATGTACACCAGCGCATAACCAAGCGGCCATGCGAACCTTTTATAGCGGCAGTGGTACAAGACCTTCCAGATGGACCGATAGGAGCCAAAACAGGATCTGAGCAAGCGTCCCCCGACCTCCAATGGGAGGTCGTCCCATGGGCATGCTCAGTATGGGAAAAGCAGGACTTAGTCCCAGAAAGACCTGCTCACTGCTGAACATTGCTGGCTACAAGGACAGACCCTGGAAGGGCAGTAGTAACCAGTTGTCCAGTATGAGCCTGAGCTAGAAGCTGGGACTGATGTTTCCGCTAAGCAGACTCCACTGCAGCTGGAGAAGCATGGGAGACCGCAGCGGAGATGGTTCGAGACTCCCCCTGTGCAGAGGCGGGAACTTGACACCTAACATTACCCCCCTCCTTGAACCTCGCTATGCTCGAAGGCCGCAATGAGCTGCGGAGCTCAAATGTGCTCAGCAGGCTCCCTGTTGTGAACTCTATTTTTGGGCTCCCTCTAGTGGTCACAAGCGGTACTGTGTAGTGTTGTCTTTCTGCAGGTTGCAGCATCAGCTGGTTCGTTATCCTTGGTTGGTTTCCTATTTAGCTCACCTGGATACTCAGTTCCTTGCCTGCTATCAATGTATTCAGTGCTCTTCAGATTCCTTGTGTCTACCTTGCTCCCAGTCTCTCCAAGACAAGCTAAGTTTTTGTTTGATCATTTTTTGATTATCAGCGTTCATTATGTTTTTAGTCCAGCTCGCTAAAATGTGATTTCCTCGCTTGCTGGTTGCTCTAGGGGACAGAGTTTCTCCCCCCACACCGTTAGTTGGTGTGGGGGTTCTTGAAATCTCAGAGTGGATATTTTGTAAGGGTTTTTTACTGACCGCATAGATTCCCTTTTATATTTTCTGCTATCTAGTATTAGTGGGCCTCATTTGCTGAATCTGCTTTCACCCCTGTGTATGTGCCTTCCTCTTACCTCACCGTTATTATTTGTTGGGGGCTTCTATATCTTTGGGGATTATTTCTCTGGAGGCAAGAGAGGTCTTTCTTTCTCTCTAGGGGTAGTTAGTTCCTCAGGCTGGCTCGAGACGTCTAGGATTTTTAGGCACGTTCACCGGCTACTTCTAGTGTGTTTGGATAGGTTCAGATTTGTGGTCAGTCCAGTTTGCCACCTCCCTAGAGCTTGTCCTATGTTTGTTACTTAGCTGGAGTAATTTGCGATCCTCAACCACTAAGGATCATAACAGTATAGCAGGCCAAAAAGTGTTTAATGCATCGCAGAAGTGGGATAAAAAGAAGACCTGAGTACATTTTTTTTTTCCTCCCGCTTTTCCTTTGCTGCAGTCTGTTTAGCTCCTTTCATCCCCTTGGACTCTGGGTGGTTTTGAGCTCAGCTGCAGACATGAATGTTCAGACTCTGACTTCTAGTGTGGATCATCTTACTGCACGGGTGCAAAGTATTCAGGATTTTGTTATTCATAGCCCTATGTCAGAACCAAAGATACCCATTCTTGAGTTGTTTTCTGGAGATAGATCTAGGTTTCTAAATTTTAAGAATAATTGTAAGTTATTTCTATCTCTGAGATCTCGTTCCTCTGCTGATTCCGCTCAGCAAGTTAAAATTGTTATCTCCTTGTTGCGTGGCGACCCTCAAGATTGGGCTTTCTCTCTGGTGCCAGGAGATCCTGCATTGCTTAATGTAGATGCATTTTTTCTGGCTCTTGGACTGCTTTATGAGGAGCCTAATCTTGAGAATCAGGCAGAAAAAGCGTTGCTGGCTATCTCTCAAGGTAAGGATGAAGCAGAGGTGTATTGTCAAAAATTTCAGAAATGGTCGGTGCTTACTCAATGGAATGAGTGTGCCCTGGCTGCAAATTTCAGAGAAGGTCTTTCTGAGGCCGTTAAGAATGTTATGGTGGGGTTTCCCACCCCTACAAGTCTGAGTGATTCTATGGCTTTAGCCATTCAGGTTGATCGGCGTTTGCGGGAGCGCAAATCTGCTCATCCTTTGGCGGTATTTTCTGGACAGAGACCTGAGTCTATGCAATGTGACCGAACTCTGACCAGAATTGAGCGACAAAGTCATAGACGTCAAAATGGGTTGTGCTTTTACTGTGGTGATTCTACTCATATTATCTCAGCATGCTCTAAACGCTTAAAAAAAATTGCTAAACCTGTCACCATCGGTACTATACAGCCTAAATTTATTTTGTCTGTTACTTTGATTTGTTCTTTGTCGTCCTACCCGGTTATGGCTTTTGTGGATTCGGGTGCTGCCCTGAATCTGATGGATTTGTCGTTTGCCAGGCGCTGTGGTTTTGTCCTGGAGCCTTTGGAATTTCCTATTCCTCTGAGGGGAATTGATGCTACGCCATTGGCTGAGAATAAGCCTCAGTATTGGACGCAAATGACCATGTGCATGACTCCCGTACATCAGGAGGTGATTTGCTTTCTTGTTCTGCATAATTTGCATGATGTTGTCGTTTTGGGTCTGCCATGGCTGCAAGCTCATAATCCAGTTTTAGATTGGAAAGCTATGTCTGTGTCAAGTTGGGGTTGTCAGGGAATTCATGGCGATACTCCGTTGGTGTCTATTGCTTCTTCCACTCCTTCTGAGGTCCCTGAGTTTCTGTCTGACTACCAGGATGTATTTGATGAGCCCAGGTCCAGTGCCCTGCCCCCTCATAGGGATTGTGACTGTGCTATAAATTTAATTCCTGGTAGTAAATTCCCTAAGGGACGACTTTTTAATTTGTCTATACCAGAGCATGCCGCGATGCGGAGTTATATAAAGGAGTCTTTGGAGAAGGGACATATTCGCCCATCCTCTTCCCCTCTTGGTGCAGAATTTTTTTTTGTGGCCAAGAAGGACGGTTCTTTGAGACCTTTTATAGATTATCGTCTTCTGAATAAAATTACAGTCAAATTTCAGTATCCTTTGCCACTATTGTCTGATTTGTTTGCTCGGATTAAGGGTGCCAGTTGGTTCACCAAGATATATCTCCGTGGTGCGTATAACCTTGTGCGCATTAAGCAGGGAGATGAATGGAAAACAGCATTTAATACGCCCGAAGGCCATTTTGAGTACTTAGTGATGCCTTTTGGACTCTCTAATGCTCCTTCTGTGTTTCAGTCCTTCATGCATGACATCTTCCGAGAATATCTGGATAAATTTATGATTGTTTATCTGGATGACATTTTGGTCTTTTTTGATGATTGGGAGTCCCATGTGAAGCAGGTCAGGATGGTGTTTCAGGTCCTACGTGCTAATGCTTTATTTGTGAAGGGCTCAAAATGCCTCTTCGGAGTACAGAAGGTCTCCTTTTTGGGTTTTATTTTTTCTCCTTCTACCGTGGAGATGGACCCAGTCAAGGTCCAGGCTATTCATGACTGGACTCAGCCCACGTCTGTTAAGAGTCTTCAGAAGTTCTTGGGTTTTGCTAATTTTTACCGTCGTTTCATCGCTAATTTTTCTAGCGTGGTTAAACCTTTGACGGATTTGACCAAGAAGGGTTCTGATGTGACTAATTGGTCTCCTGCGGCCGTGGAGGCCTTTCCGGAGCTGAAGCACCGGTTTTCTTCAGCTCCAGTCTTATGTCAGCCAGATGTCTCTCTCCCCTTCCAGGTCGAGGTTGATGCTTCTGAGATTGGAGCAGGGGCTGTTTTGTCGCAGAGAAGCTCTGATGGCTCTGTGATGAAGCCATGTGCTTTCTTTTCAAGAAAGTTTTCGCCTGCCGAGCGGAATTATGATGTTGGTAATCGGGAGTTGTTGGCTATGAAGTGGGCATTTGAGGAGTGGCGACATTGCCTCGAAGGAGCTAAACATCGTGTGGTGGTCTTGACTGATCACAAAAATCTGATTTACCTTGAATCTGCCAAGCGCCTGAATCCTAGACAGGCTCGTTGGTTGTTGTTTTTCTCCCGTTTCAACTTCGTGGTCTCATACCTGCCTGGTTTGAAGAACGTGAAAGCTGATGCACTTTCTAGGAGTTTTGTGCCTGACTCTCCGGGAGTTTCTGAGCCGGCTGGTATTCTCAGAGAGGGAGTGATTTTGTCTGCCATTTCCCCAGATTTGCGACGAGTGCTGCAGAAATTTCAGGCGGATAGACCTGACCGTTGTCCACCAGAGAGACTGTTTGTCCCGGATAGATGGACCAGCAGAGTTATTTCCGAGGTTCATTCTTCGGTGTTGGCGGTTCATCCTGGGATTTTTGGTACCAGAGATTTGGTGGCTAGGTCCTTCTGGTGGCCTTCCTTGTCGCGGGATGTGCGTTCCTTTGTGCAGTCTTGTGGGATTTGTGCTCGGGCTAAGCCTTGCTGTTCTCGTGCCAGCGGTTTGCTTTTGCCTTTGCCTGTTCCAAAAAGGCCTTGGACGCACATTTCCATGGATTTTATTTCGGATCTTCCAGTATCTCAGAAAATGTCTGTCATCTGGGTGGTGTGTGATCGTTTTTCCAAGATCGTCCATTTGGTGCCCTTGCCTAAGTTGCCTTCTTCCTCCGATTTGGTTCCTCTATTTTTTCAGAATGTGGTTCGCTTACACGGCATTCCTGAAAATATTGTGTCTGATAGAGGATCCCAGTTTGTGTCCAGGTTTTGGCGGACTTTTTGTGCTAAGATGGGCATTGATTTGTCTTTTTCGTCGGCCTTCCATCCTCAGACTAATGGCCAAACCGAGCAAACTAATCAGACGTTGGAAACTTATTTGAGATGTTTTGTTTCTGCTGATCAGGATGATTGGGTGAATTTTTTGCCTTTGGCCGAGTTTGCCCTTAATAATCGGGCTAGTTCTGCTACTTTGGTTTCGCCTTTTTTCTGCAATTCTGGTTTCCATCCTCGTTTTTCCTCGGGTCAGGTTGAGCCTTCTGACTGTCCTGGGGTGGATTCTGTGGTGGATAGGTTGCAGCAGATTTGGAACCATGTGGTGGACAATTTGAGGTTGTCACAGGAGAAGGCTCAGCGCTTTGCCAACCGCCGCTGCGGTGTGGGTCCCCAACTTCGTGTTGGGGATTTGGTGTGGCTGTCTTCTCGGTATGTTCCTATGAAGGTCTCCTCTCCTAAATTCAAGCCTCGCTTCATCGGTCCTTATAAGATCTTGGAAATCCTTAACCCGGTGTCTTTTCGTTTGGATCTTCCAGCATCGTTTGCCATTCATAATGTGTTCCATAGGTCTTTGTTGCGGAGGTATGTGGTACCTGTGTTTCCTTCTGTTGAGCCTCCTGCTCCGGTGCTGGTCGAGGGCGAATTGGAGTACGTAGTGGAGAAGATTTGGGATTCTCGTATCTCTAGACGGAGGCTTCAGTATTTGGTTAAGTGGAAGGGCTATGGTCAGGAGGATAATTCCTGGGTTGTCGCCTCTGATGTTCATGCCGCCGATTTGGTTCGTGCCTTCCACACGGCTCATCCTGATCGCCCTGGGGGTCTTGATGAGGGTTCGGTGACCCCTCCTCAAGGGGGGGGTACTGTTGTGAACTCTATTTTTGGGCTCCCTCTAGTGGTCACAAGCGGTACTGTGTAGTGTTGTCTTTCTGCAGGTTGCAGCATCAGCTGGTTCGTTATCCTTGGTTGGTTTCCTATTTAGCTCACCTGGATACTCAGTTCCTTGCCTGCTATCAATGTATTCAGTGCTCTTCAGATTCCTTGTGTCTACCTTGCTCCCAGTCTCTCCAAGACAAGCTAAGTTTTTGTTTGATCATTTTTTGATTATCAGCGTTCATTATGTTTTTAGTCCAGCTCGCTAAAATGTGATTTCCTCGCTTGCTGGTTGCTCTAGGGGACAGAGTTTCTCCCCCCACACCGTTAGTTGGTGTGGGGGTTCTTGAAATCTCAGAGTGGATATTTTGTAAGGGTTTTTTACTGACCGCATAGATTCCCTTTTATATTTTCTGCTATCTAGTATTAGTGGGCCTCATTTGCTGAATCTGCTTTCACCCCTGTGTTTGTGCCTTCCTCTTACCTCACCGTTATTATTTGTTGGGGGCTTCTATATCTTTGGGGATTATTTCTCTGGAGGCAAGAGAGGTCTTTCTTTCTCTCTAGGGGTAGTTAGTTCCTCAGGCTGGCTCGAGACGTCTAGGATTTTTAGGCACGTTCACCGGCTACTTCTAGTGTGTTTGGATAGGTTCAGATTTGCGGTCAGTCCAGTTTGCCACCTCCCTAGAGCTTGTCCTATGTTTGTTACTTAGCTGGAGTAATTTGTGATCCTCAACCACTAAGGATCATAACAGCTCCCAAGCCCTGCCCTCTGGGCCATAACCCTTCCAGTCCAACAAATAAAATATCTTGTCACGTACCACCTTGCACCCTAAAATAGCATTCACCTCGTAATCGTCTGTAGACTAACCCGATGTCCCAGCAGATGACTCAGAAAACTGGGACATGTATACGGGCTTCAAGAGGGACATATGAAAGGTGTCGGTAATACCTAGGCGTGGAGGAAGGGCCAGTCGGTTAACAGTTAACCTGTTCGACGACCTTGAAAGGACCTAAGTAGTGAGGTGCAAACTTAGTGGACTCAACACGCAGCCTGATGTTATGGGAGGAGAGCCACACTAAGTCACCAGGAGCAAAGGTCGGAGCGGGGTGCCGATGAGCATCGGCGGAGGACCTCTCCTTGGAGGCCCAAATGGCATCCTGAGTGCGGTCCCAAATGTCCCGTGCCTCCACAGCCCAGTCTGCCTCCCTGGAGTCGGCGGAAGACATGGGCATGGGCACAGGGACATGCGGATGCTGGCTGTAATTAAGGAGCATGGAATCTGACCGGTGGAGTCAGCTACAGCGTTGTTATGCGCAAACTCAGCCCATGGTAGCAAGGATGCCCAGTCATCCTGCCTGGCAGAAATAAAATGATGTAGATATGTGACCAGAGTCTGGTTGGCCCTCTCTACCAACCCATTAGTCTCGGGCTGATATGCCGAGGAGAGATTCAACTCAATACTGAGTAGTAGGGTTGAGCGAAACGGGTCGATCATTTTCAAAAGTCGCCGACTTTTGGCTAAGTCGGCGTCTCATGAAACCCGATCCGACCCCTGTGCTTGTCGGCCATGCGGTACGCGACTTTCGCGCCAAAGTCGCGTTTCAATGACGCGAAAAGCGCCATTTCTCAGCCAATGAAGGTGAACGCAGAGTGTGGGCAGCGTGATGACATAGATCCTGGTCCCCACCATCTTAGAGAAGGGCATTGCAGTGATTGGCTTGCTGTCTGCGGCGTCACAGGGGCTATAAAGGGGCGTTCCCGCCGACCGCCATCTTACTGCTGCTGATCTGAGCTTAGGGACAGGTTGCTGCCGCTTCATCAGAAGCAGGGAGAGCGTTAGGCAGGGTCCACTAACCACCAAACCGCTTGTGCTGCAGCGATTTCCACTGTCCAACACCACCTTCGGTGTGCAGGAACAGTGGAAGCTATTTTTTTTTTTTTTTCCCCTCAGCGCTGTAGCTCATTGGGCTGCCCTAGAAGGCTCCGTGATAGCTGTATTGCTGTGTGTACGCCACTGTGGAAACCAACTGCTTTTTTCAAAGCACATATCCTCTTGTTCCTTCCTTTCTGCACAGCTATCTTTTTTGTTTGTCCACACTTTTTATTTAATTTGTGCATCAGTCCACTCCTATTGCTGCCTGCCATACCTGGCTTACATTACTGCAGGGAGATAGTAATTGTAGGACAGTTTTTTTTTTTTTTTTGTTTTTTTTTTGTGGGAGATTAAGATTGGCATTTCTGCTACAGTGCCATCCCTGTGTGTGCCATCTCTCACTGAGTGGGCCATAGAAAGCCTATTTATTTTTTCCGTGATTTGTGTTCTAAAATCTACCTCAACACAGAAACACTACATCAATCAGTGGGAGAAAAATATTGGCCTCAGTCAGGGCTTGTGTGCCACTGCTGTGTGTGCGCTATCTCTCATTCAGTGGGCTATAGCAAGCCTATATTTTTTTTTTTTTTTTTTTTTTAATATTATTTGGTTTCAAAAGTCTCCCTGAAAAAAAAAAAAAACCTAAAAAAACAGTGGGAGAGTAATATTGCCCTTTCAGCTTGTGTGCCAGTCTTGACTCCTGGGTGTGCCACCTCTCTCCCTCTCATTCAGTGGGCCATAGAAAGCCTATTTATTTTTTTTTTTAAATATTATTGGGTTTCTAAAGTCTCCCTGAAAAAAACAAAAAATACATAAAAAAACAGTGGGAGAGTAATATTGCCCTTTCAGCTTGTGTGCCAGTCTTGACTCCTGGGTGTGCCACCTCTCTCCCTTTCATTCAGTGGGCCATAGAAAGCCTATTTATTTTTTCCGTGATTTGTGTTCTAAATTCTACCTCAACACAAAAACACTACATCAATCAGTGGGAGAAAAATATTGGCCTCAGTCAGGGCTTGTGTGCCACTGCTGTGTGTGCTATCTCTCATTCAGTGGGCTATAGCAAGCCTATTTTTTTTTTTTTTTTTTTTTTTTTTAATATTATTTGGTTTCTAAAGTCTCCCTGAAAAAAAAAAAAAACCTAAAAAAACAGTGGGAGAGTAATATTGCCCTTTCAGCTTGTGTGCCAGTCTTGACTCCTGGGTGTGCCACCTCTCTCCCTCTCATTCAGTGGGCCATAGAAAGCCTATTTTTTTTTTTTTTAATATTATTTGGTTTCTATTTCTCCCTGAAAAAAAAAAAAAAACCTAAAAAAACAGTGGGAGAGTAATATTGCCCTTTCAGCTTGTGTGCCAGTCTTGACTCCTGGGTGTGCCACCTCTCTCCCTCTCATTCAGTGGGCCATAGAAAGCCTATTTATTTTTTTTTTTAAATATTATTGGGTTTCTAAAGTCTCCCTGAAAAAACAAAAAATACATAAAAAAACAGTGGGAGAGTAATATTGCCCTTTCAGCTTGTGTGCCAGTCTTGACTCCTGGGTGTGCCACCTCTCTCCCTTTCATTCAGTGGGCCATAGAAAGCCTATTTTTTTTTTTTTTAATATTATTTGGTTTCTAATTCTCCCTGAAAAAAAAAAAAAAACCTAAAAAAACAGTGGGAGAGTAATATTGCCCTTTCAGCTTGTGTGCCAGTCTTGACTCCTGGGTGTGCCACCTCTCTCCCTCTCATTCAGTGGGCCATAGAAAGCCTATTTATTTTTTTTTTTAAATATTATTGGGTTTCTAAAGTCTCCCTGAAAAAACAAAAAATACATAAAAAAACAGTGGGAGAGTAATATTGCCCTTTCAGCTTGTGTGCCAGTCTTGACTCCTGGGTGTGCCACCTCTCTCCCTTTCATTCAGTGGGCCATAGAAAGCCTATTTTTTTTTTTTTTAATATTATTTGGTTTCTAATTCTCCCTGAAAAAAAAAAAAAAACCTAAAAAAACAGTGGGAGAGTAATATTGCCCTTTCAGCTTGTGTGCCAGTCTTGACTCCTGGGTGTGCCACCTCTCTCCCTCTCATTCAGTGGGCCATAGAAAGCCTATTTATTTTTTTTTTTAAATATTATTGGGTTTCTAAAGTCTCCCTGAAAAAACAAAAAATACATAAAAAAACAGTGGGAGAGTAATATTGCCCTTTCAGCTTGTGTGCCAGTCTTGACTCCTGGGTGTGCCACCTCTCTCCCTT
This sequence comes from Ranitomeya variabilis, assembly GCF_051348905.1. Taxonomy (NCBI): domain Eukaryota; kingdom Metazoa; phylum Chordata; class Amphibia; order Anura; family Dendrobatidae; genus Ranitomeya; species Ranitomeya variabilis. Next base: position 571,809,579 of record NC_135234.1, on the reverse strand, counting down.
TCATTCAGTGGGCCATAGAAAGCCTATTTTTTTTTTTTTTAATATTATTTGGTTTCTAATTCTCCCTGAAAAAAAAAAAAAAACCTAAAAAAACAGTGGGAGAGTAATATTGCCCTTTCAGCTTGTGTGCCAGTCTTGACTCCTGGGTGTGCCACCTCTCTCCCTCTCATTCAGTGGGCCATAGAAAGCCTTTTTTTTTTTTGGTTTTTTTAATATTATTTGGTTTCTAAAGTCTCCCTGAAAAAAACAAAAAAAACATAAAAAAACAGTGGGAGAGTAATATTGCCCTTTCAGCTTGTGTGCCAGTCTTGACTCCTGGGTGTGCCACCTCTCTCCCTTTCATTCAGTGGGCCATAGAAAGCCTATTTTTTTTTTTTTTAATATTATTTGGTTTCTAATTCTCCCTGAAAAAAAAAAAAAAACCTAAAAAAACAGTGGGAGAGTAATATTGCCCTTTCAGCTTGTGTGCCAGTCTTGACTCCTGGGTGTGCCACCTCTCTCCCTCTCATTCAGTGGGCCATAGAAAGCCTTTTTTTTTTTTGGTTTTTTTAATATTATTTGGTTTCTAAAGTCTCCCTGAAAAAAACAAAAAAAACATAAAAAACAGTGGGAGAGTAATATTGCCCTTTCAGCTTGTGCGCCAGTCTTGACTCCTGGTTGTGCCACCTCTCTCTCTCTAATTGTGGGCCATAGAAAGCCTTTTTTTTTTTTTTTTTTAATATTATTTGGTTTCTAAAGTCTCCCTGAGAAAAAAAAAAAAATAAATTAGGTGGGAGATTAATATTGACATTAGTGCTTGAGTGACAGTCCTGCGTGTGTGTCATCTCTGTGATTTTGTGCCACAGAAAACAGAGTGTGTAACATTGTGCCTGATTTTCCTTGTGGTCTCACCAACCTGTTAAGGGATATTGAAATCATACTGAAGTTATAGCTCACCGTGTAAGTTGTTTGATAGCAACAAATAAAGTTACTTTGGTTAAGATTTTAAAACAATGAGGAAGTCTGGTGCAAGAGGTCGTCGTGGGCGTTCATTGTCAGCTGGTAATGATGGTAGTGGTAGTGGAGCATCAGGTGGTCGTGGGGATAAAAATATTCCACCTAAGTCTGGAGCTGTGGAGCCAGTTTCGTCGTCAGGCTACACAAGGCCTCGAACGCTCTCTTTTCTGGGAGTAGGAAAACCGCTTTTAAAGGCGGAGCAGCAACAGCAAGTTTTGGCTTACATTGCAGACTCAGCCTCTAGCTCTTTTGCCTCCTCTTCCGAAACTGGTAAATGTAAAAGCAGCGCGTCGCTTGTGGATGTTCACGGTCAGGGACAAGTCGCTTCCTTGTCCTCCTCAGCAAAAACTACAACAAGAGAGAAGGATGCAGCAGGCGACACAACGGGTCACTCCATGGAGCTCTTTACACATACCGTCCCTGGCTTAGAAAGTGAAACATTTAACAGGCCATGCCCATTACAAGTATATTCTGACATGGAGTGCACTGATGCACAGCCACAGCCAGAGTACTATGCTGCTCCTTTGACTCAGACCACCACATTGCCCTCTCAGGGTACAGATCCACAATCAGACCCTGATGAGACTATGTTGCCCCGCCACGAACGCTATACCACCGACCGACACAGTGACACAGACGAAGTTGCACACGAGCTCGAAGAGGAGGTAATAGATGACCCAGTTATTGACCCCGATTGGCAGCCATTGGGGGAACAGGGTGCAGGCGGCAGTAGTTCAGAAGCGGAGGTGGAGGAGGGGCCGCAGCAGGCATCAACATCGCAACAGGTTCCATCTGCCGGGCCCGTATCTGGACCAAAACGCGTGTCAAAGCCAAAACCTGTTGGAGCACAGCGTTGCCATCCGGTTAAAGCTCAGTCTGCAATCCCTGAAAAGGGATCAGAGTCTAGGAAGAGTGCAGTCTGGCATTTTTTTAAACAACATCCAACTGATCAGCGCAAAGTCATCTGTCAAAAATGTTCAACTAGCTTAAGCAGAGGTCAGAATCTGAAAAGTCTAAATACTAGTTGCATGCATAGACACTTAACCACCATGCATTCTCAAGCCTGGACTAACTACCAAACGTCCCTCAAGGTTGTAGCACCCTCGGCCAATGAAGCTAGTCAGCAACGCAACATCCCTTCCGTCACTGTAAGGCCACCATTTTCCGCACCACCGGCAGTATCTGTGCAGGTTTCTTTGCCAGCCAAAAGCAGTCAGGGTCAGGGAATCACCAGTTTTGTAGGAGGAAATATTGCATGTAGGGCACCGGCGGAAACAATACCGTCTCCAACCGTCTCTCAGTCTGCCATGTCCACCGGCACACCCGAAAGTTCCACGATCTACAGCTCTCCAGTCCAGCTCACCCTACATGAGACTCTGGTTAGAAAAAGGAAGTACTTATCCTCGCATCCGCGTACACAGGGTTTTAACGCCCACATAGCTAGACTAATCTCGTTAGAGATGATGCCCTACCGGTTAGTTGAAAGCGAAGCTTTCAAAGCCCTGATGGAGTACGCTGAACCACGATACGAGCTACCCAGTCGACACTTTTTTTCCAGAAAAGCCATCCCAGCCCTGCACCAGCATGTTAAACAGCGCATCGTCCATGCACTCAGGCAATCTGTGAGTACAAAGGTGCACCTGACTACAGATGCATGGACCAGTAGGCATGGCCAGGGACGTTATGTGTCCATCACGGCACACTGGGTGAATGTGGTGGATGCAGGGTCCACAGGCGACATCAATTTAGGGACAGTTGTGCCTAGCCCACGGTCTAGGAAACAGTTGGCTGTAGGCGTTCGCACCCCCTCCTCCTCCTCCTCGTCCTCCTGCAGAAGCTACAGCTCTTCCACAGAACGCAGTCGGCCAACCACTCCATCGGCAGATGACACTGTTGCACACCAGTTGTCCCATTATGGGCCAGCTACTGCCAAGCGTCAGCAGGCTGTATTGGCTATGAAGTGTTTGGGCGACAACAGACACACCGCGGAAGTTCTGTCCGAGTTCTTGCAACAAGAAACGCAGTCGTGGCTGGGCACAGTAGATCTTGAGGCAGGCAAGGTAGTGAGTGATAACGGAAGGAATTTCATGGCTGCCATCTCCCTTTCCCAACTGAAACACATTCCTTGCCTGGCTCACACCTTAAACCTGGTGGTGCAGTGCTTATTGAAAACTTATCCTGGGTTCTCCGACCTGCTCCTCAAAGTGCGTGCACTTTGCTCACATATCCGACGTTCGCCTGTACACGCCAGCCGTATGCAAACCTATCAGCGGTCTTTGAACCTTCCCCAGCATCGCCTAATCATAGACGTTGCAACAAGGTGGAACTCAACACTGCACATGCTTCAGAGACTGTGCGAACAGAGGCGTGCTGTTATTTATTTGTGGGAGGATACACGGGCAGGCAGTAGGATGGCAGACATGGAGTTGTCAGGTGTGCAGTGGTCGAAGATACAAGACATGTGTCAAGTCCTTCAGTGTTTTGAGGAATGCACACGGCTGGTTAGTGCAGACAACGCCGTAATAAGCATGAGCATCCCCCTAATGCGTCTGCTGATGCAAAGTTTGACGCACATAAAGGAGCAGGCGTCTGCACCAGAGGAAGAGGGAAGCCTTGATGACAGTCAGCCATTGTCTGGTCAGGGCAGTGTACAGGACGAGGTAGCGGGCGAAGAGGAGGTGGAGGACGAGGAGGATGATGGGGATGAGTATATTTTTAATGCGGAAACTTTCACGGGGGCACAGGAAATTGGTTGCGTGTCACGGCCGGGTTCTGGTTTTTTGAGGGACACAAGTGACGTAGATTTGCCTGCAACTGCCCCTCAACCAATCACAACCGGAGATTTGACAACTGGAACTTTGGCCCACATGGCGGATTATGCCTTACGTATCCTAAAAAGGGACACACGCATTACGAAAATGATGAACGATGACGATTACTGGTTGGCCTGCCTCCTTGATCCACGCTATAAAGGCAAATTGCAAAATATTATGCCACATGAGAACTTGGAACTAATATTAGCAACCAAACAATCAACTCTTGTTGACCGTTTGCTTCAGGCATTCCCAGCACACAGCGCACGTGATCGTTCTCACACGAGCTCCAGGGGGCAGCAGACTAGGAGTGTTAGGGGTGCACACATCAGAAGTGGCGTTGGACAGAGGGGTTTTCTGACCAGGTTGTGGAGTGATTTTGCTATGACCGCAGACAGGACAGGTACTGCTGCATCAATTGAAAGTGACAGGAGACAACATTTGTCCAGTATGGTTACTAACTATTTTTCATCCCTTATCGATGTTCTCCCTCAACCGTCATTCCCATTTGATTACTGGGCCTCCAAATTAGACACCTGGCCAGAATTGGCAGAATATGCATTGCAGGAGCTTGCTTGCCCGGCAGCAAGTGTCCTATCAGAAAGAGTATTCAGTGCTGCAGGGTCAATATTAACCGAAAAAAGGACTCGTCTGGCTACCCAAAATGTTGACGATCTAACATTCATTAAAATGAACCACAACTGGATTTCAAAATCTTTTGCCCCACCTTGCCCGGCCGACACCTAGCTTTCCTATGAAAAGCTCTTGCCTGTGAATTACTTTTCTAATGTCTAATTTGCTGCTGCAGATTGTACAGCATACGACATGTTTACACCTCCCTAAATGGCCAAACTCCCCACACGGGGCCGTGGTATCGCGACTTGGCGCAAGCACCCGTGAGACTGCTGTTTGTCTGAAGAGGTGGGTGTGCTCGCTTTTGGTTGACGGCATTGCTACTGGGTCCCTCATAGTACAATGTAGTGTCTCTGGCGGTGGTGGTGCGCACCCAACGTCAGACACACCGTTGTAACATGAGTGGCCCTGGGGCGGTCCCGCCGGCCTCAAGAGAGTTCCCCCCTACCCCAGCTCAAACTGGGCTCTACTACGTGCAAAATTATGTCGCACAGCTCCACCAATCTTTAGTCTATTCGCTGACATCATTCAATGTCTGGCACTGACAATACAAATTTGTAGACATCTATGATGCAACTTAAAGTAGTCTGTGTCTGTGTCCTATATTGGCACCATTAAATAGTTACTGCCAAATTACTATGTCAGAAACACAGCAGATGAGCCCACCCCTGTACCTAAGTATGCCATCTTTTTTTTTGTTTTGGTTGTTTTGCGAGACATTAACATCTATTTATATTTTGGGAGTACTGGGACAGACACTCCTTGCACTACTCCTCCACTCAGCACCAAGCTGCCTGCCCGTGTATCCATGTAACCGCTGTAAAACTGCCATGAGCCTATTGTTTGTTATTTTAGGCCTTTGATAGCCTGTCTGCGGTCCCTACTCCTCCACTGACCACCAAGCTGCCTGCCCGTGTATCCATGTAACCGCTGTAAAACTGCCATGAGCCTATTGTTTGTTATTTTAGGCCTTTGAAGCCTTTCTGCGCTCCCTCCTTCCACTAGTCCTCCACTGACCAGACCACTGCTGCCCGTGTACCCCTGGAACCAATTTTAAAGTGCCTACAGCCAGCCCATTTTATTGTGTTAGGCCTTCGAAGCCTGTCTGCGGTCCATACTTCCACTAGTCCTCCACTGACCAGACCACTGCTGCCCGTGTACCCCTGGAACCAATTTTAAAGTGCCTACAGCCAGCCCATTTTATTGTGTTAGGCCTTCGAAGCCTGTCTGCGGTCCATACTTTAAATACTCCTCCACTCACCACCAAGCTGCCTGCCCGTGTATCCATGTAACCGCTGTAAAACTGCCATGAGCCTATTGTTTGTTATGTTAGGCCTTTGATAGCCTGTCTGCGGTCCCTACTTTAAATACTCCTCCACTCACCACCACCAAGCTGCCTGCCCGTGTATCCATGTAACCGCTGTGAAACTGCCATGAGCCTATTGTTTTTTTATGTTAGGCCTTTGATAGCCTGTCTGCGGTCCCTACTTTAAATACTCCTCCACTCACCACCACCAAGCTGCCTGCCCGTGTATCCATGTAACCGCTGTAAAACTGCCATGAGCCTATTGTTTGTTATTTTAGGCCTTTGAAGCCTTTCTGCGCTCCCTCCTTCCACTAGTCCTCCACTGACCAGACCACTGCTGCCCGTGTACCCCTGGAACCAATTTTAAAGTGCCTACAGCCAGCCCATTTTATTGTGTTAGGCCTTCGAAGCCTGTCTGCGGTCCATACTTCCACTAGGCCTCCACTGACCAGACCACTGCTGCCCGTGTACCCCTGGAACCAATTTTAAAGTGCCTACAGCCAGCCCATTTTATTGTGTTAGGCCTTCGAAGCCTGTCTGCGGTCCATACTTCCACTAGGCCTCCACTGACCAGACCACTGCTGCCCGTGTACCCCTGGAACCAATTTTAAAGTGCCTACAGCCAGCCCATTTTATTGTGTTAGGCCTTCGAAGCCTGTCTGCGGTCCATACTTTAAATACTCCTCCACTCACCACCAAGCTGCCTGCCCGTGTATCCATGTAACCGCTGTAAAACTGCCATGAGCCTATTGTTTGTTATGTTAGGCCTTTGATAGCCTGTCTGCGGTCCCTACTTTAAATACTCCTCCACTCACCACCACCAAGCTGCCTGCCCGTGTATCCATGTAACCGCTGTAAAACTGCCATGAGCCTATTGTTTGTTATGTTAGGCCTTTGATAGCCTGTCTGCGGTCCTTACTTTAAATACTCCTCCACTCACCACCTAGCTGCCTGTGTATCCATGTAACCGATGTAAAACTGCCATGACTGCCTACTGTTTGTTATTTTAGGCCTTTGATAGCCTGTCTGCGGCCCCTACTTGCAATACTCCTCCACTGACCACAATGCTGCCTGGAGTGCCTGCCTGTGTATCCATGTAACCGATGTAAAACTGCCATGACTGCCTACTGTTTGTTATTTTAGGCCTTTGATAGCCTGTCTGCGGCCCCTACTTGCAATACTCCTCCACTGAGCACAATGCTGCCTGGAGTGCCTGCCTGTGTATCCATGTAACCGATGTAAAACTGCCATGACTGCCTACTGTTTGTTATTTTAGGCCTTTGATAGCCTGTCTGCAGCCCCTACTTGCAATACTCCTCCACTGACCACACCAATGCTGCCCGTGTACCCCTGGAACCTATTTAAAAGTTCATAGAGCCTAGTTATATATTTTATTTACTATTAATAAGGCCATGATGGACTACGCTGTACCACGCTACAAGCTAACCAGTCGACACTTCTTTTGCGAGAAAAGCCATCCCAACCCTCCACCAGCATGTAGAAGACCGCATTGTCCATGCACTCTGGCAATCTGTGAGTACAAAGGTGCACCTGACAACAGACGCATGGACCTGTAGGCATGGCCACGGAAGATTACGTGTCCATTACGGCGCAATGGGTTAATGTGGTGGATGCATGGTCCACAGGGGACAGCCTACTAAGTCTGTCTGCAGTCCCTAATTCAAATTGTCCTCCACTGTCTAAATCGGAACTTCCACCTTCTGGCTTTCGGCCTATAGTATCAGAAATTAAACTGCATTTGGCCTTCAACTTTGGTTAGGGCCTACTAACGGCTTCTGCCCCTCCCTGGTGTTGTCCTCAACTAAATAAAGCTGAGCTTCAACCTTCCGGCTCTCATTATGTGGTTTTAAAAAAAAAAATGGTGGTTAGGGCCTACTAACGGCTTCTGCCCCTCCCTGGTGTTGTCCTCAACTAAATAAAGCTGAGCTTCAACCTTCCGGCTCTCATTATGTGGTTTAAAAAAAAAAAATGGTGGTTAGGGCCTACTAACGGCTTCTGCCCCTCCCTGGTGTTGTCCTCAACTAAATAAAGCTGAGCTTCAACCTTCCGGCTCTCATTAAGTGGTTTTAAAAAAAAAAAAAATGGTGGTTAGGGCCTACTAACGGCTTCTGCCCCTCCCTGGTGTTGTCCTCAACTAAATAAAGCTGAGCTTCAACCTTCCGGCTCTCATTAAGTGGTTTTAAAAAAAAAAAAAATGGTGGTTAGGGCCTACTAACGGCTTCTGCCCCTCCCTGGTGTTGTCCTCAACTAAATAAAGCTGAGCTTCAACCTTCCGGCTCTCATTAAGTGGTTTTAAAAAAAAAATGGTGGTTAGGGCCTACTAACGGCTTCTGCCCCTCCCTGGTGTTGTCCTCAACTAAATAAAGCTGAGCTTCAACCTTCCGGCTCTCATTATGTGGTTTAAAAAAAAAAAATGGTGGTTAGGGCCTACTAACGGCTTCTGCCCCTCCCTGGTGTTGTCCTCAACTAAATAAAGCTGAGCTTCAACCTTCCGGCTCTCATTAAGTGGTTTTAAAAAAAAAATGGTGGTTAGGGCCTACTAACGGCTTCTGCCCCTCCCTGGTGTTGTCCTCAACTAAATAAAGCTGAGCTTCAACCTTCCGGCTCTCATTAAGTGGTTTTAAAAAAAAAAAAAATGGTGGTTAGGGCCTACTAACGGCTTCTGCCCCTCCCTGGTGTTGTCCTCAACTAAATAAAGCTGAGCTTCAACCTTCCGGCTCTCATTAAGTGGTTTTAAAAAAAAAATGGTGGTTAGGGCCTACTAACGGCTTCTGCCCCTCCCTGGTGTTGTCCTCAACTAAATAAAGCTGAGCTTCAACCTTCCGGCTCTCATTAAGTGGTTTTAAAAAAAAAAAAAATGGTGGTTAGGGCCTACTAACGGCTTCTGCCCCTCCCTGGTGTTGTCCTCAACTAAATAAAGCTGAGCTTCAACCTTCCGGCTCTCATTAAGTGGTTTTAAAAAAAAAATGGTGGTTAGGGCCTACTAACGGCTTCTGCCCCTCCCTGGTGTTGTCCTCAACTAAATAAAGCTGAGCTTCAACCTTCCGGCTCTCATTAAGTGGTTTTAAAAAAAAAAAAAATGGTGGTTAGGGCCTACTAACGGCTTCTGCCCCTCCCTGGTGTTGCCCTCAACTAAATAAAGCTGAGCTTCAACCTTCTGCTCCAAATTACCATTTTAAAAAATGCAATAGGCTTTTCCGGCCTACTAAAGGTGTCTGCCCCTCCCTGGTGTTGTCCTCAACTGAACAAAGCTGAGCTTCCACATTCTGGCTTTCGCCCTATACTATCAGATATTAAACTGCATTTGGCCTACTAGTGTGGTTAGGCCCTTGAAACAGTGTCTGCTGCTCTTGGGTTTGCTACTCCACTGAACAAAGCAATGCCGCCTGTTTAGTCCTGTTACCAATTTTGAACTGCATGTAGCCTACTTTATTCTTTGGCCCTATATCTGTTTCCTCCTCATCCTGCCCATTGCCCAGCCACTGCTAAATGAGTCTGCTGGTACATTGACCTAGACCACTACATTCCCCTTGTACTCTACACAGCCAGAATCTGTCCCTGCTGAAAGTAAGGTTCCCCTTCCCGCATGTTATACCACCTTACACAGGGACAAAGAGGAAGGTGCAGATGAAAGTGCAGGTTCCTTCATCAGGTGGGGGGGCATACTCGTTGGCGACGTCACTGGCACAGGGCCCCTCAGAGTACGCAAAAGTGTCGCTGCTGGTGGGAGGCGCCCCCGCCATGCAAACACACCGCCGTACTTTGAGGGGCCCTGTGCCAGTGGCAATGCGAACGAGTGGGCCCCCCCTGCTTGCTCAGGATCACAGCACTTGCAACTTTTAAATACTTACCTTTCCCTGCAACACCGCCGTGACGTAGTCCGCATTTCCTGGGCCCACGAAAAACTTGAGCCAGCCCTACTCCCCCCACAACTTTCCCCCAATTCCCTATGCCCAACTATTATTATACAGTTAATTAAGATTGGCAAGCTTCAGAAACAAGAATGGATGTTTTTGGCATTAAAATGGGCACTGTAGGTGTTTTCCTGGCCTCCACTCACTGCCGACTATGCTTCCCCATTGACTTGCATTGGGTTTCGTGTTTCGGTCGATCCCCGACTTTTAGCGATAATCGGCCGACTGCACTCGACTCGACTCTGGACAAAATCGGGTTTCCCAAAACCCTACTCGATCTTAAAAAAATGAAAGTCGCTCAACCCTACTGAGTAGACGACAAAGCTCTCTCCAGAATCGAGATGCAAACTGGGGACCCCGGTCACTGAAAATTTTGTCTGGCATACCGTGTAGGCGAAAGATATGTTTGATGAACAACGCTGCCAGAGCCCGTGCAGAAGGTAGCAGTGGAAGAGGCACCAAGTGCACCATTTTGGAAAAATGGTCGGTGATCACCCAGATAATGGTGCAGCTACAAGACTTGGGTAAGCCCACCACAAAATCCATCCCGACCATCTCCCAGGGCCTGTCCACCACCGGCAGGGAGTAAAGGAACCCAGCTGGCCATTGCCGAGGAGACTTGTTCTTGGCGCAGGAGACACACGCCCGAACATAGTCTGCGACTTCACGAGCCATATTCGGCAACCAGTATTTCCTTGCAAGTAGTTCAGATGTCCTTTTGGACCCAAAATGTCCACCCACCCTGGATGAGTGAGCCCAAGAGAGAACCTCCGGACACAGACTGGATGGTACAAAAGTCTTGTCCAGAGGCACAGACTCTAGCGAAACCGGGGCCACAGTTCTCAGGCTCTCGGTGGGGACAATAAGCCGAGGCGCCTCTTCCTCCTCCTCAGATGATACAACGGAGCGAAAGAGAGCATCGGCATGAATGTTCTTCTCCCCGGAAAGAAGATGGAGGGTGAAATGGAACCGGGAGAAGAACAAGGACCATCTGGTCTGGCGAGAATTTAACCGCTGGGCTGTTTGCAAGTACACAATTCTTGTGGTCTGAGAAGACTTGGAAGGGAAAACGAGCCCCCTCCAAGAGATGTCTGCACTCTGAGAAGGCCAACTTCATGGCTAGCAACTCCCTGTCCCCGATGGAATAATTAATCTCCCCTGGTGAGAAGGTCTTAGAAAAGAAGAAGCAAGGATGCTTCCGACCTTGAGCATCCTTTTGGAAAAGGACTGCTCCAGTACCAACGGATGAGGCATCCACCTCCATTATAAATGGCTTATCTACATCGGGGTGATTTAGGATGGGAGCGCTAGCAAAGTGTGACTTAATGGAGTGAAAGGCCTTGGGGACCTCCTCAGACCACAATTTGGGATTTGCTCCCTTCTTGGTGAGGGCAACCAAGGGAGCTACCAAAGTTGAGAAGTGTGGAATGAACTGGCGATAGTAATTAATGAACCCCATAAAGCGCTGCACCGCTTTAAGAGAATGGCGTTCCTGCCAGTCCATCACAGCCTGTAGTTTGGCAGGATCCATAGCCAATCCCTGGGCGGAGATGATATAGCCCAGGAAAGGTATGGACTCCTGCTCAAACACACATTTCTCCAACTTTGCTTAGAGGGAATTTGCCCGTAAGAGGTCGAAGACTCTGGAAACATCTCTCCGGTGGGAGACAATATCTGGAGAGTAGATGAGAACTTCATCCAGATAGACTACGATCGAGGTGGAGAGCATATCCCGGAAGATGTCATTCACAAAGTCTTGGAAAATGGCTGGGGCATTAGAGAGCCTGAAGGGCATCACCAGATATTCATAGTGCCCATCCCTGGTGTTAAAAGCCGTCTTCCATTCGTCCCCCTCACAGATGCGAATCAGGTTGTAAGCACCCCGCAGATCTAGTTTAGCAAATACCCTTGCTCCCCGAAGCCTATCAAAGAGCTCAGATATCAGGGGCAGGGGATACTTGATCTTAACGGTGATGGCGTTATGACCCCTGTAATCTATGCATGGACATAGTTCCCCGCTCTTTTTTTAATTGTTTTATTTTGAATGGGATGTGATTTGAACTTTAATTTTTTTATTTTTTTAACATTTTCTTTTACTTTTGACATGCTTCAATAATCACCATGGAAGACTAGAAGCTGCGGTAACCCGATCGGCTCTGCTACATACAGGGGATGATCAGATCGCCTGTATGTAGCAGAATTGCTGACTTGTTATAAGCACCGACCACTGGGCGGCACTCATAACAATCCAGCAGTGACAACCATAGAGGTCTGCTGGAGACCACTGGTTGTCATGCTAACCCATCGGTGACCCGCAATGACGTGATGGGGTCACCGATGGGGGGATTTCCAGCGCTCTTGCCAGAAGCACATAGTAAATGCCACTGTCAGAGTTTTACAGTGGCATTTAACTAGTTATCAACCATAGGTGGATAGCGATTCCACAGGTGGCTGTCAGAGGCACATGTAAGCTATTTAAAACAGCTGACACGTGCCGGAAAAAATGTGGGCTCAGCACCAAAGCCCACATCAAAGGGAAGGTGTCCAACATTGGCGTACTATTACGCCTGATGTCGGAAAGGGGTTAAACTAATTAGTCTTTTTGCATACAAGTTTATCAGCATGGCCCAATTAGACTTAACAATCTTTATTTACTCTTCCTTGCTGTTTTCCTCCAAATCTATCTAATTGCGAAGGCATCTCCTGTGTACAGCGAAGTCAAATAAACAGATTTTCAATTAGATTCAGACCTGGGTTTCATGCTAGGTCATTCCAAAACTTTGATTTTCTTCTGGTGAAGTCATTCTTTTGCTTAGAGTCTGTGTCATTCTAAAAAGTGAAATTTCTTTCCATCTTAAGCTTTTTAGCAAAGGCCTGAAGGTTTTGTTGCAAAATTGGCTGATATTTGGAACTGTTCATAATTCCCTCCACTTGGACTAAATCCCCAGTTTCAGCTGCTGAAAAACAGCCCAAAAACATAATAATGCTTTCACCATGATTCACTGTGGCTATGGTGCTCTTTTGGTGATGTGCAGTGTTGGCTTTAGGCAAACATACCTTTTGGAATTAAGGCCAAAAAGTTCAACCTAGGTTTCATCAGACAATAACACGTTTTCCCACCTGATTTGGAAGACAAAACGCCAACATCAACTGCATGGTTTTGCCAAAATATAGCCAGAATTGGATGTTTTTCTTTGTAGGAAGCACGGTGGCGCAGTGGTTAGCACTGCAGCCTTGCAGCGCTGGAGTCCTGGGTTCTAATCCCACCTTGGACAAAATCTGCAAAGAGTTTGTATGTTCTCTCCGTGTTTGCGTGGGTTTCCTCCAGGTACTCCGGTTTCCTCCCACATTCCAAAGACATACTGATAAGGAATTTAGATTGTGAGCCCCATCGGGGACAGCGATGATAATGTGTGCAAATTGTAAAGCACTGCGGAATATGTTAGCGCTATATAAAAATAAAGATTATTATTATTAGGAAAAGGATTCCATCTTGTCCATTTATCCAACAGGCCAGAGATAAGAAGAATAAGGAGACACATGCACTACACAACCATGCAGTTGATGTAGGTGTTTTGACTGCTTCCCATATCTAATAATCTTTTTGCCTTTACATAAATTGCAGAGGGTTATCCAGATCTAAATAATATCACTGTTTTGCCAAATTTAAACCATTTTATGACTGTTTTCACAGTGTATATCACATGCTTTGGAATTTTTTTGTAACCTTCTGACTGATAAATTTCAGCAATTAGATTATTTTGCTGTGTTGCAAGCTCTTTACAGACAATGGCTATTGCTGTAAACTGTAACTATGAAAATGTCAGGAATATCCTACTAAAATAGCTAAAGTGTATATAGGCTTAATCAGAATCATTTTACATGATGGCAGCTGTGTAACTTCTGTTAATTAACATGAGTTTAGCTAATTCTGAAAACATCCAGAAGAGGGTGTTCACATTTAAAAGTTTTGAAATGATTCTTCTTAATTTGATTGTTTTGCATGACAAAAACTAGCATTTAAACAGAGGAATATAGGCTTTTTATAACCACTGCATTTTATTACATTAGATATTGTCACGCTCATACCCAGACTGGATGGAGCGAGTGATGGGATTGTGGCCCCACTGTGCCACAAACCAGAATACCCTGGAAGGGGCATGACTAAGCAGCTACCTTGGTGTTCACTGGAGCCTCTGATGATGAGGTCAGACTTGTGCAGCAGGTAGCTGCCAGGTACCACTCCAGGGCGGTGTCTGGCTGTGGCAGCTGATCCCACTGAGGGACTGAACACTATTAACAGGTGGGAGCAGGTATGGACGAACATGACTGGTACTCTGGCAGGCACAGCTGGCACTCTGGCAGGCAGGCACGACTGGCACTCTGGCAGGTAGGTGGGCATGACTGGTACTCTAGGCAGGCAGGTGGGCACGGCTGGCACTCTAGGCAGGCAGGCGGGCATGGCTGGCACTCTGGCAGGCAGGCAATCACAGCTGGCACTCAGGAAGGCGGGCATGGCTGGCACTCTAGGCAGGCAGGCACGGCTAGCGTGACTGGAACTGGTTCGGGTAGGACAGGAACATAAGCAGGTATGTGTAGAATAAGGGAACAGGTAGGGACCAGTTCAGACTAGAGGCATAAAGGAACAGGTAAGAACTAGACTTGAGGGACAAGGACACACAGGGCACGGAGCGGAAGCAAAGCTGCAGGATACGTAGAGCAGAGCCACAGGTAAACGTGAGCAGAGCAGAACCGCAGGTAGCAGCAAGCAGAGCAGAGCCGCAGGTAGCGGTGAGCAGGGAAAAGCCATGAGTAGCGGCGAGCAGAGCCACAGGTACGGAGAGCAGAGCAGAGCCGCAGGTTGTGGAGCAAAGAGCAGAACCGCAGGTAGCGGCGAGCAAAGCCGCAGGTAGCAGTGAGCCGAGCAAAGCCGCAGGTTGCGGCGCAAGGAGCAGATCTGCAGGTTGGGGAGCAAAGAGCAGAGCCACAGGTTGCGGAGCAAAGAGCAGAGCCACAGGTTGCGGAGCTAAGAGCAGAGCCACAGGTTGCAGAGAAAAGAACAGAGCCCCAGGTTATGGAGCAAAGAGCAGAGCCGCAGGTTGCGGAGCAAAGAGCAGAGCCGCAGGTTGCGGAGCAAAGAGCAGAAGGAGTGAACACAAGGAAACGCACAACAGGATTGGAAAGGGTACACACAGGGATACAAATGGACACAGGTATAGGACTTGGTTCAGACAAGGTCAGGTATGGGATAAGGTACAGGAACAAGGATTCAGACCAAGGTAAGCAGCCCACTGGGAAGGCAGAAACGAGAGACACAGGACACAGGTACAGGCCAGAGTACGAAACCCACCTGGGTGGCTGAAACAAGAGATAAATCAAGACAGGACCTGGCAACACAGCAGCAAGACACTAACTGAGGAAGTACGTTGCTCAGGCATCCCCTAGGGGTGGGAATGCCTTAAGTACCTGATGCCTCCTGGCAATTGGCAGGGGACACATTAGGAAGGTGCACACAGTCTCTATAAGACACAGGAAATGCCATGTCCACCACCTTAAACATAAGCCAGGAGGTATGCAGCAAGCAAGGAAATGAAGCTAAAGCATAGAGCCAGCAGAGGACAGAACTCACAGCATGGCCCGAAGTGGTGAGTAAGATGGTGTATCTGCCTGAAGTGAGATGGAAAGCCATGTGGTGATGCTGGCAGGAACATTACAGATATCTCATTAGGTATTCAAGTTATGACACATTATATACACTTATCATTTATCCATATTGGTGAATATGCGGGGGGTGACTTTGACCAATCACAAAAATAGTGGTCCCATGCTCTCCTTTTGAATTTAGTGTAAGTTGTGAACTTGCATTTGCACTCTTTTCAAATTTCATAATACTGACAGAGATGTAATCATTTTTCTCGATTATTAGTATAATCAGACTATTCTTTCAACAAGAAAATATGTTTTCTTGGTATTTATTGTGTATTTTTATTGAGTCTTACCAGGTCAAAATGAGTAAATTGCCCTCAATTACATGAAAGCGTACAATTGTTTAATTCATTTATGTTATACAACAATTTATTGACTTTTGTAACTCTTCTTGTTGACAACAAAAGTAATTAATTATTGGAACTTTTAATTATTCCAGACTTAAGATTTAGTTATTCCTTTCAGTAAATTACATGTCTGTTTGTTATGCTTTAATCAAAGTAAAATCAATTTGTCAACTGAGTTAATACCAATTTGAAAAAAAAAATTCATTATTTGAAATCAATTTCAAAAGTCAAAAATTTAATTGTTAACATATGACATTTAACAACAATAATCTATTGTGTTGTGTATTAGGTCAGTATCGTCAGTTATACAAGGAACACACAGGGAAATTTCCATTTTTAAACTAAAACAATGTATCCAATCTTATTGATTTGCTAGCATGCAGTAGTGATACACATTAGGCTCTAACAATATCTACATATAGAAAGTTCTTCACAGTCAAGTACCTTTCCACAAGGCTTGAAAGGTCATCTGCATTCTGGAGATCTCCTTGGGCAAACCAGCTTTACATGGACTTCGGTAAACACGTGCATAAACATAAATCCCTAGCCTTGTCCAGGTGCTAACTAAACAGAACAGACCCTAGCTACTCACACATGGCTGACCTAGCCCCAGCACGGTCAAACAAAACAGCTATTGTCTATAGAAAATACTGATACTTGCAGTTTGGTGCACACGCCCTGTGCAGACTCTTCTCCAAGAGATTCTGGCTTGTGTTGTGAATTCCGTTCTTGGGCTCCATCCTGTGGTTGCGAATGGTATTTTTGGGAGTTCTGCTCTTGGGCTCCCTCTGGTGGTTTCAAGTGGAACTTAGCAGCTGCTTTCACTAATCGGTTCCCTGGCCTTGTTATTTAACTGGGCTTTTGGCTGTAGGGGATGCCAGCTGTCAATGTTTCTTCCTGTGGATTCAGTCCTTTCCTGGAAGTTCTCTGTTGGCCAGTCCATTTCAGCTTAAGATAAGTTCTGCTAGTTTTTTGGTGTTTTCCTGCTTTTGACCTTCTGTTCAGTTTAAGTTATGTCTCTTTTGTCCAGCTTGTCATTATGAAATATTCCGGCTAGTTGGAAGCTCTGGGGTGCAGATTTGCCCCTCCACACCGTGAGTTGGTGTGGAGGTTATTTTTGTAAACTCTGTGTGGACTTTTAGTTTTTATACTGACCGCACAGTAGCCTTTTCTATCTCTGTCTATTTAGATAGTTTTGGCCTCCTTTGCTAAAATCTAGTTTCATTTCTGAGTTTGTCATTTCCCTCTTCACTCACCGTTAATATTTGTGGGGGGCTATCCTTCCTTTGGGGGTTTCTCTGAGGCGAGATAGTTTTCCGTTTCCATCTTCAGGGGTAGCTAGTTCTTAGGCTGTGAAGAGGCGTCTAGGCAGAGATAGGAACGCTCCACGGCTATTTCTAGTGTTGGTGTTAGGAGTAGGGATTGCGGTCAGTAAAGCTACCACCTCCTCAGAGCTTGTACATTATTTGTTTACCCATCAGGTCATTTCTGTGCTGCTCCGTAATCACTAGGTCATATCAGTGATTTCTGTCTGTGGAGCTGCCACCTCCTCTGAGCTTGTCCATGATTGGTTTTACCCACCAGGTCATCTCAGTACCGCTCCGTAACCACCAGGTCATAACAGTACAGCTGGCCCACAATGTGTTAAATGCATCTCAAAAGAGGGAAGAGAAAGTTCTGAGTCATTTTTTTCTTGTTGCTTGTTTCGTCTTTTTTTTCCCCTTGATTTTTGGATGGTGCAGGAGCTTGGTGCTGATATGGAGGTTCAGGGTCTGTCTGCGCGTGTTGATCATCTCGCTGCAAGGGTACAGAGTATCCAAGATTATGTTGTTCAAACTCCTGTTTCTGAGCCTAGAATTCCTATCCCTGATTTGTTTTCTGGGGATAGATCTAGGTTTCTGAACTTTAAAAATAATTGCAGATTGTTTTTTGCTCTGAGACCCCGTTCCTCTGGTGACCCCATTCAGCAGGTGAAGATTGTTATTTCTCTGCTGCGTGGCGACCCGCAGGATTGGGCATTCTCCCTTGAGCCAGGAGATCCTGCATTGCTCAATGTAGATTCATTTTTTCAAGCACTTGGATTGCTTTATGACGAACCCAATTATGACGAACCCAATTCTGTGGATCAGGCAGAAAAAATTTTGCTGGCTCTGTGTCAGGGTCAGGAAGCGGCAGAGATATATTGTCAGAAATTTAGAAAGTGGTCTGTGCTTACAAAATGGAATGAGGATGCCCTGGCGGCCATTTTCAGAAAGGGTCTTTCTGAAGCTCTTAAAGATGTTATGGTGGGGTTTCCCACGCCTGCTGGTTTGAACGAATCAATGTCTCTGGCCATTCAGATTGATCGGCTCCTACGTGAACGCAAGGTTGTGCACCATATGGCGGTGTCCTCTGGGCAGAGTTCTGAGCCTATGCAATGTGATAGAGTTTTGACGAGAGCAGAACGGCAGGAGTTCAGACGTCAGAATGGGCTGTGTTTTTACTGTGGTGACGCTACTCATGCTATCTCTGACTGCCCGAAGCGAAGTAAGAAGGTTGCTAGGTCGGTTACCATCAGTACTGTAAAGCCTAAATTTCTCATGTCTATTACCCTGATTTGCTCATTGTCGTCCTTTTCTGTAATGGCTTTTGTGGACTCTGGTGCTGCCCTGAACTTAATGGACCTAGAATTTGCCAAGCGCTGTGGTTTTTCCTTGGAGCCTTTGCAGAATCCTATTCCCTTGAGGGGGATTGATGCTACGCCATTGGCCAAGAATAAACCTCAGTACTGGACACAGTTAGCCATGAACATGGCTCCAGCACATCAGGAAAATATTCGCTTTTTGGTGTTGCATAATTTGCATAATGTGGTTGTGCTGGGGTTTCCATGGTTACAGGTACATAATCCAGTGCTGGATTGGAAATCTATGTCTGTGACTAGTTGGGGTTGTCAGGGGATACATAGTGACATTCCTCTGATGTCAATTTCCTCGTCCCCTTCTTCTGAAGTTCCTGAGTTTTTGCGGATTTCCAGGATATATTTGAGGAGCCTAAATCTAGTCCTCTGCCTCCTCATAGGGACTGTGATTGCGCTATTAATTTGATTCCTGGCTGTAAGTTCCCTAAGGGTCGACTTTTCAATCTGTCTGTGCCAGAGCATGCCGCTATGCGGACTTATGTAAAGGAGTCCTTGGAGAAGGGGCATATTCGCCCGTCTTCGTCACCGTTGGGAGCGGGGTTCTTTTTTGTTGCCAAGAAGGATGGCTCCTTGAGGCCCTGTATAGATTATCACCTTCTCAATAAGATCACGGTCAAATTCCAGTACCCTTTGCCTTTGCTCTCTGATTTGTTTGCTCGGATTAAAGGGGCTAGCTGGTTTACCAAAATTGACCTTCGAGGGGCGTATAATCTGGTCCGCATCAAACAGGGTGATGAATGGAAAACAGCATTTAATATGCCCGAAGGCCATTTTGAATATCTTGTGATGCCTTTCGGGCTCTCTAATGCTCCATCTGTGTTTCAGTCCTTTATGCATGATATTTTCCGGGAGTATCTGGATAAATTTATGATTGTATATTTGGATGATATTTTGTTTTTTTCCGATGATTGGGAGTCTCATGTGAAGCAAGTCAGGATGGTATTTCAGATTCTTCGTGCTAATACACTGTTTGTGAAGGGGTCTAAGTGCCTTTTCGGAGTTCAGAAGGTTTCTTTTCTGGGGTTCATTTTTTCTCCCTCGACTATTGAAATGGACCCTGTTAAGGTCCAGGCTATTTATGATTGGACTCAACCTACATCTGTGAAGAGCCTTCAGAAATTTTTGGGCATTACTAATGTTTATCGCCGCTTCATTGCTAATTTTTCTACTGTGGTTAAACCTTTGACCGATTTGACCAAGAAAGGTGCAGATGTGGTGAATTGGTCCTCTGCGGCTGTGGAGGCCTTTCAGGAGCTTAAGAGTCATTTTACTTCTGCCCCTGTGTTGCGTCAGCCAGATGTTTCTCTCCCTTTTCAGGTTGAGGTTGACGCTTCTGAGATTGGGGCAGGAGCGGTTTTGTCTCAGAGAAGTTCTGATGGCTCTGTGTTGAAGCCGTGTGCTTTCTTCTCCAGAAAGTTTTTGCCTGCTGAGCGTAATTATGATGTCGGCAATCGGGAGTTGTTGGCTATGAAGTGGGCATTCGAGGAGTGGCGACATTGGCTTGAGGGAGCCAAGCATCATGCTGTGGTCTTGACCTATCATAAAAATCTGATCTACCTTGAGTCGGCCAAGCGGTTGAATCCTAGACAGGCTCGGTGGTCTTTGTTTTTCTCCCATTTTGATTTTGTGGTCTCGTATCTTCTGGGATCTAAGAATGTGAAGGCTGATGCCCTGTCTAGGAGTTTTTTGCCTGATTCTCCTGGAGTCCGTGAGCCGACTGGTATTCTCAAGGAGGGGGTGATACTTTCTGCTATCTCCCCTGATTTGCGGCGGGTGCTTCAGAAGTTTCAGGCTGATAGACCCGACCGCTGTCCTGTGGGGAAATTGTTTGTTCCTGATGGTTGGACTAGTAAGGTGATTTCCGAGATTCATTGTTCGGTGTTGGCTGGTCATCCTGGGATCTTTGGTACCAGAGATTTGGTTGCCAGGTCCTTTTGGTGGCCTTGTTTGTCACGGGATGTGTGTTCCTTCGTGCAGTCCTGTGGGATCTGTGCCCGGGCTAAGCCCTGCTGTTCTCGTGCTAGTGGGTTGCTTTTGCCTTTGCCTATCCCTGAGAGGCCTTGGACGCATATTTCCATGGATTTTATTTCTGATCTTCCTGTTTCTCAGAAGATGTCTGTCATCTGGGTGGTTTGTGACCGGTTTTCTAAAATGGTCCATTTGGTACCTTTGCCTAAGTTGCCTTCCTCCTCTGATTTGGTTCCTTTGTTTTTCCAGCATGTGGTTCGTTTGCATGGTATTCCAGAGAATATTGTGTCTGACAGAGGTACCCAGTTTGTTTCTAGGTTTTGGCGGTCCTTTTGTGGTAGAATGGGCATTAATTTGTCTTTTTCTTCGGCGTTTCACCCTCAGACTAATGGACAGACGGAGCGAACCAATCAGACCTTGGAAACCTATTTGAGATGCTTTGTGTCGGCTGATCAGGATGATTGGGTTACCTTCTTGCCGTTGGCCGAGTTTGCCCTTAATAATTGGGCTAGTTCGGCTACCTTGGTTTCGCCTTTTTTTTGTAATTTCGGTTTTCATCCTCGCTTTTCTTCAGGGCAGGTTGAGCCTTCGGACTGTCCTGGGGTAGATTCTGTGGTGGACAGATTGCAGCGGATTTGGACTCATGTGGTGGACAATTTAACATTGTCTCAGGAAAAGGCTCAATGTTTTGCTAACCACCGTCGGTGCGTTGGTCCCCCGCTTCGGGTTGGGGATTTGGTCTGGTTGTCTTCTCGTCATGTTCCTATGAAGGTCTCTTCCCCTAAGTTCAAACCTCGTTTTATTGGTCCTTATAGGATTTCAGAAATTATCAATCCGGTGTCTTTTCATTTGGCCCTTCCAGCTTCGTTTTCCATTCATAATGTGTTCCATAGATCTTTGTTGCGGAGATATGTGGTGCCCATGGTTCCCTCCGTTGACCCTCCTGCTCCGGTGTTGGTTGAGGGGGAGCTGGAATATGTGGTGGAGAAGATTTTGTATTCTCGTCTTTCAAGGCGGAAACTTCAGTATCTGGTCAAGTGGAAGGGTTATGGCCAGGAGGATAACTCTTGGGTTATTGCCTCCGATGTCCATGCTGCCGATTTGGTACGTGCTTTTCATTTGGCTCGTCCCGATCGGCCTGGGGGCTCTGGGGAGGGTTCGGTGACCCCTCCTCAAGGGGGGGGGGGTACTGTTGTGAATTCCGTTCTTGGGCTCCATCCTGTGGTTGCGAATGGTATTTTTGGGAGTTCTGCTCTTGGG
Source organism: Ranitomeya variabilis (assembly GCF_051348905.1). Taxonomy (NCBI): domain Eukaryota; kingdom Metazoa; phylum Chordata; class Amphibia; order Anura; family Dendrobatidae; genus Ranitomeya; species Ranitomeya variabilis. The sequence continues at coordinate 571,787,938 of NC_135234.1, read as the reverse complement.
CTCCCTCTGGTGGTTTCAAGTGGAACTTAGCAGCTGCTTTCACTAATCGGTTCCCTTGCTTTGTTATTTAACTGGGCTTTTGGCTGTAGTGGATGCCAGCTGTCAATGTTTCTTCCTGTGGAGTCAGTCCTTTCCTGAAAGTTCTCTGTTGGCCAGTCCATTTCAGCTTAAGATAAGTTCTGCTAGTTTTTGGTTGTTTCCCTGCTTTTGACCTTCTGTTCAGTTTAAGTTATGTCTCTTTTGTCCAGCTTGTCATTATGAAATATTCCGGCTAGTTGGAAGCTCTGGGGTGCAGATTTGCAGATTTGCAGATTTGGTTATTTTTGTAAACTCTGCGTGGACTTTTAGTTTTTATACTGACCGCACAGTAGCCTTTTCTATCTCTGTCTATTTAGATAGTTTTGGCCTCCTTTGCTAAAATCTAGTTTCATTTCTGAGTTTGTCATTTCCCTCTTCACTCACCGTTAATATTTGTGGGGGGCTATCCTTCCTTTGGGGGTTTCTCTGAGGCGAGATAGTTTTCCGTTTCCATCTTCAGGGGTAGCTAGTTCTTAGGCTGTGAAGAGGCGTCTAGGCAGAGATAGGAACGCTCCACGGCTATTTCTAGTGTTGGTGTTAGGAGTAGGGATTGCGGTCAGTAAAGCTACCACCTCCTCAGAGCTTGTACATTATTTGTTTACCCATCAGGTCATTTCTGTGCTGCTCCGTAATCACTAGGTCATATCAGTGATTTCTGTCTGTGGAGCTGCCACCTCCTCTGAGCTTGTCCATGATTGGTTTTACCCACCAGGTCATCTCAGTACCGCTCCGTAACCACCAGGTCATAACAGGCTTGTTTCTCACTTCAACTTGAAGACACTCTGTACTGCATTGGCCTAGGCTATGCAAAAGGACATACTGAACCAGATGTCGTTGCTGCTGCAACAGTTGCTGCTACATGTGCAGAGTGGAATTCCACCATGTCGGCACATCACATATGAAATGGTTAACTGGTAGGCCATAAGGCCTTTGCAACAATACAAGTCGATGACATGTTGGGTGCGAATTGCAGAAGTGAACATACAGCGACCATGCTTTCTGCAGCAGCGTATCCAGGGCAGGATAGTGGTGGAGAAATTGCTGTAACACCAGGTCAAGCATGTGAATCATGCAAGGCACGTTTATGATGTTGCCCTGACGTAGGGTCACCAACAGGTTTACACTGTTATTGCACACGGCCTTCTCTGGCTCCAGGTTTAATGGAGACAGCCATTGCTCAAACTTGGCCTGAATATTCCAAGGAATATTAGTTTAAACACTGCCTGATTGTGGTGAACCCTGGCTGCACAGTACAGAGGTGGGGGGATTCTTTCTGCAGTGTTGGAACCCGTGTCTCATTAAGGGTATGTGCACATGCTGCGGATTACTCTGCTGATTTTTCTGGACTGATTTTGGTAAATCCGCAGGTAAACCACACTACGGATTTCCTGTGGAATTACCGCGGATTTACCACGATTTTTTTGCGGATTCCACCTGCGGATTCCTATTATGGAGCAGGTGTAAACTGCTGTGGAATCTGCACAAAGAATTGACGTGCTGCGGAATAAGCAACACTACGTTTGTTATGTTAGGGCTAGTGGAACGCACCAAATGAATATATAGATTTTATTATGATAGATGCGTTCGCAGCCCGGGGTCCACCGTGCAGGAGAACCTGCTGCTAGCAAATAGCGGAACTAAATGATGGTGTTAGCTAACTCTGTTACTTCACAGAGCAGCAGTGAACTCAAAGCACTGCGCCCTGTTAGACTCCACAGAGGCACAGGCTACTGCCTAAACAAGAGCAGTCAGTGGTCACGCATGCACACAAAACTCCTCGCCGGAGGTGCCAGCATTCTAAGGGCTTATTTCGGCCAGGTCCCTGAATACCCAAGCATACAAACTCCTCGCCAGAGGTGCCAGCCTTCTAGGGGCTTATTTCAGCCGGGTCCCTGAACACACTCATACAAGACCACACTGGCACAAAGTACATAAATAAAGAGCAATACTAGCGCATGGCCGTGCGGCCATGCGAGCCTTAAATAGTTGCAACACGTACAGGACCTTCCTGGAAGGACCAATGAGAGGCTGCCTCAGAGCATGAGCACCTACAGGACCTTAGCTGCAGTGTCTGATCATGTGACCCTCTATCTCCACTGATAGATCTTACACTGGGCATGCTCAGAATGAGAAAAGCAGGACTTAGTCCCAGAAGCGTCTGCTCGCCGCTGCCCAGCACTGACTTCAATGGCAGAAGCAGGAAAAGCAGCAGTAACTCTCTGTACAGAGTCAGACTGAGCGAGATGCTGGGACCGACGTCTCCACTGAGCAGACTCCACTGCAGCAGGAGAAGAATGGGAGACCGCAGCGGAGATGGCCTTAGATTCCCCCTGTGCAGAGATGGGAACTCGACCCCTAACAACGTTTCCGCGTGTTTTTTTCTGCAGCATTTGCACTGCGGATTTTGTTTTCCATAGGTTTACATGGTACTGTAAACTCAGGGAAAACTGATGCGAATCCGCAGTAGCCAATCTGCTGCGGATCCGCAGCAAAGTCCACAATGTGTGCACATACCCTAAAGAAGACATTTAGGGCACAGATAGAAGCCCTAGAGGAGTTGGATGAGGCCGAAGCAGTGGAAGAAGTTTTAGATACAGAGGATTGCCCCTCAAGCCTTACGGTTTTCAAGACTTGTGGAAAAGCCCCTTGCCCATCTGACCCCACAGCCACTAGAGCAACCCAGTGCCCAGTCAGAGAAATGTAACACATAGGGCTATGTTTGCTTGCCCAGGTGTCACTCATGAAATTCACCCTGGCAGACATAGATTTTTCCAAGGCATGGGTGATGTTGTCTGCAACATCCTGACCTAGCGCAGGCACAACTTTCTTAGAGAAGTAAGGGTGACTGGGCACTGCTACTGGAGGACTGCAACGGACATCAGCTTTCAAAAATCATCTGTATTCACCAGGCGAAAGGCAGCTTTATTGTGGCCAACAGATTGAAGATGCTGGATTTCAAGCTCTTAGCTTTGTCATGTGTAGGAGGAAACATTCTTTTACGTGATTATAACTGCAGGACCGAGTGCTGGCTGCTTTGCTGAGAGAGTGTAGAGTATGGTGAACACGACAATCTGCTGGATTGTGAGTGAGATGCAAGCAGAGATGTTATAGTGGATTGAGAAAGATGTGGTGCGCTCAGTAAAACAAAAATAGCACAGCAGTCATCTCCACTTCCGTAAAAGCGGATGGTCAGTCACTCACCCCGACTGTAGGGGAAATGTGGACTGGGCTCTGGCCCCACTATTAGCAGAAAGGATTTAGATACAGAAATGTGGACTTCTGGCTGGCCCAAACTATTAGCACAAACGATTTAGATGCTGGAAGGTTGATTTCATGCAGGATCCTATCTATCTGAACTATCTGACTTTTTGCAGAAGCAGCCTATTTGCACTGTTACACTGACAAAATGGCACAAAAGCAAACTGTCTTCTTTTTATATTGAGAGGGACATGAGACATCACAGCCAATGAGAGAAGTCATTGTGTCTAGACGTTGTGGAGAGTTCCTGCTCCCTGTTTGGCTGCCTGAATCTCCTCACATTAAGTTAATTATAAAAATAAAAATAGAATCTGCCGCTACTCTGACCTCTCCCCACACCCTCCCCTCATTAAACACGTTAGAACTGTTTGGCCACAATGGTCAAAGGTAAGTGTGGAGAAAAAAGGGCACAGAATTTCAGGAAAGGACATGTAGTCAATAGTGTTGAGCATTCCGATACCGCAAGTATCGGGTATCGGCCGATACTTGCGGTATCGGAATTCCGATACCGAGATCCGATACTTTTGTGGTATCGGGAATCGGAATCGAAAGTTTCCAGTGTATGGTTCCCAGGGTCTGAAGGAGAGGAAACTCTCCTTCAGGCCCTGGGATCCATATGAATGTGTAAAATAAAGAATTAAAATAAAAAATATTGATATACTCACCTGTCCGGAGGCCCCTGGACATCACCGCTGGTAACCGGCAGCCTTCTTTGTTTAAAATGAGCATGTTCAGCACCTTCCATGACGTCACGGCTTCTGATTGGTCACGTGCCGCTCATGTGACCGCCACGCGACCAATCACAAGCCGCGACGTCATCCCTCAGGTCCTAAATTCCCTTCTAGGAATTTAGGACCTGAGGGATGACGTCACGGCTTGTGATTGGTCGCGTGAGCGGTCACATGGGCGGCCGCGACCAATCACAAGCCGTGAAGTCATCTAAGGCCCTGAACGCGCTCATTCTTAAGAAGGAAGGCTGCCGGAAAGAAGCAGGGCACGTCCGAGGGTGAGTATATACCTAATAGGAATATACTCACCCTCGGCTTCTTTCCGGCAGCCTTCCTTCCTAAGAATGAGCGCGTTCAGGGCCTTAGATGACGTCACGGCTTGTGATTGGTCGTGTGGCGGTCACATGGGCGGCCGCGACCAATCACAAGCCGTGACGTCATGGAAGGCCCTGAACGTGCTCATTTTAAGCAAAGAAGGCTGCCGGTTACCAGCGGTAAGGTCCAGGCTGCGTCGGAGAGGTGAGTATATCAATATTTTTTATTTTAATTCTTTATTTTACACATTAATATGGATCCCAGGGCCTGAAGAAGAGTTTCCTCTCCTTCAGACCCTGGGAACCATCAGGGATACCTTCCGATACTTGAGTCCCATTGACTTGTATTGGTATCGGGTATCGGTATCGGATCAGATCCGATACTTTGCCGGTATCGGCCGATACTTTCCAATACCGATACTTTCAAGTATCGGACGGTATCGCTCAACACTAGTAGTCAACCATTAAGCATGGGAGTGGATCAATCATGCTTTGGGGTTGTGCTAAAGCAAATGGCATGGGGAACATTTCACAGGAAGTGGGAAGAATGGATTCAATGAAATTTCATCAAATTCTTGATGCAAACAGAACACCATAAAACAGAAGAGAATATTTCCATCGTACTCACATTTTAGAAAACACCTGTGTTTATTTCCTGGGGTGTCATTCCAATTATGCCGACCGACCAGCAAGGTTCAATTAAAAAAAGAGGTGGACAGTCACATCCAATAATAAAAAATCTTCAAGCTTTATTCCAAATACATATCTTTAAAAATCCATACAAGGATGATGTGGTCCAGGAAATGGTCTGCTGCATTTCTGATGCCTATGGCGCCCTTAGACATATAGCATGACTAGACATGGCCACAATAAAATACCACAGATGTCGCAAGTAGTGTTGAGCATTCCGATACCACAAGTATCGGGTATCGGCCGATACTTAGCGGTATCGGAATTCCGATACCGAGATCCGATACTTGCCGCGTATCGGATACCGGAATCGGAAGTTCCCAGAATTCAAACTGCACAAATTTGCACGAAATCAGCCAATGAGAATGATTCCAAGTGTGGGCACATCCTGTTCAGCATGGAGGGCATGAAACTACTGGCAAGGCTGTGATTGGCTGCTGAAATTATGTCATGATGCAGTTTAAAAGTCGCTGGCGCCATTTTGCGCTCACTCTGCTGTGAATTCAGTTAATGACAGGACGCTATTTGCTGACTGAGGGCCAGTTTAGAGATAGCGATTTGCTTCTTTGTGCTTTTCCAAGGCTAATTTAGCAACCGCTGTGTTCACCTACTAATCACCTTGCTTTTGCCTTGCAGCGCTGTTTTCACAGCGATCTGCAAGGTCTGTGTGTGTGTGTGAGTGCAGCCCACTCTCTAGTCTGTGTGCAGCCATAGGCCATCCATAGCTGGTTGTATTCAGTTCAGGGAGGGTGGTTCATTGCCTCATACTGTTCTTTTTTTTTTTTTCAAGTAGTGTAGTCTGCTGCTCATTTTTTCTAATAATTCCTATTAGTGACTTTCCACCCGTATCCAGCTAACTTGTGGAAAAACACTACATAGGATAAAGTAGAGGAGGTTTTTTGGGCCTTGCAGCGCCGTTTACGGCTGTCTGCACGGTCTCCGTGTGACTGCAGCTCGCCCTGTAGTCTGTGAGCAGCCATAGCCTGGTTGTATCCAGCTCAGGGTTGTTCACTGCGTCATACCGTAAAATCAATTTTCCTTTTGTTTTAAGTAGTGCAGGCTGCTGCACATTTTTTTAAAAAATTCCTATTAGTGTCTTTCCACCCGTATCCAGCTAACTTGTGGAAAAACACTACATAAGATAAAGTAGAGGAGGTTTTTTGGGCCTTGCAGCGCCGTTTACGGCTGTCTGCACGGTCTCCGTGTGACTGCAGCTCGCCCTGTAGTCTGTGAGCAGCCATAGCCTGGTTGTATCCAGCTCAGGGTTGTTCACTGTGTCATACCGTAAAATCAATTTTCCTTTTGTTTTAAGTAGTGCAGGCTGCTGCACATTTTTTCAAAAAATTCCTATTAGTGTCTTTCCACCCGTATCCAGCTAACTTGTGGAAAAACACTACATAGGATAAAGTAGAGGAGGTTTTTTGGGCCTTGCAGCGCCGTTAACGGCTGTCTGCACGGTCTCCGTGTGACTGCAGCTCGTCCTGTAGTCTATGAGCAGCCACAGCCTGGTTGTATCCAGCTCAGGGTTCTTCACTGCGTCATACCGTAAAATCAATTTTCCTTTTGTTTTAAGTAGTGCAGGCTGCTGCACATTTTTTCAAAAATTTCCTATTAGTGTCTTTCCACCCGTATCCAGCTAACTTGTGGAAAAATACTACATAGGATAAAGTAGAGGAGGTTTTTTGGGCCTTGCAGCGCCGTTTACGGCTGTCTGCACGGTCTCCGTGTGACTGCAGCTCTCTCTGTTGTCAGATCAGCCCCAAAAAAATAAATAAATAATAAAGTTCACCAAACACACCACTTTACATTTGTGTAGGCCACATTAGCTCATATTAAAGTCTAGTCCACACTTTAGAAAATTAGTGTTTCCTATACCTGTTAGGACTCGGAGCTGTTCAGGAATAAGCACACAAAGCCGTTAGTACTTTTCTGCTTATCTTTATCAGTCAACCAAGATGAAGAAGGCAGGGAGTAAGGCACATGGGCGTGGGCGCGGAGCAGGGAGAGGATGTGGGGATTCTGTGCCTGCTGCGGGCACCAGTGACTCCTCAGCACCCAGTTTCACCAGGGAACAGTCCTTCATGCGCAGCTTTGTCGCAGAGCGCCGTACACCGCTGCTGCGTGAAGACCAAATTGAAGCCGTTGTCGGATGGATGGCAGCTAACGCATCGACTTCAATTAGTGCCACATCCTCTCAGACACAGAGCACTGGAGAGCAGCCATCTGTCTCTTCACCACCTGCCAAATTGGCCAGGCAGACAGAGAGCCCAGGACAGGAGCCGTCTCTACTTCTGTTCTCTGAATCTCTTGGCTTGGAAACAGGGGGCCAGCCAAGCAGCATTGGAGAAATGGAAGAGGCAGGGTGCAGTGATGCCCAACAGCTTTTTCTCTCTGAGTCTGAAGAGGCGGGTGGGCCAGTGCCTCCGGTCACCACATCGCAGGCCGCATCCGCTGATGATGACACTCAGGTGCCACTTTCTGGTGCATGCTCTGCTGCTGAGACTACCCAGGAGGAGCAGTTGGTGGCAGAGGGTAGTGTAGATGATGAGGTCCTTGACCCATCGTGGCGTGAGGGACAGGAAGGTGGTGCCACACCTAAAGAAACCACATGTTTTTCTCTGTAACCATGTGGAACTCCCCTTAGGTTGCATGTAATGACTATGGACCAATGAGTCCCTGAGGGACCTACCTCTCCTGATCGTGATATCAGGATGAGTCCCCAGGAGGTCCGTGAGATCTGGGTCCATCTTAAGTATATCCCAGTGTTTATTTATAACATCTCTGACTTTATTATGTTGGGAGTCAAAAGTTCCTATAATCCTGATTTTATTCTCCTCAATTCTGGACTCGTTTTTGTGTAACAACTGTTGTCTGTCTGAGTTTATAGCATTATTATATGCTGACTTCAAGATGTGGGAGGGATAGTTTTTCTCACTGAACCTATTGAACATATCAGTCGCCTGACTATGGAACATTTTTGTGTCGGAGCAATTTCTCCTCAGTCTCAAGAACTGGCCCTTCGGAATACCTTTTTTGAGGGGGGCAGGATGATGACTATGCCAATTAAGTAGACCATTTGTACTTGTTGGTTTACGATAAATTCTCGTTGACAAACCCCCATCAGGGGTTTTACTAATCATGACATCTAGAAAGGCCAGTTCTTCAGACTGAATCTCTGAAGTAAATTTTAAACTGATATTGTTAACATTTAGCTCCGCAATGAATCTATTGAACTGCGCCTCAGTGCCTACCCATATGACAAAAACATCGTCGATAAACCTGAGCCACATGGCTATAAACTCATTCCACCAGTTGGTCTCTCTCCCAAACACGATTGTTTCTTCCCACCAGCCCAGGAACAAGTTTGTGTACGATGGGGCACATGGGCACCCCATCGCAGTGCCCCTGAGCTGGTGGTAGTGTTTTCCGTTAAACTTAAACGAGTTATGGGTAAGTAAAAAGTCTAGCAGACATAGGACAAAGGAATTATGTTCCCTGCAAGCTATCGACCTTTGTTTGAGGTAATGATGTATACCCATCAGGCCCGCCTCATGTGGTATACTGCTATAAAGGGCCTCAACATCAATCGATGCCAAAAAAGATTCCTTTTCCAATTGTATGCCCTCTATTTTCTGAAGTAGGTCAGTGGTGTCCCTCAGATATGAAGGGATAGACAACACGAAAGGCCTCAAGATCTCTTCAAGATACAAGCCACAATTTTGTGTGAGTGAATCGACTCCTGACACAATGGGTCTCCCCTTCAAAGGGTGCAGCCCCTTGTGTATCTTGGGTAATGTATAGAATGTGGCCTGCAAAGGAAAGGTGGGAAGCATGAACCCATATTCAGATTTGGATATCAGCCCCTTAGATAATGCTGCCTCCAGAATTTCTCTGAGTTGAATTTTATACCCCTCAGAGGGATCCAGATCAAGGGTTTCATAAGTGCTTTTGTCCTGTAGTATGTTATTACACATATTGCAATAGATCTTATGGTCCATTATGACCAAATTCCCACCCTTGTCAGATGCCTTAATGACTAATTGGTCATTCTTTTTGAGTATATCCAAAGCCACCCTTTCCTTTTCACTAAGATTATGGTCTGTACCAACATCCATGTACCTGATCTTTTTAAGATCTCTCTCTACCAATTGGAGAAAGATATCAATATTTTTAGTATCTCCCTGGGGTGGCATCTTGGTACTCTTGTTTCTGAGGCTGGTAAAAGGACCCCTATCAGTATTTATGTGTGATTCATTTTCACCCAACAGGCCCACTAGAGCTTCAAAGCTCTCTAAATCATCCTCTTGTAGCCCCAATTGCAGGCAGTTCTCCCTACTGTTGTGCAGGAAGAACTTTTTCCATTTTAATTTCCTGCAAAAGAGGTTCAGATCTTTTATCCAACTAAAACAATTAAAACCCCCCGTGGGTACAAAATTCAACCCCCTCTGCAAGACTTGATATTCATCCCTAGACAAGGTGTGAGACGAAAGGTTTAGATCTGTCCTCTATCTAGCTGTTTTTTGGTCTGAGGAAGTAACCCGTTCTCATCCCTTGTTCTAAAAAAGACGAAGAGGATGATGAAGAGGAGGCCTGTGATTGCATATCTCTTATAGTCGATGGAGGGGTGTCTGAGGTTCCTGCTGCAATACTGTAACCTCCCCTTCCCCTCCTTCCATGCCTGGCCCTTGGGTGTTGCCATTTTTTGTACCTAAATGGCTGTGCCCTATTATTGAAGCCTCCTCTCCCAGAGATCTCAGTTCTTTCTGTGTCAGAGGTGTCTATATCTGACGAAGACACTTCGCCTCCTCTGCCTGTTTGAAAGTTAAAGGCTTGATTGTCAGCAAAGTTTCTAAGATCCTTTTGGAATTGAGTCTGCTTTCTTTCCTTCAACAAAGCCTGATATTTTTCGACAGAGGTCTGTAACAGGCCCTCCCGTCTATTAAAATCTGGATCAGATTTGAATTTAAGCACTTTTTCTATCAGGCAATTCAGATCACTTGTCGATTTCTCTAGTAATTTCTTCTCCTCAGATAACAGGAGTTGCATGAACCGTATTGATGAATCAATTGATTCTTTAAGCCACAGCTCTAGAAGTGCAGGGGAAGATGTATGAGGGGAGGGAGAAATATTGATCCTTAGACCTCGATGGATGATTCTATTTTTAATATAATTTTCTAGAGTTCGAATCTCCCACCAAGATTTAAGAAAGGCTTTGTACCCTATATAGACTTCATTGAAGGTGTTTTTTAATGTTGTGACCCCGGTACTGTTGTCTTGTGGACCATCTATGTTGAAGGCCTGATAGCGTCCTCTAACCAAAAATCTAGATTGACAGGACCTGACAAAAAGCTGGCCATGCTCCGTCTAAGTTAGCTAAATTTAAATGATTGAATGGAAAATTGGGATACCTTAATGCAAAAATCATATAAAACCCAATATGTTTAATAATGAATAGTTAAAATGCCACCAACCTGTGGCTACACCAAAGAAAAAAACAAAACACAGTGAAAAAAACTAGTGTTGGGGACAAATATTTACCCTATCAAGATTGCTATACTGATGGCTACCTGGCAGTGGGGGTTGGAGCCCTAGGGGGAACGTTGTGGCGCCCCCACTCCTCGTCGTCTTACCCTAGGATCCTAATAGACCCTACCAGTGTATGTGGGTTCCCCTACCCACACAATAAATATGTCTAAAGGTGCCCCTAATCGGCTAGACAAAGATAAGTCTACAGATAGGGAATACTAAGCCCCAACACCGTGAATTAAAATGTTTGAGTACATGAGGTGGACTTATGATGGCTAATTGTGAGATGATTTCCCAGAAAAGCCGATATTCACCTGGGAAACAGAACACAGCACCTGTTGATATGACACAGCCTGTAGGGCATTAGGATCAGTCCTACACAGGGCTACCTGCCCATTTATAGTGCCACAATGAGCACCAAAAAATGCTGTGACTATGAGCACATAAACAAAATGCTGTAACAGGAGAGTAAATCAAATTGAACAGCGCACACTGCCCCAACAGGAGCACCTTGTTGTAACTTGTATTTGATCATTTAAAGTGTCATAGTGCATATTAATACTGTAAACAATAATTGTTTATATTAGCAGCCCCTATTCATGCAAAGGCAGCCTGTACACAGTATTAAAGACCGTAGAGATCGGTCCTATAAAGGGCCCACTGCCTCAAAAAACATTCGGTGCCACAGTGAACACACCACAGCTGTAAAGAAGACGGTCAGGTTAGATACCTCACACTGCCACACATTGTGGCACTATAAATGGGCAGGTAGCCCTGTGTAGGACTGATCCTAATGCCCTACAGGCTGTGTCATATCAACAGGTGCTGTGTTCTGTTTCCCAGGTGAATATCGGCTTTTCTGGGAAATCATCTCACAATTAGCCATCATAAGTCCACCTCATGTACTCAAACATTTTAATTCACGGTGTTGGGGCTTAGTATTCCCTATCTGTAGGCTTATCTTTGTCTAGCCGATTAGGGGCACCTTTAGACATATTTATTGTGTGGGTAGGGGAACCCACATACACTGGTAGGGTCTATTAGGATCCTAGGGTAAGACGACGAGGAGTGGGGGCGCCACAACGTTCCCCCTAGGGCGCCAACCCCCACTGCCAGGTAGCCATCAGTATAGCAATCTTGATAGGGTAAATATTTGTCCCCAACACTAGTTTTTTTCACTGTGTGTTTTGTTTTTTTCTTTGGTGTAGCCACAGGTTGGTGGCATTTTAACTATTCATTATTAAACATATTGGGTTTTATATGATTTTTGCATTAAGGTATCCCAATTTTCCATTCAATCATTTAAATTTTCACTCCAAGGATTGCAGGAATCCATTCTGTACGCATTGACTCCTCCTCTTACACCAGTTCCTCAGAATCATCGCTGCAGGAGCCGTCACAGTCCACCTCCACATGGACCCGTGATGAACGTTTACCTGTTACGACCGACATGAGCACAGCCGTGGCCAAACGTCAACAGGCCGTCTTGAAATTAATTTCTTTGGGGAATCGAAGCCACACAGCGCAGGAGCTCTGGAATGCCATCAAGCAGGAGAGCGATGTGTGGTTTGTGGCAGCGAATCTCCAGCCAGGCATGGTAGTGTGTGATAATGGCTGAAATCTGGTGGCAGCTCTGGGCCTCGGCAACCTCACTCACATCCCATGTCTGGCACATGTGCTCAATTTGGTCGTGCAGAGTTTTTTGAGGGACTATCCGGATCTTGATGCACTGCTGCACAAGGTCCGCCTAGAGTGTGCTCACTTGCGGCGTTCCAGCACGGCAAAATCGCGCATTGCGGCTCTGCAGCGCCGACACCGCCTGATGGAACATGGCATCATATGTGACCTACCAGGTGGAATTCCACGTTACATATGTTGGAGCGGTTGTGTGAGCAGCAGCAAGCTGTAATGGAGTACCAGCTGCATCAGGCGCAAAGAAGTCGCACTCCGCGCCGTTCAGACTTCACAACCACAGAGTGGGCCACTATGAAGGACGTCTGCCAGGTTTTGCGTCCCTTCGATTATTCCACGCGGATGGCGAGTGCAGATGATGCACTAGTCAGCATGACTGTCCCCCTTATCTGCCTGCTTGAAAAATCACTGCAAGCGCTAAGGGATGATGTTGTGGAAGAGGTGGAGGATGAGGATTCACCATTTCCATCATCTTCTGGACAGTCAGCACCACGTGGTTCCTCACAAGCGCGTAGGCAGGGGACACTTTGTGTGGAGGATGAGGAGGAGTCAATGGAGGAGGAAGACATCCGTCCAGAGGAGGGAGTTACACAATTGTCCAGTACTCAGTGTGTACAGCGAGGGTGGGGTGATGATGAGCAGGCAGAGATCACGCCTCCAGCAGGGGACAGCGTTTCTTGGGCAGTTGGCAGTCTGCAGCACATGGTGGATTACATGCTGTAGTGCCTGAGAAACGACCGCCGCGTCGCCCACATTCTCAACATGTCTGATTATTGGGTGTTCACCCTCCTCGATCCTCGCTACCGGGACAACGTAGAAAGCCTCATCACACCGTTGAACCGGGAGCGAAAAATGCGGGAGTACCAAGACACACTGGTGAATTCCATCATCTTCTCCATTCCAACTGAGAGAAGTGCTGCTAGTGCATTACAAAGCAGCTCAGTGCGTCCAGGCAGTGGAGGAGGCTCTGCACAAAGAGGGAGCAGAAGCAGTGCCTCTGCCCAAGGCAAGACCAGTATGGCCCAACTGTGGCACAGTTTTGTGTGCCTGCCACAAAAGTCTACACCATCACAGACCACTCCAGTCAGCAGGAGGCAACGGTTCTGTCAGATGGTGACATATTACATGTCTTGCCCTCTTGCTGTACTCCCAGACGGCTCTTCCCCTTTCAAGTTTTGGGTCTCAAAGCTGGATACATGGCCAGAGCTAAGCCAGTATGCATTGGAGGTGCTGGCTTGCCCTGCGGCTAGTGTATTATCGGAACGCGTCTTTAGTGCTGCAGGTGGTGTACTAACTGACCGTCGCATGCAACTATCCTCCGATAACGTTGACCGGCATACTTTCCTGAAAATGAACCAGGCCTGGATCTCGCAGATTTGCCACTCCTCTTCCTGATTAAATAATTAGGTGACTGTCTACAGTATCCAGGTCTCCTGTTGTGTTCATCTTTCTACCACCTGAACTTTAATTCCTGGGCTCCAACACCGCCAGTTGAGGCTCAGAAGTGCTGTCTGTACAGTCAAAACATACGACCCAGTGTTATTGGGTTTCAGTAACGTCAGCTGATCCCCAGCTGTGTAGCCGGCAATGTGTCCTGCGACCGCCACGCTGACACAACAACTGAAATGTAAGGGAACCTGTCCCCCCCCCAAGGCGTTTGTTACTGAAAGAGCCACCTTGTGCAGCAGTAATGCTGCACAAGGAAAAGGTAGCTATTTTTGTTTAGCTCCTTGCACAAGCAGAACTTAACACTTAAAAAATGTGTCCACTGATACCGTAAAACCGTCCCGAGGTGGGACTTTCCTTCGTAATATGACGCAGCACAGCTGTCATTCCTACCCCCTTGGCGCCGTGCCCCGGCTCCTCAGCGTTGTTTGATTCCGTCCCGGAGCCTGCGCTGTTATGTTATCCCTTGGCCAGGCACACTTAGCGCTGCCCCTCTTCTGACATCATTTGGTGTCAGGCTGACTGCGCCTGTGCGGCCGCGCTGGCCGAGAGCCCTCCTCGTAGTGTCTTCTGATTTAATCCCACTGGGGGCCTGAGATCCATGGACATGCGCAGTGCATATCTGAACCTCCGCCTCACACTCATCTCCCTACACCTTCTTCAGACTGTGCGCCGTCAGCTGATCCCTAATAGCATGCCACGGCCGTGACGCCGCACAGTCTGAAGAAGCCGTAGGGAGGGGAGTGAGAGGCGAGGATATGCACTGCGCATGGCCACGGATCCCAGGCCCGCGGTGGGATTACATTAGACGACACTGCGAGGCGGGCTCTCGGCCAGCGCGGCTGCACAGGCGCAGCCAGCCTGACACCAAATGATGTCAGAAGATGGGCAGCGCTAAGTGTGCCTGGCCAAGGGATAACATAACAGCGCAGGCTCCGGGACGGAATCAAACAACGCTGAGGAGCCGGGGCACGGCGCCAAGGGGGTAGGAATGACAGCTGTGCTGCGTCATATTATGAAGGAAAGTCCCACCTCCGGGACAGTCTCACGGTATCAGGGGACACATTTTATAAGTGTTTAGTTCTGTGTTTGCAAGGAGCATAATGAAAAGTGCCACCTTTTCCTTTTGCATCCTTTGTGCTGCACAAGCTGGCTCTTTCAGCTACAAACGCCTTGGGGGGGTTTAAAGGTTCCCTTTCGACTTTCTCCAATCCGGCTTCGGCCTACACTGTGTTCCTCTGCTCCTCCTGCTGTCCCTGGGCTCCAACACCGCTAGTTGTTGCCTGGTAGTGCTGTACGCACAGTCAACAGTCGCTCCTCTGTTATTGGGGTTCAGTAACGTCAGCTGTTCCCCAGCTGTGTGTGTGGCAATCCCTCCTATCTCCTCCACCTCCTCCTCCTGCTGTCCCTGGGCTCCAACACCACTAGTTGTTGCCTGGAAGTGCTGTCCGCACAGTCAACAGTCGCTCCTCTGTTATTGGGGTTCAGTAACGTCAGCTGTTCCCCAACTGTGTGTGTGGCAATCCCTCCTCTCTCCTCCACCTCCTCCTCCTTCTGTCCCTGGGCTCCAACACCGCTAGTTGTTGCCTGGAAGTGCTGTCCGCACAGTCAACAGTCGCTCCTCTGTTATTGGGGTTCAGTAACGTCAGCTGTTCAACAGCTAAGGCTGGTTTCACACTTGCGTTTTTATCTGCATGCGTTTTTAAAAAAAAAACGCATGTGTGAAAAACGCATGTAAACGCGGTAAAACGCATGCGTTTTTTAGACGCATGCGTTTTTATAGAAAAACACAAGAAAACACAAGAAAAAACAAGAAAACCCTAACCCTACCCCTACCCCTAACCCTAAACGTGACTGAAATACGTGGCACTGAAATACGTGCAACTGAAATACGTGGTACTTAAATACGTGGCACTTAAATACGTGGCACGTGGCACTTAAATACGTGGCATGTGGCACTTAAATACGTGGCACTTAAATACGTGGCACGTGGCACTTAAATACGTGGCATGTGGCACTTAAATACGTGGCACGTGGCACTTAAATAAGTGGCAATATGACTGTCAGAAAATGTTCATTAAACGGTTAGGGGTGAGGTTAGGGGTAGAGTTAGGGTTAGGGTTTGGATCCCTTTATCACCTTGATGGTGGTGGGTGGCTTTTCAGTGTGTTTTCTGGTTTTTTTCTATAAAAACGCATGCGTTTTTAGCGCAAACAAACGCATGTGCTTAAAAACGCATGCGTTTACATAGACAGCAATGCATTTTTTTGCCGCGAAAAAACGCATGCGTTTTTTCGCGGCAAAAAAACGCGCAAGAAAATACTGCAGGTAGCATTTTTGAAAATGAACGCATGCAGACAAAAAACGCATGCATTTGAAAACGCGACCAAACGCATGTGCAAAAAAACGCATGCGTTTTCAATGTTAAATATAGGAAAAAAAAACGCATGCGTTTTTTGTGCAAAAAACGCTGCAGACAAAAACGCAAGTGTGAAACCAGCCTAAGTGTGTGGCAATCCCTCCTCTCTCCTCCACCTCCTCCTCCTCCTTCTGTCCCTGGGCTCCAACACCGCTAGTTGTTGTCTGGAAGTGCTGTCCGCACAGTCAACAGTCGCTCCTCTGTTATTGGGGTTCAGTAACATCAGCTGTTCCCCAGCTGTGTGTGTGGCAATCCCTCCTCTCTCCTCCACCTCCTCCTCCTTCTGTCCCTGGGCTCCAACACCGCTAGTTGTTGCCTGGAAGTGCTGTCCGCACAGTCAACAGTCGCTCCTCTGTTATTGGGGTTCAGTAACGTCAGCTGTTCCCCAGCTGTGTGTGTGGCAATCCCTCCTCTCTCCTCCACCTCCTCCTCCTTCTGTCCCTGGGCTCCAACACCGCTAGTTGTTGCCTGGAAGTGCTGTCCGCACAGTCAACAGTCGCTCCTCTGTTATTGGGGTTCAGTAACATCAGCTGTTCCCCAGCTGTGTGTGTGGCAATCCCTCCTCTCTCCTCCACCTCCTCCTCCTTCTGTCCCTGGGCTCCAACACCGCTAGTTGTTATCCGGAAGTGCTGTCCGCACAGTCAACAGTCGCTCCTCTGTTATTGGGGTTCAGTAACGTCAGCTGTTCCCCAGCTGTGTGTGTGGCAATCCCTCCTCTCTCCTCCACCTCCTCCTCCTTCTGTCCCTGGGCTCCAACACCACTAGTTGTTGTCCGGAAGTGCTGTCCGCACAGTCAACAGTCGCTCCTCTGTTATTGGGGTTCGGTAACGTCAGCTGTTCCCCAGCTGTGTGTGTGGCAATCCCTCCTTTCTCCTCCACCTCCTCCTCCTCATTCTGTCCCTGGGCTCCAACACCGCTAGTTGTTGTCCGGAAGTGCTGTCCGCACAGTCAACAGTCGCTCCTCTGTTATTGGGGTTCAGTAACGTCAGCTGTTCCCCAGCTGTGTGTGTGGCAATCCCTCCTCTCTCCTCCACCTCCTCCTCCTTCTGTCCCTGGGCTCCAACACCGCTAGTTGTTGACCGGAAGTACTGTCCGCACAGAGCCAAACACCTCGCCAATGTGTTAGTGGGGTTCAGTAATGCCTGCTGCTCCCCTGCTGTGTATACGGCAAAGTGTCATGCGACCGCCACGCAGGCACAACAACTTAAATTTAAGGGAACCTGTAACCCCCCCAGGCGTTTGTCACTGAAAGAGCCACCTTGTGCAGCAGTAATGATGCAAAAGGAAAAAGTGCCTCTTTTCGTGGTGCTCCGTGCACATGCTGAACCCTAACACTTATGAAATGTTTCCCCTCACACCGTTAAACCGTCCGGTAGGTGGAACTTTCATTTGTCATGTGACGCAGCACAGCCGTCATTCTTACCCCCTTGGCACCGTGCGCCGCCTCCTCAGCGTTGTTTGAATCTGTCCCAGAGCCTGTGCTGTTATGTTAGCCCTTGGCTAGGCACACTTAGCGCTGCCCGTCTTCTGACATTATTTGGTGTCAGGCTGGCTGCGCCTGTGCGTCCGCGCTGGCCGAGACCCCGCCTCGTACTGTCTTCTGATTTAATCCCACTGCGGGCCTGTGATCCATGGACATGCGCAGTGCATATCTTAACCTCCGCCTCTCACTCATCTCCCTACGCCTTATTCAGACCGTGCGCCGTCAGCTGATGCCTAATAGCATGCCACGGCCGTGAAGCCGCACAGTCTGAAGAAGCCGTAGGGAGGGGAGTGAGAGGCGACGATATGCACTGCTCATGCCCATGGATCACAGGTCCGCAGAGTGATTACATTAGATGACACAGCGAGGCGGGATCTTGGCCAGCGCAGCCACACAGGCGCAGCCAGCCTGACACCAAATGATGTCAGAAGATGGGCAGAGCAAAATGTGTGCATGGCCAAGGGCTAACATAACAGCGCAGGCTCCGGGACAGATTCAAACAACGCTGAGGAGGCGGCGCACGGCGCCAAGGGGGTAAGAATGACGGCTGTGCTGCGTCACATGACAAATGAAAGTTTCACCTACCGGACGGTTTAACGGTGTGAGGGGACACATTTCATAAGTGTCAAGTTCAGCGTTTGCAAGGACCATAATTAAAAGAGCTAAGTTTACCTTTTTCAGCATTAGTGCTGTACAAGATGGCTCCTTCAGCTACAAACGCCTTGGGGGGTTAAAGGTTCCCTTTCAACTTGCTCCAGTGCAGGCTTCGGCCTACACTCTGCTCTTCCTGCTGACCCTGGGCTCTAACACCGCCAGTTGGCACCCGGAAGTACTAGCTGCACAGAGCAAAACACCAGCCAATGTGTCAGTGGGGTTCAGCACCGCCAGCTGTTCCCCTGCTGTGTAGCCGGCAACGTGTCCTGCAACAGCCACGCAGACACAAAGCTGCCGCCAGTGCAGGCTTCGGCCTACACTCTGCTCCTTCTCCTCCTGCTGACCCTGGGCTCTAACACCGCCAGTTGGTGCCCGGAAGTGCTGGCTGCACAGAGCAAAACACCCGCCAATGTGTCAGTGGGGTTCAGCAACGCCAGCTGTTCCCCTGCTGTGTAGCCGGCATCGTGTCCTGCAAAAGCCACGCAGACACAAGAACTGAAATTGAAGGGAACCTGTCCCCCCCCAGGCGTTTGTATGTATAACAGCCACCTTGTACAGTAGTAATGCTGCATTTGTACAAGGTAGCTCACTAAGTTATTCTCCTTGCACATGCCGAATGTAACACGTCTAAAATGTGTCCCCTGAGACCATTAAACCGTCCCTGAGGTGTGACTTTCCTTTGTAATGACACGCTGCAACCCCCTTGGTAGCGCTGCCCGTCTTCTGACATCATTGTTTGGCTGGCTGCACCTCTGCGGCCGCCCTGCCCAACACAACGCCCCTCGGTGTCTTATTTATTTTGACTGCGAGGGTGTGATTGACGGGCATGAGCAGTGCATATCTTCACCAGGCTGTCACTCAGCTCCTTCCACCTTCTTCAGACTGTGCGGCTTCATGGCCGTGGCATGCGATAAGGGATCAGCTGACGCCGCACAGTCTGAAGCAGGTGTAAGGACCCGAGCGAGAGGCGAACATATATACTGCGCAAGGCCATGAATCCCAGCCCCACAGTGTGAAACACTGTAAAGGCACTGCGGGACTGGGATTCATGGTCATCACGAACCGCACCGGCCGACATTAAATGATGTCAGAAGACGGGTAGCGCTGACAGCGCAAGGCCAAGGGATAACACGACAGCGCAGACTCCTGTACAGCAAATAACGACGCTCAGGAGGCCGCGCCCAGCACCAAGGTGGGATTCTTGACATCTGTGCTGCGTCTCATTAAGAAGGAAACTCCCGCCTCCAAGACAGTTTTGATTGTTTAAGGGGCTAAATGTCATACGTGTTTCATTCAGCGTGTGCAAGGAACAGAATTTAAAAGAGCAACCTTTGACTTGTGCAGCATTACTGCTGCCCAAGGTGTGTCTCCTCTAGTTTGTAACCCCTGAGGGGGGGTTAAAGCTTACCTTTAAAATTGGTTCAATTAGGCTTCGGCCTACACTCTGCTCCTCCCGCAGAGCCTGGGCTCTAACACCGCCAGTTGGTGTCCGGAAGTGCTGGCTGCACAGAGCAAAACACCCGCCACTCTGTCAGTGGGGTTCAGCACCGCCAGCTGTTCCCCTGCTGTGTAGCCAGCAACGTGTCGTGCAACAGCCACGCAGACACAAAGCTGCTGCCAGTGCAGGCTTCGGCCTACACTCTGCTCCCTCTCCTCCTGCTGACCCTAGGCTCTAACACCACCAGTTGGTGCCCGGTACTGCTAGCTGCACAGAGAAAAACACCAGCCAATGTGTCAGAGGGGTTCAGCACTGCCAGCTGTTCCCCTGCTGTGTAGCCGGCATCGTGTCCTGCAAAAGCCACGCAGACACAAAGCTGCCGCCAGTGAAGGCTTCGGCCTACACTCTGCTCCCTCTCCTCCTGCTGACCCTGGGCTCTAACACCGCCAGTTGGTGCCCGGTACTGCTAGCTGCACAGAGAAAAACACCAGCCAATGTGTCAGTGGGGTTCAGCACCACCAGCTGTTCCCCTGCTGTGTAGCCGGCGTCGTGTCCTGCAAAAGCCACGCAGACACAAGAACTGAAATTGAAGGGAACCTGTCGCCCCTCCCCCAGGTGTTTGTATGTTTTACAGCCACCTTGTACAGCAGTAATGCTGCATGTGTGCAAGGTGGCTCATAAACTTATTCTCCTTGCACACGTGGAACAGAACACGTCTACAATGTGTCCCCTGAGACCATTAAAACGTCCCTGAGGTGTGACTTTCCTTTGTAATGACACGCAACGACCCCCTTGGTAGCACAGCCCTTCTTCTGACATCATTGTTTGGCTGGCTGCGCCTCTGCGGCCGCCCTGCCCGACACGACGCCCCTCAGTGTCTTATTTATTTTTACTGCGAGGGTGTGATTGACGGGCATGAGCAGTGCATATCTTAGCCAGGCTGTCACTCAGCTCCTTCCGCCTTCTTCAGACTGTGCGGCTTCATGGCCGTGGCATGCGATAAGGGATCAGCTGACGCCGCACAGTCTGAAGCAGGTGTAAAGACCCGAGCGAGAGTCAAACATATGTACTGCGCAAGGCCATGAATCCCAGCCCCGCAGTGTGAAACACTGTAAAGGCACTGCGGGACTGGGATTCATGGTCATCGCGAACCGCACCGGCCGACATTAAATGATGTCAGAAGACGGGCAGCGCTAACAGCGCAAGGCCAAGGGATAACACGACAACGCAGACTCCTGTACAGCAAATAACGACGCTCAGGAGGCCGCGCCCAGCACCAAGGTGGGATTCCTAACATCTGTGCTGCGTCTCATTAAGAAGGAAACTCCCGCCTCCAAGACAGTTTTGATTGTTTAAGGGGCTAAATGTCATACATCTTTCTTTCAGCGTGTGCAAGGAACAGAATTTAAAAGAGCAACCTTTGACTTGTGCAGCATTACTGCTGCCCAAGGTGTGGCTCTTCTAGTTTGTAACCCCTGAGGGGGGGTTAAAGGTTACCTTTAAAATGGGTTCAATTAGGCTTCGGCCTACACTCTGCTCCTCCCGCAGAGCCTGGGCTCTCACACTGCCAGTTGGTGCCCGGAAGTGCTGGCTGCACAGAGCAAAACACCCGCCACTCTGTCAGTGGGGTTCAGCACCGCCAGCTGTTCCCCTGCTGTGTAGCCGGCAACGTGTCCTGCAACAGCCACGCAGACACAAAGCTGCCGCCAGTGCAGGCTTCGGCCTACACTCTGCTCCCACTCCTCCTGCTGACCCTGGGCTCTAACACCGCCAGTTGGTGCCCGGTACTGCTAGCTGCACAGAGAAAAACACCAGCCAATGTGTCAGTGGGGTTCAGCACTGCCAGCTGTTCCCCTGCTGTGTAGCCGGCATCGTGTCCTGCAAAAGCCACGCAGACACAAGAACTGAAATTGAAGGGAACCTGTCGCCCCTCCCCCAGGTGTTTGTATGTTTTACAGCCACCTTGTACAGCAGTAATGCTGCATGTGTGCAAGGTGGCTCATAAACTTATTCTCCTTGCACACGTGGAACAGAACACGTCTACAATGTGTCCCCTGAGACCATTAAACATCCCTGAGGTGTGACTTTCCTTTGTAATGACACGCAACAACCCCCTTGGTAGCACAGCCCTTCTTCTGACATCATTGTTTGGCTGGCTGCGCCTTTGCGGCCGCCCTGCCCGACACAACGCCCCTTGGTGTCTTATTTATTTTGACTGCGAGGGTGTGATTGACGGGCATGAGCAGTGCATATCTTCGCCAGGCTGTCACTCAGCTCCTTCCTCCTTCTTCAGACTGTGCGGCTTCATGGCCGTGGCATGCAATAAGGGATCAGCTGACGCCACACAGTCTGTAGCAGGTGTAAGGACATGAGCGAGAGGCGAACATATGTACTGCGCCAGGCCATGAATCCCAGCCCCGCAGTGTGAAACACTGTAAAGACACTGCGGGGCTGGGATTCATGGGCATCACGAACCGCACCAGCCGACATGAAATGATGTCAGAAGACGGGCAGCGCATGGCCAAGGGATAATGCAACAACGCAGACTCCTGTACAGCAAAATGCGATGCTCAGGAGGCCGCGTCAAGCACCAAGGTGGTATTTTTGCCAGCTGTGCTGCGTCTCATTACGAAGGGAACTCCCGCCTCCAAGACAGATTGACTGTATAAGGGCCAAAATGTTGTACGTGTTTCATTCAGCTTGTGCAAGGAACAAAATTAAAAGAGCAACCTTTGACTTGTGCAGCACTACTGCTGCATAAGGCGTGGCTCTTCTAGTTTGTAACACCTGAGGGGGGGTTAAAGGTTACCTTTAAAATTGGTTGAATTAGGCTTCGGCCTACACTCTGCTCCCCCTGCAGAGCCTGGGCTCTAACACCACCAGTTGGTGCCCCGAAGTGCTGGCTGCACAGAGAAAAACACCCGCCAATGTATCAGTGGGGTTCAGCACCGCCAGCTGTTCCCCTGCTGTGTAGCCGGCAACGTGTCCTGCAACAGCCACACAGACACAAAGCTGCCGCCAGTGCAGGCTTCGGCCTACACTCTGCTCCCTCTCCTCCTACTGACCCTGGGCTCTAACACCGCCAGTTGGTGCCCCAAAGTGCTGGCTGCACAGAGAAAAACACCCGCCAACGTGTCAGTGGGGTTCAGCACCGCCAGCTGTTCCCCTGCTGTGTAGCCGGCAACGTGTCCTGCAACAGCCACGCAGACACAAAGCTGCCGCCAGTGCAGGCTTCGGCCTACACTCTGCTCCCTCTCCTCCTGCTGACCCTGGGCTCTAACACCGCCAGTTGGTGCCCGGTACTGCATGCTGCACAGAGAAAAACACCAGCCAATGTGTCAGTGGGGTTCAGCACCGCCAGCTGTTCCCCTGCTGTGTAGCCGGCAACGTGTCCTGCAACAGCCACGCAGACACAAAGCTGCCGCCAGTGCAGGCTTTGGCCTACACTCTGCTCCCTCTCCTCTTGCTGACCCTGGGCTCTAACACCGCCAGTTGGTGCCCGGTACTGCTAGCTGCACAGAGAAAAACACCAGCCAATGTGTCAGTGGGGTTCAGCACCGCCAGCTGTTCCCCTGCAGTGTAGTCGGCATCGTGTCCTGCAAAAGCCACGCAGACACAAGAACTGAAATTGAAGGGAACCTGTCGCCCCTCCCCCAGGTGTTTGTATGTTTTACAGCCACCTTGTACAGCAGTAATGCTGCATGTGTGCAAGGTGGCTCATAAACTTATTCTCCTTGCACACGTGGAACAGAACACGTCTACAATGTGTCCCCTGAGACCATTGAAACGTCCCTGAGGTGTGACTTTCCTTTGTAATGACACGCAACAACCCCCTTGGTAGCACAGCCCTTCTTCTGACATCATTGTTTGGCTGGCTGCGCCTCTGCGGCCGCCCTGCCCGACACAACGCCCCTCGGTGTCTTATTTATTTTGACTGCGAGGGTGTGATTGATGGGCATGAGCAGTGCATATCTTCGCCAGGCTGTCACTCAGCTCCTTCCGCCTTCTTCAGACTGTGCGGCTTCATGGCCGTGGAATGCGATAAGGGATCAGCTGATGCCGCACAGTCTGTAGCAGGTGTAAGGACACGAGCGAGAGGCGAACATATGTACTGCGCCAGGCCATGAATCCCAGCCCCGCAGTGTGAAACACTGTAAAGACACTGCGGGGCTGGGATTCATGGGCATCGCGAACTGCACCAGCCGACATGAAATGATGTCAGAAGACAGGCAGCGCATGGCCAAGGGATAACGCAACAACGCAGACTCCTGTACAGCAAAATGCGATGCTCAGGAGACCGCGCCAAGCACCAAGGTGGTATTTTTGCCAGCTGTGCTGCATCTCATTACGAAGGGAACTCCCGCCTCCAAGACAGATTGACTGTATAAGGGCCAAAATGTTGTACGTGTTTCATTCAGCTTGTGCAAGGAACAAAATTAAAAGAGCAACCTTTGACTTGTGCAGCACTACTGCTGCATAAGGCGTGGCTCTTCTAGTTTGTAACACCTGAGGGGGGGTTAAAGGTTACCTTTAAAATTGGTTGAATTAGGCTTCGGCCTACACTCTGCTCCCCCTGCAGAGCCTGGGCTCTAACACCACCAGTTGGTGCCCCGAAGTGCTGGCTGCACAGAGAAAAACACCCGCCAATGTATCAGTGGGGTTCAGCACCGCCAGCTGTTCCCCTGCTGTGTAGCCGGCAACGTGTCCTGCAACAGCCACACAGACACAAAGCTGCCGCCAGTGCAGGCTTCGGCCTACACTCTGCTCCCTCTCCTCCTACTGACCCTGGGCTCTAACACCGCCAGTTGGTGCCCCGAAGTGCTGGCTGCACAGAGAAAAACACCCGCCAACGTGTCAGTGGGGTTCAGCACCGCCAGCTGTTCCCCTGCTGTGTAGCCGGCAACGTGTCCTGCAACAGCCACGCAGACACAAAGCTGCCGCCAGTGCAGGCTTCGGCCTACACTCTGCTCCCTCTCCTCCTGCTGACCCTGGGCTCTAACACCGCCAGTTGGTGCCAGGTACTGCATGCTGCACAGAGAAAAACACCAGCCAATGTGTCAGTGGGGTTCAGCACCGCCAGCTGTTCCCCTGCTGTGTAGCCGGCAACGTGTCCTGCAACAGCCACGCAGACACAAAGCTGCCGCCAGTGCAGGCTTCGGCCTACACTCTGCTCCCTCTCCTCTTGCTGACCCTGGGCTCTAACACCGCCAGTTGGTGCCCGGTACTGCTAGCTGCACAGAGAAAAACACCAGCCAATGTGTCAGTGGGGTTCAGCACCGCCAGCTGTTCCCCTGCTGTGTAGTCGGCATCGTGTCCTGCAAAAGCCACGCAGACACAAGAACTGAAATTGAAGGGAACCTGTCGCCCCTCCCCCAGGTGTTTGTATGTTTTACAGCCACCTTGTACAGCAGTAATGCTGCATGTGTGCAAGGTGGCTCATAAACTTATTCTCCTTGCACACGTGGAACAGAACACGTCTACAATGTGTCCCCTGAGACCATTGAAACGTCCCTGAGGTGTGACTTTCCTTTGTAATGACACGCAACAACCCCCTTGGTAGCACAGCCCTTCTTCTGACATCATTGTTTGGCTGGCTGCGCCTCTGCGGCCGCCCTGCCCGACACAACGCCCCTCGGTGTCTTATTTATTTTGACTGCGAGGGTGTGATTGATGGGCATGAGCAGTGCATATCTTCGCCAGGCTGTCACTCAGCTCCTTCCGCCTTCTTCAGACTGTGCGGCTTCATGGCCGTGGAATGCGATAAGGGATCAGCTGATGCCGCACAGTCTGTAGCAGGTGTAAGGACACGAGCGAGAGGCGAACATATGTACTGCGCCAGGCCATGAATCCCAGCCCCGCAGTGTGAAACACTGTAAAGACACTGCGGGGCTGGGATTCATGGGCATCGCGAACTGCACCAGCCGACATGAAATGATGTCAGAAGACAGGCAGCGCATGGCCAAGGGATAACGCAACAACGCAGACTCCTGTACAGCAAAATGCGATGCTCAGGAGACCGCGCAAAGCACCAAGGTGGTATTTTTGCCAGCTGTGCTGCGTCTCATTACGAAGGGAACTCCCGCCTCCAAGACAGATTGACTGTATAAGGGCCAAAATGTTGTACGTGTTTCATTCAGCTTGTGCAAGGAACAAAATTAAAAGAGCAACCTTTGACTTGTGCAGCACTACTGCTGCATAAGGCGTGGCTCTTCTAGTTTGTAACACCTGAGGGGGGGTTAAAGGTTACCTTTAAAATTGGTTGAATTAGGCTTCGGCCTACACTCTGCTCCCCCTGCAGAGCCTGGGCTCTAACACCACCAGTTGGTGCCCCGAAGTGCTGGCTGCACAGAGAAAAACACCCGCCAATGTATCAGTGGGGTTCAGCACCGCCAGCTGTTCCCCTGCTGTGTAGCCGGCAACGTGTCCTGCAACAGCCACACAGACACAAAGCTGCCGCCAGTGCAGGCTTCGGCCTACACTCTGCTCCCTCTCCTCCTACTGACCCTGGGCTCTAACACCGCCAGTTGGTGCCCCAAAGTGCTGGCTGCACAGAGAAAAACACCCGCCAACGTGTCAGTGGGGTTCAGCACCGCCAGCTGTTCCCCTGCTGTGTAGCCGGCAACGTGTCCTGCAACAGCCACGCAGACACAAAGCTGCCGCCAGTGCAGGCTTCGGCCTACACTCTGCTCCCTCTCCTCCTGCTGACCCTGGGCTCTAACACCGCCAGTTGGTGCCCGGTACTGCATGCTGCACAGAGAAAAACACCAGCCAATGTGTCAGTGGGGTTCAGCACCGCCAGCTGTTCCCCTGCTGTGTAGCCGGCAACGTGTCCTGCAACAGCCACGCAGACACAAAGCTGCCGCCAGTGCAGGCTTTGGCCTACACTCTGCTCCCTCTCCTCTTGCTGACCCTGGGCTCTAACACCGCCAGTTGGTGCCCGGTACTGCTAGCTGCACAGAGAAAAACACCAGCCAATGTGTCAGTGGGGTTCAGCACCGCCAGCTGTTCCCCTGCAGTGTAGTCGGCATCGTGTCCTGCAAAAGCCACGCAGACACAAGAACTGAAATTGAAGGGAACCTGTCGCCCCTCCCCCAGGTGTTTGTATGTTTTACAGCCACCTTGTACAGCAGTAATGCTGCATGTGTGCAAGGTTGCTCATAAACTTATTCTCCTTGCACACGTGGAACAGAACACGTCTACAATGTGTCCCCTGAGACCATTGAAACGTCCCTGAGGTGTGACTTTCCTTTGTAATGACACGCAACAACCCCCTTGGTAGCACAGCCCTTCTTCTGACATCATTGTTTGGCTGGCTGCGCCTCTGCGGCCGCCCTGCCCGACACAACGCCCCTCGGTGTCTTATTTATTTTGACTGCGAGGGTGTGATTGATGGGCATGAGCAGTGCATATCTTCGCCAGGCTGTCACTCAGCTCCTTCCGCCTTCTTCAGACTGTGCGGCTTCATGGCCGTGGAATGCGATAAGGGATCAGCTGATGCCGCACAGTCTGTAGCAGGTGTAAGGACACGAGCGAGAGGCGAACATATGTACTGCGCCAGGCCATGAATCCCAGCCCCGCAGTGTGAAACACTGTAAAGACACTGCGGGGCTGGGATTCATGGGCATCGCGAACTGCACCAGCCGACATGAAATGATGTCAGAAGACAGGCAGCGCATGGCCAAGGGATAACGCAACAACGCAGACTCCTGTACAGCAAAATGCGATGCTCAGGAGACCGCGCCAAGCACCAAGGTGGTATTTTTGCCAGCTGTGCTGCATCTCATTACGAAGGGAACTCCCGCCTCCAAGACAGATTGACTGTATAAGGGCCAAAATGTTGTACGTGTTTCATTCAGCTTGTGCAAGGAACAAAATTAAAAGAGCAACCTTTGACTTGTGCAGCACTACTGCTGCATAAGGCGTGGCTCTTCTAGTTTGTAACACCTGAGGGGGGGTTAAAGGTTACCTTTAAAATTGGTTGAATTAGGCTTCGGCCTACACTCTGCTCCCCCTGCAGAGCCTGGGCTCTAACACCACCAGTTGGTGCCCCGAAGTGCTGGCTGCACAGAGAAAAACACCCGCCAATGTATCAGTGGGGTTCAGCACCGCCAGCTGTTCCCCTGCTGTGTAGCCGGCAACGTGTCCTGCAACAGCCACACAGACACAAAGCTGCCGCCAGTGCAGGCTTCGGCCTACACTCTGCTCCCTCTCCTCCTACTGACCCTGGGCTCTAACACCGCCAGTTGGTGCCCCGAAGTGCTGGCTGCACAGAGAAAAACACCCGCCAACGTGTCAGTGGGGTTCAGCACCGCCAGCTGTTCCCCTGCTGTGTAGCCGGCAACGTGTCCTGCAACAGCCACGCAGACACAAAGCTGCCGCCAGTGCAGGCTTCGGCCTACACTCTGCTCCCTCTCCTCCTGCTGACCCTGGGCTCTAACACCGCCAGTTGGTGCCAGGTACTGCATGCTGCACAGAGAAAAACACCAGCCAATGTGTCAGTGGGGTTCAGCACCGCCAGCTGTTCCCCTGCTGTGTAGCCGGCAACGTGTCCTGCAACAGCCACGCAGACACAAAGCTGCCGCCAGTGCAGGCTTCGGCCTACACTCTGCTCCCTCTCCTCTTGCTGACCCTGGGCTCTAACACCGCCAGTTGGTGCCCGGTACTGCTAGCTGCACAGAGAAAAACACCAGCCAATGTGTCAGTGGGGTTCAGCACCGCCAGCTGTTCCCCTGCTGTGTAGTCGGCATCGTGTCCTGCAAAAGCCACGCAGACACAAGAACTGAAATTGAAGGGAACCTGTCGCCCCTCCCCCAGGTGTTTGTATGTTTTACAGCCACCTTGTACAGCAGTAATGCTGCATGTGTGCAAGGTGGCTCATAAACTTATTCTCCTTGCACACGTGGAACAGAACACGTCTACAATGTGTCCCCTGAGACCATTGAAACGTCCCTGAGGTGTGACTTTCCTTTGTAATGACACGCAACAACCCCCTTGGTAGCACAGCCCTTCTTCTGACATCATTGTTTGGCTGGCTGCGCCTCTGCGGCCGCCCTGCCCGACACAACGCCCCTCGGTGTCTTATTTATTTTGACTGCGAGGGTGTGATTGATGGGCATGAGCAGTGCATATCTTCGCCAGGCTGTCACTCAGCTCCTTCCGCCTTCTTCAGACTGTGCGGCTTCATGGCCGTGGAATGCGATAAGGGATCAGCTGATGCCGCACAGTCTGTAGCAGGTGTAAGGACACGAGCGAGAGGCGAACATATGTACTGCGCCAGGCCATGAATCCCAGCCCCGCAGTGTGAAACACTGTAAAGACACTGCGGGGCTGGGATTCATGGGCATCGCGAACTGCACCAGCCGACATGAAATGATGTCAGAAGACAGGCAGCGCATGGCCAAGGGATAACGCAACAACGCAGACTCCTGTACAGCAAAATGCGATGCTCAGGAGACCGCGCAAAGCACCAAGGTGGTATTTTTGCCAGCTGTGCTGCGTCTCATTACGAAGGGAACTCCCGCCTCCAAGACAGATTGACTGTATAAGGGCCAAAATGTTGTACGTGTTTCATTCAGCTTGTGCAAGGAACAAAATTAAAAGAGCAACCTTTGACTTGTGCAGCACTACTGCTGCATAAGGCGTGGCTCTTCTAGTTTGTAACACCTGAGGGGGGGTTAAAGGTTACCTTTAAAATTGGTTCAATTAGGCTTCGGCCTACACTCTGCACCCCCTGCAGAGCCTGGGCTCTAACACCGCCAGTTGGTGCCCCGAAGTGCTGGCTGCACAGAGAAAAACACCCGCCAATGTGTCAGTGGGGTTCAGCACCGCCAGCTGTTCCCCTGCTGTGTAGCCGGCAACGTGTCCTGCAACAGCCACGCAGACACAACAGACCTACAAATGCCTCCAGTGCAGGCTTCGGCCTACACTCTGCTCCCCCTGCTGACCCTTTGCTCCAACACCGCTAGTTGGGGATCTAGGAAGACAAGCTTGAATAGGTCCCCATCCTGGTTCCAGCACCGTCAGCTGGTTCCGGGCAGAGCCTTTGGCTTAGGTGCCTCCCTCTGGGTATCCGAGTTCCACCAACGTCAGGTGGTCCTTGGTAGTGCTTTCAGGCACGGGTACCTCCTGCTTAGTAACCGGGTTCCAGTAACATCAGCTGGTCCTCGGTAGTTCCATTGGCTTTTGGACCTTCGGCTACCCATCCGGGATCCAGTACCGTCAGCTGGTTCTCGGCAGTGTCTTTTACTCTTGTACCTTCTGCTCCCCATCCTGGTTCCAGTACCGTCAGCTGGTTCCGGGCAGAGCCTTTGGCTTAGGTGCCTCCCTCTGGGTATCCGAGTTCCACCAACGTCAGGTGGTCCTTGGTAGTGCTTTCAGGCACGGGTACCTCCTGCTTAGTAACCGGGTTCCAGTAACGTCAGCTGGTCCTCGGTAGTTCCATTGGCTCTTGGACCTTCGGGTAGCCATCCGAGTTCCAGTTCCATCAGCTGTTTCTCGGCATTTTCTCAGCCTTCTTGTACCTTCTGCTACATTTCCAAGTTCAAGACCCTAAAGACGACGACCCGGAAGACCACCCCTAAGATGACGATGACACCAGAGACGACAACCACTGAGATGACAACGACCCTGGAGACAATGACCCTGAAGACCACCCCGATGACGACGACCCCGGAGACGATGACCCTGGAGACGACGACGACATGGGAGACCGAGAAGCAGAAGAACAAGAGGCTGCAGAACAAAGAGCAGAAGAACATTAAGCATAACACTAAATATCAGAGCAAAAGATATTATCTAAATTATAAGCAGAAGAAGACTAAGCAGTGTATGGGGGTGAGTCCGTTCCTCCTCGTGGTGCCCCTGGATAAAGCCTGATGCTGCAGGCCAAACTGAATGCGGACAAATGTAACTCTTTTGTGACAGGCAGAACGGAAGGTGTAATCTTCAAACTTTTATAGATAACAACTACGGGAATGCCTGTCACAAATAAGAATATGATGAAGAAGTTGAATATGAAGAAGAATAATAGTTAAATAAAAAGAATATGAACAATGTAAAAAAAAAAATTATAGGTAGAAGATGAATAAGGTGAAGAAGAAGTTGATGTCAAAGATGCTGATGATGATGAAGAAGAAAGTGTGGGAGAAGTAAAAAAGAGGGTGAAGGGCGTGGAAGTAGTGAAACATCAATATCTGACAAAATAAAAAAAATCTTAACATAGTCAATATCTTTGTAACTCCGAACGTCTTTAAAAAAAAATAAAATTCCTGCTATTCTATTTGATTGGGCTAAACCTCTATGCCTTTAATGTCTCCGCCACCTCCCCCAATACATCCTACATTATTCTTAGTTGTTTTCCTTCATGTAAAATGAACCTACAAGGAAAGAAAGGGTTTATTTTAATTCCGATATTTTCGTCCCATTGACTTGCATTGGGATCGGGTATCGGAATCGGCGAGATCCGATACTTTGACGGTATCGGCCGATACTTTCCGATACTGATACTTTCCGATATCGGAAGGTATTGCTCAACACTAATTGTGACATTTCAAACTGTTTTATGCAGGAAATCTAGCGAAAACTGTTTGATGAATTGGATTGACTCTTTTGTGTATAAATATAAATCTTGCCAAATACAACTTCCCTTGAGTAACTCTGTAAAATCTTTGTGTAACTTGCTGTAACAATTCTGTGGTACAGTCTGTATTACAATTGAGAACTGTGTTTACATATCTAGAGTTTGGAGCTGCAATCCACTAGTACAAACTGGTTAATGTCTCTACAACCTTGCTATGTTGCATTGAGTTATTGGAAGTTTTATCTTTACACCACACACTGTATATCTCATATACACAATTATTTACTGCTCATCTGCTTTAAAGCATCCAAGCTTACTTTCTATTTTTCAATGGCAAACAGCAAAATTGTGATTACAGCTTTGAACAGTACACTCAACTAGCATCCCATCTTATTAAGCAGGTCATCAAATTTTATTTTAGACAAAACAAGGTTATTAAAACAACAAAATGTTCTTTTTTAAATTTCATAAAATTAATATTTGTAAATACTTTAACTTCAATTTTCTGAAATTGCATTTTTAAAGTATTTATTTTAAATTCTGTTCAGTACAAGCCAGAAGGGAAAAAGTATTTTTTCTCCAAAACCCAAGCCACTTTTTTATATTTGCAAATGTGGCTGTCATGGTGAGAGCTGATAATGTCAGTAATGGAAACTAATACATTTATGAACAAATGACAAAATCCAGCAGGTGCAAAAATCATAAAACATCATATTTATTAGTAGATTAAAACATGAAAAGGAAAAATTTGACTAAGAGCTAGTGTAGCTCGAAATGCATTGACCGTTATCATGCTTTTGATTGTTTTTTCCTTTTCATGTTTTAATCTACTAATAAATGTGATGTATTATGATTTTTGTGGTTGCTGGATTTTCCCTTTTTTTCACTGTTCACTTACTAAGGAAATCAACCTGAAGTTTCCATGCACCACACCCCTATTCTAGGAATTTCTCAACCCGGTGAGCTGATGGTTGCTCCATTGTGTTTTTCTACCATTTATGAACAAATGTCTTATGATAAATGTGACTTTGCATAACATCAGATGTCTTTGGTAAAAAGACAATTAATAGTAAACACAGTTCAAATCAAAATAGTACCAGCTTATTATTGTGAGTCAACTTAGAATTAATCCTAAGTTGAGCATGGATGATAAATATTCAACTAAATAACATAAATGTCTATTTTTCAATTTTCAAAACTCCTTTTAACTCTCACAAATCAATGGCATTTAAAGTATGAGCAGCAATTTATTTTCAAAATTTTCTTAAAAAGCTACGAGACATTGTAAAATGAAATTGTGTGCTGCATATCTATTATTTATGGCATAAAATATTAAATGAATATAAATAAATAATACATTTCATATATTTACTGTGCATTGTATGCTATCTTGAATGAGTAGTCTTAGATGGATTTATTTCGTTAAAATTTTGGTTGGTAGAACAAAATTAAAGTGCTGCATTCACAATTTAAAAATTCAGTTAACAGGTGTCAGTCCAGCGCCCCAGAGTCCTGGTCGTTGCAGTACTGATGCTCCGCCGCTAAGGGGGGCTATGGTACGTCTGATGGCACTGAAGGAGATCACCTGACCAGGTATCACAGACACCAATACACTTCACAGTCTGGCCTCCAGGGGGAGCTAAGGGTGCTATGTATTAGGCCACTCCTCACAATCTGGTAAAACTGGGGGTTAGGTAGGAAGTTAGTTAGAAGCTGACTGGGTTGGAACCAGGCAACATCCTGTGGCAGAGGGTGTTGCAGGGGAAGATTCAGGGGGGTCCCTGTCAGGGGTGGGATCCTGACAGAGGCCTAGCGAACAGAAAGAACGTTATGGGACCGCGCCTGCACTTCATTGCGGCGGTACCCTAAGAAAGGACGAGAAGCGAGGTTTATTGTGCTGAGTGAGAAACGAGATCAACGCAACAAGGAGAAACACCAGTAGGAGTCGTGCTGTAAGACGAGGCAACATCCTACTGAGGCACGTAGCCGGTGGCCGGAATGCCGAGGAAGTATTGAGCTCCAGGCCTTACTTCAAACCTATGGCAGGACAGTCAGTTATAGGCGGGCTGTCTCACTCAAATCACCTAAGAAGACATAGGGGGCAACATTTGGAGAGGGGCGACTCTAGGGTCCCGGAAGACCTCCGAGCCTACCCGTCATACGGGTGCGTCCTAGCCATATCATCTGGGGGACGAAACAGAACATCATAATCGAGTTGTGAGGGAACTTCAGAAACAGACACAACAGTTGTGGGGACTATCCCGTAAGCACAGCAGGGGAGGACCACAACACACAAGTGCTAGAAGGTAGGCACAGATTTCCACCTGCAAAGGGAACTCTGGAGGTGCTATCGGACCGGCCGGACTTGCGCAGCCTGGTTAACCGTATTCCGGACTGAGGATCCTGAAGCCTTCAGTAAAGAGGTAAAGAGACTGCAACCTGGTGTCCTCGTTATTTACTGTGACATGCACCACATCATAACATCATCACCATACCTCCACCTTCATTATACGCTCCTCAGCAGGGTCACGGGCCGGGTCTAGCCAACATGACAACCCCAGAACAGAGACTCAGAGGCCCGGTACCGGGTACCCCTCGGCCCTGCGGCAGTGGGGGCGCTACATCAGCAGCTGTGGGGCCTTGGCTGGAGACACAAATAAGGCCAGAGTCACACTACCATACAATGAATGGGTATAAAGGTAAACCACAATTTGCGGTTGCTGTAGATCATTGCACAACTAAGCAGCAGCATGTAAAAAATAGACAGTATGACCCAGAATTATGAATAAAGACACTGAGTCAGTCAGTGTGGTCTTATGTATGTGGATTCAAGGTCTGGCTGAAATAAGCCTCTAGGATACCGGCACCTCCGGTGAGGAGTTTTGTGTGAGTGGATTCAGGGCCCGGCTGAAATAAGCCCCTAGAATACCGGCACCTCTGGTGAGGAGTTGTGTGTAAGCTTTGCTGACTGCATGACCACTGTTGACTCTATTTGCTAGCTGTTCCCCTGTGAGGTTAACAGGGCACAGCATTTTCTTTTCTCAAGCCTCTCTGTGAAGTAACAGAGTTTTCTTATACCGCCATATAGTACCGCCATCTACTAGCAGCAGGTTTCTTTTCTGCACGCTGGACCCCGGGTTGCGAATGCACCTACTATTCAATATATATTTACTCGATGCATTACGCCAACTCTAACAATAGGTAGACCACAACTATGAGAGTCAAAATTGAGAAAACAAATCCAGAAAATCACCTTGTCTGATTTGGTAAGATTTATTCAAATTATGGTGGAAAATAAGTATTTGGTCACCTAAAAGCATGCAAGATTTCTGGCTCTCACAGACCTGTAACTTCTTCTTTAAGAGGCTCCTCTGTCCTCCACTCATTACCTGTTGTAATGGCACCGGTTTGAACTTGTTATCAGTATAGAAGACACCTGTCCATAATCTCAAAAAGTCACACTCCAAACTCCACTATGGTGAAGACCAAAGAGCTGTCAAAGGACACCAGAAACAAAATTGTAGCCCTGCACCAGGCAGGGAAGACTGAATCTGCAATAGGCAAGCAGCTTGGTGTAATGAAATCAACTGTGGGAGCAATAATAAGAAAATGGAAGACATACAAGACCATTGATAATCTCCCTCAATCTGAGGCTTCATGCAAGATCTCACCCCTTGGGGTCAAAATGATCACAAGAAGGGGAAGCAAAAATCCCAGAACCACATGGGGGGACCTAGTGAATGACCTGCATTGAGCTGGGACCACCATAACAAAGGCTACCATCAGTAACACACTACGCCGTGAGATGTGTCCCCATGCTTAAGCTTAAGCCCATCTGAAGTTTGAAAGAGAGCATTTGGTTATCCAGAAGAGTATTGGGAGAATGTCATATGGTCTGATGAAACCAAAGTAGAGTAGAACTGTTTGGTAGAAACAAAACTCGTCGTGTTTGGAGGAGACAGAATGCTGAGTTGCATCCAAAGAACACCATACCTACTGTAAAGCATGGGGGTGGCAACATCATGCTTTAGGGCTGTGATCTGCAAAGGGACCAGGACGACTGCTTCGTGTACATGAAAGAATAAATGGGGCCATGTATCGTGAGATTTTGAGTGCAAACCTCCTTCCATCAGCAAGGGCATTGAATATGAAATGTGGATGGGTCTTTCAGCATGATAATGATCCCAAGCAAACTGCTAGGACAACAAAGGAGTGGCTTCATAAGAAGCATATGAAGGTCCTGGAGTGGCCTAGCCAGTCTCCAGATCTCAACCCCATAGAAAACCTTTGGAGGGAGTTGAAAGTCTGTGTTGCCCAGTGACAGGCCCAAAACATCACTGCTCTAGAAGAGGTCTGCATGGAGGAATCTGCCAACTTACCACCAACAGTGTGTGCCAACCTTGTGAAGACTTACCGAAAACGTTTGACATCTATCATTGTCAACAATGAAAATATAACAAAATATTGAGATGAACTTAGGTTAATGACCAAATACTGGTGGTCTACCTATGATGTCAATTACAGGCGTCTCTAATCTTTTTAAGTGGGAGAACTTAAACAATTGGTGGCTGGCTAAATACTTTTTCCCCACTGTATTGGGCCTTGTGGCTGCACCACTATATTAGGCCTAACTATTTTTAAGTGAAAATCTGACCTTCTGATTTGCCACTGAAACATATTTTTATCACAAATGATTTGGAGTAAATGATTGGGCCTCGTGATTGAACCACTATCTTAGGCCTAACCATTTTTAAGTGGAAATCTAGCCTTCCGATGATTTTTCTCTGAAACACAGTTTTATCTCAAACAATTTGAAGCAGCTAACTGGAACTAGTGGCTGCACCATTCTACTAGGTCTAACGATTTTTACATGGAAATCTGTGTAGATAGGTAATAGTGTATTGTGCTGTGAGGAAACATGTGGATAGAAATGCTTATGTCTGTAAAAACATGTTCGGATGTTTGGGGCACATTTATTAAAGGACTTTCATATCTGAATTAGGCAATTCCATTTGTCTTTTCTGCTTTAGTAAGAGACATGTCGAATTAATGTGCAAAACTCATCTTTTGTATAACTGATATAAACAGCATTTTCTACCTCAACTCCACTTGTTTGTTTTTAAAACAGAAAAGTTGTTATGATCCCACTTGGCCATCAAATGCTGCAGAGTGCATTTCCAAGCTCGTCCAAGCATCCATACTTCAGAAGCAGTGTGACGTCACACGCCGTCTGCTCCAGTGCGTGGTCCAATTTAGTTTCAGGTGCGTCACCGCTGGGACTCCCTGAATACTTCACCGTGCATCTACAATCGATGCCTCCAACACACATTATACTGGACTGTACATCAAAGCAGTGAGCTATATTATGTTAATCTTGTTGGAATTTGTATGTTTTAGGTTGTACAAATTGTTTACCACAAATATATGGGGCAGTGACTATTGTGTCGACTCGCTATACACCCATGCTATTGTTGTTACACATACCAAGTGCCAGTTTCTTGATCTTTTCAGTATCCATTGGGCAGTCTTCGGGGGTTGCTCAGTTTTAATCCTTCTAGTGCAGTGTTTTTTGTTTATAATTGAAAATAAAGTTTCCAAAAGTAGTGTGTAAAAGAGCCTCACCATGAAATTGTTGTTATAGTTTCTGTGCACAAGGTGTACTGTTTGAATGAGGGAAACTATTAGCGTAACATGAAACTTCCAAGCCAAATAACTATGTTTCCAACACCCGATTCTGTTCCTGTTTCTGCACACTAATCTTAATTCTATTCAAGTATCTATATAGTAAGCTTGGATGTGTTCTCATATGCATGTAAGCAGGGTTCTGATAGGGTAAATATATCAAGTAGGTAGATTAACTGTATACCTGTATTTATATAGTAAGCTCAGTTTGGTTCCTGCATTTATGTAGTATGCCATGAGTCTATTATGGATTTATATCACTGAACTACACTACATCACCTAAAACATTGAAAATGAAATGCAAAAACTAATTCTTGGTCCTTAGACATATATTGAGCATCTCCCAACAAATAGTAGCAGTATACAGTGCCTTGCGAAAGTATTCGACTCCCTGGAACTTTTCAACCTTTTCCCACATATCATGCTTCAAACATAAAGATATCAAATGTAAATTTTTGGTGAAGAATCAACAACAAGTGGAACACAATTGTGAAGTTGAATGAAATTTATTGCTTATTTCAAATTTTTGTGGAGATTCAAAAACTGAAAAGTGGGGCGTGCAATATTATTCGGCCCCTTTAGCTTAATACTTTGTTGCGCCACCTTTTGCTGTGATTACAGCTGCAAGTCGCTTGGGGTATGTCTCTTTCAGTTTTGTACATCGAGAGACTGAAATTCTTGCCCATTCTTCCTTGGCAAACAGCTCGAACTCAGTGAGGTTTGATGGAGATTGTTTGTGAACAGCAGTTTTCATCTCTTTCCACAGATTCTCAATTGGATTGAGGTCTGGACTTTGACTTGGCCATTCTAACACCTGGATACATTTATTTGTGAACCATTCCATTGTAGATTTTGCTTTATGTTTGGGATCATTGTCTTGTTGGAAGACAAATCTCTGTCCCAGTCTCAGGTCTTTTGCAGACTCCAATAGGTTTTCTTCAAGAATGGTCCTGTATTTGGCTCCATCCATCTTCTCATCAATTTTAACCATCTTCCCTGTCCCTGCTGAAGAAAAACAGGTCCAAACCATGATGCTGCTACCACCATGTTTGATAGTGGGGATGGTGTGTTCAGGGTGATGAGCTGTGTGGCCTTTATGCCAAACATATCGTTTGGCATTGTTGCTAAAAAGTTCGATTTTGGTTTCATCTCACCAGAGCACCTTCTTCCACATGTTTAGTGTGTCTCCCAGGTGACTTGTTGCAAACTTTAAACAACACTTTTTATGGATATCTTTGAGAAATGACTTTCTTCTTGCAACTCTTCCATAAAGGCCAGATTTGTGCAGTGTATGACTGATTGTTGTCCTATGGACAGACTGTCCCACCTCAGCTGTAGATCTGGGCCTCTTGGCTGCATCTCTGATCAGTCTTCTCCTTGTTTGAGATGAAAGTTTAGAGGGACGGCCGGGTCTTGGTAGATTTGTAGTGGTATGATACACCTTCCATTTCAATATGATCGCCTGCACAGTGCTCCTTGGGATGTTTAAAGTTTTGGAAATCATTTTGTATCCAAATCCAGCTTTAAACTTCTCCACAACAAATATCACGGACCTGCATGTTGTGTTCCTTGGTCTTCATGATGCTCTCTGTGCTTCAAACAGAACCCTGAGACTATCACAGAGCAGGTGCATTTATACGGAGACTTGATTACACACAGGTGGATTATATTTATTATTATCATTAGGCACTTAGGACAACATTGGATCATTCAGAGATCCACAATGAACTTCTGGAGTGAGTTTGCTGCACTGAAAGTAAAGGGGCCGAATATTATTGCATGCCAAACTTTTCAGTTTTTGAATTTCCACAAAAATTTAAAATAAGCAATAAATTTTGTTCAACTTCACAATTGTGTTCCACTTGTTGTTGATTCTTCACCAAAAATTTACATTTGGTCTCTTTATGTTTGAAGCATGATATGTGAGAAAAGGTTGGAAAGTTCCAGGGAGCCGACTATTTTCGCAAGGCACTGTAGGAATAGGATTTATTTGATCTGTTTACATTGTTCTAGTAGCATAACATCCGTGAAGGCATACAGTATGAATTAATTGAGAAGCTACAGCCAGAAGTCCATACTGGGGCATTAGTAATCCAAAGCAGCTTTTCTTCCTCTGCACTGTGTAAGGAATGAAGATGGAGAAGCATAATTTGAATGTTTCAAAGCTTAATTCAGGTGTAAATATAACCAAACTTGTTCCTTCCTGTAGTCTTGCACAATGTACACAAGGAAACATACAGTATTGAAAGGCAAATATTAATGCAAAAAAGTGAGATCAAAGATTAATATTTGCAAAAGTATAAAATAGAACATAAAATACATACAATAAATATGATAACAGAAAATTTAATGGGTAAAAGGATTATATAAAAAGATTCATTGCATTTGAAATACTACGATCAGTTAGACCATGCATAAATAGATAAGGCAAAAGAAACAGACTTGCGACTTGTGGCCTGATATATCTAACTTGTAGTGGACTTCTTCTCCAAATTTGTTCCCCTTTAAGGAATAGTCTATTGTTCATTGGTGTCTTGGTGATTGCAATAGCAAGATACTTGGCACTTTCATTTTCCTGGTTGCTGAGGTGAGTGCTGATTGCTTGACACTCTTTAGATGGATGCACTGCTCAACAAAGCATTGCTAATCAGTAAAGAACAAATCTAAAAAAAAGTAAAGAGGTTAAGGCCTATTTTCCCCAAGGAAAGGAAAGAAGTGGAGAGCAAGGGTGGTAAAGCTCTCAGCATATTAGAACCAGGTACGGCGTTAGATGCAGGCAGACCAGGCAGCTCCCCATGGCCCCCGCTACTCCAGGGGACCCCAGCAAGTTGCGTGTTGCTGATAGCGGCACACCACGTGGCTGCTATGGGCCATCATAGACGCCAATACAGTTGAAAGCAGTGATGGAGGAGAGAGCGTCACATGACGCTCTCTCCCATCTCTCCCCCCTCTGCTTGTGACTCAGCGGGCATGAGATTATGTTATTTTATCATGCGCCACACTGTGCCAGCATTGGAGCCAATGAGACTGAAGCAGAACCTGGAGCAATGCGGGAACAAGGAGCAGAGATGAGTATTGTGTATGTGAATGCATTCATTATACTATATGTGTGTGTTTCTGTGCTATACTGTGTGTTGGGGGGAGCTGCACTGCACTATGTGTTGGGTGGAGCTACACTGTACTGGGTGTTAGGGGAGCTGCACTTTGATGTGTGTTGTGGGAAGCTGCACTAAACTGTGTGTTGGGGAGCTGAACAATACTGTGTGTTGAGGAGCTGCACTACACTGTGTGTTGGGGAGCTGCACTCAGGGACGTGTTATGACCTGGTGGTGAAGAGGCCACACCGATATGACCTGGTGGCTAAAACACAACATGGGACGAGCTCTGAGGAGGTGGTATCTCTACTGACCGCAATCCCTAATCCTAACAACAACACTAGTAATAGCCGTGGGATGTTCCTGACTCTCCCTAGACACCTCTTCACAGCCTAAGAATTAACTACCCCTAAAGAAGGAAATAGAAAGCTATCTTGCCTCAGAGAAAACCCCAAAAGGAAAGATAGCCCCCCACAAATATTGGCTGTGAGTGGAGAGGGAAATGACATACACAGAAATGAAATCAGTTTTCAGCAAAGGAGGCCAATACTAAACTTGATAGACAGAGAGAAAAGGATACTGTGCGGTCAGTATTAAAAACTACAAAAATCCACGCAGAGTTTACAAAAAATGAACTCCACACCGACTCACGGTGTGGAGGGGCAAATCTGCTTCCCAGAGCTTCCAGCTAGCCTGAATATGACATAGTGACAAGCTGGACAAAAAGAGAAATATTTGCAAAGCAATAATGTCCAAAGCAAATGGACGAACAAGAACTAGCAGAACTTATCTTTTGCTGACAAGGACAGGCCATATGAGAAATCCAAGGAGAGAACCAAATCCAACCTAAGACATTGACAGCTGGCATGAACTAAAGCCCAGAGCAGGTTTAAATAACAAACCCAAGCAAGGCGATCAGTGATGGCAGCTGCTACAGCTACCTAACGGAGCAGCAGTTCCACTCGAAACGACCAGAGGGAGCCCAAGGGCAGAACTCACAAAAATACCATTAGCAACCACAGTAGGGAGCTCCAGAACGGAATTCACAACAGTACCCCCCCCTTGAGGAGGGGTCACCGAGCCCTCACCAGAGCTCCCAGGCCAATCAGGACGAGCCAAATGGAAAGCACGAACCAAATCGGCAGCATGAACATCGGAGGCAACAACCCAAGAATTATCCTCCTGGCCATAACCCTTCCACTTGACCAGATACTGAAGCTTCCGTCTCGAAAAACAAGAATCCAAAATCTTCTCCACCACATATTCCAATTCCCCCTCAACCAACACCGGAGCAGGAGGATCAACGGAGGGAACCATAGGTACCGCATATCTCCGCAACAAGGACCTATGGAACACATTATGAATGGAAAAAGAAGCTGGAAGGGCCAAATGAAAAGACACCGGATTGATAATTTCAGAAATCTTATAAGGCCCAATAAAGTGAGGCTTGAACTTAGGGGAAGAAACCTTCATAGGAACATGACGAGAAGACAACCAGACCAAATCCCCCACACGAAGCCGGGGACCAACACACCGACGACGGTTAGCAAAACGTTGAGCCTTTTCCTGAGACAACATCAAATTGTCCACCACATGAGTCCAAATTTGCTGCAACCTGTCCACCACAGAATCCACACCAGGACAGTCAGAAGGCTCAAGCTGCCCTGAAGAAAAATGAGGATGAAAACCAAAGTTACAAAAAAAAGGCGAAACCAAGGTAGCAGAACTAGCCCGATTATTAAGGGCAAACTCGGCCAACGGCAAAAAGGTCACCCAATCATCCTGATCAGCAAACACGAAGCATCTCAAATAGGTTTCCAAGGTCTGATTGGTTCGCTCCGTTTGGCCATTTGTCTGAGGATGGAATGCTGAAGAAAAAGACAAATCAATGCCCATTCTAGCACAAAAGGACCGCCAAAACCTAGAAACGAACTGGGAACCTCTGTCAGACACAATATTCTCCGGAATACCATGCAAACGGACCACATGCTGAAAAAATAATGGAACCAAATCAGAGGAGGAAGGCAACTTAGGCAACGGTACCAAATGGACCATCTTAGAAAACCGGTCACAAACCACCCAGATTACAGACATCTTCTGAGAAACAGGAAGATCAGAAATAAAATCCATGGAAATATGCGTCCAGGGCCTCTCAGGAATAGGCAAAGGCAAAAGCAACCCACTGGCACGGGAACAGCAAGGCTTAGCCCGAGCACAGGTCCCACAGGACTGCACAAAAGAACGCACATCCCGCGACAAGGAAGGCCACCAAAAGGACCTAGCCACCAAATCTCTGGTACCGAAAATCCCAGGGTGACCAGACAACTCCGAACAATGAACCTCAGAAATTACCCTGCTAGTCCATCTATCAGGAACAAACAGTTTCCCCACTGGACAGCGGTCAGGTTTATCAGCCTGAAACTCCTGAAGTACCCGCTGCAAATCAAGGGAGATGGCAGAAAGAATCACCCCCTCCTTGAGAATACCAGCCGGCTCAAGAACTCCCGGAGAATCAGGCAAAAAACTCCTAGAAAGGGCATCAGCCTTCACATTCTTAGATCCCGGAATATACGAGACCACAAAATCAAAACGGGAGAAAA
Organism: Ranitomeya variabilis; assembly: GCF_051348905.1. Classification (NCBI taxonomy): domain Eukaryota; kingdom Metazoa; phylum Chordata; class Amphibia; order Anura; family Dendrobatidae; genus Ranitomeya; species Ranitomeya variabilis. The sequence goes on along the minus strand of NC_135234.1, from coordinate 571,745,257 downwards.
ACAGAGACCACCGAGCTTGTCTAGGATTCAATCGCTTAGCAGACTCGAGGTAAATCAAATTTTTATGATCAGTCAAGACCACCACGCGATGCTTGGCTCCCTCAAGCCAATGTCGCCACTCCTCAAATGCCCACTTCATAGCCAACAGCTCCCGATTGCCGACATCATAATTACGCTCAGCAGGCGAAAACTTTCTTGAGAAAAAAGCACATGGTTTCATCAAAGAGCCATCAGAATTTCTCTGAGACAAAACGGCCCCTGCCCCAATCTCAGAAGCATCAACCTCAACCTGAAAAGGGAGAGAAACATCTGGCTGACGCAACACAGGGGCAGAAGTAAAACGGCATTTAAGCTCCTGAAAGGCCTCAACAGCCGCAGAGGACCAATTCATCACATCAGCGCCTTTCTTCATCAAATCGGTCAGAGGCTTCACCACACTAGAAAAATTAGCAATAAAGCGGCGATAAAAATTAGCAAAGCCCAAAAATTTTTGAAGGCTCTTTACAGATGTGGGTTGAGTCCAATCATGAATGGCCTGGACTTTAACAGGGTCCATTTCAATAGCCGAGGGAGAAAAAATGAAACCCAAAAAAGAAACTTTCTGAACTCCAAAGAGGCACTTAGACCCTTTCACAAACAATGCATTAGCACGAAGGACCTGAAATACCATCCTAACCTGCTTCACATGAGACTCCCAATCATTGGAAAAAAACAAAATATCATCCATATACACAATCATGAATTTATCCAGATAATTCCAGAAGATATCATGCATAAAGGACTGAAATACCGATGGAGCATTAGAGAGCCCGAATGGCATCACAAGATATTCAAAATGGCCTTCAGGCGTATTAAATGCTGTTTTCCATTCATCACCTTGTTTAATATGCACGAGATTATACGCCCCTCGAAGGTCGATTTTAGTAAACCAACTGGCACCCTTAATCTGAGCAAACAAATCAGAAAGCAAAGGTAAAGGGTACTGGAATTTGACCGTGATCTTATTGAGAAGGCGATAATCTATACAGGGTCTCAAGGAACCATCCTTCTTGGCAACAAAAAAAAATCCCGCTCCCAATGGTGACGAAGACGGGCGAATATGCCCCTTCTCCAAGGACTCCTTTACATAACTCCGCATAGCGGCATGCTCTGGCACAGACAGATTGAAAAGTCGGCCCTTAGGGAACTTACAGCCAGGAATCAAATTAATGGCACAATCGCAGTCCCTATGAGGAGGCAGGGAACTGGACTTGGGCTCATCAAATATATCCTGGAAATCCGACAAAAACTCAGGAACATCAGAAGAAGGGGACGAGGAAATGGACATCAAAGGAATATCACCATGTATCCCCTGACAACCCCAACCAGTTACAGACATAGATCTCCAATCCAGCACTGGATTATGTACCTGTAACCATGGAAAACCCAGCACAACAACATCATGCAAATTATGCAACACCAAAAAGCGAATATTTTCCTGATGTGCTGGAGCCATGTACATGGTCAACTGTGTCCAGTACTGGGGTTTATTATTGGCCAATGGCGTAGCATCAATCCCCCTTAAGGTAATAGGGCTCCGCAAAGGCTCCAAGGAAAAACCACAGCGCTTGGCAAATTCTAAGTCCATTAAGTTCAGGGCAGCGCCAGAATCCACAAATGCCATAACAGAAAAGGACGACAATGAGCAAATCAGGGTAACAGACAAAAGAAATCTAGGCTGTACAGTACTAATGGCAACAGACCCAGGGACCCTCTTAGTACGCTTAGGGCAATCAGAAATAGCATGAGCAGAATCACCACAGTAAAAACACAGGCCATTCTGACGTCTGAATTTCTGCCTTTCTGCTCTAGTCAAAATCCTATCACATTGCATAGGCTCAGGACTCTGCTCAGAGGACACTGCCATATGGTGCACAACCTTGCGCTTGCGCAGGCGCCGATCAATCTGAATGGCCAAAGACATTGACTCATTCAGACCAGCAGGCGTGGGAAACCCCACCATAACATCTTTAAGGGCTTCAGAAAATCGCTGCCAGGGCATACTCATTCCATTTTGTGAGCACAGACCACTTTCTAAATTTCTGGCAGTATACTTCTGCTGCTTCCTGACACAGAGCCAGCAAAATTTTGGCCTGGTGTGTGTCCACACCACAGGACGCTGGAGCGCCGTTTACACGCCTATCAGGGTTTCATGCCTACATCATCAGCAAGACGCAGAAGCGCCGCTGTTATTCTGTTACAAGGCAATATCTGAAAACAGATCACCCTTTTGGCCCCATATATTGTTATATCACCAGCAAGACGCAGAGGCGCCGCTGTTATTCCCTAATAAGACTGCGTTCAAAAACGGATCCCCCCTCTGGCCTTATTCATTATTAGACCATCTGCAAAACGCAGATGCACCATTGTTACTCTTTAATGAGGCTATAGCCAATAACGGATCACCCTCTTGGCTGCCAAATTACCAGCAAGACGTTGATACGTCGCTGTCATTCCTCTATAAGGTTACACCCAGAGACGGATCACCCACTAGGCTACATTTATTAAAGAGCAATACCTGCCCCCGGACACTACAGGGACTACGTTTTTCATATTATTTACTTTTGAAAAAATACCCTGGTTTAAGTGCGACCCTAGATTAAGACCCGGGAGGGTCGAAACATCACCATTTTTAGTCGCATATACACTTTGTTATAAGTGCCTTGTACTTGATCTGACGCAATTGTTTGTTCTTTTTTCACTTGAATAAATTGGCATTTTCCAAAATTCATATTTCTGCTCAAGATATTCCACTTAGGGAGTGCGGTGGATCTAGTATAGCATTATACTGTGAGTGGGTGGGCAACATTATACTGTGTGTGGTGAGGGGCTGCATTTTACTGTGTTTGGGGAACTGCACTATACTGTGTGTGGGGGTCTTCATTATACTGTGTGTGGAGTGGCTGCATAATACTGTGTGTTTGCGGGGGGCTGCATTACACTGTATGTGTGTGGCTGCATTATACTCTGAGGAGGGATGCAAGGACCATGAGGAGTGCACCATACTATATGTACTATATGGGACCTGCATTATACTGTATTGAGGACTATCTGTCCTTGCCATTCTTCCTCAGTCAGTGTAAAGAAACCCGGGAACAAGCGTCGAACGACTTCATTATTGTCGATTAGGCTCAATTAACGGCCTGAACTCTCTCCCTGTAAATACAACCAAAATATTTGTGTGATGTGGAATATGTGAGCATTTGAGGCCTCAGTTTAAACTTTTTCCCAGGGCCCCGCTTTCTCTAAAACTGACCCTGGCTGCACTATACTGTGTGTTATTGGAGCTGCACTATGCTGCGTGTTGTGGGGAATTGCACTATACTGTGTGTTGGGGAGCTGCACTATACTATGTGTTGGGAGGAGTTGTACTATAGTATGTGTTAGGGGAAGCTGCACTATACTGCTTGTGGGTGGGAGCTGCACTGTACAGTGTGTTGGAGGAGCTGCACTGTACTGTGTGTTGGGGGAACCGTACTGTGTGTGGGGGAGCTGGACTATACTGTGTGTGAGGTGAGTTGCACTGTACTGTGTGGGGGGAGCTGCACTGTACTGTGTATAGGGGAGCTGCGCTATACTGTGTGTGGTGACTGCATTATACTGTGTGTGGAGGCTGCACTATGCTGTGTGTATGTGTGGAGATGTATTATACTGTATGTGGAGAGGGGCTACATTATATTGTGAGTGCGGGGCTGCATTATACTGTGTGTGTGTGGGGGGGAGGGGCTGCATTATACTGTGTGTATGTGTCTGCAGTATACTCTGAGGAGAGATGCAGTATACTCTATCAAGGACCATGGGGAGTGCACTATACTATATGTACTATATGGGACTAGCATTATACCGTATAAAGGACTATCTGTCCCAATCATTCTTCCTCAGTCAATGTAAAGAAACTCGGGAACAAGCGTTGAAAGACTTCATTGTCGATCACGCTCGATTAACGGCCTGAACTCTGCACCTGTAAATACAACCAAAATATTTGTGTGATGTGGAATATGTGAGCATTTGGGACCCCAGTTTAAACTTTTGTCCAGGGCCCAACTTTCTCTAAAACCGGCCCTGATGAGAACTTAACTGATTTACCTAATTCTTTTTGTATGAGAGCAGAATAAGAATTAGGCAATTAGGGTGGGAATGTAAAAACGACTTGATATTTTTTAACTTGTACTTACTTTATTTGTTGATTAAACTGTGGTCATAACCCATTAATGGCAACATATGATGTAGGTATAGCATACTAATGAATAAAGTCAAGGCTTCCCAATAGGTCAGGGTCTGTACATGAGACAGTTATCTCAACTAATGGCTCTTAATGCAATCATCAATTACAGCCAGAGAGCCAAAAACAATTAGAGATAAAATCAATAAATATGGTGTACCCTTGCAACTAGGTATGGGTAGAATGACAATATTTACAATATAGAAAATAAAGTTGCAATGTTTATCTTTATGTTCTTGTATATTTATACACAGTGCTGTGGAAAAATTGTAGCCAGGTATGGAGAAATGCTTCAAAGTGAGAATATTAGTTTATTTTTTTTTAAGTGTTAATAATTTATTTTATCATTGTATAAAGTGCAAAGGGAGTTGACAAAAGAGAAATCTAAACTAATCGATATCTGGTGTGATCTTTGCCTTTAAAACAGTATTAATTATTCTAGGTATAAGTGAACAGTTTTTTTAAGTTCTTCTGTGAATGTAGGCTTGCACAAATCCTTTTGTCTTCTTATGCAATCCCAGAAACTCTCAATGATGCTGAGATCAGTGCTCTATAGGGTCATGTTTTCACTTTCATTACTCCTTGTCCTACTTTAAGCTGAATATAGTTCTTAATGAACTTGGCTGTAAGTTTTGGGATGTTGTCCTTTCTGCACATAAAATTTGGAGCCAATCAGATGCCTCGCATATGGTATTACATGATGAATAAGATTCTGCCTGTGGTTAGTTCTCCAAGATGTTTGAAACAATCTATCTGCCGAGTTCCTTTAAAAATTGTGTCCAATTTTACCTAGAATTATGTTTTGAAAGTAAAGAGTGTTCACTTAAAAAAATTGGTTTGATTTATATTTCTCTTTGTTCATTCACATTGCATTTCAGTTGATAAAAAATTAACACTTCTATTTTTGAAAGCATTCTGACTTTGCAACATTCTTTCCCCTCCTGCCTAAAACATATCCACAGTACTGTATAAATCTGCATACAAAGATACAGGTGCATTTGCGATTTTTTGACACAATGTAAAGCAAACATTTAATGTGGTTGGAGGATTTGTTTTTAAAACACAATGGAATTTTTAATTTAATAAAATAATGTTTAATTAAGAAATAATATAATAATTAATATTTGAAACAAAATAACTCTACAATCTATTTCACAGTTTGAGACAAAAACCCAAGATATTTGGTAACCAGATCATAGGTGTAATCCAGAGTTGACCTGTCAAAATGAAAGAAAAAAAACAGGGGATGCAATCATAATCTTTGACAAATAGTGCTAGAATTTGGGGTTGTCTTTACAGTAGAGAATGGTATACATAAATTCATCTTTGAAATACATAATTCTAATACACTGCATATTGTCTATATATACAATATATACAAAAGTGTTTTTTGTGGAAAAATATAATACTTCTGTAATCTTTGACCAAATTATAGCATGGCCTCCCTTTTCTTTGAGCTGGACGTTACGTTTATATAGGTCCCCATGGTTGGGTGTCCAATAGTTGTGGCTTCTGTTCTGCTCGGCCATTATTCACATTTAGATAATATGACATATGGTATTGATTTAATACTAGTGGTTAGGACTGTCCTGAGTAGGGTCACCTTGATGTGGTGGGATGGGTTTTTTTTTTTTTTATCAAAGCAATGTTAACTATGTACCCTATGTTATTTTCATGCACTGTTGCTATTTATTTACTCATTTACTTATTTTTAATCTTATATTTTGTTTAGTGTCCAGTGTGAACATGCACCTTCACTTTGCATGCATACCAACTTTGGTGCATACTCGAGCACCCGATGCAAACTGGAGTAGCGAGCATTTGCGCTCAACACTAGTCGTCATGTCGTCATTTTTTTCCCTTAAAAAAAAAATTCTAACCCCAAACCCAACCCTAACACTTTCTACTGTTACCCTTGTAAAAATAAAAAAGTTTGAGTCCAAAGTAATTTTTTTTGTGAAAAAAATTAAATGTTTATTTTTTTCCTTCAACATTGCTTCAGTTCCTGAGAAACATGAGAAGGGTTAATAAACTTCTTGAATGTGGTTTTGAGCACCTTGAAGGGTGCAGCTTTTAGAATGGTGCCACTTTTGTGCACCCCTCAAAGTCACTTCAAATGTGAGGTGGTCCCTAAAAAGAATGTTTTTTTTAAATTTTGTTGGAAAAATTAGAAATTGCTGGTCAACTTTTAACCTTTATTACGTCTTAACAAAAGAACATGTTTCAGAAATTGTGCTGATGTAAAGTAGACATGTGGGAAATGTTATTACTTAACTATTTTGTGCGACATATCTCTCTGATTTAAGGGCATAAGAATTAAAAGTTTGAAAATTGTGAAACATTTCAACATTTTCGCCAAATTTCAGTTTTTAACAAATAAACGCAAGTCATATTGCAGAAATTTTACTACTTTCATAAAGTACAATATGTCATGAAAAAACTTTCTTAGAATCAGTGGGTTCCGTTGAAGCGTTTCAGAGTTATAACCTCATAAAGTGACACTGGTCAGAATTGTAAAATTTGGCTTGGTCATTAAGGACACATTGACACATCTGACAAAAAGATCTAAAAACTCTTAAGTAGCAAACTTTGTGAAAACCAAAGTTTCAAAACTTCTGAAAACTGGCTTCCCATAGAGATTGTGGTAAATAGTGCAATCTAGTAGCATGGGTATCACTAATAGGATCTAAGCTAGCACGGTGCACTAAACATATTTGTATCACTGGCACCAAATACAAGCCTTACCTTTGTGCATTTTAATACTAAGGAAATACCATATTCATGGTGGATAGATGTGAGTTGCCCACCAGGGCCGTGGGGTACTCAGTACCAGGACCAGTACTTTAATGGGATGTCATGGAGGCTGCAATCCGGTCCATGGCCCTGGGTGCTCAAGTAAAAGGGGAACAGTCTTTCAACCCCTTTACCCCCAACGGTGGTTTGCACGTTAATGACCGGGCCGAATTTTACAATTCTGACCACTGTCCCGTTATGAGGTTATAACTCTGGAACGCTTAAACGGATCCTGATGATTCTGACATTGTTTTATCATGACATACTGTACTTCATGATAGTGGTAAAAATTTATCTGATAATACCTGCATTTATTTGTGAAAAAAATGGAAATTTGGCAAAAATTTTGAATCACAGAGATATGGTACATAAAATACTTAATAAGTAACATTTCCCACATGTCTATTTACATCAGCACAATTTTGGAGCAGCAGTTTCTCATTTTTAAAACATCATTTTTTCTAGGGACCACATCACATTTGAAGTCACTTTGAGGGGTCTATATGATAGAAAATACCCAAGTGTGACACCATTCTAAAAACTACACATCTCAAAGTGCTCAAAACCACATTCAAGAAGTTTATTAACACTTCAGGTGTTTCACAGGAATTTTTAGAATGCTTAAAAAAAAAATGAACATTATCTTTTTTCACCAAAAAAATATTCAGCTCCAATTTGTTTTATTTTACCAAGGGTAACAGGAGAAATTGGACCACAAAAGTTCTTGTAAAATTTATCCTGAGTACGCTGATACCCCATATGTGGGGGTAAACCACTGTTTGGGCTCATGGCCGAGCTCAGAAGAGAAGGAGCACCATTTGACTTTTCAATGCAAAATTGACTGGAATAGAGATGGGACGCCATGTCGCGTTTGGAGAGCCCCTGATGTGCCTAAACATTGAAACCGCACACAATTGACACCATTTTGGAAAGTAGACCCCCTAAGGAACTTATCTAGATGTGTGTTGAGCACTTTGACTTACCAAGTGCTTCACAGAAGTTTACAATGTAGAGCCGTAAAAATAAAAAATCATATTTTTTTCACAAAAATTATCTTTTTGCCCCAAATTTTCATTTTCTCAAGGGTAACAGAAGAAATTGGACCCCAAAAGTTGTTGTGCAATTTGTCCTGAGTATGCTGATACCCCATATGTGGGGGTAAACCACTGTTTGTGTGCATGGCCGAGCTCCGAAGGGAAGGAACGCCATTTGACTTTTCAATGCAAAATTGACTGGAATTGAGATGGGACGCCATGTCGCGTTTGGAGAGGCCCTGATGTGCCTAAACATTGAAACCCCACACAAGTGACATGATTTTGGAAAGCAGACCCCCTAAGGAACTTAGCTAGATGTGTGGTGAGCACTTTGACCCACCAAGTGCTTCACAGATGGTACGCTGATACACAATATGTGGGGGTAAACAACTGTTTGGGTGCATTGGCAGAGCTCGGAAGGGAAGGAGCACCATTTGACTTTTCAATGTAACAAAATGTTACAAGTGACACCATTTTGGAAAGAAGACCCTCTAAGAAACTTATCTAGATGTGTTGTGAGAACTTTAAACCTCCAAGTGTTTCACTACAGTTTATACGCAGAGCTGTGAAAATAAAAATTCTTTTTTTTCCACAAAAATTATTTTTAGCCTCCCATTTTGTATTTTCCCAAGAGTAACAGGAGAAATTGGACCCCAAAAGTTGTTGTCCAATTTGTCCTGAGTACGCTGATACCCCATATGTGGGGGTAAACCCCTGTTTGGGCGCACATGAGAGCTTGGAAGGGAAGGAGCACTGTTTTACTTTTTCAACGCAGAATTGGCTGGAATTGAGATTGGACGCCATGTCGCATTTGGAGAGCCCCTGATGTGCCTAAACAGTGGAACTCCCCAATTCTAACTGAAACCCTAACCCACACTCACCCCTAATCCTAATCCCAACCATAACCCTAACCACACCCCTAACCCTAATCCCAACCGTAAATGCAATCCAAACACTAACCCTAACTTTAGCCCCAACCCTATCCCTAACTGTAGCCCCTACCTTAACTGTAGCCCTAACCCTAACTTTAGCCCCAACCCTAACCCTAACGTTAGCCCCAACCCTAATCCTAATGGGAAAATGGAAATAAATATATTTTTTTAATTTTATTATTTTTCCATAACTAAGGGGGTGATGAAGGGAGGGTTCATTTACTTTTATAGTGGGGGGGGTTTATTGGCACCTGTTACACACTAAAAGACGCTTTTTATTGCAAAAAATAGTTCTTACTAGGGTTGAGCGACTTTCATTTTTTTAAGATCGAGTCGGGTTTTGTGAAACCCGACTTAGTCCAGAGTCGAGTCGAGTGAAGTCGGCCGATTATCGCTAAAAGTCGGGGATCGACCGAAACACGAAACCCAATGCAAGTCAATGGGGAAGCATAGCCGGCAGTGAGTGGAGGCCAGGAAAACACCTACAGTGCCCATTTTAATGCCAAAAACATCCATTCTTGTTTTCTGAAGCTTGTCAATCTAAATTAACTTTATAATAATAGTTGGGCACTGGAAATTGGGGGTGATTTGGCAAAAGTTGTGGGGGGTAGGGCTGGTTCAAGGTTTTAGTGGGCACAGGAAACATGGACTACGTCACGGCGGTGGAGCAGTGAGAGGTAAGTATGTCAAGTTTGCAAGTGCTGTGATCCTAAGCAAGCAGGGGGGCCCACTCGTTGGCATTGGCACTGGCACAGGGCCCCTCAAAGTACAGCGGTGTGTTTGCACGGCGGGGGCGCCTCCCACCAGCAGCGACACTTTTGCGTACTCTGAGGGGCCATGTGCCAGTGATGTCGCCAACGAGTATGCCCCCCCCACCTGATGAAGGAACCTGCACTTTCATCTGCACCTTCCTCTTTGTCCCTGTGTAAGGTGGTATAACATGCGGGAAGGGGAACCTGACTTTCAGCAGGGTCACATTCTGGCTGTGTAGAGTGCAAGGGGAATGTAGTGGTCTAGGTCAATGTACCAGCAGACTCATGTAGCAGTGGCTGGGCAGTGGGCAGGATGAGGAGGAAACAGATATAGGGCCAAAGAATAAAGTAGGCTAAATGCAGTTCAAAATTGGTAACAGGACTAAACAGGCGGCATTGCTTTGTTGAGTGGAGTAGCAAACCCAGGAGCAGCAGACACTGTTTTAAGGGCCCAAACACACTAATAGGCCAAATGCAGTTTAATATCTGATACTATAGGCCGAAAGCCATAAGGTTGAAGCTCAGCTTTTTTTAGTTGAGGACAAACACCAGGGAGGAGCAAACAGAGCTATTAGGCCCCATCCAGCAATTTAAAAAAAAAAAAAAAGAGCCAGAAGGTGGAAACTCAGCTTTATTCAGTTGAGGGCAACACCAGGGAGGGGCAGACACCGTTAGTAGGCCGTAACCAAAGTTGAAGGCCAAATGCAGTTTAATATCTGATACTATAGGCCGAAAGCCACAAGGTTGAAGCACAGCTTTATTCAGTTGAGCGCAACACCAGGGAGGGGCAGACACCGTTAGTAGGCCCTAACCACCAATTTTTAAAAACACAGCACTTCATGAGAGCCAGAAGGTTGAAGCTCAGCTTTATTCAGTTGAGGGCAACACCAGGGAGGGGCAGACACCGATAGTAGGCCGTAACCAAAGTTGAAGGCCAAATGCAGTTTAATATCTGATACTATAGGCCGAAAGCCACAAGGTTGAAGCACAGCTTTATTCAGTTGAGCGCAACACCAGGGAGGGGCAGACACCGTTAGTAGGCCCTAACCACCAATTTTTAAAAACACAGCACTTAATGAGAGCCAGAAGGTTGAAGATCAGCTTTATTCAGTTGAGGGCAACACCAGGGAGGGGCAGACACCGTTAGTAGGCCGTAACCAAAGTTGAAGGCCAAATGCAGTTTAATATCTGATACTATAGGCCGAAAGCCACAAGGTTGAAGCACAGCTTTATTCAGTTGAGGGCAACACCAGGGAGGGGCAGACACCGTTAGTAGGCCGTAACCAAAGTTGAAGGCCAAATGCAGTTTAATATCTGATACTATAGGCCGAAAGCCAGAAGGATGAAGCACAGCTTTATTCAGTTGAGGGCAACACCAGGGAGGGGCAGACACCGTTAGTAGGCCCTAACCACCAATTTTTAAAAACACAGCACTTAATGAGAGCCAGAAGGTTGAAGCTCAGCTTTATTCAGTTGAGGGCAACACCAGGGAGGGGCAGACACCGTTAGTAGGCCGTAACCAAAGTTGAAGGCCAAATGCAGTTTAATATCTGATACTATAGGCCGAAAGCCACAAGGTTGAAGCACAGCTTTATTCAGTTGAGCGCAACACCAGGGAGGGGCAGACACCGTTAGTAGGCCCTAACCACCAATTTTTAAAAACACAGCACTTAATGAGAGCCAGAAGGTTGAAGCTCAGCTTTATTCAGTTGAGGGCAACACCAGGGAGGGGCAGACACCGTTAGTAGGCCGTAACCAAAGTTGAAGGCCAAATGCAGTTTAATATCTGATACTATAGGCCGAAAGCCACAAGGTTGAAGCACAGCTTTATTCAGTTGAGGGCAACACCAGGGAGGGGCAGACACCGTTAGTAGGCCGTAACCAAAGTTGAAGGCCAAATACAGTTTAATATCTGATACTATAGGCCGAAAGCCAGAAGGTTGAAGCACAGCTTTATTCAGTTGAGGGCAACACCAGGGAGGGGCAGACACCGTTAGTAGGCCCTAACCACCAATTTTTAAAAACACAGCACTTAATGAGAGCCAGAAGGTTGAAGCTCAGCTTTATTCAGTTGAGGGCAACACCAGGGAGGGGCAAACACCGTTAGTAGGCCCTAACCACCATTTTGTTTTTTTAAAAAACACTTAATGAGAGCCAGAAGGTTGAAGCTCAGCTTTATTCAGTTGAGGGCAACACCAGGGAGGGGCAGACACCGTTAGTAGGCCGTAACCAAAGTTGAAGGCCAAATGCAGTTTAATATCTGATACTATAGGCCGAAAGCCACAAGATTGAAGCACAGCTTTATTCAGTTGAGGGCAACACCAGGGAGGGGCAGACACCGTTAGTAGGCCCTAACCACCAATTTTTAAAAACACAGCACTTAATGAGAGCCAGAAGGTTGAAGCTCAGCTGTATTCAGTTGAGGGCAACACCAGGGAGGGGCAGACACCGTTAGTAGGCCCTAACCACCAATTTTTAAAAACACAGCACTTAATGAGAGCCAGAAGGTTGAAGCTCAGCTTTATTCAGTTGAAGGCAAGACCAGGGAGGGGCAGACACCGTTAGTAGGCCCTAACCACCATTTTGTTTTTTAAAAAACACTTAATGAGAGCCAGAAGGTTGAAGCTCAGCTGTATTCAGTTGAGGGCAACACCAGGGAGGGGCAGACACCGTTAGTAGGCCCTAACCACTATTTTGTTTTTTAAAAAACACTTAATGAGAGCCAGAAGGTTGAAGCTCAGCTGTATTCAGTTGAGGACAACACCAGGGAGGGGCAGACACCGTTAGTAGGCCGTAACCAAAGTTGAAGGCCAAATGCAGTTTAATATCTGATACTATAGGCCGAAAGCCACAAGGTTGAAGCACAGCTTTATTCAGTTGAGGGCAACACCAGGGAGGGGCAGACACCGTTAGTAGGCCGTAACCCAAGTTGAAGGCCAAATGCAGTTTAATATCTGATACTATAGGCCGAAAGCCACAAGGTTGAAGCACAGCTTTATTCAGTTGAGGGCAACACCAGGGAGGGGCAGACACCGTTAGTAGGCCCTAACCACCAATTTTGAAAAACACAGCACTTAATGAGAGCCAGAAGGTTGAAGCTCAGCTGTATTCAGTTGAGGGCAACACCAGGGAGGGGCAGACACCGTTAGTAGGCCCTAACCACCAATTTTTAAAAACACAGCACTTAATGAGAGCCAGAAGGTTGAAGCTCAGCTTTATTCAGTTGAGAGCAAGACCAGGGAGGGGCAGACACCGTTAGTAGGCCCTAACCACCATTTTGTTTTTTTAAAAAAACACTTAATGAGAGCCAGAAGGTTGAAGCTCAGCTTTATTCAGTTGAGGGCAACACCAGGGAGGGGCAGACACCGTTAGTAGGCCCTAACCACCATTTTGTTTTTTTTAAAAAACACTTAATGAGAGCCAGAAGGTTGAAGCTCAGCTGTATTCAGTTGAGGACAACACCAGGGAGGGGCAGACACCGTTAGTAGGCCGTAACCAAAGTTGAAGGCAAAATGCAGTTTAATATCTGATACTATAGGCCGAAAGCCAGAAGGTTGAAGCACAGCTTTATTCAGTTGAGGGCAACACCAGGGAGGGGCAGACACCGTTAGTAGGCCGTAACCAAAGTTGAAGGCCAAATGCAATTTAATATCTGATACTATAGGCCGAAAGCCAGAAGGTTGAAGCACAGCTTTATTCAGTTGAGGGCAACACCAGGGAGGGGCAGACACCGTTAGTAGGCCGTAACCAAAGTTGAAGGCCAAATGCAGTTTAATATCTGATACTATAGGCCGAAAGCCACAAGGTTGAAGCACAGCTTTATTCAGTTGAGGGCAACACCAGGGAGGGGCAGACACCGTTAGTAGGCCCTAACCACCAATTTTTAAAAACACAGCACTTAATGAGAGCCAGAAGGTTGAAGCTCAGCTTTATTCAGTTGAGGGCAACACCAGGGAGGGGCAGACACCGTTAGTAGGCCCTAACCACCATTTTGTTTTTTTAAAAAACACTTAATGAGAGCCAGAAGGTTGAAGCTCAGCTTTATTCAGTTGAGGGCAACACCAGGGAGGGGCAGACACCTTTAGTAGGCCGTAACCAAAGTTGAAGGCCAAATGCAGTTTAATATCTGATACTATAGGCCGAAAGCCACAAGGTTGAAGCACAGCTTTATTCAGTTGAGGGCAACACCAGGGAGGGGCAGACACCGTTAGCAGGCCCTAACCACCAATTTTTAAAAACACAGCACTTAATGAGAGCCAGAAGGTTGAAGCTCAGCTGTATTCAGTTGAGGGCAACACCAGGGAGGGGCAGACACCGTTATTAGGCCGTAACCAAAGTTGAAGGCCAAATGCAGTTTAATATCTGATACTATAGGCCGAAAGCCACAAGGTTGAAGCACAGCTTTATTCAGTTGAGGGCAACACCAGGGAGGGGCAGACACCGTTAATAGGCCGTAACCAAAGTTGAAGGCCAAATGCAGTTTAATATCTGATACTATAGGCCGAAAGCCACAAGGTTGAAGCACAGCTTTATTCAGTTGAGGGCAACACCAGGGAGGGGCAGACACCGTTATTAGGCCCTAACCACCAATTTTTAAAAACACAGCACTTAATGAGAGCCAGAAGGTTGAAGCTCAGCTTTATTCAGTTGAGGGCAACACCTGGGAGGGGCAGACACCGTTAGTAGGCCCTAACCACCATTTTGTTTTTTTAAAAAACACTTAATGAGAGCCAGAAGGTTGAAGCTCAGCTTTATTCAGTTGAGGGCAACACCAGGGAGGGGCAGACACCGTTAGTAGGCCGTAACCAAAGTTGAAGGCCAAATGCAGTTTAATATCTGATACTATAGGCCGAAAGCCACAAGGTTGAAGCACAGCTTTATTCAGTTGAGGGCAACACCAGGGAGGGGCAGACACCGTTAGTAGGCCCTAACCACCAATTTTTAAAAACACAGCACTTAATGAGAGCCAGAAGGTTGAAGCTCAGCTTTATTCAGTTAAGGGCAACACCAGGGAGGGGCAGACACCGTTAGTAGGCCGTAACCAAAGTTGAAGGCCAAATGCAGTTTAATATCTGATACTATAGGCCGAAAGCCACAAGGTTGAAGCACAGCTTTATTCAGTTGAGGGCAACACCAGGGAGGGGCAGACACCGTTAGTAGGCCCTAACCACCAATTTTTAAAAACACAGCACTTAATGAGAGCCAGAAGGTTGACGCTCAGCTTTATTCAGTTGAGGGCAACACCAGGGAGGGGCAGACACCGTTAGTAGGCCGTAACCAAAGTTGAAGGCCAAATGCAGTTTAATATCTGATACTATAGGCCGAAAGCCACAAGGTTGAAGCACAGCTTTATTCAGTTGAGGGCAACACCAGGGAGGGGCAGACACCGTTAGTAGGCCGTAACCAAAGTTGAAGGCCAAATGCAGTTTAATATCTGATACTATAGGCCGAAAGCCAGAAGGTTGAAGCACAGCTTTATTCAGTTGAGGGCAACACCACGGAGGGGCAGACACCGTTAGTAGGCCCTAACCACCAATTTTGAAAAACACAGCACTTAATGAGAGCCAGAAGGTTGAAGCTCAGCTGTATTCAGTTGAGGGCAACACCAGGGAGGGGCAGACACCTTTAGTAGGCCCTAACCACCAATTTTTAAAAACACAGCACTTAATGAGAGCCAGAAGGTTGAAGCTCAGCTTTATTCAGTTGAGGGCAAGACCAGGGAGGGGCAGACACCGTTAGTAGGCCCTAACCACCATTTTGTTTTTTTAAAAAAACACTTAATGAGAGCCAGAAGGTTGAAGCTCAGCTTTATTCAGTTGAGGGCAACACCAGGGAGGGGCAGACACCGTTAGTAGGCCCTAACCACCATTTTGTTTTTTTAAAAAAACACTTAATGAGAGCCAGAAGGTTGAAGCTCAGCTGTATTCAGTTGAGGACAACACCAGGGAGGGGCAGACACCGTTAGTAGGCCGTAACCAAAGTTGAAGGCAAAATGCAGTTTAATATCTGATACTATAGGCCGAAAGCCAGAAGGTTGAAGCACAGCTTTATTCAGTTGAGGGCAACACCAGGGAGGGGCAGACACCGTTAGTAGGCCGTAACCAAAGTTGAAGGCCAAATGCAATTTAATATCTGATACTATAGGCCGAAAGCCAGAAGGTTGAAGCACAGCTTTATTCAGTTGAGGGCAACACCAGGGAGGGGCAGACACCGTTAGTAGGCCGTAACCAAAGTTGAAGGCCAAATGCAGTTTAATATCTGATACTATAGGCCGAAAGCCACAAGGTTGAAGCACAGCTTTATTCAGTTGAGGGCAACACCAGGGAGGGGCAGACACCGTTAGTAGGCCCTAACCACCAATTTTTAAAAACACAGCACTTAATGAGAGCCAGAAGGTTGAAGCTCAGCTTTATTCAGTTGAGGGCAACACCAGGGAGGGGCAGACACCGTTAGTAGGCCCTAACCACCATTTTGTTTTTTTAAAAAACACTTAATGAGAGCCAGAAGGTTGAAGCTCAGCTTTATTCAGTTGAGGGCAACACCAGGGAGGGGCAGACACCGTTAGTAGGCCGTAACCAAAGTTGAAGGCCAAATGCAGTTTAATATCTGATACTATAGGCCGAAAGCCACAAGATTGAAGCACAGCTTTATTCAGTTGAGGGCAACACCAGGGAGGGGCAGACACCGTTAGTAGGCCCTAACCACCAATTTTTAAAAACACAGCACTTAATGAGAGCCAGAAGGTTGAAGCTCAGCTGTATTCAGTTGAGGGCAACACCAGGGAGGGGCAGACACCGTTAGTAGGCCCTAACCACCAATTTTTAAAAACACAGCACTTAATGAGAGCCAGAAGGTTGAAGCTCAGCTTTATTCAGTTGAAGGCAAGACCAGGGAGGGGCAGACACCGTTAGTAGGCCCTAACCACCATTTTGTTTTTTAAAAAACACTTAATGAGAGCCAGAAGGTTGAAGCTCAGCTGTATTCAGTTGAGGGCAACACCAGGGAGGGGCAGACACCGTTAGTAGGCCCTAACCACTATTTTGTTTTTTAAAAAACACTTAATGAGAGCCAGAAGGTTGAAGCTCAGCTGTATTCAGTTGAGGACAACACCAGGGAGGGGCAGACACCGTTAGTAGGCCGTAACCAAAGTTGAAGGCCAAATGCAGTTTAATATCTGATACTATAGGCCGAAAGCCACAAGGTTGAAGCACAGCTTTATTCAGTTGAGGGCAACACCAGGGAGGGGCAGACACCGTTAGTAGGCCGTAACCCAAGTTGAAGGCCAAATGCAGTTTAATATCTGATACTATAGGCCGAAAGCCACAAGGTTGAAGCACAGCTTTATTCAGTTGAGGGCAACACCAGGGAGGGGCAGACACCGTTAGTAGGCCCTAACCACCAATTTTGAAAAACACAGCACTTAATGAGAGCCAGAAGGTTGAAGCTCAGCTGTATTCAGTTGAGGGCAACACCAGGGAGGGGCAGACACCGTTAGTAGGCCCTAACCACCAATTTTTAAAAACACAGCACTTAATGAGAGCCAGAAGGTTGAAGCTCAGCTTTATTCAGTTGAGGGCAAGACCAGGGAGGGGCAGACACCGTTAGTAGGCCCTAACCACCATTTTGTTTTTTTAAAAAAACACTTAATGAGAGCCAGAAGGTTGAAGCTCAGCTTTATTCAGTTGAGGGCAACACCAGGGAGGGGCAGACACCGTTAGTAGGCCCTAACCACCATTTTGTTTTTTTTAAAAAACACTTAATGAGAGCCAGAAGGTTGAAGCTCAGCTGTATTCAGTTGAGGACAACACCAGGGAGGGGCAGACACCGTTAGTAGGCCGTAACCAAAGTTGAAGGCAAAATGCAGTTTAATATCTGATACTATAGGCCGAAAGCCAGAAGGTTGAAGCACAGCTTTATTCAGTTGAGGGCAACACCAGGGAGGGGCAGACACCGTTAGTAGGCCGTAACCAAAGTTGAAGGCCAAATGCAATTTAATATCTGATACTATAGGCCGAAAGCCAGAAGGTTGAAGCACAGCTTTATTCAGTTGAGGGCAACACCAGGGAGGGGCAGACACCGTTAGTAGGCCGTAACCAAAGTTGAAGGCCAAATGCAGTTTAATATCTGATACTATAGGCCGAAAGCCACAAGGTTGAAGCACAGCTTTATTCAGTTGAGGGCAACACCAGGGAGGGGCAGACACCGTTAGTAGGCCCTAACCACCAATTTTTAAAAACACAGCACTTAATGAGAGCCAGAAGGTTGAAGCTCAGCTTTATTCAGTTGAGGGCAACACCAGGGAGGGGCAGACACCGTTAGTAGGCCCTAACCACCATTTTGTTTTTTTAAAAAACACTTAATGAGAGCCAGAAGGTTGAAGCTCAGCTTTATTCAGTTGAGGGCAACACCAGGGAGGGGCAGACACCTTTAGTAGGCCGTAACCAAAGTTGAAGGCCAAATGCAGTTTAATATCTGATACTATAGGCCGAAAGCCACAAGGTTGAAGCACAGCTTTATTCAGTTGAGGGCAACACCAGGGAGGGGCAGACACCGTTAGCAGGCCCTAACCACCAATTTTTAAAAACACAGCACTTAATGAGAGCCAGAAGGTTGAAGCTCAGCTGTATTCAGTTGAGGGCAACACCAGGGAGGGGCAGACACCGTTATTAGGCCGTAACCAAAGTTGAAGGCCAAATGCAGTTTAATATCTGATACTATAGGCCGAAAGCCACAAGGTTGAAGCACAGCTTTATTCAGTTGAGGGCAACACCAGGGAGGGGCAGACACCGTTAATAGGCCGTAACCAAAGTTGAAGGCCAAATGCAGTTTAATATCTGATACTATAGGCCGAAAGCCACAAGGTTGAAGCACAGCTTTATTCAGTTGAGGGCAACACCAGGGAGGGGCAGACACCGTTATTAGGCCCTAACCACCAATTTTTAAAAACACAGCACTTAATGAGAGCCAGAAGGTTGAAGCTCAGCTTTATTCAGTTGAGGGCAACACCTGGGAGGGGCAGACACCGTTAGTAGGCCCTATCCACCATTTTGTTTTTTTAAAAAACACTTAATGAGAGCCAGAAGGTTGAAGCTCAGCTTTATTCAGTTGAGGGCAACACCAGGGAGGGGCAGACACCGTTAGTAGGCCGTAACCAAAGTTGAAGGCCAAATGCAGTTTAATATCTGATACTATAGGCCGAAAGCCACAAGGTTGAAGCACAGCTTTATTCAGTTGAGGGCAACACCAGGGAGGGGCAGACACCGTTAGTAGGCCCTAACCACCAATTTTTAAAAACACAGCACTTAATGAGAGCCAGAAGGTTGAAGCTCAGCTTTATTCAGTTAAGGGCAACACCAGGGAGGGGCAGACACCGTTAGTAGGCCGTAACCAAAGTTGAAGGCCAAATGCAGTTTAATATCTGATACTATAGGCCGAAAGCCACAAGGTTGAAGCACAGCTTTATTCAGTTGAGGGCAACACCAGGGAGGGGCAGACACCGTTAGTAGGCCCTAACCACCAATTTTTAAAAACACAGCACTTAATGAGAGCCAGAAGGTTGACGCTCAGCTTTATTCAGTTGAGGGCAACACCAGGGAGGGGCAGACACCGTTAGTAGGCCGTAACCAAAGTTGAAGGCCAAATGCAGTTTAATATCTGATACTATAGGCCGAAAGCCACAAGGTTGAAGCACAGCTTTATTCAGTTGAGGGCAACACCAGGGAGGGGCAGACACCGTTAGTAGGCCGTAACCAAAGTTGAAGGCCAAATGCAGTTTAATATCTGATACTATAGGCCGAAAGCCAGAAGGTTGAAGCACAGCTTTATTCAGTTGAGGGCAACACCACGGAGGGGCAGACACCGTTAGTAGGCCCTAACCACCAATTTTGAAAAACACAGCACTTAATGAGAGCCAGAAGGTTGAAGCTCAGCTGTATTCAGTTGAGGGCAACACCAGGGAGGGGCAGACACCTTTAGTAGGCCCTAACCACCAATTTTTAAAAACACAGCACTTAATGAGAGCCAGAAGGTTGAAGCTCAGCTTTATTCAGTTGAGGGCAAGACCAGGGAGGGGCAGACACCGTTAGTAGGCCCTAACCACCATTTTGTTTTTTTAAAAAAACACTTAATGAGAGCCAGAAGGTTGAAGCTCAGCTTTATTCAGTTGAGGGCAACACCAGGGAGGGGCAGACACCGTTAGTAGGCCCTAACCACCATTTTGTTTTTTTAAAAAAACACTTAATGAGAGCCAGAAGGTTGAAGCTCAGCTGTATTCAGTTGAGGACAACACCAGGGAGGGGCAGACACCGTTAGTAGGCCGTAACCAAAGTTGAAGGCAAAATGCAGTTTAATATCTGATACTATAGGCCGAAAGCCAGAAGGTTGAAGCACAGCTTTATTCAGTTGAGGGCAACACCAGGGAGGGGCAGACACCGTTAGTAGGCCGTAACCAAAGTTGAAGGCCAAATGCAATTTAATATCTGATACTATAGGCCGAAAGCCAGAAGGTTGAAGCACAGCTTTATTCAGTTGAGGGCAACACCAGGGAGGGGCAGACACCGTTAGTAGGCCGTAACCAAAGTTGAAGGCCAAATGCAGTTTAATATCTGATACTATAGGCCGAAAGCCACAAGGTTGAAGCACAGCTTTATTCAGTTGAGGGCAACACCAGGGAGGGGCAGACACCGTTAGTAGGCCCTAACCACCAATTTTTAAAAACACAGCACTTAATGAGAGCCAGAAGGTTGAAGCTCAGCTTTATTCAGTTGAGGGCAACACCAGGGAGGGGCAGACACCGTTAGTAGGCCCTAACCACCATTTTGTTTTTTTAAAAAACACTTAATGAGAGCCAGAAGGTTGAAGCTCAGCTTTATTCAGTTGAGGGCAACACCAGGGAGGGGCAGACACCTTTAGTAGGCCGTAACCAAAGTTGAAGGCCAAATGCAGTTTAATATCTGATACTATAGGCCGAAAGCCACAAGGTTGAAGCACAGCTTTATTCAGTTGAGGGCAACACCAGGGAGGGGCAGACACCGTTAGCAGGCCCTAACCACCAATTTTTAAAAACACAGCACTTAATGAGAGCCAGAAGGTTGAAGCTCAGCTGTATTCAGTTGAGGGCAACACCAGGGAGGGGCAGACACCGTTAGTAGGCCGTAACCAAAGTTGAAGGCCAAATGCAGTTTAATATCTGATACTATAGGCCGAAAGCCACAAGGTTGAAGCACAGCTTTATTCAGTTGAGGGCAACACCAGGGAGGGGCAGACACCGTTAATAGGCCGTAACCAAAGTTGAAGGCCAAATGCAGTTTAATATCTGATACTATAGGCCGAAAGCCACAAGGTTGAAGCACAGCTTTATTCAGTTGAGGGCAACACCAGGGAGGGGCAGACACCGTTATTAGGCCCTAACCACCAATTTTTAAAAACACAGCACTTAATGAGAGCCAGAAGGTTGAAGCTCAGCTTTATTCAGTTGAGGGCAACACCAGGGAGGGGCAGACACCGTTAGTAGGCCCTAACCACCATTTTGTTTTTTTAAAAAACACTTAATGAGAGCCAGAAGGTTGAAGCTCAGCTTTATTCAGTTGAGGGCAACACCAGGGAGGGGCAGACACCGTTAGTAGGCCGTAACCAAAGTTGAAGGCCAAATGCAGTTTAATATCTGATACTATAGGCCGAAAGCCACAAGGTTGAAGCACAGCTTTATTCAGTTGAGGGCAACACCAGGGAGGGGCAGACACCGTTAGTAGGCCCTAACCACCAATTTTTAAAAACACAGCACTTAATGAGAGCCAGAAGGTTGAAGCTCAGCTTTATTCAGTTGAGGGCAACACCAGGGAGGGGCAGACACCGTTAGTAGGCCGTAACCAAAGTTGAAGGCCAAATGCAGTTTAATATCTGATACTATAGGCCGAAAGCCACAAGGTTGAAGCACAGCTTTATTCAGTTGAGGGCAACACCAGGGAGGGGCAGACACCGTTAGTAGGCCCTAACCACCAATTTTTAAAAACACAGCACTTAATGAGAGCCAGAAGGTTGACGCTCAGCTTTATTCAGTTGAGGGCAACACCAGGGAGGGGCAGACACCGTTAGTAGGCCGTAACCAAAGTTGAAGGCTAAATGCAGTTTAATATCTGATACTATAGGCCGAAAGCCACAAGGTTGAAGCACAGCTTTATTCAGTTGAGGGCAACACCAGGGAGGGGCAGACACCGTTAGTAGGCCGTAACCAAAGTTGAAGGCCAAATGCAGTTTAATATCTGATACTATAGGCCGAAAGCCAGAAGGTTGAAGCACAGCTTTATTCAGTTGAGGGCAACACCAGGGAGGGGCAGACACCGTTAGTAGGCCCTAACCACCAATTTTGAAAAACACAGCACTTAATGAGAGCCAGAAGGTTGAAGCTCAGCTGTATTCAGTTGAGGGCAACACCAGGGAGGGGCAGACACCGTTAGTAGGCCCTAACCACCAATTTTTAAAAACACAGCACTTGATGAGAGCCAGAAGGTTGAAGCTCAGCTTTATTCAGTTGAGGGCAAGACCAGGGAGGGGCAAACACCATTAGTAGGCCCTAACCACCATTTTGTTTTTTTGAAAAACACTTAATGAGAGCCAGAAGGTTGAAGCTCAGCTTTATTCAGTTGAGGGCAACACCAGGGAGGGGCAGACACCGTTAGTAGGCCCTAACCACCATTTTGTTTTTTTAAAAAAACACTTAATGAGAGCCAGAAGGTTGAAGCTCAGCTGTATTCAGTTGAGGACAACACCAGGGAGGGGCAGACACCGTTAGTAGGCCGTAACCAAAGTTGAAGGCAAAATGCAGTTTAATATCTGATACTATAGGCCGAAAGCCAGAAGGTTGAAGCACAGCTTTATTCAGTTGAGGGCAACACCAGGGAAGGGCAGACACCGTTAGTAGGCCGTAACCAAAGTTGAAGGCCAAATGCAATTTAATATCTGATACTATAGGCCGAAAGCCAGAAGGTTGAAGCACAGCTTTATTCAGTTGAGGGCAACACCAGGGAGGGGCAGACACCGTTAGTAGGCCGTAACCAAAGTTGAAGGCCAAATGCAGTTTAATATCTGATACTATAGGCCGAAAGCCACAAGGTTGAAGCACAGCTTTATTCAGTTGAGGGCAACACCAGGGAGGGGCAGACACCGTTAGTAGGCCCTAACCACCAATTTTTAAAAACACAGCACTTAATGAGAGCCAGAAGGTTGAAGCTCAGCTTTATTCAGTTGAGGGCAACACCAGGGAGGGGCAGACACCGTTAGTAGGCCCTAACCACCATTTTGTTTTTTTAAAAAACACTTAATGAGAGCCAGAAGGTTGAAGCTCAGCTTTATTCAGTTGAGGGCAACACCAGGGAGGGGCAGACACCTTTAGTAGGCCGTAACCAAAGTTGAAGGCCAAATGCAGTTTAATATCTGATACTATAGGCCGAAAGCCACAAGGTTGAAGCACAGCTTTATTCAGTTGAGGGCAACACCAGGGAGGGGCAGACACGGTTAGCAGGCCCTAACCACCAATTTTTAAAAACACAGCACTTAATGAGAGCCAGAAGGTTGAAGCTCAGCTGTATTCAGTTGAGGGCAACA
This sequence comes from Ranitomeya variabilis, assembly GCF_051348905.1. Taxonomy (NCBI): domain Eukaryota; kingdom Metazoa; phylum Chordata; class Amphibia; order Anura; family Dendrobatidae; genus Ranitomeya; species Ranitomeya variabilis. The sequence goes on along the minus strand of NC_135234.1, from coordinate 571,721,883 downwards.
CCAGGGAGGGGCAGACACCGTTAGTAGGCCGTAACCAAAGTTGAAGGCCAAATGCAGTTTAATATCTGATACTATAGGCCGAAAGCCACAAGGTTGAAGCACAGCTTTATTCAGTTGAGGGCAACACCAGGGAGGGGCAGACACCGTTAATAGGCCGTAACCAAAGTTGAAGGCCAAATGCAGTTTAATATCTGATACTATAGGCCGAAAGCCACAAGGTTGAAGCACAGCTTTATTCAGTTGAGGGCAACACCAGGGAGGGGCAGACACCGTTAGTAGGCCCTAACCACCAATTTTTAAAAACACAGCACTTAATGAGAGCCAGAAGGTTGACGCTCAGCTTTATTCAGTTGAGGGCAACACCAGGGAGGGGCAGACACCGTTAGTAGGCCGTAACCAAAGTTGAAGGCTAAATGCAGTTTAATATCTGATACTATAGGCCGAAAGCCACAAGGTTGAAGCACAGCTTTATTCAGTTGAGGGCAACACCAGGGAGGGGCAGACACCGTTAGTAGGCCGTAACCAAAGTTGAAGGCCAAATGCAGTTTAATATCTGATACTATAGGCCGAAAGCCAGAAGGTTGAAGCACAGCTTTATTCAGTTGAGGGCAACACCAGGGAGGGGCAGACACCGTTAGTAGGCCCTAACCACCAATTTTGAAAAACACAGCACTTAATGAGAGCCAGAAGGTTGAAGCTCAGCTGTATTCAGTTGAGGGCAACACCAGGGAGGGGCAGACACCGTTAGTAGGCCCTAACCACCAATTTTTAAAAACACAGCACTTGATGAGAGCCAGAAGGTTGAAGCTCAGCTTTATTCAGTTGAGGGCAAGACCAGGGAGGGGCAAACACCATTAGTAGGCCCTAACCACCATTTTGTTTTTTTGAAAAACACTTAATGAGAGCCAGAAGGTTGAAGCTCAGCTTTATTCAGTTGAGGGCAACACCAGGGAGGGGCAGACACCGTTAGTAGGCCCTAACCACCATTTTGTTTTTTTAAAAAAACACTTAATGAGAGCCAGAAGGTTGAAGCTCAGCTGTATTCAGTTGAGGACAACACCAGGGAGGGGCAGACACCGTTAGTAGGCCGTAACCAAAGTTGAAGGCAAAATGCAGTTTAATATCTGATACTATAGGCCGAAAGCCAGAAGGTTGAAGCACAGCTTTATTCAGTTGAGGGCAACACCAGGGAGGGGCAGACACCGTTAGTAGGCCGTAACCAAAGTTGAAGGCCAAATGCAATTTAATATCTGATACTATAGGCCGAAAGCCAGAAGGTTGAAGCACAGCTTAATTCAGTTGAGGGCAACACCAGGGAGGGGCAGACACCGTTAGTAGGCCGTAACCAAAGTTGAAGGCCAAATGCAGTTTAATATCTGATACTATAGGCCGAAAGCCACAAGGTTGAAGCACAGCTTTATTCAGTTGAGGGCAACACCAGGGAGGGGCAGACACCGTTAGTAGGCCCTAACCACCAATTTTTAAAAACACAGCACTTAATGAGAGCCAGAAGGTTGAAGCTCAGCTTTATTCAGTTGAGGGCAACACCAGGGAGGGGCAGACACCGTTAGTAGGCCCTAACCACCATTTTGTTTTTTTAAAAAACACTTAATGAGAGCCAGAAGGTTGAAGCTCAGCTTTATTCAGTTGAGGGCAACACCAGGGAGGGGCAGACACCTTTAGTAGGCCGTAACCAAAGTTGAAGGCCAAATGCAGTTTAATATCTGATACTATAGGCCGAAAGCCACAAGGTTGAAGCACAGCTTTATTCAGTTGAGGGCAACACCAGGGAGGGGCAGACACGGTTAGCAGGCCCTAACCACCAATTTTTAAAAACACAGCACTTAATGAGAGCCAGAAGGTTGAAGCTCAGCTGTATTCAGTTGAGGGCAACACCAGGGAGGGGCAGACACCGTTAGTAGGCCGTAACCAAAGTTGAAGGCCAAATGCAGTTTAATATCTGATACTATAGGCCGAAAGCCACAAGGTTGAAGCACAGCTTTATTCAGTTGAGGGCAACACCAGGGAGGGGCAGACACCGTTAATAGGCCGTAACCAAAGTTGAAGGCCAAATGCAGTTTAATATCTGATACTATAGGCCGAAAGCCACAAGGTTGAAGCACAGCTTTATTCAGTTGAGGGCAACACCAGGGAGGGGCAGACACCGTTATTAGGCCCTAACCACCAATTTTTAAAAACACAGCACTTAATGAGAGCCAGAAGGTTGAAGCTCAGCTTTATTCAGTTGAGGGCAACACCAGGGAGGGGCAGACACCGTTAGTAGGCCCTAACCACCATTTTGTTTTTTTAAAAAACACTTAATGAGAGCCAGAAGGTTGAAGCTCAGCTTTATTCAGTTGAGGGCAACACCAGGGAGGGGCAGACACCGTTAGTAGGCCGTAACCAAAGTTGAAGGCCAAATGCAGTTTAATATCTGATACTATAGGCCGAAAGCCACAAGGTTGAAGCACAGCTTTATTCAGTTGAGGGCAACACCAGGGAGGGGCAGACACCGTTAGTAGGCCCTAACCACCAATTTTTAAAAACACAGCACTTAATGAGAGCCAGAAGGTTGAAGCTCAGCTTTATTCAGTTGAGGGCAACACCAGGGAGGGGCAGACACCGTTAGTAGGCCGTAACCAAAGTTGAAGGCCAAATGCAGTTTAATATCTGATACTATAGGCCGAAAGCCACAAGGTTGAAGCACAGCTTTATTCAGTTGAGGGCAACACCAGGGAGGGGCAGACACCGTTAGTAGGCCCTAACCACCAATTTTTAAAAACACAGCACTTAATGAGAGCCAGAAGGTTGACTCTCAGCTTTATTCAGTTGAGGGCAACACCAGGGAGGGGCAGACACCGTTAGTAGGCCGTAACCAAAGTTGAAGGCTAAATGCAGTTTAATATCTGATACTATAGGCCGAAAGCCACAAGGTTGAAGCACAGCTTTATTCAGTTGAGGGCAACACCAGGGAGGGGCAGACACCGTTAGTAGGCCGTAACCAAAGTTGAAGGCCAAATGCAGTTTAATATCTGATACTATAGGCCGAAAGCCAGAAGGTTGAAGCACAGCTTTATTCAGTTGAGGGCAACACCAGGGAGGGGCAGACACCGTTAGTAGGCCCTAACCACCAATTTTGAAAAACACAGCACTTAATGAGAGCCAGAAGGTTGAAGCTCAGCTGTATTCAGTTGAGGGCAACACCAGGGAGGGGCAGACACCGTTAGTAGGCCCTAACCACCAATTTTTAAAAACACAGCACTTGATGAGAGCCAGAAGGTTGAAGCTCAGCTTTATTCAGTTGAGGGCAAGACCAGGGAGGGGCAAACACCATTAGTAGGCCCTAACCACCATTTTGTTTTTTTGAAAAACACTTAATGAGAGCCAGAAGGTTGAAGCTCAGCTTTATTCAGTTGAGGGCAACACCAGGGAGGGGCAGACACCGTTAGTAGGCCGTAACCAAAGTTGAAGGCCAAATGCAGTTTAATATCTGATACTATAGGCCGAAAGCCACAAGGTTGAAGCACAGCTTTATTCAGTTGAGGGCAACACCAGGGAGGGGCAGACACCGTTAGTAGGCCCTAACCACCAATTTTTAAAAACACAGCACTTAATGAGAGCCAGAAGGTTGAAGCTCAGCTTTATTCAGTTGAGGGCAACACCAGGGAGGGGCAGACACCGTTAGTAGGCCCTAACCACCATTTTGTTTTTTTAAAAAACACTTAATGAGAGCCAGAAGGTTGAAGCTCAGCTTTATTCAGTTGAGGGCAACACCAGGGAGGGGCAGACACCTTTAGTAGGCCGTAACCAAAGTTGAAGGCCAAATGCAGTTTAATATCTGATACTATAGGCCGAAAGCCACAAGGTTGAAGCACAGCTTTATTCAGTTGAGGGCAACACCAGGGAGGGGCAGACACCGTTAGCAGGCCCTAACCACCAATTTTTAAAAACACAGCACTTAATGAGAGCCAGAAGGTTGAAGCTCAGCTGTATTCAGTTGAGGGCAACACCAGGGAGGGGCAGACACCGTTAGTAGGCCGTAACCAAAGTTGAAGGCCAAATGCAGTTTAATATCTGATACTATAGTCCGAAAGCCACAAGGTTGAAGCACAGCTTTATTCAGTTGAGGGCAACACCAGGGAGGGGCAGACACCGTTAATAGGCCGTAACCAAAGTTGAAGGCCAAATGCAGTTTAATATCTGATACTATAGGCCGAAAGCCACAAGGTTGAAGCACAGCTTTATTCAGTTGAGGGCAACACCAGGGAGGGGCAGACACCGTTATTAGGCCCTAACCACCAATTTTTAAAAACACAGCACTTAATGAGAGCCAGAAGGTTGAAGCTCAGCTTTATTCAGTTGAGGGCAACACCAGGGAGGGGCAGACACCGTTAGTAGGCCCTAACCACCATTTTGTTTTTTTAAAAAACACTTAATGAGAGCCAGAAGGTTGAAGCTCAGCTTTATTCAGTTGAGGGCAACACCAGGGAGGGGCAGACACCGTTAGTAGGCCGTAACCAAAGTTGAAGGCCAAATGCAGTTTAATATCTGATACTATAGGCCGAAAGCCACAAGGTTGAAGCACAGCTTTATTCAGTTGAGGGCAACACCAGGGAGGGGCAGACACCGTTAGTAGGCCCTAACCACCAATTTTTAAAAACACAGCACTTAATGAGAGCCAGAAGGTTGAAGCTCAGCTTTATTCAGTTGAGGGCAACACCAGGGAGGGGCAGACACCGTTAGTAGGCCGTAACCAAAGTTGAAGGCCAAATGCAGTTTAATATCTGATACTATAGGCCGAAAGCCACAAGGTTGAAGCACAGCTTTATTCAGTTGAGGGCAACACCAGGGAGGGGCAGACACCGTTAGTAGGCCCTAACCACCAATTTTTAAAAACACAGCACTTAATGAGAGCCAGAAGGTTGACGCTCAGCTTTATTCAGTTGAGGGCAACACCAGGGAGGGGCAGACACCGTTAGTAGGCCGTAACCAAAGTTGAAGGCTAAATGCAGTTTAATATCTGATACTATAGGCCGAAAGCCACAAGGTTGAAGCACAGCTTTATTCAGTTGAGGGCAACACCAGGGAGGGGCAGACACCGTTAGTAGGCCGTAACCAAAGTTGAAGGCCAAATGCAGTTTAATATCTGATACTATAGGCCGAAAGCCAGAAGGTTGAAGCACAGCTTTATTCAGTTGAGGGCAACACCAGGGAGGGGCAGACACCGTTAGTAGGCCCTAACCACCAATTTTGAAAAACACATCACTTAATGAGAGCCAGAAGGTTGAAGCTCAGCTGTATTCAGTTGAGGGCAACACCAGGGAGGGGCAGACACCGTTAGTAGGCCCTAACCACCAATTTTTAAAAACACAGCACTTGATGAGAGCCAGAAGGTTGAAGCTCAGCTTTATTCAGTTGAGGGCAAGACCAGGGAGGGGCAAACACCATTAGTAGGCCCTAACCACCATTTTGTTTTTTTGAAAAACACTTAATGAGAGCCAGAAGGTTGAAGCTCAGCTTTATTCAGTTGAGGGCAACACCAGGGAGGGGCAGACACCGTTAGTAGGCCGTAACCAAAGTTGAAGGCCAAATGCAGTTTAATATCTGATACTATAGGCCGAAAGCCACAAGGTTGAAGCACAGCTTTATTCAGTTGAGGGCAACACCAGGGAGGGGCAGACACCGTTAGTAGGCCCTAACCACCAATTTTTAAAAACACAGCACTTAATGAGAGCCAGAAGGTTGAAGCTCAGCTTTATTCAGTTGAGGGCAACACCAGGGAGAGGCAGACACCGTTAGTAGGCCCTAACCACCATTTTGTTTTTTTAAAAAACACTTAATGAGAGCCAGAAGGTTGAAGCTCAGCTTTATTCAGTTGAGGGCAACACCAGGGAGGGGCAGACACCTTTAGTAGGCCGTAACCAAAGTTGAAGGCCAAATGCAGTTTAATATCTGATACTATAGGCCGAAAGCCACAAGGTTGAAGCACAGCTTTATTCAGTTGAGGGCAACACCAGGGAGGGGCAGACACCGTTAGCAGGCCCTAACCACCAATTTTTAAAAACACAGCACTTAATGAGAGCCAGAAGGTTGAAGCTCAGCTGTATTCAGTTGAGGGCAACACCAGGGAGGGGCAGACACCGTTAGTAGGCCGTAACCAAAGTTGAAGGCCAAATGCAGTTTAATATCTGATACTATAGTCCGAAAGCCACAAGGTTGAAGCACAGCTTTATTCAGTTGAGGGCAACACCAGGGAGGGGCAGACACCGTTAATAGGCCGTAACCAAAGTTGAAGGCCAAATGCAGTTTAATATCTGATACTATAGGCCGAAAGCCACAAGGTTGAAGCACAGCTTTATTCAGTTGAGGGCAACACCAGGGAGGGGCAGACACCGTTATTAGGCCCTAACCACCAATTTTTAAAAACACAGCACTTAATGAGAGCCAGAAGGTTGAAGCTCAGCTTTATTCAGTTGAGGGCAACACCAGGGAGGGGCAGACACCGTTAGTAGGCCCTAACCACCATTTTGTTTTTTTAAAAAACACTTAATGAGAGCCAGAAGGTTGAAGCTCAGCTTTATTCAGTTGAGGGCAACACCAGGGAGGGGCAGACACCGTTAGTAGGCCGTAACCAAAGTTGAAGGCCAAATGCAGTTTAATATCTGATACTATAGGCCGAAAGCCACAAGGTTGAAGCACAGCTTTATTCAGTTGAGGGCAACACCAGGGAGGGGCAGACACCGTTAGTAGGCCCTAACCACCAATTTTTAAAAACACAGCACTTAATGAGAGCCAGAAGGTTGAAGCTCAGCTTTATTCAGTTGAGGGCAACACCAGGGAGGGGCAGACACCGTTAGTAGGCCGTAACCAAAGTTGAAGGCCAAATGCAGTTTAATATCTGATACTATAGGCCGAAAGCCACAAGGTTGAAGCACAGCTTTATTCAGTTGAGGGCAACACCAGGGAGGGGCAGACACCGTTAGTAGGCCCTAACCACCAATTTTTAAAAACACAGCACTTAATGAGAGCCAGAAGGTTGACGCTCAGCTTTATTCAGTTGAGGGCAACACCAGGGAGGGGCAGACACCGTTAGTAGGCCGTAACCAAAGTTGAAGGCTAAATGCAGTTTAATATCTGATACTATAGGCCGAAAGCCACAAGGTTGAAGCACAGCTTTATTCAGTTGAGGGCAACACCAGGGAGGGGCAGACACCGTTAGTAGGCCGTAACCAAAGTTGAAGGCCAAATGCAGTTTAATATCTGATACTATAGGCCGAAAGCCAGAAGGTTGAAGCACAGCTTTATTCAGTTGAGGGCAACACCAGGGAGGGGCAGACACCGTTAGTAGGCCCTAACCACCAATTTTGAAAAACACAGCACTTAATGAGAGCCAGAAGGTTGAAGCTCAGCTGTATTCAGTTGAGGGCAACACCAGGGAGGGGCAGACACCGTTAGTAGGCCCTAACCACCAATTTTTAAAAACACAGCACTTAATGAGAGCCAGAAGGTTGAAGCTCAGCTTTATTCAGTTGAGGGCAAGACCAGGGAGGGGCAAACACCATTAGTAGGCCCTAACCACCATTTTGTTTTTTTAAAAAACACTTAATGAGAGCCAGAAGGTTGAAGCTCAGCTTTATTCAGTTGAGGGCAACACCAGGGAGGGGCAGACACCGTTAGTAGGCCCTAACCACCATTTTGTTTTTTAAAAAACACTTAATGAGAGCCAGAAGGTTGAAGCTCAGCTGTATTCAGTTGAGGACAACACCAGGGAGGGGCAGACACCGTTAGTAGGCCGTAACCAAAGTTGAAGGCCAAATGCAGTTTAATATCTGATACTATAGGCCGAAAGCCACAAGGTTGAAGCACAGCTTTATTCAGTTGAGGGCAACACCAGGGAGGGGCAGACACCGTTAGTAGGCCGTAACCAAAGTTGAAGGCCAAATCCAGTTTAATATCTGATACTATAGGCCGAAAGCCAGAAGGTTGAAGCACAGCTTTATTCAGTTGAGGGCAACACCAGGGAGGGGCAGACACCGTTAGTAGGCCGTAACCAAAGTTGAAGGCCAAATGCAGTTTAATATCTGATACTATAGGCCGAAAGCCAGAAGGTTGAAGCACAGCTTTATTCAGTTGCAGCTTCTTTGCAATAATATAAAGAAGACGCGACAGGACAACACTCGGTGGATGCCATATCTGTGTTTTCAATGGAAAAAAACCTTTCAGTTAACTACTTGCAGGAGAAAGTTTTTGTTGCTGGTGGCCAATTTTGGCACTGTACCAGTTTTTGGTTGTATGTGTTTTTGTTTTTAATGTTAAAATGTATGCATTTGATATCTCTCCAGTATTTTCTTTATTATAAGCAAAATACTTATTTTTATATTTTCTGATGTTTTATACCGGTGTGTTCCTCGGGACACGCTTATAAACTTGATAATTGGTTCCAGGGGTACACGGGCAGCAGTGGTCTGGTCAGTGGAGGCCTAGTGGAAGGAAGGACCGCAGACAGGCTTTGAAGGCCTAACATGATAAAATGGGCTGGCTGTAGGCACTGTAAAATAGGTTCCAGGGGTACACGGGCAGCAGTGGTCTGGTCAGTGGAGGCCTAGTGGAAGGAGGAACCGCAGACAGGCTTCGAAGGCCTAACATAATAAAATGGGCTGGCTGTAGGCACTTTATAATTGGTTCCAGGGGTACACGGGCAGCAGTGGTCTGGTCAGTGGAGGCCTAGTGGAAGGAGGGACCGCAGACAGGCTTCGAAGGCCTAACATGATAAAATGGGCTGGCTGTAGGCACTTTATAATTGGTTCCAGGGGTACACGGGCAGCAGTGGTCTGGTCAGTGGAGGCCTAGTGGAAGGAGGGACCGCAGACAGGCTTCGAAGGCCTAACATAATAAAATGGGCTGGCTGTAGGCACTTTATAATTGGTTCCAGGGGTACACGGGCAGCAGTGGTCTGGTCAGTGGAGGCCTAGTGGAAGGAAGGACCGCAGACAGGCTTTGAAGGCCTAACATGATAAAATGGTCTGGCTGTAGGCACTGTAAAATAGGTTCCAGGGGTACACGGGCAGCAGTGGTCTGGTCAGTGGAGGCCTAGTGGAAGGAGGGACCGCAGACAGGCTTCGAAGGCCTAACATAATAAAATGGGCTGGCTGTAGGCACTTTATAATTGGTTCCAGGAGTACACGGGCAGCAGTGGTCTGGTCAGTGGAGGCCTAGTGGAAGGAGGGACCGCAGACAGGCTTTGAAGGCCTAACATGATAAAATGGGCTGGCTGTAGGCACTTTATAATTGGTTCCAGGGGTACACGGGCAGCAGTGGTCTGGTCAGTGGAGGCCTAGTGGAAGGAGGGACCGCAGACAGGCTTCGAAGGCTTAACATAATAAAATGGGCTGGCTGTAGGCACTGTAAAATAGGTTCCAGGGGTACACGGGCAGCAGTGGTCTGGTCAGTGGAGGCCTAGTGGAAGGAGGGACCGCAGACAGGCTTCGAAGGCCTAACATAATAAAATGGGCTGGCTGTAGGCACTTTATAATTGGTTCCAGGGGTACACGGGCAGCAGTGGTCTGGTCAGTGGAGGCCTAGTGGAAGGAGGGACCGCAGACAGGCTTCGAAGGCCTAACATGATAAAATGGGCTGGCTGTAGGCACTTTATAATTGGTTCCAGGGGTACACGGGCAGCAGTGGTCTGGTCAGTGGAGGCCTAGTGGAAGGAGGGACCGCAGACAGGCTTCGAAGGCCTAACATAATAAAATGGGCTGGCTGTAGGCACTGTAAAATAGGTTCCAGGGGTACACGGGCAGCAGTGGTCTGGTCAGTGGAGGCCTAGTGGAAGGAGGGACCGCAGACAGGCTTCGAAGGCCTAACATAATAAAATGGGCTGGCTGTAGGCACTGTAAAATAGGTTCCAGGGGTACACGGGCAGCAGTGGTCTGGTCAGTGGAGGCCTAGTGGAAGGAAGGACCGCAGACAGGCTTCGAAGGCCTAACATGATAAAATGGGCTGGCTGTAGGCACTTTATAATTGGTTCCAGGGGTACACGGGCAGCAGTGGTCTGGTCAGTGGAGGCCTAGTGGAAGGAGGGACCGCAGACAGGCTTCGAAGGCCTAACATAATAAAATGGGCTGGCTGTAGGCACTGTAAAATAGGTTCCAGGGGTACACGGGCAGCAGTGGTGTGGTCAACGGAGGCCGATTGTAATGAGTGTCTGCCAGTTAGTAGTCAAAAAACAACAAATAAATGTGAATGTCTCGCATTAAAACAAAGACACTAAAGGGTGCAATCATTAGGTTCAGGGGTGGGATCCTCTGCGTTGTTTCAGACCTACTAATTTAGCGCAAAGTATTTACTGTGGTAAATAGAGGACACTGCCCCTGACTATGTTATGTACCATCATACATGTCAACACAATGGTATTGTCAGTGGCAGGTATGGAAGGATGTCAGCGCATAGACTAAACATTGGTGGAAGTGTGAGAGATAACTGTGGAAGTGGTAGAGCAATGTTTGACCTGGGGGTGGGTGAACTCTCTTGTGGCCGGCGGTACAGGCCCAGGGCCCCTCATGTTACAACAGTGTGTCTGCCGTTGGGTGCGCACCACCACCGCCAGAGACACTTTATTGTACTATGAGGGACCCAGTACCAATGCCGTCGACCAAAAGCGAGCACACCCACCTCTTCAGGCAAACAGCTGTCTCACGGGTGCTTGCGCCAAGTCGCGATACCACGGCCCCGTGTGGTGAGTTTGGCCATTTAGGGAGGTGTAAACATGTCATATGCCGGACAATCAGCTGCAGAAAATTAGACATTAGAAAAGTAATTCACAGTAGTCCACAGGCAAGAGCTTTTCATAGGAAAGCTAGGTGTCGGCCGGGCAAGGTGGGGCAAAAGATTTTGAAATCCAGTTGTGGTTCATTTTAATGAATGTTAGATTGTCAACATTTTGGGTAGCCAGACGAGTCCTTTTTTCGGTTAATATTGAACCTGCAGCACTGAATACTCTTTCTGATAGGACACTTGCTGCCGGGCAAGCAAGCTCCTGCAATGCATATTCTGCCAATTCTGGCCAGGTGTCTAATTTTGAGGCCCAGTAATCAAATGGGAATGACGATTGAGGGAGAACATCGATAAGGGATGAAAAATAGTTAGTAACCATACTGGACAAATGTTGTCTCCTGTCACTTTCAATTGTTGCAGCAGTACCTGTCCTGTCTGCGGTCATAGCAAAATCACTCCACAACCTGGTCAGAAAACCCCTTTGTCCAACGCCACTTCTGATGTGTGCACCCCTAACACTACTAATCTGCTGCCCCCTGGAGCTCGTGTGATAACGATCACGTGCGCTGTGTGCTGGGAATGCCTGAAGCAAACGGTCAACAAGAGTTGATTGTTTGGTTGCTAATATTAGTTCCAAGTTCTCATGTGGCATAATATTTTGCAATTTGCCTTTATAGCGTGGATCAAGGAGGCAGGCCAACCAGTAATCGTCATCGTTCATCATTTTCGTTATGCGTGTGTCCCTTTTTAGGATACGTAAGGCATAATCCGCCATGTGGGCCAAAGTTCCAGTTGTCAAATCTCCGGTTGTGATTGGTTGAGGGGCAGTTTCAGGCAAATCTACGTCACTTGTGTCCCTCAAAAAACCAGAACCCGGCCTTGCCACGCAACCAATTTCCAGTGCCCCCGGGAAAGCTTCCGCATTAAAAATATACTCATCCCCATCATCCTCCTCGTCCTCCACCTCCTCTTCGCCCGCTACCTCGTCCTGTACACTGCCCTGACCAGACAATGGCTGACTGTCATCAAGGCTTTCCTCTTCCTCTGGTGCAGACGCCTGCTGTTGTGAATTTGGATTCTGGGCTCCCCCGGTGGCCGCTTGTGGAATTGGACTTGTCATCCTCTTTCCTGTTTCACCTGGTTCCATCAGTAGTGGGTGTCGCTATTTAAGCTCATTTCTCTGGTGGTTTCTTGCCGGTCAACAATGTTATCTGATGCCTCTCAGTGCTTGTTCCTGCTTCTAGACAACTTCTAGATAAGTTGGACTTTTGTCCATGTTTTGTTTTGCTTATTTGTTCCAGTTCACAGCTGAAGTTTTGTTACTGTGTCTGGAAAGCTCTCGTTGATCAGGGATTGCTACTCTGGCGTTATGAGTTAATGCCAGAGTTTAAGGTAATCTCTGGATGGTGTTTTGTTAGTGTTTTTCTGCTGACCATGAAAGTATACTATCTGTCTTCTGCTATCTAGTAAGCGGACCTCAAATTTGCTAAGACTATTTTCCTGCTGCGTTTGTTGTTTCATCTGAACTCACCGTCATTATATGTGGGGGGCTACTGTCTTCTTTGGAATATTTCTCTAGAGGTGAGCCAGGTCTTATATTTCCCTCTGCTAGCTATTTAGGTCTTAGGCCAGAGCTGGGCATCTAGCGATAAATAGGCAATGCTACCTGGCTATTTCTAGTTGCGCGGCAGGCTTAGTTCATGGTCAGTATAGTTCCATCTTCCGAGAGCTTGTCCCTCTATAGGCTTGCTATGATCTCTGCCTGCAGAGATCATGACAGTTTGACCGGCCTATAAAGTGTTAAAGACCCAGGTTGAGAAAGGAGAGTTATAAGAAGTCTGCTGGAATTTTTTTTTTTTTTTTTTTCCTCCAGTCTGCCTTGCTGCAGTCTTTTTTCTCTCTCTCCTCCTAATCTCTGTATGCTCTGTGTGCACCTGACAATAATGGATCTCCAGAGTGTAACTGCGGGTTTGAATAATCTCATCACGAAAGTACAAAATTTACAAGATTTTGTGGTACATGCTCCGGTATCTGAGCCGAGAATTCCTTTGCCTGCAGGTCTGAATGAGTCCATGACAATGGCTATTCAGATTGATAGGCGTCTGCGGGAGCGCAAACCGGTGCACCATCTGGCGGTGTCTATGGAAAAGACGCCAGAAAGTATGCAGTGTGATAGAATTCTGTCCAGGAGCGAGCGACAGAATTTTAGACGGAAGAATGGATTGTGTTTCTATTGTGGGGATTCTACTCATGTTATATCAGCATGCTCTAGGCGTACAAAGAAGCTTGATAAGTCTGTTTCCATTGGCACCATTCAGTCTAAGTTTATTTTGTCTGTAACCCTGATTTGTTCTTTGTCATCCATTGCCACGGACGCCTATGTTGACTCTGGCGCCGCTCTGAGTCTTATGGATTGGTCCTTTGCCAATCGTTGTGGTTTTGATTTAGAGCCTTTGGAGACTCTTATTCCTCTGAAGGGGATTGACTCCACCCCATTGGCTAATAATAAACCACAATACTGGACACAAGTAACCATGCGTATCGATCCGGATCACCAGGAGATTATTCGTTTCCTGGTGCTGTATAATTTACATGACGATTTGGTACTGGGATTGCCATGGTTGCAGTCTCACAACCCAGTCTTGGACTGGAGAGCAATGTCTGTGTTGAGCTGGGGATGTAAGGGTATTCATGGGGACGTACCTTTGGTTTCTATTTCGTCGTCCATTCCCTCTGAAGTCCCTGAGTTCCTCTCTGATTATCAAGACGTCTTTGACGAACCCAAGCTTGGGTCGTTACCTCCGCACCGTGAGTGCGATTGTGCCATAGATTTGATACCGGGTTGTAAATATCCAAAGGGTCGTTTGTTTAATTTGTCTGTGCCGGAACATGCTGCTATGCGGGAATATATAAAGGAGTCTTTGGAAAAGGGACATATTCGTCCATCTTCTTCTCCCTTGGGAGCTGGGTTTTTCTTTGTCTCAAAAAAAGACGGCTCTTTGAGACCATGTATTGATTATCGGCTTCTGAATAAGATCACTGTTAAGTATCAATACCCATTGCCATTGCTTACTGATTTGTTTGCTCGTATAGAGGGTGCTAAGTGGTTCTCTAAAATTGATCTTCGTGGGGCGTATAATTTGGTGCGGATCAGGCAGGGGGATGAGTGGAAGACCGCATTTAATACGCCCGAGGGCCACTTTGAGTATTTGGTCATGCCTTTTGGTCTTTCTAATGCCCCTTCAGTTTTCCAGTCTTTTATGCATGATATTTTCTGCGATTTTCTGGATAAATTTATGATAATATATCTGGATGATATTCTGATTTTTTCTGATGACTGGGACTCTCATGTCCAGCAGGTCAGGAGAGTTTTTCAGGTTCTGCGGTCTAATTCTTTATGTGTGAAGGGGTCTAAGTGCGTTTTTGGGGTCCAGAAAATTTCCTTTTTGGGGTATATTTTTTCTCCCTCTTCCATTGAGATGGATCCCGTCAAGGTGCAAGCTATTTGTGACTGGACTCAGCCCTCCTCTCTTAAGGGTCTTCAGAGATTTTTGGGCTTTGCCAACTTTTACCGCCGATTTATTGCTGGTTTTTCGGATGTCGTTAAACCACTGACTGATTTGACCAGACAAGGCGCTGATGTTGCTAATTGGTCCCCTCATGCTGTAGAGGCCTTTCAGGAGCTTAAGCGCCGTTTTGCCTCTGCCCCTGTGTTGCGTCAGCCTGATGTGAATCTGCCTTTTCAGGTTGAGGTTGACGCTTCGGAGATCGGAGCTGGGGCAGTGTTGTCGCAGAAAGGTTCCGACTGCTCCGTCATTAGGCCTTGTGCCTTCTTTTCTCGCAAATTTTCGCCCGCAGAGCGGAATTATGATGTTGGGAATCGGGAGCTCTTGGCCATGAAGTGGGCTTTTGAGGAGTGGCGCCATTGGCTCGAGGGGGCTAGGCATCAGGTGGTGGTATTGACTGACCACAAAAATTTGATTTATCTTGAGACTGCCAGACGCCTGAATCCTAGACAGGCGCGCTGGTCTTTATTTTTTTCTCGCTTTAATTTTGTGGTGTCATACCTACCGGGTTCTAAGAATGTTAAGGCAGATGCCCTTTCTAGGAGTTTTGACCCGGACTCTCCTGGTAATTCTGAACCCACAGGTATCCTTAGGGAGGGAGTAATTTTGTCGGCCGTTTCTCCTGATCTGCGGCGGTCCTTGCAAGAGTTTCAGGCGGATAGACCGGATCGTTGTCCGCCTGATAGACTGTTTGTTCCGGATGATTGGACCAGCAGAGTCATCTCTGAGGTACATTCTTCTGCATTGGCAGGTCATCCCGGAATTTTTGGTACCAGGGATTTGGTGGCAAGATCCTTCTGGTGGCCTTCCCTGTCACGAGATGTGCGAGTCTTTGTGCAGTCATGTGACGTTTGTGCTCGGGCCAAGTCTTGTAGTTCTCGGGCTAGCGGACTGCTGTTGCCCTTGCCTATTCCTAAGAGGCCTTGGACACACATCTCGATGGATTTTATTTCAGATCTGCCTGTTTCCCAGAAGATGTCTGTCATCTGGGTGGTCTGTGACCGTTTCTCTAAAATGGTCCATTTGGTTCCTCTGCCCAAGTTGCCTTCTTCTTCTGAGTTGGTTCCTCTGTTTTTTCAGAATGTTGTCCGATTGCACGGTATTCCTGAGAATATTGTTTCTGACAGAGGTACCCAATTTGTGTCTAGATTTTGGCGGGCATTCTGTGCTAGGATGGGCATAGATTTGTCTTTTTCATCTGCTTTTCACCCTCAGACTAATGGCCAGACCGAGCGGACTAATCAGACCCTTGAGACATATCTGAGGTGTTTTGTCTCTGCTGACCAGGATGATTGGGTTGCTTTTTTGCCATTGGCAGAGTTCGCCCTCAATAATCGGGCCAGTTCTTCCACCTTGGTGTCCCCGTTTTTCTGTAATTCGGGGTTTCACCCTCGATTTTCCTCCGGTCAGGTGGAATCCTCGGATTGTCCTGGAGTGGATGCGGTGGTGGAGAGATTGCATCACATCTGGGGGCAGGTTATGGACAATTTGAAGTTGTCCCAGGAGAAGACTCAGCGTTTTGCCAACCGTCATCGTCGTGTTGGTTCTCGGCTTTGTGTTGGAGATTTGGTGTGGTTGTCTTCTCGTTTTGTCCCTATGAGGGTCTCTTCTCCTAAGTTTAAACCTCGGTTCATCGGCCCTTATAGAATATTGGAGATTCTTAATCCTGTTTCTTTCTGTTTGGACCTCCCTGCGTCCTTTTCCATTCATAACGTTTTTCATCGGTCGTTATTGCGCAGGTATGAGGTACCTGTTGTACCTTCAGTTGAGCCTCCTGCTCCGGTGTTGGTTGAGGGTGAGTTGGAGTACGTTGTGGAGAAAATTTTGGACTCTCGTGTTTCCAGACGGAAACTCCAGTATCTGGTCAACTGGAAGGGTTACGGCCAGGAGGATAATTCTTGGGTCAATGCATCTGATGTTCATGCTTCTGATCTTGTTCGTGCCTTCCATAGGGCTCATCCTGGTCGCCCTGGTGGATCTGGTGAGGGTTCGGTGCCCCCTCCTTGAGGGGGGGGTACTGTTGTGAATTTGGATTCTGGGCTCCCCCGGTGGCCGCTTGTGGAATTGGACTTGTCATCCTCTTTCCTGTTTCACCTGGTTCCATCAGTAGTGGGTGTCGCTATTTAAGCTCATTTCTCTGGTGGTTTCTTGCCGGTCAACAATGTTATCTGATGCCTCTCAGTGCTTGTTCCTGCTTCTAGACAACTTCTAGATAAGTTGGACTTTTGTCCATGTTTTGTTTTGCTTATTTGTTCCAGTTCACAGCTGAAGTTTTGTTACTGTGTCTGGAAAGCTCTCGTTGATCAGGGATTGCTACTCTGGCGTTATGAGTTAATGCCAGAGTTTAAGGTAATCTCTGGATGGTGTTTTGTTAGTGTTTTTCTGCTGACCATGAAAGTATACTATCTGTCTTCTGCTATCTAGTAAGCGGACCTCAAATTTGCTAAGACTATTTTCCTGCTGCGTTTGTTGTTTCATCTGAACTCACCGTCATTATATGTGGGGGGCTACTGTCTTCTTTGGAATATTTCTCTAGAGGTGAGCCAGGTCTTATATTTCCCTCTGCTAGCTATTTAGGTCTTAGGCCAGAGCTGGGCATCTAGCGATAAATAGGCAATGCTACCTGGCTATTTCTAGTTGCGCGGCAGGCTTAGTTCATGGTCAGTATAGTTCCATCTTCCGAGAGCTTGTCCCTCTATAGGCTTGCTATGATCTCTGCCTGCAGAGATCATGACAGCCTGCTCCTTTATGTGCGTCAAACTTTGCATCAGCAGACGCATTAGGGGGATGCTCATGCTTATTACGCGTTGTCTGCACTAACCAGCCGTGTGCATTCCTCAAAACACTGAAGGACTTGACACATGTCTTGTATCTTGGACCACTGCACACCAGACAACTCCATGTCTGCCATCCTACTGCCTGCCCGTGTATGTGTATCCTCCCACAAAAACATAACAGCCCGCCTCTGTTGGCACAGTCTCTGAAGCATGTGCAGTGTTGAGTTCCACCTTGTTGCAACGTCTATGATTAGGCGATGCTGGGGAAGGTTCAAAGACCGCTGATAGGTCTGCATACGGCTGGAGTGTACAGGCGAACGTCGGATATGTGAGCAAAGTCCACGCACTTTGAGGAGCAGGTCGGAGAACCCAGGATAAGTTTTCACTAAGCACTGCACCACCAGGTTTAAGGTGTGAGCCAGGCAAGGAATGTGTTTCAGTTGGGAAAGGGAGATGGCAGCCATGAAATTCCTTCCGTTATCACTCACTACCTTGCCTGCCTCAAGATCTACTGTGCCCAGCCACGACTGCGTTTCTCGTTGCAAGAACTCGGACAGAACTTCCGCGGTGTGTCTGTTGTCACCCAAACACTTCATAGCCAATACAGCCTGCTGACGCTTGGCAGTAGCTGGCCCATAATGGGACAACTGGTGTGCAACAGTGTCATCTGCCGATGGAGTGGTTGGCCGACTGTGGTCTGTGGAAGAGCTGTAGCTTCTGCAGGACAACGAGGAGGAGGAGGAGGAGGTGGTGCGAACGCCTACAGCCAACTGTTTCCTAGACCGTGGGCTAGGCACAACTGTCCCGAAATTGATGTCCCCTGAGGACCCTGCATCCACCACATTCACCCAGTGTGCCGTGATGGACACATAACGTCCCTGGTCATGCCTACTGGTCCATGCATCTGTAGTCAGGTGCACCTTTGTACTCACAGATTGCCTGAGTGCATGGACGATGCGCTGTTTAACATGCTGGTGCAGGGCCGGGATGGCTTTTCTGGAAAAAAAGTGTCGACTGGGTAGCTCGTATCGTGGTTCAGCGTACTCCATCAGGGCTTTGAAAGCTTCGCTTTCAACTAACCGGTAGGGCATCATCTCTAACGATATTAGTCTAGCTATGTGGGCGTTAAAACCCTGTGTACGCGGATGCGAGGATAAGTACTTCCTTTTTCTAACCAGAGTCTCATGTAGTGTGAGCTGAACTGGAGAGATGGAGATCGTGGAACTTGCGGGTGTGCCGGTGGACATGGCAGACTGCGAGATGGTTGGAGATGGTATTGTTTCCACCGGTGACCTAGATGCAATATTTCCTCCTACAAAACTGGTGATTCCCTGACCCTGAGTGCTTTTGGCTGGCAAAGAAACCTGCACAGATACTGCCGGTCGTGCGGAAAATGGTGGCCTTACAGTGACGGAAGGGATGTTGCGTTGCTGACTAGCTTCATTGGCCGAGGGTGCTACAACCTTAAGGGACGTTTGGTAGTTAGTCCAGGCTTGAAAATGCATGGTGGTTAAGTGTCTATGCATGCAACTAGTATTGAGACATTTCAGATTCTGACCTCTGCTTAAGCTAGTTGAACATTTTTGACAGATGACTTTGCGCTGATCAATTGGATGTTGTTTAAAAAAATGCCAGACTGCACTCTTCCTAGCATCGGATCCCTTTTCAGGGATTGCAGACTGAGCTTTAACCGGATGGCCACGCTGTCCTCCAACAGGTTTTGGCTTTGACACGCGTTTTGGGCCAGATACGGGCCCGGCAGATGGAACCTGTTGCGATGTTGATGCCTGCTGTGGCCCCTCCTCCACCGCCGCTTCTGAACTACTGTCGCCTGCACCCTGTTCCCCCAATGGCTGCCAATCGGGGTCAATAACTGGGTCATCTATTAACTCCTCTTCGAGCTCGTGTGCAACTTCGTCTGTGTCACTGTGTTGGTCGGTGGTATAGCATTCGTGGCGGGGCAACATAGTCTCATCAGGGTCTGATTGTGGATCAGTACCCTGAGAGGGCAATGTGGTGGTCTGAGTCAAAGGAGCAGCATAGTACTCTGGCTGTGGCTGTGCATCAGTGCACTCCATGTCAGAATCAACTTGTAATGGGCATGGCCTGTTAAGTGTTTCACTTTGTAAGCCAGGGACGGTATGTGTAAAGAGCTCCATGGAGTAACCCGTTGTGTCGCCTGCTGCATCCTTCTCTCTTGTTGTAGTTTTTGCTGAAGAGGACAAGGAAGCGACTTGTCCCTGACCATGGACATCCACAAGCGACGCGCTGCTTTTACATTTACCAGTTTCAGAAGAGGAGGCAAAAGAGCTAGAGGCTGAGTCTGCAATGTAAGCCAAAACTTGCTGTTGCTGCTCCGCCTTTAAAAGCGGTTTTCCTACTCCCAGAAAAGAGAGCGTTCGAGGCCTTGTGTAGCCAGACGACGAAACTGGCTCCACAGCTCCAGACTTACGTGGAATATTTTTATCCCCACGACCACCTGATGCTCCACTACCACTACCATCATTACCAGCTGACAATGAACGCCCACGGCCACGACCTCTTGCACCAGACTTCCTCATTGTTTTAAAAACTTAACCAAAGTAACTTTATTTGTTGCTGTCAAACAACTTACACGGTAAGCTATAACTTCAGTATGATTTCAATATCCCTTAACAGGTTGGTGAGACCACAAGGAAAATCAGGCACAATGTTACACACTCTGTTTTCTGTGGCACAAAATCACAGAGATGCCACACACGCAGGACTGCCACTCAAGCACAAATGTCAATATTAATCTCCCACCTTTTTTTTTTTTTTTTTTTTTTCCTCAGGGAGACTTTAGAAACCAAATAAGATAAATTGTTTTTTTCAGGGACAATTTAGAAACCAAATAATAATAATAAAAAAAAAAAAAGCTTTCTATGGCCCAGTGCCCACTGAGTGAGAGATGGCACACACAGGAGTCAGGATAAGGAGTGGCACACAAGCCCTGAGGACAGTATTAATCTCCCACTGATGGATGTAGTGTTTTTTTTTTCAGGTAGATTTTACAACCCAAATCAAGCAAAAAAATAAATAGGCTTTCTATGGCCCACTGAGTGAGAGATGGCGCGCACAGGAGTCAGGATCAGGAGTGGCACACAAGCCCTGAGGACAGCATTAATCTCCCACTGATGGATGTAGTGTTTTTTTTTCAGGTAGATTTTAGAACCCAAATCAAGCAAAAAAATAAATAGGCTTTCTATGGCCCACTGAGTGAGAGATGGCGCTCACAGGAGTCAGGATCAGGAGTGGCACACAAGCCCTGAGGACAGCATTAATCTCCCACTGATGGATGTAGTGTTTTTTTTTCAGGTAGATTTTAGAACCCAAATCAAGCAAAAAAATAAATAGGCTTTCTATGGCCCACTGAGTGAGAGATGGCGCGCACAGGAGTCAGGATCAGGAGTGGCACACAAGCCCTGAGGACAGCATTAATCTCCCACTGATGGATGTAGTGTTTTTTTTTTCAGGTAGATTTTAGAACCCAAATCAAGCAAAAAAATAAATAGGCTTTCTATGGCCCACTGAGTGAGAGATGGCGCTCACAGGAGTCAGGATCAGGAGTGGCACACAAGCCCTGAGGACAATATTAATCTCCCACTGGTGGATGTAGTGTTTTTTTTCAGGTAGATTTTAGAACCCAAATCAAGCAAAAAAATAAATAGGCTTTCTATGGCCCACTGAGTGAGAGATGGCGCTCACAGGAGTCAGGATCAGGAGTGGCACACAAGCCCTGAGGACAGCATTAATCTCCCACTGATGGATGTAGTGTTTTTTTTTCAGGTAGATTTTAGAACCCAAATCAAGCAAAAAAATAAATAGGCTTTCTATGGCCCACTGAGTGAGAGATGGCGCGCACAGGAGTCAGGATCAGGAGTGGCACACAAGCCCTGAGGACAGCATTAATCTCCCACTGATGGATGTAGTGTTTTTTTTTTTCAGGTAGATTTTAGAACCCAAATCAAGCAAAAAAATAAATAGGCTTTCTATGGCCCACTGAGTGAGAGATGGCACTCACAGGAGTCAGGATCAGGAGTGGCACACAAGCCCTGAGGACAGCATTAATCTCCCACTGATGGATGTAGTTTTTTTTTTTTCAGGTAGATTTTAGAACCCAAATCAAGCAAAAAAATAAATAGGCTTTCTATGGCCCACTGAGTGAGAGATGGCGCTCACAGGAGTCAGGATCAGGAGTGGCACACAAGCCCTGAGGACAATATTAATCTCCCACTGATTGATGTAGTGTTTTTTTTTTCAGGTAGATTTTAGAACCCAAATCAAGCAAAAAAATAAATAGGCTTTCTATGGCCCACTGAGTGAGAGATGGCGCTCACAGGAGTCAGGATCAGGAGTGGCACACAAGCCCTGAGGACAGCATTAATCTCCCACTGATGGATGTAGTGTTTTTTTTTTCAGGTAGATTTTAGAACCCAAATCAAGCAAAAAAATAAATAGGCTTTCTATGGCCCACTGAGTGAGAGATGGCGCGCACAGGAGTCAGGATCAGGAGTGGCACACAAGCCCTGAGGACAGCATTAATCTCCCACTGATGGATGTAGTGTTTTTTTTTTCAGGTAGATTTTAGAACCCAAATCAAGCAAAAAAATAAATAGGCTTTCTATGGCCCACTGAGTGAGAGATGGCGCTCACAGGAGTCAGGATCAGGAGTGGCACACAAGCCCTGAGGACAATATTAATCTCCCACTGATGGATGTAGTGTTTTTTTTTTCAGGTAGATTTTAGAACCCAAATCAAGCAAAAAAATAAATAGGCTTTCTATGGCCCACTGAGTGAGAGATGGCGCTCACAGGAGTCAGGATCAGGAGTGGCACACAAGCCCTGAGGACAATATTAATCTCCCACTGATTGATGTAGTGTTTTTTTTTCAGGTAGATTTTAGAACCCAAATCAAGCAAAAAAATAAATAGGCTTTCTATGGCCCACTGAGTGAGAGATGGCGCTCACAGGAGTCAGGATCAGGAGTGGCACACAAGCCCTGAGGACAATATTAATCTCCCACTGATGGATGTAGTGTTTTTTTTTTCAGGTAGATTTTAGAACCCAAATCAAGCAAAAAAATAAATAGGCTTTCTATGGCCCACTGAGTGAGAGATGGCGCTCACAGGAGTCAGGATCAGGAGTGGCACACAAGCCCTGAGGACAATATTAATCTCCCACTGATGGATGTAGTGTTTTTTTTTTCAGGTAGATTTTAGAACCCAAATCAAGCAAAAAAATAAATAGGCTTTCTATGGCCCACTGAGTGAGAGATGGCACTCACAGGAGTCAGGATCAGGAGTGGCACACAAGCCCTGAGGACAATATTAATCTCCCACTGATGGATGTAGTGTTTTTTTTTCAGGTAGATTTTAGAACCCAAATCAAGCAAAAAAATAAATAGGCTTTCTATGGCCCACTGAGTGAGAGATGGCGCTCACAGGAGTCAGGATCAGGAGTGGCACACAAGCCCTGAGGACAATATTAATCTCCCACTGATTGATGTAGTGTTTTTTTTTCAGGTAGATTTTAGAACCCAAATCAAGCAAAAAAATAAATAGGCTTTCTATGGCCCACTGAGTGAGAGATGGCGCTCACAGGAGTCAGGATCAGGAGTGGCACACAAGCCCTGAGGACAATATTAATCTCCCACTGATTGATGTAGTGTTTTTTTTTCAGGTAGATTTTAGAACCCAAATCAAGCAAAAAAATAAATAGGCTTTCTATGGCCCACTGAGTGAGAGATGGCGCGCACAGGAGTCAGGATCAGGAGTGGCACACAAGCCCTGAGGACAGTATTAATCTCCCACTGATGGATGTAGTGATTTTTTTTTCAGGTAGATTTTAGAACCCAAATCAAGCAAAAAAATAAATAGGCTTTCTATGGCCCACTGAGTGAGAGATGGCGCTCACAGGAGTCAGGATCAGGAGTGGCACACAAGCCCTGAGGACAGTATTAATCTCCCACTGATGGATGTAGTGTTTTTTTTTTCAGGTAGATTTTAGAACCCAAATCAAGCAAAAAAATAAATAGGCTTTCTATGGCCCACTGAGTGAGAGATGGCGCACACAGGGATGGCACACACACGGATGGCACTGTAGCAGAAATGCAAATCTTAATCTCCCACAAAAAAACAAAACAAAAAAAAAAAAAACAGGGACTGTCCTACAATTACTATCTCCCTGCAGTAATCTCAGCCAGGTATGGCAGGCAGAAATAGGAGTGGACTGATGCACAAATTAAATAAAAAGTGTGGACAAACAAAAAAGATAGCTGTGCAGAAAGGAAGGAACAAGAGGATATGTGCTTTGAAAAAAGCATTTGGTTTGCACAGTGGCGTACACACAGCAATACAGCTATCACGGAGCCTTCTAGGGCAGCCCAATGAGCTACAGCGCTGAGAGAAAAAAAAAATGTAGCTTCCACTGTCCCTGCACACCGAAGGTTGTGTTGGACAGTGGAAATCGCTACAGCACAAGCGGTTTGGTGGTTAGTGGACCCTGCCTAACGCTCTCCCTGCTTCTGACGAAGCGGCAGCAACCTCTCCCTAAGCTCAGATCAGCAGCAGTGAGATGGCGGTCGGCGGGAACGCCCCTTTATAGCCCCTGTGACGCCGCAGACAGCAAGCCAATCACTGCAATGCCCTTCTCTAAGATGGTGGGGACCAGGACCTATGTCATCACGCTGCCCACACTCTGCGTTCACCTTCATTGGCTGAGAAATGGCGCTTTTAGCGTCATTGAAACGCGACTTTGGCGCGAAAGTCGCGTACCGCATGGCCGACAAGCACAGGGGTCGGATCGGGTTTCATGAGACGCCGACTTAGCCAAAAGTCGGCGACTTTTGAAAATGAACGACCCGTTTCGCTCAACCCTAGTTCTTACATCTCCACATTTTGAGAGCTATAATTTTTCCATATTTTGGTCCACAGAGTCATGTGAGGTTTTTTTTTTGCGGGACGAGTTGACGTTTTTATTGGTACCATTTTCGGGCACGTGACATTTTTTGATCGCTTTTTATTCCCATTTGTGTGAGGCAGAATGACCAAAAACCAGCTATTCATGAATTTCTTTTTGGGGGGGCGCTTATACCATTCCACGTTTGGTAAAATTGATAAAGCAGTTTTATTCTTCGGGTTAGTATGATTGCAGCGATAACGCAGTTATATCATTTTTTTATGTTTTGGTGCTTTTATACGATAAAAACTATTTTATATAAAAAATAACTATTTTTTCTTCGCTTTATTCTGAGGACTATAACTTTTTTATTTTTTTGCTGATGATGCTGTATGGCAGCTTGTTTTTTGCTGGACAAGATGACGTTTTCAGCTGTACCATGGTTATTTACACCCGTCTTTTTGATCGTGTATTATTCCACTTTTGGCGGTATGATAATAAAGCGTCATTTTTTGCCTCGTTTTTTTTTTATGGTGTTCACTGAAGGAGTTAACTAGTGGGACAGTTTTATAGGTCGGGTCGGTATGGGTGCGGCGATACTAAATATGTGTACTTTTATTTCTTTTTTTTAATTTAGATAAATAAATGTATTTATTGGAACAATATTTTTTTTTCTTTATTTAGGATTTTTTTTTACACATGTAAATATATATTTTTTTACTTTTTTACATTGCCCTAGGGGAGACATCACAGTATAGTGACAGATTACTGATCTGACACTTTGCAATGCACTGTGTCATATCAGTGATTTGACAGGCACTGCAGGGAGGCTTCCCGGTGCCTGCTCTGAGCCACCTCCCTGCAGGAACCGGAAGGAGTCCCGCGGCCCTTTTGGATCCAGAGCCTGCAGGAAGGAGAAAGTAGGAGACCCTTGGAGCAACGTGATCACATCGTGTTGCTCCGAGGGTCTCAGGGAAGCCTCCCTGCGCGATGTTTCCCTATGCTTCCGGAACGCTGCGATCATGTTTGATCACAGTGTTCCGGGGGTTAGTGTGCTGGGAGCGGTCCGTGACCACTCCTGGCACATAGTGCCGGATGTCAGCTGCGATAGTCAGCTGACACCCGGCCGCAATTGGCCGCACTCCCCCCGTAAGCGCGGCTGATCGTGTTAGACGTACTATCCCATCGGTGGTCATACGGGCCCATACCACCTCGACGGGATAGTATGTCTAATGTCAGAAAGGGGTTAAGGAGATTTAGAATAAAGTTTGTGTTCGTGACATCACCTGTGGTATTCGGTCAGTGGGGACCAATGCTGCTTAAAGGGATCCTCTAGGGTGATGCTATGGCAGCTAAAATGGTATAGCCTCCCACAGGTGAAGTAGGTTCCCAGGGCTCCCAGTGTGTAGGTGAAGATGGTGAGTGGTGCAGTAAAGAATGGAGGGCACAGGTTTGCAGTTTCTTTACCTGGTTTACTGAAGGCTTCAGACAACTGCAGTCCAGGGCACCAGATCATAGGTACAGACAGGGTCCAGCCGGCTTGGAAGCGAATTCAGAGTCCCCTTTACCAGGTGGAGTTAGAAGCCTTCCTATTAGCGCGGTGATGTTGTAGTCCATTACTGCCTATGGCTTCTGGCAAGGTCCTCACAGTTCTTTCTGTCCTCCATGAAGGTTAGGACACAAATCCGTATGACAGGAGGCTCAAGCCTTTTTATAGGGTCTCTATCATGACCCGGGCT
The DNA here is from genome assembly GCF_051348905.1 of Ranitomeya variabilis. Taxonomy (NCBI): domain Eukaryota; kingdom Metazoa; phylum Chordata; class Amphibia; order Anura; family Dendrobatidae; genus Ranitomeya; species Ranitomeya variabilis. The sequence continues at coordinate 571,696,110 of NC_135234.1, read as the reverse complement.
CTATGTGCCACTGAGCCTCCTGGGTATTAGGGCGGACAGGTTACTTGTAGTTCAGCTGTCCTGCCAATTTCTGCTGTGCCTCCTAGAGTCCGACACATCCTCAGAATCTGCGCTCAGCCAGGGAGGTAGCTGAAACGCTGCTGTGCTCCCCTGGTGCCACTCTCCTGCACTTCGCTCTCCTGCACGCGCACTAAACACTGTTTTCCGTTCAGTATATCACTATTCAGGAGCTGCAGCACCTCTGGCTACACGGTCCCTCACACTGCTCTCTGCCTCAGACTGCTCCAGTTTGATGTCAGACACTAACTACAGGAACTAACTAGCTTTCCCTCCAGACCAGAATATATATATATAGGGAAGTTCCCCCTAAACCAGGTTTAGAGCTCCCCCTTCAGGCCTGGAGTGTGAACATGTTGTGTGCTTTGTGATTACCTGATAAAAGAGATCTTCCTTCGCTTCCAAGTGGGGAACGCAATGCCACTGTGACAACCAGGATCCTGGGGTGTCACAAATGTGTGAGTGGGTGGTCATCAGTATACATGTACTGCCCCCATCATGTATCACTGGGGCCTGTCTGCGTTGTTGTATATTGTATATTGGTATTGCAGTCAGATATTAGCAAATATAGCCTCTTTTTATGATATATTTGGATTTCATGTCCTTTTCGGGGAATTGTATGAAATATAGTGTAGAGATTCACTGTAAGCTAAATATACTGTTATACTGTAAACAAATGTATAATTTGAATCTCCTAGACATCAACAAAATATGCAATTTTTCATATACTACATTATCTCCACCCCTCTGACTCCAAATGATAGTGTTCAAATATATTTTAAAGTATATTTAAAGGTTTACAGAGGAACAGTATGGCCCATTAACTTCTGTAAGTACCATATTACTGTACTACAATGATATTCAAACCAGAAATTGTACTTAACAATAACATATCATCGTATATGAGGCTTGAAGTCAATATGGTTACGTTGTATTAGAGATGTTCAGATCGATCCACTGTGAATTGACCTAGAATCAATTTCCTGAGATTTACAGGTCTATAATGAGAAATACACATAAAATAGTGAGGATTACACATAAAAAAATACCCAGTGCTTTATAGCTCTGTTAAAAATTGCAACAGGGAGGTGCTGGACTTATAAAGTCAGGGGCCACTGTCGTGAGATTCTCTAGAATACTTTGTTGTTATTGTAAGGGGGTCCAAAGACTGGTATGCGTGCTTACCCCTTTAAATATGTCCCGGTTGCTGCACTGTGTAAGAATAAGTTTTTTCAATGATATTTATGATGTATTCTAAATGTTTGCTGTTCCATAATGTGTTGTACTACTTGGATGGTGTTTTTTTCCATAAATATGTAGGGACAGTGTAGTACTTCAGTTGGGCCACATGATGGTACATTATAAATAGTTAATGATAGGAAGAGCTAGCTCGGGTAAGGTAGGAACTGTTTCCTAGTTATAGTCATTTGGGGGTCCAGGGTGCCCAGGGAGCTGGGAAGGGCACCAGAGCCCAAGCTACCCAGCAGCTCCGCAACGTTTTAAGTACAGGACCCAGCCATCCAAGGCCCACTGGGCCAGAAGTAGAGCTGATCAGCGGGCTTGCAGCAGTGCTGAAATGAAGTCTGAAAGCAAGGCCAGGACAGTACGGGGACGCAGGTGGCTCCATAATGTGGCAACTTATCGCATGGGATGATGCCCTCAGATCCGGGGTAAAACGGCTGAGGGAATCCCAAGCGCTGTGACTTTGGACATGGAGGACGCTGCATTATTGCGAAAGGTGGTAGGATCTGGACATGTACTGAAGGCCCTAAGAGGAAAAGCAGGGAAAGTGGGGAGGATGTGGACTGTACGGAACCTGATGTTGTAAATGTAACTGAGAAGAATGTGCTGCAAAGAGAAGCAAGCAAAGTTTTGTATTTGAAGTTAAAGCAAGATTGTGTCTCAATTTGTGTGCAATTGTATGAAAAGGGTCTGAGGCAGCTCTGAAGAGACCCGGAGAGTACGGATAACAGAGAGGCAAGTGACCTCATAGAAGTAGATTCTTTGCATGTGACGGGAGGCCAGGGTGTGCAAAGGCCTTTAACCTCAGCCATGACTACGGCCCTGGCCCTCCCTCACACTATCACATATAGTGAGTCCATTTAATGAATTTACAGTTTAAGGATAGGAGGTGAGAGCGCACAACTCATTACATATAGGGATAGAAAATTGCCTAATTCTGATTGATTGTGGTATACTGCTGCAGTGCTGAAGTATATTGAAAATGGGATTGGTAGTCTTAATCTGTAAATAATGAGCCAAAGATTCAAGTTATAGGGAGGTACTTGATTTGCATGGTCATTGTGACTGTGAACTGATTGATCTGTGACATACTTCAGAAATGGCACACTAAAAACAGCATTTTTTAAATTCTGAAACAAAACAGGAGAGCAATTTTAATCCATTTTGTCATAATTTTGATCTGAAAAAATCTTGAAACCAAGGCTTGAGTGTCAGAAAAATTGAGGCAGACAAGTAATATTTTATTTTTATTTTTAACACACAAAAGAAAAATGTCCACATTCCAGAAATATAAACATAACTTTCAAACACAAAGTGTTTGTTTCTTAAATATATATATATATATATATATATATATATATATATATATATATATATATATATATATACTGTATATATATATATATTTTGTTATACTTGCTTGTCCTATTAGCTAGTAGTCCAATATTACACCCATGCATCCCCCCCTCCCCCCCCCCAGAATACAGCATTCTGCTGCAGGTGCTTGTTTTCAGGAAATGAGCCTACTTATTAGCACCACTTGTGAAAAAGCCACTGCTTTTTTTCATTTGCACTGCTTGTGTATAAAAACCCTCCAGGCAGGTATCCACCCCCTAAAAAGGGACAATTTATGTACTGTTTCTACAATTTTAGAAGCCTAAAAAGTCTGATGCTGTAGTGTGTTTTACCAGTGTTACAACCAGTTACTATCTATTTTCCCTTAACCAACTAGATTGAGGTCAATTGGACATTAACCCCTACACCCAGACATTAGTGCCTACACCTTCCTGACCAGGAAAAATTTTACAATTCTGACCAATGTCACTTTATGTGGTAATAACTCTGGAATGCCTTAACGGATCCCACCGATTCTGAGATTATTTTCTCATGACTAGTGTTGAGCGATACCGTCCGATACTTGAAAGTATCGGTATCGGAAAGTATCGGCCGATACCGGCAAAATATCGGATCCAATCCGATACCGATACCCGATACCAATACAAGTCAATGGGACTCATGTATCGGACGGTATTCCTGATGGTTCCCAGGGTCTGAAGGAGAGGAAACTCTCCTTCAGGCCCTGGGAACCATATAAATGTGTAAAAGAAAGAATTAAAATAAAAAATATCGCTATACTCACCTCTCCGACGCAGCCGGGACTTCAGCGAGGGAACCGGCAGCGTTGTTTGTTTAAAATTCGCGCTATTACTTGGTTACGTGAATTCCCGGCTTGTGATTGGTCAGGTCGGCCATGTTGCCGGGACGCGGACCAATCACAGCAAGCCGTGACGAAATTACGTCACGGCTTGCTGTGATTGGTCCGCGTCCCGGCAATATGGCCGCCCTGACCAATCACAAGCCGTGACGTCACGGGAGGCTGGACACGCGCTCATTTTAAAATGGGCGCGTGTCCAGCCTCCCGTGACGTCACGGCTTGTGATTGGTTGCGCCGCGGTCAACCAATCACAAGCCGGGAGGCTGGACGCGCTCATTTTAAAATGGGCGCGTGTCCAGCCTCCCGTGACGTCACGGCTTGTGATTGGTTGCGCCGCGGTCAACCAATCACAAGCCGGGAGGCTGGACGCGCTCATTTTAAAATGGGCGCGTGTCCAGCCTCCCGTGACGTCACGGCTTGTGATTGGTTGCGCCGCGGTCAACCAATCACAAGCCGGGAGGCTGGACGCGCTCATTTTAAAATGGGCGCGTGTCCAGCCTCCCGTGACGTCACGGCTTGTGATTGGTCAGGGCGGCCATATTGCCGGGACGCGGACCAATCACAGCAAGCCGTGACGTAATTTCGTCACGGCTTGCTGTGATTGGTCCGCGTCCCGGCAACGTGGCCGACCTGACCAATCACAAGCCGGGAATTCACGTAACCAAGTAATAGCGCGAATTTTAAACAAACAACGCTGCCGGTTCCCTCGCTGAAGTCCCGGCTGCGTCGGAGAGGTGAGTATAGCGATATTTTTTATTTTAATTCTCTCTTTTACACATTTTAACATTAATGTTGTTGCGATACCCGATACCCGATACCACAAGAGTATCGGAATCCCGGTATCGGAATTCCGATACAGCAAGTATCGGCCGATACCCGATACTTGCAGCATCGGAATGCTCAACACTACTCATGACACATTGCACTTCATGGTAGTGGTAAAACTTATTCAATATGACTTGCATTTATTTGAGAAAATATCGGAAATTTGGCCAAAAAATTAAAAAATTTAGCAATTTTCAAGCTTTTTTTTGTTAGGAAGTTATAAGAGTTAAAAGTTGACTTTGAGGGGCCTATATGACAGAAAATACCCAAGTGTCATACCATTCTAATAACTGTACCCCTCAAGGTGTTCAAAACCACTTTCAAAAGGTTTGCTAATCCTTCAGGTGCTTCACAGTAATTAATGGAATATGGAAGGAAAAAATGAGCTTTTTACTTTTTTTCACAAAAATTTTACTTTAGACCCAATTTTTTTAATTTTCAAAGGGTAGCAGGGAAAAATGAATCCCAAAATTTGTTGTGCAACTTCTCCTGAGCATGCCAACTCACCATTTATGGAGAAGAAACAATTGTTTTGATGCAGGGCAGAGTTTGGAAAAGAAGTAACCCCCATTTGACATTTTGAATGCAAAATTTTATGGTATAATTAACAAATGCCATGTTGCATTTGGAGAGTCCCTGATGTGCATAAACACTGGAAACTGCCCAAAAGTGACACCATTTTGGAAGCTAGACCCTCATGAAATGTATCTAGATGTGTGATGAGCACCTTGAACTCCCAGGTGCTTCACAGAAGTTTTCAATGTTGAGCCGTGAAAATGTAAAAATCACATTATTTACACAAAAATGTTTTTTACACAGAGACCCCTGATGTGCATAAACAGTAGAAAACACTCACAAGTGACACCATTTTGGAAACCGGACCCCTCACGGAACTTAACTAAATGTGTGGTGAGCACCTTGAAGCCCCTGGTGCTTCCTATAAGTTTATAACGTTGAGCTATGAAAAAAGCAACACATTTTTCAACACACAACACACACAAAAATATTTTAGCCCCAAATATAGCATTTTCAGAAGCGTAACAGGAGAAATGGCATCACAAATCTGTTGGACAATTTCTCCTAAGTGTGCCGATACCCCATTTGTGGGAGAAAACTACTGTTTTGGCACCCGGGAGATCAAGGGAAGGAGTGCATTTAACTACTGTTTTGGTGCATGGCAGGGTTCGGAAGGGAAAGAGTGCTATTTGACTTTTTAAATGTAAAATTTGCTGGAATAATTAGCAGAAGCCTTGTCACATTTGGATACCCCTGATGTGCATAAACAGTAGAAAACACTCACAAGTGACACCATATTGGAAACCGGACCCCTCACGGAACTTAACTAAATGTGTGGTGAGCACCTTGAAGCCCCTGGTGTTTCATATAAGTTTATAACGTTGAGCTATGAAAAAAACACATATTTTTCAACACACAACACACACAAAAATATTTTAGCCCCAAATTTAGCATTTTCTGAAGTGTAACAGGAGAAATGGCATCGCAAATCTGTTGAGCAATTTCTCCTAATTGTGCCGATACCCCATTTGTGGGAGAAAACTACTGTTTTGGCGCCCAGCAGATCTCATAAGGGAAGGAGCGCATTTAACTTTTTATTTTAGCCAGAAACTTTTTATTTTCACAGGGTTAACAGGGTAAAAATGGACCCCAAAATATGTTCTGCAATTTCTTCTGAGTACACCAATATCCCGTATGTGGTTGAAAACTACTTTTTAGGCACAGAGCAAAGCTCTGAAGTGAAGAAGCGCCATATTGGAGTACAGATTTTGCTGGACTGGTTTGAGGGTGCAATGTCACATTGGTAGAGCCTCTGAGGTGCCAGAATAGCAGAACCCTCCATAAGTGACCCCATTTTGAAAACTACACCTCTCAATGAAGAAGCCCCATATTGGAGTTCAGATTTTGCTGGAATGGTTTGAGGGTGCCATGTCACTTTGGCAGAGTGGCAGAGGTGCTATAACAGCAAAAAGGCACATATGTGACCCCATTTTACAAACTTCAACTCTCAATGAATACATCTACGGATGCAGTGATCATATTGGGAAAACAGCTGTGTCGTAGAATTTTATACCATTGGGCAGTGAAAAAATAATAATTTTTACCACCATAATTTTGTTTTAGCCCTAGATTTTACATTTTTATACTGGGAAATGGGTAAAAATGGCACCAAAATTTGTCCCACAATTTCTGCTGAATGTGTACATACTCCATATGTTGCTATACAATGCTGCTTAGCCATACTGCAATACTCGGGAGGGACTTTTTTCTCCTGGAGTGCAGATTTTGCTAGAATAGCTTGCAGATTCCATTCTAGCCCATAAGTGCTAGACTTACCAGTCGCTTCCAGGATCGGGGGTATAGCAGGAGAGTTATTAAAAAGGGTTATCTTCATGGCAGGAGGGCTCCCAGAGACCAGTTGCTCTGCAGGCCCTCTGGGTCTACCCCCATTAAAAGAGATCAGCCACTTAGATTTATCTCTACATTTAATAACAAGTGGGACAGTATTCGGGAGGTCCTGCAGAGACACTGGTCAGTGTTAAAAACAGAACCCACCCTAAACAAGATTCTACCTTACTGACCCCTCCTTACGGCTAGAAGGGGGAGGAGTCTTAAAGATCAGTTGGTAAGGAGCCATTATGTCCCAGCTCCCCCCAGAATGTTCGGATCGGGACTACAGAGGTGGGGTTGCTTTCCATGTGGCTCTTGCAAGGCATGCAGGAACATTTTGCGGGCCACTACTATTTCGGCAGCGGGTGGCGGTAGGGAATATCGGATTACGAGTAACATCTCATGCAGTACTACTTATGTGGTATACTAGGCTACATGTACCTGCAATTTGATCTATATTGGCCTCACCTCTCTTGAACTCCGTGTCAGGGTCCGGGAGCATATCAGAGATGTTATAGCTGCGAGGGACGCCGACAATGTCTCAGAACTTAAGTCATTTCCGAGACATTTTAGGCTGCATCATGATTGTAATCCGGATGCACTTAAAGTACGGGGGATTGATCAGGTCCACTCCGGTATCAGGGGTGGGGACCTTAAATGGATCATATCATTGGGGACCATGGCCCCAAACGGCCTTAACGAAAAATTGTCCTTTGTTCCATTTCTATAGATGTGCTTTAAAACTAATTATTTTTTCCTCTGTTTCTGATTTTTACTTTTTATTTATTTCTGTGGTTTTATTAATTGTCTTGTTTCTTTATTGATTTCAGTTATTAAAATTTGCACTCATATTTACCCTGCATTGATGAATCCGTACTTACATTATCCTGTATTGATACATTTTCTCCATGGACGCTTGTGGACCGTATAATCAGTCGTAGAAGATGTGACATTGAAACTTCTATTACTGTTATCACAGAGGTCTTGATACTACTGCTGCGACATATGAAGATATGGACTTTACTATATATTGCACGCTGCACTTTGCCGATCTTCATTGTTGTGGTGTTGGGAAGAAAGATAAAAAATACTTGTATGCTGTTCATGCCTCTGAGGAACAGTGCGTATAATTGTATATCTTTAACGTTTGTAATATATGTTACCGGCAGTCCCGGCTTGCCAGCATCTTTTCCCTGGTCCAAAATGGCTGCTGTAGTAGTGCGCATGCGTGGTGGACTCCCGAGTAGGCTGCGCCCCCAAAGGCATCTGTAAACAGCGATGCCCAGACCTCTGACGTTACGGGAGCTTTTCTCCCTCTCTGTGCGTCATTGTGATGGCCGGACGGAGCGCGGCATTGAAGGGAGGATCCACCCCCATGCGCCGCATGACTCATGCAGTAATTAGTAGCAAATGGAGCATAGATTTATAAAACCCCCTTTTTCACTAGCATCCACACAGCCCCCGGAGGAAGCTCAGAACGCGAAACGCACGTCGGGGCTATCTGTCTGGCACCTCTAGTAGGAGACTACACACATGGGTAAGCATAACACGCGGCATGTTACTTAGTTAGACTTGCACTTTATGGGCATATTGCAATATGGGTAGATTTAGAAGGGATACGGCAGAGCAATGCTTATGTGCTATCGGCTACTTAGCCTAAGTCTACTGCATTCCCTCCACCCCCGTAGTATTTGCACTATTCTTGGCCCTATTTTTATTAAATATTTGGCTCATATGCTGTTCATGTCGGCACCCTTACATATGTAATGTGTGTCTTCATACAGTTGGTGTCTTTCAGTCATCCACCTTTTCCTCATCACTGGTATTATTGGATGGTTTCACTCTTTGTTTTTGTATTTATGTGAATAAAATTTATACGTTTCATATGAAATTGTTGATGTCGTGAATATCTGTGGGGCATTATGCTCTTGGTTGTTTATAGGACTATACATAAGTGCTAGAAGAGCAGAATCTTCCCTCAAGTGACCCCAATTTGGAAAGTATTCCCCTTTAGGAGTTTATCTACAGGTGTAGTGACGATTTTGACTCCATTGGAGTTTTTCAGATACAAACAGCAGTGAATGTTGCTGAGTGAAAATTGCAGTTGTGCCCAGCACATTGTAGTCACCAGAATGTTGTACTGCTCATTATCCTGTGGTGCCCAGCTCATGCTTCTGTAAATTAGGCGGGCTGTCATAGCTACAGAAATGCCCAAAATGTGGATGCTAAATGCAGTTTAGGCACACTGGGGATCTGAAGGGAAGGGGCATTAGGATTTGGGAGCGCATAATTTGCTGAATTTCTTTTGAGGGGGCAAGGAGCTATATAACGCTTTTCCAGAGCCTTTGTACTACCAGTAACGTGGAAGCCCCCTATATTTTCGTTAACAGATCACATTTATCCGGTGCGCTACGCTGAGAACTTACATCAGAATTTTCATCTAAATATCCGAATGATATGATTCAGATGAAACCCCCAAGAGATCTATTCACTATAATGCGGCAGAAGAGTTACTCAGGGCTCCATCTGGCCTCTGTTCAGCATTGTTCATCTTTTCAGAGGTGCACAAAATTATGGTGGACTTCACTTTTATGCAAGCCTAAAAAGACGGACACATAGGTGGCCAGACAGCATCCACAGTTTCTCCATCTGCCTCATTATAGGGAATGTTCCACCAGAGGATCTGTCTGAATAACGTATTTCAGACATTTACATGAAAACCTCAGAGTAAGCAATCAGGTCAGACTGCTGGATAAATGTGAGCTGAGCATTACTGCGATTTTTGGAAGGCAGACTGAACAAATCAATAGCAGGTGAAGAATTGGATTTATTTATTTTTTACACGATTTCTCGTGCAGAATAAGTGGTTAGACGACTTTATTCTTGGGGTCGGTAGGATTACAGCGTTAACAGATTTATATAGTTTTTCTATATTTGGCTACTGCTACTTTTGCATCGCCATATTTTGATAGCTATAATTTTTCCAGATTTCAGGATGGTCTAAGGGCTTTTTGTGGGATAAGTTGACAATTTTAATAATACTATTTTCAGGCACATTACTTTTTTGATCGTTTTTGTTTCTAATTTTGGATAGGCAAAATGAATAAAAACCAGCATTTCAGGAATTGTTTTGTTGTTTTTTTATGCCGTTCCGTGTGCAGTAAAATTGATAAGGCAGCTTTATTTTTTGCGTCAGTAGAATTACAGCAACACCACATTTATAACATTTCTTATGTTTTATTTTATATAAAAAATATTTTTGCATCGCCTTATTCTGATAGCTATAAGGCTGGGGTCACACATGGCGTAAGACAATACGCCATGTATTATACGTCCGTACTACGCGTTCAATACGCCAAAATGTCTCCGTAAGCGACTTCCGTAGTTCCTGCGTTGCTTAGGTGTGGTCGCGTATTTTGCGCATGTGCTTGTGCGTGTGTAATCCGTATGTGATCCGTATGGCGTATTTAGCACGCACCATCACAAAATGGACATTTAACGGTTTTCAGGCCTGCAAATCATTTAAGCCATCATTAACCACACTATTTAAGACCTCTACAACAGGTGGAGCCCTCCCATCTGCCCTATATGTTCTCTAGCATATTTTGGCTGTGTTGCTTTGAGATTACAAACATGTCTGGCCCTGTGTATTTAAGCACAACTCAGCGGGTGTTGCTTCACTGGGTGTTGTCTCGTCGCTTTGGCCAGCCATATCCGGTCAATGTGGATCCGCGAAGGAGGAGACGAAGATTGTGGGTACATCCTCTATTGACCCAACGCCAGAGTAAAGGCCATTTCCAGAGACTATATTCAGCTTTGAGGGCACATCCAGAGAAGTTTTACCAGTATACTCGAATGTCCATCCGGACTTTTGACATGTTGTTGGAGATCTTACGTCCTGGGCTCACCTTTCAGGACACCTGGATGAGAAAAGCCATCTCTGCTGAGGAGCGTCTGCTCCTAACCTTACGGTATGTATTCCACATTTTCCAATACTGGTTTTTTTTGGGGGTTCTTTCCAAATGTGTGTTGTCCTACTAGGTTTAATTAACTTCACTTTGACATGAAGCCACAAGCACATATCAAAGATTTTTGCCAATATTCTAGTCTAGTTATTTTGTCAACTGTAAATTTGTATACTGTAAATAATTTAATAGTAAATTAAATATACACTTTGGCTTATTCCTTTGTTCGTCGTCCTCATGTTTTTTTTTTTTTCCCTTTTTGTTGTATTGCAGCTTCCTGGCGACAGGATTGTCCTATGCGGGTCTACACATGGAGTTTCTGATTGGGCGGTCGACCATTTCAGGCATTGTTAGGACAACCTGTTCCCAAATCTGGCAGAAACTACATGAAGCTGTGTTGCCGGAGCCAAAACAGGACGATTGGCTTAAAATCGCCACAGGTTTCAGAAATAATTGTGACTTCCCTAATTGCATTGGAGCTGTGGATGGGAAACATATCAGGGTGCGTAAGCCGCCGAACTCTGGTTCCCAATTCTACAATTACAAGCAGTTTTTCTCTGTAGTTCTGTTAGCAGTTGCTGACAGTAACTACAGGTTTGTAATTGTAGACATTGGGGCCTATGGGCGAACTGGAGACTCTAGGGTCTTCAATTCGTCCATAATGGGTCGGCGGCTACGTGACAACCAGTTGAACCTCCCACCACCACAACAACTCCCAGGCTCCAATGCGGAAGCAGTGCCTTTTGTTTTTGTGGGAGATGAGGCCTTCCAACTGTCGAGCCACGTCATGAGGCCTTACCCCAGGCGCAACCTTGACCACCGGCGGAGGGTGTTTAATTTGAGACTTGCCAGGGCACGGAGACTGGTTGAGTGCGCCTTTGGGATTCTTGTGGCCAAATGGCGTGTTCTTCAGTCTGCCATCCAGCTGAGTGAGGCTACAATCAATGAGGTGATCAAAGCCTGTGTCATTCTCCATAATTTCACAAGAATACATGATTGTTCCTCTCCAAATTTTGAAGATAACCTCATGACCAATGTTCCTAGGCCTACCCCATATGTCCCTCCTCCGCGTCGTCCACTTTCTGGACTGAGAGTTCGTGATATCTTTACAAATTATTTTATGTCTCCTCAAGGTGCTACTCCCTGGCAAGACTATGCATTTTTGCATGTGTAATTAATTAGCTCTATAAAGTATGTGTTAATCAAGTTTCCAACTGTGTGTGTTTTATTTTCTTATTTCACATATGGTTATCAGCATATCATGTGTGTGTGATGGAAGAATGAATCCAGCGCATACAGACGGTGACTGGTAGTAAGAAAACGTTTTTTACTGAATAACTTTTTTTACTTTCTCGGTGTTTTTTTTTTCAAAACCTTTTTTTGGCCTTCTAAAGGCCTATTTTTCTTTTTTTAACAAAAATAGCGTAAACAACCACAGTAAAACATGCTCTGTAGTGACAATACAAGCCTAAATATTGTATCCAAATAATATTTAAAACAAAAAAAAAAAGGTTAAAATAACATTAAAACACAAACAAACAAAATTATAAGTCCTGGTAGGTTGGGGCAGGAGAAGTAGCTTGCTCATTGTCTGCATCAGGTGGCATTTGTACGGCCAACTGTCCAGCACCCTGTGCAGATGTTGTAGTGGCCTGAGGGACATTTGCCAAGCCATGATGCTGGGAACTTGGAAGAGTGGGGCGAGGATTTGGTAGATACCCCTGCTGGTGATAACCATATTGCCGGGAATCATAACCCAACCCAAAATGACCATATTGTCCAAACCCAGGTTGGGACCAGCCTCCAGCACTGGGTGTGGACAAGTGGCCATATTGGGATGGTTGAAGATATCCCGCCATATGTTGCTGAGGTGGCCATTGTGTGTTTGATGGGGGTTGGGGCTGAGGTGTTGGCTGTCGTGGAGGGGGTGCTTCAGATCCTTGTTGAGCTGGCAGGCCTTGTAATCTCTGAGGCCGCAGAAGATTTTCTGGTGACATCTGCCACTGTTCAATCATATGCATGAGATTGTATGGGTTATTTGGGGGGGTGCATGCGTCAACAAGGATCTGAAAACACCCTCTCACACGAAGCCTTAACTCACGCTCTAGGGACCTTAAGTAATGGGCCATGCTCCTGGTAAATCCCTCCTCCCCATCATCGTCTCGAACACGGGCCAAGTAGCTCAGGACCCCAGCATCCACGTTTTGGCGCCTTTGGAGCAATTCTCTTCTGCGGCGTGCACGCTGTGGTCTGCCTGCAGCCTGTGGGGATGGAGCCAGGGCAACAGTTGGGCTGCTGCTATTTCCAGGGTCATCCTGGCTAGGTGGTGGTGCTGCAGAAGAGGCAAAATGTGGGTCCTCAGGGTGTGGGACGGAGGCAGATGGAGCTGCCTGACCAGATGAGGATCCAGGAGGGATGGAGCCAGAGGGAGCATCAGATGGACCAGCCACCTCTTCAACTTCACCAACTGGGTCAATGACAAGTTCCGAGTCAGACCCTGTCTCCCTGTCAGTGAGGTTAGACTGAGTTCTGAAAAAGAAAAAATGTTTTAGGGCCACAAATAAGACAAAAACCCAAAAATACACAAAAAACAATGTTACTTACGGCCTGAGGTCCATGCTGGGATTCAGAAAGTTAAGTCGGTCAAAATATATGTATTTTTTTTTTTGGGAGGTGCCCCGGCTCCACTTCTCTCCCGCTGCTGCCTCTCCCTCCTGTACTGGTCGCGGATACTCCGCCACCTTGTTGTAACATCACCCACTGAAACAACAAAAAATACACACATTCTTTAGGCCATTAATCAGTGAGCTCACAAAAGGTGGAACTGACTACAGAGATTTAAGTGTAGCATCCAAATAGGCCTTTGTGGAGAAGATTTAATCTTAAATATACCCAAAAAACAAAATTAGCAAGCAAAGCCACAAGGACAGAGTCCACTAACCTCTATCACAGAAAGGCCAAATAATGGGAAACACTGTTAGTAAGTAAAAGGGACACATATTCTAAACATTAATGAAATCCGTTTCTCTTGTACAACACCATGTATCTACTGGTGGGCTTTCTAGTTCCTTCATGACTATTTACTAAATTCGGGAAGAGAAATTCAAAGTAGTAAGGGCCTGATAATTCTCAAGAACATTACATTTAAAACATGGGTGTACTTACTTATCTGTCGCTGTGCCTGACGTGGCTGCTGGTCATAATGTGGGAAGAGGGCCACACACACACTCCTCCATGCTGCCTCTTTTTGTGCCCTGTTTGCATAATTAGGGTCTCTTTGGTCCCAGAGGACAGGCCTCTCTTGGACCAAAATGATCAGCATGTCCGCGTTGACAATGTTTGCCATGCTGAATATCACTCCGTGGAGGCGTGCAGCAGACTTCCGGGTTCACTGTCTGGCTTTTTCAGCTAATTAGCATGTCTCACCTGCCTGATTGAGGCCTTTGGACCTTTCAGGACATCTGCCAGTAAATCCGTATTTCGCGCAAGGCACACGCATGGTCCGTAAGCATTCCGTATTATACGCTCTCCCATAGACTTGCATTGGCGTATTTTTTGCGCGATACGCTGACAAACGCAGCATGCTGCGATTTTCTGCGCCCGTACAACTCCGTAAATTACGGATCCGTAATATACGCCTTATAGGACTAGACCCATTGAGAAGCATTGTGCCGTATGTAATGCGAGTTTTACGTACGTAGTTTTTGCGCTCTTACGTACGTAAAACACGCATGTGTGACCCCAGCCTAACTCTTTTATTTTTACGCTGACAGAGCTTTATGACAGCTTTTTTTTGCAGGACAAGATAACATTTTCAGAGATTCCATTTTTATTTACATTCGTTTTTTTATCAAGTTTTATTTCACTTTTTATTCAGCAGTATGATGATAAAGTATTATTTTTTGCCTCATTTTTTATTTATTTTTTAATGGTGTTCACTGAATGGGTTAACTAGTGGGACATTTTTGTAGGTTGGGTTGTTCCGGACTCAGCAATACCAAATATGTGTACTTTTTTACATAAAAAAATGTATATATTGGATTAATATATATTTTTTTCTGTATTTTGTGATTTTTTTAAAAAAAATAAATTAAAATTTGTATTAACTTTTTTTATATTGTCCCAGGAAGGGACATCAACTTCCCACTTACAGATCTCTGATCTGATACTCTGCAATGTATCTGCATTGCAGAGCAATAGATTTGCGTCTGACATGCAGGGAATATGTGTGACAGCTTGTGCTCTTAGCATCAGCTGACAGGCCACCATCCCTAGGTGATGTCGCAGCCATCTTTGGGCCCGGGCTCACCATGGAAACCATCGGCATAATGCAATCGCATCGCGTTGTGCCGATAGGAGAACAGAGGGAGTTCCCTCCATCTATGATGCCTTGGGATGTTGCTGTCACTATTGACAGTGGCATTACAGTGGTTAAACATCCACGAATGGTGCTAGCATTGATCGTTGGCATTGCAGCAGGGTGTCAGCTTTAATATAGAGCATACATCTGCATTTGACTGTGATGGCCCTTAGCGCGAGCCCACGCGATCATGGCACCATATTTATACTTCTCTTTGCGGCAACCCAGCTCCCGCAGAGCAGTATATATACAGCGCATGTCGGGAAGGGGTTAATAAAGCTGTGTTTACATTGAAGAGCATGAAAGAGGTTCAACACATTATAAGGAGACCTCAGACTGTTATACACATGTTTTTCGGGTAACTAGAGGCTTTACAGTTTTGAGTGGATTTATTCGCCTTTAATAGAATTTTAGGGAGGAATATGGCATTGTGGGCATTTTCATTGTCGCTATTGATCACCTTTGTTACAGGTTAAATATTTTGTATTTGAGCCCTATATTTGTTAATATCTATCACGTCATATTTTCTTGTTAGATGATTATGTCACATCCTCTGGGTGGTTTTACATTTATATGTAAATTCAGTGAAATACAAACATTTTTGGAAACTAGCAATTATGCTTCACTTTAATTTAAGAGTCAACCATGTATGCTAAACAAAATGAAATTCCAGACAACACAGAGCACAAAAATTCTTCAAATCATTTTATTTTATGCATCACACAATGATGAAGGGCTGGCATATGACATCTACCTAAAGGCACATGTCTATGTTTTTCACAGCTGTAGTATGATAATCAAATAATAAATGAAATAGCTGAAAACATAAGAAATCCAATTAGAGGAAAATCTATTGCATTTCTCATATGTGCTGGCAGGGAATGTGCTGCAGAGCACTGAAGTATTAACTTCACTATTGAAGTGACTAATTTCTGAATTGGCTGCTTTGCTCATACTAGTTATTGATTAAAGTATTTATAGAAGTATAATCAGGTTCATTATTTTACCACACTGTTGAAGAACAATTTGTAAAATAAAAGCTTTGTGTTCAGTATATAGCTCCATTAGTGTCAGGTCCATTTTAAAGCATGAGACATTTCTATCACAGTACTGTTTGATGCCTCATTGTTAAATGTCTTCTTCAGTATTGCGAGGTTACTGGATTATACAGCTAAGCAAAAAATGCTCTGTTCAATAGACTCATGAAACTGTGTCATAAATCTGAAGAGCAGCATTCAGAACTTTTTGCTCAGTTCAAAAAACAGAAACAAGAGAGAAATCAGACTCAATTAAAAACAGTTGGACCCTTCTGCATAAGTTTGCATTTACTTTATAAAGTATCCATTTTCCAAAATATTTTGATTTCTCTGTTCCTAAAATAGAACTGAAAATACAGGTGTGATCAGAGATTTAGGCTATGTGCACACTTTGCGGCGTCCTCTGCAGGTTCTCCCGCAGCGGATTTGTTAAATCTGTAGGGCAAAACCGCTGCGGTTATCCCTGCAGATTTATCGCGGTTTGTTTTGCGGTTTCCGCTGCGGGTTTACTCCTATACTATTGATGCTGCATATGCAGCAATATGCAGCATCAATAGTAATGTTAAAAATAATAAAAATTGGTTATATACTCACCCTCTGATGTCCCGATCTCCTCGGCGCAGCACGCGGCGGTCCGGTTCCAAAGATGCTGTGCGAGAAGGACCTTCGTGACGTCACGGTCATGTGACCACGACATCACGGTCATGTGACCGCGACGTCATCTCAGGCCCTGCTTGCACAGCAACCCAGACCGGACGGCCGCGTGCAGCGCTGAGAGGTGAGTATAACATGATTTTTTATTTTAATTCTTTTTTTTTACCCCAAATATGGTTCCCAGGGCCTGGAGGAGAGTCTCCTCTCCTCCACCCCGGGTACCATCTGCACATTATCCGCTTACTTCCTGCATCGTGGGCACAGCCCCATGCGGGAAGTAAGCGGTTCAATGCATTCCTATGTGTGCAGAATCGCAGCAATTCTGCACAAAGAAGTGACATGCTGCGGGTTGTAAACCGCAGCGTTTCTGCGCGGTTTTTCCCGCAGCATGTACACAGCAGTTTGCGGTTTCCATAGGGTTTACATGTAAATGTAAATGCAATGGAAACTGCTGCGGACCCGCAGCATCAAAATCGCCGCGGATCCGCGGTAAAACCCGCAAAGTGTGAACATGGCCTTAAAGGGTCACTACTCACTACCCTTTCAATGAACTTTGCATAAATCAATAGTCAGGGTAAATATAACAAACTTTGTAATATACAATATCTTACCAATGAAATTAGCTTTTTTTCTCCACTTATGAAACTCTAATTCTCTTTCACTTTACCTTGTAAACTTAAAGTCAACCTGTCTGCTGAATTATATTACCCGATCCATGGGCAGCATGTATCAAGGATTGGCTGTATTATCTCAGCCAGGTATCTTTCACTCTAAAATACAGCAGCATTTTTGAGAAAAACATACTTTAAAAGCCAACAGGGACCCAGACTGCGCTGTTGTGTAGTTGGACAAATGGATCCCAGGCAGCTTCTCCCCACCTGCTGCTCTAGATTGACAGATCAATGCCTCTGTGCAGATGTAGGCGTCTTTTAAACTGCCATATTTTTCAGATTATAAGACCTACATTTTTTCCTCCAATTTTATGAGGAAAATGGGGGTGTGTCATTTAATTCGAAGTGAACTAACTAGAAGCTGGCAGTAGTGAAGTGATGTCACAGGAAGCAGGGTCACTGCTTGAGTAGGCGAGCGGGAGTAGGAGTAGGACTTTTGAATTTAATCATTTCTTTCTGGCTGGTCAAGAAAACAGACTTTTGTTTGTATAAGCCTGTAATATTGAATTGTATATTTCATATAACATAGTGTGCTCTTATGCTTGATGACTAGTCATGTTTACTGATATGCTAATTATCTGAGACAGCCCTGACCAAAATCACTAACGACCGACTTACAGCCAAAGCTAACAGACAATACTCTGTACTCCTCCTCCTAGACCTGTCCTCTGCTTTTGACACAGTTGACCACTGCCTCCCACTACAGATCCTTTCCTCCTTTGGCATCAAAGACCTCACCCTATCCTGGATTTCCTCATACCTTTCCAACTGCACATTCAGCGTGTCCCACTCCCACACTACCTCCTCATCCCACCCTCTCTCTGTTGGAGTCCCCGAAGGCTCTGTTCTAGGACCCCTACTCTTCTCAATCTATACACTTGGCCTGGGACAACTCATAAAGTCCCATGGATTCCAGTACAACCTTTATGCTGATGACACTCAGATCTACCTTTCTGGCCCAGACGTCAATTCCCTGCTGTCCAGAATCCCAGAGTGTCTATCAGCCATATCCTCCTTCTTCTCCTCTCGCTTCCTCAAATTCAATGTGGACAAATCTGAACTCATCATCTTTCCTCCATCTAATAGATCTTCCATACCTGACCTATCTATCGCAATTAACAACGTCAAGTTTTCCCCTGTACCGGAAGTCCGCTGCTTCGGAGTAACCCTTGACTCTGCCCTGTCCTTCAAACCACACATCCAAGCTCTTTCTACCTCCTGTCGCCTCCAGCTCAAAAATATCTCCAAAATCTGTCCTTTCCTCAACTGTCAATCTACTAAAATGCTTGTGCATGCCCTCATCATCTCCTGCCTTGACTACTGCAACATCCTTTTCTGTGGCCTCCCTGCTAACACCCTTGCACCTCTCCAGTCCATCCTTAACTCTGCTGCCCAACTAATTCATCTCTCTCCTCGCTACTCCTCCACTTCCCCTCTCTGCAAATCTCTTCACTGGCTCCCATTCCCTCAGCGTATCCAGTTCAAATACTACTAATACTGACCTACAAGGCCATCCATAACCTGTCTCCTCCATATCTATCTCTGAACTAATCTCCCGATATCTTCCCTCACGTACTCTCCCGATATCTTCCCTCACGTAATCTTTGGTCCTCCCAAGACCTCCTACTCTCCTCCACACTCATCGCTCCTCACCCAACTGC
Organism: Ranitomeya variabilis; assembly: GCF_051348905.1. Lineage (NCBI taxonomy): Eukaryota > Metazoa > Chordata > Amphibia > Anura > Dendrobatidae > Ranitomeya > Ranitomeya variabilis. The sequence continues at coordinate 571,677,017 of NC_135234.1, read as the reverse complement.
CTCCAAGACTTCTTCAGAATGTCCCCCATCCTCTGGAATTCTCTGCCCCAACACATCCGACTATCAACCACATTCAGATCCTTCAGACGGAACCTGAAAACCCACCTCTTCAGGAAAGCCTACAGCCTGCACTGACCTTGCTGCCTCCTCACCACTACCGAAGCTACCGCCTCACCAACACCTGTAGAATGTAATCCCGCAAGGGTAGGGTCTTCGCCCCTCTGTATCAGTCTGTAATTGTTAGTTTGCTTACTGTAAGTGTTATCTGTAATTTGTATGTAACCCCTTCTCATGTACAGCACCATGGAATCAATGGTGCTATATAAATAAATAATAATAATCATAATAATAATAATAATTATGCATTGTGTTATCCAGCCAGTTTATTGACTTTGAAAACAGAGGAGCAAAACCTATGCAAAGAGAATAAATAATCAAGTAATGCTACTTGAACTCATCTCCATTTTTATCCTTTATGTAAATACTGAATGAGGGTCACTTGTTGTGTATAAAAATAGGTTACATGCCTCACTTGTTGTGTATAAAAATAGGTTACATGCCTCTATAGAGAGAGAGACAGAGAGAGAGACAGTCAGAGATTCTGCCAAGACATCTAAACATCCAGGGTACCCTACAGGACTGCTTGAAATATATAATGGCTCCAACACGAGGGACATGGATCTAGATCTCAATCTGCTCATGTGCCACCTTTGCTGAAGCCCATTGCAGGGATATCATTGGTAAAATGGATTCCGCTCTCATGCTGTGACTGTACATTATTAGGGAAAGGGACCGTGCTCTGTCCCTAGGACTAGGGCCTTAACTACCCATGGTCCCAAATGTACCTTTGAGGGTGAGGAGGTTTTGGCAACCAGCCTTACTGTTCTTCTGTTATTCGCTGAGCTGTCCCCTCCCCTTACCCCAGAAGGCCTGGGACAGATATACTGGTTTATAAACAGGTAAGATAGACAGGGATAACAGAAAGCAACAAACATACAAAACTCTAACCAAATGTAGAGAGGTATATAGGGAAGTATAGGAATGTACAAACCAAATGGGAATAGGACACATGCATACACGCTAAAATAGCATGCAACAATTTCAAGTAGCAGCAATGATCTCCAACTCAGCAGAGCGACTCAAAAGAACATGGAAGTAGAACTTTCACTGGTGAGGAAGAGCAGGTCTGGACAGAATTTATAGAGATTGAAAATGACCAGGTCAGAAGTAACTGTGAGGTGCTAAGTTTTTAACCAGCATAGAAAGGGTCATTAAGCTATTCAGCACCAAAGGAAACACAATTTATTTAATATGAAACACAAACACAAATGCTAAATGGAAGATCTGTGTTTCACAATATGAAGTAATTTTCTAACCCAGATCTCCCAGGAGGACGTTACCCACCCGTGACATCCACTCACCAGTGCTGACATCTTCTGAGATCCTAGGCACTGCAGCATCGCCCCGCACCTGCCGCCACCACTGCTGTCCTCCTGAAGCAGTAACCTCACCTCCTTTGACTCCACTCCGCCACAGAGAACCCTCAGGTAAGCTACCAATAAAAGAGAATATAAGATGCACCACCATTTTATTTAAAAAATGTTTTTCATAGTTTGCACCCCAAAATTGACGGTGTGTCGTATGGTGCGGTGCGTCTTAAAGTTCGCAAAATACAATACGTTTTTTCTGAAATGTCCCAGCCTTTCAGAGTCAAACATACAGTTGTGCTCAAAAGTTTACACACCCCGGGAGAATTTTTCCTTTCTTGACCTTTTTTTCAGAGAATATGAATGATAACACCAAAACAACTTTTTCTCCACATGTGGTTAGTGGTTGGGTGAAGCCATTTATTGTCATACTACTGTGTTTTCTCTTTTTAAATCATAATGACAACTCACAACATTCAAATGACCCTGATCAAAAGTTCACATACCCTGATGATTTTGGCCTGATAACATGCACAGAAGTTGTCACAAATGGGTTTGAATGGCTACTAAAGATAAGAAAAATTGTTCAGAATGCAAAGAAAAATCCACAAATAGCATCAGCTAAAATACTGAACTCTATGAAAACTAGTGGTGTCACTGTTTCAAGACGCAGAATAAGAAGGCAATGAGCTGCATGGTTGAGTTGCGAGAAGAAAACCATTACTGCGCAAATGCCACAAAGTATCTTGCCTACAATATGCAAAACAGCACAGAAACAAGCCTTAACACTTCTGGAACAAATTAATTTGGAGTGATGAGCCCAAAATGTAACTTTTTGGCCACAACCATAAACATTACATTTAGAGAAAGTTCAACAAGGGCTATGATGAAAGGAATACCATTCCTACTGTAAAGCACGGAGGTGGATCGCTGATGTTTTGGGGATGTGTGAGCTACAAAGGCTACAAAGATGTTTCAACATGACAACGGTCCAAAACACAAGGCCAAGTCGACCTGTCATTGGCTACAGCAGAACAAAGTGAAGGTTCTGGAGTGGCCATCTCAGTCTCCTGACCTCAATATCATTGAGCCACTCTGGGGAGATCTCAAGCACGCAGTTCATGCTAGACAGCCCAGGAATTTGCAGGAACTGGAGGCTTTTTTCCAAGAAGAGTGGGCAGCTTTACATCTGAGAAAGTAAAGAACCTCATCCACAACTACTACAAAAGACTTCAAGCTGTCATTGATCTTAGAGGGGGCAATACACAGTATCAAGAAATAGGTATGTGAATTTTTGATCAGGGTCATTTGGATGTTTTGGGTTGTCATTATGATTTAAAATTGGAAAACACAGTAGTTTGACAATAAATGGCTTCACCCAATCAGTAAACATGAGTGGAGAAAAAGGTTTGGTGTTATCATTCATATTCTCTGAAAAAAGGCCAAGAAAGCAAAAATTCTGCTGGGGTATGTAAACTTTTGAGCACAACTGTATCAGGCTGATAAAATACAGGCAGTGCTTGATGTATGCTGCCCAGCATGTCTCAGTTGACAGGTTCACTTTAAGCTAAAGTTAAAATTCATCCTTCTCAAGAAAACATGGTGTTGGGGTTTGCGGAACGCACCAAATATATTTATTGAGGTGATTGGTGCGTTCGCAACCCGGGATCCACCGTGCAGGAATATCCTGCTGCTAAGTGGATGGCGGCGCTATATGGCGGTAATAACCAGCTCTGTTAGCTTCACAGAGTGGCCGAGAAGACAAAGCTCTGTGCCCTGTTAACTGTCACAGAGACACAGGCTAACTACCCAGACGCGAGCAGTCAGTGGTCATTCATGCATACTACTCTCCTCGCCGGAGGTGCCAGCATTCTAAGGGCTTGTTTCAGCCGGGTCCCTGAATACTCTCACACACAAACTCCTCGCCGGAGGTGCCAGCATTCTAACGGCTTATTTCAGCTGGGTCCCTGAACACATTCACACAAATGACCACAATGGCGCAAAGCATGTAACGTATGAAGATACTAGCGCATGGCCATGCGGCCATGCGAGCCTTAAATAGCTGCAGTACCTACAGGACCTTAAAGAAGAGGACCAATGAGAGATTGCCATACCTGAGCATGTGACCCTAGATCTCCTCTGAGAGATCTTTCCCTGGGCATGCTCGGTGTGTGCAGAGCAGGACTTAGTCCAAGCACCTATAGGACCTTCCTGAAAGGACCAATGGACTTGGCTGCAGAAGCTGAACATGTGACCCCTGATCTCCAGTGAGAGATCTGTCCCTGGGCATGCTCAGTATGTGCAAAGCAGGACTTAGTCCCAGACAAGCCTGTTCGCCGTAGAGCAGTGCAGGGTACAATAGTAGAGCCTGGAGAGGCAGCAATAACCCTTTGCACTGAATCAGACTCAGTGAGACGCTGGGACCGACGTCTCCGCTGAGCAGGCTCCACTGCGGCCGATGGAGAATGGGAGACCGCAGCAGAGACGGATCGAGATTCCCCCTGTGCAGCAGAGGAAACTCGACTCCTAACAGATGGTCTGCCCATTTATTAAGAGATCATATTATGTGCTGCCTATTGAAGTCTACATCCTTTGATACATATTTTTTCTGCCTTTCTACCTTTTTTTCTGTTACATTTTTGCATGAAGTGAAAAATGGCTATCTCTTATCTCCTTTGTCTACCCTCATCATACAAAAGTAACACAATTTTAAACTATTACAGTTATTTATTCATTGTGTGCATGCATATATTTCTATTTCTGTTTTTTCAATTGAATTTGTTACAAAACACTCTGTCTGATCATTGAATTAGTATTTTTCTTGCTTCCTAATACCAGTAAAGTTAGTGATGTATTTTTGTCCTTTATGTTATTCTTTTAGTTAGTCCTACTTGTGAATATGTGCATTGTTTGCTAGACGGTCTGTGATGTTCCGTCAGCCATCTTTAGAAGTCAGGCACAATGCTACCATTTGTACTGCCTTCCTGAATATACATTTACTGGATGTCTCTTGTTTAGAAACAGCTATGTTGTGGCAGGTGATCTGTGTGTGGAGAGGTATGTTCAGTTGAACTTATTTGAATATTCTGTTGGGAAGCTCACTGTTATCCTGGCTCCAATGTGTCAGATGTAGGTATCAACTGCACACTAATCTTAGTCATTTATAATTTCACCCACAGTCCTCACCCTGGGAACAAACATGGTGGAGGAGTGGGTCTTCTCCTTTCTATCAACTGCACCTTCAACCCAATCCCACCTCCTCCATTCCTTATCCTCCCCTCTTTCAAAGTACACTCTGTCCGTATCTACTCCCTCTACAACTTTCAAGTAGCCATCATATACTGGCCTCCAAGCCTGGCCACTGCCTTTACTGACCAATTCTTCACCTGGCTTCTTCACTTTCTCTCTGCTTTCATTCTCACCATCAGTAGAGACTTCAACATCTCTACTGATACCCTCCAATCAGCAGCCTCAGTGGTCCTCCTCAGTCACCCACACAGACAGACATACATTAGATATTATCTTCACCCATCTCTGCTCCCTATCTAACCTCACAACCTCTCCTCCCCATCTGACCACCATCTACTCACTTTCTCATCCCTGTCCTCATCATTTCACTGAAACTGCCCTGACCAAAATTACTAATGACTTACTTACAGCCAAAGCTAACAGACAATTCTCTATACTCCTTCTTCTAGACCTGTCCTCTGCCTTCGACGCTGTTGACCACTGCCTAATACTACAAATCCTCTCTTCCTTTGGCATGAAAGACCTTGCCCTATCCAGGATCTCCTCATACCTTTCCAACTGCACCTTTAGCATCTCCCACTCACACAAACTCTTCACCCTGCCCTTTCTCTATTGGAGTTCCTCACGGCTCTCTCTTAGGATCCCTACTCTTCTCCATCTATATCTTTGGCCTGGGACAACTCATAAAGTTCCATGGCTTTCAGTACCACCTATACGCTGATGATACTCAGATCTACCTTTTTGGACAAGATGCCACCGCTCTGCTGTGCAGAATCCCAGATTGTCTATTAGCCATATTCTCCTTCTCTCGCTTTCTCAAGCTCAATGTGGACAAATCTGAACTCATTATCTTTCCTCCATCTCATGCATCTTCCCTACCTGATCTATCTATCACAATTATGCTTTCCCCTGTACTTGCCTTGGAGCAACTGTTGACACTGCCATGTCCTTCGAACTGCACATCCAACTTCCTGTCACCTCCAACTCAAAAATATTTCCAGAATCCATCCTTTCCTCAACCCTCACTCTTCTAAAAATGCTTGTTTATGCCCTCATCATTTCATGCCTTGACTACGACAACATCCTCCTCTGTCACTTACCTGCTAACAACCTCACATACCTCTCCAGTCTGTTCTTCACTTTGATGACCAATTAATTAATCTCTCTCCTTGATACTCCTCTGCTTCTCCTTTCTACAAATCCCTTATTTGGCTCCCAATTCTCCAGCATAACCCATTCAAACTACTAACATTGACCTAGAAAGCCATCCATAACCGGTCTCCTCTGTATATTTCCAAACTAATTTCCTGATATCTTCCCTCACATAATCTCCGATCCTCCCAAGATTTCTTTCTCTCCTCCACCGTTATTCGTTCCTCACCCAATAGCCTCAAAGACTTCTCCCTAATTTCCCCCCATTCTCTGGAATTCTGTGCCCCAACACGTCTTGTTATACACCACATTTGGATCCTTCCGACGGAACTTGAAAAACCATCTTTTCAAGAAAGCTTACAGCCTGCAATGACCACACTGCCACCTAAACACCACTGGAGCTACTGCAACTTCCAACCGACTGTCTTCTTCCCCATCATCCTGTAGAGTGTAAGCCCTCAAATGCCAGGTTCTCTTCCCTCTGTACCAGTCTATCATTGTTAGTATGTTTACTATAAGTTTTATCTTTATTTTTATACAATCCCTTCTCATGTACAGCACTATGGAATCAATGGTGCTATATAAATAAATAAATATTAAATATTATTATTTATGTGTACAGTTTTATCTCCTTTGACAGATCACATTATTCTCTAGCTGGAACAACCACACCTTTAGAAGATGCAGTTTCAACTGTTTCTTAACTTACATGTGACAACAATGTTACAACCAGTAATGAGATATGCAACTAAAATTCAATGGGGGAAACTGCAGATGAACTACTTGGCTGGTCATGACTTTTCCCTGCAAGCAGACTTTGCCGAGATAGCAGTATGGAGCTGACTATGGCAGCAGTCATATCTTCCCCCTTGTGCTAAATCCTTGGTAGTCTGTTGTATGAAAGGTAATATGTCAGCAGGTTTTTGCTATTTAACCTGAAAGCACCATGATGTAGTGGAAGAGAACAGAATATTAGCCCTTTTCAGCCCAATAGGTCATTAATAGTGTTGAGTAGGGTTGAGCGACTTTCATTTTTTTAAGATCGAGTCGGGTTTTGTGAAACCCGACTTTGTCCAGAGTCGAGTCGAGTGCAGTCGACCGATTATCGCTAAAAGTCGGGGATCGACCGAAACACGAAACCCAATGCAAGTCAATGGGGAAGCATAGTTGGCAGTGAGTGGAGGCCAGGAAAACACCTACAGTGCCCATTTTAATGCCAAAAACATCCATTCTTGTTTCTGAAGCTTGTCAATCTTAATTAACTTTATAATAATAGTTGGGCATAGGAAATTGGGGGTCATTTGGCTAAAGTTGTGGGGGGAGTAGGGCTGGCTCAAGTTTTTCGTGGGCCCAGGAAATGCGGACTACGTCACGGTGGTGGAGCAGGGAGAGGTAAGTATTTCAACGTTGCAAGTGCTGTGATCCTGAGCAAGCAGGGGGGGCCCACTCGTTCGCATTGGCACTGGCACAGGGCCCCTCAAAGTATGGCGGTGTGTTTGCATGGCGGGGGCGCCTCCCACCAGCAGCGACACTTTTGCGTACTCTGAGGGGCCCTGTGCCAGTGACGTCGCCAACGAGTATGCCCCCCCCACCTGATGAAGGAACCTGCACTTTCATCTGCACCTTCCTCTTTGTCCCTGTGTAAGGTGGTATAACATGCGGGAAGGGGAACCTTACTTTCAGCAGGGTCAGATTCTGGCTGTGTAGAGTACAAGGGGAATGTAGTGGTCTAGGTCAATGTACCAGCAGACTCATCTAGCAGTGGCTGGGCAATGGGCAGGATGAGGAGGAAACAGATATAGGGCCAAAGAATAAAGTAGGCTAAATGCAGTTCAAAATTGGTAACAGGACTAAACAGGCGGCATTGCTTTGTTCAGTGGAGTAGCAAACCCAAGAGCAGCAGACACTGTTTCAAGGGCCTAACCACACTAGTAGGCCAAATGCAGTTTAATATCTGATAGTATAAGCCGAAAGCCAGAATGTGGAAGCTCAGCTTTGTTCAGTTGAGGACAACACCAGGGAGGGGCAGACACCGTTAGTAGGCCCTAAACACCCAATTTCTTTTTTAAAAATCTTAATTTGGAACAGAAGGTTGAAGCACAGCTTTATTCAGTGGAGGACAACACCAGGGAGGGGCAGAAACCGTTAGTAGGCCCTAAACACCCAATTTCTTTTTTAAAAATCTTAATTTGGAACAGAAGGTTGAAGCACAGCTTTATTCAGTGGAGGACAACACCAGGCAGGGGCAGACACCGTTAGTAGGCCGGAACAGCCAATTTTAAAAAAAACAGCAGTTAATCAGAGCCAGAAGGTGGAAGCTCAGCTTTATTCAGTGGAGGACAACACCAAGCAGGGGCAGACACCGTTAGTAGGCCGGAACAGCCAATTTTTAAAAAAACAGCAGTTAATCAGAGCCAGAAGGTGGAAGCTCAGCTTTATTCAGTGGAGGACAACACCAAGCAGGGGCAGACACCGTTAGTAGGCCGGAACAGCCAATTTTTAAAAAAACAGCAGTTAATCAGAGCCAGAAGGTGGAAGCTCAGCTTTATTCAGTTGAGGACAACACCAGGGAGGGGCAGACACCGTTAGTAGGCCGGAACCACCAATCTTTTAAAAAACAGCAGTTAATAAGAGCCAGAAGGTGGAAGCACAGCTTTATTCAGTTGAGGACAACACCAGGGAGGGGCAGACACCGTTAGTAGGCCGGAACCACCAATCTTTTAAAAAACAGCAGTTAATAAGAGCCAGAAGGTGGAAGCACAGCTTTATTCAGTTGAGGACAACACCAGGGAGGGGCAGACACCGATAGTAGGCCGGAACCACCAATCTTTTAAAAAACAGCAGTTAATAAGAGCCAGAAGGTTGAAGCACAGCTTTATTCAGTTGAGGACAACACCAGGGAGGGGCAGACACCGTTAGTAGGCCGGAACCACCAATCTTTTAAAAAACAGCAGTTAATAAGAGCCAGAAGGTTGAAGCACAGCTTTATTCAGTTGAGGACAACACCAGGGAGGGGCAGACACCGTTAGTAGGCCGGAACCACCAATCTTTTAAAAAACAGCAGTTAATAAGAGCCAGAAGGTGGAAGCTCAGCTTTATTCAGTTGAGGACAACACCAGGGAGGGGCAGACACCGTTAGTAGGCCGGAACCACCAATCTTTTAAAAAACAGCAGTTAATAAGAGCCAGAAGGTGGAAGCACAGCTTTATTCAGTTGAGGACAACACCAGGGAGGGGCAGACACCGTTAGTAGGCCGGAACCACCAATCTTTTAAAAAACAGCAGTTAATAAGAGCCAGAAGGTGGAAGCACAGCTTTATTCAGTTGAGGACAACACCAGGGAGGGGCAGACACCGTTAGTAGGCCGGAACCACCAATCTTTTAAAAAACAGCAGTTAATAAGAGCCAGAAGGTGGAAGCACAGCTTTATTCAGTTGAGGACAACACCAGGGAGGGGCAGACACCATTAGTAGGCCGGATCCACCAATCTTTTAAAAAACAGCAGTTAATAAGAGCCAGAAGGTTGAAGCACAGCTTTATTCAGTTGAGGACAACACCAGGGAGGGGCAGACACCTGTTGTGAATTGGGTTTCTGGGCTCCCCTGGTGGTCACTGGTGGTACTGAACTTGTGTGCTTCATCTCCTCTGTTCACCTGTTTCCATCAGGATGTGGGAGTTTTCTATTTAACCTTGCTCCTCAGTCATTTCTATGCCGGCCAACAATGTTACCAGAAGCCTTTCTGTTGCATGTTCCTGCTCCTAGACTACTATCAGCTAAGTTGGACTTGTAGTCCTAAGTTTGTTTTGCATTTTTGTTCCAGTTCTCTGTGTTTGAATATTTCTGAGGCTGGAAGCTCTTGTGAGCTGAAATTGCCACTCTAGTGTCATGAGTTGATATTAGAGTCTTAAAGTAATTTCAGGATGGTGTTTTGAAAAGGGTTTTCAGCTGACTGTGAAGTTCCCTTTTCTGTCTTCCTACTATCTAGTAAGCGGACCTCAATTTGCTAAACCTATCTTCATACTTCGTATGTCAATTTCCTCTAAAATCACCGACAATATATGTGGGGGCTACTGTCTGCCTGTTGGGGAAAATTTCTCTAGAGGTAAGCCAGGTCTGTATTTTCCTCTGCTAGGGTCAGGCAGTCCTCCGGCTGGCGCTGGGCGTCTAGGGATAAAACGTAGGCACGCTACCCGGCCACTGTTAGTTGTGCGGTAGGTTTAGCTCACAGTCAGCTCGAGTTCCCATCTTCCAAGAGCTAGTCCTTTTGTATGCTTTACTACGGTCTCTTGCCATTGAGAACCATGACAGTTTGGCCGGCCAAGGGTTAAAATAATTGGCAGAAGAAAGGAGAGAAAAGAAGTCTGCAGAGAATATTTTTTTTTTTTTTCCTGAGTTTGCTCATTAGTTGATTTCTTGCATCTCTGCTTACTGCAGCCTTCGTCTCTCTCTCCTTCTAATCCTTGAATGGTTCTGATTTCACCTGATAAAAATGGATCAGCAGAGTTTAGCTACAGGTTTGAATAATCTCGCTATGAAGGTTCAAAGTTTACAGGATTTTGTAATTCATGCTCCTATATCTGAACCTAGAACTCCTTTACCTGAATTTTTCTCCGGGGATAGATCTCGCTTCCAGAATTTCAAACATAATTGTAAATTATTTTTGTCTCTGAGATCTCGCTCCGCTGGAGATCCTGCACAGCAGGTCAGGATTGTAATTTCCTTGCTCCGGGGCGACCCTCAGGATTGGGCATTTGCTTTGGCACCAGGGGATCCTGCGTTGCTCAATGTGGATGCATTTTTCCTGGCATTGGGGTTGCTTTATGAGGAACCTCATTTAGAGATTCAGGCTGAAAAAGCCTTGATGGCCCTGTCTCAGGGGCAAGATGAGGCTGAAATATACTGCCAAAAATTTCGTAAGTGGTCTGTGCTTACTCAGTGGAATGAGTGCGCCCTGGCGGCGAATTTCAGAGAGGGTCTCTCTGATGCCATTAAAGATGTTATGGTGGGGTTCCCTGTGCCTACAGGTCTGAATGAGTCCATGACAATGGCCATTCAGATTGATCGGCGTTTGCGGGAGCGCAAACCTGTGCACCATTTGGCGGTGTCTACTGAGAAGGCGCCAGAGATTATGCAATGTGATAGAATTCTGTCCAGAAGCGAACGACAGAATTTTAGGCGAAAAAATGGGTTATGCTTCTATTGTGGTGATTCAACTCATGTTATATCAGCATGCTCTAAACGTACTAAGAAGGTTGATAAGTCTGTTTCAATTGGCACTTTACAGTCTAAGTTTATTCTGTCTGTGACCCTGATTTGCTCTTTATCGTCTATTACCGTGGATGCCTATGTCGACTCTGGCGCCGCTTTGAGTCTTATGGATTGGTCCTTTGCCAAACGCTGTGGGTTTAATTTAGAGTCTCTGGAAGTTCCTATACCTCTGAAGGGTATTGACTCCACGCCATTGGCTAGTAATAAACCACAATACTGGACACAAGTAACTATGCGTATTAATCCGGATCACCAGGAGATTATTCGCTTCCTTGTGTTGTATAATCTACATGATGTGTTGGTGCTTGGATTGCCATGGCTGCAATCTCATAACCCAGTCCTCGACTGGAAAGCAATGTCTGTGTTAAGCTAGGGATGTCAGGGGACTCATGGGGACGTACCTTTGGTTTCCATTTCGTCATCTATTCCCTCTGAGATTCCGGAATTTTTATCTGATTATCGTGACGTTTTTGAGGAGCCTAAACTTGGTTCACTACCTCCGCACAGAGATTGCGATTGTACTATAGATCTGATTCCGGGCAGTAAGTTTCCAAAGGGTCGTTTATTTAATCTGTCTGTGCCTGAACATGCTGCTATGCGGGAATATATTAAGGAGTCCTTGGAAAAGGGACATATTCGTCCTTCGTCATCTCCCTTAGGAGCCGGTTTTTTCTTTGTATCTAAAAAAGATGGCTCTTTGAGGCCGTGTATTGATTATCGGCTTTTGAATAAAATCACAGTTAAATATCAGTATCCTTTGCCACTGCTTACTGATTTGTTTGCTCGAATAAAGGGGGCCAAGTGGTTCTCTAAGATTGATCTTCGTGGGGCGTATAATTTAGTGCGAATTAAGCAGGGGGATGAGTGGAAAACCGCATTTAATACGCCTGAGGGCCATTTTGAGTATTTAGTAATGCCTTTTGGTCTTTCAAATGCCCCTTCAGTCTTTCAGTCTTTTATGCATGACATTTTCCGTGAATATTTGGATAAATTTATGATTGTGTATCTGGATGATATTTTGATTTTTTCGGATGACTGGGACTCTCATGTCCAACAGGTCAGGAGGGTTTTTCAGGTTTTGCGCTCTAATTCCTTGTGTGTAAAGGGTTCTAAGTGTGTTTTTGGGGTTCAAAAGATTTCGTTTTTGGGGTACATTTTCCATTGAGATGGACCCTGTCAAGGTTCAGGCTATTTGTGATTGGACGCAACCCTCTTCTCTTAAGAGCCTTCAGAAGTTTTTGGGCTTTGCTAATTTTTATCGTCGATTTATAACTGGTTTTTCTGATGTTGCTAAGCCGTTGACTGATTTGACTAAGAAGGGTGCTGATGTTGCTGATTGGTCCCCTGCTGCTGTGGAGGCCTTTCGGGAGCTTAAGCGCCGCTTTTCTTCCGCCCCTGTATTGCGTCAGCCTGATGTTACTCTTCCTTTTCAGGTTGAGGTCGACGCTTCAGAAATCGGAGCTGGGGCGGTTTTGTCGCAGAAAAGTTCCGACTGCTCCGTGATGAGACCTTGCGCGTTCTTTTCTCGTAAGTTTTCGCCCGCTGAGCGAAATTATGATATTGGTAATCGGGAGCTCTTGGCTATGAAGTGGGCTTTTGAGGAGTGGCGTCATTGGCTTGAGGGGGCTAGACATCAGGTGGTGGTATTGACCGACCACAAGAATTTGATTTATCTTGAGTCTGCCAGGCGCCTGAATCCTAGACAGGCGCGCTGGTCGTTATTTTTCTCTCGGTTTAATTTTGTGGTTTCTTACCTACCGGGTTCTAAAAATGTGAAGGCGGATGCCCTTTCTAGGAGTTTTGAGCCTGATTCCCCTGGTAATTCTGAACCTACAGGTATCCTTAAGGATGGGGTGATATTATCTGCTGTTTCCCCAGACTTGCGACGGGTCTTGCAGGAGTTTCAGGCGGATAGACCTGATCGTTGCCCGCCTGGTAGACTGTTTGTTCCGGATGATTGGACCAGTAGAGTCATCTCGGAGGTCCATTCTTCTGCGTTAGCTGGTCATCCTGGAATCTTTGGTACCAGGGATTTGGTGGCTAGGTCCTTCTGGTGGCCTTCCCTGTCGCGAGATGTGCGAGGTTTTGTGCAGTCTTGTGATGTTTGTGCTCGGGCCAAGCCTTGTTGTACTCGGGCTAGTGGATTGTTGTTATCTTTGCCTATTCCGAAGAGGCCTTGGACTCACATCTCCATGGATTTTATTTCTGATCTCCCTGTTTCTCAGAAGATGTCTGTCATCTGGGTGGTGTGTGACCATTTCTCTAAGATGGTCCATTTGGTCCCCTTGCCTAAATTGCCTTCCTCATCCGAGCTGGTTCCTCTGTTTTTTCAAAATGTGGTTCGCTTGCATGGTATTCTGGAGAATATCGTTTCTGACAGGGGAACTCAATTCGTGTCTAGATTTTGGCGAGCATTCTGTGCTAGGATGGGCATTGATTTGTCTTTTTCGTCTGCTTTCCATCCTCAGACTAATGGCCAGACCGAGCGAACTAATCAGACCTTGGAGTCTTATTTGAGGTGTTTTGTGTCTGCGGATCAGGATGATTGGGTTGCCTTTTTGCCCTTGGCGGAGTTTGCCCTCAATAATCGGGCTAGTTCTGCCACCTTGGTTTCTCCTTTCTTCTGTAATTCGGGGTTTCATCCTCGTTTCTCTTCCGGTCAGGTGGAGTCTTCGGATTGTCCTGGAGTGGATGCTGTGGTGGAGAGGTTGCATCAGATTTGGGGGCATGTGGTGGACAATTTGAAGTTGTCCCAGGAGAAGACTCAGCAGTTTGCCAACCGCCGTCGTCGTGTTGGTCCTCGTCTTTGTGTTGGGGACTTGGTGTGGTTGTCTTCTCGTTTTGTCCCTATGAAGGTTTCTTCTCCTAAGTTTAAGCCTCGGTTCATCGGCCCGTACAAGATATTGGAGATTCTTAACCCTGTGTCCTTTCGTTTGGACCTCCCTGCATCTTTTTCTATTCATAATGTCTTCCATCGGTCATTGTTGCGCAGGTATGAGGTACCGGTTGTGCCTTCCGTTGAGCCTCCTGCTCCGGTGTTGGTTGAGGGTGAGTTGGAGTACGTTGTCGAGAAGATCTTGGACTCCCGTGTTTCCAGACGGAGACTTCAGTATCTGGTCAAGTGGAAGGGCTACGGTCAGGAGGATAATTCTTGGGTGACAGCCTCTGATGTTCATGCCTCCGATTTGGTCCGTGCCTTTCATAGGGCTCATCCTGATCGCCCTGGTGGTTCTGGTGAGGGTTCGGTGCCCCCTCCTTGAGGGGGGGGTACTGTTGTGAATTGGGTTTCTGGGCTCCCCCGGTGGTCACTGGTGGTACTGAACTTGTGTGCTTCATCTCCTCTGTTCACCTGTTTCCATCAGGATGTGGGAGTTTTCTATTTAACCTTGCTCCTCAGTCATTTCTATGCCGGCCAACAATGTTACCAGAAGCCTTTCTGTTGCATGTTCCTGCTCCTAGACTACTATCAGCTAAGTTGGACTTGTAGTCCTAAGTTTGTTTTGCATTTTTGTTCCAGTTCTCTGTGTTTGAATATTTCTGAGGCTGGAAGCTCTTGTGAGCTGAAATTGCCACTCTAGTGTCATGAGTTGATATTAGAGTCTTAAAGTAATTTCAGGATGGTGTTTTGAAAAGGGTTTTCAGCTGACTGTGAAGTTCCCTTTTCTGTCTTCCTACTATCTAGTAAGCGGACCTCAATTTGCTAAACCTATCTTCATACTTCGTATGTCAATTTCCTCTAAAATCACCGACAATATATGTGGGGGCTACTGTCTGCCTGTTGGGGAAAATTTCTCTAGAGGTAAGCCAGGTCTGTATTTTCCTCTGCTAGGGTCAGGCAGTCCTCCGGCTGGCGCTGGGCGTCTAGGGATAAAACGTAGGCACGCTACCCGGCCACTGTTAGTTGTGCGGTAGGTTTAGCTCACAGTCAGCTCGAGTTCCCATCTTCCAAGAGCTAGTCCTTTTGTATGCTTTACTACGGTCTCTTGCCATTGAGAACCATGACAGACACCGTTAGTAGGCCGGAACCACCAAACTTTTAAAAAACAGCAGTTAATAAGAGCCAGAAGGTGGAAGCACAGCTTTATTCAGTTGAGGACAACACCAGGGAGGGGCAGACACCGTTAGTAGGCCGGAACCACCAAACTTTTAAAAAACAGCAGTTAATAAGAGCCAGAAGGTTGAAGCACAGCTTTATTCAGTTGAGGACAACACCAGGGAGGGGCAGACACCGTTAGTAGGCCGGAACCACCAATCTTTTAAAAAACAGCAGTTAATCAGAGCCAGAAGGTGGAAGCTCAGCTTTATTCAGTTGAGGACAACACCAGGGAGGGGCAGACACCGTTAGTAGGCCGGAACCACCAATCTTTTAAAAAACAGCAGTTAATAAGAGCCAGAAGGTTGAAGCACAGCTTTATTCAGTTGAGGACAACACCAGGGAGGGGCAGACACCGTTAGTAGGCCGGAACCACCAATCTTTTAAAAAACAGCAGTTAATAAGAGCCAGAAGGTTGAAGCACAGCTTTTTTCAGTTGAGGACAACACCAGGGAGGGGCAGACACCGTTAGTAGGCCGGAACCACCAATCTTTTAAAAAACAGCAGTTAATCAGAGCCAGAAGGTGGAAGCTCAGCTTTATTCAGTTGAGGACAACACCAGGGAGGGGCAGACACGGTTAGTAGGCCGGAACAGCCAATTTTTAAAAAAACAGCAGTTAATCAGAGCCAGAAGGTGGAAGCTCAGCTTTATTCAGTTGAGGACAACACCAGGGAGGGGCAGACACCGTTAGTAGGCCCTAAACACCATTTAAAAAAAAAAAAACAGCAGTTAATGAGAGGCAGAAGGTAGAAGCTCAGCTTTATTCATTTGAGGACAACTTGAATTAGGGACTGCAGACAGGCTTCCTAGGCCTAAAATACCTAAAAATAGGCTTATGGCAGTTTTACATCGGTTACATGGATACACAGGCAGCTTGGTGGTCAGTGGAGGAGTATTTAAAGTAGGGACCGCAGACAGGCTTTCAAAGGCCTAAAATAACAAAAAATAGGCTCATGGCAGTTTAAAATAGGTTACATGGATACACAGGCAGCATTGTTGTCAATGGAGGAGTATTTAAAGTAGGGACCGCACACAGGCTATCAAAGGCCTAAAATAACAAAACATAGGCTCATGGCAGTTTAAAATAGGTTACATGGATACACAGGCAGCATTGTTGTCAATGGATTAGTATTTAAAGTAGGGACCGCACACAGGCTATCAAAGGCCTAAAATAACAAAACATAGGCTCAAGGCAGTTTAAAATAGGTTACATGGATACACAGGCAGCTTGGTGGTCAGTGGAGGAGTATTTAAAGTAGGGACCGCAGACAGGCTATCAAAGGCCTAAAATAACAAAACATAGGCTCATGGCAGTTTTACGTCGGTTACATGGATACACAGGCAGCATTGTTGTCAATGGAGGAGTATTTAAAGTAGGGACCGCAGACAGGCTATCAAAGGCCTAAAATAACAAAACATAGGCTCAAGGCAGTTTAAAATAGGTTACATGGATACACAGGCAGCTTGGTGGTCAGTGGAGGAGTATTTAAAGTAGGGACCACAGACAGGCTTTCAAACGCCTAAAATAACAAAACATAGGCTCAAGGCAGTTTAAAATAGGTTACATGGATACACAGGCAGCATTGTTGTCAATGGAGGAGTATTTAAAGTAGGGACCGCACACAGGCTATCAAAGGCCTAAAATAACAAAACATAGGCTCATGGCAGTTTAAAATAGGTTACATGGATACACAGGCAGCTTGGTGGTCAGTGGAGGAGTATTTAAAGTAGGGACCGCAGACAGGCTATCAAAGGCCTAAAATAACAAAACATAGGCTCATGGCAGTTTAAAATAGGTTACATGGATACACAGGCAGCATTGTTGTCAATGGAGGAGTATATAAAGTAGGGACCGCACACAGGCTATGAAAGGCCTAAAATAACAAAACATAGGCTCATGGCAGTTTAAAATAGGTTACATGGATACACAGGCAGCATTGTTGTCAATGGAGGAGTATTTAAAGTAGGGACCGCACACAGGCTATCAAAAGGCCTAAAATAACAAAACATAGGCTCATGGCAGTTTAAAATAGGTTACATGGATACACAGGCAGCTTGGTGGTCAGTGGAGGAGTATTTAAAGTAGGTACCGCAGACAGGCTTTCAAACGCCTAAAATAACAAAACATAGGCTCAAGGCAGTTTAAAATAGGTTACATGGATACACAGGCAGCTTGGTGGTCAGTGGAGGAGTATTTAGAGTAGGGACCGCAGACAGGCTTTCAAACGCCTAAAATAACAAAACATAGGCTCAAGGCAGTTTAAAATAGGTTACATGGATACACAGGCAGCATTGTTGTCAATGGAGGAGTATTTAAAGTAGGGACCGCACACAGGCTGTCAAAGGCCTAAAATAACAAAACATAGGCTCATGGCAGTTTAAAATAGGTTACATGGATACACAGGCAGCTTGGTGGTCAGTGGAGGAGTATTTAAAGTAGGGACCGCACACAGGCTATCAAAGGCCTAAAATAACAAAACATAGGCTCATGGCAGTTTAAAATAGGTTACATGGATACACAGGCAGCATTGTTGTCAATGGAGGAGTATTTAAAGTAGGGACCGCACACAGGTTATCAAAGGCCTAAAATAACAAAACATAGGCTCATGGCAGTTTAAAATAGGTTACATGGATACACAGGCAGCATTGTTGTCAATGGAGGAGTATTTAAAGTAGGGACCGCACACAGGCTATCAAAGGCCTAAAATAACAAAACATAGGCTCATGGCAGTTTAAAATAGGTTACATGGATACACAGGCAGCTTGGTGGTCAGTGGAGGAGTATTTAAAGTAGGGACCGCAGACAGGCTATCAAAGGCCTAAAATAACAAAACATAGGCTCAAGGCAGTTTAAAATAGGTTACATGGATACACAGGCAGCTTGGTGGTCAGTGGAGGAGTATTTAAAGTAGGGACCGCAGACAGGCTATCAAAGGCCTAAAATAACAAAACATAGGCTCATGGCAGTTTTACGTCGGTTACATGGATACACAGGCAGCATTGTTGTCAATGGAGGAGTATTTAAAGTAGGGACCGCAGACAGGCTATCAAAGGCCTAAAATATCAAAACATAGGCTCAAGGCAGTTTAAAATAGGTTACATGGATACACAGGCAGCTTGGTGGTTAGTGGAGGAGTATTTAAAGTAGGGACCGCAGACAGGCTATCAAAGGCCTAAAATAACAAAACATAGGCTCATGGCAGTTTTACGTCGGTTACATGGATACACAGGCAGCATTGTTGTCAATGGAGGAGTATTTAAAGTAGGGACCGCAGACAGGCTATCAAAGGCCTAAAATAACAAAACATAGGCTCAAGGCAGTTTTACATCAGTTACATGGATACACAGGCAGGCAGCATTGTGGTCAGTGGAGGAGTATTGCAAGGAGTGTCTGTCCCAGTACTCCCAAAATATAAATAGATGGGCATACTTAAAAAAAAAAAAAAAAAGGTGGCATACTTAGGTACAGGGGTGGGCTCATCTGCTGAGTTTCTGACATAGTAATTTGGCAGTAACTATGTAATGGTGCAATATAGGACACTGACACAGACTACTTTAAGTAGCATCATAGATGTCTACAAATTTGTATTGTCAGTGCCAGACATTGAATGATGTCAGCGAATAGACTAAACATTGGTGGAGCTGTGCGACATAATTTTGCACGTGGTAGAGCACAGTTTGAGCTGGGGGAGGGGGGAACTCTCTTGTGGCCAGCGGGACCGCCCCAGGGACCCTCATGTTACAACGGTGTGTCTGACGTTGGGTGCGCACCACCACCGCCAGAGACACTACATTGTACTATGAGGGACCCAGTAGCAATGCCGTCAACCAAAAGCGAGCACACCCACCTCTTCAGACAAACAGCAGTCTCACGGGTGCTTGCGCCAAGTCACGATACCACGGCCCCGTGTGGTGAGTTTGGCCATTTATGGAGGTGTAAACATGTCGTATGCTGTACAATCAGCTGCAGCAAATTAGACATTAGAAAAGTAATTCACAGGCAAGAGCTTTTCATAGGAAAGCTAGGTGTCGGCCGGGCAAGGTGGGGCAAAAGATTTTGAAATCCAGTTGTGGTTCATTTTAATGAATGTTAGATCGTCAACATTTTGGGTAGCCAGACGAGTCCTTTTTTCGGTTAATATTGAACCTGCAGCACTGAATACTCTTTCTGATAGGACACTTGCTGCCGGGCAAGCAAGCTCCTGCAATGCATATTCTGCCAATTCTGGCCAGGTGTCTAATTTTGATGCCCAGTAATCAAATGGGAATGACGGTTGAGGGAGAACATCGATAAGGGATGAAAAATAGTTAGTAACCATACTGGACAAATGTTGTCTCCTGTCACTTTCAATTGATGCAGCAGTACCTGTCCTGTCTGCGGTCATAGCAAAATCAATCCACAACCTGGTCAGAAAACCCCTCTGTCCAACGCCACTTCTGATGTGTGCACCCTTAACACTCCTAGTCTGCTGCCCCCTGGAGCTCGTGTGAGAACGATCACGTGCGCTGTGTGCTGGGAATGCCTGAAGCAAACGGTCAACAAGAGTTGATTGTTTGGTTGCTAATATTAGTTCCAAGTTCTCATGTGGCATTATATTTTGCAATTTGCCTTTATAGCGTGGATCAAGGAGGCAGGCCAACCAGTAATCGTCATCGTTCATCATTTTCGTAATGCGTGTGTCCCTTTTTAGGGTACGTAAGGCATAATCCGCCATGTGGGCCAAAGTTCCAGTTGTCAAATCTCCGGTTGTGATTGGTTGAGGGGCAGTTTCAGGCAAATCTACGTCACTTGTGTCCCTCAAAAAACCAGAACCCGGCCTTGCCACGCAACCAATTTCCAGTGCCCCCGGGAAAGCTTCCGCATTAAAAATATACTCATCCCCATCATCCTCCTCGTCCTCCACCTCCTCTTCGCCCGCTACCTCGTCCTGTACACTGCCCTGACCAGACAATGGCTGACTGTCATCAAGGCTTTCCTCTTCCTCTGGTGCAGACGCCTGATCCTTTATGTGCATCAAACTTTGCATCAGCAGACGCATTAGGGGGATGCTCATGCTTATTACGGCGTTGTCTGCACTATCCAGCCGTGTGCATTCCTCAAAACACTGAAGGACTTGACAAATGTCTTTTATCTTGGACCACTGCACACCTGACAACTCCATGTCTGCCATCCTACTGCCTGCCCGTGTATGTGTATCCTCCCACAAAAACATAACAGCCCGCCTCTGTTGGCACAGTCTCTGAAGCATGTGCAGTGTTGAGTTCCACCTTGTTGCAATGTCTATGATTAGGCGATGCTGGGGAAGGTTCAAAGACCGCTGATAGGTCTGCATATGGCTGGAGTGTACAGGCGAACGTCGGATATGTGAGCAAAGTCCACGCACTTTGAGGAGCAGGTCGGAGAACCCAGGATAAGTTTTCAATAAGCACTGCACCACCAGGTTTAAGGTGTGAGCCAGGCAAGGAATGTGTTTCAGTTGGGAAAGGGAGATGGCAGCCATGAAATTCCTTCCGTTATCACTCACTACCTTGCCTGCCTCAAGATCTACTGTGCCCAGCCACGACTGCGTTTCTTGTTGCAAGAACTCGGACAGAACTTCCGCGGTGTGTCTGTTGTCGCCCAAACACTTCATAGCCAATACAGCCTGCTGACGCTTGCCAGTAGCTGGCCCATAATGGGACAACTGGTGTGCAACAGTGTCATCTGCCGATGGAGTGGTTGGCCGACTGCGGTCTGTGGAAGAGCTGTAGCTTCTGCAGGAGGACGAGGAGGAGGAGGAGGAGGGGGTGCGAACGCCTACAGCCAACTGTTTCCTAGACCGTGGGCTAGGCACAACTGTCCCGAAATTGATGTCCCCTGTGGACCCTGCATCCACCACATTCACCCAGTGTGCCATGATGGACACATTACGTCCCTGGCCATGCCTACTGGTCCATGCATCTGTAGTCAGGGGCACCTTTGTACTCACAGATTTCCTGAGTGCATGGACGATGCGCTGTTTAACATGCTGGTGCAGGGCTGGGATGGCTTTTCTTGAAAAAAAGTGTCGACTGGGTAGCTCATATCGTGGTTCAGCGTACTCCATCAGGGCTTTGAAAGCTTCGCTTTCAACTAACCGGTAGGGCATCATCTCTAACGAGATTAGTCTAGCTATGTGGGCGTTAAAACCCTGTGTACGCGGATGCGAGGATAAGTACTTCCTTTTCCTAACCAGAGTCTCATGTAGTGTGAGCTGAACTGGAGAGATGGAGATCGTGGAACTTGCGGGTGTGCCGGTGGACATGGCAGACTGAGAGACGGTTGGAGACGGTATTGTTTCCGCCGGTGCCCTAGATGCAATATTTCCTCCTACAAAACTGGTGATTCCCTGACCCTGACTGCTTTTGGCTGGCAAAGAAACCTGCACAGATACTGCCGGTCGTGCGGAAAATGGTGGCCTTACAGTGACGGAAGGGATGTTGCGTTGCTGACTAGCTTCATTGGCCGAGGGTGCTACAACCTTAAGGGACGTTTGGTAGTTAGTCCAGGCTTGAAAATGCATGGTGGTTAAGTGTCTATGCATGCAACTAGTATTGAGACTTTTCAGATTCTGACCTCTGCTTAAGCTAGTTCAACATTTTTGACAGATGACTTTGCGCTGATCAATTGGATGTTGTTTAAAAAAATGCCAGACTGCACTCTTCCTAGCATCGGATCCCTTTTCAGGGATTGCAGACTGAGCTTTAACCGGATGGCCACGCTGTCCTCCAACAGGTTTTGGCTTTGACACGCGTTTTGGGCCAGATACAGGCCCGGCAGATGGAACCTGTTGCGATGTTGATGCCTGCTGCGGCCCCTCCTCCACCTCCGCCTCTGAACTACTGCCGCCTGCACTCTGTTCCCCCAATGGCTGCCAATCGGGGTCAACAACTGGGTCATCTATTACCTCCTCTTCGAGCTCGTGTGCAACTTCGTCTGTGTCACCGTGTCGGTCGGTGGTATAGCGTTCGTGGCGGGGCAACATAGTCTCATCAGGGTCTGATTGCGGATCAGTACCCTGAGAGGGCAATGTTGTGGTCTGAGTCAAAGGAGCAGCATAGTACTCTGGCTGTGGCTGTGCATCAGTGCACTCCATGTCAGAATCTACTTGTAATGGGCATGGCCTGTTAAGTGTTTCACTTTCTAAGCCAGGGACGGTATGTGTAAAGAGCTCCATTGAGTAACCCGTTGTGTCGCCTGCTGCATCCTTCTCTCTTGTTGTTGTTTTTGCTGAGGAGGACAAGGAAGCGACTTGTCCCTGACCGTGAACATCCACAAGCGACACGCTGCTTTTACATTTACCAGTTTCAGAAGAGGAGGCAAAAGAGCTAGAGGCTGAGTCTGCAATGTAAGCCAAAACTTGCTGTTGCTGCTCCGGCTTTAAAAGTGGTTTTCCTACTCCCAGAAAAGAGAGCTTTCGAGGCCTTGTGTAGCCAGACGACGAAACTGGCTCCACAGCTCCAGACTTAGGTGGAATATTTTTATCCCCATGCCCACCTGATGCTCCACTACCACTACCATCATTACCAGCTGACAATGAACGCCCACGGCCATGACCTCTTGCACCAGACTTCCTCATTGTTTTAAAAACTTAACCAAAGTAACTTTATTTGTTGCTGTCAAACAACTTACATGGTGAGCTATAACTTCAGTATGATATCAATATCCCTTAACAGGTTGTTGAGACCACAAGGAAAATCAGGCACAATGTTACACACACTGTTTTCTGTGGCACCAAATCACAGAGATGCCACACACGCAGGACTGTCACTCAAGCACAAATGTCAATATTAATCTCACACCTTTTTTTTTTTTTTTTTCTCAGGGAGACTTTAGAAACCAAATAAGATCAAATGATTTCTTTCAGGGACAATTTAGAAACCAAATACTAAAAAAATAAAAAGACTTTCTAGGGCCCACTGAGTGAGAGATGGCACACACAGGAGTCAGGAGTGGCACACAAGCCCTGAGGCCAATATTAATCTCCCACTGATTGATGTTTTATTTTTTTTTCTGGTAGATTTTAGAACCCAAATCAAGCAAAAAAATAAATAGGCTTTCTATGGCCCACTGAGTGAGAGATGGCACACACAGGAGTCAGGAGTGGCACACAAGCCCTGAGGCCAATATTAATCTCCCACTGATTGATGTTTTATTTTTTTTTCAGGTAGATTTTAGAACCCAAATCAAGCAAAAAAATAAATAGGCTTTCTATGGCCCACTGAGTGAGAGATGGCACACACAGGAGTCAGGAGTGGCACACAAGCCCTGACTGAGGCCAATATTTTTCTCCCACTGATTGATGTAGTGATTTTTTTAAAGGTAGATTTTAGAACCCAAATCAAGCAAAAAAATAAATAGGCTTTCTATGGCCCACTGAGTGAGAGATGGCACACACAGGAGTCAGGAGTGGCACACAAGCCCTGACTGAGGCCAATATTTTTCTCCCACTGATTGATGTAGTGATTTTTTTAAAGGTAGATTTTAGAACCCAAATCAAGCAAAAAAATAAATAGGCTTTCTATGGCCCACAATTTGAGAGAGAGAGGTGGCACACCCAGGAGTCAAGACTGGCACACAAGCTGAAAGGGCAATATTAATCTCCCACTGTTTTTTTATTTATTTATTTTTTTCAGGGAGACTTTAGAAACCAAATAATAATAATAAAAAAAAAAGGCTTTCTATGGCCCACTGAGTGAGAGATGGCACACACAGGAGTCAGGAGTGGCACACAAGCCCTGAGGCCAATATTTTTCTACCACTGATTGATGTAGTGTTTTTTTTTCAGGTAGATTTTAGAACCCAAATCAAGGAAAAAAATAAATAGGCTTTCTATGGCCCACAATTTGAGAGAGAGAGGTGGCACACCCAGGAGTCAAGACTGGCACACAAGCTGAAAGGGCAATATTAATCTCCCACTGTTTTTTTAATTTTTTTTTTTTTTTTCAGGGAGACTTTAGAAACCAAATAATATATATATATAAAAAAAAAGGCTTTCTATGGCCCACTGAGTGAGAGATGGCACACACAGGAGTCAGGAGTGGCACACAAGCCCTGAGGCCAATATTTTTCTACCACTGATTGATGTAGTGTTTTTTTTTCAGGTAGATTTTAGAACCCAAATCAAGGAAAAAAATAAATAGGCATTCTATGGCCCACAATTTGAGAGAGAGAGGTGGCACACCCAGGAGTCAAGACTGGCACACAAGCTGAAAGGGCAATATTAATCTCCCACTGTTTTTTTTATTTTTTTTTCAGGGAGACTTTAGAAACCAAATAATAACAAAAAAAAAAAAGGCTTTCTATGGCCCACTGAGTAAGAGATGGCACACACAGGAGTCAGGAGTGGCACACAAGCCCTGACTGAGGCCAATATTTTTCTACCACTGATTGATGTAGTGTTTTTTTTCAGGTAGATTTTAGAACCCAAATCATGGAAAAAAATAAATAGGCTTTCTATGGCCCACTCAGTGAGAGATGGCACACACACGGATGGCACTCTAGCAGAAATGCCAATCTTAATCTCCAACCAAAATAAAAAAAAAAAACAGGGACTGTCCTACAATTACTATCTCCCTGCAGTAATCTCAGCCAGGTATGGCAGGCAGCAATAAGGAGTGGACTGATGCACAAATTAAATAAAAAGTGTGGACAAACAAAAAAGATAGCTGTGCAGAAAGGAAGGAACAAGAGGATATGTGCTTTGAAAAAAGCAGTTGGTTTCCACAGTGGCGTACACACAGCAATACAGCTATCAGGGAGCCTTCTAGGGCAGCCCAATGAGCTACAGCGCTGAGAGAAAAAAAAAATGTAGCTTCCACTGTCCCTGCACACCGAAGGTGGTGTTGGACAGTGGAAATTGCTACAGCACAAGCGGTTTGGTGGTTTATGGACCCTGCCTAACGCTCTCCCTGCTTGTAACGAAGCGGCAGCAACCTCTCCCTAAGCTCAGATCAGCAGCAGTGAGATGGCAGTCGGCGGGAACGCCCCTTTATAGCCCCTGTGACGCCGCAGACAGCAAGCCAATCACTGCAATGCCCTTCTCTAAGATGGTGGGGACCAGGCACTATGTCATCATGCTGCCCACACTCTGCGTTCACCTTCATTGGCTGAGAAATGGCGCTTTTCGCGTCATTGAAACGCGACTTTGGCGCGAAAGTCGCGTACCGCATGGCCGATGCAACGCTGGGATAGGCTCGGTTTCATGAGACGTCGACTTTGCCAAAAGTCAGCGACTTTTGAAAATGAACGACCTGTTTCGCTCAACCCTAGTGTTGAGCGATACATTCCGATATGCAAAGGTATCGGTATCGGATTGGATCGGCCGATATCCAAAAAATATCGGATATCGCCGATACCGATACCCGATACCAATGCATATCAATGGGACACAAAATATCGGAATGGTTCCCAGGGTCTGAAGGAGAGGAAACTCTCCTTCAGGCCCTGGGATCCATATTCATGTATAAAATAAAGAATAGAAATAAAAAATATTGATATACTCACCCCTCCGACGGCCCCGGCTGTCACCGGTCCAAGCGTCTGCCTCCGTTCCTAAGAATGCAGAGTGAAGGACCTTCGATGACGTCGCGGCTTGTGATTGGTCGCGTGACCGCTCATGTGACCGCTCACACGACCAATCACATGTCGTGACGTCATCGAAGGTCCTTCACTCCCTGCATTCTTAGGAACGGAGGCACCGCTAAGAGCCAGGGTCCGCCGGAGGGGTGAGTATATCAATATTTTTTATTTTTATTATTTACTTTTTACATGAATATGGATCCCAGGGCCTGAAGGAGAGTCTCCTCTCCTCCAGACCCTGGGAACCATACGCACCGCACACTTCCGATTCCGATTTCCGATATCGCAAAAATATCGGAACTCGGTATCAGAATTCCGATACAGCAAATATCGGCCAATACCCGATATTTGCAGTATCGGAATGCTCAACACTAGTCATTAACAGAGAAAGCTGTGATTCTATCATAACTGCTGCATCCAATAAACTAAGTAACACATCGCTGGAATCAATGTATCTGTTCCTACCCCATGCTTCTGTCAGATTACAAGGTAAAACATACTGATGGATTGCATTTAAAATGGATCCTCCATCTGGTCATGTGACCAGTGTTTGCTCTTATTCTATTAACCCCTTAACCCCCGGAGGTATTTTCGCTTTTTGCGACCCTTCTTCCCAGAGCCATAACTTTTTTTATTTTTAGGTAAATATGGCCATGTGAGGGCTTGTTTTTTGTGGGACAAGTTGTACTTTTGAACGACACCATTAGTTTTAAAATATTGTGTACTGGAAAATGGGAAAAATATTCCAAGTGTGTTGAAATTGCAAAAAAAAATGCAATCCTACGGTAGTTCTTTGTTTGTTTTTTTTACTATGTTCACTAAATGCTAAAACTAACCTGCCATTATGATTCTCTCCAGGTCATTATGAGTTCATAGACATCAAACATGTCTAGGTTCTTTTTTATCTAAGTGGTGAAAAGAAATTCCCAACTTTATTACAAAATATATACATATTGCACCATTTTCTGATGCTCGTAGCGTCACCATTTTTTGTGATCTAAGGTTGGGTAAGGGCTTATTTTTTGTGCAACGAGCTGACATTTTTAATTATACCATTTTGTGGCAGATACGATCTTTTAGTCACCTGCTACTGCATTGTAATGCAATGTCATGGCGACCAAAAAGGTAATTCTGGCGTTCTGTCTTTTTTTTTCGCTACGCCGTTAATCCATTTTTTATTGATGGATTGGGTGATTCTGAACTCGGCGATACCAAATATGTGTATGTGTGATTTTTTTATTGTTTTATTTTGAATGGAGCAAAAAGGGGGTGATTTTAACTTTTACTTTTTTTAAATTTTTTATTTTTTTATTTTTTTTATTTTTTTACTTTTGGCATGCTTCAATAGTCTCCATGAGAGACTAGAAGCTGCCATAACCTGATTGGCTCTGCTACATACAGGCGATGATCAGATCACCTGTATGTAGCAGAATTATTCACTTGCCATGAGCACCGGGCAGCGCTCATAGCAATCTGGCAGTGATAACCATAGAGGTCTGCAGGAGACCTTTGATTGTCATGCCAACCCATCGGTGACCCACTATCACATGACAGGTCACCGATGGGCAGATTTCTGGTGCGATTGCCAGAAGCGCAAGTTAAATGCTGCTATCAGAGTTTGACAGCGGCATTTAATTGGTTAATAGCCTTGGGTGGATCGCGATTTCATCCACAGCTGTTCCGGGCACATGTGAGCTGTTCAAAACAGCTGACATGTGCCGGGAAAGATGTGGGCTCACCGCCGGAGCTCACATCAAAACGAGGGTACCCGACATCGGCATACTATTACACCCGATGTCAGAAAGGTGTTAATAATGGTAACTTTAATTGTCTTTATCAAGGTGGCGTTGTTCACAGAAATCTCTGAGGGTGTCTCTTTAGGCTGTATTAGATTTTTACTCTGTGAGCAATACCCCCTTGATAAAGACCATAAAAATCTGTACTAAAATAAAGGCACATATCTCTGAGACAATATGTCAGATAAAAAAATTAAATTGAATATTCAGGGGAGCAGCGGAAATAAAATAAGAGCAAAAACTGACTGCTTTTTCCTGGTCCTCATGACAAGGCCTTTTAAACTTCTTAATTCTATTAGAAATCCTAGAGCTACTAACATGCAAATGTATGTAAACAAAAAAGTGCATGGAAAAAATCGTCCATGCGTATGTTGCCTTCTATGCTCTGCCCCTGGGATTTGTGCAAAGCACGTAACAATAACCTTTCATTCTATTTCCTTAGACCTCGAGGAAAGTTCTAATTAGAATTAAATATTATTTTTCCAATTTTCTGTTATTTGTAATAGGTGTGCATCCCACATTACAGTGAGTCCTATAGTAAGTACCAAAACTCATTTAAAAGAAAGTCATTATTTGTAATTGAGAATGCCGCTTAAGAGCAGTAAATACATAACTGTGCTTTACAATGTAAGATGATAACCACTTGTGTTGTATCTCTAGACGCAGCTATTAGATCTGAATGGTAGTTTTTTTTACAGTTTATGTCATGTCAAACAATTAATTTAGTATAGTTTTTATGTGCCTAAGGCAGACTCAACATCTGGTCCAAGTACATTGAATTGTATTTCACTGTTATCTAGAGATAAATAAAGCAGGAAATTACTGGATTTAATTCTGTAGGCAACATTTTGCTCTGAAACAGATAAGGACTGATGGAGTTTTAGTTATATGACTACAATAGTTTAAATGTTCAAGGTCATCTACAGTTGATACAGTAGAAATGGGAATCATTTGCATATACAGTAATATTTTGTAAGTGGATTTTCTTTCTAGCTAATACACCAATAGCTAATGCTATGTATGTACCAATCAACATAAATCCAAGTAAATATCAATTCTCAAACCTTGGCTGTACTATGAGTATATATCCAATTCAAAAAAATTTTATGAACATAAAATTTTAACATAAAACTATTAATATTTTAGGTAGTTACGGCTCTTAAACCTAAAGATTTTTTCTTTTTTTTGCTATCTTTAGGGATGAACGGACCCTGGGATGTTCAGCAGAACCAGAGTTAAAAGTTTGGTTCAGTATGCGAGCTTGACCCCGAACCTGAAACCAATACGAGTCAATTGGGAACCCGAACTTCGATGGCTTAAAATGGTTGTAAAATGGTTATAGTAAGGACTAAGGGGTTGCAAAAGGATGCTAAATGGGGTTAAGGGCAGGACAATTGTCCTGCAAAAGAAGTTGGAAATAACTTAAAATAGCATAGAATAAAGAAAGAACAATTCTAATCTTGAACAAGGAGGCAAAGGTCTAAGTGGAAGAGGAGGTTGAGGAGGTGGTGTAGGTGGAATAGGCATATGATGAGGCGAGGAGGTATCCAACATTGCTTTTGAGGGGTGTTTTTATTATTTTTTTGGATGTACTGTGAAAACAGGTAGTGTAATAATCTGCTAGTTACTTTTTCTGTATACAGGCTTTGTAATATTATGCAGTTTTGGGGGTTGAAAACAATAGGGAAAGCATCAAAAAGGGAACATGAATGTGCTGTTGTTGGTGGTGGTACAGGTGTTGCAGAGAAACAGAGAGGGGCTGTGGTCGAACTGTGCCTTCTATGAGCCCAAATGAAAAACCTTCTTCTGTTGCAAGTAGGCGACAGGACGTCCTGTGTAATTTTGTAAGCCCAAGTACCACTGGATTAATGGTGAGGCAAGAACAAGCTTTCCCCCTTGCAAATCAGCCAAGCACAAAACCCAAAACAATATATATTGGGTGTGATTTTAAACGTAAACAAAAAAGAAAGCAACCCTTAATATTTAACTTTTAATATAAGAAAAATTATGGCACACTCCTACTTTTTGTCCCTTGATGAGCCCCGATAACAGGAGGGGGTAAAACGCATTGGGACAAGGGACGTCAATACTGGAAGTTACTGCAACCTGCTAAGTGATCCATTGCGATTGTTTTTGCATTTAAATGGCTTTTCAAATTATCTATGAATACTGATATAGCACTTTACTGTCTGCATAGAGCACCCTAAACTGCATCTGAAGGTGACCTACATACATTTGTACTAAATGCACTATATATCTATGGATCTATTTTGAGCACACATACGCTTTACTATACACTAATACACTAATGAAGCTGTGATCTAGCTCTGGAGGTATTCAGCTAATTAGAGGTGTCATCTACAGCCACATTAACCTCTGGCTCTCTGGCCTCCAATTACCAGAGACATTTTTCTTTCTTATACACACTTGGTCAAAAATGTTGGTACCCCTCGTTTAATGACAGAAGAACCCACAATGGTCACAGAAATAACTTGAGTCTGACAAAAGTAATAATAAAGGATCTATGAAAATTAACAAATGAAAGTCAGACATTGGTTTTCAACTATGCTTCCACAGAATTAAAAAAAAAAAAAAAACTCATGAAATAGGCCTGGACAGAAATGATGGTACCCTTAAGGTAATATTTTGTTGCTCAACCTTTTGAGGATGTCACTGCAATCAAACGATTCGTGTACCTGTCAATGAGACTTCTCCACCTCTCAATAGGTATTTTTGCTCACTCCTCAGATTCAAGTTATTTCTGTGACCATTTTGGGTTTTTCTGTCATTAAACAAGGGGTACCAACAATTTAGACCACGTGTGTAGACACAGCCTAGCAGCAACAAGCTGTATTATGTGTGCATGTTGGTTTATTGGTACGGGTCTAGAATAGGGGCATGCACGGACTTTAAGGGACTGCCAGCATTGAGCAGGGGTGCCATATCGAATTTTAGGGTGCCAAACTTCGCTTCTAGGTATGCCATCAGTATATAAAGGACCCCTTGGCACCAGTGTAGGATTGCTACACCACACTGTGTTTAACCTCTTGCCCAATATCCATACAATAGTCCCCTATTTCAAAGGCATGGGAGGTGCTACTTTTATGTTTATTTTAAAAAAATTGTGAATGCATTGTTTTTAACATCATTAAGTACTAAAAGTTACATTTTAAGGGTTGTCTTCTTCTTGGTTTACATTCAAATCAGGCAAGTAGGCTGAGCCCCAAGTCATGTAGCAGTCACTTCTACTTTTCATGACTCTGCTGGCTGTGGTTCCGTGGACCTTCCACCCAGACTTGCCTCACAAGTGGAAGAGACTGAGTGCACTGATGCCCAAACACTTGTTCTGTGGGAATATTTATACTTGGGAGGGGTACTGTAAATTGTCAGCACACCACTGCAGCACATCTCTGGTGATGATGATGATGAAACACAGGTGCCAACTGCTGCAGGTTTTTGCTGTTTGTAGTCCAGTAAGGAAGGCAGGGGTGAGGACTAGTGTTGAGCGATACCTTCCGATATGCAAAGGTATCGGTATTGGATTGGATCGGCCGATACCGGCAAAATATCGGATCTCGCCGATACCGATACCCAATACCAATGCATATCTATGGGACACAAAATATCGGAATGGTTCCCAGGGTCTGAAGGAGAGGAAACTCTCCTTCAGGCCCTGGGATCCATATTCATGTATAAAATAAAGAATAAAAATAAAAAATATTGATATACTCACCCCTCTGGTGGCCCCTGCTCTTAGCGGTGCCTCCGTTCCTAAGAATGCCGAGTTAAGGACCTTCGATGACGTCGCGGCTTGTGATTGGTCGCGTGACCACTCATGTGACCGCTCACGCAACCAATCACAAGCTGCGACGTCATCGCAGGTCCTTCACTCGCTCATTCTTAGGAACGAAGGCTGCCGGTTGCAGCGGTTACAACCAGGGCGCGTCAGAGGGTGAGTATATCCCTATTTTTTATTTTTATTCTTTATTTTACACATGAATATGGATCCCAGGGCCTGAAGGAGAGTTTCCTCTCCTCCAGACCCTGGGAACCATACACTGGGAACTTCCGATTCCGATTTCCGATATCACAAAAATATCGGAACTCGGTATCGGAATTCCGATACCGCAAATATTGGCCGATACCCGATACTTGCGGTATCGGAATGCTCAACACTAGTGAGGACTGGGTGGAACATCGTGCTGAGGATTATTATTATAATTTTTTTTAGAGCACCATTAATTCCATGGTGCTGTACATGAGGAGGGGTTACATACAAAACACAAATACAAATTACAATTAACAAACTAATAGTGACAGATAAGTACAGAGGGGAGAGGACCCTACACTTGCAAACTTACATTCTACAGATAATTGTGAAGGAGAAAGTAGGTTCTGGGTTGGAGCAGCTCTGGTGTTGGTGAAGTGGCAGAGGGTCATTACAATTTGTAAACTTGTTCTGAAGACATGGGCTTTTAAGTTCCGCTTGAAAGTTCTGAATGTAGGGAATATGCGAATGTGTTGAGCCACAGAATTCAACAGGATGGGGGATGCTCAGAAGTCTTGCAGGCGATTGGATGAGGAACATACAATTGTAGAGGAAAGAAAGAGGTCTGAGGAGGACTAGAGATTACGTGGTAGAAGATTGGGAGATTAGTTCAGAAACATATGGGGGGAAAGGTTATGAATTGCTTTGAAGGTCAGTGTTAGTAGCTAAAAATGGATATATTGAGTAATGCTGCAGTAGCATTGTACACAGTGAAGAGGCAGTGACCCACAAAGTTCAAACACAGAACATTTCTTTAATGTGCTACTTCACGCAGTCCATTCCTCACAATTGCGTAGAATTCATGTTTATTTCACATAAACATTGCACTACATAATACACTGGATCTTCCATGTCACAGTCCCTATACACGCCAGACTTCTCTTTGCCCAGTTTCCATGGGGCAACTGCAGGTTTTGACCAAGTCTCTTACACACACACCTTCATATGTTGCAGACACTACACACGCCAGTCCTCCTCTGACTAGTTACCATGGGTGTCCTGCACCACTGTATCACAGTCTCTTTGCTCACATCGCTTTTATTCAGAACTCCATTGGTTTGCGGCCACTAAACACGCTGGTCCTCCTCTGACCAGTTCCTGTGGGTGGCAGCAGCATTGGGTTAGCTGTGGATGCCAGGCGTCTCAGCTCCCTGGCTGCTTGGCTCCGCCCTGTCCTGTGTCACCGCACACCGACAAAGCTCAGCAGAGCCTCTTGCTCAGTCCTCCTCCAAACACCAGCCAGACACTGACTCTGACTCTGACACCTGATATACCCATACCCTTTACTGCGAGGCTTTTAACAAACAATCCTGTGGCTTCCTGCCACATGGAAAACCCAGACCAGAGATGTAACAGACTGCACAATTAACATACTGCAGTCAGTTTCATAACACAAAACCCTGAGCAGGTTTCCCTTAAATCTGTCTTGGACAAACAGTATGTCCAAGACTAACCTTATTTATAATAAATAATAATACATAAATAATATTTATTATTACATTTAACCTGCATTGCAGTCACCACTACGCCCGTGACTGCCATGCACACCATAGTTGTCCATGCAAAGCCTGGGGAGAACACACAGCAACCTCTCCCTGTGACATTGGTCACTGCTTCACTATTGCAATCACAGCTACACCTGTTACTGCAATACCCCCTCATTGCCTCACTATGCTTCCGTATGCATTCTGGGGAGCGCAAACAGTGCTCCATAGCTGTAACAGGGGTCATTGCATCACAATTGTAGAAATGGGAAACAATGAAGGGATTTGCAGAAGAGAGTAGTGGAGGAGTAGCAAAGACAGAAGTGGATTAGTAGGGTAGCAGAGTTAAGTACAAACAGAAAAAGCGAAAAAGCCAGCTCACCGATAGATTCAAGAAGCACGGAACTCCGTCCTGACAAGACGTAATGGGATTCCAAAAGAAGAGAAAAATGTTCCAGCTTCTTAATAAAATATGCAAACTTTAATCCAACATGTTAAAATAGAAGGTAACTCCTGGGACAACACCATGACAGTAGTGAAGTGAGCGACGCGTTTCGACACAGCGGTCTTTGTCACAGCTGATCTACTTAATAATTCATCCGGTATATAAAGGATCAAACACCAATGAAAAAGTGACAAGACATCATGTGACCCGAGGGTCCTACACAATAAAAATATAAATATATATGTAGCCACAGAAATAACATACAATACACAATATATACAAATGAAAAATAAAAATGCAGAATAAAAACATTTTTAAACACTGCTTATAACCATGTCAGTAATGGAACATTAATTCATTTCTTTTGTTTAGCCCATTTGGGAACCTTGTACCAAGGTTGAAGATCCAGAATGCTTCTCTGGTAAGTAAAGCTCTATGGATATCACCACCTCACGGGGGTTATTTTATTTTTTCAATACCTGTGACTCTCAAAGAATCAATACTGCATGAATGAAATTCAATGAAATGTCTAGGTGCAGAGGAAATAGTACGACTGTTGTTGGTGGTACATTTGATGTCATAAAGATGTTCCGATATGCGATTTTTTAATTTACGGATGGTACAACCAATATATGATTTATCGCAAGAAACGCAATCAATTTTGTATACTATAAATCGTGTATTACAATTGATGAGGGTTTGAATCCTATATTGATTGTCATTGCCTCCTGTGCCAAAAGACTTGGTGGTAATCAAATGTTTGCACGTAGTGCAATTAGTTGTATTGCATTTATAGCAACCTGTGCATTGAAGCCAGGTGCTATTATAATGTTGAGAAGAGAAATGATTAGGAGATAGCATGTTGCCCAATGTGGGCGCTCTTCTAGCCACGATATTACACCCATTATTTAAAATTGAAGCAAGAATAGAATCTTCAAATAAAATGGGTATGGCTTTATTGATTATAGTTTTAATTTTATTAAATTGCGGACTAAATTGCAAGCAAACGTACGGTTTATTAGAAATACTGTTGTTATTTTTATTTTTGTTATTCTCACTATCTACCCTAGAAGAGATGAGGCTCATTTGATCTTTTTGGTCCACTACATGTGCCGCTCTGTCAAGCATCCAATTAGGGTAGCCCCGTTTCAAAATTTTTTTGCGTGATTGAATTAAATCCTTATGCAGTTCGTTTTTATTATTGCAATTGCGTTTTATTCTGGTGAATTTGCCCACAGGGATAGCTTTGACCGTATGTCTAGGATGGCTACTTTTAGCATGAAGAACAGCGTTCCCCGCCGTAGGTTTTATAAAGGTTCGTGTAGAAATCAATTTGTCAGGAACGCCCGTTAATTCCAAGTCCAAAAAGGAAATTTTAGACATAGTATGAACATAAGTAAATTTTAGATTGAAATTGTTATTATTAATGTAACCAACAAAGTCTTCTATGGCAGATATATCGCCCTTCCAGATAATCAACGTATCATCGATGTATCTGCCATACCAATGGATAAAGGAAGAAAACGGATTAAATGTCGAAAATAAATGTGAATACTCCCAATGGGCCATAACTAGTGTTGAGCGATACCGTCCGATACTTGAAAGTATCGGTATCGGATAGTATCGGCCGATACCCGAAAAGTATCGGATATCGCCGATACCGATACCCGATACCAATACAAGTCAATGGGACACCAAGTATCGGAAGGTATCCTGATGGTTCCCAGGGTCTGAAGGAGAGGAAACTCTCCTTCAGGCCCTGGGATCCATATTACTGTGTAAAATAAAGAATTAAAATAAAAAATATTGATATACTCACCTCTCCGGAAGCCCCTGGACATCACCGCTGGTAACCGGCAGCCTTCTTTGCTTAAAATGAGCGCGTTTAGGGCCTTCCATGAGAATTACGTCACGGCTTGTGATTGGTCGCGTGGCGGTCACATGAGCGGCACACGACCAATCAGAAGCCGTGACGTCATGGAAGGTGCTGAACGCGCTCATTTTAAGCAAAGCAGGCTGCCGGTTACCAGCGGTGATGTCCAGGGGCCTCCGGAGAGGTGAGTATATCAATATTTTTTATTTTAATTCTTTATTTTTTACATGGATATGGATCCCAGGGCCTGAAGGAGAGTTTCCTCTCCTTCAGATCCTGGGAACCATACACTGGGAACTTCCGATTCCGATTCCCGATACCACAAAAGTATCGGATCTCGGTATCGGAATTCCAATACCGCAAGTATCGGCCGATACCCGATACTTACGGTATCGGAATGCTCAACACTAGCCATAACCAAACTTGCTAGGGAAGGAGAAAACATTTGGCCCCCATCACCACACCTGTGCATTGCGAATAATATTCAGAATCAAATGAGAAGAAATTGTGGGTTAAAAGAAAAAAAGTAAGCTGTAAAATAAAATTGATTAAATCTTGTGAATATGAACTATATTTGTTTAAATGGAATTCCAATGCTGAAATTGCAACATCATGGGGGATACAGGTGTATAGGGAGACTATATCACAACTTAACCAGGTATAATCAGATTTCCACTGTTTGTGTGTGATAATGCCCAAGATGTCTTTGGTGTCCTTTATATACCCTGGTGTTCTTGAAACCAGTGGCTGTAGCAAAGAGTCAAGCCACTGGTCCAGAAATTCATTCAAAGACCTTATGCTGGAGAGTGGAGACTTTAGGTCTCTTTGGGGGAAAAGCAGCTTGCTTATGGATTTTGGGTAATCCATACAGGATGGGCATAACAGTATGGGGAACCTGCAAATAATCAGCCTGTTTGGTGGTTAAAACCCCCAGAGATACACCCTCCTCAATGATTTTATCAATTTTTTGTTTATACGCAATGGTGGGATCAGACATTAATTTTTTATACACATTTGTGTCAGAGAGTAACTTAATGATTTCATTCTTGTAGTCAAGGGAGTTCATAACAACAATTCCGCCCCCCTTGTCACTAGTTTTTATAACTATGTCCTTCATGTCCTTGATGTCTTGGATAGCTCGTCTCTGGTTTTTAGACAAATTATTTTTGACTGATGTATTTTGTTCATGAAAAAGTTTAAGATTGCGTTCCACTACTTCCTGGAATTTGTTCATACAATCTGCTCGTGATTGTATAGGATAGAAGAAAGGATTTTTAGTAATTAAACTTTCCGATTGATTAACAATTTTATCAGTTGCTATATCATGATCTTGTAACTCCTGCAAAATAAGAAGAGACATTTGTTCATGGAAATCTAGTGCATGAAAGTCATTTGCAACCACATATTTATTTACTATATGCTCCTCTTGATCAACTGAAAAAAAATGTTTTTTCATAGTCAAATTGCGGATGAATTTATTCATGTCCAAAATTGTTGAAAAAAGATTAAAGTCTTTGTCTGGTACAAAATTAAGGCCATAAGCCAACACCTGTAGTTGATCCTGTGAAAAAGATCTAGAGGACAGATTAACAACATTTTTACTTATCTCATCATGCCCTTCTTGCGGTGGGTATGCATACCGTAAAGGTTTTCTGTGCTTCCTCCCACCGCGCCTTTTAAGTTTTTTGGCTTATTTGGTTGTCTAGTAAGACATCAAGGACATGAAGGACATAGTTATAAAAACTAGTGACAAGGGGGGCGGAATTGTTGTTATGAACTCCCTTGACTACAAGAATGAAATCATTAAGTTACTCTCTGACACAAATGTGTATAAAAAATTAATGTCTGATCCCACCATTGCGTATAAACAAAAAATTGATAAAATCATTGAGGAGGGTGTATCTCTGGGGGTTTTAACCACCAAACAGGCTGATTATTTGCAGGTTCCCCATCCTGTTATGCCCATCCTGTATGGATTACCCAGAATCCATAAGCAAGCTGCTTTTCCCCAATGAGACCTATAGACTCCAGCATAGGGTCTTTGAATGAATTTCTGGGCCAGTGGCTTGACTCTTTGCTACAGCCACTGGTTTCAAGAACACCAGGGTATATAAAGGACACCAAAGACATCTTGGGCATTATCACACACAAACAGTGGAAATCTGATTATACCTGGTTAAGTTGTGATATAGTCTCCCCATACACCTGTATCCCCCATGATGTTGCAATTTTAGCATTGGAATTCCATTTAAACAAATATAGTTCATATTCACAAGATTTAATCAATTTTATTTTACAGGTTACTTTTTTTCTTTTAACCCACAATTTCTTCTCATTTGATTCTGAATATTATTTGCAATGCACAGGTGTGGCGATGGGGGCCAAGTTTTCTCCTTCCCTAGCAAATTTGGTTATGGCCCATTGGGAGTATTCACATTTATTTTCGACATCTAATCCGTTTTCTTCCTTTATCCATTGGTATGGCAGATACATCGACGATACGTTGATTATCTGGAAGGGCGATGTATCTGCCATACAAGACTTTGTTGGTTACATTAATAATAACAATTTCAATCTAAAATTTACTTATGTTCATACTATGTCTAAAATTTCCTTTTTGGACTTGGAATTAACAGGCGTTCCTGACAAATTGATTTCTACACGAACCTTTATAAAACCTACGGCGGGGAACGCTGTTCTTCATGCTAAAAGTAGCCATCCTAGACATACGGTCAAAGCTATCCCTGTGGGCGAATTCACCAGAATAAAATGCAATTGCAATAATAATAACGAACTGCATAAGGATTTAATTCAATCACGCAAAAAATTTTTGAAACGGGGCTACCCTAATTGGATGCTTGACAGAGCGGCACATGTAGTGGACCAAAAAGATCAAATGAGCCTCATCTCTTCTAGGGTAGATAGTGAGAATAACAAAAATAAAAATAACAACAGTATTTCTAATAAACCGTACGTTTGCTTGCAATTTAGTCCGCAAATTAATAAAATTAAAACTATAATCAATAAAGCCATACCCATTTTATTTGAAGATTCTATTATTGCTTCAATTTTAAATAATGGGTGTAATATCGTGGCTAGAAGAGCGCCCACATTGGGCAACATGCTATCTCCTAATCATTTCTCTTCTCAACATTATAATAGCACCTGGCTTCAATGCACAGGTTGCTATAAATGCAATACAACTAATTGCACTACGTGCAAACATTTGATTACCACCAAGTCTTTTGGCACAGAAGGCAATGACAATCAATATAGGATTCAAACCCTCATCAATTGTAATACACGATTTATAGTATACAAAATTGATTGCGTTTCTTGCGATAAGTCATATATTGGTTGTACCATCCGTAAATTAAAAAATCGCATATCGGAACATCTTTATGACATCAAATGTACCACCAACAACAGTCGTACTATTTCCTCTGCAGCTAGACATTTCATTGAATTTCATTCACGCAGTATTGATTCTTTGAGAGTCACAGGTATTGAAAAAATAAAATAACCCCCGCGAGGTGGTGATATCCATAGAGCTTTACTTACCAGAGAAGCATTCTGGATCTTCAACCTTGGTACAAGGTTCCCAAATGGGCTAAACAAAAGAAATGAATTAATGTTCCATTACTGACATGGTTATAAGCAGTGTTTAAAAATGTTTTTATTCTGCATTTTTATTTTTCATTTGTATATATTGTGTATTGTATGTTATTTCTGTGGCTACATATATATTTATATTTTTATTGTGTAGGACCCTCGGGTCACATGATATCTTGTTACTTTTTCATTGGTGTTTGATCCTTTATATACCGGATGTATTATTAAGTAGATCAGCTGTGACAAAGACCGCTGTGTCGAAACGCGTCGCTCACTTCACTACTGTCATGGTGTTGTCCCAGGAGTTACCTTCTATTTTAACATGTTGGATTAAAGTTTGCATATTTTATTAAGAAGCTGGAACATTTTTCTCTTCTTTTAGCAGAGTTAAGGACAGACTTTATAGTTGTGATGATTAGCGATGAGCAATCACTAAAGTGCTCGGAAGCTCATTACTCAAACTGAACAGTTCCAAATTTTGAGAAATGAGAATAATTGGAATCAATGGGAAATCTCAGCATTTTTCCAGCAGACGCTATAAAGAAGTCTGGGGGGCAATGAAAATCTTGAAATGGATGGGAAAACTGCTGAATGGAAGGAGAACAGGATGGGGAAGACTCTTGGAAGTATCTCTGATTCCCTGATCTGCTGAGAACAATGGTGTCACCCTTTTACTCCACCTTAAGGTCTGACAAAAAAACAATGAAATCGACAAAAATTGGAGTTTACAGGAAAAAAAATGTTAAGAAACATTCTTTCCTGTATAATGACTTTTATATAATGCAACATTTAAAAGGGATTTTTAAAACATAATAATTCAAGTAAATCAATTGAGATTTTTAGCAAAAATTTTGAACTTTCAATGTAATTTATGAAGGAACCAAGAACTGCCGAAAACAAGAAAAATCCCAGTGTCTACGAAAAAAAAGAGCCTTGAGGAAGAATGCTGTCAGTGTTCAAAATGCATCGGCATATTGATTCCTGCTCCCCGCATTATACCATGAATCTCTTGGATTTTTTATTGTTCCGAATAAAATATTTTTTGTATTTTTATAATTCTTGCCATAAACTGGAATTTTTCTTGTTTGTACTCTACACTCCACTTTTGTTCAGAACATCATTCCTTGCACGCTGGATAACAGGATACAGGATACGGTGAGCTGGTTAACTCAGACACACCCTGTACTGAACATAAAGGAGGGTGTGATACACATTCTGTTCAAATTGTCATGTAGTGGTTCTATTAGACTCATAAAGGCAATGCACTAAGTGCAAAGCCTTCCAGAAATTAGAAACAGGGCCATCCATACAACCCTGAAGGCATGAACTTTACAGTTTGGGTTCACCCATCTTTAATAAATGGTAAGATATGATGAGTATATTTTTGTGGTGATGTTGGCTAGGACAGTTTAGGGCATCTCTGGCTAGTATTATTAATGTTGCCATCCTTCACTTAGTAATTGTTGCCTTGTTTAACAGTTGTATAAGGCCATCTATTGCTGGTTTTGTTTTTCAAGGAGACTTGCTTTTTTGTGGAGACATATATGTTTGAGACAGCTACTCCGATCATCTCTATAATCTATTTCTGGGGTGGCTGTAGCTGACACTGTAGCTGGATTGCTAATATTGAGGGAATTCTTGTTTGGTATTGTTGGTGGGCATCTGTTTGGGCTTCAAGCCTGGCTGCATTATAAGGCCACTGCATGGCAATATTTTGCTGGTTGTGCATAAAGCATATCTCAAACGACCAGTTAACTCTGAACTATTAGCATATAGGAAAGAAAATTTGTGGTGTTATAAAGCCAAAGTTAAGTATGAGATCTCTCCAAAATTTCAAAGAGCAACAGACAATTGTCAACTATTCAAAGGAACTTGATTGGTGGGTGTTCTTAGCAAAAACAGAATTGGGCTTCTTTTTAACACGCTTGTTAATTACTTTCTTGAGGGCATACAGACTTTAATTTCAGTATTTGTAAATTACACTAAGATCTTTAAGATAATCAACACAAAAGAGAATTATTTAATATTAAAGAGGGATTTGCAGTATGTGGACTGGAGGCTTGGTCCGAGATATGGCATTTGAAGTATAATACAGCTTAATGTCAGGTTATTTACTTGGGCTGACGACACAAAATGTATAATTATGTACTAAACAGTAAAATACTTGTGTATATGGATGAAGAGCCAACACAACTTTAGTAACTAGTACCAGGCACTTAGCACCCAGATAAATAAAATCATTGGATGCATTAAAAGAGACATACAGTGCCTTTAAATGTATTCATACTCTGTGAACTTTTCAACAGTTTTTTTACACAACACCCAAAAACCGAAATGTTTTTTATTTGGATTTTTTGTGATATGCCAACACAAAGTAGCAAGTGTTTGTAAAATGTAGCAGAAACGATACACGGTTTTCTAAATATTTTAAAAATATAAATCTGAATATTATGATGCGCATTTGTACTCAGCCCCTTAAATCAATACTTTATAGGACCATCTTTTGCTGTAATTAGCTCAATAAGATTGGATAGTGAGCATCTGTAAACAGCAATTTTCAAGTCTTGCCCAGATTCTTAATGAAATTTAGGTGTTGACTTTGACTGGGCCATGCAAACACATTAATACATTTTGATCTAAACCATTCCATTGCAGCTATAGCAGTATGTTTAGGGCCATTGTCCTGCAATGTCAACATATGCCCTAGTCTCAAATATTTTGCAGCCTTTTACCCCTTCACACCCAACCAGGCCAAAATTTGCAATTTTTACCAATGTCAATTTACGTGGTAATAACTCTG
Organism: Ranitomeya variabilis; assembly: GCF_051348905.1. Lineage (NCBI taxonomy): Eukaryota > Metazoa > Chordata > Amphibia > Anura > Dendrobatidae > Ranitomeya > Ranitomeya variabilis. The sequence continues at coordinate 571,635,169 of NC_135234.1, read as the reverse complement.
GAACATTTCAACTTATCCCACTGATTCAAATATAGTCTTTTTTAGTCACATATTGTGCTTCACTAAAGGGGTAACATTTGTTCAATATGACATGTTTATTTGTGAAAAAATGGGAAATTTGGTGAAAATGTTGAAGATTTTTAAAGTTTCAAAAACTTTAATTTGAAACGGAGAGTTATGTCACCCCAAACAATTAATAAATTACATTTCCCACATATCTACTTTTACATTAGCACAATTTTTGAAACATAGTTGTTTTGTTAGGTAATGACAAGGGTTAAAAGTTGACTAGCGATTTCTCATTTTTGCAACAAAATTTACAAAACCATCTTTTTAGGGACCACATCATTTTTTGGGTGACTTTGATGGGTATATATGACAGAAAATACCAAAAAGTGACACCATTCTAAAAACTGCACCCCTCATGGTGCTCAAAACCACATTCAAGAAGATTATTCAACCTTTGGGTGCTTCACAGGAATTTTTGGAATGTGGAAGAAAAAAACAAACGTTTACTTTTTTTCACAAAAATTTCAATTTAGACCCAATTTTTTTTATTTTTACAAGGATAACAGGAGAAAATGGACCACAAAATTTGTTGAGCATTTTGTTCCTGAGCATGGCAGTAGCCCATATATGGGGAAAAATGACTGTTTGGGTGTACGGCAAGGCACAGAAGGTGAGGAGTGCCATTTGACTTTTTGAATGCAAAATTTACTGAAATCAGTAGTGGATGACATGTCGCATTTGGAGAGCCCCTAATGTGCTTGAACAGGGAAAACCACTCACAAGTGACCCCATTTTGAACTCTAGACCTCTTATTGAAGTTATCTAGATGTGTGGTGAGCACCTTAAACCTCCAAGTGCTTCACAGAAGTTTATAACATTGAGCAGTAAAAATAAAAAATATATATTTTTCCCACAAAAATGTTCATTTAGCCCCAAATTTTGTATTTTCACAAGGGTAACAGGAGATTTTGAACCAATCACTTTGTTTTGTAATGTATCCTGAGTTCGCAGATACCCAATATATGGAGGAAAACTACTGTTTGGGTAAACAGCATGGCTCTGAAGGGAAGGAGCGTCATTTGACTTTTTGAATGCAAAATTTGCTGGAAGCATTAGCAGACTCCATGTCGCATTTGGAGAGCCCCTAATGTGCCTGAACACTGTACACCCCCCCCCCCACAAGTGACCCCATTTTGGAAACAAGACCACTAAACGAACTTATCTAGATGTATGGAAAGCACTTTGCACTCCTAGGTGCTTCACAGAAGTTTATAACGTTGAGCTGTTAAAATAAGAAAACATTTTGTTTCCCACAAAAATGTTCATTTAGCCCAAATTTTGCATTTTCATAAGGGTAACAGGAGAAATTGCACCATATATTTGTTGTGTAATGTCTCCTCAGTAGGCAGATACCCAATATGTGGGGGAAACCTAAACTGTTTGGGCTTACAGCAGGGCTCAGAAGGGAAGGAGTAACATTTGACTTTTTGAATGCAAAAGTTGATGAAAAAGTTAGAGGATGCCCTGTTTCATTTGGAGAGCCTCTGATGTACTTAAACAGTGGAAACCCCCCAAAACTGACCCAATGTTGGAAACTGGACCCTTCAAGGAAGTTAACTAGATGTGTGATGAGCGAATAGAACCCCAGGTGCTTCACAAAAGGTTATTACATTGAGCAGTGAAAATAAAAAATCACTTTATTTCCCACAAAAAATTTTTTCACAAGGGTAACAAGGAGCAATTGGACCCCTAAATTTGTTTTGCAATTTATCCCAAGTATGCCAATACCTCATTTGTGGGTAAAAATACTGTTTAGGTGCACGGCAGGGCTTGGAAAGGAAGGAGTGCCATTTGACTTTTGAAGGTCAAAATTGGCGGGAATCATTAGTGGATGCCATGTCACATATGGAGTGCCCCTGATGTGCCTAAGCAGTAGAAACCACCCAAAAGGGACTCCAATTTGGAAACTAGAGCCCTCAAAGAATGTATCTAGATTTGTAGTATGCACCTTAAACCCCTAGGTGCTTCATAGTGGCTATTACATAGAGTCATAAAAATATATAAAAATCACATTTTTCTCACAAAAATGTTTTAGCCCCAAATTTTTATTTTCACAATGGTAGCAAGAGAAAATTTACCCCATTATCTCTTGTACATTTTCTTCTGAGTATTGAGGTACCCCATATGTGGGAGTAAACTACTGTTTGAGCACATGGCAGTTGCTCAGAAAGGAAGAAGTGATGTTTTGAAATGCAGACTTTGATAGAATGGTCTGGTGGTGCTTCACACAATCTTACAATGTTGATATGTAAAACTGAGAAAAAAATGTGTTCCCACAAATATGTATGTTCTAACCCCATTTTTTCATTTTCACAAGGATAGCTGGAGAAAATGGAACCAAAAATTTGTTGTAAAATTTCTCCTGACAAAATCCATAAACATATGTGGTTAAAAACTACTTCTGAGTCACAGTGCAAAGCTTAGATGAGAAGAAATGCCATATTGGAGTTCAGATGTTGCTGGGATGGTTTGAAGGTGCCATGTCACTTTGGCAGAGCCCCTGAGATGTTATAACAGCATAATCCCCCATAAGTGACCCCATTTTATAAACTAGACCAATTAATTAATCTAGGGGTGCAGTGATCATATTGACACCACAGGTGGGTCACAGAATTTCATATCATTGCTCAGTGAAAAATTAATTACATTTTTACCACAAACATTTTGTTTTAGCCCCAGATTTTACATTTTCACACTTTGAAATGGGTAAAAAAATGCACAAAAAATTGTACCACAATTTCGGCTGAATGTATAAATACCCTATAAGTGTCAGTACAGTACTGCTTGGCCATATAGCGAGACTCGGGAGGGACAGGGAACTATTTGCCTCCTGGAGCACAGATTTTCCTAGAATAGATTATAAGCTCAATATACAGAGCTCCTAAGTGCTAGGAAAGCAGAATATCCCCTCAAGTGATCCAAATTTGGAAATTATATTCCTTTATCAATTTATCTACAGGTGTAGTGATAACAAGCAGCAGTGGATATTGCTGAGTAAAAATTTAAAACTGCCATTGTAGTGCCCAATACGTTGTAGTCACCATTACGTTGCAGCACATGCTTCTGGAGAAACGCACCTGTAAATTAGTCAGGCTCTCATCACTATTGAAAGCCAAACATGTGGACTTTAAGTGTGGCTTAAGCACACTGAGGCTCAGAAGAGCATTTGGGTTTGTGAGCACTGAATTTGTTAAATTTCTTTTGGGGGGCGAGGATCCATTTCACTTTTCCAGAGCCTCCTATATTTCCATTAACAGAATATGGACTTGAGTGGGAACTTGTTTTTTTGTGGAATGATATGAAGCTTTTACATTTTACATAATGTTTAGGATCACATTTATCCTGTGCTCTATGCTGAGCTTTTACTTTGGGGCTTCCATCTACTTCTCCAAGTGACGGTATTCACATGAAACCCCCCAGAGATCCATTCACAATAATTGGGCAGCAAAATTACTTTAGACTCTGTTTGGCTTTGTTTCTCTTTTCAGAGGTGCACAAGACTGTGGTCGACTGTGCTTATATGCACGCGTAAAAAGACGGACACCCTTGGGTCATAGGCCAGACAGCTACCACAGTGCCTCTATCTGCCTCAATATAGGGAATCTTCCATTAGGGGGTTCCACGTGCCTCACATATTTCAAAGATTAACACAAAGATTAACACAGAAACCCTGGTGTAAACCCTCAGCACAGAGAGCCTTACTGCGATCTTTGGGAGACATAATGAAAAAATCAGTACTAGGTCAAGAATTGATTCTGTTTATTTTTATGCCATTCCGTGTGCAGTATGAGTGATTAGACAACTTTATTCTTTGGTTCCGTGTTATTATAGTGATACCAGATTTATTTCAAGTTTTTTTCTGTTTCTTTTCTGTTTGGCTGCTGTCACACACTAAAAGATGTTTTTTATTGTAAAAACAAATTTTTGTATCCTCATATTCCGACAGCTATAAATTTCTATATTTTGTCTGACAGAGTCATGTGAGGACTTGTTTTTTGCAGATGAGTTGACGTTTTCATTCGTATAATTTTCAATCGCATGACTTTTTTGATCGCTTTCTATTCTGCTTTTTGGGAGGCAGAATGAATAAAAAACAATTATTCAGGAATTGTTTTTTTTCTTTTTCTTTGTGCCGCTCTGCGTTTGGTAAAATTCATGAGGCAGCTTTATTATTCGGATCAGTACGATATCACATTTATATTTTTTTTATGTTTTGGCCCTATTACACAATAAAAAAAAATATATTTTTGCATTGCTTTATTCTGAGTGCTATTTTTCCGCTGATGGAAATATTTTGGCAGCTTGTTTTTTGCGGGACAACATGGCATTTTCAAAAATAGCATTTTTATCTACTGTATATACCTCTTTTTGATCAATTTTTTTTCCACTTTTTGCTTGGCAGTATGGTGATGTTGAAGAATTGTTTTTTGCCTCGTTTTTATGTTTTTATTTTTTAACGGTGTTCACTGAAGGGGTTGACTAGTGGGACAGTTTTATATGTAGGGTTGTTCCGGACTCGGCAATATTAAATATGCGTACTTTTTATGTTTATTTTTTTTCATAAAAATATTTATTTATGGGTACAATATACAGGTGCTTCTCACAAAATTAGAATATTATCAAAAAGTTAATTCATTTCAGTTCTTCAATACAAAAAGAGAAACTCATATATTATGTAGAGTGGTTTATTTCAAGTGTTTATCTCTTTTAGTGTTGATGACAATGGCATATAGCAAATGAAAACCCAAAAGTCATTATCTCAGTAAATTAGAATACTTTGTAGCATCAGCTTGAAAAATTATTTTAAAATCTGATATGTTGGCCTACTGAAATGTATGTTCACTAAATGCACGCAATACTTGGTCGAGGCTCCTTTTGCATCAATTACTGCATCAATGCGGCGTGGCATGGAGGCGATCAGCCTGTGGAATCAGCCTGTATAATATATAAAGTATTTTTTTTTTGTATATTTCTAAAAAATTTTTTACTCCTTTCTACTTTTTTGCTTAGTCTTACTTTATAAGGGTTTATCAAAAAATCTACCTCATCATCAATGATGATCTAATGAGTAAGTGCTTTTTGAACTTATATCCACTTTACTACACACATTTATTTTTTGCTTATGTAATGTAGACAGTGCAGGTGAATGTTATATATATTTTTTACCAAGTATCTATACTACTTATCTAACAGGTCCACACAGAACCTGTTGTATTCACCAGCAGCATTCTACAGCAAGCAATTGTCTCTTCACCAGCAACTGCCTGTAGCGCCAGTGTTTCCCTTTTTATCTTTAGAATATATATACAGTACTTTATCGGTCAGGAAGTACTTCCTGATCATGCAGTATATATACTGCAAATGCCAGGAATGGGTAAACAGATTTTCCAGCAGCATTGCCATCTTCCCATCAACTGTGACCTGCTTCCTTGTCCTGGCTGAACAAAAGAATCCCCACAACATGATTCTGTCACCACCATGTTTGATAGTGGGGATGGTGTTTTCAGGGTGATGCGCATTGTTAAGTTTCCACCACACATAGTATTTTCCATTTAGCCCAAAAAGTTAAACTTTTGTCTCATCTGACCAGAGCACCTTAGTTCACATGTTAGCTGTGTCCCTGCATAGCTTTTTGTAATCTACAAATGGGACTTCTTTTGGCTTTCTTTCAAAAATGGCATTCTTCTTGCAACTCTTTAATGAAGGCCACATTTGTGGAGTAGAGGACTAATTGTTGTCCTGTGGACAGACTCAACCACCTGAGCATTAGATTTCCTCCACGGGTCTCATGGCTGCTTCCTTAATTAGTGCTTTCCTTCCTTGAGAATGAGATGTAAGATGTAAGTTTAGTTGGACTGCCATGTCTTGGTAGGTTTACAGTTGTGCCATACTGATAGATAGATTGAGCAGTGCTCCATAAGATATTCAAGCTTAGGCTACTTTTTTATGACCTAAATCTGCTTTACTCTTCGCCACATTTTTAACCGTAACCTGTGTGGTGTGTTCCTTGGTTTTCGTAATGCTGTTTGAAAGCTAATATTCTCAAGTAAAGCTCTGAGGTCTTCACAGAACAGCTGTAGTTATACTGAGAATAAATTACTAGCAAGTGGACTCAGTTTAGTTACTATGTTACTTCTATGGGCAATTGGTATCTCAGGATTTCATTTAGGAATATCAGACTACAGAGGACTGAACATAAATACACGCCACAATTGACAGATTTATATTTTTTAAATAATTAGAAAACCATGTATAATTTCCTTTACACTTTGCAAATGCTCACACTCGCATTAAATCCAAATAAAATATATGTTTGTGGATGTAATGTGAAAAAATGTGGAAACCTTAAAAGGGTATAAAGGCTTCCCCACAATGCCCTGCAGCTATGACATCTAGCAGATTATCATACCTTATAAAGTGGTGGTCAGTATGTTGGTAATCACAGGTCAGCAGTTCTTGAAGCACAATTTGTATTAGAGAGTCATTTTCCGTCTCTAGTCACTGGGTTAATCTCTTTTCTGCAGTGTGCAAGCTCTTATGGTCAGCTGGACTCTCCCTCTCTTCTGTAGAGTGTAAACTCATGATCACTGGGGTCTTCTCTCTCATTTGCAAAATGTATGTTCTTATGATGAGTGTAGGTCCTCTCTCTCCGTTTGTTATGTAGTGTTTACGCTCTTATAGTCAGTGAAGTTACTCTCACCCAGATGTATTTTCCAAACAATTATAAACTTTCCTATTATTGAGATTCGCTTGAATTTATTCAGCACAAATCGAATCATATGGGTAAATTTGGTAAAGCTGGCAAATTTGAATTTCAAAAGGTCCACTCATATCTTTCTGAGAGAACAGTGAAATGATTCATGTTTGATATTACAAACTAGACATGACACAATCAATATATGAACAAAACAATGTAGCAGCACACTGTAAGCATGGAAATGTCTGAAAACATTGAAAATATGAAATTTTAACTGCATTACAGTTATATAGGTACATAGGTTGAAAAATAACCTAAGTCCATCAAGTTCAACCTTTCTCCACCAATTATACATTTTATTACTACATTATCTATAACCCACAATGTTATGTGTATTGAGGAAATCATCCGACCCTTTTTTAAAACCTTGTAAAATAACCTTCGGCACTGAAGATATGACAAAAATAAACTTTTCAAGAGATTTTATTAGTGAATTCACTGACCATGAATATAGACAAAAAGAAATCCAATGTTTTGTCCTGTACCCTTTATCAAGGATAACTGCAAATCATACAATAACTGAACATAAATCACACAATAGCGGTATCTGATAAATCACCCAAACCATAAGAAAAGCATAAGAAAAAAAGAAAAACATAAGATATATTGACCAATCTGTTCAGCAATTAAATTTGATGCCTATATATATTTGTTAACCAGGACAACATTGAAAAAGCCTCCTCTCCAAGCTGTAAGAGGAGCATATCAATTGGTAATCTGGTAGTTAAAACAACATAGAGATATCATTGTTAAAATTCCTGGAAAAAGCACAGAATTGATAGAAAAAAGAAAAGCTGTCTATAGAACCATAGTGCCAATCATAAGTTTTCACAAAGTGATATGTGACAAAACTGGGAAGGACAATGCCGTGACAAAGCAGTTTATGTCAATTTGACATGTTACCTATCTATGGGTCCATCGGTGCACAAGGTATTTATCACAATGAGGTATGGAGTGAGACGCAGAAGTACCGCAGTCAGCTTAAGAAGTCAGAGGAGGAATCACTTCCGGGTGCAGGAAAGGGCAGTGCAGAAGTGCGCATGCGTGAACGGCAATAATTCCAGAAGTGTCACAAGGTGGAACAGAAAGAAGACATAAGACATATGCAGTAGAAAAAACAAAGTAATGATTGTGTCGGAATGAGAAAACGAATGTTCAAAGACACAAAGGACTGTGTTAAAAATGGGAGAAAGAAAGGGGGAGAAGAAAAGGGGGGAAAAGAGAGGAAGAAATCTCCCATGCTAAATCCATCCTACAAATGTAACGGACTGATAGGATCCAACACTAATTAAAAAGGGCCATAGGCTGATGGGAGGAGTGTTCTGTCAGAAAGGAAGCAGTCAAACCTCCAAGAGCGCACTACAAAAATCTAAAAACTAAACAGCATCTCAGAACAGAATAAAGCAAGTGTTAATGGGTGCTAGCCGCTATTGCTGCACAATATACAAATAAAAGAATATAGCAGCACTCTGTAAGTGCTAAGATGTATGCAAACATTGAATATATGAAATTTGAACTGCATTACTGCTATATAGATTACACTTATAAAAGTGAAGGCACTTAGTGTATAAATTGGCCAATTCAATTGAGCCCCCCAGCCGTGCCGACAATGTGTACCATCAAATAATTTTATGCGCTAAGTACCTTAATTTTTATAAAAAATATTTTATATAGCAGTAATGCTGTTCAAATTTCATATATTCAATGTTTACATGCATTTTAGCACTTACACTGTGCTGCTGTATTCTTTTGTTTGTATATTTTGTAGTGATAGCAGCTTGCACCTGTTCACAATTGCTTTATTCTGTTCAGAGGTGCTGGTCAGTTTTTTGTACGACACAGTCAATAGTCACAACAAAAATCAGTTTTAGCAGATGATTCTTCTTGACATTTATTTTTTCTACAAAAATAGACATGTTTACTTTGGCAGAATGCTGCCATATGAGCTTCATTTTATTCATCTTCTAGGAGAACTGCCAATTCTATGCTGCTGAATTAATAGCAGATTTACTCTTCTAGTTTCCATATTTTTGTCTAATTGAATGCATAAAGCTGTGAGAAATGGTTTAAATTCTGGACCATTTATCAACAATTGTTTAGTGACTTTCAGATTAGACAGTTATGTCATGATTATAACAGGTCTTGTAGTAGAGGAGTAGATGAGTAACTCCTGAACCACAGCCTCTTGACAGCTTCCAATGCTATTCAGACTTTGAGTGTTGCAAATATTAGTTGATTGCAGAATAGAATACCGCATGCCTTTATGCTCCAACCAACAGCTGCCTGGAAATTCTGTGTTTTAATTATGTTTGCCAGATAGTAATATCTCTTCGAACAATGGTAATTAAATTATTTTTTAATATACAATTCTTTATGATAACACAGTTGGGTGAACAGTTGGCTTTCAATTTATGACTTGTGCATAATGTTGCTTTTATATTTTCAATCACAAAAATATTTAATGTCTAAAAAATACTGATTGAATAACCTTTCAACAAAAACGGAACCAGAGTGTCACAGGTTTCTTCTCTGGTATCACACAATCAACAGAGCAAGAGAATAGTGAACAATCCCAAGACCTTTATTTAGGCAAAAGTACGAAATGTCCATATACGATCCACCACACAAAGGATAAAATTTTCCAGAACACGAATGCAGTTCAGTTACAGGATAAAAGTCCAACAATACAGCAGAGAGGATAGCATAGTCCATATACTCTTCTTTCTCTCTGATATCCTCTTCACATCATTCCACACCAGACTGATCGGTGTCTCACCTCCCTGATATTTTCAAGTCTCCTTCCTCATTCACAGGTCAGGAGGGGGAAGGTCTCAGGGGCTCATTGTTTCAACAAGCTAGGTCAACATGTCATTAGCATATTAGCAAACAACAATATTCACTGACCCTGTGGAGAGATAACAATACAGAACTGTGAAGAGAATATCAGATGGCAAATAACAACTCATCCTACAAGAGAACACCATGAAAATAAGTAAAATAGAAATATACACAAAAATGATACCCACATAGCATATCACACCATCACACAGAGTGACTATCGATCACACAAAAAAATACCAGAACATTTGAATGAAAATATAAAAGGGGGCAAAATACAAAAAACAAGTTTTATTATTAAAAAAATTAAACAACTAATGATCTAAAATTACACAAAACAGAAATATATACAGTTGTGTGAAAAAGTGTTTGTCCCCTTTCTGATTTCCTAATTTTTTGCATGATAGGTACACTTAAATGTTTCAGATCACCAAACAAATTTACATATTAGACAAAGACAACACAAGTAAATCACAAAATGCTCAGCGTATGCACTTGGTCTAACACAACAATTTCAAGTTACAAGACGGGAATGGTCCGCATGATCACAAATTACTAAAATGATGATTTTTTTTACTGTGTCTTATTATATATTTTTTTAACAGCCTGAAAAATATGTCAGTACACTGTGTTATTAAATGGGCTATAATTGTTACTGGGATACCATCTCTTTCAATGGTTAAATCACTTTGACATTACTTAGGCCATGTTTGCATTAACCCCTTGATGACATATGCTGCACATTTACTGCACAAGCCAGAAGCGTGTGTATGGAGCGAACTTATAGGGTGAGCTTGTCTCATATTTAGCAAGTGATGGCTGCGTGTTACAGCCAGGACCTGCCTCTAAGGGCTCATACTCATCTATGTTTAAAACGGACGAGTGTAATCCAAAACAAATTGGATTGCACTCTGACTAATGTTAGTGAATAATTATGTTCATCTGTGATTTTTTTTCTCAGCTCAGATCGGACTGAGAAAAAATTGTAACGTGCTGTGAGTGGCTGCGCATATCAGACAATACTTGCCAAATCAAGTCAATGGTGTGAGAAAAAAATTGCACAGAATATGCATTTGCTGTCCAATTTTTACACACTCATTTCATAGGAAACCCAACATTTCATCAGCCAAGTACAGTAAATTCACAGCAAGACCCATCAGAATTGGATAGATACAGTGCCTTGCGAAAGTATTCCGCCCTCTGGAACTTTTCAACCTTTTCCCACATATCATGCTTCAAACATAAAGATACCAAATGTAAATTTTTGATGAAGAATCAACAACAAGTGGAACACAATTGTGAAGTTGAACGAAATGTATTGGTTATTTTACATTTTTGTGGAAATGCAAAAACTGAAAAGAGGGGCGTGCAATTTTATTCGGCCCCTTTATTTTCAGTGTAGCAAACTCACTCCAGAAGTTCATTGTAGATCTCTGAATGATCCAATGTTTTCCTAAATGCCTAATGATGATAAATATAATCCACCTGTGTGTAATCAAGTCTCCGTATAAATGCACATGCTCTGTGATAGTCTCAGGGTTCTGTTTGAAGCACAGAGAGCATCATGAAGACCAAGGAACACAACAGGCAGGTCCGTGATACTGTTGTGGAGAATTTTAAAGCTGGATATGGATACAAAATGATTTCCAAAACTTTTAACATCCCAAGGAGCGATCATATTGAAATGGAAGGAGTATCATACCACTGCAAATCTACCAAGACCTGGCCGTCCCTCTAAACTTTCATCTCAAACAAGGAGAAGACTGATCAGAGATGCAGCCAAGAGGCCATTGATCACTCTGGATGAACTGCAGAGATCTACAGCTGAGGTGGGACAGTCTGTCCATAGGACAACAATCAGTTGTACACTGCACAAATCTGGCCTTTATGGAAGAGTGGCAAGAAGAAAGCCATTTCTCAAAGATATCCATAAAAAGTGTCACTTAAAGTTTGCAACAAGCCACCTTGGAGACACACTAAACATGTGGAAGGAGGTGCTCTGGTCAGATGAAGCCAAAATTGAACTTTTTGGCAATAATGCCAAATGATATGTTTAGCGTAAAGGCAACACAGCTCATCTCCCTGAACACACCATCCCCACTGTCAAACATGGTGGTGGCAGCATCATGGTTTGGGCCTGATTTTCTTCAGCAGGGACAGAAAGATGGTTAAAATTGATGGGAAGATGGATGGAGCCAAATACAGAACCATTCTTGAAGAAAACCTGTTGGAGTCTGCAAAAGACCTGAGACTGGGATGGAGATTTGTCTTCCAACAAGACAATGATCCCAAACATAATGCAAAATCTACAATGGAATGGTTCACAAATAAACATATCCAGGTGTTAGAATGGCCATGTCAAAGTCCAGGCCTCAATCCAATCGCGAATCTGTGAAAAGAGCTGAAAACTGCTGTTCACAAATGATCTCCATCAAACCTCACTGAGCTCGAGCTGTTTGCCAAGGAAGAATGGGCAAGAATTTCAGTCTCTTGACATACAGAACTGATAGAGACATACCCCAAGCGACTTGCAGCTGTAATCGCAGCAAAAGGTGGCGCAACACAGTATTAAGTTAAAGGGGCCAAATAATATTGCACGCCCCACTTTTCAGTTTTTTAATTTCCACAAAAATTTTAAATATCCAATAAATTTCGTTCAGCTTCTCAATTGTGTTCCACTTGTTGATTCTTCACCAAAAATTTACATTTGGTATCTTTATGTTTGAAGCATGTTATGTGGGAAAAGGTATATACCTGGAATAGATAGAAAGATGTCAGTTACATAAAATTAGTGCTGTGAGTGTATAGTTTAAAGTACATGTATTTAGTTAAAAACTATATAAATAAAATAAGAAACCTGCATGGGGTCCCCTTAATATTTATTAACCAGCTGAGGGAAAGCCAACAGCTGGGGACTGATGCTTATACCCTTGGAAGGGGTTTTTATACATGGGGTTTCCTAGGCTATTAATATCAGCTCACAGCTGTCTACTTTGCCTTTCCTGTATATTAATAAAGGCATGACAAAAAATTATAACTTGGGGTCCCCTCTATAATTTAAAAATGCAAAGGCTAGGGTGTCAGCTGCAGACTGATAGTAATAGCCTAGGAAGAGACAATGGATATTGGCTGCCTCCCAGACTAAGAACATCAGCCCTCAGCCATCCCAGAAATGGCACAACCATTAGGCCTTTGTTTCTTCCCACTTGCCCTAGTGCAGGGGTAAGTGGAGTAATAGTATTGGAGTTGATGTCAGCTTTGTAATGTAGACATCTGTTTATAAGACTCCCCAATTACTAGCTCCATAGTCAAATGTAATAAAGACATAGACAGAGTAAAATTGTTTATTTAAAAAAAAGCCACACAGAGTCCTTTATTTGAAATAAATACACCCTAATCCTCTTTTATGCATTTATTATTATATAAATAAAGAATTAATAAAACACCATATTCCTCACCTGTCCACAGATAATCCCTATTTGATGCTGTCCCACAAAGAACTCCAACTCCGCTACATCCGGGTGGTTTGTTGAGTGGTGGCATGTTACTACCACTCAGCAAGCCAACCTGAACACTGAGACAGGATGGCGATTACATTCCTGCAGTGTTTAGTGCTGACATGAGTAAGACTACTGGAGTTCATAGCCGATGAACACGGTCACCTTACTGATGTTACCGCTACTAAATTCTCATGATGGTAGTGATGTCATCAGTAAGAAATGACAAAGAGAATTACTGTATGTAAAAGTTGATGCCATACGGATGCCACATGAGAAAAATCACATGACACTCGCATTACACTCTCCCTAACAAAATCAGACCAAATTTTTTTACGCTAATGAGTATGAGCCCAAACCTGTTAACAAGCATGAGTGTGCATCATTCTATGTGCCCATCGGTGCTCCGGTGACGTGATCTTGGGTAGCTGTTGGGATGCTATGACAGCCGAGGGTCTGCTGAAGGCCACAATGCTTGTTATTATGGAACTCCTTTGAAACCTAGCCTGTGGCCTGGCTTCAAATGCAGTATATAGCACAAGTGATCAGATGATCACAGCTTCAAGTTCCTTAAGGGGACTATTAAGAACAGTGAAAAGTGGAAAAACATGTATTAAAAAATATGAAAATAATAAAAAAAACATAAGTTCAAATCACCTACTTTTCCTCCAAAAAAAATAAATAATTTTTTTTAACAAACAACATATGTTGTTTCGCCATTTTTTAACTCTTCTTCCTAACCCTGAAGAAGGAATCCGTGTTTATTCCGAAACGCGTTGGTTTTTTGGCTCCTACAGTGCTCTGTACCTTCAAACTAGGGCACCACGTGACGTACTGGTCACGTGACCCAAATACACCGAAGGTCCTGTCAGCTGCAACGTTATTGAGCGCTCACTTCATATCTACTTCTCACTGCACGGGTGGCTGTCACCGGCCGGGACAGCACGCCGAAGGGATCACTACCTCTGCATATCGTTGCTCACCAACAAGGAAAGTAAATCATCTATCGCAACTTGGATAAGGGCACCAGTGTCTTCGTTACCGGCGTGCTTCAGCTTCAAAGGTCTGCACGCTGAACAGTATGTAACACATCCTTTTTTCTTTTGGTTACTATCACGCGCAATTTTAAATGTAGTTTCGCAATCCTGTACAAAGTGTAGCTGTTCCACTAAGTTCCAAATCTTCTTGCTCACCATTCCATGTAATTATTCTTGTTCTTAGAGTTGGAAGTTCCTGGTAGAATCACATACGGATTATTATACAGTTTTACTAAGGATCATCTTATTATCTTCAACATCGCCTCCCCTCTTGATAGGTAATTAATTATGTTTTTTTGTATATGCATATCTTAGCGCAGGTATATATATATATATATATTTTTAATATATATTATATTTTCTGTAATTATTAGATCATTTCTTCGCCCTTTGTGGTTTAGGGGCTATACCAGCTGCTTTTTTATGCTTCCCCCTCCTTTTCATTAGCGCCGCTACACCACCCGATTAAATTTATTATGGAACTCCTTTGAAACCTAGCCTGTGGCCTGGCTTCAAATGCAGTATATAGCACAAGTGATCAGATGATCACAGCTTCAAGTTCCTTAAGGGGACTATTAAGAACAGTGAAAAGTGGAAAAACATGTATTAAAAAATATGAAAATAATAAAAAAAACATAAGTTCAAATCACCTACTTTTCCTCCAATAAAAATAAATAATTTTTTTTAACAAACAACATATGTTGTTTCGCCATTTTTTAACTCTTCTTCCTAACCAGCCTTTCTTTGGCTGTATTCAGCACCAAGTTTTCCTTGGTCCTGCTCTGTGCACGTATATTGCCAAATAAGCACCTTGAGCTGCATAAACAGCAGCTGGATTTGTCGCTATGACTGACAGTCCGGAGGGTAGTCCACTCATGGCTCCTAACTCCTCATAAAAACTGCGGAGGCTTGAGGTTGTCTCCTTGGCCTCATCCTCCATGTGAGCCCTCAAACATGAGGGAACTAAGGCTCTCGTGATGGATGCCTCCCGTGCTTCCATTCTGGGCTGCACTGCTGTCGACGGTTCCATCTTCACCCAGGAAAACCGCCAATGTATATCATACCTGTGGTCCATCTTCCTTGAGAAACTGGACCCACTCTCCAGGCTGTAAGCTCCAGGAATGAGAGGGGAAAGGACTTTGTAGGATGGAATGGGAATTCCTGTAGACCATGTGCTTGGTTCATTCCTCCTCTACTAGCCTCGACCCATCAAAGAACAGCACCATTCCACACATCAAGTGCCTAGCCAGACCTTCATTCTCAAGACCATCCTACTGGGCACACACCTCTTCCTCCCTCCCCTTCTTGCCTTGGATCACGTCCATGATCCACCATTCTTTGGTGCTTTCTCAGGGGTACGGACTGTTTTAGGAGTTGGTGGAAAACCCACAGGTGTTTGAGTCTGAAAACAAACAATGAAAAATAGAGCAAAAATTATCCCAACAAAAGTATATCAAAGCTCATTTAAAACAGATTACAATACAGTAAAAAGTACCACAAACCACATAAGAGACAAAGTGGATAGTTGAATTACACAGGTGTAAAGCAGGGGGTCCCCACTTAATATAGTATATAGTAGATGGGCAAGATCAAAAAATAGCATCAAGTCTCATAAAGTGCCAGTGTCCATAAAGATATTGTTGCCAAAATACTAACTGTTAAGAAACATGTGTAAAATATCTAGATAAGAGAAGTATATGCCACTCATTTAATAATTAGGTGTATACCGCTGTAAGGGAGCAAAAAGATGCTGATTTACTAATTACTGTAGTTTAGAGGGCTTTTCGATGGTTTAACTCAAGCACCAGAAATAACACCAGTAAACCTTATTTAGCTCTTTCTATTAATTCTAAAATAATTCCACAGCATAATATTCTGTTTTGTATAATAATGTATTCATCAACAAAATGTACCTGCACAAAACATTTCTGGGAAATGTTATGGTTAAATGAGAACAAAATGAGGACATAATAGCTGTTTTCTGACATTTCCATCTTCTTTATAAATTCATTTTTACATTCCATCTTCTCTACATACAACAAGTATAAATTAGGTATCATTTTCAGTTACATACAAATTACTATGATATATAAATCAACATGCAAGCAAAAAAAAACCAGCATCTAGTGATTAAAAATAATTGTTTTTCCTTGTCTGCCATACTAAAAATGTCCACATGCAAAACTGAACAATTTGTTGTAAAAGAGAATAATGCATTGAAGATAATAGTGCCTTTCCTAACAAAAAGGAGCTTATCCATTCTATTACTCAGAGATATATACAGCTTTGTTGTACATATTTAGAGAAGAACTAAGGTTTCAATTCAAATTGCTTTGGATATTTTCATTCAGTCACATAATTATATTGAAAACAAATTTTAAATAGTGTTGAGCAATACCTTCCGATACTTGAAAGTATCGGTATCGGATTGTATCGGGCGATATCCGAAAATATCGGATATCGCCGATACCGATACCCGATACCAATACAAGTCAATGGGACACAAGTATCGGAAGGTATCCTGGATGGTTCCCAGGGTCTGAAGGAGAGGAAACTCTCCTTCAGGCCCTGGGATCCATATTCATGTGTAAAATAAAGAATAAAAATAAAAAATAGGGATATACTCACCCTCTGACGTGCCCTGGTTGTAACCGCTGCAACCGGCAGCCTCCGTTCCTAAGAATGAGCGAGTGAAGGACCTTCGATGACGTCACGGCTTGTGATTGGTTGCATGAGCGGTCACATGAGCGGTCACGTGACCAATCACAAGCCGTGACATCATCGAAGGTCCTTGACTCCCTGCATTCTTAGGAACGGAGGCAGACGCTTGGACCGGTGAGAGCCGGGGCCGCCGGAGCGGTGAGTATATCCATATTTTTATTTTTATTCTTTATTTTTTACATGAATATGGATCCCAGGGCCTGAAGGAGAGTCTCCTCTCCTCCAGACCCTTGGAACCATACACTGGGAACTTCCGATTCCGATATCACAAAAATATCGGAACTCGGTATCGGAATTCCGATACCGCAAATATCGTCCGATACCCGATACTTGTGGTATCGGAATGCTCAACACTAATTTTAAATTTTAAATTGAAGAAACCAACAATACTCTTCTCCTCAAATCCAAAACAAAGATTGTAGAAAACAAATACATTCCTGAGGAAGAGATCTTTCATGACCTGGAAACACGTTGACTCTTAAACCTGGATTTAGGGTTTATTTGCAGGATAAAGAGTCAAGGCGTTTTGAGGTCACGTAGGACCTCTTCATCAGGACAAAAACCTTTGCTTTTTGTTCTGATGAAGAGGTCCTGCGTGACTTCGAAATGCTATGACTCTTAAACCAGCAAATAAATCCTTCCAGAGGTTTTTGTCCTGATGAAGAGGTCTTGCGTGACCTTGAAACGTGTTGACTCTTAAACCTGCAAATAAATTTCTTCCAAGTATATTTCATTTTAGATCCTTTATAAGCAGCGCTTTGTATGACACCTTATTCCCGTCTCTATTTCCAAGTTGGTACTTCTGCAACCGGTGTCCAGCAGCAGCTGATATACATGTTTTTCATGTTGCTTTGTGCAAACATATCAGGTGAGTTATTTTCATTTATTTCAATCCTGATATATCGGATAAGATCCTTTTGCACTTTATTGTTCTCCAGTTCTTTCTGTCTATCGACATGATGTCATATGAATCAGTGGAACTGTCAGGAGGAGCGGTCCGTGATCACTTTGAATTGGAACACATTGTTGTAGGTAATTACCTTCTGATAAGTTCTTAACTGCATAGAAAAAAGTCCCTGATAACCAATTTAAAATGGATATTACATGTCAATTTGCTGCTGTATGTAATGGTGTCACATTACACCAACAGGTCTGTAATCCTGCATATGTTGCACAAAATTGTTCTAAAGACTGTTTTCTTGAGTAGGGGAGTAGGGATTGAGCTCCTGTCTAAAATGCTAAAATGCTAAAATGTCCATATTTTAATCTTACTATTGTTTACCATTTATATAGCATAAAATTATCTAGTACAAACGTTCCTTAATACACTACCTCTGACAAATGTACGCTAAGGTTAATTTTGTAAGAAGAAAACAGCATTTATTAGAGCACAATTATGCAAAGACATTCAAAGACATACACACAATGTTGATCCCAGTGCTGCAGTACAACATTGCTCAAAACTGGACTATGCTGACATCCTACTATAAAAGTTATTAGATAATGGGATACAATTCTTATTTTACCTTGCTTATCATTATTGTTAATTAGATAACTTAATTGTAGAAAATTCTGAACGAGCTTCAGGTGTGTGTAAATGCGGCAAACTACTTTTCTCCTGCTTTTGGAATAACATCATAATGTAAAAGTTATTAGAAGGTGTAATTGTGTAGCTTGAAAAAGTGACTTAAAAGGAACTGATAAAAAGGTCATACAGTTCTGAAAACTAATAAATGTTAACAGTGTTTCATGTGTTTGACTGGCATGTCATTGCTCACTGTAGTGGACATTGTTCCTGGCACAAATCTCTTCTTCCTCATCCATAGCCTTTTAAAATGATAATGAGCTTGGTTCCTTCACTGGGATTTTATCTTCTAATTAACCTGACCCATTCTTCTGTCGCCTTTCATTCTGCAATTACAATACAGAGCTTAGTTACACTAAAGCATTCATCTTTTTCTACTAGGTTCTCTAGTGGCATATTTGAATTACTTTTAGTAGAGCTTTGAGACCAGTGTGGTTTATAGTATTGCTAATATTTTCCAAGGAAAAGAGTGCAATAAAATTGGTTACTTTGTTTTATTATTTATTTATCTTTAAAAAATTAAAATAAAGAAGCCTGTTGGGTCAAAAATTCGGTTGCAGTATGTATATAATTAAAGTGTAATATGTATGAATTATTTATGGAGAAAAGTGTGAAGGTTATACTAATAGCAGTGATGTAACTGTCACCATCATTGGGGATTTACTAATTATTCATCACTGCTTTTACCATTAAATCCTCAATTTGCTACATTAATATCTAGAGTTGCAATTATTTGGCATATTTAAAGCATCAATCCAGCACTTTTTTTATTTCAGAGCTGGAGTGGTGCCACTAATGTAGGTCCCTGAGCCTATTATTATACTTATCAGCCACTGTCTTCAGCTCTTCCCAATGCCGCTCTGGTCTCGCGCCGCCATCTTGTAACCACATCTTCTGATTGACCAAAAGTCAATAAGGTAATGGTCACAAGCGCTCAATGAAGTCTATGAAAGCATTATTCTGCCTTTGTTCTAGCTTTTATAGACTCACATTGAGTTGTAATTTCCAGATCGCCCAGCAAACACTGGAGCAAACCGGTAGGTCACAAACTGCTGGTGGCCGACTGGAGCAGATTATAAGTATGATACTAAGTGCAGGAAGCTTAGATTAGAGGCATCACTCCAGCGGTAAAATAAAAATCTAAAAATACTGGAGTAATGCTATAAAGCTTCTTTAAAAAATTACCACCCCCAAACGATTACAAGGCCGGGGTCACACCTAATGTATAAAAATACGGTCCATTTTTTACGCCGTAATACGCAGAAATGTTCCCTGAATAGTGATCCATATGTCATCTGTTGGCAAGGTGTGGCTGCATATTTTGCTCATGTAATCCTCCATATGTCATCCGTATAGCGTTTTTTTCTCGCAACCTTCCAAAATGGACATTTAACGGTTTTTTGGCCTGAAAATAATTTAAATCATCATCAGTAACCCTATTTATTGCCTCTACAAGAGATGGCAGCCTCCAATCTGGCCATTTTTTTTGCTGTGCTTGTGTTGGTGTATTGGTGTTTTGTTGGCAACATGTCAGACATACTTAGGTTCACCCCATCTGAGCATGTTCTATGAGCCTTGCCACCTTTGATCTTTTGTTGGACACAGTGCACCCTGGGATCACCTTTCAGGACAACAGGATGTGCAAATGTATATCTGCTGAGGAGCGCCTTCTCCTTACGTTACGGTATGTCTTCCTCCTCCTCATACTCTATGTTGATGATGTGTCTCTAAATGTCTTATCTAGTTCTGCTTACCAGCTTCTGTTTTTATATTCTTAATATATCTCAAATCTCTAATCTTAGCAATAAGAATATGTTATTAATGTGAAATTCTCATAGCCAGTGTTAATTTTTTTAAGGTAGTGATAGCCTGGCTTGTTAGTTCCACACAGTACTTGTGCTCTATATGAATTGTTTAAAACCTTGAACCAGTTTTAATTTTTTTTAAACATTTGTTTTCTTTTAGCTTCCTTACAACTGGTCTATCCTATGCAGCACTCCATCATGAATTTTTGATTGGGGTCTACAATCTCAGGCATAGTCCGGTCTACCTGTTCAGTAATCTGGTCCTGACTTAATCAAGTGGTTATGCCTGAGCCCAAGATGGAAGACTGGTTACGGATTGCCTGGGGATTTGAGGAGCACTGCCAATTTCCCAATTGTATTGGAGCCCTTGATGGGAAGCACATCTGTGTGCGTAAGCCGCCG
Source organism: Ranitomeya variabilis (assembly GCF_051348905.1). Classification (NCBI taxonomy): domain Eukaryota; kingdom Metazoa; phylum Chordata; class Amphibia; order Anura; family Dendrobatidae; genus Ranitomeya; species Ranitomeya variabilis. Next base: position 571,614,458 of record NC_135234.1, on the reverse strand, counting down.
AACTCAGGGTCCCAATTCCATAATTATAAACAATATTTTTCTGTAGTGTTCTTGGCTCTGGTTGACAGTCACTACAGGTCTATAATTGTAGACATTGGGGCCTATGGGAGAACTGTGGAGACTCTAGAGTCTTCAAGTCTTCCATTATGGGTCGGCAGCTGCACAATAACCAGTTGGACCTACCACTATCTCATCAGCTTCCAGGCTCCAATCAAGATTCTGTGCCTTATGTCCTTGTTGCAGATGAAGCCTTTCAATTAACCAGGCATGTAATGAGGCCATATCCCCGTCGAAACCTGGACCACTGACATAGGATCTTTAACTTGCGCCTATCACGTGCACGGCGTCTGGTGGAGTGCGCCTTTGGCATTCTTTGTGACAAATGGCGGGTCCTCCAGTCAGCCATTCAGTTGAGTAAAGCCAATGTAAATGAAGTCATCAAAGCATGTGTGGTCCAACATAACTTCACCCGACTTCACAAATGCTCATCATCTGATGGTGCTGAAGGTGTGTTTGACAATGTGGGTAGGACTAGACCACATGTGATCCCTCAGCATCGTCTGCTTTCCAGACTGAAAGTACATGATATTTTCACTAATTATTTTGTGACACCTCAGGGTGCTACTCCCTGGCAAAAGCATGCTGTATCTATGTTGTAAGTTTAAAATGTTTGTGTGTATAAATATACTTTTTTCATTTAAGTTTTGTTGTGTGTGTCCATTTAATTTATGTATTAGATGTTTAACATTTTCATTTTGTATCTTGTATTAATTATTGTATGAAGAGACAAAAATTGGCATTTCTAAATTTTTTATCAAGCCAAAACATAACTTTTTTTTTCTTAAAACCATATTTAAGTCATATGGCTTTTGTGGCCATAGAAATTTGGCCATACCCTTTTTTCAAATGTTGTAAAACATAACAATGAAAAATAAACATGAATTTGCAAGAGCAAAATCAGATAACAAAATACATTATAAATTTTGGAACGTTGGTGGAGGTGATGGTGGGAGTCCAGCCTCTCTTTCTTGCTAGCTTTGGTGTCCAACTTGCCCTTCACCCTGTGTGGGTGCATAATCTTTGCCATGATGTATGTTGTGGCCAGGGTCAGATTGGTGAGTGGCAAAGTGTCCATAGAGAAAATGGAGATTAGATTCCTGGGGATTCTGGAAGCCACATGACTCATACCCCCAATATGGCCATGTCGTCCAAAGCCAGGTTGTGACCAGTCTCCAATACTGGGCCTGTACAAGTGGCCATATTGGACAGGTTGGTTATAGGATGCCATTTGGGCCTGTTGTGCCCAAGGTTGGTTTTGGGGGGGAATGGGTTGAGGTGTAGGCACCCTTGGAGGAGGTACGTCAGATCCATATTGCCCATGCACTTCTGGGTTTGGGTTATCTCAGAGCAGGTTACGGGGTGACAGCTGCCACCTCTCCAAGAACTCAAATACCTCATATGGGGTATTGGGGGGGTGTACATGCATCAATGAGGATCTGTATTGATCCTCACACACGTAGCCTCACTTTACAGGGTAGGGAATGGAGGTACTGGGCCAGACTGCAGGAATATGCCTCCTCACTCTCATCCTGGGCAGCCCTGGACAGGTAATTGAGCACTCCCGTGTCAACATGCCTCCTGGTATGAGAGGAAGTGATCTCTCGCCTTCGTCGCCCATGGCAGGATATGAAAGCAGGCTGGGGGGAGGCCTCCAGAGGAACAGTAGGGCTGCTACTGTTGCCTGGTTCATCAAGGCTGGCGGGGGCTGGTACAGCTGCTGGTACAGGTCCTGTTGCAGCTAACGGTGCTGGTGCAGGTGGAGCTTGGGTGATGCAGCTGGAAGGCTGAGAAGATGGGCCAGTTACCTCTTCATCTTCCCCTACCAGATCAATAATGGCCTCAGAATCTGACCCTGTCTCCCTCTTAGTGAGGTTGGACTGAGTTCTGCTAGGAAATTAAATTTTACAATAAAAAAATTTGACATATGACCCTAAAAAGCATATTTGTAATGTGGTGTGATGTTTTTACTTACGGTCTGAGATCCATAATGGGAGCCAGAAATGCCAGGTGGTCAAAATATATGTATTTTTGCTTGGGCGGTGCTGCATCCCCACTCCTGGCCCGCTGCTGATATTCACGCCTATATTGGTCGCGGATGCTGCGCCAGCATCTCATAACATCTTCCACTGCAATGACAGACAATAATAATGTATAAGTACATTGCGCACATTGGATCAACAAGTTTATTGACATTGTACATAGTCATGTGGCCTAGTAAGGTGTAATTTCTAAACATAATCTATATTACTCATACTCATAATAGGATAAAATACACATAATAGGGTTTAAGGGGATAGTGTGAAAATGTGTTATTTAGTGCAGTTAATATGATTTTTAACACATGAGTGAACTTACTAATTTGTTGCTGTCCCTCATGTGGACAGTCTGAAAAATCGCCAAAAAGTAGCCCACAGATCCTCCTCCATGCCAACTCTTTTCTGGCCCGGTCGGAGTAATGTGCATCCCTCTGGGCCCAAATTTCAGGCCTTTCTTGGACCAGAACGATTAGCATCTCGACATTTATGAATGTAGACATGCTGCAGGACTCCGTGGAGGTGTTCTTCCGGGATCTCTGGAGCAGTTTTTGAGCTAATTAGCATGCCTAAGCTTCCTGATAATGGCTTGGCCCATTTCCTGTCACCTGGAAAAGTCTTGCATATTTCTCGCAAGTCACATGCTTGGTCCGTGTGTAATCCGTATTTTTCTCGCCCCCATAGACTTGCATTGGCATATTTTTGTAGGAATACTCTGACAATCGCAGCATGCTGCAATTTTCTCAGCTCGTAAAATATGGCCCGAGAAATATATGGCTCATGGAAGCTGCCCCATAGAGAAACATTGGTCCGAGTGCAATGCATTGTTTTTGCGCCTCTCACTCGTTCGTATTTCTTTCTAGTGTGACCTCCGCCTAATTCATTCAAGAAGTATGGCTGGCTTTCTAGGCTGTTTTTCACTGAATATATAATGCATTGTTGATCAAATTATTTTTTCTATAAACCTTTTTCTTTAAAATATTCTGCATAATTTCAGTGAGGTGAGTGGCAATAGTATTGGATAAGACTTTGATTTTCAATACTTTAAATGTCTATGAACTTGGACACAAAGAGAGCAGCGTTTAGCCAAACTAAGCCCAGAACATGTTTTTTGTAAGCAATTCTGGCCAGTCTAGGGTAGGGTTTAAATGTACCAAATTTTGCTGTGTACTGTGTTGGTAAGTATTAAATAAGAAACAAACCCAAACTACTGTTATTCTTTTGCTCTTGAGCTTCTTTTTTTACGGAGTGTATATACAGCATACACATAGCTTCAAAGCATATGTGTGTTGATCAATCCATTAGTGAAAACATGTATGATGTGAAGCTCTGTGTAGGCTGTAAATACACTCAATAAAGCATTACAGCAAAATAATAACGTGAGTGTTGGAGTTTTGCTTATTTAACACAATAAGCAGTATAAAACAAGCAAAACATGAGAATTTTTGGTCAGCGCTTTCCTCAAAAAATGCTATAAAAATGTATATTCTCCAAAATGGTACCAATGACAAATATCACATACTATAAAAAAAAAAAACCTAATTCAGTTTCATCAATGGAAAAATTATTAAAGAGAACCTGTCACCCCCCTCAGGCGTTTGTAACTAAAAGAGTCATTACTACATAAAGGGGCACTGGTCAGATTTTAAAAAATTGGCCCGTCCATTAAGCAGTTATAGCAATTTGCAACTGTTTAAATCAATTTACTAGTAACTAGTGCTTTTTGTCTCTGAGACTTTTTCTCTATTACCTTTTAATAGCTGTATAAGCTAGTAATTGGGTTTAGCAGTTACATGTTGTAGTTTGATCGCCATCAGCCCTGTCAATAAAAAAAACCTGGGGACAGCTGATATGCAGTGTTGGAGAGGTAGGAGATATTAATAACACAAGTGGGCAAGGTAAAATTGTAGGAAAAGTAAAAGGTGATTTTTATATATTTTCGATCACTCAGTGAAAACGTGGAAGAAATTCCATCATGTACAGTTTTTTCACAAACACCGATTTAAAGGCTTTCTCTTGCACAATTCCTTGACCACTTTATGTGACCTTTGGTGGATCATTTTGATGTCATTATATTGGTTAGAAATTAATGAATGATGTGCTGCAGTTTATTGCTTTGGGCAGAGAAGATTTTATTAACCCAGATTCTAAAGAGTGTATATCATCCAATCATAGCAGAATAAGAAATGAATGCTGTACTGTGATTGGTTATTATGGACAGCAAAGACAGATTTTTTTTTTCGTCACAGTTCATAACAGTGTGGACACCACAGCAATAGATCATAAAACAGTTTTAATTTTACCTCTACAGTATAAGAACTGAAAGCTACACTGTGATTGGTTGCTATGAAGTGCAAAGTCAAATTTTCTTTTAATTAGAGTTCATAAGAGTCTGGTGGTATGCTTACCAGGAGTCTTTCAGTATTAAGTGGTTTTTATTTCCAACAACGCAATCAAAATCGCTACAAGGGAGTGTTGTAATTCACCTGACAACTTTTGCTACATTTGCTGTTGTTTTCCAACAAAAGCCGACCTTGCGGATACGTTCACAAATATACCGCTCTTTTATATAGAAAGTGCCCATAGCACTTTACAAGAGAGAGGGAGGGGCAAACTCCCAAATAAATATAAACCTATAAACTTAGCAAGAGCATACTGCCATAAATAGACATGACGTCACAATAGTAAGGATTGTAAACTTTATTGATATAATATACAAGATTTTTTTTAAAAGATCAGTAGTCAATCAAAATATAAATACTGGGAATCGGTGAATAACAAATAGATGACTCCAGCATCAAAAACCCACATTACAAAAATATAAAGGTGCAGACAAAAAACAGCACATAGATATATGGCATAGTTGAAAAAGTGCTTACATGCATTTTGAAAATATGGGGAAGGGTGTTATGATCTGGTGACCTTGGAGCCGCATGAAACTTTCTCTGGAGTAGGTGGAACCTGTACTGACCGCAAATCCTGAACTAACACCGCAACTAGAAGTAGCCGTGGGGTGTGCCTAACAAACCCTAGACACCTCGACACAGCCGGAGGACTAAATACCCCTATAGATAGAAATAGGAATGCTACCTTGCCTCAGAGCAGACCCCCAAAGGATAGGCAGCCCCCCACGAATAATGACTGTGAGTAGGAGAAGAATAGACACACGCAGGTAGAAAACAGGATTTAGCAAAAGAGGCCACTCTAGCTAAATAGGAAAGGATAGGACAGATTACTAGGCGGTCAGTATTAACCCCTTCACCCCCAAGGGTGGTTTGCACGTTAATGACCGGGCCAATTTTTACAATTCTGACCACTGTCCCTTTATGAGGTTATAACTCTGGAACGCTTCAACGGATCTTGGCGATTCTGACATTGTTTTCTCGTGACATATTGTACTTCATGTTAGTGGTAAAATTTCTTCGATATAACTTGCGTTTATTTGTGAAAAAAACGAATATTTGGCGAAAATTTTGAAAATTTCGCAATTTTCCAACTTTGAATTTTTATGTCCTTAAATCACAGACATATGTCACACAAAATACTTAATAAATAACATTTCCCACATGTCTACTTTACATCAGCACAATTTTGGAACCAAAATTTTTTTTTGTGACGGAGTTATAAGGGTTAAAAGTTGACCAGCAATTTCTCATTTTTACAACACCATTTTTTTTTAGGGACCACATCTCATTTGAAGTCATTTTGACGGGTCTATATGATAGAAAATACCCAAGTGTGACAACATTCTAAAAACTGCACCCCTCAAGGTACTCAAAACCACTTTCAAGAAGTTTATTAACCCTTCAGGTGTTTCACAGGAATTTTTGGAATGTTTAAATAAAAATGAACATTTAACTTTTTTTCACACAAAATTTATTTCAGCTCCAATTTGTTTTATTTTACCAAGGGTAACAGGAGAAAATAGACCCCAAAAGTTGTTGTACAATTTGTCCTGAGTACGCTGATACCCCATATGTGGGGGTAAACCACAGTTTGGGCGCATGGCAGAGCTTGGAAGCAAAGGAGCGCCATTTGACTTTTCAATGCAAAATTGACTGGAATTGAGATGGGACGCCATGTTGCATTTGGAGAGCCCCTGATGTGCCTAAACATTGAAACCCCTAACAAGTGACACCATTTTGGAAAGTAGACCCCCTAAGGAACTTATCTAGATGTGTGGTGAGCACTTTGACCCAACAAGTGCTTTACAGAAGTTTATAATGCAGAGCCGTAAAAATAAAAAATCATATTTTTTCACAAAAATGATCTTTTCACCCCCAATTTTTTATTTTCCCAAGGGTGAGAGAAGAAATTGGACCCCGAAAATTGTTGTGCAATTTGTCCTGAGTACGCTGATACCCCATATGTGGGTGTAAACCATTGTTTGGGCGCAGGGCAGAGCTCGGAAGGGAAGGAGCGCCATTTGACTTTTCAATGCAAAATTGACTGGAATTGAGATGGGACGCCATGTTGCATTTAGAGAGCCCTTGATGTGCCTAAACATTGAAACCCCTAACAAGTGACACCATTTTGGAAAGTAGACCCCCTAAGGAACTTATCTAGATGTGTGGTGAGCACTTTGACCCAACAAGTGCTTTACAGAAGTTTATAATGCAGAGCCGTAAAAATAAAAAATCATATTTTTTCACAAAAATGATCTTTTCACCCCCAATTTTTTATTTTCCCAAGGGTAAGAGAAGAAATTGGACCACAAAAATTGTTGTGCAATTTGTCCTGAGTACACTGATACCCCATATGTGGGTGTAAACCATTGTTTGGGCGCAGGGCAGAGCTCAGAAGGGAAGGAGCGCCATTTGACTTTTCAAAGCAAAATTGACTGGAATTGAGATGGGATGCCATGTTGCGTTTGGAGAGCCCCTAATGTGCCTAAACATTGAAACCCCCCACGAGTGACACCATTTTGGAAAGTAGACCCCTTAAGGAACTTATCTAGATGTGTGTTGAGCACTTTGACCCAACAAGTGCTTCACAGAAGTTTATAATGCAGAGCCGTAAAAATAAAAAATCATATTTTTTCACAAAAATGATATTTTCACCCCCATTTTTTTATTTCCCCAAGGGTAAGAGAAGAAATTAGACCACAAAAGTTGTTGTGCAATTTGTCCTGAGTACGACGATACCCCATATGTGGGTGTAAACCATTGTTTGGGCGCATAGCAGAGCTCAGAAGGGAAGAAGCGCTATTTTACTTTTCAATGCAAAATTGACTGGAATTAAGATGGGATGCCATGTTGCGTTTGGAGAGTCCCTGATGTGCCTAAACATTAAACCCCCCCACAAGTGACACCATTTTGGAAAGTAGACCCCCTAAGGAACTTATCTAGATGTGTATTGAGAGCTTTGAACCCCCAAGTGTTTCACTACAGTTTATAACGCAGAGCCGTGAAAATAAAAATTATTTTTTTTTTCACAAAAATGATTTTTTAGCCCCCAGTTTTGTATTTTCACAAGGGTATCAGGATAAATTGGACCCCAAAAGTTGTTGTCCAATTTGTCTGGAGTACGCTGATACCCCATTTGTGGGGGGGGGACCACTGTTTGGGCGCATGACAGAGCTCGGAAGGGAAGGAGCGCCATTTGGAATGCAGACTTAAATGGATTGGTCTGCAGGCGTCACGTTGCATTTGCAGAGCCCCTGATGTACCCAAACAGTACAAACCCCACACAAGTGACCCCATATTGGAAACTAGACCCCCCCAAGGAACTTATCTAGATGTGTTGTGAGAACTTTGAACCCCCAAGTGTTTCACTACAGTTTATAACGCAGAGCCGTGAAAATAAAAATTATTTTTTTTTTTCACAAAAATGATTTTTTAGCCCCCAGTTTTGTATTTTCACAAGGGTATCAGGATAAATTGGACCCTAAAAGTTGTTGTCCAATTTGTCCTGAGTACGCTGATACCCCCTATGTGGGGGGGAACCACTGTTTGGGCGCATGACAGAGCTCGGAAGGGAAGGAGCGCCATTTGGAATGCAGACTTAAATGGATTGGTCTGCAGGCGTCACGTTGCATTTGCAGAGCCCCTGATGTACCCAAACAGTACAAACCCCCCACAAGTGACCCCATATTGGAAACTAGACCCCCCAAGGAACTTATCTAGATGTGTTGTGAGAACTTTGAACCCCCAAGTGTTTCACTACAGTTTATAACGCAGAGCCGTGAAAATAAAAATTATTTTTTTTTTTCACAAATTTTTTAGCCCCCAGTTTTGTATTTTCACAAGGGTATCAGGATAAATTGGACCTTAAAAGTTGTCCAATTTGTCCTGAGTTCGCTGATACCCCCTATGTGGGGGGGAACCACTGTTTGGGCGCATGACAGAGCTCGGAAGGGAAGGAGCGCCATTTGGAATGCAGACTTAAATGGATTGGTCTGCAGGCGTCACGTTGCATTTGCAGAGCCCCTGATGTACCCAAACAGTACAAACCCCCCACAAGTGACCCCATATTGGAAACTAGACCCCCCAAGGAACTTATCTAGATGTGTTGTGAGAACTTTGAACCCCCAAGTGTTTCACTACAGTTTATAACGCAGAGCCGTGAAAATAAAAATTATTATTTTTTTCACAAAAATGATTTTTTAGCCCCCAGTTTTGTATTTTCACAAGGGTATCAGGATAAATTGGACCCTAAAAGTTGTTGTCCAATTTGTCCTGAGTACGCTGATACCCCCTATGTGGGGGGGAACCACTGTTTGGGCGCATGACAGAGCTCGGAAGGGAAGGAGCGCCATTTGGAATGCAGACTTAAATGGATTGGTCTGCAGGCGTCACGTTGCATTTGCAGAGCCCCTGATGTACCCAAACAGTACAAACCCCCCACAAGTGACCCCATATTGGAAACTAGACCCCCCAAGGAACTTATCTAGATGTGTTGTGAGAACTTTGAACCCCCAAGTGTTTCACTACAGTTTATAACGCAGAGCCGTGAAAATAAAAATTATTTTTTTTTTCACAAAAATGATTTTTTAGCCCCCAGTTTTGTATTTTCACAAGGGTATCAGGATAAATTGGACCCTAAAAGTTGTTGTCCAATTTGTCCTGAGTACGCTGATACCCCCTATGTGGGGGGGAACCACTGTTTGGGCGCATGACAGAGCTCGGAAGGGAAGGAGCGCCATTTGGAATGCAGACTTAAATGGATTGGTCTGCAGGCGTCACGTTGCATTTGCAGAGCCCCTGATGTACCCAAATAGTACAAACCCCACACAAGTGACCCCATATTGGAAACTAGACCTCCCAAGGAACTTATCTAGATGTGTTGTGAGAACTTTGAACCCCCAAGTGTTTCACTACAGTTTACAACGCAGAGCCGTGAAAATAAAACATTTTTTTTCCCACAAAAATGATTTTTAGCCCCCCAAATTTTTATTTTCCCAAGGATAACAAGAGAACTTGGACCCCAGAAGTTGTTGTTCAATTTGTCCCTAGTACGCTGATACCCCATATGTTGGGGTAAACCCCTTTTTGGACGCACGGGAGAGCTCGGAAGGGAAGGAGCACTGTTTTACTTTTTCAACGCAGAATTGGCTGGAATTGAGATTGGACGCCATGTCGCGTTTGGAGAGCCCCTGATGTGCCTGAACAGTGGAAACTCCCCAATTCTACCTGAAACCCTACCCCTAACCTCACCCCTAACCGTTTACTGAACATTTTCTGACAGTCATAAGTGCCACGTATATAAGTGCCACGTATATAAGTGCCACGTATTTAAGAGCCACGTATTTAAGAGCCACGTATTTCAGTGCCAGGTATTTCAGTGCCACGTATTTCAGTGCCACGATATTTCAGTGCCACGTATTTCAGTGCCACGTATTTCAGTGCCACGTATTTCAGGCACTGAAAAATATGTGGCACGTAAATACTTCAGTGCCACGATATTTCAGTGCCACGATATTTCAGTGCCATGATATTTCAGTGCCACGTATTTCAGTGCCACGTATTTCAGGCACTGAAAAATACGTGGCACGTAAATACATGGCACTGAAATACGTGGCACTGAAATACATGGCACTTAAATACGTGGCACTTATATACGTGGCCACTGAAATATCGTGGCACTTATATACGTATATACGTATATAAACGTATATTTCAGTGCCACGTATTTCAGTGCCACGTATTTCAGGTTAGGGGTAGGGTTAGGGGTAGGGTTAGGGTTTTTTGTTTTTTTCTTGTTTTCTTGTGTTTTTCTATAAAAATGCATGCGTTTTACCGCGTTTACATGCATTTTTTCACACATGTGGTTTTTTTAAAAAACGCATGCAGATAAAAACGCAAGTGTGAAACCAGACTAAAAGACGCTTTTTATAGCAAAAAAGTTTTTGCGTCTCCACATTTTGAGACCTATAATTTTTCCACATTTTGGTCCACAGAGTCATGTGAGGTCTTGTTTTTTGCGGGACGAGTTGACGTTTTTATTGGTAACATTTTCGGACACGTGACCATTTTTTATCACTTTTTATTCCGATTTTTGTGAGGCAGAATAACCAAAAACCAGCTATTCATGAATTTCTTTTGGGAGAGGCGTTTATACCGTTCTGCGCTTGGTAAAATTGATAAAGCAGTTTTATTCGTCGGGTCAGTACGATTACAGCGATATCTCATTTATATCATTTTTTTATGTTTTGACGCTTTTATACGATAAAAACTATTTTATAGAAAAAATAATTATTTTGGCATCGCTTTATTCTGAGGACTGTAACTTTTTTATTTTTTTGCTGATGATGCTGTATGGCGGCTCGTTTTTTGCGGGACAAGATGACGTTTTCAGCGGTAACATGGTTATTTATATCCGTCTTTTTGATCGCGTGTTATTCCACTTTTTGTTCGGCGGTATGGTAATAAAGCGTTGTTTTTTGCCTCGTTTTTTTTTTTTTTTTCTTACGGTGTTTACTGAAGGGGTTAACTAGTGGGCCAGTTTTATAGGTTGGGTCGTTATGGACGCGGCGATACTAAATATGTGTACTTTTATTGTTTTTGTTTGTTTTTTTTAGATAAAGAAATGTATTTATGGGAATAATATTTTTTTTTTTATTATTATTTATTTAGGAATTTTTTTTTTTTTTTTTACACATGTGGAAATTTTTTTTTTTTACTTTTTTACTTTGTCCCAGGGGGGGACATCACAGATCGCAGATCTGATAGTGTGCACAGCACTCTATCAGATCGGCGATCATACTTTCATCGGAGCAGGCTGCAGCTTTCATCTGCAGCCTGCTCCGACCCGGAAGTGCTCCCTGCAGGACCCGGATACAGCCCCTCGGCCATTTTGGATCCGGGGCCTGCAGGGAGAAGATGTTCGGTACGAGGTGAGTACATCACCTTGTACCGATCGTCTCAGGGAAGCACGCAGGGAGCCCCCTCCCTGCGCGATGCTTCCCTGTACCGCCGGTACACCGCGATCATGTTTGATCGCGGTGTGCCGGGGGTTAATGTGCCGGGGGCGGTCCGTGACCGCTCCTGGCACATAGTGCCGGATGTCAGCTGCGATATGCAGCCGACACCTGGCCGCGATCGGCCGCGCTCCCCCCGTGAGCGCGGCCGATCGCGTATGACGTACTATCCCGTCGGCGGTCATGGGGGCCCACCCCACCTCGACGGGATAGTACGTCTGATGTCAGGAAGGGGTTAAAACCCTTCCAAAAATATCCACAGCAGATAATACAAAAAGTTCCACAATCTAACTAAAGACATGGAATGCATATCTGCCACTCCAGAGAATCCAACAAGACTGAGAAAATACTGACACAATCTAAGCTGGACAAGAAAACACAAAGAATAGCACTGAATTGTGAAGCACATAGCATGTGTGCCACAGGAAAAAAAAAAACAGACACTTATCTTTGCTGATTTGGCAGAAAGGCAGGAGGAACCAAGCAGAGGTCCAACACCTCCCAACAACAATTGACAACTGTCAAGGACTAATGAATCCTGCACGCCTAAATACCCCAGTCAGAACTGCAATCAGCAGATACACCTGACCAGGACTGCAACTCAGGGGCAACTGCATTACCACCTACAACCACCGGAGGGAGCCCACAAGCAGAATTCACAACAGAAGGGTACCAATCATTCTATCCTGAGCCAGTGCCCAAATGTCAGCCCCAAGTCAGAGCCAGTAAATAAGCCCTATCACAATACACCCATATTGCACTACGCCCATTGAAGTAAAAAAACTACCTATATAAAGTGCCATATATTCTGCTTACCCATGTGTGGTTTAGCGCTGGGTACATCCATCAAGTAGCCCCATTTGCTCTTGTTTTGTAGTGAAGAAACAATGAAAGAACATTATGGAGTTCGTTAGAAAAGTGTATTACGTGCTTTGGTGTAAAACTAGGTTATGACAAGTCGTGGGCTTCACATGTAGATTGTTCTGTTTGTGCAGAAGAACTATGACACTGATATAAAGGGAACAAAGAAAGCTTTCATTGTGGCATGCTTATGATCTGGAGGGAACTGCAAAACTATATTGATGACTACAACTTTTGTACATGCAATGTTGAGGGATTTTACCTTAAAAATAATAATAAGAAATTATATAACCGGATCTCCCATTGGCAATTTTCCCTGTTCCTCATGGACCAGGAATACCTGTCCCTTCACCTTCAGAGAAACTTGAAGATACACCTAATAGATAAAGTAAAAATGATACCGCGCTTAGGTGATTTAGGGTATCCTATCTCTAATGACCGAAATGGCATCAAAGTACCTGTGATGATAAATGCGAATGTACAACTCCCAATGGTGGTGGACTCAGTGCTAGACTACTGAGCCACCTGGTAGCCTATAAGTATTTGCAAAAATGCACTGAACACAAAGAGGAAGCCAATAAGATGCTCTGTTTACCATGAATATCGGTACACAGTGGACCCCGAATGAACCATACACATAAGTACTGAAAAGCCTTTACCGTGTGCTGTGACTGGTTGATCATGCGGCTCTTCCTAGTAAATGTCCAGGAGGATGTGCGGTGTGCCGCAGGAGAATGTGACAGGTAAACGCACAAAGTTAGTTAGTAGGATACCCTAAATCACCTAAGCGCGGTATCATTTTGACTTTATCTATTTGGTTTTTTCAGAAGTGGCACATGTTCTGAGGTACCAGCAGCTGGGTGATTATACCAGGTAGTCCCACAGGTTCAGTGGGCAGTAGTGTCGAGAGCCAGGGGTATTGTTTTCAGCTACTTGAAGATACACCTGATTCATAAGACTCAGAACATAAAGAGCAGTATTCTGACAAAGACTTTCACGCTAGTCCCAATGACCACAGCTTTTTTCAGAGCTCAAATTAAATGATTTAGTCAGGGCTTGGACCTTCCTCCACATTCTGCAGAACCTTTATGCTCTAGACTAAAGGAAAACAACCTTCTCATTTCTGGCACCTATTTTTCATGGTATGGACACAGTGGGGAAAAAAAGTATTAAGTCAGCCACCAATTTTGCAAGTTCTCCCACTTAAAAAGATGAGAGAGGCCTGTAATTGACATCACAGGTAGACCACAACTAAGAAACAATTCCAGAAAGTCATCTTGTCTGATTTGGCAAGATTTAATTTGCAAATCATGGTGGAAAATAAGTGTTTGGTCACCTAAAAACATGCAAGATTTCTGGCTCTCACAGACCTGTATCTTCTTCTTTAAGAGGCTCCTGTGCCCTCCACTCATTACCTGTAGTAATAGCACCTGTTTAAACTTGTTATCAGTATAAAAGACACCTGTCCACAACCTCAAACAGTCACACTCCAAACTCCACTATGGTGAAGACCAAAGAACTGTCGAAGAACACCAAAAACAAAATTGTAGCCCTGCTACAATAGGCAAGCAGCTTGGTGTGATGAAATCAACTGTGGGAGCAATAATAAGAAAATGGAAGACATATAAGACCACTGATAATCTCCCTCGATCTGGGGCTCCATGCAAGATCTCACCCCATGGGGTCAAAATGATCACAAGAATGGTGAGCAAAAATCCCAGAACCACACGGGGGACCAGGTGAATGACCTGCATAGAGCTGGAACCACCGTAACAAAGGCTACCATCGGTAACACACTACGCCACCAGGGACTCAGATCCTACAGTTCTAGATGCGTCCCCCTGCTTGAAAGCCAATACATTTCTGGGCCCTTCTGAAGTTTGCTACAGAGCATTTGGATTATCCAGAAAAGTATTGGAAGAATGTCATATGGTGAAACCAAAGTAGAAATGTTTGGTATAAACACAACTCATCGTGTTTGGAGGAGACAGAATGCTGAGTTGCATCCAAAGAACACCATACCTACTGTGAAGCATGGGGGTGGCAATATCATGCTTTGGGGCTGTTTCTCTGCAAAGGGACCAGGACGACTGATCTGTGTACATGAAAGAATGAATGGGGCCATATGTTGTGAGATTTTGAGTGCAAACCTCGCTCCATCAACAAGGGCATTGAGCATGAAATGTGGATGGGTCTTTCAACATGATAATGATCCCAAGCACACCACCAGGGCAAAGAAGGAGTGGCTTCATAAGAAGCATATGAAGGTCCTGGAGTAGCATATCCAGTCTCCAGATCTCAACCCCACAGAAAACCTTTGGAGGGAGTTGAAAGTCCGTGTTGCCCAGCGACAGGCCCAAAACATCACTGCTCTAAAGGAGATCTGGAGGAATAGGCAAACATGCCACCAAAAGTGTGTAACAACCTTGTGAAGACTTACAGAAAACATTTGACCTCTGTCATTGCCAACAAAGGAAATATAATAAAATATTGAGATGAACTTTTGTTAACCCTATAATGTGTGAAGTCACAAATCTACACTCTTATGAAATGGGTGCCTTTTAGGCCCCCGTGCCTAGCATATGGAGAAACTCACATAAATAACTTTTACAAGTTTATTTCAAAATTGCAAAATGAGATAGGAATAATGCACAACATTTTAATTATAATTTTTTGCAGAAAACATCAAAAAACATTTTTTTTCAAAATTTCAAACAAAGATATGAAAAACACACAAAAGTATATAAATCTAGAGTAAACTAGCAGCAGCTACATTTCTTGTACTGCTGAGTACATGATAAAAATAGCAGGGGCCTAAAAGGCCCTCATTCTGTACAGATGTGGGTTTTCCCCCAAAAAAGCATTGTTACACCAAAATGCCTATCAAAAAAATTATATGAACATCTGGATATTACCAACATTGACACACTTGAGGAATACCTAGAGTTTCAAAATTCTAACTAAAGTAATTCTGCAGATAATAGCAAAAAAGTAAGCACTGGGACCTAAAAGGCACCCGATACGCATTCTATTTAATGACCAAATATTTATTTTCCACAATAATTTGCAAAATAAATCTTGCCAAATCAGACAAGGTGATTTTCTGGATTTGTTTTCTCATTTTGACTCTCATAGTTGTAGTTTTCCTATGATGTCAATTACAGGCCTCTCTCATCTTTTTAAGTGGAAGAACTAGCACAATTGGTGGCTGACTAAATACTTTTTTCCTCACTGTAGCTGAGAAAAGGAATTCCTTCCATACTTTTCTCAAGATGGTGGTCTAATGTATTGCAGTGATGTTCCTGGGCTGTTGGAAAAATTGAACATTGAGAACAATGCGAGCAAGTGGAGACTGTTGATTCATCAAAAGAAAGTCTGAAAGTTGTTCTACTGCACAATGGCAGCAAGTGTGCTTCAGTGCCTGTAAGGCATTCTGTGCACGTGAAGGAAAGCCATGAGAATTTAGGCTTAACTGCGAGCATCAAGGATGATCAATATGTGGTGATCTGAAAGTAAGTTCTCTCTTTGCTACTTGGGCAACAAGGAGGATACACAAAGTACCCAGGCTTTTTGTGTGAATGGGACTGTCAGGATAGGACTCATCACTGAAGCCAAAAAAGTTGGCCAACAAGAACATCTTTGTCACTGGACTCAAGAACATAGTTGCGAAATGTTTTGCTGATCCCACTTAATTTGTCCTGCCACCACTCCACATTAAGCTTAGACTGATGAAGCAGTTTGTGAAAGCTCTACTGAAAGAAGGAGAAACTTTGAAAGAGGTTGTCCACTACTTTTACATTGGTAACCTATCCTTAGGATAGATCATCAGTGTCTAATCAGCCGGGGTCCCCCACCAGTCAACTGTTATCAGTGTTGGCAGAGGCGGCCGCCGGCCGGAAGCACTTACTTGTTAAGCTGGCTATCTACTTGAACTGGCTGTCACAGGGTACTATACATCAATCTATTGATTTGAATAGGACATAGATGTGTAGTACATTGTGGCAGCCACTACATGTATACAGCTAGCTCCGCAAGTAAGTTCTTCCGTCCAACAGCAGACGACACAGATAACGGCTGATCGGCGGGGTTGCTGGTTTTTTTACCCCGCCTGATCAGACATTGATAATCTATCCTAAGGATAGACCAACAATGTAAAAGTAGTGGACAATCTTTTTAAGTACCCGTGTACCAAAGTTGTTGAGAATAGGGGTTAGAGTTCTTTTAAAGAAGTTGCGAAGAAATTTCTAGGTAACAACAAAGATTCAAAATTTAAGTCCATTTTCTACATTCCCATTTGGACTACATTCCTTAAAACCTTGATGCTATTAGTAAAGAGCAAGGAGAAAGATTTCATCAGCATATGAAGGCGATGGAACAATGATGCTGAGGTAGAAGGAAAGTGAACATGATGAGGGACTACTGCTGGATGCTTTATAGAGAAGATCAGCAGGACTTCTATAAGAGACAACGTATCAAGAGAAGCTTTGAAGAGAAATGGAAAAGGCACCAAAATTTATTTCTAATATAGTGGCTGAATGAATGTTCAATAATTTTGTATATATAATATTGTGTACATTTTTGGCTACAATAAAGATTTTTCTTGTTCAACTCGCTTTGTTAAAAATAGAAGTGGTTTTTTTAAAGTCAGGGCATAAGAAAATATTGAATTTGAAAAAAATGTCATAACCCCAAATTTTGCATAGTTGTGTAATAAGTTGTTCTTTAATTGAATTACACTTATAAGCCACTCATTGCCTTTGACATGGGAAAAAAATAATCTCCCATGTTAGACTGAAATATGGCAGAAAGTTTTCGACTACAAATTCTTCCTTCATTTATTTTTAGATCTTCTGATATGCAGTTTGGAACATGCTTTTAGTGTAAGAGTTTTCCTTGGGGATGTGTCTGTTAACATTCATAAATTTTCATCTAATAGCACAGCTTTATTTCCAGAAAAATTTCCCTTTCTACAGTTTATGAAGGATCATGTTCTTTCTTCTCAACCCATAGACTGAGTTAGCTTCACTCACTAATAACTTGGATGCTTCCCTGTTGATCTGCCATATAAAACCTGATCAACCTCTCTGTTGGGATCTGTAATACTTAGACAAGTCAGGGGAGAGCAGTGAGAGCCATGAAAGGCAGGAGCAAAGCTCTCATAGCTGTTCTGCAAAATCTGACTACTCAAACTAGGTGAATGACTTAAAGACTTTGCAACTTTGCAACTTTGCAAATGCAAAATAGTAGGAAACATTTGATAATGACTATTCAGAAAACTGCTTTGCATTTTAAAAGCAAATGTACCATGAAAAAAAAAACAATTTAATTAAAATATGTTCATATAATATAAGCTCCAGCATGACTGATAGCAGTTTCTGTCAAAATTTAGAACTAAACTTGCCGTAGTCCTAAAGCAACAAAGTGCCCTTGAACCATCTCATTACTATAAATTTGTTAAGCTGTTGGTGAAATGTTATTCACAGAGTTCCATTCTGGCAAACTAGTCTGTAGACCATCAGTGTTTTTTGTTTATTTCCATTTATTGAATATAAAAATTTATTCAAAACCTATATAATCACCCATGCAAAAAAGGTACCCCCTACCCTGTGCAATAAAAACTGCAATCCAAACATTTGTGATAACTTATGAGTCTTTTGCTGTTATGGAACTTTAGCCTATTCTTTACAAAATTGTTTTAATTTATAATAAACTTCCTTCTCACCCCCCAATAATGGGGGACTTTTTTGCCCTTTCTCATTCTTGGGTCCTCTACCAGAGGCCTGGGAGTTTGAGGGTTCTGCTCTGAATCTTAGTTGTTCCCAGCATTGCGCTTTTCTGGACAGAGTTCAGATGTTGCTCCTCTCCTAGGATCTGTTGTAGCCATTTTACCAACTTAGGGGTCACTGATCCAAGTGCTCCTATCACTACTGGAAGCACTTTTGCCTTCACCTTCCACATCTTCTCCAGTTCTCCTTTGAGGTCTTGGTATTTCTACAGCTTCTCATATTCTTTCTTTATGATGTTGCTGTCACTTGGCATTGCCACATCTATTATCATTGCTGGCTTCTGATCCTTGTCTACTATCACAATGTCTGGTTGGTTAGCCAACACCTGCTTATCTGTCTGGATCTTGAAGTCCCACAGTATTTTCGTCCATTCATTCTCCACCACTTTTTCTGGGGTCTCCCACCTGGACTTAGGGGGACTTAGTCCATATGTTGTGCAGATGTTCCTGTATACAATTCCGCTACTTGGTTGTGGTGTTCAGTATATGCTGTTCCTGCTTGCATTTTGTATTCTGCCACTATGCATTGGACTGTTTCTGAGGTTTCTTTGCATAGTCTACACATTGGGTCTTGTCTTGTGTGGTAGATTCCTGCTTCTATGGATCTGGTGCTTAGTGCTTGCTCTTGCACTGCTATGATTAGTGCCTCTGTGCTGTTTCGGAGTCCAGCTTTCTCCAGCCATTGGTAGGATTTCTTCATGTCAGCAACCTCCATTATCTGTCAATGGTACATCCCATGCAGCAGCTTGTCTTGCCATGGCGCTTCATGTTACTGTCCTTCCTTCCAGATCTGATGTTGTTGCTGGCTTAGTCTTTCTCTCAGCATCTCATCTTTTGGTGCCATTTTTCTGATGTATTCCTTGATACTCCTCATTTCATCCGTGATGGTGGCTTGGATGCTTATCAAGCCTTGACCACCCTCCTTTCTGTTGGTATACAATTTTTGGGTGTTAGACTTAGGGTGGAGACCTCCATACATTGTGAGGAGCTTTTGTGTCTTCACATCTGCAGCTTCCATATTCTTCTGGCCAACACACTATACCAGCATGGTATCTGATAACTGGCAAGGCATATGTATTGATGACGCAGATTTTATTCTTCCCGTTGAGCTGGCTCTTCAGGACTTGTCTTACCCTTTGATGGTATCATGGTTACCATATCCCAGTGGGATGCCGAGGTACTTGTAGCATGTCTGTACATCTGCTATATGCCCTGCTGGTAATTCCTCTCCATCAGTTTTGACTAACTTGCATCTCTTTATTACCAACCGGCCACACTTCTCCAGTCCACAGGACATCCCGATGTCTTCACTGTTGATCCTTGTCAGGTGGATCAGTGAATTGATGTCTCATTCGTTTTTCACATACAGGTTGATGTTATCTATGTAGAGGAGGTGGCTGATTGTCCTTCTACTCTTGAACTTGTATCCATAGCCAGACTCTGCAATTACCAGACTGAGGGGGTTCAAGCCTATGCAGAACATCAATGGAGACAGAGCATCACCATATTTAATAGTCAGTTGTGTTAGTTGTCTTGAGTTGACTTCCAAAGTTGTTCTCCTTAGCCCTATTAAGTTTCTGAAGAAGTTTCTTAATTTCCTGTTGACATTATAGAGGGCCAAGGCTTTCCTGTAGTCAATCCAGGCTGTGATGAGATTAGTCTGTTTGGAGCTTGAGTCATGAGCGACTGCTCTATCTACTAGTAGCTGGTGCTTTGAGCCTCTGATGTTGGTCCCAATGCCTTTCTGACCTGGATTCATGTACAGGTTCATATGGTTCTGTAGCT
Organism: Ranitomeya variabilis; assembly: GCF_051348905.1. Classification (NCBI taxonomy): domain Eukaryota; kingdom Metazoa; phylum Chordata; class Amphibia; order Anura; family Dendrobatidae; genus Ranitomeya; species Ranitomeya variabilis. The sequence continues at coordinate 571,594,516 of NC_135234.1, read as the reverse complement.
TGGTGGCTATGATGCCTAAAGGGAGTTTCCATGCTGTTGTAAGGCAGCCTATTAGGTGGTAGACAGAAGTAACTGTTACTTTGTGAGGATCCTTCATGATCAGCACTGTTCTTCCTTGTGATAGCCAGTCTGGGTTGTGGCCTGCTTTTTAGTAGTTGGCTCATCTGTTTTGCCATGAATTCATGTACCGCTGTTAATTTGTTTGACGAGTAGGTTTGGATCATGTCTGGGCCAGGTGCTGTCTAGCTCTTCATGTTCTTGACCTGCTGTTGGATGTCTACTTCTGTAATGGTGACTGGTTCTTGCTCTAAGTGGTTCCTGCGTGTCATTCTCAAATCTTGCAGCCACATTGCACTGGTGTTGTGTGTTTTTTCCTTTTCCCATATTTTCCTCCAGTATTGTTCAGTCTTTGCCATTGGTCAAGTTTCTGCCTTTGTGCTGTTACTCTTTAGTTGGGAGAACAATGGTTTGGTGGATCAGTGGTAACTGCAGGTTGTAGGCTTGTCGGAAGAGCTAGGTCTTCAGATTCCTTTTGAAGGTTTCCACAGTAGACGAGAGTCTGATATGTTGGGGTAGAGAGTTCCAGAGGAGGGGGGATGCACAGGAGAAATCTTGTATGTGATTGTGGGAAGAAGAGATTAGAGGGGAGTTGAGAGGGAGATCTTGTGAGGATCAACGTTTGCATGCTGGTAGGTATCGGGAGACAAGGTCAAAAATGTATGGATGAAACAGGTTGTGGATGGCTTTGTATGACATGGCTAGGGTTTTAAACTGGAGTTTCTGGGTAATGAGGAGCCAGTAAATTGATTAGCAGAGAGGAGAGGCTGGGGAATAGCGGGGGGATAGGTGGATAAGTCGGGCAGCAGAGTTTAAGATTGATTAGAGGGGCGCAAGAGTGTTAGAGGGGAGGCCACACAGCAGAAGATTGCAGTAGTCAAGACGGGATATGATGAGGGCATGCACTAGAGTTTTTGCAGATTATAGGATGAAGAATGTTTGGATCTGGGAGATGTTTTTGAGTTGAAGTCGGCAGGAAGTGGAAAGGGCCTGGATAAGTGGTTTGAAGGAGAGATCAGAGTCAAGGATGACGCAGAGGTAGCTAGTTTGTGGGACTGGGGAGAGTGAGCAGCCATTTACTTTAATGGATAGGTTTGTTGGGACAGTCGAGTGAGATGGGTGAAAAATGATGAATTCTGATTTGTCCATGTTAAGTTATAGAAATCTAGCAGAGAAGAAGGATGAAATAGCTGACAGACATTGTGAGATTTTGGTTAGTAGGGAGGTGATATTTGATCCAGAGTGGTAGATCTGTGTGTCATCAGCATAGAGGTGATACTGCAAGTCGTGAGATTCTATGAGCTGTCCCAATCCAAAGGTGTAAATAGAAAAGAGCAGGGGCCCTAGAACTGAACCTTGCGGGACTCTGACAGATAGGAGGCGAGGTGAGGAGGTGGTGTGTGAGTGGGAGATGCTGAATGTCCGGTCTGTTAGGTATGATGCGATCCAAGATAGGGCAACGTCTGTGATGCCAAGAGATGAGAGGGTCTGTAGTAATAGGGAATGGTCCACTGTGTCAAAGACAGAAGACAGGTCCAGGAGAAGGAGGACAGAGTAGTGTTGCCTAACTTTGTCAGCCAGCATGTAATTGGTGACTTTAGTTAGGACAGTTTCAATAGAGTGATGCGGTCGAAAGCCAGATTGTAAGCAGTCAAAGAGGGAGCAGGAAGAGAGGTGGGAGGACAGTTCAAAATGGACATGTTGTTCCTGTAGTTTTGAGGCAAAGGGGAGAAGTGATATTGGGCAATAGTTAGATACAAAGAATGGCTCAAGAGAGGACTTTTTGAGGATAGGTGTGATTGAGACATGTTTGAAGCATGACGGGAAAACAGTTGTTTTTTATAGGTTGAAGAGATGGGTTAGAGTTGGGATGAAGACTGTGGTGAGGTTTAGGATGAAGTGGGATGGGATCGGGTCAAGTGCACATGTGATGTGATGTGATCTTGACAGTAGGGTGGAAAGTTGGTCTTCTATAATGATGGAGAAGCTGGTTTTGGAGGAGGAGGGCTATAGTAGTTAGGAAAAGGGGTTGTGGGGGTTGTAGGCCAAAGCTTTCTCTGATGTTATCAATTTTCTGTTTGAAGAATGAAGCAAAGTCTTCAGCTGAGATGAGTGAAGAGGGAGGAGGTGCTGGGGGATGGAAGAGAGAATTGAAGGTGTTGAATATCTGTTTAGGTTTGTGAGATAGGGAGAATATGAGAAATGAGAAGTAGGTTTGTTTTGCTGCAGCGAGTGTAGTCTTGAAATTAGTAAGGGACTGTTTGAATGAGGTGAAGTCCTCATTGGAGTGTGATCTTTTCCACTCAGCAACCCTGGAAGCCCGCCTCAGTTCTTTGGTCAGGCTGGTGTGCCAGGGTTGTCTGTTGATTTTGGGAGCTTTGGTATGTGTGAGAAGGGCAACTGATTCAAGAGCTGCAGCTATTGTGGTGTTATACAAAGCGGCGGCGGCGGCGTCCACATTGTGTAAGGAACCTATGTCTGTAAGAGGGAGAAGAGATTCAGAGAGTGAGTGTTGATCGAGGTGTTTGAGATTTCTGTGAGGGTGTGCAAGTTTGTGGGGTGGGGATTGTGGACCTGGAGAGGATAGGGAAGAGAATGTAAGCAGGTTGTGGTTGGAAAGAGGAAAAGGTGAGTTAGAGAGGAGGGGTGAAGATGAGGTCAAGTGTGTGGCCATCTTTGTGAGTGGCTGCAGAAGACCATTGTGCGAGGCCGAAGGAGGAAGTGAGAGATTGAAGTTTAGCGGCAGGTGAGAGGGAAGTGTCAATGGGGATGTTGAAGTCGCCCATAATGATAGTGGGGATGCCAGCAGACAGCAAATGAAGTAGCCAGGTGGTAAAGTGGTCAAAGAAGGTGGTGGCTGGCCCTAAGGGGCAGTAAATGACAGCCAGTTGGAGGTTGGTAGGCGTCAAAACTCACAAGGAGTATATCTTTATCATCCCCACCGCTCACACTAATATGTCAAGAATCGGGGTTGTTTTGTTGCCCAGTTCTTTTCTGAAGGGGATTCTATATCCCACTTCCCAGTTCCAGTTTGGAACTTGCAGCTCTCTGGCACCCCCCTTACCCTCAGGTCAGATAGGGTACTTCACCTACGATAATTAGTCACCAGAAAGGCTACCTTACTTTGTACTGGCTAATGGACACACTACAGCGAAGGCAATATAACTACTCCCACTCAGGCAGGAACAATAATTATCAAAGCTGTCCATCGCTACCAGGTTTCCCAAACGCGCAGGACAAATCAGCTGCCACCAGCTCCTATTTCTTAATTAATAATGGGTCCGGAGCCAACCCAAATTAGTAGCGTAATTCACTTCAGAGGACGTGACACTACATTATAGAGCAAGGAGAAACGAAGCTAGAAATTTTATATATTTTACTACAAAAAAGTAGGCAAAGTTTAGAAAAGTATAGATATTATAAAAGTAGACAAGTATCATATGTACAAACAATTACAAATAAAAATGGATTAACAGAAGGCAAATCGACTTACAGTTCTTTCATACCATGACTGACCATGTGTCTCGGGGGAAGGGCATATATCCCAGAGCATGACAGATGCTACTCTCAGCTAATTAAATTAGAAGACACCGCACACTCTAATAGTTAAGTATGCAAAAATCAGGGTAAATTTTATTAAACATGGGAGCAGAGAACAAGTATACAAGCGATCAAGGTAGTGACATGACGTCTCGACTCTCCCGAGTCTTATTCATTTATCGCTAAAAAGACAGAACAGAACATGGGTAAATATACATAAATTATATACATATATACAAAATGCTGGTATAAAGCAACATAAATTAGGGAGTTTGCAAACCATGCAGGAGCAACAAAGTACCAAGACACCAAGAAAACACCGAAGTGTAAAAATCGGTAATATAAGAGTCATGAATAAGAACATAGACCCAGAGATCTGAAGGTGGGAAATCTGCAGAGGAAAAAAGAATAAAAGGGGGAAGAAACAAAAAAGGGGATAGGTAAAGGTAGCAGATTTTACTTTTTTATTTTTTTAATTATTTTTTCATTTTTTTGTTCTTTTATTTATTATTTTCCATAACTCATCATTATACTTAGCATTTTATAGCTTTTTCACATTAATCCAGCGATTATTGACCTTAATTCCACTGTGGTTGTTTCCAGTCTAGTGCCCCTTAGCAAGTGTTACCTTTATACACACCTCTCCTAAAGAAGGGGGTCAAATCTGCAGCATGTGTCTGGAACCATGGCACCTTCTGAAAAATTACTCTGAACATGGCATTTTTTACATTATCGTGAAAGAAGGGGTGTAGATCCGCACAGAGTGCACCTCAAAAGGAGGGGAGGGTAACAGAGGGTGGCAGTGGGATTTGGGTGAGGGAGCAGTTTTCTGACAGGAGAAAACCAACTCCTCCACCATTCTTGCTGCTGGGGTGGGGTGTGTATGAAAGGTGGAATCCACCATATGAAAATGCAGCTGGACAGACTGTGTCAGAAGGGGGTGAGCCAGGTTTCGGTGATAGCGATGAAGGAAAGTTTGTTAGTAATGAAAAGATCATGGATGTAGGAAAGTTTGTTGCAGATAGAGCGAGCGTTCCGTAGAGCTCCTGTTAGTGGGACTGGTGAAGCGGGGGGATGGGTGAATGGGTATTAGGTTAGACAATATTGACAATATTATACTGACAGTTTTGTATTGGTCTCAAAAGCTTCAAGATAATAAAACAGAAAAACGATACAGGAAAAAACAGCCATATTTACCAACACCTGGTCACCTTACTAATACACTGCAGAATGCAGCAGACCACAGCAATAATAAAAGGCAGAAGAAGCACAGGTGTAAAATACTGTTGAACAACCACTCAAACTTCTACTTCTTCAAATGGATGAGGGTTGTAAAGATTGCCTGTTAGAAATGATCAGATTGATCTGTGGAAGATCAAGTATGAGCTGAATTTCCTGAAATATATGGTTCCATGTTAATTAGAATACTCTGAAATTCAATTCACAAGAACTGGCAATTTGTTTAATATTAGCTCCATCCCCTCCCTGCTGCAGCAGGGATGAAAATATTTTACTCAAGCTGGGGAGACAAATCTCAATCTAATGAAGGTGAGAATTAGCAAGCATAGATCCAAAGTGAAAGGGGTAAAAGAAGTTGCTGGGCACAGAGATGGAATGCATAGGACCTGTAGCTTGGCATTGGCTTTGTACACTCCCTGATCTCAAACTCCTCATTCCCACTTGTGTATAAAGTCAGAGAGTGCAATGAGAGAAAAAAATCGCATTCTGCTCGCACCAATTTTATTCAATGACGCAGTGCAGATCAGCGTATTTTTCATCAGCTGTGTTCAGCATGACAAAAAATCGCAGAATGCTGAGATTTCACTCCAAAATCAGATGGGTGTGAGAAAAAATTGCATTCCATACGGACCATCAAAATGGCATGTGATTTTTACAGATTCATTATAATTCTGTATTATAGGAAACTGTAATGGTCCTCTAAATGATTAATAACTGCTGAGTTAAAAAATGGATTGCATACAGACAGCACACGAATGACAAGTGAGAAAATTTTTTCCAGTCTCCTGGATGAGAATGGGGCAGATTATTTACATGTAAGTTGGAACAAGGCCTGAATGTAAGGAGGTGTAGCCAAGGGGCCTACTGTTAAGGAAGCCAGGAGTAGTGATGAACGAACCCGAACTGTTCATGCCGGACTCCAACTGTCTGTACATGGACCCCGATTGTGGACTTTTTCCTGGAAGTCTGTCATAATGTTTGGGTTTGCCAGCAAATAAACCTTGTTAAAAGGCTGCTGCGTAGCCAATCAACAAGCCTTTAGACTGTGGGCACTTCCTGAGCCATCACAGCCATGCGAAGTACTGGCATGGCTGTGACTGTTCAGCACACCATGTGACCCTACCTGTATAAATGCGGGGTCAAGGGTTGCGCCACCATTTCGTTCCTCGTGCACTGTCAGTGTTGTTCTCTGTGCCATATCAGCCTCTCATTGTGTGCCATATAAGCCTCGTGTTCTGTGCAAGAAAAAACTGTTCCTGTGTGCCATAGCAGCATTGTGTAGGCTGCCCTAAAGGTCTATTCCTGTGTGCAATAGCATTGTTGTGTAACTGCCCTAAAAGCCTGTTCCTGTGTGCCATAACATCACTTTGTAGACTGCCCTAGAAGCCTATTCTCGTGTGCCATACACATTGTGTAGACTGCCATAACAGCCTGTTGCTCTGTGCCATAAAAGTCTTGTGGTCTGCTTAAAAGTCTGCTCCTTTTTGACAAAAAAAATTCTGTTGCTCTATGCCATATAAACCTTTTACTCTGAGGCAAAAAATCCTATTGCTCTGTGCCATATAAACATTGTTATCTGGCAAAATATCATGCTACTCTGTTGTATAAATGCCTTGTTCATTGGCAAAAAAATTATATAGCTCTATTGCATAAAAACCTTGTTCTCTAGCATAAAAACTGTTGCTCTGTTTCATAAAAACCCTTTTCTCTGGCAAAAAAATCATATTGCTCAGTTGTACAAAAACCTTGTTCTCTGGGGAAAAAAAAATCCTATTACTCAGTTGGGTAAAAACCATGTTCTCTCTCGCAAAAAAATCCTGTTGCTGTGTGCCATATAAATCTTGTTCTCTATGGCAAAAAATCCTATTGCTCAGTTGCATAAAAAGCTTGTACTCCTTGGAAAAATAACTTGTAATCAGTGCCATAAAAGCCTGTTGTTCTGTGGCATAATAGCATTGTGTAGACTAGAGTGCTCAAATCAAGCCTCTTGCCTACAATGTTTTTTTTAAGGGGGAAAAACATGAGGAAAGCATCAAATAGGGGATTTGGATATGGTCGTGGTCCTGCTGGTGGTGACGTTGTAGCTGCTGCAGAGCAGAGACGTGGCTGATCTGCGCCTGTTACGTGTCAAAATGTAACACCTTCCTCAGGTGCATGCAGGTGGCAGGACGATCGACATTTTTTAGCATGCCCCAGTATGCAGAACGAATGGTGTGGCCAGAACATTTGGAGGCCCTATTAGATTAGATGGCTGAGTGGGCCTCCAGTTCCTTCACATTTTCTTCAACCCAGTCCTCTGCAGAAAGCATTCAGTTGGCAATTGAGAATCTTCGTCATCGTTCTTCCACCTCACCCCTTGCAAATTATCCAAGCAATCTTAGCCTTAAGTCATGCAGCAGTCTCTTCTGCTGTTTGATGAGTCTGCTGGCTGGTGTTAAGTGGAAGAGACTCGCTCCCTTGTATCCATGATAATTTTTTTACCAAACCGAGGAGTGCCACCTCTTCATATCTTAATTTAGATCCTGCATGACATTCCCATCCAAGGTGCTGCACCTGCATCTGTGAAACTAACCAGCTGCCAGTTCTCAGTGGGCTGTAAAGGTATGCTTTTCGATTGATAGTGTCAGTAATTCTACTTCTATACTCGTTCTGTTAAAGGATGAGAACGTGGAACGGCCAGTGCACACGGTCAGCGTACCACCGCAGCACATCTCTGGGGATGAGGAAACAGAGGTGCCAACTGCTGCATCCTTTTGCAGTGCGCTGACTGTCACTGAGGGCAGGGATCAGGACTGGATGTGAGATGATGCTGGAGATATTGAAGTCCTTGACCCCACATGGATTGAAGGGCCTCATAGTGAGGTGTGCAATTCCGTGGAAGAGGAGGTGGTCACACTTCCCAATTAGCACAGCAAAAGAGGGAGCAGGATGGAGAAGAACAGCAGCTGGCCCATATCCAGTACATCGGCTGCTACTTTCTCCCACACAATAGGAATGAGCCCCCAAAAACCAGCTCAAAGAAGCTTCCTAGTGTGGGCCTTCTTCACCAAATTTAATGAGGACAAGTGCAGCGCCCCAGAGTCCTGGTCGTTGCAGTAATGTCGCTCTTCCACCAGGGGGAGTGATATTACGTCTGATGGTACTAAAGGAGTTCACCTGACCAGGTATCACAAGACGCACACAACACTTCACACTCCAGTCCACCAGGGGGAGCCTTGCTTCTATCTATTAGGGCACTCCTCACACACGGGTAAAACTGGTGGGTTGGATAGGAAGTTAGTGAGAAGCTACCTGGGTTTGACCCAGAGAGGACCTGTCAGGCAGACAGGGGGAGAAGGAGGAACATCTGAGCTGCAGACAGAGGGTCCCTGTCAGGGGTGGGATCCTGACAGAGGCCAAGCACGAGATAGATAGTTACGGAGCTGCGCCTGCACCCATTGCGGTAGCATCCTAAGAAAGGACACAAAGAGAATTGTATTGTGGAGAGTGAGAAATGAAGTCACAGCACAAGGAGATAATACCGGGAGGAGTTCTGCCCCAAGATCGGCAGCCTCCTTCTGAAGCGCGTAGCCGGTGGCTGGAACACCGAGGGAGCAATTGACTCTACGTATTACTTCAGAGACCGGCAGGACAGTCAATTCCAAGTTGGTTGCCCGACCTTAATACCTAAGAAGACACGGAGGCAAATTGTGGGAGAGGGGCGTCTCTAGGGTCCCTATAAATAAGCTCCAGGCCTACCCCGTCATACAGGTTGTCCTATCCATATCATCTGGGGGACAGAGAGAGAGAAGATCAGAAACATCCACGAGAGTTGTGAGGACTATCCCGTGGTTCTCAGCAGGGAGGTACTACAACACACAGGTGCTAGTAGGAAGGCTACTGATTTCCACCTGTATAAGGGAACTCTGGATGTGCCTTCGGACCGGCCGGACTCAGCCTGCCCTGTGAATGGTACTCTGGACTGTGGACCTTGAAGTCTTCAGTAAAAGATAAAGAGACTGCAACCTTTGTGTCCTCGTTATTCATTGCACCTTACAACGTCCACCATCACCACCTACACATCTGGGAAGCCCTGGGGACATACTTCACCTGTGGGAAGGTATACCATCTACACTCACCGGCCACTTTATTAGGTACACCATGCTAGTAACGGGTTGGACCCCCTTTTGCCTTCCGAACTGCCTCAATTCTTCGTGGCATAGATTCAACAAGGTGCTGGAAGCATTCCTCAGAGATTTTGGTCCATATTGACATGATGGCATCACACAGTTGCCGCAGATTTGTCGGCTGCACATCCCAAAGATGCTCCATACAAGGCAGGATGGATCCATGCTTTCATGTTGTTTACGCCAAATTCTGACCCTACCATCCGAATGTCGCAGCAGAAATCGAGACTCATCAGACCAAGCAACGTTTTTCCAATCTTCTACTGTCCAATTTCGATGAGCTTGTACAAATTGTAGCCTCAGTTTCCTGTTCTTAGCTGAAAGGAGTGGTACCCGGTGTGGTCTTCTGCTGCTGTAGCCCATCTGCCTCAAAGTTCGACGCACTGTGCGTTCAGAGATGCTCTTAGGCCTACCTTGGTTGTAACGGGTGGCGATTTGAGTCACTGTTGCCTTTCTATCAGCTTGAACCAGTCTGCCCATTCTCCTCTGACCTCTGGCATCAACAAGGCATTTCCGCCCACAGAACTGCTGCTCACTGGATTTTTTTTCTTTTTCGGACCATTCTCTGTAAACCCTAGAGATGGTTGTGCGTGAAAATCCCAGTAGATCAGCAGTTTCTGAAATACTCAGACCAGCCCTTCTGCCACCAACAACCATGCCACGTTCAAAGGCGCTCAAATCACCTTTCTTCCCCATACTGATGCTCGGTTTGAACTGCAGGAGATTGTCTTGACCATGTCTACATGCCTAAATGCACTGAGTTGCCGCCATGTGATTGGCTGATTAGAAATTAAGTGTTAACAAGAAGTTGGACAGGTGTACCTAATAAAGTGGCCGGTGAGTGTAGCTGCCATTCCATCACCTCAGCGGACCCCTAGCAGCGTCGGTCACCCTGACCGAATACCACAGGTGGCGTCACGAACACCAGACAAACTTCACCTTTAATTGGACGCCCCTCAGAAGGACCACGGGCCGGGTCGGGCCACCGTGACATCCCCAGAACCGAGAGAGATAGACCCGGTACCGAGTACCCCATTGCCCTACAAGTGGGGGCCCTTCACAAGCGGCAGGTCGTTTGCAGGATGTGCCAACAGAATCTCAAGCGAGACATAAATATTCTATACCTAAGCACCACCTGCATGATCAGCCATCTCAAATGAAAGCATGAGGTGCAGTAGAGTACACATCTTAAAAAGCATGACATATCTGAGCCTCTTTCTGCTCCCACTTTTGCTGGCCTCTTCCTCACAATCAACAGGGCCATCTGCCTCCCAGCAAAGAGAGGATGTGACAGCAACACTGCCACCACCATCAATGTCACTGATCATGTCTACACTGTCCCATTGAAGTTTTCAGCTTTTCATCACCCAAATGTTCTACCACCACCAAGGATTGCTGGAGGTTTCTTGGTACATGATGCCTCCTCCTCCTACTCTGCTGCCTCAAATGTCTACTCACCTGGTCACAATGAGTCTTGCACCATAAATTTCAACAATGCCAGCAGGCTGTTTTGCAGCTCATTTGTTTGGGGGACAGATCGCACACCGTACAGGAGCTGTGGATGGGATCAAACAGCAGACAGATGAGTTGTTGGTGTCCCTGAACCTCAAGCCCAGCCTGGTGGTTTGTGATAACGAGCCAAATGTGGTAGCAGCTCTGGGCCTAGCCTCTTCGACTCACATCCCTGGCCTGGTGAATGTGTTGAACTTTGTGATGCAGTTCTTCCTGAAGAACTACTGAAATGTGTCTGATTTGCTGCTGATAGTACATGCAGTGTGTGCGCGCTTTTGGTGTTCTCACCTTGCTTCTGCTCACCTGTCTGCACTGCAGCTTCACTTCTGCATTTCAGCTCACCACTTCATATTTGACGTACCATCAAGGTGGAACGGCACCTTGCATATGCTGGAGAGACTGTGCGATCAAAAACAGGCAATAGTGAAGTTTCAGCTGCAGCATACATGCATAAGTCGTTTGGTGAAACACCACTTCACCACGAATGAGTGGGTCTCCATGAGGTACATGCGTGCCATGTTGCGCTGCTTTGAATATTCCACTAACATGGCCAGTGCTGATGACACCATCATCAGCATTACTATTACACTTCTATGTCTGCTTGAAAAAACCCTTTAGGTAATAATAGATCAGGTGGTGGCACAGGAGGAAGATGAGCAGGAGAACTAGGCAACATTCACATCTTTATCAGGCCTGTCATCCACACATGGCTTGTAGGGTGGGTTCCTTTACCCACAGCAGCCTGGTACACAAGGGTCCAACCAAGGGACAGGCTTCCAGCAGAGTGGCACTCCATGTTGAGTATTCAGACCATACACCTCCCACCGAGGACAGCTTGTTATTGACTCTGGGCAGCTTGGCACGCATGAGCTAATACATGCTGCTGTGCCTATGCAATGACCTTCGAGTTGACAGTATTATTACCAGTTCTGATTACTGGGTTGCCTCCCTGTTGTATCCCTGCTACAAGGTCAGCATACCCTCCTTACTTCCGTCTTTGGCCGGGATCACAAAATGTCTGAATACAAGCACATGCTGGTAGAGAAATTAATGATGGCTTTCCTACCTGACAGTGGGGGATCAGTGAAACAACAAGGCAGAGGAGGAAGTCGCGAACGCAGCTGGGGCACTGCCAGCACCTCGGAAGGCAAGGTTAGAATCAATGAAATATGGAAATACTTCCTCCATACGCCACCCGATAGGTCCATATCCGCAGGAGGCAGTGTTTCCACAACATGAAAGAGTACCTGTCCACACGTCTCCACGTTTTAATCGACGGGTCTGCCCCATTTAACGTTTGTATCTACAAATTAAAAATAACTGACCGAAACTAGTTAAAATCTTCTGTGGAAATATTGTTTCCCATGCTCTGAGACTGAAATTTGTTAAAATCTTCTGTGGGGGTATTGTTGTCCATGACCTGAGGATGAATTTTTAAAAACTTTTCTGTGAGTGTATTGTTCCCATGCTCTGAGGCTGAAATTTGTTAAAATCTTCTGTGGGGGTATTGTTCCCCATGCTCTGAGGCTGAAATTTATTAAAATCTTCTGTGGACGTATTGTTTCCCATGCTATGAGGCTGAAATTTTTTAATGTCTTCTATGGGGGTATTGTTCCCCATGCTCTGAGGTTAAAATATGTTAAATTCTTCTGAGAGGGTATTGCTTCCCATGCTCTGCAGCTGAAATTTCTAATAATCATCTCATGTGGGGTTATTATTCACCGTGCTCAGCCTCTGTGGGGATTTTGTGCCTCATGGTCTGGGGGTGAAGTTTGCAAGCTGCTCCTTTGGAGATACTCTCTCCCATGCTCTGTCAGTGAATTTTTTTTACTGGACTGGCAGTAGCAAGCCTCAGTCATTGTGAGGGCACTGTTAAAATTTTTGTTATTTACTTCCTATTTTTGCTATGATTGCTATGGTGACATAACCCCTTGAATTCATTTTCCTATCCACATTTGTTTGCAGGCTATTGTCCTTCTTTTACCCCCATTTTGCTTCCTTTTTCAGCCCCCTAGCGTGTACTTCGACCATTTTATAGCCATTTTACAGCTCTGAAGTTTGGGTCCCCATTGATTTGAATGGGGTCTGGGTTCCGGGGTCAAGTTAGCGACCCGACACAGACTTTAAAAAAAAAGTCCTCTGAACTAGCCGAAACTGGACATCCATGGGTTCCCTCATAAAGCCAGGAGCAAACCATTTCCCTGTAATTTGTACAATATATATTTAAGTTATAGGCATATTTATTTAGCAATTCCTTTTCATTTCACTGAGAAAGTCCATTTTCATATGGCAAGGCATTTTGAAGACAATGTTCTGGATAGAGATTTAATATCTATTACTTATTTTGCCGCTTCATAATATTGGCCACATTGTCAACACGGAGTAAGCTGTTCTAAGTTTTAAGCTTCTGTCAATGTTGTTCCTCCGCTCTCTGCTTTGTTTCATTGCATTCATGTGACTACTGTAGCCACTCAGTGGCCACTGATCAGCTGAAGCCTTTTCTATTCTATCAGAGAGGAATAAAAGTGATGAAATAGTGAAGGTTGCAGCAGATCAGTGGCCACTGATTAGCTGCAGCAGCCACATGACATTGTTTATGACTAGGGATGAGTGAACGTGCTCGGTGAAACTTGGATACCACTTGAGTATCTGGGTGCTCGGCACTCAACGCACTTTGGCTGCTGCTCGGATTTTAATCTCGAAATCCCATAAAACTCCAAAAAAGTTTAACATTTTTTTCTGGATTCAATTAGTCATCCAAAAAAGCTTAACGTGATTTGTGTTACATTATGGTGGTGGCACATAAAACTCAAAAAAGTTCAACTTTTTTTCTGGATTGAATTAGTCATTCATAGAGTTTAATTGCTAGTTCCATGCCTTGTGCCAGCATGTGTCTAGTAACATCATCATGTACTTACCAACACTTATACTAGGATTGTGCACTTAATGACAGACACGTGCACAAGCGTTTGTTGTCAGGGAAGCTGCATTTCCCTGATAACACACTGAATGAACATTGTGGAGGAAGTTTTAAACAGTCGATGCTCACAATTACAGCTGAGGCTTTGCATGCATACCAGGTGGCAATGAAGGACGACATGAGATACTACCCAGCCCAGCCTCATCTCATCTGCTCAGCACTGATTGCGTAACAAAGAGGAGATGGAGGCTGGGGAGGAAGAGGAACAGGAGCTGGTTGATATCCCAAAAGAGGCTTGTACCCACACAAGCTTCTTCCCATCTCTACTATATGGATGGGCTGATGAAGGGAATGAGGAGGAAGAGATGGAGGAGGACGAGATGAAGAGTAGTCACCATGGAGGGCAGGGAAATGTTGGCTGTAGGAAGCTTGGCACATATGACCAACTTTATGTACAGCCACCTTTTTCATCACCCTCGCATTACATTTTTCTTGGCCTAAAAAAGAGTACTGGTTGTTCACCCTGCTGGACCCACACTACAAGAAGAACCTTGCATTTCTCCTTCCTGAGGTGTCTACTAAAATGGTGCTATACCAGAAGGCCATTGTGGAAAATATGTTGAAAAAATACCCATCGGAAAACTCTAGTGGCAGGTAGCAAGCTTCCTTGCCCAACCAAGGAGGAAAGGAATGGGAGATACATACCAAGCACAGCACAGGCAAGGGTACACTGTCAAAGGCCTGGGTCAACACCCTCCCAGTATCCATGTGCCCTGATGACCGGGTATTTTTGACAAGGAGGGAAATGTTTTTAAAGATGGTCAAGCAATACCTGGCCAACAAATTCAGCATATTCCCTAATTCCTCAGCATCTTTCAACTATAGGGTCTCAAAATTTAAACACCTAGCATGAGCTGCCCCTCTATGCCTTGGAGCTGTTGTGCTTCCCTGCCTCTACTATCTTGTCTGAGTGGGTTTTTAGTGCTGCGTAGGGGGTCATAACAAACAAATGCTTTCAACTGTCAACATAAAATGCTGACTGGCTCACACTGATAAATATGAACAAATCCTGGTTTAGCCCCGACTTTACCACACCACTAGATGAAAGCAGCACATATTTTTTATTAATCTTCTTAAATATTAGAATGAGGCCCTCCAGTTGTTGCCTTTAAGAGTCTATATATGACTGGATGACCCTACTTATAATTTTTTCTTGGCTTTACACAAATCTTTCTTAATAGTTGAATGAGGCACTACATTTGGTGCATTCAAGGGTGTATTGATGACCAAGCTTGTAATTTGTGGCAGGCTTTGCACTTAGTGCTGACCTTTTCTGAGTGTGGGAGTACCACAACTGCACTTTGTTTACAATATTTGATTGAGATGCTATAGTTGATGCTTTCAAGTGTGAATGGATGACCCTGCTTCTAATTTTTAGCAATTTTTGTACTTAGTGCATTGTCTTTATGAGTCTAGAAGTACAATTACATGACAATTTGAAGAGGAGGTGTATGAGGCTCTCCGTTATGTCTAATAGAGGGTGTATCTTAGTTAGTCTTTCATCAATGTTTTGACAATTCTTGCTTGTTTAATAAATTAAACTGACATTTCCAAATTTTTAATCCCTTTCAGACATTTTGCGTAATAGTATGACTCCCCCTGAAACATACAGCTGACATGTGCCCGCAACAGCAGGTGGAATCACGATATACCCGCAGCTGTTAACTAGTTAAATGCTGCTGTCAATTTCTGACAGCGGCATTTAACCCTAGAACGCATGACCATAAAAATCTACACTTTCACATACCTGGGGCCTTTTAGGCCCGTGTGCAAATAACATGGAATAACTTTTTCAAAGTTTATTTGAAATTGCAAAGTAAGGATGCATTCCCACTAGCGGCGCTGGGGTCTGCCAGGAGGGGATCCGTAATGGATCTGACCTCCTGGTTACCCCAGCTAAGGAGCGTACAGTTACGCTCAGATTTCCTTTCCTGGACAAATATAACAACACTTTCTTTTTATTTCTCTTGGCTCTGGATGTTCCTTAAAATGTATACCACATCGGATCATAGCTTCCGTAGTTTGCCTTTGCAAGCATTTCGTGCTGCTTTGCTCCATCATGGTAGGCATTAAAAGTTCATAGCAAATTTCCGTCAAGAATAGACATCTCTTGTCCTTCCTGTTGGCATGGAATTCTGGATGAGTTTCACTATATGGGCAATATAAGCATGCAGTTCCTCTTTTGTTATATTTTTAAATTTTTTTTATCTTACTGAAGCGATACATTTCCCTTCTAAGTTAGTACACAAAACTACCTCATCTACAATATCATTTGAAAAAATTTTACAGAAAACATCTCTTGTAATCACATGAAAACCTAGTACGGGCCTAAAAGGCCCCAGGTATGTGAATATGGGGTATTCCCAAAAAAGAGTTGTTATACCGAAATGCCTGTAACATAAAAATATATGAACAACTGGAAATTACTAACAACTATATACCTGAGGAATACCTAGAGTTTCAGAATTCTAACTAAAGTAATCTTGCAGAAAATGGAAATCAATTAACCTAGCAGGCCCCAGGTATGCTTTCTAGGGTTAACTTGAGCTTCCCGCAAGCACGCCAGAAATCCCGCCTGTCGGTGACCCAGATGCAACAACTGTGGGATTGCACTTTTTTTTGCAATTTCACAGCACTTGGAATTTCTTTCCCATTTTCCAGTAGACAATATGTTAAAACCAATGGTGTCATTCAAATGTACTACTTGTCCTGCAAGAAACAAGCCCTTAAATGGCCATTTTGACCAAAAAAAATTATAGCTCTGGGAAAAAAGGGAGCAAAAAATGAAAATGCAAAAACGGAAAATGGCCCGGGGTTAAAGGGTTAATACAGAATTTAATTTTAGTTTACTTAAATAATTTTTTTTAATTCATTTTAAATTTTACCTTATTTACAAGTCATTATATAGGAAAGAATGTTTCTTAACATTTTTTTTCCTGAAAGCTCCAATTTCACATTGATTTTGAATGTTTTATTATCGGTCTTTGAAGTGGAGTAAAAGTGTGATACCATTGTTCTCACCAGCAACCTGAGAGTCAAAGATGCTTCCAGGGTTGTTCCTGTTGTTTTTCTCCTTTTACTATGTACTTTTTCATTCATTTCAATTATTTCACTGCCCCCCTAGACCTCTTTGTAGGGTCTGCCTGACAAAATGCTTGGATTTCCCATTGTCTCCCATCATACTCTGATTTAAGCATCCGAGCATTAGGATTTGCTCGGTTCGACTAACGAGCATTTTAGCGCTTGTTCTTCCATATTTATGACACTTAACTGTGGACAGACACAGTTCAGAGAGTAAAAGAAAGGTGCCAGCCTGGGAGGAAGGTTTACAGCTGTATTATTTTATACATCTGTCATCACTCAACCCTGGAATTTGATCCGGTTATCTCTGGCTGTGAATCGGTTTCCTTCTCTATTTGACCACAGCCTGTGATATATCTTTTCAACTACTGATAATGCTTTTGTCTTTGCATTGGTGTGTTGCTTTAATGAAGCTGTTTTCACTTCCATGTTTTGGTTTGTCCTGTCATATCTTGGGAAAGGCTTTGTATACTCTCCTGACACTTGCAGTCTTTGCTGGCTATATTCCAATTTAGATGGATGTATGGAGTCCCAGCTCCTCAGTAAAGGATTATTCTGCTGAGATTTTCTCTGTTGTTTCTCCTGCAGTTTGTTTGCCTATTTGTCCTTCTCAGTTCTTTTCCCATTTTATTACATTCAGGAAATATAAAGATATTTTTTAGGTCCTTTCTTTTTCTTCCCTCTTCCATTTATGACTGTGTAAACATGTCTTCATCCTGTTTTCTCACCCTCTGTCTGTGTGCACTCCGTTCTCTTGTTGTGGTTTTGGGTTACAGTCTTTGTATATTTGAGGATGCACTTATGGGCACTCAGGGTCAGTTGACGTTACGTAGGGGTGCCTTTGCGTAATTTTCAAATCAGGATCAGGTTAGGGATTGTCTAGTCTGTTTAAGAACCTGTGTGTGGTGTGCCGGTTCAACATCTCCCCTGGTTTGTTCATCCTCATGTGAGTGTTAGGTCTCAGTCAAAAGAGCAGCATAACAGAGCTATTATTAAAGTACCAACACAGCACTTTTTATTGCAGCACTGGAGTGATGCTTCTAATGTAAGTTCTTTACCCCTAGTCTTATATTTATCTGCCACCTTCTTCACCTTCTATAGCCACTACTCCGGTCAGTCTCTAGCCATTTGTGACCTGCCAGATTGCGCTAGTGTTTGCTAGAGTGAGCCAGAGATCAATTTTCAATGCAAGTCTGTGAGAGCCTCCTTCTGGCTTTCATAGACTTACATTGAGAGCTTGTGATGTAACTTCCGACATCCGGTCTCTCAGAAGTTATGGCCGTAAGATGGGTCACGGTATCAGAGCGGGGCTGAAAAAGGGTGAAGATGGTGGTGGGAACTTTCACTCTAGGGTCAGGGACCTTAGATTAATAGCATTCCTGCTATCATGCCATGGCAGTAATATTTCTACATATTGACTTCATTCTCATAAGAGTTCATTCCCTATTTAGTGGGGACTCATATTTCATGTTTGGAATGAGCCATTCATGACACTAACATTACCTCTAGGAGAAATAGATTAGTCTTTGCTTGTGACATGCACATTGCAATGTATGATATGATACAAATTTCTGAAAGTGAAAAGCAATTTCTTGTCCTTGAAAGTTTGTAAGTGTTTAATGTAATTTATAAACGATATTCGACATCAAGTTCCTAAATGTGAAGTTATTAAGTAAGGAGTATACATCTCGATTCGTAATGTATTGCAGTGGTTAAGAGTCCATCACATTATTTTTCATTAATCTTTAAAAGTATCTAATTATTTTTATGGAAAATCTCTCAGAATAAAATTGGAATCATTTATGCAACTCTTGAAAATGTTCACTAATCTCATCTTTCGAGACTTCTTAGTCAAACATCAAACATCAAGTATCCATCAATCACGGACTAACAAGAAAGTTACATTTTGATTACAACAATTGAATTAATAAAAAGTCCTACCTGTTGGGACTTATAATATAACTTCTTATCTCTGAACACTTTGCATTGCATTCTTATCAGATTTATTCTAGAATGGAATCCACAGTACAAAATTGGGGCAGTGTTTGAAGTTGGTGTATTGAAATGACAAGGTTAAAATTACTTTTTATTTTCAATGGTTTAGCATTTGGTAACACATGTACCTAATGCATTAAAATGGTTAAACCTCTAATAAATATTTGTTTCACTAGTTATTTAACCCCTTGTGTGCCATAACAAAAGCAGATTGTGGCATAGGAGAAAAAAAATATGGATGCTATTGTGTTAAGGGATATCCTGCAACATGATCTACACCCATACACAGGCAGACCAGCGTCAATTAAAGTTGCAAGGGTTGTCTGCACATTATTACTGTTGTTCAGGAACAGTTATGTTTGTCCTAACAATGGCCTGTTCACAAAAATAATGAATAACACTCTCATTATGTAATTAAAAAACATGTTTATACATTTATAAAAAGCTTTAAAACACACACATTATTGTTGCACTTAATACATTTTATTACATAATGATAAATAAGCAACAAATAATATACAAATATTGAGTATCATCATAACCGTAAGAACATGTTTTATAAATCAATTTCATTATATAAATTGATTGGTGAATTGAAAAAAACTAAAATTATTAATAAGTTCAAAAAATGTATCTCTTTTTTTGCTTTATTTTTCAAATTTAACAGCAAGATGAGGTCTTATATAATCATGTCAAGCCAAAATCAGTGTCACGTACCATTGGACGATAAGGAGACGAAACCAACAAAGGTCCCAGGCAGCAGTATGTAGTAGTGGTGAAGGTTACTGGAAGGTGATTTTGTTTTATTTTGGAGCAAAATATAGTTCACTGTAGAAGTAAAAAATAGATGAACATCTTTAATTACCAAATGTATATGAGTAAATCATAAAAAACTTTATGTCAAATAATATTTTTAATGACCACATTTTTTAATAATATTATAAAAAGTGATTAGAGATGAGTGGATCTGACAAAATTCAAATTTGCATGGATATTATTCTTCCTGAAATTAATGTCCCTTATTATGCTCTGGGAGTCTTTCTTGAGAACAGCCCTTTAACTACACTTTGGGAGTCGCAATACTAGCTTACTACCATTCTGGAAAATCATGAAAACATCAAAGGACATTATGTTTTCCAGAT
Organism: Ranitomeya variabilis; assembly: GCF_051348905.1. Lineage (NCBI taxonomy): Eukaryota > Metazoa > Chordata > Amphibia > Anura > Dendrobatidae > Ranitomeya > Ranitomeya variabilis. The sequence goes on along the minus strand of NC_135234.1, from coordinate 571,574,804 downwards.
ATAGAAACACAATCAAGCACTATTTTATAGACATAGTGATGACAAATCACATACAGCAGTTTATAGTGATTGCTGCAATATACTGTAGCCAAATACACACATTGTCTCAACAAAACATGTGTCCAGGGTTCTTATAGACTATGAATCACTGAGCCCACAAGAAGAGAACCAAAAGATAGATGACCCTTAAAATATAGTATTTTATTTATATCATTAAAATCTTGAACAGGTATGGTACAATTGACAAAAAAGCACCCAAGGGAGCAGGAATACATCTAAACCTATAATATACAAATGTATGGTCCACGCCACTTAAATGAAATATTCTGAAGCGTATAGAAGTAAATAAATAGAATATAAAAGGACTTTGGACTACTTAGCTTAACTGTGATGTTTACCCATTTAATTATTAGCCTAGTGCCCTAATCTGGCATACTGGCAATAACCCATACTGGTGCAATTAAATTTGGGCTGTATATTACCTCGTGATGATAGACGAAGGGAATGAGTCCAGAGTGGTGACTGGTCCAAGGTTCGATGTCTCTAAGTGATTCCGTGCTCCCCTGTCGCCCCGACGCTCGTTTTGCCCTTGGCTTCTTCCGGGGGCGTGCCCAAGGGATGAGGAATGCGATCTTTTAAATGAGTGGCCACCAATCCGAGTGCAGGGGCGGGGAATGTGCGCTACGTTGTTTCCGGCGTGATACATTATTATTTAATAAGGCCAGGACTTTGATCATATCTATATTTATGCATGCATTTTATCATTTTGTATATATGTAGGTATACCCTGGGCGGACTATGTAATAGGGTTAGGATGTTCCATAACCATGTTTTCACTGTTATTCATTTAAATTTTATGTATACGTAGGTACAATTAAAATTTATATCACTATATCTATATTGGATGCTCATATTTACATTTATGTATAGATATTCACTTGTTTTATTATATATATATATGTATGCAATTATATTTATGGGGGGTATCCACATTATCCCTTCACTTTAGTTTTTATCATTTCTTGAAAAATTCTATCTATTTAATGCACGCTGCACTTTATCTGAAGCACGTCCGCCGGGCTAGGTATAACCGAGTACTACTCATGTATATCTCCCTTTGCGAATATCTGGTTTAGTCACCTCCTCCATCAGGTTCCCAGAAGAGAGAGCGCATGCGTGGTGCGATCAGATCACCGGCGTCCCCCGGAGCGCTCTATATTGAACCTATGCACAAAAATTGTGCGAGATTCATTGAGCGCTGTCCTGAGAACACCTAATAGGGTGACTATCGCGGCCGCATGCGCCGTAAACTCTGTCTGGCAGCCTATGTAATAGGGATCCACACCCACTATGGTCACCATAGCAAAGCCTGCGTTCCATTTGCGGGCCACAAACGCCACTCCCCTTTTCATGTATGCAAGCAGGGCTTAATGTACCCCACCGGAAACAATGTAGTGCACATTCCCACACCTACTATGGTAACCATAGCGAAGCTTGTGTTCCATTTGCGGGTCTCTAACGTCACTTCCCTCTTCCTGTATGCAAGCAGGGCTTAATGTATCACGCCGGAAACAACGTAGCGCACATTCCCCACCCCTGCACTCGGATTGGTGGCCACTCATTTAAAAGATCGCATTCCTCATCCCTTGGGCACGCCCCCGGAAGAAGCCAAGGGCGAAATGCGCGTCGGGGCGACAGGGGAGCACGGAATCACTTAGAGACATCGAACCTTGGACCAGTCACCACTCTGGACTCATTCCCTTCGTCTATCATCACGAGGTAATATACAGCCCAAATTTAATTGCACCAGTATGGGTTATTGCCAGTATGCCAGATTAGGGCACTAGGCTAATAATTAAATGGGTAAACATCACAGTTAAGCTAAGTAGTCCAAAGTCCTTTTATATTCTATTTATTTACTTCTATACGCTTTAGAATATTTCATTTAAGTGGCGTGGACCATACATTTGTATATTATAGGTTTAGATGTATTCCTGCTCCCTTGGGTGCTTTTTTATCAATTGTACCATACCTGTTCAAGATTTTAATGATATAAATAAAATACTATATTTTAAGGGTCATCTGTCTTTTGGTTCTCTTCTTGTGGGCTCAGTGATTCATACATACTGAGTTCCTCTCGTGTTGAATTGTACTCTGTGAAGTGCCAATTACTTTTTGGACATTTGGTTGAATTCTTATAGACTATGTAATATATGAACTAAATATTTTATTATCCAATTGCTTTTTAAATGTAAAGTTAATGAACTTTCTAAATAATTTTCATTAACAATGTCTATAATTTTGCTGTTGTGGAGTATCAGTAAATTCTTGTATTTAGAGATCATTTCCACTTGCGAGAAACACGTCCGTGTCTCGCATGTGGAAACCAAGCTGTGGTGCCAGCACTTTGGAGCGGAGCATGCGGCCGCATAGGAACACATGGAGCCGCATGCTCCGCTCCAAAGTGCCGGCGCCACAGCTTGGTTTCCACATGCGAGACACGGACGTGTTTCTCGCAGGTGGAAATGAGCCCTTAGGTTAGTGCTCTACAAAAATACTACAGAAATATGTGAGTTCCTGTTTCTGCCTCTACTAGTTCTTTCTGCTCTCCTCGTCTTTTCAGTATTGGAGATAACATCAGAGAGGGGGAAAGTTTTGCACACAGATCTACATAATCTGGAGGGAAGGGAAGTTATCTACAGTTTCAAAGGTGGCAGATAAAAACAGACTGCAGAAATATAGGAAAGCATATGAAGAGGAAGTAAGTGGAGGATAGAAGCTGTGCTAATATATGATTTAATGGAGACTGCAAAAAGTGAATGTCTCCTAGTAGGGCAAAGTAAAAAGTGGAAAAAAAAATTGAAACAATATTTAAAAAACCCACAAAATAATAATAAAAAATAAAAATATATTGTTTCCATAAATAAATGTTTTCATTGAAAAAATAAATACACAAACTAAAAAAGTACATCTATTTGATATTGTCGCATCCAGAACAACCCGGCCTCTAAAACTTTTCCTCTAGTTAACCTGTTTAGTGAACACCCCCCAAAAAAATATAAAAAAATGCAGAAAAAGCGTTATCATAAAAATGTTGAACAAAAAGTGAAAAAAATGCAATCTAAAAGTTGAAAGTAAATAAATATGGTATCTCTTAAAACATCATCTTGTTCCACAAAAAGAACAGCTGCCACACAGCTCCATCAGAGCAAAAATAAGGAATTATAGCTTTCAGAATAAAGCAATGCAAAAATAATTATTTTTTCTATAAAATACTTTGCATCATGTAAAGGCGCCAAAATATAACAAAATATATAAATGTGGTATCGTTGTAAACGTACTGACCCATAGAACAAAGCTTATCAATTTTACCACACACAACTCTACATTTCTACATTTAAAAAACAACAACATTCCATTTCATTAATTCTTTCCGTGTAAATCTGAAATACATAAGTCAGATGGAACTCCCAGCAGAAGATTCTCTACCACTAGACAGATGGAGACACTGTGGATGCAGTCTGGCCTGTGATTCTGTAGTGTCCATCTGTTTAGGCGTACATTAAAGTGCAGTCCACCACAGTTTTGTGCACTTCTGGAAAAAAGGACATCACTGAACAGAGGTAATTCTGCTGCCTCATTATAGTGAATCGATCCTTCGTGCGTTTCATCTGAATCTTGTCACTCGGCCATTTAAATGGAAACTCCAAAGTAAGTGCTCAGCAAAGAGCACATGATAAATGTGATCCCAAAAGCTATGTAAAATGTTCCCAATAGAAGCTTCAACTCAATCCACAAAAAGCCTCCACTTAGGTCTATCATCTGTCAACGGAAATAGAATTGGCTTACACGTTACTTGTAGCACAAAGGCTCTGGAAAACCAAAATGGCTCCTCGCCACCCAAAAGAAATTCAGCAAATTCTACGCTCCCAAATACAAATTCCAACCTCCCATCTGAGCCTCACAGTGTTCCTTAACCACATTTAGCGTCCACATGTTTGGCATTTATGTAGCAATGATAGCTCCACTAATTTAAGGGTGTGTGTCTCCAGAAGAATGATCTGGGCATAACATAATGGTCACTACAACATACTGGTCACTACAATGCACTGATCACTACAATATACTGGTCATTACAATGTACTAGTCACTACAACGTACTGGTTACTACAATGGCAGTATGCAATTTTCACATAGCAATATCCACTGTTGCTTGTTTATGGATATCACCCATGGAATCAAAATCGTTACTACTCCTGTAGATCAATTAACATAGGGGTATAATTTCCTGAATGGGGGATTCTGCTCTTCTAGAACTTACGAGATCAACATCTGTAGTCCACAAACGAAACTAGGAAAATCTGCAGACCAGGAGGCAAATAGCTCTCCATCCCTCCCGAATCTCCAAATGTACAGTGGGGGAAATATGTATTTGATCCCTTGCTGATTTTGCAAGTTTGCCCACTGACAAAGACATGAACAGTCTATAATTTTAAGAGCAGGTTAATTTTAACAATGAGAGATAGAATATCAAAAATAAAATCCAGAAAATCATATTGTATACATTTTATATAAATGTATTTGCATTTTGCAGTGAGAAAAAAGTGTTTGATCCCCTGCCAACCATTAAGAGTTCTGGTCCTACAGACCAGTTAGATGCTCCTAATCAAATCGTTACCTGCATTAAAGACAACTGTCATTTTGCTTTATATAATTCAATACCCTGGAAAAGCTGTTCCTTAACATATTTCACAGCAAAATCCATTTTGCTTTCACTTTTGTAAGTTTTTGGTGTGCCTGTAAAAATGGCGAGAAACTCTGACAACATTGTTTACAGCTGTGACCTAGGAGTCAGAAATGCTTCCAGGGCGATACCTATGATGTTCCGGTGTCATTTGAGCAGTGTTTCCATTATTTTCAGACATTTTTAGATTTTAAAAGCACCCCCGGGGGGCATCGCTGTAAAAATGCTCAGGTTTCCCATAGACTTACATTGGGCTCGGTGCTCGGGTCGAGTACCCAAGTATTCCAATTTGCTCGACCCGAGCAATGAGCACCCAAGCATTTTAGTGTTCGGCCATCACTAGTGCACAAACATCATCATCAACTACAAAAAACATCTGACTGCTGTGCTTGCCAACAAGGGTTTTGCCACCAAGTATTAAGTCTTGTTTGCCAGAGGGATCAAATACTTATTTCTCACTGCAAAATGCAAATACATTTATATAAAATTTATACAATATGATTTTCTAGATTTTATTTTTGATATTCTATCTCTCAATGTTAAAATTAACCTACCCTTAAAATTATGAACTGTTTATGTATTTGTCAGTGGGTAAACTTACAAAATCAGCAAGGGATCAAATACTTATTTCCCCCACTGTAGCTATGCAGTACTGTACAGGTTATATAGGGTATTTCTACATTCAGCAGAAATTGAGGGACACATTTTTGTGCCATTTTTATGAATTTCCTGTGAGAAAATGTAAAAACTGGGGCTAAAACTAAATTTTGGTGGTAAAAATGTAATTATCTTTTTCTTCACTGCCCAATGGCATAATATTCTGAGACCCATCTGTGGTCACATATGATCATTGCACTCGTCGATGAATTAAACGACAGTTACAGTTTGTAAAATGGTGTCTCTTTTGGAAGGTTCTGCTGTTCTGGCACCTCAGGTGCTCTGATAATATGACATGGCACCTTCAAACCAGTCCGGCAAAATCTGAATTCCAATATGGCGCTACTTCCATTCTGAGCTTTGCACTGTGCCTCAAATGTAGTTTTCAACCACATATAACATATAGGGTATTAGCGTACTCAGGAGAAATGGCACAACAAATTTTGGGTTCCATTTTTTCCTATTACCCTTGTGAAAATAAAACATTTGGGGTGAAATTAGCTTTTTTTTGTGGGAAAAATGTTATTTTTTTATTTTCTTGTCTCAATGTTAAAAACTTCTGTGAAGCACCTGGGGGTTCACGATGCTCAACACACATCGAGATAAGTTCCCTGAGGTCTAATTTTCAAAAAGGTGTCACAGCGGTTTCCACTGTTTAGGTAGATCAGGGGCTCTCCAATTATGACATGTCATATGCTAATTATTCCAGCAAATTTTATAATCAAAAAGTGAAATGGCACTCCTTCCCTTCTGAGCCTGCCTTATGCAGAAACACTGGTTTTCCCCCACATATGGAGTATCGGAATGCTCAGGAGAAATTGCACAACAAATTTTGGGTTCTATTTTTCCTGTTAGCCTTGAAAAAATAAAACAAATTGGGACTAAAGTAAAACTATTTTGAAAAAAGGCTAATGTTCATTTTTTTTCACATTCAAAAATTACGGTGAAGCACTTGAAGGGTAAATAAACTTCTTGAATGTGGTTTTAAGCACCTTGAGGGGGGCAGTTTTTAGAATGGTGTGACTTTTGGTGTTTTTTATGTCATATAGACCCCTAAAAGTAATTTGAAATGTGATGTGGTCCATAAAAAATGGTTTTGTAAATTGCTGGTCAATTTTTTGTTACAACTTTTTGTTTCAAAATTGTACTGATGTAAAGTAGACATTTGGGAAATGTTATTTATTAGCTGTTTTGTGTGATATAACTATAATTTAAGGACATAAAAATAAAAAAAATTAAAATTGAAAAATTTGTAAAATTTGTGCAAGTTTTTCCACAAATAAACGCAAGTTACATCAAATAAATTTTTCCACTGTCATGAAGTACAATATGTCATGAAAAAATAATCTCAGAATCAGTGAAATCCACTGAAGCGTTCCAGATCTATTACCTCATAAAGTGACACTTGTTAGAATTGTAACATTTGGCCTGGTCATAAAGGTGAAAACATGTATGGGAGGTGAATGGGTTAACAAATCAGAGGGTTTTTACCTCTGTATACTGTAATATGGACATATATTCACCGCTGCTGAAAAGATAGTGAAACTAAATCCCGGGATCTCCTGTGCCTCTGGGAACATCACCAAAAAAACAAATGAGATAAATAAATATTTGAATAAACTGCACAAAAATCTTTGCTCCTTATACTGTACATTACGTACGGGGTTTATCAGCAGTGTCTGACAGACGCTTGGCTCTTTTTTGCTTACAGCTAAAAAGTTCAGTAAAGGACAAGTAATCAAAGGGCTGAGATAGTTTAGAACTGTTCCGCCTGCATCATTTGCGCTACTAGATCTGGGATAGGAATCCTCCTATGAACTAAGGCATGCAAGGTCAACCTTTGGGCACAGAGGTGGCAGGAGGCAATGTACTTGACTCTCCTTTAAATAGGTAAACTATTCTCTTAATTACATGTATTTTAGAAATTGCTTAGATAAATGTCTTTCTTACTCAGATGTGAATGATATATTTTCCAAATATGAAATGAAACAAACATATAAATTGTTTTCCCTTCTGTACCATACATGTTTGACTTTTAACAAGTGTCACAATATTTGTGAATCATCACCAAGATGAACTGTCTGCATCTAGCTCGAGGACAAGAGATGTTAAGGTTGTTGCTCCTGCTAGCCAGCTTAAAGATAGATTCTCAAGGCATTTCACAAATGCCAAAGAACTGACCTTTGTTTGCTCTTTTTAGTAAATCCAATTTGTAATAAAAGCAGCTTTTCAATTTCTTGAATATACTTTAAGTATATTGGACATTTTATTAGAGTTTCATATAACACTTACATCAATTGGACAGTTATGTAAAATATGCAAATTAATTGCATAAGAAAATGGCCAATCCAAATTTGCAAAGGTAATATTTTTCCATTTTGATGAAAAGGCAAGATTTTGTAAACCTTATCAGTCAGCTTAATTTTCTGCCTTACGTAGGACAGCATAGTACTGCTGGATGTCCACAGTCCTAGTAGTAAAAATTCCCCAAAGAAATGTACCATTTGGCTTAACCCCTTTACCTCCAAGGGTGGTTTGCACGTTACTGACCAGGCCAATTTTTACAATTTTGACTACTGTCCCTTTATGAGGTTATAACTCTGGAATGCGTCAATGGATCCCAGAGATGCTGACAATGTTTTCTCGTGACATATTGTACTTCATGATAGCGGTAACATTTCTTTGATATTACCTGCGTTTATTTGTGAAAAAAACAGAAATTTGGTGAAAATTTTGAAAATTTCACAGTTTTCCAACCTTGAATTTTTATGCAATTAAATCACAGAGATATGTCACACAATATACTTAATAAGTAACATTTTCCACATGTCTACTTTACATCAGCACAATTTTGGAACCAAATTTTTTGTTGTTAGGGAGTTATAAGGGTTAAAATTTGACCAGCAATTTCTCATTTTTACAACACCATTTTTTTTTAGGGACCACATCTCATTTGAAGTCATTTTGAGGGGTCTATATGATAGAAAATAACCAAGTGTGAAACCATTCTAAAAACTACACCCCTCAAGGTGCTCAAAACCACATTTAAGAAGTTTATTAACCCTTCAGGTGTTTCACAGGAATTTTTGGAATGTTTAAATAAAAATGAACATTTAACTTTTTTTCACAAAAAATTTACTTCAGCTCCAATTTGTTTTATTTTACCAAGGGTAACAGGAGAAACTGGACCACAATAGTTGTTGTAAAATTTGTTCTGAGTACGCCGATACCCCATATGTGGGGGTAACCCACTGTTTGGGCACATGGCAGAGCTTGGAAGCGAAGGAGCGCCATTTGACTTTTCAATGCAAAATTTACTGGAATTGAGACGGGACACCATGTTGCGTTTGGAGAGCCCCTGATGTGCCTAAACATTGAAATCCCTCACAAGTGACACCACTTTGGAAAGTAGACCCCCTATGGCACTTATCTAGATGTGTGGTGAGCACTTTGACCCAACAAGTGTTTCACAGAAGTTTATAATGAAGAGCTGTAAAAATAAAAATCATATTTTTTCACAAAAATGATCTTTTTGCCCCCAATTTTTTATTTTCCCAAGGGTAAGAGAAGAAATTGGACCCCAAAAGTTGTTGTACAATTTGTCCTGAGTATGCTGATACACCAAATGAGGGGAAAAACCACTGTTTGGGCGCATGGGAGAGCTTGGAAGGGAAGGAGCGCCGTTTGACTTTTCAATGCAAAATTGTCAGGAATTCAGATGGGACACCATGTTGCGTTTGGAGAGCCACTGATGTGCCTAAACATTGAAACTCCCCACAAGAGACACCATTTTGGAAAGTAGACCCCCTAAGGAACTTATCTAGATGTGTGGTGAGTAGAGTTGAGCGACTTTTACTTTTTTCGGATCGAGTTGGGATTCGCGAAACCCGACTTTGTCGGGTTGGGTGAAATCGGCCGATTATTGCGAAAAGTCGGGGGCTGACTGAAACACGAAACCCAATGCAAGTCAATGGGGAATCAAAGTCGGCAGTTAGTGGAGGACAGGAAAACACCTACAGTGCCCATTTTAATGCTAAAAACATCAATTCTTATTACTTAAGCTTGTCAATCTTAATTAGCTTTATAATAATAGTTAGACATTGAAAACTGGGGGTCATTTGGCTAAAGTTGTGAGGGGGTAGGGCTGGCTCAAGATTTTCGTAGGCCCAGGAAACGCGGAATACGTCACGGCGGTGGAGCAGGGAGAGGTAAGTATTTCAACTTTGCAAGTGCTGTGATCCTGAGCAAGCAGGGGGGCCCACTCATTCGTAGGAAGGTGCAGATGAAAGTGCAGGTTCCTTCATCAGGTGGGGGGCATACTCGTTGGCGACCTCAGTGGCACAGGGCCCCTCATAGTACAGTGGTGTGTTTGACAGCGGGTGGCTCCTCCCACTGGCAGAGACACTTTTGCATACTATGAGGGGCCCTGTGCCAGTGACGTCGCCAATGAGTATGCCCCCCCACCTGATGAAGGAACCTGCACTTTCATCTGCACCTTCCTCTTTGTCCCCGTATAAGGTGGTATAGTATGCAGGAAGGGGAACCTGACTTTCAGCAGGGTTAGATTCTGGCTGTGTAGAGTGCAAGGGGAATGTAGTGGTCTGGGTCAATGTACCAGCAGACTCATCTAGCAGTGGCTGGGCAATGGGCATGATGAGGAGGAAACACAGTCAGTAGGCCCAAATAATAAAGTGGGCTAAATGCAGTTCAAATGTGGTAACAGGACTAAATAGACGGCATTGCTTTCTTCAGTGGAGGAAAACTGTAATGATTGGCAGACACAGATATAGGCCCAAATAATAAAGTATGCTAAATGCAGTTCAAATGTGGTAACAGGACTAAACAGGTTGCATTGCTTTGTTCAGTGGAGGAAAACTGTAATGAGTGGCAGACACAGTAGTATGTCATGTTCCCAATGGCAGGGAATTAAACACATAACACGGGCAAAAACAGGACGAGCTCTGGGGTGATGGAACCTGAGCTGACCACGATCCTGAACCTCAACACTCAACTAACAGCAGCCGGGGAACGCTCCTGGGGGGACTCTAGACGTCTCGCGCCAGCCGGAGATCTAGCTACCCCTATCAGAAGAATCACAGACCTATCTTGCCTCCAGAGAAATATTCCCACAGAAATAGCAGCCCCCCACATATAATGACGGTGAAATGAGAGGAAGGCACAAACGTAGTTATGAAAACAGATTCAGCAAAATGAGGCCCGCTTAAGCTAGATAGCAGAGGATACAAAAGGTGAACTGCGCGGTCAGCTTAAAACCCTTCAAAATACCATCCTGAAATTACTTGAACTCATGTGCCAACTCATGGTACATGAGTGATAATTTCAGCCCACTAGAGCAACCAGCAGCAGAGAATTACATATCTGCAAGCTGGACAAAAAACATGAAAGCAAACATGAAACAGGGAAATCCAGACTTAGCTTGTCTTGAAGGCCTAGGAGCAGGTAGCAAAGGTAACAGAGACACACTGATACATTGATAGCCGGCAAGGGAATGACAGGAAGGCCAGGTTAAATAGGAAACACCCAGCCTCTGATGGACAGGTGGAAACCAGAGACCGCAACCCACCAAAGTCACCCAGTACCAGTTGTAACCACCAGAGGGAGCCCAAAAACAGAATCCACAACAGTAGTAGGCCCAAATAATAAAGTAGGCTAAATGCAGTTCAAATGTGGTAACAGGACTAAACAGGTGGCATTGCTTTGGTCAGTGGAGGAAAACTGTAATGAGTGGCAGACACAGCTGGTAGGCCCAAAAAATAAAGTAGGTTAAATGCAGTTCAAATGTGGTAACAGGACTAAACAGGCGGCATTGCTTTGTTCAGTGGAGGAAAACTGTAATGAGTGACAGACACAGTTAGTAGGCCCAAAAAATAAAGTAGGCTAAATGCAGTTCAAAAATGTTAACAGGACTAAACAGGCGGCATTGCTTTGTTCAGTGGAGGAAAACTGTAATGAGTGGCAGACACAGATATAGGCCCAAATAATAAAGTAGGCTAAATGCAGTTCAAATGTGTTAACAGGACTAAACAGGAGGCATTGCTTTGTTCAGTGGAGGAAAACTGTAATGAGTGGTAGAAACAGGTGGTAGGCCCAAAAAATAAAGTAGGCTAAATGCAGTTCAAAAATGTTAACAGGACTAAACAGGCGGCATTGCTTTGTTCAGTGGAGGAAAACTGTACTGAGTGGCAGACACAGATATAGGCCCAAACAATAAAGTAGGCTAAATGCAGTTCAAATGTGGTAACAGGACTAAACAGGCGGCATTGCTTTGTTCAGTGGAGGAAAACTGTAATGAGTGGCAGACACAGTTAGTAGGCCCTAATAATAAAGTGGGCTAACTGTCTGCCAAAAAAATTGTTCATAAATAAACAGGTGGCATAGCTAGGTACAGGGGTGGGCTCCTCTGCTGAGTAGCAGACAGTGGTAATAGGCGCAAAGTATTAACTGGTCTAAATGGAGGCCAGGGCCCCTGTATATTTTAACTATCATCTATCATTTCAACAAATTTGTATTGGCAGTGCCATTGAAGGATTTAACAGCACAGACTACACAGTGGTGGAGCAGGGAGAGGTAAGTATTGCAAGTGGTAGAGCACTGTTCGAGCGGGGGGAACACTCTCTCATGGGCGGCGGTACTGGCACAGGGCCCCTCATATTACGACGGTGTGTCTGACGTTGGTTGTGCACCACCACCGTCAGAGACACTTCATTGTACTATGAGGGACAATGTGCCAGTGCCGTCGCCCAAGAGTGGGCCCACCCACCTGTCCAGGCAAATGGCACTCGCACGGGTGCTTGCGCCAGGTGGTGACCATGGCCCTGTGGGGGAGTCAGCTCATTTAGGGAGGTATAAAAATGGCCTATGGTGGACATTCAGCAGCTGCAAATGGAGGAATTGGAGAAGTCAGTAAGAGGAGGCCAAAAGCAAGACAATTTTCAGGCAAGCTACGTGTCAGCAGGGGAAGGTGGGGCAAAATAATTTGAAATCCATGATTGGTTCATTTTAATGAAGGTTAGATCATCAACATTTTGGGTAGCCAGACATGTCCTTTTTTCGGTCAGTATTGAACCAGCAGCACTGAATATTCTTTCTGATAGCACACTAGCAGCCATGCAAGCGAGCTCCTGTAATGAATATTCTGCCAATTCAGGCCAGGTGTCTATTTTAGATGCCCAGTAATCAAAGGGGAATGACCCGTGAGGGAGAACATCGATAAGGGAGGAAAAGTAGTTCGTAACCATATTGGACAAATGCTGTCCCCTGTCACTTTGAATCGATGCAGCAGTACCTGTCATGTCAGCAGTCATTGTGAAATCACTCCACAACCTGGTCATAAAACCCCTCTGTCCAACGCCACTTCAGATTTGTGCACCTCTAACACTTCTGCCATGTTGCCCCCTACGGCTCGTGTGAGAACTATCACTGCCGCTGTGTCCTGGGAATGCCTGAACCAAATGGTTTACAAGAGTTGCTTGTTTGGTAGCCAATATTTGCTCAAGGTTCTCATGTGGCAAGATATTTTGTAATTTTCCTTTATATCGTGGATCCAGGAGGCAGGCCAACCAGTAATCAAGTAATCATCATCAGTCATCATTTTTATAATGCGGGGGTCCCTTTTTAGGATACGCAAGGCATACTCTGCCATGTGGGCCAATGTTCCAGGTGTCAATTCTCTGCTTGTGCTGGGTTGAGGAGCACTTTCTTGCAAATCAACATCACTTGTGTCCCGCAAAAACCCTGTACCTGACCTTGCAACGCCACCAGTTTCTATTGCCCCCTGAGAAGCATCCTCCTCCCATAAATATTCATCCCCATCATCCTCTTCCTCCTCTTCATCCGCCACCTTGTCCAGGTGAGTTCCCTGAGCAGACAATGGCTGACTGTCATCAAGGCTTCCCTCCTCCTCGGCTGCAGAGGCCTGCTCCTTAATGTGCGTCAAAAGACGCATTAGTGGGATGCTCATGCTTATGATGGCATCGTCTGCACTTACCAGTCTTGTTAATTCCTCAAAACACTGAAGGACTTGACAGAGGTCTTGTAGTTTCGACCACTGCACACCAGACAACTCCATGTCTGCCATCCAAGTGCCTGCCCGTGTATGTGTATCCTCCCACAAATTAATTACAGCATGCCTCTGTTCACACAGCCTCTGAACCATGTGCAGTGTGGAGTTCCACCTTGTTGCAACGTCGATTATTAGGCGGTGCTGGGGAAGATTCAGCGATCATTGATGGTTCAGCATACGGCTGGAGTGTACGGGCGACCGGCGGATGTGCGAGCAAAGTCTTTGCACCTTCAGGAGCAGGGCTGGTAACTCCAGATAATTTTTGAGAAAGCACTGCACCACCAGGTTCAAGGTGTGAGCCAGGCCAGGTATGTGTTTCAGCTCTGAAAGGGCTATGGCAGCCATAAAATTCCTTCCGTTATCACTGACTACCTTGCCTGCCTCAAGATGTACACTGCCCAGCCATGACTGAGTTTGTTGCTGCAAGTACTTGGCCAGTACTTCCGCGGTGTGTCTGTTGTCGCCCAAACACTTCATTTGTAACACAGCCTGCTGATGCTTACCACTAGCTGTTCCATAATGGGACACCTCGTGTGCAACACTGGCAGCTGAGGATGGAGAGGTCATGCGACTGCGCTCTGTGGACGAGCTTTCACTTCTGGAGGAGGAGGAGGAGGGGTGGCAAACGCCTACAGCCATCTGTTTCCTAGACCGTGGGCTAGGCAGAACTGTCCCACTATGGCTGTCCCCTGTGGACCATGCATCCACCACATTAACCCAGTGCGCCGTGATGGACACGTAACATCCCTGGCCATGCCTACTGGTCCATACATATGTTGTGAGGTGCACCTTTCCACTGACTGATTGCCTCAGTGCATGAAAAATGCGGTCTTTGACATGCTGGTGGAGGGCTGGGATGGCTTTTCTTGCAAAGAAGTGCCGACTGGGTAGGTCATAGCGTGTTACTGCTTAGGCCATCAGGTCTTTGAAAGCTTCGCTTTCAACCAACCGGTAGGGCATCATCTCTAACGAGATTAGTAGCAATTACTATTAATAGCAATGTGGGCATTCAAACCCTGTGTACGCGGATGAGAGGATGAGTACTTTCTTTTCCTAACGAGAGTCTCTTGTAGGGTGAGCTGGACTGGAGAGCTGCATACGGTGGATCTAGCGGTGTTGGTGGTGGACATGGCGGATTGAGAGAGGGTTGGTGATGGTATTCTTGATGCTGGCCTACATACAGTGTTTCCTACAAATAACCTTGTGATTCCCTGACTGCTGTGGCCTTGTGACGATACCTCCACCTTTGCTGCTGGTGGTGTCCTAACCGGTGGGCTTACAGTAAGGGAAACAATGTAGCGTTGCTGACTACCTTCATTCTGAGCAGGTGCACCAATGGTACGTTACGTTTGGTAGTTAGTCCAGGCTTGCAAGTGCATGCAGGTTAAATGTCTAAGCATGCACGTTGTATTTAAATTTTGAAGATTCTTCCCTCTGCTAAAGGTCTTTGAGCATTTCTTACAGATAACTTTTGACTGATCATTCGGTCTTGGTTAAAAATTGCCACACTACACTCTTCCTACTATGGAATACCTTTTCAGGCATTGCACACTGTGCTACTTTCACCGGAGGGCCACGCTGTACTAAAACTGTTTTTGTTTTTGATACACGTTTTTGGCCTGATACGGGCCTGCCAGATGACAGCTGTTGCAATATAGATGGCTGCTGCGGATCATCCTCCTCCGCTTCTGAACTACTGGCATTGGTACCCTCTTCCCCCAATGGTTGCCAATCTGGGTCAACAACTGAGTCATCTATCACCTCCTCTTCAATGTCATGTGCACCTTCCTCTGTGTCACCGTGTAAGGTGCTATAGCGTTCGGGACGGGGCACCATAGTCTCATCAGGGTCAGATTCTGGCTCAGTACACTGCGAGGGCAATGTAGTGATCTGAGTCAATGGAACAGCATAATAATCTAGCTGTGGCTGTGCATCAGTGCACTCCATGTCCGATTCATCTTGTAATGGGCAGTTAACAATTTCCCTTTCTAACCCAGGCACGGTATGTGTAAAGAGCTCCATGGAGTAACCTGTAGTGTCACCTGACACATCATTCACTTTTGGTTTGGGTGAAGGACACAAGGAAACGTCTTGTTCCTGACCGGGAGCATCCACTGATGACTCGCTGCTTTTATATTTTGAATTTTCTGAAGAGGAGGCGAAAGAGCTAGAGGCTGAGTCAGCAAGGAAAGCCAAAACTTTTTCCTGCTGTTCCAGCTTTAAAAGCGGTTTTCCTACTCCAAGATAAGGGAGCCTTCGAGGCCTTGTGTAGCCAGAAGATGACGCTGGCTCAACACCTCCAGCCTTAGGTGCTATTTTGCTTTTCCCACTACCACCAGATGCTCCACCACCAGCATCAGTACCAGCTGGCAACGACCGCCCACGATCTCTTTCACCAGACTTCCTCATTTTTGGGAAAATCTAACCAAAATAACAACCATTTTATGGTACTGTAAAACAAGGTAGAAGGTGTGTATAAACTTGGTGACAATTTGAATCTCCTTTTTTGGGGGGGGAGACTGCACCAAAACTCAGGCCCAGTGTATCACAACACAATGTAAGTGGCAGAACGTGGCTGGCTGATATACGACAAACTAACAGAACTGACGTATATCCACTTTGTGACAATTTGAATCTCCTTTTTGGGGGGGAGACTGCACCAAAACTCAGGCCCAGTGTATAACACAACACAATGTAAGTGGCAGAACGTGGCTGGCTGATATACGACAAACTAACAGAACTGACGTATATCCACTTTGTGACAATTTGAATCTCCCTTTTGTGGGGGGGAGACTGCACCAAAACTCAGGCCCAGTGTATAACACAACACAATGTAAGCGGCAGAACGTGGCTGCCTGATATATGACAAACTAACAGAACTGACGTATATCCTCTTTGTGACAATTTGAATCTCCCTTTTTTTGGGGGGAGACTGCACCAAAACTCAGGCCCAGTGTATAACACAACACAATGTAAGTGGCAGAACGTGGCTGGCTGATATACGACAAACTAACAGAACTGACGTATATCCACTTTGTGACAACTTGAATCTCCCTGTTTTTGGGGGGAGACTGCACCATAACTCAGGCCCAGTGTATAACAAAACACAATGTAAGTGGCAGAACGTGGCTGGCTGATATACGGCAAACTAACAGAACTGACGTATATCCACTTTGTGACAATTTGAATCTCCCTTTTTTTGGGGGGAGACTGCACCAAAACTCAGGCCCAGTGTATAACACAACATAACTTTGCCGAAAGTCGGCGATTTTTGAATTTGTCCGATCCGTTTTGCTCAACCCTACTTAAAACCAGTGCGCACATACATGTAAAAATCTAAATACAAAAAAACACATTAAAAAGAGTAGTTAAGCAAATTAATAACTTTTGCAAGCTGGGGGAGTGCAAGAACCTACGGTGTTAAAATATTTATTTTCTGTCAGGACCCTGCTACTGATGTTTTGAACCATTGGGCTGCCGGTGGATTTGATTGGATTGTTTTGTTTGGATTGTTTTGTTTGGTGGTGGTTTCACATAACATAATGCCTGGAAAGGCCATGCTGTAAAAATCCTTCTTTTATATTATAAAAATAAAAAAAAATAGAACAGATAGACTTAATCTCTAATAATAGAAAAACAAAAAAATCAGCATCTGATACTAAGTTCAGCTTCAATTTTATTACTACTTTTTCAGCCCAGAACAAGAGAATTTGTCTGGTTCTGAAAAAACTTTGGGGCATACTTCTTAACCCCTTCACCCCAAAGCCTGTTTTCACCTAAGTGACAGGGCCAATCTTTACATTTCTGACCACTGTCAATTTATGAGGTCATAACTCTGAAACGCTTCAACGGATCCTGGTGATTCTGAGACTATTTTCTCGTGACATATTGTACTTCATGATAGTGGTAAAACTTCTTCGATGTGACTTGCATTTATTTGTGAAAAAAATGGAAATTTGGCGAAAATTGTGAAAATTTTGCAATTTTCAAACTTTTAGTTTTTATGCCCTTAAATTAGAGATTTATATCACATAATATAGATAATAAACAACATTTCCCATGTGTCTGCTTTTAAAATTTTGGAAACATAATTTTTTTTTGCTAGGGAGTTATAAGGGTTAAAAGTTGACCAGCGATTTCTCGTTTTTACAACAAAATTTGCAAAACCATTATTTTTAGGGACCACCTCACACTTGAAGTGAAAATGCCCAAAAGTTACACCATTCTAAAACCTGCACCCCTCAAGGTACTCAAAACCACATTAAAAAAGTTTATTAACAATTCAGGTGCTTCACAAGAATTTTTGGAATGTTTAAAAAAAATTGAACATTTAACTTTTTTTCACAAAATTTTTACTTCAGATCCAATTTGTTTTATTTTACCAAGGGTAACAGGAGAAATTGGACCACAAAAGTCGTTTTACAATTTGTCCTGAGTACGCCAATACCCCATATGTTGGGGTAAACCATTGTTTGGGCACATGGCAGAGCTCGGAAGGGAAGGAGTGCCATTTGACTTTTCAATGCAAAATTTGCTGGAATTGAGATTGGACACCATGTCGCGTTTGGAGAGCCCCTGATGTGCCTAAACAGTGGAAACCCCCCACATGTGACCCCATTTTGGAAAGTAGACCCCCTAAGGAACTTATCTAGATGTGTGGTGAACACTTTTAACCCCCAATTGTTTCACTAAAGTTTAGAATGTAGAGCCGTGAAAATTAAAAAATCATTTTTTCTTTCCACAAAATGATCTTTTAGCCTGTGACTTTTTTCCCCAAGGGTAACAGGAGAAATTGGACCCCAAAAGTTTTTGTCCAATTTGTCCTGAGTATGCTGATACCCCACATGTGGGGGTAAACCCCTGTTTGGGCGCACGGGAGCGCTCGGAAGGGAAGGAGCACTGTTTTAGTTTTTCAACGCAGAATTGGCTGGAATTGAGATCGGACCCCATGTCGCGTTTGGAGAGCCCCTGATGTGCCTAAACAGTGGAAACCCCCCAATTCTAACTGAAATCCTAACCCAAACACACCCATAACCCTAATCCCAACCATAACCCTAACCACACCTCTAACTCTAATCCCAACCCTAATCCCAACTGTAAATGTAATCCAAACCCTAACTTTAGCCCCAAACCCAACCCTAACTTTAGCCCCAACCCTAACCCCAACCCTAACTTTAGCCCCAACCCTAACCCTAAACCCAACCCAAACCCTAACCCCAACCCTAACCCTAACCCTAGCCCTAACCCTAGCACTAACCCTAACCCTAGCCCTAACCCTAACCCTAGCCCTAACCCTAACCCTAAGTGGATAATGGAAATAAATACATTTTTTTAAATGTTATTATTTTTCCCTAACTAAGGGGGTGATGAAGGGGGGTTTAATTTACTTTTATAGCGTTTTCTTGGTGGATTTTTATGATTGGCAGCCATCACACACTAAAAGACGCTTTTTATTGCAAAAAATAGTTTTTGCATCACCACATTTTGAGAGCTATAATTTTTCCATATTTTGGCCCACAGAGTCATGTGGGTCTTGTTTTTTGCGGGACGAGTTGACGTTTTTATTGGTACCATTTTCGGGCACATGACATTTTTTGATCGTTTTTTATTCCGATTTTTGGGAGGCAGGATGAACAAAAACCAGCAATTCTGGAATTTCTTTTAGGGGGGGCGTTTACACCATTCCACGTGTGGTAAAATTGATGAAGCAGCTTTATTCTTCAGGTCAGTACGATTACAGCGATACCTTATTTATATTTTTTTTATGTTTTGGCGCTTTTACACAATAAAATCTATTTTATATAAAAAATAATTGTTTTTGCAACGCTTTATTCTGAGAGCTATAACTTTTTTATTTTTCTGCTGATGATGCTGTATGGCAACTTTTTTTTTGCGGGACAAGATGACGTTTTTAGTGGTACCATATTTATTTATATCCGTCTTTTTTGATCGCGTGTTATTCTACAAATTGTTCGCCGGTATGATAATAAAGCGTTGTTTTTTTTGCCTCATTTTTTTTTTGCGGTGTTCACTGAAGGGGTTAACTAGTGGGATAGTTTTATAGAGCGGGTCGTTATGGACGCGGCAATACCAAATATGTACTTACTTTTATTGTTTTTTTTTGTTTACATAAATAAATTGATTTATTGGGAATTTTTTTTTCTTTATTTGTTTTTTTTTTTTTATACATTCTATTTTTTTTTTTTTACTTTCTAACATTGTCCCAGGGTGGGACATTACTATATTAGATCAGATTGCTGATCTGACACTGTGCATAGCACTGTGTCAGATCAACGATCTGACATGCAGTGCAGGAGGCTTTCCGGCACCTGCTCTGAGCAGGTGCCGGCTAGCCACCTCATTTATGACTCAGAAGGAGTCCCGCGGCCATCTTGGATCTGGGGACTCCTTCCGGAATACCGGAACAATGCGATCGCATCTCGTTGCTCCGGTGGGAGAGCTCAGGGAACCCCCGTCCCTGCGTGATCCCCCTCTATGCCGCTGTCACTACTGACAGCGGCATCAGAGGGGTTAAATGCCTGCAATCGGTGCTAGCGCTGATCAGGGGCATTGCTGCGGGGTGTCAGCTGTCATATACAGCTGACACCCGCACCAGCTCAGTGCAAGACCGCGGTGATCGGTGCGCCGTACTAGTACTGCGGCTGGCACAATTGCAGTTGCCGCAGTGCCGTACTAGTACGGCGCATGGTACGAAGGGGTTAATGATCCCATATTCGGGAAGCTTCTTCCCAGCAATCCCCTGATAACGTTTCGAAGGGTCCCAACATTGAAAAACATGTTGGCCCCCAGCCGGCTAAAGAAAAAAGAGGATCTCAATCCTTCTACAAAAGTGGATACATGAGCTGAATACACTCAGCCCTAAGGGGCTCAACAGAGACTATGAGTTATCTTCTTTCACCTAAGGTTACTGTCCCAATAGAAAATTTGTGGGGTCAGCCAAGTTATACGGCTCTGTAATCATGTGATTTTGTATCATCTTTTATGATTGTTTATCATTTTTCAGCTCAACATTCTTTACCAAATATACCATTGCGGTCCTGTATGGGATGTCCGTCAGCCAGGTTCCTTTTTTTTATGCAAATGTACAGTTAGGCTCACTTGCTTATCTCTGTCTTTTATCCACCTGGCTTGAGCATGTTTACATATATACTCTGTGTTTAGCAATAAGGACATGTGTCCTTCCTTATGTACGGATATAGTCAATGTAGTAAAGATACAAATATCGGCTTTTAATATATTTATATTATACATATTTTGTGCAGGACCGCTATTTATTATTATTTATATTACTTATTCATCATATTGTTGGCTTTTTCATGCTAATACTCTTCCCTCTCCTTACAGAACCGGCCTCTTTGAATCCTCTTCTCTGCCACCTGTGACACTCTGCGGCCACCTTACTGCACTCCTGCATCAGCAAATCCACTGCTCTGGAACGCACCTCTATCATTAGCTCCTACAGTGGAACGCACTGCACACCGCCCCTTGCGGTCATGTGATACCGCCGTCACCTTGGCTCCACCCCTTCCGGCTTCACATGCCGGCAATCCAATGCGCACTCCATCCTCTCTCTCCACACTATTTAGGGAGGTCCTGGGCACTTCACCCTTTAGCCTGCACTTGCGGGGGATACCGCGTGTCTTCCTGTGCTCAGTGGGCAGGTAAGTCCTTTACACCGCACGCACTTCAACACAGCGGTTTACTGTGCCATTCCTTACATACTATTTTTTCATGCAGATAGTGCGCACTACTACTTCATAACTTACACCTGGGATGAATACCGCGTGGCTCCTGTTACATTGGGTGGGTAAGTCATATTGATCTTACGCCTTTGAAGTGCAGCAGCTTTATTGTCATTTATAGCACACCATCTTCCCTCTGCAGACAGTGTCTTTGTGTGACACTTTATTCCTCTTCTGCTGATTGCCTCCACTACCCGCGGCCCATACATCCTCAGGCCTTTATATTGGTATGTACATTTCATTGTATACAAAACACCTTTGCCCTATTACCTTTTTAGCCAATATACGCATACATTGTTCACCTCATATGCATATTTAACTTTCCCTTCTAGATGCAACCTGGTTCTATTTTGGGGTTTTTCAAAAACATACTGGTCAATTAGGTAGGTCTATCTTCCTCTTATACTCTATAGGCCCCTTTCTCCTATTCCTACACCCCACCACTTCTACACACCCCATTCACGCATTTTCCTCTCCCTCCGTGGTGCATTCCAATACCTATACTATCATAGGTCCGGATTTCGCAGCAATTATATTTTGGCTACTTTGTTCTGATGGTCCTCCATTAGATTGGTTGTCTTTTTGTCTTCAATCATGACTGTATCTTCTTATGTGATGTATATACTTTTGTTTATTTTGTTTTTTTGTTTATATTTAGTTTCTATATTTTGTTTCTTTTATTTTATGCATTGAATGTCACCTTATTTGTATATATTTCCCTTCAGCACACTGATGAAGGTCCAGTAACAACCGAAACGTTTGTGTGATTACCGTATGTTAAATAAACCCCCACTTTGCATCACGATATTTTGGAGTGTGCCTGTCACTTGTAACTTAGACACAGGTACTAGGCCTAAAATAAAAAAGTAGGCTGAATGCAGTTCAAAACAGGTTACAGGAGTGAACTGGCGGCATAGCGTTGTTCAGCGGAGGACGATTGTAAGGAGTTGCGCAGACAGACTTAGTAGGCCTAAATTAAAAAAGTAGGCTCAATGCAGTTTAAAATTGGTTACAGGGGTACACAGGCGGCATAGCGTTGTTCAGCGGAGGACAACTGTAAGGAGTGGCGCAGACAGACTTAGAAGGCCTAAAATAAAAAAGTAGGCTCATTGCAGTTTAAAATTGGTTACAGAGGTACACAGGCGGCATAGCGTTGTTCAGCGGAGGACGATTGTAAGGAGTGGCGCAGACAAACTTAGTAGGCCTAAATTAAAAAAGTAGGCTCAATGCAGTTTAAAATCGGTTACAGGGGTACACAGGCGGCATAGCGTTGTTCAGCGGAGGACAACTGTAAGGAGTGGCGCAGACAGACTTAGTAGGCCTAAATTAAAAAAGTAGGCTCAATGCAGTTTAAAGTTGGTTACAGGGGTACACAGGCGGCATAGCGTTGTTCAGCGGAGGACGATTGTAAGGAGTTGCGCAGACAGACTTAGTAGGCCTAAATTAAAAAAGTAGGCTCAATGCAGGGGTACACAGGCGGCATAGCGTTGTTCAGCGGAGGACAACTGTAAGGAGTGGCGCAGACAGACTTAGTAGGCCTAAAAAAAAAAAGTAGGCTCATTGCAGTTTAAAATTGGTTACAGGGGTACACAGGCGGCATAGCGTTGTTCAGCGGAGGACGATTGTAAAGAGACAGACTTAGTAGGCCTAAAATAAAAAAGTAGGCCAAAATAATAAAGTGAGGTAAATGTCTGCCCAAAAAAT
The DNA here is from genome assembly GCF_051348905.1 of Ranitomeya variabilis. Classification (NCBI taxonomy): domain Eukaryota; kingdom Metazoa; phylum Chordata; class Amphibia; order Anura; family Dendrobatidae; genus Ranitomeya; species Ranitomeya variabilis. The sequence goes on along the minus strand of NC_135234.1, from coordinate 571,551,853 downwards.
TTTAAAAAATAAACAGGTGGCATAGCTACGTACAGGGGTGGGCTCCTCGGCTGAGTAGCAGACAGTGGTAGTTGGCACAAAGTATTAACTGGTCTAAATGGAGGCCAAGGACCCTGTATATTTTAACTGTCATCTCTCATTTCAACAAATTTGTATTGGCAGCGCCATTGAAGGATTAATCAGCACAGACTACACTGTGGTGGAGCAGGGAGAGATAAGTATTGCAAGTGGTAGAGCACTGTTCGAGTGGGGGGAACACTCTCTCGTGGGCGGCGGTACTGGCACAGGGCCCCTCATATTACGACTGTGTGTCTGACGTTGGTTGTGCACAACCACCATCAGAGACACTTCATTGTACTATGAGGGACCCTGTGCCAGTGCCGTCGCCCAAGAATGGGCACACCCACCTGTCCAGGCAAACGGCACTCACATGGGTGCTTGCACTAGGTGGTGACCATGGCCCTGTTGGGGGAGTCAGCCCATTTAGGGAGGTAAAAAAATGGCCTACGGTGGACATTCAGCAGCAGTAAATGGAGGAATTGCAGCAGTCAGTAAGAGGAGGCCAAAAGCAACACATTTTTCAGGCAAGCTACGTGTCAGCAGGGGAAGGTGGGGCAAAATAATTAGAGTTAGATCATCAACATTTTGGGTAGCCAAACGAGTCCTTTTTTCGGTCAGTATTGAACCAGCAGCACTGAAGACTCTTTCTGATAGCACACTAGCAGCAGGGCAAGCGAGCTCCTGTAAAGCATATTCTGCCAATTCAGGCCAGGTGTCTATTTTAGATGCCCAGTAATCAAAGGGGAATGACGTGTGAGGGAGAACATCGATAAGGGAGGAAAAATAGTTCGTAACCATACTGGACAAATGTTCAGTGGCTCAGTGCACTGCGAGGGCAATGTAGTGATGTGAGTCAATGGAACAGCATAATAATCTAGCTGTGGCTGTGCATCTGTTCACTCCATGTCTGATTCAGAAAGAGCTAGAGGCTGAGTCAGCAATGAAAGCCAAAACTTGTTCCTGCTGCTCCGGCTTTAAAATCGGTTTTCCTACTCGCAGATAAGGGAGCCTTCGAGGTCTTGTGTAGCCAGATGATGATGCTGTCTGAGCAACTCGAGCCTTAGGTGCTATTTTGCTTTTCCCACTACCACAAGATGCTCCACCATCACCACCACCAGCATCATTACCAGCTGGCAATGACCGCCCACGGCCTCTTCCACCAGACGTCCTCATTTTTGGGAAAATGTAACCAAACTAACAACCGTTATATGGTACTGTAAAACAAGGTAGAAGGTGTATATAAACTTGTTGGCAATTTAAATCTCCCAATGTAAGTGGCAAAAAGTGGCTGGCAGATATACGACAAACAGAACTGACGCAGATCCACTTAGTGGCAATTTAAATCTCCCTTTTTTGTGTGGGAGACTGCAGCAAAAATCAGGCCCACTGTATTACACTACACAATGTAAGTGGCAGAAAGTAGCTGGCAGATATACGACAAACAGAACTGACGCAGATCCACTTAGGGACAATTTAAATCTTCCTTTATTATGTGGGAGACTGCTGCAAAAACCAGGCCCACTGTATTACACTACACAATGTAAGTGGCAGAAAGTGGCTGGCAGATATACGACAAACAGAACTGATGCAGATCCACTTAGTGGCAATTTAAATCTCCCTTTTTTGTGTGGGAGACTGCTGCAAAAACCAGGCCCACTGTATTACACTACACAATGTAAGTGGCAGAAAGTGGCTGGCAGATATACGACAAACAGAACTGATGCAGATCCACTTAGTGGCAATTTAAATCTCCCTTTTTTGTGTGGGAGACTGCTGCAAAAACCAGGCCCACTGTATTACACTACACAATGTAAGTGGCAGAAAGTGTCTGGCAGATATACGACAAACAGAACTGATGCAGATCCACTTAGTGGCTATTTAAATCACCCTTTATTATGTGGGAGACTGCTGCAAAAACCAGGCCCACTGTATTACACTACACAATGTAAGTGGCAGAATGTGGCTGGCAGATACACGACAAACAGAACTGACGCAGATCCACTTAGTGGCAATTTAAATCTCCCTTTTTGTGTGGGAGACTGCTGCAAAAATCAGGCCAACTGTATTACACTACACAATGTAAGTGGTAGAAAGTGGCTGGCAGATATACGACAAACAGAACTGACGCAGATCCACTTAGGGGCAATTGAAATCTCCCTTTTTTGTGTGGGAGACTGCTGCAAAAATCATGCCCACTGTATTACACTACACAATGTAAGTGGCAGAACGTGGCTGGAAGATATACGACAAACAGAACTGACGTATATAAACTTGTTGGCAATTTAAATCTCCCTTTTTTGTGTGGGAGACTGCTGCAAAAACCAGGCCCACTGTATTACACTACACAATGTAAGTGGCAGAAAGTGGCTGGCAGATATATGACAAACAGAACTGACGTATATAAACTTGTTGGCAGTTTAAATCTCTCTTTTTTGTGTGGGAGACTGCTGCAAAAATCAGGCCCACTGTATTACACTACACAATGTAAGTGGCAGAACGTGGCTGGCAGATATACGACAAACAGAACTGACGCAGATCCACTTAGGGGCAATTTAAATCTCCGTTTATTATGTGGGAGACTGCTGCAAAAACTAGGCCCACTGTATTACACTACACAATTTAAGTGGCAGAACATGGCTGGAAGATATATATATATATATATATAAAAAAAGGGACTGTACTACAATAACAATCTCCCTACAATGATCTCAGGACAAGTATGGCAGCCAGCAATAAAAAGGACTGCTGCATACAAAAGTGTGGACAAATAAACAATAGAACTGTGCAGAAAGGAGCAACAGGATTTTTGCTTTTAAAAAAGCAGTTGGTTTGCACAGCGGCGTGCAAACAGCAATGCAGCTATCAGGGAGCCTTATAAGCTACAGAGCTGATGCACAAAAATCTAGCCTCCACTGTCCCTGCAAAGAAAAGGTGGTGTTGGACAGTGGAAATCGCTACAGCACAAGCGGTTTGGGGGTTAATCTTCCATCTCTAACTATATCCCTGCTTCTGACGAAGCTGCAGCAACCTCTCCCTATGCTCAGATCGGCAGAAGTAAGATGGCGGTCGGCATGCAAGCCCCTTTATACCCCCTGTCACGCTGCAGAAAGCAAGCCAATCACTGTCATGCCCTTCTCTATGATGGTGGGGACCGAGACCTATGTCATCACGCTGCCCACACTCTGTGTCCTCCTTCATTGGCTGAGAAATGGTGCTGAAAGCATCATACGAAACGCGACTTTGGCACGAAGATCGCCAACAGCATGGCCGATCCCACACTGGGATCGGGTCGGGTCTCATGAAACCCGACTTTGCCAAATTTTTCAATTTGTCCGATCCATTTAGCTCAACCCTAAATATGACATCATCGTCAGCATGGCAACCTATTATGGCATCATTGTCACCATGCAAACTTGTTATGACATCATTGTCGCCATGGCAACCATTATAACTTCATTGTCGCAGTGGCAACCATTATGGCATCATAGTCACCTTAGGAACCTATTATGACATAATTGCCACCAAGACAACCTATTATGACATCATTGCCGCAATGGCCACATTTTAGGCATTATTGTCGCCATAACAAGCTATTATGGCATTATTGTTGCCATGGCAACTATTATAGCATTGTTGCCATGGCAACCATTATGACATCATCATCACCATGGAAACCATTATGACATCACTGTTGCCATGGTAAACTTTATGGTATCATTGTCGCCATGGCAACCTATTATGACACCATTGTCTCTATGGCAACCATTATGACAACATTGTCACCATGGCAACCTATCATTACATCATTTTCACCATGGCAACCCATTATGACACCGTCATTGCTTTGACAACCATTGTGACATGATCGTCACCATGGCAACCCATTATGACATCATCATCGCCATGGCAACCAATCTGACACTATCATCTCCATGGTAACAATTTAGACATCATTATTGTCATAGCAACCTTTATGACATCATCGTCACCAAGGCAACCTATTATGACATCAATGTCACCTTGGCATCCTATTATGGCCTTGTTCACACTATCCTTTTTTTTCTGCGGATTTTTCAGGTCCTGATTTTGAAAAACCGCAGTGCAAAACCGCGGTGGTTTTCACTGCGGTTTTCTGTCCTTTTTCTACTGCGGATTCCACTGCGGGTTTCCAGCTGCACTTTCCTATTGGTGCAGGTGGAAACCCGCTGCGGAATCCGCAGAAAGAATAGACATGCTACTTCTTTTTTTCCGCAGAAAATCAGCGCGGATTTTCAAGCCGAAAAAAGGAAAGTGGGCACAGCGGTTTTGGTTTTCCATAGGGTAACATTGTACTGTACCCTGCATGGAAAACGTCTGCGGATCCGCAGCTGCAAATCCGCTGCGAATCCGCAGCAAAAACCGCATCGTGTGAACATAGCCTAAGACAACATTGTGCCATGGCAACATTATTACATCAACGTCACCATGGCAACTATTATGACTTCATAGTTGTCATGGCAACCAGTTATAACATCATAGTCGCCATGGCAACCCATTATGCCATCCTTATTGCCATGGCAACCATTATGACATCATCATCAGCAAGACAACCTATTATGATATCATTGTTGCCATAGAAACTTTAATGACATAATCACTATGGCAACCCATTATGGCACCATTGTCGCCATGACAACCTATTATGACATAATTGTCACTATCGCAACCAAATATAACTTCATTAATGCTTTGGCAACCATTATGGCCCTCATTGTCACTTTGGGAACCTTTTATGACCTGGTTGTCACCATGGCAACCTATTATTACATCATTGTAACCATAGCAACCATTATGACATCAATGTCATCATGGCAACTATTTTGACATCATCATTGACATGGCAACCCTTTATGGCATTATTGTCACCATGGCAACCCACTATGACATCATCGTCACCATGACAACCATTATGACATAATCAGCATGGCATCCCAGTATGACATCATTGTCTCTATGGCAACCATTATGACATTGTCGCCATGGCAACATATTATGACATCTTTTTTGCCATGGCAGGCCATTATGACATCATCGTTGCAATGGCAACCATTGTGATATCATCACCATGGCAACCATTATGATATCATTATCACCATGGCAACCTACTATGGCATTATTGTCTCCATGGCAACTCATTATGACATCATTGCTACCATGGCAGCCTATTATGACAACATTGTCGCCATGTCAACAATATTACATCATCACCATGGCAGCTATTATGACGTTGTTGTTGCCATGGCAACATATTATGACATCATAGTTGCCATTGCAACCCTTTATGACATTCTTGTTGCCATGGCAAACGTTATGACATCATCGTCAGCATGGCAACCTATTATGACATCATTTTTCCATGGCAATCATTATGGCATCATCACCATGACAACCCATTGTGGCATCATTGTCACCATGGCAACCTATTATGACATCATTTTTGCCATGGCAACCTATCATGACATCATTGTCTCCATGGCAACTATTATAGCTTCATTTTTTTAATGGCAACCCATTATGATATCATTGTCACCTTGGGAACCCATTATGACATCATTGTTACCATGGCAACCTATTATGACAACATTGTCACCATGGCAATCTATTATGACATTGTTGCCGTGGCATCCTATAATGACAACATTGTTGCCATGGCAACATTATTACAGCATTGTCACCGTGGCAACCATTATGACTTCATCATTGTCATGGCAACCAGTTATAACATCATAGTCACCATGGCAACCCATTATGACATCCTTATTGCCATGGCAACCATTATGACATCATTATTAGCAAGGCAACCTATTATGATATCATTGTTGCCATAGAAACTTTAATGATATCATCACCATGGCAACTCATTATGACACCACTGTGGCCATGACAACCTATCATGACATCATTGTCACCATGGCAACCTATTATAACTTCATTGATGCTATGGCAACCATTATGGCCCTCATGACTTTGGGAACCTTTTATGACATGGTTGTCACCATGGCAACCTATATGACATCAGTCGCCATGGCAACCATTATGACATGATCATCACCATGGCAACTATTATGACATCATTATCGCCATGGCAACTTAAATGGTATTATTGTCACCATGGCAACCCACTATGACATCATTGTCACCATGGCAACGATGATGACATCATTGTCACCATGGCAACCATTATGACACAATCAGTATGGCATCCCAGTATGACAGTCATTGTCACCATTGTAAACTTTATGGCATTATTGTCACCATGGCAGCCCATTATAAAACCTTTGTCTCTATGGCAACCATTATGATGACATTGTCGCCATGGCAACATATTACGACATCATTTTTGCCATGGCAGGCCATTATAACATCATCGTTGCCACGGCAACCATTGTTACATCATAACCATGACAACAATTGAGACATCATTGTTGCAATGGCAACCATTATAACATCATCATCACCATGGCCACCTATTATGACATTATTGTCTCCATGGCAACCCATTATGACATCATTGGTATCATGGCAGCCTATTATGACAACATTGTCGCCATGGCAACCATATTACATCATTACCATGACAAATATTATGACGTCATCTTTGCCATGGCAACATATTATGACATCATAGTTGCCATTGCAACTCATTATGACATTCTTGTTGCCATGGCAAATGTTATGACATCATCATCAGCATGGCAACCTGTTATGGCATCATTTTTGCCATGGCAATCATTATGGAATCATCACCATGGCAACCCATTGTGGCACAATTGTCGCCATGGCAACCCATTATGACATCATTATCACCATAGCAACCTATTATGACATCATTTTTGCCATGGCAACCTATCATGACATCATTGTCTCCATGGCAACCATTATAACTTCATTTTTTAAATGGCAACCCATTGTAATATCATTCTCTCCTTGGGAACCGATTATGACATCATTGTTACCATGGCAACCTATTAAGACAACATTGTCACCATGACAATCTAGTATGACATCATTGTCGCCGTGGCATCCTATTATGACAACAGTATCGCCATGGCAACCATTATTACATAATCATCACCATGGCTACCATTATGACATTGTTGCCATGGCAACCTATTATGACTTCATAGTCGCTGTGGCAACCCATTATATCCTTGTCACCATGGCAACCATTATTACATCATCTTCAGCAGAGCAACATATTATGACATCACTGTTGCCATGGCAAACTATTATGATATCATTGTCACCATGGCAACCATTATTACTTCATTTTTGTCATGGCAACCATTATGACATCATCATCGCTTTGTGAAGCTATTATGACATCACTGTCACCATGCCAACCTATTATGACATCATTGTCGCAATGGCAATATTTTATGACATTATTGTCACCATGGCAAGCTATTATGGCATTATTGTCACCGTGGCAACCATTATAACATCATTGTCGCCATGACAACAATTATGACATCATCGCTGCCATGGCAACCATTATGATATTGTCTTCGTGGCCACCTGATATGAGATAATTGTTGTCATAGCAACCCATTATGGCATTATTGTCACCATGGCAACCCATTATGACATAATCGTCACGATGGCAACCCATTATGACATCATCATCACCATGGCATCCATTATGACATCATCATTGCCATGGAAACCATTGTTACATCATCATCGCCATTGCAACCATTGAGACATCATTTTGCTAATCTGACACTATCGTCACCATGGCACCCTGTTATGGCATCAGGCAACCTATTATTATTATTATTATTATTATTATTATTTATTATTATAGCGCCATTTATTCCATGGCTCTTTACATGTGTATTATGACATCATTTTCACCATGGCAACATATTATGACATCTTTGTCACCATGGCAACCCATTATGACTAGTGATGAGCAAGCACTACAATGCTCGGGTGCTCGTTGCTCGAGTTGAGCAAATTGGAATGCTTGGGTACTCAGACAGAACAACAAGCCCAATGTAAGTCTATGGGAGACACAAGCATTTTTACCACGATCCCCCCGAGGGTCTTTTTAAGGTCTAAAAACGTCTGAAAATGATGGAAACACTGGTCAAATGACACGGGAACATCATGGAAAATGTCCCTGGAAGCATTTCTGACTACTAGGTCACAGCTGTAAACAATGTTGTCAGAGTTTCACACCATTTTTACAGGTGCATCTAAAAACATACGAAAACGAAACCAAAATGGATTTTGCTGGGAAATATGTTAAGGTACATCCTTTCCAGGGTAATGACTTGTATATAAGGCAACAAAAATTAACGCCAGACCAAAATATTCCTCCACCATTTGGGCTATGTTCACACACAGCGTTTGCGAAGCGTTTTTCAACCTTAATATTGCTTTCAACCACTACAAGGCATTCACTGGGAAATGTCATTGTAACATTTAACAACCCTAGCTGGCCATGTGGTGTGTGACACATAAGCAGACCCATCGTGTTTCATTTCTGAAGGAGGGACTCTTAAAGTCAAAGTCACAGAACCTATTTTTAGAGGGGCATCAGGCAGCATTAATATTCTTAAAGGGCCATTATTAAACAGTGGGTCTCCTATGATGTTATTGCCTATACGCAGTGAGTGGCTGGGCTGCCAAGAATTACAATGCACCCCAATACCCCTTTCACGAGAGGTACAGGAGGGATTTCCTGAAAAAATGTTGCATTGAATGCAAGGCTTGCCCTGCTATTAAATCATATGCACACCAAGAAGCCTGTGAACCCAGGTACTGGATGGCTAGAGGAAAACCCACATCACATTATTCATTTTGTACTCCCATACTGTTTTGTAATTTAATGACTGCAAGGCCTGTTTCCAAGTCATATACACCCTAATAAGCCTTTGAAACCACATACTGGATGGCCATGGGAGAATCGACTTCAAATTATTAATTTTGTACTCCCATACTGTTTTCTTATATATTTACTGCAATGCCTGCCCTACTACCAAGTCATATGCACCCCAATAAGCCTTTGAAACCACATACTAGATGGCCACAGGAAAACCCACTTCACATTCTTCAGTTGGTCCTGCCATACTGTTTCCTTATACATTGAATGCGAGGGCCACCTTGACCCAAATTTGCACACACACTAATCCCCCCTTGGAAGAAACATAGAGGAGAGCCTCATAAAAAACTGTCCCATTACAAAGGAGCGGGTCTCCTAGACTTGTAATGCTGATAAACATTTTCACCTGGGGGGTATGCATCAACATAATATGTAAATATTTTTTATTACGGGCATCATAAACACCCTTGCAAAAAACTATAGTGGCTGTAGCAGCACGAAACACGGTAACCCTGGTGAACTAGTGGCGGTGGATGATGAGGCATAGAGGAAGACCTCATTAAAAAATAGGCCCAATTTAAAGGAGAGGGTCTCCTATACTTGGAATGCCCATAAACTAAGTGTATGGGCTGACAAACATTTCCCCATGGGGGGTAAATAAAAAAAAAAAATGTTTACAAGCATCATAAAGACACTTACAAAAACCTAGAGTGGCTGTAGAAGCATGGAACACGTTAGCCCTGGTTATCTATTGGAAGTGGAAGATGAGACAAGGAGGAAGGCCTCATTAGAAAATAGGCCCAATTTAAAGGAGAGGGTCTCATACTTGGAATGCCCATACACTACGTGTATGGGCTCACAAACATTTCCCCATGGGGGGTAAAAAAAAATTTTACATTTTTTATGGGCATCATAAACACCCTTGCAAAAAACTATAGTGGCTGTAGTAGCACAGAACACGTTAACCCTGGTGATCTAGTGGCGGTGGATGATGAGATGTGGAGGAAGACCTCATTAAAAAATTGGCCCAATTTAAAGGAGCGGGTGTCCTATATTTGGAATGCCCATACACTAAGTGAATGGGCTGACAAACATTTCCCCATAGGGGTACATTTTGTAAAAAATTTTTATGGGAATCATAGACACCCTTGTCAAAAAATTGACTGCCTGTACCAGCATAGAACAAGTTCACCCTGGTGTTCTATTGGTGGAGGATGATGAGGATGAGGACAAGGAGGAGGAGTACACAAAATAGCCAAAATCAGGAAGCGTAAACCTATGTGTGGGTGTGAAGAGGTGCATGGGAATACACCTCCCAAAAAGACACTGTACTGGAGGTTATGTTTTGCTGTCATTTGGTGGTGTAGAGAAGTCTGGCCCAATCCAGCCCTTGTTCATTTTTATAAGAGTCAGCCTGTCTGCATTTTCTGTTGACAGGCGAGTGCGCTTATCTGTGATAATTCCGCCAGCGGCACTAAAAACCCACTCTGACAAAACGCTAGAGGCAGGGCAGGCCAGAGCCTCTAAGACATAGAGAGACAGTTCATGCCACGTGTCCAGGTTGGATACCCAATAATTAAAAGGCACAGAGGAATCACGGAGGACATTGGTATGGTCAGTAAGATACTCCCTCAGCATCTTAGAAAACATTCCATTCCTTGTGACATTACCCCGCACCTCAGGGCGATAGGAGGGTCTGAGAAAACTGTCCCAGAACTTTGCCAGAGTTCCCCTGCCTCTGCTGGATTGGAGTTGTGTTTCTCTTGCCTGTACTCCTTGGTTGTCCAACGAACTGCTATGTCTGCCACCAGCGTTTTGAGATGGGAATTTTTTTAAGCTAATTCTGCAACAATGGCCCTCTGGTAATGCACCATTTTAGTACACCTGTCTGCCTCTGGAAGAAGAGATTGAAAGTTCTCCTTGTAGCATGGGTCTAAAAGTGTCACTACCCAGTAATGACTGTCACCCAAATTTTATACAATACAAGGGTCACGGGAAAGGCAGCACAACATAAAATCAGCCATGCATGCCAGACTGGTAGCAGGTAGGGTTGAGCGACTTTTACTTTTTTGGGGTCGAGTCGGGTTTTGCGAAACCCGACTATCTCAAAAGTCGAGTCGAGTGCAATCGGCCGATTATCGCGAAAAGTCGGGGATCGACCGAAACACGAAACCCAATGCAAGTCAATGGGGAAGCATAGTCGGCAGTGAGTGGGGGCCAGGAAAACACCTACAGTGCCCATTTTATTGGCAAAAACATCCATTGTTGTTTCTGAAGCTTGTCAATCTTAATTAACTTTATAATAATAGTTGGGCATTGGAAATTGGGGGTCATTTGGCTAAGGTTGTGGGGGTAGGGCTGGTTCAAGTTTTTAGTGGGCCCAGGAAATGTGGACTACGTCACGGCGGTGGAGCAGTGAGAGGTAAGTATTTCCACTTTGCAAGTGCTGTGACCCTGAGCAAGCAGGGCACTGGCACAGGGCCCCTCAAAGTACGGCGGTGTGTTTGCACGGCGGTGGCGCCTCCCACTGGCAGCGACACTTCTGCGTACTCTGAGGGGCCCTGTGCCTGTGACGTCACCAACGAGTATGCCCCCCCACCTGATGAAGGAACCTGCACTTTCATCTGCACCTTCCTCTTTGTCCCTGTGTAAGGTGGTATAGTATGTGGGAAGGGGAACCTGACTTTCAGCAGGGTCAGATTGTGGCTGTGTAGCGTGCAAGGGGAATGTAGTGGTCTGGGTCAATGTACTACAAGACTCATCTAGCACTGGCTGGGCAATGGGCAGGATGAGGAGGAAACACAGATATAGGCCCAAATAATAAAGTGGGCTAAATGCAGTTCAAAATTGGTAGCAGGACTAACCAGGTGGAATTGGTTTGTTCAGTGGAGTAGAAAACCCAGGAGCGGCAGACTGTCATGGTTCTCAATGGCAAGAGAACGTAATAAAGCATACAAAAGGACTAGCTCTTGGAAGATGGGAACTCGAGCTGACCATGAGCTAAACCTACCGCACAACTAACAGTGGCCGGGTAGCGTGCCTACGTTTTATCCCTAGACGCCCAGCGCCAGCCGGAGAACTGACTGACCCTAGCAGAGGAAAATACAGACCTGGCTTACCTCTAGAGAAATTTTCCCCAAAAGGCAGACAGTAGCCCCCACATATATTGGCGGTGATTTTAGAGGAAATTGACATACGAAGTATGAAGATAGGTTTAGCAAATTGAGGTCCGCTTACTAGATAGTAGGAAGACAGAAAAGGGAACTTCACGGTCAGCTGAAAACCCTTTCAAAATACCATCCTGAAATTACTTTAAGACTCTAATATCAACTCATGACACCAGAGTGGCAATTTCAGCTCACAAGAGCTTCCAGCCTCAGAAATATTCAATCACAGAGAACTGGAACAAAAATGCAAAACAAACTTAGGACAACAAGTCCAACTTAGCTGATAGTTGTCTAGGAGCAGGAACATGCAACAGAAAGGCTTCTGGTAACATTGTTGGCCGGCATAGAAATGACTGAGGAGCAAGGCTAAATAGAAAACTCCCACATCCAGATGGAAAACAGGTGAACAGAGGAGATGAAGCACACAAGTGCAGTACCACCAGAAACCACCGGGGGAGCCCAGAAACCAAATTCACAACAGCAGACACCGTTTTAAGGGCCCAACCACAGTAGTAGGCCCAATGCAGTTTAATATTACAAATAAAGGCCGAAAGCCTGAAGATTGAAGCTCGGGAAAACAAAACAGGAGAAAACCCAGGAGCGGAAGACACCGTTTTAAGGGCCCAACCACACTAGTAGGCCCAATGCAGTTTAATATTACAAATCTAGCCCAAAAGCCTGAAGATTGAAGCTCTGGAAAATAACACAGGACAACACCAAGGTGTGGCAGACACCGTTACTAGGCCCAACCAAAATAGTAGGCCAACTGCAGTGTTATATAAACAACAACTTATTGAGAGCCTGAAGATTGAAGCTCAGCTCTGTTCAGTGGAGAACAGAAAGCAGCGGCAGACACCATTAGCAGGCCCCAACCACACTAGTAGGCAAACTGCAGTGTTATATTAACAACAACTACTTGATGAGAGCCTGAAGATTGAAGCTCAGGCAAGTAAAGCTGGAGAACAGCTTGGTGCAGCTGACACCATTAGTATGCCCCAAACAAAATAGTAGGCCAACTGCACTGTTATCTTAACAACAACTAATTAATGAGAGCATGAAGATTGAAGCTCAGCTTTGTACAGTGGAGGACAACACCAGGGAGCGGCAGACGTTAGAAGGCCCCAACCACACATATTAACAACAACTACTTGATGAGAGCCTGAAGATTGAAGCTCAGGCAAGTAAACCTGGAGAACACCTTGGAGCGGCAGACACCGTTAGTAGGCCCCAACCACACATATTAACAACAACTACTTAATGAGAGCCTGAAGATTGAAGCTCAGCTTTGTACAGTGGAGGACAACACCAGGGAGCGGCAGACACCGTTAGTAGGCCCCAATCACACATATTAACAACAACTACTTAATGAGAGCCTGAAGATTGAAGCTCAGGCAAGTAAACCTGGAGAACATCTTGGAGCGGCATACACCGTTAGTAGGTCCCAACCACACATATTAACAACAACTACTTAATGAGAGCCTGAAGATTGAAGCTCAGCTTTGTACAGTGGAGAACAACACCAGGGAGCGGCAGACACCGTTAGTAAGCCCCAACCACACATATTAACAACAACTACTTAATGAGAGCCTGAAGATTGAAGCTCAGCTTTTTACAGTGAAGGACAACACAAGGGAGCGGCAGACACCATTAGTAGGCCCCAAACAAAATAGTAGGCCAACTGCACTGTTATCTTAACAACAACTACTTAATGAGAGCCTGAAGATTGAAGCTCAGCTTTGTACAGTGGAGAACAACACCAGGGAGTGGCAGACACCGTTAGTAGGCCCCAACCACACATATTAACAACAACTACTTGATGAGAGCCTGAAGATTGAAGCTCAGGCAAGTAAACCTGGAGAACACCTTGGAGCGGCAGACACCGTTAGTAGGCCCCAAACAAAATAGTAGGCCAACTGCACTGTTATCTTAACAACTACTACTTAATGAGAGCCTGAAGATTGAAGCTCAGCTTTGTACAGTGGAGGACAACACCAGGGAGCGGCAGACAACGTTAGTAGGCCCCAACCACACATATTAACAACAACTACTTAATGAGAGCCTGAACATTGAAGCTCAGCTTTGTGCAGTGAAGGACAACACAAGGGAGCGGCAGACACCGTTAGTAGGCCCCAACCACACATATTAACAACAACTACTTAATGAGAGCCTGAAGATTGAAGATCAGCTTTGTACAGTGGAGAACAACACCAGGGAGCGGCAGACACCGTTAGTAGGCCCCAACCACACATATTAACATCAAGTACTTAATGAGAGCCTGAAGATTGAAGCTCAGCTTTGTACAGTGGAGAACAACACCAGGGAGCGGCAGACACCGTTAGTAGGCCCCAACCACACATATTAACAACAACTACTTAATGAGAGCCTGAAGATTGAAGCTCAGCTTTGTACAGTGAAGGACAACAACAGGGAGCGGCAGACACCGTTAGTAGGCCCCAACCGAAATAGTAGGCCAACTGCACTGTTATCTTAACAACAAGTACTTAATGAGAGCCTGAAGACTGAAGCTCAGCTTTGTACAGTGGAGGACAACTGTAATGGGAGACAGACACAATAAGTATGCCTAAATAAGTAATTAGTAGTGTTGAGCGATACCGTCCGATACTTGAAAGTATCGGTATCGGAAAGTATCGGCTGATACCGGCAAAGTATCGGATCTGATCCGATAACGATACCCGATACCAATACAAGTGAATGGGACTCAAGTATCGGAAGGTATCCCTGATGGTTCCCAGGGTCTGAAGGAGAGGAAACTCTCCCTCAGGCCCTGGGATCCATATTAATGTGTAAAATAAAGAATTAAAATAAAAAATATTGATATACTCACCTCTCCGACGCAGCCTGGACCTTACCGCTGTGAACCAGCAGCCTTCTTTGCTTAAAATGAGCGCGTTCAGCACCTTCCATGACGTCACGGCTTCTGATTGGTCGCGTGCCGCTCATGTGACGGCCACGCGACCAATCACAAGCCGTGACGTCATCCCTCAGGTCCTAAATTCCTAGAACGGAATTTAGGACCTGAGGGATGACGTCGCGGCTTGTGATTGGTCGCGTGGCGGTCACATGAGCGGCACGCGACCAATCAGAAGCCGTGACGTCATGGAAGGTGCTGAACGCGCTCATTTTAAGCAAAGAAGGCTGCCGGTTACTACCAGGGCACGTCCGAGGGTGATTATATCCCTATTTTTTATTTTAATTCTTTATTTTTTACATGGATATGGATCCCAGGGCCTGAAGGAGAGTTTTCTCTCCTTCAGACCCTGGGAACCATACACTGGGAACTTCCGATTCCGATTCCCGATACCACAAAAGTATCGGATCTTGGTATCGGAATTCCCATACAGCAAATATCGGCCGATACCCGATACTTGCGGTATCGGAATGCTCAACACTAGTAATTAGGCAAAATGCAGTTCAAAATTGGTAAGTTGAGTACACTTGCAGCACAGCATGGTTCAGCGGAGGAGAGCATGTGCAATTAGTGGCTCTGACACAGGAAGTAGGCCTAAAATAAAAATAAAGGCTATATTAAGTTCAAAATTGGTACAAGGAGTACACAAGTGGCATAGCTGGGTTCTGTGGTGGAGGACAACTGTTATGACAGGCTTACACAGTTACTAGGCACAAAAAAGTAAGTAGGATACATGCAGTTCACAATTGGTCACAGGAGTACACAGGCGGCATAGCTTTGTTCAGTGGAGGACAACTGCAAGGAGTGGACTGTCCGAGACAGACACATGTAGTAGGCCTACAATAGAAAGTAGGCTCTAAGCGGTTTAAATTAGGCTACAGGGGTACACAGGCAGCATTGGTGTGCTCAGCGGAGGACAATTGGAAGGAGGGACCGCAGACAGACTTAGTAGGCCTAAAATAACAAAATAGGCTCTATGCAGCTTCCATTATGTGGCAGGGGTACACAGGCAGCATTGGTGTGCTGAGTGGAGGACAATTGGAAGGAGGGACCGCAGACAGACTTAGTAGGCCTAAAATAACAAAATAGGCTCTATGCAGCTTCCATTATGTGGCAGGGGTACACAGGCAGCATTGGTGTGCTCAGTGGAGGACAATTGGAAGGAGGGCCCTTAGACAGACTTAGTAGGCCTAAAAAACAAAATAGGCTCTATGCAGCTTCCAGTATGTGGCAGGGGTACACAGGCAGCATTGGTGTGCTCGGCGGAGGACAATTGGAAGGAGGGACCTCAGACAGTAAGTACTCCAAAAAACTAAATAGATGTTAATGTCTCGCAAAAAAAAAAGTGCCATACTTAGGTACAGGGGTGGGCTCCTATGCTGACTTTCAGACATTGTAATTTGGCGCAAAGTATTTACTGGTGTAAATGTAGGACAGGGCCCCAGCCTATTTTAAATAGCATCATACATGTCAAAAAAATGGTTATTGTCAGTGCAGGCATTGAAGGATTTCAGCGCATAGACTAAACAGTGGTGAAGCAGCGAGAGATAATTTTGCAAGTGGTAGAGCACTGTTTGACCTGGGGGGGACACTCTCTCTTGGCTGGCGGTACAGGCCCATGGCCCCTCATGTTACAACGGTGTGTCTGACATTGGGTGCGCGCCACCACCGCCAGAGACACTTCATTGTACTGTGAGGGACCCAGTGGCAGTGCCGTCGACCAAAAGTGGGCACACCCACCTCTTCAGACAAACGGCACTCTGACGTGTGCTTGCGCCAAGTGGCGAGACCACGGCCCCGTGGGGGGAGTTAGGCCATGTAGGGAGGTGTAAACATGTCGCATGCTGTACAAACAGCAGCTGCAAATTAAGAGATTGGAACAGTCAGTAACACCAGTCCCAAAGCAAGACCTTATTTCAGGAAAGCTAGGTGTCAGCAGGGAAAGGTGGGGCAAAATATTTAGAAATCCATGAGTGGTTCATTTTAATGAAGGTTAGATCATCAACATTTTGGGTCGCCAGACGAGTCCTTTTTTCGGTCAGTATTGAACCAGCAGCACTGAATACTCTTTCTGATAGCACACTAGCTGCTGGGCAAGCAAGCTCCTGCAATGCATATTCGGCCAATTCAGGCCAGGTGTCTATTTTGGATGCCCAGAAATCAAAGGGGAATGACGGTTGAGGGAGAACATCGATAATGGAGGAAAAATAGTTAGTAACCATACTGGACAAATGTTGTCTCCTGTCACTTTGAATTGATGCTGCAGTACCTGTCGTGTCTGCGGTCATTGCAAAATCACTCCACAACCTGGTCAGAAAACCCCTCTGTCCAACGCCACTTCTGATTTGTGCACCTCTAACACCTCTGCCCTGTTGCCCCCTGCAGCTCGTGTGAGAACCATCACCGGTGCAGTGTGCTGGGAATGCCTGAATCAAACGATCTACAAGAGTAGCTTGTTTGGTTGCCAATATTTGTTCGAGGTTCTCATGTGGTATGATATTTTGCAATTTGCCTTTATAGCGAGGATCAAGGAGGCAGGCCAACCAGTAATCGTCATCGGTCATCATTTTTATAATGCGTGGGTCCCTTTTGAGGATACGCAAGGCATAATCCGCCATGTGGGCCAATGTTCCAGTTGTCAAATCAGTGCATGTGCTGGGTTGAGGAGCACTTTCGGGCAAATCAACGTCACTTGTCTCCCTAAAAAAACCTGAACCCGGCCTTGCAACAACAGCAGTTTCTATTGCCCCTGAGAAGCTTCCTCATCCAAAAAATACTCATCCCCATCATCCTCCTCGTCCTCCTCCTCTTCGCCCCCCACCTCCTCCTGTAGAATTCCCTGAGGTGACAATGGCTGACTGTCATCTAGGCTTCCCTCGTCCTCGGCTGCAGACGCCTGCTCCTTTATGTGCGTCAAACTTTGCATCAGCAGGCGCATTAGGGGGATGCTCATGCTTATTATGGCGTTGTCTGCACTAACCAGCCGTGTGCATTCTGCCGTGTGCACACTGAAGGACTTGACACAGGTCTTGTAGCTTCGACCACTGCACACCTGACAACTCCATGTCTGCCATCCAACTGCCTACCCTTGTATGTGTATCCTCCCACAAATACATAACAGCACGCCTCTGTTCGCACAGTCTCTGAAGCATGTGCAGTGTGGAGTTCCACCTTGTTGCAACGTCGATGATTAGGCGATGCTGGGGAAGTTTCAAAGACCGCTGATGGTTCTGCATACGGCTGGAGTGTACGGGCAAACGGCGGATGTGCGAGCAAAGTCTGCACACTTTCAGGAGCAGGTCGTGTAACCCCGGATAACTTTTCAGAAAGCACTGCACCACCAGGTTTAAGGTGTGAGCCAGGCAGGGAATGTGTTTCAGTTGTGAAAGAGCTATGGCAGCCATAAAATTCCTTCCGTTATCACTCACTACCTTGCCTGCCTCAAGATGTACAGTGCCCAGCCATGACTGAGTTTCTTGCTTGCAAGAACTCGGACAGAACTTCCGCGGTGTGTCTGTTGTCGCCCAAACACTTCATTGCCAATACAGCCTGCTGACACTTGCCACTAGCTGTTCCATAATGGGATACCTCATGTGCAACAGTGCCAGCTGCGGATGGAGTGGTCGTGCAACTGCGGTCTGTGGACGAGCTCTCGCTTCTGCTGGAGGATGAGGAGGAGGAGGGGGGACGAACGCCTACAGCCAACTGTTTCCTAGACCGTGGGCTAGGAAGAACTGTCCCAATATTGCTGTCCCCTGTGGACCCTGCATCCACCACATTAACCCAGTGTGCCGTGATGGAGACGTAACGCCCCTGGCCATGGCTACAGGTCCATGCATCTGTTGTCAGGTGCACCTTTCTACTCACAGATTGCCTGAGTGCATGGACAATGCAGTCTTTTACATGCTGGTGGAGGGCTGGGATGGCTTTTCTCGAAAAGAAGTGTCGACTGGGTAGCTCATAGCGTGGTACAGCGTAGTCCATCAGGGCTTTGAAAGCTTCGGTATCAACTAACCGGTAGGGCATCATCTCTAACGAGATTAGTCTAGCAAGGTGGGCGTTCAAACCCTGAGTACGCGGATGCGAGGATGAGTACTTCCTTTTCCTAATGAGAGTCTCATGTAGGGTGAGCTGGACTGGAGAGCTGCATAGGGTGGAACTAGCGGGGGTGCCGGTGGACATGGCAGACTGAGAGAGGGTTGGTGATGGTATTCTTGCTGTTGCCCTACATACAGTGTTTCCTACCATGAACCTGGTGATTCCCTGACTGTTTTGGCCTTGCGACGAAACCGCCACATTTACTGCAGGTGGTGTGGTAAATGGTGGGCTTACAGTGAGGGAAGGGATGTAGCGTTGCTGACTAGCTTCATTGTGAGAGGGTGCTACAACGTTAAGGGACGTTTGGTAGTTAGTCCAGGCTTGCAAGTGTATGGTGGTTAAATGTCTACGCATGCAACTTGTATTTAGATTTTTTACATTCTGACCTCTGCTGAAGGTCCTTGAGCATTTCTTACAGATGACTTTGCACTGATCATTTGGATCTTGGTTAAAAAAATGCCAGACTGCACTCTTCCTACTATCGGATACCTTTTCAGGCATTGCACACTGAGCTACTTTAACCGGATGGCCAAGCTGTCCTACAACTGGTTTTGTTTTTGCCCCACGTTTTTGACCAGATACGGGCCTGCCAGATGGAACCTGTTGCGATGTTGATGCCTGCTGCGGCTCCTCCTCCGCCGCTTCAGAGCTACTGCCGACTGCACCCTGTTCCCCCAATGGCTGCCAATCGGGGTCAACAACTGTGTCATCTATGACCTTCTCTTTTATGTCCTGGGCACCTTCCTCTGGGCACTGTGTAAGCCGGTGCTATGGCGTTCGTGAAGGGGCTTAATAGTCCCATCAGGGTCAGATTCTGGATCAGTACACTGCGAGGGCAATGTTCTGATCTGAGTCAAAGGAACAGCATAATAATCTGGCTGTGGCTGTGCATCTGTGCACTCCATGTCCGATTCATCTTGTAATGGGCATGGCCTGTTAACAATTTCCCTTTCTAACCCAGGAACGGTATGTGTAAAGAGCTCCATGGAGTAACCTGTTGTGTCGCCTGACGCATCCTTCTCTGTTGCTCTGGGTGAAGAACACAAGGAAGCGACTTGTCCCTGACCGGGAACATCCACTGACGACGCGCTGCTTTTACATTTTGCACTTTCCGAGGAGGAGGTGAAAGAGCTAGAGGCAGAGTCAGCAAGGAAAGACAAAACTTGTTCCTGCTGCTCCGGCTTTAAAAGCGGTTTTCCTACTCCCAGAAAAGGGAGCATTCGAGGACTTGTGTAGCCAGACGATGACGCGGGCTCAACAACTCGAGACTTAGGGTCTATATTGCTTTTCCCACGACCATCTGATGCTCCACGACCACCACCACTACCATCATTACCAGCTGGCAATGACCGCCCACGGCCACAACCTCATCCACTAGACTTCCTCATTCTTGGAAAAATGAAACCAAACTAACAACCGTTATGTGGTCCTGTACAACCAGATAGAAGGTGTATGTAAACTTGTTGTAAATTTAAATCTCCCTTTTTTATGGTTGGGAGAATGCAGGAAAAAATCAGGCCCACTGTATTACACTACACAGTTTGATTGGCAGAAAGAGGCTGGCAGATATGCCACGAACAGGACTGATGCACACAGATGCACACACTGGCAATAGAAATTTCCCTCTTTATGTGTGGGAGAATGCAGGGAAAAATCAGGCCCACTGGATTACTATACACAGTTTGATTGGCAGAAAGAGGCTGGCAGATATGGCACTAACAGGACTGACGCAGATGCACACACTGGCAATAGAAATCTCCCTCTTTATGTGT
Source organism: Ranitomeya variabilis (assembly GCF_051348905.1). Taxonomy (NCBI): domain Eukaryota; kingdom Metazoa; phylum Chordata; class Amphibia; order Anura; family Dendrobatidae; genus Ranitomeya; species Ranitomeya variabilis. The sequence continues at coordinate 571,530,958 of NC_135234.1, read as the reverse complement.
GGAAGAATGCAGGGAAAAATCAGGCCCACTGGATTACACTACACAGTTTGATTGGCACAAAGAGGCTGGCAGATATGCCACTAACAGGAGTGACGCAGATGCACACACTGGCAATAGAAATCTCCCTCTTTATGTGTGGGAGAATGCAGTGAAAAATCAGGCCCACTTGATTACACTACACAGTTTGTTTGGCAGAAAGAGGCTGGCAGATATGCCACTAACAGGAGTGACGCAGATGCACACACTGGCAATAGAAATCTCCCTCTTTATGTGTGGGAGAATGCAGGGAAAAATCAGGCCCACTGGAATACACTACACAGTTTGATTGGCAGAAAGAGGCTGGCAGATATGCCACTAACAGGACTGACGCAGATGCACACACTGGCAATAAAAATCTCCCTCTTTATGTGTGGAAGAATGCAGGGAAAACTCAGGCACACTGTATTACTCTACACAGTTTGATTGGCAGAAAGAGGCTGGCAGATATGCCACTAACAGGAGTGACACAGATGCACACACTGGCAATAGAAATCTCCCTCTTTATGTGTTTGGGAGAATGCAGGGAAAAATCAGGCCCACTGGATTACACTACACAGTTTGATTGGCAGAAAGAGGCTGGCAGATATGCCACTAACAGGACTGACGCAGATGCACACACTGGCAATAGAAATCTCCCTCTTTATGTGTGGGAGAATGCAGGGAAAAATCAGGCACACTGTATTACACTACACAGTTTGATTGGCAGAAAGAGGCTGGCAGATATGCCACTAACAGGACTGACGCAGGTGCACACACTGGCAATAGAAATCTCCCTCTTTATGTGTGGGAGAATGCAGGGAAAAATCAGGCCCACTGGATTACACTACAAAGTTTGATTGGCAGAAAGAGGCTGGCAGATATGCCACTAACAGGACTGACGCAGATGCACACACTGGAATTAGAAATCTCTCTCTTTATGTGTGGGAGAATGCAGGGAAAAATCAGGCCCACTGGATTACACTACACAGTTTGATTGGCAGAAAGAGGATGGCAGATATGCCACTAACAGGAGTGACGCAGGTGCACACACTGGCAATAGAAATCTCCCTCTTTATGTGTGGCAGAATGCAGGGAAAAATCAGGCACACTGTATTACACTACACAGTTTGATTGGCAGAAAGAGGCTGGCAGATATGCCACTAACTGGAGTGACGCAGATGCACACCCTGGCAATAGAAATCTCCCTCTTTATGTGTGGGAGAATGCAGGGAAAAATCAGGCACACTGTATTACACTACACAGTGTGATTGGCAGAAAGAGGCTGGCAGATATGCCACTAACAGGAGTGACGCAGATGCACACACTGGCAATAGAAATCTCCCTCTTTATGTGTGGGAGAATTCAGGGAAAAATCAGGCACACTGTATTACACTACACAGTTTGATTGGCAGAAAGAGGCTGGCAGATATGCCACTAACAGGAGTGACGCAGGTGCACACACTGGCAATAGAAATCTCCCTCTTTATGTGTGGGAGAATTGTTATGATCCCAATGGCAGAGGATCTCTGATATTCTGGCAAGATAGCAAAAATATAAAGACTGCTCTAGGGAGGTGGAAACTGGGCTAACCGCATACCTGATCCTGACACAAACAACTAAAAGTAGCCGGTGAAGGTGCCTACGATGGTTCTAGACGTCTCGAGCCAGCCGGAGAACTGACTACCCCTAAGAGGGAAAAAATAAGACCTCGCTTGCCTCCAGAGAAATTGAACCCCAAAGATAAAGAAAGCCCCCAACAAATAATAACGGTGAGGCAAGAGGAAAACACAAACGTAGAGATGAACTAGATTCAGCAAAGTGAGGCCCAATAGTCTAGATAGCAGAAAATAGATAGTGGACTATGCGGTTAGCAGAAAACCCTACAAAACATCCACACTGAACATTCAAGAACCCCCACACCGACTGACGGTGTGGAGGGAGAATATCAGCCCCCTAGAGCTTCCAGCGAGTCAAAAATCAAATGTAAAGCAAGCTGGACAAAAACACTGAATAATGCAAACGATCCAAATTGTACAAAACAGACTTAGCTTTTCTTGCATGAGGCAGACTGAAAGGAATCCGGAGGAGACCAAATAGGTCTGGATACAACGATGCCAGGCAAGAGACTGAGTCCAGATAGACTCAAATAGGAAACACCCGCTGCTTAACGACACAGCTGGAGCTCAGGCCTGCAACAAGACATACCTAACACAATACCGTTAGTGACCACCAGAGGGAGCCCAGAAACACAGTTCACAACAGAGAATGCAGGGAAAAATCAGGCCCACTGGATTACACTACACAGTTTGATTGGCAGAAAGAGGCTGGCAGATATGCCACTAACAGGAGTGACGCAGATGCACACACTGGCAATAGAAATCTCCCTCTTTATGTGTGGGAGAATGCAGGGAAAAATCAGGCCCACTGGATTACACTACACAGTTTGATTGGCAGAAAGAGGCTGGCAGATATGCCACTAACAGGACTGACACACGCAGATGCACACACTGGCAATAGAAATCTCCCTCTTTATGTGTGGGAGAATGCAGGGAAAAATCAGGCCCACTGGATTACACTACACAGTTTGATTGGCAGAAAGAGGCTGGCAGATATGCCACGAACAGGACTGACGCACGCAGATGCACACAATGGCAATAGAAATCTCCCTCTTTATGTGTGGGAGAATGCAGGGAAAAATCAGGCCCACTATATCACAGTATAGTTTCTGTGGCACAAAATGAATGACAGATACCACAGACAGCACTGGCAAAGATGCACAGATTTGGCAATATTATTCTCCTTTTATTTTTTTTTATTTATATGGGAGACAAGTGATTTAATCAGGCCCACTATATCACAGTATAGTTTCTGTGGCACAAAATGAATGACAGATACCACAGACAGCACTGGCACAGATGCACAGATTTGGCAAGATTATTCTCCCTTTATTTTTATTTTTTTTATGGGAGACAAGTGATTTAATCAGGCCCAATATATCACAGTATAGTTTCTGTGGCACAAAATGAATGACAGAAACCACAGACAGCACTGGCACAGATGCACTGATTGGCAAGATTATTCTCCCTTTAGTTTTTTTTTGTGATATGGGAGACAAGTGATTTAATCAGGCCCACTATATCACAGTATAGTTTCTGTGGCACAAAATGACTGCCAGATACCACAGACAGCACTGGCACAGATGCACTGATTGGCAAGATTATTCTCCCTTTATTTTTATTTTTTTGTGATATGGGAGACAAGTGATTTAATCAGGCCCACTATATCACAGTATAGTTTCTGTGGCACAAAAGGAATGACAGATACCAAAGACAGCACTGGCACAGATGCACAGATTTGGCAATATTATTGTCCCTTTATTTTAATTTGTTTTATTTATATGGGAGACAAGTGATTTAATCAGGCCCACTATATCACAGTATAGTTTCTGTGGCACAAAATGAATGACAGATACCACAGACAGCACTGGCACAGATGCACAGATTTGGCAAGATTATTCTCCCTTTATTTATTTATTTATTTTTTTATGGGAGACAAGTGATTTAATCATGCCCACTATATCACAGTATAGTTTCTGTGGCACAAAATGAATGACATAAGTAGTGTATCTTACATATTACTCATCAAACTCAATTTGACAGGTGGACCCGCCCCTATCAAAGTGTATCAAAGTGTGTAACCCCCTCCCCTCCCTGTCTGGCATCTGTCCCTGTGTGTCTGGCTTTCCCTTTTGATATAGTTTGATAATGTTAATTGCTGCTGTGTTTATTATCACAGTATTGTTTTTTATATTAGATTATTCTGTAAGATGCATTTTAGAAGCAGTGTTTCAGCCACGCAAACAGAGCGAGACACACAGCTAATGCCCCGTCAATCAGCACACCAAAACAGACTGCAGGATGTTTTGTGAAGGCCATCCGGAAAAACACATTTTAAGCCCGTTTTAACTAATTGCTACCAGATCCGGGGGCCATCTCATTTACACAGGGCCTTTGAAGTAATGTGTCTATTCCTTACTTAACTACAAGCAGGTGTGTCTCTCTGCATGACATACATACACAAACATCATTTTGACCATATTACAACACCCGCAAGTATGAAGCGGTGTGTTTTATACGATTATAAAAACCAAAGACAAGATATTGTAAAAGTTTAAAAAGATTTTATTGTAAAATAAATACATCTCAAAGACATTTCAAAACTATAAAAATTCTTACAGAGTATAAAAGCAAAATCATTAAATAGTACAATGATCATACATCAACTCACTTCTTACAAAATAAATAATATAGTGTTACAAGGCAAGTACAGCATTTATCCAGTACATTCTTTACATCGTGAGCCACATGGTTTGTAGCATCGGTAGAGACCTTTTTTTAGGTAGCAGAGTTCCGCGTGTGGTACCTAATGACGGGGAATGTAAAGATTGAATTGTACGTGGCGGCGTGGCTAGCTTCTGCGGCGTAGATAAAGCATGTGTCTCACTGCTGGAAATTTTTAATTCATCTAAAAGCTTCCTAGTAGTGGGGTTACCAACAACTGTAGACGGTATATTTAGCTCGGCCGTAGCCTGCATAAATGAATCCCAACCTGGCGGTAAATTTCTGCCGTTCAGAGCATGACTCTGTGTTGTACTACGTACCAAATCCAGTAAGTTAGACCCGGGTATTATGGAGCCTTTGAAAATAAATTCAGCTTTATTACTCCAGGCTGTAACATTTTTATTCTGCAGTAACCTGTTTAGTTAAAATTCAGCATTCTTTTTATATCTTTGGTTTATATGGCTGACAATTTCAGCGACCTCTTGATTTTTATCAGAGTCGGTATTTGCCAATTGTTGCTGATCAGGATCAGGAGTGCTAATGAGATTTAAAGCCGTTACTTCTTTTGAGCTGTGCCTCGTATGTACCAAGTAGCGCTGTAGCACAGAGCTATACATTTTAATTTTCACATCATCGGGAATGTCGCGACGTTGTAAAATGTCGCTAATTTCACCATCAAGGCGTTGAATAACACTGTCGCGTATGTTATCTGTAGTACCGGGTCTTAGTTTGTCTAGCTCCTGTTTGGGGACTAGATACATTTTCTCTGTATGCTCCATTATCTTCCTGCGAGCAGACTTGTTATTATAGGGATTGCAAAAGCTAAAAGAGGGCCGATAAACCCGCCGCCCTGCTTTAGTAGCCGCTAGTGTTGAGCATTCCGATACCGCAAGTATCGGGTATCGGAATTCCGATACCGAGTTCTGATATTTTTGTGGTATCGGAAATCGGAATCGGAAGTTCCCAGTGTATGGTTCCCAGGGTCTGGAGGAGAGGAGACTCATCGAGGAGTTTAGGACCTGCGATGACGTCACGGCTTGTGATTGGTCACGTGAGCGGTCACATGAGCGGCACGCGACCAATCACAAGCCGCGACGTCATCGAGGGTCCTAAACTCCTCATTCTTAGGAACGGAGGCTGCCGGTTACAATCGGTAAGGTCCAGGGGCCGCCGGATGGGTGAGAATATCCATATTTTTTATTTTAATTCTTTATTTTTTACATGAATATGGTTCCCAGGGCCTGAAGGAGAGTCTCCTCTCCTCCAGACCCTGGGAACCATACACTGGGAACTTCCGATTCCGATTTCCGATACCACAAAAATATCGGAACTCGGTATCAGAATTCCGATACCGCAAGTATTGGCCGATACCCGATACTTGCAGTATCGGAATGCTCAACACTAATCTTTACATCACAACGCACACAGCGTAGAATGTCTGATACCTGGGTAAAATTCACTTTTTAGAAGTGTTTTTCTTTTGAACATAGACAGTAGGCAACGCTGATGGAAACAATCCGGTCCTTAAGTGAAGATCCTCAGGGGTTCACAGGTGGAGTGCCTTCTAGATTTATGCCAGCAGTTTCGCCCGGAAATCTAATAGATTTATTTGAAGCCCTAGTAATTAAAGACGTTGAGGCATTGATTTATAAGAGACCCCATAATAATTTATCATTAGAAGAAAAGAAAGCTATGCGAGAAATTTGTTCATGGGAAGATACAATAGTACGGGCGGCAGATAAAGGGGGAAAAACAGTCCTACTTCCCAGATCATACTATGTCACCGAAGCGGAGAGACAGTTATCAGATGGAGTAGTGTATAAGAAGTTGGCAGGAAGCCCAGTGTATAAATACAAAGCTGAATTGAGGACATATTTGAGAAAATATGTAGAACTGGGTATTATTTCTCAAAAGAAAGCGGAAAAATTGCTGCCGGAGTTCCCCACCAGACCCCACTGGTACCATAATCCTAAAGTGCACAAGTCTGTCCATAACCCCCCCGGGCGACCAATCGTGTCTGGGATAGGGTCGCTCACTGAGCCCCTGTCCCAGTACATTGATTGGCTATTGCGCCCGCTTTTGAAGGATATTCCGGCTTATTGCAAAGATACGAACTCTTTTCTATCGAATATCCAAGAATTTGAATGGCAGGAAAGTTATTCTTTAGCTTCCATCGATGTAGAAAGCTTATATACTCGGATTCCTCAAAGGATGGGAGTGGAGGCGATTGGGCAGATCTTGTGCACTACAGACAAAAGTCGCGACTTTATCAAATTTATTTGTGAAGGTTTGGATTTTATCCTGACACACAATGCGTTCATGTTTCTAGATGATTGGTACGTGCAGCAAGTGGGGACTGCGATGGGGACTCCGGCAGCCTGTACTTTTGCAAATCTTTTTTTGGGTCTCTTTGAAGAGAAATATATTTATTCTAATGATCACGGATTTTTGCGGTATATTAAATTCTATCTAAGATATATAGATGACATAGTAATAATATGGGATGGTACTGAGGAGGATTTTAGTGATTTTGTGGCATATCTTAATTCAAATAATCAGATGAACATGGTCTTCACGTCAGTGTTTGGGGGACAGAAGTTGGAATTCTTGGATGTGTTAGTAGAGATCAAAGGAGAGAAAATTTGCACATCATTATATCGGAAACCAGTGGCAGCAAATACCATGATGCACTATGATAGCTTCCACCCAGCGCATACAAAAAGAGCGTTACCTCGGAGCCAATTGTTGAGGGTAAATAGAATTAACAATACTGAAGAAGGATTTATGAGACAATCAGAGGAAATGTTCCAGAGATTTAAACAGAGGGGCTACCCAGATAAATTATTGACAGCAGCGAGGGATAGGGTGGTCGATGAAAGAAAAAACAAGAGGACTAATGCGGTAGATAAACGTAAAATCAGGAAAGAGAAAAGATTTACCTTCAGTTTTACATATAGTAATATGGATCAGCAGATACGTTTGGCTATTAAGAAAAATTGGCATATTCTGGGGCGCGATAAAGAACTGGTAGATGTTGTAGCTAGAGGCCCTTTAATAGCTAACAAACGTAGTGTAAGATTGAGGGATAAATTAGTGAGAAACCGCATTTCGAAACCTAGTCGGAATTGGCTTAATACTACCGCACCTAGAGGTAATTTTAGATCCGGTCACTGCTCCTTTTGTGATCAACATCAAACAGATCGAACGATACATATGGGGGCAGTGGAACATACGGTATGTGACTTCATCACTTGTAGGACAGACCATGTTGTCTATGTAATATTCTGCCCCTGCAAATATTATTACATCGGGAAAACCATTCGACCGATGTTTGTGCGGTTTCGTGAGCACTGTAGATCGGTAGTAACTGGTAAGGGGGTGCCGCGGTTAGTGACTCATATGATAGAGAAACATGAAGGTAGGACAGAGTACCTCACTTTTGCGGGAATTGAAAAAGTCAGTCTTCCACCGGGAGGAGGAGATTTGAATAATGCGCTGTTACGGTGTGAGGCGAAATGGATCATGCGCAGTAATGCGCTGGGACCGTTGGGATTTAACGATAAGATCGATATGTCCATTTTTTTGTAGAGTTATAGATTCTAGGTGGAAAAGAACAATAGAAGTCAGAACAAATAATAGAGGCAAGAATATAGGTAGATTCTGGATAGATAATTATATAGAATCCGGAACATATGACGTTCTGGTAGCAAAACAGTAAATCGATTTGATTAATATAAATGTATAACAGCATAGATTTGATGAGGATGTATAATTATTCTATGTATTTTAAATGTGCTTTTATTTTGAATGTATTTTATGATGGTGGGAGGGTGTTGGTGGAGGGGGAGGTGCCATAGTCGGCACTATATTTCCGCCACTTTACCCTTGCATGTTGACCCGTAGAAGCGCAGGCACAAGCGCGAAACGGCCGTCGTCTGCTGTCCCCCCTGCTCACATGAGCTTCGGCTCCATCGACTCCGGCCATGAGTTTATGTTTTAGATTGTATTAATAAAGGACGTTGTCTACTGAAGATCGGTGAGTGCCCTCAATTTTCTTATACATAGATCCTCAGGGGTATTGGCTCTCAAATCTACAAGCAAATACCCATAAGGCTCCCGCATGGCATCCTCAAAAGTTTCTAGGAAAAAACGTGTTTTTCCAGGGTACATCTGACGAGCTAGAGTTAAAATTTGTAATTTATCTCGGGGGTTATTAAAAAGCACCATGTACTTTGTGTTTAAATTTATCGTGCGGCTTTTCTTACCCTGACAAAATATGTTTTGCACCAGGTAGAAAATGCTGAGATTTCTGTGGTACACATACTTGGTAAAGGCTTTTTCTATCTCACAATTTTCACTAGAACTCTCCATGAGATCATCAACAATAGCCAAATTCACCTTCTCCGGCGGGAATAATTCGTCATCTACGAGTGTATTCGGCAGACCCTCCACAAATCTGGCGTGGGGAAAAGAGAGAGAGATTTCATCATATAGTTTCTGCCAACACGAATAAAACCAAACAATATTATCAGGTTTCTGAGAAAAATTAGTTTCAATATTATACAGCAGTTGTTTTACAAAATAGCTCTTTCCAGAATTAGACGGCCCTGCTAGAATGCATGAGAATGGGTGTTGCAGGCGTGTATCCATCACAATAATCGACTAATACCCAAAAGGTAAGGTAGTGAAATCGTCAATTAGTCGCCGCTTTGTGTAAACGCACTTTTGTGTTTTGCGTAATGGTCTTGTCTCAATATCCCAGTACTTTTTATTTCCCACAATGGACGGTTGCTGTACGACAATACGTTTCTGTGTATCTGGCCGGGGACACACTTAACGTATAAAAAAACGGTCCGTTTTTCACGGCCGAGAATCGCCCAAATGTTTCAAAAACAGTGATCCGTGTGCAGTGCGAGGATGCGATTTCCTCGCATCAAATGATCCGTGTGACATCCGTGTGACATCCGTATGGCATCCTTATGCCGAGATTTTCTCGCAAGCTTGCAAAACCGACATCTAATGGATTTATGTGCTCAAATGTTCGGGAAAACATATATACAGTATATATATATATATATATATATATATATATATATATATATATATATATATGTCATTGAGACACATATATATATATTCTGTATTTATATTTCATTCAGTGCGATATCTGTGAAAAGCCGGTAATTCAATTGCCGGCTTTGCATTTCTCCTTCACAAACCCGACAGGATATGAGACATGGTTTACATACAGTAAACCATCTCATATCCCCCTTTTTTTGCATATTCCACACTACTAATGTTAGTAGTGTGTATGTGCAAAATTTGGCCGCTGTAGCTGCTAAAATAAAGGGTTAAATGGCGGAAAAAATTGGCGTGGGCTCCCGAGCAATTTTCTCCGCCAGAATGGTAAAGCCAGTGACTGAGGGCAGATATTAATAGCCAGGAGAGGGTCCATGGTTATTGGCCCCCCCGTGGCTACAAACATCTGCCCCCAGCCACCCCAGAAAAGGCACATCTGGAAGATGCGCCTATTCTGGCACTTGGCCACTCTCTTCCCACTCCCTGTAGCGGTGGGCTATGGGGTAATGAAGGGTTAATGCCACCTTGCTATTGGAAGGTGACATTAAGCCAGATTAATAATGGAGAGGCGTCAATTATGTCACCTATCCATTATTAATCCAATTGTTTGAAAGGGTTAAAAAACACACACACACATGATTAAAAAGTATTTTAATGAAATAAACACAGCGGTTGTTGTAATATTTTATTGCTCTCTCATTCCATTTTCAGACCCTCGCTTGGCAAAACAATAAACACACAAGATACATACCCTCTCTGATGAACTGTCACGTCCCACGAGGTAATCCATCTGAAGGGGTTAACTAATATTACAGGCAGAGCTGCGATAAACCACTCGCTCGTGCCTGTAATCCCCGGGTGCTGAAAGGAAAGCAGTGATCTATACTTACATTGAGTTGCGGTGATGCGCCCCTGCTGGATGTTCTCATGAACTGCAGCCTGGGAACTTTTTCCCACGCTCCAGGTCATATGAGGACATCCACCAGGGGGCGCATCACCGCGACTGAAGGAAATGTAGGTCAATGACCTATAGTTACCTACAGTCGCGGTGATGCGCCCCCTGCAGGTTGTCCTCATATGACCTGGAGCATGGGAAAAAGTTCCCAGGCTGCAGTTCATGAGAACATCCAGCAGGGGCGCATCACCGCAACTCAATGTAAGTATAGATCACTGCTTTCCTTTCAGCACCCGGGGATTACAGGCACGAGCGAGTGGTTTATCGCAGCTCTGCCTGTAATATTAGTTAACCCCTTCAGATGGATTACCTCGTGGGACGTGACAGTTCATCAGAGAGGGTATGTATCTTGTGTGTTTATTGTTTTGCCAAGCGAGGGTCTGAAAATGGAATGAGAGAGCAATAAAATATTACAACAACCGCTGTGTTTATTTCATTAAAATACTTTTTAATCATGTGTGTGTGTGTTTTTTAACCCTTTCAAACAATTGGATTAATAATGGATAGGTGACATAATTGACGCCTCTCCATTATTAATCTGGCTTAATGTCACCTTCCAATAGCAAGGTGGCATTAACCCTTCATTACCCCATAGCCCACCGCTACAGGGAGTGGGAAGAGAGTGGCCAAGTGCCAGAATAGGCGCATCTTCCAGATGTGCCTTTTCTGGGGTGGCTGGGGGCAGATGTTTGTAGCCACGGGGGGGCCAATAACCATGGACCCTCTCTAGGCTATTAATATCTGCCCTCAGTCACTGGCTTTACCATTCTGGCGGAGAAAATTGCGCGGGAGCCCACGCCAATTTTTTCCGCCATTTAACCCTTTATTTGAGCAGCTACAGCGGCCAAATTTTGCACATACACACTACTAACATTAGTAGTGTGGAATATGCAAAAAAAAGGGGGATATGAGATGGTTTACTGTATGTAAACCATGTCTCATATCCTGTCGGGTTTGTGAAGGAGAAATGCAAAGCCGGCAATTGAATTACCGGCTTTTCTATAGAACACCGCTGCGTATTTCTCGCAATGCACACGCATGGTCCGTGTGTAATCCGATTTTTTCTCGCACCCATAGACTTTCATTGGCGAGTCTCGGCCGAGATACGCTGACAATCGCAGCCTGCTGCGAGTTCCCTCGGATCCGAAATACGGTGGAGAAAATATCGGATGATGGGAGCTGCACCATAGATTAACATTGGGCCGAGTGCTATGCGATTTTTTATCGCATAGCACTCGTCCGTATTACGGTCTAGTGTGACCCCGGCCTAAGTGTCAGAATTGCGCGGGTAGTCCAGAACTAGATCTTTTAGACTGTTGAAATTAATATTTTCATATATAGAGCTACTGGCCTACATATATGACACTTCCATAAAGTCACCAAAATCCAAAAAAAACAAAAGCGGAAGTCAAAGTCATATTAATCTTATAAACAAATAAGCTTTATTGAATGTTTAAAAACAGAGAATCTGAAGGTTAAAAATTAAGTTTCTAACACTGGAGATAACATATGCAAATAGACCGCACATACATATGTGCACGTTAAAGTATATACAGGTGCATGGAGAGCCTATATAATGATATTTAACGCCTTTGTATTGCTGATATTTCAGATAGTGTAACTTATTCACATGTGTGGGACTATCCCAACATTAAGCAGCAGTGGACATCCCTATGGAGGTATTGCGATTGTACATACAGTATAAAGTGCATAGTGCATTATATCCAACCATTGGAATGCCCTCAATTTTACCTAAAACATCACCAGTGTCCTTAATGTGTGACGGTAGATTTTGAACAATAGGTTTCAGATGGTGGTCTAGGTACTTACATGTGACCTCGCACAGACTTCCGTACCCTGAGACGATTGGTCGTCCTGGTGGGTTAGACAGGCTCTTGTGTACCTTCGGTATGAAGTATATACATGCGGTTCTTGGGTAGGTAGGTATTAGGCTTTCCCTTAGCTGCTTAGTTATTATTCCTTCCTGATAGGCTTTGTCCAGTATATTGTGAAGTTCACTCTGAAAAGCAGATGTTGGGTTATACGTTAGTCTCTTATAGCAAGTGGTGTCTCTGAGTTGTCTGAAGGCCTCTTTTTCATATTGCTTCCGTGGCCATACAACAACATTGCCCCCTTTATCAGAGGGCTTTATAACTATCTCTTTCATGTTCTTGAGTTCACGTAATGCTTTTCTTTGGCTATCAGACATATTATCATTAGATACACCACTCGCAATTTTTTCAAATTCTTCCGTGACCAATTTTACAAAAATTTCAATATTGGGGTAGATGTTTAATGATGGGAATTTTTGGGGGGATGGTGCTATAAACTTACTTCCTGTTGATGGTTCATTCTGTTCATCACTCAATTCTTCCAATATTTTTATAGCCTCCATTTCCTCCACACTCCATTCTTCACCTCTCTCTGATTTATCATGTAATTTTTTAAGGACCAGTTTTCGTGCAAACAGGTGCAGATCCTTTATGGCTATAAAGGAATCAAAGGGGGAGGTGGAGGAGAAGGTTAGACCCAAACTTAATACATCCACTTGGACCTCAGATAATTTGATTTCTGATAAATTGATTACCTGTAATTTATAATAATATAATAATAATTTTTATTTATATAGTGCCAACATACACTCACCGGCCACTTTATTAGGTACACCATGCTAGTAACGGGTTGGACCCCCTTTTGCCTTCAGAACTGCCTCAATTCTTCGTGGCATAGATTCAACAAGGTGCTGGAAGCATTCCTCAGAGATTTTGGTACATATTGACATGATGGCATCACACAGTTGCCGCAGATTTGTCGGCTGCACATCCCAAAGATGCTCCATACAAGGCAGGATGGATCCATGCTTTCATGTTGTTTACGCCAAATTCTGACCCTACCATCCGAATGTCGCAGCAGAAATCGAGACTCATCAGACCAAGCAACGTTTTTCCAATCTTCTACTGTCCAATTTCGATGAGCTTGTACAAATTGTAGCCTCAGTTTCCTGTTCTTAGCTGAAAGGAGTGGTACCCGGTGTGGTCTTCTGCTGCTGTAGCCCATCTGCCTCAAAGTTCGACGCACTGTGCGTTCAGAGATGCTCTTAGGCCTACCTTGGTTGTAACGGGTGGCGATTTGAGTCACTGTTGCCTTTCTATCAGCTCGAACCAGTCTGCCCATTCTCCTCCGACCTCTGGCATCAACAAGGCATTTCCGCCCACAGAACTGCCGCTCACTGGATTTTTTTTCTTTTTCGGACCATTCTCTGTAAACCCTAGAGATGGTTGTGCGTGAAAATCCCAGTAGATCAGCAGTTTCTGAAATACTCAGACCAGCCCTTCTGGCACCAACAACCATGCCACGTTCAAAGGCACTCAAATCACCTTTCTTCCCCATACTGATGCTCGGTTTGAACTGCAGGAGATTGTCTTGACCATGTCTACATGCCTAAATGCACTGAGTTGCCGCCATGTGATTGGCTGATTAGAAATTAAGTGTTAACAAGAAGTTGGACAGGTGTACCTAATAAAGTGGCCGGTGAGTGTATTCCGCAGCGCTTTACAACTTATAGAGGGGACTTGTACAGACAATAGACATTACAGCATAACAGAAATCACAGTTCAAAACAGATACCAGGAGGAATGAGGGCCCTGCTCGCAAGCTTACAAACTATGAGGAAAAGGGGAGACACGAGAGGTGGATGGTAACAATTGCTTTAGTTATTTGGACCAGCCATAGTGTAAGGCTCGGGTGTTCATGTAAAGCTGCATGAACCAGTTAACTGCCTAAGTATGTAGCAGTACAGACACAGAGTGCTATTAACTGCATAAAGTGTATGAGAACACGATTTAGATGTGGGATTCTCGTTCCTCTTTTCACTTTTCTTCTTGTAATTATTCCCTTTCCTATTATAGTTATTTTTCCTCAGGTTATAGGGACGATATCTTGCTCCTATATCCCCTTCATCATCCCTTGACGACATAGATGAAAACGATGAAGATCTAGATCTCTGTTCTCTTGTTGTCCCCAAGCGCCATCCATATACAGTGCCACTTTTAAAGTCATTTAGATCCCTGTGAAATTTCTTTGTCTTTATTTCTTTGACTTCTTTCTCCCAGATTTGAAATTGGGTATCAATATCCTTATTCAATATATCCAGTTTGGATGTTGATAGGGATTCAGTCAGTTTTTTCTGTGTGTTTTCAATGTCAAGATCAAATTTCTCTAAACTTTTCTTATTGTTGCCTATCAGCAGTTCAATGAGTGATCTTGAACACTGATTACAAATCTCCTCCCATTTAGTCTTAAATACACTGTCAGCTACAGGGAATGAAGGCATAATTCTCACCCTCAGGCCCCTTGGTATTAGACCTTTAACCAGATATTTCTCCAGGGAGACTTTGTTCCACCACATACGGGTACGTTTTTTCAATAAATATTTTATAGAGTTTTTCAACTCTTTTTTTTTGCCCATTTTCATCAGTATCAATTTGCAATGTATCTCCATTAAAAACAGTATCAATTGTAGATAGCCAGGCTGTATCCCTAGCTTTAATGTCCATTCTTTGGCCTTACACACTGTAACAAAGTACAGAAACAATTCAAATTTTCATATATAGAGCTACTGGCCTACATATATGACACTTCCATAAAGTCACCAAAATCCAAAAAAAACAAAAGCGGTTATTCTTATGATCTGGCAGGGTACTGAACAAGAGCTCATCTCCTTTGTAGGTACTTTAAATAACAATAACATCAATGTAAAATTAACATGCAAATACACCCAGCAAAATATTGAATTTCTGGATATCCTCATATTCAAGGGACCGTTGAATGTACTAGAAACGGATGTATTTCGTAAAGAGACCGCTGTAAATTCCCTTCTACATGCCTCCTCCTCCCACCCTCATCAAGTGGTAAAAGCTATACCAACTGGTCAGTTCTTACGGATCAAAAGAATCTGCTCT
This sequence comes from Ranitomeya variabilis, assembly GCF_051348905.1. Classification (NCBI taxonomy): domain Eukaryota; kingdom Metazoa; phylum Chordata; class Amphibia; order Anura; family Dendrobatidae; genus Ranitomeya; species Ranitomeya variabilis. The sequence goes on along the minus strand of NC_135234.1, from coordinate 571,515,605 downwards.
AATGAACATCTATTTAACAAGCAAGCTGATGATCTAGCTATGAGATTCAAAAGTCGGGGATATTCGAACAGGAGCATTAAAAGAGCCCGCAAGAGAGCAGCGGTGGAAAACCGACTGGACCTCCTTCAGTCAAAAAGTAAACCCAATAAACAGGATAACGTGACCAGATTTATATCAACATACAATGAAAAATGGATGGACATGAGGAAGGCCCTTAATAAATATTGGGCAATACTGAAAACTGACCAAGTATTGACAAAATATGTTGGCAATACGTCATCTATTACCTATAGAAGATCACAGAATCTAAAAGACATGCTGGTACACAGTTACTACCCTGGTGAAGAACCAAGTAAGGCATTTGGCTCAAGAGGACCCAAGTGGGGTTTTTTCCCCTGTAACAACTGTATAGCTTGTCCAAACATGCAAAAGGCTTCAACGTTCAAATCAAGTGATGGGACCAGAATTTTCACCATCACACAACATATAACATGTAACACGGTGGGGGTTATATATTATGCCACCTGTCCATGTGAAAAGATTTACGTTGGCCTCACATCCAGACCACTAAAAATCCGTGTAAGAGAACATTATAGGGATATCATTAACGCGCAAGAGGTAACGGATATATCAGTACTCAAGCCAATACCAAGGCACTTCAAACGAGTTCACGACTGCAATGCCAGTCATTTGAGGGTGTCAGGGATTGATAAAGTCTTTATTGATCAGAGAGGGGGGAATTGGAGGAAAACACTAGCACAGTTGGAAACCAGATTGATTAAAAGGATTGACTGTATCCATCCGAAAGGGTTAAATGAGAAATTAAGCTTTGCCCCTTTTCTTTAATTTTAGAATATTTTATGTATGTTTTTGTGTTTATTGTATTTATCTATGTGTGTATATAGCTTTTTAACTCTATTTCTTTTAGTTTTATCTAGTTACTACTTACCAGCGGGTGGTGGTTGGCTGGCTGTATGGATTTGAGTCGACTGGAGGGCTGCGTGGTATCGTTGGTGGTGTGTCCTCTTCGGTGGCTCCATGTTGGAAGATGGGGGACTTCAGGATCCAGAGAGAAAAAAGCAGAAAAAAGCAAACAACATCAAAAGGGGAAAAAAGAAAAAAAGATTGATAAATATATGCACAATTTATTGAAAATGGACATGGTCGAGTTATGGACATTACTGGACATTATTTGACGTTCAAGCCATATCCACTGTGGGACCTAAACAGTGAGCAATGATATGTAATAATAATATGTGTATACCACCCAGTGGACGTACCTGGTACGCTATTTAGTTAGCACTAAACCTGTTTATCACTTTAACAGTGTTTTATTGTTTGAGATCTCACAGAATAGGAGTTGGTCTTAAGGTACTGTCACACAGTACCATTTTAATCGCTACGACGGCACGATTCGTGACGTCGCAGCGATCGTATGATTATCGCTCCAGTGTCGTAGACTGCGGTCACACGTTGCAATCATGGCGCTGGAGCGATGCCGAAGTCCCCGGGTAACCAGGGTAAACATCGGGTTACTAAGCGCAGGGCCGCGCTTAGTAACCCGATGTTTACCGTGGTTACCAGCGTAAAAGTAAAAAAAAACAAACCGTACATGCTCACCATCTGATGTCTGTCAGGTCCCTTGCCGTCCGCTTCCTGCTCTGACTGAGATCCGGCCGTACAGTGAGAGCAGAGCGCAGCGGCGACGTCACCGCTGTGATCTGCTCTCACTTTCCAGCCGGCAGACAGTCAGAGCGGGAAGCGGACGGCAAGGGACCTGACGGACATCAGATGGTGAGCATGTACGGTATGGTTTTTTTTACTTTTACGCTGGTAACCACGGTAAACATCGGGTTACTAAGCGCGGCCCTGCGCTTAGTTACCCGATGTTTACCCTGGTTACCAGCGAACGCATCGCTGGATCGCTGTCACACACAACGATCCAGCGATGACAGCGGGAGATCCAGCGACGAAAGAAAGTTCCAAACGATCTGCTACGACGTACGATTCTCAGCAGGGTCCCTGATCGCAGTAGCGTGTCAGACACTGCGAGATCGTAACGATATCGCTAGAACGTCACGAATCGTGCCGTCCTAGCGATCAAAATTGCACTGTGTGACAGTACCCTTAGTTACTATTTCTCACCTAAAGGTCATGGCCTTGAGTAGGCTTATTCCTATGGCTTATCTTAACTGATAACATTTGGTCCCATTCACTGATGGGTCATGGCGCCATATGGACCTTTACATACGATAGGATGCTTAGTGTCACCCTGTATATATTGGGGACATTGTCCCCATCCATTTATGGGCCATGGTATATGTACCCAGTGGACGTACCTGGCACTCTATCCATTGAGCACTAAATTTGTTAATCACTTTAACTGTGTCTTATTGTTTTAGATATCACATAATAGGAGTTGGTCCTATCTATTATTCTTTCACCTAATAGGTTATGGCCTTAAATAGGCTTTCACTCATATCCTATTTATATAGCCTTATATATCTTAATTGAGAACACTTGGCCCCATTCACTGATGGGTCATGTGTCATGATCTCTGCAGGCAGAGATCATAGCAAGCCTATAGAGGGACAAGCTCTCGGAAGATGGAACTATACTGACCATGAACTAAGCCTGCCGCGCAACTAGAAATAGCCAGGTAGCATTTCCTATTTATCGCTAGATGCCCAGCTCTGGCCTAAGACCTAAATAGCTAGCAGAGGGAAATATAAGACCTGGCTCACCTCTAGAGAAATATTCCAAAGAAGACAGTAGCCCCCCACATATAATGACGGTGAGTTCAGATGAAACAACAAACGCAGCAGGAAAATAGTCTTAGCAAATTTGAGGTCCGCTTACTAGATAGCAGAAGACAGATAGTATACTTTCATGGTCAGCAGAAAAACACTAACAAAACACCATCCAGAGATTACCTTAAACTCTGGCATTAACTCATAACGCCAGAGTAGCAATCCCTGATCAACGAGAGCTTTCCAGACACAGTAACAAAACTTCAGCTGTGAACTGGAACAAATAGGCAAAACAAAACATGGACAAAAGTCCAACTTAACTAGTAGTTGTCTAGAAGCAGGAACAAGCACTGAGAGGCATCAGATAACATTGTTGACCGGCAAGAAACCACCAGAGAAATGAGCTTAAATAGCGACACCCACTACTGATGGAACCAGGTGAAACAGGAAAGAGGATGACAAGTCCAATTCCACAAGCGGCCACCGGGGGAGCCCAGAATCCAAATTCACAACAGTACCCCCCCCTCAAGGAGGGGGCACCGAACCCTCACCAGATCCACCAGGGCGACCAGGATGAGCCCTATGGAAGGCACGAACAAGATCAGAAGCATGAACATCAGATGCATTGACCCAAGAATTATCCTCCTGGCCGTAACCCTTCCAGTTGACCAGATACTGGAGTTTCCGTCTGGAAACACGAGAGTCCAAAATTTTCTCCACAACGTACTCCAACTCACCCTCAACCAACACCGGAGCAGGAGGCTCAACTGAAGGTACAACAGGTACCTCATACCTGCGCAATAACGACCGATGAAAAACGTTATGAATGGAAAAGGACGCAGGGAGGTCCAAACGGAAAGAAACAGGATTAAGAATCTCCAATATTCTATAAGGGCCGATGAACCGAGGTTTAAACTTAGGAGAAGAGACCCTCATAGGGACAAAACGAGAAGACAACCACACTAAATCTCCAACACAAAGCCGAGAACCAACACGACGATGACGGTTGGCAAAACGCTGAGTCTTCTCCTGGGACAACTTCAAATTGTCCATAACCTGCCCCCAGATGTGATGCAATCTCTCCACCACCGCATCCACTCCAGGACAATCCGAGGATTCCACCTGACCGGAGGAAAATCGAGGGTGAAACCCCGAATTACAGAAAAACGGGGACACCAAGGTGGAAGAACTGGCCCGATTATTGAGGGCAAACTCTGCCAATGGCAAAAAAGCAACCCAATCATCCTGGTCAGCAGAGACAAAACACCTCAGATATGTCTCAAGGGTCTGATTAGTCCGCTCGGTCTGGCCATTAGTCTGAGGGTGAAAAGCAGATGAAAAAGACAAATCTATGCCCATCCTAGCACAGAATGCCCGCCAAAATCTAGACACAAATTGGGTACCTCTGTCAGAAACAATATTCTCAGGAATACCGTGCAATCGGACAACATTCTGAAAAAACAGAGGAACCAACTCAGAAGAAGAAGGCAACTTGGGCAGAGGAACCAAATGGACCATTTTAGAGAAACGGTCACAGACCACCCAGATGACAGACATCTTCTGGGAAACAGGCAGATCTGAAATAAAATCCATCGAGATGTGTGTCCAAGGCCTCTTAGGAATAGACAAGGGCAACAGCAGTCCGCTAGCCCGAGAACTACAAGACTTGGCCCGAGCACAAACGTCACATGACTGCACAAAGACTCGCACATCTCGTGACAGGGAAGGCCACCAGAAGGATCTTGCCACCAAATCCCTGGTACCAAAAATTCCGGGATGACCTGCCAATGCAGAAGAATGTACCTCAGAGATGACTCTGCTGGTCCAATCATCCGGAACAAACAGTCTATCAGGCGGACAACGATCCGGTCTATCCGCCTGAAACTCTTGCAAGGACCGCCGCAGATCAGGAGAAACGGCCGACAAAATTACTCCCTCCCTAAGGATACCTGTGGGTTCAGAATTACCAGGAGAGTCCGGGTCAAAACTCCTAGAAAGGGCATCTGCCTTAACATTCTTAGAACCCGGTAGATATGACACCACAAAATTAAAGCGAGAAAAAAATAAAGACCAGCGCGCCTGTCTAGGATTCAGGCGTCTGGCAGTCTCAAGATAAATGAAATTTTTGTGGTCAGTCAATACCACCACCTGATGCCTAGCCCCCTCGAGCCAATGGCGCCACTCCTCAAACGCCCACTTCATGGCCAAAAGCTCCCGATTCCCAACATCATAATTCCGCTCTGCGGGCGAAAATTTGCGAGAAAAGAAGGCACAAGGCCTAATGACGGAGCAGTCGGAACCTTTCTGCGACAACACTGCCCCAGCTCCGATCTCCGAAGCGTCAACCTCAACCTGAAAAGGCAGATTCACATCAGGCTGACGCAACACAGGGGCAGAGGCAAAACGGCGCTTAAGCTCCTGAAAGGCCTCTACAGCATGAGGGGACCAATTAGCAACATCAGCGCCTTGTCTGGTCAAATCAGTCAGTGGTTTAACGACATCCGAAAAACCAGCAATAAATCGGCGGTAAAAGTTGGCAAAGCCCAAAAATCTCTGAAGACCCTTAAGAGAGGAGGGCTGAGTCCAGTCACAAATAGCTTGCACCTTGACGGGATCCATCTCAATGGAAGAGGGAGAAAAAATATACCCCAAAAAGGAAATTTTCTGGACCCCAAAAACGCACTTAGACCCCTTCACACATAAAGAATTAGACCGCAGAACCTGAAAAACTCTCCTGACCTGCTGGACATGAGAGTCCCAGTCATCAGAAAAAATCAGAATATCATCCAGATATATTATCATAAATCTATCCAGAAAATCGCGGAAAATATCATGCATAAAAGACTGGAAAACTGAAGGGGCATTAGAAAGACCAAAAGGCATGACCAAATACTCAAAGTGGCCCTCGGGCGTATTAAATGCGGTCTTCCACTCATCCCCCTGCCTGATCCGCACCAAATTATACGCCCCACGAAGATCAATTTTAGAGAACCACTTAGCACCCTCTATACGAGCAAACAAATCAGTAAGCAATGGCAATGGGTATTGATACTTAACAGTGATCTTATTCAGAAGCCGATAATCAATACATGGTCTCAAAGAGCCGTCTTTTTTTGAGACAAAGAAAAACCCAGCTCCCAAGGGAGAAGAAGATGGACGAATATGTCCCTTTTCCAAAGACTCCTTTATATATTCCCGCATAGCAGCATGTTCCGGCACAGACAAATTAAACAAACGACCCTTTGGATATTTACAACCCGGTATCAAATCTATGGCACAATCGCACTCACGGTGCGGAGGTAACGACCCAAGCTTGGGTTCGTCAAAGACGTCTTGATAATCAGAGAGGAACTCAGGGACTTCAGAGGGAATGGACGACGAAATAGAAACCAAAGGTACGTCCCCATGAATACCCTTACATCCCCAGCTCAACACAGACATTGCTCTCCAGTCCAAGACTGGGTTGTGAGACTGCAACCATGGCAATCCCAGTACCAAATCGTCATGTAAATTATACAGCACCAGGAAACGAATAATCTCCTGGTGATCCGGATTGATACGCATGGTTACTTGTGTCCAGTATTGTGGTTTATTATTAGCCAATGGGGTGGAGTCAATCCCCTTCAGAGGAATAAGAGTCTCCAAAGGCTCTAAATCAAAACCACAACGATTGGCAAAGGACCAATCCATAAGACTCAGAGCGGCGCCAGAGTCAACATAGGCGTCCGTGACAATGGATGACAAAGAGCAAATCAGGGTTACAGACAAAATAAACTTAGACTGAATGGTGCCAATGGAAACAGACTTATCAAGCTTCTTTGTACGCCTAGAGCATGCTGATATAACATGAGTAGAATCCCCACAATAGAAACACAATCCATTCTTCCGTCTAAAATTCTGTCGCTCGCTCCTGGACAGAATTCTATCACACTGCATACTTTCTGGCGTCCTTTCCATAGACACCGCCAGATGGTGCACCGGTTTGCGCTCCCGCAGACGCCTATCAATCTGAATAGCCATTGTCATGGACTCATTCAGACCTGCAGGCAAAGGGAACCCCACCATAACATCCTTAACGGCATCAGAGAGACCTTCTCTGAAAGTTGCCGCCAAGGCGCACTCATTCCACTGAGTAAGCACAGACCATTTACGGAATTTTTGGCAGAAAACTTCAGCTTCGTCTTGCCCCTGAGATAGTGCCATCAAAGTTTTTTCTGCCTGAAGTTCCAAATGAGGTTCCTCATAAAGCAAGCCCAAGGCCAGAAAAAACGCATCCACATCGCGTAACGCAGGATCCCCTGCTGGCAATGAGAAGGCCCAATCTTGAGGGTCACCCCTGAGCAAGGAAATCACAATCCTAACCTGCTGAGCAGGGTCTCCAGCTGAACGAGACTTCAGGGACAAATAAAGCTTACAATTATTTCGGAAATTCTGGAAGCTAGCTCTATTCCCTGTGAAGAACTCCGGCAAAGGAATTCTCGGCTCAGATACAGGAGCATGAACCACAAAATCTTGTAAATTTTGTACTTTCGTGATGAGATTATTCAAACCCGCAGTTACACTCTGGAGATCCATTATTGTCAGGTGCACACAGAGCATACAGAGATTAGGAGGAGAGAGAGAAAAAAGACTGCAGCAAGGCAGACTGGAGGAAAAAAAAAAAAAAAAAAAAAAAAATTCCAGCAGACTTCTTGGGCCGGTCAAACTGTCATGATCTCTGCAGGCAGAGATCATAGCAAGCCTATAGAGGGACAAGCTCTCGGAAGATGGAACTATACTGACCATGAACTAAGCCTGCCGCGCAACTAGAAATAGCCAGGTAGCATTTCCTATTTATCGCTAGATGCCCAGCTCTGGCCTAAGACCTAAATAGCTAGCAGAGGGAAATATAAGACCTGGCTCACCTCTAGAGAAATATTCCAAAGAAGACAGTAGCCCCCCACATATAATGACGGTGAGTTCAGATGAAACAACAAACGCAGCAGGAAAATAGTCTTAGCAAATTTGAGGTCCGCTTACTAGATAGCAGAAGACAGATAGTATACTTTCATGGTCAGCAGAAAAACACTAACAAAACACCATCCAGAGATTACCTTAAACTCTGGCATTAACTCATAACGCCAGAGTAGCAATCCCTGATCAACGAGAGCTTTCCAGACACAGTAACAAAACTTCAGCTGTGAACTGGAACAAATAGGCAAAACAAAACATGGACAAAAGTCCAACTTAACTAGTAGTTGTCTAGAAGCAGGAACAAGCACTGAGAGGCATCAGATAACATTGTTGACCGGCAAGAAACCACCAGAGAAATGAGCTTAAATAGCGACACCCACTACTGATGGAACCAGGTGAAACAGGAAAGAGGATGACAAGTCCAATTCCACAAGCGGCCACCGGGGGAGCCCAGAATCCAAATTCACAACAGTCATGGCCCTGTATGGACCTACATATACAATTAGATGTGCAGTTTCACCCAGTATATATTGAAAGCATTGTCTCCATCTATTTGTGAGTCGTGGCCCTATATGGACCTCTATCCACAATGGGTTGGTTTAAATGTTTATTTTACACTTATTAGGGTCACCTGTTATGATCCTAGTGGCAAGGATCGCAGGTCGGACTAGCTAAGTAACTGAACAGACTACTAGCTCTGGCGAAGTGGTAACTAGATTGACCGCAACCTGATCCTATCCGCAAACAACTATAGGCAGCCGTGGAAAGTTACCTAAAAAATCCTAGACGTCTCGTCACGGCCTGAGAAACTGACTATTCCTGGAGGGAAAGTAAGTCCTCACTTGCCTCAGTGGAAGACCCCAAAGATATAGAATAGCCCCCCACAAATATTAACGGTGAGTTAAGGGGAAAGCACAAACGCAGAGATGAAATCAGATTTAGCAAATGAGGCCCGCTAATACTAGATAGCAGAAAGTAGGAAGGAAACTGTGCGGTCAATAAAAAACCCTATTCAAAATATCCACGCAGAGATTGCTCGAGCCCCCGCACCAACTAACGGTGCGGGGGAAGCAACTCTGTACCCCAGAGCTTACCAGCAAAAAGAAATCACATGTTAGCAAGCTGGACTCGACTCATCATACACAGAAATCATAGTGCAGGCAGATGAGCAAAAAATATTCAAACAGAACTTAGCTTATCCTGAAGAGGCAGAAGACGAGATAATCAGGAGTAATCAGAATAGCACTGAATACATTGACAGCCGGCAACAAGTGGAAGTGAAGCAGAGCTAAATAGGAGCCTCCCTGGTGAATAACGAGGCAGCTGATCCAGCAGACCCGCAGGATAATAAACCAAACCACCAGGGGGAGCCAAAAAACCAAAGTCACACAATACCATCTGTGACCACAAGAGGGAGCCTGAAAACGGAGTTCACAACAGTACCCCCCCCCTTGAGGAGGGGTCACCGAACCCTCATCAAAACCCCCAGGGCGATCAGGGTGAACCACATGGAAGGCACGAACCAAATCGGCCGCATGAACATCAGAGGCGACAACCCAGGAATTATCCTCCTGACCATAGCCTTTCCACTTAACCAAATACTGAAGCCTCTGACCAACGAGCCTGTCTAGGATTCAGCCTCTTGGCCGACTCAAGATAAATCAAATTCTTGTGATCAGTCAAGACCACCACACGATGCTTAGCTCCCTCGAGCCAATGTCGCCACTCCTCAAATGCCCACTTCATAGCCAACAACTCCCGATTACCAACATCATAATTCCGCTCGGCAGGCGAAAACTTTCTTGAAAAGAAAGCACATGGCTTCATCACAGAGCCATCAGAGCTTCTCTGCGACAAAACAGCCCCCGCTCCAATCTCAGAAGCATCAACCTCGACCTGGAAAGGAAGGGAGACGTCTGGCTGACATAAGACCGGAGCCGAAGAAAACCGGCGCTTCAGCTCCCGAAAGGCCTCCACAGCCGCAGGAGACCAATTAGTAACATCAGAACCCTTATTGGTCAAATCAGTCAATGGCTTAACAACACCAGAAAAATTAGCGATGAAGCGACGGTAAAAATTAGCAAAACCCAAGAACTTCTGAAGACTCTTAACAGATGTAGGCTGAGTCCAGTCATGAATAGCCTGAACCTTGACTGGGTCCATCTCAATAGCAGAAGGAGAAAAAATGAAACCCAAAAAAGAGACCTTCTGGACTCCAAAAAGACATTTTGAGCCCTTCACAAATAAAGCATTGGCACGCAGGACCTGAAAAACCATCCTGACCTGCTTAACATGGGACTCCCAATCATCCGAAAAAACCAGAATATCATCCAGATACACAATCATAAATTTATCCAGATATTCGCGGAAGATGTCGTGCATAAAGGACTGAAAGACAGAAGGAGCGTTAGAAAGTCCAAAAGGCATCACCAAGTACTCAAAATGGCCTTCGGGCGTATTAAATGCAGTTTTCCATTCATCACCCTGCTTAATACGCACAAGGTTATACGCACCACGAAGATCTATCTTGGTGAACCAACTAGACCCCTTAATGCGAGCAAACAGATCAGATAACAATGGCAAAGGATACTGAAATTTGACCGTGATTTTGTTTAGAAGGCGATAATCAATACAAGGTCTCAAGGAACCCTCCTTCTTCGCCACAAAAAAGAACCCCGCACCAAAAGGGGAGGAGGAGGGGCGAATAAGTCCTTTCTCCAAAGACTCCTTTATATAACTCCGCATAGCAGCATGCTCCGGCACTGACAAATTGAAAAGTCGTCCCTTAGGAAACTTACTACCAGGAATCAAATTTATAGCACAATCACAATCCCTAAGAGGAGGAGAGAAGCCAGACACACAGCAGCTAGACACACGGCAGCAAAAAAAAAATATATATCTCCAAGCTTCTTTTCTCCTGCTTCTGCCATGCAATTAACACTTTATAGGCCGGCTGTACTGTAATGATCCTAGTGGCAAGGATCGCAGGTCGGACTAGCTAAGTAACTGAACAGACTACTAGCTCTGGGGAAGTGGTAACTAGATTGACCGCAACCTGATCCTATCCGCAAACAACTATAGGCAGCCGTGGAAAGTTACCTAAAAAATCCTAGACGTCTCGTCACGGCCTGAGAAACTGACTATTCCTGGAGGGAAAGTAAGTCCTCACTTGCCTCAGTGGAAGACCCCAAAGATATAGAATAGCCCCCCACAAATATTAACGGTGAGTTAAGGGGAAAGCACAAACGCAGAGATGAAATCAGATTTAGCAAATGAGGCCCGCTAATACTAGATAGCAGAAAGTAGGAAGGAAACTGTGCGGTCAATAAAAAACCCTATTCAAAATATCCACGCAACAAGTGGAAGTGAAGCAGAGCTAAATAGGAGCCTCCCTGGTGAATAACGAGGCAGCTGATCCAGCAGACCCGCAGGATAATAAACCAAACCACCAGGGGGAGCCAAAAAACCAAAGTCACACAATACCATCTGTGACCACAAGAGGGAGCCTGAAAACGGAGTTCACAACAGTCACCATTTTTATTTTTTTATTTTTTATTTTTATTCACCTGATTAATAATTTGATAGTCACGTCTGGATTTATTTCCTTTAATGATATTAATAGTATTATGACACACTACACAATTCACTTAATTTAAGTCTTTACTTTATGTACACTCTCTTTCTAAAATGAGGTCCATGGCATTTACTTCCATAATATCTGTTTTCTTTTCTTTAAGTGTTCTTACCGGCGGTGGCTTCTCTGTCGCTGATCGGATCACCGCGCTACCGTGGCAACGCATCCGTGATGCCACTGACTCCGCCCCCGGTCCTGACGCGTCGGACTAGGGGGTGTGGTAGTGACGTGGGATGTCGACCTGCGCGTGCGCGGTGTCCTGAGATGAAGGCCGAGCGCTACTACCGCTCCGGAGCTGCATAAGAGGCACAGCTATTCCCTTATGCACTTCCTGTGCCCCCTATTTCTATTTACTTACTCTAGCGATGATTACTAGGTGCCGCTGTGAGGGTTGCCGCGCTACCATGGCTACGCGTCCATGACGCCACTAACTCCGCCCCCTGCTTTGATGACACAAGCAGGGAAGGGCGGAAGTGACGCTGAACGCCGACCCGCGCTTGCGCGGTGACAGGCTCCAGTTATGAGATCACCGCCGACACATTAACGGCCTAATTAGCCAACCACTATATAAAGTCTTGTATCTGCCACATCAACATATATTCCCCCGGACGAAGCTAACGCGAAACGCGCGTTGGGGCTCAGGACCGCACATTCAGGTTATGTAACGCAGTTATTTTATTTATTTCTTTCCTAACACCTATTCATATGGTATATGTATATGGGGCCAATAAGTATGCTGGCTAAATAAGAAGGTTCCCTGATTGGCATCTGTGCTCTTGCTGTGGAGGTTGTGTGGTAGCAATAGTTGGATATAATGCACTATGCACTTTATACTGTATGTACAATCGCAATACCTCCATAGGGATGTCCACTGCTGCTTAATGTTGGGATAGTCCCACACATGTGAATAAGTTACACTATCTGAAATATCAGCAATACAAAGGCGTTAAATATCATTATATAGGCTCTCCATGCACCTGTATATACTTTAACGTGCACATATGTATGTGCGGTCTATTTGCATATGTTATCTCCAGTGTTAGAAACTTAATTTTTAACCTTCAGATTCTCTGTTTTTAAACATTCAATAAAGCTTATTTGTTTATAAGATTAATATGACTTTGACTTCCGCTTTTGGTTTTTTTGGATTTTGTTGAAATTAATAGATTGAGAGTTACCGACATTTAGTGTTATCCCCTTAACTTTTAAGACAGTTCTACCGGTGTTGAGTTTGTACCCGTAAGTTTTGGGGCCCGTGGATACAAATTCTGTGATGTGTGTACCATCGGATATTTCACTGGTCAGTTCCCCCAGGTAATCGCCTAAAGGCGGCTGCCACTCACCATCTCTCTGTACAAAAATAACAGAATCTGTGTCGTGATAAAGGCACCTCTCCTGCAGCCTGTCCAGCAGCGAATAGAGCTCTAGCCGGACGTACGCTGTTGTAAAACACGCTATAAAAATGTTTGTGTTTTTGTTGAGTGTGTGGTGCCCTTTTGCGTATTTCCAGTTAATGGTTGCGGTGTCATCATCAAGGAAATGTAACATCGAGATGTCATAGTAAGGCAGGAACAAATACTTAAAAAGCTCATCTGGGTCCCTAACAATGCTGGTACATGATAGATTAGATCTCTGAGCAAACTTTCCCCATAAAGAATTTAAGAAAAGCTTGGAGATCTGTCTCTTAGCAGGACACCTTCTTTTTCAAGAAAGGCGTCAATGTACTGTCTTTTCTTGTCGTCATCAGTGCACCAGCTAGGGTAACCAGAGGCTTCCTGCTTATCCCTAAGATGTAATTTAATGTAGGGAGCAAACAGTTCATCAGTGGTTTTAGGAAAATGCCATATTTCATAGATGTGCGCGATCCGATACCCTTTTTCTATCGCCATCTCGAGCTCTATAGTGCACCAGGTGCCTGTCAAGGCACGTTCTTCATCACTATGAGCACAAACACCTGCCTGGGAATTTACAGCGCAAGTGTAGCAAAGGGGAAACATTAATTTTTTGTTGAGTTTTACCGGTAGAACTGGAAAAAATAAATCTCTCGGTGGGTAGACCTTGACTTTAGCAATGCCAAAGTATTTTTTAATGAATCCAAAATTGTCATAGATGATGTCTGGATGGCCTACAGGGTATGTTTTAGTTTTGTTAACAAAGGGGTACAGGCTGGTGAAATCGTAGTAATGTAAAGTCTCCCCTTCTTCCAACTGGTGATAGAGCTTAATGGCGTTAGTTCGGCCGCCATAAAGCGCATCACGGGGGTCTAAAGGAACGGGGAATTCCATCTGCTGGAGAAATGTTTGAAGGTTAGAATCATTTTCAACCATTTCATTCCACGCATGCTCCCACATCACTCTTACTGTGTACCCGCAGCACTGTAAGTAACGCTTTTTAGCTAAACAGGTGTAATATAACTGGCCGTAGGACGTGTTTGTGATCTTATTCGTGTCATTTTCAATATAGCACACGGGACAACCATGGTAAAAACAACCCTGAAATTCAAAGGCTATGTGTTGGCCGTTAACATAGGCATAACCATCTAGAAAATATTTCCCGACCTGTTTTTCACCGCCTCTCAAAGCGTGCTGTATGTCGATGTTCTCGGAGTGGGCCACATACATGAGCCACTGTATAGCGGGTGAAGAGTAGCGCTTTTTTGCCTTGTGATAATTATCACCTGGCAAAATGGCGATGGTCTTTTTTGGAAGAAATTTAAATCGGTACATTGCCATACACACCGAGGCCAGGGTGAGGAGCTGAAAAGGATCAACACATCTGCTCACTACAATCGTTTGCTTTTGACGCTTACAGTATTTTTTGACATTTTTCTGATTCATTTGCATAATACACTCTCTATAGATCTCGCAGGAGCGTCTCAAAATTTCAACATCCTGTTTGCAGTAAGATTTTAGCTCAGCCTTGAAGTCAAAAGTTGTATTTACCTGTGTCTCATACCACTCCAGGAACTCTACCTTCTCACCAGGTGACATGTACTCCAACCCATAATATTTTACAGCAGGTATGGGGCCTACATAGCTCTGGTTTTCTCTGGTATTGGAAAAGTGTGGAAAATGTCCTTTGCCACCTGAAAAACCCATGGCCTGTGGTAATTTACTGAGTTTCATGGGGATAAAATTTAGAGAGTCTATGAACCTTATAGACAAATCGGGTAGCGCCACACACAAGAGACGGCCACCTTGGGTTATCAATTGTACCTGTAGTTTTTCAGAAATCAGTTCCTTAACAATAAAGTATGAGTCGTATCTTCCACCATTGTGGGCAATACATGTGTGATCTGAAAATTTACCGCTTGTAAAGAACTGTACAAAGTCATGTGTACAGGTTTCCCCCTCAAACTCCCAGAAGGGGTGACCATACAGCGTTGTAGCATAAATGTAATTCGGGATGTGCGTGCCTGTGTCCTGCATACATTCAAAATCGTAAAAGATATAACAATCTGTCTCATCCTGTGCTACATACCGCCGCATGTAACAAAGATGCGCATCAAATTTATTTATACGGCTGCGACATACAGGACAGCGCAAACCATTACATCTATGCTCAGTCTCGCTATTTCTGAAAACAAAACGGCTGCATGAATCACAAAATGTTTTAAGCCTGCAGAAGGCTAAGTCGTCTACACCCAATTGTGTGTGATAATCTAAGCACTCGCTCGAGTGGCAAGAAACTCTGCAAACAGGACATCTGGGCTGCTGGTCAGTGCTGCCTTCTGCACAACCCTCTCTCTGACAGGCCCTACAAAAATGCTGGCAGGAATGATTGTTCTTGTGATGAAACACTGAATTGCAGAGCTCACAAAAGTAATCAGCGCCGATAAAACCCTTCATATTTTTGATACCGTAGTAGTGATTATCATGGAGCAATATGAATACGGTTTTACAATTAGCTGTATTGCCACTCTGAAAGTAACGCCAATCACCATGACTATAGAACAGCACTTTAATGCTGAGCCCCAAATATTTTTCAAATGCCGGAATGTCGCTAAAACTCACTAATTGATCATCAGGGATGCCCATGGCTGTGTGTATGTTTTTAGAACGGCTCAGTAAAACATCATCAGCGACATCCGTGTCGTCCATCAGGGCGCACACACTAGCAGCCAAACACAGATTTGTTGTGTAATTGTTAAAATCATACAGCCATCGCATCTTTTGTTTAATGACCCGACTGCTCGCTATAGATTTCAAGCGCCTTTTTACACCACCGCGTCGGTTTTTAATGATGGTGACGACTAGCTTTAGCGAATTGGATGATATGCATTCAGCGTTACTTTGAAGTGTGTTGGCAACGGCATTTAAAAAAGATTCAGAATTAAAATCTTCCCTGGTTTGTTTTGTAGTAAAAATAGGGTCTAAAGTATCGCCACATTCAAGCCTTAACTGTACAAAGTCGCCAGCTTCAATGTCCCTGATGATTCTATCCAGTAATGACTGAATGCCGTCATGAACAATATTCACGCCCTCTTCAAATGATCGTACACGCTCCAAATTTACAAATCTAAAATGATTTGTATGTATATGACCGTTGAAATTGCGGAGGGCAATTTGATGATGATGAATGTGTTACAAAAACACTGTATGATCGCTGCTCCGCACATTACCAACAACGGTAGTGATTTCAGAAAAACTACAGGTACAATTGATAACCCAAGGTGGCCGTCTCTTGTGTGTGGCGCTACCCGATTTGTCTATAAGGTTCATAGACTCTCTAAATTTTATCCCCATGAAACTCAGTAAATTACCACAGGCCATGGGTTTTTCAGGTGGCAAAGGACATTTTCCACACTTTTTCAATACCAGAGAAAACCAGAGCTATGTAGGCCCCATACCTGCTGTAAAATATTATGGGTTGGAGTACATGTCACCTGGTGAGAAAGTAGAGTTCCTGGAGTGGTATGAGACACAGGTAAATACAACTTTTGACTTCAAGGCTGAGCTAAAATCTTATTGCAAACAGGATGTTGAAATTTTGAGACGCTCCTGCGAGATCTATAGAGAGCGTATTATGCAAATGAATCAGAAAAATGTCAAAAAATACTGTAAGCGTCAAAAGAAAATGATTGTAGTGTGCAGATGTGATGATCCTTTTCAGCTCCTCACCCTGGCCTCAGTGTGTATGGCAATGTACCGATTTAAATTTCTTCCAAAAAAGACCATCGCCATTTTGCCAGGTGATAATTATCACAAGGCAAAAAAGCGCTACTTGTCACCCGCTATACAGTGGCTCATGTATGTGGCCCACTCCGAGAACATCGACATACAGCACGCTTTGAGAGGCGGTGAAAAACAGGTTGGGAAATATTTTCTAGATGGTTATGCCTATGTTAACGGCCAACACATAGCCTTTGAATTTCAGGGTTGTTTTTACCACGGTTGTCCCGTGTGCTATAATGAAAATGACACGAATAAGGTCACAAACACATCCTACGGCCAGTTATATTACACCTGTTTAGCTAAAAAGCGTTACTTACAGTGCTGCGGGTACACAGTAAGGCTGGAGTCACACTTGGCGTAAGACAATACGCCACATATTATACGTCCGTACTACGGCCGTAATACGGAGAAATGTTCCCAAAATATTGATCCGTAGTCAGGGTGTTTCAGCGTATTTTGCGCATGGCATCCTCCGTATGTAATCCGTATGGCAGCCGTACTGCGAGATTTTCGCGCAGGCTTGCAAAACCGACATCTAATGGATTTATGTGCTCAAATGTTCGGGAAAACATATATACAGTATATATATATATATATATATATATATATATATATATATATATATATATATATATATATATATATATATATATATATATATGTCATTGAGACACATATATATATTCTGTATTTAGATTTCATTCAGCGCGATATCTGTGAACAGCCGGTAATTCAATTGCCGGCTTCTCATTTCTCCTGCACAAACCCAACATGATATGATACATGGTTTACATATAGTAAAAACCATCTCATATCCCCTTTTTTTTTGCATATTCCACACTACTAATGTTAGTAGTGTGTATGTGCAAAATTTCAGCGCTGTAGCTGCTGAAATAAAGGGTTAAATGGCGGAAAAAATTGGCGTGGGCTCCCGCGCAATTTTCTCCTCCAGAGTAGTAAAGCCAGTGACTGAGGGCAGATATTAATAGCCAGGAGAGGGTCCATGGTTATTGGCCCCCCCATGGCTACAAACATCTGCCCCCAGCCACCCCAGAAAAGGCACATCTGGAAGATGTGCCTATTCTGGCACTTGGCCACTCTCTTCCTACTCCCTGTAGCGGTGGGATATGGGGTAATGAAGGGTTAATGCCACCTTGCTATTGTAAGGTGACATTAAGCCAGATTAATAATGGAGAGGTGTCAATTATGACACCTATCCATTATTAATCCAATTGTATGAAAGGGTTAAAAAACACACACACATGATTTAAAAGTATTTTAATGAAATAAACACAGCGGTTGTTTTAATAATTTATTGCTCTCTCAATCCATTTGCAGGCCCTCACTTGGCAAAATAATAAATGCACAAGGTACATACCCTCAGCTGAACCGTCACGTCCCATGATGTAATCCATCTGAAGGGGTTAAAATAATTTACAAGCAGGAGCCCTGCAAATGCAGCTGTGCTCCGTGCCTGTAATCCCCGGCGAATGAATGAAATGTAGGTCAATGACCTACATTTCCTTCAGTCGCGGTGATGCGCCCCCTGGTGGATGTCCTCATATGACCTGGAGCGTGGGAAAAAGTTCCCAGGCTGCAGTTCATGAGAACATCCAGCAGGGGCGCATCACCGCGACTCAATGTAAGTATAGATCACTCTGCTTTCCTTTCAGCACCCGGGGATTACAGGCACGAGCGAGTGGTTTATCGCAGCTCGTGCCTGTAATATTAGTTAACCCCTTCAGATGGATTACCTCGTGGGACGTGATCTGACATCAGAAGGTATGTATCTTGTGCGTTTATTATTTTGCCAAGCGAGGGCCTGCAAATGGATTGAGAGAGCAATAAATTATTACAACAACCGCTGTGTTTATTTCATTAAAATACTTTTAAATCATGTGTGTGTGTTTTTTTAACCCTTTCAAACAATTGGATTAATAATGGATAGGTGTCATAATTGACGCCCCTCCATTATTAATCTGGCTTAATGTCACCTTACAATAGCAAGGTGGCATTAACCCTTCATTACCCCATATCCCACCGCTACAGGGGAGTGGGAAGAGAGTGGCCAAGTGCCAGAATAGGCGCATCTTCCAGATGTGCCTTTTCTGGGGTGGCTGGGGGCAGATGTTTTTAGCCATGGGGGGGCCAATAACCATGGACCCTCTCCTGGCTATTAATATCTGCCCTCAGTCACTGGCTTTACCGCTCTGGCGGAGAAAATTGCGCGGGAGCCCACGCCAATTTTTTCCGCCATTTAACCCTTTATTTTAGCAGCTACAGCGCTGCAATTTTGCACATACACACTACTAACATTAGTAGTGTGGAATATGCAAAAAAAAGGGGATATGAGATGGTTTACTGTATGAAAACCATGTCTCATATCCTGTCGGGTTTGTGCAGGAGAAATGAAAAGCCGGCAATTGAATTACCGACTTTTCACTAACACCGCTGCGTATTTCTCGCAATTCACACTGCTGGTCCGTGTGGAATCCGTATTTTTCTCGCCCCCATAGACTTTCATTGGCGATTTTTTTTGCGCAATACGCTGACAAACGCAGCATGCTGCGATTTTGTACGGCCGTAGAAAGCCGTATAATACTGAACCGTAATATACGGCTAATAGGAGCAGCCCCATTGAGAATAATTGTGCCGTATTTAATGCGAGTTTTACGGACGTAGTTTCTGCGCTCTTACGTCCGTAAAACACGCATGTGTGACCCCGGCCTAAGAGTGATGTGGGAGCATGCATGGAATGAAATGGTTGAAAATGATTCTAACCTTCAAACATTTCTCCAGCAGATGGAATTCCCCGTTCCTTTAGACCCCCGTGATGCGCTTTATGGTGGCCGAACTAACGCCATTAAGCTCTATCACCAGTTGGAAGAAGGGGAGACTTTACATTACTACGATTTCACCAGCCTGTACCCCTTTGTAAACAAAACTAAAACATACCCTGTAGGCCATCCAGACATCATCTATGACAATTTTGGATTCATTAAAAAATACTTTGGCATTGCTAAAGTCAAGGTCTACCCACCGAGAGATTTATTTTTTCCAGTTCTACCGGTAAAACTCAACAAAAAATTAATGTTTCCCCTTTGCTACACTTGTGCTGTAAATTCCCAGGCAGGTGTTTGTGCTCATAGTGATGAAGAACGTGCCTTGACAGGCACCTGGTACACTATAGAGCTCGAGATGGCGATAGAAAAAGGGTATCGGATCGCGCACATCTATGAAATATGGCATTTTCCTAAAACCACTGATGAACTGTTTGCTCCCTACATTAAATTACATCTTAGGGATAAGCAGGAAGCCTCTGGTTACCCTAGCTGGTGCACTGATGACAACAAGAAAAGGCAGTACATTGACACCTTTCTTGAAAAAGAAGGTGTCCAATTATGGCCTGAAAATATAGCTGTCAATCCTGCTAAGAGACAGATCTCCAAGCTTTTCTTAAATTCTTTATGGGGAAAGTTTGCTCAGAGATCTAATCTATCATGTACCAGCATTGTTAGGGACCCAGATGAGCTTTTTAAGTATTTGTTCCTGCCTTACTATGACATCTCGATGTTACATTTCCTTGATGATGACACCGCAACCATTAACTGGAAATACGCAAAAGGGCACCACACACTCAACAAAAACACAAACATTTTTATAGCGTGTTTTACAACAGCGTATGCCCGGTTAGAGCTCTATTCGCTGCTGGACCGGCTGCAGGAGAGGTGCCTTTATCACAACACAGATTCTGTTATTTTTGTACAGAGAGATGGTGAGTGGCAGCCGCCTTTAGGCGATTACCTGGGGGAACTGACCAGTGAAATACCCGATGGTACACACATCACAGAATTTGTATCCGCGGGCCCCAAAACTTACGGGTACAAACTCAACACAGGTAAAACTGTCTTAAAAGGTAAGGGGATAACACTAAATGTCGGTAACTCTCAATCTATTAATTTCAACAGTCTAAAAGATCTAGTTCTGGACTACCCGCGCAATTCTGACACAGATACACAGAAACGTATTGCCGTACAGCAACCGTCCATTGTGAGAAATAAAAAGTACTGGGATATTGAGACAAGACCATTACGCAAAACACAAAAGTGCGTTTACACAAAGCAGCGAATAATTGACGATTTCACTACCTTACCTTTTGGGTTTTAGTCGAGTATTGTGATGGATACACGCCTGCAACACCCATTCTCATGCATTCTAGCAGGGCCATCTAATTCTGGAAAGAGCTATTTTGTGAAACAACTGCTGTATAATATTGAAACTAATTTTTCTCAGAAACCTGATAATATTGTTTGGTTTTATTCGTGTTGGCAGAAACTATATGATGAAATCTCTCTCTCTTTTCCCCACGCCAGATTTGTGGAGGGTCTGCCGAATACATTCGTAGATGACGAATTATTCCCGCCGGAGAAGGTGAATTTGGCTATTGTTGATGATCTCATGGAGAGTGCTAGTGAAAATTGTGAGATAGAAAAAGCCTTTACCAAGTATGTGCACCACAGAAATCTCAGCATTTTCTACCTGGTACAAAACATATTTTGTCACGGTAAGAAAAGCCGCACGATAAATTTAAACACAAAGTACATGGTGCTTTTTAATAACCCCCGAGATAAATTACAAATTTTAACTCTAGCTCGTCAGATGTACCCCGGAAAAACACGTTTTTTCCTAGAAGCTTTTGAGAATGCCACACGGGAGCCTTATGGGTATTTGCTTGTAGATTTGAGAGCCAATACCCCTGAGGATCTTCGCTTAAGGACCAGATTGTTTCCACCAGCATTGCCTGCTGTCTATGTTCCAAAGAAAAACACTTCTAAAAAGTGAATTTTACCCAGGTATCAGACATTCTACGCTGTGTGCGTTGTGATGTAAAGATGTCTGAGAGACTCCGGCGTAACTGGGCTCTCTTAAAAACTCTCGTGAAAGCAACCCCCCGCTGTCCGAAAGTCTATTTTGCGCAATGCAAGCAATGATTTAATTACAGCCATAGGCGAGATTGCTTTAAACATCTTAAAAGGCAGGATTCCACTGAAAGAGCGTCAAAAAGGCATATTAAAGAAGTGGCGTAAAGCTATAAGAACCCTGAGCGACAGATCTCAGCCCATAAAGAAAAAGAAGCGGCTACTAAAGCAGGCCGGCGGGTTTATCGGCCCTCTTTTAGCTTTTGCAATCCCTATAATAACAAGTCTGCTCGCAGGAAGATAATGGAGCATAGAGAGAAAATGTATCTAGTCCCCAAACAGGAGCTAGACAAACTAAGACCCGGTACTACAGATAACATACGCGACAGTGTTATTCGACGCCTTGATAGTGAAATTAGAGACATTTTACAACGTCGCGACATTCCCGATGATGTGAAAATTAAAATGTATAGCTCTGTGCTACAGCGCTACTTGGTACATACGAGGCACAGCTCAAAAGAAGTAACGGCTTTAAATCTCATTAGCACTCCTGATCCTGATCAGCAACAATTGGCAAATACCGACTCTGATAAAAATCAAGAGGTCGCTGAAATTGTCAGCCATATAAACCAAAGATATAAAAAGAATGCTGAATTTTTACTAAACAGGTTACTGCAGAATAAAAATGTTACAGCCTGGAATAATAAAGCTGAATTTATTTTCAAAGGATCCGTAATACCCGGGTCTAACTTACTGGATTTGGTACGTAGTACAACACAGAGTCTTGCTCAGAATGGCAGAAATTTACCGCCGGGTTGGGATTCATTTATGCAGGCTATGGCCGAGCTAAATATACCATCTACAGTTGTTGGTAACCCCACTACTAGGAAGCTTTTAGATGAATTAAAAATTTCCAGCAGTGAGACACACTATGTATCTATGCCGCAGAAGCTAGCGTATAATTCAATCTTTACATTCCCCGTCATTAGGTACCACACGCGGAACTCTGCTACCTAAAAAAAGGTCTCTACCGATGCTACAAACCATGTGGCTCACGATGTAAAGAATGTACTGGATAAATGCTGTACTTGACTTGTAACACTATATTATTTATTTTGTAAGAAGTGTAATGATGTATGATCATTGTACTTGTGATACTATTTATTTATTTTGTAAGAAGTGAGTTGATGTATGATCATTGTACTGTTTAATGATTTTGCTTTTATACTCTGTAAGAATTTTTATAGTATTGAAATGTCTTTGAGATGTATTTATTTTACAATAAAATCTTTTTAAACTTTTACAATATCGTGTCTTTGGTTTTTATAATCGTATAAAACACACCGCTTCATACTTGCGGGTGTTGTAATATGGTCAAAATGATGTTTGTGTATGTATGTCATGCAGAGAGACACACCTGCTTGTAGTTAAGTAAGGAATAGACAAATTACTTCAAAGGCCCTGTGTAAATGAGATGGCCCCCGGATCTGGTAGCAATTAGTTAAAACGGGCTTAAAATGTGTTTTTCCGGATGGCCTTCACATAACATCCTGCAGTCTGTTTTGGTGTGCTGATTGACGGGGCATTAGCTGTGTGTCTCGCTCTGTTTGCGTGGCTGAAACACTGCTTCTAAAATGCATCTTACAGAATAATCTAATATAAAAAACAATACTGTGATAATAAACACAGCAGCATCACACAAGCTACATATGAAAATCTAATATAAAAAAAACAATACTGTGATAATAAACACAGAAGCAATTAACATTATCAAACTATATCAAAACAAAAGCCAGACACACAGGGACAGATGCCAGACAGGGAGGGGAGGGGGTTACACACTTTGATACACTTTGATAGGGGCGGGTCCACCTGTCAAATTGAATTTGATGAGTAATATGTAAGATACACTACTGACAGATACCACAGACAGCACTGGCACAGATGCACAGATTTGGCAAGATTATTCTCCCTTTATTTATTTATTTTTTTCATGGGAGACAAGTGATTTAATCAGGCCCACTATATCACAGTATAGTTTCTGTGGCACAAAATGACTGCCAGATACCACAGACAGCACTGGCACAGATGCACAGATTTGGCAAGATTATTCTTCCTTTATTTATTTATTTTTTTTATGGGAGACAAGTGATTTAATCAGGCCCACTATATCACAGTATAGTTTCTGTGGCACAAACTGAATGACAGATACCACAGACAGCACTGGCACAGATGCACTGATTGGCAATATAAATCTCCCGTCTTAGGTGTGGGACAGTGCAGAAAAATACAGGCCCACTGTTTTACACTACACAGTTTCAGGGGCTGAAAGTGGCTGGAAGATATTACAAAAAAAAAAAAAAGGGACTGTACTACAATTACTTTCTCCCTACAATAGTCTCTGAAAAGTATGGCAGGCAGCAATAAAAAGGACTGCTGCACACAAAAAATGAGGACAAACAAACAAGATAGCTGTGCAGAAAGGAAGGAGCAACAGGATTTTTGCTTTTAAAAAAGCAGTTGGTTTGCACAGCGGCGTACACACAGCAACGCAGCGATCAGGGAGCCTTATAAGCTATAGAGCTGTTGCACAGAAATCTTGCCTCCACTGTCCCTGCAAAGAAAAGGTGGTGTTGGACAGTGGAAATCGCTACAGCACAAGCGGTTTGGGGGTTGATTTACCCTGCCTAATGCTATCCCTGCTTCTGACGAAGCGGCAGCATCCTCTCCCTATGCTCAGATCAGCAGCAGTAAGATGGCGGTCGGCGGGAACGCCCCTTTATAGCCCCTGTGACGCCGCAGAAAGCAAGCCAATCACTGCCATGCCCTTCTCTAAGATGGTGGGGACCAGGACCTATGTCAACACGCTGCCCACACTCTGCGTGCACCTTCATTGGCTGAGAAATGGCGCTTTAAGCGTCATATGAAATGCGACTTTGGCGCGAAGATCGTGTACCGCATGGCCGATCCCACGCTGGGATCGGGTCGGGTTTCATGAAACCCGACTTTGCCAAAAGTCGGCGACTTATGAAAATGACCGATCCGTTTCGCTCAACCCTAGTAGCAGGCAAGCCTTCCGTGTCCTTACCAACAGGACGACTGACGAAGGAGTCCTCCTCCTCTTCTTCCTCCCTGTCCTCAGGCCATCCACGCTGAACAGACGGTATGACAGTTGTGCTTGTAGTAACGTCTACAGCGCATGAAAGTAGCTCCTGTTCTTCCTCCTCTTCCTCATTGTCAAATAATCCATGTTGGGATGAGATGAGGCTGGGCTGTGTGTAATTACCCTCCATGGTTCCCTGCTCCATGTCCTCCTGCTCCTCATGAAATGCATCCTCTTTCATTGTGAGCAGAGAGCTTTTCAGAATGCATAGAAGCAGGATAGTGATGCTAATTTTGGCATCATCACTGCTCACCATCTTGGTGGATTCCTCAAAGTTTTGAAGGATGTTACATATGTCTGACAACCATGTCCACTCCTGAGGTCTTATGTGTGCAGTCTGACTTGAATTACGATGGCCCCCTTTTATGCTGGTATTCAACAACTGCCCTCTTCTACTCATCCTTTCCAACATCTGCAGTGGAGAGTTCCATCGCGTGGGGACAGCTGTTGTGAATTTACCTTTTTGGCTCCCTCTAGTGGTTACTAGTGATTTGACTCTGGGAATATCTGCCATCCCTTGTATGCTCACCTGGGTCGTTAGGTCAGGGGTGTTGCTATATAAGCTCCCTGGACCTTCAGTTCAATGCCTGGCAACGTTGTAATCAGAGCTAATCTGTTGTGCTCTTGTCTACTGATCCTGGTTCCTGCTAGATTAAGCTAAGTCTGCTTTCTTGCTTTTTGCTATTTGTTTTTGTTTGCATTTTTGTCCAGCTTGTACATAATCTGTATCCTAACCTTGCTGGAAGCTCTAGGGAGGCTGGAGTTCTCCCCCCGGGCCGTTAGACGGTTCGGGGGTTCTTGAATTTCCAGTGTGGATTTTTGATAGGGTTTTTGTTGACCATATAAGTTATCTTACTACATTCTGCTATTAGTAAGTGGGCCTCTCTTTGCTAAACCTAGTTCATCTCTGTGTTTGTCATTTCCTCTTACCTCACCGTTATTATTTGTGGGGGGCTTGTATCCAACTTTTGGGGTCTATTCTCTGGAGGCAAGAGAGGTCTTTGTTTTCCTCTTCTAGGGGTAGTTAGTCCTCCGGCTGGCGCGAGACATCTAGCGACCAACGTAGGCATGTTCCCCGGCTACTTCTAGTGTTGGCGTTAGGAGTAGATATATGGTCAACCCAGTTACCACTGCCCTATGAGCTGGATTTTTGTACCTCGCAGACTTACTTGTTCCTCTGAGACCCTCGCCATTGGGGTCATAACAGTTTGCCAGGCCAGTATTAAATGTTAAATGCATTGCAGAAGCGGGATTATAAGAAAGAAAATTCTGAGTTTTTTTTTCTCTTTCTCATTTTTTTTTCTTTTCCCCTTTACCTCTGAGTGGCTTGTGTTTGCTGCAGACATGAATGTCCAGACCTTGATTACAGGTGTGGACCAGCTTACTGCTCGTGTGCAGGGCATACAAGATTATGTTTTCAGAAATCCTATGTCAGAACCTAAGATACCGATTCCTGAACTGTTTTCCGGAGACCGATTTAAATTTAGAAATTTCAGAAATGGCCTTTCTGAAGCCATTAAGAATGTGATGGTGGGCTTTCCCATTCCCACAGGTCTGAATGATTTCATAGCCCTGGCAATTCAAATCGACCGGCGGTTGCGGGAGCGCAAAACCGCAAATTCCCTCATGGTGTTGTCTGAACGGGCACCTGATTTAATGCAATGTGATAGAATCCTGACTAGAAATGAGCGGAAAATTCATAGACGCCAGAATGGCTTGTGTTACTACTGTGGTGATTCTACACATGTTATCTCAGCATGCTCTAAACGTCTTACTAGGGTTGTTAGTCCTGTCGCCATTGGTAATTTGCAACCTAAATTTATTCTATCTGTAACTTTGATTTGCTCACTGTCATCGTATCCTGTCATGGCGTTTGTAGACTCAGGTGCTGCCCTGAGTCTGATGGATCTGTCATTTGCCAAGCGCTGCGGTTTTGTTCTGGAGCCATTGGAAAATCCTATCCCTCTTAGGGGTATTGATGCTACGCCTTTGGCAAAAAATAAACCGCAGTTTTGGACACAGGTTACCATGTGCATGACTCCCGAACATCGGGAGGTGATACGTTTTCTTGTTCTGCATAAGATGCATGATTTGGTTGTTTTGGGTTTGCCATGGTTACAGACCCATAATCCAGTCTTGGACTGGAAGGCAATGTCGGTGTCAAGTTGGGGCTGCCATGGAATTCATGGAGATTCCCTGCCCTTGTCTATTGCTTCTTCTACGCCTTCGGAAGTTCCGGCGTATTTGTCTGATTATCAGGATGTCTTCAGCGAGTCTAAGTCCAGTGCACTGCCTCCTCATAGGGAATGTGACTGTGCAATAGATTTGATTCCTGGCAGTAAGTTTCCTAAGGGGAGACTGTTTAATTTGTCGGTACCTGAACATACCGCGATGCGTTCATATATCAGGGAGTCTCTTGAGAAGGGGCATATCCGTCCTTCTTCTTCCCCTCTTGGTGCGGGATTCTTTTTTGTGGCCAAAAAGGACGGATCTTTGAGGCCTTGTATTGACTATCGGCTTTTAAACAAGATCACTGTCAAATTTCAGTATCCTTTGCCGCTGTTGTCAGACTTGTTTGCCCGGATTAAAGGTGCCAAGTGGTTCACCAAGATAGACCTTCGTGGTGCGTACAACCTTGTGCGCATTAAGCAAGGCGATGAATGGAAAACCGCATTCAATACGCCCGAAGGTCATTTTGAGTACTTGGTGATGCCATTTGGGCTCTCTAATGCACCTTCAGTTTTTCAGTCCTTCATGCATGACATTTTCCGGAAGTATCTGGATAAATTTTTGATTGTTTATCTGGATGATATTCTGTTTTTTTCTGATGATTGGGACTCGCATGTGGAGCAGGTCAGGATGGTTTTTAAGATTTTGCGTGAAAATTCTTTGTTTGTTAAAGGCTCAAAGTGTCTCTTTGGTGTACAGAGGGTTCCCTTTTTGGGGTTCATTTTTTCCCCTTCTGCTGTGGAGATGGACCCAGTCAAGGTCCGAGCTATTCATGATTGGACTCAACCCTCGTCAGTTAAGAGTCTTCAGAAGTTCTTGGGTTTTGCTAACTTCTACCGTCGTTTTATCGCAAATTTTTCTAGCGTTGTTAAACCATTGACGGATATGACCAAGAAAGGCTCTGATGTAGCTAACTGGGCTCCTGCTGCCGTGGAGGCTTTCCAGGAGTTGAAACGCCGGTTTACTTCGGCGCCTGTTTTGTGCCGACCTGACACCTCACTTCCCTTTCAGGTGGAGGTGGATGCTTCGGAGATTGGGGCAGGGGCCGTTTTGTCGCAGAGAGGCCCTGGTTGCTCTACTATGAGACCTTGTGCCTTTTTCTCCAGGATGTTTTCGCCGGCAGAGCGAAATTATGATGTGGGCAATCAGGAGTTGTTGGCCATGAAGTGGGCATTTGAGGAGTGGCGTCATTGGCTCGAGGGTGCTAAGCATCGTGTGGTGGTCTTGACTGATCACAAAAATCTGATGTATCTCGAGTCTGCTAAACGCCTGAATCCTAGACAGGCCCGCTGGTCATTGTTTTTCTCCCGTTTTGACTTTGTGGTCTCGTATTTACCGGGTTCTAAGAATGTGAAGGCCGATGCTCTGTCTAGGAGCTTTGTGCCTGATGCTCCTGGAGTCGCTGAACCTGTGGGTATTCTTAAGGAAGGAGTTATCTTGTCAGCTATTTCTCCGGATCTGCGACGTGTGTTGCAGAGATTTCAGGCTGGTAGGCCTGACTCTTGTCCATCTGACAGATTGTTTGTGCCTGCTAAATGGACCAGCAGAGTCATTTCCGAGGTTCATTCCTCAGTGTTGGCAGGGCACCCGGGAATTTTTGGCACCAGAGATCTGGTGGCCAGGTCCTTTTGGTGGCCTTCCTTGTCAAGGGATGTGCGGTCATTTGTGCAGTCCTGTGGAACTTGTGCTCGAGCTAAGCCTTGCTGTTCTCGTGCCAGCGGGTTGCTCTTGCCCTTGCCTGTCCCGAAGAGACCTTGGACACACATCTCTATGGATTTCATTTCTGATCTTCCGGTGTCTCAGGGCATGTCTGTCATCTGGGTGATATGTGATCGTTTCTCCAAGATGGTCCATTTGGTTCCTTTGCCTAAGCTGCCCTCCTCTTCTGATCTGGTTCCTGTGTTCTTCCAGAACGTGGTTCGTTTGCACGGCATTCCTGAGAATATTGTGTCGGACAGAGGATCCCAGTTTGTTTCCAGGTTCTGGCGATCCTTTTGTGGTAGGATGGGCATTGATTTGTCGTTTTCGTCCGCTTTTCATCCCCAGACTAACGGACAAACGGAGCGAACTAATCAGACTCTGGAGGCTTATTTGAGGTGTTTTGTCTCTTCTGATCAGGATGATTGGGTGACCTTCTTGCCGTTGGCTGAATTTGCCCTTAATAATCGGGCTAGTTCCGCCACCTTGGTTTCGCCATTTTTCTGCAACTCTGGTTTCCATCCTCTTTTTTCCTCGGGACATGTGGAGCCTTCTGACTGTCCTGGGGTGGATTCTGTGGTGGATAGGTTGCAGCGGATCTGGAGTAATGTGGTGGACAACTTGAAGTTGTCACAGGAGAAGGCTCGGCGTTTTGCCAACCGCCGCCGCGGTGTGGGTCCCCGACTTCGCGTTGGGGATTTGGTATGGCTGTCTTCTCGATTTGTTCCTATGAAGGTCTCCTCTCCCAAATTTAAGCCTCGCTTCATTGGTCCTTACAAGATATTGGAAATCCTTAATCCTGTATCCTTTCGCCTGGATCTTCCGGTGTCGTTTGCCATTCACAACGTATTTCATAGGTCCTTGTTGCGGCGGTACGTTGTGCCTGTGGTCCCTTCTGCTGAGCCTCCTGCTCCGGTGTTGGTTGAGGGCGAGTTGGAGTACGTGGTGGAGAAGATCTTAGATTCTCGTCTCTCCAGGCGGAGGCTTCAGTACCTGGTCAAGTGGAAGGGCTATGGTCAGGAGGATAATTCCTGGGTGGTCGCCTCTGATGTGCATGCGGCCGATTTGGTTCGTGCCTTTCACACCGCTCATCCTGATCGCCCTGGTGGTCTTGGTGAGGGTTCGGTGACCCCTCACTAAGGGGGGGTACTGTTGTGAATTTACCTTTTTGGCTCCCTCTAGTGGTTACTAGTGATTTGACTCTGGGAATGTCTGCCATCCCTTGTATGCTCACCTGGGTCGTTAGGTCAGGGGTGTTGCTATATAAGCTCCCTGGACCTTCAGTTCAATGCCTGGCAACGTTGTAATCAGAGCTAATCTGTTGTGCTCTTGTCTACTGATCCTGGTTCCTGCTAGATTAAGCTAAGTCTGCTTTCTTGCTTTTTGCTATTTGTTTTTGTTTGCATTTTTGTCCAGCTTGTACATAATCTGTATCCTAACCTTGCTGGAAGCTCTAGGGAGGCTGGAGTTCTCCCCCCGGGCCGTTAGACGGTTCGGGGGTTCTTGAATTTCCAGTGTGGATTTTTGATAGGGTTTTTGTTGACCATATAAGTTATCTTACTACATTCTGCTATTAGTAAGTGGGCCTCTCTTTGCTAAACCTAGTTCATCTCTGTGTTTGTCATTTCCTCTTACCTCACCGTTATTATTTGTGGGGGGCTTGTATCCAACTTTTGGGGTCTATTCTCTGGAGGCAAGAGTGGTCTTTGTTTTCCTCTTCTAGGGGTAGTTAGTCCTCCGGCTGGCGCGAGACATCTAGCGACCAACGTAGGCATGTTCCCCGGCTACTTCTAGTGTTGGCGTTAGGAGTAGATATATGGTCAACCCAGTTACCACTGCCCTATGAGCTGGATTTTTGTACTTCACAGACTTACTTGTTCCTCTGAGACCCTCGCCATTGGGGTCATAACAGACAGCACACACCAGTAGGTGAGCCGGAAGCTGAAATCGCTGTGTCGGGACTCTGAACATTTTTTACCTTTTGTGCATTACTGCCCTTTTCCAAGGGCATCTTTGGTCTCATGTTCACTGTGTCTTCCTCCTATAAAACCCCACCCCAGCCTTCAGTCTGTGCTAGAGTATTCTGCCTTGCATCCAGCTCCTGACCTCTGATTACTCCCTGGCTATATACCTGCTCCTGTGAACCTGTATGGTGATCCTGCTACTCTGCTCTGAGTTCCTGCTGCATACACCAGTTTCCAGTAATCCTCCTTCATCTGCTGCTCGTGTTTACTTCCATCAGCATTTGCTGGACATGTAAGCTGTTTCTGCTCTGCAAAAACCTGAGACTATTAACCAGGCCTCGCTGGTTGAGCTAAGATATGATTTGAACTGCCTTATAAGCATATCTATCTGTGTTTGGACTAAGACAAGGATTTATTCGTGTCAAGTATCCTCAAGAATAACTGTGCTTCATAGACTTTCTGCTTGATTGCATTTACCTCTGAAGTTTCCTATAGACTGCTAAGCTGCGTTTAATATTTACACCAAGTGTTGTGGACTTGAGTTTCTCTCTGCACTAGTGTTGAGCATTCCGATACCGCAAGTATCGGGTATCGGCTGATATTTGCTGTATCGGAATTCCGATACCGACATCCGATACTTTTGTGGTATCGGGAATCGGAATCGGAAGTTCCCAGTGTATGGTTCCCAGGGTCTGAAGGAGAGGAAACTCTCCTTCAGGCCCTGGAATCCATATCCATGTAAAAAATAAAGAATTAAAATAAAAAATAGGGATATACTCAGCCTCTGACGCGCCCTGGTAGTAACCGGCAGCCTTCTTTGCTTAAAATGCGCGCGTTTACTGCCTTCCGTGACGTCACGGCTTCTGATTATTGCGTGCCGCCCATGTGACCGCGACGCGACCAATCACAACAAGCCGTGACGTAATTTTTAGGTCCTGAATGCCGAATTCTAGGCATTCAGGACCTGAAAATTACGTCACGGCTTCTGATTGGTCGCGTGCCGCCCATGTGACCGCGACGCGACCAATCACAACAAGCCGTGACGTAATTTTCAGGTCCTGAATGCCTAATTAGGCATTCAGGACCTGAAAATTACGTCACGGCTTGTTGTGATTGGTCGCGTCGCGGTCACATGGGCGGCACGCGACCAATCAGAAGCCGTGACATCACGGAAGGCAGTAAACGCGCGCATTTTAAGCAAAGAAGGCTGCCGGTTCCCTCAATAAGGTGCAGGCTGCGTCGGAGAGGTGAGTATATCAATATTTTTTATTTTAATTCTTTATTTTACACATTAATATGGATCCCAGGGCCTGAAGGAGAGTTTCCTCTCCTTCAGACCCTGGGAACCATCAGGGATACCGTCCGATACTTGAGTCCCATTGACTTGTATTGGTATCGGGTATCGGTATCGGATTAGATCCGATACTTTGCCGGTATCGGCCGATACCTTCCGATACCGATACTTTCAAGTATCGGACGGTATCGCTCAACACTACTCTGCACCTGTTTGAATCACTGTGTGATAATATAGACTTTACCACTTATAAAACTGTGTCCTGTAGTTGTCTTGTTTCACGCAGTCTCCTGAGTTATCCCCTATAATTATTACACGCTGCTGAAGCAGGTCAAGGGCAGCTGAAGCTGTAGCTGACTTTCTAAATGGGCAGACAGGCGGCGTACTTTCAGAAGCAGATCTGGCAGCACCGGGTACCTTTTTAGAAATCATTGAACAATGAGGTTAAGCACATGGGCCAAGCATGGTACGTGTGTCAGTTTGCCTCACCTCAGAGCCTCCACTAGGTTCCTGCCATTGTCACACACAACCATGCTTGGCTGGAGGTTCAAGGTTGTCAGCCACAGATCTGCCTGCTCTTTCAGAGCTGTCCACAACTCTGCAGCATTGTGAGGTTTGTCACCTAAGCATATTAGCTTCAGCACAGCCTGTTGCCACTTGGATTTGGCAGTGCTGCAGTGCTTCCAGCTTGGGACTGATGTGCTCATTTCAGAGATGGAGGCTGAAGAGGAGGAGGTGCAGGAGCTGTAGACTGTGGGGGCAACCCTGATTGATGTAGGGCCCGCAATCCTTGGTGTCAGGGGGATGTGTTCCACCCCAAGATCCGACTGGGTCCCAGCTTCCACTATGTTAACCCAGTGTGCCATCAGCAAGATATACCATCCCTGGCCACAAGCACTTGTCCATGTGTCCATGGTTAGGTGTACTTTCCCAGTAACTGCATTGTTGAGGGCACGGGTAATGTTGTGGGACACGTGCTTGTGTAATGCTGGGATGTCACAGTGGGAGAAATAGTGGCAGCTGGGAACTGAGTGCCTTGGGATGGCTACCGCCATCAGGTTGCGGAAAGATTCCGTCTATATGAGCCTAAAAGGCAACATTTCCAGTGCAAGCAGACGAGAAATGTGTGAATTTAGTACTGTGGCTGTGGGGCATTGGCTGCGCATTTCCTCTTGCGTTCCAATGACTGGGGCATGGACAACTGAAGGCTGCGCTGGGACAAGGATGTGGACATGCTCAATGATGGTGCTATTTGAGTGTGGGCAACGGCAGGTGCAGAGCAGGAGTCACTTCGCATGCACCGTTGAGAGGGGATTGGCTTGCGCGCACAACAGTGGAAGAAGCAGTGGTGTCACCCGCAGACACTGTTCCTGGAGCCTGGGGTTGAGCCCACAAAGTCGGGTGCTTTGCTGCTATGTGCCTGAATATGCTGGTGGTGCTAAGGCTGGTAGCTTAGCTATCCCTGCTGATGCTGGCATGACAGGTGTTGCAAATGGCCTGTTTGGGGTTATCGGTAGAGTCTTTAAAAAATAACCAGACCTAACAGTTGGACTTGCAACTTCCGTCATGTTGGTGTTACGGGGAATGGTTGCCTGCCTTCTGTCTGCAGACACTACACTGCTACTTCCTGCCTGAAGGGGTGCTACACCTCCCTCCCTTTGTGTGCTGCTGTCCTCGAACTGCATGTCCTCCTGCGAGGTAGAGTCAGTTACTTTATCATCCACCACCTCATCTTCCACTTCTGCACCCTGTTCCACCTCCTGACTTTCTGACAATTGTGTCTCATCATCGTCCACCTCCTGTGACCATGGCTGCTCAAATATTTGGACATCACTTCATGGAATCTCATCTTGCCCCA
Source organism: Ranitomeya variabilis (assembly GCF_051348905.1). Taxonomy (NCBI): domain Eukaryota; kingdom Metazoa; phylum Chordata; class Amphibia; order Anura; family Dendrobatidae; genus Ranitomeya; species Ranitomeya variabilis. The sequence goes on along the minus strand of NC_135234.1, from coordinate 571,481,969 downwards.
CTTCAAGTGTACTGGGCAAGAGTCCCGAATCTATAAATGGAAAAGTGAATAGCTCTTCTTAGTGTCCGAGTGTGGGATTAGTTGTCTCAGGGCACTCAGCATGGTGAGAGGAAGGAGGATCAGGGTGAGTAATATACGGTCCAGATTCACGGCTAATCCGACTTGACCGTGTGGAAGATAGGGTGCTGGTGGTGGAGGCCACGTAACTGGAAGTATTATCCGCTATCCAACCAACAACCTTTTCACACTGATCTGGCTTCAATAGTGCTGTCTTGCTGCGGTCCCCTAGGACTTCGGACACTAAGGTCCAGCGAGAAGATGTGGGTGTTTTTGGTGGCCCAATTTCAGCTTGCCCATGGCCTCGGCATGCACCATCACCATCACATCCACTTCCCCGTCCCTTGCCACGTGCCTTGCACATTGTAAATGGAATAGAACATTTTACACGTTCACTACAAATGGCTGAATTGGGAGCGAACTTGTATGTGATACGTATGCGGGAAAACCACACTTTAAACTATCTGGTCTGTAGTTAAAAATGATTTTTTGATTATCAAATTGTTGTCAATAAGTAGGTTAACAGACAACAAAAAACACTAATACTGTATATGTAGGCCTAAAATGGCCACATTTTTAGCACAGATAAATGAGGCCTGACATGGAGATAACACTCTGCCTAATAGGTGGCTTATATTTTTTATTTTTTAAAATGCAAAACAGTGCTCTATATAACTAGAGTAGCAGACAGGAAAAACACTGGAATGCCAGTCTAAAATGCCCAAACTTGGAGCACGCAGATATATGAGGCCTGTCACGGAGATACCACACTGCAAAATATGTGGCATGTATTTTTTATTTTTTTAATGCAAAATAGTGCTGCATATAACTAAAGCAACAGACAGGAAAAACACTGAAATACCAGTCTAAAATGCCCAAACTTGGAGCATACAGATGTATATGTGGCCTGTATTTTTTTTTGAGATTTGCTAAACAGTGCTGTATATAACTAGAGTAACATACAGGAAAAACACTGGAATACCAGCCTAAAATGCCCGAACTTGGAGCACACAGATATGTGAGACCTGTCACGGAGATACCACACTGCCACATATGTAGCCTGTATTTTTTTAATGCAAAATAGTGCTCCATATAACTAGAGTAACAGACAGGAAAAAGACTGGAATACTGGCCTAAAATACACAAACTTGGAGCACAAAGATATATGAGGCCTGTCACGGAGATACCACACTGTCAAATATGTGGCCTGTAGTTTTGGGAGGTCTACTAAATAGTGCTGTATATAATTAGAGTAACAGACAGGAAAAAGACTGGAATACCAGCCTAAAATACCCAAACTTGGAGCACACCGATATATGAGGCCTGTCAAGGAGATACAACACTGCCAAATATGTGGCCTGTATTTTTTATTTTTTAATGCAAAATAGTGCTGTAAATAACTGGAGTCAAATACAGGAAAAAGAATGGAATACCAGCCTACAATGCCCAAACTTGGAGCACACAGATATGTGAGGCCTTTCATGGAGAAATCACACTACCAAATATGAGGCCTGTATTTTTTATGTTTCTTAATGCAAAATAGTGCTGTCTAACTAAAGTAACAGACCGGAAAAACACTGAAATACCAGTCTAAAATGCCCAAACTTGGAGCATACAGATGTATATGTGGCCTGTATTTTTTTTGTCGGCCTAAAATGCCCAAAGTTCAAGCACACAGATATATGAGGCCTGTCACGAAAATACCACACTGCCAAATATGTGGCCTGTAGTTTTTATTTTTTTAATGCAAAACAGTGCTGTATATAACTAAAGTAACAGAAAAGAAAAAGACTGGAATATCAGCCTATAATGCTCAAAATTGGAGAACGCAGATACTGTATATGAGGCCTATCACGGAGATACCACACTGCCAAATATGTGGCTTGTATTTTTGGGGGGTCTGCTAAATAATGCTGTTTACAACTAGAGTAACATACAGGAAAACACTGGAATACCAGCCTAAAATGCCCAAACCTGGAGCATACAGATCTATGAGACCTGTCACGGAGATACCACACTGCCAAATATGTGGCCTGTATTTTTTTAATGCAAAATAGTTCTGTATATAACTAGAGTAACAGAAAGGAAAAAGACTAGAATACCGTCCTAAAATACTCAAACTTGTAACACACCAATATATGAGGCCTCTCACGGAGATACCACACTGCCAAATATGTGGCCTGTATTTTTGGGGTGTCTGCTAAATAGTGCTGTATATGACTAGAGTAACAGACAGGAAAAAGACTGGAATACTGGCCTAAAATGCCCAAACTTGCAGCACACCGATATATGAGGCCGGTCACGGAGATACAACACTGCCAAATATGTGGCCTGAAGTTTTTATTTTTTTTAATGCAAAATAGTGCTGTATATGCCTAGAGTAACAGACAAGAAAAAGACTGGAATACCGGCATAAAATGCCCAAACATGGAGCATGCAGATATATGAGGCCTATCACGGAGATACCACACTGCCAAATATGTGGCCTGCATTTTTTCTTTCTTTAATGCAAAATCGTGCTGTAAATAACTAGAGTAACAGACAGGAAAAACACTGAAATACCAGCCTAAAATGCCCAAACTTGGAGCACACAGCTCTATGAGACCTGTCACGGAGATACCACACTGCCAAATATGTGGCCTGTATTTTTTTTAATGGAAAATAGTTCTGTATATAACTAGAGTAACAGACAGGAAAAAGTCTGGAATACTGGCCTAAAATGCCCAAATTTGGAGCACACCGATATATGAGGCCTGTCACGGGGATACAACATTACCAAATATGTGGCCTGTATTTTTTATTTTTTTAATGCAAAACAGTGCTGTATATAACTAGAGTAACAGACAGGAAAAAGACTGGAACAACAGCCTAAAATGCTCAAAATTGGAAAACGCAGATATATGAGGCCTGTCACGGTGTTACCACACTGCCAAATATGTGGCCTGTATTTTTTGGGGGGTTTGCAAAATAGTGCTGTATATAACTAGAGTAACAGACAGACAAAAAATAGAATTTAGGCCTAAAATGGCAAAAGTTTTAGCACATGGATGTATGAGGTGTGTCACATATATACCACACTGTAAAATATGTGGTCTGTTTGTATTTTATTTTGGGTTCAGCAAAATGGAGTCAAAAAATTGTGTAAAACACTCAAAAAAAATCTACTCTACCGTACCACAAAAAAAATGAAAGATTTGTCTGTGCACTCATAAGTGATTTTTGTGACCCCTTTAAAATTGCTGGATTTAACTCTGTGCTATGCTGTATTGTGCAGTGTCAGAAAGCAAATAGAGAAAAAAAGGTATTTGGATTGCTTTGCAATAAAATAATCTCTATTAACCTGGCAAAAAATATTTTCCTAGCCAATTATACCTGGGGCTAGGTATATATGCTACGCTATAGGTAGCAGCAGAAGCAGCAGACAGTAATGGAATGGACCAGCTTGATGTATGCAATGATATCTATATAAATGCATATAGTGCCTGCAGGCGACGTATACTCCCCTGCTTACCTAACATTGCAACCTATATACTCCGGAATTAGTCCTTAGAAAGACTGTTGGTTTAGTAAGATTTTGAGTAGTTTAGGATGGTAGACCCCACACTGACTAAGAAATCCCCAATTCTGACCCTATCTCAGAAGCAGCTCTCCCTACACTGTCTGATTCCGGAGCTAAATACGCCGAGCAGAGTGGCGTCCGGTCTCTTATACCCCTGATGATGCTGTGCTGCCAGCCAATCACTGCAAGACCACAACTGTAAGGTTTTAGACAATTTTGCTATATCTGCTGTTATTTTTAATAGAACCTAGTTTTTCCTGTTGGCCATTTTGCTTTCTGTTCTGCTGTATCTACTTTGCCCTTAACCAGCATGGAGTTCTCAGTTTCAAGGTTTCCGCCCTGTTCTCTGCCACTGGCCCTTTTAAGCAGCATCAGCTGTCAGTGCTTCAGAATCAAGTCTGCAGTTTACCTGTCACCTTGCTCCTGGAAGACTTGGACTTATTATCCTAACCACCTTCTACTTCAGATCCTTGGACATGTGTGGACTCAGCAATCCCTCAGTTTACCATCAACATTGGCAAGGGAAGTAGAGAGAGAACCTTTAACATGTTTCTGTGACTAGATGGACTTAAGGTTTATTCCTGCCTGTCTTGTCTCCTGCCTGCAACTGTGTTAACCCTTACTTGTATGAAGTAATACAAGAACTACTTAAACAAGCCTGTGTCTTCTGTGTTTCCTTGCACCCAAGCACAAGACTCTATACAGACTGTATTTTATATTTGACAAGATTCTGAAGCAAACGTTAGTGTCTGCTGGGTCTGGGAACGCCGAGTCTGCTGTGGACCGTGAATGCCAGATATCCAGTTATACCTTCTGTGATGATAGTGTTTGTGACTTCTCACAACCATTTCAGGTGAGCGCATTTTTTTTTTTCAGCCAGGTGTTTTACCACAGGTAAACACTATTGTGCGCTCTTTACTCTCTTCCAGCTTTTCTGCCGTAAAATATCTGGGAAGATGGAAGCTCGTGTAAAAGACTTAAGTGGAGTTACTGATAAGATTCTTGCAGATATTCAGGCTTTAAAGACCAGCTTCTCAAGATCTTAATAATCACAATTTTCAAGTTTTCAGACAAAATACGCAGGAATTACGAACCAGGATTGAGGCTCCGGAGGAACGAGTCCTGGCACCATCCACACCCCCTAGTTCTGGGTTTCCAAAGTTGCCACCTTTCCATTTTGGCGGTGAATGGGAAAAATTTAGGGGATTTATTAATCAATGTAAACTGTTTTTCTTTGCTCATGCTTCACAATTTCTCTCTGAACGATCCAAGGTGCTAACCATAATCATGCTGCTCTCCAACAAAGCTCTGATGTGGGCAAACCCCCTGATTGAGACTGAGGATGAATGCCTAAATAATCTTGAAGCTTTCATTTCAGCCATGGGGCACGTTTATGATGACCCAAACCGAGGTGCAACAGCTGAAGCAGCCATGTTGGCTTTGCGCCAAGATAAGCGCTCAGTAGCTGAATATGCCTTGGATTTCAGGAGATGGGCTCTCGATACCACTTGGGACAGTTCCGCAAAAAAATCCATTTTCCGTAAAGGGTTGTCTCCAATGATTAAAGGGAACCTGTCACCTGAATTTGGCGGGACCAGTTTTGGGTCATATGGGCGGGGTTTTCGGGTGTTTGATTCACCCTTTCCTTACCCGCTGGCTGCATGCTGGCGGCAATATTGGATTGAAGTTCATTCTCTGTCCTCCGGAGTACACACCTGCGCAAGGCAATATTGCCTTGAGCAGGCGTGTACTCCGGAGGACAATGAACTTCAATCCAAAATTGCGGCCAGCATGCAGCCAGCGGGTAAAGAAAGGGTGAATCAAATACCTGAAAACCCCGCCCATATGACCCAAAACTGGTCCCGCCAAATTCAGGTGACAGGTTCCCTTTAAGGATGAACTTGCTCGTGCCGACCCTCCCAAAGCGTTGGGAGACTTTATTAACTACTGCATCCGTATTGATGTCCATCTTACTGAACGCAGACAGGAGAGATGGTCTGAAATTAATCTCTTAATCACTTCCTGCCTTCCTCCCCAGCTAAGGAGTCTGTGAGCCGGACCACACGGGAACCAGAACCTGAACCAATGCAGGTGGACTCCTTACAGAGAGGGGTGAGTGATGCCTGCAAGGAACATAGACTAAAAGAAAATCTATGTTTCTATCGTGGTAAGTCAGGGCACTTCATTACAAGCTGCCCCAACCGTTCTCATAAGACTGCTGCAGCAGTCATACACTGTGAGTGCTGCGAAAGGGGATCTGTCAAATCCGAATCTCAAGTGCTAGGGAGATCTGCAGCTATAGATACTGACTTCTCGGACTTAAACTCCATTATTTCAGAGCCCGATGATTGTATAAATGCAGCAATTTTTCAAGTTTCCCCAACAGCATCACAGTTGAGCTGTAAGAAGAACAACTCTCATTGATCCCTCTCCATCAAACTCTGGGTTGACTCGGTATGGGTGTGTAGCTCTGCCATGATTGGCTCAGGGGCAAGTGGCAATTTTATGGACATCTCTTTTGCCCAGAAACATGGGATATGTCCCGTGAAGAAGGCTACTCCTGTACAGATGGAGACTGTGGATGGCTCCCTGTTAAACTCTGGACCATTGGATCAGGAGACGGAACCCTTGAAGGTGTTCATGGGTAAAAATCATCAAGAAAGACTATCTTTTATGCTTATCGCTTCTCCCCATTTTCCCATCATTTTAGGGCTGCCATGGCTGCAGGCTCAGAACCCTACAATTAACTGAGGGACCAAGCAGCTCCACTTCGCGGAGAAACAGATAGGTCCAGAAGTTGCAGCTTGTGCTGTTCCTGAGGGATCCTCAACGCTTTCAGAGCTACCAGCTATGTACCATGAGTATGCTGACATATGTGACAAGAGGAATGCTGACCAGCTTCCCCCTCATCGTCCATATGATTGTCCAATTGAACTCTTGCCAGGAGCAGGTATACCCTTTGATAAGATCTACCCTTTGGCAGGGCCCGAGCTAAAGGCTTTGAAGGACTATATTGATGAGAATTTAGCCAAAGGCTTCATACGCCACTCCTCATCTCCTGCAGGTGCACCTATCTTCTTTGTGAAGAAGAAAGATGGATCTCTTAGACCCTGCATAGATTACTGGGAGCTTAATAAGTTTACTATCAGAAACCGTTACCCACTGCCTTTGATCCCTGCGTTATTAGAGAGAGTACGGCATGCCAACATTTTTTTCTAAACTGGATCTCCATGGGGCCTATAATTTGGTCCGTATTAGACCTGGGGATGAATGGAAGACCGCATTCAGATCACGTTATGGACATTTTGAATACTTAGTCATGCCTTTTGGTCTGTGTAATGCCCCAGCAACTTTCCAACATTTAGTGAATGACATTTTCAGGGATCTTTTGGATACTTTTGTAGTGATTTATTTAGATGATATTTTGATTTTTTTTCTAACTCAGACAGAATCATCTTTATATCTGGCCAACTTGAAAAATGCGAATTCCATCAGACCGTGATTAAATTTTTGGGGTATGTAATGTCATCATGAGAAATTTGTATGGATGAAAGTAAGACCCAAGCCATCAAGAACTGGCCAGTTCCTAAGAATGTGAAGGAAGTACAGCGCTTCATTGGGTTTGACAATTTCTACAGGCGTTTTATTAGGAACTTTTCTGAGGTAGTGTCACCTATCACGCAACTTACCTGTAAAAGATCTATCTTCACCTGGACTCCTCAAGCCCAAAAAGTGTTTTCTCACCTGAAGAGTAAATTTACCACAGCACCTATCCTAGATAAGTTTCGTAAACCTGCACCAGCCTTCAAGGTAGGAGACTTGGTCTGGCTGTCAACTAAGAACCTTAAGTTAAGGATTCATCATCCAAATTGGGACATAAGTACATTGTTCCCTACAGGATCAGTAAGATTGTAAGTGCCGTGGCTTGTCGTCTTCGTCTGCCCAGAACCATGAGAATTCACCCTGTTTTTCACGTTTCCCTACTAAAGGCAGCAGTACCCAATATGTTTCCTGGACGTTCTTCTCCTCATCCTGACCCAGTGCTGATTGATGGTTAGGAGGAATTTGTAGTGGAAAAGATTTTGCATTCTAGGTTGCATAGAAATTAGCTACAATACCTGATTATGTGGCAAGGCTACTCAGTTGAAGACAACTCATGGGAACCGGTTAATAACATTAATGCTCCTCGCTTACTTCGCCAGTTCCATCAGAGGTACCCAGACAAGCCGGGTCTGGGGTCATCCGGAGGCTGTCCCTAAGGGGGGAGTAATGTAAGGTTTTAGACAATTTTGGTATATCTGCTGTTATTTTTAATAGAACCTAGTTTTTCCTGTCGGCCATTTTGCTTTCTGTTCTGCTGTATCTACTTTGCCCTTAACCAGCATGGAGTTCTCAGTTTTAAGGTTTCCACCCTGTTCTCTGCCACTGGCCCATTTAAGCAGCATCAGCTGTTTAATCAGTGCTTCAGAATCAAGTCTGCAGTTTACCTGTCACCTTGCTCCTGAAAGACTTGGACTTATTATCCTAACCACCTTCTACTTCAGATCTTTGAACATGTGTGGACTCAGGAATCCCTCAGCTTACCATCAACGTTGGCAAGGGAAGTAGAGAGAGAACCTTTAACCTGTTTCTGTGACTAGATGGACTTAAGGTTTATTCCTGCCTGTCTTGTCTCCTGCCTGCAACTATGTTAACCCTTACTTGTATGAAGCAATACAAGAACTACTTAAACAAGCCTGTGTCTTCTGTGTTTCCTTGCACCCAAGCACAAGGCTCTATACAGACTGTATTTTATATTTGACAACAACAGAGATGGCTGCGGCATTGCAGTGCCTGGCAATCCCTGCACGTTGATTGGGTCTCTAAAGACCGCCAAAGACGCAGGGTGGAGACCTGAGTTCCTGCCGAGTAATCCAGGAAATGCTCGGTGCTCGCCGAGTACACAGAGTACAGTGATACTTGGGCAAGTAACGAGTAGTGGGGAGCATGTTCGCTCATCACTAATTATGACATCATTATCACTATGGCAGATCATCGTGTTATGGTAACCATTATAACATCATTGCAGCCATGACAACATATTATGACATTATTGTTGCTTCGGCAACCATTATGACATCATCGTCTCCATGGCAACCTGTCATGTCCTTTGTCATCATGGCAACCATTATGACATCATTGTCGCCATGGCAATGATAATTACATCATCATCGGCATGGTAACATATTATGCCATTTCTGTCGCCATGTAAACCCATTATGACATCATTGTCACCATTTGCCATTGTGACTTCATGGTCGCCATGCCAATCATTATGACATCATCATCACAATTGCATCCTATTATGGCATTATTGTTGCCATGGCAACTCGTTATGTTATCATTGTCTGCATGGCAACCCATTATGACATCATCATCACCATGTCAAGCTATTATGACATCACTGTCACAGTGGCATCCTATTATGACAACATTGTCGCAATAGCAACCCATTATGACTGCATCACCATGGTAACCATTATAACTTCATTGTCGCCATGGCAACCATTATGACAGTATCATCGCCATCATAATGAATCTGATGATATCATCGCCATGGCAACAACTGTTATGTCATCAGGCAACCTATTATGACATTATTTCGCTATGGCAACATATTATGATATCTTTGTCATCATTGCAACCCATTATGACTTCACTGTCACTATGGCAACCTATTATGGCATAATTGTCGCCATGTCAAGCTATTATGACATCATCGTTGTTATGGCAACCATTATGACATCATTGTAGCCATGGCAACCCATTATGAGATCATTGTCACTATGGCCACCTATTATGACATTACTGTCACCATGGTAACCTATTATGGTATCATTGTCTGCACGGCAACTCATTATGACATAATCGTCACCATGTCAGCCTATTATGACATCATTGTCGACATAGCAACCTATTATGACATGACCATTGCAATTGCATCCTATTATGGCATTATTGTTGCCATGGCAACCTATTATGTCATTACTGTCGCCATGGTAACCTATTATGGCATCCTTGCATGGCAACCAATTATGACATCGTAGTTACCATGGCAACCTATTATGACTTCATTGTCACATGGTAACCTATTTTGACATCGTTGTCACAATGGCAGCCTATTATGCATTATTGTCACTATGGCATTATTGTCGTCATGGAAACCATTATGACATCATCGTTGCCATGGTAACCATTGTGACATCATTATCGCCATAGCATTTTATCATAATGTCATTGTGGCTATGTCAACACATTATGACATCAGAGCTGCCATGGCAGCCATTATGATATTGTCTTCATGGCAACCTATTGCAACATTAATTGTTACCAATACAACTCATTTTGGCATCACCATGGCAACTTACTGTAATGTCATTTTTGCCACAGCAACCTATTATGACATCATTGTTACCAAGGCAACCAACATAACTTTATTCTCAGCATGGCAACCATTATGACATAATCGTCACCTTGGGAACCTATTATGACATCGTTGTTTCAATAGCAAGCTATTATGGCATTGTCGCAATGGCAACCATTATGACATCATCATCACCATGGCAGCTATTATGACATCATCGCCATGGCAACTTATTATGGTATCATTATTGCTATGGCGATCCATTATGACATCACCTTTGCCATGGCAACCATTAACGATATTGTCATCTTCATGGCAACCTAATATGGGATAATTGTTGCCATAGCAACCCATTATGGCATTATGACCATGGCAGCCAATTATGACATCATCACTGTTGCAACCATTATGACATCATCACCATGGAATCCCATTAAGACATCATAGTCGCCATGACATACTTTATGGCATCATTGTCGCCATGGCAACCCAGTATGACATCATCATTGCCATGGCAACCAATATGACACTATAATCGCCATGGCAACCATTGAGACATCATTGTCATCATGTTAAACATTATGACATCATCGTCACCAATGCAACCTATTATGACATCATTGTCGCAATAACAACCTATTATGACATTATTGTCGCAATGGCAACCGTTATGACATCATCATCACCATAGCAACCATCATACCATTATAATCGCCATGGCAACCCATTATGATATTTTGTTGCCATGGCAACCCATTAAGGCATTACTGTCGCCATGGCAACCATTATGACATAGGCGCCTTGGCATCCTATTATGACATCATAGCTGCCATGGAACCATTATGACATCATTGTCGCCATGGCAAACTTTATGGAATCATTGTCGCCTTGGCAGCCCATTATGACATTATTGTCTCTATGGCAACCTATTATGACATCATTTTTGCCATTGCAACCCACTTTGATTTAATCATCGCCATGGTAACCATTGAGACAACATTGTCGCCATGGCAGCCAATCTGACACTATTGTCACCATGGCAACCTATTTTGGCATCAGGCAACCTATTATGACATCATTTTTGCGGTGACAACATATTATGACATCTTTGTTGCAATTTCAACCCATTGTGACATCATTGTAACTATGGCAACCTATTATGGCATAATTGTTGCCATGTCAAGCAATTATGACACCATCGATGTTATGGCAAACATTATGACATCATTATAGCCATGACAATCCATTATGAAATCATTGTTGCCATGGCAACCAATATTAGACTTTCATCACCACGGCAACCTGTTATGTCATCAGGCAGCCTATTATGACATTATTTTCACCATGGCAACATATTATGACATGTATGTCGCCATGGCAACACATTATGACATCATTGTCACTATGCTAACCTATTGTACCATAATTGACGCCGTGTCATCCTATTATGACAACATTGTCGCCATGGCAACCATTTTTGCATTATCACCATGGCAACCATTATGACGTCATCATTGCCATTTCAACCATTATGACATCATCACCATGGCAACCCATTATGGCATCATTGTTGCCATGGCAACCTATTATGACATCATTTTTGCCATGGCAACCTATTATGACATTATTGTCACCATGGCAACCATTAAAACTGCATAGTCACCATGGCAACCATTATGACATCATTGTCATCTTGGAAACCTATTTTGACATCATTGTCACCATGGCAACCTATTATGACATCATCGTCGCAATGGCAACCTTTTATGGCATTATTGTCGCAATGGCAAGTTATTATGGAGTTATTGTCGCCATGGCAACCATTATGACAACTAGATGAATGGCTGCACTCAATTGTACTAAAGCAAGGAAATGTGTGATCCATGAAAGGTGAATAGCATAATGGCTCGTGAAATCTATGAAGAAACACATGAGATGCTTAGCACAACATTTGGCCAAAAAATGCGAGCCCATCCACCAAACGTCAAGGTAATCTCATGGATCGGATGGGTCCCTGACCTGACTGCCTAGTGTGAACACTTACCTCTGGCTAATATCATGGTAAAGCCTGCATTTATAGGAAGTTCGGAACCAACTGTGTTTGGATGTAATTAAAATCACAGCATGGTGAAGGGTGGGGCGTTCAAGTCAGAAAAAAATAGTACATAGCATGTAATGGTAAACTGACTGAACAGAGAACTAGTCTGAACTGGTGCATAACCAAAAACAACTTACATAGCAAATACTGTAGATGAATGGCTGCACTCAATTGTACTATAGCAAGGGAATATGTGATACATGAAATGTGAATAGCATAATGGCTCGTGAAATCTATGAAAAAACACATGAGATGCTTAGCACAAAATTTGGCCAAAAAATGTGAGCCCATCCACCAAACATCAAGGTAATCTCATGGATCGGATGGGTCCCTGACCTGACTGCCTAGTGTGAACACTTACCTCTGGCTAATATCATGGTAAAGCCTGCATTTATAGGAAGTTCGGAACCAACTGTGTTTGGATGTAATTAAAATCACAGCATGGTGAAGGGAGGGGCATTCAAGTCAGAAAAAAATAGTAAATAGCAAGTAATGGTAAACTGACTGAACAGAGAACTAGTCTGAACTGGTGCATAACCAAAAAAAAACTTACATAGCAAATAGATAAATGGCTGCACTCAATTGTACTAAAGTAAGGGAATGTGTGATACATGAAATGTGAATAGCATAATGGCTTGTGAAATCTATGAAAAAACACATGAGATGCTTAGCACAAAATTTGGCCAAAAAATGTTAGCTCATCCACCAAACGTCAAGGTAATCTCGTGGATCGGATGGGTCCCTTACTGCCAAATTTTGTTAGTTGGCTGTGAACTCCCAGGACCTTTCTGAAGACACCGGGAGCATGAGAACTTTCTCATGCTAGCAGTGACATAAGACAGGTCCTATAAGTTAACTGTGAGACATTGGGCACATGCTGCTCAGTTACTCTGACGAAGCCCGCTTGCCGGGCAATACGCGTTGGATATCGGCCGCTATTCCAGGTTGTATGCCCATGGAGGGTCACCTCTCCCTACTGCCATGAGCTTTGTTGCTGTCCATGTGATCACCTGTCCAGCCCTTGGGCCTTTCTGGATGTGATCTCATCCAGGCCCCTCTTTTTCTTGGCTATTTTGTTTCATGGGTCTTGTTTATCCATTTTTTCCCTTTTATTAGGGTTATTTATCATCTTGTCTTATTACAGACTACTAGGCTATTTTCCCATGAGCCAGTGGGGTTTAGATAGGTGTGTTGTATGTTCCACATGGTTACCACAACCTGGTTTATGCATTGTTGTTTTTTAAGTATGTTTTAGATGTTTGTGTGTTTTAAAGATGTGTCAATAAATCTTTTTGTTATACTTGTCATTGTTTGGACGGTGTGCATTCTTTTGCAGTATACTTTTCTCTTTTTTCATTTTCAACTGTGAGACATTGGGCACATGCTGCTCAGTTACTCTGCTGGATGACAGGCTGTATATAGTCACATCATGGAACAATGCAGCCTGTCATCTAAATGAAGCAAAGCTAGACCCGTCACGGGACAAATGGATTATCTTCTCAGCAGAAAGATGAGGAATATTGTTGTTTTTTATTTTAATTCTCTTTCAGGAGACAGTGGCGTCTGTAGAATGAGAGATGCAGTAAGTATGGTTTAATTAAGATTTATTAAAGGAGTCTGTGTAATAGAATCATAGAATGGTAGAGTTGGAAGGGACCTCCTGGGACGTCTGTTTCAACCCCCTGCTCAAAGCAGGATTCACTAAATCATCCCACAAAGATGTCTGTCCAGCCTCTGTTTGAAGACTTCCATGGAAGGAGAACTGACCACCTCTCATGGCAGCCTGTTCCACTTATTGATCACCCGAACTGTCAAAAAGTTTTTTCTAATATCTAATCCTTGTCTCCTCCCATTCAGTTTAATCCCATTGCTTCTAGTCTTTCCTTTTGCAAATGAGAATAAAAGTGATCCTTCTACAATGTGACAGCCCTTGAGATATTTGTAGACAGCTATTAAGTCTCCTCTCAGTCTTCTTTTTTGTAAGCTAAACATTCCAAAATCCTGTAACCATTCCTAATAGGACATAGCTTGCAGACCGGTCACCATTCTGGTCACTCTTCTCTGAACTTGCTTGAGTTTGTTGATGTTTTTTTTAAAGTGTGGTGCCTGTTATGACCTAGTGGTTAGGAGCACCCGAAGTGACCTGATGGTTAAAACAGAAAACCTGGGACAAGCTCTGAGGAAGTGGTAACTCTACTGACCGCAATCCCTAATCCTATCACACACACTAGAAATAATAGCCATGGAGTGTACCTAACTCTCCCTAGACGCCTCTTCACAGCCTAAGAGCTAACTACCCCTAAAGATAGAAATAGTAGCCTACCTTGCCTCAGAGAAATTCCCCAAAGTAAAGGTAGCCCCCCACAAATATTAACTGTGAGTTAAGAGGGAAATGACAAACACAGGAATGAAACAGATTTTAGCAAAGGAGGCCAAATCTTCTCTAGAAAGACAGAGGATAGGAAAGGGAACTATGCGGTCAGTATAAAAAACTACAAAAACCACGCAGAGTGTGCAAAAAGACCTCCACACCGACTCACGGTGTGGAGGTGCAGCTCTGCACCACCAGAGCTTCCAGCTAGCAAGGAAATATCATAATAGCAGGCTGGACTGAGACATAGCATGTACTGAAAAATATATTCAAAAAACCAATGAACAGCAAATGACTAGCAAGGACTTAGCTTCTGCTGGAGTAGTCAGGTCATCTGATAATTCAAAGAGAGATCTGAACCAGTACTGAGACATTGACAGCTGGTATGAACTAACGACCTGGGCAGAGTTAAATAGGGAAGCGAGCAGAAGCAATAAACGAGGGCAGCTGAGAAAGCCAACCTCAAAGATCAGCCGTTCCACTCAAAGCCACCAGAGGGTGTCCAAGGACAGAACTCACCAAAGTACCATTCACGACCACAGGAGGGAGCCCGAGAACGGAATTCACAACAGGTGCCCAAATCTGGACACAGTATTCCTGATGAGGTCTGACCAAAGAGGAGTAGAGGGCAATAATGACTTCCTGTGATCTAGACTGTATGCTTCTGTTAATACATCCCAGAATTGCATTTCCTTTTTTGCTGCTGCATCACACTGCTGACTCATGTTCAGTTTATGATCTATTAGTATACCCACGTCTTTTTAACATGTGCTGTTGCTTAGCCCTATTCCTCCCATGCTTTATATGCTTTTTTCATTTTTATTGCCCAGATATAGTAGTTTGTATTTTTCCCTGTTAAAAACCACTCTGTTTGTTGCTGCCCACTGCTCCAGTTTATTTATATCTTTTTGAATCCTCTCTCTTCTCTAGTATTAGCTATCCCTTCTAGTTTTGTGTCATCAGCAAATTTAATCAGTGTACCCTCAATTCTTTCATCTATATCATTGATAAAGATTAAACAAAACTGAATAGCCCCAAAGTACGTGCGGAGGACCGCATAAATCAATAGAACAGGAAAGCAACAAGGTCCTCCAATACCAATAGTTTTAAATATAAAGAGATTTTATTCAAAAAAGACAATTTTTTTTTTATAAAAACACATTTTAAAAAGTAGGAGATGCAAGTACATCATACAAGTAATGGCAAAACAGCAAACGCTGGACGTTAAGAGGAACTACATACCTGTACCTTCATAGGGTAATTATAACATATCTGGGTATTTGACATTTGTTTATTTATAAATGGTTACTTTAATGTTATGGTGTGCACATTATTATTGGCTACTTAGCCTGACATCATGCTAACAATATAACCGACTTAGTTCTGCTATGCATCACCCTATACCTTTAAATTCAGCTACATACTTAAAGTGACAAGCTGTTTTGCACTATGCACTTTATGTTTTGCATCTAGCTTTACTAATATCTCTACTCAGATTAGCTATGTGGTTGCTTTAAGATATGACATACCTTATATATGTATATATATATATATATATATATATATACTTTCTCACTTTAGGTGTAAATCTATTTACCTTACGTCCATTGTTTTCTGTTTTGCCATTACTTGTATGGTGTACTCGCATCTCCTATTTTTTTAAATGTTTTTTTTTTTTTTGTCTTTATGAATAAAATCTCTTTATATTTAAAACTATTGGTATTGGAGGACCTTGTTGCTTTCCTGTTTCATTGATAAAGATGTTGAACAATACAGGGCCCAGGACAGAACTCTGTGGTACCCCACTTGAGACATTCTTCCAATTGAATGTGCAGCCATTTACGACCACTCTTTGGGTCCGATCACTAAGCCAGTTATGAATCCACCGAACAGTTGCCTTGTCTATTCCATTCTTAGTCATTTTTCCAATAAGGATGGTGTGAGATACTTTGTCAAATGATTTGCTGAAATCAAGATATACTATATCTACAGCATTTCCCTGACCCACACAGTCAGTAATCCTGTTATAGAATGAAATTAAGTTAGTCTGACATGACTTATTAGTTACAAACCCATGCTGATTCTGGTTAATCACTTAATTCTTATCCAGGTACTTACATACATGTTGTTTAATAATTTTTTCAAAGATCTTTCCTGGTATAGAATTCAGACTCACCTGCCTATAGATCCCTGAGTCCACCTTCTTCCCCTTTTTAAAGATAGGAACAACATTTGTTCTTCTCCAGTCTTCTAGTACTTCTATTCTCCAAGAATTTTCAAAGATTATGGAGAGTGGTTCAAAAATTTCTTCTGCTCTCTCCTTCAGCACTCTGGGGTATAATTCATCTGGACCTGGAGACTTGAATTCATTTATGTTAGCTAAGTGTTTCCTCACTATCTTTCTCTTTATAGATATCCTGGATTCTTCTATTCCTTTAATAGGACAGTGATGATCAGTTGATGTTACATTTCCTTTCTGAGAGAAAACAGATGCAAAAAAGGAAATTAAAAGTTGGGCCTTCTCAACATCCTTTCTTACCATTTCATAATTTTCATCCTATAGAACTCCTATAGCATCTTATCTCTAAAATCCTTTTTATTGTTTTTGACATCTCCTGCAAGCCTTCATTCATTGTCAGCTTTAGATAATCTGATTCATGCCCTGCAGGTTCTACAGACAGCATTATATTCTTCTTTAGATATGTCTCCCTCTTTCCATTTGATAAACATTTCTTTCTTCCTTTTTAGCACGTGTTTAAGTTCTGTGTTCATCCATCCTGGTTTCCTTAACCTCTTCCCGACCTGTGACGCCACGTAGGCGTCATGAAAGTCGGTGCCAATACGACCTGTGACGCCTATGTGGCGTCATGGAGGGATCGCATCCCTGCAGATTGGGTGAAAGGGTTAACTCCAATATCACCCGATCTGCAGGGACAGGGGAAGTGGTACTTCAGCCCAGGGGGGGTGGCTTCACCCCCTCATGGCTACGATCGCTCTGATTGGCTGTTGAAAGTGAAACAGGCAATCAGAGCAATTTGTAATATTTCACCTATGAAAATGGTGAAATATTACAATCCAGCCATGGCCGATGCTGCACTTTCATCGGCCATGGCTGGAAACCATGGTCTGCCCCCCCACTGCCACCGATCGCCTCCCCAGTCCTCCGTCCTGTGCTCCCCTCCGTCCTCCTGTCTGCTCCCCCCGTGCTCCGATCCCACCCCCTGTGCTCCGATCCCACCCCCGTGCTCCGATCCCACCCCCCTGTGCTCCGATCCCCCGTGCTCCGATCCCCCCTCATACTTACTGAGCCTCCCGGTGTCCATCTGTCTACTCCATGGGCACCGCCATCTTCCAAAATGGCGGGCGCATGCGCAGTGCGCCCGCCGAATCTGCCGGCCGCCAGATTCGTTTTAGGTACATTTTAATCACTGTGATAAAACCTATCACAGTGATCAAACTAAAAAAAATAAATGAACCCCCTCTTTATCACCCCCATAGGTAGGGACAATAATAAAAATAAAGAAAATGTATTTACTTTTATTTTTACACTAGGGTTAGAACTAGGGTTAGGGTAAGGGTTAGGTTTAGGGCTAGGGTTAGGGCTAGGGTTAGGGTTAGAATTAGTGTTAGAATTATGGTTAGGGTTAGAATTAGGGTATGTGCACACGCTGCAGATTTCACTGCCGAACCGTAGCGTTTCCACAGCTGCGGGTCTGCAGCGGTTTCCCATAAGTTTACAGTACAATGTAAACCTATGGGAAATGAAATCCGCAGTGCACATGCTGCAGAAAAAACCACGCAGAAATGCAGCGGTTTATATTCCGCAGCATGTCAAGTCTTTGTGCGGATTCCGCTGCGGGTTTACACCTGCTCCAATAGAAAACTGCAGGTGTAAACCCGCAGTGGAAATCGCACTAGAAACCGCGATAAATCCGCAGTAAAAACCGCAGCGGTTTTGCACTGCGGATTTATCAATTCCGCTGCGGAAAATTCCACAATGGAATCTGCAGCGTGGGCACATACCCTAAGGCTATGTGCACACGGTGTGGATTTGGCTGCAGATCCACGGCCGATTGGCCGCTGCGGATTCGTAGCAGTTTTCCATCAGGTTTACAGTACCATGTAAACCTATGGAAAACCAAATCCGCTCTGCACATGGTGCAGAAAATACCGCATGGAAACGCTGCTTTGTATTTTCTGCAGCATGTCAATTCTTTGTGCAGATTCCGCAGCGAT
This sequence comes from Ranitomeya variabilis, assembly GCF_051348905.1. Lineage (NCBI taxonomy): Eukaryota > Metazoa > Chordata > Amphibia > Anura > Dendrobatidae > Ranitomeya > Ranitomeya variabilis. Next base: position 571,463,245 of record NC_135234.1, on the reverse strand, counting down.
TTACACCTGTTCCTCAACAGGAATCCGGAGATGAAATCTGCACAAAAAAACGCTGAAATTCCGTGGTAAATCCGCAGGTAAAACGCAGTGCATTTTACCTGCAGATTTTTCCAAAATGGTGAGGAAAAATCTCACACGAATCCGCAACATGGGCACATAACCTTAGGGTTAGGGTTGGAATTAGAGTTAGGGGTGGAATTAGGGCTAGGATTGGAAATAGGGTTATGGTTAGGGTTAGGGGTGTGTTGGGGTTAGGGTTGTGGATAGGGTTGGGATTAGGGTTAGGATTAGGTTTGGGATTAGGGTTAGGGGTGTGTTGGGGTTAGGGTTGTGATTAGGGTTATGGCTAGAGTTGGGATTAGGGATAGGGGTGTGTTGGGGTTAGTGTTGGAGTTAGAATTGAGGGGTTTTCCACTGTTTAGGCACATCAGGGGTCTCCAAATACAACATGGCGCCACCATTGATTCCAGCCAATCTTGCGTTCAAAAAGTCAAATGGTGCTCTGCTATGATCCCAGTGGCAGAGGATCCGAAAACCAGACCAGCTAAGTACTAAACAATAGACCAGCTCTGGGAGGTGGTAACTGGACTGACCGCATACCTGATCCTAACCACACACAACTATAGGTAGCCGTGGAACGTTCTTAAAATCCTAGACGTCTCGTCACGGCCTGAGAAACTGACTACTCCTAGAGAGAAAGCAAGACCTCCCTTGCCTCAGGGAAATGACCCCAAAGATATAGAAAGCCCCCCACAGATAATAACGGTGAGTTAAGGGGAAAGTACAAACACAGAGATGAATCAGATTTAGCAAAGGAGTCCCGCTAATACTAGATAGCAGAAAATAGAAAGGGATCTATGCGGTCAGTAAAAAACCCTCTAAAAATCCACTCAGACAATGCGCAAGTCCCTCACACCAACTAACGGTGTGAGGGGAGCAAGTCTGAACCCCAGAGCTACCAGCAAGCAGAAAATCACATGTTAGCGAGCTGGATTAAACTCATCATACACAGAACACATATTGATAACTGATGAGAAAGAAACTGAAAAGCAAAACTTAGCTTGTCTTGGAAAGACTGAGACCAAACGTAGTCAGATGAAATCAGAATGGGTCTGAACACATAGACAGCAGGCAACAAGTGAAGTTGCAGCTGAGCTAAATAGAAAACCTCACTGGTGGATAACGAGGCAGCTGATCCAGCCACAAACCCGCAGGAGAACAAACAAAACCACCAGAGGGAGCCCAAAGACAACACTCACACAGTACCAGTTGTGACCACAAGAGGGAGCCTGCTAACAGAGTTCACATCAGTACCCCCCCCTTGAGGAGGGGTCACCGAACCCTCATCAAAACCCCCAGGGCAATCAGGATGAGCTACATGGAAGGCACGAACCAGATCGGCCGCATGAACATCAGAGGCGACAACCCAGGAATTATCTTCCTGACCATAGCCCTTCCACTTAACCAAATACTGAAGCCTCCGTCTTGAAATACGAGAATCCAAGATCTTCTCCACCACGTATTCCAATTCTCCCTCAACCAGCACCGGGGCAGGAGGCTCAACCGAAGGAACCACAGGCACCACATACCTCCGCAACAATGACCTATGGAACACATTATGAATGGCAAACGATACTAGGAGGTCCAAACGAAATGACACAGGGTTAATAACTTCCAAAACCTTATAAGGACTGATGAACCGAGGCTTGAACTTAGGAGAAGAAACCTTAATCGGGACAAAACGAGAAGACAACCACACCAAATCCCCAACACAAAGTCGGGGACCCACACAGCGACGGCGGTTGGCAAAGCGTTGAGCCTTCTCTTGTGACAACTTCAAGTTGTCCACCACATGGTTCCAAATCCACTGCAACCTATCCACCACAGAATCCACCCCAGGGCAGTCAGAAGACTCCACCTGACCCGAGGAAAAACGAGGATGAAAACCAGAATTACAAAAAAAAGGTGAAACCAAAGTAGCAGAACTAGCCCGATTGTTAAGGGCAAACTCGGCCAATGGCAAAAAGGTCACCCAATCATCCTGATCAGCAGAAACAAAACATCTCAAATAGGTCTCCAAGGTCTGATTAGTTCGCTCAGTTTGGCCATTCGTCTGAGGATGGAAGGCTGATGAGAAAGACAAATCAATGCCCATCTTAGCCCAAAAGGTCCGCCAAAACCTGGACACAAACTGGGATCCTCTGTCAGACACAATGTTTTCAGGAATCCCGTGCAAATGAACCACATTCTGAAAAAACAGCGGAACCAAATCAGAAGATGAAGGCAACTTAGGCAAGGGCACCAAATGGACCATTTTAGAGAAACGATCACAAACAACTCAGATGACAGTCATTCTCTGAGAGACAGGAAGGTCCGAAATAAAATCCATGGAAATGTGCGTCCAAGGCCTCTTAGGAACAGGCAAGGGCAAAAGCAACCCACTGGCACGAGAACAGCAAGGCTTAGCCCGAGCACAAACCCCACAGGACTGCACAAAGGAACGCACATCCCGCGACAAAGAAGGCCACCAAAAGGACCTGGCCACCAACTCTCTGGTACCAAAAATTCCAGGATGACCTGACAACACTGAGGAATGAACCTCGGAGATAACTCTGCTGGTCCATCTATCTGGGACAAACAGTCTCCCCGGTGGGCACCGATCAGGTCTGTCTGCCTGAAACTCCTGCAGCACACGTCGCAAATCTGGGGAAATAGCAGACACAATCACCCCTTCTCTAAGAATACCAGCCGGCTCAGAATCTCCAGGGGAGTCAGGCACAAAACTCCTAGAAAGAGCATCAGCCTTCACATTCTTCGAACCAGGCAGGTACGAGACCACAAAGTTGAAGCGAGAGAAAAACAACGACCAACGAGCCTGTCTAGGATTCAGGCGCTTGGCAGACTCAAGATAAATCAGATTCTTGTGATCAGTCAAGACCACCACACGATGCTTAGCTCCCTCGAGCCAATGTCTCCATTCCTCAAATGCCCACTTCATTGCCAACAACTCCCGATTACCAACATCATAATTCCGCTCGGCAGGCGAAAACTTTCTTGAAAAGAAAGCACATGGCCTCATCACAGAGCCATCAGAGCTTCTCTGCGACAAAACAGCTCCTGCTCCAATCTCCGAAGCATCCACCTCGACCTGGAAGGGAAGAGAGACATCTGGCTGACACAAAACTGGAGCAGAAGAAAACCGGCGCTTCGGCTCCTGAAAGGCCTCCACAGCCGCAGGAGACCAATCAGCCACATCAGAACCCTTCTTGGTCAAATCCGTCAAAGGTTTAACAACACCAGAAAAATTGGTGATGAAGCGACGGTAAAAATTAGCAAAACCCAAGAACTTCTGAAGACTCTTAACAGATGTAGGCTGAGTCCAGTCATGAATAGCCTTGACCTTATCTGGGTCCATCTCAATAGCAGAAGGAGAAAAAATGAAACCCAAAAAAGAAACCTTCTGGACTCCAAAAAGACATTTTGAGCCCTTCACAAATAAGGCATTAGCCCGCAGGACCTGAAATACCATCCTGACATGTTTCACATGGGACTCCCAATCATCAGAAAAAAACAAAATATCATCCAGATACACAATCATGAACTTATCCAGATATTCACGGAAGATGTCATGCATAAATGATTGAAACACAGAAGGAGCATTAGAGAGTCCAAAAGGCATCACCAAGTACTCGAAATGGCCTTCGGGCGTATTAAATGCTGTTTTCCATTCATCGCCCTGCTTGATACGCACAAGGTTATACGCACCACGAAGATCTATCTTGGTGAACCAACTAGAACCCCTAATCCGGGCAAACAAATCAGACAACAAAGGCAAAGGATACTGAAATTTGACCGTGATTTTATTTAGAAGGCGATAATCAATACAAGGTCTCAGCGAACCATCCTTCTTAGCCACAAAAAAGAACCCCGCACCAAGAGGAGAAGAGGACGGGCGAATAAGTCCCTTCTCAAGAGACTCCTTTATATAACTCCGCATAGCAGCATGTTCAGGCACAGATAAATTAAAAAGTCGTCCCTTAGGGAACTTACTACCAGGAATCAAATTTATAGCACAATCACAATCCCTATGAGGAGGTAGGGAACTGAGTTTGGGCTCATTAAATACATCCTGGTAGTCTGACAAAAACGCAGGGACTTCAGAAGGAGTGGAAGAAGCTATAGACACCAAAGGAGCATCATCATGAATACCCTGGCAACCCCAACTTAACACAGACATTGCTTTCCATTCCAGTACTGGATTATGAGTCTGTAACCATGGCAGAGCCAAAACTACGACATCATGCAAATTATGCAACACAAGAAAGCGAATTACCTCCTGATGCACAGGAGTCATGCACATGGTCACCTGAGTCCAGTACTGAGGTTTATTCTTGGCCAATGGTGTAGCATCAATTCCCCTCAGTGGAATAGGGAATTTTAATGGCTCCAAGACAAAACCACAGCGCTTGGCAAATGACAAATCCATTAGACTCAGGGCAGCACCCGAGTCCACAAAAGCCATAACCGGGTAGGAAGACAGGGAACAAATCAAGGTAACAGACAAAATGAACTTAGGCTGTAAAGTACCGATGGTGACAGATTTATCGATCTTTTTTGTGCGTTTAGAGCATGCTGAGATAACATGAGTAGAGTCACCACAGTAAAAACACAACCCATTTTGACGTCTATAATTTTGCCGTTCATTTCTGGTCAGAATTCTATCACATTGCATAGATTCAGGTCTCTGCTCAGAAAACACCACCAAATGGTGCGCTGGTTTGCGCTCCCGCAAACGCCGATCAATCCGAACGGCCAAAGTCATGGAATCATTCAGACTAACAGGCGTGGGGAACCCCACCATGACATCTTTAATGGCTTCAGAAAGACCTTTTCTGAAATTTGCAGCCAGAGCACACTCATTCCATTGAGTAAGCACCGACCACTTCCGAAATTTCTGACAATACACCTCTACTTCATCTTTACCCTGAGAGAGAGCCAACAAGGCCTTTTCTGCCTGGCTCTCAAGATTAGGTTCCTCATAGAGCATTCCAAGTGCCAGAAAAAAACGCATCCACATTAAGCAATGCAGGATCTCCTGGCGCCAATGCGAAGGCCCAATCCTGAGGGTCGCCACACAAGAAGGTAATAACAATTTTAACCTGCTGAGCGGAATCACCAGAGGAACGAGGTTTCAAAGAGAGAAACAACTTACAATTGTTCTTAAAATTCAGAAACTTAGATCTATCTCCAGAAAATAACTCAGGAATAGGTATTGATGAAGCAGTGAGCGAAACAGCGTTGGAGTGGTGTGTGCAGGGCAGTGGTACTCCTAACTGGTCAGTATTCATAATATATTTTGGCACATTTGGCAGCGCTTTTACTGGGTAATATATAATTATTTGTTTTTTGTTTTTGGCTCACAACTTTTGTGGACACACTGGTTGTTTTGTATGCAATTTATTTTTTATTGCACTATTGCACTTTATTATGAATTGATTTATTTTGCTGCACACAATAGGTGTGTGTGTGTATATATGGATATACACACATATTATTCACAAATTTATTTAACTGATTTTTATCACATATTATATTATTAAATTATTATTTGCTGCATTATATATATTTTTATGTTTATTATACTGATCAGTTTGGACTTGCCCTGTCTTGCACATACGGGATTTTTATATATATATTTTTTATCTATCCCTAAGTAAACCTCGATTGGAGGAGATACATATTATCTATAGTTGTATGTTTTATATTCTTAATAAATAAATATCTGTTGTAGATTATACAATTTTAATAATAATAAAAATTTCCATACGTTTTGGTGATGTTTTTTGTGATTGCAATTTATTTTTAATAAAAAATATATTTTATTTAATATAATCTGGTCTGAAGGAAATTTTTTAAGGGTTCACATAGGTATTTTCGGCTCTGACATAGGACTGTGAACAACAAAATTCTGAATACTCTGTACCCTTGCAGCAAGATGATCAACACTAGAAGTCAAACTTTGAATATCCATGTCTGCAGCTGAATTCAAAGCTACACAAAGATTAAGGGGAGGAGAGAAGCTAGACAAGCTAGACACACTGCAGCAGAGGAGGAGAAAAAAAAAAACTCCAGGCTTCTCTTTATCCCGCTTCTGCAATGCATTAACACTTGGCCTGCTGTACTGTTATGATCCCAGTGGCAGAGGATCCGAAAACCAGACCAGCTAAGTACTAAACAATAGACCAGCTCTGGGAGGTGGTAACTGGACTGACTGCATACCTGATCCTAACCACACACAACTATAGGTAGCCGTGGAACGTTCCTAAAATCCTAGACGTCTCGTCACGGCCTGAGAAACTGACTACTCCTAGAGAGAAAGCAAGACCTCCCTTGCCTCAGGGAAATGACCCCAAAGATATAGAAAGCCCCCCACAGATAATAACGGTGAGTTAAGGGGAAAGTACAAACACAGAGATGAATCAGCTTTAGCAAAGGAGGCCCGCTAATACTAGATAGCAGAAAATAGAAAGGGATCTATGCGGTCAGTAAAAAACCCTCTAAAAATCCATTCAGACAATGCGCAAGTCCCTCACACCAACTAACGGTGTGAGGGGAGCAAGTCTGAACCCCAGAGCTACCAGCAAGCAGAAAATCACATGTTAGCAAGCTGGATTAAATTCATCATACACAGAACACATATTGATAACTGATGAGAAAGAAACTGAAAAGCAAAACTTAGCTTGTCTTGGAAAGACTGAGACCAAACGTAGTCAGATGAAATCAGAATGGGTCTGAACACATAGACAGCAGGCAACAAGTGAAGTTGCAGCTGAGCTAAATAGAAAACCTCACTGGTGGATAACGAGGCAGCTGATCCGGCCACAAACCCACAGGAGAACAAACAAAACCACCAGAGGGAGCCCAAAGACAACACTCACACAGTACCAGTTGTGACCACAAGAGGGAGCCTGCTAACAGAGTTCACAACAGTTCTCCCTCCATTCCAAGCCCTGATGTGCGCCCAAACAGTAGTTTACCCCCACATATGGGGTACCAGCATACTCAGGACAAACTGTGCAACAACTATTGGGGTACAATTTCTCCTGTTACCCTTGCAAAAATAAAAAATTGCGACCTAAAACAATTTTTGAGAAAAGAAAAATTATTTTTTATTTTTATGGCTCTGCGTTATAAACTTCTGTGAAGCACTTGGGGGTTCAAAGTGCTCACCACACATCTGGATAAGTTCCTTGGGGGGTCTAGTTCCCAAAATGGGGTCACTTGTGGGGGGTTTCTACTGTTTAGGCAGATCAGGGGCTCTGCAAATGCAACGTGACGCCCGCAGACCATTCCATCAAAGTCTGCATTTCTAAACGTCACTACTTCCCTTCCAAGCCCCGACGTGTGCCCAAGCAGTGGTTTACCCCCTCATATGGGGTATCAGTGTACTCAGAACAAACTGGGCAGCAAATATAGGGGTCTAATTTCTCCTGTTACCCTTGTGAAAATAAAAAAATACTTACTAAAACATAATTTTTGAGGAAAGAAAAATGATTTTTTATTTTCACGGCTCTGCATTGTAAACTTCTGTGAAGCACTTGGGGGTTCAAAGTGCTCACCACATGTCTAGATAAGTTCCTTGGGGGGTCTAGTTTCCAAAATGGGGTCACTTGTTGGGGGTTTCTACTGTTTAGGCACATCAGGGGCTCTGCAAACACAACGTGATGCCCGCAGACCATTCCATCAAAGTCTGCATTTCAAAACATCACTACTTCCCTTCTGAGCCCCAAAGTGTGCCCAAACAGTGGTTTACCCCCCACAGGTGGGGTACCATCATACTCAGGACAAACTGGGAAGCAACTATTGGGGTCTAATTTCTCCTGATACCCTTGTGAAAAATTGCTTGCTGAAACATAATTTTTGAGGAAAGAAAAATGATTTTTTATTTTTACGGCCCTGCGTTATAAACTTCTGTGAAGCACTTTGGGGTTTAAAGTGGTCATCGCACATCTAGATTAGTTCCATGGGAGGTCTAGTTTCCAAAATGGGGTCACATGTGGGGGAGCTCCAATGTTTAGGCACACAGGGGCTCTCCAACACGACATGGTGTCCGCTAACGATTGGAGCTAATTTTTCATTCAAAAAGTCAAATGGCGCTCCTTCCCTTCCAAGCCCTGCCGTATTCCCAAACAGTGGTTTACCCCCACATGTGAGGTATCAGTGTACTCAGGAGAAATTGCCCAATAAATTTTAGGATCCATTTTATCATGTTGCCCATGTGGAAATGAACAAATTGAGGCTAAAAGAAATTTTATGTGAAAAAAAGTACTTTTCATTTTTACGGATCAATTTGTGAATCACCTGGGGGTTCAAAGTGCTCACTATGCATCTAGATAAGCTCCTTGGGGGGGTCTAGTTTCCAAAATGGGGTCACTTGTGGGGGAACTCCAATGTTTAGGCACACAGGGGCTCTCCAAACGCGACATGGTGTCCGCTAAAGATTGGAGCCAATTTTTAATTGAAAAAGTCAAATGGCGCTCCTTCCCTTCCGAGCCCTGTTGTGCGCCCAAACAGTGGTTCCCCCATATGGGATATCAGTGTACTCAGGACATATTGTACAATAACTTTTGGGCTCTAGTTTCTCTTTTTACCCTTGGGAAAATAACAAAATTGTTGCTAAAAGATCATTTTTGTGACTAAAAAGTTAAATGTTCATTTTTTCCTTCCATGTTGCTTCTGCTGCCGTGAAGCACCTGAAGGGTTAATAAACTTTTTGAAGGTGGTTTTGAGCACCTTGAGGGGTGCAGTTTTTAGAATGGTGTCACTTTTGGGTATTTTCAGCCATATAGACCCTTCAAACTGACTTCAAATGTGAGGTGGTCCCTAAAAAAATGGTTTTGTAAATTTCATTGTAAAAATGAGAAATCGCTGGTCAAATTTTAACCCTTATAACTTCCTAGCAAAAAAAAATTTGTTTCCAAAATTGTGCTGATGTAAAGTAGAAATGTGGGTAATGTTATTTATTAACTATTTTGTGTCACATAACTCTCTCGTTTAGCAGAATAAAAATTCAAAATTTAAAAATTGCGAAATTTACAAATTTGTCGCTAAATTTCCATTTTTTTTTCACAAATAAATGCAAAAATTATCGACCTAAATATACCACTAACATGAAGCCTAATATGTCACAAAAAAACAATCTCAGAACTGCTAGGATCCGTTGAAGCATTCCTGAGTTATTACCTCATAAAGGGACACTGGTCAGAATTGAAAAAAACGGCCGGGTCATTAAGGTCAAAATAGACTGGGTCATGAAGGAGTTAAATGCTTCGTATTCTTCCCTCTTTTTGGAATTGTTAATGATTGTGCTTTGAGAATCTAATTTTTCAAGATTTCCCATCCTTCCTGGAATTTTTTGTCCTCAAGGATGTCCAGCCATTGGATCCTTCCGATTCTTTTTCTGAGTCCCTTAAAAGCTGCGTTTCTGAAATCTAACCTTGAAGTCTGAGTCTTCATAGGTCTTCCTCCTCTAGTTATCCAAAATTCTAAAATATCATAGTTGCCACCTCCTAGGATACCAGCCACTCTTACCTCCTCAACCATTTCCTCCCTGTTTATAAGGATTAGATCCAAGGTAGCAGATCCCCTTTTTTTCTCCCCTACCTTTTGGAAGATAAATTTGTCAGCAAGATAGGATAAGAATTTGCTTGACCTGTTAGTTTTTCCTGAGAGAGATTCCCAACAAATATCTGGATAGTTGAAATCTCCCATGACCACTATGTCATATTTTTGGGAGAACTTGGCCATTTGATGCATAAAGAGTTCATCCATATCTTCAGCTTGCACAGGAGGCCTGTAGTAAAGGCCTACAATGGTGTCCTTTCCATTGTTCTGTCCTTGTATTCTTACCCAAGCAAGTTTCCTCAGAACTCCCAGTCTCTGAAGCTTCAATCTCTGTATAGATATACGTTTTTATAACATACAATGTGACACCTCCTCCTCGTTTATCAAGCCTGTTTCTTGCAAATAATTTGTATCCTTCTAGCCTTGTATTCCAATCATGTGTATCGTCAAACCAAGTTTCAGTGATTCCAATGACATCATATTTCTTCTCCTGGGTTAATAGTTCCAATTCTCCTTGTTTGTTGCCCATGCTTTGTGCATTTCCATAGAAACATTTTAGTTTGTGATTGGTTTCTCTTCTTCCAATATTTTTATTATTTAGATTTGTTTGTCTTTGTTCTTCCTTTCCACTTCTAATAGCAGAGTTCTCAAAAGTACTTCTCAGGTGTATGGCTTATTCTGGCTTTTTGCAGCGCCCCAGAGTCCTGGTCATTGCAGTATTGTTGCTCTTCCACAAGGGGGAGTGATGGAACGTCTGATGGCACTAAAGGAGCTCACCTGACCAGGTATCACAGTCACACACTACACTTCACACTCTGGCCACCAGGGGGAGCAAAAGGTTCTATGTATTAGGCCACTCCTCACACTCTGGTAAAACTGGGAGTCGGATAGGAAGTTAGGGAGAAGCTGACTGGGTTTTGCCCAGGTAACATCTAGTGAGAAGAGAGCGTGGAGAGGGCAGTGGAGCCAGACAGAGATGCAGTCCCTCCAAGATACAATGGACAACTGGCAGGGATTGATGGATCCTACAAACCTAAATACCTAATAGAGCTGCAATAAGCAGAAACACCTGCCCTGGCCTATAATCCAAAGACCACTGCACTACCACTAACAACCACCAGAGGGAGCCCAAGAGCAGAATTCACAACAGTGTCCATTAACTGATCAATATTTCTGAATTGATGCCAATTTATTTTCTTAACCTAAACCACATTTTGAAGGGTTTAAGCTTTCAAAAGAATAATTTATACAACCAAAGGATGAACTTAATGTCAGCTTATAAGCTTTTATTTACATAACATGGATAAGCAACATAACTTCTGTCAGGGAGTGTATGCTGTAGATCTGAATCCTCTGTCACTCCGGCTCTATTTTATTACAGCTTTAATATTTAGGATACCAATCAAAAGCAGTGTGTGTGGATAAGCAAGGTAGAAGTGCTATTTCAAATTTAACCTTTATTAAATGTAATTAAATATATGGAGCCCTTTAACCCCTTAGTGCCAGAGCCAATTTTTACAATTCTGACCACTGTCACTTTATGAAGTTATAACTCTGGAACACTTTAACGGATCCCGCTGATTCTGAGAATGTTTTTCCGTGACATATTGTACTTTATGTTAGTTGTAACATTCTTCAATGTTACTTGCGATTATTTATGAAAAAAATGGAAATATGGCGAACATTTTTAAAATTTAGCAATTTTCAAATTTTGAATTTTATGCCCTTAAATCAGAGAGATACACAAAATAGTTAATAAATAACATTTCCCACATGTCTAATTTACATCAGCACAATTTTGGAAACAAAATTTTTTTTGTTAGGAAGTTATAAGGGTTAAAATTTGACCAGCAATTTCTCAATTTTACAGCAAAATTTACAAAACCATTTTTTTAGGGACTATCTCACATTTAAAGTCACTTTGAGGTGTGTACATGACAGAAAATACCCAAATGTGACACCATTCTAAAAACTACACCCCTCAAGGTGCTCAAAACCACATTCAAGAAGTTTATTAACCCTTGACGTGCTTCACAGCAACTGAAACAATGTGGAAGGAAAAAATGAACATTTATCTTTTTTTGCAAACATTTTATTTCAGAACCAATTTTTTTTATTTTCACAAGTGTAAAAAGAGAAATGAACCACAAAATTTGTTGTACAATTTCTCCTGAATACGCTGATATCCCAAATGTGGGGGTAAACCACTGTTTGGGCACACAGCAGGGCTTGGAAGAGAAGGAGTTCTGTTTGACTTTTTCAATGCAGAATTGGCTGGAATGGAGATCGGACGCCATGTCGCTTTTGGAGAGCCCCTGATGTGCCTAAACAGTGGAAACCCCCACAAGTGACCCCATTTTGGAAACTAAACCCATTAAGGAACTTATCTAGATGTGTGGTGAAAACTTTGAACCCCCAAGTGCTTTACAGAAATTTATAACGTAGAGCTGTGAAAATAAAAAATCCTTTTTTGCCCTCAAAAATGATTTTTTTAGCTCGCAATTTTTTATTTTCTAGGGTAACAGGAGAAATTGGAACACAAAATTTGTTGTCCAGTGTGTCCTGAGTATGCTGATACCCCATATGTGGGGGGACCACTGTTTGGGCACACATCGGGGCTCGGAAGGGAAGTAGTTACATTTTAAAATGCAGACTTTGATGCGATGGTCTGCGGGGGTCATGTTGCACTTGCAGAGCTCCTGATGTACCTAACCAGTAGAAACCCCCCACAAGTGAACCCATTTTGGAAACTAGACCCCCCAAAGAGCTTATCTAGATGTGTGGTGAGCTCTATGAACCTCCAACTGCTTCACAGACGTTTATAATGTAGAGCCATGAAAATAAAAAATCATATTTTTTCCACAAAAATGATCTTTTCATCCCCAGATTTTTACTTTATCAAGGGTAACAGGAGAAATTGGACCCCAAAATTTATTGTCCAATTTATGTTGAGTACGCTGATACCCCATATGTGGGGGGAGACCACTGTTTGGGCGCATGGCAGAGCTCAGAAGGGAAGGCGCGCCGTTTTGGAATGCAGACTTTGATGGAATGGTCTGCGGGCGTCATGTTGCATTTGCAGAGCTCCTGATGTACCTAAACAGCAGAAACTCTCCAAGGAACTTATCTAGATGTGTGGTGAGCACTTTGAACGCCCAAGTGCTTCACAGAAATTTATAATGCAGTCGTGAAAATAAATTATTTTTTTCCCACGAAATTGATTTTTTTAGCCCCCAATTATTTATTTTCCCAAGGGTAACAGGAGAAAATGGACTCCAAAATGTGTTGTCCAATTTGATCTGAGTACGCTGATACCCCATATGTGGGGTGACCACTGTTTGGGCACACAGCAGGGCTCGGAAGGGAAGTAGTGATGTTTTAAAATGCAGACTTTGATGGAATGGTCTGCGGGTGTCATATTGCATTTTCAGAGCCCCTGCTGTACCTAAACAGAAACCCCGCCTAGTGACCCTATTTTGGAAACTAGACCCCCAAAGGAACTTATCTAGATATGTGGTGAGCATTTTGAATGCCCAAGTGCTTCACAGAAGTTTGACGCAGAGCCATGAAAATAAAAAAATCACTTTTTCCCACAAAAATGATTTTTAAGCCCTCATTTTTTGTTATTTTTGCAAGGGTAACAGGAGAAACTGGACCCCAAAAGTTGTTGTCCAATTAGTCCTGAGTACGCTGATACACGATATGTGAGGGTAAACCACTGTTTGGGCGCACGGCAGACCTCAGAAGGGAGGGAGTACCATTTGACTTTTTGAGCCCAAAATTGGCTATTGCGGTTGAAAACCCCCTGATGTACCTAAACAGTGGAAACCCCCCAATTCTAACTCCAACCGTAACCCCAACACACCCCTAAGGCTAATCCCAACCCAATCCATAACCCTAATCAAAACCCTAAACCAAAACACCCCTAACCCTAATCCCAACCCTAACCATAACCCTAATCACAACCCTAATGCCAAAACACCCCTAACCCTATTCAAATCCCTTAGCCCAACACACCCCTAATAATAATCTCAACCCTAACCTCAAACCTAAACCTAACCCTAATCCCAACCCTAACCTTAACCCTAATCCCAAACCTAACCCTAATGCCAACCCTAACCCTAATACCAACCCTAACCCTAATACCAACCCTAACCCTAATCCCAACTCTAACCCTAATTTTAGCCCCAACCCTAGCCCTAATCCTAACTTTAACGCCAACCCTAACTTTATCCCCAACCCTAACCCTAACTTTAGCACCAAACCTAACCCTAGCCCTAACCCTAATTTTAGCCCCCAACCCTAACCCTAGCCCTAACACTAACTTTAGCCCCAACCCTAACCCTAACTTTAGCACCAATCCTAACCCTAGCCCTAACCCTAACTTTAGCCCTAACCCTAACTTTAGCCCCAACCCTAGCCCTAGCCCTAACCCTAACCCTAGCCTTAACCCTAACCCTAGCCCTAACCCTAACCCCAATTGGAAAATAGAAATGCATACTTTTTTTATTTTATTTTTTCCTAACTAAGGGGTTGATAAAGGTTTTTTTTTTATTTTGATCACTGTTATAGGATCTCACAGTGACCAAAATAAAACAAGAGGAAGAATCTTCCTCTGCTGGCCTATACATCAAGGTGGGCGCACTGCGCATGCGCCCGCCATTTTCTTCCTGGAGGAAGAAGCCGGTGGCCAGGAGGGGACACAGGAGGACCCAGGGACACCAGTAAGTTTAACAGGGTCCCCGATCCCCCTATTGCTCTGTCCTCTGATGTGCGATCACATCAGAGGACAGAGAATAACACGCCATTTTTTTTTTTTCTTTTTGCGGTCACCGGTAAACGGTTAATTACCGGTGATCGCAAAACAGGGGTCGGTAAAAACCGACCCCGATCATGTTCTTTGGGGTCTCAGCTACCCCCAGCAGCTGAGACCCCAAAGATCTGCCGGGTGCTGGCCGGCGGGCGCACTGCGCATGTGCCCGCCATTTTTTGCCCGGAAAAAGATGACGGCGCCCATCGGGAGCCACAAGGAGCATCGGGGGAGACGGGTGAGTATCAGGGGGCTATCGGGGACCCTAGTTCTCTGTCCTCTGATGTGTGATCACATCGGAGGACAGAGAAATTAAATGGGAAATCGCGTTTATTGGAGGGAGGATCTAAAAAATTAGGCATTGGAAGTTAAATGAAAAAAAGAAAAAACCTGGCATTGGAGCAGAATCGCTCAATAGATTCCTTTGAGTGATCAATAAAAATAGGGATTACTATTAAACAGACTAGACAGTTCCTGCAGCTTAAATTCCAAGAACATGAGCACTAAGCTCACGTTCACATGTGTAGAAAAGAGCACATTGAGGACCCATTGGGACTTGGGCAACTCTGAAATTCCCTAGTTTTAACCTAGACTTTGCAAACTGCCCGACAGTGGAGGTAGGCACTCTAGGCGATAGAGACGGGAAATGGTTCCCCCACTTGATGACAACTGGCCCTATACAAAACTGTAGGAGACCCTCCACTAGTGAAAGGGCAAGTTATAATGTCTATAAATTAGAGATTAAAGTATACAAGAAGGGCATGGAGGGAAAGGGGCTTTCTGTGGAATTGGGTGACAACACAGGTGCAACCTAACCATATACCGTATTTTCCGCTTTGTAAGACGCACTTTATTTCCCCCAAATTTGGGGGGGAAATGGGGGTGCGTCTTACAAAGCGGATATACCGCTTACCGTTACAGGCTGGGATGAGGGGGTGTCCGCCGCCGCTGCCGCCCGCCAACGCTGTCGCCCGCCACCGCGAGTGATGCTGGAGGCTCCGGTGCTGCGGGGGGCTCTGACGACATTTTGTGATAGACCAGAGCCCCCCAGCAGTTCGTCCATGCGTTCCTGTATGACTGACTCCGGGAAAATGGCTCGGGAGATGAGATTTCAGCGCTGAGATCTCATCTCTCGAGATTCCGGCGGCCATTTTCCCGGAGTCAGTCATACAGGAACGCATGGACGAACTGCCGGGGGTCTCTGGTCTTTCACAAAATGTCGCCAGAGCCCCCTGCAGCACAGGAACCCCCCTGCAGACCCCCTCATCCCAGCCTGCAGCACAGGAGCCCCCCTGCAGCACAGGAGCCCCCTGCAGACCCCCTCATCCCAGCCTGCAGCACAGGAGCCCCCCTGCAGCACAGGAGCCCCCCTGCAGACCCCCTCATCCCAGCCTGCAGCAATGCTCTACTCCTGCCTCCGGCAATGACCCTGGGACCCTGATCCACCGCAGCCACAACCCCTGGTAAGTAATAAGACGCATGGATTATAAGACGCCCCACCAATTTATTAAAAAAAGTTTTTTCCTATTTTTCTCCTCAAAATTTGGGGTGCGTCCTATAATCCGGAGCGTCTTACAAAGCGAAAAATACGGTAATAAGGTTATAAGGTTCGGGCTACATGACTTTGTGCAATTATACCCTTACCCTTGTTAATATATTTGTATCCACCACAATGGCTAAGTGATGATCTCTATGTGACCTTATATGTGTTGTGTGTATTGTTTGTTTAAAGGGCTCCATATATTTTATTACATTTATTAAATATTAAATGTTTACATAGCACTTCTACCCTGCTTATGCACACAGTTATAATACTTATAGTACACACATACAGTACATGCAGAAAATTCAAAGAAGCCAAGGCCCAAAACCGCAGGTTCTTGGTAAATCTTAATCTTTATTCCATATTCGTTAAAACAGGATGACAAAGAAGGCAACATTTCAGACCTAATTGGCTTTTCTCAAGCCTAAACAAATACAAATACAGCTCTAAAACACAGACCACGTGGCATCACTTTAAATACACTCTTCCTCCTCCCAGAAGCTCATTCCAGTTGTCACAATGGTCTGACACATAGGATAAGCAATACTTTAAAAACAACATAGAAAGCATATATAAACACCAATTTTCACTATTTACATATTTGCTGTACAATCAGGGGCATGAGAGAATGCCACAAAACCAATGTAACTCATAATAAAGGCCATTTTATTGTAATGACAACACATATACCAGTAGATGTATGTTAAAAAGCATACCTTAAGCGCATTTATGTTCATTTACAATAGGGGAGGATGTTTTCAGAAGGTCCCTATGTGAATTAATCACACAATAATCTGGTTGATGATCAGCAGGGAATAGCAGAGGGTGACATCATCCCACAATGCTGTAGGAGTATCAAGTGATATCACATCATACATCATCCACTAGTGATCATGTGACGTTGCTGGTCAGGACTATGCAATATCCCAAGCCACACCAGCATAGTGTTCGACTGTGCAGGATATCCCGCCTACTACATGTCCATTATGTCATCATATGACGTTGGGTGCGACTATACAATATCCTAAGTTAAACCAGCACCAGGACCATAGTACTTGGCTGTGCAAGGTGTCACACCCACTGCAATACAAAATCTATGGTGTCTCCAGATCAGTGGGGGGAGCGACATAATGTCTCAAGTCTATGTAGTATGACTGACAGCTGTAAAGCATGTCACGCCAGCTCTGACATATACCCCCAATGCCAACAGATATAATACGATATATAGAGGATAATTTTAGAAAGAAAATAGATATCCTTATTTATACACATACAGAATATATATATATATATATATATATATATATATATGTGTGTATATATATATATATATATATATATATATATATATGTATATATATATATATATATGTATATACTCAAAAAATAAAGGGAACACTTAAACAACAGAATATAACTCCAAGTAAATCAAACTTCTGTGAATTCAAACTGTCCACTTAGGAAGCAACACTGACTGACAATCAATTTCACACGCTGTTGTGCAAATGGAACAGACAACAGGTGGAAATTATTGGCAATTATAAAGACACACTCAATAAAGGAGTGGTTCTGCAGGTGGGGACCACCGACCACATCTCAGTTACAATGCTTTCTGGCTGATGTTTTGGTCACTTTTGAATGTTGGTTGGTTGAATCGTGGTAGCATGAGACGGACTCTACAACCCACACAAGTGGCTCAGGTAGTGCAGCTCATCCAGGATGGTACATCGATGCGAGCTGTGGCAAGAAGGTTTGTTGTGTCTGTCAGCTTAGCGTCCAAAGGCTGGCGGCGCTACCAGGAGACAGGTCAGTATACCAGGAGATGTGGAGGGAGCTGTAGCAGGGCAACAACTCAGCATCAGGACTGCTACTTCAACCTTTGTGCAAGGAGGAACAGGAGGAGCACTGTCAGAGCCCTGCAAAATGACCTCCAGCAGGCCACAAATGTGCATGTGTCTGCACAAATGGTTAGAAACCGACTCCATGAGGATGGTCTGAGTGCCTGTCATCCACAGCAACACCGTGCAGGAAGCTTGGCATTTGCCACAGAACACTAGGATTGGCAAATTCGCCATCGGTGCCCTGTGCTCTTTACAGGTTCACACTGAGCACATGTGACAAACGTGACAGAATCTGGAGACGCCGTGGAGAGTGATCTGCCGCCTGCCTGCCTTCAGCATAACCGGTTTGGCATTGGGTCAGTAATGGTGTGAGGTGGCATTTCTTTAGAAGGCAGCACAGTCCTCCATGTGCTAGCCAGAGGTAGCCTGACTGCCATTAGGTACCAAGATGAGATTCTCAGACCCCTTGTGAGACCATATGCTGGTGAGATTGGCCCTGGGTTCCTCCTAATACAGGACAATGCCAGACCTCATGTGGCTGGAGTGTGTCAGCAGTTCCTGCAAGGTGAAGGCATTGAAGCTATGGACTGGCCCACCCGTGCCCAGACCTGAATCCGATTGAACACATCTGGGACATCATTTCTCGCTCCATCCACCAACTTCACTTTGCACTACAGACTGTCCAGGACTTGGCAGACGCTTTAGTCCAGGTCTGGGAGGAGATCCCTCAGGAGACCATCCGCCCCCTCATCAGAAGCATGCCCAGGCATTGTAAGTAGGTCATACAGGCATGTAGAGGCCTCACACACTACTGAGCATAATTTCCTTGTCTTGAGGCCTTGCCACTGAAGTTGGATCAGCCTGCAATTTGAGTTTCCACTTTGATTTTGAGCATTGTTCCAACTCCAGACCTCCATGGGATATTAGTTGTGATTTACATTGATCATTTTTAGGTCTTACTGTTCTCAACGCATTCCATTGTATAATGAATAAAGATTTGCAACTGGAATATTTCATTCAGTGATATCTAGGATGAGCGATTTTAGTGTTCTCTATATTTTTTTGAGGAGAGCATATATATATATATATATATATATATATATATATGTATATGGAGCACCCCACGCACAAGGGCAATGGGGTACTCGGTACTGGGTCTATCTCTCTCGGTTCTGGGGATGTCACGGTGGCCCGACCCGGTCCGTGGCCCTTGGAGGGGCGCCCAAGTAAAGGAGTAGTTTGTACGGAGTTCGTGATGCCACCTGTGGTATTCGGTCAGGGTGACCGACGCTGCTAGGGGTCCGCTGGGGGTGATGTTATGGCAGCTAGATGGTATACCTTCCCACAGGTGAAGTATATCCCCAGGGCTTCCCAGGAGTGTAGATGGTGATGGTGTAAGGCACGGTAAATAACGAGGACACAAGGTTGCAGTCTCTTTACCTTTTACTGAAGACTTCAGCGTCCACAGTCCAGAGTACCATTCACAGGGCAGGCAGAATCCGGCCGGTCCGAAGGCACATCCAGAGTTCCCTTATCCAGATGGAAATCAGTAGCCTTCCTACTAGCGCCTGTGTGTTGTAGTACCTACCTGTTGAGCACCACGGGATAGTCCTCACAACTTTTGTGGATGTTTCTGATGTTCTCTCTCTCTGTCCCCCAGATGGTATGGATAGGACAACCCGTATGACGGGGTAGGCCTGGAGCTTATTTATAGGGACCCCAGAGATGCCCCTCTCCCACAATTTGCCTCCGTGTCTTCTTAGGTAATAAGGTCGGGCAACCAACTTGGAATTGACTGTCCTGCCAGTCTCTGAAGTAATACGTAGAGCCTATTACTCCCTCGGTGTTCTGGCCACCGGCTACGCGCCTCAGAAGGAGGCTGCCGATCTTGGGGCAGAACTCCTCCCGGTATTATCTCCTTGTGCTGTGACTTCGTTTCTCATTCTCCACAATACAATTCCTTTCTTGTCCTTTCTTAGGAGGCTGCCGCAATGGGTGCAGGCGCAGCTCCGTAACGTTCTATCTCGTGCTTGGCCTCTGTCAGGATCGCATCACTGACAGGGACCCTCTGTCTGCAGCTCAGATGTTCCTCCTTTCCCCCTGTCTGCCTGACAGGTACTCCTGGGTCAAACCCAGGCAGCGTCTGACTAACTTCCTATCCAACCCACCAGTTTTACCCATATGTGAGGAGTGCCCTAATACATAGAAGCAAGGCTCCCCCTGGTGGACTGGAGTGTGAAGTGTAGTGTGTGACTTGTGATACCTGGCAAGGTGAACTCCTTTAGTACCATCAGACGTAATATCACTCTCCCTGGTGGAAGAGCGACATTACTGCAACGACCAGGACTCTGGGGCGCTGCATATATATGCAAATATAATCAAAATACAGGAATTGTACAATGAAGAGCAACTTTCAGAGAGTCTAGATATTTATAACATTCATACTAGCAGAGACATGCCCAGGAGGTTTATTTTTTAATAAATGTACATTTATTTTATGAAGCCAAGTTTTGAATATTATTTATGTGTCTATATTCTTGGTAAATAGTTGTAGCACATTTTTGATGTTGTAACAAAATTAAATTTAAGGTTAAAAGTATTTTTTGTAGATGTACTATGTGACAGTTTGATTTAACACCGGCTATACTGCTCAGACAAAACTCTTAATTTCCCTGTAGGTTCAGCTGTTACTTCAGTGATAAAAGAAAGTAGGCAAAATGTATCAATAAACCAACTTGGATAGAAAATGGCTAATGTTATATTTGAAGTAAATTTGGAAGCAGAAAAAAAAGTCTTGCTGTCTACTTGACAATGCAAATCTTTAAGCCATTTATTTTTAGATCCAATCACATACTCTTGAGTTTAAACCTAACAAGCTGGCTTAATATGGATTCTAAACAATACTTTGTTGGATAGAATTCAAACATAGATCATTATTAAAAGGACAATGAACGTGGATAGAAAAAGAACTTGACAGACTTTCTCAAGAGAATAAAACTTTTTATTCATGGTGCAACTAATTCAAAGTCTTACTACACAGAGCATGGTTAAAATGTGCTACATACCCTGTACTAAAAATACTGTATCATATGTAGTCAAAAGAGGCATTTTGCAAATTATTTCATTTTTGCAACATATCACACTTAAAATCATATTGAAATCTGTTATGTCATTTCCATTATTATTATTAATAATAATAATAATAATAATAATCTTTATATAGCAACAACATATTCTGCAGAGATTGTTATCTTTTATCAGAAATGCAATTATACATGTAAGACTTAATGATCTGTAATAATACAAATTATAAAAAGGGGTTGTCCGGATTAAATCTGAGTGACTGCAGTCTTATGAATCCCCATCTACTGATGCGGCCGGCCAATGGGCATGGCCAACAAGATTGAGTGGACTCACTCCATACATGTGTATGAAAGTGAAGCCCACTGCCTGGGAGTATATATAACTCACACATACCCTTCGATCCCAGGTCAGAAACCAGTGAATCTCCGCAGCGCACAGTGCCAGTGCTGGGAGGATTCATAAATCTGCAGTCACATAGAGTGACTGCAGACTTATTGATTTGGATCAGACAACCCCTTTAACTCCTACAGAACTACCATATAGAATACAGTTTATTAATAGGAACCTGTCACCCCCAAAATCGAAGGTGAGCTAAGCCCCTGATGTATTGTGAAAGATGAGAAAGAGGTTACCGAATTTTTCCGACCATAAGACGCACTTTTTCCTCCAAATTTGGGAGAAAAGTGTGGGTGTGTCTTATGGTAGGGATGTAGCATGTGGGGAGGGGGGCAGCAGCAAGTGGGATCGCACTGTTATCCCACTTCAGGAGGCAGAAAAATGTCCCTGCTGCCCGGAATCAGCGCTGGGGAAACCATGTGGTCCTGATGATTAAGTGCAGTGAATATTCATTAGCTGCTTCCCCGCCCACCTATCAGCTGAGTGGTGAGCTGGGAGCAGCAAATGAATACTGCACTTAAGCAGTGAGTCACAGTGACACACATGGTTTCTCCAGCTCTGGATTCCTGCAGCAGCTGGGGAGATCTGTGTGTCCGGGGGAGGAGGAGGCAGCAGCAGCAGGGGCCAGGGGAGAGGAGATCGCTGCATACCTGCCTGGGCTGGACACTGAGTGCTGTGCACAAGGAGGACATGTGTGATATCAGAAGTGGGCGGGCTGGAGCATCACATGGCAGCTCAGAGCCCTCCCTCTTCTCTCTTCTTGACATCATCACAGGTCCTTCAGACTCCCCACTAGAATCTGCAGGCTTCCTCTTATAACCTGTGCTGTGGAAAGGCAGCAAGAGGGAGCGCTCTGTGTGCAGTCATGGGATGCTTTTACCTCACCACAGTGTGGCTGGCTGCCACAATTAAGAGGTTAGTCTTTCCAAAACACAATAAAGCACTCTGCCACTCCTTTGGTGAACTATAACTCCCAGCATGTCATAGGATCTGCAGGACATGCTGGGAGTTATAGTTCTCCCATGGAATTTTAAGGCAGCACTCCAGTGTTATTTTGCAGTGCTGGAGTGGTGCTTTCAATATAAGCCCTGTGCCCCCATTCTTATACTCATCCTCCAGCATCTTCATATAGTACTTCACAGACACCACACTGGTCTCGCAGCTTCCAACATAATAACATACTATTATATGTGGTGTTATTATATACAGTATAATAGTATGTTATTTATGATATTAAATATTTTACCACTTTTTTTGCTTCAAATATTTTTTTCCCTATTTTCCACCTCTAAAACCTGGGTGCGCCTTATAGTCCAGTGCGTCTTATAGTCCGAAAAATACGGTAGATTATACTCACCTGGCGGGGGGTCCAATCCGACGGGCGTCGCGGTTCGGTCCGAGGCCTCCCATCTTCATAGGATGACGTCCTCTTCTTGTCTTCACTCTGCAGGTGTACTTTGTCTGCCCTGTTGAGGGCCTCTCTGACCTTTCCCGGACCCTGCGCACTGCAGTACTTTGCTCTGCCCTCAACAGGGCAGACAAAGTACACCTGCGCCGGAGCCACAGCATGAAGACAGGAAGAGGACGTCATCGTTAGAAGATGGGAGGTCCCGGACCGGACCGCGACACCCATCAGACCGGACCGCATCAGGACCGCCCCTGGGTGAGTATAATCTTACCTCTTTTTCTCATCTTTCAGGATACATCAGGGGCTTATCTACAGAATGCTGTAGATAAGCCCCTGATGCCGGTGGGCTTAGCTCACCTTCGATTTTGGGGGTGACAGGTTCCCTTTAAAAGAGCAAAGTAGTGCTGACTTCAGTATTAAACAAAAACCTAAAAGTTTCTTCACTTTGAAATTCACAGAACCACTTTAAAACATAGCCAATCTGTAATCCTAACTAGAGATGAGTGAATATTTCAATGTTTGACTCGGATAACCATCGCTGAATTTCCAATATTCATCAATTTATTCATTGAATATTCACCAAATATAGATGAACATCATTGAAGCCAGTGGGAGACAAAAGCAAATGCATACACAACACCTTCAAACATTCCCAAAAGCTGCCAAAACACATAAAATTAGGGGAAGACACCAGGAAAGTAGCCTCCATTCATGCACAGAATACATGTTAGAATCAGCAATCAGCCATGCATGAGGTATCAGAGTCTGGGCCAGCATTTACAGCTTTGAATTGAACTTCAAATTAAGACAAGGTGCGTGAGGCATCAGTGTAGGTTTGAGGTGCTGATAGACCTGATACCACATGCAACAGCTAAACCTGCTTTTATGCTCAGCCACACTCAGGTGGCACAAACATCAGTTTCGTAGACTACTATTGTCAGAAAAATGGAATGATAGTAACACAGGCAGCTGACTCAAAGACAATGTAGGCCTGCCAGTATTGGAGGCCTACTGCTACAAGCATCACACATGAAGGAGACCAAACCAAGAATCATTGAAACATAGAATCATAGAATGTTAGAGTTGGAAGGGACCTCCTGGGTCATCTGGTCCAACCCCCTGCTCAAAACAGGATTCACTAAATCATCCCAGACAGATGTCTGTCCAGCCTCTGTTTGAAGACTTCCATGGAAGGAGAACTCACCACCTCTCGTGGTAGCCTGTTCCACTCATTGATCACCTTAACTGTCAAAAAGGTTTTTCTAATATCTAATCTGTCTCCTCCCATTCATCTCATTGCTTCTAGTCTTTCCTTGTGCAAATGAGAATAAAGATGATCCTTCTACAATGTGACAGCCTTTGAGATATTTGTAGACAGCTATTAAGTCTCCCCCCGACATGGTTTGCAGACCGGTCACCATTCTGGTCGCTCTTCCCTGAACTTGCTCCAGTTTGTTGATGTCTTTTTTTTTAATGTGGTGCCCAAAACTGGACACAGTATTCCAGATGAGGTCTGACCAAAGAGGAGTAGAGGGCAATAATGACTACACGTGATGTAGACTGTATGCTTCTGTTCCCAGAATTGTATTTGCCTTTTTTGCTGCTGCATCACACTGTTGATTCATGTTCAGTTTATGATGTATTACTATACCCAAGTCTTTTTCACGTGTGCTGTTGCTTAGCCCTAATCCTCCCATTCTGTATATGCTTTTTTTCATTTTTACTGCCCAGATGTAGTACTTTGCATTTTTCCCTGTTAAAAACCATTGTTAGTTGCTGCCCACTGCTCCAGTTTTTTTTATATCTTTTTTAATCCTCTCTCTTTCTTCTCTAGTATTAGCTATCCCTCCTAGCTTTGTTTCATCAGCAAATTTAATCAGTTAACCCTCAATTCCTTCATATTATCATTGATAAAGATGTTGAACAATACAAGGCCCAGGACAGAGCCCTGTGGTACCCCACTTGAGACATTCTTCCAACTGGATGTGCAGCCATTTACGACCACTCTTTGGGTCCGATCACTAAGCCAATTATGAATCCACCTAATAGTTGCCTTGTCCATTCCATAAGTCATTTTTTCAATAAGGATGGTGTGAGATACTTTGTCAAATGCTTTGCTGAAGTCAAGATATACTATATCTACAGCATTTTCCTGATCCACCCAGTCAGTGATTCTGTCATAGAAGGAAATTAAGTTAGTCTGACATGACTTATTAGTTTCAAACCCATGCTGACTCTGTTTAATCACTTCATTCTTATCCAGGTACTTACATACATGTTGTTTAATAATTTGTTTAAAGATCTTTCCTCATATAGATGTCAGTCTCACCGGCCTATAGTTCCCTGGGTCCACCTTCTTCCCCTTTTTGAAGATAGGAACAACATTTGCTCTTATCCAGTCTTCTGGGACTTCTAATGTTCTCCATGAATTTGCATAGATAATGACTAGTGGTTCCTAAATGTCTTCTGCTATCTCCTTCAGTACTCTGGGGTGTAATTTAACTGGACCTGGAGACTTGAATTAATTTATGTTAGCTAAGTGTTTCCGTCACTATCTTTCTGTTTATAGATATCCTGTATTTTTCTATTCCCTTAATAGGACAGTGAAAATCGGTTGAAGTTACATTTCCTTTCTGAGAGAAAACAGATGCAAAATAGGAATTTAAAAGTTCGGCCTTCTCAACAACCTTTCTTACCATTTCATAATTTCCATCCTGTAAAAATCCTATAGCATCTTTGACTTTTCTTTTACTTTTGACATATCCCCAAAATCCTTTTTAATTGCTTTTGACGTCTCTTGCAAGCCTTAATTCATTGTCAGCTTTAGATCTGATTTGTGCCCTGCAGGTTCTGCAGATTGCATTATATTCTTCTTTAGATATGTCTCCCTCTTTCCATTTGATAAACATTTATTTCTTCCTTTTTAGCACGTGTTTAAGTTCTGTGTTCATCCATCCTGGTTTCCTTAAATGCTTCCAATTCTTCCCTCTTTTTGGCATTGTTAACGATTGTGCTTTCAGAATCTCATTTTTCAAGATTTCCCATCCTTCTTGGACATTCTTGTTCTTAAGGATATTCAGCCATTGGATCCCTCTGATTCTCTTTCTGAGTCCATTATAATCTGCCTTTCTGAAATCTAACCTTGATGTCTGAGTCTTCACAGGTTTTCCTCCTCTAGTTATCCAAAATTCTAAAATAGCATGGTCACTATCTCCCAGGGTCCCAGCCACTCTTACCTCCTTAACCATTTCCTCCCTGTTTATAAGGATTAGATCCAAGGTAGCAGATCCCCTTGTTTTTCAGTCGCCCATGACAGCACTATCAGAGAGAGGGGATCCGCCCTTCAGGGACAGGAAACCTATAGGATAAAAGGGCGGTACCTCTCCCCTGCATCAGTTTGGTTTCCTGTCCCTGATGGGGAATCTTCTAGGAGTCGGTACCTGAGAAGAACCCGGAGCCGGCCAGTCGGGTTATGGCAGCGGGGAGGACCCTGTCCCGGCTGGTGCGGTGTCTGATGCCGCCTCTACTGGGACAGACGGGTCTGCAGAGTGCGTGGGGGGAAGCGCAGCCATCACTCCGGATAGGAGGTAGGGGCTTCAGGGACCCGGATGCCATGAAAACAGTGCAGAATGGGCACTTCCGGTTTTCGGGGCAGCACGTGCCCATGGTGTGCTTAAGGTACACCAAGATTGCTGCCGCCCCGGATATACTGCCTTTCCATTTCCGGGTCCTGGGCAGTGCGCGCATACGCAGAAGAAAAAAAAATGGAGATCAGCGCTTTCCCGGTGATGCAGCCTTGGAGGAGGGGGCTGGTATTGGTGCCATGTTTAAAATGAGATGGGAGGCGCAATTCATTGCTGCATGCTGTCCAAAGCCATTGAGGACAGCGATCAGCATCTCCAGCTGCCGCAGCCACTACAGCCGCAGCAGCAGCGCCACCACCAGCGTAAGCCAGGGAAAAGCCAGAGAGAAAAAACTTGTCGGTATCATCCCTTAAAAGGAAATATCCCTTCGAGGAAGAGGCTTCTACTTCATGGGATAAGGCCCCTAAACTTGATGTAGCAGTAGCCAAGGCCTCAAAAAAATTTGCTTTGCCCTTTGAGGAAATAGAAACTCTGAAGGATCCTCTTGACAAAAGAGCGAAAACCTTCCTTAAAGGAGCATGGGAATCGGAAGGCGGATGCTTAAGGCCAGCAATAGCAGCCGCATGCACTTCCAGATCCCTAATGATATGGATTGATAATTTGGAAAAATGACTAAGGGATGGCATATCAAGAAATAAAGTAATAGAATCTATTCCCATGATTAGAGGGGTGGCAGCCTTTCTAGCAGACTCATCAGCTGACTCCGTTAAACTCACTTCTAAATCAGCAGCCCTATCAAATGCAGCCCGGAGGACTTTATGGTTAAAAAGCTGGCCAGGCGACCTACAAACCAAACAGAAACTTTGCTCAATCCCATGTGAAGGAAAATTTTTGTTTGGGGAAACCCTGAATGATATTTTACAAAAAGCAGGAGACAAGAAAAAAGGGTTCCCCATCCTGTCCACATCATTTGCTAAACGGCCCTTTCGGAATAGAATTTTTTTCTGGAGACGGCCACCAAGAGAGCAGAACAGATGGGATGATGGTAAAAGGAGAGATAGGGGCTTCCTTTTCAGTAATTCCCAAAGAGATAAAAAGACAACTAAGTGACACCTCTCCCAGGGTGGGAGGGAGGTTATCTCAATTCCTCCCGGCCTGGGAAAAAATCTCAACCAGTGTCTGGATATTGAAGTTGATAAAATCGGGACTTCAAATAGACTTTACTTCCCTCCCTCCCCAAAATTATGTGGTCACCCCTCTAAAATCCTCACCTCAACAACAGGCGTTAGAACAGGAGATTATGAAGCTCATAAACAAAGCCGTCATCCAGGAAGTACCCACAGGGGAAAAAGGAACAGGTTTTTATCCCCTGTTGTTCCTAGTTCCAAAACCGGACGGATCCTTCAGCATGATAATAAACTTGAGGAAGCTGAACAGCTATGTAAAGAACCAAAGGTTCAAAATGGAGTCAATAAAATCATCAATAAAAAACCTGTTTCCGGACTGTTTCATGATAGTGCTGGATCTCAGCGACATGTATTATCACGTCCCCATCCACAAGAACTCCCTGAAATATCTCAGACTAGCAGTAGTCATGGGAGGGGAAGTAAGGGAATATCAGTACAAAGCCCTTTCCTTTGGCATATCAGTGGCACCCCGCATATTTACCAAATTGATTGTGGAAATGATGGCCCACCTGAGAGAAAAAGACATTTTGATAATTCCATACTTGTACGACTTTCTGATTGTAAGCAATTCAGCCCAACACTGCCGTTAACAATACGACAGAGTGATAGAAACTCTAACAGCGTTAGGGTGGCTTATAAATCTTCAGAAATCAAAACTAGAACCGACCAGAGTTCAAGAGTTTTTGGGCCTAACCTTGGACTCAATAACACAGGAATGTCGCCTTCCAGACCAGAAAAAACAAAAAATATTAAATCTTGTCTCAAAAGCTCGCTCAAACCCTCGTATGACCCTAAGAAGGGCAATGTCATTTGCTGGGGTCCCTTTCTGCCTGCCGCCCAGCAGTCCAGTGGGCACAACTCCACACGAGAAACCTCCAGTGGGACATTCTGAGAAATCAGAATACACTAAGGGGATGTCTAGAAGACCACATCACTCTAAATTCAACCACTATTCATTCCCTAGTTTGGTGGTTGGAGCCCAACAACCTGTCAAAAGGGGTCCCTTGGGTAATAGAGGTATCTCGAATAGTTACTACAGATGCCAGTCCCACAGGGTGGGGAGCTCACCTGGGCAACAGTTTCACTCAGAGAATCTGGAGGGGTCAGGAATACAAAGCTTCCTCAAACCAAAAAGAACTCTGGGCGGTGGGCCGTGCTCTATTATCCTTCCTTCACAACCTACAGGGGCATCATGTCCGGGTGTTTTCAGACACTCAGGTAGCAGTAGCCTACCTTAATCACCAGGGGGGGCAGATCTCACACCCTTATGAAGGCCACTTTCGAAATATTCAGTTTAGCGGAGAACAGCTTCCTATCCCTTTCTGCACTACACATAAGAGGAGTAGAAAATGTAAAAAACAGAAAAGTAAAAGAATTTTGTTCTCTAGACCCCAGGGGGCCCTCAGGCACTGGATGCATTCACGATTCCCTGGACTCAGGGTCTCGCATATGCTTTTCCCCCTCCTATCCTTATTCCGGCAGTTCTGTGGAAAATCAGACAGGACAGGGCGAGACTCATTCTAATAGCCCCCTTCTGGCCCAAAAGGACCTGGTTTTCCTGGCTGAGGATGCTAACGGTCACCGATCCCTGGGTTCTTCCGGATCTTCCGGACCTCCTATCACAGGGACCAGTGCTCCACCCTCAGTCAGAGAATCTCCACTTGACAGCTTGGAACTTGAGAGGTCACTACTAAAAGGAAGGGGCTTTTCAGATAAATTAGTTTCCACACTATTAAAAAGTAGGAAAACAGTAACCACCAAATTATACGGCAAAACTTGGAAAAAGTTTCTGTCCACCTCTGGGGTGAAATTACAAGATGGGGTCCAAATTCCTAAGGTGTTAGAATTTCTACAAAAAGGTTTAGACCTGGGCCTCTCAGTAAGCACCTGTCAGGACTCTTAACATTTTTTATTACCTTTTGTGCATTACTGCCCTTTTCCAAGATGGCGTCTTTGGTCTCATGTGCACTGTGTCTTCCTGCTATAACACTCCACCCCAGCCTTCAGTCTGTGCTAGAGTATTCTGCCTTGCATCCAGCTCCTGACTCTGATGACTCCCTGGCTATATACCTGCTCCTGTGAACCTGTGTGGTGATCCTGCTACTCTGCTCTGAGTTCCTGCTGCATATACCAGTTTCCAGTAATCCTCCTTCATCTGCTGCTAGTGTTTACTTCCATCTGCATTTGCTGGACATGTAAGCTGTTGCTGCTCTGCAAAAACCTGAGACTATTACCCAGGCCTCCCTGGTTGAGCTAAGATATTATTTGAACTGCCTTATAAGCATATCTATCTGTGTTTGGACTAAAACAAGGACTTATTCGTGTCAAGTATCCTCAAGAATAATTGTGCTTCATAGACTTTCTGCGTGATTGCATTTTCCTCTGAAGTTTCATATAGACTGCTAAGCTGCGTTTAATATTTACTCCAAGTGTTGTGGACTTGAGTTTCTCTCTGCACCTGTTTGAATCACCGTGTGATAATATAGACTTTACCACTTATAAAACTGTGTCCTGAAGTTGTCTTACTCCATGCAAAGAGTCTTCTGAGTTTTCCCCTATAATTATTACAGCACCCTGAAAGTGCAAATAATGGCCTTGGGGGCATTATACAGTGAAAACATAGCTGCTAATCCATGGGTAACATGGTTTATCAAAGCTGCTATAAGATCGAAACCCATAAACATAAAAAGACTACCAACTTGAGACTTAAACCTAGTCTTGTCAGCTCTAACAGAACCCCCATTTGAGCCTATAGATTCAATATCCCTTAAAACTTTATCACTTAAAATGGCCCTTCTAACAGCCTTAACATCTGCCCATAGAATAAGTGATCTCCAGGCCCTATCTGCAAGGCCTCCCTTTACACAAATCCTGGATGGTAGGGTTATCCTTAGAACAGACCCTGCCTATCTACCCAAGGTTGCGTCCAAATTTCACAGGTCCCAGGAGATAATCCTTCCTTCCTTCTGCCCAGACCCTAAAAATAAAAAAGAGGAAAAATTCCACACATTAGATGAGAAAAGGTGTCTAGCTCAATTCTTAGAATCTACCCAGGGGCATAGGAAGGAAGGGTCTCTCTTTGTCTGTTTCCAGGGACCCAGGAAAGGACTCAAAGCCTCCAAGGGCACTATAGCATGCTGGATAACAGATGTTATAGCCTTGGTGTACTCTGTTATGGACCTGGTGGTTACCAGCACCCGGAATGACCTGATGAGTAAACTAGTAATCAGAACAAGCTCTGGGAAAGTGGGAACTCTGCTGACCGCAAACTCTACTCCTATCACACACACACTAGAAATAGCCGTGGAGCATACCTAACTCTCCCTAGACGCCTCTTCACAGCCTAAGAGCTAACTACCCCTAAAGATAGAAATAGAAGCCTAACCTTGCCTCAGAGAAACTCCCCAAAGGTAAAGGCAGCCCCCACATATATTGACTGTGAGTTAAGAGGAAAGTCACAAACACAGGAATGAAACAGGTTTTAGCAGAGGAGGCCAGACTTCACTAAATAGTCAGAGGATAGGAAAGGGAACTATGCGGTCAGCACAAAAGACTACAAAAAACCACGCAGAGTAAGCAAAAAGACTCCCCACACCGACTCACGGTGTGGAGGTGCCACTCTGCATGCCAGAGCTTCCAGCTAGCAAGGGAATATCATGATAGCAAGCTGGACTAGAAATTGGCAGTACTAAGAAATATATTCAGGAAGCAGTAACAACAAATGAACTAGCAAAGACTTAGCTTCTGCTGGAGTAGACAGGTCCTCAGAGAAGTCCAAGAGAGATCTGAACCAATACTGAAACATTGACAGCTGGCATGAAGTAACGATCTGAGTGGAGTTAAATAGGGAAGCCAACATAGCAATAAACGAGAGCAGCTGACAAAGCCAACCTCAGTGACCAGCAGTTCCGTTCAAAGCCACCAAGGGAGTCCAAGAGCAGAACTAACCCAAGTACCATTCATGACCACAGGAGGGAGTCCGAGAACGGAATTCACAACAGTACTCATCCACAGGAAATACAGTTCCCGAGGGGCTGAAAGCGCACTCTATAAGAGCTATGGCGACCTCCTGGGCCGAAAGGTCGGAGGTATCAATAGACCAAATCTGTAAGGTGGCCACCTGGTCATCACCTTCAACCTTTTTTAGACACTACCGTTTAGACCTAGCCTCTTCATCTGACTTAACCTTCGGAAGAAGGGTTCTGCAGGCTGTGGTCCCTCTCTAAGCAATAATCTCTGCTCTTCTCTCTGATAGTGCTGTCATGGGTGACTGAGAAAAGCATAGTTACTTACCGATAACGGTATTTCTCAGAGCCCATGACAGCACCTGCTTATTCCCCCACTCATCACGTGTGCGGTGAGCACTTTTATTTAAACGAAGTGTGTTTTTCTAATATAGACATGGTGTATACCTGATAAGTAATATGTTAAAAGTGTATATTTTTCTTGTTGTCACTAACCTGGAGGACCTCCGATGCTCTGTAAACCAAACTGATGCAAGGGAGAGGTACCGCCCTTTTATCCTATAGGTTTCCTGTCCCTGAAGGGCGGATCCCCTCTCTCTGGTAGTGTTGTCATGGGCTCTGAGAAATACCGTTATCGGTAAGTAACTATACTTTTTCTCCCCTACCTTTTGAAAGATAAATTTGTCAGCAAGAGAAAATAAGAATTTGCTTGACCTGGGGGGCGTGGCGATGTAGTGGAGGAAGAAGGACGTGCTGGGCTGGAGCTCCGATCATCCTGATCAATAACCTGCCATTATCTTACCCAGGAAGCTCCATCTGGGTATCGCTGCGTTCCCCTGAGCACCTGGAGGCGTCCGGCTCCTGAGGAGGTCCGTACCGTGGCTCCGGTCGGATATAATCCCGGGATACCCAGGTGGAGGGCAGCGTCTGCAGGAGGCGGCAGCAATTTTCTTGCCGAGCACCTGAGGAGTGGAGGACACGGAGCATGGGCATTTGGCTCAGGACGAGCAGGCTGAACACTTGGAGGTATGAGAGGAGGATTGCACGGTGTGAGCCCTGAGAGACCCGCACTCCCCTCATTAATCACATAAAGCGCTGGCCAGCTCCCAGCGTTTGCACTAGTACATGTGCCTCTCCCATCTGCTCCCACTGCCCGGGCCAGGGCTGGACTAGCTGGTGATCCAGCTTTTTACTCGCCACGCTGGAATTACATTGATCTTTTATTACGCTGCCTAAAGAAGAGGAATCTGCACTGGGTATAGATATGTAAGGAGCTGTGTATGCCATATCACATGCTGAACTCTTTGGCTCTCAGCCTTGCATCCCGAGCCCTCCCCTACCCTGAGGCCATAATTGTAACTGTTTCAACAACTTATTGACTCTGCAGGGCACTGTTTTGCAAAGAGCTTGCAAGCTTTATGGTGGCTTTGAGTGCAGTTGTTTATACTGCTAGCACGACAGGCTTATACTGTCTATATTCTACTAAAGTGTCACCTATTGCAATCTCAAGACTTTAACTATGAACCGTTCAAGAAATTCAAGTGCATCTGAGAAGCTGAAAAAATATGTGCCACCTGACCCCTCTGATAGCCTGCAACCGCATAAAGAGAGCTCATCTGGGGTCAAATCTACAGGCCAATGGAAAACCCACACTTCTGATAGTGAGGAGGGAGCAGAGAAAGTCGATTTAACTTTAAAACAGGCATCTGAACAGCTAATGCAAGCTATATCCTTAACTAGGACATCCCTGTCTGGGAAAATAGAGGAGGAACACTCCAAGGGGGGACGCCTCCGACAAGATATGCAAACCATGAGTGGCTGGATTACAGAAGTTGAATCACGGATATCTCGCCTGGAAGACAATTCCATACCTATGGAGACTAAACTGTCCAAAGTATCTGGCTCTGTAAATACTTGGAAGCAGAAGGCGGATGATCTCGAAAACAGACTACATCAAAACAATGTCCGCATTATTGAGCAATTTTTGGAGAATTGACTCAAAGATACTCTAGGGGAAGAATTCTCAACTTTTTCTGTGGAGAGGGCCCACAGGGTTCCTACAAGGCCTCTTCCTCCGGGCGCCCCACCGAGACCCTTTTTGGCTCGTATTCTCAACTGCAGGGACAGGGATGCTATACTTTGAAAGGCAAGGCAAAAGAGCCCCATCAAATTTAGCAATGCCACTATTTCAATTTTTCCTGATTTTTCAATGGAACTTCAAAAGCAATGGGTTCAGTTCATGGAGATAAAGAAGCAACTCAGAGAAAAGAACATACTCTATTCAATGATTTACCTGGACCAACTTCGAGTTGTTTATGAGGGCTCCACTTCTTTTTTTGCATCCCCAGCGAGGCTGAGGAATGGATGCGCTCCTATGTGGGGGTGGGTGGTGGACGAGGGGATGAAATCCTGAATTGTTTGCCATCTCTATATTTGGGTACATTGGAAAAGGAACTTCCTCATCGTGGGGTTTTTTATTCCCCTCTTTTTTTTCTTCCCTTTAATTTTTGGTAAATGGAGTTCTTTCCGTTAACGTCCAAGATAACACCTATACCGGACTCTGTGTTCAGAGATGGTACCCTCTTTATTGGACTGCAATAGGAGCATGGAACTTTGCTCCCTTTTGAAGCACTTTTTGCTTTTTCTTGTTCAAAGTTTGTTATTGTTGGGTTTTTTCTTTAGAAATTGCTGCCATGATTTTCACCATTATTTGTAAGAAATGTGATCAGTGTGATGATGCATACTGTTTGGATGAAGGGGCATGGCATCTGATATTACATGTATGACTTGCAATGTGAGAGGCCTTGGAACACCTAGAAAGAGGGTTAAAGTATTTTCTCAGATACGTTGCTTTCACCCCCATGTTATAGCTCTGGTTGAGACACATCTGACCAGGGACTCAGCTCGCTATGTGCAAAAGCCCTGGGTGCAGTGGTCTGTACATGCAATCCATACCAGTTACTCTAGAGGGGTTTCTTTGTTAATTCACAAAGATGTTAGGTGGGAGGTTTGAGAGGTTCGGAGGGATCCAGAGGGACGTTTCATATTTGTGCATGCGACGGTGAACTTGAAAGACTATGTTATAATGTGTATATATAATCCCCCCCAGCTAATATGTCAGTCATTAAAAAGGCGGTGAGCTTTGGTTTAAATTATCCAGATGCACATATTATGTGCATGGGAGATTTCAATTTGGTTATGGACGATTGCTTGGATAGGCTCAGATTGGACAACTTGGCCTCCGTAGTGACTTCTTCTCCATCTCGGTTTTCACTACTTATGGAAGGAACTGGTTGGTCAGATTTATGGAGAACGCACCATCCAGATGTTAGAGAATTTACCTGTCATTCATCCGTTAGACGCACTCTGTCCCGGTTAGAATACATATTTGGATCCAGTAATTTGGCAATATTTGTGGGGGAGGTGAAATATGGGAGTAGAGGTATGTCAGATCATAGCCCGGTAATTCTTCAACTTAGATTTAGCCATAAGAGTAGCAATGTAGTCTGGAAATTAAACCCATTTTGGCTGAAACTGATAGGGCCCAATGACAGAACTACAGACCAGCTAGGCTGTGTTGTCTCATCCCATCCAGACCCACACAATATTAATATTTTTTGGGATGCTCTTAAAGCATACCTGAGGGGTTGTCCATCCTCTACAATCTCATATATTAAACGTAAGACCTCACAGGAGGATGACGATATGGAGAGGTGTCTGAGAGACTCAGATGCTGCCTACTTAGCTAATCAAACAAGTGCAGACAGAGCTGAATGGTTACTTTCTTATAGACTACATGGCCAGTATACTGACACAATTAATCTAAGAGCAAGCTGTTTTTTTTTCGACATGCGTATTTTGAACTAGGAAACCAGTCTAGTAAACTTCTGGCATATATGGTGCGCCAACACAACGCATCTAACACTATACTTAAAATCTGGGAACCAGATGGTTCAATAGTTACTTTGACAGATGGCATACTTCAATGTTTTCATAACTATTATAAAGAATTATATAGCTCCAGGGGGGACTTTGATACTTTGGACTGTCTAAATTATTTATCAGACATAGAATTCCCTATTCTGAGTCCTACATAACAAGCTTTCTTACATGCAGATTTTACTCTTGAAGAGATAAATGTGGCCATAGCAGACTTGGCTTCTGGAAAAGCACCCAGTCCAGATATATTTCCCATAGAATTGTATAAGAAATACCGAGACAATTTAGTGCCAATCCTTTTGAAAGTATTTCAGGGGATTTGGAAGGGGGGTTCCTTACCAGACTCCTATTAAGAAGCAACTATTACAGTTTTAAAAAAAGATGGGAAGGACCCTCTGGAGTCCTCTGGCATCAATTTTATGAAAGTAGAAATAGTATAATACGGATCGACACATATTCCACTACAGCCAACCTAGCAGATGGACACCAAACCAAGAGTGTACACATATCCAAAAATTAGTGGCAGACACCAATAAAGTGGCATCAATTTTACAAGAGTAGAAATAGTATAAAGGGGAGTGACATCTCTTCCACTACAACCAACCCATGAGATGTACACCCAACCAGGAGTGTTCACATTTCCAAAAATTAGCGGCAGACACCAACAAAGTGACATCAATTTCACGAGAGTAGAAAGAGTATAATAGGGACCGATGCATCTTTCACTACAGCCAGCAGATGGACACCCAACCAGAACTGTACACATTTCCAAAGATTAGTGGCAGACACCACAAAAGTGGCATCAATTTTACCACAGTATAGATAGTATATTAGGGACCGACAGGTCTTCCACTACACCCAATCCATCAGATGGACACTCAGCCAGGAGTGTTCACATTTCCAAAAATTACTGGCATACACCACAAAAGTGGCATCAAATTCACCACAGTAGAAATAGTGTAATAGGACCTATAGGTCTTCCCAGAGGTGTATCTAGCATTTCTGGCGCCCGGGGCAAGGATTCATTTTGGCGCCCCCCCAAGGACATATGCCCCCCGTCAGCCCCATCATTGCCCTCCCCTCCCCCCACACACACACACCATTCACTTCTCTGCACATTCCCCTGTAGCGCGATACACACACACACAGACCCAATACTGAGCCACACACACACACACACACACACACACACATACACACACATACACATACACACACACATTCACACACACATACACACATTCACACACACACACACATACACACACACACTCACACACATACACACACTCACATACACACATACACACACACATTCACACACACATACACACATTCTCACATACACACACACATACACACACACTCACATACACACACACACATACACATACACACACATTCACACACACATACACACATTCACACACACACATACACACACATACACACACACACTCACACACATACACACATTCACACACACACTCACATACACACACATTCACATATGCACACATACACATATACACACACACATACACACATTCACACACACACACACACATACACACATTCACACACACTCACATACACACACATTCACACACACCTCTCACCTCTCCTCACGCTCTGCCGCAGCAGCTCCATCGCCTTCCTCTCACACAGCCGGCCGCTGAATGATGACATCATCCAGCAGCGCGTCTGTGTGGGAGGAAGCAAGAGGAAGACAGATCGCTGGGCAGCGGAGCTGCATGGATTTCTCCCTGCCC
The DNA here is from genome assembly GCF_051348905.1 of Ranitomeya variabilis. Lineage (NCBI taxonomy): Eukaryota > Metazoa > Chordata > Amphibia > Anura > Dendrobatidae > Ranitomeya > Ranitomeya variabilis. The sequence continues at coordinate 571,426,092 of NC_135234.1, read as the reverse complement.
ACCGCAGCCACTCTGCAGGGGCTCCCCTCCACCTCTGCACACATTGGGAGCCGGCACTCTGCAGCTTCTCTGTGCTGGCTGTCAGCTTGACAGTCGGCACAGAGAACAGCTGACTCCCAGACCGGGGGTGGCAGAATGCAGCCGCCGGGGGAGACACTGCGGACCGCCGAATTAGGCGGCCTGACTGCGCCCCCCTGCCGGCTGCGCCTGGGGCACATGCCCTGGCTGCCCCCCCCTAGATATGCCACTGGGTCTTCCATTACACTCAGTCCAGCAAATGGACATCCAATCTGGAGTTTTCATATTTTAAAAAATGAGGGCCTGACACCACTGAAGTGGAATAACTGTCAAGAGATTAGAAATAGTATAATTGGGACGGGGACGTCTTCCACTACAGCCAACCTAGCAGAAGGAGACCAACCATAACTGGTCCTATTTCCACAAATTTGTGCTAACATCTGCAGCAGCAGCAACAACAGGAGGCACAGAAGTCACACTAAAGATTACACAATGCCATTACACAAGATCAATGCAGCACACTAAAACCTTCAACATCGCCTAGTCTGTACAGTCTGCTATTGGGGTGCAAAAGTCCTTGGAGATTCATAACTTGTTCATCTTGATGAAAGTTAGGCTGTCTACACTTTTAAGGAACAGCCAGCTGCGCTTATCCTGCTAGGCATGATAAGCCTCCAAGGTGTGAGAGGTAAACTCAGGCCACTGATCCAGTTTTGAAGACAAAAATGTGAACGGGTCCAAACCCTCCCTGATAGAATTGATATTCAGTTCTAGATACTCCTGCAACATCCTCTCCATTTGTTCACAACATGTCAGACTTCCACTTTGTTGAGCTAGTGCATGCGCTGGTGTAAAAAATGTGTCAAAGGACTCACAGAAATTGCTTTTGCCACTTACACTACTGCTGCTGCAGCTAATGTTTTGGTGTTGACGAACTGACGTTTCAGAGGTTGAAAATCTTGAGCTGCAATTCACACTGTGTGTCTAGACCACTGCTGTCTTGGGGAAAACCTCTCTTAATGTAGTGTAAAAGAGTGTTTGATACTCCAGCATTCGTGGGTCGCATTCCAGGGTGGGAAACATCTGGCAAAATTTTGTCTTATAGCGTGGATCTTACAGAGTGGCAACCCAGTAGTCAGTACTATTTTGAATCATAACTATACGGGAATCATGTTGCAGATAGTGCAGCAAGAAGTTATTCATATGTCGGGCTCTTCCATGCCGTCCAAACCCATGCTCCGTTGGAGGCTGTGTAACACTGATGCTTGTTTCATCTGTCCCCTCCCGCCAACCATGAACGACAGAGAGGGGATGATTATCCTTTTCATCTCCTGACATGTTGCTCACTCATCACCTCTTCCTCTTCCATTTGTTCCTCGGATCTTGCACCTTCACTAACAGTTTGTCTATTTTCACTAGCCCCCCTCGATCACAGTAATACACCCTCACTCGGCATCCTACTGTGTGACAACAGTCTGGAACTTTGAGATAATGGTACCACCACCTCTTCCTGCAGGCTATTCAAAGTCTGCGCTAGCATGTAGATGACCAGAATAGTGATGCTGATGCATTGGCCCAGGCTATACTACATGACATACTGCATCAGGGCTCATTGCTGCTGCCACAGTCACTGCGACATGTGCATAGTGGAATTCCACTGAGTTGGCACATCACATATCAACCTGTTAACTGGCATGGACAAAGAAGTTTGTAAATGACCTGAGTTGTGTGAACGGCGGAAGTGAGCATACAGCTTCCATGCTTTCTGGAGCAGCTCACCCAGGCCAGGATATTGGTGGAGAAAACGCTGTACCACCAGGTTGAGGATGTGAGCCATGCAAGGCACGTGTGTGAGCTTGCCTCGGCATAGGGCCGCCACCAGGTTCGCACCATTATCAGACACGGTCTTCCCTGGATGCAGGTCCAGCAGAGGACTGCCATTGCTCAAACTCGTCTTGGAGATCTGTCTGCAACATTTCAGCTTTATGACTGCGGTCTCCAAGGCAGATCAGTTTTAACGCTTCCTGATTGCGGTGAGCCCTGGATGTGCAGGACAGAGCTGGAGGGGATTCACACTTCACTGTTGGAATGCGTGTCTCATCAAGGCAGAGGTTAAGGGCTCAGATGGAGGCCTTAGAGGAATTAGAGAAAGCAGAAGCAGTGGAGAAAGTGTAAATATAGAGATTTGTCCTGGAAGCCTTTGGGTTTCCAAGGCTTGTGGAGCAGCACCTTCCCCGCCTGCCCCCACAGTCACCAGTCACCTAGTGCCCAGTCAGCGAGATGTAATGCCCTTGGCCATGCTTACTCGTCTAAGTGTCTGTGGTGAAATGCACCCTGGCAGACATAGATTTAGTCAAGGAATGGGAGATGCTGTCTGCGACATTCTGGTGTAGTACAAGCACAGCTTTCTTAGAAAAGTGATGGTGATTGGGCAACTGGTACTGGTTGACTGCGATGGCCATCAGCTTTCAGAAACTGTATCTACTAGGTGGAAAGGCAGCATTTCCGTGGACAACAGGTTGGAGATGGTGGAGTTCAAGCACCTTAGCTTTTTTATGTGTAGGAGGAAACAATCTTTTATGTGACCACAACTGCAGTACTGTTGACTGGCTGCAGTGCTGAGAGAGGGTGGAGTACAGTGAACCGGACAAACTGCTGGACTGTGAGGGAGGTGCAGGCGGAGATGTTATGGTAGATTGAGAAAGTTGTATTGTGCTCTTTCTCTAAGATGGGTCCAAAACAGCAAGCATGTCCACTTCCATTACAGCTGACAGGCTGTCACTCAGCCTGAATGGAGCAGGTAAAGAAACCGAGGTTCTGCAGTTGAAGACCTGCGTCACAATACTTGTCACAGTAAAAGAGGAGGAGGAAGAAGCAGCAGATGCGATTGATGGGGGTGGCTGATGGTAGTTGAGGTCTGCCGGTCCACATTTTAGCTCAGTGGGATTCCCAGAGTAACACATGTTGATTGTGCATGTGAAGGTTCATACACGTAGTAGTTAAATTATTGCACTTTTTTCCTATACTCAGCTTTTTTTTGCAAAGTTGATGGATTATGTGAGTTGACGCAACCTTCACGGGGGGGAAGGGGGGGGGCGGTTAAAAAATGCCCAGGCTAGGCAACCCTTGCACCTCTGCTAGCTTCAGAAATGTGAACAACTAGATGCTACAAACAAGGCACGTGGTGGAAGAAGGCATGTGGCCGAAATGCGCTTTGGGGTGAGTGGCATCGTGGCCCCTCAGGTAATCTAATTTTCTACTACTGTTATGGGTCATGCTCTATTGTTACTTGTATGTCATTCTTTGGCACCTTTTCATGAGGCTTTATGGTGCTCCTTGCATCTTTTACATTTGGTGTATATATACGTATATCTGTTGTGAATTAGACTTTTTTGGCTCCCTCTTGTGGTCACTAGTGATATTACTCTGGGATTGTCTTTCCTCAGTTTGGCACCACCTGGGTCGTTAGTCCAGGGGTGTTGCTATATGAACTTCCTGAATTCTCTGTCTGGTGCCTGGCATCGTTGTAATCAGTCCTTTCTGTTTGCTCCTGTCTGCTGGTCTTGGTTCTTGCAAAATTAAGCTAAGTCCTGCTTCCTTGGTTTTTTTTGGGGTTATTTGTATTGCTCTTATTTTTTGTCCAGCTTGTACTAAATGTGATTTCTGATTTTGCTGGAAGCTCTAGGGGGCTGGTATTCTCCCCCCGGGCCGTTAGACGGTTCGGGGGTTCTTGAATATCCAGCGTGGATATTTTTGATAGGGTTTTTGCTGACCGTATAAGTCATCTTACTATATTCTGCTATTAGTCAGTGGGCCTCTCTTTGCTAAATACCTAGTTCATTCTTACGTTTGTCTTTTCTTCTTACCTCACCGTTATTATTTGTTGGGGGCTTGTATCCAACTTTTGGGGTCTTTTCTCTGGAGGCAAGAAAGGTCTATCTTTTCCCTTCTAGGGTTAGTTAGTTCTCCGGCTGGCGCGAGACGTCTAGAACCAACGTAGGCACGTTCCCCGGCTGCTGCTATTTGTGGTGCTAGGATTAGATATACGGTCAGCCCAGTTACCACTGCCCTATGAGCTGGTTTTTTGTGTTTGCAGACTTGGTATTTATTTCTGAGACCCTCTGCCATTGGGGTCATAACAGTATGCCAGGCCAAAGTTGAATGTTTAATGCATTGCAGAAGTGGGATAATAAGAAAGGAAATTTTGAGTTTTTTTTTTCCCTCTCTTTCTTCCTCCCCTTTACGTCTGAGTGGCTTGAGCTTGCTGCAGACATGAATGTCCAGACCTTGATTACAAGTGTGGACCAGCTTGCTGCTCGTGTGCAGGGCATACAAGATTTTGTTACCAGTAGTCCAATGTCTGAACCTAAAATACCTATTCCTGAACTGTTCTCTGGAGACCGATTTAAGTTTAGGAATTTCAGGAATAATTGTAAATTGTTTCTATCTCTGAGACCCCGTTCGTCTGGAGACTCAGCTCAGCAAGTTAAAATTGTTATCTCTTTCTTACGGGGCGACCCTCAGGATTGGGCCTTCTCGCTAGCGCCAGGAGATCCGGCATTGGCAAATATTGATGCGTTTTTTTCTGGCGCTCGGATTGCTTTACGAGGAACCCAATCTTGAAATTCAGGCAGAAAAAGCCTTGCTGGCTATTTCTCAGGGCCAGGATGAAGCTGAAGTGTATTGCCAAAAATTTCGGAAATGGTCCGTGCTTACTCAGTGGAATGAGTGTGCTCTGGCCGCAAATTTCAGAAATGGCCTTTCTGAAGCCATTAAGAATGTGATGGTGGGTTTCTCCATTCCTACAAGTCTGAATGATTCCATGGCGCTGGCTATTGAAATTGACCGGCGTTTGCGGGAGCGCAAAGCCGCTAATCCTCTTCTGGTGTTGTCTGAACAAACACCTGATTTAATGCAATGTGGTAGAATTCAGACTAGAAATGAACGGAAAAATCATAGACGTCAGAATGGGTTGTGTTTTTACTGTGGTGATTCTACACATGTTATATCAGCATGCTCTAAACGCCTAACAAGGGTTGTTAGTCCTGTCGCCATTGGTAATTTGCAACCTAAATTTATTTTGTCTGTGACTTTAATTTGCTCATTGTCTTCCTACCCTGTTATGGCGTTTGTGGATTCAGGTGCTGCCCTGAGTCTTATGGATCTGTCATTTGCCAAGCGCTGTGGTTTTGTTCTTGAGCCGTTGGTAAATCCTATCCCTCTTAGAGGTATTGATGCTACGCCATTGGCGGAAAATAAACCGCAGTTTTGGACACAGGTAATCATGTGCATGACTCCTGAACATCGGGAGGTGATTTGTTTTCTTGTTCTGCATAAAATGCATGATTTGGTCGTTTTGGGTCTGCCATGGTTACAGACCCATAATCCAGTCTTGGATTGGAAGGCAATGTCTGTGTCAAGTTGGGGCTGTCAGGGAATTCATGGTGATTCCCCGCCAGTGTCTATTGCTTCCTCTATTCCTTCGGAAGTTCCTGAGTATTTGTCTGATTTTCAGGCTGTATTCAGCGAGTCCAGGTCCAGTGCTCTGCCTCCTCATAGGGACTGTGACTGCGCTATAGATTTGATTCCAGGTAGTAAATTTCCTAAGGGAAGACTATTTAATCTGTCTGTACCTGAGCATACCGCAATGCGTTTGTATATCAAGGAATCTCTGGAGAAGGGGCATATCCGTCCATCCTCTTCCCCTCTTGGTGCGGGATTCTTTTTTGTGGCCAAGAAGGATGGATCTTTGAGACCTTGTATTGACTATCGGCTTCTGAATAAAATCACTGTTAAATTTCAGTATCCTTTGCCTCTGTTGTCGGACTTGTTTGCCCGGATTAAAGGTGCCAAGTGGTTCACCAAGATAGATCTTCGTGGTGCGTACAACCTTGTGCGCATTAAGCAAGGAGATGAATGGAAAACTGCATTTAATACGCCCGAAGGTCATTTTGAGTACTTGGTGATGCCTTTTGGGCTCTCTAATGCTCCTTCAGTGTTTCAGTCCTTTATGCATGATATTTTCCGGAAGTATCTGGATAAATTTATGATTGTTTATCTGGATGATATTCTGGTTTTTTCTGATGATTGGGACTCGCATGTAGAGCAGGTCAGGATGGTGTTTCAGGTTTTGCGTGAGAATGCTTTATTTGTTAAGGGCTCAAAGTGTCTCTTTGGAGTACAGAAGGTTCCCTTTTTGGGTTTTATTTTTCCCCTTCTGCGGTGGAGATGGACCCAGTCAAGGTCCGAGCTATTCATGATTGAACTCAACCCACGTCAGTTAAGAGTCTTCAGAAGTTCTTGGGCTTTGCTAACTTCTACCGTCGTTTTATCGCTAATTTTTCTAGCGTTGTTAAACCTTTGACGGATATGACCAAGAAAGGTTCTGATGTTGCTAACTGGGCTCCTGCAGCCGTGGAGTCTTTCCAAGAGTTGAAGCGCCAGTTTACTTCAGCGCCTGTTTTGTGCCAGCCTGATGTCTCACTTCCCTTTCAGGTTGAAGTGGATGCTTCTGAGATTGGGGCAGGGGCCGTTTTGTCGCAGAGAGGCCCTGGTTGCTCTGTAATGAGACCATGTGCTTTTTTCTCTAGGAAGTTTTCGCCTGCTGAGCGGAATTATGATGTTGGCAATCGGGAGTTGCTGGCCATGAAGTGGGCATTTGAGGAGTGGCGTCATTGGCTCGAGGGTGTTAAGCATCGTGTGTTGGTCTTGACTGATCACAAAAATCTGATGTATCTCGAGTCTGCTAAACGCCTGAATCCTAGACAGGCCCGTTGGTCATTGTTTTTCTCCCGTTTTGACTTTGTGGTCTCGTATTTACCAGGTTCAAAGAATGTGAAGGCTGATGCTCTTTCAAGGAGCTTTGTGCCTGACTCTCCTGGAGTCGCAGAACCAGTTGGTATTCTTAAAGAGGGAGTAATCTTGTCAGCCATTTCTCCGGATTTGCGACGTGTGTTGCAGAGATTTCAGGCTGGTAGACCTGACTCTTGTCCACCTGACAGACTGTTTGTTCCTGATAAGTGGACCAGCAGAGTCATTTCCGAGGTTCATTCCTCGGTGTTGGCAGGGCATCCGGGAATTTTTGGCACCAGAGATTTGGTGGCTAGGTCCTTTTGGTGGCCTTCCTTGTCACGGGATGTGCGGTCATTTGTGCAGTCCTGTGGGACTTGTGCTCGAGCTAAGCCTTGCTGTTCTCGTGTCAGCGGGTTGCTCTTGCCCTTGCCTGTCCCGAAGAGGCCTTGGACACACATTTCCATGGATTTCATTTCAGATCTTCCGGTGTCTCAGGGCATGTCTGTCATCTGGGTGGTATGTGATCGCTTTTCCAAGATGGTCCATTTGGTATCTTTGCCTAAGCTGCCTTCCTCTTCCGATCTGGTTCCTTTGTTCTTTCAGAATGTGGTTCGTTTGCACGGCATTCCTGAGAATATCGTGTCTGACAGAGGATCCCAGTTTGTTTCCAGGTTCTGGCGATCCTTTTGTGCTAAGATGGGCATTGATTTGTCGTTTTCGTCTGCCTTTCATCCTCAGACTAATGGACAAACGGAGCGAACTAATCAGACTCTGGAGGCTTATTTGAGGTGTTTTGTTTCTGCAGATCAGGATGATTGGGTGACCTTCTTGCCGTTGGCTGAGTTTGCCCTTAATAATCGGGCTAGTTCCGCTACTTTGGTTTCGCCATTTTTCTGCAACTCTGGTTTCCATCCTCGTTTTTCCTCGGGACATGTGGAGCCTTCTGACTGTCCTGGGGTAGATTCTGTGGTGGATAGGTTGCAGCAGATTTGGAATCATGTGGTGGACAACTTAAAGTTGTCACAGGAGAAGGCTCAGCGTTTTGCCAACCGCCGCCGCGGTGTGGGTCCCCGACTTCGTGTTGGGGATTTGGTATGGCTGTCTTCTCGATTTGTTCCTATGAAGGTCTCCTCTCCTAAATATAAGCCTCGCTTCATCGGTCCTTACAAGATATTGGAAATCCTTAATCCTGTGTCCTTTCGCTTGGATCTTCCGGTGTCGTTTGCCATTCACAACGTGTTCCATAGGTCTTTGTTGCGGCGGTACGTTGTACCTGTGGTTCCTTCTGTTGAGCCTCCTGCTCCGGTGTTGGTTGAGGGCGAGTTGGAGTACGTGGTGGAGAAGATCTTGGATTCTCGTCTCTCCAGGCGGAGGCTTCAGTATCTGGTCAAGTGGAAGGGCTATGGTCAGGAGGATAATTCCTGGGTGGTTGCCTCTGATGTGCATGCGGCCGATTTAGTTCGTGCCTTTCACGCTGCTCATCCTGATCGCCCTGGTGGTCTTGGTGAGGGTTCGGTGACCCCTCCTTAAAGGGGGGGTACTGTTGTGAATTAGACTTTTTTGGCTCCCTCTTGTGGTCACTAGTGATATTACTCTGGGATTGTCTTTCCTCAGTGTGGCACCACCTGGGTCGTTAGTCCAGGGGTGTTGCTATATGAACTTCCTGAATTCTCTGTCTGGTGCCTGGCATCGTTGTAATCAGTCCTTTCTGTTTGCTCCTGTCTGCTGGTCTTGGTTCTTGCAAAATTAAGCTAAGTCCTGCTTCCTTGGTTTTTTTTGGGGTTATTCGTATTGCTCTTATTTTTTGTCCAGCTTGTACTAAATGTGATTTCTGATTTTGCTGGAAGCTCTAGGGGGCTGGTATTCTCCCCCCGGGCCGTTAGACGGTTCGGGGGTTCTTGAATATCCAGCGTGGATATTTTTGATAGGGTTTTTGCTGACCGTATAAGTCATCTTACTATATTCTGCTATTAGTCAGTGGGCCTCTCTTTGCTAAATACCTAGTTCATTCTTACGTTTGTCTTTTCTTCTTACCTCACCGTTATTATTTGTTGGGGGCTTGTATCCAACTTTTGGGGTCTTTTCTCTGGAGGCAAGAAAGGTCTATCTTTTCCCTTCTTGGGTTAGTTAGTTCTCCGGCTGGCGCGAGACGTCTAGAACCAACGTAGGCACGTTCCCCGGCTGCTGCTATTTGTGGTGCTAGGATTAGATATACGGTCAGCCCAGTTACCACTGCCCTATGAGCTGGTTTTTTGTGTTTGCAGACTTGGTATTTATTTCTGAGACCCTCTGCCATTGGGGTCATAACATATATCCCTATGAACTTTTCGCACAATGCACTGGCACTTTTTGAGCTGACTATCTATTTATTAAATATTTGCTATTGATTGCCTGTTGGGTACTGCTTTGCCACCATTTTGGTGAGTCTTTTTTCATCTCCCTGTTATCTCTATTGTTTTATTTGTTACGTTATTTCTGAGTTAATAAAATATTAATCATATTAATTTGGTTCTTTTGGTGCTTCTGTTCTTCTTTGGTTTTATATGTGTGCACTGAACCTTTTTTGCTACATCTTGGCACTTTATGATTTATTGTTAGAGTGCTTATGTGGTCTGGTTTATATGATTTAACCCTTGCACCCCTGCTAGCTTCAGAAATGTGAACAACTAGATGCTACAAACAATTTCAAAGTCAGATCTCCCCTACTGTAGAACGTTAGTAACAGAGGAAAGAATTGTTTGAGTGGGGGATGAGGCCTGTATAACAAAGAAAATATGCTACAAACAATTTTAAAGTGAGATCTCTCCCACTGTATGACGTTAGTAACAGAAGACAGAATTGCTTGTGTGGAGATGAGACCTGTATGACAAAGAAGATATGCTCTGAACCATTTCAAAATGAGATATCTGCTAATGTATGACATTAGTAGCAGAATAATTTTTTGTGTGTGGATGAGGCCTGTATAAAATAGGCTAGATGCTCCAAACAATTTCAAAGTGAGATGTACCCTACAGTATAATGTTAGTAACCAAAGACTTTTTTTGGCCTTTGGATGAGGCCTGTATAACATAGACTAGATGCTACAAAAACTTTCAAAGTGAGATCTCCCCTACTGTATGACATTAGTAACAGAAGAAGTTTTTTTTGTGTGAATGAGGCCTGCGTGAAATAGACTAGAAGCTCCAAACAATTTCAACGTGAGATCTCCCCTACTGTATGTCATTATTAACAGAAGAATGAATTGTTTGTGTGGGAATGAGGCCTGTATGACAAAGAAGATATACTTCAAACAATTTCAAAATGAGATCTCTGGAACTGTAGACTAGATGCTACAAACAATTTCAAAGTGAGATCTCCCCTACTGTATGATGTTAGGAACCGAAGAAAGAACTGTTTATGTATGGATGAGACCTGTATAAAATAGACTAGATGCTCCAAATTATTTCTACGTGAGATGTACCCTAGTGTATGACGTTAGTAACTGGAGAAATTGTCTTTTTTTTGGTGTGGATGAGGCCTGCATAACATAGAGTAGATATCCAAAACAAGTTCAAAGTGAGTTCTCACCTACTGTAGAATGCTAATAATAAAGACTTTTTTGGCCTGTGGATGAGGCCTGTATAACAGAGACTAGATGCCACAAACTATTTCAAAGGGAGATCTCCCTTACAGTAGAACGTTAGTAACTGAACAAATTTGTTTTTAGTGTTGATAAGGCCTGTATAACCTAGAAGATATGCTCCAAACAATTTCAGCCTGGTATATCATGTTTGTAAAACAAAATAATTTTATTTTTTTTGTGTGCAACCACTCTGCTCACACAACAATTTCACTGCCACAGAATTACAACATGGAATATGGCAGGTTGTATCACGTATAGCAACAGAAAAAAAAAGGTTTTTCTTAAAGTACATGAGCTCTACAGACAGCTTCATTTCACCACCACAAAATGACAACGTGGGATATGGCGGGCTGTATCACACTTAGCAACAGAATTGTTTTTGTTTTAATGTGCATGAGGTTTACCGACAGCTTAATATCACCACCACAAAATTACAACGTGGGATATGGTGGGCTGTATCATGATTAGCAACAGAAAAAAATATATATTTTTAATGTGCATGAGTTCTGCAAAATTACAATGTGAGCTATGGAGAGGCTGTATCATGTTTAGAAACAGATTTTTTTAAAAAAAATATCTGTATGAGCTATCAGACAGTTGAATTTCACAAACACTAAATAACAAGATGAGATATGGTTTTCAGAATCACAGTAGCAACTCCCCCCAAAATTACTTTTTCGTGGCCAACAGCTCAAATCACAGAAAAATGTCACAACTCCACTAAATGACAAGGTGACATATGCCTTGCTGTCACACATTTAGCAATTGAAAAATAAGATTTAGAAATGTCTACTTATGCATGGAGCACAATAGAAGCAGTGCACAACACACTTCTATGAAATAGTTAGACCAAAAAGGGAAAAAATAGAATGGCACTAAGAAACAGTCTACTTACTGGTGGAGTATGTGGGCTCTGAGTTAGCGACACTTTGCTGGGTGAAATCACGGTGATGCAGGTGCTTGCTTGGAAAAACACATGTGTAGCAATCCAAAATAGAGAAAAAAGCATGTCTGGACCCGTGGAAGCATGCTAAACATGAAATGACCGCAGTCCTGTTCTTTTGCCTGCATACCTGCATTTGCCCTGCCCTCAAAAACCTTGTCCATGAAAATCTTTCTTAAATAAAGGACTTAGGTTTTTATGACACAGTAAATGGAGTGTTGCTGCTTTTATCTCTACTTTGGATTGCTACACTTCTATGAAATGTTCCCTGCTGTCTTTGTCTGTAAACCTCAGTAAGGGCACACAAAAAAAAAACTGTTGGAAGGTCGATTTCACAGCCGCACAGGACACTAGCTATCTAAACTATGTGACTTAGAAACAGCTACCTAGCTAACTAGCTAAAATCTATCAAATCAAGCAAACAGTCCCAGTGTCACAACCAGCCTCTCTGCGCAGTTACATTGTCAAAATGGTTCTAAAACAAGATGTCCTCACTTTATATGGAGAGGGACATGTGATTTCAGCAGCCAATGCCACAAGCCATTGTGTCAGGACATTGTGGATGTTTCCTGCTCCCTGATTGACTAACTGCAATGTGCACAAATAAAGTTAAAAGAAAAAAAAAGTTTACAAGCATGACTACTCCTTTGAGCTCAGCCAACCCCCTACCCTCATCAAACACGTGCCCCACGCATATCATACACCACCATTTTCATAGCCAAAGTACTCAAAATACTTAAGTGGAAAATATTTTCCCTCACTTTTTACCAAATGTTAAATTTTTTTTCCAATTTTATAACATTTTTCTCGTGTTTCCGGTCACAAATCTGAATGTGCCGTATTCGTGACTATTTTATGTTTGGCAATTATTTTTTTTTAACAAATTTGTTCATCACTAATGATAACTTTTAAAAACTTCTCCTGAACAAATTTTTTGCTACCTAATAATTAATGGATGTTGAATGTTTTAATTCTCAGAGCCTCATGATTTACATAATATGATCATCTATTTTCTTGAGGCTAATCCTGATGAAGTCGTAGTATTGGAGCACCCCCAAGGGCAGCGGGGTACTCGGTACCGGGTTCTTTTGTTCACGGGGGATGTCACGGTGGCTGACCCGGTCCGTGGCCCTGGGACGTCCGTTGTAAAAGGGAAAGGTCTTTAAAGGGATATGTTCGTGATGCCACCTGTGGTATTCGGTCAGGGTGACCGACGCTGCTTTAAGGGGTCCGCTGGTGTGATGTTTTGGCAGCTAGATGGTATACCTTCCCACAAGTGAAGTGTATCCCTAGGGCTTCCCGGTGTGTAGATGGTGGATGATGAGAGGCGCAGTAAAGAACGAGGACACAAGGTTGCAGTCTCTTTACCTTTTACTGAAGGCTTCAGCATCCACAGTCCAGGGTACCAGACCACAGGGCAGGCAGAGTCCAGCCAGTTTGGAGGCAAGTCCAGAGTCCCCTTATCCAGGTAGAAATCAGTAGCCTTCCTCTAGTGCCGTGGTGTTGTAGTACCTTACTGCTAAGCTTCTCATAAGGTCCTCACAACTGTTGAAGATGTTACAGATGTTATGTCTCTCTCTGTCCCCCAGATGGATAGGACAAACCCGTATGACCAGTGGCTTGAAGCATTTTACAGGGACTCTATCATGCCCCAGCCTCTAAGAGGTGCCACCTTGCCTCCTGGATGTAGGGGCGGACAGGTAATGTGAAATTAGCTGTCCTGCCGGTCTCTGGAGCAAGGCATAAAGGTTCGTTGCTCCCTCGGTGTTCCGGCAACCGGGATCCTGCACCTCAGAAAGAGGCAGCCTGTGAAGGGCAGAACTCCTTTGATATCCACTCCTTTGCTGCGACTTCTTCATTCTCTCTACAATACAGTTCTGTTTCAGTGTCTCTTTCTAGAAGCTGCCACACGTAGGGCAGGCACAGCTCCGTGTCCTTCTGTCTCGATCCCTGACAGGATCCCACCTCTGTCAGGGACCAACTACCTGAGCGAAGCTCAGCCAGCAACTAACTAACTTCCTCCCCAGGCAACCAGTTTTACCTAAGTGTGAAGAGTGCCCTAATAAATAGGAGCAGAGCTCCCCCTGGTGGCCTGGAGTGTGAAATGGGTTGCATGTTTGTGATACCTGGATTCAGTTGTCCTTCTTTGCCTCCAAACGTAAAATCACTCCCCCCTAGAGGAGAATGATATTACTGCAACGACCAGGACCCTGGGGCGCTGCAGTATCATTGCTCTCAAGATCACAATTAGTATTCCATTCTGATAGCTTAATAGCTGTTATGTAAAGTTATTGATTTTGGAGGAATAATAAAAAGTAAACTGAATAAAAAATAATCAAACTTTGTTTAATCTTATTTATACATATAGCCTTTCTTTTGGCAAATGATGCTGCCAAAATATCACCTATGTTTTGGGACTGATGTAACCTTGGGCATTGACTTCTATTCAATTCATATAATCTAAACTAGATTTGACAGGAGAGGGTGAATAGTGCCCATGTCCACCCTGTGCAGTGAGGACATTGCAAACACGTGTTTTCCATTTCACATCAAATAAATAGATTCTCACAATATAAAAATGGCAAGTATTTTCTGAACATGTGTGACCTGTTATGAAAGAACTATAGGGCATTTTCATGGACAACCACTTACATAAAAGCCTCTAACCTGCAAATGTTCAGTGACCAATACTTGAAGCAGTGAGCACTTTTGGAAACTGATTGCATTTTTGAGAACTTTATTTATTTTAGGACTTTAACCCCTTCCCAACCTTAGACATATCCAGTATGTCATGGAAGGGAATGGCTTCACAGCCTTGGACGTACTGGTAAATCATGGCGATTATGTTCACACAGCAGCTGTGCATGTGCAATCCCCGCGAGTGTTCAGCTAAGGCCGGGGTCACACTAGACCGTAATACGGACGAGTGCTATGCGATAAAAAATCGCATAGCACTCGGCCCAATGTTAATCTATGGTTCAGCTCCCATCATCCGATATTTTCTCCACCGTATTTCGGATCCGAGGGAACTCGCAGCAGGCTGCGATTGTCAGCGTATCTCGGCCGAGACTCGCCAATGCAAGTCTATGGGTGCGAGAAAAAATCGGATTACAAACGGACCATGCGTGTGCATTGCGAGAAATACGCAGCGGTGTTCTATAGAAAAGCCGGTAATTCAATTGCCGTCTTTGCATTTCTCCTTCACAAACCCGACAGGATATGAGACATGGTTTACATACAGTAAACCATCTCATATCCCCCTTTTTTTTTGCATATTCCACACTAGTAATGTTAGTAGTGTGTATGTGCAAAATTTGGCCGCTGTAGCTGCTAAAATAAAGGGTTAAATGGCGGAAAAAATTGGCGTGGGCTCCCGCGCAATTTTCTCCGCCAGAATGGTAAAGCCAGTGACTGAGGGCAGATATTAATAGCCAGGAGAGGGTCCATGGTTATTGCCCCCCCCCCCCGTGGCTAAAAACATCTGCCCCCAGCCACCCCAGAAAAGGCACATCTGGAAGATGCGCCTATTCTGGCACTTGGCCACTCTCTTCCCACTCCCTGTAGCGGTGGGCTATGGGGTAATGAAGGGTTAATGCCACCTTGCTATTGTAAGGTGACATTAAGCCAGCTTAATAATGGAGAGGCGTCAATTATGACACCTATCCATTATTAATCCAATTGTTTGAAAGGGTTAAAAAACACACACACATGATTTAAAAGTATTTTAATGAAATAAACACAGCGGTTGTTTTAATAATTTATTGCTCTCTCAATCCATTTTCAGACCCTCGCTTGGCAAAACAATAAACACACAATATACATACACTCTCTGATGTCCTATCACGTCCCACGAGGTAATCCATCTGGAGGGGTTAACTAATATTACAGGCACGAGCTGCGATAAACTACTCGCTCATACCTGTAATCCCCGGGTGCTGAAAGGAAAGCAGTGATCTATACTTACATTCAGTCGCGGTGATGCGCCCCTGCTGGATGTTCTCATGAACTGCAGCCTGGGAACTTTTTCCCACGCTCCAGGTCATATGAGGACATCCACCAGGGGGCGCATCACCGCGACTGAAGGAAATGTAGGTCAATGACCTATAGTTACCTTCAGTCGCGGTGATGCGCCCCCTGGTGGATGTCCTCATATGACCTGGAGCGTGGGAAAAAGTTCCCAGGCTGCAGTTCATGAGAACATCCAGCAGGGGCGCATCACCGCGACTGAATGTAAGTATAGATCACTGCTTTCCTTTCAGCACCCGGGGATTACAGTAACAACTAGAGAACATGGAGTAAAGAAACACCAATAAATTGGAAAGATAAAACATAATACTTTATTGGTACATACAAAATCTATAACATAAGCCCAAACATGGGGCAAATACACAAAAAGGAGGGTATCCAAGGAACCTGCTAGTTCAGCAGGTGAACAGGACCAGTATAATATCACATATGGATAAGTGTGGCAAGGTATAGACAATAGGAAAAAAGGGGGGGAGAAAGGTAAAGCAAGGGTGATCCCACAAGCTCCAACATCAGGGTTCAGGCCAGAAGACTCCTACAGACGCTGCCAAGAGCAGTGGGATCCCAGACCCCCCTTAACAATCCCAATGAAGGGCCATCACTTACCCATAATAACCAGTAAAAAAAGGTCCTCCTGCTGACCCCTTGACGCGCGTTTCGCGTGAGTGCTTCTTCAAGAAGGGGAAGGCACGAGCGAGTGGATTATCGCAGCTCGTGCCTGTAATATTAGTTAACCCCTCCAGATGGATTACCTCGTGGGACGTGATAGGACATCAGAGAGGGTATGTATATTGTGTGTTTATTGTTTTGCCAAGCAAGGGTCTGAAAATGGATTGAGAGAGCAATAAATTATTAAAACAACCGCTGTGTTTCTTTCATTAAAATACTTTTAAATCATGTGTGTGTGTGTTTTTTAACCCTTTCAAACAATTGGATTAATAATGGATAGGTGACATAATTGACGCCTCTCCATTATTAATCTGGCTTAATGTCACCTTCCAAAAGCAAGGTGGCATTAACCCTTCATTACCCCATAGCCCACCGCTACAGGGAGTGGGAAGAGAGTGGCCAAGTGCCAGAATAGGTGCATCTTCCAGATGTGCCTTTTCTGGGGTGGCTGGGGGCAGATGTTTGTAGCCACGGGGGGGGGCCAATAACCATGGACCCTCTCCTGGCTATTAATATCTGCCCTCAGTCACTGGCTTTACTACTCTGGCGGAGAAAATTGCGCGGGAGCCCACGCCAATTTTTTCCGCCATTTAACCCTTTATTTTAGCAGCTACAGCGGCCAAATTTTGCACATACACACTACTAACATTAGTAGTGTGGAATATGCAAAAAAAAAGGGGGTATGAGATGGTTTACTGTATGTAAACCATGTCTCATATCCTGTCGGGTTTGTGAAGGAGAAATGCAAAGCCGGCAATTGAATTACCGGCTTTTCACAGATATCGCGCTGAATGAAATATAAATACAGAATATATATATATGTGTCTCAATGACATATATATATATATATATATATATATATATACTGTATATATGTTTTCCCGAACATTTGAGCACATAAATCCATTAGATGTCGGTTTTGCAAGCTTGCGAGAAAATCTCGGCATACGGATGCCATACGGATGTCACACGGATGTCACACGGATCATTTGATGCGAGGAAATCGCATCCTCGCACTGCACACGGATCACTGTTTTTGAAACATTTGTGCGATTCTCGGCCGTGAAAAACGGACCGTTTTTTTATACGTTAAGTGTGTCCCCGGCCTAACATCATAGCTGACAACACCCAGCTCTCACTGCCCTGAGCAGTACCCGCACTGCTCACAGCAGTTTAACCCTCTAAATGCTGCTATTAATATCGATCGCAGCATTTAAATGGCAAGCCGAGGGAAGGGGCTCCCTCTCTAAGGCCGGCGTCACACTAGAGAGTTTCACGGACTTATGAGAAGAGCAAAAACTACGCATTGCACACTGACCAATGATTCCCTATGGAGCAGCTTCTATCTGCCATATATTTCGCAGCCGTATTTTACGGGCATAGAAAATTGCAGCATGCTGCATTTGTCAGCGTATTGCGCAAAAAACCCGCTAATGAAAGTCTATGGGGGCAAGAAAAATATGGATTACACATGGACCATGTGTGTGTCATGTGTAGTCATGTGTGGGTCAGTGAGACATATATATATATATATATATATATATATATATATATATATATCATGCAGCGCAAGATAGCAGAATAGCCGGTAATTCAATTGCCGGCTTTTGCTATCTCCTTCCCAAACCCGACAGGATATGAGACATGGTTTACATACAGTAAACCATTTCATATCCCTTATTTTTATACATATTCCTCACTAATAATGTTCCAAGTGTATGTGTGCAAAATTTGGTGGCTCTAGCTGTTAAAATAAAGGGTTAAATCACGGAAAAACTGTCGTGGGCTCCTATGCAATTTTCTCCGCCAGAGTGGGAAAGCCAGTGACTGACGGCAGATATTAATAGCCTAGAGAGGGACCATGGTTGTTGCCTCCCCCATGGCTAAAAATATCTGCCCCCAGCCACCCCAGAAGAGGCACATCTGTAAATAATTTTACAAGCATGAGCCTGCTAATGTAGCTACCCCTGCCTGTAAAAACTTGGGAATGAATGGAAAGCAGGGGATCATAGCTACCTAAACTTGCGGTGCTGCGCCCTCTGCTGGCATAACCTTAGATGAACTGTAGCATGGGAATTTTTCTGAATATTTTTTCACGCTCGAGTTCATCTGAGGTTATTCCAGCAGGGGGCGCAGCACCGCAAGTCTAGGTAGCTACGTTCCCCTGCTTCCCATTCATTTCCCAGTTTTTACAGGCAGGGGCGGCTGGATTAGCAGGCTCCTGCTTGTAAAATTATTTAACCCCTTCAGATGGATTTACAGCGTGGGACATGACTGTAATGGCAGACAGGCATGGGATATTGTTGTTTTTTTATTTTTCCTTTTTTACAGAACGAGGGTAATCATTTGGATTGAGAGTATAATAAACTATTACAACACCCTGTGTATTTATTTCAATAAAATACTTTTTTCCTAATGTGTGTGTGTTTTATTAACCATTTACTACTATAGGATTAATAATGGATAGGTGTCTTATTGACACCTCTCCATTATTAACCAGACTTAATGTCACCTTACAATAGCAAGGTAGCATTAACCCTTTATTACCCTATATCCCACAGCTACAGGGGAGTGGGAAGAGAGAGGCTAAGTGCCAGAATAGGCTTATCTTTACAGATGTGCCTCTTCTGAGGTGGCTGAGGGCAGATGTTTTTAGCCAGGGGGGGCCAATAACCATGGTCCCTCTCTGGGCTATTAATATCTGCCCTCAGTCACTGGCTTTCCCACTCTGGCAGAGAAAATTGTGCGGGAGCCCACGCCAATTTTTTCTGTGATTTAACCCTTTATTTTAACAGCTAGAGCCGCCAAATTTTGCACACATACACTTGGAACATTACTAGTGAGGAATATGTATAAAAATAAGGGATATGAAATGGTTTACTGTGCTTAAACCATGTCTCATATCCTGTCGGGTTTGGGAAGGAGATAGCAAAAGCTGGCAATTGAATTACCGACTCTTCTGCTATCTAGCGCTGTATTAAATATATATATATATATATATATATATATATATACACTGTATATATATATATATACACTGTACATATATTTTCACGAATATTTGAGCCCATGAATCCATTCTATGTACGTTTTTCAAGCCGGCGAGAAAATTTCGCTGTAAGGATGCCATGCGGATTACATACGAGGTTTACATGCGCAAAATACGCAGCCACACCCTGCCTACGGATGACATACGGATCACTGTTTTGGGATCATTTCTGGGTATTAAGCCTGCAAAATATGGACCGTATTACCCTACGCTGAGTGTGACGCCGGCCTAATTGCGCACCTCGCGATGGCCCAATCGTTGCCATCGTGACCCGAGGTTATCATGAGGACCCCTGAGTCACCAGCCTAAGACTAAGTAAAAAAGTAAAATAAATTTGTAAAACTGTCTTTTTTTTAAATCATAAAATAATTTTAAAAAAAAATTGTATTATACCCAGAAATTTACACTGTAAAAAACAAAAATAAAAAACGTGGCAAAAAATGATTCTTTTTTATCATATCGCCGAACAAAAAGTGGAATTAAACATGATCAAAAAGATTAATGTAAAAAGAAATGTCACAATACAGCAACATCAGTGGAAAAGTAAAAAAAGTCATAGCTCTGCAAGTGATGCAAAAGGAAGTCTTTTTCTCTATAAAATAGTTTTTATTGTGTAAAAGCGCCAAAACATTAAAAATTATATAAATGTGTAACAGCATATAAAAAACCTATACTGCCTCTCAAAAATTGAAAAAGAATCAAAATACTTTATATCCCTAAAAATGGTACAAATAAAAACGTCAACTTGTCCCGCAAAAAACAAGCCCTCGCATGAGTCTGTTGGCAGAAATATGTAAAAGTTATAGCTCACAAAATATGGCAATGCAAAAATTTGTTTTTACAATAACATGGAATATGCCACTAAAACCACTATAACATTAATGGCAAACCAATGCAGAAATAACCAAGCAACAGCAAAAGTGAGTCCAACTGCCATTATCTGCATTTTGCGTTGGGTAAAGCACATTATACTGCAATGTATTAGTAGTACGCCATTAAAATGTTAAACAGTTATACATTTTTAAAGCCTATTTTGCATTTTAGAGCAGCTAAGCATCAATAAAAAAATAGTGCGTAATGCAGAAAGGTATACTAAAGAAGTTATTGTACCATTAAATGAACAGATGGCCATGCTATCTCAACATCATTAATCACGTTTTAGATGTTTAATAATTATCCATATCTTAGTTTAAAAAGAATGACCACTTGCATTAATACAGCAATGTTGAAAAGATTGCACATCCAAATCTCTTATCTTTTACATCCGGTATTTTAAAAATGTTGTACCTTAAGTGAGTCTAAATATATTTCCACACTAAGTTTTATTTTATTATTACTCAAATACATACAATACAGTCTATTTTTTAATGAAATGCTGATGCTTTAATATACTATGATAGCTATTGTTATTGAGCATTGTTCAAACTGCAGTACATTTTTCCAAAGCACATAACTGCCTAAGAGGGAAAATATTCAAATTGCCTCTTCTGAGAAAAAGAGGACTTAAACTCTATAGCCCCACCTGTTGGAAGTAGCGATCCTACCAGTCACAATCAACCCTCTAACGAGTCGTGCAATATGACTTAGGATTAAAGCCAAATCAGTATCTCAATTCGCAGACACGGTGTTTCGGGCTGTTGGCCCTCGTCAGTGCGAAGCATGAGAACTGATTTGGCTAGGTGAGAGGCTCTGGACTGGGGTCTAAGGGGTAGCGTTTCTCCTTATGGAGAGTGAAAAGGAATAAAACTCAGCTTAACCCCTTCACTCCGGAGCTTATTTTGTTTTCGTTTTTCGCTCCCTTTCTTTCCAGAGCCATAACTTTTTTATTTTTCAGTCAATATGGCCATGTGGGGGCTTATTTTTTGAGGGACGAGTTGTACCTTTGAATGATACTATTGGTTTTACCATGTCGTGTAACAGAAAACAGGAAAAAAATTCCAAGTGAGAAGAAATTGCAAAAAAAAGTGCGATCTCACACTTGTTTTTTGTTTGGCTTTTTTGCTAGCTTCACTAAATGCTAAAACTGACCTGCAATTATAATTCTCCAGGTCATTATGAGTTCACAGACACCAAACAGGTTTAGGTTCTCTTTTATCTAAGTTTTAAAAAAATTCCAAAGTTTGCTAAAAAAAAAAATAAATTGTGCAATTTTCGGATAATGGTAGCGTCTCTATGTTTCGTGATCTGGGGTCGGGTGAGGGCTTATTTTTTGCGTGCAAAGCTGATGTTTTTAATGATACCATTTTGGTGCAGATACGTTGCTTTAATCGCCCGTTATTGCATTTTAATGTCGCGAACACCAAAAAAAACTTAATTTTGGCGTTTTGATTTTCTAGCTACGCCGTTTAGCAATCAGGTTAATCTTTTTCTTATTGATAGATCGGGCGATTCTGAACCAGGAGATACCAAGTATGTGTAGGTTTGATTTTTTTTTATTGTTTTATTTTGATTGGGGCGAAAGGGGGGTGATTTGAACTTTTATATTTTTTTTCTTTTTTTAATATGTTTAAGCACTTTTTTTTTTTAATTTTGGCATGCTTCAATAGCCTCTATGGTAGGCTAGAAGCATGCACTACTCAATCGCTTCTGCTACATAGAGGTGATGCACAGATCACCTCTATGCAGCAGAATTACAGACTTGGTTTGCGCGCCGACCACAGGGTGGCGCTCATAGCAATCTTCCATCAACAACCATAGAGGTCTCGAGGAGACCTCTGGTTGTGATGGCAATGCACCAATGACCCCCGATCACATGACAGGGGTCAGCGGTGCGAGTACTTCTGGCCGCAAGGCCAATGCGCCTGTTAAATGCCGCTGTCAGAGTTTGACAGCGGCATTTAACTAGTTAATGGGCGCAGGTGGATTGCGATTCCACTCGTGCCCATTGCACGCACATGTCAGCTGTTGAAAACAGCTGATATGTGGCGGCTTTAAGATGGACTCACCTCCGGAGCCCACCTCAAAGCGGGGGATACTGACAGCTGACCTACTATTCTGGCTGCTGGCAGAAAGGGATTAAAAGTTAATTAAATGTCAATATAGATAAGCTTATATACCACAGGGACAACCTATGAAGCTGTTACAGTACGTGGCCCCTAGAGAAAAATGGAAACGTCAATCTCCTTTTCATTTTGGTGTTGGGAACCTGTGAATGGCTTAGTTCTCCATGACACTGCAATGTTAACAAATAAGTGTGAAGTAAAATTGGCTCAAGGGTTATGAAAAGAAATGGGAAGGACACATGAGCATGTGGACCTTTTGCCCTGGCTGACATTATCTAACACCATTTGGACAATCCCATTTTGATCCCTGCTATGGTCCCCATTTCCTTCTTGCATTCTTGCTTTCGCTTGTTCTTTGCAAGTAAAGAAACTAGAAATTTTTCTTATAGTATGTTAGTGCTCACTTACATGATATAAAAACATGTTTTTGTTACTTTAAATATACATTTTCATTAATATTATCATTTAGTGTTAGGGTATGTGCACACGTTGCAGATTTACCTCTGGAATTTTCTGTGTGGATTCTGCATCTCTTGGCAGAAAACGCAGGTGCAGATTTGATGCGTTTGTCTTGCGGATTTTGTGCCATTTTCCTGTGGATTTACTGTGAATTCTGTGCGGATTTCATGCGCGTTTACCCCTGCGGATTTCTATAATTGAATGAGTGCAGAAACGCTGCAGATCTGCACAAAAGAACATGGTCCTTTTTTTAATCTGCTGCGTTTTCCGTGCAGATTTTTCTGCACCATTAGCACAGTATTTTTTTTGCCGTTGATTTACGTGTACACATAGCCTTATAGTACACGTAAACACAGTTATGTGAAAAAGTGTTTGCACCCTTCCTGACTTTTCTTTTGCATGTTTGTCATACTTAAATTTTTCAGATCACCAAACAAATTTGAATATTAGACAAATATAACACAAGTAAACACAAAATGCAGTTTATAAATGAAGGTCTTTATTATTAAGGTTTAGATAAATCCAAAATTTTTCACACAGGGCCCAGTAGGTTTGGATTTCTTTTTCCCTTAATAGTAAAGACATTCATTTAAAAGCTGCACTTTGTGTTTACTTGTGTTATCTTTGTCTAATATTTAAATTTGTTTGGTGATCTAAAATATTTAAGGGTGACAAACATGCACAGGAATAGGAAATCAGGAAGGGGCAAACACTTTTTCACACAACTGTATATGTCACTACAAAAGTAAAACCATAACATGAGAAAAACTGCTTTTATGGAACCTTCTCTTTATGTAAATGAGCCAAGTTGCCTACAAAGATTCACACATGATCTCCCATCATCATCTACTCTGGCATTGTTACTTTCCTGTAATGCATAGCATTATAGGGAGAAGAGTTACCATGGAACTTTTAATTGCTTCAGCTGAGAAACATGATCGCCTCGGATCAAAAGTGCAGAGATGACTGCAGTGTAAGCACACAGTGCTCAGCTGAGAGCTCTCCCCTATGGCTACAATTCGCTTGGCACAGCAGATCCAGTGGATAGTTATCACTATTGAGAGCCCCCTGTCCATCGCTATTGCCCCTCACTGATCAGGTCTTCTATGGACTTAGCAAAAGCCACAGGCTGTGTTCACTTCTTCCCTGACACACACATATCGATCTCCTCTTATCTACTCTCCTCCTAATATCAGCATCAGCTCCCTAACTGTGCTTCCCACATAGTCATGGCCAAAAGTATTCACACCCTTGCAATTCTGTCAGATAATACTCAGTTTCTTCCTGAAAATGATTGCAAACACAAATTCTTTGGTATTATTATCTTCATTTAATTTGTCTTAAATGAAAAAACACAAAAGAGAATGAAGCAAAAAGCAAAACATTGATCATTTCACACAAAACTCCAAAAATGGGCCAGACAAAAGTATTGGCACTCTCAGCCTAATACTTGGTTGCACAACCTTTAGCCAAATAACTGCGACCAACCGCTTCGGTAACCATCAATGAGTTTCTTACAATGCTCTGCTGGAATTTTAGACCATTCTTCTTTGGCAAACTGCTCCAGGTCCCTGATATTTGAAGGGTGCCTTCTCCAAACTGCCATTTTTAGATCTCTCTACAGGTGTTCTATGGGATTCAGGTCTGGACTCATTGCTGGCCACCTTAGAAGTCTCCAGTGCTTTCTCTCAAACCATTTTCTAGTGCTTTTTGAAGTGTGTTTTGGGTCATCGTCCTGCTGGAAGACCCATGACCTCTGAGGGAGACCCAGCTTTCTCACACTGGGCCCTACATTATGCTGCAAAATTTGTTGGTAGTCTTCAGACTTCATAATGCCATGCACACGGTCAAGCAGTCCAGTGCCAGAGGCAGCAAAGCAACCCCAAAACATCAGGGAACCTCCGCCATGTTTGACTGTAGGGACCGTGTTCTTTTCTTTGAATGCCTCTTTTTTTCTCCTGTAAACTCTATGTTGATGCCTGTGCCCAAAAAGCTCTACTTTTGTCTCATCTGCCCCTATTGGACAAACAATCAGTAGATTTGGCTTCCAGTACCATCTCTACGCTGACGACACCCAATTATACACCTCTTCTCCTGTTATCACGCCGACCTTTTTAGAAAACACCAGTGATTGTCTTACCGCTGTCTCTAACATCATGTCCTCCCTCTATCTGAAACTGAACCTGTCAAAAACTGAACTCCTCGTGTTCTCTCCCTCTACTAACCTTCCTTTGCCTGACATTGCCATCTCCATGTGCGGTTCCACCATTACTCCCAAGCAACATGCCTGCTGCCTTGGGGTCATCCTTGATTCCGAGCTTTCATTCACCCCCCACATCCGATCACTGGCTCGCTCTTCTTATCTGCATCTCAAAAATATTTCTAGAATTCGCCCTTTTCTTACTTTCGACTCTGCAAAAACTCTTACTGTCTCACTTATTCATTCTCGTCTGAACTATTGTAACTCTCTACTAATCGGCCTCCCTCTTACCAAACTCTCCCCGCTCCAATCTGTCCTGAACGCTGCTGCCAGGATCATATTCCTCACCAACCGTTACACCGATGCCTCTACCTTGTGCCAGTCATTACACTGGCTACCAATCCACTCCAGAATCCAGTACAAAACTACTACCCTCATCCACAAAGCACTCCATGGCTCAGCACCACCCTACATCTCCTCTCTTGTCTCAGTCTACCACCCTACCCGTTCCCTCCGCTCCGCTAATGACCTCAGGTTAGCATCCTCAATAATCAGAACCTCCCACTCCCGTCTCCAAGACGTTACACGTGCTGCGCCGATTCTTTGGAATGCACTACCTAGGTTAATACGATTAATCCCCAATCCCCACAGTTTTAAGCGTGCCCTAAAAACGCATTTGTTCAGACTGGCCTACCGCCTCAACGCATTAACCTAACTATCCCTGTGTGGCCTAATTAAAATAAAAAAAAAACAAAAAAACAAAACATAATCAGGTTCCTCGCATCGTGTTCTCATACACTTTATGCATTCAATAGCCTCTGTGTCTGTACTGCTACATACTTAGGCTGTTAACTGGTTCATGCAGCTTTACATGAACACCCGAGCCTTACACTATGGCTGGTCCAAATAACTAAAGCAATTGTTACCATCCACCTCTCGTGTCTCCCCTTTTCCTCATAGTTTGTAAGCTTGCGAGCAGGGGCCTCATTCCTCCTGGTATCTGTTTTGAACTGTGATTTCTGTTATGCTGTAATGTCTATTGTCTGTACAAGTCCCCTCTATAACTTGTAAAGCGCTGCGGAATATGTTGGCGCTATATAAATAAAATTATTATTATTATTATTATTATATTATCTGACCAGAGAACATTCTTCCAAAACGTTTTAGGCTTTTTCAGGTAAGTTTTGGCAAACTCCAGCCTGGCTTTTTTATGTCTCGGGGTAAGAAGTGGGGTCTTCCTGGGTCTCCTACCATACAGTTCCTTTTCATTCAGAAGCCGACGGATAGTACGGGTTGACACTGTTGTACCCTCGGACTGCAGGGCAGCTTGAACTTGTTTGGATGTTAATCGAGGTTCTTTATCCAACATCCGCACAATCTTGCGTTGAAATCTCTTGTCAATTTTTCTTTTCCATCCACATCTAGGGAGGTTAGCCACAGTGCCATGGGCTTTAAACTTCTTGATGACACTGCGCACAGTAGACACAGGAACATTCAGGTCTCTGGAGATGGACTTGTAGCCTTGAGATTGCTCATGCTTCCTCACAATTTGGTTTCTCAAGTCCTCAGACAGTTCTTTGGTCTTCTTTATTTTCTCCATGCTTAATGTGGTACACACAAGGACACAGGACAGAGGTTGAGTTAACTTTAATCCATGTTAACTGGCTGCAAGTGTGATTTAGTTATTGCCAACACCTGTTAGGTGCCACAGGTAAGTTACAGGTGCTGTTAATTACACAAATTAGAGAAGCATCACATGATTTTTCTAACAGTGCCAATGCTTTTGTCCACCCCCTTTTTTATGTTTGGTGTGGAATTATATCCAATTTGGCTTTAGAACAATTTTTTTGTGTTTTTTTCATTTAAGACAAATTAAGTGAAGATAATAATACCAAAGAATTTGTGTTTGCAGTCATGTTCAGGAAGAAACTGAGTATTATCTGACAGAATTGCAGGAGTGTGAATACTTTTGGCCATGACTGTAGATGATAGAGCTGATATTTGGAGGAGTGAATCTGGCAGAGGCTATTCTCTGTGTGCAGAAAAGGATCATAGCTGTGATCAAAGGTGCAGA
Source organism: Ranitomeya variabilis (assembly GCF_051348905.1). Taxonomy (NCBI): domain Eukaryota; kingdom Metazoa; phylum Chordata; class Amphibia; order Anura; family Dendrobatidae; genus Ranitomeya; species Ranitomeya variabilis. The sequence goes on along the minus strand of NC_135234.1, from coordinate 571,399,238 downwards.
GCTGAATGCCGTCTGCCATAGCTGGGGATGCACAGATGCACAGGCATGTGCTTACAGGTGCGTGGATGCAACAGCGCAGGCAATGAAGAGACAATGGTACTTAAGCCAACAACTATTTATTCGATTAACACAATTAAAGGGGTGACTTTGGCATAATATCGGGGATAATGTAAATGGCAAAAATGAAAAGTTATATTGCAATAAGAATACAGTAATTTAGATGAACAGGATATTGACATAATGCTATTTACACACTATCTATCTATTAATACCATTAAATACTGTGGTGAAAAAAAGTATTTAGTCAGCCACCAATTGTGCTAGTTTTCCCACTTAAAAAGATGAGAGAGACCTGCAATTGACATCATAGGTAAACCACAACTATGAGAGTCAAAATGAGAAAGCAAGTCCAGAGAATCACCTTGTATGATTTGGCAAGATTTGTTTTGCAAATTATTGTGGAAAACAAATATTTGGTTATTAACAAACGTTCATCTCAATATTTTGTTATTTATCCTTTATTGGCAATGACAGAGGTCAAACGTTTTCTGTAAATATTCACAAGGTTGGCACACACTTTTGGTGGTATGCTGGCCGATTCCTCCATGCAGATCTCCTCTACAGAACTGACATTTTGGGCCTGTCGCCGGGCAACATGGACTTTCAACTCCCTCCAAAGGTTTTCTATGGGGTTCAGATCTGAAGACTGGCTAGGCCACTCCAAGACCTTCATATGCTTCTTACGAAGCCACTTCTTTATTGCCCTGGCGGTGTGCTTGTTATCATTATCATGCTGAGAGAACCATCCATGTCTCATCTTCAATGTCCTTGCTGATGGAAGGAGGTTTGTACTCAAAATCTCATGATACATGGCCCCATTCATTTGTTCATGTACATGGATCAGTCGTCCTGATTCCTTTGCAGAGACACAGCCCCAAAGCATCATGTTGCCACCCCCATGCTGCACAGTAGGTATGGTGTTCTTTGGATGCAACTCAGCATTCTGTCTCCTCCAAACATGACCAGTTTTGTTTCTACCAAACAGTTCTACTTTGGTTTATCAGACCATATGACATTTACCCAATACTCTTCTGGATAATCCAAATGCTCTATAGCAAACTTCAGACAGGCCCAGACATGTACTGGCTTAAGCAGGAGGACACGTCTGGCACTGCAGGATCTGAGTACCTGGCAGCGTAGTGTGTTACTTATTGTAGCCTTTGTTACAGTGGTCCCAGCTCTATGCAGGTCATTCACTTGGTCCCTCCATGTGGTTCTGGGATATTTGCTCACCGTTCTTGTGCTCAATTTGACCCCACGGTGTGAGATCTTGCATGGAGCCCCTGATCAAGGGAGATTATCAGTGGTCTTATATGTCTTTCATTTTCTTATTATTGCTCCTACAGTTGATTTCATCACATCAAGCTGCTTACCTATTTCAGATTCAGTCTTCTCAGCCTGGTGCAGGGCTACAATTTTGTTTCTAGTGTCCTTAGAGAGATCTTTGGTCTTCACCATAGTGGAGTTTGGAGAGTGACTATTTGAGGTTGTGGATACGTGTCTTTAATACTGATAACAAGTTCAAACAGGTGCCATTACTACTGGTAATGAGTGGAGGACAAAGGAGCCTCTTAAAGAAGAAGTTACAGGTCTGTGAGAGCCAGAAATCTTGCTTGTTTTTAGGTGACCAAATACTTATTTTCAGTACAGTACAGTTCAGTACTACAGTAGCATAGCTCCAGGTGGCCCCCGTCAGAGTGCGGGGCCTGAGGTGACCCACCCCCCTCTGCCCCCCCAGTAGCTGCGCTACTGGCTTCTTGCAAAGATTTTCTATTGGGCTTCAGGTCTGGAGACTGGCTAGGCCACTCCAGGACATTCAAATGATTCTTATAGAGCCACTCCCTAGATGCCCTGGTTGTGTGTTTTTGGTCAGTGTCATGCTGGAAGACCAAACTACAACCCATCTTCAATGCTCTTATTGAGGGAAGGAAGTTGTTGTCCAAAATCTTGCTATACATTAACCCATCCATCCTCCATTCAATACGGTGCAGTTGTCCTCTCCGCTTTGCAGAAAAGCACCCCAAAGTGTGATGCTTCTCCCACCATGCTTCATGTTTTGGACGGTTTTCTTGTGGTTGTACTCATCCTTCTTCTTCCTCCAACCACGGCAAGTGTAGTTGATACCAAAAAGTTATATTTTGGTCTCATCTGACCACATGATCTTCTCCAATGCATCCTCTGGATCATCTAAATAGTCATTGGCAAACTTAAAAGGGCCTGGACATTTGCTGGCATAATCCATGATGGTATAGTCTGTTACTAAGGTCGGAGTCACATTAGCATACAACATCCGATGTGAGAGCATCTGTTACGCCGCTTCCTCATACTTACCTGTCCGGACGGCGCGCTCCCAATGCTCCCTCCTGCTCTCCATCTTCCAGCTTCTCCGGCGCTAGTCCATTCTGTGGTCCGTGCATGCACAGACGCACTCCTTTCGTCGCTGGGGCTTCTGGGAGGTCGTGACCCGGCGGCTCCACCTCCAATATGGCGGCACCCGTCGGGTACTTCTTCCCAGCGCCTGCCCTGCTCAGACACCTTTGCATCTATTGCGTTCACTGGCTTACCGCCAGCATCTCCTTAGGTTCCTAGGCTCCATTCCTTGCAACTTTGCTGTGACTCTGACTGTCTCTGTTTACCGTCCCTGCCAGTCTTGTGTTCCTGCCATACCCTGCCAGTCCTGTGTTCCTGCTGTAACCTGCTGGTCCTGTGTTCCTGCCATACCTGCCAGTCCTGTGTTCCTGCCGTTCCTGCCAATCCTGGGTTCCTGCCGTACCCTCCAGTCCTGTGTTCCTGCCGTACCTTTCAGTCCTGTGTGCCTGCTGTTTTCCCACCAGTCCGGTGTTCCTGCCGTTCCTGCCAGTCCTGTGTTCCTGCCGTACCATCCAGTCCTGTGTTCCTGCTGTACCTTCCAGTCCTGCGTGCCTCCCGTTCCTGCCAGTCTTGAGTGTCCGTTGTTTTCGTCTAACGTGTGCTTCCATCTTACCGGTCAGTACTTAGTCTTTGCTGCCTCAATCTGTCCAGTACCTCTGCCATTCTAGTCACTTCAGTAGCTCCGTCTTCCCTCTGTCTTCCGTTCTCTCTTTGTTCTATCTTCAGTTGTCCCTTTGGCTCCGGCAGTTGCGGCTTCACCCTCCTTGGGCCTGTCCCTAACTCTCCCTGTACAGGGGGTGGCATCATCTGGTTCACTCGTCCTCGGGGGCTCTGAAGCCGTGACCCAGAGGGTCCACTTACTTAGTCCTGATAGCATCGGATGCGATATATTAATGACACTCAGCTCCTGCTCTGCTGTAAGCGGGAGCCGAGTGTCAGTGCTCTGTGCTCTGATCCTCTTGCATGAGAGGATAACAGCACAACTGTGGAGGAGATGGAGAAGTTTATTTCTCCACCTCCTCCATTGTTGCTGTCCATGGGAATCGCACTTAGGTGATATCCGAGTCCAGTGCAATTTCACATGCAGTCGCAGCATGCTGCATTTTTTTCCCGTCAGATTGCAATCTGATCAGAACAGGAAAAAAAATGCCATTGAGAACACAAGCATAAGATTAAATCGATAAGAATGCAGTCTGATTTTTAAGTGGAAGCGAGCCCTGATGGTAATGTTTGAGAATGTGGTTCTAGCTCTCTTCAAGTCACTGACCAGGTTCTCCCATGTAGTTCTGAGCTGATTCCTTACCTTTCTCAGAATCATCCTTACCCCATGAGGTGAGATCCTGCATGGATCACCAGACCAAGGAAGATTGACAGTCATCTTGTGCTTCTTCCATTTTCTAATAATTGTGCCAACAGTTGTAGACTTCTCACCATACTGCTTGCCAATTGTCCTGTAGCACATTCCAGCCTTGTGCAAGTCTCCAATTTTGTCCCTGGTGTCCTTAGATAGCTCTTTGGTTTTGGCCAAGGTGGAAAGATTGGAGTGTGATTTATTAAGTATGTAGACAGGTGTATTTCATACAGGTAATGAGTTCAAAAAGGTGCAATTAATCCAGGTAATGAGTGCACAGTAGGAGGGCTTCTTAAAGAAAAACAAACAGGTCTTTGCGAGCCAGAATTCCTGCTGGTTTGTAGGTATCAAATACTAATTTCATGCAATAAAATGCAATTTAATTATTTAAAAATCATACCATGTGATTTTCTGTTTTTTGTTTTTAGATTCTGTCCCTCACAGTTGAAATGTACCTAAGATAAAAATTACAGACCTCTCTATTCTTTGTAGGTGGGAAAACTTGCAAAATCGCCTGTGTATCAAATACTTATTTACCCTGCTGTATAATAATTTTGTATAATTTGTGAAGTGTAAGCATCAAGAATGCCAGCTATCGAAAAATTCCTGAAAGTCCATGAAAATTGAGAAAACATTTTCAGTGTCCATTAATTATTTATTTTGAGGTTGGTGGCACTAGAAAATTGTGACTGCAAGGCCGGAGTCACATGAACGATGACTTGATTATGTAAATTACACTCGGCAGAAGCTCTGTCAGAGTTTGAGCTGAGTGTCAGTTTACTATGATGTGATTCATTCATGAGAGAATCGTGGCATGTTGCATTACGTTTTCATGCATACCATGTGTGTATTACATGTATATTTATATGTGTTTATATAGCAGTTACACTGAATATATTCTATAATTCTATAATATTGCAGAGCCTGTCTTTGATCTATATATTTCCATATTGGGTTCAAACTTGCATTAGGGAATCCCATTTGTCTGTTTTGCTCTTGGAATAGACAAAGAGGACTCATGTCCAAAATGTACCTTCTACATAACTAATGCAACCAATAGCAGAGAAGCCCTAATGATTTTTATGGGTTCCACCTAGGTTTCATTATTTGTTAATTTTCAGAAAGGAAGACAAAAATATATAGACACACACATAATGTATATGTAGATGTAAAGCACCTTTAAAAAAAGCAGCTCTTATGCCAGTCTTCAGGCTTAGAAAGCTTTGCAAAGTTACATCATTTTGGCGCTTCTTGGCTAAAATTATTGCATTTTTGGCACCATTTTCGCCCAGCTCTGACAAAATGGGTGGAGTTAGGATGGTGGTGTGGCAACTGATGCTCTTCAAGTTCTTGACGAGCGGAAGCGTTCGCTACGCCCCAAATCTAACTCCAGCAGAGACTGGAGTAGGAATCGTGATGAGGTATACACAGCAGTGCATGCCACTTGTCCAATGCTCCTGATTCATGCATGCGCCTCTTCATGAATCAGGAGTATCTTACTCCAGCACATCTTCTCATTCAGACTGGCATGAACAACGCTGATCTTGATGTATCAGGCCCTTTGTGTTTCTGTACTATTTTTGTCCCTCTAAAAATGGTACTCATGTGGGATTCAGAAGAGCTTCCTTATTTTGGCCAGAATATCAACTAATACCTCACATATAATGCTATGTGTTTTTTGCACTTTGTATCTTTTCAGGGTGCAGTTGGGCCCACATAACTCTGTAAACTGTGGCCTCTGTTCACAGAGGATGCATTTTTTAGGTAGCACTGGGCAGCCTGATAAGAGTATGGGCATCATTAATAGGCTGTGAGCCAGATGCTCTGCATCTCCTGTGTGTGAACATTGCCGCATGCAGACCGGTATCTTTTTGTGCACTGGTGTACCAAACAGCCAATCCCTGATTGTAGGCTGGCTGTCTCATCGTTATTACTGTAGCTATCATCTTTAATTGGTCCAATCCGCCCTGTTAGTGCATTTGTTTTGAGGCCTGGGCAGGTAAAAGTCTCTGCCTTTTTCTTGGTGTTTTTCATAGATTTTTGGAGGATTTTCAAGTCTTCTTTTTGTGGTATTGATGTTAGAGTAGGACTCACAAGTGGGAGGACCCGTGACGTGGCTTGTGAGCTTCCGTATTTTGGCCAAAATATCAACTAATGCCTCACATATATTGCTATGTGTTTTTTGTACTTTATATCTTTTCAGGGTGCAGTTGGCCCAGATGGCTCTGTAAACTGTGGCCTCTGTTCACACAGTATGCATTTTAGTTAGCACTGGGCAGCCCGCCTGATCTAAGTATGGGCATCATTAAGAGGCTGTGAGCCAGATGCTCTGCATCTCCTGTGTGTGAACATTGCCGTATACAGACTGGTCTCTTTTTGTGCACTGGTGTACAAAACAGTCAATCCCTGATTGTAGGCTGGCTGTCTCATGGGTATAACTGCACCTGTGTAGCCACAATCTTTAACTGGGTCCACTGCGCCCTTTTAGTGCATTTGTTTTGAGGCCTGATAGGTCCTCTTTAAGGCTTATTTTATTTCTAAATTTAGCACTTTCTCTGCTGCATTAAGTCATGAATAATATTATGATTGGTCATGAATAATATTAAGATTGGAATATGTTTGAATATAATTTTTAACAGAAAATTTTAATGCACTGTTAATGGACTTGCAAATTTCAATTATACTTCTATCATCCAGCATGAAGAACTTTTTACCAAATTATTTTTTTCTAATTTATAGTACTTATTGAAAGAAGTAAAATCTCTTTCTATATTCCAACCCATAGAATGTGTAATTATTAGAGGGTTCCTATAAATGAAGCCAATTCTTAAGTAATATAGATAGAATTTACCAAGCTAAACAGCTTTAAAAAAATAGATGAACTTTGATATTGTCTGTTTTCCTTAAGTTTAAGAAATGGATAATTCGATCCTTCACCTGTCAACTCTAAAATAATGAGACAAAAAAAGGAAATTCACATTTGAAAGGCCAGACATTGAAAATGGAACATCATGTTCAATTTAGGATATACTACATTGGCATTTTAATGAATATGTTTTTTTCTTTCAAAGACTTTCACACACAAGTCATCCATATTGTCAAGTCAACTTTAGTTTGATATATTTAATAAGAATACTGAACCTCAGATGACTTTGTCCTTGCTTTGATGCTATCCGGATAGCGCTATTAAGGCAGCATCATTAACATAAAATGTCTCCTGAGGTATTTACATATTATAATATCTACCAGCATTTGCCATTTTTCTTGGCTGTTTTTTTAATGAAAAGAAATAAAATCAGAAAGCCTGAAAATAAATAGTAAGAGATATAGATGAGAGGATCAAGCAAAATTCAAATACGCCTGTTGACAAGGACTTTCCCAGGAAATTGTATTTGTTAAGACGTTATTCTCCACTAATTTAATGTGTTTTATTATTTTCTGGGGTCTATCCAAACCCCATAGCATAAAATAAGTAATGTATGAAAAAATACTTATACTCATCTTACAATTCAAGTCTCCGGCCCCTCCTCTGATCAACGCTACCCATTCGGTCCTCTCTGCATCTACTAATCCCCCATGACTCCTGTGCAATAGATGAATAGTTCATATTGTGACATCATGATGCCGTTCACCTCCCGTGTAGCTGCACAGACCCTTTCTAGGTGCCATGACACCTGAAACCATTTGTCTGAGATGGTTTAGTGAATCCTGAGTTGCATTGAGCAAGGGGTTGGACACAATGACCCTGGAGTTCCCTTCCAACTCTAGCATTCTATGATTTTATGAAAGTCTTGTGCAATGCGAGAGCACCAGAGATTCTATCACAAGCAGTGTGTACTCAAAAGATGCAGCAAGGACCAGACTAGTGGTAGTCAAAAACAGTGGAGCCTATGAGATGAGAGGAGTATAAAGATTTGTAATTTTTTAAAACTCTTTGATGGTAGACTATAGGTCGGAAAAATGGTGTCCATCGGCGGCTATTTTGCTGAATCCATGGAGGAGAAAATTGTAAAAATTTCTCAATATGGCAAATACGGATTTTTTTTAAAGTTTGGGTAGAATTCAAAACTAATCGAATTTATTTGCTTATCTCTAGCAAGAGTATTTTAAATAATAAGTTATTAAATGGAGGTTGTGATGATGATTTTTAAAAATTGGTGTAACTTTCCCAAGCGCTTGAAAGACCTTAGATGACGTCGCGGCTTGTGATTGGTCGCGTTGCGGTCACGTGACTGCTCCGCGACCAATCACAGGCCGCGACGTCATCTAAGGACTTTCAAGTGCTCATTCTTATGAACGGAGGCTGGCGGTTACAACCAGGGCGCGTCAGAGGGTGAGTATATCAATATTTTTTATTTTTATTCTTTATTTTACACATTAATATCGATCCCGATACCGATTCCCGATACCACAAAAGTATCGGATCTCGGTATCGGAATTCCGATACAGCAAATATCGGCCGATACCCGATACCTGCGGTATCGGAATGCTCAACACTAATCCCTAACCCTAATCTCAACCCTAACCATAATCCTAACCACAACCCTAAGCCCAACACACCACTAACCCTAATCCCAACCCTATCCATAACCCTAACCACAACTCTAACCCCAACACACCCTAACCACAAGCCTAACCCTAACACACCCCTAACTCTAATCTCAACCCTAACCATAACCCTAACCTCAAACATAAGCCCCACACACCCCTAACCCTAACCCCATCCCTAACCACAAACCTAACCCCAACACACCACTAACCCTAATCCCAACCCTAACTATAATCCTAACCACAAAACTAGCTCTAACAGACACCTAACCCTAATCCCAACCCTAAACGTATTATCAACCCTAACCCTAACCCTAATGCTAACTCTAACGCTAACCCTAATGCTAACCTTAACCCTAACCCTAACACTAACCCTAACCCTAACCTTAGCCCAACTCACTTTAGCCCAATCCTAACCCTAATGGAAAATTGGAAATATTTTTTTTTCCCCTAAGGGGGTGATAAAAGTGGGTTTTATTTACTTTTTTTAATATTGATCACTGTGCTAGGATCTATCATGGTGAGGAAAATGAACCAATAGGAAACATTTCCTATTGTTCCCCGGTGGCGACCGGCAGATCTCAGTGGGTGAACTGCGCATGAGCCCACCATTCTCTCCCGGAAGAAGATGCCAGCGGCCCAGGGGACAGCAAAGGGGGATGGCAGGGACTCCAGAGGTACAGGGGGGTGATCGGGGGACCAGGGGACCCTATTTATCTCTCCACTGATGTGCGATCACATCAGAGGAGAGAGAAATGAAATGGAAAATCTGGCTTTTTTTTTTGCGGTCGACTTTATACCGTTAATAACAGTGACACCGGGGATGGTAAAAACCAACCTGAAACATGCTCTCTGGGGTCTCAGATATGCCTGGTAGCTGAGACTCCAGAGAAATTCTGACTCTGGGGGGTGCTATAACCTTAAACCTCTGCGCCATTAAAAAGCGTCACTGTGGTTTAAGTACCCTTAACTGCCGCAGTTAAAAGATGTATTGGCTGTCGTTAAGGAGTTAATTGATTTATTTTGAATGGGGCGGGGGTGGTGATTTAAACTTTTTTATTTTTTATATTTTTAAAACCTTTTTCTAGTCTCCATGGGAGACTAGAAGCTGCAATCATCTGATTACCTGTGCTACACACAGCAGGGCTTCAGCCCTGCTCTATGTAGCAGAAATGCACACTTTCTATGAGCGCTAACCACTAAGAGGGTACTCAGGACTTATTGAAGCGCAATTAGCGTGAAACGGACGTTGCTGTTCATTGTGCTCTCCACTCTCCCCAGCTCCTTTTTTTAACAGATGAAATACAAGTCTTTTAGCAGGAACGGCAAGCGCCACCTTCTATTTCTCCTTTTCATGAACTACAGTATTATCATGTGTTTTTCTCGATGAGCACCATGTCCCTTGTACATACAGGTGCTGACCCATTTGATTGCACAAGAACTTATATAGCAGTATTTGATGTTGGTGCCAGATTTGTTCCCTTTTCCCTATACAGACTTTGGGTCCCCATGACCCTAAGGCAGCAGTGTTGGGGTGGCATCCCAAGGCAAAGGGGCTGAGACTGGCGGTAGCAAGCCTCATGGTAGACCACCAGCTGCAACCAAAATACAAGCTTTTTATCTGTGGCTGCTCTACTGGACGCTGTGGAAGATAAAGGTTGGCTCTGTGGGTGAAATTTGTAAGCTGCTTCTATTTAGGTACTGTGCCCTATGCTTTGTGTGTGAAAATTGTAAGCTGTTAATTTAGGGGCACTTTGCCCCATGCTCTGTGGGTCAAATTTGTAATTTGCTTTCTGGAGGTACTCTGTAGGTGACATTTTAACTGGACCGGCAGTAGCAAGCCTCAGTCTATGTGAGGACACTGTTAAAATTTTTAGGTTATTCATTTACTGCCTATTTTACAATGATTGCTATGATGACATACTTTTACCCCCTTTTTTGTCTGCTTTGGCAGCACTGTAGCCCTTACTCTGACCATTTTCAAGCAATTTTACAACACTGAAGTTCAGGTTCCCTTTAACTTGAATAGGGTTCGAAGTCCGGGTTCAAGTTTGGGTCCGGAGCAGGACTTTCTAAAAAGTCCACCCAAACCTGGCGAACCCAAACATCCATGGGTTCTCTCATAACTACCCTTCACCTTTATCATCACTGATAATCTGAGCTCCTTCTCCCTGTATCATCCTTACTGACTGAGCCCCCTTACCCTGTATCACCCCCTGACTGACTGAACCCTCTCTCTGGATCACGCCTAACTGACTAAAGGCTTTCATCCTCCACCATTCACATTACCTCTAACCAAATGAGGAGTGTGAGAATGTTAGAGAAAACTCAGTTTTGATATCACTCCTAACACCATACATAACTGATTAAGGGCCCCCCAACACTATTAGTGGATATGTTAACATAATATATTTGCTCCAGAATTTCTTCAATGGAGATACTGCAGCAAATTAACTACTGTAATACCCACACAGATATTGTGCAGATGATGCTACGTTTACTTCTTTGCAAATGGCGCACCTCGCACCTTTACCATAAACTTCATCCTTTGAATTGCAAAGGGTAAAATGTTTGGTTTATACTGACAGCATAAATAGTTATTTTGTGGATGAGAAATTTCATAGTTGTGAATGCCTAAGCCAAATTTAACAATGTTCATCACTATTTATTACCCCAGTTTTTCCGTACCTGTTCGATTATTTAAAAATGATCAGAAAATGGGACGTGATTACCTTTTGATGTGAAATAAAACATATTTATGAATGTCCACTATGTCCAAAGAGAAGAAAATATGTATACCCGCACTGCTGCATACACGATCACCTATCTGTGTGCTGTGAAATGCTGTACCAGTGCCTTTACCTCCTACTCATTGCATGAGCACTAGGGGTGCATAACCAAAAAAGTGCATGACATCCAAAAAGAAAAGAAAAAAAGTTGTTAGCACTCACCAAGCCCGTTGCTGTAAAAGTCTTTATTAGGACATGGACAGGGAGAACATGATGTCTAAAGGATGACAGCTGTTTCGCGCTACATGCGCTTCCACAGATCCCGATGCCTGAGAGGGGAAGTGAGGCAACAAATAACGCTGACCTAGTTCCTCCCTCCGACACCACACCTGACAACTCCCATTATAGTGACTATGAAAAAAACTTATCACAAAATAAACCAATATGACAAATCAAGTGTATAATACAACATAAACCATTAAAATATGAATACAGACAATACAAAAAGCGAAATAAACAGTGATAACGCTGTTAGCAGGAAAAATTCATAAAAAGACCAACATATCGATCTTCTTATTAAGACCCAGTGGTCCCTGAGCATTCGTGCGCATGATCCAAATCGCTTCTCTTCTTAGAAGGATCCTATTCAAATCACCGCCACTAGGTGGCGAGCTTAGAAAAGGTTTCACTGCCACCTAGTGGCGGTGATTTGAATAGGATCCTTCTAAGAAGATCGATATGTCGGTCTTTTTATGAATTTTTCCTGCTAACAGCGTTATCACAAGCCAGGGACTAAGAATATCTGCACATGTTCATTATTTGCAGAAGAAAAAGTGCTGGGTAAAATATGTGGTTTCGATGTACTATTTATGTGAGTTTTTGTGCGTTTTTGTTGTGAATTTTTCTCACTTATTAGAATGGGTGAATAATGATGCAAGAATTGACATTATGCAAATTTTTATCTGCAAGGAAAAAATAAGCAATGTGTGCATGAATCTCATCCACCTTGCTTGTACAGTACTGTAAAATGTTGCTTATTTTCCGCAACAAAAGTGGAATGTGTGCACATAGCCTTCAAATGAATTGGGGAAAGTCACAGACACTAACTAATTTATATTTATTGGTAGGTAGAGATTATAGTTAAGGAAGAAGGAAACATCCAGCTCAACGAGATAGTGAAAAAACGTGTCGTTCCTTTATTCACTTCAATAATATATGTGGAGGATAAAAACATCAGCAACAACAGGAATAAAAACAGTATCAACGCGTTTCTGGTGACAGAGCACCCTTAGTCATGATATATCATATATATCATGACTAAGGGTGCTCTGCCACCAGAAACGCATTGATACTGTTTTTATTCCTGTTGTTGCTGATGTTTTTATCCTCCACATATATTATTGAAGTGAATAAAGGAACGACACATTTTTTCACTATCTCGTTGAGCTGGATGTTTCCTTCTTCCTTGATCCTTCTACGCCCTGACACAGCGGTTCCGTGCTCTGAGTATCCAGAGATGTCAACCATGGTGAGCTGGACTTTGCTTTGAGAGATTATAGTTAACTAGCTATTGAACCCATTCTACACTCAGGTAGCTAACATTTATACCATCCTGGTGTGTGCTGCTTCCATGATGTGCCCTTATCTTTTCATGTGCTGCTACCGTCTTGCACACCCCATAGGCAGACCCTGTAGTATAAGACAGCACCCCATAGGCAGACTCTGTAGTATAAGACAGCACCCCATAAGAAGACTCTGTAGTATAAGACAGCACCCCATAGGCAGACTCTGTAGTATAAGACAGCACCCCATAGGTAGACCCTGTAGTATAAGGCAGCACCACATAGGTAGACCCTCTAGTATAAGGCAGCCACCCATAGGCAGACCCTGTAGTATAAGAGAGCACCCCATAGACAGACTCTGTAGTATAAGGCAGCACTCCCCCACAGGCAGACTCTGTAGTATAAGGCAGCAACCCCCCCAGAGGCAGACACTGTAGTATAACTCAACACTCCCCACAGGCAGACTCTGTGGTATAAGGCAGCATCCCCCACAGGCAGACTCTGAAGTATAAGGCCGCACCCCCCACAGGCAGACTCTGTAGTATAAGGCAGCCCCCATAAAGAAAAACAATAAATAAATACTCACCTCTCTTCTTCCTAGTTCCTGCGCTACTCCCTGCTCCCGCTCACCTCTGGATTGCGGGCGCCGGGCAGTGACATCATCGCGCCCCCTGTCAGTGTCGGCATCGGTGACGTCAGACGCTGATAGGGGGATGATGGGAGGAGCGTAGCGCTCCTTCCCTCATCAATGCAGTCTGCTGCATCTGCTAGATGCCGATACAGCTGACTCTGCTATGACAGGCAGGGGGCCCACTGCTGGCACCGGCCCTTCCGCCTGCTCATGGGCCCCATAGCGGCCAGGCGGTAGAGCTGGGAGATCGATTCTCAGAATCACCAATACAGTTACAGTATCTCCTGGGCCACAATACTCATCCCCTGTAGCGTAGCTCTGCTGGGTCCAGACTGCGCAGGCACGTCGCGCTTGCGGAGTCTATAAAGGGTTCAGAAAGAGTGATGCTCCCACTATTATATTATAGATAGGGGCACAGCTCTGGCTTATCAGTTTATATTTTGAATGGTGTGTAGCTAATAGTATATTAATGGTGCTTTTTAATATTTGTAGTCATAGGTGCAGTGCGGGGGATTTTTTATTCTGGAGACAATTGTATATATACAATATATGTGACCTTGCTATTTTTAGGGCTGCAGTGATCATCATGACAAGGCAAGTCATGGCTAGGAGATGTCGACATGAAGGTCTGACCAAAAGGAGAAAAAAAACCCACAAAAAACTACTCTAATCAGACGAGACATCATCGTTAAGTACCTAGATGTAATTATTTATTTATTATTATTATTTATTCTTTATACTGTGTGACTTGGAATTATCCTGTTATTTGTAAAATGACCTCCCTTAGGCCTCATTCTCACATTAGTGTCAAATGTACGTGATGTAAAAGTGCCAGATTTTTTTATCAGACCGTACACGGGCAGTCAGTTTTATAGATCCATTCACATACCTGAAAATCACAGATCTGAGAATGAGCTCTAAAATACTTTGGTTTGCTAATCAGTTAAAATACACCTTCACTGTAATTAAGGGGCATAGTCAAATTCTTAAATTCTTAAAAAACAGCCTTATTTTTTCTCCACCAAACTTTACTGTTGGCACAATGAAGGCAGGTAGGTGGTGGTCTGCCACTTCCTGACTCAGTTGCTTTGGTTCCTAAAATGCTTCCAAATTTCAGTAATACCTCACACTGTAGAATAGAAATATATTGATAAACATTTAGGAGATAAGAAATTTTATGGACGGATTTGCTGCAACAGTAGCATCCATTTGTAGGACCATGCTTGAATTCAATGAGCTATTTAGAATGACCCATATTTTCACAAATGTTTGTAAATGCAGACTGCATGGCTGTGGGCTTGATTTTATACACCTACATGAATTCATTAACTGGTGTTCCCCAATACTTTTGTCCATATACTGTGTAATTAACTTTAATTGGAAGGAGACATTAATAGAGTTATTATTCTTTTTAGTGTATTGGCACCCGTGAACCTAATGTACAAAATGTTTCATTTCTTATGTCAATGTTCTGTTATTATTTCAGTGAATAATGAAAAAAAGATGTGATCCAAAAATCTATTTAGGAAGGTAATTTATAAATACTTAATTTTAGTAAAAATAGAAATTGTGTAGTATATCAACAAGATATTTAACTGAAAAACCACTTTAATAGTTTTGAGACTGTAATCTGAAAAATAATAACTGTTAAATGCATCATGCTTACTTGTTTATCAGATATAAGACAAATTATCTGTTCATATATCTTGTTAAACCTGTTTTTTTCAAATATATATCTTGTTAGGCATATTAATTCAGCAACTGTAATTTGCCCTTTATATAATAACATTTTAGCAAAATATGCATTAAATATTTTACATATTTAGAGCATTTGGGGTTATTTTGTAATTTTATGACTGCTACTATAGAATATTAATTTTCTTTCAGTCATTCCTATTTTTCTTATTCCTTAAATATATCTTTGAATCTCTAGAATATTAAATGTACTTTGAAAGTGATAAGGTACAAAATGTGTCACTAATTATGCAATTTGCGAACTGTTCCCGCTGATCCATCTGTGCTCACTGCTTATATGCCTTTTAATAGCTCAGAAAAATACAGCCTAGGAGTCTTTCTGAACAAATGACTTATCAACACTGAAGACTTGTCAAAGGTTTGAAAGTTAGGTAATTTATGTCTTAGAAGCGGAGCTTACTATAGTATATTTAGATACTTCCCACAGCATCAAATATGTTGAACTTCTTTAACTTATTCAGCAAGAATAAATTCTGGCTAGGCAGTGAATAACTTTAATGAAGAGTGTGGCAGTTTATCAAGGACTGAATAGTTATGGCCTTATACAGTATGCCGCAGCTACCTCAATAGCTACACTGAAAATGTTCTGCATACATATTAACTGTATAAAAGTGAGAAATGTGAGTTCATCCCAGTTAGTCCTGCATAGGATTTTTACTCAATGATGGTTACATTAAAGAAAAATCATGTTTCCTTCCCTGATGAATAAAAACTGTGTTTTTTGAAAATATTAAGATTGTTTTTGTCTGTAATGTTACACAATGCGGTGTCTGGAACCAGAAAATTAAACATAATACCAGTCTATTGAGTTATCACTGCCGACCGAGATGCTCTTCATAACTGAAGAAGGTCATACATTTTTGCTTCTTTACCACTCTTGATATCACAGCAGCCCTATGTTATTCTTTTCAAACATCAAACTGGAATTACTGTAGACACAGACTAAAAATCGGTTATTATTATTTATTTATATAGCACCATTAATTCCATGGTGCTGTACATGAGAAAGGGGTTACATACAGGGTTATAAATATCGTTTACAGTAAACAAGTTTACAGTGACAGACTGGTACAGAGGGGAGAGGACCCTGTCCTTGCAGACTTACTTCTATGGGATAGTGGGGAAGAGATAGAAGGTCGGAGGTGCAGCAGCTCTGGCGGTGGTGAGGCGGCTGCTCTGGCAATGGCGAGGCGGCAGAATGGTTATTGCAGGCTGCAGGTTTTCTTGAAGAGATGGGTTTTCAGGTTCCGTCTGAAGGATCCAAGGGTGGTGGATAGTCAGACGTGTTGAGGCATGGAATTCCAGAGGATGGGGGATATTCAGGAGAAATCTTGGAGGCGGTTGTGTGAGGAACAAATAAGTGTGGAGGAGAGTGGGAGGTCTTGGGAGGATCAGAGATTACGTGAGGGAAGGTATTGGGAGATTAGTTCAGAGATATAGGGAGGGGACAGGTTGTGGATTGCTTTGTAGATCAGTGTTAGTAGTTTGAACTGGATTCGTTGCGGAATTGGGAGCCAGTGGAGGGATTTGTAAAGGGGAGAAGCAGGGGAGTAGCAAGGAGAGAGGTGGATTAGCCGGGCAGCAGAGTTGAGAACAGACTGGAGTGGTGCAAGAGAGTTAGCGGGGAAGCCACACATGAGGGTGTTGCAGTAGTCGAGGCGGAAGATGATAAGGGCATGCACAAGAGACTTAGTAGATTGTGGGGTGAGGAAGGGACGGATTCTGGCAATATTTTTGAGTTGGAGGCGACAGGAGGTGGCAAGAGTTTGAACATGTGGTTTGAAGGACAAGGCATAGTCGAGAGTTACCCCGAGGCAGCGGATTTCAGGTGCGGGAGAGAACGTGATGCCGTTTACCATAATAGATAGATCAGGTAGGGGGATACGTGAGATGGGGGAAAGATGATGAGTTCGGTTTTGTCTACATTGAGTTTTAGGAAGCGAGAGGTGAAGAAGGAGGATATGGCTGATAGACACTCCGGGATTCTGAACAGAAGAGAGGCGACATCTGAGCCAGAGAGGTAGATCTGAGTGTCGTCCGCATACAGGTGGTACTGGAAGCCATGGGACTTTGAGTTGTCCTAGGCCAAGGGTATAGATGGAAAAAAGTAGGGGCCCTAGGACAGAGCCTTGAGGGACTCCAACAGAGAGAGGGCGGGATGAGGAGGTAGTGTGGGAGTGGGAAACGCTAAATGTGCAATCGGAAAGGTATGAGGCAATCCAGGACAGGGCAAGGTTTTTGATGCCAAGGGAAGAAAGAACCTGTAGCAGTAGGCAGTGATCGACTGTGTCGAAAGCAGAGGACAGGTCAAGAAGGAGGAGTATGGAGAACTGTCTGTTAGCTTTGGCTGTGAGTAAGTCATTAGTAATTTTTGTCAGGGCAGTTTTGGTGGAGTGGTGGGGGCAGAAGCCAGATTGGAGGTTGTCAAGGAGAGAGTTAGATGAGAGGTGGGAGGAAATTTAAGCATGAACATGCTGCTCAAGGAGTTTTGAGGCAAACGGGAGCAGTGATGTGGGGCGGTAGCTGGGCATAGCAGTTGGGTCAGGGTTAGTTTTTTGAGGATGGGTGTGATGGTGGCATGTTTGAAGGGAGAGGGGAAGGTACCAGAAGATAGTGATAGGTTGAAGAGATGGGTTAGGGCTGGAATGAGCATGTTAGTGAGGTTGGGGAGCAAGTGGGAGGGGATGGGGTCAAGTGCACAGGTGGTGAGGTGTGATTTGGAATAGAGGCGAGTAAGCTCTCCTTCAGTGATGTTGGAGAGGGAGGTTATTAGGGAAGGGCAGGGGTCTGGTATATGGAGTGGTTGGGGTGGTGGAACAGTTAGGGTTTGCCTTGTTTGGTCGATCTTGTTTTTGAAGTAGGTGGCAAAGTCCTCAGAGGAGATGAGGGGAGTTGGAGGTGGCAGTGGTGGGCGGAGGAGGGAGTTAAATGTGCCGAACAGTTGTTTTGGGTTGTAGGATAGTGAAGATATAAGGTTAGTGAAATTGGTCTGTTTAGTGGAGGTGAGGGCTAATTTGAAGTCGAATGTAGCTTGTTTGAAAGCAGTGAAGTCATCTGGCAGGCGTGTTTTCTTCCAACGTCGCTCTGCAACCCTGGATGCTTGTCGAAGTTTTTTGTGAGATTGTTATGCCAAGGTTGCCTATTGGTTCATCACACTTTGCCATGCATGAGAGGGGCAACTGAGTCTATGGCTGATGTGAGAGTGGAGTTATAGAATGCGGTGGCGCTGTCTGTGTTGTGGAGTGAAGATATGGAGGACAGGGGTAGGAGAGAGTCTGAGAGTCTGTGAATGTCTAGATGTGCGAGGTTTCTGCGTGGATGCGGTAATGGCTGGACATGGGGGGCAGGTGAGGAGGACAAGGATGAGAAGGTGAGTAGATGTTGGTCAGATAAGGGGAAGGGAGAGGTTGCGAGATTAGATAAGGAACAGAGGCGGGTGAAGATGAGGTCTAGTGTATGTCCATCTGTGTGGGTAGCTGTGGAGGACCACTGAGTGAGTCCAAAGGACGAAGTAAGGGCCAGTATCTTGGAGGCTACTGGCTGGCGGGTGTCAGTAGGGATATTAAAGTCATCCATGATGATGGTGGGGATGTCAGCGGAGAGAAAGTGAAGGAGCCAGGTGGAGAATTGGTCGATGAAGGCAGTGGCTGAGCCCGGTGGTCGGTATATGACAGCCATTTGGAGATTGGAGGGACCATAGATACGGACAGAGTGAACCTCGAAAGAAGGGAGGATAAGGGAGAGTGGGGATTATCATGGCACTCAGAATATGGGAAGTGAAGGTTATGTTATAGCAAGGTTAGTGTATTCACGGATAACTACTGGGTTCAATACTGTTGAGCTTGTGTAAAATTAATGCCTCATACTATTAAATATGATTTATATTGCTATTGGATGTAAGATCTAATATTTGGAAATCACTGAGTTGATGTATTTCTTATGCTCATATAATTTATGTAAACTTAATTTTATTTTGCTGAAGTCCCAGTCTAAAGTGAACAGTTTGAACATGCAACTGTGGAAAGAAGAGGACCGGAAGGATGGCGAGCAGCAGATGGGCTGGACAGGTAAGCGTTGAAGTGAGTATAAGATTTTTTTTTGTTTTTTTATATTTAAGTGTTTACTCCGGGGTTTCCCTGTAAATATCTGAAATACCTGATTCCAATGGAACCGAAGACGGAAGACTCCCTATAATGAGGCAGATGGGGTCACTGTGAAAACCATCTAGCCTATGATCTGCTGGTATCCGTGTTTTAGGTGTGCATAAAAGCACCGTCTGCCACAGTTTTGTGTATTTATGAAAAGAAGGACACCACTGATATTTCAGCACCTCCTTCCAGACGTAGTCCAGAGCAACTCTTCTGCATCATATAGTGAGATACAGAGATTTGGATGGAAACCCCGATGTAAGTGCTCAGTGTACAGCGCCGCATAAATGTGATCCGAAATATTATGTAAAATGTTCCCAATAAAATCTTCAACTCAATCCCCAAAAAAGCAAGTCCCTACTCAGGGCCATCATAAGTTAATGACATTACAGGGGGCTTCCACGTTACTGGCAGTACAAAGGCTCTGTAAAAGCAAAATGGCTCCTCACTCACCAAAAGAAATCCAGCAAATTCTGTACTCTGAAATCCAAATGGCCTCTTCCCTTTTGAGCCCCACAGTGTGCCTAAACTGCAGTTAGCGTCCACACTTTTTGCAATTCTGTAGCGATGAGAGTCCTCCTAATTTACGGGTGCATGTCTCCAGAAGCATGAGCTTAGTATAATGTACTGGACACTACAGTGTACAGGACACTACAATGTACAAGCATTACAATAGCAGATTTGCAATTTTCACTCGGCAACATCTACTGCTGCTTGTTTCTGGGAAACACCTATGGAGCCAAGTCATCACTACACCTGTAGATAAATTCTCAAATGGGAACATTTCCACAATTTTAGGAAAATCTGCTCTCCAGGAGGCAAATATTTTTTCGTACCTCCAGAGTCCCGCTGAGTGGCTGAGCAGTACTGTATAGCCACATATGGGGTAATGGCACATTCAGCAGGAATTGTGTGACAAATTTTGGTGCTATTTTTACTCATTTCCTCATGTGAAAATGTAAAATCTGGGGCTAAACAAAATTTCTGTGGTAAAAATGTAATAATTTTTTCTTCAGTGCCTAATGTTGTAACATGCTGAAAAAGAGAATGGAAAGCACCTCCAAAAATCATACATTGATCTAATGCCGATAGGCAAAAATATATATTACTAAACATGAGGTTCTGCATATTGCATGATCTGTCCATATTTTTCTTAGATGTGCACTCCTCCCATTTGGCACATGTGATTTTAATTAGCAGGAGACTGCAAAGAATGTGGTCTAGCCCATTTCTGCTTTCACTGGAGAGCTTGAGGAAGGTGAGTTTCAATGCTCCTTTCATTTGGTGTTGGTGCTGTGTAGCGGCCATTGTTACTGTGGTTTTGTGCTGGTTGGGCGGCACAGTCTGGAATCATGAGGACTCAGACTTGCAGCATGGGTGCTGTGAGGCACCAGGCCATCCAGCCTGCTGGTGCCTTGTCGCTGCTCTATGGTGATACGGACCCACTAAGGGGTTTGCTGTGACATGGCAGTGGGCTTCATACAGTCTGATCAGAATGTTAAACTAAGAACCTCATGTTCAGTAATATATATTTTTTGCCTAGCAGCATTAGATCAATGTATGATTTTTTGGTGCTTCATTGGCCAACAAACTCGCCTGACCTTAACCCCATAGATAATCTATGGGGTCTTGTCAAGAGGAAGATGAGAGACACCAGACCCAATAATGCAGATGAGCTGAAGGCTGCTATCAAAGCAACCTGGGCTTCCCTAACACCTCAGCCGTTCCACAGGCTGATCGCCTCCATGCCACGCAGCATTGATGCAGTAATTGATGCAAAAGGAGCCCTGACCAAGTATTGAGTTAATTTACTGCACATACATTTCAGTAGGCCAAGATTTCAGATTTAAAAATCATTTTTCAAGATGGTGTTATAAAGTATTCTAATTTACTGAGATAATGACTTTTGGGTTTTCGTTGGCTGTAAGCCATAATCATCAACATTTACAGAAATAAACACTTGAAATAGATCACTCTGGTTGTAATGACTATATGTAATACATTTCACTTTTTGTATTGAAGAGCTGAAATAAATAAACTTTTTGATGATATTCTAATTTTGTGAGAAGCACCGGTATCTCTGCTTCAGAAAGGCAACATTAATAAAACTTAGTTTTATTCAGATCTACAGCAGTATTTAGTTCAAGATGAAAAATTGGGTGAAATGTCCTCTTTAATAAAAATGATCATGCTGAAAAGCTAATTGCTTGCTTGCACAGTCTATGTATTAAAGATGCCAGATTAATCAGTAACAATCACTGGAATTACACAATTTGTGCGCTTATAATGGTAAGCAGCATTTTTTATCCCTAGACTGGCTATGCTCTTGACTGTAATACGTACACATGTAGTCAAAATTGTTGGTACCCATCATTTAATGACAGAAAAACCCACAATGGTGACATAAATAACTTGAATCTGACAAAAGTAATAATAAATAAAAGATCTAAGAAAATGAACAAATGAAAGTCAGACATTGCTTTTCAACCATGCTTCCACAGAATTTTTAAAGAAATAAAACTCATGAAATAGGCCCCCACAGAAATGATGGTACCCCTGAAAATAATATGATAAAAGTGACATGTTAAATCAAGGTGTGTCCACTAACTAGCATCACAGGTGTCTACAATCTTGGAATCAGTCAGTGGGCCTTTATATAGGGCTACAGATTCTCAATGTGCTGTTTGGTGACATGTTGTGTATCACACTCAACATGGACCAGAGGAATTGAAGGAAAGAGTTGTCTCAGGAGATTAGAAAGAAAATTATAGACAAACATGTTAAAGGTAAAAGTTGTAAGACGATCTCCAAGCAGCTTGATGTTCCTGTGACTACAATTGCACATATTATTCAGAAATTTAAGATCCAAGGGACTGTAGCAAACCTTCCTGGACTTGGCCGCAGGAGGAAAATTGATGACAAGTCAAAGAGTAAGATAATACGAATGGTAATAAAAGAGCCCAAAAAAAACTCTAAACAGATTAAAGGTGAGCTTCAAGCTCAAGGAACATCAGTGTTAAATCACACCACCCGTCGTATGAGCCAAAGTGGACTTCATGGGAGACGACCAAGGAGGACACCATTGTTGAATAAAAATCATAAAAAAGACAGACTGGAAATTGCCAACCTACATGTTGACAAGCCACAAAGCTTCTGAGAGAATGTCCTATGGATAGATGAGACAAAAATAGAACTTTTTGGCAAGGCACATCAGCTCTATGTTCACAGATGGAAAAATGAAGCATATCAAGAAAAGAACACTGTCCCTAATGTGAAACATGGAGGAGGCTTTGTTATGTTCTGGGGCTGCTTTGCTGCATCTGTCACAGGGTGTCTAGAATCTGTGCAGGGTACAATGAAATCTCAGGACTATCAAGGGATTCTAGAAATAAATGTGCTGCCCAGTGTTAGAAAGCATGGTCTCAGTCGCAGGTCATGAGTCTCACCATGAGTCTTGCAACAGGATAATGATCCAAAACACACAGCTAAAAACACCCAAGAATGGCTAAGAGGAAAACATTGGACTATTCTGAAGTGGCCTTCTATAAGCCCTGACCTAAATCCTATTGAGCATCTTTGGAAAGAACTGAAACATGCCGTCTGGAAAAGGCAACCTTCAAACATGAGACAACTGTAACATATACAGGAATCGTTTGATTGCAGTGATTACTTCAAAAGGTTTTGGAACAAAATATTAAGTTAAGGGTACCATCATTTCTGTCCAGGCCTATTTCATGAGTTTCATTTTTTTTTTAATTCTGTGGAAGCATCGTTGAAAAGCAATGTCTGACTTTTATTTGTTCATTTTCATAGATCTTTTATTTATTATTGCTTTTGTCAGATTCAAGTTATTTCTGTGACCATTGTGGGTTTTTCTGTCAATAAAGGAGGGGTTCCAACAATTTTGACCAGGTATGTATTTGCTACTCAGGAACCAAATGTGGCATTTTGAATGTGTTGAAATACACTAAGCGTTGCTCTTTAGCATGAAAGGGATTAGGAACAGATGGTCTGACAGGGTAAACTGATGTGTGATAAATCTGTGGCAGTAGAAAATATCATATTAATGTCTACTTTTTACATGTTACTAATTAACTTTGTTTAAAAAATATTTGCTTAAAAGACATTTTGAACTCAGTTATGCAAGTGGCAGGAATGAGTCGATACAGCATAAATTGTAATTAGTAAGAATTGTCTGAGCATAGTGACATATGACATCAATCAAATATTAATTATGGCTTGGTAACATCAGTGACTACAAGGAGCTTTATAATCATCTAGAACACAAGCAGATACACAAATCCTAAAATAAACAGATAATGAAAAACAGCATTTTTACATATTTGAGTTCAAATAAGTGAATTATGCAGCTATCAGTATGCAAAAATATTATGATTTAGAATATGGCAATATGAGAATATTAAATTAGATGTAATAGTAAGGCAACAAATTTAAGGTAAGTTGAAGATTTAATTAATATTTGTTATTGCCATTAAGACCCATATATTAGCAACATCACGTTTTTATGCCTTTCTTTATTGATTCCCCTCTATATATGTTCATTTATAAATTCTTGCTACCCACCCTTGACCCTCCACAGTTGCTTAGTTTATTTCACTGTCACTGCCTGCACTGCCAGACTTGAACATTTTATAACTAGTCTACCAAGCTGATTCGTGATAGACTGTACAATCCAAGCTAGACATTAATTGGTGTGTCTTGGTTTATGTAGTAACCACTATAGCATTATAAATACAAACTATATTTTGTATAGTTTAACCCCTTCACGACATGTGCTGTACTAGTACTGCACATGTCGTGCCTCCCCATTTGATATGGGCTCCAGCGGTGAGCCCACATCTTTCCCGGCACATGTCAGCTGTTTGAACAACTGACATGTGCTCGGAACAGCTGTGGGTGGAATCGCGATCAACCCACGGCTGTTAACCCATTAAATGCCGCTGTAAAACTCTGACAGAGGTATTTAATGCACGCTTCCAGTAATGTCGCCGGATATACCGCCCATCGGTGACCCTATCACATGATTGTAGGTCACCAATGGGTCGGCACGACCACCATAGGTCTCCTGCAGACTTTTATGGTCGTCAATGCAGGATTGCTATGGTGGTCGGTGCTCATATCAAGTCATCAATTCTGTTACATACAGGCGAACTGATCATCGCCTGTATGTAGCAGAGCAGATCTGGTTATGGCAGCTTCTAGTCTCCCATGGAGACTATTGAAGCATGCCAAAAGTAAAAATAAAAGTTTTTAAAAATATTAAAAAACTAAAAATATATAAAATTTCCTATCACCCCCCTTTCAGCCCATTCAAAATAAAACAAAAAAAAATCAAACATACACATATTTGTTATTGCCTCGTTCAGAATCACCTTATGAATATAAAAAAAGAATTAACCCAATCACTAAATGGCATAACGAGAAAAAAAACTAAATGCCAGAATTACGTTTCTTTGGTCGCCGCAACAATGCATTAAAATGCAATAACGGGTGATGAAAAGATCGTATCTGCAGCAATATGGTATCATTAAAAACGTCAGCTCGGCCTGCAAAAAATAAGCCTGCATCCAACCTGAGATCATGAAAAATGGAGATGCTACTGATCTCGGAAAGTGTTGCATTTTTTTTTACAAACTTTGGAATTTGTTTTCACCACTTAAATAAAAAAGAACCTAGACATGTTTGGTGTCCATAAACTTGAAATGATCTGGAGAATCATAATGACTGGTCAGTTTTAGCATTTGGTGAACATGGTAAAAAAAATCCAAAAAAACAGTTGTGGAATTGCACTTTTTTTGCAATTTCACAGCACTTGGAAATTTGTTCCTGTTTTTGAGTGCAGGATATGGTAAAACCAATGGTGTCATTAAAAAGTACAACTTGTCCCAAAAAAAACAAGCCCTCACATGGCCATATTGATGGAAAAATAAGAAAGTTATGGCTCTGGGAAGAAGAGGAGTGAAAAACAGAAGCGCAAAAACGAAAACGGGATCTGTGACGAAGGGGTTAAGGATTAATTAAATGTACTCTTATATGAAATTGACATCACTATTGTCATTATGTCTGGTTTCATGGTCAAATATCTTGTGCACATGGGAAGCTTTAGGTGGTGTTACAAAGATGTCAGTTGTTAAAGGGAACATGTAAAGAAACACTAGCTACCTGCAGATATAGTGGTAATCTGTAGATATACAGTACAGATCAAAAGTTTGGACACACCTTCTCATTTAAAGATTTTTCTGTATTTTCATTACTATGAAAATTGTAAATTCACGCTGAAGGCTCAAAACTATTAATAAACACATGTGGAATTATATACTTAACAAAAAAGTGTGAAACAACTGAAAATATTTCTTATATTCTAGGTTCTTCAAAGTAGCCACCTTTTGTTTTGATGACTGCTTTGCACACTCTTGGCATTCTCTTGATGAGCTTCAAGAGGTAGTCACTGGGAATAATCTTCCAACAATATTGAAGGAGTTCCCAGAGATGCTTAGCACTTGTTGGCCCTTTTGCCTTCACTCTGCGGTCCAGCTCACCGCAAACCATCTCGATTGGGTTCAGGTGTGGTGACTGTGGAGGCCAGGTCATCTGGCGTAGCACCCCATCACCTGGAGGTGTGTTTGGGGTCATTTTCCTGTTGAAAAATAAATGATGGTCCAACTAAACGTAAACCCGATGGAATAGCATGCCGCTGCAAGATGCTGTGGTAGCCATGCTGGTTCAGTATGCCTTCAATTTTGAATAAATCCCCAACATTGTCACCAGCAAAGCACCCCCACACCATCACACCTCCTCCTCCATGCTTCACGGTGGGAACCAGGCATGTAGAGCCCATCTGTTCACCTTTTCTGCGTCGCACAAAGACACGGTGGTTGGAACCAAAGATCTCAAATTTGGACTCATCAGACCAAAGCACAGATTTCCACTGGTCTAATGTCCGTTCCTTGTGTTCTTTAGCCCAAACAGGTCTCTTCTGCTTGTTGCCTTTCCTTAGCAGTGGTTTCCTAGCAGCTATTTTACCATGAAGGCCTGCTGCACAAAGTCTCCTCTTAACAGTTGTTGTAGAGATGTGTCTTCTGCTAGAACTCTGTGTGGCATTGACCTGGTCTCTAATCTGAGCTGCTGATAACCTGTGATATCTGAGGCCGGTGACTCGGATAAACTTATCCTCAGAAGCAGAGGTGACTCTTGGTCTTCCTTTCCTGGGGCTGACCTCATGTGAGCCAGTTTTTTGTAGCGCTTGATGGTTTTTGCAACTGCACTTGGGGACACTTTCAAAGTTTTCCCAATTTTTCAGACTGACTGACCTTCATTTCTTAAAGCAATGGTGGCCACTTGTTTTTCTTTACTTAGCTGTTTTTTTCTTGCCATAATACAAATTCTAACAATCTATTTATTAGGATTATCAGCTGTGTATCCACCAGACTTCTGCACAACACAACTGATGGACCCAACCCCATTTATAAGGCAAGAAATCCCACTTATTAAAACTGACAGGGCACACCTGTGAAGTGAGAACCATTCCCAGTGGCTACCTCTTGAAGTTCATCAAGAGAATGCCCAGAATGTGCAAAGCAGTCATCAAAGCAAAAGGTGGCTACTGTGAAGAACCTAGAATATAAGACATAATTTCAGTTTTCACACTTTTTTGTTAAGTATATAATTCCACATGTGTTAATTCATAGTTTTGATGCCTTCAGTGTGAATGTACAATTTTCATAGTCATGAAAATACAGAAAAATCTTTAAATGAAGTGTGTCCAAACTTTTGGTCTGTACTGTATAGCATTTAAATTCTGTTTACGCGTCTTACTTGAGCAGCAGCTACAGCACTAGGAGCACATACACTGCTCACTACACAGTGAGTGCACTGTATTCACACCCCAGAACATTGACCAGCAGCCTGCTCTGTACACACATGCTACTGGGCAGGCTGTCAATCAAATTGATGGAAAGTAGAGATGAGCAAATTTGCTCAGGTTCCCTCTTATTCGGCAAGCTATAGCATTTGCCAAATAAGCTGCAGAGGAAACCCGTCTTCCTGGATCACGCTCGCTTATCAGCTGATCGGCACTGCAGCTGCAAGTGTCATGGCTGTTTGACAGTCACGACACAGGCATGGAGAGCCCAACAAACAAGCTCTCCATGCATGTGTCATGACTGTGACAAAGCAACGACACATGCAGCTGCGGCGCCGATCAACTGATCGGCGGGCGCGATCCAGGAAGCCGGGTTCCCTCTGCAGCTTATTTGACAAACGCTATAGCTTGCCGAATAAGAGGGATCCCGAGCACATTCGCTCATCTCTAATGGAGAGTCATTACAGTTCATTGCATAATGAATGGTGACTGTAACAACTACCTGTACCCCCTCGATGAGTGGAAGCAAGTGTCTGTAGGAAGAATATAATTTAATTTTCTCCCCTTAGCTGCTGCTCTATTAATCTGCTAAACAAAATGCTATCCACCTGCAGAATACCCCTACATCTGCAGTTAAATAGCATTTCTGGCTGTGACAGGTTCTTTTTACAGTGAGATCAGGCACAATTTGGGTTTTTTATTTCAGGTCTGTAAAATGAGTTTACCCTAATGAGTTAAATAAGTACTCCCATCAAAGTTTTTATCCTGTTAATATATTGCAATCATCATATTGTATAACACTGTGTCCTTACAATTGCTTTTTGCCTTTCCACCCAGCTAATTCTTCTCTTTTCCATCAGGTTTCTACCCAGCAAATTCCTCTCTTTTCCCTCAGGTCTATGACATCACATGATTAAAAACAGACTAGCTGAATCCAGTCAGGCTAAGTCTATGTAGATGTAATAGTATGCCGGTACTGAGTGTGTCACCACGGAACAGACAGACCAACTGTCTGCACGGGTGTCAAGGTGCCCCTCTCCAGTCATCCAGTCACAGCAGAGTCCGCTTTCATGTACTCATAAGATGCAGTCTTTCTGGGCAATCTCCCTGCATTTGTCCTCTGACCGGGAGCCCTCTCTTCTCCCCGGAGGCAGCTGCATCCTGCCCTGACCACTGCACACACTGCTTTGCCACTTGTGCGCTTGTGCGCGCGCCTTTCCTGCTCTCTGCCTGGCTTCCTTCCTCTCCCCGTCTTTTTGTCTGCCCCCCCGGGGAACCTGTATCACAGCTCAATGGTTCCAGGCTCGGAGCAGAGAAGGTAACCACTCCCAGACTCTTCTTGTGTTCCACCTCTTTACATTCCCCCCCTCTTAAAGCTCGTCATTCCACGGGCGATGACTCTTCGTGCTTCTGTTTGCTCTTTTGAGGGGAGACAGATTCCTGCAATTCTCACATCTCCTTCTGCCTTTCTCCTTGCACATACTGCCAAACTAAATGGTCTAGGAGTTGTTCATCATTCAGGTTGAGATATGCCTCCTCTACTTCATCGACAACTGCTGGCCTCTTCTTCTTTTTCTTCTTCTTCTTAGCTTTGTCGTTAGCAGATGTCTGCATAGATGATACATTCTTTTCCTTGTCGTCATCAGAAACTCTAGGGGCTTCTTGCTCGGGCTCCTCAGTTTGGGGGCTTTGTACAAGTAATTCTTCTCCATAGCCCTCTCTTTGACAGGAGCATTCTGGTCCAAAGTAGAATCAGATGAATTAAGACCATGCAAGCCGGATTCTTCGTCATCTGCGCAGGGCTCTGCAGACATCACTTCCCAGGGCTTCTCAGCCACACGCCTCGTCTCACACAGCTGTTCCACATCCTCCGTCCGATCAGGATCTTGTGAGCTGACAGCCAGCACACTCTTCCCCACAGGGGATGATATTAGCGGTTCCAACTTTTCATCGACAAGGACCTCGAAAACAAGCATCGCAGGTACACTTAGCACTTTCTCTCCTTCTTCGGGATCTCGTGCTGGGCAAGGTAGTAAAGCACTTCGGTGGTCTTCTCGAGTGGACATCCCTTTCTTTCCTCTGGGCTGAGTCTCACAGACAAAACCTTCAGACCCAGGCTGGAGCTCCACCAGGCTCGCCTTCACGCGTCGGGACAGTGCAGTCATTCCACCAGAGATGCTTGACACCTTCTCCACTTCTCCTTGGCATCCGACATTGTGGTACTGTCGTGCCCTAGGTGGAACTCTTCTCTTCCTGCCATACTATTCCCTCCAAGAGGGCTCCTGACAAAGGTGCTTTTCACCGAAATGCGCGTTGGGGTGGGCGCACGCTCTCTGGACGTCCTGACTATATCAACCTAAGGTAATAACAATGTATGACTTTGTGTGGTGTTGTTTTGGGATTATGGTGCCAATGGGTAGCCTCCTGAGGACTGGCCTTTCTGTTTTAGTGATGATAGCGTATTGAGATTATAAAAGCCAGGTATTACTATAATACAATTAGTGGTATATGTCCAGGAATCCGTGCTCCCCTATTTTTTGCACAGTATTCCTGTATTGGTATGGCTTACTTACTTCATTCCTGTTTACATGTGTCTGTTAATTTTTAATCAATAAAGACATTTTGTACTTTTTGAATCAACTAGGACTTGAGTATCATCCTTTTTGTTGTGGTGTTGTGTACAACATTGATGATAGGTCACATTGTCTTCTGCATATATGGATATTGAGCTTGATTATTATGACTTCATATAATGCGGATACGCCTTATAAGTTGCTACGCAATTATAGCATGTAGGCAGTCTTCGTCGCTGAGCGGCCGGTCTCTCTTTCTCGCACCGGAGGACTGTACTCTGCAGCAGGGGTCTTCTTATATTCAGCCATTTCCTCACGGACTCGCTTAACCTCCTTCTTCAAGTCTTCTACCCATTGAGGGGCAGTTACCTCCCCGTTCCAGACCTGCCCCACTGGCACTATCACCCCTTGCTCTTGCTCGTGCATGCGTGCCTCACTCCCGACCTCAGAGAAAGTCATATCTGGCTTTACGTGCATGCACTCTTGCAGGGACTGTTTCATCAACACATCTCGCAAGCCTGTCACCAATTGGTCTCTCAGCACAACATCAATTGACCCCACACCTTTGCCGTCCTTCTGTATAATGGCAGTATGAAGTTCCTGCAGGGCATTCATATATTGTGTCACGGTCTCCCCCTCTCTTTGTACCCGGTGGAACAGTCGCATGTGCAGCTCCCCTACGTCAGTGGGGTCCCCATGCATCTCCTCAAGTATACGTAATACTTTGTCCAGGGTTATCTCTCGCCTGGGGGGATCTGAGCATAATCGAGTAACCCTCTAGGGCCATCACAGCTATTTCAGCCTGCAGAGCCGGCGTCATAGGATGCACCCGCATCATTCCTCAGATGCGCTCCGTCCAACTCCACAACATGACATTGCTCCCCGAAAATTTTGGCAAGTTAACTAACATGGCTCCCAAGGAGATGCTAGACCTGGGGCCTCCCCCAACTGCTTGGTCTGCCCTTTCCACGCTACCGTGTGACATCCTGCCGGCTACGCCAAGTGTAATAGTATGCAGGTACTGAGTGTGTCACCATGAAACAGACAGACCAACTGTTGGGGGGGATTTATTAATAGGGACAATATTCTCCTCGCAGGGAGAAAACAGTAGAATATAAACTGAAAAGATAACAGTGCAAAATATGGGAGTCAAACAGTGTAACAGAATTAAGCAGGATTTCTTGAGAAAAAGAACACTTATCAGTCTGATGAGGATTTGCTTGAAGGGTCGTCTTCTTCAACGTAGGCACCGAGAAACAGTGGCACTTGTCGTCCCTCTGTTGTTACTTGTGGTACCCCCTATAGTTAATAAACAGCAAATGCTAGGAAAACAGCTGCTGGATGATATTAATACTTAAAATTAATACTCTTAGGTAAAATTACCCTTATATTAGGGTCAGGAGACAAAACACAATCTAAACAATACGAAAAAGGATAAAGGTTAGTCTGGTGAGGGGGTGATCTTTCCCTTACTCACCCTACCTTACCGCGGAGGTTCAGAAATAGAAGAAAGCAACCGCACTCAGATTGTATATTTGCGTCATAAATGTGAAAAATTTTAATAGGAACACCACAGTGGTATAATCAGTTGCTGAGGTAACGTTTCAACCCTTATATGGGCCTTTGTCACACCTCACTTCAAGAAAGCGAGCAGGGGAGGTGAGCTAATGTCAAGGAGGACACGTCGGCTCCACTGTAAGGAAACTGGATATATCCGGAACAGCACGGATAGGGAATGGGGTCCCTGTAAAAACTTGTGGGTCCTATGTCAGGAGGATCGGCGGTGGTGCCATTTGACTTTTCAATGCAAAATTGACTGGAATTGAGATGGGACGCCATGTTGCATTTGGAGAGCCCCTGAACTGCCTAAACATTGAAACCCCTAACAAGTGATACCATTTTGGAAAGTAGACCCCCTAAAGAACTTATTTAGATGTGTGGTGAGCACTTTGACCCACCAAGTGCTTCACAGAAGTTTATAATGTAGAGCCGTAAAAATAAAAAATCATATTTTTTCACAAAAATGATTTTTTGCCCCCAAGTTTTTCTTTTCCCAAGGGTAACAGAAGAAATTGGGCCTGAAAAGTTGTTCGAAAATTTGTCCTGAGTATGCCGATACCCCATATGTGGGGGTAAACCACTGTTTGGGCGCATGGCAGAGCTCGGAAGGGAAGGAGCACCATTTGACTTTTCAATGCAAAATTGACTGGAATTGAGATAGGACACTATGTCACGATTGGAGAGCCCCTGTTGTGCCTAAACATTGAAACCCCCACAAGTGACATCATTTTGGAAAGAAGACCCCTTAAGGAACTTATCTAGATGTGTTGTGAAAACTTTGCACCCCCAAGTGTTTCACTGCAGTTTATAACGCGGAGCTGTGGAAATAAAAAATCTTTTTTTTTTCCTCAAAAGTTATTTTTTAGCCCAAGTTTTGTATTTTCCCCAGTGTAACAGGAGAAAATGGACCCCAAAAGTTGTTGTCCAATTTGTTCTGAGTATGCTGATACCCCATATGTGGGGGTGAACCACCATTTGAGCGCAAAGGACAGCTCGGAAGGGAAGGAACTCCGTTTGGAATGCAGACTTAGATGGAGAGTCCCTGATGTACCTGAACAGTAGAAATCCCCCACAAGTAACTCCGTATTGGAATCTAAACCCCCCAAGGAACTTATCTAGATGTGTTGTGAGAACTTTGAACCCCCAAGTGTTTCACTACAGTTTATAACACAGAGCCGTGAAAATAAAAAAATCATTTTTTTTCCACAAAAAAAATTATGTTTTAGCCCCCAGTTTTGTATTTTCCCAAGGGTAACAGGAGAAATTGGACCCCAAAACTTGTCCAATTTGTCACTAGTACGCTGATGCCCCATATGTGGGGGGAACCACCATTTGGGCGCATGGCAGAGCTCGGAAGGGAAGGAGCGCCGTTTGGAATGCAGACTTAGATGGATTGGTCTGCAGCCATCACGTTGCATTTGCAGAGCCCCTGATAATAAATCTTTATTTTTATATAGCGCTAACATATTACGCTGCGCTTTACAGTTTGCACACATTATCATCGCTGTCCCCGATGGGGCTCACAATCTAAATTCCCTATCAGTATGTCTTTGGAATGTGGGAGGAAACCGGAGTACCCAGAGGAAACCCACGCAAACACAGAGAGAACATACAAACTCTTTGCAGATGTTGTCCAAGGTGGGATTAGAACCCAGGACTCCAGTGCTGCAAGGCTGCTGTGCTAACCACTGCGCCACCGTGCTGCCCGACTTAAACAGTAGAAACCCCCACAAATGACCCCATATTGGAAGCTAGACCCCCAAGGAACTTATCTAGATGTGTTGTGAGAACTTTGAACCTCCAAGTGTTTCACTACAGTTTATAACACAGAGCCGTGAAAATAATAAAAAAAAATTTCCACAAAAATTAATTTTTAGCCCCCGGTTTTGTATTTTCCCAAGGGTAACAGGAGAAATTGGATCCCAAAAGCTGCTGTCCAAATTGTCCTGAGTATGCTAATACTCCATATGTTTGGGTAAACCCCTGTTTGGGCACACGGGAGAGCTGGGAAGGAGCACTGTTTTACTTTTTCAACACAGAATTGGCTGGAATTGAGATTGGACGCCATGTCACGTTTGGAGAGCCCCTGATGTGCCTAAACAGTGGAAATCCCCCAACTGAAACCCTAACCCAAACACACCCCTAGCCCTAATTCCAACCGTAACCCTAACCTAAAACAGTAAGAAACTAAAAAATGACAGTGTTGGCCCCCTTAAAAATAGTCTGGGTGAAATGGTGGATGAGGATGAGGAAAAAGCCAATATGCTAAATTACTTTTTTTCATCAGTATTTACAAAAGAAAATCCCATGGCAGACAAAATGACTAGTGATAAAAATTCCCCATTAAATGTCACCTGCTTAACCCAGCAGGAAGTACAGCGGCGTCTAAAAATAACTAAAATTGACAAATCTACGGGCCCGGATGGGATACACCCCCGAGTACTGCAGGAACTAAGTACAGTCATTGATAGACCATTATTTTTAATCTTTAAAGACTCCATAATAACAGGGTCTGTACCACAGGACTGGCGTATAGCAAATGTGGTGCCAATATTCAAAAAAGGGGCAAAAACTGAACTCGGTAATTATAGGCCAGTAAGTTTAACCTCTACTGTGGGTAAAATCCTGGAGGGCATTCTAAGGGATGCTATGCTGGAGTATCTGAAGAGGAATAACCTCATGACCCAGTATCAGCACGGGTTTACTAGGGACCGTTCATGTCAGACTAATTTGATCAGCTTCTATGAAGAGGTAAGTTCCGGACTGGACCAAGGGAACCCAGTGAACATAGTATATATGGACTTTTCCAAAGCTTTTGATACGGTGCCACACAAAAGGTTGTTACATAAAATGAGAGTAATGGGGATAGGGGAAAATATGTGTAAGTGGGTTGAGAGCTGGCTCAGGGATAGGAAACAAAGGGTGGTTATTAATGGAGCAAACTCGGACTGGGTCACGGTTAGCAGTGGGGTACCACAGGGGTCAGTATTGGGCCCTCTTCTTTTTAACATATTTATTAATGACCTTGTAGGGGGCATTCAGAGTAAAATTTCAATATTTGCAGATGACACTAAACTCTGCAGGGTAATCAATACAGGGGAGGACAATTTTATATTACAGGATGATTTATGTAAAATAGAAGCTTGGGCTGATAAATGGCAAATGAGCTTTAATGGGGATAAATGTAAGGTCATGCACTTGGGTAGAAGAAATAAGATGTATATCTATGTGCTTAATTCTAAAACTCTGGGCAAAACCGTCAATGAAAAAGACCTGGGTGTATGGGTGGATGACAAACTCATATTCAGTGGCCAGTGTCAGGCAGCTGCTACAAAGGCAAATAAAATAATGGGATGTATTAAAAGAGGCATAGATGCTCATGAGGAGAACATAATTTTACCTCTATACAAGTCACTAGTTCGACCACACTTAGAATACTGTGCACAGTTCTGGTCTCCGGTGTATAAGAAAGACATAGCTGAACTGGAGCGGGTGCAGAGAAGAGCGACCAAGGTTATTAGAGGACTGAGGGGTCTGCAATACCAAGATAGGTTATTACACTTGGGGCTATTTAGTTTGGAAAAACGAAGACTAAGGGGTGATCTTATGTTAATGTATAAATATATGAGGGGACAGTACAAAGACCTTTCTGATGATCTTTTTAATCATAGACCTGAGACAGGGACAAGGGGGCATCCTCTACGTCTGGAGGAAAGAAGGTTTAAGCATAATAACAGACGCGGATTCTTTACTGTAAGAGCAGTGAGACTATGGAACTCTCTGCCGTATGATGTTGTAATGAGTGATTCATTAATTAAATTTAAGAGGGGACTGGATACCTTTCTGGAAAAGTATAATGTTACAGGGTATATACACTAGATTCCTTGATAAGGCGTTGATCCAGGGAACTAGTCTGATTGCCGTATGTGGAGTCGGGAAGGAATTTTTTTCCCCATGGTGGAGTTACTCTTTGCCACATGGGGTTTTTTTGCCTTCCCCTGGATCAACATGTTAGGGCATGTTAGGTTAGGCTATGGGTTGAACTAGATGGACTTACAGTCTTCCTTCAACCTTAATAACTATGTAACTATGTAACTATGTAACCACACCCCTAACCCTAATCCCAACCATAATCCCAACTGTAAATGTAATCCAAACCCTAACTTTAGCCCCAACCCTAACTTTAGCCCCAACCCTAACCCTAGCTTTAGCCCCAACCCTAACCCTAACCCTTACCCTAACTTTAGCCCCAACCCTATGTTAGCGGTCGAGTTCCTGCCTCTGCACAGGGGCAATATCGAGCCATCTCCGCTGCGTTCTCCCATTCTTATCCTGCCGCAGTGGAGCCTGCTCAGCGGAGACATCAGTCCCAGCATCTGGCTCAGGCAGATACTCTGCATCTGGCTACTGCTGTTCTTCTTGGCTCAGCCATTATAGATAGTACTGGTCAGCAGTGAGGACTTGCTTCTGGGACTAAGTCGCGCTTTCTCCCTTCTGAGCATGCCCAAAGGAAGACCTCTCATTGGAGGTCAGGGGTCACACGTTCAGGTCCTGAAGCAACTCCCATTGGTCCTCTAAGAAGGTCCTGAAGTTGCTGTAACTATAAAAGGTTCGCATGGCCGCATGGCCATGCGCTAGTATCAATCTTTGTTATGAGCTTTGCGCCAGTGTGGTTATGTATGCTTGTGGCCAGGGCCTGGCTGAAATAAGCCACTAGAATACCGGCACCTCCGGTGAAGAGTTTGTTTGCATGTATTCAGGGCCTGGCTGAAATAAGCCACAAGAATACCGGCACCTCCGGTGAGGAATTGTTTGTGTGCTTCTCTGACTGCATGACCACTGACTGCTATCAGCTCAGCAGTTAGCTGTGTACTCCTGTGAGCTTAACAGGGCACAGTGCTTTTCTATCACGGCGACTCTGTGAAGTAACAGAGGTCGCTTATACCTCCATATAGTGCCATTTGCTAGCAGCAGGTTCTCCTCCTGCATGGTGGACCCTGAGCTGCGAACGCACCAATAATAACATCTTTATTTACTGGGTGTGTTCCGCCAGCCCTAACCCTAACTTTAGCCCCAACCCTAACCCTAACCCTAATGGGAAAATGGAAATAAATACATTTTTTAAAATTTTATCATTTTTCTTTAACTAAGGGGGTGATGAAGGGGGGTTTGATTTACTTTTATAGCGGGTTTTTTAGCGGATTTTTATGATTGGCAGCCATCACACACTAAAAGACGCTTTTTATTGCAAAAAATAGTTTTTGCATCTCCACATTTCGAGAGCTCTAATTTTTCCATATTTTGGTCAACAGAGTCATGTGAGATATTGTTTTTTGCGAGACGAGTTGATGTTTTTATTGGTACCATTTTCAGGCTTGTGACATCTTTTGATCGCTTTTTATTCCGATTATTGTGAGGTAGAACTAACAAAAACCAGCTATTAATTAATTTCTTTTGGGGGGCGCTTATATTGTTCCACGTTTGGTAAAATTGATAAAGCTGTTTTATTCTTTGGGTCAGAATGATTACAGCGATACCTCATTTATTTTTTTTATGTTTTGGTGCTTTTATACCATAAAAAACTATTTTATATAAAAAATTATTATTTTTGCATCGCTTTATTCTGAGGACTATAACATTTTTATTTTTTCGTTGATGATGCTGTATTGTGGCTCATTTTTTGCAGGACAAGATCATGTTTTCAGTGGTACCATGATTATTCATATCCGTCTTTTTTATCGAGTGTTATTCCACTTTTTGTTTGGAAGTATGATAATAAAGCGTAGTTTTTTGCCTTTTTTTACGGTGATCACTGAAGGGGTTAACTAGTGGGACAGTTTTATAGGTAGGGTCGTTACGGATGCGGTGATACTAAATATGTGTACTTTTATTGTTTGTTTGTTTTTTCATTTAGATAAATAATGTATTTTTTGGAACAATATTTTTTTTTCTTTATTTAGGATTTTTTTTACACATGTAAATTTTTTTTTACTTTTTCACATTGCCCCAGGAAGGGACATCACATTATAGTGACAGATCGCTGATCTGACACGTTTTAGTGCACTGTGTCAGATCAGCGATCACACAGGCACTGCAGGGAGGCTTTCCGGCGCCTGCTCTGAGCAGGCGCTTGAAAGCCACCTCCCTACAGGACCCGGAAGGCCCCCCGTGGCCATTTTGGATCCGGGCCTGCAGGGAGGAGGAGGTAGGAGACCCTCGGAGCAACATGATCACATTGCGTTGCTCCAAGGGTCTCAGGGAGCCCCCTCCCTGCGCGATGCTTCCCTATGCCGCAGGAACGCTGCGATCATGTTTGATCGCAGTGTTCCGGGGGTTAATGTGCTGGGAGCAGTCCATGACTGCTCCTGGCATATAGTGCTGGATGTCAGATGTAATAGTCAGCTGACACCCGGCGGCGATCGGCCGCGCTCCCCCCGTGAGCGGCCAATCACCTATGACGTACTATCCCGTCACTGGGAATTAAGTTCCAGGTCACCTCAACGGGATAGTATATCATATGGGATAAAGGGGTTAAATGGAAATATGGCCTTATGATTTGCCACTGAAAACCAGTTTTAGCACAAACGATTTGGAGTAGCAAATGGGGCTTCCAGAGACTGCCACACAGTTTTTGCACAATATACTTAGATGCTGGGAGATCGATTTCACACAGGAGAAGTTCAATATCAGCAGCAGCGGCACTAGTGCAGGAGCTACCTCTCTGCACTGTAACACTGAGCAAATGGTGCCAGCAAAACAAGGTGTTCACTATCATATGGCAAGGGACATGTGACTTTTGCAACGAATCATAGAAGACCTTGTGTCATGTTGTTGTGGATGGTTTCTGATTGGTTGCCGGAATCAACACACATAAAGTTAAGGGAAAAACAGCTTGTGCCACTCATGTAATCTCTTCAGACACTCCTTAAGCCTCTCAACACCCGTCCTCTCATGAAACACGTGTCTCCCTACCCTGCTAATAATACAACACCACTATCCCTGCCAAAGTCATATAAAAGCATTAGTTGAAATGCGATGATTTTGTGAACTGTGACCAAATTTTGCTGTCTTTGAGTCAAAATGCTCATGAAAGCGAACACCAATCCGAATGTGCTACATTCGTGTAGAATTTGAGATTGGCAAACTTTATCTGAACACGTTTGCTTATCTCTAGTGGTGATGCCAGCCGGTCCTGAGCAAGTATATGAGAAAGTGTATATTATGAGATAAAATAGATAGGGGAAAATGATTTGCCTTCGGACTACTATTTTAAGCTAATGATAGGATGAAAAAATAAAATGTTAATGGAATATTTTTAGCTGTTGCTCACACTTGGTTCAGAAGTTAAAGATTCTCTGAATCAATATTGACTTATATTTCACTTTGCTTTTTAAATGTCTTGCAACATTTAGGAAATGGTCACACTTTATGGGTCATAATTAGTGATGGACGGGCACTAAAATGCTTGAGTGCTCGTTACTCTGGTCGAGCATATTGGAATGCTCAGGGGCTCGACCAGAGCAACGAGCCCAATGTAAGTCTATGAAAAACTCGAGCATTTTTACCACGCCCCTCCATGGTCTTTAGAGGGACTAAAAATTGTAGAACTTGATGGGAACAGTACTCAAATGACATGGGAACATCATGGGAAAGACCCCTGGAAGCATTTCTAACTCCCAGGTCACTGCTGTGAAAAATGTCAGTTTTACGCCACTTTTACAGACTCACAATAAAGGATATAAATGCAAAACTAAAATGTGTAAAGGAATATCCTTTCCAGGGTAATGACTTGTATATAAGGCAAAATAAATAACCAAAAACAAAAATGCTCTTCCACACCTTGGGCTATGTTCACACATAGCGTTTTTGATGTGTTTTTGAACTTAGCAACCAAGACAAATGCATTCACTGGGAAATGTCATTTTAACATTTTACAACCTTAACTGGCCATGTGGTGTGTCACCCAGCATCAGACACATCCTGTTTCATTTATGAAGGAGGGACTCTGAAAGTCACAAAGCCTATTTCTATTGGGCCATCAGGTGGCCTTTACTATTCATCCATGAGCCAGCTATGCTTTGTTGTTCCCTTTATAAAACAGTGGGTCTCCTATACTGTTACTGCCTATGCAGTGAGTAGGAGGGCTGCCAAAACTTAGGACGCACCCCAATACCCCTTTGAAGAGAAGTACAGGAGGGACTCATGAAAACAATGTTCTCATTATTATGAAGTGGTTCAACACCTGCCCCAAATTTGGATGCACTCCAATAACCCTTTGAAGAGACGTACAGGAGGGCCACCAGAAAGCAATGTTCCCATTATTAGGTAGTTGGTACTCCCATACTGTTTGCCTATGCAGTGAATGCAACACCTGCCCCAAATTTGTCGCACCCCAATAACCCTTTGAAGAAACGTACAGGAGGGCCATCTGAAAGCAATGTTCCCATTATTAGGAAGTTGGTACTCCCATAATCTTTGCCTATGCATTGAATGCAAGGCCTGCCCTGCACCAAATTTAGACACATCCCAATACCCTTTTGAAGAGACATACAGGATGGCCGCCTGAAAGCAACGTTACCATTATTAGGAATTTGGTCCTCCCGTACTTTTTGCCTATGCTTTGAATGCAAGGCCTGCTTCAAATTTGGATGCACCCCAATACCCCTTTGAAGAGACGTACAGGAGGGCCTCCTGAAATCAATGTTACCATTATTAGGAAGTTGGTACTCCAGTACTGTTTGCCTATGCAGTGAATGCAAGGCTTGCTCCAAATTTGGACGAGTAAGGAGGAAGACCAGGCTGCAGGTACCTGCATCATGCCAGGTCCGGAACTGTCGAGGCTGCATCCAGTGTTGCCGGGGGGAAGGAATGGGGAATTGGACAGGTCCCATGACCCAGGGATAGGTGCTGTGGCTAAGCCGGGCAGTGACCAGGAAGCGTGGGAAAGAGATTTCAGTTTACCGCCGACAGTGAGAGCAGAGAGAGTTTTGTGGCGCGCTCCGCAACCACAAAGGCAGTGAGTATCTATGCCCCAGCAGAGCTTAGGCAAATGCTCCAGTGAGCCAGTGAGTGTTCAGAATGCCAAGCACCTGGCCAAGCAGGGTGCAGTGGTCGCGCCAAGAAGTGGGTGCCAGTGACAGGACCCTGAGGTGCGTTCCCCATTGCTGATAGATGCGCAGCAGCACATGTGAGAGACAGAGACTCCAGCAGTGCTCCCCACTTTGACAGCACAGATTTATGGACTAGGAGGTTAGCGGGCAAAAATGGTGACCGCCTGTTGCCACCAGAAGCTGGACAGTGTTTTGTTGTAATTCATCTGAGGACAACACGCTGGTGTTACGCCGAAGGCAAAGGGTACAAGGAGTGGACCCACTGGATCGTGGAACTGAACCTCCCCCGAGCGAGCACTCCAGAATGGGACCAACCCCTATACAGGGACTGTTAGGAGGCAAGCAATGGGACCTCAAGAACCACGGAGGCCAGGACCAGGGATCGGCTCAAAGAACAGGCAAAAGGGAGAACCGAGGAGAAATAACAAGAGGAAAGGAGAAGAGGGAAAACCAGAGAGAGAGGAATGGGAGCTGAGGACCAGTAGAGTCAGAAACCTGAGGGAAGACACAGAAGGGGAGATTAGAACCAGACTGAGGAACGAAGGACACAGGAACAGAGGAACACGGGAACAGGAACTGTGGGAGGAAACAGAAGTGGAGATGAAAACCGGACTGAGGAACGGAGGACACTGGAACGAAGGAACACAGGAGCAGGAACTGAGGGAAGACAAAAGAAGAACAAGGGGTTAAACAGAAAATGACTGGAGAAGCACAGGAGAAACTATGCAACCTAACTATGATAAAGAAACTCGATAATCAGGCGCCTCCACAAAGGAAAGAGGGCCTGAGATACCTGACGCCAGACACCGATAGGCCAGGAGTACTGCCGGGTCAGGTCACGCAGGAAGAGAAGAGAGCGCACGCGGTCAGACCTTAGTGCACCTGCACAAGCCACAGGAGCGCGCACCCGAGCGAAGAGAGGACACACGCTGGGATACCAGCACCGAGCCCCGGAGTGAAGAGGACGCAGCGGGGAGAGTAAGCAACC
Organism: Ranitomeya variabilis; assembly: GCF_051348905.1. Lineage (NCBI taxonomy): Eukaryota > Metazoa > Chordata > Amphibia > Anura > Dendrobatidae > Ranitomeya > Ranitomeya variabilis. The sequence goes on along the minus strand of NC_135234.1, from coordinate 571,357,971 downwards.
TGGCGGCAGAAGGCGGAGCAATGGGAGCCGAGGTAACAGCTGGCCATTGCCGGTGCTCCAGCTGCCATCAGACTGTATGTGGATGAGACCCAGAGAAGATGACGATAAATGTTGTTTCAATACCAGAGTGTAGCGTTAACCCTTTTAATTCTCTTGTTTATTAATTAGCTTCCTGTGAGGAGACCATTGCCATCATGCTTGTTAAAAATTAAATAGCATTGTTATAGAGCTTTTTTCTGCAATCCCTGTGTTACTGCATTTCTGCACCTGCTTACAGATGCACCCCAATAACCCTTTGAACAGACGTACATGAGGGCCTCCTGGAAGCAATGTTCCCATTATTAGGAAGTTGGTACTCCCATACTGTTTGCCTATGCATTTAATGTAAGGCCTGCCCTGCACCAAATTTAGATGCACCCCAATACCCCTTTGAAGAGACGTACAAGTGGGCCACCAGAAAGCAATGTTGCCATTATTAGGAAGTTGGTCCTCGCCTATGTATTGAATGCAATGCCTGCCCCAAATTTAGATGCACCCCAATAACCCTTTGAAGAGACATTCAGGAGGGCAACCTGACAGCAATGTTCCCATTATTAGGAACTTGGTTCTCCCATACTGTTTGCCTATGCAGTGGAGAATTACAGTGCTGAGGCTGAAGAATCTGCAGTGGAAAATTGCAGTTTTGAGGCTGAAGAACCTACAGTGGAGAATTGCAGTGTTGAGGCTGAAGAACCTGCAGTGGGGAATGCAGTGTTGAGGCTGAAGAAACGGCAGTGTAAAATTGCAGTGTTGAGGCTGAAGAACATGCAGTGGAGAATTGCAGTTTTGAGGCTAAAAAAACTGCAGTGGAGAATTGCACTGTAGAGGCTGAAGAACTGGCAGTGGAGAATAGGATGTTGAGGCTGAAGAACATGCAGTGGAGAATTGCAGTGTTGAGGCTGAAAAAACTGCAGTGGAGAATTGCAGTGTTGAGACTGAAGAACCTGCAGTGGAGAATTGCAGTGTTGAGGCTGAAGAACCTGCAGTGGAGAATTTCAGTGTTGAGGCTGAAGAACCTACAGTGGAGAATTGCAGTGTTGAGGCTGAAGAACCAGCAGTGGAGAATTGCAGTTTTGGGAGAAACTGCTGCCAGTGCAGTGGGCACAGGTACTGGTGCCATACTTGACGGGGGAACCCCAGAAAGCATACTATGATTTAGCTTTGCAGGAAGCTAAAGAGCATGGCAAGCTAACAGTGGAGATTTTTGCATGCCTGGTGGTAACAATAACTCTTAGGGCACAGCGGGTTCACTGCTGGGCATATCACTGGGACAAACCACCACACTCCCAACTGTTTGACCTGTTGCACCTGTTCCTGAAGTGGCTGCAGCCAGAGTCCTCTACACCTGTGCAGATGGTAGAACCAGTTGGTGATGGACCAGTTTGTGCACTTCCTGCAGAGTCAGCCTGTCAGCATTTTCAGTTGTCAGGCGGATGTGCTTATCAGTTATAATTCCACCAGCGGCACTAAAATCCTGCTCTGACAAAATGCTAGCGGCAGGGCAGGCCAAGACCTCCAAGGTGGAGAGAGCCAGTTCATGCCACGTGTCCAGGATGGATACCCAATAATTATAAGGCACAGAGGAATCACGGAGCGCATTGGTACAGTGATCAAGGTACTCCCTCAGCATCTTACAAAACTTTGCACTCCTTGTGAGAGTACCTCAAGCGTCAGGGCCAGTGTGATGAGAGGGTCTGAGAAAAGTCTCCCAGAACTTGGCCAGTGTTCCCCTGCCTCTGTTGGATTGGGGTTGTGTCTCTCTCACCTGTACTCCTTGGTTGTTCAACGCACTGTGACCTCTGCCACCAGCGTTTTCAGATGGTAATTTTTGTATTAATTCCGTAACAAGGGCCCTCTGGTACTGCCACATTTTAGTAGACCTGTCTGCCTCTGGAATAAGAGACAGAAAGTTATCATTTTAGTGTGGGTCTAGAAGTGTCACCAACCAGTTATGAATGTTACCCAAAGTTTTGAGAATGCGAGGGTCACTGGAAAGGCAGCGTAACATAAACTCAGCCATGCGTGCCAGACTGCTAACAGGCAAGACTTCCATGTACTCACCAAGAGGATGACTGACCATGCTCTCTTCCTCCTCCTCCTCACTGTCCTCAGGCCATGCACGCTGAACAGATGGTATGACAGTTGTGCTTGTAGTACCATCTATAGCGCATGAAAGTAGCTCCTGTTCTTCCTCCTCTTCTTCTTCCTCATTGTCACTGTGGAAGGGAAGTGCCCCAAAATGTTTATATTTATTTAGAGATGTGTTTAGTGCATGTTTTGTGTATACACACATTTATATATAATTCTCCCACATGTATGCCACATGGAGCAAAGCCCCTCCTCCAGCCTACCATATTACAAAGAAGGTCTGCCATGAGCTTGTCAAACAGGTTTATTGAGGTGGTGTATCTTAGTGGACAATAGACTGGTGACCTCATCCCCCACACCTGGGGCTGAACACACCTCCTTCAGCTGGTCACATAAAAGGGACAAGACCATGTGGCTCTGGTGTCTCTTGCCTGGCTTGCTTCCCGGAAAACAACATGAGGACCACATGGCTAACTATTAGAGATAGTGAGCCATATTTGGGAGAGCTGATATTGCATGTGTGATTTGGGTAATTTGGACAGTTAATTGTGGGTTTTTATTGAGTGATATTGTGGTAATATTACTGTATTAGTGTTGTAGTATCAGCATACACAGTATGTGTATATATTTTTATATTCGCCAGTGGGTATAAATATATATGTATGTAATAGACTGTAGACTTGTGTGTGTAATAAATATCCATTGTTAATACACTGTTTTGTCTCAGCTAGTATATAATATAAGGAAAAAATAACATTGAGGCATATTAAGTGGATATTAATTATTATTAGTCAATTTCGGCGTTAATAGTTAATATCGGACCTTTAATAGAGGTGCAGGGAGAGTTCCCCTTTGATAACTATAAGTTTAGTTAATTTTAGGAGGCAACCTTTCCTTTTACAGTCAACCAATCCACGTTGAGATGAGATGAGGCTGGGCTGTGTGTAATTACCCTGTATGGTTCCCTGTTCCATCTCATCGTGCTCCGCCTGCAATGCATCCTCTTTCATTGTGAGCAGATAGTGTTTCAGAACACACAGAATGGTGATGCTAATTATGGCATCATGCTGCTCACCATCTTAGTGGAGTCCTCAAAGTTTTGGAGGATGGTCCATATGTCTGACATCCATATCCACTCCGGAGGTCTTATGTGTGGAATCGTCTGAACTGAAAACCTATGGCTTTGTTGATGCTCTTCTGCTCACAATTCTTTCCCAACATCTGCAGTGCAGAGTTCCAACATATATGAACATCACAAAACAGTCAGTGAGCCGGAAGCTGCAATCACTGTCCAAGCACGGCAAGGGCGTCGGAAGCTGTAGCTGACTTGCTAAAATGGGCATACAGGTGGAGTACTTTGACAAGCAGATCCGGCAGCTCTAGTTAGGATTTGATAAACCGCTGAATCACAAGGTTAATGGGCCAGGCATAATACATGTATGAGCTCGCCTCAGAGCTGCCACCAGGTTCTGGCCATTGTCACACTTGACCATGCCTGGCTCTAGGTTCTGCAGTGTCAGCCACAGATCTGCCTGCTCTTTCAGAGGTGTCCACAACTCTTCAGCATTGTGCGGTTTGTCACCTAAGCATATTAGCTTCAGCACAGCCTGTTGCCACTTGGCTGAGGCAGTGCTGCAGTGCTTCTAGCTTGTGACTGATGTGGTCATTTTGAGATGGAGGGGAAAGAGGAGGATGAGGTACAGGAGCTGTAGACTGTGGGGGATGTAGGGCCCACAATCCTCAGCGTCGGGAGGACATGTTCCATTCCAAGGTCTGACAGGGCCCTGGCTTCTATTATATTAACCCAATGGGCCATCAGCGAGATGTACCATCCCTGCCCACAAGCACTTGTCCACATATCCTTGGTTAGGCGGACTTTCCCAGTAATTGCACTGTTGATGGCATGGCTAATGTCTTGGGACACATGCTTGGGTAATGTGAGGACAGCACACCAGGAAAAATAGTGATGGCTGGGGACTGAGTACGGAGGGACGGCCACTGCCATAAGGTTGCAGAAAGCTTCCATCTCCACGAGCCTAAAACGTTTCGAGCACAAGCAGTTGCAAAATGTGTGAATTTAGTAGTGTGGTCTGTGGGGCATTGACTGCGTATTTGCGCTTGCTTTCCAAGGACTGGGGCATGGACAATTGAACTCTGTGCTGGGACAAGGAAGTGGACGTGCTTGCTGATGGTGCTAGTTGAGTGTGTGCAACAACTGGTGCAGGGCAGGAGGCATCTTTGCATGCACCATGGACAGGGGATTGGCTTGAACACACAACAGCGGAAGAAGCAGTTGTGTTAACTGCAAACACTGTTCCTGGGTGCTTTGCTGCCATGTGCCTGATCATGCTGGTTGTGGTCAGGCTGGTAGTTTTGCTACCCCTGCTGATGTTGGCTGACTGGTGGTGCAAATGGCCTTTTTGGGGTTATTGGCAGAGTCTTTAAAAAACAACTAGACTCAGGAGGACCTAACAGTTGGACTGGCAACTTTCGTCGTGTTGGTATTACGGGGAATGGTTGCCCGCCTTCTGTCTGTGGCTACCTACCTGTTTGGGGTGCTATGCCTCCCTCCTCATGTCTGCTGCTGTTCTCGCTCTGCATGTCCTCCTGCAAGCTTGGGTCAGTTACTATACCATCCACCAAATCTTCCTCCATTTCCGCACCCTTCTCCTCCTCCAGACTTTCTGGCAATTGTGTCTCATCATCATCCACCTCTTGTGAAACTTTTGTGTTACCGTGCCTGCTCAAATATTTGGGTATCGCCACTTGCGATCTCCTCTTGCCCCGCTTCAAGTGGACCGGGTGAGAGGCCCGAATCTATAAATGGAAAAATGAACAGCTCTTTGGAGTGTCCAAGTGTGGGATCAGTTGTCTCCGGGCACTCAACATGGTGGGAGGAAGGAGGATCAGGGTAAGGATTATGCTACTCAGACTTGACCGTGTGGAAGACGGTGGTGGTGATGGTGGCGGCTAGGGTTGAGCGAAACGGGTCGATCATTTTCAAAAGTCGCCGACTTTTGGCTAAGTCGGCGTCTCATGAAACCCGATCCGACCCCTGTGCTTGTCGGCCATGCGGTACGCGACTTTCGCGCCAAAGTCGCGTTTCAATGACGCGAAAAGCGCCATTTCTCAGCCAATGAAGGTGAACGCAGAGTGTGGGCAGCGTGATGACATAGATCCTGGTCCCCACCATCTTAGAGAAGGGCATTGCAGTGATTGGCTTGCTGTCTGCGGCGTCACAGGGGCTATAAAGGGGCGTTCCCGCCGACCGCCATCTTACTGCTGCTGATCTGAGCTTAGGGAGAGGTTGCTGCCGCTTCATCAGAAGCAGGGAGAGCGTTAGGCAGGGTCCACTAACCACCAAACCGCTTGTGCTGCAGCGATTTCCACTGTCCAACACCACCTTCGGTGTGCAGGAACAGTGGAAGCTATTTTTTTTTTTTTTTCCCCTCAGCGCTGTAGCTCATTGGGCTGCCCTAGAAGGCTCCGTGATAGCTGTATTGCTGTGTGTACGCCACTGTGGAAACCAACTGCTTTTTTCAAAGCACATATCCTCTTGTTCCTTCCTTTCTGCACAGCTATCTTTTTTGTTTGTCCACACTTTTTATTTAATTTGTGCATCAGTCCACTCCTATTGCTGCCTGCCATACCTGGCTTACATTACTGCAGGGAGATAGTAATTGTAGGACAGTTTTTTTTTTTTTTTGTTTTTTTTTTGTGGGAGATTAAGATTGGCATTTCTGCTACAGTGCCATCCCTGTGTGTGCCATCTCTCACTGAGTGGGCCATAGAAAGCCTATTTATTTTTTCCGTGATTTGTGTTCTAAAATCTACCTCAACACAGAAACACTACATCAATCAGTGGGAGAAAAATATTGGCCTCAGTCAGGGCTTGTGTGCCACTGCTGTGTGTGCGCTATCATTCAGTGGGCTATAGCAAGCCTATATTTTTTTTTTTTTTTTTTTTTTAATATTATTTGGTTTCAAAAGTCTCCCTGAAAAAAAAAAAAAACCTAAAAAAACAGTGGGAGAGTAATATTGCCCTTTCAGCTTGTGTGCCAGTCTTGACTCCTGGGTGTGCCACCTCTCTCCCTCTCATTCAGTGGGCCATAGAAAGCCTATTTATTTTTTTTTTTAAATATTATTGGGTTTCTAAAGTCTCCCTGAAAAAAACAAAAAATACATAAAAAAACAGTGGGAGAGTAATATTGCCCTTTCAGCTTGTGTGCCAGTCTTGACTCCTGGGTGTGCCACCTCTCTCCCTTTCATTCAGTGGGCCATAGAAAGCCTATTTTTTTTTTTTTAATATTATTTGGTTTCTAATTCTCCCTGAAAAAAAAAAAAAAACCTAAAAAAACAGTGGGAGAGTAATATTGCCCTTTCAGCTTGTGTGCCAGTCTTGACTCCTGGGTGTGCCACCTCTCTCCCTCTCATTCAGTGGGCCATAGAAAGCCTATTTATTTTTTTTTTTAAATATTATTGGGTTTCTAAAGTCTCCCTGAAAAAACAAAAAATACATAAAAAAACAGTGGGAGAGTAATATTGCCCTTTCAGCTTGTGTGCCAGTCTTGACTCCTGGGTGTGCCACCTCTCTCCCTTTCATTCAGTGGGCCATAGAAAGCCTATTTATTTTTTCCGTGATTTGTGTTCTAAATTCTACCTCAACACAAAAACACTACATCAATCAGTGGGAGAAAAATATTGGCCTCAGTAAGGGCTTGTGTGCCACTGCTGTGTGTGCTATCTCTCATTCAGTGGGCTATAGCAAGCCTATTTTTTTTTTTTTTTTTTTTTTTTTTAATATTATTTGGTTTCTAAAGTCTCCCTGAAAAAAAAAAAAAACCTAAAAAAACAGTGGGAGAGTAATATTGCCCTTTCAGCTTGTGTGCCAGTCTTGACTCCTGGGTGTGCCACCTCTCTCCCTCTCATTCAGTGGGCCATAGAAAGCCTATTTATTTTTTTTTTTAAATATTATTGGGTTTCTAAAGTCTCCCTGAAAAAAACAAAAAATACATAAAAAAACAGTGGGAGAGTAATATTGCCCTTTCAGCTTGTGTGCCAGTCTTGACTCCTGGGTGTGCCACCTCTCTCCCTTTCATTCAGTGGGCCATAGAAAGCCTATTTTTTTTTTTTTAATATTATTTGGTTTCTAATTCTCCCTGAAAAAAAAAAAAAAACCTAAAAAAACAGTGGGAGAGTAATATTGCCCTTTCAGCTTGTGTGCCAGTCTTGACTCCTGGGTGTGCCACCTCTCTCCCTCTCATTCAGTGGGCCATAGAAAGCCTATTTATTTTTTTTTTTAAATATTATTGGGTTTCTAAAGTCTCCCTGAAAAAACAAAAAATACATAAAAAAACAGTGGGAGAGTAATATTGCCCTTTCAGCTTGTGTGCCAGTCTTGACTCCTGGGTGTGCCACCTCTCTCCCTTTCATTCAGTGGGCCATAGAAAGCCTTTTTTTTTTTTGGTTTTTTTAATATTATTTGGTTTCTAAAGTCTCCCTGAAAAAAACAAAAAAAACATAAAAAACAGTGGGAGAGTAATATTGCCCTTTCAGCTTGTGCGCCAGTCTTGACTCCTGGTTGTGCCACCTCTCTCTCTCTAATTGTGGGCCATAGAAAGCCTTTTTTTTTTTTTTTTTAATATTATTTGGTTTCTAAAGTCTCCCTGAGAAAAAAAAATAAATAAATTAGGTGGGAGATTAATATTGACATTAGTGCTTGAGTGACAGTCCTGCGTGTGTGTCATCTCTGTGATTTTGTGCCACAGAAAACAGAGTGTGTAACATTGTGCCTGATTTTCCTTGTGGTCTCACCAACCTGTTAAGGGATATTGAAATCATACTGAAGTTATAGCTCACCGTGTAAGTTGTTTGATAGCAACAAATAAAGTTACTTTGGTTAAGATTTTAAAACAATGAGGAAGTCTGGTGCAAGAGGTCGTCGTGGGCGTTCATTGTCAGCTGGTAATGATGGTAGTGGTAGTGGAGCATCAGGTGGTCGTGGGGATAAAAATATTCCACCTAAGTCTGGAGCTGTGGAGCCAGTTTCGTCGTCAGGCTACACAAGGCCTCGAACGCTCTCTTTTCTGGGAGTAGGAAAACCGCTTTTAAAGGCGGAGCAGCAACAGCAAGTTTTGGCTTACATTGCAGACTCAGCCTCTAGCTCTTTTGCCTCCTCTTCCGAAACTGGTAAATGTAAAAGCAGCGCGTCGCTTGTGGATGTTCACGGTCAGGGACAAGTCGCTTCCTTGTCCTCCTCAGCAAAAACTACAACAAGAGAGAAGGATGCAGCAGGCGACACAACGGGTCACTCCATGGAGCTCTTTACACATACCGTCCCTGGCTTAGAAAGTGAAACATTTAACAGGCCATGCCCATTACAAGTATATTCTGACATGGAGTGCACTGATGCACAGCCACAGCCAGAGTACTATGCTGCTCCTTTGACTCAGACCACCACATTGCCCTCTCAGGGTACAGATCCACAATCAGACCCTGATGAGACTATGTTGCCCCGCCACGAACGCTATACCACCGACCGACACAGTGACACAGACGAAGTTGCACACGAGCTCGAAGAGGAGGTAATAGATGACCCAGTTATTGACCCCGATTGGCAGCCATTGGGGGAACAGGGTGCAGGCGGCAGTAGTTCAGAAGCGGAGGTGGAGGAGGGGCCGCAGCAGGCATCAACATCGCAACAGGTTCCATCTGCCGGGCCCGTATCTGGACCAAAACGCGTGTCAAAGCCAAAACCTGTTGGAGCACAGCGTTGCCATCCGGTTAAAGCTCAGTCTGCAATCCCTGAAAAGGGATCAGAGTCTAGGAAGAGTGCAGTCTGGCATTTTTTTAAACAACATCCAACTGATCAGCGCAAAGTCATCTGTCAAAAATGTTCAACTAGCTTAAGCAGAGGTCAGAATCTGAAAAGTCTAAATACTAGTTGCATGCATAGACACTTAACCACCATGCATTCTCAAGCCTGGACTAACTACCAAACGTCCCTCAAGGTTGTAGCACCCTCGGCCAATGAAGCTAGTCAGCAACGCAACATCCCTTCCGTCACTGTAAGGCCACCATTTTCCGCACCACCGGCAGTATCTGTGCAGGTTTCTTTGCCAGCCAAAAGCAGTCAGGGTCAGGGAATCACCAGTTTTGTAGGAGGAAATATTGCATGTAGGGCACCGGCGGAAACAATACCGTCTCCAACCGTCTCTCAGTCTGCCATGTCCACCGGCACACCCGAAAGTTCCACGATCTACAGCTCTCCAGTCCAGCTCACCCTACATGAGACTCTGGTTAGAAAAAGGAAGTACTTATCCTCGCATCCGCGTACACAGGGTTTTAACGCCCACATAGCTAGACTAATCTCGTTAGAGATGATGCCCTACCGGTTAGTTGAAAGCGAAGCTTTCAAAGCCCTGATGGAGTACGCTGAACCACGATACGAGCTACCCAGTCGACACTTTTTTTCCAGAAAAGCCATCCCAGCCCTGCACCAGCATGTTAAACAGCGCATCGTCCATGCACTCAGGCAATCTGTGAGTACAAAGGTGCACCTGACTACAGATGCATGGACCAGTAGGCATGGCCAGGGACGTTATGTGTCCATCACGGCACACTGGGTGAATGTGGTGGATGCAGGGTCCACAGGCGACATCAATTTAGGGACAGTTGTGCCTAGCCCACGGTCTAGGAAACAGTTGGCTGTAGGCGTTCGCACCCCCTCCTCCTCCTCCTCGTCCTCCTGCAGAAGCTACAGCTCTTCCACAGAACGCAGTCGGCCAACCACTCCATCGGCAGATGACACTGTTGCACACCAGTTGTCCCATTATGGGCCAGCTACTGCCAAGCGTCAGCAGGCTGTATTGGCTATGAAGTGTTTGGGCGACAACAGACACACCGCGGAAGTTCTGTCCGAGTTCTTGCAACAAGAAACGCAGTCGTGGCTGGGCACAGTAGATCTTGAGGCAGGCAAGGTAGTGAGTGATAACGGAAGGAATTTCATGGCTGCCATCTCCCTTTCCCAACTGAAACACATTCCTTGCCTGGCTCACACCTTAAACCTGGTGGTGCAGTGCTTATTGAAAACTTATCCTGGGTTCTCCGACCTGCTCCTCAAAGTGCGTGCACTTTGCTCACATATCCGACGTTCGCCTGTACACGCCAGCCGTATGCAGACCTATCAGCGGTCTTTGAACCTTCCCCAGCATCGCCTAATCATAGACGTTGCAACAAGGTGGAACTCAACACTGCACATGCTTCAGAGACTGTGCGAACAGAGGCGTGCTGTTATTTATTTGTGGGAGGATACACGGGCAGGCAGTAGGATGGCAGACATGGAGTTGTCAGGTGTGCAGTGGTCGAAGATACAAGACATGTGTCAAGTCCTTCAGTGTTTTGAGGAATGCACACGGCTGGTTAGTGCAGACAACGCCGTAATAAGCATGAGCATCCCCCTAATGCGTCTGCTGATGCAAAGTTTGACGCACATAAAGGAGCAGGCGTCTGCACCAGAGGAAGAGGGAAGCCTTGATGACAGTCAGCCATTGTCTGGTCAGGGCAGTGTACAGGACGAGGTAGCGGGCGAAGAGGAGGTGGAGGACGAGGAGGATGATGGGGATGAGTATATTTTTAATGCGGAAACTTTCACGGGGGCACAGGAAATTGGTTGCGTGTCACGGCCGGGTTCTGGTTTTTTGAGGGACACAAGTGACGTAGATTTGCCTGCAACTGCCCCTCAACCAATCACAACCGGAGATTTGACAAGTGGAACTTTGGCCCACATGGCGGATTATGCCTTACGTATCCTACAAAGGGACACACGCATTACGAAAATGATGAACGATGACGATTACTGGTTGGCCTGCCTCCTTGATCCACGCTATAAAGGCAAATTGCAAAATGTTATGCCACATGAGAACTTGGAACTAATATTAGCAACCAAACAATCAACTCTTGTTGACCGTTTGCTTCAGGCATTCCCAGCACACAGCGCACGTGATCGTTCTCACACGAGCTCCAGGGGGCAGCAGACTAGGAGTGTTAGGGGTGCACACATCAGAAGTGGCGTTGGACAGAGGGGTTTTCTGACCAGGTTGTGGAGTGATTTTGCTATGACCGCAGACAGGACAGGTACTGCTGCATCAATTGAAAGTGACAGGAGACAACATTTGTCCAGTATGGTTACTAACTATTTTTCATCCCTTATCGATGTTCTCCCTCAACCGTCATTCCCATTTGATTACTGGGCCTCCAAATTAGACACCTGGCCAGAATTGGCAGAATATGCATTGCAGGAGCTTGCTTGCCCGGCAGCAAGTGTCCTATCAGAAAGAGTATTCAGTGCTGCAGGGTCAATATTAACCGAAAAAAGGACTCGTCTGGCTACCCAAAATGTTGACGATCTAACATTCATTAAAATGAACCACAACTGGATTTCAAAATCTTTTGCCCCACCTTGCCCGGCCGACACCTAGCTTTCCTATGAAAAGCTCTTGCCTGTGAATTACTTTTCTAATGTCTAATTTGCTGCTGCAGATTGTACAGCATACGACATGTTTACACCTCCCTAAATGGCCAAACTCCCCACACGGGGCCGTGGTATCGCGACTTGGCGCAAGCACCCGTGAGACTGCTGTTTGTCTGAAGAGGTGGGTGTGCTCGCTTTTGGTTGACGGCATTGCTACTGGGTCCCTCATAGTACAATGTAGTGTCTCTGGCGGTGGTGGTGCGCACCCAACGTCAGACACACCGTTGTAACATGAGTGGCCCTGGGGCGGTCCCGCCGGCCTCAAGAGAGTTCCCCCCTACCCCAGCTCAAACTGGGCTGTACTACGTGCAAAATTATGTCGCACAGCTCCACCAATCTTTAGTCTATTCGCTGACATCATTCAATGTCTGGCACTGACAATACAAATTTGTAGACATCTATGATGCAACTTAAAGTAGTCTGTGTCTGTGTCCTATATTGGCACCATTAAATAGTTACTGCCAAATTACTATGTCAGAAACACAGCAGATGAGCCCACCCCTGTACCTAAGTATGCCATCTTTTTTTTTGTTTTGGTTGTTTTGCGAGACATTAACATCTATTTATATTTTGGGAGTACTGGGACAGACACTCCTTGCACTACTCCTCCACTCAGCACCAAGCTGCCTGCCCGTGTATCCATGTAACCGCTGTAAAACTGCCATGAGCCTATTGTTTGTTATTTTAGGCCTTTGATAGCCTGTCTGCGGTCCCTACTCCTCCACTGACCACCAAGCTGCCTGCCCGTGTATCCATGTAACCGCTGTAAAACTGCCATGAGCCTATTGTTTGTTATTTTAGGCCTTTGAAGCCTTTCTGCGCTCCCTCCTTCCACTAGTCCTCCACTGACCAGACCACTGCTGCCCGTGTACCCCTGGAACCAATTTTAAAGTGCCTACAGCCAGCCCATTTTATTGTGTTAGGCCTTCGAAGCCTGTCTGCGGTCCATACTTCCACTAGTCCTCCACTGACCAGACCACTGCTGCCCGTGTACCCCTGGAACCAATTTTAAAGTGCCTACAGCCAGCCCATTTTATTGTGTTAGGCCTTCGAAGCCTGTCTGCGGTCCATACTTCCACTAGGCCTCCACTGACCAGACCACTGCTGCCCGTGTACCCCTGGAACCAATTTTAAAGTGCCTACAGCCAGCCCATTTTATTGTGTTAGGCCTTCGAAGCCTGTCTGCGGTCCCTCCTTCCACTAGGCCTCCACTGACCAGACCACTGCTGCCCGTGTACCCCTGGAACCAATTTTAAAGTGCCTACAGCCAGCCCATTTTATTGTGTTAGGCCTTCGAAGCCTGTCTGCGGTCCCTCCTTCCACTAGGCCTCCACTGACCAGACCACTGCTGCCCGTGTACCCCTGGAACCAATTTTAAAGTGCCTACAGCCAGCCCATTTTATTGTGTTAGGCCTTCGAAGCCTGTCTGCGGTCCATACTTCCACTAGGCCTCCACTGACCAGACCACTGCTGCCCGTGTACCCCTGGAACCAATTTTAAAGTGCCTACAGCCAGCCCATTTTATTGTGTTAGGCCTTCGAAGCCTGTCTGCGGTCCCTCCTTCCACTAGGCCTCCACTGACCAGACCACTGCTGCCCGTGTACCCCTGGAACCAATTTTAAAGTGCCTACAGCCAGCCCATTTTATTGTGTTAGGCCTTCGAAGCCTGTCTGCGGTCCCTCCTTCCACTAGGCCTCCACTGACCAGACCACTGCTGCCCGTGTACCCCTGGAACCAATTTTAAAGTGCCTACAGCCAGCCCATTTTATTGTGTTAGGCCTTCGAAGCCTGTCTGCGGTCCATACTTTAAATACTCCTCCACTCACCACCAAGCTGCCTGCCCGTGTATCCATGTAACCGCTGTAAAACTGCCATGAGCCTATTGTTTGTTATGTTAGGCCTTTGATAGCCTGTCTGCGGTCCTTACTTTAAATACTCCTCCACTCACCACCTAGCTGCCTGTGTATCCATGTAACCGATGTAAAACTGCCATGACTGCCTACTGTTTGTTATTTTAGGCCTTTGATAGCCTGTCTGCGGCCCCTACTTGCAATACTCCTCCACTGACCACAATGCTGCCTGGAGTGCCTGCCTGTGTATCCATGTAACCGATGTAAAACTGCCATGACTGCCTACTGTTTGTTATTTTAGGCCTTTGATAGCCTGTCTGCGGCCCCTACTTGCAATACTCCTCCACTGAGCACAATGCTGCCTGGAGTGCCTGCCTGTGTATCCATGTAACCGATGTAAAACTGCCATGACTGCCTACTGTTTGTTATTTTAGGCCTTTGATAGCCTGTCTGCAGCCCCTACTTGCAATACTCCTCCACTGACCACACCAATGCTGCCCGTGTACCCCTGGAACCTATTTAAAAGTTCATAGAGCCTAGTTATATATTTTATTTACTATTAATAAGGCCATGATGGACTACGCTGTACCACGCTACAAGCTAACCAGTCGACACTTCTTTTGCGAGAAAAGCCATCCCAACCCTCCACCAGCATGTAGAAGACCGCATTGTCCATGCACTCTGGCAATCTGTGAGTACAAAGGTGCACCTGACAACAGACGCATGGACCTGTAGGCATGGCCACGGAAGATTACGTGTCCATTACGGCGCAATGGGTTAATGTGGTGGATGCATGGTCCACAGGGGACAGCCTACTAAGTCTGTCTGCAGTCCCTAATTCAAATTGTCCTCCACTGTCTAAATCGGAACTTCCACCTTCTGGCTTTCGGCCTATAGTATCAGAAATTAAACTGCATTTGGCCTTCAACTTTGGTTAGGGCCTACTAACGGCTTCTGCCCCTCCCTGGTGTTGTCCTCAACTAAATAAAGCTGAGCTTCAACCTTCCGGCTCTCATTAAGTGGTTTTTAAAAAAAAATGGTGGTTAGGGCCTACTAACGGCTTCTGCCCCTCCCTGGTGTTGTCCTCAACTAAATAAAGCTGAGCTTCAACCTTCCGGCTCTCATTATGTGGTTTAAAAAAAAAAAATGGTGGTTAGGGCCTACTAACGGCTTCTGCCCCTCCCTGGTGTTGTCCTCAACTAAATAAAGCTGAGCTTCAACCTTCCGGCTCTCATTAAGTGGTTTTAAAAAAAAAATGGTGGTTAGGGCCTACTAACGGCTTCTGCCCCTCCCTGGTGTTGTCCTCAACTAAATAAAGCTGAGCTTCAACCTTCCGGCTCTCATTATGTGGTTTAAAAAAAAAAAATGGTGGTTAGGGCCTACTAACGGCTTCTGCCCCTCCCTGGTGTTGTCCTCAACTAAATAAAGCTGAGCTTCAACCTTCCGGCTCTCATTAAGTGGTTTTAAAAAAAAAATGGTGGTTAGGGCCTACTAACGGCTTCTGCCCCTCCCTGGTGTTGTCCTCAACTAAATAAAGCTGAGCTTCAACCTTCCGGCTCTCATTAAGTGGTTTTAAAAAAAAAAAAAATGGTGGTTAGGGCCTACTAACGGCTTCTGCCCCTCCCTGGTGTTGTCCTCAACTAAATAAAGCTGAGCTTCAACCTTCCGGCTCTCATTAAGTGGTTTTAAAAAAAAAATGGTGGTTAGGGCCTACTAACGGCTTCTGCCCCTCCCTGGTGTTGTCCTCAACTAAATAAAGCTGAGCTTCAACCTTCCGGCTCTCATTAAGTGGTTTTAAAAAAAAAAAAAATGGTGGTTAGGGCCTACTAACGGCTTCTGCCCCTCCCTGGTGTTGTCCTCAACTAAATAAAGCTGAGCTTCAACCTTCCGGCTCTCATTAAGTGGTTTTAAAAAAAAAAAAAATGGTGGTTAGGGCCTACTAACGGCTTCTGCCCCTCCCTGGTGTTGTCCTCAACTAAATAAAGCTGAGCTTCAACCTTCCGGCTCTCATTATGTGGTTTTAAAAAAAAAAAAAATGGTGGTTAGGGCCTACTAACGGCTTCTGCCCCTCCCTGGTGTTGTCCTCAACTAAATAAAGCTGAGCTTCAACCTTCCGGCTCTCATTAAGTGGTTTTAAAAAAAAAATGGTGGTTAGGGCCTACTAACGGCTTCTGCCCCTCCCTGGTGTTGTCCTCAACTAAATAAAGCTGAGCTTCAACCTTCCGGCTCTCATTATGTGGTTTTAAAAAAAAAATGGTGGTTAGGGCCTACTAACGGCTTCTGCCCCTCCCTGGTGTTGTCCTCAACTAAATAAAGCTGAGCTTCAACCTTCCGGCTCTCATTAAGTGGTTTTAAAAAAAAAAAAAATGGTGGTTAGGGCCTACTAACGGCTTCTGCCCCTCCCTGGTGTTGCCCTCAACTAAATAAAGCTGAGCTTCAACCTTCTGCTCCAAATTACCATTTTAAAAAATGCAATAGGCTTTTCCGGCCTACTAAAGGTGTCTGCCCCTCCCTGGTGTTGTCCTCAACTGAACAAAGCTGAGCTTCCACATTCTGGCTTTCGCCCTATACTATCAGATATTAAACTGCATTTGGCCTACTAGTGTGGTTAGGCCCTTGAAACAGTGTCTGCTGCTCTTGGGTTTGCTACTCCACTGAACAAAGCAATGCCGCCTGTTTAGTCCTGTTACCAATTTTGAACTGCATGTAGCCTACTTTATTCTTTGGCCCTATATCTGTTTCCTCCTCATCCTGCCCATTGCCCAGCCACTGCTAAATGAGTCTGCTGGTACATTGACCTAGACCACTACATTCCCCTTGTACTCTACACAGCCAGAATCTGACCCTGCTGAAAGTAAGGTTCCCCTTCCCGCATGTTATACCACCTTACACAGGGACAAAGAGGAAGGTGCAGATGAAAGTGCAGGTTCCTTCATCAGGTGGGGGGGCATACTCGTTGGCGACGTCACTGGCACAGGGCCCCTCAGAGTACGCAAAAGTGTCGCTGCTGGTGGGAGGCGCCCCCGCCATGCAAACACACCGCCGTACTTTGAGGGGCCCTGTGCCAGTGGCAATGCGAACGAGTGGGCCCCCCCTGCTTGCTCAGGATCACAGCACTTGCAACTTTTAAATACTTACCTTTCCCTGCAACACCGCCGTGACGTAGTCCGCATTTCCTGGGCCCACGAAAAACTTGAGCCAGCCCTACTCCCCCCACAACTTTCCCCCAATTCCTTATGCCCAACTATTATTATACAGTTAATTAAGATTGGCAAGCTTCAGAAACAAGAATGGATGTTTTTGGCATTAAAATGGGCACTGTAGGTGTTTTCCTGGCCTCCACTCACTGCCGACTATGCTTCCCCATTGACTTGCATTGGGTTTCGTGTTTCGGTCGATCCCCGACTTTTAGCGATAATCGGCCGACTGCACTCGACTCGACTCTGGACAAAATCGGGTTTCCCAAAACCCTACTCGATCTTAAAAAAATGAAAGTCGCTCAACCCTAGTGGCGGCAAAGTGACTGGAAGCATTATCAGCTATCCAACCAACAACCTCTTGACACTGCTCTGAGTTCAATAGTGGTGTGCTGCTGCGGTCCCCTAGTAATTGGGACAGGAAGGTCGGGCGCGAAGATGTGGGCGTTTGTCGTGGCACAATTTCAGCTTGTCCTTGGCCTCTGCATGCACCATCACGATCACCTCCACTTCCCCATCCCTTGCCACGCGCCTTGCCCATTTTAAATGGAGCACAATATTTTCAAAGTTCACTATAAATGGCTGAATTTGGTGAAAGCTTATATGTAAGCTGTGTGAGGGAAAACCCCAGTTTAAAATATCTGGCCTGTAGGTAACTATTTTTTTAAGCAAACTGTTGTCAATAACTTGTCTAAGACACTGCAACAAAATTTACATTGATGGCTGAAATGGCACAGTTTTGACTGCACTGATATGTGATGCATGTGGCGGATAAACTCCAGTTTAAAATAGCTGTTATTTTACCTCTGTAATATGGAAAGGATCTGGCTGTATTCTGCAGTACCAACAAGCAAATGGAGCAGAAAAAAGCAGTGTACTCTGGATTGCTTTTTATGCAAATAATCAGGATTAAGATAAACAAAATTATTCCTGGCCCCTGATACCTGGGGCTATGTCTATAAATATCTGTGATAGGAAGCAGCAGCCAGAACTGGAATGGATCCTATTGCTATATGCACTGCAGTCTCCACATGTACTGCCTGCCTACCTAGCAGTGATATGTATGCAGCTATTAGTCCTCAGAAGGACTGTTAGATGAGATGGATATGTGTATTATATGTGGTATTCCCACGCTAATTACAAAGCAAACAAATCTCTCCGTAGCTCAGCAGCAACTCTCCCTACACTGCGTGATTCCGGAGCTGACTGTGACGAGCACGCCGGCGCCAGATCTGATATAGACCTGATGACACTGTGCGGCCAGCCAGTCACTGTAATGCCACAACCAACATGGCTGCAGCATTACAGTGTGTGGCACACCATCCCTGCATGTTCATTTGCTCTCTAAAGAATGCAAAACATGCTGGGCGGAGACACGAGCTCCCGTCGAGCAAAGCTGGAAATACTTGTTGAGCTCTGAGCATTCCAAGCACTGCAATGCTCGGACGAGCACCGAGTAGTGACGAGCAGGCTCACTCATCACTGGTGTTGAGCATTCCGATACCGCAAGCATTGGGTATCGGCCGATATTTGCGGTATTGGAATTCTGATACCGAGTTCCGATATTTTCCGTATATCGGATACCGGAATCGGAAGTTCCCAGAATTCAAAGTGCCCGAATTAAGCCAATGAGGAATGATTAGAAGTGTGGGCACATCCTGTTCTGCATGGTGGGCATGTAACTACTGGCATGGCTGTGATTGGCTGCTGAAATGATGTCATGATGCACTATAAAAGTCGCTGTCGCCATTTTGGGCTTACACTGCTGTGAATTCAGTTAGGGACAGGACGCTGTGTTCTGACTGAGGACCAGTTTAGAGATAGCGATTTGCTTCATTGTGCTTTACCCAGGCTAATTTAGCAACCGCTGTGTGAGAACCTTGCTTTTGCCTTGCAGCGCTGTTCACAGCTGTCTGCAAGGTCTCTGTGTGTGTGAATGCAGCTCACTCTGTAGTCTGTCCTCAGCCACAGCCAGTTGTAGTCAGCTCAGGGGTGCCTCACTACCTCATACTGTTCTATCCATTGTCCTTTTTTGCAATTAGTGCAGCCTGCTGCAAATTTTTTCAAATATTTCCTATTAGTGGCTTTCCATCCGTATCCAGCTAAATTGTGGAAAAACACTACATAGGATAACATAGAGGAGGTTTTTTTGGCATTGCAGTGCCATTTACGGCTGTCTGTATGGTCTCTGTGTGAGTGCACATCGCTCTGTAGTCTGTCCACAGCCACAGCCGGTTGTAGTCAGCTCAGGGTGCGTCACTGCCTCATACTGTTCAATCCATTGTCCTTTTTTGCAATTAGTGCAGCCTGCTGCACATTTTTTCAAATATTTCCTATTAGTGGCTTTTCATCCGTATCCAGCTAACGTTTGGAAAAACACTACATAGGATTACATAGAGGAGGTTTTTTTGGCCTTGCAGCACCGTTTACGGCTGTCTGCATGGTCTCTGTGTGAGTGCACATCACTCTGTAGTCTGTCCACAGCCACAGCCGGTTATAGTCAGCTCAGGGTGCGTCACTGCCTCATACTGTTCAATCCATTGTCCTTTTTTGCAATTAGTGCAGCCTGCTGAACATTTTTTCAAATATTTCCTATTAGTGGCTTTCCATCCGTATCCAGCTAAATTTTGGAAAAACACTACATAGGATTACATAGAGGAGGTTTTTTCAGCCTTGCAGCACCGTTTACGGCTGTCTGCACGGTCTCTGTGTGAGTGCACATCGCTCTGTAGTCTGTCCGCAGCCACAGCTGGTTGTAGTCAGCTCAGGGTGCGTCACTGCCTCATACCGTTCCATTGTCTGTTTCTCAATTAGTGCAGCCTGCTGCACATTTTTTCAAATGTATCCTATTAGTGGCTTTCCCTCCGTATACTGCTAGATTGTGGAAAAACACTATAAAGGATTACATAGAGGAGCTTGTTTTGGCCTTGCAGTGCCGTTCACGGCTGTCTGCACGGTCTGTGTGTGAGTGCAGCTCACTCTGTAGTCAGTTCTGCAAAAAAAATAAATAAATTAATGAAGTTCACCAAACACACCACTTTACAGTTGTGTAGGCCACATTAGCTCATATTAAAGTCTAGTCCACACTTTAGAAAATTAGTGTTTCTTATACCTGTTAGGAGCTTTTCCGGAATACGCACACTAAGCCCTTAGTACTTTTCTGCTTATCTTTATCAGTCAACCAAGATGAAGAAGGCAGAGAGTAAGGCACGTGGGCGTGGGCGTGGAGCAGGGAGAGGACGTGGGGATTCTGTGCCTGTACCCAGTTTCAGCAGGGAACAGTCATTCATGCGCAGCTTTGTAGGAGATCGCCGTACACTGCTGCTGCGTGAAGAACAAATTGAATCCATTGTCGGACTTCAATTAGTGCCACATCCTCTCAGGCACAGAGCACTGGAGCACTGGAGAGCACCCATCTGTCTCTTCACCACCTGCTAAATTACCCAGGCAGTCAGAGAGCCCAGGACAGGAGCCATCTCTACTTCTGTTCTCTGAATCTCTTGGCTTGGAAACAGGGGGCCAGCCAAGCAGCATTGGAGAAATGGAAGAAGAGGCAGTATGCAGTGATGCCCAACAGCTTTGTCTCTCCGACTCTGAAGAGACGGGTGGGCCAGTGCCTCCGGTCAGCACACCTTAGTATGCATATGATGATGAGACTCAGGTGCGACTTTCAGGTGCGTACTGTGCTGCCGAGACTACCCAGGAGAAGCAGTTGGTGGAAGAGGGGAGTGTAGATGATGAGGTCCTTGACCCATCATGGCGTGAGGTACAGGAAGGTGGTGGGAGCAGCTCTGATGAAGAGATTCCTCGAATGGCCCAAAGAGGGAGAGGGAGGGGGAAGACTGCGGGGCCTGTAGCCTCCACTTTGGCAACCGTTCGGAGCATGCCTCTTCCAGTAGCCAAAACGGGCGCTCCCAATACTTGCAGTGCCTGGTCCTTTTTTGACACAGTTGCAGATGACATTTGCTTTGTCAAATACAAGGTGTGTCATCAGAAAGTCAAAAGAGGGAGAAATGTCAACAACCTCAATACCACAAATATGTGGAAACATGTGCAGACCAGGCACGCGGTGGAGTTACAAAAACACACTGAAGACCTAGGCCAACCTACAGCGGCACCTACCACCTCTTCAGCTTTTGTTGTTGCCTCTTTCTCCACCTCCTACACAGCTGGTTCGGCTTCCTCACAGGATCACCATGGAAGAACCTCTGGCACTGTTGTCCACAGACCCAGTGTAATTCCACCCACAGCACCACATTCCCAGTCATCCTCACACTCCCAGCCCAGTCTACAGCCATCGGTAGCACAGGCATGGGAGAAAAGGCAGCCATTCTCGGCAAACCACCCCCGAGCACAGGCTCTGAATGCAGGCATTGCAAAACTACTGTCCCTTGAAATGCGGTCATTCAGGCTGGTGGAGACTGACAGCTTCCGTAACCTGATGGCATTAGCAGTCCCACAATACAATGTGATCAGCCACTTTTATTTCAGCAGGCAAGCCGTCCCTGCCCTGCACAAGCATGTGGAGGGACACATAAAACACACGCTACTGAACGCCGTCAGTAGCAAGGTCCACCTCACCACTGATGCGTGGTCCAGTCACCATGGACAGGGGCGATACCTTTCCCTCACTGCCCATTGGGTTAATGTTGTTGAGCCGGGTACAGACCATGCGAGTGGCACAGGACGTGTTCTGCCAACTCCAAGGATTGCAGGAATCCAGTCTGTATGCATTGACTCCTCCTCATACACAAGTTCCTCAG
Source organism: Ranitomeya variabilis (assembly GCF_051348905.1). Taxonomy (NCBI): domain Eukaryota; kingdom Metazoa; phylum Chordata; class Amphibia; order Anura; family Dendrobatidae; genus Ranitomeya; species Ranitomeya variabilis. Next base: position 571,336,502 of record NC_135234.1, on the reverse strand, counting down.
AATCATCGCTGCAGGAGCCATCACAGTCCACCTCCACATGGATCCGTGACCGTTTACCTGTTATGACCGATATGAGCACAGCCGTGACCAAACGTCAACAGGCCATCTTGAAATTAATTTCTTTGGGGAATCGAAGCCACACAGCGCAGGAGCTCTGGAATGCCATCAAGCAGGAGAGCAACGTGTGGTTTGTGCCAGCGAATCTCCAGCCAGGCATGGTAGTGTGTGACAATGGCCGAAATCTGGTGGCAGCACTGGGCCTAGGCAACCTCAATCACATGCGAAGTCTGGCACATGTGCTCAACTTGGTCGTGCAGAGTTTTTTGAGGGACTATCCGGATCTTGATGCACTGCTGCACAAGGTCCGCCTAGAGTGTGCTCACTTGCTGCGTTCCAGCATGGCAAGATCGCGCATTGCAGCTCTGCAGCGTCGATTCCGCCTTCCGGAACATCGCATCACATGTGACCTACCCACCAGGTGGAATTCCACGTTACAAATGTTGGAGCGGTTGTGTGAGCAGCAGCAAGCAGTAACGGAGTATCAACTGCATCAGGCGCAAAGAAGTCTCACTGTGCGCCGTTCAGACTTCACAACCACAGAGTTGGCCACTATGAAGGACGTCTGCCAGGTTTTGCGTTCCTTCAATGATTCCATGCGGATTGCGAGTGCAGATGATGCACTAGTCAGCATGACTGTCCCCCTTATCTGCCTGCTTCAACAAACACTGCAAGCACTAAGGGATGATGTTGTGGAAGAGGTGGAGGATGATGAGTCACCAATTCCATCAGCTTCTGGGCAGTCAGCGCTGCGTGGTTCCTCACAAAGGCCTAGGCAGGGGACACTTTGTGAGGAGGATGAGGAGGAGTCAATGGAGGAGGAAGACATCTGTTATGATCCCAGTGGTAGAGGATCTCTGATATTCCGGCAAGATAGCAAAAACATAAATACTGCTCTAGGGAGGTGGAAACTGGGCTAACCGCAAAACTGATACTAACACACACAACTAGAAGCAGCCGGTGAACGTGCCTACGTTGGTTCTAGACGTCTCGAGCCAGCCGGAGAACTGACTACCCCTAGAGGGAAAATAAGACCTCACTTGCCTCCAGAGAAATTGACCCCCAAAGATATAGAAAGCCCCCAACAAATAATAACGGTGAGGCAAGAGGAAAACACAAACGTAGAGATGAACTAGATTCAGCAAAGTTTGAACTAGATTCAGCAAAGTGAGGCCCACTAGTCTAGATAGACAGAAAATAGATAGTGGACTATGCGGTCAGCAGAAAACCCTACAAAAACATCCACGCTGAACATTCAAGAACCCCCACACCAACTGACGGTGCGGAGGGAGAATATCAGCCCCCTAGAGCTTCCAGCGAGCCAGAAAATCAAATATTAAGCAAGCTGGACAAAGACACTGAAAAATGCAAACGATCCAAATTATACAAAACGGACTTAGCTTTTCTTGCATGAGACAGACTGAAAGGAATCCGGAGGAGACCATATAGGTCTGGATACAACGATGCCAGGCAAGAGACTGAGTCCGGAGGAGACTTAAATAGACACAGCTGGAGCTCAGGCCTGCAACAAGACATGCCTAACACAATACCGTTAGTGACCACCAGAGGGAGCCCAGAAACACAGTTCACAACAGTACCCCCCCTTGAGGAGGGGTCACCGAACCCTCACCAAGACCCCCAGGGCAATCAGGATGAGCAGCGTGAAAGGCATGAACCAAATCAGCCGCATGAACATCAGAGGCGAAAACCCAGGAATTATCCCCCTGACCATAGCCTTTCCACTTAACTAAATACTGGAGTTTCTGTCTAGACATACGAGAATCCAGAATCTTCTCCACCACGTACTTCAACTCGCCCTCAACCAAAACCGGGGCAGGAGGCTCAACAGCAGGAACCATAGGCACCACGTACCACCGCAACAAGGACCTATGGAACACATTATGAATAGCAAATGACGCTGGAAGGTCCAAGCGAAAAGACACCGGGTTAAGGATTTCCAAAATCTTATAAGGACCGATATAGCGAGGCTTGAACTTAGGAGAGGAGACTTTCAAAGGAACATGCCGAGAAGACAACCAAACCAAATCCCCAACACGAAGTCGGGGACCCACACCGCGGCGGCGGTTGGCAAAACGCTGGGCCTTGTCTTGTGACAATTTCAAATTGTCCACCACATGGTTCCAAATCCGCTGCAACCTATCCACCACAGAATCAACCCCAGGACAGTCAGAAGGTTCAACCTGGCCCGAGGAGAAACGAGGATGAAAACCAGAGTTGCAGAAAAAGGGTGAAACCAAAGTGGCAGAACTAGCCCAATTATTAAGGGCAAACTCGGCCAGTGGCAAAAAGGTAACCCAGTCGTCCTGATCAGCAGAAACAAAACATCTCAAATAAGTCTCCAACGTCTGATTAGTTCGCTCGGTCTGGCTATTAGTCTGAGGATGAAAAGCCGACGAAAAAGACAAATCAATACCCATCTTAGCACAAAAGGATCGCCAGAATCTGGACACAAACTGGGATCCTCTGTCAGACACAATATTCTCAGGGATGCCGTGCAAATGAACCACATTCTGGAAGAACAAAGGGACCAAATCAGAGGAGGAAGGCAACTTAGGCAAGGGAACCAAATGGACCATTTTAGAAAAACGATCGCACACCACCCAGATGACAGACATCTTCCGAGATACCGGAAGATCCAAAATGAAATCCATGGAAATGTGCGTCCAAGGCCTCTTCGGGATAGGCAAGGGCAAAAGCAACCCGCTGGCACGAGAACAGCAAGGCTTAGCCCGAGCACAAATCCCACAGGACTGCACAAAAGAACGCACATCCCGCGACAAGGAAGGCCACCAAAAGGACCTAGCCACCAAATCTCTGGTACCGAAAATCCCAGGATGTCCCGCCAACACTGAAGAATGAACCTCAGAAATAACTCTGCTGGTCCATCTGTCAGGGACAAACAGTCTCTCTGGTGGGCAACGATCAGGCCTATCAGCCTGAAATTTCTGCAGCACTCGTCGCAAATCTGGGGAAATGGCAGACAAAATCACTCCCTCTCTGAGAATACCAGCCGGCTCCGAGACTCCCGGAGAGTCAGGCACAAAACTCCTAGAAAGTGCATTAGCCTTCACGTTCTTCGAACCAGGCAGGTACGAGACCACAAAGACAAAACGGGAAAAAAACAACGACCAACGAGCCTGTCTAGGATTCAGGCGCTTGGCAGACTCGAGGTAAATCAGATTTTTATGATCAGTCAAGACCACCACACGATGTCTAGCTCCCTCGAGCCAATGTCGCCACTCCTCAAATGCCCACTTCATAGCCAACAACTCCCGATTACCAACATCATAGTTCCGCTCAGCAGGCGAAAATTTTCTTGAAAAGAAGGCGCATGGCTTCATCACGGAGCCATCAGAACTTTTTTGCAACAAAACAGCCCCTGCACCAATCTCAGAAGCATCAACTTCAACCTGGAAGGGAAGAGAGACATCCGGCTGGCACAAGACTGGCGCTGAAGTAAACCAACGCTTCAGCTCCCGAGAGGCCTCCACGGCCGCAGGAGACCAATTAGCAACATCAGAACCCTTCTTGGTCATATCCGTCAAAGGTTTAACCACGCTGGAAAAATTAGCGATAAAACGACGGTAAAAATTAGCAAAGCCCAAGAACTTCTGCAGGCTCTTAACAGACGTGGGCTGAGTCCAGTCATGAATGGCACGGACCTTGACTGGGTCCATCTCCACAGTAGAAGGGGAAAAAATAAAACCCAAAAAAGAAACCTTCTGTACCCCAAAGATACATTTTGAGCCCTTCACAAATAGAGCATTCTCCCGCAGAACCTGAAACACCATCCTGACCTGGTTCACATGGGACTCCCAATCATCAGAAAAAACCAAAATATCATCCAGATAAATAATCATAAATTTATCCAGATATTTCCGGAAGATGTCATGCATGAAGGACTGAAACACAGAGGGGCATTCGATAATCCAAAAGGCATCACCAGGTACTCAAAATGACCCTCGGGCGTATTAAATGCCGTTTTCCATTCATCTCCCTGCTTTATGCGCACAAGGTTATACGCACCACGAAGATCTATCTTGGTGAACCAACTGGGTCCCTTAATCCGAGCAAACAAATCAGACAACAATGGCAAAGGATACTGAAATTTAAACGTGATCTTATTCAGAAGACGATAATCAATACAAGGTCTCAAAGACCCGTCTTTCTTGCCCACAAAAAAGAATCCTGCACCAAGAGGAGAAGAGGATGGGCGAATATGTCCCTTCTCCAAAGACTCCTTTATATAACTCCGCATCGCGGCATGCTCTGGCACAGATAAATTAAAGAGTCGTCCCTTAGGAAACTTACTACCAGGAATCAAATCTATAGCACAATCACAGTCCCTATGAGGAGGAAGGGCACTGGACCTGGCCTCATTAAATACATCCTGAAAGTCTGACAAAAACTCATGGATCTCAGAAGGAGTAGAAGAAGCAATAGACACCAATGGAGAATCGCCATGAATCCCCTGACACCCCCAACTAGACACAGTCATAGCTTTCCAATCTAAAACTGGATTATGGGCCTGTAACCATGGCGGACCCAAAACGACAACATCATGCATTTTATGCAGTACCAGAAAATGAATCACCTCCTGATGTACAGGAGTCATGCACATGGTCACTTGCGTCCAATACTGAGGTTTATTCTCTGCCAATGGTGTAGAATCAATTCCTCTAAGAGGAATAGGATTTTCCAAAGGCTCCAGGACAAAACCGCAGCGCTTGGCAAACGACAAATCCATCAGACTTAAAGCAGCACCAGAATCCACAAAAGCCATAACTGAGTAAGAAGATAATGAACAAATTAAAGTCACAGACAAAATAAACTTAGGCTGAAAACTACCAATGGCGACAGGATTAACAATTTTTTTTAAGCGTTTAGAGCATGCTGAGATAACATGTGTTGAATCACCACAGTAGAAACACAACCCATTTTGACGTCTATGATTTTGTCGCTCGGCTCTGGTCAAAATCCTGTCACATTGCATAGAATCAGGTGACCGTTCAGACAGCACCGCCAAAGGATTAACAGATTTGCACTCCCGCAAATGTCGATCAATTTGAATGGCCAGAGCCATTGAATCATTCAGACCTGTAGGGATAGGAAACCCCACCATCACATCTTTAATGGCTTCAGAAAGACCATTTCTGAAATTTGCGGCCAGTGCACACTCATTCCATTGAGTAAGCACGGACCATTTCCGAAATTTTTGACAATATACCTCAGCTTTATCCTGACCCTGAGAGATAGCCAGCAACATCTTTTCAGCCTGATTTTCAAGATTAGGCTCCTCATAAAGCAAACCAAGTGCCAGGAAAAACGCATCAACATTCACCAATGCAGTATCTCCTGGCGCCAGAGAGAAGGCCCAATCTTGAGGGTCGCCGCGCAAGAAGGAGATAACAATCTTAACTTGCTGAGCGGAATCACCAGAGGAATGAGGTTTCAGAGACAGAAACAATTTGCAATTATTCCTAAAATTCAGGAACTTAGATCTATCTCCAAAAAACGGCTCAGGAATAGGTATTTTTGGTTCAGACATAGGGCTATGGATAACAAAATCCTGAATGCTTTGCACCCTAGCAGCAAGCTGATCCACACTAGAAGTCAGAGTCTGGACATTCATATCTGCAGCAGAGTTCCAGCCACTCAGAGAAAAAGGGGATGGAAGAAGCTAGGCAAACTGCAGCAACAACAAAAAAAACAAAAACTCAGAACTTCTTTTTAATCCCGCTTCTGCGATGCAATAAACATTTTCTTTCGGCCTGGCATACTGTTATGATGCCAGTGGTAGAGGATCTCTGATATTCCGGCAAGATAGCAAAAACATAAATACTGCTCTAGGGAGGTGGAAACTGGGCTAACCGCATAACTGATCCTAACACACACAACTAGAAGCAGCCGGTGAACGTGCCTACGTTGGTTCTAGACGTCTCGAGCCAGCCAGAGAACTGACTACCCCTAGAGGGAAAATAAGACCTCACTTGGCTCCAGAGAAATTGACCCCCAAAGATATAGAAAGCCCCCAACAAATAATAACAGTGAGGCAAGAGGAAAACACAAACGTAGAGATGAACTAGATTCAGCAAAGTGAGGCCCACTAGTCTAGATAGACAGAAAATAGATAGTGGACTATGCGGTCAGCAGAAAACCCTACAAAAACATCCACGCTGAACATTCAAGAACCCCCACACCGACTGACGGTGCGGAGGGAGAATATCAGCCCCCTAGAGCTTCCAGCGAGCCAGAAAATCAAATATTAAGCAAGCTGGACAAAGACACTGAAAAATGCAAACGATCCAAATTATACAAAACGGACTTAGCTTTTCTTGCATGAGACAGACTGAAAGGAATCCGGAGGAGACCATATAGGTCTGGATACAACGATGCCAGGCAAGAGACTGAGTCCAGAGGAGACTTAAATAGGGAACACCCGCTGCTTAACGACACAGCTGGAGCTCAGGCCTGCAACAAGACATGCCTAACACAATACCGTTAGTGACCACCAGAGGGAGCCCAGAAACACAGTTCACAACAGACATCCGTCCAGAGGAGGGAGTAACACAATTGTCCAGTAGTCAGTGTGTACAGCGAGGGTAGGGTGATGACGAACAGGCAGAGATCACGCCTCAAGCAGGGGACAGCATTTCTTGGCCAGTTGGCAGTCTGCAGCACATGGTTGATTACATGCTGCAGTGCCTGAGAAATGACCGCCGCATCGCCCACATTCTCAACATGTCTGATTATTGGGTGTTCACCCTCCTCGATCCTCACTACCGGGACAACGTACAAAGCCTCATCACACCGTTGAACCGGGAGCGTAAAATGCGGGAGTACCAAGACACACTGGTGAATTCCATCATCTTCTCCAGTCCAACTGAGAGAAGTGCTGCTAGTGCTTTACAAAGCAGCTCAGTGCATCCAGGCAGTGGAGGAGACTCTGCACAAAGAGGGAGCAGAAGCAGTGCCTCAGCACAAGGCAAGACCAGTATGGCCCAACTGTGGCACAGTTTTGTGTGCCCGCCACACATGTCTACACCATCACAGACGGCTCCAGTCAGCAGGAGGCAACGTTTCCGTCAGATGGTGACAGACTACATGTCTTGCCCTCTTACAGTACTCCCAGACGGCTCTTCCCCCTTGAAGTTTTGGGTCTCTAAGCTGGATACATGGCCAGAGCTAAGCCAGTATGCATTGGAGGTGCTGGCTTGCCCTGCTGCTAGTGTATTATCGGAACGCGTCTTTAGTGCTGCAGTTGGTGTACTAACAGACCATCGCATGCCACTATCCTCCGATAACGTTGACCGGCTTACTTTTGTGAAAATGAACCAGGCCTGGATCTCGCAGGAATTTGCCACTCCTCTTCCAGATTAAATAATTGGTTGTCTACAGTATCCAGGTCTCCTGTTGCGTTCATGTTTCTACCACCTGAACTGTAATCCCTGGGCTCCAACACTGCCAGTTGCTGCTCAGAAGTGCCGTCTGCACAGTCAAAACACATGACCCAGGGAAATTGGGTTTCAGTAACGTCAGCTGATCCCCAGCTGTGTATCCGGCAATGTGTCCTGTGACCGCCACGCTGACACAACAACTGAAATTTAAGGGAAAATGTCCCCCCCGGCATTTGTTACTGAAAGAGCCACCTTGTGCAGCAGTAATGCTGCACAAGGAAAAGGTATCTCTTTTAGTTTTGCTCCTTGCACACGCTGAACTTAACACTTATGAAATGTGTCCCCTGATAACGTAAAACCGTCCCGGAGGTGGGACTTTCCTTCGTAATGGAATGCAGCACAGCCATCATCCCTACCCCCTTGGCGCCATGCGCCGCCTCCTCAGCGTTGTTTGAATCTGTCCCGTAGCCTGCGCTGTTATGTTCAACCTTGGCCATGCGCTGTTTGTGCCACCCGTCTTCTGACATCATTTGGTGTCAGGAGGACTGGGCCTGTGCGGCCGCACTGCCCGAGATCCCGCCTCGCAGTCTCTTCTGATTTAATCATACTGCAGGCCAGGGATCCATGGGCATGCGCAGTGCATATCTTCACCTCAGGCTCTCCCTCATCTCCCTCTGCCTTCTTCAGACTGGGCGCCGTCAGCTGATCCCTAATAGCATGCCACGGCCGCGACGCCGCACAGTCTGAAGAAGCCAAAAGGAGATAAGTGAGAGGCAAAGCTATGCACTGCGCATGCCCATGGATCCCAGGCCTGCACTGTGATTACATTAGATGACACTGCGAGGTGGGATCTCGGGCAGCGCGGCTGCACCGGCACAGCCCACCTGACACCAAATGATGTCAGAAGACGGGCAGCGCTAACTGCGCATGGCCAAGGTTGAACATAACAGTGCAGGCTTGGTGACAGATTCAAACAACGCTGGGGAGGCGGCGCACGCCGCCAAGGGGGTAGGAATAATGGCTGTGCTGCGTCCCATCACGAAGGAAAGTCCCACCTCTGGGACGATTTCACGGTATCAGGGGACACATTTTATAAGTGTTTAGTTCTGCGTTTGTAAGGAGCATAATTAAAAGAGTCACCTTTTCCTTTTGCAGCATTAGTGCTGCACAAGTTGACTCTTTCATCTACAAACACCTGCGGGGGGGTTAAAGGTTCCCTTTCAACTTGCTCCAATTAGGCCTCATCCTACACTTTGCTCCTCCTGCTTTCCCTGGGCTTCAACACTGCCAGTTGCTGCCCGGAAGTGTTGTCTGCACAGTTAACAGTTGCTCCTCTGTTTTTGGGGTTCAGTAATGCCAGCTGCTCCTCTGCTGTGTTGCGGCAATAACTCTAGCCTGCTCCTCCTGCTATCCCTGGGCTTCAACACCGCCAGTTGCTGCCCGGAAGTGCTGTCTGCACAGTCAACACTTGCTGCCGTGTTATTGGGGTTCAGTAACGCCAGCTGCTCCCCTGCTGTGTAGCCGGCAATGTGTCCTACAAACGCCACGCAGACACAACAGATATTAAACTGCCTCCAGTACAGGCTTCGGCCTACACTCTGCTCCTCCTGCTGACCTTGGGTTCCAACACCGCCAGTTGGTGCTCGGAAGTGCTGTTTGCACAGAGAAAAACACTTGCTCCTGTGTTAGTGGGGTTCAGTAACGTCAGCTGCTCCCCTGCTGTGTATCCGGCAATGTGTCCAGCGACCGCCACGCGGACACTCCATCAGATATAAAGCTGCCTCGAGTGCAGACTTCGACCTACACTCTGCTCCTCCTGCTGACCCTGGGTTCCAACACCGCCAGTTCGTGCTCGGAAGTGCTGTTTGCACAGAGAAAAACACTTGCTCCTGTGTTAGTGGGGTTCAGTAACGTCAGTTGCTCCCCTGCTGTGTATCCGGCAATGTGTCTAGCGACCGCCACGCGGACACTCCATCAGATATAAAACTGCCTCGAGTGCAGGCTTCGGCCTACACTCTGCTCCTCCTGCTGACCCTGGGTTCCAACACCGCCAGTTCGTGCTCGGAAGTGCTGCTTGCACAGAGAAAAACACTTGCTCCTGTGTTAGTGGGGTTCAGTAACGTCAGCTGCTCCCCTGCTGTGCATCTGGCAATGTGTCCTGCGACCGCCACGCTGACACCACAACACAAACTAAAGGGAACCTGCCCCCACCAGGCGTTTGTAACTAGAAGAGCCACCTTGTACAGCAGTAATGCTGCATTTTTACAAGGTGGCTCATTTAGTTATTTTCCTTGCACACGTCGAACTAAACATGTATAAAATGAGTCCCCTGATACCGTTAAACCGTCCCTGAGGTGTGACTTTCCTTTGTAATGGCACTCAGCAACCCCCTTTGCGCCGTGCGCCACCTCCTCAGCGTAGTTTGAATCTGCCCCAGAGCCTGCGCTGTTATGTTCAACCTTGGCCATAAGCAGTTAGCGCTGCCCGCCTTCTGACATCATTGGTTGTCAGGCTTGCTGCGCCTGTGCGGCCGCCCTGCCCGAGATAACGCCCAGCAGTGTCTTATTTATTCTCACTGCGGGGGTGTGATTCATGGGCATGCGCAGTGCATATCTTCGCCTCTCACTCATCTCCTTCCGCCTTCTTCAGACTGGGCGGCTTCACGGCCGTGGCATGTGATAAGGGATCTTGCTGACGCCACACAGTCTGAAGCAGGTGTAAGGACATGAGTGAGAGGCAAATATATTTACTGCACAAGGCCATGAATCCCAGCCCTGCAGTGTGAATAAATCAGAAGACACTACGGGGCTGGGATTCATGGGCATGCGCGGTGCATATCTTCGCCTCTCACTCATCTCCTTCCGCCTTCTTCAGACTATGCGGCTTCACGACCGTGGCATGTGATAAGGGATCAGCTGACGCCGCACAGTCTGAAGCAGGTGTAAGGACATGACTGAGAGGGGAACATATTTACTGCGCAAGGCCATGAATCCCAGCCCCGCAGTGTGAATAAATCAGAAGACACTGCGGGGCTGGGATTCATGGGCAGCGCGACCGCACCTGCTGACATCAAATGATCTCAGAAGACAGGCAGCACTAACAGCGCATGCCCAAGGGATAACACAACAGCGCAGACTCCGGTACACCAAAAACAATGCTCAGGAGGCTGCGCCCAGCACCAAGGGGGTATTTTTGACAGCTGTGCTGTGACTCATTAAGAAGGAATGTCCTGCCTCCGAGACGGTTTCACTGTATAAGGGGCAAAATTTTATAAGTGTTTCATTCAGCGTGTGCAAGGAACATAATTAAAAGAGCCACCTTTTCCTTGTGCAGCATTACTGCTGCACAAGGTGGCTCTTCTAGTTAGTAATGCCTGGGGGGGTTTAAAGGTTCCCTTTCAATTTGCTCCAATTAGGATTCGGACTACACTCTGCTCCCCTGCTGACCCTGGGCTCCAACACCGCTAGTTGCTGCTCGGAAATGCTGTTTGCACAGTCAACACTTGATGCCATGTTATTGGGTTTCAGTAACGTCAGCTGATCCCCAGCTGTGTATCCGGCAATGTGTCCTGCGACCACCACGCTGACACTCCAACAGATGTTAAACTGCCTCGAGTGCAGGCTTCGGGATACACTCTGCTCCCCCTGCTGACCCTGGGCTCCAACACCGCTAGTTGCTGCTCGGAAGTGCTGTTTGCACAGTCAACACTTGCTGCCGTGTTATTGGGTTTCAGTAACGTCAGCTGATTCCCAGCTGTGTATCCGGCAATGTGTCCTGCGACCACCACGCTGACACTCCAACAGATGTTAAACTGCATCAAGTGCAGGCTTTGGCCTACACTCTGCTCCCCCTGCTGACCCTGGGCTCCAACACCGCTAGTTGCTGCTCGGAAGTGCTGTTTGCACAGTCAACACTTGCTGCCGTGTTATTGGGTTTCAGTAACGTCAGCTGATCCCCAGCTGTGTATCCGGCAATGTGTCCTGCGACCACCACGCTGACACTCCAACAGATGTTAAACTGCCTCGAGTGCAGGCTTCGGGCTACACTCTGCTCCCCCTGCTGACCCTGGGCTCCAACACCACTAGTTGCTGCTCGGAAGTGCTGTTTGCACAGTCAACAATTGCTGCCATGTTATTGGGTTTCAGTAACGTCAGCTGATCCCCAGCTGTGTATCTGGCAATGTGTCCTGCGACCGCCACGCTGACACTCCAACAGATTTTAAACTGCCACGAGTGCAGGCTTCGGCCTACACTCTGCTCCCCTGCTGACCCAGGGCTCCAACACCGCTAGTTGGGGCTGTAGGAAGACAATCTTGAATTGGTCCCCCTGGTTGCAGTACCGTCAGCTGGTTCCGGGCAGAGCCTTTGGCTTAGGTGCCTCCTTCTGGGTAATCCGAGTTCCACCAACGTCAGGTGCTCCTTGGTAGTGCTTTCTGTCATGGTTACCTCCTGCTTAGTAACTGGGTTCCAGTAACATCAGCTGGTCCTCGGTAGTTCCATTGGCTCTTGTACCTTCGGCTACCATCCGGGTTCCAGTACCGTCAGCTGTTCTCGGCAGTGTCTTTTGCTCTTGTACCTTCTGCTCCCCATCCTGGTTCCAGTACCGTCAGCTGGCTCTGGACATAGCCTTTGGCTTAGGTGCCTCCTTCTGGGTATCCGAGTTCCACCAACTTCAGGTGGTCCATGGTAGTGCTTTCTGTCACGGGTACCTCCTGCTTAGTAACCGGGTTCCAGTAACGTCAGCTGGTCCTCGGTAGTTCCATTGGCTCTTGTATCTTCAGCTACCCATCCGGGTTCCAGTACTGTCAGCTGGTTCTCGGCAGTGTCTTTTGCTCTTGTACCTTCTGTTCCCCATCCTGGTTCCAGTACCTTCAGCTGGTTCCGGGCAGAGCCTTTGGCTTAGGTGCCTCCTTCTGGGTATCCGAGTTCCACCAATGTCAGGTGGTCCTTGGTAGTGCTCTCTGTCACGGGTACCTGCTGCTTAGTAAACGGGTTCCAGTAACGTCAGCTGGTCCTCGGTAGTTCCATTGGCTCTTAGACCTTCGGGTAGCCATCCGGGTTCCAGTTCCATCAGCTGGTTCTCGGCATTTTCTCAGCCTTCTTGTACCTTCTGCTACGTTTCCAAGTTCAAGACCCTAAAGACGACGACCCTGAAGACCACCCCTTAGATGACAATGACACCAGAGACGACAACCTCTGAGATGACGACCCTGTAGACGACGACTCTGAAGACCACCCCGATGACGACGACGACCACGGAGACGATGACCCTGGAGACGACGACCCGGAAGACCAAGAAGCAGAAGAACAAGAAGCTGCAGAACAAAGAGCAGAAGAACATTAAGCATAAGACTAAACATCAGAGCAAAAGATATTATCTAAATTATAAGCAGAAGAAGACTAAGCAGTGTATGGGGGTGAGTCCGTTCCTCCTCGTGGTGCCCCTGGATAAAGCCTGCTGCTGCAGGTCAAACTGAACGCGGACAAATCCTGTTGTAACTCTTTTGTGACAGGCAGAACAGAAGGTGTAATCTTCAAACTTTTATAGATAACAACTACAGGAATGCCTGTCACAAATAAGAATATGATGAAGAAGTAGAATATGAAGAAGAATAATAGTTGAATAAATAGAATATGAAGAATGTAACAAAAAAGAATAATAGGAAGAAGATGAAGAAGATGAAGAAGAAGATGAATAAGGTGAAGAAGTTGATGTAAAAGATGCTGCAGCTGAGGATGATGAAGAAGAAAGTGTCAGAGAAGTAAAAAAGAAGGCGAAGAGCATGGAGTTAGTGAAACATCAATATCTGACAAAATATAAAAAATCTTAACAGTCAATATCTTTGTAACTCCGAACGTCTTTAAAAAAAAATAATTCATGCTATTCCATTTGATTGGGCTAAACCTCTATGCCTTTAATGTCTCCTCCACCTCCCCCAATACATCCTACATTATTCTTAGTTGTTTTCCTTTATGTTGAATGAACCTACAAGGAAAGAAAAGGTTTATTTTAATTCCGATATTTTTGTCCCATTGACTTGCATTGGTATCAGGTATCGGTATCGGCGATATCCGATATTTTTTGAATATCGGCCGATCCAATCCGATATCGATATTTTCAAATATCAGAAGGTATCGCTCAACACTACTCATCACTAGTTATAATACATTTTGTACCCTTGTTACCAAATAGCGAGAATAGACACACACAGCAGAATGTCTTGATTAGTGTTGCATAAATTTGCTTCTATAGATAGCACTCTCAGGCCCCAATGTGTTTTGACCATCATTCCTTATGAACAATGTGCTAGAGTAAGAAGTTAGCGCATCTTGAAGCTGCCTTGTGCCACTGCAAGAAATGTACTGTAGTCTGTGAGTTCTGGAGTACATATCTGTCATAATTTATGACACTTTTGTGATGAAATTTAGGAATAATTTGTTGTCCGGGATCCACCACACCGCACCTAATTTTCAAAACAGTTTTTGGAGTTGGTTGAGAATAGCATAAAAAGACTAAAAGCTGCTAAATTTGTATGGTTTTACGAGTTACAACATTTCAAACAGTTTCAGGATAGAATTTTGATGAAAAGTGATGAATCGGCTCAAGAGATTTTTAAATTGCCATTATATCTACGGTATATCCAAACATGGAATTTTCCACTGATTTGCCAATTCCTCTATAACTGTTACCTGGTGGTTCTTCGTATGCAACATACTTGCCTAAAGCCTCAGTTAGATGTACGCACTTCACGTATAAGTTCTATACATCGCTTTCATGGATAGAACAAGTACATATTATATTACATGAGGTGTGCTGTTCACATGTCCATTTTTTTTATAAGCATCATAGATGAAAAATACCAATTCAAGTCTATGAGATTGTGAAAATCACAAACAGCGCATCGATAACATCAGTTTGCAGCCCTTGTACTATCCATGATTAAAACTGGCAATGATAGGAATAACTTAGTCATTTATTTATCCAGAAGTGAAAATTACTGATAAAACACTGATGGAAAAAACTTACACACAGACCACAAACACTGTTGACACTTCTACCCTTATTTTGCATGCGTGAAGAATCATGGACGTCTGAATCAGGTTTACATGCTGTGCTGTCTGGCTAACCACCATGGTACAGTCAGCTTTATTTTGCATCATAAAATGTTAAACATATTTCAAGCCAGACATATGGAACATCTGTAAGCACATGTGTTTCATGTATTCTGCTATGAAACTGTATTGCAGAGAGTTAAATGTAATGTTATGGTAGATTGATCATTAAGTGTGCGATTAAAAAATGCCAATTTCATGCCAAGCTTGAGTCACACAGGCAGATGATAAAAATAATAAGGATGCTGCACCAAATATTCTCATTAAGACTCAAGTTGAAATGTCGCCATAGTACAATAATGTAATGTGTGAAATACTGAAACCAAAGTAACGTCTTCCTAGCAGTCGACTAGACAAAAATCTCATCATTACAGCCACTTTTAGGTTAAGCTTTGTCTATAGGACCAGTTTCACACACATATAATACAGGCATATGTTATTACTAATGATCAGTAAACGTGCTAGGCAGAGGCGTAGCTAGGGTTTTGGTTTTAAAACAATGTGTAAATGACAGAACTGCTGAATGTAAAAGCTAATGTTAAAATCGCATTGCATGCGTATTGCATACAGATGTCATACAAATGTTACGCATGACACTCGCATAGCACTCACCCATTTTTTTGGTCCATAAATCTGACCTTTTTTTTTCTCACATATGGGTATGAGCCCTAATAGTGGATGTAGGAGAACCTCAACAGATGACTGTGATGTTGCAGAAAATAATCTCTATATAAATACTGACATTGATATTACCGCCATATGGTCAGTGATAGACACCAGTCCTACAGAACATATAAGAGAAAACGGCTGGTGTCACACTTAACGTATGTAAAATCGGTCCGATTCTCTCGCCCGAGAATTGCACAAATGTTCTCCATATGGTGATCTGTGTGTAATCCATTTGCAATGCCATGATTTTCCTCGCATCTAAGTATCGGTGTGACATCTGTATGACATGCGTATGGATTTACATTGCTCACTGCTTTTCCTCATTGAATTTAATGGCTCAATTGGCTGAAAAGAGAAAAATGTGTGCGCATCTCTCGCAAGTCACATGGATGGTCCGTGTGGTGTCTTTTTTGCATAAAACTAGACTTGCATTGGCGAGACTCTATAGTATAATACACCCCGATAGGTAGACTCTATAGTATAATGATAATATTAAAGAGAGGCAGGAGTAGGAGGAAATGAAGAGTCTTCATCATGGTGGAGACAGAAAACTGTTGGCTGTTTGGAGCTTGGCACATGTGGCCAACTTTATATACCACTTCCTTTCCCGTGACCCTTGCATTACATTTATCTTCACCAAAAAAAGATTACTGGTTGTTCACCCAGCTAGACCCACGCTACAAGGAGATCTTTACATCTCATCTTCTGGAGGTTGAGAGGCCTTCTAAAATGGTGTTATATCAGAAGACCATTGTGGAAAATATGTTGAAAAAATTCCCATCAGATAACGCTAGCAGCAGGGGGCAAGCTTCCTTGCCCAACCAAGATGGAGAGGCCAGGGAGACACACAGCAGAGGCATGGGTATGCTATCAATGGCATTGGCCAATATCATGACACCAGCCCAGCATCCAGGGCCTGATGACTGGATATTTTTGACATGGAGGGAAAAGTTTTTAAAGTTGGTCTAGCAATACCAGGCCAACCAAATCAGTGAGCTCCCTACTTCCTCTGCGACTTTTGTCAATTGGATCTCAAAGCTTGAAGATGTTGTGCGGCACTGATGCTAGCGTCTTGTCTGAGCAGGTTTTTAGTGCTGAAGAGTTCACAACAGTCAACTGAGAATGCTGACAGACTCACTCTCATAGTTACGTAGTTACATAGGTTGAAAAAAAGACCTAGGGCCATCAAGTTCAACCTTTCTCCATCAATTGTATATTTTGTCACTAAATTCACTGTAAACCACAATGTTATGTGTACTGAGAAAATCATCCAGCCCTTTTTTAAAAGCTTTTATAGTGTCTACCATTACTTCCTCTTGTGGTAGGGCTTTCCATAGTCTGACTGTTCTAACTGTAAAGAACCTTTTCCTATTTAGCTGTCGGAATCGCCTTTCTTCCACCCATAATGAGTGATCCCTAGTCCTCAATAGAGATGCTTTTGTTATCACTTTGGCTAGGATAGTGGTGATGTATGATGAGCAGAGGGGACGGGGTGACGTGTTTGATGAGGGGAGATAGTGTGGAGAGGTTAGAGAAGCGGCTCACTCTTTTTTTTTCTCCTTTAACCTTTTTGGAAGTGCATTTGAACAGCAAGGTGGCTTGTTGTGAAGGGAAATAGAAAAAAAAATCTATAAATCTTTAGCATAGCGAGTGTGAGCGAGCTGAGTGTGACCTGAGCGTAAGTGTGGACGGCGGTAAGTGTGACTTGTGATTCAGTGAGGAGGTATTTGGAAAGCCTTTAACAAATACCTGTGTGAATTTGTGTGAGTTGCTGATTTGGGAGTAGCTATATTCACAAGGGGTTAACTTAGGCTGGGCGGTCATAATCAAGGGTTTATAAGGGGCAGCTGTTTGGGGCTCAAGTCCTTTTTGGAAGTGCATTTGAACAGCAAGGTGGCTTGTTGTGAAGGGAAATAGAGAAAAAAAAAATCTATAAATCTTCAGCATAGCGAGTGTGAGCGAGCTGAGTGTGACCTGAGCGTAAGTGTGGACGGCAGTAAGTGTGACTTGTGATTCAGGGACTTTGGAATCAGGGTGTTTCCAAGGGAGGAATTACTGTCTGTATTTTATTAATACTTTGCATTTATTTTTATTTAACGCTTCTGTATGGTGCAATCCCCATTAGGAAATGTGCTCCACTATTGTTAATGCCATCCAGTGCACATCTTGCCACATGTATGCAGTCCTTGATCAGCCGGTCGAGGGTGCATACTGCTGTGCGAGATGTGAGCATGTTGTGCATTTGGAATCCCAGATTCTGGATCTAAATGTGCAGCTGGCAACACTGAGATCCATAGACAATATGGAGAGGAGTCTTCTGCTCACAGAGCAGACGCTCAATGGGATAGATGAGGAGGGGGATGGTAGGATGGAGCTGCAGGACAGTGAAGTAGGTAGCTGGGTGACATTCAGAAAGCGGGGTAGAGGGAAGAGTGCCAGGGAGGCTAGTCCTGATCTGGCTCACCCCAATAAGTTTGCTAAGTTGGCAGATGAGGGGGGCACCAGTACAGGGGTAGCACTGCTGCAGCCAGGCATGTCCTCTGAAAGCCGGAGGAGTGACTACTCCAGTAAGGAGGGAAATAGGAGAGCAGGGCAGGCCAGACAGGTGCTGGTAGTGAGGGACTCAATTATTAGGGGAACAGATAGGGCAACCTGTCACAAAGACAGGGATCGTCGAACGGTGTGCTGCCTACCTGGCGCTCGAGTCCGAAACATCGCTGATCGGGTGGACAGATTACTGGGAGGGGCTGGTGATGACCCAGCGGTCATTGTGCACATTGGCACAAATGACAAAGTTAGAGGTAGGTGGAAGGTCCTTAAAGATGATTTCAAGGAATTAGGCTGCAAGCTGAAAGCAAGGACCTCCAACGTGGTATTTTTTGAAATACTGCCTGTACCACGTGCCACGCCAGAGAGGCAACGGGAGATTAGGGAGGTTAATAAGTGGCTCAAGAATTGGTGTAGGAAGAAGGGGTTTGGGTTCCTGCAGAACTGGGCCGACTTCTCAGTTGGCTACAGGCTCTACGCTAGGGACGGGCTGCACCTAAATGGGGAAGGTGCAGCTGTGCTGGGGGAGAAAATGGCTAGAAGGTTGGAGGAGTGTTTAAACTAGGGAATGGGGGGGAGGGTATTCATTTTATAGGAGGGGAAGATAGTGTAGATAGAGACTTGGGCACAAATAAGGAACTTGGGGGTGGCGGTGGCATGGGGGGTGGGGTTAGAACAGTTAGTAATTTAAGAAAGAATAGAGGTACAGAGAGGAACATCAAGTGCATGTATACTAATGCCAGAAGCCTCGCCAACAAAATGGATGAATTAGAACTAATGTTGTTGGAACATAATTATGACATGGTGGGGATATCTGAAACATGGCTGGATGAGAGCCATGACTGGGCTGTTAACTTGCAGGGCTATAGCCTTTTCAGAAATGACTGTACAGATAAGCGAGGGGGTGGGGTGTGTCTGTATGTAAAATCGACCTTAAAACCCATCCTGCGTGATAATATAGGTGAATCTAATGAAAATGTAGAGTCCCTGTGGGTGGAGATAAGGGGAGGGGGAAAAATAATAAATTACTGATAGGGGTTTGTTATAAATCTCCAAAAATAATGGAAGCAATGGAGAATATCCTCGTAAAGCAAATAGATGAAGCTGCGACTCAAGGAGAAGTCATTATTATGGGGGACTTCAACTACCCTGAAATAGATTGGGGAACAGAAACGTGCAGTTCCAGTAAAGGTAATCGTTTTTTGACAACTATGAGAGACAATTACCTTTCACAATTGGTTCAGGAGCCAACAAGAAGGGGGGCACTGCTAGACCTAATATTAACCAACAGGCCAGACCGCATATCAAATATAAGGGTTGGGGGTCACTTGGGGAATAGTGATCACAAAATAATAAGTTTTCATGTCTCCTTTAATAAGATGTGTAGTAGAGGGGTGACAAGGACACTAAACTTCAGGAGGGCAAATTTCCAACGTATGAGAGAGGATCTTGGTGCAATTAACTGGGACGATATCCTGAGACATAAAAGTACACAAAGAAAATGGGAGACGTTTATTAGCATCCTGGATAGGACCTGTGCACAGTATATACCGTATGGGAATAAACATACTAGAAATAGGAGGAAACCAATATGGCTAAATAGAGCTGTAAGGGGCGCAATAAGTGACAAAAAGAAAGCATTTAGAGAATTAAAGGAAGTAGGTAGTGAGGAGGCATTAAATAAATACAAAAAATTAAATAAATTCTGTAAAAAGCAAATCAAGGCAGCAAAGATTGAGACAGAGAGACTCATTGCTAGAGAGAGCAAAAATAACCCCAAAATATTCTTTAACTACATAAATAGTAAGAAACTAAAAAATGATAGTGTTGGCCCCCTTAAAAATAGTCTGGGTGAAATGTTTTTTTTCATCAGCATTTACAAAAGAAAATCCCATGGCAGCCAGTATGACTAGTGATAAAATTTCCCAATTAAATGTTACCTGCTTAACCCAGCAGAAAGTACGGCGGCGTCTAAAAATCACAAAAATTGACAAATCTACGGGCCCGGATGGGATACACCCCCGAGTACTGCAGGAATTAAGTACAGTCATTGATAGACCATTATTTTTAATCTTTA
Organism: Ranitomeya variabilis; assembly: GCF_051348905.1. Classification (NCBI taxonomy): domain Eukaryota; kingdom Metazoa; phylum Chordata; class Amphibia; order Anura; family Dendrobatidae; genus Ranitomeya; species Ranitomeya variabilis. The sequence goes on along the minus strand of NC_135234.1, from coordinate 571,316,622 downwards.
AAGAGTCCATAATAACAGGGTCTGTACCACAGGACTGGTGTATAGCAAATGTGGTGCCAATATTCAAAAAGGGGACAAAAACTGAACTCGGAAATTATAGGCCAGTAAGCTTAACCTCTACTGTGGGTAAAATCCTGGACGGCATTCTAAGGGATGCTATACTGGAGTATCTGAAGAGGAATAACCTCATGACCCAATATCAGCACGGGTTTACTAGGGACCGTTCATGTCAGACTAATTTGATCAGCTTCTATGAAGAGGTAAGTTCCAGACTGGACCAAGGGAACCCAGTAGATGTAGTGTATATGGACTTTTCAAAAGCTTTTGATACAGTGCCACACAAAAGGTTGATATATAAAATGAGAATAATGGGGATAGGGGAAAATATGTGCAAGTGGGTTGAGAGCTGGCTCAGGGATAGGAAACAAAGGGTGGTTATTAATGGAGCACACTCGGACTGGGTCGCGGTTAGTAGTGGGGTACCACAGGGGTCAGTATTGGTCCCTCTTCTTTTTAACATATTTATTAATGACCTTGTAGGGGGCATTCAGAGTAGAATTTCAATATTTGCAGATGACACTAAACTCTGCAGGGTAATCAATACAGAGGAGGACAATTTTATATTACAGGATGATTTATGTAAACTAGAAGCTTGGGCTGATAAATGGCAAATGAGCTTTAATGGGGATAAATGTAAGGTCATGCACTTGGGTAGAAGTAATAAGATGTATAACTATGTACTTAATTCTAAAACTCTGGGCAAAACCGTCAATGAAAAAGACCTGGGTGTATGGGTGGATGACAAACTCATATTCAGTGGCCAGTGTCAGGCAGCTGCTACAAAGGCAAAATAATGGGATGCATTAAAAGAGGCATAGATGCTCATGAGGAGAACATAATTTTACCTCTATACAAGTCACTAGTTCGACCACACTTAGAATACTGTGCACAGTTCTGGTCTCCGGTGTATAAGAAAGACATAGCTGAACTGGAGCGGGTGCAGAGAAGAGCGACCAAGGTTATTAGAGGACTGGGGGGTCTGCCATACCAAGATAGGTTATTACACTTGGGGCTATTTAGTTTGGAAAAACGAAGGCTAAGGGGTGATCTTATGTTAATGTATAAATATATGAGGGGACAGTACAAAGACCTTTCTGATGATCTTTTTAATCATAGACCGGTGACAGGGACAAGGGGGCATCCTCTACGTCTGGAGGAAAGAAGGTTTAAGCATAATAACAGACGCGGATTCTTTACTGTAAGAGCAGTGAAACTATGGAACTCTCTGCCGTATGATGTTGTAATGAGTGACTCATTGCTTAAATTTAAGAGGGGACTGGATACCTTTCTGGAAAAGTATAATGTTACAGGGTATATATATTAGATTCCTTGATAAGGCGTTGATCCAGGGAACTAGTCTGATTGCCATATGTGGGGTCGGGAAGGAATTTTTTTCCCCATGGTGGAGCTTACTCTTACCACATGGGTTTTTTTTGCCTTCCCCTGGATCAACATGTTAGGGCATGTTAGGCTATGGGTTGAACTAGATGGACTTAAAGTCTTCCTTCAACCTTAATAACTATGTAACTTTATGTTTGTTGATTCCGGCAGCCAATCAGGGCGCAGAAACCATCCACATCATGACACAGGTTTCTGCCGGTTTTGTGATTGTCTGCCGAAGTCACATGTCCCTGGTCATATAAAAAAAGTGTACATCTTGTTTAGCTGGCACCATTTTCTCAGTGTCACAGTGCGGAGGAGCCATTCTTTATAGTGTAGCAAGTGAACTTGGTGAACTTGCCAGCTAGATAGATAGGATCCTGTCATGTGTGAATTCAATCTTCCAGTATCGAACTAGATTGTGAAAAACAGCGTGGCAGTCTCCAAAGGCCCCATTTGCTAATCCAAATAGTTTGTGTTAAAACTGTGCTTCAGTCGCGAATTAGACGGCCAAATTTCCACTTAAAAATTGTTAGGCCTAATATTGGAGTGCAGCCTGGAGGGCAAATTAGCTAATCCAAATACTTTGTGATAAAACTGTGTGTCAGAGCCAAATTAGATGGCCAGATTTCCACTTCAAAACCATTATTCCTACTATTGGGGAGCAGCCACAGTGCCCAATTAGCTAAGCCAAATTGTTTGTGATAAAACTGTGTTTCAGTGGCAAATCAGAAGGCCTGATTTCCACTTAAAAATCCTTAGGTATAACATTATTATTCAGGCACACTATCTAAGAAAATAGTGATTGTTCATTAAGTGACAGGTGACTGACAGCTGTGGGCCTAAGGTTGTGAAACAGCAAGTTGCAAGAGGGGAAGGCTACTTACAACAAGTGGGAAAAGCGACTGAATAAACACCATCTCGTCCTGTCCAAAGACCACTGACAACATCTGTTCCTGGATGGGTTACTCGACTTCTTTTCTTTGGTAGCAGCACAGTGGTACATGTTGTAAATGAGGCTCAGAAAGAACATGTGCTTCAGTGCATGGCAATCACTGCATCAAGTGGCATTTCCTCTTTTTACTAAACCTTAACATCACACACAATACAATCCTCAGACGTGGCAACTCAATCATCCTTGTTTTCCCCGGCTTCAAAAATTTCCAAACGCCCAACTGACTGTGGGGAACAACAGATGGCCCATTCTGCAGAGCTCTTCACACATTCTATTCCACAGGCACCAGAGGTCTGCTCCAAAGAATCACAGAATCCAGAGGAGGAAATCATCTACATGGATGTCCAAAGTTGTTTCGTGTTGGATCCAGAAGTAATCGAAGTAGGGACTAAGCAGAATCCAGACCCTAGACACCAGACATCCACTATCAAGGTGGAGGTGATCCTGATGAGACTCAGATACCAGAGGCACATGCCAACTGTACTGTGGTGCCAGGGCAGGTAGAGGATGAGGGTGACTCTCATGGAGAGGAGAATGAGAGCAGAGAGGTTGACGATGAGGTTGTAGATCCAACTTGATGTGAACCCAGAGGTATGCAGCTGAGTAGCTCAGCAGAGGAGGTGGAGGAGGAGGAAGGTGAGGAGGTAACATTGCATCTTCCCACACAGACATGAAGTGATGCAACCATGACAAGGACTGCATCCTCAGCCCCAACTCTGGCTATGGTCAGCACTGGTTGCGAGTGTGCAGTTCGCAGGGGTGCCAAGGGTTGCTGTAGTGAATTCCGCTCTTGGGCTCCCTCCGGTGGTTGTAAGTAGCACTTTTGTGAATTCTGCTCTTGGGCTCCCTCCTGTGGTTTTGAGTGGTATAGCTGCTTCTTGGATTTAGTATCAGCAGCTGCTTCCACTGATCTTCTTTCTGCTCGGCTATTTTAGTCTGGCTTTATCCCTCAATCAATGCCAGTTGCCAATTGTTCTTGCCTGGAGGCACGGCTCTTGGATTTCCCTGACTCTCTGACCCGTTCAGCAAAGTTAAGTCCTTGCTTGTCCTTTTGCAGTCCACTTGTTGTGGACTTATTGTTCAGCACATTTATGTTTTGTTCATTTGTCCAGCTTATCAGTATGTACCTGTTTAGCTAAGCTGGAAGCTCTGGGCTGCAGATTTTGCCCTCCACACCTTTAGTCAGGTGTGGAGATTTTTGCATATCTCTGCGGTGGACTTTTTCTAGTTTTTATTACTGACCGCACAGTGTTTCTTTCCTTACTGTCTATCTAGCTAGAATTGGCCTCCTTTGCTAAAATCTTGTTTCATACTATGTATGTCATTTCCTTCTCCTCTCACAGCCAATATTTGTGGGGGGCTGTCCTATCCTTTGGGGATTTTCTCTGAGGCAAGATAGCTTTCCTGTTTCTACCTTTAGGGGTAGCTAGTTCTCCGGCTGTGACGAGATGTCCAGGGAGTGACAGGAACATTCCACGGCTACTGCTAGTGTTGTGTTAAGATCAGGGACTGCGGTCTGTATAGTTGCCACCTGCCCAGAGCTAGTCTCATGTTGCTCCTAAATTACCAGTCCATAACAGTGCAACTGGCCAAGAATGAGTTGAATGCATCTCAAAAGAAGGAAAAGAAAAAGAGTTCTGAGCCATTTTTTTTTTCTTTAGTCTCTTTTGTCTTTTTCCTTCCTCTTAATCTCTGGGTGGATTTGGGTGCAGACATGGATGTTCAGGGTTTGTTTTCTCGTGTGGATCAGCTTGCTGCAAGAGTTCAGAGTATCCAAGATTATGTTGTTCAGACTCCAGCTTTAGAGCCTAGAATTCCTACTCCAGATTTGTTTTATGGGGATAGATCTAAGTTTTTGAACTTTAAAAATAACTGCAAATTGTTTTTTGCTCTGAAACCCCTTTCCTCTGGTGACCCCACTCAGCAAGTAAAAATAGTTATTTCTCTGCTGCGTGGTGACCCTCAGGACTGGGCATTCTCCCTTGAGTCAGGGGATCCGGCATTGCTTAATGTAGATGCATTTTTTCAATCGCTCGGATTATGGTATGACGAACCTAACTCTGTAGAGCATGCTGAGAAAACACTTTTGGCCCTGTGTCAGGGTCAGGAAGCGGCAGAATTGTACTGCCAGAAATTTAGAAAATGGTCTGTGCTCACTAAATGGAATGAGGATGCTCTGGCAGCAATTTTCAGAAAGGGTCTTTCAGAAGCCCTTAAAGATGTTATGGTGGGGTTCCCCACGCCTGTTGGTTTGAGCGAATCTATGTCCCTAGCCATTCATATTGATCGGCGCCTGCGCAAGCGCAAAGTGGTGCACCATATGGCAGCGTCCTCTGAACAGAATCCTGAGCCTATGCAATGTGATAGGATTCTGACTAGAGCGGAACAGAGGGGATACAGAAGTCAGAATGGGCTGTGTTTTTACTGTGGTGATTCTGCTCATACTATTTCTGATTGCCCTAAGCGTATTAAGAGGGTCGCTAGATCTGTTACCATTAGTACTGTACAGCCTAAGTTTCTCCTGTCTGTGACCCTGATTTGCTCATTGTCGTCTTTCTCTGTCATGGCATTTGTGGATTCAGGCGCTGCCCTGAATTTAATGGACTTGGATTTTGCCAGGCGCTTTGGCTTTCCTTTGCAGCCTTTGCAGAGTCCTATTCCCTTGAGGGGTATTGATGCTACACCGTTGGCCAAGAATAAACCTCAGTATTGGACTCAGCTGACTATGTGCATGGCTCCAGCACATCAGGAAGATTGTCGTTTTCTGGTGTTGCATAATTTACATGATGTTGCTGTACTGGGTTTTCCATGGTTACAAGTACACAATCCAGTGTTGGATTGGAAATCTATGTCTGTGACTAGTTGGGGTTGTCAAGGGGTACATAGTGACGTTCCTTTAATGTCAATTTCCTCTTCACCCTCTTCTGATGTTCCTGAATTTTTGTCAGATTTCCAGGATGTATTCGATGAGCCCAAGTCCAGTTCCCTTCCTCCTCATAGGGACTGTGATTGTGCTATCAACTTGGTTCCTGGCTGTAAGTTCCCTAAGGGCCGACTCTTCAATCTGTCTGTGCCAGAGCATGCCGCTATGCGGAGCTATGTTAAAGAGTCTTTAGAGAAGGGGCATATTCAGCCGTCTTCGTCACCATTGGGAGCAGGATTCTTTTTTGTTGCCAAAGAAGGATGGCTCCTTGAGACCCTGTATTGATTATCGCCTTCTTAATAAGATCACGGTCAAATTCCAATACCCTTTACCTTTGCTCTCTGATTTGTTTGCTCGGATTAAGGGGGCTAGTTGGTTTACCAAGATTGACCTTCGAGGGGCGTATAATCTTGTTCGTATTAAACAGGGTGACGAATGGAAAACTGCATTTAATACGCCCGAAGGCCACTTTGAATAACTGGTGATGCCTTTCGGGCTTTCTAATGCTCCTTCTGTATTTCAGTCCTTCATGCATGATATTTTTCGCAATTATCTTGATAAATTCTTGATTGTGTATTTGGATGATATTTTGATTTTTTCCAATGATTGGGAGTCTCACGTGAAGCAGGTCAGGATGGTATTCCAGATCCTTCGTGATAATGCTCTATTTGTGAAGGGGTCTAAGTGCCTATTTGGGGTCCAGAAGGTCTCTTTTTTGGGGTTTATTTTTTCTCCTTCGTCTATAGAAATGGATCCTGTTAAGGTCCAAGCCATTCATGACTGGGTTCAACCCACATCTGTGAAGAGCCTTCAGAAATTTTTGGGCTTTGCTAATTTTTATCGCCGTTTCATTGCCAACTTCTCTAGTGTGGTTAAGCCCCTGACTGATTTGACGAAGAAGGGCGCTGATGTGGCAAATTGGTCCTCTGAGGCTCTGGAGGCCTTTCAGGAGCTTAAGTGCCGATTTATTTCTGCCCCGGTCTTGCATCAGCCTGATGTGTCTCTTCCTTTTCAGGTTGAGGTTGACGCTTCTGAGATTGGGGCAGGGGCCGTTTTGTCACAGAGGAATTCTGATGGTTCCTTGATGAAACCATGTGCCTTTTTCTACCAAAAGTTTTCGCCTGCGGAACGCAATTATGATGTCGGCAATCGGGAGTTGTTGGCTATGAAGTGGGCATTTGAGGAGTGGCGACATTGGCTTGAGGGAGCCAAGCACCGCGTTGTGGTCTTGACCGATCATAAGAATCTGATTTACCTCAAGTCGGTCAAGCGGCTGAACTCTAGGCAGGCTCGATGGTCCCTGTTTTTCTCCCATTTCGATTTTGTGGTCTCGTATCTTCTGGGATCTAAGAATGTTAAGGTGGATGCCCTCTCTAGGAGTTTTTTGCCTAATTATCCTTGAGTTCTTGAGCTGGTTGGCATTCTTAGAGAAGGGGTGATTCTTTCTGCCATCTTTACGGCGGGTGCTTCAGGAATTTCAGGCTGATAAACCTGACCGCTGTCCTGTGGGGAAGCTGTTTGTTCCTGATAGATGGACAAGTAAGGTAAATTCTGAGGTCCATTGTTCTGTGTTGGCCGGTCATCCTGGGATTTTTGGTACCAGGGATTTGGTTGCTAGGTCCTTTTGGTGGCCTTCCTTGTCACGGGATGTGCGTTCTTTTGTGCAGTCCTGTGGGACCTGTGCCCGGGCTAAGCCTTGCTGTTCCCGCGCTAGTGGGTTGCTTTTGCCTTTGCCTGTCCCTGAGAGGCCCTGGACGCATATTTCCATGGATTTTATTTCGGATCTTCCTGTGTCTCAGAGGATGTCTGTTATCTGGGTGGCTTGTGACCGGTTCTCTAAAATGGTCCATTTGGTACCTTTGTCTAAATTGCCTTCCTCCTCTGATTTGGTTCCATTGCTTTTTCAGCATGTGGTTCGTTTGCATGGCATTCCGGAGAATATTGTGTCTGACAGAGGTTCCCAGTTTGTCTCCAGGTTTTGGCGTTACTTTTGTGCTAGGATGGGCATTAATTTGTCTTTTTCTTCGGCGTTCCATCCTCAGACAAATGGCCAAACTGAGCGAACTAATCAAACCTTGGAAACCTATTTGAGATGCTTTGTGTCTTCTAATCAGGATGATTGGGTGGCTTTCTTGCCGTTGGCCGAGTTTGCCCTTAATAATCGGGCCAGTTCAGCTACTTTGGTTTCGCCTTTTTTTTGTAATTTTGGTTTCCATCCTCGTTTTTCTTCAGGGCAGGTTGAGCCTTCTGATTGTCCTGGTGTTGATTCCGTGATGGACAGATTACAGCAGATTTGGACTCATGTGGTAGACAATTTGACGTTATCTCAGGAAAAGGCTCAGCGTTTTGCTAACCGCCGTCGGTGTGTTGGTCCTTGGCTTTGTGTGGGGGATTTAGTCTGGTTATCTTCTCGTCATGTTCCTTTGAAGGTTTCTTCCCCTAAGTTCAAGCCTCGGTTTATTGGTCCTTATAAGATTTCTGAGATTATCAATCCAGTATCTTTTCGTTTGGCCCTTCCAGCCTCTTTTGCCATCCACAATGTTTTCCATAGATCGTTGTTGCGGAGATATGTGGTACCTGTGGTTCCCTCTGTTGATCCTCCTGCCCCGGTGTTGGTTGAGGGGGAATTGGAATATGTGGTTGAAAAAATTTTGGATTCTCGTTTTTCGAGGCGGAGGCTTCAGTATCTTGTCAAGTGGAAGGGTTATGGCCAGGAGGATAATTCTTTGGTGGTTGCCTCCGATGTCCATGCCGCCGATTTGGTTCGTGCTTTTCACTTGGCTCGTCCTGATCGGCCTGGGGGCTCTGGTGAGGGTTCGGTGACCCCTCCTCAAGGGGGGGTACTGTTGTGAATTCCGCTCTTGGGCTCCCTCCGGTGGTTGTAAGTAGCACTTTTGTGAATTCTGCTCTTGGGCTCCCTCCTGTGGTTTTGAGTGGTATAGCTGCTTCTTGGATTTAGTATCAGCAGCTGCTTCCACTGATCTTCTTTCTGCTCGGCTATTTTAGTCTGGCTTTATCCCTCAATCAATGCCAGTTGCCAATTGTTCTTGCCTGGAGGCACGGCTCTTGGATTTCCCTGACTCTCTGACCCGTTCAGCAAAGTTAAGTCCTTGCTTGTCCTTTTGCAGTCCACTTGTTGTGGACTTATTGTTCAGCACATTTATGTTTTGTTCATTTGTCCAGCTTATCAGTATGTACCTGTTTAGCTAAGCTGGAAGCTCTGGGCTGCAGATTTTGCCCTCCACACCTTTAGTCAGGTGTGGAGATTTTTGCATATCTCTGCGGTGGACTTTTTCTAGTTTTTATTACTGACTGCACAGTGTTTCTTTCCTTACTGTCTATCTAGCTAGAATTGGCCTCCTTTGCTAAAATCTTGTTTCATACTATGTATGTCATTTCCTTCTCCTCTCACAGCCAATATTTGTGGGGGGCTGTCCTATCCTTTGGGGATTTTCTCTGAGGCAAGATAGCTTTCCTGTTTCTACCTTTAGGGGTAGCTAGTTCTCCGGCTGTGACGAGATGTCCAGGGAGTGACAGGAACATTCCACGGCTACTGCTAGTGTTGTGTTAAGATCAGGGACTGCGGTCTGTATAGTTACCACCTGCCCAGAGCTAGTCTCATGTCGCTCCTAAATTACCAGTCCATAACAGGTTGCCTAGCCTGGGCCTTTTTTGAGACTGCAAAGGAAGACAAAAACACACATTATTTGTCAAATTTGCAAAAAAAATTGCAGTACTTTGACAACTACATGCACTAACCAGCACATGCGTGATCAATATGCCTTAGTGTGGAAATCTCACTGTGCTAGTGGGCCTGATAAGCCACAGAAAGTCCCATGAACTCCATCTGTCACTGCTTCTACCTCTGTGACCATGCCAAGTCTTCTCACACAGGTCTCCAGCTACAGACACTCCACTTACTTATCCCTTACAGCAGGGGTCCCCAACCTTTGTTACCTTGAGAGCCACATTCTGCTATGAAAGTTGGTCAAGAGCCACATTGTAGTGCAGTGTATAGTGTCAGTGTGCAGGTAACAGACTGAGTCACAAGTGGCATCTCTAGGTGAAATCCTTCATCTTTGCTTTTCATCTTCATCCAGCACAGACTGCCGTCACTTCTTCCAGCCAGGGCTTGTCTCTGCAGGAAATAACAGAGTTATCTGGAGCTCCACTTGCAGAACACATTACTTTTTTTTCCCCAAATTCTAAACTACACCAGATGAAGAAAAAAAAGGCGACAGTGTTGCTCTGCACAGTAACAGGACCACCTCCCCCATTTAAATCACTATCCTCAAAAAATAAAATAAATACCTCACTGCAGTAATAATATCCCCCACCCTGGCCCCATGTGTCTCATTTTTGGCTCCAGCCATATGTTCTCTCATCCTGTCTCCATGTGATGTCACATCCTGCTCCATCTGATCTCCCCATCCTGCCCCATCTGTCCCATGATCCTGCCCCATGATCTTGCCCCACATGTCCAATGATCTTGCCCCACCTGTCCCATGATCCTGCCCCATCTACCCCATGATCCTGCCCAATCAGCCCCATGATCCTGCCCCATCTGCCCTATGATCCTGCCCCATCTGTCCCATGATCCTACAACATCATCCTACCCCATCTGTCTCCATCATATCCATCCTGACCCATGATTCTGCACTATCTGTCTCCATCCTGCCCCATATTCCTGCACCATGTTTCTCCATCCTGCCTCATGATCCTGCCCCATATTATATTCCTATCCCATCTGTCTTCATCCTGCGCCATGTCTCCATCCTGCCCCATATCTCCAATCCTACCCCCTGTCTCCATTCCGCCCCATCTCCATTCTTCCCCTGTATCTCCCATCCTGCCGCTGTGTCTCCATTCTGCCTCTTGTCTCCATTGTGCCCTGTGTCTCCAGTCCTGCCCCCATGTCTCCAATCTTGCCCCTGTGTCTCCATTCTGTCCCTTGTCTCCAATCCTGCCTCGTGTCTCCAATCCTGCCCCCGCATCTCCATTTTGCCCCTTGTCTCCATCCTGCCCCCATGTCTTCCATCCTGCCTCCTTGTCTCTATTCTGCTCCTTGCCTCATTTCTGCCCCCATGTCTCCATCCTGCCCCCATGCTTCCCATCCTGCCCGCTTGTCTCTATTCTGCCCCCTGTCTCCATTAGGCCCGTGTCTCCAATCCTGCCCCCATGTCTCCATTCTGCCCCTGTGTCTCCCATCCTGCCCCAGTGTCTCCCATCCTGCCCCATGTCTCTATTCTGCCCCGGGTGCGCGCTGACATCAGCTGCCAGCCTCCGATTGGCTGGTGGCTTTAACTATTGCTGTGAGGGCCCAGGCCCGCACTGCAATGGAGTAACTGAACCTGCGTCTCGGACGAAGGTTCAGTTACTGCATGGAGCAGAAGCCTGCACTATTGAAGCTGCAGTAACCAAAGTTTTGCAAGATTTGTCGAGTCTCGTGAGACTTTGTGCAGGTTCAGTAGAGCAAAGTGACCAAAGCCACTGTGCAGGCATGAATGCAGTCACTGATTGACATACATGCACAGGAGGGGCGGCATATTACAGGTGGTGGGGTGGGTATTACAGGTGGCAGGGCAGCTCCTTGGGGACTTAACACAGCCTTCTTTCTGGTGACCATCGGCGAGCCACATTTCAGGAGCAGGAGAGCCACATGTGGCTCTCAAGCTACAGGTTGGGGACCCCTGCCTTACAGTTACGAAAGTAGAGATATATGCTGCTTTTGTGTCACCTAGCACATCTACTTCTCCACCCCACTCACAGTCCAACAGTTTGTCTTGTACTCCACCCTCTCAGCAAAGCAGCCAGCCCTCGGTCTCACAGTTGTGGTCATGTAATAGAATGTTTTGTTCTACACAGGCAAAAGCTAAGAGCCTAAACTCCACCATCTCCAATCTGTTGGCCACTGAAATGCTGCCTTTCCACCTGGTGGATAAAGACGGTTTCAGAAAGTTGATGGACAGTGCAGACCCCCAGTATCAATTGCCCAGTTGCCATTACTTCTCTAAGAAAGCTGTGCATGTGCTACTGCCAGGATTTGAACTTATCCTGTGCAGCAGATGGCAGTTATTCCTTCTGAGCTATTCAGCTTGCTGGACAGTTCCATGCTACCCAAATACTTGTACCTATGTTGTTGCTGATGTCTCCACCCTGAGTTTTCTGTTGGTTACTACCCTGAGTTCCTGATTGGCTCATCCTGATTGCACACCCTATTTAAACCTGGCCTTCATCTCATTTCCTTGCGATTATTGAGCTACCTTCCTCTAATCAAGCTTCCTTCCACCTGCTATTCCCTCTAATGATACTGCTGCTCCTGGTAAATGACCTCTTGCTTCCTTGACTACAATTCCTGCTTATTCCTTCAAACGACACTGCTGCTCCTGGTAAACGAACTCTGGCTTCCTTGACTATGATTCTTGCTAATTCCTTCAAACTACATTGCTGTCCCTGTGTATCAAATCCTTGGCTATCCCAGACCATGCTACCTGCGGGTGCTGCCCCTAGTGGTTGCAATATCACTACTCCAACCAGGTCAGTCCATAACAGCTACACCCGCATGATGTTGACAACATCACCCATTACCTGAAAAAATCTGTGTCTGCCAGGGTGCTTTCACCACTGACATCTGGACGGGCAACATTGGCAGGGGTTCTACATCTCACTTACTAGGCACTGGGTGATTCTGGTGGCTGTGGGGGCAGGCAGACAAGGGGCTGTTCCACAAGTCTTTGAATCCCCAATGCTTGAGGGACAAACCTCTGCATCTAACGCTTCCTCCACTGCTTCTGGCTCCTCCACCTCCACTAGAGCCTCCACCTGTGCTCTCAACCTCTCCCTTAGCGAAAAATACACTGAAGGAGCGGTCAGAAAAATAGGAAGAGAACCAGGAGAGGGCAGTGTCCTTAATGCCTATTGATTGGAGCATAAAGAATATTGCCAGCACCCCTCCATGGTGTCCCCTTCTCCCTCCATGCAGAGATGCTGACCTACTCACTGCTCTAGCCCTAAGCATGTTCTCCGTTGCACTCCTATTTCTTCCTTCCTGCTTAGGACGTGAGTGCATGCGTTCACCTATTTTAAAAGGGGCAGCGCACATATACCAAATGCCCCCAGCTTGGTGCTGAGAGGTATTTATTATAATGAGTACTTAATTGTATACAGAAAAGGTGTGTATGGGCACCATCAACAGAACTCAGTTTAAAGCAGAGGAGTAGGGAACCAGACCTTGTAGGAACACACGAAATAGCATGAACAGCATTGCCGGAAAAAAATTGAGGAAAAATCACACTCCTTGTGATACACAAGGGACCTGTAAGGACTCTATTCACCCTTGCAAACCCTATGTTGTAATTTTCTGATAAAAAGATATGTTTTAGAGGATGGTGAGTGCGATTTTTCCTCTATTTTTTTAATGTAATGAGTACACTTGCAAGACTCCCTCTCCAAGCAATGTGTAGAATAATTAGTAAGGTGTACTACTAGTGAGTTGTGAGGTCTTAAAAAGGTATCTCTGATCCCGATGTGGCCAGTTCAGTATCCATAGTCCCCCGGTCCTAGTGTGTATGTGTAGTCTCCTGGTAACTGAGCGGCCATAGCCTTAACCTCGTTCCCTGGTCCCAGAGCAACCAGTGCTTTAACCTCGTCCCCTAGTCCCATAGAGGCCAGAGCCTAGACTTCATCCTCTGGTCCTGGAGCAGCCAGTTCCAGAAACTCATCCCCAGGTACCTGAGCAGCCAGTGCCTAAACATTGTCCCCCAGTCTGTGTGAGACCAAACCCTGATCTATTATCATAGACCAGCATGTCTGAATGGAGTCCGAATCCATGTCTTTAACCGTTCTGTATAGATGCCAGAACTTACTAGACTGAATGAAGATCTAGCCCTAATCGTACCTGACCCCTGAGGTTGGCAGCTGCAGTAACTGGGATCTCCCCATGAGTGGTACCTGGTGGCTACATGTAGCCCAGTCTGTCTACCATAAGGAGCTCCAGTGAACACCATGTCAAAAATATTTAAAAGAACATGTAAACAAGCCTGATGCATTTTGGAAACCAGTCCTGTGGACCGATGAGGTTAAAATAATACTTTTTGTCCACAATGATCAGGTATGTGTGGAGAAGAAAGAGCACAGAATTTGTGTTGTGTTGCAGCCAATGACATGGGGAACATTTCACGTGTAGAGGGAAGAATGGGCTCTATAAATATTTCAACAAATTCTTGATGCAAACATAACACCATCTGTAAAAAAGCTGAAGTTGAAAAGACTTCTTCAAATGGATAATGATTCTAAGCACAAAATCTACAATAGAATACCTTAAAAGGTGCAAGCTGAAGGTTTTATAAAGGCCCTGACAGTCCCCTGATCTGAAAATCTTTGAAAATCTGTGGCTAACCCTCAAAATAGCAGCACAAGCAAGGCAGCTCAGGAATCTCACAGAACTGAAACATTTTCCAAGGAAGAATCAATGAAAATCCCTCAAGTAAGAATTGCAAGACTCTTGGCTGGCTACAAAAAGCGTTTACAAGCTTTCAAAAGGGGGTGCTATTTGACACTTACCATGCAGGGTGCCCAAACTTTTGCATAGGCTAATTTTCCTTTTAGAAATTTTTTAAATGTAAAAATATGAAAATAAATACATATTTTTGCCTAAAATACAAAATAAATGTGTCATTTTTAACTTTAGGCCTTTTTTTTGGTAATTTTATTTAACTGTTAACAATAACAGTAATTTGGCCAGGGATGTTCAAACTTTTACATGACACTGTACAGGTTATGTTTATTATTTTCTAGGGCAGAAGTGGACAAAACTATTGCGTGGAGCCTCAATCTTTCAGTCACAGACTGTAGCAGTGCATTAGAAGGATCGTGATTAGGTAAGTAATGTTTTAAAATTATTTGTCAGTATTTGTGTGTGGTGGATTAGACATAATACTTGTTTGGGGGCATCATGCTGTGTGAGTGTGGAGGGAGAGCTCTATGGTGCCCATCATACTGTGTATGTGAGCTTGTGGGATACATTATGCTGTGTGGGGAACTGTGTGGTCTATTACGCTGTATGGTGAAATTTGAGGTCCACTGTGCTTTGTGTGGGGAGTTTTTGTGTCTTTGTATGGGGGCTGTTGGGTCCATCATGCTGTGTGTGTGGGGAGGAGCAGTGAACGCCATAATATTGTGTGTGTTCGAGTTGTTTTAGCAATGCATCTTACTAATATCTTATCGTATGGGAGAATAATTTAGCTGTTAATCAAATTTCACAGGAGAAATTGTGAGTTGACAAATTTTTATTATCGACAGACTTGCTCATCTCTAATATTCACATATATATCTTTGTATGCCATGTTCTGCATAACAGACTGCAACTGCAAAAACAGGTTACAGCACTCACCGATCCTTTTAGTACTTTATTCAAACATGGTTGCAATCTTCACGGCTCGGGGGTGTGCAGGAAAAGGAGTGTGCAAGCATAGACAACGGCCGTTTCGCGCCTGGTATGGCGCTTCCATGGGACAAATTTTATTATCGACAGACTTGCTCATCTCTAATATTCACATATATATCTTTGTACTAAACCATTCAGTATTAGTATCATTACTGACACTTTCACCCAAGTGTGATTGTTTTGTTATTAAATCCAGATTTGCGTCGTTCAGGTTGTGAAGTCAATGTTAATCTATCGTGCTTTTTCAGATATGGGTATCTTTGAAATACACACACTTGTTTTAGCTGTTTTGCATAAGCAAAATGCTCATTGAGGTTTGTGAAGATTGTTTACAGATGAATCCCTATATCGCAATTCTTGTGTATGGATTAGGATGAGAATGTTTTCAAAACAGTGGCACATCATATTGTGACTTGTATAGTTTGTGTGAGATTTCTTGTTACAGATTTTTGTGCCGCATTTCTCAAATACAACTGTGATAATTAGGAACAGCTTTACATTAACTATATGACAGATTCTACAGCATACAAATAAAAAGGAAAAACATCTGTGTTGTTATTAGTAATTTAGACGTCATCTAGATAAAAAAGAATTAATAATTCCCCTGCTATGTAATTCTTATTGAAAAGTCTGAGGTTTTTCTGGTGTGTTTATAAAAAAAGACACATTATGTCTTACACCATAAATCATTAATAACAGGCATATTGCATTTTCAGGGTCTGTGTGTTGCACTGTGCATGAAATATACAGTGAATATACTAGAGGTTGCTTTCTGAATAGATTTGCACTTGCAGAATATCTCTTGATAATGCTATATTGATTTACATTAATCAAGCGTACAACATTCATCCAGTCAGCTTTAGTTAATGCAGCACTTTATATCTTGTCTTTACATTGTATCATTAAAAATAGATGTATAGGTGCTCATTTTTTACATAAATCAAAACTGTAGTTGTAAGCATTCATATGATAGCACAAAACAATAATTTCATTAACAATGAACAAATTACTGTACTTTCTTAAAGAAGCACTTCTGTTGTTTTTTATTCCCTAAACCTGTGTAAATGTATATGTAATGTACTGTAGGTACGGTATATTAGAACACACACCATTCGCCATCTTCCCTGGTTTCTAGCATCATTTCGGTCCTTTTCTAAGTCACGTGATGGTGATTCCGACACTCTCACTGCACTCTTTGTGTGAGTCAAAAGTCACTGCTGCATTATAAGTCTATTGGGCCTAGTTCTAATGTTCTATAACCTTACATTGTAAAAGACACTTCCAGTTAACACATAGAGCCCCCTGTGAGCCTGTGAGTTGAAAGAGCTGTGGAACATGATTCAGAATAGGAGGGGAATAGAGCTGAAAGATGAGGAAGGCGGCGATCGCTAAATATAATAATATACTAACACTACACCAACATTTACACAAGTTTAGGTAATAAAAAAAATAAGTGATGGTAAGTACAATTATTATCCAATCACATAAAACAAATTAAAATATAAAGGGACTATTCCATGTATTTAATTTAACTATTTCCTAACAAGTGATGAGCGAACATACTCGGTGATGATATCACTCGAATATTTGGG
Organism: Ranitomeya variabilis; assembly: GCF_051348905.1. Lineage (NCBI taxonomy): Eukaryota > Metazoa > Chordata > Amphibia > Anura > Dendrobatidae > Ranitomeya > Ranitomeya variabilis. The sequence goes on along the minus strand of NC_135234.1, from coordinate 571,300,267 downwards.
TGTACGAATATGCTCGGCATTCATAGAGCATTGGCAGGTGCTCGGTTTGAATGCTCGAATCCACACCCCACATGTTTGGCACCTATTAACCTCTTCATGACCCAGCCTATTTTGACCTTAATGACCTGGCCGTTTTTTGGTGGTAAATTTAGGTCGATAATTTTTGCATTTATTTGTGAAAAAAATGGAAATTTGCCTAAAATTTAGAAAATTTCGCAATTTTCAAATTTTGAATTTTAATTATGTTAAACGAGAGTGTTATGTGACACAAAATAGTTAATAAATAACATTACCCACTTGTCTACTTTACATCAGCACAATTTTGTAAACAAAATTTTTTTTTGCTAGGAAGTTATAAGGATTAAAATTTGACCAGCGATTTCTCATTTTTACAACGAAATTTACAAAACCATTTTTTATAGGGACCACCTCACATTTGAAGTCAGTTTGAGGGGTCGATATTGCTGAAAATACCCAAAAGTCACACCATTCTAAAAACTGCACCCCTCAAGGTGCTCAAAACCACATTCAAGAAGTTTATTAACCGTTCAGGTGCTTCACAGCAGCAGAAGCAACATGGAAGGGAAAAATGAAAATTTAACTTTTTAGTCACAAAAATGATCTTTTAGCAACAATTTTTTTATTTTCCCAAGGGTAAAAAGAGAAACTGGACCCAAAACATTATTGTACAATTTGTCCTGAGTACGCTGATACCCCATATGTGGGGTGGGAACCACTGTTTGGGCACACCACAGGGCTCAGAAGGGAAGGAGCGCCATTTGACTTTTTCAATGAAAAATTGGCTCCAATCTTTAGCGGACACCATGTCGCGTTTGGAGAGCCCCTGTGTGCCTAAACATTAAAGCTCCCCCACAAGTGACCCCATTTTGGAAACTAGACCCCCCAAGGAGCTTATCTAGTGAGCACTTTGAACCACCAGGTGCTTCACAAATTGATCCGTAAAAATGTAAAAGTACTTTTTTTCACAAAAAATTTATTTAGCCTCAATTTGTTCATTTCCACATGAGCAACAGGATAAAATGGATCCTAAAATGTGTTGGGCAATTTCTCCTGAGTACACCGATACCTCACATGTGGGAGTAAACCACTGTTTGTGCACACGGCAGGGCTCGGAAGGGAAGGAGCGCCATTTGACTTTTGAATGAAAAATTAGCTACAATCATTAGCGGACACCATGTCGCGTTTGGAGAGCCCCTATGTGCCTAAACATTGGAGCTCCCCCACATATGACCCTATCTATGTTATTTAATGCACTTGCTTTTTTACTTGCCAGGATTTTCCTACTGCACGAGGTGGATCCCAAGCCTTGTCTCCCTCTGTGGTCACCCAGTATTCTTCAACCGTAGTGCATAGTGGAGCCTGCTCAGCAGAGACGTCAGTCTCAGCATCTTGCTCAGACTCGTGCTGTTCATCTAGTTATTGCTGCCTCTCCAGTTACAGCTGTAGTAACTAGCAATAGGCGGCAATGAGCAGACGCTCCTGGGTCTAAGTCCAGAAATCACTCCACTGAGCATGCTCGTGAGGCAACCTCTCATTGATGGTCAGCCGTCAGCTGCTCAGGTCCTGTGCCAGTTCCGGATTGGTCCACAAGCAAGGTCCTGTCTGATTGTGCCAATCTATAAAAGGATATTTGGCATGCCCGTCGGTGCACTAAGATCATTTATGTTACATGCATGTGTGGAACACTATGGTAGTGTGGACTTGCTTGCGTCTGCTCAGGGCGGGCGTATAGCCTTTAGAATTCTGGCACCTCCAGAGAGGAGATTGTGCGTGTGCTCAGGGCGGGCATATAGTCTTTAGAATTCCTGAACCTGCGGAGAGGAGTTCGTGTGAGAGCATACGCTGTGACTGTGTCTAAAACCTGTTCCCTTGCTCCTGTGACGGTAGCGCTCACCTGTGAATTAACAGGGGATTTCACATAGTGCTATTTCCACTAGCGTGGAATCTAGCTGCGCCATACTGTTTCTACCCCTCTGTGAAGCTAACAGAGCTGGGTAATTACTTTTGGGTCACACAGGATGACATTTAACCCCATGTGCTTTCCAGATTGCTTCCGCTATTGTTCACTAGCTGTGGTTTTACATCTCCGCACAGTGGACCCCGGGTTGCGATCGCCTTTTATCTTTATTTCTATTTAGTGCGATTCGACAACCCCAACAGTATATCTGTGTATATGTGCTGCACATATAGTTCTGTAATTGTAGTGTCACCATAATAGGGATCAGCAGTTTGTCCAATGCCTGTGTTTTACAGTAGAGCTTGTTCACACTGTCTTTACTGCGCCCGGTGGGTTCTGTCTGAATCCCCCTACATTGACAGGAATGGAGTTCGCATGAATTCAACATGTGATTTTTTTTTTCTGAACGTGTCCGTCTGTTCCAACAGCCACAGCAAAGTGGACACTCTTAGGTGAAAAAACACAAACAGACTTTGAGGGTATGTGCACATGATCAGTAATCGCAGCGGGTTGGACGCTGCATAATTGTGCAGCGTCCAGATGTTACAGAATAGTGGATGGAATTTCAAGAAATCCCATGTTCACTATGCGTGCACAGACACCCGCTGACAATCTGTGGAGACGGACATGTGGCACGTCTATCCAGACCTCAGTATGTCTATTTCTCTTGCGGAGACATGAGCCTGAGCAAGATACATTTCACCCGTACACTGTATTGAACGCTGTGAATCCGCATGGTTCAGTGATCACATGCAGAATCACCTCTGTTCAATAGACTGCAGCACTTTGGATGCAGCAAACATGCTGCCAATTCCTGATCGTGTGCACCTGGCCTAAGAGAATAAATCAGTCAATTTCAGAGAAAAAAACACAAATTCATTTGACCTCTGCTTGTGTCAGTGCCGTCTGTGGCCCCGAAGGGGATTTATGTGAATCCTTTTAAGGGGTTTCAAGCAGAGCCCCCTGACTCACTGCAGAAGTGCAATGTGAAAGGGCTTAATATCCTATTGGATGGAATAGTGCAGTCAACTATACTGTTCCGCACTGTCCCAGTACAGCAGCCAGACACGGACACCGGCCACAAGACAATTTTTTTGTAAATCTATTGCATGTCATCTTTCAGAGTTTCTGCAGCATTTTTTTCCCTATTCAAATGAATGGGACACAAAAATGCAAGTGAAAAGGCTGCGAAAAAGCAGAGTATTTCCTGCTAACACTGTAGATCAATCTGCAGCAAAAATGGTGCGCGTGAACAGTCTCTACATAGGTTTTCCAAGAATGTAAAAAGAATTAGCATGAAATGATAAAACCCCTGTGGCTCCAGCACTGATGCTTCGGGGGTCTCTGCCAGTCTCAGCACTGGGCTGCAATCATCTTATGGCTTCACTTTATATTATAGGTGCAAAGTGAATAATAACCATCAAGGACCTTGAATGATTGGCCACTGAGCCAGAAGGGATTTATCAGAGTAGGTTGAGGGACATGTAGGACTTTTTTTAATCACTTTTTATTCTAATTGTGAGGCAGGATGTAGAAAAAGATGGCAATTCTGCTAATATTTTCTATTATGTGACTGTACGGCCCCCTTCACACAACCGTCTATCATGTTTTTCACGGATGCCACCCTATTTAACCTATGGTGCTTCACTCTTGTCCATGTTTTCCCGGCAGCACAGATGACAAGGCCCAATACAAGTGTATGGGTCAGTGTAAACATGCCGTCCGTCTGCTGGACGGATGGCACAAGGACGACACACTGATTGAAAACACTGGTGACACCGATATCGTTGTAACTTGTGCGTGTTTTATATGGGCATGTGAAGGGGGCCTAACATTGTTGTTGGTGAAATATTTCAGGATTGGGGGCCCCACTTTTTTTGTCAAGGGCCCTATTTTGTCTAAAACTAGCCCTGCCCAGGAGTAAATGTTTTTCAGTCCATGTACTTAGTGCATGCGCATTACCAGTCTAGGATAACCACTCCTTAATAATGGAAAAAAAATTTTTTCTGTGGCCCTTCACTATGTCTCTTCAAAGGGGTATTTGAGTGCCTCCTTCTAATTTTTGGCATCCCTTACACTTAGTGCATACACGTTACCAGTCTAGGTTACCTACTCCTTAGTAATGGGAAAAAAATGCTGTTCTGAGGCTCTACCTTCTAGTTGAGGGAACATTTTTGGAAACCAAAAGAGCCGGTAGGTTCTTGTAGTATATAATCCTGCGCCTTGTTGTGGGCTGTTATTATCAGATTTGTGTTTTTGATGATGATCTGTACTCAAAAATTCATCAAAGCTGACAGAGTTTATTGTATTCCTCCACAGTTTGTTGCTACCACATACAAGAAAAAATCTTTTCAGTGCCTGTTCCGCACAGTGCCTATAACGCGCAAATCTGCAATCTGTCAAGGGTGAGCTGTAGGAATAGCGTATTACAGGCTTCTAGTCAGGGATTATTGCCTTATAAATTATAATTCTTGCTGCTGCAACCTAAAATAAAATATCAAGGTAACATCTATTCTATTCCATATTAATACTGCTTTTAGCTATGTTTAGTGTATAGATATATGCTAGTGCCAGTTATCACCTGTTGGAAACTAGTGTTCATTCTGGTCACATAACTCTTCCATAGTCAAGAACTGGATTGCTTTTTTCCATACACTTATTGACAGATTTGTACAGTTTACGTTGATCTATACTCATAAATGAATCAAAGCTGGCAAAATTAACTGATTCCATTTGCAGTTTCACTGTAGCAACTGTATGTAAGAGGTAGGGGTGGGAGACATTGCGCTACTGGAGCTGGAATTACCACTTCTGAATTGTCTAGCGCTTTGTTTCCATCCATTTCTCGGTGCTTCTTGAAGTATGTTTGGGGCCATTGTCCTGCTGTAAGACCCATGACCTAGGATGCAAACCCAGCTTTCTGACATTGGACACCACATTGCAATCACAAATCCTTTGGGACTCTTCACATGATCCTTGCATGCAGTCAAGGCACCCAGTGCCTGAGGCCACAAAACAGCCCCAAAATATATTTGAACCTCCACCATATTTGACTGTAACTGCTGTGTTTATATTTGTAGGCCTCAATAAGTTCACAGTAAACAGTAGAATGATCATTTACCAAATAGCTCTATCTTGGTCTCATCTGTCCACAAGACGACTGCTGGCCCTGTAAAAATAGTGGGGGCTGCCTGCTGGCCCTCTATAAATTATGAGGGCCGGCTGCTGGCCCTCTACAAATAGAGTGAGGGCTGACTAATGGCCCTGAAAAAAAATAATATTTGTGACTTTCAGAGTCCCTCCTTCAAAAATTAAACAGGATGTTTCTGATCATGTCTTACACACCACATAGCCAGATAAGGTAGTAAAATGTTAAAATGACTTTTCCCGGTGAATGGTTTTTTTTCAACATTAACAGCAATGCAAATGTGCAAAAATGCAGCAAAAATAGTACGTGTGAACAAAGCGCAAGGTGTGGAGGAGCCTATTTTTTTCTCTTATTTATTTTGACTTGTATTCAAGTCGTTATCCTGGAAAGAATATTTCTTAATATTTTTTCCAGTAAAAATTTTATCTTCGGTTTTGTATGTTTTATTGTCAGTCTGTAGAAGTGGCATAATACTCTGACAACATTTTTCCCAGAAGTGACATGGGATTCAGGGATGCTTCCAGGGGTCTTCCCTATGTGTTCTGATCCATTTCTGCACTGTTTCCATCGATTTGAGTAACTTTTAGACCCTGCCAGACCCCCAATTGAAAAATGCTTGAGTTTCCCATTGACTTCCTCTATACTCGTTACTCAGGTGGAGCACCTGAGCATTATGATTTGCTTGACTCAATTAACAAGGATCTGAGCATTTAAGTGATTGCTTATCAATGGAGAAAACAAGTTGGAGGAGATGTAGAAAGAATGTAGTTTCAGAGTCTGTATCATACACTCTGAAAGAGACCATGATGCTGACCTCACAATAAATTTTGCAGCTATTATCATTGCTAGAGATAGGGAGTACAAGTTCCACCATTGCACAATGTGCAAATGTTTACAATTTTAAAAACATTACCCACATGGTGTATACATATATATGACCCCTAAGTACTTGTTGCAAAAGCAGGAGGAGTAGGACGTGATCTCCAGAACAAAATGGATTTGGAATGATAAGGGATGGACGTTAAGACACAACTTCCCAAAAAAACATTGGGGCTGAATTTACATTGGGTTGCTGTCCAAGCCATAGGACATACAAAGTCAGAAGAAATCCAGCCCTTGCTCAATTTTAGAAGAGTCAGCCTGTTTGCATTTTGTATTGACAGCCATTATGATTGCACCGGCAGAACTAAAAACCTGCTCAGACAACACTCTTGCCGCAGGGCATGGCAGCACCTCCAAGGAGTACAAGTAGAGGTCGGGCCAAGTGTGCAGCTTGGACAACCAATAGTTAAAGGTCACTGAAAAATCAGGAAGGACACTGATATGGTCACTTACGTAGCTCTTCACCATCTTGGTCAACTTCCCCGTCCTTGTCATAGTTACACCCACAGATAGCCGTTGATGATATGACAGTTTCATGAAAATGGCCCAGTTGGTGGACATTCCCCTCCCCCTGAATTGCACCTGGTGTGCATGTCCCTCCCCTGTAATCCATGTAGGTGAAAAGAGTAGGTACTCTGCCAGCAGCATTGCCTGAGGGTAATCTTTACAGCAACTCTTCAACAACAGACCTCTGGCATCTATGCACTGAAAATGGCATGTCTGCCTTCGACATGAGAGAAGGAAATTTCTCTTGTACCGTGGGTCAAGAAAGATGCACAGTCAGTATTTCATGGTGGACAAAATGTCTTTCACGTGAGGTTCATGTTAAAGGCATCTGAAGATGATCTGTGCAATGTGTGGCAGACTACAAAGAGTCCCAAATTAAGTGTCCCCACCAGGACAAACATTAACCATCTTTTCCTCCTCATGACACCTTGCCTCCTGCTCCTCTTCAGGCCATCCATGCTGGACAGGCATGAAGCTAAAATTGGAAGTCCCCTCTGAAACGCAGACCAAAAAATCCTGTTGCTCCTCATCCTCCTCTTCCTCATCCTCTTGCTCCTCATCATCACCCAATGTGGTCTGAGGATATTGTGTGAGGCTGGGCTGTGTGGTATCAGCCACTGTAAAATATTGCTCCATAGCCACGTGCTTGGCATTCAAAGCTTCCTCTTTGAGATTCTGTAGTGAATGTTTTAATGTTTTACTATACAGAGCAGCAAGATGGTTATGCTGATAATAGCATAATCTGCACTCACCATCTTGATGCAGTACTCAAAGTTTTGAAGAACCTCACATATGTCAGCAATCCACACCCACTCGACATTTGTTATGTGTGGGAGCTGAGTGTTACTCATGGGCATTGAGAAGCTGGAATTCAGACACTGCCCTCTGCTGCTCACTAAGTCTTGCCAATGTAAGAAAGGTCTAATTCCGGAGTGGGGGCAGCTCACAAATCAGTTGCTGACAAGTCAAAATAAAACGCTGCTGCAGCGCCACCAGACCAGCAAAAGCCAGAGATGACTTTTGGAAATGGGCGCTGACACGACGTACCTTGGCAAGTAGGTCTGGCAAGTCAGGGTGTAGTGTTAAAAAACACTGTACAACCAAGTTCAGCATGTGGGCCTTGCATGGAACATGTACCAGCTTGCCGAGCTTTAAAGCCGTCACCAAATTGCACCCATTATTGCACACAACCAGACCTGGTTGGAGGTTCAGCAGGGAGGGACACTGATAGGTCTGGTCTTATATCCCTTTCAACAGCTCTGCAGGATTGTGAGTTTTATCATCTAAACAGATGAGATTCAGCAGAGCATGCTGCCACTTTGCTAAAGCAGTGCTGCAGACCTCCCAGCTGGGGAGTGATGGGGAAACTAGTTCAGCTGAGGATGAGGAGGAGAGACAGGAACTAACATACAAGGAGACTGAAACTGAAGTTGGGCCCACTATTCTTGGTGTGGGTAAGATATGTGATGCCCAAGCCTCTGACTCCACCAGGTTCACCCAGTATGCCATCAGGGAAATGTAGCATCCCTGTCCACAAGAATTTGTCCTCATGTCTGTTGTTAGATGGACCTTCCCAGTGACTGCATTGGGCAGGCTGACATTGTATAACATGTAATTCTATAATGCTGGGATGGCACACAGGGAAAATAGTGGTGGCTGGCAAACAAGTACCATGGGGCTGCCACTGCCAAGAGGTCACAGAAAGACTCAGTTGTCACAAGCTGAAATGGCAACATTTCAAGGGCTAGCAATCTGCAATGTGGACGTTTAGTGATTGGGCCTATGAATGGGTGGATTTTCTGCTTCCGGTGAAATGTCTAGGGCAGGGTCAACTGAACGCTGTGCTGGGACAATGAACTGGATGTACACTGTGTTCCAAATTATTATGCAAATAATATTTCCTCATATTTTCTCTAAATTACCTATCTGAATTGCAGTCATTGTTATTTTCCAGTCATCTACTATTCTAGTATAATTGCAATGTTTTGGAACAAACTGCCTATGAAAACAGTATCTTTTTAAAAAAAATAAACACTCAAAATGCATGTTCCAAATTATTATGCACAGCAGAGTTTTCAACCTTTTTTTTTTATTTTGAACCCAAAAATGGTCAATTGTAAGTTATAAGCATTATCAGCTTATTACAAAATGAAATCAAACAGTTTTCAAGTGAAAACTTTATTCTAAGTGATGTTACATTTGCACATAGGACCCCTTGTTCGAAAGAAGCTTCTGAAGTCTCTCGTCCATTGAATTTGTCAGTTTTTGGATGGTTTCTGCTTCAATTGTTTTGCATGTGGACATAATACCCTCCCAGAGCTGTTGCTTAGATGTGAACTGCCTCCCGCCATCATAGACACTCCTTTTGATGATGCTCCAGAGGTTCTCAATGGGGTTGAGGTCAGGGGAAGATGGTGGCCACTAGGGTTGAGCGACTTTTATTTTTATAGGATCGGGTCAGGTTTCACGAGTGAAAATCGAGTGAAATCGGCCGATCCTATAAAAAAGTCGGGGTCGGGGTCGGCCGAAACGCGAAACCCAATGCAGTGCAATGGGATACTATGGTTCCCAGGGTCTGAAGGAGAGGAAACTCTCCTTCAGGCCCTGGGATCCATATTTATGTGTAAAATAAAGAATTAAAATAAAAAAAATTGATATACTCACCCTCTGACGCACCCTGGTAGTAACCGGCATCTTCCGTTCCTAAAAATGGCGCTTGAAAAACCTTTCGAATGCTTCACGGCTTGTGATTGGTCGCGGCGGCCCACGTGACAGCTGAGCGACCAATCACAAGCCGGTGACGTAATTCTCAGGTCCTGTTCTGGTTCTCAGGTACATGAGAATTACGTCACGGCTTGTGATTGGTCGCTGAGCGGTCATGTGGGCCGCCGCGACCAATCACAAAGCCGTGACGTCATCAGAAGGTCCTTCACGCGTTCATTCTTAAGAAGGAAGGCTGCCGGAAAGAAGCCGAGGGTGAGTATATTCCTATTAGGTATATACTCACCCTCGTACGCGCCCTGCTTCTTTCCGGCAGCCTTCCTTCTTAAGAATGAACGCGTGAAGGACCTTCCGATGACATCACGGCTTTGTGATTGGTCGCGGCGGCTCACGTGACCGCTCAGCGACCAATCACAAGCCGTGACGTAATTCTCATGTACCTGAAAACCAGAACAGGACCTGAGAATTACGTCACCGGCTTGTGATTGGTCGCTCAGCGGTCACGTGGGCTGCCGCGACCAATCACAAGCCGTGAAGCATTCGAAAGGTCTTTCAAGCGCCATTTTTAGGAACGGAAGATGCCGGTTACCAGCGGCGATGTCCAGGCTGCGTCGGAGAGGTGAGCATATCAATATTTTTTATTTTAATTCTTTATTTTACACTTAAATGTGGATTCTGATACCGATTTCCGATATCGCAAACATATCGGAACTCGGTATCGGAATCCCGATACCAGATTCAGAAGATCGCCGACCTCATGGCCGACCCCACACAGGGGTCGGGTCGGGTTTCATGAAACCCGACTTTGCCAAAAGTCGGCGACTTCAGAAAATGGTCGACCCGTTTCGCTCAACCCTAGTGGCCACGCCATAAGTTTGTCCTCTTTTTTGCCCATAGCAGCCAGAGATGCAGATGTGTTTTTTGCAGCATGAGACGGTGCATTATCATGCATGAAAATGATCTTGCTGCTGAAAGCACGGTTCTTTCTCTTGAACCATGGCAGGAAGTGTTGTTTTAGACACTCCACATAGATTATGGAGTTCATCTTTACCCCTTCAGGGATCATAAAGGGGCCGACAATCTCTCTCCCCATGATTCCAGCCCCAAACATTACTCCACCTCCTCCTTGTTGGCGCCTTAGCTGTGTTTTCATGGGGTGTCTGTTGTGAAATTGGATTTTGGGCTCCCCCGGTGGCCACTGGTGGAATTGAACTGGTGTGCATCATCCTCTCTGTTCACCTGTTTCTATCAGGATGTGGGAGTCGCTATTTAGCCTTGCTCCTCTGTCACTTCCATGCCGGTCAACATTGTAATCAGAAGCCTTTCTGTGCATGTTCCTGCTGCTAGACAACTCCCAGCTAAGTTGGACTTTAGTCCTTGTTTGATTTTGCATTTTGTTCCAGTTCACAGCTGTAGTTTCGTTTCTGTGTCTGGAAAGCTCTTGTGATCTGAAATTGCCACTCTGATGTTATGAGTTAATACTAGAGTCGTAAAGTAATTTCAGGATGGTCTTTTGATAGGGTTTTCAGCTGACCATGAAAGTGCCCTTTCTGTCTTCCTGCTATCTAGTAAGCGGACCTCAATTTTGCTAAACCTATTTTCATACTACGTTTGTCATTTCATCTAAAATCACCGCCAATATTTGTGGGGGCCTCTGTCTGCCTTTCGGGGAAATTTCTCTAGAGGTGAGCCAGGACTATATTTTCCTCTGCCAGGATTAGTTAGTCCTCCGGCCGGCGCTGGGCGTCTAGGGATAAAACGCAGGCTACGCTACCCTGCTACTGTTAGTTGTGCGGCAGGTTTAGTTCATGGTCAGTTTAGTTTCCATCCTTCCAAGAGCTAGTTCTTATGTTTGCTGGGCTATGTTCTCTTGCCATTGAGAACCATAACAGTTTGACCGGCCACAAAGGGTTAAATTAATTGACAGAGAAAGGAGAGAAAAGGGAAGTCTGCTGAAGATTTTTTTTTTTTTTTTTTTTCCCTTCAGTTCTGTGTGTGCTTGTAATTGAATCTCTTGCAAGTCTGCCTATATTGCAGCCTTTCTCTCTCTCTCTCCTTCTAATCCTGGAATGGCTCTGTGTTCACCTGTTTAAAATGGATATTCAGAGTTTAGCTGCAGGTTTGAATAATCTCACCACGAAAGTTCAAAATTTACAAGATTTTGTTGTTCATGTTCCTATATCTGAACCTAGAATTCCTTTGCCTGAATTTTTCTCGGGGAATAGATCTTGCTTTCAAAATTTCAAAAATAATTGCAAGTTGTTTTTGTCCCTGAAATCTCGCTCTGCTGGAGATCCTGCTCAGCAGGTCAGGATTGTGATTTCCTTGCTCCGGGGTGACCCTCAGGATTGGGCTTTTGCATTGGCTCCAGGGGATCCTGCGTTGCTCAATGTGGATGCGTTTTTTCTGGCCTTGGGGTTGCTTTATGAGGAACCTCAGTTAGAACTTCAGGCGGAAAAGGCCTTGATGTCCCTATCTCAGGGGCAAGACGAAGCTGAAATATACTGCCAGAAATTCCGTAAATGGGCTGTGCTTACTCAGTGGAATGAGTGCGCCCTGGCGGCGAATTTCAGAGAGGGTCTCTCTGATGCCATTAAGGATGTTATGGTGGGGTTCCCTGTGCCTGCGGGTCTGAATGAGTCCATGACAATGGCTATCCAGATCGATAGGCGTCTGCGGGAGCGCAAACCTGTGCACCATTTGGCGGTGTCTACTGAGAAGACGCCAGAGAATATGCAATGTGATAGAATTCTGTCCAGAAGTGAACGGCAGAATTTTAGACGAAAAAATGGGTTGTGCTTCTATTGCGGTGATTCAACTCATGTTATATCAGCATGCTCTAAGCGTACTAAGAAGCTTGATAAGTCTGTTTCAATTGGCACTTTGCAGTCTAAGTTTATTCTATCTGTGACCCTGATTTGTTCTTTATCATCTATTACCGCGGATGCCTATGTCGACTCTGGCGCCGCTTTGAGTCTTATGGATTGGTCCTTTGCCAAACGCTGTGGGTATGATTTGGAGCCTCTTGAAACTCCTATACCCCTGAAGGGGATTGACTCCACCCCATTGGCTAGCAATAAACCACAATACTGGACACAAGTAACTATGCGGATTAATCCGGATCACCAGGAGATTATTCGCTTTCTTGTGCTGTATAACCTACATGATGTGTTGGTGCTTGGATTGCCATGGCTGCAATCTCATAACCCAGTCCTTGACTGGAAAGCTATGTCTGTGTTAAGCTGGGGATGTAAGGGGACGCATGGGGACGTACCTGTGGTTTCCATTTCATCATCTATTCCCTCTGAGATTCCTGAATTCTTGACTGAATATCGTGACGTTTTTGAGGAACCTAAGCTTGGTTCATTACCTCCGCACCGGGAGTGCGATTGTGCCATAGATTTGATTCCGGGTAGTAAATACCCTAAGGGTCGTTTATTTAATCTGTCTGTGCCTGAACATGCTGCTATGCGAGAATATATAAAGGAGTCCTTGGAAAAGGGACATATTCGTCCTTCGTCATCTCCCTTAGGAGCCGGTTTTTTCTTTGTGGCTAAGAAAGATGGCTCTTTGAGGCCGTGCATTGATTATCGGCTTTTGAATAAAATCACGGTTAAATATCAATATCCGTTGCCACTGCTGACTGATTTGTTTGCTCGCATAAAGGGGGCCAAGTGGTTCTCTAAGATAGATCTCCGTGGGGCGTATAATTTGGTGCGAATTAAGCAGGGGGATGAGTGGAAAACCGCATTTAATACGCCCGAGGGCCACTTTGAGTATTTGGTGATGCCTTTTGGTCTTTCAAATGCCCCTTCAGTCTTTCAGTCCTTTATGCATGACATTTTCCGTGATTATTTGGATAAATTTATGATTGTGTATCTGGATGATATTTTGATTTTTTCGGATGACTGGGACTCTCATGTCCAGCAGGTCAGGAAGGTTTTTCAGGTTTTGCGGTCTAATTCCTTGTGTGTGAAGGGTTCTAAGTGCGTTTTTGGGGTTCAAAAGATTTCCTTTTTGGGATATATTTTTTCCCCCTCTTCCATCGAGATGGATCCTGTCAAGGTTCAGGCTATTTGTGATTGGACGCAACCCTCTTCTCTTAAGAGTCTTCAGAAATTTTTGGGCTTTGCTAACTTTTATCGTCGATTTATTGCTGGTTTTTCTGAGGTTGTTAAACCATTGACTGATTTGACTAAGAAGGGTGCTGATGTTGCTGATTGGTCCCCTGCTGCTGTGGAGGCCTTTCGGGAGCTTAAGCGCCGCTTTTCTTCCGCCCCTGTGTTGCGTCAGCCTGATGTTGCTCTTCCTTTTCAGGTTGAGGTCGACGCTTCTGAAATCGGAGCTGGGGCGGTTTTGTCGCAGAGAAGTTCCGATTGCTCCGTGATGAGACCTTGTGCTTTTTTCTCGCGTAAATTTTCACCCGCCGAGCGGAATTATGATGTTGGGAATCGGGAGCTTTTGGCCATGAAGTGGGCTTTTGAGGAGTGGCGTCATTGGCTTGAGGGGGCTAGACATCAGGTGGTGGTATTGACTGACCACAAAAATCTAATTTATCTTGAGTCCGCCAGACGCCTGAATCCTAGACAGGCGCGCTGGTCGTTGTTTTTCTCTCGGTTTAATTTTGTGGTGTCCTACCTGCCGGGTTCTAAGAATGTTAAGGCGGATGCCCTTTCTAGGAGTTTTGAGCCTGACTCCCCTGGTAATTCTGAACCTACAGGTATCCTTAAGGATGGAGTGATATTGTCTGCCGTTTCTCCAGACCTGCGGCGGGCCTTGCAGGAGTTTCAGGCGGATAGACCTGATCGTTGCCCACCTGGTAGACTGTTTGTTCCTGATGATTGGACCAGTAAAGTCATTTCTGAGGTTCATTCTTCTGCGTTGGCAGGTCATCCTGGAATCTTTGGTACCAGGGATTTGGTGGCAAGGTCCTTCTGGTGGCCTTCCCTGTCTCGAGATGTGCGAGGCTTCGTGCAGTCTTGTGACGTTTGTGCTCGGGCCAAGCCTTGTTGTTCTCGGGCTAGTGGATTGTTGTTGCCCTTGCCTATCCCGAAGAGGCCCTGGACGCACATCTCGATGGATTTTATTTCGGATCTTCCTGTTTCTCAGAAGATGTCTGTCATCTGGGTGGTGTGTGATCGTTTCTCTAAGATGGTCCATTTGGTTCCCCTGCCTAAGTTGCCTTCTTCTTCCGAGTTGGTTCCTCTGTTTTTTCAAAATGTGGTCCGTTTGCATGGTATTCCGGAGAATATCGTTTCTGACAGAGGTACCCAATTCGTGTCTAGATTTTGGCGAGCATTCTGTGCTAGGATGGGCATAGATTTGTCTTTCTCGTCTGCTTTCCATCCTCAGACTAATGGCCAGACCGAGCGGACTAATCAGACCTTGGAGACATATTTGAGGTGTTTTGTGTCTGCAGATCAGGATGATTGGGTTGCTTTTTTGCCTTTAGCGGAGTTTGCCCTCAATAATCGGGCCAGCTCTGCCACCTTGGTGTCTCCCTTTTTCTGTAATTCGGGGTTTCATCCTCGATTTTCTTCTGGTCAGGTGGAATCTTCGGATTGTCCTGGAGTGGATGCTGTGGTGGAGAGGTTGCATCAGATTTGGGGGCAGGTAGTGGACAATTTGAAGTTGTCCCAGGAGAAGACTCAGCTTTTTGCCAACCGCCGGCGTCGGGTTGGTCCTCGGCTTTGTGTTGGGGACTTGGTGTGGTTGTCTTCTTGTTTTGTTCCTATGAGGGTTTCTTCTCCCAAGTTTAAGCCTCGGTTCATCGGCCCGTACAAGATATTGGAGATTCTTAACCCTGTGTCCTTCCGTTTGGACCTCCCTGCATCTTTTTCTATTCATAATGTTTTTCATCGGTCATTATTGCGCAGGTATGAGGTACTGGTTGTGCCTTCCGTTGAGCCTCCTGCTCCGGTGTTGGTTGAGGGCGAGTTGGAGTACGTTGTGGAAAAAATCTTGGACTCCCGTGTTTCCAGACGGAAACTCCAGTATCTGGTCAAATGGAAGGGATACGGTCAGGAGGATAATTCTTGGGTGACTGCCTCTGATGTTCATGCCTCCGATTTGGTCCGTGCCTTTCATAGGGCTCATCCTGATCGCCCTGGTGGTTCTGGTGAGGGTTCGGTGCCCCCTCCTTGAGGGGGGGGTACTGTTGTGAAATTGGATTTTGGGCTCCCCCGGTGGCCACTGGTGGAATTGAACTGGTGTGCATCATCCTCTCTGTTCACCTGTTTCTATCAGGATGTGGGAGTCGCTATTTAGCCTTGCTCCTCTGTCACTTCCATGCCGGTCAACATTGTAATCAGAAGCCTTTCTGTGCATGTTCCTGCTGCTAGACAACTCCCAGCTAAGTTGGACTTTAGTCCTTGTTTGATTTTGCATTTTGTTCCAGTTCACAGCTGTAGTTTCGTTTCTGTGTCTGGAAAGCTCTTGTGATCTGAAATTGCCACTCTGATGTTATGAGTTAATACTAGAGTCGTAAAGTAATTTCAGGATGGTCTTTTGATAGGGTTTTCAGCTGACCATGAAAGTGCCCTTTCTGTCTTCCTGCTATCTAGTAAGCGGACCTCAATTTTGCTAAACCTATTTTCATACTACGTTTGTCATTTCATCTAAAATCACCGCCAATATTTGTGGGGGCCTCTGTCTGCCTTTCGGGGAAATTTCTCTAGAGGTGAGCCAGGACTATATTTTCCTCTGCCAGGATTAGTTAGTCCTCCGGCCGGCGCTGGGCGTCTAGGGATAAAACGCAGGCTACGCTACCCGGCTACTGTTAGTTGTGCGGCAGGTTTAGTTCATGGTCAGTTTAGTTTCCATCCTTCCAAGAGCTAGTTCTTATGTTTGCTGGGCTATGTTCTCTTGCCATTGAGAACCATAACAGGTGTCCATCCTCCACTCCATCCATCTGGACCATCGAGCGTTGCACGGCACTCATCGGTGAACAAAACAGTTTGGAAGTCAGTCTTCATGTATCGTTTGGCCCACTGGAGCCGTTTCTGCTTGTGTGCAGTGGATAGAGGTGGTCGACAGGATGGCTTACGCACAGCTGCAAACCTCTGAAGGACCCTGCATCTTGTTGTTCTGGGGACGTTGGAGGCACCAGCAGCTTCAAAAACTTGTCTGGTGCTATGACAAGGCATTTTTGCAGCTGCTCTTTTAACCTTACGCAATTGCCTGTTGGAAAGAGTCCTCAATTTTTCCTTATCAGCACACACACGTGTGTGCTGGGAATCAGCTACATACTTCTTGATTGTGCAATGATCACGATGAAGTGTCTTGGCAATGTTGATTGTAGTCATGCCTTGACCTAAATACTCCACAATTTGTTGCTTCTCAGCAGCCGACACATCCTTTTTCTTTCCCATTTTGGCAAAAAATGTAGGCTGCTTAATAATGTGGAACAGCCTTCTTAAGTAGTCTTGCCTTTATTTGGACACACCGGCCAAACTAATGTGCACAGGTATCTGCAATTGCTTTCAGTGATATAAAGAGCCCTGACACACATCACCATCAATGAGTTTAAATGACAAACAAAAAAATTCTAACCTTATCACTCCTAAACTCTATGTGCATAATAATTTGGAACACAGTGTAGTTGCAGACTGTTGTTTCTGTGCAACCGAAGATTGCGGACAGGAGGCTCAGGTTGGCAGTGTTCTTGCCCCTTCTCAGCTTGATAAGGCAGATGCTGCAAATTACAGTTGTTTTGTCTGAAGGCATTTCAGAATACAGCTGTGATACAGGGGAATAATGCACCCTTAGCCTGCTATCTAGCCAAGTGGGGAGCTAAGTGGAACAGTTGACAGAGGTCTCCCTCTGGTCAAACCACTCCTTCTTTTTACCTGTATTTGTGCTATGGATCCATCCCTTTCTGCACTGCTGTGCTTATCATGCGTGCAACTTTGCCAGGTTGGATTAGTGGCCTCATCATCGACCAAGTCGTCTTCCAATTCATAAATCTGATCATCCTTCTGAGTTGCAATTTTCAGCTGACCTGATGGCAACTGTGCGTCATAATTATCCTCCACCTCTTCAGACATGTATTGACCTTCCTGAACGTAGCTTTCTTCTGGCCTTGGGTGCTTAAATATTTGTGCATCACTGCTCTCCATCTCCTCATGACCCTCTATAATGGTGCACTGTGAGAGTCCATAATAATTACAAGAGAATGTAAACAGTCCCTCGAAGTGGCCAGTGTTGGGGTCATGTGTTTCCTGGGACTCTTGATGGGGGGGAGGAAGTAGGACCAGGTTGAGGATTGTGAGGCCCAGCCTTTGGGCTACTGAGACTGGATTGTGTGGAAGACTTGATGGTGCTGCTCACATTACATGCAGAAACAGCATAGTGAGAGTGTAGTGTGAGCGTAGAGAGAGTGAAAGCAGCATATAGTGAGTGTTTCTGAGTCCAAAATGCTTTTATAAGAGCTACTGAGAGTGCAGATTAGTTCTCTGTTAGGTTGAGATAGCGTAGGGACAGATTTAATATGAGTGAGAGGGAAAGGCAGGCAGGGTGTTAGCATTGCAAGTGCATGCTGCAGATCTCTGCTAGGCTGCATTGTGTATAGTGTAGGGACAGATTGTGGGAGTATGGAGCGAGGCAGGGTTTCATATCCAGGACCATAATATACAAAACAGCTCTTTTTAGAGCAAAATAATATTCTTCAATACCAGCATATCTTAAATATTTTTTTTAGAGCTAAATAATATTCCTGAGTACCAGCATATACTAAACCGCATTTTTACTGCTAAATAAAATTCCTCAGTCCCAGTATATACTAAATCACTCTATTTTTACAGCTAACTAATATTCCTCAGTGCCAGCATTTACTAAGCATCTTTTTTAGAACAAAATATTATTCCTCGCCTATTGCTGAAATAGCGTATATTCATCCACCATTTGTGCGACTGCTGCAAAGCCTGCTGACATATGCAAACATTACTATTTACCAGTAATTTCCCTGAGTCTGCTATTGCCGTGTGTCATAAAGGTGATATCACAAAAAAATTACTATGCTATTGGTGAAATAGTGTTTATTTATCTAGCAGTTGTGTGACTGGCGCAAAGCCTGCTGAGATACACAAACATCACTACTTACTAGTATTTTTCCTGAGTCTGCTGTTGTTGTGTCTCCTAAAGGCAATATAAAAAATATTATTGTATTGATTAAATGAAAAGCGTATATTTATCTAGCAGTTGTTTGACTGGTGCAAAGCCTGCTGTGACATGCAGTCATCACTATTTACCAGTAATTTACCTGAGTCTGCTGTTGTCATGACTAGTGTTGAGCATTCCGATACCGCAAGTATCGGGTATCGGCCGATATTTGCTGTATCGGAATTCCGATACCGAGATCCGATACTTTTGTGGTATCGGGTATCGGTATCGAAACAACATTAATGTGTAAAATAAAGAATTAAAATAAAAAATATTGCTATACTCACCTCTCCGACGCAGCCTGCACCTTACCGAGGGAACCGGCAGCGTTGTTTGCTTAAAATTTGCGCTTTAACTTCCTTACTTGAAGTCCCGGCTTGTGATTGGTCGCGCGCCGCCCATGTGACCGCGACGCGACCAATCACAGCAAGCCGTAACGTAATTTTAGGTCCTTCAGGATTTTAAAATTACGTTCCGGCGTTGTGATTGGTTGCGTCGCGGTCACATGGGCGATGCGACCAATCACAAGCCATGACGTCACGGGAGGCAGGAGACGCGCGCATTTTAAAATGCGCGCGTGTCCTGCCTCCCGTGACGTCACGGCTTGTGATTGGTCGCGTCGCCCATGTGACCGCGACGCGACCAATCACAGCCAGCCGTGACGTAATTTTAGGTCCTTCAGGATTTTAAAATTACGTTCCGGCGTTGTGATTGGTTGCGTCGCGGTCACATGGGTGATGCGACCAATCACAAGCCGTGATGTCACGGGAGGCAGGAGACGCGCGCATTTTAAAATGCGCGCGTGTCCTGCCTCCCGTGACGTCACGGCTTGTGATTGGTCGCGTCGCCCATGTGACCGCGACGCGACCAATCACAGCAAGCCGTGACGTAATTTTAGGTCCTTCAGGATTTTAAAATTACGTTCCGGCGTTGTGATTGGTTGCGTCGCGGTCACATGGGCGACGCGACCAATCACAAGCCGTGACGTCACGGGAGGCAGGACACGCGCGCATTTTAAAATGCGCGCGTCTCCTGCCTCCCGTGACGTCACGGCTTGTGATTGGTCGCGTCGCCCATGTGACCGCGACGCAACCAATCACAACGCCGGAACGTAATTTTAAAATCCTGAAGGACCTAAAATTACGTCACGGCTTGCTGTGATTTGTCGCGTCGCGGTCACATGGGCGGCGCGCGACCAATCACAAGCCGGGACTTCAAGTAAGGAAGTTAAAGCGCGAATTTTAAGCAAACAACGCTGCCGGTTCCCTCGGTAAGCTCCAGGCTGCGTCGGAGAGGTGAGTATAGCAATATTTTTTATTTTAATTCTTTATTTTACACATTAATATGGTTCCCAGGGCCTGAAGGAGAGTTTCCTCTCCTTCAGACCCTGGGAACCATCAGGAATACTGTCCGATACATGAGTCCCATTGACTTGTATTGGTATCGGGTATCGGTATCGGATTAGATCCGATACTTTGCCGGTATCGGCCGATACTTTCCGATACCGATACTTTCAAGTATCGGACGGTATCGCTCAACACTAGTCATGACTCATAAAGGTGATATATCAAAAAAATTACTCTGCTATTGGTTAAATAAATCATGCATATTTATCTAGCAGTTGTGCGACATTAGAAAGCCTGCTGAGATATGCAGATGTTACTATTTACAAGTAATTTCCCTAAGTCTGCTGTTGGCATGTGTCATGAAGACAATATATTATTAGTTGAATAAATAGTGTATATTTATCTAGCAGTTGTTCTACTGGTGCAAAGCCTGCTGAGATATGCAAACTTCACTATTTACCAGTAAATTCCCTGAGTCTGCTGTTGAAGTGTTTCATAAAGGCAATATAGCAAAATATTACTCTGCTATTCATTAAATAAACAGCGTATATTTATCTAGTAGTTGAGCGACTCGCAGAAAGCCTGCTGAGATACGCAAACGTTACCAATAGTCCTCAGTCTGCTCTTGTCGTGTCTCATAAAGGCAATATAACAAAAAATAACTCTGCTATTGGTTAAATTGCGTTTATTTATCAAGCAGTTGTGCGACTGGCTCAAAGCCTGCTGAGATACGCAATCTTCACTATTTACCAGTAATTTCCCTGAGTCTGCTTTTGGCGTGTGTCATAAAGATATAACAAAAAAATTACTCTGCTATTGGTTAAATAAATAGGGAATAGTTATCTAGCAGCTGTTCGACTGGCGCAAAGCCTACTGAGATATAAAAACATCACTATTTACCAGTAATTTCCCTCAGTCTGCTTTTGGCATGTGTCATAAAGGCGATCACTTGGGCCACTCAAATGTACTGAGGTGCATAGCTAATTTCTTGCCTAGTAGCGAATACCCTGAATAGCATACTATTCTTGCGAGTAACGAATAGTGCCGAATGTATTCGCTCATCACTATTTGAAACAGTTTTGAAGCGTGTTTCGGCTTCAGCTTTCGTCAGAGGCTTTGTCAGCAGCCCTCTGACATAGACAGAAGCCGAAACACACGTAGGGGTGGACGCCACTCGGATGAAGGAACTCCTCTGCATGTGTAAGTCTACTATTTCTATTATTTGACCATCTCATGGCTTAGACTGGTAGGTGATTTACAGTAGGTCCATAGCACAATATGAGCACTGTCTTATATACATTTCACTTGCCTCTGCACTTACAGCATATGGACCCCTCTTCAGTTGTCTAATGTACACTGATTAACACCATCAACGACTGCACCTGCACTTTATCTATCACTTTAGAATTTATATACAATTGTTCTTATCTGGCTATGCAGTTTATTGCATTTATTCCTATGATGATTATGATTATACTGTGCTAGCCTTACTGGTTCCCCTTCCAGGACGACTTCATTATCCTGGGTGTGTGTGCCTGTTTTTATTACACATTTTTATAAATAAGTTTTATCATTGTTTTGTCACCCCTGTTATTACCTGGTTTCAATAAAGTATTATTTGTAATCACCATCTTCTGTACTGGGACTTCTTTGGTCGGTTCTTCTTCTTTTTCCCTCATATATTTCCATAGACTGTCCCCTTTGCCTAAAACAGTCTGATCCGTTGGGTTATATTATTTACAATATAGGCTATTTATATTTAATATTTGTTGATACCCATCAATAAACCCATTTTTTTTCCTTTGTCTTATGTTCTTAATCACAACATAGCAGTGAAGGTTGGGCAAATTGGAGACTGATTTCAAAGCATGAGTTACCTTGAGTGAAGACTCCAGGTGTAAACAGGTCAAAGCACCATTTGAACGAATTAATACCTTGCATGCTGAAAGACACCGGTGCCACAGGCTGATCCCCTCCATGCCACGCCGCATTGATGCAGTAATTGATGCAAAAGGAGCCCCAACCAAGTATTGAGTGCATTTACTGAACATACATTTCAGTAGGCCAACATTTCGGATTTTAGAATCATTTTTCAAGCTGGTGTTATAAAGTATTCTAATTTACTGATATAATGACTTTTGGGTATTTATTGGCGGTAAGCCATAATCATCAATATTAACAGAAATAAGCACTTGAAATCTTGAAATAGATCACTCTGTTTGTAATGACTCTATATAATGTGAGTTTCACTTTTTGTATTAAAGAACTGAAATAAATTAACTTATTGATGATATTCTTATTTTGTGAGAAGCACCTGTAGTTGTGGACAACACCTAGCAAGCTGGAATCAGTTTGGAAATAGTGCTGGCTGTAGCATGAAAGTCAGGAATAGTACAGGTGGATGATTAGACATCTTGATGAAGCTGAGGCAAGTGAAGCAGAAGCAAACTCCTGACAAATCTGACGCAACTGTGAACAATACTATTTAACCCCTTCATGACCGTGGGATTTTTCGTTTTTCCGTGTTTGTTTTTCACTCCCCTCCTTCCCAGAGCCATAACTTTTTTATTTTTCCGTCAATTTGGCCATGTGAGGGCTTATTTTTTGCGGGACAAGTTGTACTTGGTTTTACCATGTTGTGTACTAGAAAACGGGAAAAAAATTCCAAGTGCCGTGAAATTGCAAAAAAAGTGCAATCCCGCACTTGGCTTTTTTGCTAGGTTCACTAAATGCTAAAACTGACCTGCCATTATGATTCTCCAGGTCATTACGAGTTCATAGACACCTAACATAACTAGGTTATTTTTTACCTAAGTGGTGAAAAAAAATTCCAAACTTTGCTAAAAAAAAAAAAAAAAAAAAAAAAAATTGCGCCATTTTCCAATACTCGTAGCGTCTCAATTTTTCATGATCTGGGGTTGGTTGAGGGCTTATTTTTTGCGTGCTGAGCTGGCGTTTTTAATGATTCCAATTCGGTGCAGATACGTTCTTTTGATCACCCGTTATTACATTTTAATGCAATCTCGCGGCGACCAAAAAAACGTAATTCTGGCATTTCGATTTTTTTTCTCGTTACGCCGTTTAGCAATCAGGTTAATGCTTTTTTATTGATAGATCGGGCGATTATGAAAGTGGCGATACCAAATATGTGTAGATTGATTTATTTAGATTGGGGCGAAAGGGGGGTGATTTAAACTTTTATATTTTTTTTATTTTTTTCACATTTTTTTAACTTTTTTTTAACTTTTGCCATGCTTCTATAGCCTACATGGAGGCTAGAAGCTAACACAACATGATCGGCTCTGCTACATAGCAGCGATCTGCTGTTCGCTGCTATGTAGTAGAAAATCAGGTGTGCTGTGAGCGCCGACCACAGGGTGGCGCTCACAGCTACCGGCGATCAGTAACCATAGAGGTCTCAAGGACCTCTATGGTTACTGTCCTGACACATAGATGTACTATACCGTCCGATCTCAGTAAGGGGTTAATATCCTAAACATCTGACCTATGCCTGAGTCAGCCTTCAAAGGTTTAGAGTGATAATGTTAGTGGAGCTTAGCAGGTTACCTGAGAAATCCAGTGAAGACCACTGCAAAGGAAATTGGCTATAAGAAAAGGATGCAAAGTCTGGCGTTGAACAGATAAAACTTAGCACTCAACTTAGGATGCTGGAACAGAAGAATTTATTTTGCAGTATACGCAAAACGTTATGGTTCAACATGAACCTTCTTCAGTTACTACAAAATGTAAAAAGTGCAAATAAATACAAAAAAAAACAAAATAACCAAAGTATGTACAAAAAGGAGAAACAATCGGTCAAATACAATGTAATCATACATACATGATACTCAGCGGAAGTGAATCTGGCAGAGAATATAAGCCAAAATCCGAGCACAATCAAATATAGGTGTAAGGAAGAGGGGAAGTGCTGGACAAATGTTAGATACTGTACGTGTCCGTGTGGTACAAGGTATCTAGAGAACATACCGTATACGGAATACATTTGATGAATGGGACCACACAAATTCTATGCTGGGGGCTGTGGAAAATAATGGGGTAACCAGAGGGTTAAACAAAGGACTACTGAGGGAGAAATATAGATGGATATGCTACTTACACCACAGCCGAGGTATGCAGTGAGAAGTGCTGTAGGATATTAAAATAATGGTAGTAAGTGGGTGAAATGGAGGTAAAAGCATTAACCGTGCGAGGAGGGGTTAAATTACCTTTAGGAGAGCGAGGTGTAGGCGTGCATGCCGCCAGACGCGGAGTCCACCGCTAGTCTGGGGATGTAGACTCCGAATGGAGTTTATGAAGGAAAGGGGCGGGACACCTTAGCCGGCAACCAATGAGTGAGGAGCCCTGGCCGGGAGTGACATATTGCTACTGAGAGGAAAAAAAAAATGGATACAGCAATGTTGTAGATGGGGAGCGAACTAAAATAAAATCTGGCTGGAGGTTGGCAACCGCGAATAGACGGGAATATGAAAGTAGCTAGGGGAACAGGTGACATGAGATGTATGGTGGGGACAAAGTAGGAGGGGTGCTGCAGGGAGCAGCTGTGGGCAAGAGGGTGGGCAGAGCATACACTTCTATGGAGAAATGTGAACCATGTATAGCAAAAGAAGTGCCCATAGTCTGCTGAGGTGAGACTAGGTGCAAACTAATATCCAGATGTTGAGAGGAGTAGCTGTGCCCAATGCTGTAGACGTGCAGGAGGAAATTTGTGCTGGTGACTTCCAAACATTGTTTTTTTGTATTTATTTGCACTTTTCACATTTTGTAGTAACTGAAGAAGGTTCATGTTGAACCGAAACGTTTTGAGTATACTGCAAAATAAATTCTTCTGTTCCAGCATCCTAAGTTGAGTGCTAAGTTTTATGTTGATTAAGTATATGGTGTGGGAGCCTAACTATAGCACCATTTCGTAGCTGTGCTCAAGGTGTTGTTTCACATGGCGTTGAACAGATAACACATGCTATGCCGGGGATTCTAAACCAGAGTCACACAGGCAAATGGTCAGTAAACAAAAAGTCCAGAAAAACATAGTATGCAATATTTGGAGTACAGATGTGAGCATAATTGATGTAGTCAAGGGTCCAGTACAAGAGAACAAGTAAACTCAGGCTGCAGCATCTGTTGTGAATTCCGTTCTTGAACTCCCTCCTGTGGTCATGAATGATACTTCGGCGAGTTCCGTCCGTGGACTCCCTCTGGTGGCTGTGAGTGGAACTGCTGGTTCTGAGGTTGCTTCCTCAGCTGCCCTCGTTTGCGGCTGGGTTGGCTTCTCTATTTAACTCCACTCAGATCGTTACTCCATGCCAGATGTCAATGTATTAGCACTGGTTCAGATCTCTCTCGGATCTTTCTGATGGCCTGTCTACTTCAGCAGAAGCTAAGTCCCTGCTAGTTCATTTGTTGTTCATTGTGTACTGAATATATTTCTTAGTACTTGCTAAGTTCTAGTCCAGCTTGCTAACATGATATTGCCTTGCTAGCTGGAAGCTCTGGGTTGCAGAGTGGCACCTCCGCACCGTGAGTCGGTGCGGGGGTCTTTTTGCCCACTCTGCGTGGCTTTTTGTAGTTTTTTGTGCTGACCGCATAGATCCCTTTCCTATCCTCAGTCTATCTAGTAAGTCTGGCCTCCTTTGCTGAAACCTGTTTCATCCCTGTGTTTGTGACTTTCCCCTTAACTCACAGTTAATATATGTGGGGGGCTGCCTTTACCTTTGGGGAATTTTCTAGGGAGAGTTAGGTACGCTCCACAGCTATTTCTAGTGTGTGTTATAGGATTAGGATTTGCGGTCAGCAGAGTTCCCACTTCCCAGAGCTCGTCCTGTCTTCTAGTTTAACTATCAGGTCATTCCAGGTGCACCTAACCACCAGGTCCATAACAGTACAGCTGGCCCACAAAGTGTTAATGCATCTCAATAGAGGGATAAGAGAAGTTCTGAGACCATTTTTTTTTCTCTGCAGTGTGTATTGTCTTTCTTTTCCCCTTAACCTCTGGGTGGTTCAGGACTCAGGTATAGATATGGACATTCAAGGTCTGTCCTCTTGTGTTGATCACCTCACTGCGAGGGTACAAAGCATTCAAGATTATGTAGTTCAGAATCCTATGTTAGAGCCTAGAATTCCAATTCCTGATTTGTTTTTTGGAGATAGATCTAAATTTCTGAATTTCAAAAATAATTGTAAACTGTTTCTTGCTTTGAAACCCCGCTCCTCTGGTGACCCCATTCAGCAAGTAAAAATCATTATTTCTTTGTTACGTGGCGACCCACAAGACTGGGCATTCTCCCTTGCGCCAGGAGATCCTGCATTGCTTAATGTACATGCGTTTTTTCTGGCGCTTGGATTGCTTTATGACGAACCTAACTCTGTGGATCAGGCAGAGAAAATCTTGCTAGCTTTGTGTCAAGGTCAGGATGAAGCGGAGGTATATTGCCAGAAGTTTAGAAAGTGGTCTGTGCTTACTCAATGGAATAAGTGTGCCCTTGCAGCAATTTTCAGAAAAGGTCTTTCTGAAGCCCTTAAGGATGTTATGGTGGGGTTTCCCACGCCTGCTGGTCTGAATGAATCAATGTCCTTGGCCATTCAGATCGATCGGCGCTTGCGTGAACGCAAGGTTGTGCGCCATTTGGCGGTGTCCTCTGAGCAGAGGCCTGAGCCTATGCAATGTGATAGGACTTTGACCGGAGCTGAACGGCAAGAACACAGATGTCAGAATGGGCTGTGTTTTTACTGTGGTGACCCCACTCATGCTATCTCTGATTGTCCTAAGCGCACTAAGCGGTTCGCTAGGTCCATCACCATTGGTACTGTACAGCCTAAATTTCTTTTGTTCGTTACTATGATTTGCTCTTTGTCGTCCTACTCTGTTATGGCATTTGTGGACTCAGGCGCTGCCCTGAATTTGATGGACTTAGAGTTTGCCAGGCACTGTGGTTTTTTCTTGGAGCCCTTGCAGTATCCTATTCCATTAAGGGGAATTGATGCTACGCCTTTGGCCAAGAATAAGCCTCAGTACTGGACTCAGTTGACCATGTGCATGGCTCCTGCACATCAGGAAGATGTTCGCTTTTTGGTGTTGCACAATTTGCATGATGTGGTCGTGTTAGGTTTGCCATGGCTACAGGTCCATAATCCAGTATTGGATTGGAAATCAATGTCTGTGTCCAGTTGGGGTTGTCAAGGGGTACATGGTGACATTCCGTTGTTGCCAATTTCTCCTTCTACTCCTTCTGAAGTCCCTGAGTTTTTGTCGGATTACCGAGATGTATTCGATGAGCCCAAATCCAGTGCCCTACCTCCTCATAGGGATTGTGATTGTGCTATTAATTTGATTCCTGGTAGTAAATTTCCTAAGGGACGTCTTTTCAATTTATCTGTGCCGGAACACGCCGCTATGCGGAGTTATATAAAGGAGTCCTTGGAGAAAGGACATATTCGCCCGTCGTCGTCACCGTTGGGAGCAGGGTTCTTTTTTGTGGCCAAGAAGGATGGTTCTCTGAGGCCTTGTATAGATTACCGCCTTCTCAATAAAATCACGGTCAAATTTCAGTACCCTTTGCCTCTACTGTCTGATTTGTTCTGATTTGCTCGGATTAAGGGGGCTAGTTGGTTCACCAAGATAGATCTTCGAGGGGCGTATAATCTGGTGCGTATTAAACAGGGCGATGAATGGAAAACAGCATTTAATAAGCCCGAGGGCCATTTTGAGTACCTGGTGATGCCATTCGGGCTTTCTAATGCTCCATCTGTGTTTCAGTCCTTTATGCATGACATCTTCCGAAAGTATTTGGATAGATTCATTATTGTATATTTGGATGATATTTTGGTCTTTTCGGATGATTGGGAGTCTCATGTGAAGCAGGTCAGAATGGTGTTCCAGGTTCTTCGTGCTAATTCTTTGTTTGTGAAGGGGTCTAAATGTCTCTTCGGAGTTCAGAAGGTTTCCTTTTTGGGTTTCATTTTTTCCCCTTCTACTATCGAGATGGATCCTCTTAAAGTTCAGGCCATTTATGATAGGACTCAGCCTACATCTGTGAAGAGCCTTCAGAAATTCTTGGGCTTTGCTAATTGTTACCGTCGCTTCATCGCTAATTTTTCTAGTGTTGTTAAACCGTTGACTGATTTGACCAAGAAAGGTGCTGATGTGGTGAATTGGTCCTCTGCGGCCGTTGAGGCTTTTCGGGAGTTGAAACATCGTTTCTCTTCGGCCCCTGTGTTGTGTCAGCCAGATGTTTCGCTCCCTTTTCAGGTCGAGGTTGATGCTTCTGAGATTGGAGCAGGGGCTGTTTTGTCTCAAAGATCTTCTGATGGCTCTGTGATGAAGCCATGTGCTTTCTTTTCTAGAAAGTTTTCACCTGCTGAGCGTAATTATGATGTTGGCAATCGGGAGTTGTTGGCTATGAAGTGGGCGTTCGAGGAGTGGCGACATTGGCTTGAGGGAGCCAAGCATTGCGTAGTGGTCTTAACGGATCACAAAAATCTGACTTATCTCGAGTCTGCTAAGCGGTTGAATCCTAGACAGGCTCGATGGTCGCTGTTTTTCTCCCGTTTCAATTTTGTGTTTTCATACCTTCCGGGTTCTAAGAATGTGAAGGCCGATGCCCTTTCAAGGAGTTTTGTGCCTGATTCCCTGGGAATTCCTGAGCCAGCTGGTATTCTCCAAGAGGGGGTAATTCTGTCTGCCATCTCACCTGATTTGCGGCGGGCGCTGCAGGAGTTTCAGGCTGATAGACCTGACCGTTGTCCAGCAGAAAAACTTTGTCCCTGATAGATGGACTAGTAGAGTTATCTCTGAGGTTCATTGTTCGGTGTTGGCTGGTCATCCTGGGATTTTTGGTACCAGAGATTTGGTGGCTAGGTCCTTTTGGTGGCCTTCCTTGTCACGGGATGTGCGTTCTTTTGTGCAGTCTTGTGGGACTTGTGCTCGGGCCAAGCCCTGCTGTTCTCGTGCCAGTGGGTTACTTTTGCCCTTGCCAGTCCCGAAAAGGCCTTGGATGCATGTTTCCATGGATTTTATTTCAGATCTCCCTGTCTCTCAAAGGATGTCGGTCATCTGGGTGGTTTGTGATCGCTTCTCTAAGATGGTCCATTTGGTACCCTTGCCTAAATTACCTTCCTCCTCTGATTTGGTTCCACTATTTTTCCAGCATGTGGTTCGTTTGCATGGCATTCCGGAGAACATCGTGTCGGACAGAGGTTCCCAGTTTGTTTCAAGGTTTTGGCGGTCCTTTTGTGCGAAGATGGGCATTGATTTGTCTTTCTCTTCGGCTTTCCATCCTCAGACAAATGGCCAAACCGAACGAACTAATCAGACTTTGGAGACCTATCTGAGATTATTATTATTATTATTATTATTATTATTATTTATTGTTATAGCGCCATTTATTCCATGGCGCTTTACAAGTGAGGAGGGGTATACATAATAAAAACAAGTACAATAATCTTAAACAATACAAGTCATAACTGGTACAGGAGGAGAGAGGACCCTGCCCGCGAAGGCTCACAATCTACAAGGGATGGGTGAGAATACAGTAGGCGAGGATAGAGCTGGTCATGCAGCGGTTGGTTGATCGGTGGTTACTGCAGGTTGTAGGCTTGTCGGAAGAGGTGGGTCTTCAGATTCTTTTTGAAGGTTTCGATGGTGGGCGAGAGTCTGATGTGTTGTGGTAGAGGGTTCCAGAGTAGGGGTGATACGCGAGAGAAATCTTGTATACGATTGTGGGAAGAGGAGATAAGAGGGGAGTAGAGAAGGAGATCTTGTGAGGATCGGAGGTTGCGGGTAGGAAAGTACTGGGAGATGAGGTCACAGATGTAAGGAGGAGACAGGTTGTGGATGGCTTTGTACGTCATGGTTAGGGTTTTGTACTGGAGTCTCTGGGCAATGGGGAGCCAGTGAAGGGATTGACAGAGGGGAGAGGCCGGAGAATAGCGGGGGGACAGGTGGATTAGTCGGGCAGCAGAGTTTAGAATAGATTGGAGGGGTGCGAGAGTGTTCGAGGGGAGGCCACAGAGCAGGAGGTTGCAGTAGTCAAGGCGAGAGATGATGAGGGCATGGACTAGGGTTTTTGCAGATTCTTGGTTGAGGAATGAACGGATTCGTGCAATATTTTTGAGTTGAAGTCGGCAGGAAGTGGAAAGGGCTTGGATATGTGGTTTGAAGGAGAGATCAGCGTCAAGGATAACCCCGAGGCAGTGAGCTTGTGGGACTGGGGAGAGTGGGCAGCCATTTACTGTAATGGATAGGTTCATTGGGGGGGTCACGTGAGATGGGGGAAAGATGATGAATTCTGTTTTGTCCATGTTAAGTTTCAGAAATCTAGCAGAGAAGAAGGATGAAATAGTGGACAGATATTGAGGGATTCTGGTTAGTAGGGAGGTGATATCTGGTCCAGAGATGTAGATCTGTGTGTCATCAGCATAGAGGTGATACTGAAAGCCATGAGATTCTATGAGCTGTCCCAGGCCAAAGGTGTAGATGGAGAAGAGCAGGGGCCCAAGGACTGAACCTTGAGGAACTCCGACAGATAGGGGGCGAGGTGAGGAGGTGGTGTGTGAGTGGGAGACGCTGAATGTCCGGTCTGTTAGGTTTGATGAGATCCAGGATAGGGCCAAGTCTGTGATGCCAAGCGATGAGAGGGTCTGTAATAATAGGGAATGGTCCACTGTGTCAAAGGCAGCTGACAGGTCGAGGAGGAGGAGAACAGAGTAGTGTCGCTTGCTCTTGGCGGTTAAGAGGTCATTGGTGACCTTAGTTAGGGCAGTTTCAGTGGAATGGTGTGACCGGAAGCCAGATTGTAAGCGGTCAAAGAGGGAGCAAGAAGAGAGATGGGAGGACAGTTCAAGGTAGACGTGTTGTTCCAGTAGTTTTGAGGCATAGGGGAGAAGTGATATAGGGCGATAGCTAGATACAGAGGATGGGTCAAGAGAGGGCTTTTTGAGGATAGGTGTGATGGAGGCATGTTTAAAGCTTGAGGGGAAAACACCAGTTGTTAGTGATAGGTTGAAGAGATGGGTTAGGGTTGGGATGAAGATTGTGGTGAGGTTTGGGATGAGGTGGGATGGGAGCGGGTCAAGTGCACAGGTGGTGAGATGTGATTTTGAGAGTAGAGTGGCGAGTTGATCTTCTGTAATGGTGGAGAAGTTGGTTTTGGAGGTGGAGGGTAGGGAAGTTAGGAGGAAGGGCTCTGGGGCTTGTTGACCAAAACTGTCTCTGATGTTATCAATCTTCTGCTTGAAGAATGAGGCAAAGTCTTCAGCAGAGATAAGTGGGGAGGGAGGAGGTGCTGGGGGACGGAGGAGAGAATTGAAGGTGTTGAATAACTGTTTAGGGTTGTGAGACAGGGAGGATATGAGAGATGAGAAGTAGGTTTGTTTAGCTGTGGTGAGTGTGGCCTTGAAAGTAGTGAGGGACTGTTTGAATGCGATTAAGTGGTTGTTGGAGTGGGATCTTTTCCATCTGCGCTCAGCAGCCCTGGAAGCTCGCCTCAGTTCTTTGGTCAGGCTGCTGTGCCAGGGCTGTCTGTTGATTTTGCGAGCTTTGGTATGTGTAAGTGGGGCAGCAGATTCCAAAGCTACAGCTATTGTGGTGTTATATAGAGCAACAGCGTCATCCGCATTGTGTATGGAACTTATGTCTGTGAGAGGGAGGAGGGATTCAGAGAATGAATGTAGGTCAAGATGTTTAAGATTTCTGCAAGGGTGTGAAAGTTTGTGGGGTGGGGACTCTAGACATGGAGTGGAGAGAGATGAGAATGTGAGAAGGTTGTGGTCAGAGAGAGGAAGAGGTGAGTTAGAGAGGTTAGATAGGGAGCAGAGGCGGGTGAAGATGAGGTCCAGTGTGTGACCATCTTTGTGAGTGGCTGCAGAACACCATTGAGTGAGGCCGAAGGAGGAAGAGAGAGATAGAAGTTTAGTGGCAGCTGAGAGGGAAGTGTCAATGGGGATGTTGAAATCTCCCATGATGATAGTGGGGATGTCTGCAGAAAGGAAATGAAGTAGCCAGGTGGTGAAGTGGTCAAAGAAGATGGTGGCTGGCCCTGGGGGGCGGTAAATGACAGCCAGTTGGAGGTTGGAGGGGGAGTAGATGCGCACAGAGTGCACCTCAAAGGAAGGGAGGGTAACAGAGGGTGGCAGTGGGATTGGGATGAAGGAGCAGTTATCTGACAGGAGAAAACCAACTCCTCCACCATGCTTGCTGCTGGGGCGGGGTGTGTGAGAAAGGTGGAAGCCACCGTAAGAGAGTGCAGCAGGAGAGGCTGTGTCAGAAGGGGTGAGCCAGGTTTCGGTGATGGCGAGGAAGGAAAGTTTGGTAGTAACAAAAAGATCATGGATGTAGGAAAGCTTGTTACAGACAGAGCGAGCGTTCCACAGAGCTCCTGTTAGTGGGACTGGGGAAGCGGAGGCTGGGTGAATGGGTATAAGGTTAGAGAGGTTACGGAAGTTTGTGATGGAGCGTGGGTGGGAGGTAGAAATGACTGTGGGAATATGGTGAGGAGGACCAGGATTTGGAGAGATATCACCAGCAGTGAGAAGGAGCAGAGAAAGTGTTAGCAGGTGGGAGCAGGAGAGGGCGTGAGGGGGCTGCCTGTGCTTTGAGACAGAGGATTGTATGTTAAGGAACAGTTCAGAGGAGGAGGTGAGATGGATGGGGAGGATTGAAGACGAGATGAACAGTTCCTTACTTGGTGTGGGGATTGGGGGAGGTAGCAGAAAGTGAAAGAATATAGGGGTAAAAGTGACAACAAACAGAAACATTGTTTACAGTGACTGGCCAGTTACCTTCAGTTCCCTTCAGGTTCAATTCAGGTTTTAATTCTAATGTAATCCACACTTTTAGAACACACTTCTAGAAATCACACTGCAGACTGAAGTCTAGCAGACTTGTGCTATGCAATATATGGAAAACTAAGTGCGTTCAGGTGTGGAGCAGAGAGGAGTGGTCTCTGCTCATCTTGGTCAGAGAATTAAGGGTGGACCAGATGCATACAATCAAGCCTAAGTAAACAATGTCATAAATAACAAAGGGCCAGCTGGGGTTAGCTGAAAGGCATACCATATGAAAGTAAAGAGCAGGGAAGTCTATGTGCAAAGCTGGGTGATGTATTATGTGCACTTCATAGTAGGAGAGCTGGATGAACATACCATATGAAAGTAAAGAGCAGGGAAGTCTATGTGCAAAGCTGGGTGATGTATTATGTGCACTTCATAGTAGGAGAGCTGGATGAACATACCATATGAAAGTAAAGAGCAGGGAAGTCTATGTGCAAAGCTGGGTGATGTATTATGTGCACTTCATAGTAGGAGAGCTGGATGAACATACCATATGAAAGTAAAGAGCAGGGAAGTCTATGTGCAAAGCTGGGTGATGTATTATGTGCACTTCATAGTAGGAGAGCTGGATGAACATACCATATGAAAGTAAAGATCAGGGAAGTCTATGTGCAAAGCTGGGTGATGTATTATGTGCACTTCATAGTAGGAGAGCTGGATGAACATACCATATGAAAGTAAAGAGCAGGGAAGTCTATGTGCAAAGCTGGGTGATGTATTATGTGCACTTCATAGTAGGAGAGCTGGATGAACATACCATATGAAAGTAAAGAGCAGGGAAGTCTATGTGCAAAGCTGGGTGATGTATTATGTGCACTTCATAGTAGGAGAGCTGGATGAACATACCATATGAAAGTAAAGAGCAGGGAAGTCTATGTGCAAAGCTGGGTTGATGTATTATGTGCACTTCATAGTAGGAGAGCTGGATGAACATACCATATGAAAGTAAAGAGCAGGGAAGTCTATGTGCAAAGCTGGGTGATGTATTATGTGCACTTCATAGTAGGAGAGCTGGATGAACATACCTGTTGGAAGAATAGAGATGCTTGTTAGAGTGCGATGGTGGCAGGTAGCAGGGCTCAGTCTGTATACATCTTTCAGGTTTTAATTCTAATGTAATCCACACTTTTAGAACACACTTCTAGAAATCACACTGCAGACAGATGCTTTGTTTCTGCTGATCAGGATGATTGGGTGACCTTCTTGCCATTGGCTGAGTTCGCCCTTAATAATCGGGCCAGTTCGGCTACCTTGGTTTCGCCTTTTTTTGTAATTCTGGTTTTCATCCTCATTTTTCTTCAGGGCAGGTTGAGCCTTCGGACTGTCCTGGTGTGGATTCTGTGGTGGACAGGTTGCAGCAAATTTGGACTCATGTAGTGGACAATTTGACATTGTCCCAGGAGAAGGCTCAACATTTCGCCAACCGCCGTCGCTGTATTGGTCCCCGACTTCGTGTTGGGGATTTGGTTTGGTTGTCGTCTCGTCATGTCCCTATGAAGGTTTCTTCTCCTAAGTTTAAGCCTCATTTCATTGGTCCTTATAAGATTTCTGAAATTCTCAATCCTGTGTCGTTTTGTTTGGCCCTTCCAGCTTCTTTTGCCATCCATAATGTGTTCCATAGGTCGTTGTTGTGGAGATATGTGGCGCCTATGGTTCCTTCCGTTGACCCTCCTGCTCCGGTGTTGGTCGAGGGGGAGTTGGAGTATGTGGTGGTGAAGATTTTGGATTCTCGTATTTCGAGATGGAAACTTCAGTACCTGGTCAAATGGAAGGGCTATGGTCAGGAGGATAATTCCTGGGTTTTTGCCTCCGATGTCCATGCGGCCGAGTTGGTTCGTGCCTTTCATTTGGCTCGTCCTGATTGGCCTGGGGGCTCTGGTGAGGGTTCGGTGACCCCTCCTCAAGAGGGGGGTACTGTTGTGAATTCCGTTCTTGAACTCCCTCCTGTGGTCATGAATGATACTTCGGCGAGTTCCGTCCGTGGACTCCCTCTGGTGGCTGTGAGTGGAACTGCTGGTTCTGAGGTTGCTTCCTCAGCTACCCTCGTTTGCGGATGGGTTGGCTTCTCTATTTAACTCCACTCAGATCTTTACTCCATGCCAGCTGTCAATGTATTAGCACTGGTTCTGATCTCTCTCGGATCTTTCTGATGACCTGTCTACTCCAGCAGAAGCTAAGTCCCTGCTAGTTCATTTGTTGTTCATTGTGTACTGAATATATTTCTTAGTACTTGCTAAGTTCTAGTCCAGCTTGCTAACATGATATTGCCTTGCTAGCTGGAAGCTCTGGGTTGCAGAGTGGCACCTCCGCACCGTGAGTCGGTGCGGGGGTCTTTTTGCACACTCTGCGTGGCTTTTTGTAGTTTTTTGTGCTGACCGCATAGATCCCTTTACTATCCTCAGTCTATCTAGTAAGTCTGGCCTCCTTTGCTGAAACCTGTTTCATCCCTGTGTTTGTGACTTTCCCCTTAACTCACAGTTAATATATGTGGGGGCCTGCCTTTACCTTTGGGGAATTTTCTCTGAGGCAAGGTAAGGCTTATTTTCCTATCTTTAGGGGTAGTTAGCTCTTAGGCTGTGAAGAGGCGTCTAGGGAGAGTTAGGTATGCTCCACAGCTATTTCTAGTGTGTGTTATAGGATTAGGATTTGCAGTCAGCAGAGTTCCCACTTCCCAGAGCTCGTCCTGTCTTCTAGTTTAACTATCAGGTCATTCCAGGTGCACCTAACCACCAGGTCCATAACAAGCATCATAATATAAATGCAGTCGAGAAAATCCTGTTGTTAGGGTACCGTCACACAGTGCAATTTTGATCGCTACAACGGCACGATTCGTGACGTTCCAGCGATGCATTTACGATATCGCTGTGTATGACACGCTACTGCGATCCGGATCCCCGCTGAGAATCGTACGTCGTAGCAGATCGTTTGAAACTTTCTTTCGTCGTCTAGTGTCCCGCTGTGGCGGCATGATTGCATTGTGTGACACAGGTTGTATACGATGTGCGCACAGTAACCAATGGCTTCTACATCGCAAATACGTCATGAAATTATCGCTCCAGCGCCGTGTATTGCAACGTGTGACCGCAGTATACGACGCTGGAGCGATACTTATACGACGCTGCAACGTCACGAATCGTGCCGTCGTAGCGATGAAAATGGCACTGTGTGACGGTACCCTAATGAAATGAAGGTCATGCAGGATTAAGATGAAATACATTGGAGAAAACTAGGATTTTAGCAGTTTAACTTCAGGTGACATAACAAGCACAAACCAATTAGGAGTAACACAAAAGATCAGTATCTGGCTAGTAGTTTGCCGAAGGCTGGGGTCACACATGGCGTAAGAAAATACGCCACGTATTATACGTCCGTACTACGGCCGTAATACGGAGAAATGTCCCCAAAATATTGATCCGTAGTCAGGGTGTTTCAGCGTATTTTGCGCATGGCATCCTCCGTATGTAATCCGTATGGCATCCGTACTGCGAGATTTTCGCGCAGGCTTGCAAAACCGACATCTAATGGATTTATGTGCTCAAATGTTAGGGAAAACATATATACAGTATATATATATATATATATGTCATTGAGACACATATATATATATATTCTGTATTTAGATTTCATTCAGCGCGATATCTGTGAACAGCCGGTAATTCAATTGCCGGCTTTTCATTTCTCCTGCACAAACCCGACAGGATATGAGACATGGTTTACATACAGTAAACCAACTCATATCCCCTTTTTTTTTGCATATTCCACATTACTAATGTTAGTAGTGTGTATGTGCAAAATTTCAGCGCTGTAGCTGCTGAAATAAAGGGTCAAATGGCGGAAAAAATTGGCGTGGGCTCCCGCGCAATTTTCTCCGCCAGAGTGGTAAAGCCAGTGACTGAGGGCAGATATTAATAGCCAGGAGAGGGTCCATGGTTATTGGCCCCCCCGTGGCTAAAAACATCTGCCCCCAGCCACCCCAGAAAAGGCACATCTGGAAGATGCGCCAATTCTGGCACTTGGCCACTCTCTTCCCACTCCCTGTAGCGGTGGGATATGGGGTAATGAAGGGTTAATGCCACCTTGCTATTGTAAGGTGACATTAAGCCAGATTAATAATGGAGAGGCGTCAATTATGACACCTATCCATTATTAATCCAATTGTAGGAAAGTGTCATGATCTCCATGGCCAGAGAACTAGCATAAGCCTCTATAGGAACAAGCTCTTGGAAGATGTAACTGTACTGACCATGAACTAAACCTACCGCATCATCTAGAAGTAGCCAGGTAGCATGTCCTACTTTTTATCCCTATATGCCCAGCGCCGGCCGGAGAACTAAATAATGCTAGCAGAGGGAAATATAAGACCTGACTCACCTCTAGAGAAATGCCCAAAAGGAGACAGAAGCCCCCCACATATATTGGCGGTGATATGAGATGAAACAACAAACGCAGCAGGAAAATAGTTTTAGCAAATTTGAGGTCCGCTTTCTAGATAGCAGAAGACAGAAAGCATACTTTCATGGTCAGTAGAAAACCCTAACAAAACACATCCAGAAATTACTTTAGGACTCTGGCATTAACTCATAATACCAGAGTGGCAATTCCTGATCAACAAGAGCTTTCCAGACACAGTAACGAAACTGCAGCTGTGAACTGGAACCAAAATACAAAAACAAAACATGGACGAATGTCCAACTTATCTAGTAGATGTCTGGGAGCAGGAACAAGCACAGAGAGGCTTCTGATAACATTGTTGACCGGCAAGCATCTAACAGAGAAGCCAGGTTATATAGCGACACCCAGATCTAATCAGAACAGGTGAACAGGGAAGATGATGTCACAAGTTCAATTCCACCAGTAGCCACCGGGGGAGCCCAGAATCCAAATTCACAACAGTACCCCCCCCTCAAGGAGGGGGCACCGAACCCTCACCAGAACCACCAGGGCGATCAGGATGGGCCCTATGAAAGGCACGAACCAGATCAGAGGCATGAACATCAGATGCAGTGACCCAAGAATTATCCTCCTGGCCGTATCCCTTCCACTTGACCAGATACTGGAGTCTTCGTCTGGAAACACGGGAGTCTAGGATTTTTTCCACAACGTACTCCAACTCACCCTCAACCAACACCGGAGCAGGAGGCTCAACGGAAGGCACAACCGGTGCCTCATACCTGCGCAATAACGACCGATGAAAAACGTTATGAATAGAAAAGGATGCAGGGAGGTCCAAACGGAAGGAAACAGGGTTAAGAATCTCCAATATTTTATACGGACCGATGAACCGAGGCTTAAACTTAGGAGATGAGACCCTCATAGGGACAAAACGAGAAGACAACCACACCAAATCTCCAACACAAAGCCGAGGACCAACACGACGGTGACGGTTGGCAAAAAGCTGAGTCTTCTCCTGGGACAACTTCAAATTGTCCATCACCTGCCCCCAGATATGATGCAATCTCTCCACCACCGCATCCACTCCAGGACAATCCGAGGATTCCATCTGACCGGAGGAAAATCGAGGATGGAACCCCGAATTACAGAAAAACGGGGAAACCAAGGTGGCAGAGCTGGCCCGATTATTGAGGGCGAACTCCGCCAATGGCAAAAAAGCAACCCAATCATCCTGGTCAGCAGACACAAAACACCTCAGATATGTCTCCAGGGTCTGATTAGTCCGCTCGGTCTGGCCATTAGTCTGAGGGTGAAAAGCAGACGAAAAAGACAAATCTATGCCCATCCTAGCACAAAATGCCCGCCAAAATCTAGACACAAATTGGGTTCCTCTGTCAGAAACGATATTCTCAGGAATACCATGCAAACGAACAACATTTTGAAAAAACAGGGGCACCAACTCGGAAGAAGAAGGCAATTTGGGCAGGGGAACCAAATGAACCATCTTAGAAAAACGGTCACACACCACCCAGATGACAGACATCTTCTGAGAAACAGGCAGATCTGAAATAAAATCCATCGAGATGTGTGTCCAAGGCCTCTTAGGAATAGGCAAGGGCAACAATAATCCACTAGCCCGAGAACAACAAGGCTTGGCCCGAGCACAAACGTCACAAGACTGCACAAAGCCTCGCACATCTCGTGACAGGGAAGGCCACCAGAAGGATCTTGCCACCAAATCCCTGGTACCAAAAATTCCAGGATGACCTGCCAACGCAGAAGAATGCACCTCAGAGATGACTTTACTGGTCCAATCATCAGGAACAAACAGCCTATCAGGCGGACAACGATCCGGTCTATCCGCCTGAAACTCCTGCAAGGCCCGCCGCAGGTCTGGAGAAACAGCTGACAAGATAACTCCCTCCTCAAGAATACCTGTGGGGTCAGAGTTGCCAGGTGAATCAGGCTCAAAACTCCTAGAAAGGGCATCCGCCTTAACATTCTTAGAACCTGGTAGGTACGATACCACAAAATTAAACCGAGAAAAAAATAATGACCAGCGCGCCTGTCTAGGATTCAGGCGCCTGGCGGTCTCAAGATAAATCAAATTTTTGTGGTCAGTCAATACCACCACCTGATGTCTGGCCCCCTCGAGCCAATGGCGCCACTCCTCAAACGCCCACTTCATGGCCAAAAGCTCCCGATTCCCAACATCATAATTCCGCTCAGCGGGCGAAAATTTACGGGAAAAGAAGGCACAAGGCCTCATCACGGCGCAGTCAGAACTTTTCTGCGACAACACTGCCCCAGCTCCGATCTCAGAAGCGTCGACCTCAACCTGAAAAGGAAGAGTCACATCAGGCTGACGCAACACAGGGGCAGAAGAAAAACGGCGCTTAAGCTCCTGAAAGGCCTCCACAGCATCAGGGGACCAATTAGCAACATCAGCACCCTGTCTAGTCAAATCGGTCAATGGCTTAACGACATCCGAAAAACCAGAAATAAATCGACGATAAAAGTTGGCAAAGCCCAAAAATTTCTGAAGACTTTTAAGAGAAGAGGGCTGCGTCCAATCACAAATAGCTTGAACCTTGACAGGATCCATCTCAATGGAAGAGGGAGAAAAAATATATCCCAAAAAGGAAATTCTCTGAACCCCAAAAACGCACTTAGAACCCTTGACACACAGAGAATTAGACCGCAAAACCTGAAAAACCCTCTTAACTTGCCGGACATGAGAGTCCCAGTCATCCGAAAAAATCAGAATATCATCCAGATACACTATCATAAATTTATCCAAAAAATCGCGGAAAATATCATGCATAAAGGACTGGAAGACTGAAGGGGCATTAGAAAGACCAAAAGGCATCACCAAATACTCAAAGTGGCCCTCGGGCGTATTAAATGCGGTTTTCCACTCATCCCCCTGCCTGATCCGCACCAAATTATACGCCCCACGGAGATCAATCTTAGAGAACCACTTGGCCCCCTTTATGCGAGCAAACAAATCAGTCAGCAACGGCAATGGGTATTGATATTTAACCGTGATTTTATTCAAAAGCCGATAATCAATACATGGTCTCAAAGAGCCGTCTTTTTTTGACACAAAGAAAAAGCCAGCTCCTAAGGGAGATGACGATGGACGAATATGTCCCTTTTCCAAGGACTCCTTTATATATTCTCGCATAGCAGTATGTTCAGGCACAGACAGATTAAATAAACGACCCTTTGGGTATTTACTACCCGGAATTAAATCTATAGCACAATCGCACTCACGGTGCGGAGGTAGTGAACCCAGCTTGGGTTCTTCAAAGACGTCACGATAATCAGACAGGAACTCAGGGATTTCAGAGGGAATAGATGATGAAATGGACACCAAAGGTACGTCCCCATGAGTCCCCTTACATCCCCAGCTCAACACAGACATAGCTCTCCAGTCAAGGACTGGGTTGTGAGACTGCAGCCATGGCAATCCCAGCACCAAATCCTCATGTAGATTATACAGCACTAGAAAACGAATAGTCTCCTGGTGATCCGGATTAATACACATAGTCACTTGTGTCCAGTATTGTGGTTTATTATTAGCCAATGGGGTGGAGTCAATCCCCTTCAGAGGAATAAGAGTTTCCAAAGGCTCTAAATCATACCCACAACGATTGGCAAAGGACCAATCCATAAGACTCAAAGCGGCGCCAGAGTCGATATAGGCGTCAGTAGTAATAGATGACAAAGAGCAAATCAGGGTCACAGACAAAATAAATTTAGACTGTAAAGTGCCAATGGAAACAGATTTATCAAGCTTTTTAGTACGCTTAGAGCACGCTGATATAACATGAGTAGAATCCCCACAATAGAAACACAACCCATTTTTCCGTCTAAAATTCTGCCGCTCGCTTCTGGACAGAATTCTATCACACTGCATGCTTTCTGGCGTCTTCTCAGTGGACACCGCCAGATGGTGCACAGGTTTGCGCTCCCGCAGACGCCTATCGATCTGAATGGCCATTGTCATGGACTCATTCAGACCCGCAGGCACAGGGAACCCCACCATAACATCCTTAATGGCATCAGAGAGACCCTCTCTGAAAGTAGCCGCCAAGGCACACTCATTCCACTGAGTAAGCACAGACCATTTACGGAATCTTTGGCAGTAAATTTCAGCTTCATCTTGCCCCTGCGATAGGGACATCAAAGTTTTTTCTGCCTGAAGTTCCAAATGAGGTTCCTCATACAGCAAGCCCAAGGCCAAAAAAAACGCATCCACATTGCGCAACGCAGGATCCCCTGGTGCCAATGCAAAAGCCCAGTCTTGAGGGTCGCCGCGGAGCAAGGAAATCACAATCCCAACCTGCTGTGCAGAGTCTCCAGCAGAACGAGATTTCAGGGACAAAAATAGCTTACAATTATTTCTAAAATTCTGAAAGCTAGATCTATTCCCTGAGAAGAATTCCGGCAAAGGAATTCTCGGCTCAGATACCGGAGCATGAATAATAAAATCTTGCAAATTTTGTACTTTCGTGGTGAGATTATTCAAACCTGCAGTTACACTCTGAAGATCCATTATTAACAGGTGAACACAAAGCCATTCAAAGATTATAAGGAGAGAGAAAAAAAAAGAAAGACTGCAGCATAGACAGACTGGCAAGTGATCCAATTAAGAGCACAGAGGGAAAAAAAAAAAAAAAAACTCTCAGCAGACTTCTTATTTCTCTCCTTTCTCAGCCAAGGATTTTAACCCTTTAGTAGGCCGGTCAAACTGTCATGATCTCCATGGCCAGAGAACTAGCATAAGCCTCTATAGGAACAAGCTCTTGGAAGATGTAACTGTACTGACCATGAACTAAACCTACCGCATCATCTAGAAGTAGCCAGGTAGCATGTCCTACTTTTTATCCCTATATGCCCAGCGCCGGCCGGAGAACTAAATAATGCTAGCAGAGGGAAATATAAGACCTGACTCACCTCTAGAGAAATGCCCAAAAGGAGACAGAAGCCCCCCACATATATTGGCGGTGATATGAGATGAAACAACAAACGCAGCAGGAAAATAGTTTTAGCAAATTTGAGGTCCGCTTTCTAGATAGCAGAAGACAGAAAGCATACTTTCATGGTCAGTAGAAAACCCTAACAAAACACATCCAGAAATTACTTTAGGACTCTGGCATTAACTCATAATACCAGAGTGGCAATTCCTGATCAACAAGAGCTTTCCAGACACAGTAACGAAACTGCAGCTGTGAACTGGAACCAAAATACAAAAACAAAACATGGACGAATGTCCAACTTATCTAGTAGATGTCTGGGAGCAGGAACAAGCACAGAGAGGCTTCTGATAACATTGTTGACCGGCAAGCATCTAACAGAGAAGCCAGGTTATATAGCGACACCCAGATCTAATCAGAACAGGTGAACAGGGAAGATGATGTCACAAGTTCAATTCCACCAGTAGCCACCGGGGGAGCCCAGAATCCAAATTCACAACAGGAAAGGGTTAAAAAACACACACACACATGATTACAAAGTAGTTTAATGAAATAAACACAGTGGTTGTTGTAATAATTTATTGTTCTCCCATTCCATTTCCAGGACCTCGCTTGGCAACATAATAAACGCACAAGATACATACCTTCTGCTGTCAGATCTCGTCCCACGAAGTAATCCATCTGAAGGGGTTAACTAATATTACAGGCAGGAGCCCTGCAAATGCAGCTGTGCTCCGTGCTTGTAATCCCCGGGGAATGAATGAAATGTAGGTCATTGACCTACATTTCCTTCAGTCGCGGTGATGCGCCCCCTGGTGGATGTCCTCATATGACCTGGAGCGTGGGAAAAAGTTCCCAGGCTGCAGTTCATGAGAACATCCAGCAGGGGCGCATCACCGCGA
Source organism: Ranitomeya variabilis (assembly GCF_051348905.1). Lineage (NCBI taxonomy): Eukaryota > Metazoa > Chordata > Amphibia > Anura > Dendrobatidae > Ranitomeya > Ranitomeya variabilis. The sequence goes on along the minus strand of NC_135234.1, from coordinate 571,257,407 downwards.
CTGAAGGAAATGTAGGTCAATGACCTACATTTCATTCATTCCCCGGGGATTACAAGCACGGAGCACAGCTGCATTTGCAGGGCTCCTGCCTGTAATATTAGTTAACCCCTTCAGATGGATTACTTCGTGGGACGAGATCTGACAGCAGAAGGTATGTATCTTGTGCGTTTATTATGTTGCCAAGCGAGGTCCTGGAAATGGAATGGGAGAACAATAAATTATTACAACAACCGCTGTGTTTATTTCATTAAACTACTTTGTAATCATGTGTGTGTGTGTTTTTTAACCCTTTCCTACAATTGGATTAATAATGGATAGGTGTCATAATTGACGCCTCTCCATTATTAATCTGGCTTAATGTCACCTTACAATAGCAAGGTGGCATTAACCCTTCATTACCCCATATCCCACTGCTACAGGGAGTGGGAAGAGAGTGGCCAAGTGCCAGAATTGGCGCATCTTCCAGATGTGCCTTTTCTGGGGTGGCTGGGGGCAGATGTTTTTAGCCACGGGGGGGCCAATAACCATGGACCCTCTCCTGGCTATTAATATCTGCCCTCAGTCACTGGCTTTACCACTCTGGCGGAGAAAATTGCGCGGGAGCCCACGCCAATTTTTTCCGCCATTTAACCCTTTATTTCAGCAGCTACAGCGCTGAAATTTTGCACATACACACTACTAACATTAGTAGTGTGGAATATGCAACAAAAAAGGGGATATGAGATGGTTTACTGTATGAAAACCATGTCTCATATCCTGTCGGGTTTGTGCAGGAGAAATGAAAAGCCGGCAATTGAATTACCGACTTTTCACTAACAGCGCTGCGTATTTCTCGCAAGTCACACTGCAGGTCCGTGTGGAATCCGTATTTTTCGCGCCCCCATAGACTTTCATTGGCGTATTATTTGCGCAGTACGCTGACAAACGCAGCATGCTGCGATTTTGTACGGCCGTAGAAAGCCGTATAATACTGAACCGTAATATACGGCTAATAGGAGCAGCCCCATTGAGAATAATTGTGCCGTATGTAATGCGAGTTTTACGGACGTAGTTTCTGCGCTCTTACGTCCGTAAAACTCGCATGTGTGACCCCAGCCTTAGATTTAAAATGCTAATGCTTAGCATATGCCATGACCTAGAGATGCTGTCATGAAAGGGAAGATTAGCACTGCAGTATGAGAAAAAAATATTACAATGAATGAAAGTTAGTAGTCACACACTGTCAAAATACATAATAGTTTGTTATGTTTTAGACAAAAATTTCTATAAAAGGGGGCTTGGATTTCTAGAATGAATGTTTCAAAATTTATTTGCATCACAAATATTAGGCAAACTACTGGTTTAAAGTGAATAGACTAACGTGCCACAGGTCAGAGGAAAGTATTTGTATTGCCTTTGGATAGATCTTGCACATTTTCTTCCTGCTTCCTCTAGGTTTATGTTTTCTGTTATGTAGATAATATAAATACATCTGCTATATAGTATCTAGAAAATATTGAACTGCCTCCTCTCATACACCCACTTTCTTTGTTAAATCTCATCTTTTCAATCCACACATTTTTTCATTCTCAGACCAGTTTTTCACTAGCTACCGTATGAGCATAAAACCCTGCAATGGGACTATAAGATCCATTAACGGTTGGTTTTATTCTCATTGTATTTGGGATGAGAATTTTACAAAACATTAGTTTCCCATAATTTCTGCAGGATTAACAAACAAGGTGAACAAAAATAGGATTGAAGATAGCATATGAAAGTTAAGAGATTTGTCTCTTGCCTGAAATCTGTAATTTTTAACTGGTGTAAATGCCACTGTTCTCTTCAATCTGACATTGTTTTTCTTTTGTTCTTGCGCCTCTCCGTTCTTTAGATATGGTCCATTCTTGCTTGCCTCTAAATCTAGTTTTGCTTGTCAAGGGGGCATAATTCTCAACTTTTCTGTCGGCATCTTCATGAGGGTTATGCCTCATTGAATGAAAAGACTAGATTTACATATAAGAAAAAAGAGGACTATATCACTAGTAGTGTTGAGCATTCCGATACTGCAATTATCGGGTATCGGCCGATACTTGCTGTATCGGAATTCCGATACCGAGATCCGATATTTTTGTGATATCGGGTATCGGTATCGAAACAACATTAATGTAAAAATGTGTAAAAGAGAGCATTAAAATAAAAAATATTGCTATACTCACCTCTCCGACGCAGCCTGCACCTTACCGAGGGAAGCGGCAGCGTTCTTTGTTTAAAATTCGCGCTTTTCTTTCCTTTACGTGAGTCCCGGCTTGTGATTGGTTGCGTGCCGCCCATGTGACCGGGACGCAACCAATCACAGCAAGCCGTGACGTAATTTCAGGTCCTTCAGGATTTTAAAATTACGTTCCGGCGTTGTGATTGGTTGCCTCGCAGTCACATGGGCGACGCAACCAATCACAGCAAGCCATGACGTAATTTCAGGTCCTTAAGGATTTTAAAATTACGTCCCGGCTTTGTGATTGGTTGCGTCGCAGTCACATGGGAGACGCAACCAATCACAAGCCGTGACGTCACGGGAGGCTGGACACGCGCGCATTTTAAAATGGGCGCGTGTCCAGCCTCCCGTGACGTCCCGGCTTGTGATTGGTTGCGCCGCGATCAACCAATCACAAGCCGGGAGGCTGGACACGCGCGCATTTTAAAATTTTAAATTGCGCGCGTGTCCAGCCTCCCGGCTTGTGATTGGTTGACCGCGGCGCAACCAATCACAAGCCGGGACGTCACGGGAGGCTGGACACGTGCCCATTTTAAAAAGCGCGCGTGTCCAGCCTCCCGTGACGTCACGGCTTGTGATTGGTTAATGGCGGCCATGTTGCCGGGACGCGGACCAATCACAGCAAGCCGTGACGTAATTTTGTCACGGCTTGCTGTGATTGGTCCGCGTCCCGGCAACATGGCGCCGTGACCAATCATAAGCCGGGACGTCACTGGAGGCTGGACACGCGCGCTTTTTAAAAAGCGCGCGTGTCCAGCCTCCCGTGATGTCACGGCTTGTGATTGGTTAATGGCGGCCATGTTGCCGGGACGCGGACCAATCACAGCAAGCCGTGACGTAATTTCGTCACGGCTTGCTGTGATTGGTCCGCGTCCCGGCAACATGGCCGCCCTGACCAATCACAAGCCGGGACTTCACGTAACCAAGTAAAAGCGCGAATTTTAAACAAACAACGCTGCCGGTTCCCTCGCTGAGGTCCAGGCTGCGTCGGACAGGTGAGTATAGCAATATTTTTTATTTTAATTCTTTCTTTTACACATTTATATGGATCCCAGGGCCTGAAGGAGAGTTTCCTCTCCTTCAGACCCTGGGAACCATCAGGAATACCGTCCGATACTTGAGTCCCATTGACTTGTATTGGTATCGGGTATCGGTATCGGATTGGATCCGATACTTTGCCGGTATCGGCCGATACTTTCCGATACCGATACTTTCAAGTATCGGACGGTATCGCTCAACACTAATCACTAGAGCAAACAGGCGCAAAAAAAACAAAAACACCCGAAAATTGCCAGATGCAGGGAATAGTGTAATTTAAGCAAGATAAATCAAGGACACATTATTGGCAAGTGACAGACTAACACTAACCTCATTTATATCTTTTTTGTAGTACTCAGTTCTACAGCTCTGGCAAAAATTAAGAGACCACTGCAAAATGTTCAGTTTGATTTTTCTCTTTAGAGGTATATTTTTGAGTAAAATGTAAATTGTTCTTTTAGTCTATAAACTTCTGACAACATGTCTCTGAATTTCCAAGCAATACATTTTGTATTTTTTTTCTGACAAAGAAAATGGTCAAAATAAAACAAAAAAACAAAAAACAGTGCTTTCAGACCTCAAATAATGCAAAGAAAACAAGTTAATAATCACTTAGAAACAACACTAATGTTTTACCTCAGGAAGAGTTCAGAAATCAATATTTTATGGAAAAACCATGATTTTTAATCACAGCTTTCATGCGTCTTGGCATGCTTTCCACCAGTCTTTCATACTGCTTCTGGAACAAAAATGTAAGCAGTTCTTCTTTGTTTGATGGCTTGTGACTATCCATCTTCCTCTTGATTACATTCCAGAGGTTTTCAGTGGGGTTTAGGTCTGGAGATTGGGCTGCCCATGACAGGGTTATGATGTGGTGGTCTCTTAATTTTTGCCAGAGCTGTATGTGAACATCACTAGATCGTGCTTGACCATACAATATTGTTAAAACTGAATTTTATGTACATCTTTTTCCCTAGTCCTTTGAGAACTATGGCACTCTGAAAATAGACTTCAGCTTCATTCTTTATTCTAACAATGTGAACACGAGTTGCAAACAACATTTTGTACTTTCTTATTGACATTATTCTTTCAAACTTACATCTGTATTAAGCAATGTATCTATAAGAAATGAGGTCACTGCCACTTAGCCTTAAGAAGTCTCTGAATCTATAAGATCTAATGAAAAATGTTTAGATGAACAGAAAAGATGCTTAAATCTCATGCTGGTTATCTTGATTCTTGTTATATAAAATGATATCACAGACAAGAGTGTGCAACAATTCTCAGTTCTTGTCGTTAACAATAGACATTGTTAAATCAAAAAGTATTACATCTCACATCAGACTGTTGGAGCAGATGAAGTCTCTATAGAACAGCTGCAAAGTGGTGAACATCACATTCATACCCTGGGAACCATACAGGATACCTTCCGATACTTGGTGTCCCATTGACTTGTATTGGTATCGGGTATCGGTATCGGCGATATCCGATACTTTTCGGGTATCGGCCGATACTATCCGATACCGATACTTTCAAGTATCGGATGGTATCGCTCAACACTACTGATCTCAGATTTATTGATTAAAAGAACTGTAAATTAGTTTAAAGTGAATCTTAGCATGATCACAATATCAGGCTGTACGTTTTATTAATAAAAGGAATCTCCCTATCCAGTGGCTAAATCAGTGGTTAATATATGTGAATAATTGTTAAAGTTATGTGACCTATTCATGTGCATCACAAGGTATCATAAGGTTCTCATGATGTTAGACTAAATGCAAATTTATACTATAAATGATTACTTCAACTCAATGAAGGATTGTGATTCTTCAGAATTTCTTTTAGTCTTTGCCTGATGAAGAGACCTGTGTAGTCTCGAAAGCTTGCAATTTGTTACCATCTTTTCAGTTAGCCATTAAAAGGTATCAACCACTGAGGACTCTCAATTCTAAATATTTTTCTATCTACTGGCTAACACAATACCAAGATATATATCTTTCCTGTATCTTTCTTCAACTCAAATCATTCACTGCAATTTATAGTTAATATATCACTATTAATGTTTTCTTTTATTCTGTCCCACTCCATATTGTATGAATTATTATTTTAAATATTCTATTAACTTATTTTGGATTATTTTGTAACTTATTTTTATACCTACGAATAAAAGAAAATGGATCCGCGCTACAGTGATGTGGCCTGCATAAACATCCCACAATTCTGGATCTATAGCACAATTTTCCCTGTAGACCATTGGAAATGGCAAGATAAATCAGCTTTATTGATTTAAAAAAAGCTCTCAATAGGATTCCCTCACCAGATCAGTCATTGATTAAATTAAAGAATCTCTTTCACCTATGTTTTTATCCTCTTAATATATTGCAATCATCATATTATGAGGGGTGTTCATTAAAGATTTCCCCTTACCCACATACTGTGGACTGAGAGCAAGGAAACTTGGCACAATTATTAGTCCTTCTCTTCATAGGGAAACACACGTCTCCCATCTCTTAAAGCAACTGTAAACACCTCGCTTGTAGAAATTGACAGGTTGCTCCAAAAGCCACATTGTGACTTCAGAAATCAGAGTCTCATCATCTGGAAAATGCTTGCCCTTCAAAAATAACTTCATTGTTGGAAAGAGGTGAAAGTCCAATGAGGCAAGGTTGGCTGAATAAGGGGGATATGGTAGAATTTCAAAGCCACAGGTGCATGTATCCATTTGGGCAACATGTGAGTTGTGAACTGGGGCATTGTCTTACAGAAGGCGGACAGCTTTGGTGAGCACGTCAAGTCTCTTGGTTATAATGGCCTCCCGCAATTTCCACAGTAGTGAAGCATAGTATTCCCCAGTGATTATGGTACTCTTTGCTAGGAAATCCATCAATACTACTTCTCCATGCTGGTCCCAAAATACTGTGAGAATGACCTTGCCTGACGAGGGTTGGACTCCTGCCTTCTTTGGAGGTGGTGAGTCCATTGCATTGACTGGACTTTTGTCTCAGGCTCATAGTTATGGACCCAGCTTTCATCCGGTGTGATAACTCCTCTTGGTTTCCATGGCACATCATCAATAGAGCTGAGCCTGAGAGCATTTGACTCGTTCCTGTGTCTGGAAAGGTGTGAGCAGCTGGGGAACCCAGAGAGCCGATACCTTATGCATGTGAAGATGGTCTTGGATTATTTTTTCCACCGACCCCATAATAATCTTGACATTTTGGGCTAAGTGGCGAATGGTTACGCTGTGATTTTCCAAAATGGCGACCTCCACTTGCTGAATGGTGTGTTCATCAATAGCAGAGTGGGGTCCCCCTGGAATTGGAGTTGTTTGCTCCAATTCTGACCATATTTGAATTGACAATGCCAGTTTTTTACTACATCATATGATGGGGAATTATTACCATAAACCTCTTTCATCAAATCGACCGTCTCCTTTGGTGTGCGGCCTTTGAAGTAAAGGAACTTGATGACTACTCTGTATTCCACTGGGTCCATTATCAAACCTCACACCACTTCAGCACCTGTAAAATCAAGACTGTTATCAGTTCTGAGTTGCAAATTGGCACGTAACCTATTGAGACTTATATCATCACATGTGCAGTTTCAGCGTCCTGTGATAAATAGAAGTGGGTCAGGGGAAATCTTTAATGAACGCTCCTTGTATATAGCACTCTGTACTTACAATTGCTCATTTTGCCTTTGTATCTAGCTGTTTCTTCTCTTTTCTCTTCTCTATGTAGAAACAGGAAGTCTATTGTCTCTGCATTTTACATCCCCCTCTTCATCTCCTGACCCAGCTGCTCCATCCTCCCCCTGCCAGGGACTTTTGCAGGGACTTATGATACATGCAAGGAAAATTGACCTCCTGTTTCTACATATAGCTCAAAAGAATTCAGTTGGTCAGTTTTTAATCATGTGTTTAATCATGTGATGTATAAACCTAGTGAAAAACAGCAGAATTAACAGCATAGAAGGCCAAAATGAGCAATTGTAAGTACAGAGTGCTGCAAAATATGATGACTGCAATATATTAGGAGGATAACAATGTTGATGGCAGTGCTTCTTTTACTTTGGCAACCTTGGAAAAGCTTTACAAACTTTTTCTTGCAGCTAGATGGTAATTTAACATTTTTTAAAAATATTGACAAATAAAGTGTATTGTGTGCAAATATGATTACCTAACTTTCCATTTAATAGTAGGCTATAAACATTTTATCCTTTGCAAACATACACAGAGAAAGATTAATATTTTAGTCTGCTCACAAATTCAATGATTTGCAAAGCAAAATGAGATTACTATATAAAGATAAAAACTTGGATCCAAAACCAGTCACTATAATTTAGATTTGTCTAAATTTGTGCTCTTCCCCCATTGTCAAGCAAGCAATGTCCTGTCAAGCAGAAACGGCAGTGAGACTTATAGTATCTTCTCTAGAAACAAAAGCATCTGACATGTCGAAATCCAACAGATGGTCCTTATTTCACCTGACACCTATCAATGATTAATAGTCAAGACACCTTCAATGGTGCTGGAGAGTTTGTGAACCCTTTAAAATGTTCCATACTTATATAAAAATTTAGCTTAAAACTACATCAGAGTTTCACAAAAGTCCTACAAGTAGATAAAAAGAAGAAAATAAAAAATAATGAAAAAAATATTAGACTTTCTCAAGTTTTAAATTAAGAAAATGGCCCCCATCACTTGTCTATGAGTGACAAAGGTACAGTTGTGCTCACAAGTTTACATACCCCAGCAGAATTTTTGCTTTCTTGGCATTTTTTCAGAGAATATGAATGATAACACCAATACTTTTTCTCCACTCATGGTTAGTGGTTGAGTGAAGCCATTTATTGTCAAACTACGGTGTTTTCTCTTTTTAAACCATAATGACAACCAAAAACATCCAAATGACCCTGATCAAAAGTTCACATACCCTGGTGATTTTGGCTTGATAACATGCACAGAAGTTGACACAAATGGGTTGGGTTTGAATGTATACTAAAGGTAACATCCTCACCTGTGACCTGTTTGCTTTCAATCAGTGTGTGTGCATAAAACTTGAGTGAGTTTCTAGGATCCAGACAGACTCTTGCATCTTTCTTCCAGCCACTGATGTTTCTGGATTGTGAGTCATGGGGAAAGCAAAGGAATTGTCAATGGATCTAAGGGAAAAGGTAGTTGAACTGTATAAAACATGAAAGGGATACAAAAAGATATCTAAGGAATTGATAATGCCAGTCAGCAGCATTCAAACTGTGATTAACAAATGGGAAATCAATGGCTCTCTAATAACAAAACCACAGTCAGGTAGATCAACAAAAATATTGTCCACAACTGCCAGGAAAATTGTTTGGGATGTAGAAAAACCCACAAATAACATCAGCTGAAATACAGGACTCTCTGAAAAGTAGAGGTGTGGCTGTTTCAAGATGCACCTAAGGAAAAATGGGCTGCGTGGTCATGTCGCCAGAAGAAAACCATTACTGCGCAAAGGCCACAAAAGTATCTCACCTACAATACGCAAAACAGCACAGAGACAAGCCTCAAAACTTCTGGAACAACGTAATTTGGAGTGATGAGACCAAATTTTAACTTTTTGGCCACAAACATAAATGTTACATTTGCAGAGGAGAGGTCAACTAGGCCTATGATGAAAGGAACACTATTCCTACTGTAAAGCACAGATGTGGATTCTTGATTTTGGGGGGACATGTGAGCTATAAAGGCACAGGAAACTGTATGGGATGTACTTGGACATTCCAACATGACAACGATCCAAAACACAATGTCAAGTCAACCTGTCATTGGCTACAGCAGAACAAAGTGAATGTTCTGGAGTGGCCATCTCAGTCTTATGACCTCAATATCATTGAGACACTCTGGGGAGAGCTCAAGCACACAGTTCATGCTAGACAACCCAGGAATTAACAGGAACTGGAGGCTTTTTGCCAAGAAGATTGGGCAGCTTTACCATCTGAGAAAATAAAGATCCTCACCCACAACTACCACAAAAGACTTCAAGCTGTCATTGATGTTAGAGGGGCCAACACACGGTATTAAGTAATGGGGTATGTGAAATTTTGATCAGGGTCATTTGGATGTTTTGGGTTGTCGTAATGATTTAAAAACCGAGAACACAGTAGTTTTACAATAAATGGCTTCACCCAACCACTAACCATGAGTGGAGAAAAACTTTTGGTGTTATCATTCATTTTCTCTGAAAAAAGGCCAAGAAAGCAAAAATTATGCTGGGATATGTAAACTTCTGAGCACAACCATATGTGAACTTTGCTTCCAGTAGCTGGTGTGACCTCCTTGTACAGCAATAACTACATCTAAATGTATCCTGTAATTGTTGATAAGTCCTGTATCAGCTTATAGGAATTTTAGGCCAACCATGATACAAAACATCTCTTTAACTCTATTATATAGATATGCTCCCTCTCCCGTCATTCCTCATCTGTGTCTGACATCACTGATGCTGATACTGACAGCGGATGCGATGACATCACTCTTAGGCGCAATCTGTGCTAAGATGTTCGGGCACTTCGAAATGAGAAATATATTACTGTATACTGCATGGAGACCTATGCAGAGTGCATTATATTATATATAGGCCTATTGGTGGTGCACTATATGATACATAGAGCCCTATGAGGAGTGTATTAAACTATAAACAGGCCTATGTCAGTGCATTAAACTATGTATAGACGCTTATGGGGAGTGCATTATACTATATATAGATGCCTATGGGGAGCGCATTATACTATATTTAGAGGCCTATGGGGAGTGCATTATACTTTATCGATAAATTGTATATGCAAAACTATTGGCAGTTTTCTTTAATTAAATGACCATACCAATATTCTAAAGCATTTTGGTTAAAATTAAGGTCTTGCATGATGAAAACTTTATGCACTTTCAATTCATCATTGGGAAAATGGCATCACAACAACCAGACAGACGTAATCACACTTTTAAAAAATAATGCAATGCTTTCAGTCTCTGCTGTATATAGATGCAATGGAGTGAAACTGAAAGAGAGAGGATACAGATAAGATATTAGAAGGAACTTTTTTACAGTGAGGGTGATCAATGAGTGGAACAGGCTGCCATGAGAGGTGGTGACTTCTTCAATGGAAGTCTTCTAACAGAATCTGGACAGACAGTGAATTCTGCATTGAGCAGGGGGTTGGACATGATGACAAGAGATGAGCGAATCCTTCAAGATTTGGTTTGGTTCAGCTCTGCGAACGTCCTGATGTTCATCGAACGTACCCGAACATCACTGAATGGGAGGGAAAACCAAATGTACAAACAACACATTAAGGCAGGACAAAAAGCTTCTCAAACAGTTAAAATTAGAGGCAGACACCAGGGGAAAGTGGCATCATTTGACCCAGTGTAAAAATAGTATAATTGAAAAAACACAAAAATTGAGCTTGGATTAAGTTGGTATACATGCAGCATATAAACGCGTGTTCACATTGGCCATAAAGCACACAAAACCTACAAGAAAGAAAATGAGCAAAAAACCTGCTGTAACTAAATAAGTAAAAAGCAAAAGTGCATTTAAATAACTCAGGGTTACAATCCCGCGACATTTTAGGTCTTTTCATAACTGTGACCCAAGAGGACTTCTGATCAGGGGAATTGACGTGGTCCACACAGGTATTAGGGGGGAAATGTCAAAAAATTATTGGCGCAGAGGGAATTAAAATGGATTGTTACACTAGGAACAGTTAAACCCTTTGGGTTTAATGGGGCCCTTAATTTCGCACCCTTTCTGTAAAGAAATTTAATTAGAGGTGGCTTTGTTTGTTTTTCTGCTCATACTCTCTTCCACTTGTATGTTTTTAACTGTTTTTTGTGTGTGTTTTTATCTGATTTTAATTATTGTTTTTTCTTCTTTGAATAGTTTTTTAATGTTAATCTATCCCCTGCGGTATGATGAACTACATCTGATCTTTACATCACAGTTATCCCCATCATTGTTTGAATACTCCTTGAAGAATCCACTGGGTTTGGGACCACAAAAAATAGGAGACTCGATGAATGAATTATCGTTATCATGATGCCATAAATCGCTACCATTTGGAATAACCCTTTTATGATATATGTTATATTGTAATTGCGTCTAAAGTTCATTTGGTATTTATATCTGTTGCTGTGGCTGCGGTGCGTATGCTCCCGCTTGCCGCCGCCTGCTGCTCTGCGTGATCCGCCAACGGTCGCCACTGGCATCTGACTGGGAGCTATGATTACCCTCTGCTCCTGCTTGGATGCTGGGCGGTGACGCGCCGGGCAGCGCGGGTTTAGTGGGGTCGGCAGCGGGCGCATGCGCCGTATACACACAGCCCAACAGCGCAACAAAAAGGAAAAGAAAAGGGGCTGGTCACATGACGCACATGTGACCGGTTACCAGGGATACTTAAGGTGCTGCAGGAGAGTGGAGACACACCTCCCCTTGAGAAAGCCATGCTGTAAAGCGGCGAAACGTACATCGGGGTGTGTCCAGTTGTGCATTACGGCACCGGTAAGGTTAACCATTATTCTTTCTGTCTAATACCTATGTTATAACTTTGTACCTACATGGTAGCATGTGAGATGGAGCTATTACGAACTGTGGACATTATCGTGCATTAACCATTGGGACAGAACTTGTGTTGTCCTCCCCCTAGAGGTCTTGTGGGGATATGTTTGGACACACTATTGGATAGGGTTATTTACCTCATATATTTTTGGTCCTTTTCATTGGACATTCATATTTATATGGTGATGTATGTTGCTCATTGGTGTCCTTTACCATCATATATATTTTTTTAGAATCTGTCAATATACATGTGATTGTAATAAAGATTTGTCATAAGTTTTTCTACCATAAAACTCCTATGTTTCTCCTTTGATAGTATATTGTAATGGAGTGGTATACAGGTAGCTAGGTGATGGCACTTGGCTTACTGATTAATATGAGTCTGGGCATTTTTGTATTGATCTATGTTCCTGTGTTTTTCACAGTAGGTTCCAGCAATACCAATATGGACTTTAGAGCTCATGATGGTGCATGGCTCACTCAAATAAATGATGTGTTTAAGGATACCAATAATGCAATTATGGAAGGGAATGCGAGAGAGATACAGGAGATGATAATGAGGTTCAAAGACCTCTTAAGGAAAATAACTAAAGTATGGTGGAATCATGCATACCTTGAAAGATACCTACAGAGAGGGTTAATCCCGAGGGGATTAAGGGTGCAGGTGTTTCCATCCTTCCCTGTTGATAATGAGACCATTCATGAGCGATGGGAGGAGTGTGCAAACTTATGCTCAAAGGGCTTCATGGAAATCCTCAAGGAAATGAATACCAGATCTTTGAGGGAAATAGAAGTAGAAATTGAAGGGTTACAGAATAATATTAAAAAAGAATTGTCTAAGAATTGTCACAGCTTTCTTGGAGAAGTAAGGGAGATTGGGAAACTTGTACTGTGAGACTGCAACCCATCAACTTTCGGAATCTTTCTCTATCCACTAGGTGGAAAAACAGAATTTTCGTGGCCAACAGATTGGGAATGGTGGAGTTCAAGGAAACATTTTATGTGACCACAACTGTGGGACCGAGTGCTGGCTGCTCTGCTGAGAGAAGGTAGAGTAGGGTTAACAGGACAAACTGCTGGACTGTGAGTGAGGTGCAGGCGGAGATGTTATGGTGGATTGAGAAAGATGTGATGTGCTCGTTCAAACAAAAACATCAGACCATACCACTTCCATTGCAGCAGACGGGCTCTCACTCACCATGACTGTAGAGGTAAACAATTGGAGGTTCTGCAGCCAGAGACCTGTGTGAGAACACTTGCCATGGTGGCAAAGGAGGAAGAAGCAGCAGATGCAGTTGATGGGGCAGCAGGTGGTTGGCGAGACCTGCTAGTTTGCATTTTAGTGCAGTGTGATTCCCAGACTAGTGAATATTGATCACACATATGCTGGTTCATGCATATAGTAGTCAAATTATTGCAATTTTTGCCTCTACTGAACCATATTTTGCAAAGTACATCAGTTGGGTCATCCTTTGTTGTAGTACAAAGTACATAGTACAAAGTACTCATGACCCAGTATCCACATGGGTTTACTAGGGACCGTTCATGTCAGACTAATTTGATCAGCTTCTATGAAGAGGTAAGTTCCGGACTGGACCAAGGGAACCCAGTAGATGTAGTGTATATGGACTTTTCAAAAGCTTTTGATACGGTGCCACACAAAAGGTTGATACATAAAATGAGAATAATGGGGATAGGGGAAAATATGTGTAAGTGGGTTGAGAGCTGGCTCAGGGATAGGAAACAAAGGGTGGTTATTAATGGAGCACACTCGGACTGGGTCGCGGTTAGCAGTGGGGTACCACAGGGGTCAGTATTGGGCCCTCTTCTTTTTAACATATTTATTAATGGCCTTGTAGGGGGCATTCAGAGTAGAATTTCAATATTTGCAGATGACACTAAACTCTGCAGGGTAATCAATACAGGGGAGGACAATTTTATATTACAGGATGATTTATGTAAACTAGAAGCTTGGGCTGATAAATGGCAAATGAGCTTTAATGGGGATAAATGTAAGGTCATGCACTTGGGTAGAAGTAATAAGATGTATAACTATGTGCTTAATTCTAAAACTCTGGGCAAAACCGTCAATGAGAAAGACCTGGGTGTATGGGTGGATGACAAACTCATATTCAGTGGCCAGTGTCAGGCAGCTGCTACAAAGGCAAATAAAATAATGGGATGTGTTAAAAGAGGCATAGATGCTCATGAGGAGAACATAATTTTACCTCTATACAAGTCACTAGTTCGACCACACTTAGAATACTGTGCACAGTTCTGGTCTCCGGTGTATAAGAAAGACATAGCTGAACTAGAGTGGGTGCAGAGAAGAGCGACCAAGGTTATTAGAGGACTGGGGGGTCTGCAATACCAAGATAGGTTATTACACTTGGGGCTGTTTAGTTTGGAAAAACGAAGACTAAGGGGTGATCTTATTTTAACCCCTTCATGACCGTGGCATTTTTCGTTTTTCCGTGTTTGTTTTTCACTCCCCTCCTTCCCAGAGCCATAACTTTTTTATTTTTCCATCAATTTGGCCATGTGAGGGCTTATCTTTTGCAGGACAAGTTGTACTTTTGAACAACATCATTGGTTTTACCATGTCGTGTACTAGAAAACAGGAAAAAAATTCCAAGTGCGGTGAAATTGCAAAAAAAGTGCAATCCCACACATGTTTTTGCTTGGCTTTTTTGCTAGGTTCACTAAATGCTAAAACTCACCTGCCATTATGATTCTACAGGTCATTACGAGTTCATAGACACCTAACATTACTAGGTTATTTTTTACCTAAGTGGTGAAAAAAAATTCCAAACTTTGCTAAAAGAAAAAAAAAAAATTGCGCCATTTTCCGATACTCGTAGCGTCTCCATTTTTCATGATCTGGGGTCGGTTGAGGGCTTATTTTTTGTGTGCTGAGCTGGCGTTTTTAATGATTCCAAATCAGTGCAGATACGTTCTTTTGATCGCCCGTTATTGCATTTTAATGCAATGTCGCGATGACCAAAAAAACGTAATTCTGGCGTTTCGATTTTTTTTCTCGTTACGCCGTTTAGCGATCAGGTTAATGCTTTTTTTTATTGATAGATCGCGCGATTCTGAACGTGGCGATACCAAATATGTGTAGATTTGATTTTTTTTTTATTGATTTATTTTGATTGGGGCGAAAGGGGGGTGATTTAAACTTTTATATTTTTTTTATTTTTTTCACATTTTTTGTAACTTTTTTTTTTTTACTTTTGCCATGCTTCAATAGCCTCCTTGGGAGGCTAGAAGCAGGGACAGCACGATCGCCTCTGCTACATAGCAGCGATCTGCTGTTCGCTGCTATGTAGTAGAATTGCACCACAGGGTGGCGCTCACAGCTACCGGCGATCAGTAACCATAGAGGTCTCAAGGACCTCTATGGTTACTGTCCTGACTAGTGTTGAGCGATACCGTCCGATACTTGAAAGTATCGGTATCGGAAAGTATCGGCCGATACCGGCAAAGTATCGGATCCAATCCGATACCGATACCCGATACCAATACAAGTCAATGGGACTCAGGTATCGGACGGTATTCCTGATGGTTCCCAGGGTCTGAAGGAGAGGAAACTCTCCTTCAGGCCCTGGGAACCATATAAATGTGTAAAAGAAAGAATTAAAATAAAAAATATCGCTATACTCACCTGTCCGACGCAGCCGGGACTTCAGCGAGGGAACCGGCAGCGTTGTTTGTTTAAAATTCGCGCTATTACTTGGTTACGTGAATTCCCGGCTTGTGATTGGTCAGGTCGGCCATGTTGCCGGGACGCGGACCAATCACAGCAAGCCGTGACGAAATTACGTCACGGCTTGCTGTGATTGGTCCGCGTCCCGGCAATATGGCCGCCCTGACCAATCACAAGCCGTGACGTCACGGGAGGCTGGACACGCGCTCATTTTAAAATGGGCGCGTGTCCAGCCTCCCGTGACGTCACGGCTTGTGATTGGTTGCGCCGCGGTCAACCAATCACAAGCCGGGACGCGCTCATTTTAAAATGGGCGCGTGTCCAGCCTCCCGTGACGTCACGGCTTGTGATTGGTTGCGCCGCGGTCAACCAATCACAAGCCGGGAGGCTGGACGCGCTCATTTTAAAATGGGCGCGTGTCCAGCCTCCCGTGACGTCACGGCTTGTGATTGGTTGCGCCGCGGTCAACCAATCACAAGCCGGGAGGCTGGACGCGCTCATTTTAAAATGGGCGCGTGTCCAGCCTCCCGTGACGTCACGGCTTGTGATTGGTCAGGGCGGCCATATTGCCGGGACGCGGACCAATCACAGCAAGCCGTGACGTAATTTCGTCACGGCTTGCTGTGATTGGTCCGCGTCCCGGCAACGTGGCCGACCTGACCAATCACAAGCCGGGAATTCACGTAACCAAGTAATAGCGCGAATTTTAAACAAACAACGCTGCCGGTTCCCTCGCTGAAGTCCCGGCTGCGTCGGACAGGTGAGTATAGCGATATTTTTTATTTTAATTCTCTCTTTTACACATTTTAACATTAATGTTGTTGCGATACCCGATACCCGATACCACAAGAGTATCGGAATCCCGGTATCGGAATTCCGATACAGCAAGTATCGGCCGATACCCGATACTTGCAGCATCGGAATGCTCAACACTAGTCCTGACACATCGCCGACCCCCGATCATGTGACGGGGGTCGGCGATGACGTCATTTCCGGCCGCCCGGCCAGATGCGGTAGTTAAATGCCGCTGTCTGCGTTTGACAGCGGCATTTAACTAGTTAATAGCGGCGGGTGAATCACGATTTCACCCGCCGCTATTGCGGGCACATGTCAGCTGTTCAAAACAGCTGACATGTCCCGGCTTTGATGCGGACTCACCGCGGAGCCCTGCATCAAAGCAGGGGAGCTGACATCGGACATACTATACCGTCCGATGTCAGTAAGGGGTTAATGTATAAATATATGAGGGGACAGTACAAAGACCTTTCTGATGATCTTTTTAATCATAGACCTGAGACAGGGACAAGGGGGCATCCTCTACGTCTGGAGGAAAGAAGGTTTAAGCATAATAACAGACGCGGATTCTTTACTGTAAGAGCAGTGAGACTATGGAACTCTCTGCCGTATGATGTTGTAATGAGTGATTCACTGCTAAAATTTAAGAGGGGACTGGATGCCTTTCTTGAAAAGTATAATGTTACAGGGTATATACACTAGATTCCTTGATAGGGCGTTGATCCAGGGAACTAGTCTGACTGCCGTATGTGGAGTCGGGAAGGAATTTTTTTCCCCAGTGTGGAGCTTACTCTTTGCCACATTGGTTTTTTTTGCCTTCCTCTGGATCAACATGTTAGGGCATGTTAGGTTAGGCTATGGGTTGAACTAGATGGACTTAAAGTCTTCCTTCAACCTTAATAACTATGTAACTATGTATCAAAAAAGGCAACTCTTGCTGCCTCTGTGAACTGCAGATCTCCAACTGGTGCTGGCCACAGCCACATTTGTGGATAAGGATGCAGCGCTTATCGTGGTTGCATCACATTGTGTCTGTGCGGGAAGTTGCAACTTAACCTCCTCATCTTCCTCCTCCTCAACCTCTTCTGCTGAGCTACTCAGATGCGTGCCTCTAGGTTCACACCAAGTGAGATATACAACTTCATCATCATGCTTTCCGTTCTCTCACTCCTCATCTGAGAGTCACCTTCCTCCTCTTCCTGCCCTGACATCACAGTACAGTCCATGTGCGTCTCTGGCATCTGAGTCTCATCAGCATCATCTTCTCCACTGGAGTTAACATCTGGCTATGAGGGTATGGATTCTGCTTGGACCCTAATTCATCCAGCCACAGATCCAAGAGGAAAAAAAATTGGGTATTGGTGCAGATGCTTTCCTCCTCTGCATTCTTTGAATGCTTGGAGCAGACCTCTGGTGCCCATGGAATAGAATGTGTGAACAGCTCTGCAGACAGGCCCATCTGTGGTTCACCACAGTCAGGTGAGTGGTTGGAAAGTTGTGACACAGGGGTAAACAAGGGTGATTAGGGTGCCACCTTTGGAGATTGTACTGTGTATGATGTTAAGGGCTAGGAAGAGGAGGAGAAGCCATTTGATACAGTGCTTGTCATCCCTTGGAGCACATGCTCTTTCTGAGCCTTATCTGCAAGGAATTCCGCTGTGCAGCTGCCAAAGAAAGGGAGCTGTGTAGTCCAGCTAGTAACAGATGTTGTCAATTATCTTTCGATATGACGAGACAGTGTTTATTCAATAGAGCATTTAGTAACCTATTCCCTTTCCACAGCAACCTTACTTTTTCCCATTCATGTTGAATATACCCTTCCCCTCTTTTAAGAAGCTGTTTCACAACTTTATGCCCAGACCTGTAAGTCACCTGTCACTAAATGAGCAATAAGTTTTTATTTCTTACATAGTGTGTCTGAACAACACTTTTTGCCCTAACGATTTTGTTAGCAAATGCGGCCTCTTGGCTAAACCCCAATATTAGCCCTAATGATTTTGATTAGCAAATGGGGCCTCCTAATTCCTGACTGCAACACAGTTTTAGACCAAATGATCTGGATTAGCAAATGGGGCCTCCTAGCTGAACCCCATTATTAGGCCTAACGATTTTGATTAGCAATTGGGGCCTCCTGATTCCTGACTGCAATACAGTTTTAGCCCAAATGATTTTGAGTAAGAAATCTGGACTCCTGCCTGCACAATACTATTAGCACAATCTAGTTAGATGCTGGAAGATTAATTTTACACAGGACAGGAATCTATCTAACTAAATGACAAGTTCAATTGCAGGAGCGGCCTGTCTGTGCTGTTACACTAAGAAAATGAACCCCATTGAAACAAGAAGTCTGCTTATTATATGGAGAGGTACATGTGAGTTTGGCAGCCAATCACAGAAGACATTGTGTCATGACGTTGTGTATGGTTTCTGCGCCTTGATTGGCTGCCAGAATATACACACATTAGGGCTGGCAGAATGCACCAAATAATTATAAAGATAGTAATAAGGTGCGTTCGCAGCCCAGGGTCTACCGTGCAGACATGAAACCTGTTGCTAGGTAATGACGGCACTATATGGCGGTACTACGCCAGAATAAACACAGGTTCCGTCACCCGGTATGAACTGATGCGAACTCTGTTGCTTCACAGAGACGCAGAGAAACAAAGGAAACGCTGTGCCCTGTTAGCAGTCACAGGGTGCAGCAGATGGACGCTAGTGGGATCCCTGAAATTCACCCCCACTAACCTGGTGATTTATCTCGCTCTGACCCTCGGTGGCTTTTGAGCCCGTGCCTGGGGACGCCCTGAGTCAGATGCTGAGATCAGGCAGGAATTCCCACCCTGCACTGACCAGTAGTCATAATGTAGCTGAGAAGCCACTATTAGGCGCTGACTGCTTGCTCCACTCACCCTAATACCCAGACAACAACCAAAGGGATGGGGATCATTTAGGAGCATTCACCAGTATCAATCTCTCAGCACACACATACATAGTCAAGTCTATACTAGTGCATGGCCGAGCGGCCATGCAAACCTTTTATAGTCGCAGCCTTCTGGGACCTTCCTGGTGGTCCAATCAGAGCTGCTACAGGACCTGGGCATGTGACCTCCGACCTCCAATGAGAGGTCGTCCCACGGACATGCTCAGTAGATGAAAAGCAGGACTTTGTTCCTGGAACATCTGCTCGCTGCTGATCAATGCTGGTTACAAAGGCTGAACTTGGGACAGCAGCTGTAACCAGACTCACAGTATCAGCTTGAGCCAGACGCTGGGACAGATGTCTCTGCTGAGCAGACTCCACTGCAGCTGTGGAAGAATGGGAGACCACAGAGGACGTGGTACGAGACTCCCCCTGTGCAGCAGTGGGAACTTGACACCTAACACACATAAAGTTGTTAAAGAAAAAAAAAAGCAAAATTACACTCTGACCTAAACACACACTCTCTACTCATAAAACATTTCCCCTCTGCTCATCATACAGCACCACTATCCTAGACAAAGTAAAAGCATTAGTGGAAACGTGATCATTTACCAATCTTTGACCGAATTTTGCCGACTTTGAAAAAAAATGCTCTGAAACCGAACATGAATCCGAATCTGCTACGTCTGAGCCAAATTTAAGATTGGTGAACATTTTTCGAACAAGTTCACTTATCTCTAATAATGACCCTGGAGGTTCCTTCCAACTGTAACATTTTATGATTCTATGAGTGTATTAATATTCTTGCCTACTGCCTCCCTCTTTTGTGTAAAGCATCGTTCTTCTCTGTTTCCCTGTAAAGTCACTGCTCTGCAGACTGTCCAGGTGTTCCTGTTATCTGTGAGACCTGGAAGTGTCTATTACAATAAAAGACTATGGAACATCAGCATGAGACCCTACAGGCTTACATTGTAACAGAGACTTATTGGTCATGCATAGCGCATAGAGCGAGTTGATAAGTCACAATTATGTTGATGTCACTGAGAAGCCGTGCCTGACACTGATGAGAGAAGTGGTAGGTGAGCATATTATTACACTCACACTAGATTACGTGCATGTACACA
Source organism: Ranitomeya variabilis (assembly GCF_051348905.1). Classification (NCBI taxonomy): domain Eukaryota; kingdom Metazoa; phylum Chordata; class Amphibia; order Anura; family Dendrobatidae; genus Ranitomeya; species Ranitomeya variabilis. The sequence goes on along the minus strand of NC_135234.1, from coordinate 571,236,976 downwards.
CGTTTACTGAATAAAAAAGTAATTGGGAGTGCGTCCTGAACATCGTATACAATGTATTTTATTGATGTTACGAGTACTAACTTTTTACCCACTTTTTCACTAATTGTGTGCATGGCAGATCACATATAAATCGCGCACTATGTGAAGCACGTTGCTGTGAGTAAGAACCCGCAATGGGTTTGAAAGGCGTAGGCTGTATGTTTCTCTTAAGCCAATTCTTTTTAAAAATGCACTTTTGTGAAGATTACCGTATTTTTCAGACTATAAGACGCACCGAACCATGAGACACCCTTAGGTTTTGAAGGAGTTAATAAAAAAAATAAGCAAAAAATGTGGTCAATTCTGTACTAATATCCCTTGTCCTGGTTTTTATCTCCCCAATTCAGGTATACATGGTCCCATCATCCCCATGCTGGTATGCATTGCCCTCTCATTCCTATCGTGGTATGCATGGCCTCCTCATCCCTATCCTGGTATGCATGGCCTCAATCCCCATACTGGTATGCATGGCACTCTCATTCCTATCCTGGCATTCATGGCCTCCTCAACCCTATTCTGGTATGCAGGTCCTCCTCATCTCTATCCTGGTATGCATGGCCTCCTCATCCCCATCCTGGTATGCATGGCTTCCTCATTCCTAGCCTGGTAGGCATGGCCCCCTCATCATCCCTTGATGGTAGGCATGGCCCTCTCATTCCTGTCCTAGTAGGCTTTGCCCCCTCATCCCTATTCTAGTATGCATGGCCTCCTCATCCCTATCCTGATAGGCATGACCCCCTCATCCCTAACCTGTTAGGCATGGTCCCCATCCCCATCCTGGTTTGCATGGCCCCCTCATCCCTATCCTGGTATGCATGGTTTTTCTCATCCCTATCGGGGTATGCAGGGCCCCAATCTCCATCCTGATATGCATGGCCACCATCAAAAAAACATTTAAAAGACAAACCATTCTATTTACCTTCCTGCACTCCCTCACAGCTTCCTGTTCCAATGTCAGCAGCTGAAAGTGACATCATGAGCTGCCTACAAGCACAGGATAGCTGCCAGAATGCTCACTGCTCCCCACACCAGGACTATGGGCATGTGGAGCAGTGAATATTCACTGATCTTTAATAGTGGGCCACTGCTGCCGCTTTCCTGCAGCTGCCGGTCATTCACGTGTGCCCGCTACTAAAGGGAATGAATATTTACAGAGAGCAGTGAATATTCATCTTCTTTAATAGCGGGCATATGTGTTCGCCTGGCAGCTGCTGAAGCCGGCGGCTGCTGCTGCTTTGCCTGCTATTAAAGATCAAAGAATATTTGCTGCTCTCTATGCCTATGGAGTGGAGAGCAGTGAATATTCATTCCCTTAAGTAGCGGGCACACGTGAAAGCCCGGCAGCTGCAGGAAGCCGGCGGCTGCGGCTAATAGCCTGTCCACTATTAAAGAGAAATAAATATTCATTGCTCTTCATTTCCATGGGCATGGAGAACAGTGAATATTTATTTCTCTTTAACAGCGGACACAGGAGTTAGCCCTAGCAACCGGCTCCTGCCTCCTGTGACTTGCTATGGCTCCTCCACCTCCCCATCCACAGCCAGAGCAGGTATATCCAGTCTATGAGATGTACCCCCCATTTTCCTCCACGTTTTTGGAGGAAAAAAGTGCATCTTATAGTCCAAAAAAAACAATAAATACATTTTAACCTTTTAAACACTTTGCGTTGTAGCTGGAGCTCCTACAAATTTATTTTGTTTGTCTATAAATGTATGAACCGACCCACTGATCATCTATCTGATCACTATCAGCTGGAGGATGACCACCATACTATATATTCGGTGAGCTGATTTCTTTTCCTATTTTTTTTTATGCTGAGTTTTATGAACACTCCTTTAAAACATATGAATGCTTTAAAACAACCACAAATTGAAAAAAGACACATTTATTATCATTTTAGCTAAAATTTGTGAATTTGTCCATTTGCATCCGAAAGCTGCTTGTGACATTCTTCTCCTTTTGAAGGTAAGGCATAAACACTGCAGTGATTTATCTCATACTGGAGAGGATGTTATGTATGCTAATGTTTGCTTGTCTAAATACCCAATGCAGAAACATTTCAGCTGTGAGGAAAAAGCATTAAATATTCAGAGTCTCTGCTACATGTTATTTGTAGGATGGGTTCACCCTTGAGCATAGACAATAAGAAATTGATAGAGCAAAGCCTGCAGCAGCAAATGTATTAACTGGTAATTGGAAATCAATGAGAACATGAAGCCTATCGTAAAGGCAGCAGGACTTAGAACATTACTACTACAAATGAAGACAAAACATAAGCACAGGGGAGATTTAACAGCATAAATTGAATTAAAATTTGAAAATTTATTAACCTATTCTTTTTCAGATCAATATTAACAAGCCCTATGTAAATAATAATTTAGGTGAACGCAAGTCTGATCAATATGAAACATCTGACCTTTTCAAAGAATATTTCTTATATCTGAAACTCAATTGTGTCTAGTTTAATGTTGGGTTGTCCACTACCTGAGCAATCCCTTTTTAAATGAAGTAGTCCCGTATGTAAAATAAAAAAAAAAAAAAAACTCCAACACCGGTGCCATTCTAGAGATTTCGGCAATGGGTCTCGTGGCATTGTTATGTTACATGAGCCCATGACTAAAAAGTCTAAAAAGTGTCTTAAAATGCACCAAATTCATCAAAGGGCTCATGCTGTTTAATGCCATGTGGTGGCTTTGAAGATTGTCTAGTATAAGTGTACACTACTTACCAGTTTGCATATACTTTTAGAGAAACATACAACACAATTTTGGTGCAATCTTATTACATAGTTTGACATCTCAATCCACCCTCACTATTGATCATGTCAGATGCGTCTGAAACCCACAACAAATGTTGTGCAAGGTTTGCATAGCTCCCAACTGTCCCTGTTCCTAGAGAGCTTCCATAAGTACTGTATGTTACATAGTTACATAGTTACATAGTTATTAAGGTTGAAAGAAGACTGTAAGTCCATCTAGTTCAACCCATAGCCTAACCTAACATGCCCTAACATGTTGATCCAGGGGAAGGCAAAAAAAACCCATGTGGCAAAGAGTAACTCCACCATGGGGAAAAAAATTCCTTCCCGACTCCACATACGGCAATCAGACTAGTTCCCTGGATCAACGCCTTATCAAGGAATCTAGTGTATATACCCTGTAACATTATACTTTTCCAGAAAGGTATCCAGTCCCCTCTTAAATTTAATTAATGAATCACTCATTACAACATCATACGGCAGAGAGTTCCATAGTCTCACTGCTCTTACAGTAAAGAATCCGCGTCTGTTATTATGCTTAAACCTTCTTTCCTCCAGACGTAGAGGATGCCCCCTTGTCCCTGTCTCAGGTCTATGATTAAAAAGATCATCAGAAAGGTCTTTGTACTGTCCCCTCATATATTTATACATTAACATAAGATCACCCCTTAGTCTTCGTTTTTCCAAACTAAATAGCCCCAAGTGTAATAACCTATCTTGGTATTGCAGACCCCTCAGTCCTCTAATAACCTTGGTCGCTCTTCTCTGCACCCGCTCTAGTTCAGCTATGTCTTTCTTATACACCGGAGACCAGAACTGTGCACAGTATTCTAAGTGTGGTCGAACTAGTGACTTGTATAGAGGTAAAATTATGTTCTCCTCATGAGCATCTATGCCTCTTTTAATACATCCCATTATTTTATTTGCCTTTGTAGCAGCTGCCTGACACTGGCCACTGAATATGAGTTTGTCATCCACCCATGTAATCTTTGTGCGCAGTTTGCTGACTCAATATGTGTACAGTATATACAAAAACTGACTCTGGGTAGGGATCCAGAATCAAGAAATGTAAGCAAGAATCATGATTAAACCAATTCTTTATAAATTATTATTAATAATAAATTTTAGGTAAAAAAACACGGTGCCGAATGCCAAAAGAGGACACAGCAGCATGCATAAACTACAGATTAATTATCAATGTGGTTAAATCAATAGACAAATTTATATTCTTTTTCGGATTACATATTCTTAGTTTAAAAAGTTTTACGATAGAAGTTAATGTGGGAAAGTATATGTACAATAAGTTCAAGGAACATGTTGCTATTAATATAAAATGCTTGTATAAATACCATTGAACCAACCTACTATATAATTGTCTAAGGGTCACTTCTTTGTGTCTGTCTGTCATGGATATTCATTGATCGCGGCCTCTGTCTGTCATGTAATCCAAGTCGCTGATTGGTCGTGGCCAAGCAGCCACGACCAATCAGCGACGGGCACAGTCCAGTGGAAAAATGGCCTCTCCTTCCTCCCCGCAGTCAGTGCCCACTCCGTACTCCCCCCAGTCTGCCCTCACACAGGGTTAATGGCAGCGGTAACGAACCTCGTTATGCCGCGGTGTAATGCACTCCGTTTCCGCTGCTATTAACCCTGTGTGACCAACTTTTTACTATTCATGCTGCGTATGCAGCATGAATAGCAAAACAATCTAATGTTAAAAAAAAAAAAAAAATCGTTATATACTCACCGTCCGTCGGCCCCCGGATCGACAACAGGCCTTTCCCGCTCGCGACGCTCCGGTAACCGGTCCATGCTGCGATCTCATGAGATGATGATGTAGCAGTCTCGCGAGACCACTACATCATCCTCTCGCGAGACCGCAATGCGCTCTTGAGACCGAAGCGCTCGAGCAGCGTTGGTATCCTCTTCGCTTGGATGCGGGGGCTCCAGAAGGTGAGTATATAACTATTTTTTATTTTATTTCTTTTTTTAACAGGGATATGATACCACATTGCTATATACTACGTGGGCTGGGCAATATACTACATGGGCTGGGCAATATACTACATGGTCTGTGCAATTTACTATGTGGGTTGGGCAATATACTACATGGGTTGTGCAATATACTACGTGGCTGGGCAATATACTACATGGGCTGTGCTATATACTACGTGGCTGGGCAATATACTACATGGGCTGTGCTATATACTACGTGGCTGGGCAATATACTACATGGGCTGTGCAATATACTACGTGGCTGGGCAATATATTACATGGGCTGTGCTATATACTACGTGGCTGGGCAATATACTACTTGACTGGGCAATATATTATGTGGCTGGGCAATATACTACATACTACGTGGCTGGGCAATATACTACATGGGCTGTGCTATATACTACGTGGCTGGGCAATATACTGCGTGGGCTGTGCTATATACTACGTGGCTGGGCAATATACTACATGGGCTGTGCTATATACTACGTGGCTGGGCAATATACTACGTGACTGGGCAATATACTATGTGGCTGGGCAATATACTACATACTACGTGGCTGGGCAATATACTACGTGGCTGGGCATTATGCTATGTGTCTGGGCAATATACTACGTGGCTCTGTGCTGTATACTACGTGGCTGGGCAATATACTACGTAGCTGGACAATATACTACGCGGCTGGGCAATATACTACGTGGCTGGGCAATATACTACGTGGCTGGGCAATATACTACGTGGCTGGGCAATATACTACGTGGCTGGGCAATATACTACGTGGCTGTGCTATATACTACGTGGCTGGGCAATATACTACGTGGCTGGGCAGTATACTACGTGGCTGGGCAATATACTACGTGGCTGGCCAATATACTATGTGGCTGGGCAATATACTACGTGGCTGTGCTATATACTACGTGGACATGCATATTCTAGAATACCCGTTAGTAATAGGTTGTAGACCAGATGCTCTGCATTGCTTGTGTGAACAATGCCACATACAGACTATTATCGCTTATCTGTTTGTGCAATAATGCCAAACAACCAATACTGGATTGCAAGTGGTTGTTTCCTTGGTATTTTTTGCACCTGTGTTGTTGCCATCATTGATCGGGTCCGATGCGCCCTGCTGGTGCATTTGTTTGGAGGCTTCAGCAGGTAACCATCTCTGCTTTTTTCTCTGTGATTTTTTTTGTCAATTTTCTGGAGGATTTTTAAGTCCTGTTTGAGCGTCTGTGAGCTTTTACTCAATGTATTATATCTACACAGAGATATGTCAAGGCCTAAAGCGGGGGTGGGGAACCTTTTTTCTGCCTAGGGCCATTTGAAATTTTATAATAGCGATCGGAGGCCGTATAATATAAGACTGATTTCTTCTTACTGTCATCATCTGTTAATCAGGTTATATACTGTAGTTCTGTTTGTGTATAAATATAAAATCACTATTATACTTTGTTTCTATTATTTATGCACAGGTTTGTTTTTGCAGCCATTTGTTTTTTGTTTTTTTTGCATGTTTTGACTTTTTCCTACTGGTGGATTTTGCACCAAATCCATCAAAATAGCGCATTATGTTTGAAGAATAGGCACAGATGCAAAGATGCTTATTTTTCAGGATTCTTTTGCTCCTTCTTTATAGTAAATAGCTTGCATGAACCCTTTCCTGTCTGGGAGTTTTAAAATGCAACGTTAGTCTTCAACTGCACAAAATAAAATGAAGGCATTCACTTACACACATTTTGTGCCCACTACGGTACAAAAATACAATGGGGCAAACAATTGGCAAAATGTCTCTCAAAGGATGAACTGACAGAACCCAGGAATAACCAAACATACAGTACAGGGAAGTAAAGACTAAACACTGAATAAGGCGCAAATAATAAGTCACAATTACAGCCATTTTTACTTCAGGAAACTGCCTTACTGCAATGTCAGCACATCAGATTGCAACCAATCAGATTCCAGCTTACATTCTTCCACTTCAGGTTGAAAATGAAAGAAGAAATGTGATTGGCTGATGGGGGCAGCGCTGACACTGCTTTGCATACATTATCTTGCATGTGTTCCCCATCTCTGCACAGCTGCAAGTGTGTTCCTGCTCTGAACTCGGAGCGTATTTTCTGCACACGCAGAAACACAAAGCACTCTTCACATCCTGCAGGGAAACTGCTGTGGAACTACAAGTCCCACAATGCCCTACTGATGTGGACCTGGAGAGGGCTATACTGAGGATGCTGCACGCAGAATGGAAGCACAGAAACAGGAGGACACCGGACAACTCACCAGTGGTTGGCAGCAGTACTGGTCTCCAGGACATAAATGACCTCTGCAGCTGTCACCCTGCTGCCAGGATGTATCCAGTCACGTGCCATCTTACTACAGAAGCTCAAAAAGATCAAAACACCGGAGACTGCTAAGTATGAAGAAATAAAGGGCCCACGGCCAAATAAACTGGCAAAGTGGCTGCAGGCCGCACCAGATGATATCGCGGGCCATATATGGCTCGTGGGCCAGACGTTCCCCACCCCTGGCCTAAAGAATTACATATCAGCAACCAATATTCAGTATTAAAAATAGAAACAGATTAAGTGATCAAACAGAGTGGAAGATGGTATCATAAAGGGTAGGAACAAAACAGTTAGATAAAAAAATGCATACTGCTACACTTTATATCAATGCCTGTCAGTTATTATATGTAATCAATAGAACAGTCAGGTGCTGCATTAATAAAGTTGCCGTATAAACGGTCAAAAGTTACCTACATGAAGGCCAAGTGTTATGGACTGACCTGACTTGGATTAGGGCATTGCAACCACTAGGGGCAGCACTGGCAGGTAGCATAGTCAGGAACAGCCAGAAGTCAGTGCATAGGAGCAGCAGTATAGTTGAGAGGATAAGCAGGTTGCGTATTCAGGAACAGCCAGAAGTTGGTACATAGGAGCAACAGTATAGTTGGGAGGATAAGCAGATTGCATAGTCTGGAATAGCCAGAAGTCACATGGCAGCAGCAGTATAATCTTGAGGATAAGCAGCAGATGGAAGGAAGCTTGACTAAAGGCTGGGAACTCAATACTCTCACAAGGAACGACGTGCAATGCCATGCTTAAGTAGGGTGTTCAATCAGGAGATCAAAGGGTTGAGCCAATCAGGACTCGCGTGGAGCCAATCAGGGACTCATGAAGGAGACAGTAAGAAAAAACACTAGTATCTGGGCTAGCAAGGAACTGTCCAGCAAGTCGAATAGCTCAGAGGGAAGAGCTGCTGCCTGGTGCACAAGAGCTGCTGGGTTTGAGTCCTTACACCAAGGCAGTGCTAGCTGCGTCTCTTTCCCCGACACGCGTTTTGCCTATCTTCTTCTGGATATAGGAGAAATGCGCTTCAGTCTGAGGAACACAGCCAGCACTAAAGTATCCCTAGGCCTTCATGTACATAACGTTTGACTGCTTACAGCGACTTTATTAATGCAGCACGTCACTGTGCTATCTACATATAATAACTAACAGACATTGATATACCATTTAGCGCTATGCACTTTGTGATCTTCCATCTTCCACTCTGTTTGATCGCTTGATCTGTTACTATTCAATATTGAATATTGGTTGCCAATCTATAATCTTTTAAGCCTTGGCACATTTCTGTGTAGATATAATACATTGCATTTACTGATCCTTGGATACTTGTGGGGATGCCATATATACCATTGGTTCAATGGGATTTATACAAGCATTTTATATTAATAACTAGTGTTGAGCATTCTGATACCGCAAGTATCGGGTATCGGCCGATATTTGCTGTATCGAAATTCCGATACCGAGATCCGATACTTTTGTGATATCGGGAATCGGTATCGGGATCAATATTAATGTGTAAAATAAAGAATAAAAAAAAAAAATATTGATATACTCACCTCTCCGACGCAGCCTGGACCTTACCAATGTAACCGGCAGCTTCCGTTCCTAAGAATGAGCCCTTGAAAGTCCTTAGGTGACGTCGCGGCTTGTGATTGGTCGCGTGGCGGTCACGTGACCGCTCACGCGACCAATCACAGGCCGTGACGTCATCTAAGGTCTTTCAAGGCGATATCCGATACTTTTCGGGTATCGGCCGATACTATCCGATACCGATACTTTCAAGTATCGGACGGTATCGCTCAACACTATTAATAACGCTAAGCATGTTCTTTGAACTTGCTGTAGATATGCTTTCCCACTTTTATCCTATTCTATCAGAAAACTATTTAAACTATGAATATGTAATCCTACAAGAAAAACAATATAAATTTGACTATTAATCGAACCACATTGATAATTAATCTGTACATGATTCATATCTGTAGTTTATGCATGCTGTGTCCACGTTTGGCATGAGGCACCTTGTTTTTTACTTTAATTTTATTATCAATAATAATTTATAAGTAATTGGTTTTATCATGATTCTTGCTTACATTTCTTGACTCTGGATCCCGATCCAGGGTCAGTACTTGTTTATGCTATATGAAGTGTGACCTTTACGTAAAAGGTCTCTGGGCTAAAATGTTTGCTAATGTACAGAATATATACTTGTATATTTGCCACAAGGTATTAGTGCACCTGCATGTTAATACCTCTAATAGTGCATAGGCCCCCTTTTGGTGTTTTTTTGTTGGTGTTCATATTGAGGATATAATGAACGGAACCGGAGGCACAGCTGGTGAAGTTCACATTAGTTTTTTATTGAAAAATCTGTGGAACCTCGGGACCACGGTCTGGGGGGGCTCCGAAGGGGGCGTGACTACGTGAGCCCCAGGCACCCGTGGTAAGTCCCCTTGAACAGGGTCAGAATGGAATGCTTGGGGGACATGGGTGCTACCTCCAGTTAGACCCCAGACACGTGGCAGCTGTCCCAGCAGGACAAACGGATAAGCAGGGTTAGCAGATGTCCTGGAGGTGACCGGTGGATTTCGGGTATATGGGTAGGAGCTGATTCCAGTAGTACAGGCGTTGTCCAGAAGTACGGATGGCAGAATAGCGGGACGTAACGGAACTGGCATAGACAGAACGGACATCATCCAGGATAGCCAGGTAGCAGGCGGATGACAGTCTGCGGAGACAAACAGTGTAAGCAAAGCACTGGCAAAACACTTCAGCAGCTAAAGCACACACTAGCTGAATCCGGAAGCTAGCAACAGAGGATACTTGTTGCTCCGGCACCCGCCCTATGGCGGAAGGGGCTAGAAATAGTAATCACTAACACGCCATTGGTCAGAAGTACTTTTTGAAAAATGTGCGCTGTCTCTTTAAGAGACAGGAAGCACGCGCACGACCTAAGCACTCTACCTGTGGACCTACTGGCCGCCAGGAAGCAGGGGGAAGAGAGGAAGCTGGGGCTGCAGCAGGATGGTGCGGGGCCGGCACAGAGCGGGAGTCCAAAGGTACGGGACCGGGTGTAACAGAGGGATGTGACACTCTCCCTTATTGTCCCAGTTTTCCCTTGGTAAAAATTCTGACCTCTGTATAACTCAGATGAGAATCACAACGCAATTCTCGGACTGGTCGTCAGCTCTCCTGACCCGAGAGTGACAGCTGTGTAGAAATATGCATTATTATGCTCGGGTTAGGAGAGCTGTCGGACAGTCATATCATTGCGCTGTGATCGTCATCCGAGTTATACAGCATATAACTGCAAATAGTTGATCATTTATGCAATAAAAGTTTACTACCTTTGCATCTATTTTTGAGTGCCGAATTCTATTTTATTAATCTTGGAGTGGAATCCTATTTGTGCACCCTATATAGGAGAGCCATGCAGCCTTTTTTTTAATAGTTTATATTGTCTTGAAGCCAGGAAAGCAGCGGAAAACATATTCCATTGTCCCAAGAAAAAAATAATTTCCTATTTTGTACATCTACATTTTTCTTTTACAAAAAATCTTTCTCTGATGCTTTGTACATCCAGAGAGAATTACCTAAGGTTAGATCTTTGCTAACTCTTTTTCAGCATATTTTCTTTGAAGCCACAAACGATTTGATCTTTGATCAGAGCTATCCAATTCTACAAATCCCTTGCATTAATTCAGTATTGTGTTAGTTATCTAATACAACCCCTGGCAAAAATTATGGAATCACCGGCCTTGGAGGATGTTCATTCAGTTGTTTAATTTTGTAGAAAAAAAGCAGATCACAGACAAGGCACAAAACTAAAGTAATTTCAAATGGCAACTTTCTGGCTTCAAGAAACACTAAATGAAATCAAGAACAAAAAATGTGGTAGTCAGTAATGGTTACTTTTTTAACCAAGCATAGGGGAAAAAATTATGGAATCACTCAATTCTGATGAAAAAATTATGGAATCACCCTGTAAATTTTCATACCCAAAAATAACACCTGCATCAAATTAGATCTGCTCGTTAGTCTGCATCTAAAAAGGAGTGATCACACCTTGGAGAGCTGTTACACCAAGTGAACTGACATGAATCATGGCTCCAACACGAGAGATGTCCATGGAAACAAAGGAGAGGATTATCAAACTCTTAAAATAGGGTAAACCATCATGTAATGTTGCAAAATATGTTGGTTGTTCACAGTCAGCTGTGTCTAAAATCTGGACCAAATACAAACAACATGGTAAGGGTGTTAAAGGCAAACATACTGGTAGACCAAGGAAGACATCAAAGCGTCAAGACCGGAAACTTAAAGCAATATGTCTCCAAAACAGGAAATGCACAAATAAACAAATGAGGAATGAATGGGTGGAAACTGGAGTCAACATCTGTGACTGAACTGTAAGAAACTGCCTAAAGGAAATGGGATTTACATACAGAAAAGCTAAACAAAAGCCATCATTGACACCTAAACAGAAAAAAACAAGGTTTTAATGGGATAAGGAAAAGCAATTGTGGACTGTGGATGACAGGATGAAAGTCATATTCAGTGATGAATCGCGAATCTGCATTGGGCAAGGTGATGATGCTGGAACTTTTGTTTGGTGCCGTTCCAATGAGATTTATAAAGATGACTGCCTGAAGAGAACATGCGAATTTCCACAGTCATTGATGATATAGAATGCATGTCAGGTAAAGGCACTGGGAAGATGGCTGTCATTACATCTTCAATAAATGCACAAGTTTATGTTGACATTTTGGACACTTTTCTTATCCCGTTAATTGAAAGGATGTTTGGGGATGATGAAATCATCTTTCAAGATGATAATGCATCCTGCCATAGAGCAAAAACTGTGAAAACATTCCTTGAAAAAAGACACATAAGGTCAATGACATGGCCTGCAAATAGTCCGGATCTCAATCCAATTGAAAATCTTTGGTGGAAGTTGAAGAAAATGGTCCATGACAAGGCTCCAACCTGCAAAGCTGATCTGGCAGCAGCAATCAGAGAAAGTTGGAGCCAGATTGATGAAGAGTACTGTTTGACACTCATTAAGTCCATGCCTCAGAGACTGCAAGCTGTTATAAAAGCCAGAGGTAGTCTTTGTTTGTTTTTCATGATTCCATAATTATGATAACATAATTTTTTCCTCAGAATTGAGTGATTCCATAATTTTTTTCCCTATGCTATGCTTGGTTAAAAAAAGTAACCATAACTGACTACCACATTTTTTGTTCTTGATTTCTTTTAGCGTTTCTTAAAGCCAGAAAGTTGCCATTTTAAATTACTTTAGTTTTGTGCCATGTCTGTGATCTGCTTTTTTTCTACAAAATTAGACAACTGAATGAACATCCTTCAAGGCCGGTGATTCCATAATTTTTGCCAGGGGTTGTATATAAAGCTCAATGAGTGTGTGTGCATGTATGTATGTGTGTATGTCCGGGATTAGCATCTGCACCATCGCAGCTACAGATACAAAATTTTGCACAGTCACATGTCTGGACCCGAGAGCATCATAGGCTATGTTGTGAGGCAAAATTTTAACCCCGCGTGTTCCAATTCACCAAACAATTTTGCCCCTATCTACATAATGGGTAAAAAGTGAAAGGAAAAGAGTTGGAGGCAAATTGACAGCTGCCAGATGTGACCAAGGGGGACTTAAAGAATGAGAGTGATGGCGCCAAAGAGTATATACCGTACAGTTGCTAAGGTGGAGCCCCGACATGGCATACTCACTACACACGGGGATATGAACACACACACAAAATGCGTTACACACTACCATGTGCTTGAACACATATACTGTTGTGAATTTGCTTTTTGGCTCCCTCTAGTGGTTACTAGTGATTTGACTCTGGGTATGTCAGTCATCCCTTGTATGTTCACCTGGGCCGTTAGTTCAGGGGTGTTGCTATATAAGCTCCCTGGACCTTCAGTTCAATGCCTGGCAACGTTGTAATCAGAGCTAATCTGTTGTGCTCTTGTCTACTGATCCTGGTTCCTGCTAGATTAAGCTAAGTCTGCTTTCTTGCTTTTTGCTATTTGTTTTTGTTTGCATTTTTGTCCAGCTTGTACATAATCTGTATCCTAACCTTGCTGGAAGCTCTAGGGAGGCTGGAGTTCTCCCCCCGGGCCGTTAGACGGTTTGGGGGTTCTTGAATTTCCAGTGTGGAATTTTGATAGGGTTTTTGTTGACCATATAAGTTATCTTACTACATTCTGCTATTAGTAAGTGGGCCTCTCTTTGCTAAACCTAGTTCATCTCTGTGTTTGTCATTTCCTCTTACCTCACCGTTATTATTTGTGGGGGGCTTGTATCCAACTTTTGGGGTCTATTATCTGGAGGCAAGAGAGGTCTTTGTTTTCCTCTTCTAGGGGTAGTTAGTCCTCCGGCTGGCGCGAGACATCTAGCGACCAACGTAGGCATGTTCCCCGGCTACTTCTAGTGTTGGTGTTAGGAGTAGATATATGGTCAACCCAGTTACCACTGCCCTATGAGCTGGATTTTTGTACTTCGCAGACTTACTTGTTCCTCTGAGACCCTCGCCATTGGGGTCATAACAGTTTGCCAGGCCAGTATTAAATGTTAAATGCATTGCAGAAGCGGGATTATAAGAAAGAAAATTCTGAGTTTTTTTTTTCTTTTTCTCATTTTTTTTTTCTTTTCCCCTTTACCTCTGAGTGGCTTGTGTTTGCTGCAGACATGAATGTCCAGACCTTGATTACAGGTGTGGACCAGCTTACTGCTAGTGTGCAGGGCATACAAGATTATGTTACCAGAAATCCTATGTCAGAACCTAAGATACCGATTCCTGAACTGTTTTCCGGAGACCGATTTAAATTTAGAAATTTCAGGAATAATTGTAAATTGTTTTTGTCCCTGAGACCCTGTTCATCTGGAGACTCCGCTCAGCAAGTGAAAATTGTTATTTCTTTTTTACGGGGCGACCCTCAGGATTGGGCCTTCTCGCTGGCGCCAGGAGATCCGGCATTGGCTGATATTGATGCGTTTTTTCTGGCGCTCGGTTTGCTTTATGAGGAACCCAATCTTGAGATTCAGGCAGAAAAAGCCTTGCTGGCTATGTCTCAGGGCCAGGACGAGGCTGAAGTGTATTGCCAAAAATTTCGGAAATGGTCCGTGCTGACCCAGTGGAACGAGTGTGCATTGGCTGCAAATTTCAGAAATGGCCTTTCTGAAGCCATTAAGAATGTGATGGTGGGTTTTCCCATTCCCACAGGTCTGAATGATTCCATGGCCCTGGCAATTCAAATCGACCGGCGGTTGCGGGAGCGCAAAACCGCAAATTCCCTCATGGTGTTGTCTGAACAGGCACCTGATTTAATGCAATGTGATAGAATCCTGACTAGAAATGAGCGGAAAATTCATAGACGCCAGAATGGCTTGTGTTACTACTGTGGTGATTCTACACATGTTATCTCAGCATGCTCTAAACGTCTTACTAGGGTTGCTAGTCCTGTCACCATTGGTAATTTGCAACCTAAATTTATTCTATCTGTAACTTTGATTTGCTCACTGTCATCGTATCCTGTCATGGCGTTTGTAGACTCAGGTGCTGCCCTGAGTCTGATGGATCTGTCATTTGCCAAGCGCTGCGGTTTTGTTCTGGAGCCATTAGAAAATCCTATCCCTCTTAGGGGTATTGATGCTATGCCTTTGGCAAAAAATAAACCGCAGTTTTGGACACAGGTTACCATGTGCATGACTCCCGAACATCGGGAGGTGATACGTTTTCTTGTTCTGCATAAGATGCATGATTTGGTTGTTTTGGGTTTACCATGGTTACAGACCCATAATCCAGTCTTGGACTGGAAGGCAATGTCGGTGTCAAGTTGGGGCTGCCATGGAATTCATGGAGATTCCCTGCCCTTGTCTATTGCTTCTTCTACGCCTTCGGAAGTTCCGGCGTATTTGTCTGATTATCAGGATGTCTTCAGCGAGTCTAAGTCCAGTGCACTGCCTCCTCATAGGGAATATGACTGTGCAATAGATTTGATTCCTGGCAGTAAGTTTCCTAAGGGGAGACTGTTTAATTTGTCGGTACCTGAACATACCGCGATGCGTTCATATATCAAGGAGTCTCTTGAGAAGGGGTATATCTGTCCTTCTTCTTCCCCTCTTGGTGCGGGATTCTTTTTTGTGGCCAAAAAGGATGGATCTTTGAGGCCTTGTATTGACTATCGGCTTTTAAACAAGATCACTGTCAAATTTCAGTATCCTTTGCCACTGTTGTCAGACTTGTTTGCCCGGATTAAAGGTGCCAAGTGGTTCACCAAGATAGACCTTCGTGGTGCGTACAACCTTGTGCGCATTAAGCAAGGCGATGAATGGAAAACCGCATTCAATACGCCCGAAGGTCATTTTGAGTACTTGGTGATGCCATTTGGGCTCTCTAATGCACCTTCAGTTTTTCAGTCCTTCATGCATGACATTTTCCGGAAGTATCTGGATAAATTTTTGATTGTTTATCTGGATGATATTCTGTTTTTTTCTGATGATTGGGACTCGCATGTGGAGCAGGTCAGGATGGTTTTTAAGATTTTGCGTGAAAATTCTTTGTTTGTTAAAGGCTCAAAGTGTCTCTTTGGTGTACAGAGGGTTCCCTTTTTGGGGTTTATTTTTTCCCCTTCTGCTGTGGAGATGGACCCAGTCAAGGTCCGAGCTATTCATGATTGGACTCAACCCTCGTCAGTTAAGAGTCTTCAGAAGTTCTTGGGTTTTGCTAACTTCTACCGTCGTTTTATCGCAAATTTTTCTAGCGTTGTTAAACCATTGACGGATATGACCAAGAAAGGCTCTGATGTAGCTAACTGGGCTCCTGCTGCCGTGGAGGCTTTCCAGGAGTTGAAACGCCGGTTTACTTCGGCGCCTGTTTTGTGCCAACCTGACACCTCACTTCCCTTTCAGGTGGAGGTGGATGCTTCGGAGATTGGGGCAGGGGCCGTTTTGTCGCAGAGAGGCCCTGGTTGCTCTACTATGAGACCTTGTGCCTTTTTCTCCAGGAAGTTTTCGCCGGCAGAGCGAAATTATGATGTGGGCAATCGGGAGTTGTTGGCCATGAAGTGGGCATTTGAGGAGTGGCGTCATTGGCTCGAGGGTGCTAAGCATCGTGTGGTGGTCTTGACTGATCACAAAAATCTGATGTATCTCGAGTCTGCTAAACGCCTGATTCCTAGACAGGCCCGCTGGTCATTGTTTTTCTCCCGTTTTGACTTTGTGGTCTCGTATTTACCAGGTTCTAAGAATGTGAAGGCCGATGCTCTGTCTAGGAGCTTTGTGCCTGATGCTCCTGGAGTCGCTGAACCTGTGGGTATTCTTAAGGAAGGAGTTATCTTGTCAGCTATTTCTCCTGATCTGCGGCGTGTGTTGCAGAGATTTCAGGCTGGTAGGCCTGACTCTTGTCCATCTGACAGATTGTTTGTGCCTGCTAAATGGACCAGCAGAGTCATTTCCGAGGTTCATTCCTCAGTGTTGGCAGGGCACCCGGGAATTTTTGGCACCAGAGATCTGGTGGCCAGGTCCTTTTGGTGGCCTTCCTTGTCAAGGGATGTGCGGTCATTTGTGCAGTCCTGTGGAACTTGTGCTCGAGCTAAGCCTTGCTGTTCTCGTGCCAGCGGGTTGCTCTTGCCCTTGCCTGTCCCGAAGAGACCTTGGACACACATCTCTATGGATTTCATTTCTGATCTTCCGGTGTCTCAGGGCATGTCTGTCATCTGGGTGATATGTGATCGTTTCTCCAAGATGGTCCATTTGGTTCCTTTACCTAAGCTGCCCTCCTCTTCTGATCTGGTTCCTGTGTTCTTCCAGAACGTGGTTCGCTTGCACGGCATTCCAGAGAATATTGTGTCGGACAGAGGATCCCAGTTTGTTTCCAGGTTCTGGCGATCCTTTTGTGGTAGGATGGGCATTGATTTGTCGTTTTCCTCCGCTTTTCATCCCCAGACTAACGGACAAACGGAGCGAACTAATCAGACTCTGGAGGCTTATTTGAGGTGTTTTGTCTCTTCTGATCAGGATGATTGGGTGACCGTCTTGCCGTTGGCTGAATTTGCCCTTAATAATCGGGCTAGTTCCGCCACCTTGGTTTCTCCATTTTTCTGCAACTCTGGTTTCCATCCTCGTTTTTCCTCGGGACATGTGGAGCCTTCTGACTGTCCTGGGGTGGATTCTGTGGTGGATAGGTTGCAGCGGATCTGGAGTCATGTGGTGGACAACTTGAAGTTGTCACAGGAGAAGGCTCAGCGTTTTGCCAACCGCCGCCGCGGTGTGGGTCCCCGACTTTGCGTTGGGGATTTGGTATGGCTGTCTTCTCGATTTGTTCCTATGAAGGTCTCCTCTCCCAAATTTAAGCCTCGCTTCATTGGTCCTTACAAGATATTGGAAATCCTTAATCCTGTATCCTTTCGCCTGGATCTTCCGGTGTCGTTTGCCATTCACAACGTATTTCATAGGTCCTTGTTGCGGCGGTACGTTGTGCCTGTGGTCCCTTCTGCGGAGCCTCCTGCTCCGGTGTTGGTTGAGGGCGAGTTGGAGTACGTGGTGGAGAAGATCTTAGATTCTCGTCTCTCCAGGCGGAGGCTTCAGTATCTGGTCAAGTGGAAGGGCTATGGTCAGGAGGATAATTCCTGGGTGGTCGCCTCTGATGTGCATGCGGCCGATTTGGTTCGTGCCTTTCACGCCGCTCATCCTGATCGCCCTGGTGGTCTTGGTGAGGGTTCGGTGACCCCTCACTAAGGGGGGGGTACTGTTGTGAATTTGCTTTTTGGCTCCCTCTAGTGGTTACTAGTGATTTGACTCTGGGTATGTCAGTCATCCCTTGTATGTTCACCTGGGCCGTTAGTTCAGGGGTGTTGCTATATAAGCTCCCTGGACCTTCAGTTCAATGCCTGGCAACGTTGTAATCAGAGCTAATCTGTTGTGCTCTTGTCTACTGATCCTGGTTCCTGCTAGATTAAGCTAAGTCTGCTTTCTTGCTTTTTGCTATTTGTTTTTGTTTGCATTTTTGTCCAGCTTGTACATAATCTGTATCCTAACCTTGCTGGAAGCTCTAGGGAGGCTGGAGTTCTCCCCCCGGGCCGTTAGACGGTTCGGGGGTTCTTGAATTTCCAGTGTGGAATTTTGATAGGGTTTTTGTTGACCATATAAGTTATCTTACTACATTCTGCTATTAGTAAGTGGGCCTCTCTTTGCTAAACCTAGTTCATCTCTGTGTTTGTCATTTCCTCTTACCTCACCGTTATTATTTGTGGGGGGCTTGTATCCAACTTTTGGGGTCTATTATCTGGAGGCAAGAGAGGTCTTTGTTTTCCTCTTCTAGGGGTAGTTAGTAGGGTTGAGCGAAACGGGTCGATCATTTTCAAAAGTCGCCGACTTTTGGCTAAGTCGGCGTCTCATGAAACCCGATCCGACCCCTGTGCTTGTCGGCCATGCGGTACGCGACTTTCGCGCCAAAGTCGCGTTTCAATGACGCGAAAAGCGCCATTTCTCAGCCAATGAAGGTGAACGCAGAGTGTGGGCAGCGTGATGACATAGATCCTGGTCCCCACCATCTTAGAGAAGGGCATTGCAGTGATTGGCTTGCTGTCTGCGGCGTCACAGGGGCTATAAAGGGGCGTTCCCGCCGACCGCCATCTTACTGCTGCTGATCTGAGCTTAGGGACAGGTTTCTGCCGCTTCGTCAGAAGCAGGGAGAGCGTTAGGCAGGGTCCACTAACCACCAAACCGCTTGTGCTGCAGCGATTTCCACTGTCCAACACCACCTTCGGTGTGCAGGGACTGTGGAAGCTATTTTTTTTTTTTTTTCCCCTCAGCGCTGTAGCTCATTGGGCTGCCCTAGAAGGCTCCGTGATAGCTGTATTGCTGTGTGTACGCCACTGTGGAAACCAACTGCTTTTTTCAAAGCACATATCCTCTTGTTCCTTCCTTTCTGCACAGCTATCTTTTTTGTTTGTCCACACTTTTTATTTAATTTGTGCATCAGTCCACTCCTATTGCTGCCTGCCATACCTGGCTTACATTACTGCAGGGAGATAGTAATTGTAGGACAGTTTTTTTTTTGTTTTGTTTTTTTTTGTGGGAGATTAAGATTGGCATTTCTGCTACAGTGCCATCCCTGTGTGTGCCATCTCTCACTGAGTGGGCCATAGAAAGCCTATTTATTTTTTCCGTGATTTGTGTTCTAAAATCTACCTCAACACAAAAACACTACATCAATCAGTGGGAGAAAAATATTGGCCTCAGTCAGGGCTTGTGTGCCACTGCTGTGTGTGCTATCTCTCATTCAGTGGGCTATAGCAAGCCTATTTTTTTTTTTTTTTTTTTAATATTATTTGGTTTCTAAAGTCTCCCTGAAAAAAAAAAAAAAACTAAAAAAACAGTGGGAGAGTAATATTGCCCTTTCAGCTTGTGTGCCAGTCTTGACTCCTGGGTGTGCCACCTCTCTCCCTCTCATTCAGTGGGCCATAGAAAGCCTATTTATTTTTTTTTTTAAATATTATTGGGTTTCTAAAGTCTCCCTTAAAAAACAAAAAATACATAAAAAAACAGTGGGAGAGTAATATTGCCCTTTCAGCTTGTGTGCCAGTCTTGACTCCTGGGTGTGCCACCTCTCTCCCTTTCATTCAGTGGGCCATAGAAAGCCTATTTATTTTTTCCGTGATTTGTGTTCTAAATTCTACCTCAACACAAAAACACTACATCAATCAGTGGGAGAAAAATATTGGCCTCAGTCAGGGCTTGTGTGCCACTGCTGTGTGTGCTATCTCTCATTCAGTGGGCTATAGCAAGCCTATTTTTATTTTTTTTTTTTTTATATTATTTGGTTTCTAAAGTCTCCCTGAAAAAAAAAAAAAAAACTAAAAAAACAGTGGGAGAGTAATATTGCCCTTTCAGCTTGTGTGCCAGTCTTGACTCCTGGGTGTGCCACCTCTCTCCCTCTCATTCAGTGGGCCATAGAAAGCCTATTTATTTTTTTTTTTAAATATTATTGGGTTTCTAAAGTCTCCCTTAAAAAACAAAAAATACATAAAAAAACAGTGGGAGAGTAATATTGCCCTTTCAGCTTGTGTGCCAGTCTTGACTCCTGGGTGTGCCACCTCTCTCTCTCATTCAGTGGGCCATAGAAAGGCTATTTTTTTTTTGGTTTTTTTAATATTATTTGGTTTCTAAAGTCTCCCTGAAAAAAAAAAAAAAAACATACAAAAAACAGTGGGAGAGTAATATTGCCCTTTCAGCTTGTGTGCCAGTCTTGACTCCTGGGTGTGCCACCTCTCTCCCTTTCATTCAGTGGGCCATAGAAAGGCTATTTATTTTTTTTTAAAAATATTATTGGGTTTCTAAAGTCTCCCTGAAAAAAAAAAAAAAACATACAAAAAACAGTGGGAGAGTAATATTGCCCTTTCAGCTTGTGTGCCAGTCTTGACTCCTGGGTGTGCCACCTCTCTCCCTTTCATTCAGTGGGCCATAGAAAGCCTATTTATTTATTTTTTTAAATATTATTTGGTTTCTAAAGTCTCCCTGAAAAAAAACAAAACATAAAAAAACAGTGGGAGAGTAATATTGCCCTTTCAGCTTGTGTGCCAGTCTTGACTCCTGGGTGTGCCACCTCTCTCTCTCTAATTGTGGGCCATAGAAAGCCTTTTTTTTTTTTTTTTTTTTTTTTAATATTATTTGGTTTCTAAAGTCTCCCTGAAAAAAAACAAAACATAAATTAGGTGGGAGATTAATATTGACATTAGTGCTTGAGTGACAGTCCTGCGTGTGTGTCATCTCTGTGATTTTGTGCCACAGAAAACAGAGTGTGTAACATTGTGCCTGATTTTCCTTGTGGTCTCACCAACCTGTTAAGGGATATTGAAATCATACTGAAGTTATAGCTCACCGTGTAAGTTGTTTGACAGCAACAAATAAAGTTACTTTGGTTAAGATTTTAAAACAATGAGGAAGTCTGGTGCAAGAGGTCGTCGTGGGCGTTCATTGTCAGCTGGTAATGATGGTAGTGGTAGTGGAGCATCAGGTGGTCGTGGGGATAAAAATATTCCACCTAAGTCTGGAGCTGTGGAGCCAGTTTCGTCGTCAGGCTACACAAGGCCTCGAACGCTCTCTTTTCTGGGAGTAGGAAAACCGCTTTTAAAGGCGGAGCAGCAACAGCAAGTTTTGGCTTACATTGCAGACTCAGCCTCTAGCTCTTTTGCCTCCTCTTCCGAAACTGGTAAATGTAAAAGCAGCGCGTCGCTTGTGGATGTTCACGGTCAGGGACAAGTCGCTTCCTTGTCCTCCTCAGCAAAAACTACAACAAGAGAGAAGGATGCAGCAGGCGACACAACGGGTCACTCCATGGAGCTCTTTACACATACCGTCCCTGGCTTAGAAAGTGAAACATTTAACAGGCCATGCCCATTACAAGTATATTCTGACATGGAGTGCACTGATGCACAGCCAGAGCCAGAGTACTATGCTGCTCCTTTGACTCAGACCACCACATTGCCCTCTCAGGGTACAGATCCACAATCAGACCCTGATGAGACTATGTTGCCCCGCCACGAACGCTATACCACCGACCGACACAGTGACACAGACGAAGTTGCACACGAGCTCGAAGAGGAGGTAATAGATGACCCAGTTATTGACCCCGATTGGCAGCCATTGGGGGAACAGGGTGCAGGCGGCAGTAGTTCAGAAGCGGAGGTGGAGGAGGGGCCGCAGCAGGCATCAACATCGCAACAGGTTCCATCTGCCGGGCCCGTATCTGGCCCAAAACGCGTGTCAAAGCCAAAACCTGTTGGAGCACAGCGTTGCCATCCGGTTAAAGCTCAGTCTGCAATCCCTGAAAAGGGATCCGAGTCTAGGAAGAGTGCAGTCTGGCATTTTTTTAAACAACATCCAACTGATCAGCGCAAAGTCATCTGTCAAAAATGTTCAACTAGCTTAAGCAGAGGTCAGAATCTGAAAAGTCTAAATACTAGTTGCATGCATAGACACTTAACCACCATGCATTTTCAAGCCTGGACTAACTACCAAACGTCCCTCAAGGTTGTAGCACCCTCGGCCAATGAAGCTAGTCAGCAACGCAACATCCCTTCTGTCACTGTAAGGCCACCATTTTCCGCACCACCGGCAGTATCTGTGCAGGTTTCTTTGCCAGCCAAAAGCAGTCAGGGTCAGGAAATCACCAGTTTTGTAGGAGGAAATATTGCATCTAGGGCACCGGCGGAAACAATACCGTCTCCAACCGTCTCTCAGTCTGCCATGTACACCGGCACACCCGAAAGTTCCACGATCTCCAGCTCTCCAGTCCAGCTCACCCTACATGAGACTCTGGTTAGAAAAAGGAAGTACTTATCCTCGCATCCGCGTACACAGGGTTTTAACGCCCACATAGCTAGACTAATCTCGTTAGAGATGATGCCCTACCGGTTAGTTGAAAGCGAAGCTTTCAAAGCCCTGATGGAGTACGCTGAACCACGATACGAGCTACCCAGTCGACACTTTTTTTCCAGAAAAGCCATCCCAGCCCTGCACCAGCATGTTAAACAGCGCATCGTCCATGCACTCAGGCAATCTGTGAGTACAAAGGTGCACCTGACTACAGATGCATGGACCAGTAGGCATGGCCAGGGACGTTATGTGTCCATCACGGCACACTGGGTGAATGTGGTGGATGCAGGGTCCACAGGCGACATCAATTTAGGGACAGTTGTGCCTAGCCCACGGTCTAGGAAACAGTTGGCTGTAGGCGTTCGCACCCCCTCCTCCTCCTCCTCCTCGTCCTCCTGCAGAAGCTACAGCTCTTCCACAGAACGCAGTCTGCCAACCACTCCATCGGCAGATGACACTGTTGCACACCAGTTGTCCCATTATGGGCCAGCTACTGCCAAGCGTCAGCAGGCTGTATTGGCTATGAAGTGTTTGGGCGACAACAGACACACCGCGGAAGTTCTGTCCGAGTTCTTGCAACAAGAAACGCAGTCGTGGCTGGGCACAGTAGATCTTGAGGCAGGCAAGGTAGTGAGTGATAACGGAAGGAATTTCATGGCTGCCATCTCCCTTTCCCAACTGAAACACATTCCTTGCCTGGCTCACACCTTAAACCTGGTGGTGCAGTGCTTATTGAAAACTTATCCTGGGTTCTCCGACCTGCTCCTCAAAGTGCGTGCACTTTGCTCACATATCCGACGTTCGCCTGTACACGCCAGCCGTATGCAGACCTATCAGCGGTCTTTGAACCTTCCCCAGCATCGCCTCATCATAGACGTTGCAACAAGGTGGAACTCAACACTGCACATGCTTCAGAGACTGTGCGAACAGAGGCGTGCTGTTATTTATTTGTGGGAGGATACACGGGCAGGCAGTAGGATGGCAGACATGGAGTTGTCAGGTGTGCAGTGGTCTAAGATACAAGACATGTGTCAAGTCCTTCAGTGTTTTGAGGAATGCACACGGCTGGTTAGTGCAGACAACGCCGTAATAAGCATGAGCATCCCCCTAATGCGTCTGCTGATGCAAAGTTTGACGCACATAAAGGAGCAGGCGTCTGCACCAGAGGAAGAGGAAAGCCTTGATGACAGTCAGCCATTGTCTGGTCAGGGCAGTGTACAGGACGAGGTAGCGGGCGAAGAGGAGGTGGAGGACGAGGAGGATGATGGGGATGAGTATATTTTTAATGCCGAACCTTTCCCGGGGTCACAGGAAATTGGTTGCGTGTCACGGCCGGGTTCTGGTTTTTTGAGGGACACAAGTGACGTAGATTTGCCTGCAACTGCCCCTCAACCAATCACAACCGGAGATTTGACAACTGGAACTTTGGCCCACATGGCGGATTATGCCTTACGTATCCTAAAAAGGGACACACGCATTACGAAAATGATGAACGATGACGATTACTGGTTGGCCTGCCTCCTTGATCCACGCTATAAAGGCAAATTGCAAAATATTATGCCACATGAGAACTTGGAACTAATATTAGCAACCAAACAATCAACTCTTGTTGACCGTTTGCTTCAGGCATTCCCAGCACACAGCGCACGTGATCGTTCTCACACGAGCTCCAGGGGGCAGCAGACTAGGAGTGTTAGGGGTGCACACATCAGAAGTGGCGTTGGACAGAGGGGTTTTCTGACCAGGTTGTGGAGTGATTTTGCTATGACCGCAGACAGGACAGGTACTGCTGCATCAATTGAAAGTGACAGGAGACAACATTTGTCCAGTATGGTTACTAACTATTTTTCATCCCTTATCGATGTTCTCCCTCAACCGTCATTCCCATTTGATTACTGGGCCTCCAAATTAGACACCTGGCCAGAATTGGCAGAATATGCATTGCAGGAGCTTGCTTGCCCGGCAGCAAGTGTCCTATCAGAAAGAGTATTCAGTGCTGCAGGTTCAATATTAACCGAAAAAAGGACTCGTCTGGCTACCCAAAATGTTGACGATCTAACATTCATTAAAATGAACCACAACTGGATTTCGAAATCTTTTGCCCCACCTTGCCCGGCCGACACCTAGCTTTCCTATGAAAAGCTCTTGCCTGTGAATTACTTTTCTAATGTCTAATTTGCTGCAGCTGATTGTACAGCATACGACATGTTTACACCTCCCTAAATGGCAAAACTCCCCACACGGGGCCGTGGTATCGCGACTTGGCGCAAGCACCCGTGAGACTGCTGTTTGTCGGAAGAGGTGGGTGTGCTCGCTTTTGGTTGACGGCATTGCTACTGGGTCCCTCATAGTACAATGTAGTGTCTCTGGCGGTGGTGGTGCGCACCCAACGTCAGACACACCGTTGTAACATGAGGGGCCCTGGGGCGGTCCCGCCGGCCTCAAGAGAGTTCCCCCCTACCCCAGCTCAAAATGTGCTCTACCACGTCCAAAATTATGTCGCACAGCTCCACCAATCTTTAGTCTATTCGCTGACATCATTCAATGTCTGGCACTGACAATACAAATTTGTAGACATCTATGATGCAACTTAAAGTAGTCTGTGTCTGTGTCCTATATTGGCACCATTAAATAGTTACTGCCAAATTACTATGTCAGAAACTCAGTAGATGAGCCCACCCCTGTACCTAAGTATGCCACCTTTTTTTTTGTTGTGGTTGTTTTGCGAGACATTAACATCTATTTATATTTTGGGAGTACTGGGACAGACACTCCTTGCACTACTCCTCCACTCACCACCAAGCTGCCTGTGTATCCATGTAACCGCTGTAAAGCTGCCATGAGCCTATTGTTTGTTATTTTAGGCCTTTGAAGCCTGTCTGCGGTCCCTCCTTCCACTAGTCCTCCACTGACCAGACCACTGCTGCCCGTGTACCCCTGGAACCAATTATAAAGTGCCTACAGCCAGCCCATTTTCTTATGTTAGGCCTTTGAAGCCTGTCTGCGGTCCCTACTTTAAATACTCCTCCACTGACCACCAAGCTGCCTGCCCGTGTATCCATGTAACCGCTGTAAAACTGCCATGAGCCTATTGTTTGTTATGTTAGGCCTTTGATAGCCTGTCTGCGGTCCCTACTTTAAATACTCCTCCACTCACCACCAAGCTGCCTGTGTATCCATGTAACCGCTGTAAAGCTGCCATGAGCCTATTGTTTGTTATTTTAGGCCTTTGATAGCCTGTCTGCGGTCCCTACTTTAAATACTCCTCCACTGACCAGACCACTGCTGCCCGTGTACCCCTGGAACCAATTATAAAGTGCCTACAGCCAGCCCATTTTCTTATGTTAGGCCTTTGATAGCCTGTCTGCGGTCCCTACTTTAAATACTCCTCCACTCACCACCACCAAGTTGCCTGCCCGTGTATCCATGTAACCGCTGTAAAACTGCCATGAGCCTATTGTTTGTTATGTTAGGCCTTTGATAGCCTGTCTGCGGTCCCTACTTTAAATACTCCTCCACTCACCACCACCAAGTTGCCTGCCCGTGTATCCATGTAACCGCTGTAAAACTGCCATGAGCCTATTGTTTGTTATGTTAGGCCTTTGATAGCCTGTCTGCGGTCCCTACTTTAAATACTCCTCCACTCACCACCAAGCTGCCTGTGTATCCATATAACCGCTGTAAAGCTGCCATGAGCCTATTGTTTGTTATTTTAGGCCTTTGAAGCCTGTCTGCGGTCCCTCCTTCCACTAGTCCTCCACTGACCAGACCACTGCTGCCCGTGTACCCCTGGAACCAATTATAAAGTGCCTACAGCCAGCCCATTTTCTTATGTTAGGCCTTTGAAGCCTGTCTGCGGTCCCTACTTTAAATACTCCTCCACTGACCACCAAGCTGCCTGCCCGTGTATCCATGTAACCGCTGTAAAACTGCCATGAGCCTATTGTTTGTTATGTTAGGCCTTTGATAGCCTGTCTGCGGTCCCTACTTTAAATACTCCTCCACTCACCACCACCAAGTTGCCTGCCCGTGTATCCATGTAACCGCTGTAAAACTGCCATGAGCCTATTGTTTGTTATGTTAGGCCTTTGATAGCCTGTCTGCGGTCCCTACTTTAAATACTCCTCCACTCACCACCACCAAGTTGCCTGCCCGTGTATCCATGTAACCGCTGTAAAACTGTCATGAGCCTATTGTTTGTTATGTTAGGCCTTTGATAGCCTGTCTGCGGTCCCTACTTTAAATACTCCTCCACTCACCACCAAGCTGCCTGTGTATCCATGTAACCGCTGTAAAGCTGCCATGAGCCTATTGTTTGTTATTTTAGGCCTTTGATAGCCTGTCTGCGGTCCCTACTTTAAATACTCCTCCACTGACCAGACCACTGCTGCCCGTGTACCCCTGGAACCAATTATAAAGTGCCTACAGCCAGCCCATTTTCTTATGTTAGGCCTTTGAAGCCTGTCTGCGGTCCCTACTTTAAATACTCCTCCACTGACCACCAAGCTGCCTGCCCGTGTATCCATGTAACCGCTGTAAAACTGCCATGAGCCTATTGTTTGTTATTTTAGGCCTTTGATAGCCTGTCTGCGGTCCCTACTTTAAATACTCCTCCACTGACCAGACCACTGCTGCCCGTGTACCCCTGGAACCAATTATAAAGTGCCTACAGCCAGCCCATTTTCTTATGTTAGGCCTTTGAAGCCTGTCTGCGGTCCCTACTTTAAATACTCCTCCACTGACCACCAAGCTGCCTGCCCGTGTATCCATGTAACCGCTGTAAAACTGCCATGAGCCTATTGTTTGTTATTTTAGGCCTTTGATAGCCTGTCTGCGGTCCCTACTTTAAATACTCCTCCACTCACCACCACCAAGTTGCCTGCCCGTGTATCCATGTAACCGCTGTAAAACTGCCATGAGCCTATTGTTTGTTATGTTAGGCCTTTGATAGCCTGTCTGCGGTCCCTACTTTAAATACTCCTCCACTCACCACCACCAAGTTGCCTGCCCGTGTATCCATGTAACCGCTGTAAAACTGCCATGAGCCTATTGTTTGTTATGTTAGGCCTTTGATAGCCTGTCTGCGGTCCCTACTTTAAATACTCCTCCACTGACCACAATGCTGCCTGGAGTGCCTGCCTGTGTATCCATGTAACCGATGTAAAACTGCCATGACTGCCTACTGTTTGTTATTTTAGGCCTTTGATAGCCTGTCTGCAGCCCCTACTTGCAATACTCCTCCACTGACCACACCAATGCTGCCCGTGTACCCCTGGAACCTATTTAAAAGTTCATAGAGCCTAGTTATATATTTTATTTACTATTAATAAGGCCATGATGGACTACGCTGTACCACGCTACAAGCTAACCAGTCGACACTTCTTTTGCGAGAAAAGCCATCCCAACCCTCCACCAGCATGTAGAAGACCGCATTGTCCATGCACTCTGGCAATCTGTGAGTACAAAGGTGCACCTGACAACAGACGCATGGACCTGTAGGCATGGCCACGGAAGATTACGTGTCCATTACGGCGCAATGGGTTAATGTGGTGGATGCATGGTCCACAGGGGACAGCCTACTAAGTCTGTCTGCAGTCCCTAATTCAAATTGTCCTCCACTGTCTAAATCGGAGCTTCCACCTTCTGGCTTTCGGCCTATAGTATCAGAAATTAAACTGCATTTGGCCTTCAACTTTGGTTAGGGCCTACTAACGGCTTCTGCCCCTCCCTGGTGTTGCCCTCAACTAAATAAAGCTGAGCTTCAACCTTCTGCTCCAAATTACCATTTTAAAAAATGCAATAGGCTTTTCCGGCCTACTAAAGGTGTCTGTCTGTGTGCCCCTGCCTGGTGTTGTCCTCAACTAAATAAAGCTGAGCTTCAACCTTCCGGCTCTCATTAAGTGGTTTTAAAAAAAAAAAATGGTGGTTAGGGCCTACTAACGGCTTCTGCCCCTCCCTGGTGTTGTCCTCAACTAAATAAAGCTGAGCTTCAACCTTCCGGCTCTCATTAAGTGGTTTTAAAAAAAAAAAATGGTGGTTAGGGCCTACTAACGGCTTCTGCCCCTCCCTGGTGTTGCCCTCAACTAAATAAAGCTGAGCTTCAACCTTCTGCTCCAAATTACCATTTTGAAAAATGCAATAGGCTTTTCCGGCCTACTAAAGGTGTCTGTCTGTGTGCCCCTGCCTGGTGTTGTCCTCAACTAAATAAAGCTGAGCTTCAACCTTCTGCTCCAAATTACCATTTTAAAAAATGCAATAGGCTTTTCCGGCCTACTAAAGGTGTCTGTCTGTGTGCCCCTGCCTGGTGTTGTCCTCAACTAAATAAAGCTGAGCTTCAACCTTCTGCTCCAAATTACCATTTTAAAAAATGCAATAGGCTTTTCCGGCCTACTAAAGGTGTCTGTCTGTGTGCCCCTGCCTGGTGTTGTCCTCAACTAAATAAAGCTGAGCTTCAACCTTCTGCTCCAAATTACCATTTTAAAAAATGCAATAGGCTTTTCCGGCCTACTAAAGGTGTCTGTCTGTGTGCCACTGCCTGGTGTTGCCCTCAACTAAATAAAGCTGAGCTTCAACCTTCTGCTCCAAATTACCATTTTGAAAAATGCAATAGGCTTTTCCGGCCTACTAAAGGTGTCTGTCTGTGTGCCCCTGCCTGGTGTTGTCCTCAACTAAATAAAGCTGAGCTTCAACCTTCCGGCTCTCATTAAGTGGTTTTAAAAAAAAAAAATGGTGGTTAGGGCCTACTAACGGCTTCTGCCCCTCCCTGGTGTTGTCCTCAACTAAATAAAGCTGAGCTTCAACCTTCCGGCTCTCATTAAGTGGTTTTAAAAAAAAAAATGGTGGTTAGGGCCTACTAACGGCTTCTGCCCCTCCCTGGTGTTGTCCTCAACTAAATAAAGCTGAGCTTCAACCTTCCGGCTCTCATTAAGTGGTTTTAAAAAAAAAAATGGTGGTTAGGGCCTACTAACGGCTTCTGCCCCTCCCTGGTGTTGTCCTCAACTAAATAAAGCTGAGCTTCAACCTTCCGGCTCTCATTAAGTGGTTTTAAAAAAAAAAAATGGTGGTTAGGGCCTACTAACGGCTTCTGCCCCTCCCTGGTGTTGTCCTCAACTAAATAAAGCTGAGCTTCAACCTTCCGGCTCTCATTAAGTGGTTTTAAAAAAAAAAAATGGTGGTTAGGGCCTACTAACGGCTTCTGCCCCTCCCTGGTGTTGCCCTCAACTAAATAAAGCTGAGCTTCAACCTTCTGCTCCAAATTACCATTTTGAAAAATGCAATAGGCTTTTCCGGCCTACTAAAGGTGTCTGTCTGTGTGCCCCTGCCTGGTGTTGTCCTCAACTAAATAAATCTGAGCTTCAACCTTCTGCTCCAAATTACCATTTTAAAAAATGCAATAGGCTTTTCTGGCCTACTAAAGGTGTCTGTCTGTGTGCCACTGCCTGGTGTTGCCCTCAACTAAATAAAGCTGAGCTTCAACCTTCTGCTCCAAATTACCATTTTGAAAAATGCAATAGGCTTTTCCGGCCTACTAAAGGTGTCTGTCTGTGTGCCCCTGCCTGGTGTTGTCCTCAACTAAATAAAGCTGAGCTTCAACCTTCCGGCTCTCATTAAGTGGTTTTAAACAAAAAAATGGTGGTTAGGGCCTACTAACGGCTTCTGCCCCTCCCTGGTGTTGTCCTCAACTAAATAAAGCTGAGCTTCAACCTTCCGGCTCTCATTAAGTGGTTTTAAAAAAAAAAAATGGTGGTTAGGGCCTACTAACGGCTTCTGCCCCTCCCTGGTGTTGCCCTCAACTAAATAAAGCTGAGCTTCAACCTTCTGCTCCAAATTACCATTTTGAAAAATGCAATAGGCTTTTCCGGCCTACTAAAGGTGTCTGTCTGTGTGCCCCTGCCTGGTGTTGCCCTCAACTAAATAAAGCTGAGCTTCAACCTTCTGCTCCAAATTACCATTTTAAAAAATGCAATAGGCTTTTCCGGCCTACTAAAGGTGTCTGTCTGTGTGCCCCTGCCTGGTGTTGCCCTCAACTAAATAAAGCTGAGCTTCAACCTTCTGCTCCAAATTACCATTTTGAAAAATGCAATAGGCTTTTCCGGCCTACTAAAGGTGTCTGTCTGTGTGCCCCTGCCTGGTGTTGTCCTCAACTAAATAAAGCTGAGCTTCAACCTTCCGGCTCTCATTAAGTGGTTTTAAAAAAAAAAATGGTGGTTAGGGCCTACTAACGGCTTCTGCCCCTCCCTGGTGTTGTCCTCAACTAAATAAAGCTGAGCTTCAACCTTCCGGCTCTCATTAAGTGGTTTTAAAAAAAAAAATGGTGGTTAGGGCCTACTAACGGCTTCTGCCCCTCCCTGGTGTTGTCCTCAACTAAATAAAGCTGAGCTTCAACCTTCCGGCTCTCATTAAGTGGTTTTAAAAAAAAAAAATGGTGGTTAGGGCCTACTAACGGCTTCTGCCCCTCCCTGGTGTTGTCCTCAACTAAATAAAGCTGAGCTTCAACCTTCCGGCTCTCATTAAGTGGTTTTAAAAAAAAAAAATGGTGGTTAGGGCCTATTAACGGCTTCTGCCCCTCCCTGGTGTTGCCCTCAACTAAATAAAGCTGAGCTTCAACCTTCTGCTCCAAATTACCATTTTGAAAAATGCAATAGGCTTTTCCGGCCTACTAAAGGTGTCTGTCTGTGTGCCCCTGCCTGGTGTTGTCCTCAACTAAATAAAGCTGAGCTTCAACCTTCTGCTCCAAATTACCATTTTAAAAAATGCAATAGGCTTTTCTGGCCTACTAAAGGTGTCTGTCTGTGTGCCACTGCCTGGTGTTGCCCTCAACTAAATAAAGCTGAGCTTCAACCTTCTGCTCCAAATTACCATTTTGAAAAATGCAATAGGCTTTTCCGGCCTACTAAAGGTGTCTGTCTGTGTGCCCCTGCCTGGTGTTGTCCTCAACTAAATAAAGCTGAGCTTCAACCTTCCGGCTCTCATTAAGTGGTTTTAAACAAAAAAATGGTGGTTAGGGCCTACTAACGGCTTCTGCCCCTCCCTGGTGTTGTCCTCAACTAAATAAAGCTGAGCTTCAACCTTCCGGCTCTCATTAAGTGGTTTTAAAAAAAAAAAATGGTGGTTAGGGCCTACTAACGGCTTCTGCCCCTCCCTGGTGTTGCCCTCAACTAAATAAAGCTGAGCTTCAACCTTCTGCTCCAAATTACCATTTTGAAAAATGCAATAGGCTTTTCCGGCCTACTAAAGGTGTCTGTCTGTGTGCCCCTGCCTGGTGTTGCCCTCAACTAAATAAAGCTGAGCTTCAACCTTCTGCTCCAAATTACCATTTTAAAAAATGCAATAGGCTTTTCCGGCCTACTAAAGGTGTCTGTCTGTGTGCCCCTGCCTGGTGTTGCCCTCAACTAAATAAAGCTGAGCTTCAACCTTCTGCTCCAAATTACCATTTTGAAAAATGCAATAGGCTTTTCCGGCCTACTAAAGGTGTCTGTCTGTGTGCCCCTGCCTGGTGTTGTCCTCAACTAAATAAAGCTGAGCTTCAACCTTCCGGCTCTCATTAAGTGGTTTTAAAAAAAAAAATGGTGGTTAGGGCCTACTAACGGCTTCTGCCCCTCCCTGGTGTTGCCCTCAACTAAATAAAGCTGAGCTTCAACCTTCTGCTCCAAATTACCATTTTAAAAAATGCAATAGGCTTTTCCGGCCTACTAAAGGTGTCTGCCCCTCCCTGGTGTTGTCCTCAACTGAACAAAGCTGAGCTTCCACATTCTGGCTTTCGCCCTATACTATCAGATATTAAACTGCATTTGGCCTACTAGTGTGGTTAGGCCCTTGAAACAGTGTCTGCTGCTCTTGGGTTTGCTACTCCACTGAACAAAGCAATGCCGCCTGTTTAGTCCTGTTACCAATTTTGAACTGCATGTAGCCTACTTTATTCTTTGGCCCTATATCTGTTTCCTCCTCATCCTGCCCATTGCCCAGCCACTGCTAAATGAGTCTGCTGGTACATTGACCTAGACCACTACATTCCCCTTGTACTCTACACAGCCAGAATCTGTCCCTGCTGAAAGTAAGGTTCCCCTTCCCGCATGTTATACCACCTTACACAGGGACAAAGAGGAAGGTGCAGATGAAAGTGCAGGTTCCTTCATCAGGTGGGGGGGCATACTCGTTGGCGACGTCACTGGCACAGGGCCCCTCAGAGTACGCAAAAGTGTCGCTGCTGGTGGGAGGCGCCCCCGCCATGCAAACACACCGCCGTACTTTGAGGGGCCCTGTGCCAGTGGCAATGCGAACGAGTGGGCCCCCCCCTGCTTGCTCAGGATCACAGCACTTGCAACTTTTAAATACTTACCTTTCCCTGCAACACCGCCGTGACGTAGTCCGCATTTCCTGGGCCCACGAAAAACTTGAGCCAGCCCTACTCCCCCCACAACTTTCCCCCAATTCCCTATGCCCAACTATTATTATACAGTTAATTAAGATTGGCAAGCTTCAGAAACAAGAATGGATGTTTTTGGCATTAAAATGGGCACTGTAGGTGTTTTCCTGGCCTCCACTCACTGCCGACTATGCTTCCCCATTGACTTGCATTGGGTTTCGTGTTTCGGTCGATCCCCGACTTTTAGCGATAATCGGCCGACTGCACTCGACTCGACTCTGGACAAAATCGGGTTTCCCAAAACCCTACTCGATCTTAAAAAAATGAAAGTCGCTCAACCCTAGTAGTTAGTCCTCCGGCTGGCGCGAGACATCTAGCGACCAACGTAGGCATGTTCCCCGGCTACTTCTAGTGTTGGCGTTAGGAGTAGATATATGGTCAACCCAGTTACCACTGCCCTATGAGCTGGATTTTTGTACTTCGCAGACTTACTTGTTCCTCTGAGACCCTCGCCATTGGGGTCATAACAATATACCACCCTCAGCACACATTTCACCACACATACACCAACCTCGCCACATAAAAGTCGAAACACAAAAGTCGCCACTCAAAACTCGCCATGTGCAAAATTCGCCACATGCAAAACTCACCACATGCAAAACTAGGCTCACGCAAAACTCGCCACACGTGCAAAACTCACCTCATGGAAAACTCGCCACACGCAAAACTTGCACACGCGGAAAAATTGCCACATGTACAAAAGTTGCAACACATGCAAAAGTTGCCTCACACAAAACTTGCACATACTCAAAATGCACCACACATAAAACTCGCCACGTGCAAAACTCGCCACGCGCAAAACTTGCTGCACACAACTTGCTTCACTAACCTGTCACATGCAACTCGACACACAAAAAGTTGCTACTCGCATGTCGCCACCCAAAACTCATCTCACAAAAGTCGCTACATGCATGTCGCCACACAACTCAACACACACAACTTGACACATGAAACTCGCCCTAAAACACACACAAGTCTGGTATTATCCTTCAAAAAGAAAAATCTGATTAATAAGCAGAAAAAACTACAAGAGCAACAAATGTACCATATGGGGAATACGGCAGCTGTCAGTCACATGACCTGTCTATTATGTGTATGTGTGAGCTAATATATACTGTCGGGGAGAGGGCTTCCTGTTGGCTGGGCATTTATCAGGCTGCCAATAGCAACCAATCACAGCTCAGCTTCTATTTTGCTACAGTTAATTAATCTGAGCTCTGATTGGTTAATATAGGCAACAAAGGACATTCTCAGTATAACAAAGCTTGTGTGAGGTAATAGCATGTCAGTTAGGGTGTGTTGGTGGAAAGGCTGATGTCAGTCACATTACCTCTATGTGAGTGGATATAGAAACTGCCAGTTACAGACTATTTTTACCACAATAATGCCTCATAAGAAAAGGAATTCCATGACACGAATGTCAGCTGATGCAAAAAGAAAAGCTGCATTACGGGCCAATGAAAATTGTGAAGACCGAGAAACAAGGCTGACACACATGAGAACAGCAGCTGCTTCCTCAAGAGCCAATGAACTTTCTGAGCAGAGGGAAGTGAGGCTTGCAGACAAGAGAATAAGAGCTGCTTCCTCAAGGGCCAATGAACTTTCTGAGGAGAGGGGAGTGCGGCTGGCAGACATGAAAACAAGAGCTGCTTCCTTAAGAGCCAATGAACTTTCTGAGGAGCTGGAAGCAAGGCTGGCAGACATGAAAACAAAAGCTGCTTCCTCAAGAGCCAATGAACTTTCTGAGGAGAGGGAAGTGAGGCTTGCAGACATGAAAACAAGAGCTGCTTCCTCAAGGGCCAATTAACTATCTGAGGAAAGGGAAATGAGGCTTGCAGACAAGAACTTATGGAAAATGATGGACACTGGGACATGACCCTCAGTGAAGCAGCAGCCACACAAACCCCAAAGCGACTAAGACACCTCTTTGCTATTATTCTAACAACCTGTAGCATTTCAAATTGTCTTGAGATTTGGACAAAGTACAAAACTGATCTCAGTGAGGACATCCTCATGCAGATTAGAAGGGAAAATCCTCAGCAACTCATCAACTTCACTGAGGAAATGTTCAATGAAACTTTAATGCTTCTTGAAGATCAGTGAATAGCAATGTCAGGAAAAGCCTTACAGTTGCATGGTTTGCCTGCTCCAATAAGAAATCCTGAAGGCATCCAAATGTGTAGGGAGATTTTCATAGAAACAAACTACAATGTTGATGAACTGACAGCATTTGTGTCTCAGAATGAGCCAATATTGGTACCAGATCAAAGGGACGCTTATAACTACATTTTAAGTTTCAGTGAAACCAACAAAGGTGGGATTGTCTTCCTTGATGCTCCAGGTGGAACAGGAAAGACATTTGTAATCATCTTGCTCCTGGCAAAATTTTGACAACAAAAAAAGATTGCACTTGCAGTGACATCTTCTGGAATTGCAGCTACGCTTTTAAAAGTTGGCAGGACAGCACATTCGACATTCAAACTACCACTTAACCTGTCTCATAGTGACAGCCCCATGTGTAATATTGCCAAGGGATCAGGACTGGTCAAATTGCTTCAAAAATGCAGTGCCATCATTTGGGATGAATGCACCATGTCACACAAAAGGGCTCTGAAAGCAGTGGACAGACTGCTGCAAGACCTGCGTAGCAACAAATATATCATGGGAGGAATAGTGGTTGTTTTGGCAGGTGACTTCTGCCAAAACACTACCTGTTATTCCAAGATCAACCCCTGCAGACGAACTCAATGCCTATCTCAAAGCATCATACCTTTGGAGAAAAGTAATGAAAATGTCACTGAACACAAACATGAGGGTCTACATGACAGGCGATGTTTCTGCTGGACTCTTTTCGAGCCAGCTGTTGACTATTGGAGATGGCAAGGCACCAGTAAACTCAACCACTGGACAGATCACCTTCCCAAGCAACTTTTGTTGCATTGTGACTTCCATTGAGGAGTTGAAATCAAAGGTTTTTCCAAATATTCAACTCCACTTCAAAAATTGTGGCTGGTTGTGTGAAAGGGCTATTCTAGCTCCCAAAAATGTCAGCGTCAACAAGATCAATCTTAAAATTCCAAATCTCCTTCCAGGTATGCGCACAACCTACCAGTCAGTGGATACAGTAATATGCCCTGCTCAAGCATTATTTTATCCAAATGAGTTCTTCAATTCCTTGGAGCCACAAAGACTTCCTCCTCACAACCTCTTTCTAAAACCTGGAGCACCTATTCTGCTATTGAGAAGTTTGGATCCACCAAAGCTGTGTAATGGAACAAGAGTCTTGATTAAGAACCTGTTTCCACATGTAAATGAGGCAACCATTTTGACAGGATGTGCCATAGGAGAAGATGTTTTCATTTCAACAATTCCTCTCATTCCATCTGATTTGCCTTTTGATTTTTTAACGCCTCCAGTTTCCTGTTCGACTGGTATTTGCTATGTCCATCAACAAGGCTCAGGGACAGTCATTGAAAGTAGTTGGAATCGATTTACAATCTCCATGCTTTTCTCATGGTCCACTTTATGTGGCCTGTTCAAGAGTTGGAACAGTCAAAAATCTGTTCGTCTTTGCACCTGAAGGAAAAACTAAGAATGTCGTTTATCAAAAGGCTCTCGAATAAGTAGTAGAAGATTACTTCACATTACTTGGCCAATTTAGTTAAATCTGTGTGGAATATCTCTGGTGTTGAAATATATGTTGTGAAATGCTTCTAATAGCTTAGTTTTTGCCTTTTAATAATTACATTTCTATCTATTTGTTTTGTGGTTTTTGTGTGCAGAATAAATTTTTGTTAACACATTCTATTTTGCTAACAGCAATTATTAACCCAGGTGAAGCCGGGTAGTACAGCTAGTATTTTTATATTTTTTAAAACACTATTTTTTTGCAAATGATGATGACTTTATATTTGATAAGTTTACTTTCATCAACTGATCAATAACATATGAAATAATTAGCAGTTTTTGTGATCGTAACAATATTCATACTGCACAACATATTATAGTTTTTAATGCAACTATATTGACAAGTTGACACCCAATTTTATGGAAACTTTGGTGAAATAGCATATAGGCCAGATTCATTAAGTCTGACAATTTTATCACCAATATTAATGAGAGGGAGTGTAGGAGTCAAACGCTACTGATTAATTAAGAGGCTCACGCCTCCATGTACCACGGCAGAAATCTTACTCCAGTCTGTAATTGAAGTAAGGTTTCTAGCATAAAGAATGAAACAGCTCATCATGCATTAGACAAGCTGTTGCATCACACCTTCGTTGTGCCATTGTCTCGCACCCAGCTCTGCCTGTTTTGTCAGAGCTGGAAGAAACAGAGATGTCATGAAAATGCCAAAAGTTGAGACATTTTTGCACAACTCCAAGTGACACAAAAATATCATGACTTTTTAAAGAATTTCACAACATAATTCTGGCTTTGATCAATCGGGGACTTATTGACAGAAGCGAATGCCAACTCAAACTAGGACAAATTTATTGTAAAGCAATTGTTTAAACACTCGTATTCTTCTTGTTCTGACTAGAGATGATTGAATTGATCCACTGCAGTTCGATTTCAGTTCAAACCTCCTCACATTTTTTTTTGCTACAAGAAAAATTCCTCAGTGGCAGCATATAGTAACATCCGTTTTAAAATCTATTTGCTAAATAATATTCCTAGTCTATTACTTGAATACCTAATATTTGTCTAGCAGTTGTGCGACTGGTGCCATCAGGGTAGAGATAATCTTACGTGACAATTTAGTAGGGACAATAATCTCCATTACTCCACATTTGGAGTATGTCAGCAAGGCAATCTAAAAAAAAAACATAATTTTCTATTGGTTTAAAAAATAGCTTTTCTTTATCTAGCAGTTGTACGACTGGCGCATTCCAGGTAGAGATAATCTTACCTGACAATTTAGAGGGGGTAATAATCTTCATTACTCCCTATTTGGAGTATGTTAGCCAGGTGATCTTAAAAAATCATAGTTTTCTACTGGTTTAAAAATAGTGCATCTTTATCTAGCAGTTGTGCAAGTGGTGCAATCAGGGTAGAGATAATCTTACATGACAATTTAGCAGTGGCAATAATTTTCATTACTCTGCTGTTGGGGTGTGTCAGCAAAGCAATCGTTAGGGATTACAAGTTTCACCATTGCACAATGTACCAAGTTTTCGCAAAGTACAAAACATTTAGCTACATGGGGTATACATACATGACCAAGTACTTATTGCAGAAGCAGGAGTGGGAGGAGGAGGAGGTTTTTCCTGAACAAAATGGGTTTGGATGGTATGGGATGGATGTTCAGACAACTTCCCCAAAAAAACATTCTGGCTGCTTTTACATTATGATGCAGTCATCCAAAGGGCTTACACAGTCTGAGGAAATCCAGCCCTTGCTTAATTTTAGAAAAGTCAACCTTTCCATTGACAGGCGTGTGCGCTTATCCGTTATGATTGCGCCAGCCTAACTAAAAACCCACTCAAAAAACACACTTGAAACAGGGCATGGCAGCACCTCCAAGGCATACAAGGAAAGGTTGGGTCAAATATGGAGCTTGGACAACAAATAGTTAAAGCGCACAGAATAATAAGTAAGGACGCTGGTATATCACTTAAAGGAAAACTGTCAGCAGGATTGTGCATATATACTGATTAAAATGATACCTTGGTTGATGAAATCAGTCTTACAGTTGTTCTTTAATCTTTATTTTAAGTTTTATGTTAGTGAGATTCCCGTGACCAAAGACGGGGTTGGTGTATGTGGGGCTCTGATTAGATATTCATAATGCAGACTGCTGACAGGTCACTGATCCCTCAGTGACCTACCCCCTAGTTTGCATAGCAACATTCTTTTTTTTAATAAAGATTAAAGAACTGTCACCACAAGATGGATTTCATTAACCAAGGTATAATTTTATTTAGCATAATGGCGCCAACCTGACACTGTGTGTAGGTTCTTATGCACAATCCTGCTGACAGGTTCCCTTTAAGTAGTCTTTCACCATCTTGGTCAACCTCCTCCTCTTCAGGCCATCCATGCTGGACAGGCATGAAGTTGGGATTGTGAGTCTCCTCTTTAGTGCAGACCAAAAACTCCTGTTCCTCCTCATCCTCCTCCTTCTCCTGTTCCTCGTTATCACCCAATGTGGCTTGAGAATATTGTGTGAGGTTGGGCTGTGTGGCATCAGCCACTGTAAAATATTGTTCCATAGCCACTTGCCTGGCATTCAAAGCTTCCTCCTTGAGATTCTGGAGCGAACATTTTAATAGACAGAGCACTGAGATGGTTTCGCTGACAATAGCGTCATCAGCGCTCACCATCTTGGTGCACAACTCAAAGTTTTGAAGAATCTCAGAAATGTCATCGATCTACACCCACTCGGCAGTTGTTATGTGTGAGGGCTGAGTGTTAGGCTGGAGTCACACACAAAGTATAAAAATACGGTCCGTATTTTACAGACTAAATACTCAGAAATGTTCCCTGAGACTCAGACCAATTTTCCATATGGTAAGTGTGACCCCGGTCTAAGTGTTCTTATTTTACTAGAGCAAACATACTGATTGAGATAGGGTTGTCCGATTAGTGGAAAACCCTTTTAATTTCACTTTTACTTCTTCCATAGGAAATAGGAAAGTGGCAGCTGGTGTTGATAATCAAATGTCTTAGATTAATGTTTGTCAATAAGTGTAGCCACCTTTGTGAAAGCAGAAGCTTTGCCAGTTTACTAATCTGGCACATTCAAGTGTGTGTTAACATATTGCCAATGAGGAAAGATATCAGCAGTTACCTTAGAGAAGAATTTGCTGCTGTGCATTAATCTGGGATTTGTTACAACTATAAAGTCATTTATGGAGTCCATCATTCTGTCCATCATTCTACAGTGATAAAGATTATTCATAAGTGAAAATTAAATGGCATAATATAATTCTTCCTGTGGTCAGACCATACAATGCTCAGAGAAAGTGCAAAAAATACCCAAGTTCTAAAGTTCTGGTTCTAAAGGCCTCAGTT
The DNA here is from genome assembly GCF_051348905.1 of Ranitomeya variabilis. Lineage (NCBI taxonomy): Eukaryota > Metazoa > Chordata > Amphibia > Anura > Dendrobatidae > Ranitomeya > Ranitomeya variabilis. The sequence goes on along the minus strand of NC_135234.1, from coordinate 571,196,986 downwards.
AGCATATTAAATGTTCAAGTTTCCAAACAGAAAAAGACTGAACTATCATGGCTTGTTTGGAAAGAATGCCAAGAGAAAGCCTCTACTTTCTAAAAAGAAAAAAACATCTAAAATGTACTTGAATAGATGAGATCAGAGTGGAGATATTTGGCCATAGTGCCTGATAAAGCCAAGAACTGCATATCACTGCAAGCGCCCCATGCAAACTGGTTATGTGAATTTGGGTTTATTTTTCAGCTACAGGACTTGGGCACCTTGCAGTCATTGAGTCTATCATGAACTCCTCTTTATACCAAAGTATTCTAGAGTCAAATGAGTCTATCTAACCATCTATCCAAAAGTTAAAAGGTTGGCCAAAGGTTTGTCATGCAACGGGACAATAATTCTTCATATCTACATCAGAATGGCTGATAAAAAAAGAATCCATGTGGTGTAGCAGTGACATATTTAAAGGCTAGACATCAACCCAATTGAATTGCTATGGTGGGACCTTGAGAAAGCTGTGCATAAACTATTGCCTGCAAAACCCAATGAAATAAAGAGAACCTTTAAGCTAAAAAATGCAATTTATCTGTGCACATATTGGTAATATGCAGATAAATACCATTTTAAACTGGCATACGGGAAGAGCAGCTATAAGGAGAAAAATAAGTTATATTCTTCCTGCAGCCATTTGCTTTCAGTCTTTAAAGATGGTGTAGGGTGAATTGAATAGTCACTGCTTATTACACCGTGAGCACTCTGCAATCACTTCCCACTTTTTACTTGGTAGGTTTTCTTTATAGGGAAGCTGTCACTAATAGTTTTGAGCATTCCGATACTGCAAATATCGGGTATCGGCTGATATTCGCGGTATCGGAATTCCGATACCGAGTTCTGATACTTTTGCATTATCGGATACCGGAATCGGAAGTTCCCATAATGCAAAGAGCCAGTTTCATTTAATTCAGCCAATGAGGAATCATTAGAAGTGTGGGCACATCCTGTTCTGCATGTTAAGCATGTAACTACTGGCATGGCTGTGATTGGCTGCTGAAATTATGTCATGATGCACTATAAAAGCCACCGCCGCCATTTTGGGTTCACTCTGCTGTGAATTCAGTTAGGGACAGGATGCTGTTGTTCTGACTGTGGCATAGTTTGAGATAGCGATTTGCTTCACTGTGCTTTACTCAGGCTAATTTAGCAACTGCTGTGTGAGAACCTTATTTCTGCCTTGCAGCACTGTTCACGGCTGTCTGCAAGGTGTCTGTGTGAGTGCAGCTCACTCTGTAGTCTGTTCTGCAGCCACAGCTGGTTGTAGTCAGCTCAGGGTGCGTCAGTGCCTCATACTGTTCCATTGTCCTTTTTTCAATTAATGCTGCCTGCTGCACATTTTTTGAAATATATCCTATTAGTGGGTTTCCATCCGTATCTTGCTAGATTGTGGAAAAACACTATATAGGATTATGTAGAGGAGCTTTTTTTGGCCTTGCAGTGCCGTTCACAGCTGTCTGCACGGTCTCTGTGTGAGTGCAGCTCACTCTGTAGTCTGTTCTGCAGCCACAACTGGTTGTATTCAGCTCAGGGTGCGTCACTGCCTCATACTGTTCCAATGTCCTTTTTTCAATTAGTGCTGCCTGCTGCACATGTTTTCAAATTTGTCCTATTAGTGGGTTTCCATCCGTATTCTGCTAGATTGTGGAAAAACACTATATAGGAGTACATAGAGGAGCTTTTTTTGGCCTTGCAGCGCCGTTCACGGCTGTCTGCACAGTCTCTGTGTGACTGCAGCTCACTCTGTATTCTGTTCTGTGAAAAAAACAAAAAGTTAATAAAGTTCACCAAACACTCCACTTTACAGTTGTGTAGGCCACATTAGCTCATATTAAAGTCTAGTCCACACTTTATAAAATTAGTGTTTCTTATACCTGTTAGCAGCTGTTCAGGAATAAGCACACTAAGCCGTTAGTACTTTTCTGCCTATCTTTATCAGTCTACCAAGATGAAGAAGGCAGGGAGTAAGGCACGTGGTCGTGGAGTTTCTGCAGGGAGAGGACATGGGGATTCTGTGCCTGCTGTGGGCACTGGTGACTCATCATCCCCCAGTTTTAGCAGGGAACAGTCCTTCATGCGCAGCTTTGTAGGAGCTCGCCGTACCCCACTGCTGCGGGACGAACAAATTGAAGCCGTTCTCGGATGGATGGCAGCTAATGCATCGACTTCAATTAGTGCCACATCCTCTCAGGCACAGAGCACTGAAGAGCACCTATCTGTCTCTTCAACACCTGCCAAATTGCCCAGGCAGTCAGAGAGCCCTGTACAGGAGCCATCTCAAATTCTGTTCTCGGAATCTCTTGGCTTGGAAAGAGAGGGCCAGCCAAGCAGCATTCGAGAAATGGAAGAAGAGGCAGTATGCAGTGATGCCCAACAGCTTTGTCTCTCTGAATCTGAAGAGGCGGGTGGGCCAGTGCCTCTGGTCAGCACACCTCAGTACGCATCTGATGATAAGACTCAGGTGCCACTTTCTGGTGCGTACTGGGCTGCCAAGACTACGCAGGAGAAGCAGTTGGTGGAAGAGGTAGTGTAGATGATGAGATCCTTGACCCATCATGGCGTGAGGTACAGGAAGGTGGTGGGAGCAGCTCTGAGGAAGAGATTCCCCGAACGGCCCAAAAAGGATGGAGAGGGAGGGGGAAGACTGCGTTGCCTGTAGCCTCCACTTCGGCACCCATTAGGAGCATGCCTCTTCCAAAAGCCAAAATGGGCACTCCCAAGACTTGCAGTGCCTGTTTTTTTTTGACACAGTTGAAGATGACATTTGCTTTGTCAAATGCAAGCTGTGTAATCAGAAAGTCAAAAGAGGGAAAAGTGTCAGCAACCTCAATACCACAAATATGTTGAAACATGTGCGGACAAAGCATGTGGTGGAGTTATACAGTAAAAACACACTGAAGACCTAGGCCAACCTACAGCGGCACCTACCACCTCTTCAGCTTGTGTTGTAGCCTCTTCCTCCAGCTCACACACAGCTGGTTCGGCTTCCTCACAGGATCGCCATGGAAGAACCTCTGGCACTGTTGTACAGAGACCCAGTGTAATTCCACCCACAACACCATGTTCCCTGTCATCCTCACATTCCCAGCCCAGTCTACAGCCATCGGTAGCACAGGCATGGGAAAAAAAGGCGGCCATTCTCGGCAAACCATCCACTGAGCACAGGCTCTGAATGCTGGCATTGCAAAACTACTGTCCCTTGAAATGCTGTCATTCAAGCTGGTGGAGACTGACACCTTCCGTAACTTGATGGCATTGGCAGTCGCACAATACAACGTGCCCAGCTGCTTATATTTCAGCAGGCAAGCCGTCCCTACCCTGCAAAAGCATGTGGAGGGAAACTTTAAACATGCGCTACTAAACGCCATCAGTAGCAAGGTCCACCTCACCACCGATGTGTGGACCAGTCACCATGGACATAGACGATACCTTTCCCTCACTGCCCATTGGGTAAATGATGTGGAGCCGGGTAAAGATCTTGCGAGTGGGGCTGTACGTGTTCTGCCAACTCCAAGGATTGCAGGAATCCAGTCTGTACACATTGACTCCTCCTCATACTCCAGTTCCTCTGAATCAGTGCTGCAGGAGCTGTCACAGTCCACCTCCACATGGACCCATGAACGCTTACCTGTTACGACCGATATGAGCACGGCCGTGGCCAAACATCAACAGGCCGTATTGAAATTAATTTCTTTGGGGAATCGAAGCCACACAGCGCAGGAGCTCTGGAATGCCATCAAGCAGGAGAGCGACGTGTGGTTTGTGCCAGCGAATCTCCAGCCAGACATGGTAGTGTGTGACAATGGCCGGAATCTGGTGGCAGCTCTGGGCCTAGGCAACCTCACTCACATCCCATGTCTGGCACATGTGCTCAACTTGGTTGTGCAGAGTTTTTTGAGGGACTATCCGGATCTTGATGCACTGCTGCACAAGGTCCACCTAAAGTGTGCTCACTTGCGGCGTTCCAGCATGGCAAGATCACGCATTGCAGCTCTGCAGCGCCGATTCCGCCTTCCGGAACATCGCATCATATGTGACCTACCCACCAGGTGGAATTCAACGTTACATATGTTGGAGCGGTTGTGTGAGCAGCAGCCAGCAGTAATGGAGTACCAGCTGCATCAGGTGCAAAAAAGTCGCACTGCGCGCCGTTTAGACTTCACAACCACTGTGTGGGCCACTATGAAGGACATCTGCCAGGTTTTGCGTGCCTTCAATGATTCCATGCGGATGGCGAGTCAGCATGACTATCCCCCTTATCTGCCTGCTTCAACAAATACTGGAAGCGCTAAGGGATGAGGTTGTGGAAGAGGTGGAGGATGAGGAGTCACAAATGCCATTTGCTTCTGGACAGTCTGCGCAACGTAGTTCCTCACAAAGGCCTAGGCAGGGGACACTTTATGAGGAGGATGAGGAGGAGTCAATGGAGGAGGAAGACATCTGTCCAGAGGAGGGAGTTACACAATGCTGCAGTTGTTAGTATGTAGAGCGAGGGTGGGGTGATGCAGAGCAGGCAGAAATCACGCCTCAAGCAGGGGACAGCATTTCTTGGCCAGTTGGCAGTCTGCAGCACATGGTTGATTTCATGCTGCAGTGCCTGAGAAATGACCGCTGTATCGCCCCCATTTTCAACACTGCTGATTATTGGGTGTACACCCTCCTAGATCCTCACTACCGGGACAACTTACAAAGCCTCATAACACCGTTGAACCGGGAGCGTCAAATGCGGGAGTACCAAGACACACTGGTGCATTCCATCATCTTCTCCAGTCCAACCGAGAGCAGTGCTGCCAGTGCTTTACAAAGCAGCTCAGTGCGTCAAGGCAGTGGAGGAAGCTCTGCTCAAACAGGGAGCAGAAGCAGTGCCTCAGCACAAGGCAAGACCAGTATTGCTCAACTGTGGCAAAGTTTTGTGTGCCCGCCACAAATGTCTACACCATCACAGACGGCTCCAGTCTGCAGGAGGCAACGTTTCCGTCAGATGGTGACAGACTACATGTCTTGCCCTCTCAGTGTACTCCCAAACGGCTCTTCCCCCTTAAATTTTTGGGTCTCTAAGCTGGATACATGGCCAAAGCTTAGCCAGTATGCATTGGAGGTGCTGGCTTGCCCTGCTGCTAGTGTATTATCGGAACGTGTCTTTAGTGCCGCAGGTGATGTACTAACAGACCATTGCATGTGACTATCCTCTGATAATGTTGATCGGCTTACTTTTCTGAAAATGAACAAGGCCTGGATCTCGCAGGAATTTGCCACTCCTCTTTCAGATTAAATAATTGGTTGGCAACAGTATCCAGGTCTGCTGTTGTGTTCATGTTTCTACCACCTGAACAGCAATCCCTGGGCTCCAATGCTGCCAGTTGCTGCTCAGAAGTGCCGTCTGCACAGTCAACACATGACCAGGTGTTATTGGGTTTCAGTAACGTCAGCTAATCCCCAGCTGTGTATCCAGCAATTTCTCCTGCTCCATCCACACCCACACTACAACAGATATTAAACTTGCTCCAATTAGGCCTCAGGCTCCACTCTGCTTCTCCTGGATTCCCTGGACTGGGAACTGGGAAAACAGTTGCTCCTCTGTTATAGGGGTTCAGTAACGTCAGCTGATCCCCTGCTGTGTGTGCGGCAATGCCTCCACTCTGCTTCTTCTGCATTCCCTTGGCTCCAACACCACCAGTTGCTGCTCGGAAGTGCCGTCTGCACAGTCAACACTTGCTGCCGTGTTATTGGGTTTCAGTAACGTCAGCTGATCCCCAGCTATGTGTGCGGCAATGCCTCCACTCTGCTTCTCCTGCATTCCCTGGGCTCCAACACCGCCAGTTGCTGTGCGTAAGTGCCATTTGCACAAATAAAAACACTAGCTCCTGTGTTAGTAGGGGTTCAGGAACATCAGCAGCTCCCCTGCTGTACATCCGGCAATTGTTCCTGCTACCTCCACACTCACACTACTACAGATATTAAACTGCCTCAAATTAGGCCTCAGCCTACACTCTGCTTCTCTTGGATTCCCTGGGCTCCAACACCGCCAGTTGCTGCTCAGAAGTGCCGTCTGCACAGAGAAAAACACTAGCTCCTGTGTTAGTGGGGTCAGTAACATCAGCTGCTCCCCTGCTGTGTGTCCGGCAATGTCTCCTGCTCCCTCCACATTCACATTACATCAGATATTAAACTTGCTCCAATTAGGCCTCGGCCTACACCCTGATTGACCCTGGGCTCCAACACCGCCAGTTGCTGGTCAGAAGTGCTGCCTGCACAGAGAAAAACACTAGCTCCTTTGTTAGTGGGGTTCAGTAACGTCAGCTGCTCCCCTGCTGTGTATCCGACAATTGCTCCTGCTACCTCCACACTCACACTACTACAGATATTAAATTGCCTCAAATTAGGCCTCGGCCTACGCCCTGATTGACGTGGGATCCAACACCGCCAGTTGCTGCTCAGAAGTGCTGTCTGCACAGTCAACACCTGCTCCAGTGTTATTGGGGTTCAGTAACGCCAGCTGCTCCCCTGCTGTATGTGCAGCAATTTCTCCTGCTCCCTCCACACTAAGACTACAACAGATATTAAACTTGCTCAAATTAGGCCTCGGCCTACACTCTGCTTCTAGCATTGACCCTGGGCTCCAACACCACCAGTTGCTGCTCGGAAGTGCTGTCTGCACAGTCAACACCAGCCTCAGTGTTATTGGGGTTCAGTAACGCCAGCTGCTCCCCTGATGTGTGTGCGGCAATTTCTCCTGCTCCCTCCACACTAACACTACTACAGAAATGAAACGGAACCTGTCCCTTCCCCCAGGCGTTTGTAACTAAGCGAATTACCTTGTGCAGCACTAATGCTGCACAATGAAAAGGTGGCTCTTTTAGTTATGCTCCTAGCACTAGCTGAACTAAACACTTATAAAATGTGTCTCCTCATACCGTGAAAATCCCGGAGGCGGGACTTTCCTTCCTAATCAGACGCGGCACAGCTGTCATTCATACCCCCTTGGCGCCGTGCGCCACCTCCTAAGTGTTGTTTGAAACTGTCCCGGAGCCTGCGCTGTTGTTAACCCTTGGGCATGTGCAGTTAGCGCTGCCCATCTTCTGACATCATTTGTTGTCAGGCTGACTGCGCCTGTGCGGCCGCGCTTCCCGAGATCCCGCCCTGCAGTGTCTTCTGATTTATTCAAACTTCAGGGCGGGAATTCATGGACATGCACAATGCATATTTTCGCCTCTCACTCATCTCCCTCCGCCTTCTTCAGACTGTGTGGCGTCAGCTGATCCCTTATCGCCGTTGCATGCGCTTAGGGATCAGCTGATGCCGCACAGTCTGAAGAAGGCGGAAGGAGATGAGTGAGAGGCAAAGATATGCACTGTGCATGCCCATGAATCCCAGCCCCGCAGTGTGAATAAATCAGAAGACACTGCGGGGCGATATCTCAGACAGCGCGGCCGCACAGGCGCAGTCAGCCTGACAACAAATGATGTCAGAAGATGGGCAGCGCTAACTGCACATGCCCAAGGGATAACATAACAGCGCAGGCTCCGGGACACATGCAAACAATGCTGAGGAGGAGGCGCCCGGCGCCAAGGGAACATGAATGACGGCTGTGCTGGGTCTCATTAAGAAGGAAAGTCCTGGCTCCGGGACGGTTTCACAGTATGAGGGGGCACATTTTATAAGTGTTAACTTCAGCGTGTGCAAGGAGCATAAGTAAAAGAGCCACCTTTTCCTTGTGCAGCATTAGTGCTGCACAAGGTGGCTCTTTTAGTTACAAACGCCTGGGGGGGGTTACAAGTTCCCTTTCAACTTGCTCCAATTAGGCCTCAGCCTCCACTCTGATTCCCCTGTAATCCCTGGGCTCCAACACCGCCAGTTTCTGCTCAGAAGTGTCTTTGACATGGGTACTCCCTCCTGCCCAGCCTGGTTCCAGCATGCCAGCTGTTTCTGGGTAGTGTCAAGGTCACTTTGCCACCAATACGTTGTCCTGTCGGGTAGCGGTCGGGTTAGCCAACTCTATGGTGCCTGCAGTTTAGGTGCTTCCTATGTGGGCTGCGAGAACTGGCAATCAAGGCTAGTTCTGTAGTGCCAATAGGACCAGCTCCCCCTGTAGGACTGTGGATTTTTGGTAAATATGGCCGGCCCGAAGCCTAGCAATTTTTTTTCCTGTGAAACTTCTGCTGCCTGTCTGAGTTCCAGCACCATTAGCTGGTTCTTTGAAAGACAATCTTGAGTAGGTCCCCCTGGTTCCAGTACCATCAGCTGGTTCCAGGCAGAGCCTTTGGCTTAGGTACCTCCTTCTGGGTATCCGAGTTCCGCCAGCATCTGGTGGTCCTTGGTAGTGCTTTCTAGCACAGGTACCTACTGCTTAGTAACTGGGTTCCAGTACCGTCAGCTGGTCCTTTGTAGTTCCATTGGCTCTTATACCTTCTGCTACCCATCCGGATTCCAGCACCGTCAGCTGGTTCTCGGCAGTGTCTTCTGCTCTTGTACCTTCTGCTCCCCATCCTGGTTCCAGTACCGTCAGTTGTTTCCAGGCAGAGCCTTTGGCTTAGGTGCCGCCTTCTGGGTATCTGAGTTCCACCAACGTCTGGTGGTCCTTGGTAGTGCTTTCTGGCACAGGTACCTCCTGCTTAGTAACCAGTTCCCAGTACCATCAGCGGGTCCTCGGTAGTTCCATTGGCTCTTGTACCTTTTGCTACTCATCCAGGTTCCAGTACCATCAGCTGGTTCTCGGCAGTGTCTTTGGCACGGGTACTCCCTCCTGCCCAGCCTGGCTCCAGCATGCCAGCTATTTCCGGATAGTGGTCAAGGTCACTTTGCCTCCAATACGTTGTCCTGACGGTTTGCGGTCGGGTTAGCTAACGCTATGGTGCCTGCAGTTTAGGTGCTTCCTATGTGGGCTGCGGGAACTGGCAATCAAGGCTGGTTCCGTAGTGCCAATAGGACAAGCTCCCCCTGTAGGACTGTGGGTTTTCGGTAACTACAGCCGGCTCGAAGCCTAGCAATTTTTTTTCCTGTGGACCTTCTGCTGCCTATCTGAGTTCCAGCACCATTAGCTGGTTCTTTGGAAGACAATCTTGAATAGGTCCCCCTGGTTCCAGTACCGTCAGCTGGTTCCAGGCAGAGTCTTTGGCTTAGGTGCCTCCTTCTGGGTATCCGAGTTCCACCAATGTCTGGTGGTCCTTGGTAGTGCTTTCTGGCATGGGTACCTACTGCTTAGTAACCGGGTGCCAGTACCGTCAGCTGGTCCTCTGTAGTTCCATTGGCTCTTATACCTTCTGCTACCCATCCGGGTTCCAGTACCGCCAGCTGGTCCTCGGCAGTGTCTTTTGCTCTTGTACCTTTTGCTCCCCAACCTGGTTCCAGTACCGTCAGCTGGTTCCAGCCAGAGCCTTTGGCTTAGGTGCCTCCTTCTGGGTATCTGAGTTCCACCAACGTCTGGTGGTCCTTGGTAGTGCTTTCTGGCACGGGTACCTCCTGCTTAGTAACCGGGTTCCAGTACCTTCAGCTGGTCCTCGGTAGTTCCATTGGCTCTTGTACCTTCGGCTACCCATCCGGGTTCCAGTACTGTCAGCTGGTTCCAGGCAGAGCCTTTGGCTTAGGTGCCTCCTACTGGATATTCGAGTTCCACCAATGTCTGGTGGTCGTTGGTAGTGCTTTCTGGCACGGGTACCTCCTGCTTAGTAACTGGGTTCCAGAACCATCAGCTGATCCTCAGTAGTTCCATTGGCTCTTGTACCTTTGGCTACCCATCTGGGTTCCAGTACCGTCAGCTGGTTCTTGGCAGTGTCTTTGGCTCTTGTACCTTTTGCTCCCCATCCTGGTTCCAGTACAGTCATCTGGTTCCAGGCAGAGCGTTTGGCTTAGGTGCCTCTTTCTGGGTATCCGAGTTCCACCAATGTCTGGTGGTCCTTGGCAGTGCTTTCTGGCACGGGTACCTCCTGCTTAGTAACCAGGTTCCAGTACCATCAGCTGGTCCTCGGTAATTCCACTGGCTCTTGTACCTTCGGGTAGCCATCCGGGTTCCAGTACCGTCAGCTGGTTCTCAGCAGTTCCTCAGCCTTCTTGTACCTTCTTGCTAATCACTCTGGATCTCCCTGATGACGCGACCCTAAAGACGACGACCTTGAAGGCCACACCAAAGAAGACGACGACCCCAGAGACGACGACCCCGGAAACGATGACCCTAAAGACCACCCTAAAGAAGACAACGACCCTGGAGACGACGACCCTGGAGACGACGACCCTGAAGACCAAGAATCAGAAGAACAAGAAGCTGCAGAACAAAAAGCAGAACATTAGGCATAAGACTAAAAATCAGAGCAAAAGATATTATCTAAATTATAAGCAGAAAAAGACTAAGCAGTGTATGGGGGTGAGTCAATTCCTCCTTGTGGTGTCCCTGGAAAAAACCTGCTGCTGCAGACCAAACTGAACGCGGACAAATCCTGTTTTAAATCTTTTGTGACAGGCAGAACGGAAGGTGTAATCTTTAAACTTTTATAGATAACAACTACAGGAATGCCTGTCACAAATAAGAATATGATGAAGAAGAAGAATATGAAGAAGATGAAGAAGTAGAATATGAAGAAGAATTATAGTTGAATAAAAAGAATATGAAGAATGTAAAAAAAAAGAATAATAGGAAGAAAGTGAAGAAGAAGATAAATAAGGTGAAGGAGAAGTTGATGAAAAAGATGCTGCTGCTGAGGATGATGAAGAAGAAAGTGTGGGAGAAGTAAAAAAGAAGGTGTACAGCATGGAAGTAGTGAAACATAAATATCTAATTATAAAAAATCTTAACATAGTCAATATCTTTGTAACTCCGACCGTCTTAAAAAAATTTTCATTCCTGCTATTCCATTTGATTGCGCTAAATCTCTATGCCTTTAATGTCTCCTCCACCTCCCCCAATACATTGTCACGGGAAACCTAGGTGGGCAAGAGCTAATAACACGGGCCCCTGCAATTTCCCTACGACTAGGGAAATCTTGACTGACCCTCAACCTAGAATTTACACTGATGGTGTGCATGTCTAGGCCTCCACCCTCACCCTATCTCCTGTTTCAACCCTAGGCTGAAACCAACCACCCACCACCCAGTGAAGAGATAATACACCAATACCCACAGTTAGCACAGACAAGGATAACTGAAAATGTGAACCAAGCCACAGTCACTCAGGAATACACAATAAGTGCACAGGGCAAAACAAATACAAATATAGGAAGGAGTAAATAAGACAAAGGGAAATACACCACCAGATACGATACTCCAACTCCTAGCTCACTACTCCAGACCGAGATAACCAAGCACTAGACAGAAGCTATAATCGGCGATGCCCAATGTTCAGAAGAACTATTTAAAGGCAGTGGGCTTGGCCCAGCTTCCAATCCGAGCACCAGCAAAATTAACCCCGGACCTGCTAGAAAAAATCTAGCCGACGCCACTGAGCGCATAGTGGACAAAAACGGAATTACCGCTGTCTGTCGGACGCCCTAGAATGAACAGCGTCCGACATGACATACATCCTACATTATTCTTATTTGTTTTCCTTCATGTAGAATTAACCTACAAGGAAAGAAAGGGTTTATTTTAATTCCAATATTTTTGTCCCATTGACTTGCATTGGTATCGGGTATCGGTATCGGCGATATCCGATATTTTTTTGATCACTAAGTTTTTGCTATTGCATCTAAGAGGAGCATAATGTAGGGGCAAAGGCCCTGATTCCAATGATGCATCACTTTTTTGCTCTGTAAAACACCGCCCACATAATTGATTAACACCTTTCTATGAATACTGTGCATAAGCCAAAAGCTAATCAGTGCTGAAATGCTGAAAAATTGCTGAAATGTCTATCCTGATTTCAATCCTTGTAGATGGAAGCAGATTTTTATCAAGAATGTCCTGGTACATTTTTCCATTCATTCGTCCCTAAATTATATGAAGTTTACCATTGCAGTATGCTGAAAAAAAACCTGACAGCATGATATTCCCAACTCCAAACTTCACTGTTGGTATTGTGTTTTGGTGGTTATATGTAGTGCCTTTTGGCCTTCAAACATGGTGTGCATTATGGCATCCAAAGTGTTTAATTTTGCTCTCATTTGATCAGACTATATTCTCCATGTATTTCACAGGCTGATCTAAATGTTGTTAAGCAAACTTTAACCCCTTTACCCCCAAGGGTGGTTTTCATGTTAATGACAGGGCCAATTTTTACAATTCTGACCACTGTCCGTTTAAGAGGTTATAACTCTGGAACGCTTCAACGGATCCTGGTGATTCTGACACTGTTTTCTCGAGACATATCGTACTTCATGATAGTCATAAAATTTCCTTGACATTACTTGAGTTTATTTGTGAAAAAAAAGGAAATTTGGCAAAAATTTTGAAAATGTTGCAATTTTCCAACTTTGAATTTTCATGCCCTTAAATCACAGAGATATGTCACACAAAATTCTTAATAAGTAACATTTACCACATGTCTACTTTACATCTGCACAATTTTGTAACCAAAATTTTTTTTCTTATAAGGGTTAAAAGTTGACCAGCAATTTCTCATTTTTAGAACACCATTTTTTTAAGGACCACATCACATTTGAAGTCACTTTGAGGGGTCTGTATGATAGAAAATACCCAAGTGTGACACCATTCTAAAAACTTCACCCCTCAAGGTGCTCAAAACCACATTCAGGAAAGTTATTAACCCTTCAGGTGTTTCACAGGAATTTTTGGAATGTTTAAAAAATGAACATTTAACTTTTTTTTCATAAAAAAATGTAATTCTGATCCAATTTGTTTTATTTTACCAAGGGTGACAGGAGCAATTGGACCACAAAAGTTGTTGTACAATTTGTCCTGAGTACGCCGATACCCCATATGTGGGGGTAAACCACTGTTTAGGCTCATGGCAGAGCTCGGAAGGGAAGGAGCGCTATTTGACTTTTCAATACAAAATTTGCTGGAATAGAGATAGGACGCCATGTCGCGTTTGGATAGCCCCTGATGTGCCTAAACAATAGAAACCCCCCAAAAGTGACACCATTTTGGAAAGTAGACCCTCTAAGGAACTTATCTAGATGTGTGGTGAGCACTTTGAACCCCAAAGTGCTTCACAGAAGTTTATAATGTAGAGCCATAAAAATAAAAAATCTTTTTTTTCCACAAAAATGATTTTCTAGCCCTCAGTTTTGTATTTTCTCAAGGGTAACAGGAGAAATTGGACCACAACAGTTGTTGTGCAATTTGTCCTGAGTACGCTGATACCCCATATGTGGGAGAAGACTACTGTTTGGGCGCATGGCAGAGCTCAGAAGGGAAGAAGTGGCGTTTTGGAATGCAAACTTTGATGGAATGGTCTGTGGGCGTCACGTTGCGTTTGCAGAGCCCCTAATGTACCTAAACAGTAGAAACCCCCACAATTGACCCCATATTGGAAACTAGACCCTCCAAAGAACTTATCTAGATTGTGGTGATCACTTTAAACCCCCAAGTGTTTCACTAAAGTTTATAACGCAGAGCCGTGAAAATAAAAATATTTTTTTTCCACAAAAATGATTTTTAGCCCCCAGTTTTGTATTTTACCATGGGTAACAGGAGAAATTGGCCCACAAAAATTATTTTTCCATTTGTCCTGAGTACGCTGATACCCCATATGTGGGGGCAAACCACTGTTTGGGCGCACAGCAGAGCTCGGAAGGGAAGGAGCATCGTTTTACTTTTTCAACTCAGAATTGTATGGACTGTGATCTGATGTCATGTTGTATTTGCAGAGCCCCTGGTGTGCCTAAACAGTGGAAACCTCCCAATTTTAACTGCAACCCTAACTCCAACACACCCCTAAGCCTAATCCCAACCCTAACCACTCCCCTAACCCCAAAACACCCCTAAGCCTAATCCCAACCCTAACCACACCCCTAACCTCAACACACCCCTAACCCCAAAACACCCCTAACCCTATTTCCAACTCTAACCACACCCCTAACCTGAACATACCGCTAACCCTAATCCCAACCCCAACATAGCCCTAACCCAACACACCTAACCCTAATCCCAACCCTAACCATACCCCTAACCCTGACACACCCCTAACCCAATCGTAAACTTAATCCAAACCTTAACCCCAACTCTATCCCTAACCCTAACTTTAGCCCCAACTCTAACTTTAGCCCCAACCCTAACCCTAACTTTAGCCCCAACCCTAACCCTAACTTTATCCCCAACCCTAACTTTAGCCCCAAGCCTAACTTTAGCCCCAACCCTCACCCTAACTTTAGCCCCAACCCTATCCCTAACCTTAATGGGAAAATGGAAATAAATACATTTTTTTATTTTATTATTTTTCCCTAGCTAAGAGGGTGATGAAGGGGTGTTTGATTTACTATTTATAGCAGGTTTTTATGTTGGGTTTTTATGATTGGCAGCTGCCACACACTAAAAGATGCATTTTATTGCAAAAAATATTTTTTGTGTTACCACATTCCGAGAGCTATAATTTTTCCATATTTTGGTCCACAGAGTTTTTATTGATATAATTTTCGGGCACATGACATTTTTTGATCGCTTTTTATTCCGATTTTTGTTAGGCAGAATGAACAAAAACCAACAATTTGTAAATTTCTTTTGGGGGGCATTTATACCGTTCCGCGTTTGGTAAAACTGATATAGCAGTTTTATTCTTTGGCTCAGTACGATTACAGCGATACCTTATTTATATCATTTTTTTATGTTTTGGCGCTTTTATACAATAAAAACTATTTTATAGAAAAAATAATTATTTTTGCATCGCTTTATTCTGAGGGCTATAACTTTTTTTTTTTTTCACTGATGATGATGTATGGTGGCTCGTCTTTTGTGGGACAAGATGTCGTTTTTGGCGGTACAATGTTTATTTATATCCGTCTTTTTGATTGCGTATTATTCCACTTTTTGTTCGGCGGTTTGATGACAAAGCATTGTTTTTGCCTACTTTTTTTTTTTACGGTGTTCACTGAAGGGGTTAACTAGTGGACAGTTTTATAGGTTGGGTTGTTACGGACGTGGCGATACTAAATATGTATACTTTTATTGTCAACTATGATGGTCAGCTGACACCCGGCCGCGATCGGCCGCGCCCTCCCCGTGAGCACGGCTGATTGCGTTAGACGTACTATCCCGTCGGTGGCCATATGGGCCCATAACACCTCGACAGGATAGTATGTCTAATGTCAGAAATGGGTTAAATGCACTTGAGCATGCTTTTTGTTCAGCAATGGAGTCTTGTGTGGTGAGCATGCAAACAGGCTATGGAGGATGAGTGCAGTACTTATAGTTTTGTCTGAAACTATTGTACCTGCTGACTCCAGATCTTTCTGTAGGTGTGTAAGGAGGTGGCGGGGACCCTCGTCTGCCCCCTCTCTCCCGTGTACTGGGCCCGTGCCCCTCATATGGTACCCGGATGGTGTACCTGTTTATTAATGCATTAATGCTATATTCATCTGATGTCTTTATGCTATATCTGACTTGCATTGTTTTTAACATGTTCTGTAGTGTGCTATGTTTTCCATGCACATGTCAGAGGAAGGGACAGAAGGGGTTAACCCAGGAGGCTGAGCTGAGTGTTCAGGCAGGCTTGCCTGTGGCCGGATGTGCTCCCCTGCTGGGAGCTGGTCATAACCCTGGAGGGGAACAGAGCTGCCATTGGACTGTCAGATAGCAGGCACAGGGACTGCATGTGTGTGTGAGACTTGCAGCTCCTGGGATCTGCCCGGGAGTTACCCAAGAGACTTGCAGCTACTGGAATTTGTCTGGAGCTAATGACTCTGCTGCTGCAGCCATTGCAGGAGATAGGGACAACTCAGTAATCGCACCTTCCTTTTTCATCACCTTTATTAATTACAAGTTACCACTGTTGGGCCCTACAATGTGTGACGCATGGTGCATCCATTCCAGCATGGAGAGGAGCTAGATGTCTGAGGTAACCCACTGTGACCCGGAGCTGGGACTAGAACTGTCATTTCATGTGCAAGGGGCCAGGGTGCTCATTGACTGTGACCTAGTGGACTCGGCTATGACTACCACCCCATGGCACCTTGTTACAGGTGGTCATTGGCTCTTGGAAACCTCATCTGATAATTCGTTTTGCTGCTCTGTCTGAAATCTTGTGGGGAGCACCTGGTCATGGCTGGTTTGTTGTGAAATTATGTTCCTTCCACTTCCTGATTATGACCCCCACAATCCTCACTGAAACCTTCAGTAGTTTAGAAATTGTTCTTCCCATGCCATTAAAGTTTTGCAACAATAAAGTTGCAAAGATATTGAGACAGCTCACTGGTTTTATCCATTATGAGATGTTTCTTGTGTGGCACCTTGGTAATGAGACACCTTTTTTTAGGCCGTCAGATGAACCAGCTGATATTTTTCACTAAGTGGCAGGATTGCTTTCTAATTACTGATAGATTTCAGCTGGTTTGATGATTTTCCATGGCTTGCCACCTCTCTTTCTTCATGTGTTCAATACTTTTTTTCCCCTGTCATTGCTCATTATTACAAATAACTTTATTTATGGACATCTATGGTTTGATTTCTTTGCCTGTGTGGATTGAATAGGTTGTTGCTGACATTTGGTGAGAATTTCATGTCAATAGCGCCTTTAGAAACATATTTACTTACAAAATTGGACACGTGTTTACAATATATTTCACCCACTGTATACACAGATATATAAAATATATATATATATATATATATATATATATATATATATATATATAAAATTTACATTAAGTAAAAACATAAGTGAGCATATCCTTAAACATAAACATCCTTAAAAGGATAAGCTGTCCATGACTTTAAAATACAGACACATAATGAAAAAAAACTATGAAAATGAAATATCGCAACTTGTCCTGTGGGCATTCTCCACATGAGATTCAAAGGATTTTATATTATGTTAAAGAAGCCAGCTGGGAAGCATCAGTGTCTAAAAAGAGAAATGTGAAGAACTAGTGAATAGGGTTGAGCGAAACGGGTCGATCATTTTCAAAAGTCGCCGACTTTTGGCTAAGTCGGCGTCTCATGAAACCCGATCCGACCCCTGTGCTTGTCGGCCATGCGGTACGCGACTTTCGCGCCAAAGTCGCGTTTCAATGACGCGAAAAGCGCCATTTCTCAGCCAATGAAGGTGAACGCAGAGTGTGGGCAGCGTGATGACATAGATCCTGGTCCCCACCATCTTAGAGAAGGGCATTGCAGTGATTGGCTTGCTGTCTGCGGCGTCACAGGGGCTATAAAGGGGCGTTCCCGCCGACCGCCATCTTACTGCTGCTGATCTGAGCTTAGGGACAGGTTGCTGCCGCTTCATCAGAAGCAGGGAGAGCGTTAGGCAGGGTCCACTAACCACCAAACCGCTTGTGCTGCAGCGATTTCCACTGTCCAACACCACCTTCGGTGTGCAGGGACTGTGGAAGCTATTTTTTTTTTTTTTTCCCCTCAGCGCTGTAGCTCATTGGGCTGCCCTAGAAGGCTCCGTGATAGCTGTATTGCTGTGTGTACGCCACTGTGGAAACCAACTGCTTTTTTCAAAGCACATATCCTCTTGTTCCTTCCTTTCTGCACAGCTATCTTTTCTGTTTTTCCACACTTTTTATTTAATTTGTGCATCAGTCCACTCCTATTGCTGCCTGCCATACCTGGCTTACATTACTGCAGGGAGATAGTAATTGTAGGACAGTTTTTTTTTTTTTTTTGTTTTTTTTTTTTGTGGGAGATTAAGATTGGCATTTCTGCTACAGTGCCATCCCTGTGTGTGCCATCTCTCACTGAGTGGGCCATAGAAAGCCTATTTATTTTTTCCGTGATTTGTGTTCTAAAATCTACCTCAACACAAAAACAGTACATCAATCAGTGGGAGAAAAATATTGGCCTCAGTCAGGGCTTGTGTGCCACTGCTGTGTGTGCTATCTCTCATTCAGTGGGCTATAGCAAGCCTATTTTTTTTTTTTTTTTTTAATATTATTTGGTTTCTAATTCTCCCTGAAAAAAAAAAAAAAAACCTAAAAAAACAGTGGGAGAATAATATTGCCCTTTCAGCTTGTGTGCCAGTCTTGACTCCTGGGTGTGCCACCTCTCTCCCTCTCATTCAGTGGGCCATAGAAAGCCTATTTATTTTTTTTTTTAAATATTATTGGGTTTCTAAAGTCTCCCTGAAAAAACAAAAAATACATAAAAAAACAGTGGGAGAGTAATATTGCCCTTTCAGCTTGTGTGCCAGTCTTGACTCCTGGGTGTGCCACCTCTCTCCCTTTCATTCAGTGGGCCATAGAAAGCCTATTTATTTTTTCCGTGATTTGTGTTCTAAAATCTACCTCAACACAAAAACACTACATCAATCAGTGGGAGAAAAATATTGGCCTCAGTCAGGGCTTGTGTGCCACTGCTGTGTGTGCTATCTCTCATTCAGTGGGCTATAGCAAGCCTATTTTTTTTTTTTTTTTTTTTTTTTAATATTATTTGGTTTCTAAAGTCTCCCTGAAAAAAAAAAAAAAAACATAAAAAAACAGTGGGAGAGTAATATTGCCCTTTCAGCTTGTGTGCCAGTCTTGACTCCTGGGTGTGCCACCTCTCTCCCTTTCATTCAGTGGGCCATAGAAAGCCTATTTATTTTTTGGTTTTTTTAATATTATTTGGTTTCTAAAGTCTCCCTGAAAATAAAAAAAAAAAATACATAAAAAAACAGTGGGAGAGTAATATTGCCATTTCAGCTTGTGTGCCAGTCTTGACTCCTGGGTGTGCCACCTCTCTCCCTCTCATTCAGTGGGCCATAGAAAGCCTTGTTTTTTTGTTTTTTTTTTAATATTATTTGGTTTCTAAAGTCTCCCTGAAAATTAAAAAAAAAAACATAAAAAAACAGTGGGAGAGTAATATTGCCATTTCAGCTTGTGTGCCAGTCTTGACTCCTGGGTGTGCCACCTCTCTCTCTAATTGTGGGCCATAGAAAGCCTATTTATTTTTTGGTTTTTTTAATATTATTTGGTTTCTAAAGTCTCCCTGAAAATAAAAAAAAAAAATACATAAAAAAACAGTGGGAGAGTAATATTGCCATTTCAGCTTGTGTGCCAGTCTTGACTCCTGGGTGTGCCACCTCTCTCCCTCTCATTCAGTGGGCCATAGAAAGCCTTGTTTTTTTGTTTTTTTTTTAATATTATTTGGTTTCTAAAGTCTCCCTGAAAATAAAAAAAAAAAACATAAAAAAACAGTGGGAGAGTAATATTGCCATTTCAGCTTGTGTGCCAGTCTTGACTCCTGGGTGTGCCACCTCTCTCTCTAATTGTGGGCCATAGAAAGCCTATTTATTTTTTGGTTTTTTTAATATTATTTGGTTTCTAAAGTCTCCCTGAAAATAAAAAAAAAAAATACATAAAAAAACAGTGGGAGAGTAATATTGCCCTTTCAGCTTGTGTGCCAGTCTTGACTCCTGGGTGTGCCACCTCTCTCCCTTTCATTCAGTGGGCCATAGAAAGCCTATTTATTTTTTGGTTTTTTTAATATTATTTGGTTTCTAAAGTCTCCCTGAAAATAAAAAAAAAAAATACATAAAAAAACAGTGGGAGAGTAATATTGCCATTTCAGCTTGTGTGCCAGTCTTGACTCCTGGGTGTGCCACCTCTCTCCCTCTCATTCAGTGGGCCATAGAAAGCCTTGTTTTTTTGTTTTTTTTTAATATTATTTGGTTTCTAAAGTCTCCCTGAAAATAAAAAAAAAAAACATAAAAAAACAGTGGGAGAGTAATATTGCCATTTCAGCTTGTGTGCCAGTCTTGACTCCTGGGTGTGCCACCTCTCTCTCTAATTGTGGGCCATAGAAAGCCTATTTATTTTTTGGTTTTTTTAATATTATTTGGTTTCTAAAGTCTCCCTGAAAATAAAAAAAAAAAATACATAAAAAAACAGTGGGAGAGTAATATTGCCCTTTCAGCTTGTGTGCCAGTCTTGACTCCTGGGTGTGCCACCTCTCTCCCTTTCATTCAGTGGGCCATAGAAAGCCTATTTATTTTTTGGTTTTTTTAATATTATTTGGTTTCTAAAGTCTCCCTGAAAATAAAAAAAAAATACATAAAAAAACAGTGGGAGAGTAATATTGCCATTTCAGCTTGTGTGCCAGTCTTGACTCCTGGGTGTGCCACCTCTCTCTCTAATTGTGGGCCATAGAAAGCCTTTTTATTTTTTTCCTTCATTTGTGTTTTAAAATCAACCTCAACACAAAAACACTACATCAATCAGTGGGAGAAAAATATTGGCCTCAGTCAGGGCTTGTGTGCCACTCCTGTGCGTGCCATCTCTCATTCAGTGGGCCATAGAAAGCCTTGTTTTTTTGTTTTTTTTTTAAATATTATTTGGTTTCTAAAGTCTCACAGAGAAAAAAAAAAAAATAAATTAGGTGGGAGATTAATATTGACATTAGTGCTTGAGTGACAGTCCTGCGTGTGTGTCATCTCTGTGATTTGGTGTCACAGAAAACAGAGTGTGTAACATTGTGCCTGATTTTCCTTGTGGTCTCACCAACCTGTTAAGGGATATTGAAATCATACTGAAGTTATAGCTCACCGTGTAAGTTGTTTGACAGCAACAAATAAAGTTAGTTTGGTTACGATTTTTAAACAATGAGGAAGTCTGGTGCAAGAGGTCGTCGTGGGCGTTCATTGTCAGCTGGTAATGATGGTAGTGGTAGTGGAGCATCAGGTGGTCGTGGGGATAAAAATATTCCACCTAAGTCTGGAGCTGTGGAGCCAGTTTCGTCGTCAGGCTACACAAGGCCTCGAACGCTCTCTTTTCTGGGAGTAGGAAAACCGCTTTTAAAGGCTGAGCAGCAACAGCAAGTTTTGGCTTACATTGCAGACTCAGCCTCTAGCTCTTTTGCCTCCTCTTCCGAAACTGGTAAATGTAAAAGCAGCGCGTCGCTTGTGGATGTTCACGGTCAGGGACAAGTCGCTTCCTTGTCCTCCTCAGCAAAAACTACAACAAGAGAGAAGGATGCAGCAGGCGACACAACGGGTCACTCCATGGAGCTCTTTACACATACCGTCCCTGGCTTAGAAAGTGAAACATTTAACAGGCCATGCCCATTACAAGTAGATTCTGACATGGAGTGCACTGATGCACAGCCACAGCCAGAGTACTATGCTGCTCCTTTGACTCAGACCACCACATTGCCCTCTCAGGGTACAGATCCACAATCAGACCCTGATGAGACTATGTTGCCCCGCCACGAACGCTATACCACCGACCGACACAGTGACACAGACGAAGTTGCACACGAGCTCGAAGAGGAGGTAATAGATGACCCAGTTATTGACCCCGATTGGCAGCCATTGGGGGAACAGGGTGCAGGCGGCAGTAGTTCAGAAGCGGAGGTGGAGGAGGGGCCGCAGCAGGCATCAACATCGCAACAGGTTCCATCTGCCGGGCCCGTATCTGGCCCAAAACGCGTGTCAAAGCCAAAACCTGTTGGAGGACAGCGTGGCCATCCGGTTAAAGCTCAGTCTGCAATCCCTGAAAAGGGATCCGAGTCTAGGAAGAGTGCAGTCTGGCATTTTTTTAAACAACATCCAACTGATCAGCGCAAAGTCATCTGTCAAAAATGTTCAACTAGCTTAAGCAGAGGTCAGAATCTGAAAAGTCTAAATACTAGTTGCATGCATAGACACTTAACCACCATGCATTTTCAAGCCTGGACTAACTACCAAACGTCCCTTAAGGTTGTAGCACCCTCGGCCAATGAAGCTAGTCAGCAACGCAACATCCCTTCCGTCACTGTAAGGCCACCATTTTCCGCACCACCGGCAGTATCTGTGCAGGTTTCTTTGCCAGCCAAAAGCAGTCAGGGTCAGGGAATCACCAGTTTAGTAGGAGGAAATATTGCATCTAGGGCACCGGCGGAAACAATACCGTCTCCAACCGTCTCTCAGTCTGCCATGTACACCGGCACACCCGAAAGTTCCACGATCTCCTGCTCTCCAGTCCAGCTCACCCTACATGAGACTCTGGTTAGAAAAAGGAAGTACTTATCCTCGCATCCGCGTACACAGGGTTTTAACGCCCACATAGCTAGACTAATCTCGTTAGAGATGATGCCCTACCGTTTAGTTGAAAGCGAAGCTTTTAAAGCCCTGATGGAGTACGCTGAACCACGATACGAGCTACCTAGTCGACACTTTTTTTCCAGAAAAGCCATCCCAGCCCTGCACCAGCATGTTAAACAGCGCATCGTCCATGCACTTAGGCAATCTGTGAGTACAAAGGTGCACCTGACTACAGATGCATGGACCAGTAGGCATGGCCAGGGACGTTATGTGTCCATCACGGCACACTGGGTGAATGTGGTGGATGCAGGGTCCACAGGCGACATCAATTTAGGGACAGTTGTGCCTAGCCCACGGTCTAGGAAACAGTTGGCTGTAGGCGTTCGCACCCCCTCCTCCTCCTCCTCGTCCTCCTGCAGAAGCTACAGCTCTTCCACAGAACGCAGTCGGCCAACCACTCCATCGGCAGATGACACTGTTGCACACCAGTTGTCCCATTATGGGCCAGCTACTGCCAAGCGTCAGCAGGCTGTATTGGCTATGAAGTGTTTGGGCGACAACAGACACACCGCGGAAGTTCTGTCCGAGTTCTTGCAACAAGAAACGCAGTCGTGGCTGGGCACAGTAGATCTTGAGGCAGGCAAGGTAGTGAGTGATAACGGAAGGAATTTCATGGCTGCCATCTCCCTTTCCCAACTGAAACACATTCCTTGCCTGGCTCACACCTTAAACCTGGTGGTGCAGTGCTTATTGAAAACTTATCCTGGGTTCTCCGACCTGCTCCTCAAAGTGCGTGCACTTTGCTCACATATCCGACGTTCGCCTGTACACGCCAGCCGTATGCAGACCTATCAGCGGTCTTTGAACCTTCCCCAGCATCGCCTAATCATAGACGTTGCAACAAGGTGGAACTCAACACTGCACATGCTTCAGAGACTGTGCGAACAGAGGCGTGCTGTTATTTATTTGTGGGAGGATACACGGGCAGGCAGTAGGATGGCAGACATGGAGTTGTCAGGTGTGCAGTGGTCGAAGATACAAGACATGTGTCAAGTCCTTCAGTGTTTTGAGGAATGCACACGGCTGGTTAGTGCAGACAACGCCGTAATAAGCATGAGCATCCCCCTAATGCGTCTGCTGATGCAAAGTTTGACGCACATAAAGGAGCAGGCGTCTGCACCAGAGGAAGAGGGAAGCCTTGATGACAGTCAGCCATTGTCTGGTCAGGGCAGTGTACAGGACGAGGTAGCGGGCGAAGAGGAGGTGGAGGACGAGGAGGATGATGGGGATGAGTATATTTTTAATGCGGAAACTTTCACGGGGGCACAGGAAATTGGTTGCGTGTCACGGCCGGGTTCTGGTTTTTTGAGGGACACAAGTGACGTAGATTTGCCTGCAACTGCCCCTCAACCAATCACAACCGGAGATTTGACAACTGGAACTTTGGCCCACATGGCGGATTATGCCTTACGTATCCTAAAAAGGGACACACGCATTACGAAAATGATGAACGATGACGATTACTGGTTGGCCTGCCTCCTTGATCCACGCTATAAAGGCAAATTGCAAAATATTATGCCACATGAGAACTTGGAACTAATATTAGCAACCAAACAATCAACTCTTGTTGACCGTTTGCTTCAGGCATTCCCAGCACACAGCGCACGTGATCGTTCTCACACAAGCTCCAGGGGGCAGCAGACTAGGAGTGTTAGGGGTGCACACATCAGAAGTGGCGTTGGACAGAGGGGTTTTCTGACCAGGTTGTGGAGTGATTTTGCTATGACCGCAGACAGGACAGGTACTGCTGCATCAATTGAAAGTGACAGGAGACAACATTTGTCCAGTATGGTTACTAACTATTTTTCATCCCTTATCGATGTTCTCCCTCAACCGTCATTCCCATTTGATTACTGGGCCTCCAAATTAGACACCTGGCCAGAATTGGCAGAATATGCATTGCAGGAGCTTGCTTGCCCGGCAGCAAGTGTCCTATCAGAAAGAGTATTCAGTGCTGCAGGTTCAATATTAACCGAAAAAAGGACTCGTCTGGCTACCCAAAATGTTGACGATCTAACATTCATTAAAATGAACCACAACTGGATTTCGAAATCTTTTGCCCCACCTTGCCCGGCCGACACCTAGCTTTCCTATGAAAAGCTCTTGCCTGTGAATTACTTTTCTAATGTCTAATTTGCTGCAGCTGATTGTACAGCATACGACATGTTTACACCTCCCTAAATGGCAAAACTCCCCACACGGGGCCGTGGTATCGCGACTTGGCGCAAGCACCCGTGAGACTGCTGTTTGTCTGAAGAGGTGGGTGTGCTCGCTTTTGGTTGACGGCATTGCTACTGGGTCCCTCATAGTACAATGTAGTGTCTCTGGCGGTGGTGGTGCGCACCCAACGTCAGACACACCGTTGTAACATGAGGGGCCCTGGGGCGGTCCCGCCGGCCTCAAGAGAGTTCCCCCCTACCCCAGCTCAAAATGTGCTCTACCACGTGCAAAATTATGTCGCACAGCTCCACCAATCTTTAGTCTATTCGCTGACATCATTCAATGTCTGGCACTGACAATACAAATTTGTAGACATCTATGATGCAACTTAAAGTAGTCTGTGTCTGTGTCCTATATTGGCACCATTAAATAGTTACTGCCAAATTACAATGTCAGAAACTCAGTAGATGAGCCCACCCCTGTACCTAAGTATGCCACCTTTTTTTTTTGTTTTGGTTGTTTTGCGAGACATTAACATCTATTTATATTTTGGGAGTACTGGGACAGACACTCCTTGCACTACTCCTCCACTCACCACCAAGCTGCCTGTGTATCCATGTAACCGCTGTAAAACTGCCATGAGCCTATTGTTTGTTATTTTAGGCCTTTGATAGCCTGTCTGCGGTCCCTACTTTAAATACTCCTCCACTGACCACCAAGCTGCCTGCCCGTGTATCCATGTAACCGCTGTGAAACTGCCATGAGCCTATTGTTTGTTATGTTAGGCCTTTGATAGCCTGTCTGCGGTCCCTACTTTAAATACTCCTCCACTGACCAGACCACTGCTGCCCGTGTACCCCTGGAACCAATTATAAAGTGCCTACAGCCAGCCCATTTTCTTATGTTAGGCCTTTGAAGCCTGTCTGCGGTCCCTACTTTAAATACTCCTCCACTGACCAGACCACTGCTGCCCGTGTACCCCTGGAACCAATTATAAAGTGCCTACAGCCAGCCCATTTTCTTATGTTAGGCCTTTGAAGCCTTTCTGCGGTCCCTACTTTAAATACTCCTCCACTCACCACCACCAAGCTACCTGCCCGTGTATCCATGTAACCGCTGTGAAACTGCCATGAGCCTATTGTTTGTTATTTTAGGCCTTTGATAGCCTGTCTGCGGTCCCTACTTTAAATACTCCTCCACTCACCACCAAGCTGCCTGTGTATCCATGTAACCGCTGTAAAACTGCCATGAGCCTATTGTTTGTTATTTTAGGCCTTTGATAGCCTGTCTGCGGTCCCTACTTTAAATACTCCTCCACTGACCAGACCACTGCTGCCCGTGTACCCCTGGAACCAATTATAAAGTGCCTACAGCCAGCCCATTTTCTTATGTTAGGCCTTTGAAGCCTGTCTGCGGTCCCTACTTTAAATACTCCTCCACTCACCACCACCAAGCTGCCTGCCCGTGTATCCATGTAACCGCTGTGAAACTGCCATGAGCCTATTGTTTGTTATTTTAGGCCTTTGATAGCCTGTCTGCGGTCCCTACTTTAAATACTCCTCCACTCACCACCAAGCTGCCTGCCCGTGTATCCATGTAACCGCTGTGAAACTGCCATCATGAGCCTATTGTTTGTTATGTTAGGCCTTTGATAGCCTGTCTGCGGTCCCTACTTTAAATACTCCTCCACTGACCAGACCACTGCTGCCCGTGTACCCCTGGAACCAATTATAAAGTGCCTACAGCCAGCCCATTTTCTTATGTTAGGCCTTTGATAGCCTGTCTGCGGTCCCTACTTTAAATACTCCTCCACTCACCACCAAGCTGCCTGCCCGTGTATCCATGTAACCGCTGTGAAACTGCCATCATGAGCCTATTGTTTGTTATGTTAGGCCTTTGATAGCCTGTCTGCGGTCCCTACTTTAAATACTCCTCCACTGACCAGACCACTGCTGCCCGTGTACCCCTGGAACCAATTATAAAGTGCCTACAGCCAGCCCATTTTCTTATGTTAGGCCTTTGATAGCCTGTCTGCGGTCCCTACTTTAAATACTCCTCCACTCACCACCAAGCTGCCTGCCCGTGTATCCATGTAACCGCTGTGAAACTGCCATCATGAGCCTATTGTTTGTTATGTTAGGCCTTTGATAGCCTGTCTGCGGTCCCTACTTTAAATACTCCTCCACTGACCAGACCACTGCTGCCCGTGTACCCCTGGAACCAATTATAAAGTGCCTACAGCCAGCCCATTTTCTTATGTTAGGCCTTTGAAGCCTGTCTGCGGTCCCTACTTTAAATACTCCTCCACTCACCACCACCAAGCTGCCTGCCCGTGTATCCATGTAACCGCTGTGAAACTGCCATGAGCCTATTGTTTGTTATTTTAGGCCTTTGATAGCCTGTGTGCGGTCCCTACTTTAAATACTCCTCCACTCACCACCAAGCTGCCTGCCCGTGTATCCATGTAACCGCTGTGAAACTGCCATGAGCCTATTGTTTGTTATTTTAGGCCTTTGATAGCCTGTGTGCGGTCCCTACTTTAAATACTCCTCCACTCACCACCAAGCTGCCTGCCCGTGTATCCATGTAACCGCTGTGAAACTGCCATGAGCCTATTGTTTGTTATGTTAGGCCTTTGATAGCCTGTCTGCGGTCCCTACTTTAAATACTCCTCCACTGACCAGACCACTGCTGCCCGTGTACCCCTGGAACCAATTATAAAGTGCCTACAGCCAGCCCATTTTCTTATGTTAGGCCTTTGAAGCCTGTCTGCGGTCCCTACTTTAAATACTCCTCCACTCACCACCACCAAGCTGCCTGCCCGTGTATCCATGTAACCGCTGTGAAACTGCCATGAGCCTATTGTTTGTTATTTTAGGCCTTTGATAGCCTGTCTGCGGTCCCTACTTTAAATACTCCTCCACTCACCACCAAGCTGCCTGCCCGTGTATCCATGTAACCGCTGTGAAACTGCCATCATGAGCCTATTGTTTGTTATGTTAGGCCTTTGATAGCCTGTCTGCGGTCCCTACTTTAAATACTCCTCCACTGACCAGACCACTGCTGCCCGTGTACCCCTGGAACCAATTATAAAGTGCCTACAGCCAGCCCATTTTCTTATGTTAGGCCTTTGATAGCCTGTCTGCGGTCCCTACTTTAAATACTCCTCCACTCACCACCAAGCTGCCTGCCCGTGTATCCATGTAACCGCTGTGAAACTGCCATCATGAGCCTATTGTTTGTTATTTTAGGCCTTTGATAGCCTGTGTGCGGTCCCTACTTTAAATACTCCTCCACTCACCACCAAGCTGCCTGCCCGTGTATCCATGTAACCGCTGTGAAACTGCCATGAGCCTATTGTTTGTTATGTTAGGCCTTTGATAGCCTGTCTGCGGTCCCTACTTTAAATACTCCTCCACTGACCAGACCACTGCTGCCCGTGTACCCCTGGAACCAATTATAAAGTGCCTACAGCCAGCCCATTTTCTTATGTTAGGCCTTTGAAGCCTGTCTGCGGTCCCTACTTTAAATACTCCTCCACTCACCACCACCAAGCTGCCTGCCCGTGTATCCATGTAACCGCTGTGAAACTGCCATGAGCCTATTGTTTGTTATTTTAGGCCTTTGATAGCCTGTCTGCGGTCCCTACTTTAAATACTCCTCCACTCACCACCAAGCTGCCTGCCCGTGTATCCATGTAACCGCTGTGAAACTGCCATCATGAGCCTATTGTTTGTTATGTTAGGCCTTTGATAGCCTGTCTGCGGTCCCTACTTTAAATACTCCTCCACTGACCAGACCACTGCTGCCCGTGTACCCCTGGAACCAATTATAAAGTGCCTACAGCCAGCCCATTTTCTTATGTTAGGCCTTTGATAGCCTGTCTGCGGTCCCTACTTTAAATACTCCTCCACTCACCACCAAGCTGCCTGCCCGTGTATCCATGTAACCGCTGTGAAACTGCCATCATGAGCCTATTGTTTGTTATGTTAGGCCTTTGATAGCCTGTCTGCGGTCCCTACTTTAAATACTCCTCCACTGACCAGACCACTGCTGCCCGTGTACCCCTGGAACCAATTATAAAGTGCCTACAGCCAGCCCATTTTCTTATGTTAGGCCTTTGATAGCCTGTCTGCGGTCCCTACTTTAAATACTCCTCCACTCACCACCAAGCTGCCTGCCCGTGTATCCATGTAACCGCTGTGAAACTGCCATCATGAGCCTATTGTTTGTTATGTTAGGCCTTTGATAGCCTGTCTGCGGTCCCTACTTTAAATACTCCTCCACTGACCAGACCACTGCTGCCCGTGTACCCCTGGAACCAATTATAAAGTGCCTACAGCCAGCCCATTTTCTTATGTTAGGCCTTTGAAGCCTGTCTGCGGTCCCTACTTTAAATACTCCTCCACTCACCACCACCAAGCTGCCTGCCCGTGTATCCATGTAACCGCTGTGAAACTGCCATGAGCCTATTGTTTGTTATTTTAGGCCTTTGATAGCCTGTGTGCGGTCCCTACTTTAAATACTCCTCCACTCACCACCAAGCTGCCTGCCCGTGTATCCATGTAACCGCTGTGAAACTGCCATGAGCCTATTGTTTGTTATTTTAGGCCTTTGATAGCCTGTGTGCGGTCCCTACTTTAAATACTCCTCCACTGACCAGACCACTGCTGCCCGTGTACCCCTGGAACCAATTATAAAGTGCCTACAGCCAGCCCATTTTCTTATGTTAGGCCTTTGAAGCCTGTCTGCGGTCCCTACTTTAAATACTCCTCCACTGACCAGACCACTGCTGCCCGTGTACCCCTGGAACCAATTATAAAGTGCCTACAGCCAGCCCATTTTCTTATGTTAGGCCTTTGAAGCCTGTCTGCGGTCCCTACTTTAAATACTCCTCCACTGACCAGACCACTGCTGCCCGTGTACCCCTGGAACCAATTATAAAGTGCCTACAGCCAGCCCATTTTCTTATGTTAGGCCTTTGAAGCCTGTCTGCGGTCCCTACTTTAAATACTCCTCCACTCACCACCACCAAGCTGCCTGCCCGTCTATCCATGTAACCGCTGTAAAACTGCAATGAGCCTATTGTTTGTTATTTTAGGCCTTTGATAGCCTGTCTGCGGCCCCTACTTGCAATACTCCTCCACTGACCACAATGCTGCCTGGAGTGCCTGCCTGTGTATCCATGTAACCGATGTAAAACTGCCATGACTGCCTACTGTTTGTTATTTTAGGCCTTTGATAGCCTGTCTGCAGCCCCTACTTGCAATACTCCTCCACTGACCACACCAATGCTGCCCGTGTACCCCTGGAACCTATTTAAAAGTTCATAGAGCCTAGTTATATATTTTATTTACTATTAATAAGGCCATGATGGACTACGCTGTACCACGCTACAAGCTAACCAGTCGACACTTCTTTTGCGAGAAAAGCCATCCCAACCCTCCACCAGCATGTAGAAGACCGCATTGTCCATGCACTCTGGCAATCTGTGAGTACAAAGGTGCACCTGACAACAGACGCATGGACCTGTAGGCATGGCCACGGAAGATTACGTGTCCATTACGGCGCAATGGGTTAATGTGGTGGATGCATGGTCCACAGGGGACAGCCTACTAAGTCTGTCTGCAGTCCCTAATTCAAATTGTGCTCCACTGTCTAAATCGGAACTTCCACCTTCTGGCTTTCGGCCTATAGTATCAGAAATTAAACTGCATTTGGCCTTCAACTTTGGTTAGGGCCTACTAACGGCTTCTGCCCCTCCCTGGTGTTGCCCTCAACTAAATAAAGCTGAGCTTCAACCTTCTGCTCCAAATTACCATTTTGAAAAATGCAATAGGCTTTTCAGGCCTACTAAAGGAGTCTGTCTGTGTGCCCCTCCCTGGTGTTGTCCTCAACTAAATAAAGCTGAGCTTCAACCTTCCGGCTCTCATTATGTGGTTTTAAAAAAAAAAAAGGTGGTTAGGGCCTACTAACGGCTTCTGCCCCTCCCTGGTGTTGCCCTCAACTAAATAAAGCTGAGCTTCAACCTTCCGGCTCTCATTATGTGGTTTTAAAAAAAAAAAAGGTGGTTAGGGCCTACTAACGGCTTCTGCCCCTCCCTGGTGTTGTCCTCAACTAAATAAAGCTGAGCTTCAACCTTCCGGCTCTCATTATGTGGTTTTAAAAAAAAAAAATGTGGTTAGGGCCTACTAACGGCTTCTGCCCCTCCCTGGTGTTGTCCTCAACTAAATAAAGCTGAGCTTCAACCTTCCGGCTCTCATTATGTGGTTTTAAAAAAAAAAATGGTGGTTAGGGCCTACTAACGGCTTCTGCCCCTCCCTGGTGTTGTCCTCAACTAAATAAAGCTGAGCTTCAACCTTCCGGCTCTCATTATGTGGTTTTAAAAAAAAAAAAGGTGGTTAGGGCCTACTAACGGCTTCTGCCCCTCCCTGGTGTTGTCCTCAACTAAATAAAGCTGAGCTTCAACCTTCCGGCTCTCATTATGTGGTTTTAAAAAAAAAAATGGTGGTTAGGGCCTACTAACGGCTTCTGCCCCTCCCTGGTGTTGTCCTCAACTAAATAAAGCTGAGCTTCAACCTTCCGACTCTCATTATGTGGTTTTAAAAAAAAAAAAGGTGGTTAGGGCCTACTAACGGCTTCTGCCCCTCCCTGGTGTTGTCCTCAACTAAATAAAGCTGAGCTTCAACCTTCCGGCTCTCATTATGTGGTTTTAAAAAAAAAAAAGGTGGTTAGGGCCTACTAACGGCTTCTGCCCCTCCCTGGTGTTGTCCTCAACTAAATAAAGCTGAGCTTCAACCTTCCGGCTCTCATTATGTGGTTTTAAAAAAAAAAAAGGTGGTTAGGGCCTACTAACGGCTTCTGCCCCTCCCTGGTGTTGTCCTCAACTAAATAAAGCTGAGCTTCAACCTTCCGGCTCTCATTATGTGGTTTTAAAAAAAAAAAAGGTGGTTAGGGCCTACTAACGGCTTCTGCCCCTCCCTGGTGTTGTCCTCAACTAAATAAAGCTGAGCTTCAACCTTCCGGCTCTCATTATGTGGTTTTAAAAAAAAAAAAGGTGGTTAGGGCCTACTAACGGCTTCTGCCCCTCCCTGGTGTTGTCCTCAACTAAATAAAGCTGAGCTTCAACCTTCCGGCTCTCATTATGTGGTTTTAAAAAAAAAAAGGTGGTTAGGGCCTACTAACGGCTTCTGCCCCTCCCTGGTGTTGTCCTCAACTAAATAAAGCTGAGCTTCAACCTTCCTGCTCTCATTATGTGGTTTTAAAAAAAAAAAATGGTGGTTAGGGCCTACTAACGGCTTCTGCCCCTCCCTGGTGTTGTCCTCAACTAAATAAAGCTGAGCTTCAACCTTCCGGCTCTCATTAAGTGGTTTTAAAAAAAAAATGGTGGTTAGGGCCTACTAACGGCTTCTGCCCCTCCCTGGTGTTGCCCTCAACTAAATAAAGCTGAGCTTCAACCTTCTGCTCCAAATTACCATTTTAAAAAATGCAATAGGCTTTTCCGGCCTACTAAAGGTGTCTGCCCCTCCCTGGTGTTGTCCTCAACTGAACAAAGCTGAGCTTCCACATTCTGGCTTTCGCCCTATACTATCAGATATTAAACTGCATTTGGCCTACTAGTGTGGTTAGGCCCTTGAAACAGTGTCTGCTGCTCTTGGGTTTGCTACTCCACTGAACAAAGCAATGCCGCCTGTTTAGTCCTGTTACCAATTTTGAACTGCATGTAGCCTACTTTATTCTTTGGCCCTATATCTGTTTCCTCCTCATCCTGCCCATTGCCCAGCCACTGCTAAATGAGTCTGCTGGTACATTGACCGAGACCACTACATTCCCCTTGTACTCTACACAGCCAGAATCTGTCCCTGCTGAAAGTAAGGTTCCCCTTCCCGCATGTTATACCACCTTACACAGGGACAAAGAGGAAGGTGCAGATGAAAGTGCAGGTTCCTTCATCAGGTGGGGGGGCATACTCGTTGGCGACGTCACTGGCACAGGGCCCCTCAGAGTACGCAAAAGTGTCGCTGCTGGTGGGAGGCGCCCCCGCCATGCAAACACACCGCCGTACTTTGAGGGGCCCTGTGCCAGTGGCAATGCGAACGAGTGGGCCCCCCCCCTGCTTGCTCAGGATCACAGCACTTGCAACTTTTAAATAATTACCTTTCCCTGCAACACCGCCGTGACGTAGTCCGCATTTCCTGGGCCCACGAAAAACTTGAGCCGGCCCTACTCCCCCCACAACTTTTGCCAAATGACCCCCAATTCCCTATGCCCAACTATTATTATAAAGTTAATTAAGATTGACAAGCTTCAGAAACAAGAATGGATGTTTTTGGCATTAAAATGGGCACTGTAGGTGTTTTCCTGGCCTCCACTCACTGCCGACTATGCTTCCCCATTGACTTGCATTGGGTTTCGTGTTTCGGTCGATCCCCGACTTTTAGCGATAATCGGCCGACTGCACTCGACTCGACTCTGGACAAAATCGGGTTTCCCAAAACCCTACTCGATCTTAAAAAAATGAAAGTCGCTCAACCCTACTAGTGAAGGCTGAGCTTCTTTCTTCCTGCTTCCTTCTTGCTATTCTTTTGAAATGCGTGGACTTGTCTTGGATTATTGAACTTTCTTAACTCTACATTCTCCTATCAAAGGATTTTGCCTAGTCCCCTGCAGAGTGATGGGCCATGCGTGTAAAAATTTCAGGACTTTTGAAATCTGATTAAAATAAAATATATAAAGTTTGTAGGAAACTTAACAAAGGGAAAAGAAACTCTTTTAATGAACAGAATAGTGGGAACTTGTTACAAACTTACGGTAGCTTTTTATAAGACTAACAGGTATGATTCATTCGCAGTTCTTTTAAAACATTGTTTAATGGTCCAAAAGTTCAGAACATGTGTATGAAAGGAAACTTTGAAAATATTTGGTATTACCTGACTATATCTGATGTTTGCCAAGCATTCATAATCACACAATAGGGCTATGAAGCTAATTTTGTATATATGTCCTCTCCAGGAGCAAAAATAAAATTTTTACCTTCAACTGTTAGGAAAACAGTTTATAAGAGGCAATCCAATCTAAATTGTTATCCTCTTAATAAATTGCAATCATCATATTCTATGACACCGTGCATTTATAATTGCTCATTTTGCCCTTCTCCTCAGCTAATTTTTCTCTTTTCCTTTAGGTCTATAACATCACTGATTAAAAACTATCTGAATCCTTCTACGCTCTATGGAAAACAGGAAGTCTATTTTTTCTGTATTGGTTAGGAGTTGAAGAGGGTGACGACAAATGTAGGGACAAAAGACTTCGTGTTTCTACATAGCGCAAAGAAAAAAAGAAGAATTAGCTGGATAGAAAGGCAAAATGAGCAATTGTAAGCACACAGTGCTATATAATAGGATGATTACAACATATTAAGGCCTCTTTCACACTTCCGTCTTTCTTTTTTTTGTGAAAAAAACGGATCCAGCAAGTGTTTCTGCTGGTTCCTTTTTTTTCTCATAGACTTGCATTAGCAAAGGATTATGAAAGATGGCCTTCCGTTTCATCCGTCATGCACTGGATCCGTCGTGAAATTGGGCGGAGAAATTGCACAGAGGAATGTTTTTTCTGTACATCGGAAAATCGTTCAGCGATCCGTCACGGACTGTCAAAAGCAGGAATCCAGCGATGGATACCGTCTTTTGAAACTGAGCATGCGAGGAAGAATTTCCCATCAGGAAAATTCTCTCTAGCTCTCTCTCTCTTTTTACTATTGATGCTGCCTATGCAGCATCAATAGTAAAAAGATATAATGTTAAAAATAATAATAGCCTTCCCGTAATGTCTTATGAAATGACCCGATGACTCGTGAGACCACTATGTCATCACAGGTTATTGCTTGCAAGGCATTACTGGGAATGGGAGCTGCCGGCAGCATCGCGAGCATCGGGAAGGCCGCGGGAAGGCTGTGGGGGGATGCCGGAAGGTAAGAATATTACAATTTTTTATTTTTTTTTATTATTTTTAACCTGGGTTGTGCTGTGGATGCGTTTTTGCAGTGAAAAATGTGGTGAAGACGCATACACAACGTGTGCACATAGCCTCGACAGATCCGTCAAAAAAACAGACCCAGTGCATTGGTTTTTTTACAATCTGCACATGATCCGTCTTTTCAACATTCTGACGGATTGTGACTGATTGTAGAAAACGGAAGTGTGAAAGAGGCCTAAGAGGATTAAAATTTTGATGAGACTGCTTCTTTAATAAAATAATAAATACTTTTTATCTCTTGTATTTTTAAAAATGTTTCTTATTTCCAAGTAAGTAAATTACAATTCAGAGGTCACCTTGTGGCTTACAGATAGGATCAAACAATTTGATCAAATGTGTACAAAAAAAACCCTCTATAAAGCAAATCAGAATTCATGTATTCAATGTCGATTCATGTATTCAATGATCATGGGCATTTAACCCCTCTGATGATGCTGTCAATAGTGACAGCAACATCTAGTAGATCGCAAGCATGGAGGGGGCTCCCTGAGTGCTCCCATAAGAAGAATGCAATGTGATCATGTTGTCCTGATGGTCTCAATGGAGATCCCTGGCCCCAAGATGGCTGCAGGGTCCTTCAGGGAAGATAGCTTGTGAGAGCAGGCACTGACATGCCTTTTTCCCTGCCTGTCAGATGCTGTTCCGATGCTCTGTAGTGTAGAAGTATTGTACACTATCAGATCAGCGATCTGATACTGTATAGCAGGGGTGGGGAGCCTCATTTACGACCCTTGATGACCGTTTATCAGCTTCCCGTGCAGATTCTCAGGGACCGCATTCTTGAGCAGGGAGGTGTATTTTGTTTACAACCAGCTCATTAATTTCTTCTTGCAATGTTAGCACACACATGCAGAGTTTACTACTGAACATTGAAGGTCATGCAATGAAAGATTACATCCTGAAACCAGTGCCAGAGTCAGGATGTACTTTGAGGGTGGAGTTTGTACGGCCCCCGAAGGATGGTGTAAATATCCAAATGGCCCTTGGCAGGAAAAAGATTCCCCACCCCTGCTGTATAGTAATGTCCTAAAAAATATATATATATATTTTTCCAATAAATACATTTATTTATGGTTTCTGAATTGTTGGTGTTTGTTTATTCTGCCTTCTAAAAATCAGAATATAAAGCGATCAAAAATTGTCATGATCCCAAAAATGGTACTAATAAAAATGTCTATTCGTCCTGCAAAAAACATGAGCCTGAAAATGGTACTTATAAGGGTATGTGTCCACGGGCCCGTTTACATCCGGATTTGCTGCGGATTGGATGCTGCATACAACCGCAGCGTTCAACCCGCAGCATCCAGATGTTACAGCATAGTGGAGGGGATTTTATGAAATCCCGTCTCCACTATGTTTGCAAACACGCACCCGGCGGCCCTGTGCTTACAGGCATGTCTGTTTACCTTGTAAATCACAGGGCCCTATGCATAGGGTGTGGAGATTCCGGATGTGTGCAATGAACACATCAGGAATCACCACACGTTCAAAAGGGGGCGGAGCTTTGGGTGGAGCGGGTTTTCTGCTCCGTACAAAGCGCCATAAATCCGGACAGTGGACACATACCCTAAAAAGGTCAATTCACAAAAAACAATCCCTAACATGACTGTCAGCAGAAATATGGAAAAATTAAAGCTCTCAAAATATTGTGATGGAAAAACTAGCTTTTGAAGAAAAAAAAAAGAGTATTTTAGTGTGTGACAGCAGCCAAACATAAAAACCCAATATAAATCTGGTATTGCTGTAATCGCATATAAAGTTTACCACATCCGGAACGACATAAATAAAATATTCCTGAATAGCTGGCTTTTGTTCATACTGCCTCCCAAAAATCAGAATAGAAATAAGATCAAAAAATGTCATATGCGCAAAAATGATACCAGTAAAAACGTCAACTCATCCCACAAAAAACAAGCCCTCACATGACTCTTTGACCCGAAATATGGAAAAATTATACCTCTCAAAATATGGGGATGAGAAAACTAGTTTTGCAATAAAAGGCATCTGTGTGTGACAGCAGCCAAATATAAGAACCCGATATAAGTCTGGTATTGATGGAATCAAACCAACTGAAGAATAAAGTCATCTAATCACTTATACTGCACGAGCAATGGAGTAAAAAATAAATAAAACCAATTCTTCACCTGCGGTTGATTTGTTCATTCTACGTGCAAAAGTTCGCAGCAAGGCTTGGCGCACATTTATCCTCGCTCTGCACTGAGCGCTTACACTGGGAACCCTTAGCGGAAGATTCCCTAGAATGAGGCAGATAGAGGCACTGTGGATGCCATAGGACCTGTGATCTGGTGTAACAGGCCAGATTACCCCCCCGGCCAGAATATACCCGGGGTTAAAGTGGCCTAGGCAAGATTATACCCCTCCAGTTCAGAATATACCCCAGCTGCTGTAGATCAGATTTTTCAGGCTTTTGAGAACCATTGAGTGATATACTCAATAACGGGGACCCAACAAATGGGGCCTCAGGCAGTACACAGGGACAGAAACAGGGAATGGGGCCACAGGCAGCACATGGGGGCAGAGACAGCGAATGGGGCCCCAGGCAGCACACAGGGGGACAGAGACAGCGCATGGGGCCCCAGAGAGTGCACAGGGGGGCAGAGCCAGAGTGCAAGGGGGAAAAGACAGCACGCAGGGCCCCTGTGAACTGTCTCTGCCCCCTGTGCACTTTCTATGCCCTCCTATGCGCTGTCTGGGACCCTCTGTGCACTGTTTTGGAACCACCTGTGCAAATTATGGGGCCCCATTCTTGAGTATATCACTCAATCCTGTGCAATGTCTGGGACCCCTGTGCGACGTGTGATGTCTGGTGCCCCTGTGTTCTGCCTGGGGCCCCTTGTGCTGCTAGGGGCCCCTGTGCACTTCCTGGGGCCCCTGTGTGCTGCCTGGGGCCCTGTGCACTGCCTGGGCCCCCCGTTTGATGCCTGGGGCCCTGTGTGCTTCCTGGGGCCCCTGTGTGCTGCCTGAGGCTCTGTGCGCTACCTGGGGTCCCCATGTGCTGCCTGGGGCCCCATGCGCTGCCAGGGGCCCCTATGTGCTGCCTCGGGCCTTGTACACTGCCTGGGAACTCGAGTGCTGCCTGGAGCCCCAAGTGCTGCCTGGAACCCCATTCGCTGTCTCTTCCCCCGAGTGCTGCCTGGGGCCCTGTGTGCTGCCTGGGGCCCTGTGCGCTGCCTGGGGCCCTTATGTGCTGCCTGGGACCCCATTCGCTGTCTCTGCCCCTGTATGCTGCTTTGGGCCCCGTGTGCTGCCTGGGACCCTGTTTGCTATATCTGCCCCCCTGTGCGATGTCTGGGGCCCCATGCACTGTCTGTACCCCCTGTGTGCTGCTTGGGGCCCATGTGTGCTGCCTGGGGCCCCTGTGCACTGACTGGGCCCCGTTATTAAGTATATCACTCAATGGTTCTCAAAAGTGTGAAATATTTGATCTACAGCTGGAGTATATTCTGACCCAGAGGGGTATAATCTGGCCTAGGCCACTTTAACCCCAGGTATATTCTGGGCGGGGGGGTTAACCTGGCCTGTTACACCGGCGATATCCAGCTTTTTAGGATTGCATAAAAGTGCCTTCAGCCACAGTTTTGTGCACTTCTGAAAAGAAGTACAACACTGAAGAGAGGTCAGACAGAGTATAGAGTAACTCTGCTGCCTCATTATAGTGAATGGATCCATTGGGGGTTTCATCTGTCACGTCACTCGGAGATTTAGATGGAGACTCCAATGTAAGTGCTCAGCGTAGAGAGACAGATAAATGTAATCCTAAATGTTATGTAAAATGTTCCCAATAAAAGCTTCAACTCAATCCACAAAAAAACATGTCCCCATGCAGGTTTTTCATCTGTTAACAGAAATATAGGGGGCTTCCATGTTACTGGTAGTATAAAGGCTCTGGAAAAGTTAAATAGCTCCTCACCCTCCAAAAGAACTTTCAGCAAATTCTGCGCTCTCAAATCCAAACGCCCCCTCCCTTCTGAGCCCCACAGTATACCACATATAGCGCCCACATGTTTAGCATTTCTGTAGTGATGAGAACCCACCTAATTTACAGGTGCATGTCTCCAGCCATTTTTACCCAGTTCCCAGTATGAAAATGTAAAACTCGTAGCTAGCACACTATCTTGTTGGTAAAAATGTAAATAATTTTTTCTTCACTGTCCAATGGTATAAAAGTCTTTGACACACTTGTGGTGTCAGTATAATCACTGCACCCCATTATTGAGAGGTTTAGTACATAAAATGGGGTCACTTATGAGGAATTCTGCTGTGTTGGTAACTTAGGGGCTCCGCAAATGTAACATGGCACACGCAAACAAGTGCTGCAAAATCTGCACTGTAATATGGCATTTCTTCCCTTCTGAACTTTGCACTATGGATCCAAAGTAGTTTTCGACCACATATGGGGTATATCTGAATTCAGAAGAAATTGCACAACAAATTTTGGGGTCCATTTCTCCTGTTAATCTTGTGAAAATACAAAATTTGGAGCTGAAAACGATTTTTGCGGAAAAAATTTGCATTTTTTTATTTTCATGGCTTAACTTATTATCTTCTGTGAAGCACACGTTCAAGATGCTCAATGCATATCTAGATAAGTTTCCAAAGGGGTCTAGTTTCCAAACTGGTGTCACTTTTGGGAGTTTCGATTGTTTAGGCACATCAGGGGCTCTTCAAACACAACATGGCTTCCGCTAATTATTCCAGCAAATTTTACATTCAAAAAGTCAAATGGCGCTCCTTCCTTTCCAAGCTCTGCCGTGCACCCAAACAGTTGTTTTCCTCCACCTTTTGGTTATCTGCACACTCAGGAGAAATTGCACAACAAATTGTATGGAGCAATTTCTTCTGTTACCCTTATGAAAATGCAAAATATGGAGCTAAAAAAGATTTATCTGTGAAAAATGTGATTTTTTTTCATGGCTCTACGTTATAAACTTCTGTTAAGCACCTGTGGGTTCAAGGTGCTCAATACACATCTAGATAAATTCCCTAAGGGGTCTAGTTTCCAAAATGGTATAACTTGTGAGGGGCTTCCACTGTTTAGTCACATCAAGAGCTCTTCAAACATAACATGGCGTCCGCTAATTATGGCAGCAAATTTTACATTCAAAAAGTGAAATGATGCTTCTTCCCTTCCGAGCCCTGCCATGTGCCCAAAGAGTAGTTATCCCCCATATATTGGGTATCGGCATGCTCAAGAGAAATTGCACAACAATTTGTATGGTCCAACCTTGTGAAAGTAAAAAAATTAGGTCTAAAGAAGCATATTTATGACAGAAATGTAAATGTTTATTTTTTCCTTCCACATTCCAAAAATTCCTGTCAAGCTCCTGAAGGGTTAATAAACTTCTTGAATATGGTATTAAGTACCTTGAGGGGTGCAGTTTTTAGAATGGTGTCACTTTTGGGTATGTTCTGTCATATAGGCCCCTCAAAGTCACTTCAAATGTGAGGTGGTCCCTAAAAAAATGGCTTTGCAAATTTGTTGTAAAAATGAGAAATTGCTGGTCAACTTTTAACCCTTATAACTTCCTAATATGAAAAAAATATGTTTCAAAAACTGTGCTGATAAAAAACAAACATGTGGAAAATGTTATTTATTAACTATTTTGTGTGATATGATTGATTTCAGGGCATAAAAATTAAAAGTTTAAAAATTGCTCAATTTTTGCCAAATTTCCGTTTCTTTTCAAGTCATATTGGAGACATTTTACCACTGCCATGAAGTGTGATATGTTACAATATCAAATAACAATAACAAAACAATCTCAGGTCAGTGGGATTCATTGAACCGTTCCAGAGTTATGACCTCATAGAGTGACAGTGGCCAGAATTGTAAAAATTGGCCTGGTCAGGAAGGTGAAAACAGGCTTTGCGGTAAAGGGGTTAATGGTTGTTAATGCCATATTTTAAATGCCTATAATCTTTTATTTAGCAAAAAAAAGTTATCTTTATATCATTATAAGAAAACATAAAAACCTAAGTGACATATTAATGTCATCAAAGTAGGGCTATAAGTAGCCCATCCAAAAAAGGCAAAAAAGATACCCACTCCAAATAACATATATGAAAGGAGGAAATAGGAGCAACCAGGTATAATAGATTAAAAATATATTTTATTAATAATTTAAAAGTGAACCATGTTTACCAAAAAGTACCATTACAAGTGTATGAAATAAAACATATGCAAAGAGGAAAACCGAGAAACCAGGGGACCAACAATTGCAACTGCCTGACTGTGCATATAATGTAAAGTGCCTTGTGCAATAATGTATTGGAACGGCAGGTCAAACCCTCACAAAATAAGTACCAAATGCATAGGTTCAAAATAGAACCAAAAGAGGGACATAGACTTACCACGGGCAGAAGCTGAAGGACCCTGGGCCAGGTGTGGATATCCCAGGCATGAGTATGCAGTCTACAGGAGAGACAGAGGACCCACTCACCATAACAGCTTACACTTAACTTTACAGATATGAAAGAGAGGATCCTACAAACCATAACAGCTGAAACTATACAGAAGAAAGACTTAACCAGTAACTCTGGAGATGGAAGACAACTCTGACGTTCAAACTGTGCTCCACTGGTAACCATTGATCTTTGATAGCCTGGGTACTAACCAGTGCAAGGTACATTAGTCCACTAGATGCCGTAGCCACATGGCATTATGGAGGAACACATTCGGCAATGCAAAATAACGTTAGTCCACTCTCTGAGGATTTAGCAGTGTGGGAAATGGGGCTTGGCAAGTTTTTTTTCTTTCGCTTTTTTGAACAGTGAATTGAATCTCCAAGTTTTTAAATTAGGAAATTTGACTCAAAATTAATCTCACACGGATCGATACGCTGTTAGGACTGGCGGAACACACCCAATAATATAAATGGAGATATGAGGTGCGTTCGCAGCCCGGGGTCCTCCGTGCAGAGATGGAACCTGCTGTTAAGTAATGGCGGAACAAGATGGCGGATCAACGCTTGTTCACACGTGGGTTAGACTTCACCCAATGTGAATGGAAGCAAACTCTGTTGTTTTACAGAGTCACAAAAGGAACGCTGTGCCTTGTTAGCAATCACAGGGTGCAGCTGGTAGACGCTGGTGGGGTCCCTATGATTCACCCCCACTATACTGGTGATTGGACTCGCTCTGACCCTCGGTGGTTTTTGAGCCCGTGCCTTATGATGCCCTGAGTCAGATGCTGAGTCCAAGTGGGAATTCCCACCATACACTGACCGGTGATATAAATGCGGCTGTGCCACCTAGATATGGCGCTGACAGTTTGCTCCACTCACCCTAATACCCAAACAACAACCAAAGGGATGGGGATCATTAAGGAGCTTTCGCCAGTCTCAAACACACAGCACTCACACACCTAGTCAGGTTTATACTAGCCCATGGCCGAACGGCCATGCGAGCCTTTCATAGATGTAGCCTTCCGGGACCTTCCTAGTGGTCCAATTGGAGCCACTGCAGGACCTGAGCATGGGACCTCTGACTTCCAATAAGGGGTCGTCCCACGAGCATGCTCAGTAGACGAAAAGCAGGACTTAGTCCCTGGAACATCTGCTCGCCGCTGGTCAATGCTGGTGACAAAACCTGAACCTGGGACAGCAGCTGTAACCAGACGCACATTATCAGCTTGAGCCAGATGCTGGGACTGATGTCTCTGCTGAGCAGACTCCAATGTGGCCGGGGAAGAATGGAAGACTGCAGAGGACATGGTTCGAGATTCCCCCTGGGCAGCGGCAAGAACTTGACACCTAACATACGCCATTCTCCACCTAAAATGTGAATTTGCATAATTATTAGCTTTGTAAAAGCATAACAAAAGGTCTGGAATAGTTAAAGTGAAAAAGTCACAACATTTTACATAAAGTCTACAGATATCTATCTTTTCTGAAATAATTATATGTTATTTGAGAACCTGCAGATAAAATTAACTGAGAGGGCACCACAGATGTATTCTAAAGGGATCCACCCAGACCTATACTTGGGGGATCACCTGAGGCAGGAAACCAATGTTTAAAATATTGAATTTTATTATACACAACACAAGAAAAACATGCAAAAAACTTTAAAATCACTAAAATTAGTCACGCAATGTGACATTACCACAGGCTCATAATAAAGCCAACCACCTGAGACAAACTCCAAAAAATGATGCTACACGGGCCAAATGTCTATATGAAGAGCATTTCACCAAATAGTATATACCCACACCCAACACAAGTTAATACATGCTATATCCAATCTGAAGCTACCAATTACTATGTGCTGTCTTGAGCTCTGTTATGAAGCACTAATAATAATGGCTACGCCTTACTCAACAGCCTAGGACACTTAGAATAAGAGCTGTATACATAGATGGTAGTGAACACAGCCTATCTATATAAGATGTATGCAGACAAAATAGTACTACCTGATTAATTACTCAGTTCCAGAACTGTCAGAATAAAAAAGACTAGCCAGATAACAAATTAAAAAAGACTAGCCAGATAACAAAACATGGTTGGGCACATAAAGGTAAATGAATGAAGCTGAAAGCATCACCCCTGACAAATAACATGGCGTGGTGCTAGTAATAAAGAAGACCCATATGGCGTTATGTCAGGCAGATCAGAGACCCGACGCATGTCGCCACACTTAGTGGCTTCGTCGGGGGTACTTCCTGCAGGTTGCCTGTGTCATTATATACATGTCATAACTATAAATCAATCGCAGCTGTGCTGCTTACCGGAAGAGCATGGAGCATATCAAGCTGGACACTAGATGAACGGTGTGTGGTCCGCAATGACGGCGCATGCGCAGACAGTACCACCGCCGGACACACGTCATCGCACTCACAGTATGGTAACCATAGAGACAAATAAACTTGCTAGCTTCAGATTGGATATAACATGTATTAACTTGTGTTGGGTGTGGGTATATACTATTTGGTGAAATGCTGTTCATATAGACATTTGGACTGTGTAAATTCATTTTTTGGAGTTTGTCTCAGGTGATTGGCTTTATTATGAGCCTGTGGTAATGTGGTAATGTGGTAATTTTAGTGATTTTAAAGTTTTTTGCATGCTTTTCTTGTGTTGTGTCTAATAAAATTCACTATTTTAAACTTTGGTTTTCTGCCTCAGGTGATCCCCCAAGCATGACCTATTCCTTCTGTTTTTTCTACTGTTATTTGAGAACCTGTAAGGTATGTACATAGATAACACTTTAGTAAGATGGTGTAACGTTTTCCTAATAACATGAAATCGTTTTCTGTTTCTACTTTCTGATAGATTTTATTAGAATTTTACATTTACTATATGCAATCATATTTAAAAGGTAAGACCATTTATTTTTTCATATTTAATTTCATTATTAAGCTATTCTTACCATGGATAGTTTTTATGTATACCTTACAAGAGTCAGAATACTTTCTTTTTACACAAACGTAGCCCTGGCAGGGAATTTAATTTTAGGAAAAGTTGTATTTTTTCATGGATCCATTTAATTTTCCATGTAATGTATTGGAAAAGAGAAAAAATATTGGGGGTTGATATAGGAAAAAAAACAGCAATCCCAATACAAAACATGGTGGAAAATATTATTATAATTGCAGGGATACCACATTTATATAGCTAATACTTCACTTCATTTAAAAAATAAAAATCTTTTTTTTAGAAAATTAGTTTCTTTTTCATTTGGAGTAATAGCAACAGCTGCAGGCTTATAAAAAAATTGACATTAGACACTGGCTCTCAATTCCTCAATCATATATATAAGAACAAATATTTAATTACATAAAAGCAGATCTTTTATGTAAAACTTATTAAAAAACAATTAAATAAACATAATACTTGTATATTTATTTTAATTTAAATACATGATATGCTAAAGTACTATCTTGTTACTACTTGTTACCATCTTTTCAGTTAGCCATTATAAGTTATCAACCACAGAGGACTCTCAATTCTAAATATGCTAAAGTACTATAATAGAATTTGTTATATCAATCAATGCATAGGCGTTCATCTTGAATGTGACCACTGCCAGGTATATACCTCAAATGCATATGTGCCATAAACACAGTGTGTCCCTAGCCTTATGCCTAAAAGATTGGCTACTTTCTCTTGTTAGTGCAGCATACTTCACAAACATTGCAGCAATTGTGGTCACATGCTTCCCTATTAGCGGCTGCTGGCGGGGGAGCATATGATCAGACCAATCCATCAGCTTCCTCCAATTATAAAATACCTTACTTGGGAGAACGGCCTTTAGGGCAAAGGAGCCTAATGAACCGGTCTGGTCACATGCTCCTCCACGAGCAGCCATTGTATGGACATAATTACTAGTCAGTTTTTGAAGAAAGATGACCTAAACAGATAAAGTGGCCAACCTTATTAAGTTCCAACTCAATTATTA
Source organism: Ranitomeya variabilis (assembly GCF_051348905.1). Classification (NCBI taxonomy): domain Eukaryota; kingdom Metazoa; phylum Chordata; class Amphibia; order Anura; family Dendrobatidae; genus Ranitomeya; species Ranitomeya variabilis. The sequence continues at coordinate 571,152,237 of NC_135234.1, read as the reverse complement.
TACAATTATGCCATACTAGATGGCAGCCCGATTCTAAAGAATCGGGAGTCTAGAATCCATATATACTTTATTTATTCAAATGTAAGAATAATTTGGTGGGCGGGGACCCTCGGCCTCCGATTTGGTTGGCGGGGCCCCACGGCCTCCGATTTGGTGGGCGGGGTCCCTCTGCCTCCGCTTTGGTGGGCGGGGCCGCTCGGCCTTCGATTTGGTGGGCGGGGCTCCTCGGCCTCCGATTTGGTTGGTGGGGCCCCTCGGCCTCCGATTTGGTAGGCGGGGCCCCTTATCCTCCGATTTGGTGGGCGGGGCCCCTCGGCCTCCGATTTGGTGGGCGGGGCCCCTCGGCCTCCGATTTGGTGGGCGGGGCCCGTCGGCCTCCGATTTGGTGGGAAGGGACCCCCGGCCTCCGATTTAGTGGGCGGGGCCCCTCGGCCTCCGATTTGGTTGGTGGGGCCCCTTGGCCTCCGATTTGGTGGGCGGGGACCCTCGGCCTCCGATTTGGTAGGCGGGGCCCCTCAGCCTCCGATTTGGTGGGCGGGGACCCTCGGCCTCCGATTTGGTGGGCGGGGACCCTCGGCCTCCGATTTGGTGGGCGGGGACCCTCGGCCTCCGATTTGGTGGGCGGGGCCCCTCGGCCTCTGATTTGGTGGGCGGGGCCCCTCGGCCTCCGATGTGGTGGTCGGAGCCCCTCGGCCTCCGCTTTGGTGGGCGGGGCCGGGCCCCTCGGCCTCCGCTTTGGTGGGTGGGGCCGCTCGGCCTTCGATTTGTTGGGCGGGGCTCCTCGGCCTCTGATTTGGTTGGCGGGGCCCCTCGGCCTCCGATTTGGTTGGCAGGGCCCCTTATCTTCCGATTTGGTGGGCGGGGACTCTCGGCCTCCGATTTGGTGGGCGGGGACCCTCAGCCTCCGATTTGGTGGGCGGGGCCCCTCGGCCTCCGATTTGGTGGGCGGGGACCCTCGGCCTCCGATTTGGTGGGTGGGGACCCTCGGCCTCCGATTTGGTGGGCGGGGCCCCTCGGCCTCCGATGTGGTGGGCGGGGCCCCTCGGCCTCCGCTTTGGTGGGCGGGGCCGGGCCCCTCGGCCTCCGCTTTGGTGGGCGGGGCCGCTCGGCCTTCGATTTGGTGGTCGGGGCTCCTCAGCCTCCGATTTGGTTGGCGGGGTCCCTCGGCCTCCGATTTGGTTGGCGGGGCCCCTTGGCCTCCGATTTGGTGGGTGGGGACCCTTGGCCTCCGATTTGGTGGGCGGGGACCCTCAGCCTCCAATTTGGTGGGCGGGGACCCTCGGCCTCCGATTTGGTGGGCGGGGACCCTCGGCCTCCAATTTGGTGGGCGGGGACCCTCGGCCTCCGATTTGGTGGGCGGGGCCTCTCGGCCTCCGATTTGGTGGGCGGGGCCCCTCGGCCTCCGATGTGGTGGGCGGGGCCGCTCGGCCTTCGATTTGGTGGGCGGGGCTCCTCGGCCTCCGATTTGGTTGGCGAAGCCCCTCGGCCTCCGATTTGGTGGGCGGGGACCCTCGGCCTCCGATTTGGTGGGCGGGGACCCTCTGCCTCCGATTTGGTGGGCGGGGACCCTCGGCCTCCGCTTTGGTTGGTGGGGCCCCACGGCCTCCGATTTGGTGGGTGGGGTCCCTCTGCCTCCGCTTTGGTGGGCGGGGCCGCTCGGCCTTCGATTTGGTGGGCGGGGCCCCTCGGCCTCCACTTTGGTGGGTGGGGCCCATCGGCCTCCGATTTGGTGGGCGGGGCCCCTCGGCCTCCGATTTGGATGGTGTGGACCCTCGCACTCCGATTTGGTGGGCGGGGACCCTCGGCCTCTGATTTGGTGGGCGGGGACCCTCGGCCTCCGATTTGGTGGGCGGGGCCCCTCGGCCTCCGATGTGGTGGGCGGGGCCCCTCGGCCTCCGCTTTGGTGGGCGGGGCCAGGCCCCTCGGCCTTCGATTTGGTGGGCTAGGCTCCTCGGCCTCCGATTTGGTTGGCGAAGCCCCTCGGCCTCCGATTTGGTTGGCGGGGCCCCTCGGCCTCCGATTTGGTGGGCGGGGACCCTCGGCCTCCGATTTGGTGGGCGGGGACCCTCGGCCTCCGCTTTGGTGGGTGGGGCCCGTCGGCCTCCGATTTGGTGGGCAGGGCCCCTCGGCCTCCGATTTGGATGGCGAAGTCCCTCGGCCTCCGATTTGGTTGGCGGGGACCCTCGGCCTCCGATTTGGTGGGCGGGGACCCTCGGCCTCCGATTTGGTGGGCGGGGACCCTCGGCCTCCGCTTTGGTGGGTGGGGCCCGTCGGCCTCCGATTTGGTGGGCGGGGCCCCTCGGCCTCCGATTTGGATGGTGTGGACCCTCGGCCTCCGATTTGGTGGGCGGGGACCCTCGGCCTCCGATTTGGTGGGCGGGGACCCTCGGCCTCCGATTTGGTGGGCGGGGACCCTCGGCCTCCGATTTGGTGGGCGGGGACCCTCGGCCTCCGATTTGGTGGGCGGGGACCCTCGGCCTCCGATGTGGTGGGCGGGGCCCCTCGGCCTCCGATTTGGAGGGCGGGGACCCCCGGCCTCCGATTTGGTAGGCGGGGCCCCTCAGCCTCCGATTTGGTGGGCGGGGACCCTCGGCCTCCAATTTGGTGGGAGGGGACCCTCGGCCTCCAATTTGGTGGGCGGGGACCCTCGGCCTCCGATTTGGTGGGCGGGGACCCTCGGCCTCCGATTTGGTGGGCGGGGACCCTCGGCCTCTGATGTGGTGGTCGGGGCCCCTCGGCCTCCGCTTTGGTGGGCAGGGCCGGGCCCCTCGGCCTCCGCTTTGGTGGGCGGGGCCGCTCGGCCTTCGATTTGGTGGGCAGGGCTCCTCGGCCTCCGATTTGGTTGGCGGGGCCCCTCGGCCTCCGATTTGGTTGGCGGGGCCCCTCGGCCTCCGATTTGGTGTGTGCTCTGCCTGGGGCCACTGTGCTCTGCCTGGGGCCCCATATGCTGCCTGGGGCCCCTGTGCTCTGCCTGGGGCCCCATATGCTGCCTGGGGCCCCTGTGCTCTGCCTGGGGCCCCATATGCTGCCTGGGGCCCCTGTGCTCTGCCTGGGGCCACTGTGCTCTGCCTGGGGCCCCATGTTCTGCCTGGGGCCACTGTGCTCTGCCTGGGGCCCCATAAGCTGCCTGGGGCCCCTGTGCTCTGCCTGGGACCACTGTGCTCTGCCTGGGGCCCCATATGCTGCCTGGGGCCCCTGTGCTCTGCCTGGGGCCACTGTGCTCTGCCTGGGGCCCCATATGCTGCCTGGGGCCACTGTGCTCTGCCTGGGGCCCCATATGCTGCCTGGGGCCCCATATGCTGCCTGGGGCCCCTGTGCTCTGCCTGGGGCCCCTGTGCTCTGCCTGGGGCCCCATGTTCTGCCTGGGGCCCCTGTGCTCTGCCTGGGGCCACTGTGCTCTGCCTGGGGCCCCATATGCTGCCTGGGGCCCCTGTGCTCTGCCTGGGGCCCCATATGCTGCCTGGGGCCCCTGTGCTCTGCCTGGGGCCCCTGTGCTCTGCCTGGGGCCCCATATGCTGCCTGGGGCCCCTGTGCGCTGCCTGGGGCACCTGTGCTCTGCCTGGGGCCCCTGTGCTCTGCCTGGGGCCTCATGTTCTGCCTGGGGCCCCTGTGCTCTGCCTGGGGCCACTGTGCTCTGCCTGGGGCCCCATATGCTGCCTGGGGCCCCTGTGCTCTGCCTGGGGCCCCTGTGCTCTGCCTGGGGCCACATATGCTGCCTGGGGCCCCTGTGCTCTGCCTGGGGCCCCTGTGCTCTGCCTGGGGCCCCATGTTCTGCCTGGGGCCCCTGTGCTCTGCCTGGGGCCACTGTGCTCTGCCTGGGGCCCCATATGCTGCCTGGGGCCCCTGTGCTCTGCCTGGGGCCCCATATGCTGCCTGGGGCCCCTGTGCTCTGCCTGGGGCCCCTGTGCTCTGCCTGGGACCACTGTGCTCTGCCTGGGGCCCCATATGCTGCCTGGGGCCCCTGTGCTCTGCCTGGGGCCACTGTGCTCTGCCTGGGGCCCCATATGCTGCCTGGGGCCCCTGTGCTCTGCCTGGGTGTAGGACACTGGTGACGTCACTTATCTCCGGACATTAGCTCCGGACATTAGCTCCGGACATTATCTCCGGACATTAGCTCCGGACAAAGCCACGGAAGTTGGCACAAATTGCAGGAAGTAGTATTCTAGGCAATTATATATTAGATATGGTAAGTGAGAGAGCTTCAGAATGGTTTCTTAGGGCTTGAAGATTTTTGAGCTGCAATAATGGCCACATTGGCTTTTTTTGGTCAGTCATTTATTTTTAAAATTCAAGCTGTAGTTTTAACATTGTTCCCCATAAGACTAAGTCAAGACGACGATATGTTTTCTCATCAAGACAATTATGCAAATCACATTCTGATTAAACTCTGATCAGTTTAATCAGAGTGTGATCTTTATCTGATCTGATTCTATCAGATGCAGAGAAGATGGGGAAAGAAACACACTGACAGATAATAAGTTCGTCTGCATGAGACCTAAACCTACATTGTTTCCCAAATACTTTTTGTACAGATATCATATTTCAATACAAAAATTGAAATGAGAAGATCTATAGTTTATACAATTTACACTGTGAAACTCAGAATTTAAAAAAATGGAATAGATACAAATACTAAAATGCATTATTAAAAAGAAATGTCAAGAAAACAAAAAAGTCAGAAAAAAACACATGAACTATTTAAAATAAAGAAAAATCTGACATTTGTAAATGTCTTATTTGAAATAAAAAATAACATCTCAAAAATTATACTTTGAAGTAGTCTAACAATGTAGGGGAGATAAAAAGGACTATTTATTATTGGTGGTAGATATTTCGCTTCACTTAAATAGATGCTATATTTCTAATGTTACACGAAAGATCCGTCCTATGTCATTTATTTTGTCATCAACTTAAAGTGTCTCAAAAATGGTTATTCTTTGTTATTAGTTACCAATGGAATTGCATGTGTCATGAATTTTGCTGTTTAATAAAATATCCACAAGTGTGGTTGGTGACTGCGCAAGACAAAAGTAAGAAGATGCATACATACATTCCCCTACATTTCCGTGTGGACACAATGTCTAATTTCGAGGTCTGTGATGTTATTATATGTCTCCAGATTATTTACACACAAATTTTCAGTTCTTTTTCAATCTCTGAAAAAATGTAGATATATTCCATATAATTTGACATACTTTATTCCAACATATCACACTGCATATTTGTTAATTTAAATGAAATTGGATGAATGTCCCTATGGAGACAAATCTTTCAGGAGGAAATGAACCGATTGACTTTAATGCTGTGTATCTGCCTTCATTTGCAAGCAAAATATAATTGCTGTTAAAGGAAGCATGGTAAAATCATGAAGAAAGAATATAAGGAATTCCTGTAGATGGGATCTGGTAACTTAAGTAATAATAAATGATTACTACTCACTTTTTGAAAGAACATTAAAACATGCTAAAATAATCCAATGGAAATTATGAAAGGGATTAATAGATTAGGCATTTTGCATATTATAAAAGCAAATCATATTATAATTAGAAAAACATGAATACCTTACCTAGTACAGTACCACACCCATGAAGCTTTTCTAATTGTTGAAACTCATATAACTAGACAAACAAAACAACTGCATTTTGAACCAGATTCCTATAAGTTTACTAATATAGGCTATATACACATGATGTCCTTATCAGGCACATTTTACCTAAAAACATACTATTTCTGCCAGCAGTGAGCAGTAGGGTTGAGCGACTTTCATTTTTTTAAGATCGAGTAGGGTTTTGGGAAACCCGATTTTGTCCAGAGTCGAGTCGAGTGCAGTCGGCCGATTATCGCTAAAAGTCGGGGATCGACCGAAACACGAAACCCAATGCAAGTCAATGGGGAAGCATAGTCGGCAGTGAGTGGAGGCCAGGAAAACACCTACAGTGCCCATTTTAATGCCAAAAACATCCATTCTTGTTTCTGAAGCTTGCCAATCTTAATTAACTGTATAATAATAGTTGGGCATAAGGAATTGGGGGAAAGTTGTGGGGGGAGTAGGGCTGGCTCAAGTTTTTCGTGGGCCCAGGAAATGCGGACTACGTCACGGCGGTGTTGCAGGGAAAGGTAAGTATTTAAAAGTTGCAAGTGCTGTGATCCTGAGCAAGCAGGGGGGGCCCACTCGTTCGCATTGCCACTGGCACAGGGCCCCTCAAAGTACGGCGGTGTGTTTGCATGGCGGGGGCGCCTCCCACCAGCAGCGACACTTTTGCGTACTCTGAGGGGCCCTGTGCCAGTGACGTCGCCAACGAGTATGCCCCCCCACCTGATGAAGGAACCTGCACTTTCATCTGCATCTTCCTCTTTGTCCCTGTGTAAGGTGGTATAACATGCGGGAAGGGGAACCTTACTTTCAGCAGGGTCAGATTCTGGCTGTGTAGAGTACAAGGGGAATGTAGTGGTCTAGGTCAATGTACCAGCAGACTCATTTAGCAGTGGCTGGGCAATGGGCAGGATGAGGAGGAAACAGATATAGGGCCAAAGAATAAAGTAGGCTACATGCAGTTCAAAATTGGTAACAGGACTAAACAGGCGGCATTGCTTTGTTCAGTGGAGTAGCAAACCCAAGAGCAGCAGACACTGTTTCAAGGGCCTAACCACACTAGTAGGCCAAATGCAGTTTAATATCTGATAGTATAGGGCGAAAGCCAGAATGTGGAAGCTCAGCTTTGTTCAGTTGAGGACAACACCAGGGAGGGGCAGACACCTTTAGTAGGCCGGAAAAGCCTATTGCATTTTTTAAAATGGTAATTTGGAGCAGAAGGTTGAAGCTCAGCTTTATTTAGTTGAGGGCAACACCAGGGAGGGGCAGAAGCCGTTAGTAGGCCCTAACCACCATTTTTTTTTTTTTTAAAACCACTTAATGAGAGCCGGAAGGTTGAAGCTCAGCTTTATTTAGTTGAGGACAACACCAGGGAGGGGCAGAAGCCGTTAGTAGGCCCTAACCACCATTTTTTTTTTAAAACCACATAATGAGAGCCGGAAGGTTGAAGCTCAGCTTTATTTAGTTGAGGACAACACCAGGGAGGGGCAGAAGCCGTTAGTAGGCCCTAACCACCATTTTTTTTTTAAAACCACTTAATGAGAGCCGGAAGGTTGAAGCTCAGCTTTATTTAGTTGAGGACAACACCAGGGAGGGGCAGAAGCCGTTAGTAGGCCCTAACCACCATTTTTTTTTTTTTTAAAACCACATAATGAGAGCCGGAAGGTTGAAGCTCAGCTTTATTTAGTTGAGGACAACACCAGGGAGGGGCAGAAGCCGTTAGTAGGCCCTAACCACCATTTTTTTTTTAAAACCACTTAATGAGAGCCGGAAGGTTGAAGCTCAGCTTTATTTAGTTGAGGACAACACCAGGGAGGGGCAGAAGCCGTTAGTAGGCCCTAACCACCATTTTTTTTTTAAAACCACTTAATGAGAGCCGGAAGGTTGAAGCTCAGCTTTATTTAGTTGAGGACAACACCAGGGAGGGGCAGAAGCCGTTAGTAGGCCCTAACCACCATTTTTTTTTTAAAACCACATAATGAGAGCCGGAAGGTTGAAGCTCAGCTTTATTTAGTTGAGGACAACACCAGGGAGGGGCAGAAGCCGTTAGTAGGCCCTAACCACCATTTTTTTTTTAAAACCACTTAATGAGAGCCGGAAGGTTGAAGCTCAGCTTTATTTAGTTGAGGACAACACCAGGGAGGGGCAGAAGCCGTTAGTAGGCCCTAACCACCATTTTTTTTTTTTAAAAACCACATAATGAGAGCCGGAAGGTTGAAGCTCAGCTTTATTTAGTTGAGGACAACACCAGGGAGGGGCAGAAGCCGTTAGTAGGCCCTAACCACCATTTTTTTTTTAAAACCACTTAATGAGAGCCGGAAGGTTGAAGCTCAGCTTTATTTAGTTGAGGACAACACCAGGGAGGGGCAGAAGCCGTTAGTAGGCCCTAACCACCAATTTTTTTTTTTTTAAAACCACTTAATGAGAGCCGGAAGGTTGAAGCTCAGCTTTATTTAGTTGAGGACAACACCAGGGAGGGGCAGAAGCCGTTAGTAGGCCCTAACCACCATTTTTTTTTAAAAACCACTTAATGAGAGCCGGAAGGTTGAAGCTCAGCTTTATTTAGTTGAGGACAACACCAGGGAGGGGCAGAAGCCGTTAGTAGGCCCTAACCACCATTTTTTTTTTTAAAACCACATAATGAGAGCCGGAAGGTTGAAGCTCAGCTTTATTTAGTTGAGGACAACACCAGGGAGGGGCAGAAGCCGTTAGTAGGCCCTAACCACCATTTTTTTTTTTTTTAAAACCACTTAATGAGAGCCGGAAGGTTGAAGCTCAGCTTTATTTAGTTGAGGACAACACCAGGGAGGGGCAGAAGCCGTTAGTAGGCCCTAACCACCATTTTTTTTTTAAAACCACATAATGAGAGCCGGAAGGTTGAAGCTCAGCTTTATTTAGTTGAGGACAACACCAGGGAGGGGCAGAAGCCGTTAGTAGGCCCTAACCACCATTTTTTTTTTAAAACCACTTAATGAGAGCCGGAAGGTTGAAGCTCAGCTTTATTTAGTTGAGGACAACACCAGGGAGGGGCAGAAGCCGTTAGTAGGCCCTAACCACCATTTTTTTTTTTTTTAAAACCACATAATGAGAGCCGGAAGGTTGAAGCTCAGCTTTATTTAGTTGAGGACAACACCAGGGAGGGGCAGAAGCCGTTAGTAGGCCCTAACCACCATTTTTTTTTTTAAAACCACATAATGAGAGCCGGAAGGTTGAAGCTCAGCTTTATTTAGTTGAGGACAACACCAGGGAGGGGCAGAAGCCGTTAGTAGGCCCTAACCACCATTTTTTTTTTTTTTAAAACCACTTAATGAGAGCCGGAAGGTTGAAGCTCAGCTTTATTTAGTTGAGGACAACACCAGGGAGGGGCAGAAGCCGTTAGTAGGCCCTAACCACCATTTTTTTTTTAAAACCACTTAATGAGAGCCGGAAGGTTGAAGCTCAGCTTTATTTAGTTGAGGACAACACCAGGGAGGGGCAGAAGCCGTTAGTAGGCCCTAACCACCATTTTTTTTTTTTAAACCACATAATGAGAGCCGGAAGGTTGAAGCTCAGCTTTATTTAGTTGAGGACAACACCAGGGAGGGGCAGAAGCCGTTAGTAGGCCCTAACCAAAGTTGAAGGCCAAATGCAGTTTAATTTCTGATACTATAGGCCGAAAGCCAGAAGGTGGAAGTTCCGATTTAGACAGTGGAGGACAATTTGAATTAGGGACTGCAGACAGACTTAGTAGGCTGTCCCCTGTGGACCATGCATCCACCACATTAACCCATTGCGCCGTAATGGACACGTAATCTTCCGTGGCCATGCCTACAGGTCCATGCGTCTGTTGTCAGGTGCACCTTTGTACTCACAGATTGCCAGAGTGCATGGACAATGCGGTCTTCTACATGCTGGTGGAGGGTTGGGATGGCTTTTCTCGCAAAAGAAGTGTCGACTGGTTAGCTTGTAGCGTGGTACAGCGTAGTCCATCATGGCCTTATTAATAGTAAATAAAATATATAACTAGGCTCTATGAACTTTTAAATAGGTTCCAGGGGTACACGGGCAGCATTGGTGTGGTCAGTGGAGGAGTATTGCAAGTAGGGGCTGCAGACAGGCTATCAAAGGCCTAAAATAACAAACAGTAGGCAGTCATGGCAGTTTTACATCGGTTACATGGATACACAGGCAGGCACTCCAGGCAGCATTGTGCTCAGTGGAGGAGTATTGCAAGTAGGGGCCGCAGACAGGCTATCAAAGGCCTAAAATAACAAACAGTAGGCAGTCATGGCAGTTTTACATCGGTTACATGGATACACAGGCAGGCACTCCAGGCAGCATTGTGGTCAGTGGAGGAGTATTGCAAGTAGGGGCCGCAGACAGGCTATCAAAGGCCTAAAATAACAAACAGTAGGCAGTCATGGCAGTTTTACATCGGTTACATGGATACACAGGCAGCTAGGTGGTGAGTGGAGGAGTATTTAAAGTAAGGACCGCAGACAGGCTATCAAAGGCCTAACATAACAAACAATAGGCTCATGGCAGTTTTACAGCGGTTACATGGATACACGGGCAGGCAGCTTGGTGGTGAGTGGAGGAGTATTTAAAGTATGGACCGCAGACAGGCTTCGAAGGCCTAACACAATAAAATGGGCTGGCTGTAGGCACTTTAAAATTGGTTCCAGGGGTACACGGGCAGCAGTGGTCTGGTCAGTGGAGGCCTAGTGGAAGGAGGGACCGCAGACAGGCTTCGAAGGCCTAACACAATAAAATGGGCTGGCTGTAGGCACTTTAAAATTGGTTCCAGGGGTACACGGGCAGCAGTGGTCTGGTCAGTGGAGGCCTAGTGGAAGGAGGGACCGCAGACAGGCTTCGAAGGCCTAACACAATAAAATGGGCTGGCTGTAGGCACTTTAAAATTGGTTCCAGGGGTACACGGGCAGCAGTGGTCTGGTCAGTGGAGGCCTAGTGGAAGTATGGACCGCAGACAGGCTTCGAAGGCCTAACACAATAAAATGGGCTGGCTGTAGGCACTTTAAAATTGGTTCCAGGGGTACACGGGCAGCAGTGGTCTGGTCAGTGGAGGCCTAGTGGAAGTATGGACCGCAGACAGGCTTCGAAGGCCTAACACAATAAAATGGGCTGGCTGTAGGCACTTTAAAATTGGTTCCAGGGGTACACGGGCAGCAGTGGTCTGGTCAGTGGAGGCCTAGTGGAAGGAGGGACCGCAGACAGGCTTCGAAGGCCTAACACAATAAAATGGGCTGGCTGTAGGCACTTTAAAATTGGTTCCAGGGGTACACGGGCAGCAGTGGTCTGGTCAGTGGAGGCCTAGTGGAAGGAGGGACCGCAGACAGGCTTCGAAGGCCTAACACAATAAAATGGGCTGGCTGTAGGCACTTTAAAATTGGTTCCAGGGGTACACGGGCAGCAGTGGTCTGGTCAGTGGAGGCCTAGTGGAAGGAGGGACCGCAGACAGGCTTCGAAGGCCTAACACAATAAAATGGGCTGGCTGTAGGCACTTTAAAATTGGTTCCAGGGGTACACGGGCAGCAGTGGTCTGGTCAGTGGAGGCCTAGTGGAAGGAGGGACCGCAGACAGGCTTCGAAGGCCTAACACAATAAAATGGGCTGGCTGTAGGCACTTTAAAATTGGTTCCAGGGGTACACGGGCAGCAGTGGTCTGGTCAGTGGAGGCCTAGTGGAAGTATGGACCGCAGACAGGCTTCGAAGGCCTAACACAATAAAATGGGCTGGCTGTAGGCACTTTAAAATTGGTTCCAGGGGTACACGGGCAGCAGTGGTCTGGTCAGTGGAGGACTAGTGGAAGTATGGACCGCAGACAGGCTTCGAAGGCCTAACACAATAAAATGGGCTGGCTGTAGGCACTTTAAAATTGGTTCCAGGGGTACACGGGCAGCAGTGGTCTGGTCAGTGGAGGACTAGTGGAAGGAGGGAGCGCAGAAAGGCTTCAAAGGCCTAAAATAACAAACAATAGGCTCATGGCAGTTTTACAGCGGTTACATGGATACACGGGCAGGCAGCTTGGTGGTCAGTGGAGGAGTAGGGACCGCAGACAGGCTATCAAAGGCCTAAAATAACAAACAATAGGCTCATGGCAGTTTTACAGCGGTTACATGGATACACGGGCAGGCAGCTTGGTGCTGAGTGGAGGAGTAGTGCAAGGAGTGTCTGTCCCAGTACTCCCAAAATATAAATAGATGTTAATGTCTCGCAAAACAACCAAAACAAAAAAAAAGATGGCATACTTAGGTACAGGGGTGGGCTCATCTGCTGTGTTTCTGACATAGTAATTTGGCAGTAACTATTTAATGGTGCCAATATAGGACACAGACACAGACTACTTTAAGTTGCATCATAGATGTCTACAAATTTGTATTGTCAGTGCCAGACATTGAATGATGTCAGCGAATAGACTAAAGATTGGTGGAGCTGTGCGACATAATTTTGCACGTAGTACAGCCCAGTTTGAGCTGGGGTAGGGGGGAACTCTCTTGAGGCCGGCGGGACCGCCCCAGGGCCACTCATGTTACAACGGTGTGTCTGACGTTGGGTGCGCACCACCACCGCCAGAGACACTACATTGTACTATGAGGGACCCAGTAGCAATGCCGTCAACCAAAAGCGAGCACACCCACCTCTTCAGACAAACAGCAGTCTCACGGGTGCTTGCGCCAAGTCGCGATACCACGGCCCCGTGTGGGGAGTTTGGCCATTTAGGGAGGTGTAAACATGTCGTATGCTGTACAATCTGCAGCAGCAAATTAGACATTAGAAAAGTAATTCACAGGCAAGAGCTTTTCATAGGAAAGCTAGGTGTCGGCCGGGCAAGGTGGGGCAAAAGATTTTGAAATCCAGTTGTGGTTCATTTTAATGAATGTTAGATCGTCAACATTTTGGGTAGCCAGACGAGTCCTTTTTTCGGTTAATATTGACCCTGCAGCACTGAATACTCTTTCTGATAGGACACTTGCTGCCGGGCAAGCAAGCTCCTGCAATGCATATTCTGCCAATTCTGGCCAGGTGTCTAATTTGGAGGCCCAGTAATCAAATGGGAATGACGGTTGAGGGAGAACATCGATAAGGGATGAAAAATAGTTAGTAACCATACTGGACAAATGTTGTCTCCTGTCACTTTCAATTGATGCAGCAGTACCTGTCCTGTCTGCGGTCATAGCAAAATCACTCCACAACCTGGTCAGAAAACCCCTCTGTCCAACGCCACTTCTGATGTGTGCACCCCTAACACTCCTAGTCTGCTGCCCCCTGGAGCTCGTGTGAGAACGATCACGTGCGCTGTGTGCTGGGAATGCCTGAAGCAAACGGTCAACAAGAGTTGATTGTTTGGTTGCTAATATTAGTTCCAAGTTCTCATGTGGCATAACATTTTGCAATTTGCCTTTATAGCGTGGATCAAGGAGGCAGGCCAACCAGTAATCGTCATCGTTCATCATTTTCGTAATGCGTGTGTCCCTTTGTAGGATACGTAAGGCATAATCCGCCATGTGGGCCAAAGTTCCACTTGTCAAATCTCCGGTTGTGATTGGTTGAGGGGCAGTTGCAGGCAAATCTACGTCACTTGTGTCCCTCAAAAAACCAGAACCCGGCCGTGACACGCAACCAATTTCCTGTGCCCCCGTGAAAGTTTCCGCATTAAAAATATACTCATCCCCATCATCCTCCTCGTCCTCCACCTCCTCTTCGCCCGCTACCTCGTCCTGTACACTGCCCTGACCAGACAATGGCTGACTGTCATCAAGGCTTCCCTCTTCCTCTGGTGCAGACGCCTGCTCCTTTATGTGCGTCAAACTTTGCATCAGCAGACGCATTAGGGGGATGCTCATGCTTATTACGGCGTTGTCTGCACTAACCAGCCGTGTGCATTCCTCAAAACACTGAAGGACTTGACACATGTCTTGTATCTTCGACCACTGCACACCTGACAACTCCATGTCTGCCATCCTACTGCCTGCCCGTGTATCCTCCCACAAATAAATAACAGCACGCCTCTGTTCGCACAGTCTCTGAAGCATGTGCAGTGTTGAGTTCCACCTTGTTGCAACGTCTATGATTAGGCGATGCTGGGGAAGGTTCAAAGACCGCTGATAGGTCTGCATACGGCTGGCGTGTACAGGCGAACGTCGGATATGTGAGCAAAGTGCACGCACTTTGAGGAGCAGGTCGGAGAACCCAGGATAAGTTTTCAATAAGCACTGCACCACCAGGTTTAAGGTGTGAGCCAGGCAAGGAATGTGTTTCAGTTGGGAAAGGGAGATGGCAGCCATGAAATTCCTTCCGTTATCACTCACTACCTTGCCTGCCTCAAGATCTACTGTGCCCAGCCACGACTGCGTTTCTTGTTGCAAGAACTCGGACAGAACTTCCGCGGTGTGTCTGTTGTCGCCCAAACACTTCATAGCCAATACAGCCTGCTGACGCTTGGCAGTAGCTGGCCCATAATGGGACAACTGGTGTGCAACAGTGTCATCTGCCGATGGAGTGGTTGGCCGACTGCGTTCTGTGGAAGAGCTGTAGCTTCTGCAGGAGGACGAGGAGGAGGAGGAGGGGGTGCGAACGCCTACAGCCAACTGTTTCCTAGACCGTGGGCTAGGCACAACTGTCCCTAAATTGATGTCGCCTGTGGACCCTGCATCCACCACATTCACCCAGTGTGCCGTGATGGACACATAACGTCCCTGGCCATGCCTACTGGTCCATGCATCTGTAGTCAGGTGCACCTTTGTACTCACAGATTGCCTGAGTGCATGGACGATGCGCTGTTTAACATGCTGGTGCAGGGCTGGGATGGCTTTTCTGGAAAAAAAGTGTCGACTGGGTAGCTCGTATCGTGGTTCAGCGTACTCCATCAGGGCTTTGAAAGCTTCGCTTTCAACTAACCGGTAGGGCATCATCTCTAACGAGATTAGTCTAGCTATGTGGGCGTTAAAACCCTGTGTACGCGGATGCGAGGATAAGTACTTCCTTTTTCTAACCAGAGTCTCATGTAGGGTGAGCTGGACTGGAGAGCTGTAGATCGTGGAACTTTCGGGTGTGCCGGTGGACATGGCAGACTGAGAGACGGTTGGAGACGGTATTGTTTCCGCCGGTGCCCTACATGCAATATTTCCTCCTACAAAACTGGTGATTCCCTGACCCTGACTGCTTTTGGCTGGCAAAGAAACCTGCACAGATACTGCCGGTGGTGCGGAAAATGGTGGCCTTACAGTGACGGAAGGGATGTTGCGTTGCTGACTAGCTTCATTGGCCGAGGGTGCTACAACCTTGAGGGACGTTTGGTAGTTAGTCCAGGCTTGAGAATGCATGGTGGTTAAGTGTCTATGCATGCAACTAGTATTTAGACTTTTCAGATTCTGACCTCTGCTTAAGCTAGTTGAACATTTTTGACAGATGACTTTGCGCTGATCAGTTGGATGTTGTTTAAAAAAATGCCAGACTGCACTCTTCCTAGACTCTGATCCCTTTTCAGGGATTGCAGACTGAGCTTTAACCGGATGGCAACGCTGTGCTCCAACAGGTTTTGGCTTTGACACGCGTTTTGGTCCAGATACGGGCCCGGCAGATGGAACCTGTTGCGATGTTGATGCCTGCTGCGGCCCCTCCTCCACCTCCGCTTCTGAACTACTGCCGCCTGCACCCTGTTCCCCCAATGGCTGCCAATCGGGGTCAATAACTGGGTCATCTATTACCTCCTCTTCGAGCTCGTGTGCAACTTCGTCTGTGTCACTGTGTCGGTCGGTGGTATAGCGTTCGTGGCGGGGCAACATAGTCTCATCAGGGTCTGATTGTGGATCTGTACCCTGAGAGGGCAATGTGGTGGTCTGAGTCAAAGGAGCAGCATAGTACTCTGGCTGTGGCTGTGCATCAGTGCACTCCATGTCAGAATATACTTGTAATGGGCATGGCCTGTTAAATGTTTCACTTTCTAAGCCAGGGACGGTATGTGTAAAGAGCTCCATGGAGTGACCCGTTGTGTCGCCTGCTGCATCCTTCTCTCTTGTTGTAGTTTTTGCTGAGGAGGACAAGGAAGCGACTTGTCCCTGACCGTGAACATCCACAAGCGACGCGCTGCTTTTACATTTACCAGTTTCGGAAGAGGAGGCAAAAGAGCTAGAGGCTGAGTCTGCAATGTAAGCCAAAACTTGCTGTTGCTGCTCCGCCTTTAAAAGCGGTTTTCCTACTCCCAGAAAAGAGAGCGTTCGAGGCCTTGTGTAGCCTGACGACGAAACTGGCTCCACAGCTCCAGACTTAGGTGGAATATTTTTATCCCCACGACCACCTGATGCTCCACTACCACTACCATCATTACCAGCTGACAATGAACGCCCACGACGACCTCTTGCACCAGACTTCCTCATTGTTTTAAAATCTTAACCAAAGTAACTTTATTTGTTGCTATCAAACAACTTACACGGTGAGCTATAACTTCAGTATGATTTCAATATCCCTTAACAGGTTGGTGAGACCACAAGGAAAATCAGGCACAATGTTACACACTCTGTTTTCTGTGGCACAAAATCACAGAGATGACACACACGCAGGACTGTCACTCAAGCACTAATGTCAATATTAATCTCCCACCTAATTTATTTATTTTTTTTTCTCAGGGAGACTTTAGAAACCAAATAATATTAAAAAAAAAAAAAAAAAGGCTTTCTATGGCCCACAATTAGAGAGAGAGAGGTGGCACAACCAGGAGTCAAGACTGGCGCACAAGCTGAAAGGGCAATATTACTCTCCCACTGTTTTTTATGTTTTTTTTGTTTTTTTCAGGGAGACTTTAGAAACCAAATAATATTAAAAAAACCAAAAAAAAAAAAGGCTTTCTATGGCCCACTGAATGAAAGGGAGAGAGGTGGCACACCCAGGAGTCAAGACTGGCACACAAGCTGAAAGGGCAATATTACTCTCCCACTGTTTTTTTATGTATTTTTTGTTTTTTCAGGGAGACTTTAGAAACCCAATAATATTTAAAAAAAAAAATAAATAGGCTTTCTATGGCCCACTGAATGAGAGGGAGAGAGGTGGCACACCCAGGAGTCAAGACTGGCACACAAGCTGAAAGGGCAATATTACTCTCCCACTGTTTTTTTAGGTTTTTTTTTTTTTTTCAGGGAGAATTAGAAACCAAATAATATTAAAAAAAAAAAAAATAGGCTTTCTATGGCCCACTGAATGAAAGGGAGAGAGGTGGCACACCCAGGAGTCAAGACTGGCACACAAGCTGAAAGGGCAATATTACTCTCCCACTGTTTTTTTATGTATTTTTTGTTTTTTCAGGGAGACTTTAGAAACCCAATAATATTTAAAAAAAAAAATAAATAGGCTTTCTATGGCCCACTGAATGAGAGGGAGAGAGGTGGCACACCCAGGAGTCAAGACTGGCACACAAGCTGAAAGGGCAATATTACTCTCCCACTGTTTTTTTAGGTTTTTTTTTTTTTTTCAGGGAGAATTAGAAACCAAATAATATTAAAAAAAAAAAAATAGGCTTTCTATGGCCCACTGAATGAAAGGGAGAGAGGTGGCACACCCAGGAGTCAAGACTGGCACACAAGCTGAAAGGGCAATATTACTCTCCCACTGTTTTTTTATGTATTTTTTGTTTTTTTCAGGGAGACTTTAGAAACCCAATAATATTTAAAAAAAAAAATAAATAGGCTTTCTATGGCCCACTGAATGAGAGGGAGAGAGGTGGCACACCCAGGAGTCAAGACTGGCACACAAGCTGAAAGGGCAATATTACTCTCCCACTGTTTTTTTATGTATTTTTTGTTTTTTTCAGGGAGACTTTAGAAACCCAATAATATTTAAAAAAAAAAATAAATAGGCTTTCTATGGCCCACTGAATGAGAGGGAGAGAGGTGGCACACCCAGGAGTCAAGACTGGCACACAAGCTGAAAGGGCAATATTACTCTCCCACTGTTTTTTTAGGTTTTTTTTTTTTTTCAGGGAGACTTTAGAAACCAAATAATATTAAAAAAAAAAAAAAAAAAAAAAAAAATAGGCTTGCTATAGCCCACTGAATGAGAGATAGCACACACAGCAGTGGCACACAAGCCCTTACTGAGGCCAATATTTTTCTCCCACTGATTGATGTAGTGTTTTTGTGTTGAGGTAGAATTTAGAACACAAATCACGGAAAAAATAAATAGGCTTTCTATGGCCCACTGAATGAAAGGGAGAGAGGTGGCACACCCAGGAGTCAAGACTGGCACACAAGCTGAAAGGGCAATATTACTCTCCCACTGTTTTTTTATGTATTTTTTGTTTTTTCAGGGAGACTTTAGAAACCCAATAATATTTAAAAAAAAAAATAAATAGGCTTTCTATGGCCCACTGAATGAGAGGGAGAGAGGTGGCACACCCAGGAGTCAAGACTGGCACACAAGCTGAAAGGGCAATATTACTCTCCCACTGTTTTTTTAGGTTTTTTTTTTTTTTTCAGGGAGAATTAGAAACCAAATAATATTAAAAAAAAAAAAATAGGCTTTCTATGGCCCACTGAATGAAAGGGAGAGAGGTGGCACACCCAGGAGTCAAGACTGGCACACAAGCTGAAAGGGCAATATTACTCTCCCACTGTTTTTTTATGTATTTTTTGTTTTTTTCAGGGAGACTTTAGAAACCCAATAATATTTAAAAAAAAAAATAAATAGGCTTTCTATGGCCCACTGAATGAGAGGGAGAGAGGTGGCACACCCAGGAGTCAAGACTGGCACACAAGCTGAAAGGGCAATATTACTCTCCCACTGTTTTTTTAGGTTTTTTTTTTTTTTCAGGGAGACTTTTGAAACCAAATAATATTAAAAAAAAAAAAAAAAAAAAAATATAGGCTTGCTATAGCCCACTGAATGATAGCGCACACACAGCAGTGGCACACAAGCCCTGACTGAGGCCAATATTTTTCTCCCACTGATTGATGTAGTGTTTCTGTGTTGAGGTAGATTTTAGAACACAAATCACGGAAAAAATAAATAGGCTTTCTATGGCCCACTCAGTGAGAGATGGCACACACAGGGATGGCACTGTAGCAGAAATGCCAATCTTAATCTCCCACAAAAAAAAAACAAAAAAAAAAAAAAACTGTCCTACAATTACTATCTCCCTGCAGTAATGTAAGCCAGGTATGGCAGGCAGCAATAGGAGTGGACTGATGCACAAATTAAATAAAAAGTGTGGACAAACAAAAAAGATAGCTGTGCAGAAAGGAAGGAACAAGAGGATATGTGCTTTGAAAAAAGCAGTTGGTTTCCACAGTGGCGTACACACAGCAATACAGCTATCACGGAGCCTTCTAGGGCAGCCCAATGAGCTACAGCGCTGAGGGGAAAAAAAAAAAAAAATAGCTTCCACTGTTCCTGCACACCGAAGGTGGTGTTGGACAGTGGAAATCGCTGCAGCACAAGCGGTTTGGTGGTTAGTGGACCCTGCCTAACGCTCTCCCTGCTTCTGATGAAGCGGCAGCAACCTCTCCCTAAGCTCAGATCAGCAGCAGTAAGATGGCGGTCGGCGGGAACGCCCCTTTATAGCCCCTGTGACGCCGCAGACAGCAAGCCAATCACTGCAATGCCCTTCTCTAAGATGGTGGGGACCAGGATCTATGTCATCACGCTGCCCACACTCTGCGTTCACCTTCATTGGCTGAGAAATGGCGCTTTTCGCGTCATTGAAACGCGACTTTGGCGCGAAAGTCGCGTACCGCATGGCCGACAAGCACAGGGGTCGGATCGGGTTTCATGAGACGCCGACTTAGCCAAAAGTCGGCGACTTTTGAAAATGATCGACCCGTTTCGCTCAACCCTAGTGAGCAGTTTTTCTAGGTGACGATGCTTGAGAGAAACATCGTTGGTCTTCGTTAACAGTTTTTCATCATTCTTGCAGACATTTTCCTATACTTTCAGCGGTTTTGCAATGCTTTTTCAGGCAGATTCCAGGCACAATAGGCTTGAAAAAGACATTGTGTGCACATACCTTGAAAGCACTTAAGAATGCCAAAATAATTAATATATTCACTGGGATGACAAAATGATTTGCTATGCATATGTGCAGTCCTTTAAGTATATGTTGGATTATGTGTTACTCTGTAATGTCTTATTTTGTTTTTGCATGTCCTCTCTGAACTGTACAGTGCAGCAGAATATGTCAGCACTATAGAATTAAAATTAATATTAAAAAATATATATTGTTTTTTAAAAAACACCAACGACCAACATCGTTGCAAATACAAGCAGAGTGATGACAAATAACACCCTTCAAGGATAACACTACAGTCGATTTCCTGAAGCATCTTCAAAAACTCAGCAGGTATGCTGGCTTCTAAAGGACTCCAAATGCTCTATCCCACATGCGCCAACTTTGTAAGAATTTTTTTTTTTTTAAAAAAAGTAGTCCAACTAAACTACTCTCTTGTAAATGTGACATAAAGTTAAACCAAAATAGCCATTGCGAAGAAGCCAGTTTGCTTCATATTAGGTTAAAAATAACTTCATCTCCAAATATTGTAATCAAAACTACTCCCTGTTAGAAGAGAATCAGCTCCTGATCCCCCAATGATGCTCTCGAACAATATCCAAACCTGATAGAATTTCATGACCTCAATTTTCTGCTTTTTTTGTGTTCCTTTTGTCTTTCCCCTTTTCCAAGAGCCATAACTATTTTTATTCCTTCAGCAAAATAGTCACTTTAGTGTTTATATTTTGCTGTACAAGTTCTATTTTTCAATGGCACAATTCCTTGTAGCACAAAATGAATTAGAAAATAGAAAAACATTTCAAGTAAAAGGGTGAAAATGTAATTCCACCATTGTTTTTTGGGTTTTATTTTAAATGTCATTCATTTTGCAGTTAAAATAATCTGGCCACATGATTCTCCAGGTCAATATGATTGAATAAATTCCAAATTAGTAATGTTTTTATTTTTTTCTATGTGGTTAAAAAAAATCAGAAATTTGTAAAAAATAATTGTGTGTTGCCGTTTTCTTCAACCCATAATGTTTTCATTTCTCAATCAATTTTAGTTTTGCAGTTGGTCACTTTTTATTGCATTTTGGGGTGAGATTCAGTGACGAAAGTAAGGCAATTCTGATTTGCTGTTTACTTTTTCATGTTATGGTATGTGTTAAAGAATTTTAGGCTTTTGATTAGGGATGAGCAAATGTAACTCGGTGATACTCGAATATCATTCAAACATTGATTGGTGTTCGGATTTGAAGCTCGAATTCCTGCCCTTCAAGTTTGGCACCTGTTACAAAGCCAATAAACATGTTTGGATTGCCTGCCAGTCACTGTAATACCGTAGCCATCTTGGTAGCAGCATAACTGTGACTTGCTGGTCTCATTAGCACATCAGAAATTATAGAAGAAAAATTACCACCACGCTCAGAACATAGACACTATAAAACAGCTCAGGGACAGATGTGATTGGAGAGAGTACAGTTATCCTGGTCTGTGTATGCACAGTTTAACTAATCAGAGTCCTCTAGTTTTGATACTGGTGCTGATGCTGAACCATCATACAAAGTCATTCTTAGGCTATGTGCACACGTTGCGGATTCTCTGCGGATCCGCAGCGTTTTTTGCAGTGCAGAAACGCTGCAGATCCGCAATTGATTTACAGTACTATGTAATACAATGAGAAAAAAAATGCTGTGCACACGTTGCGGAAAATCCGCTGCGGAAACGCTGTGGTTTAAAAGAAGTAGCATGTCACTTCTTTTTTGTGAATCTGCAGCGTTTTTGTACCCATTCCATTATAGAAAACCGCAGGGGTAAAAAACGCAGCAAATCCGCAAGAAAACCGCAGCAAAAACGCACAAAAAAACGCTGCGGAACCGCACAAAAAACTGCAGGTGCGTTTTCTGCCAGGGGAGGCAGAATCCGCACCAGAAATTCCTAAGCCTAATCCGCAACATGAGCACATAGCCTTAGGGCTAATCTGGTGCTTTGTTATTTGTGTCAGATACATTCTGCATTTAACCTTGGGATAGTTGCAGGTGCAGGGGGAGTGGAAGAATGCAGCTTTAAGACAGGGGTAAGGGCTTTGCAGTCCATTGCTAAATACAGTGGGGAAAAAAAGTATTTAGTCAGCCACCAATGATGCAAGTTCTCCCACTTAAAAAGATATGAGAGGCCTGTAATTGACATCATAGGTAAACCACAACTATAAGAGTCAAAATGAGAAAACAAATCCAGAAAAATACCTTTTCTGATTTGGCAAGATTAATTTTGCACATTATGGTGAAAAATAAGTATTTGGTAACCTAAAAACATGCAAGATTTCTGTCTCTCACAGACCTGTAACAACTACTTTAAGAGATTTCTCTGTCCTCCACTCATTACCTGTAGTAATGGCACCTGTTTGAACTTGTTATCAGTATAAAAGACACCTGTCCACAACCTCAAACAGTCACACTCCAAACTTCACTATTGTGAAGACCAAAGAGCTGTCGAAGGACACCAGAAACAAAATTGTAGCCCTGCACCAGGCTGGGAAGACTGAATCTGCAATAGGCAAGCAGCTTGGCATGATGAAATCAACTGTGGGAGCAATAATAAGAAGATGGAAGACATACAAGACCACTGATAATCTCCCTCGCTCTGGGGCTATACGCAAGATCTCACCCTGTGGGGTCAAAATGATCACAAGAACAGTGAGCAAAAATCCCAGAACCACATGGGGGGACCTAGTGAATGACCTGCATAGACCTGGGACCACTGTAACAAAGCCTATGATCAGTAACACACTACTCTGCCAGGGACTCAGATCCTGCAGTGCCAGACGTATCCCCCTACTTAAGCCAGTATGTAACAACCCTTCCGGCATCACTGCATGGCCTTCCATTCCCCACCTGCCTGTTACATCAACTCACTCACCCAGTGCCATGCTGTGAGATCTGTCTGCTGCTGGCTCCATGCCATGTGCTTCATGGCAGCTTGCTATGTGTACACTTCCTGGCTGTGTGCATAGGGGGGTGGCGCCAGCCACTCTGGATTCTTATTGAGACTGTGTGCACCTCCCTGGGGTGTTCCTGGCCAATAGCCTTGAGGCCTCTGATACTTAAGGCATCCTCACCCATTGGAGGATGCCTGAGCAAACTATTCCCCTCAGTTAGCACTTGCTACTGAGCTGCCAGGTCGTGTCTGTTTCCTGTCTCTGAGGGCTGCAATACTGCAAGCCTTCTTCTGTGTTCTGTTTGTATATCCGTGTCCGTTCCTGTCTGAACTCTGGTCTTTGTCCGTTCCTTCTTTGTCATTTCCCACTCTGCTGTGTGTACCTCTACCTTATATTTCTGCTCTGCTTGCCACTATCAGTGGCTCTGCATCTCTCTGCTCTGTTCTGCCACAACCTGTGGTTCTGTGCCTCTCAGCTTCCCTCGCCACAACCTGTGGTTCTGCACTCTCTGGCTCTTGGCGTTCTCTCCTGCGGTTCTGGCTCGTGGTTCCGCCTCCAGCATCTCCACTATTGGCTCCGCCTCCAGCGTCTCTGCTCTTGGCTCCGCCTCCAGCGTCTCCGCTCTTGGCTCCGCCTCCAGCGTCTCCGCTCTTGGCTCCGCCTCCAGCGTCTCCGCTCTTGGCTCCGCCTCCAGCATCTCCGCTCTTGGCTCCGCCTCCAGCATCTCCGCTCTTGGCTCCGCCTCCTGCGGCTCTGTCCTTGGCTCTGCCTTCTCCTTCTCTACTCTTTGCTCTGCCTTCTCCTTCTCTACTCTTTTCTCTGCCTTCTCCTTCTCTACTCTTTGCTCTGCCTTCTCCTTCTCTGCTCATAGCTCTGCCTTCTCCTTCTCTACTCTTGGTTCCACCTCCTGCTCTTACTCCGCCTCCTGTGATTCTGCTTTGCTTCCACTCTTGCTCTACCTTTATTCTGCACTTGCCGTACTGGTCTCTACCTGTTTCCTTATGTTCTCCAGTCTGAACAGGTTCTTACCTGTTTTCATACATCCATCTGAATACCAGTTCCTACCGGAGTATCAGCCCTGTCTGCCAGTGCCAGCCATGCCCGCCTGAGTGCCAGCCGCGCCCATCTGCCTGCCTGTATCTCCATCAGGCCAGTCTGCCCATCAGGGCCTGCGCCATACCCATCTGTCAGCCAGTGTCACAGCCGTGTCTGCCTGCCTGTGTCTTGTCCCCGGTGGGATCAGCATCCACAGTCCGACTCCACCCTGGAGTGGTACCTGGTAGCTTCCTATTGCACAAGTCTGACCTCACCATCAGAGGCTCCAGCGAACACCTAGGAAGCTACTTAGTTATGCCTCTTCCAGGGAAGTTCGGTCTGTGGTCCAGTGGGGCCACACCCCCAGGCACCCGCGCCAACCAGTCTCGGCGCGAGCGTTACACAGTACATGTCTGGGCCCATCTGAACCTTGCTAGAGAGCATTTGTATTATCCAGAAGAGTATTGGGAGAATGTCATATGGTCTAATGAAACCAAAGTAGAACTGTTTGGTAGAAACGTGTTTGGAGGAGACAGAATGCTGAGTTGCATCCAAAGAACAATATACCTACTGTGAAGCATGGGGGTGGCATGATTCTTTGGAGCTGTTTCTCTGCAAAGGGACCAGGATGACTGATCAATGTACATGAAAGAATGAATGGGGCCATGTATCATGAGATTTTGAGTGCAAACCTCCTTCCATCAGCAAGGGCATGGAAGATGAAACATGGATGGCTCTTCAGCATGATAAGGATCTCAAGAACACTGCCAAAAGCAACAAAGGAGTGGCTTCATAGGAAGCATATGAAGGTCCTGGAGTGACCTAGCCAGTCTCCAGATCTTAACCCCATAGAAAATATTTGGAGTTAGTTGAAAGTCCATGTTGCCCAGCTACAGGCCTAAAACATCACTGCTCTAGAGGAAATCTGCATGGAGGAAAGGGCCAACATACCACCAACAGTATTTGCCTACCTTGTGAAGATTTACAGAAAACGTTTGACCTCTGTCATTGCCAACAAAGGATATATAACAAAATATTGAAATGAACTTTTTTTAATGACCAAATACAGGTCCTTCTCAAAAAATTAGCATATAGTGTTAAATTTCATTATTTACCATAATGTAATGATTACAATTAAACTTTCATATACTATAGATTCATTATCCACCAACTGAAATTTGTCAGGTCTTTTATTGTTTTAATACTGATGATTTTGGCATACAACTCCTGATAACCCAAAAAACCTGTCTCAATAAATTAGCATATTTCACCCGACCAATCAAATAAAAGTGTTTTTTAATACCAAACAAAAAAACCATCAAATAATAATGTTCAGTTATGCACTCAATACTTGGTCGGGAATCCTTTGGCAGAAATGACTGCTTCAATGCGGCGTGGCATGGAGGCAATCAGCCTGTGACACTGCTGAGATGTTATGGAGGCCCAGGATGCTTCAATAGCGGCCTTAAGCTCATCCAGAGTGTTGGGTCTTGCGTCTCTCAACTTTCTCTTCACAATATCCCACAGATTCTCTATGGGGTTCAGGTCAGGAGAGTTGGCAGGCCAATTGAGCACAGTAATACCATGGTCAGTAAACCATTTACCAGTGGTTTTGGCACTGTGAGCAGGTGCCAGGTCGTGCTGAAAAATGAAATCTTCATCTCCATAAAGCATTTCAGCCGATGGAAGCATGAAGTGCTCCAAAATCTCCTGATAGCTAGCTGCATTGACCCTGCCCTTGATGAAACACAGTGGACCAACACCAGCAGCTGACATGGCACCCCACACCATCACTGACTGTGGGTACTTGACACTGGACTTCAGGCATTTTGGCATTTCCTTCTCCCCAGTCTTCCTCCAGACTCTGGCACCTTGATTTCCGAATGACATGCAAAATTTGCTTTCATCAGAAAAAAGTACTTGGGACCACTTAGCAACAGTCCAGTGCTGCTTCTCTGTAGCCCAGGTCAGGCGCTTCTGCCGCTGTTTATGGTTCAAAAGTGGCTTTACCTGGGGAATGCGGCACCTGTAGCCCATTTCCTGCACACGCCTGTGCACGGTGGCTCTGGATGTTTCCACACCAGACTCAGTCCACTGCTTCCTCAGGTCACCTCTTCTCGTTGTACAGCGTTTTCTGCCACATTGTTTCCTTCCAACAGACTTACCATTGAGGTGCCTTGATACAGCACTCTGGGAACAGCCTATTTGTTGAGAAATTTCTTTCTGGGTCTTACCCTCTTGCTTGAGGGTGTCAATGATGGCCTTCTTGACATCTGTCAGGTCGCTAGTCTTACCCATGATGGGGGTTTTGAGTAATGAACCAGGCAAGGAGTTTTTAAAAGCCTCAGGTATCTTTTGCATGTGTTTAGAGTTAATTAGTTGATTCAGAAGATTAGGGTAATAGGTCATTTAGAGAACCTTTTCTTGATATGCTAATTTATTGAGACAGGTTTTTCGGGTTATCAGGAGTTGTATGCCAAAATCATCAGTATTAAAACAATAAAAGACCTGACAAATTTCAGTTGGTGGATAATGAATCTATAGTATATGAAAGTTTAATTGTAATCATTACATTATGGTAAATAATGAAATTTAACACTATATGCTAATTTTTTGAGAAGGACCTGTACTTATTTTCCACCATAAGTTGCTAAATAAATCTTGCCAACTCAGACAAGGTGATTTTCAGGATTTGTTTTCTCATTTTGACTCTCAAACCTTTGATGTCAATTACAGGCCTCTCTCATATTTTTAAGTGGGAGAACTTGCACAATTGGTGGCTGATTAAATACTTTTTTCCTCACTGTATATAGCTGCGGACCTGACCACTTTCTTTTTTTTTGGGGGGGGTGGGTGAAAACATTGACTATATTGTCCTCCATACAGTTTAACATGCTTGTTACATTTTGGTAGCATGTAACACTTCAAAAAGAGTTAAAAAATGTTTCTGGATTGAATTTGTCATCCATAGAGTATTATGTGCTTTGTATTACATGTGTCACGGTGTGTCAGAGACTGCAGACCGTCGTTCTGCATCTGACTGCAGAAGGTCTCAGCAGAATGTCTCTGCTTGTAGTTCCCAGCTTGCTCCTGGGAGTTGCAGGTGATATGTCCATTTCCATTACCCTGAGGCTTGGAGCTATAGATGTTGTCTATCTACCTCTTTGGTGTTTGACTTCTGTATTTTCCTCTGAGTCTGTTCAAGCTAAGTGTTCACCTTGTATGTGTTTCCCATCTGTCTTTAGTGGTAGTGGGGATTGAATAGTGCTATTCTGTCCTTCACTATGTAGGGCTTATCACTAGGGTCAGGCAGGGGTTAGGTGTCCTGCTTGGCGATAGGTGCAGAACCTATATAGGGATGCTTAGGACAGACAGGGTGACGTTAGATCTCCCTAGGGGTCTCCACTCCCCCTTCCCTAGTGTTAGGTTCCCTCCCCTTATCCCTTCGTGTTGCCCTTAGTCTTTTCTACACTGTGCGTGACAACATGACAGTGGTATTCAACTCCAAAAATCCACTTTGCCTGCAGCAAGTGACCAACTTTTTTCTAATTAAAAATACATTTGGTTTCCAGAGTCCTAAAAATTAGGAAATGTGTGAGACGGGGGGCAATGGACGGGAAAGTGGAAGTGTTGATGATGGTGTACACAGACGGCGAAGATGAGTAGCAGGTCCGACTATACATTTTGCTGGAGCACAAGAAACACACCCATTCATGACACATAGTTTCCTGTCCCACTTTGCAAGTAGGCAAGGTACATTACTTCTAAAGCCACACTGGTGCAAACAGGTAAACAGGTGGTGTGACGGATAGCAGATAATACTTACAGCCCCACCCAGTCAGGATCACTTAAACCTCACCCTAATCCTTGTTCCTTCCACCATTTTGAGTCCCAGGAGACCAGTGATCCTACACTAGGATACTCCAAGTACCTCTTTACAGAATCATTTCTTGATTGTGGCCTCACACCTTGTATATTCCAAGAGGGGCAGGAGGGTATGCTGTTTAGTAATGCACAAAATTAGAGCAGCCACGGTCACAAGAAGATGATAGTGAGACATAATTGCTGATAAGTCAGGGGTTGTTGTTTAATCACCAAGTCAGGAGGACAAGGGTACAGCAGTGGAAGACGAGGTGGGGAAGACAAAGTCAGCAACCCAACCTGGGAAGCTGGTATGCAAAGAGAGGTCAGCAGTGCTGAGAGGGAGGATGGGTAGCACAGAAACAGGCAGGAAGATGCAGTGGGTGAAAAGTGGGAGAAGGTAGGCAACTGTAACGCAGAACACTGACACTTGTGAATGCTTCCGTCAAAGAGTTAGGTGTTCCCCAGTCTGAGACTTTTTAAAAAATAGCTCTGAGATAGAAAAAATGGTAATTTGCAATCTGTGTCATGCAAAGATCACCAGGGACCTGACCACCACCAGCATGATCAGACATATCATCTAAGTGCCTGACCGGTGGGCCGAACTACTGGGTCCATGATTGGTGCCAGTGGGTGACACCACTAGCTATTTACCTTTGCTAGGTGCTTCCCAATTCCCTGTCCATGACACAGGCACAGATGCCCCCAGCCCTGCACCTGTCCTTGCACATTTTGAGGCACCATCATCAGGTATTAACAAAAACTTGTTCCAACACAGCATTCAGCTGTCCTGACCCAAAACCTTGGAATCAAAAAGAAGGTTCCCATCCACTCACCCACAAGTCCAAATGCTAAACGGGCACATTTCCATGCTGCTTGCTGTGGAAATGTTGCCATTTCAGCTTGTAGTCATGGAGGATTTCCAGCAACTCATGGCGACAGCCATCGTCCCTCAGAACTCGGTCCCCAGGTGCCACTTTTTCTCCTAATGTGGCATCCCAGTCTTGCACCAGCACATGTCCAGGAACACCACCCATGCCCTTACCAATGCAGTTATTGGGATTGTACACTTAACAACCGACATGTGGACAAGCACTTGTCACTAGGGTTGAGCGAAACGGGTCGATCATTTTCAAAAGTCGCCGACTTTTGGCTAAGTCGGCGTCTCATGAAACCCGATCCGACCCCTGTGCTTGTCGGCCATGCGGTACGCGACTTTCGCGCCAAAGTCGCGTTTCAATGACGCGAAAAGCGCCATTTCTCAGCCAATGAAGGTGAACGCAGAGTGTGGGCAGCGTGATGACATAGATCCTGGTCCCCACCATCTTAGAGAAGGGCATTGCAGTGATTGGCTTGCTGTCTGCGGCGTCACAGGGGCTATAAAGGGGCGTTCCCGCCGACCGCCATCTTACTGCTGCTGATCTGAGCTTAGGGACAGGTTGCTGCCGCTTCGTCAGAAGCAGGGAGAGCGTTAGGCAGGGTCCACTAACCACCAAACCGCTTGTGCTGCAGCGATTTCCACTGTCCAACACCACCTTCGGTGTGCAGGGACTGTGGAAGCTATTTTTTTTTTTTTCCCCTCAGCGCTGTAGCTCCTTGGGCTGCCCTAGAAGGCTCCGTGATAGCTGTATTGCTGTGTGTACGCCACTGTGGAAACCAACTGCTTTTTTCAAAGCACATATCCTCTTGTTCCTTCCTTTCTGCACAGCTATCTTTTTTGTTTGTCCACACTTTTTATTTAATTTGTGCATCAGTCCACTCCTATTGCTGCCTGCCATACCTGGCTTAGATTACTGCAGGGAGATAGTAATTGTAGGACAGTCCCTGTTTTTTTTTTTGTTTTTTTTGTGGGAGATTAAGATTGGCATTTCTGCTACAGTGCCATCCCTGTGTGTGCCATCTCTCACTGAGTGGGCCATAGAAAGCCTATTTATTTTTTCCGTGATTTGTGTTCTAAATTCTACCTCAACACAAAAACACTACATCAATCAGTGGGAGAAAAATATTGGCCTCAGTCAGGGCTTGTGTGCCACTGCTGTGTGTGCTATCTCTCATTCAGTGGGCTATAGCAAGCCTATTTTTTTTTTATTTTTTTTTAATATTATTTGGTTTCTAAAGTCTCCCTGAAAAAAAAAAAAAAACCTAAAAAAACAGTGGGAGAGTAATATTGCCCTTTCAGCTTGTGTGCCAGTCTTGACTCCTGGGTGTGCCACCTCTCTCCCTCTCATTCAGTGGGCCATAGAAAGCCTATTTATTTTTTTTTTAAATATTATTGGGTTTCTAAAGTCTCCCTTAAAAAACAAAAAATACATAAAAAAACAGTGGGAGAGTAATATTGCCCTTTCAGCTTGTGTGCCAGGCTTGACTCCTGGGTGTGCCACCTCTCTCCCTCTCATTCAGTGGGCCATAGAAAGCCTATTTATTTATTTTTTTAAATATTATTGGGTTTCTAAAGTCTCCCTTAAAAAACAAAAAATACATAAAAAAACAGTGGGAGAGTAATATTGCCCTTTCAGCTTGTGTGCCAGTCTTGACTCCTGGGTGTGCCACCTCTCTCTCATTCAGTGGGCCATAGAAAGCATTTTTTTTTTTTTTTCCTTGATTTGTGTTCTAAAATCTACCTCAACACAAAAACACTACATCAATCAGTGGGAGAAAAATATTGGCCTCAGTCAGGGCTTGTGTGCCACTGCTGTGTGTGCTATCTCTCATTCAGTGGGCTATAGAAAGCCTATTTATTTATTTTTTTTTTTTCTTATTATTTGGTTTCTAAAGTCTCCCTGAAAAAAAAAAAAAAAACATAAAAAAACAGTGGGAGAGTAATATTGCCCTTTCAGCTTGTGTGCCAGTCTTGACTCCTGGGTGTGCCACATCTCTCCCTCTCATTCAGTGGGCCATAGAAAGCCTATTTATTTTTTTTTTTAAATATTATTGGGTTTCTAAAGTCTCCCTTAAAAAAACAAAAATACATAAAAAAACAGTGGGAGAGTAATATTGCCCTTTCAGCTTGTGTGCCAGTCTTGACTCCTGGGTGTGCCACCTCTCTCTCTCATTCAGTGGGCCATAGAAAGGCTATTTTTTTTTTTTGGTTTTTTAATATTATTTGGTTTCTAAAGTCTCCCTGAAAAAAAAAAAAAAACATAAAAAAACAGTGGGAGAGTAATATTGCCCTTTCAGCTTGTGTGCCAGTCTTGACTCCTGGGTGTGCCACCTCTCTCCCTCTCATTCAGTGGGCCATAGAAAGCCTATTTATTTATTTTTTAAAATATTATTGGGTTTCTAAAGTCTCCCTTAAAAAACAAAAAATACATAAAAAAAACAGTGGGAGAGTAATATTGCCCTTTCAGCTTGTGTGCCAGTCTTGACTCCTGGGTGTGCCACCTCTCTCTCATTCAGTGGGCCATAGAAAGCATTTTTTTTTTTTTCCTTGATTTGTGTTCTAAAATCTACCTCAACACAAAAACACTACATCAATCAGTGGGAGAAAAATATTGGCCTCAGTCAGGGCTTGTGTGCCACTGCTGTGTGTGCTATCTCTCATTCAGTGGGCTATAGAAAGCCTATTTATTTATTTATTTTTTTTTCTTATTATTTGGTGTCTAAAGTCTCCCTGAAAAAAAAAAAAAAACATAAAAAAACAGTGGGAGAGTAATATTGCCCTTTCAGCTTGTGTGCCAGTCTTGACTCCTGGGTGTGCCACCTCTCTCTCTCATTCAGTGGGCTATAGAAAGCCTATTTTTTTTTTTTTTTTTTTTTAATATTATTTGGTTTCTAAAGTCTCCCTGAAATAAAAAAAAAACTTAAAAAAACAGTGGGAGAGTAATATTGCCCTTTCAGCTTGTGCGCCAGTCTTGACTCCTGGGTGTGCCACCTCTCTCTCTCTAATTGTGGGCCATAGAAAGCCTTTTTTTTTTTTTTTTTTTTTTTAATATTATTTGGTTTCTAAAGTCTCCCTGAGAAAAAAAAATAAATAAATTAGGTGGGAGATTAATATGGACATTAGTGCTTGAGTGACAGTCCTGCGTGTGTGTCATCTCTGTGATTTTGTGCCACAGAAAACAGAGTGTGTAACATTGTGCCTGATTTTCCTTGTGGTCTCACCAACCTGTTAAGGGATATTGAAATCATACTGAAGTTATAGCTCACCGTGTAAGTTGTTTGACAGCAACAAATAAAGTTACTTTGGTTAAGATTTTAAAACAATGAGGAAGTCTGGTGCAAGAGGTCGTCGTGGGCGTTCATTGTCAGCTGGTAATGATGGTAGTGGTAGTGGAGCATCAGGTGGTCGTGGGGATAAAAATATTCCACCTAAGTCTGGAGCTGTGGAGCCAGTTTCGTCGTCAGGCTACACAAGGCCTCGAACGCTCTCTTTTCTGGGAGTAGGAAAACCGCTTTTAAAGGCGGAGCAGCAACAGCAAGTTTTGGCTTACATTGCAGACTCAGCCTCTAGCTCTTTTGCCTCCTCTTCCGAAACTGGTAAATGTAAAAGCAGTGCGTCGCTTGTGGATGTTCACGGTCAGGGACAAGTCGCTTCCTTGTCCTCCTCAGCAAAAACTACAACAAGAGAGAAGGATGCAGCAGGCGACACAACGGGTCACTCCATGGAGCTCTTTACACATACCGTCCCTTGCTTAGAAAGTGAAACATTTAACAGGCCATGCCCATTACAAGTATATTCTGACATGGAGTGCACTGATGCACAGCCACAGCCAGAGTACTATGCTGCTCCTTTGACTCAGACCACCACATTGCCCTCTCAGGGTACAGATCCACAATCAGACCCTGATGAGACTATGTTGCCCCGCCACGAACGCTATACCACCGACCGACACAGTGACACAGACGAAGTTGCACACGAGCTCGAAGAGGAGGTAATAGATGACCCAGTTATTGACCCCGATTGGCAGCCATTGGGGGAACAGGGTGCAGGCGGCAGTAGTTCAGAAGCGGAGGTGGAGGAGGGGCCGCAGCAGGCATCAACATCGCAACAGGTTCCATCTGCCGGGCCCGTATCTGGCCCAAAACGCGTGTCAAAGCCAAAACCTGTTGGAGCACAGCGTTGCCATCCGGTTAAAGCTCAGTCTGCAATCCCTGAAAAGGGATCCGAGTCTAGGAAGAGTGCAGTCTGGCATTTTTTTAAACAACATCCAACTGATCAGCGCAAAGTCATCTGTCAAAAATGTTCAACTAGCTTAAGCAGAGGTCAGAATCTGAAAATTCTAAATACTAGTTGCATGCATAGACACTTAACCACCATGCATTTTCAAGCCTGGACTAACTACCAAACGTCCCTCAAGGTTGTAGCACCCTCGGCCAATGAAGCTAGTCAGCAACGCAACATCCCTTCCGTCACTGTAAGGCCACCATTTTCCGCACCACCGGCAGTATCTGTGCAGGTTTCTTTGCCAGCCAAAAGCAGTCAGGGTCAGGGAATCACCAGTTTTGTAGGAGGAAATATTGCATCTAGGGCACCGGCGGAAACAATACCGTCTCCAACCGTCTCTCAGTCTGCCATGTACACCGGCACACCCGAAAGTTCCACGATCTCCAGCTCTCCAGTCCAGCTCACCCTACATGAGACTCTGGTTAGAAAAAGGAAGTACTTATCCTCGCATCCGCGTACACAGTGTTTTAACGCCCACATAGCTAGACTAATCTCGTTAGAGATGATGCCCTACCGGTTAGTTGAAAGCGAAGCTTTCAAAGCCCTGATGGAGTACGCTGAACCACGATACGAGCTACCCAGTCGACACTTTTTTTCCAGAAAAGCCATCCCAGCCCTGCACCAGCATGTTAAACAGCGCATCGTCCATGCACTCAGGCAATCTGTGAGTACAAAGGTGCACCTGACTACAGATGCATGGACCAGTAGGCATGGCCAGGGACGTTATGTGTCCATCACGGCACACTGGGTGAATGTGGTGGATGCAGGGTCCACAGGCGACATCAATTTAGGGACAGTTGTGCCTAGCCCACGGTCTAGGAAACAGTTGGCTGTAGGCGTTCGCACCCCCTCCTCCTCCTCCTCCTCGTCCTCCTGCAGAAGCTACAGCTCTTCCACAGAACGCAGTCTGCCAACCACTCCATCGGCAGATGACACTGTTGCACACCAGTTGTCCCATTATGGGCCAGCTACTGCCAAGCGTCAGCAGGCTGTATTGGCTATGAAGTGCTTGGGCGACAACAGACACACCGCGGAAGTTCTGTCCGAGTTCTTGCAACAAGAAACGCAGTCGTGGCTGGGCACAGTAGATCTTGAGGCAGGCAAGGTAGTGAGTGATAACGGAAGGAATTTCATGGCTGCCATCTCCCTTTCCCAACTGAAACACATTCCTTGCCTGGCTCACACCTTAAACCTGGTGGTGCAGTGCTTATTGAAAACTTATCCTGGGTTCTCCGACCTGCTCCTCAAAGTGCGTGCACTTTGCTCACATATCCGACGTTCGCCTGTACACGCCAGCCGTATGCAGACCTATCAGCGGTCTTTGAACCTTCCCCAGCATCGCCTAATCATAGACGTTGCAACAAGGTGGAACTCAACACTGCACATGCTTCAGAGACTGTGCGAACAGAGGTGTGCTGTTATTTATTTGTGGGAGGATACACGGGCAGGCAGTAGGATGGCAGACATGGAGTTGTCAGGTGTGCAGTGGTCTAAGATACAAGACATGTGTCAAGTCCTTCAGTGTTTTGAGGAATGCACACGGCTGGTTAGTGCAGACAACGCCGTAATAAGCATGAGCATCCCCCTAATGCGTCTGCTGATGCAAAGTTTGACGCACATAAAGGAGCAGGCGTCTGCACCAGAGGAAGAGGAAAGCCTTGATGACAGTCAGCCATTGTCTGGTCAGGGCAGTGTACAGGACGAGGTAGCGGGCGAAGAGGAGGTGGAGGACGAGGAGGATGATGGGGATGAGTATATTTTTAATGCCGAACCTTTCCCGGGGGCACAGGAAATTGGTTGCGTGTCACGGCCGGGTTCTGGTTTTTTGAGGGACACAAGTGACGTAGATTTGCCTGCAACTGCCCCTCAACCAATCACAACCGGAGATTTGACAACTGGAACTTTGGCCCACATGGCGGATTAT
Source organism: Ranitomeya variabilis (assembly GCF_051348905.1). NCBI lineage: Eukaryota > Metazoa > Chordata > Amphibia > Anura > Dendrobatidae > Ranitomeya > Ranitomeya variabilis. Next base: position 571,117,749 of record NC_135234.1, on the reverse strand, counting down.
GCCTTACGTATCCTAAAAAGGGACACACGCATTACGAAAATGATGAACGATGACGATTACTGGTTGGCCTGCCTCCTTGATCCACGCTATAAAGGCAAATTGCAAAATATTATGCCACATGAGAACTTGGAACTAATATTAGCAACCAAACAATCAACTCTTGTTGACCGTTTGCTTCAGGCATTCCCAGCACACACCGCACGTGATCGTTCTCACACGAGCTCCAGGGGGCAGCAGACTAGGAGTGTTAGGGGTGCACACATCAGAAGTGGCGTTGGACAGAGGGGTTTTCTGACCAGGTTGTGGAGTGATTTTGCTATGACCGCAGACAGGACAGGTACTGCTGCATCAATTGAAAGTGACAGGAGACAACATTTGTCCAGTATGGTTACTAACTATTTTTCATCCCTTATCGATGTTCTCCCTCAACCGTCATTCCCATTTGATTACTGGGCCTCCAAATTAGACACCTGGCCAGAATTGGCAGAATATGCATTGCAGGAGCTTGCTTGCCCGGCAGCAAGTGTCCTATCAGAAAGAGTATTCAGTGCTGCAGGTTCAATATTAACCGAAAAAAGGACTCGTCTGGCTACCCAAAATGTTGACGATCTAACATTCATTAAAATGAACCACAACTGGATTTCGAAATCTTTTGCCCCACCTTGCCCGGCCGACACCTAGCTTTCCTATGAAAGGCTCTTGCCTGTGAATTACTTTTCTAATGTCTAATTTGCTGCAGCTGATTGTACAGCATACGACATGTTTACACCTCCCTAAATGGCCAAACTCCCCACACGGGGCCGTGGTATCGCGACTTGGCGCAAGCACCCGTGAGACTGCTGTTTGTCTGAAGAGGTGGGTGTGCTCGCTTTTGGTTGACGGCATTGCTACTGGGTCCCTCATAGTACAATGTAGTGTCTCTGGCGGTGGTGGTGCGCACCCAACGTCAGACACACCGTTGTAACATGAGGGGCCGTGGGGCGGTCCCGCCGGCCTCTAGAGAGTTCCCCCCTACCCCAGCTCAAAATGTGCTCTACCACATGCAAAATTATGTCGCACAGCTCCACCAATCTTTAGTCTATTCGCTGACATCATTCAATGTCTGGCACTGACAATACAAATTTGTAGACATCTACGATGCAACTTAAAGTAGTCTGTGTCTGTGTCCTATATTGGCACCATTAAATAGTTACTGCCAAATTACTATGTCAGAAACTCAGCAGATGAGCCCACCCCTGTACCTAAGTATGCCACCTTTTTTTTTGTTTTGGTTGTTTTGCGAGACATTAACATCTATTTATATTTTGGGAGTACTGGGACAGACACTCCTTGCACTACTCCTCCACTCACCACCAAGCTGCCCGTGTATCCATGTAACCGCTGTAAAACTGCCATGAGCCTATTGTTTGTTATTTTAGGCCTTTGAAGCCTGTCTGCGGTCCCTCCTTCCACTAGTCCTCCACTGACCAGACCACTGCTGCCCGTGTACCCCTGGAACCAATTATAAAGTGCCTACAGCCAGCCCATTTTTTTATGTTAGGCCTTTGAAGCCTGTCTGCGGTCCCTCCTTCCACTAGTCCTCCACTGGCCAGACCACTGCTGCCCGTGTACCCCTGGAACCAATTATAAAGTGCCTACAGCCAGCCCATTTTTTTATGTTAGGCCTTTGAAGCCTGTCTGCGGTCCCTCCTTCCACTAGTCCTCCACTGGCCAGACCACTGCTGCCCGTGTACCCCTGGAACCAATTATAAAGTGCCTACAGCCAGCCCATTTTCTTATGTTAGGCCTTTGAAGCCTGTCTGCGGTCCCTACTTTAAATACTCCTCCACTGACCACCAAGCTGCCTGCCCGTGTATCCATGTAACCGCTGTAAAACTGCCATGAGCCTATTGTTTGTTATTTTAGGCCTTTGAAGCCTGTCTGCGGTCCCTCCTTCCACTAGTCCTCCACTGACCAGACCACTGCTGCCCGTGTACCCCTGGAACCAATTATAAAGTGCCTACAGCCAGCCCATTTTCTTATGTTAGGCCTTTGAAGCCTGTCTGCGGTCCCTACTTTAAATACTCCTCCACTGACCACCAAGCTGCCTGCCCGTGTATCCATGTAACCGCTGTAAAACTGCCATGAGCCTATTGTTTGTTATGTTAGGCCTTTGATAGCCTGTCTGCGGTCCCTACTTTAAATACTCCTCCACTCACCACCAAGCTGCCTGCCCGTCTATCCATGTAACCGCTGTAAAACTGCAATGAGCCTATTGTTTGTTATTTTAGGCCTTTGATAGCCTGTCTGCGGCCCCTACTTGCAATACTCCTCCACTGACCACAATGCTGCCTGGAGTGCCTGCCTGTGTATCCATGTAACCGATGTAAAACTGCCATGACTGCCTACTGTTTGTTATTTTAGGCCTTTGATAGCCTGTCTGCAGCCCCTACTTGCAATACTCCTCCACTGACCACACCAATGCTGCCCGTGTACCCCTGGAACCTATTTAAAAGTTCATAGAGCCTAGTTATATATTTTATTTACTATTAATAAGGCCATGATGGACTACGCTGTACCACGCTACAAGCTAACCAGTCGACACTTCTTTTGCGAGAAAAGCCATCCCAACCCTCCACCAGCATGTAGAAGACCGCATTGTCCATGCACTCTGGCAATCTGTGAGTACAAAGGTACACCTGACAACAGACGCATGGACCTGTAGGCATGGCCACGGAAGATTACGTGTCCATTACGGCGCAATGGGTTAATGTGGTGGATGCATGGTCCACAGGGGACAGCCTACTAAGTCTGTCTGCAGTCCCTAATTCAAATTGTCCTCCACTGTCTAAATCGGAGCTTCCACCTTCTGGCTTTCGGCCTATAGTATCAGAAATTAAACTGCATTTGGCCTTCAACTTTGGTTAGGGCCTACTAACGGCTTCTGCCCCTCCCTGGTGTTGCCCTCAACTAAATAAAGCTGAGCTTCAACCTTCTGCTCCAAATTACCATTTTAAAAAATGCAATAGGCTTTTCCGGCCTACTAAAGGTGTCTGTCTGTGTGCCCCTGCCTGGTGTTGTCCTCAACTAAATAAAGCTGAGCTTCAACCTTCTGCTCCAAATTACCATTTTAAAAAATGCAATAGGCTTTTCCGGCCTACTAAAGGTGTCTGTCTGTGTGCCCCTGCCTGGTGTTGTCCTCAACTAAATAAAGCTGAGCTTCAACCTTCCGGCTCTCATTAAGTGGTTTAAAAAAAAAAAATGGTGGTTAGGGCCTACTAACGGCTTCTGCCCCTCCCTGGTGTTGCCCTCAACTAAATAAAGCTGAGCTTCAACCTTCTGCTCCAAATTACCATTTTAAAAAATGCAATAGGCTTTTCCGGCCTACTAAAGGTGTCTGTCTGTGTGCCCCTGCCTGGTGTTGTCCTCAACTAAATAAAGCTGAGCTTCAACCTTCCGGCTCTCATTAAGTGGTTTTAAAAAAAAAAAATGGTGGTTAGGGCCTACTAACGGCTTCTGCCCCTCCCTGGTGTTGCCCTCAACTAAATAAAGCTGAGCTTCAACCTTCTGCTCCAAATTACCATTTTAAAAAATGCAATAGGCTTTTCCGGCCTACTAAAGGTGTCTGTCTGTGTGCCCCTGCCTGGTGTTGTCCTCAACTAAATAAAGCTGAGCTTCAACCTTCTGCTCCAAATTACCATTTTAAAAAATGCAATAGGCTTTTCCGGCCTACTAAAGGTGTCTGTCTGTGTGCCCCTGCCTGGTGTTGTCCTCAACTAAATAAAGCTGAGCTTCAACCTTCCGGCTCTCATTAAGTGGTTTAAAAAAAAAAAAATGGTGGTTAGGGCCTACTAACGGCTTCTGCCCCTCCCTGGTGTTGTCCTCAACTAAATAAAGCTGAGCTTCAACCTTCTGCTCCAAATTACCATTTTAAAAAATGCAATAGGCTTTTCCGGCCTACTAAAGGTGTCTGTCTGTGTGCCCCTGCCTGGTGTTGTCCTCAACTAAATAAAGCTGAGCTTCAACCTTCTGCTCCAAATTACCATTTTAAAAAATGCAATAGGCTTTTCCGGCCTACTAAAGGTGTCTGTCTGTGTGCCCCTGCCTGGTGTTGTCCTCAACTAAATAAAGCTGAGCTTCAACCTTCTGCTCCAAATTACCATTTTAAAAAATGCAATAGGCTTTTCCGGCCTACTAAAGGTGTCTGTCTGTGTGCCCCTGCCTGGTGTTGTCCTCAACTAAATAAAGCTGAGCTTCAACCTTCTGCTCCAAATTACCATTTTAAAAAATGCAATAGGCTTTTCCGGCCTACTAAAGGTGTCTGCCCCTCCCTGGTGTTGTCCTCAACTGAACAAAGCTGAGCTTCCACATTCTGGCTTTCGCCCTATACTATCAGATATTAAACTGCATTTGGCCTACTAGTGTGGTTAGGCCCTTGAAACAGTGTCTGCTGCTCTTGGGTTTGCTACTCCACTGAACAAAGCAATGCCGCCTGTTTAGTCCTGTTACCAATTTTGAACTGCATGTAGCCTACTTTATTCTTTGGCCCTATATCTGTTTCCTCCTCATCCTGCCCATTGCCCAGCCACTGCTAAATGAGTCTGCTGGTACATTGACCTAGACCACTACATTCCCCTTGTACTCTACACAGCCAGAATCTGACCCTGCTGAAAGTAAGGTTCCCCTTCCCGCATGTTATACCACCTTACACAGGGACAAAGAGGAAGGTGCAGATGAAAGTGCAGGTTCCTTCATCAGGTGGGGGGGCATACTCGTTGGCGACGTCACTGGCACAGGGCCCCTCAGAGTACGCAAAAGTGTCGCTGCTGGTGGGAGGCGCCCCCGCCATGCAAACACACCGCCGTACTTTGAGGGGCCCTGTGCCAGTGGCAATGCGAACGAGTGGGCCCCCCCCTGCTTGCTCAGGATCACAGCACTTGCAACTTTTAAATACTTACCTTTCCCTGCAACACCGCCGTGACGTAGTCCGCATTTCCTGGGCCCACGAAAAACTTGAGCCAGCCCTACTCCCCCCACAACTTTCCCCCAATTCCCTATGCCCAACTATTATTATACAGTTAATTAAGATTGGCAAGCTTCAGAAACAAGAATGGATGTTTTTGGCATTAAAATGGGCACTGTAGGTGTTTTCCTGGCCTCCACTCACTGCCGACTATGCTTCCCCATTGACTTGCATTGGGTTTCGTGTTTCGGTCGATCCCCGACTTTTAGCGATAATCGGCCGACTGCACTCGACTCGACTCTGGACAAAATCGGGTTTCCCAAAACCCTACTCGATCTTAAAAAAATGAAAGTCGCTCAACCCTACTTGTCACCAGGGAAGCTGCATTTCCCTGTTTGCACACTGGGTGAAAATTGCAAAGAATAGGGCTGAGTCCCACTCTGGCATGGCACATGTGCTACGAAAGCCAAGGAATGTTGCTGTCAGGAATCTTCCCCGTGCTGTTCTCCTTCCATTCAGTACATTTTCCATCCATTGCAACATTTTCACTGTCTCCTAGACCTCCTTGTAGAATCTGCTGTAAAACTGCTCAGATTTCCCACTGACTCTCTTTAAACTCGTTACTTGAAATGAGCATCCAATCATTAGGAATTGCTTGGTTCAAATAACGAGCATCCGAACATTTTAGTGCCTGCTCATCGCTACTTCTGATACATTGGACTTTTATGGACGTTGCAAAATCAAATATAGAGCTCTCCTGCTGTCTGTCTATGAAGTGCACATAGTAAATCACCCAGCTTTGCACATAGACTGTCATGTCGGACGCTGTTCACACTAGGGCATCCGACAGACAGCGGTAATTCCTCATTCGTCCACTATATGCTCAGTGGCGCCGGCTAGATTGATCCAGATTTTCCGGGGTTAATCTGGCTGGTACTCGGGTTGGAGGCTTAGTCACGCCCACTGCCTTTAAATAGTTTTGCTGGGATTTGGGCGTCGCCGATTATAGCTTGTGTCTTGTGCCTGGCGATCTCGGTTCGGAGTGATGGTCTCGGTTTGGAGTGGTGGTCTTGGAGAGGAAATAACGTATCTGGTGGTGTATTATCCTTTGTCATATTTCTCCTTCCTATATTTGTGTTTTGTTTTGCCCTGTGCACATTATAGTGTCTTCCTTAGTGTGTATGCAGCGTGTTGCGTTTTTAGTTTTCCCTGTCTGTGCTTTCTGTAGGGGTTGGTGTGAGGTCTTATCACTGGGTGGTGAGTGGAGGTTTCAGCTTAGTTCTGAAGCAGGAATCAGGGAGAGGCCTGGCGGCCCAGACATGCACACCTTCAGTGTAAACTCTGGGAGAGGGACAGACAGGGTTTCCCTAGCCTGAGGGATATTGCAGGGGCCCGGGTAATCAGTTGTAGTCTACCCAGTATCCTCGTGACATTATAATCGGCCAATATTTTTTGTATTCCATGGATCCCATGACTTCCATAGCCCGCCAGTTGGAGGCGCTGTCCCTACAGGTCACTGAGCTGAAGGGGGCAGTTCAGCAAAAGGGTCTAGTAGTATCTAATGTGCAAGCTGAATCTGCAGGCAGAGTTTCTGAGCCAAAGTTTCCTTTACCTGAAAGGTTTACTGGGGAACGCAGTAAATTTGTTACTTTTCGTGAGGCTTGTAAACTATATTTTCGTATGCGCCCGATCTCCTCAGGTAGTGAGGCTCAGCGTGTGGGCCTGGTGTTGTCACTACTCAACGGGGACCTTCAAGCATGGGCGTTTTCTTTACCATCTGATTCTGCTGCATATAACTCAGTGGAGAGTTTTTTTCTGATCTTGGACTCATTTATGAGGATCCTGACAGAATGGGTCTAGCAGACTCTAAAATTCGCACTATCCACCAGGGGGAGCGTATGGCGGAGGATTACTGTTCTGAATTTTGCCGCTGGGCGGTAGACACACAGTGGAATGATCCCGCGCTGCGGAGTCACTTTGTTCATGAGGTTTCAGGAAGGGTTAAAAAAGCCCTTCTGATGTATGAGACTCCTGCTTCTCTAGAATCCGCTATGAGTCTTATTATCCGCATTGATCACCGTCTGCGTCAGGGGGTGCAAGAGACGCTGCCTATGGGAGAGAGCGTAGGTACACGTGAGGTTGCTGCAGGTGAGCACACAGAGCCTATGCAAATCGCAGGGGTGTCACATGTGAAGCATCATGCCCCTTTGCTCAGGAAGAGCCTGTTTTTGCTGTGGTAAAACTGGTCATTATGTTAATACTTGTCCTCTGCTATCTAAGAAAAGAGCAACGGCGGAAAAATTACTAAGCTCAGAGGGTGTGGATGAGGCCAATCTGAGCTTATGCATATCCTCCCTTGTGGTTTCTCAATGCATGCTCCCTGCCAAAGTTATGGTCGCTGGCAGAGAGCTGCCTATCACTGTGTTTGTGTTGTGAATTCTGCTCTTGGGCTCCCTCCGGTGGTTGTTGGTGGTAGTGCAATTGTCTTGGGGTTGTAATCCAGGGCAGGTGTTTCTGCTGATTGCAGCTCTATTAGGTATTTAGGGTTGCAGGATCCATGAGTCCGTGCCAGTTGTCCATAGTACTTGGAGGGACTGCATCTCTCTCTGGCTCCTCATGCCCTGCTGCCAATTCAGCTAAGATAAGTGTCTGTTTTTTTGTCTCTGTGCACACATGCAGTGTGCTTTGCAAATTAGTGCAATTCATTGTGTTTTTGTCCAGCTTAGACTTTGTTTGGATTTTTCAGTCATGCTGGATTCTCAGGAGATGCAGATATACTTCCTATGTCTTTAGTTAGATGTAGAATATTTGTATTATCTGCTGTGGATATTTTTAGGATTTTAATACTGACCGCTTAGAATTCTGTCCTATCCTTTTCTATTTAGCTAGAAGTGCCTCTTTTGCTAAATCCTGTTTTTCTGCCTGCGTGTGTTTTTCCTCTTATACTCACAGTCAATATTTGTGGGGGCTGCCTATCCTTTGGGGTTCTGCTGTGAGGCAAGATGGAATTCCCATTTCCATCTATAGGGGTATTTAGTGCTCCGGCTGTGTCGAGGTGTCTAGGACGTGTTAGGCACATTCCACGGCTACTTCTAGTTGTGGTGTTAGTTTAGGGTTTGCGGTCAGTACAGGTACCACCTACTCCTGAGAAAGTCTCTCATGCGGCTCCAAGGTTACCGAATCATAACAGTTTGTGGATAGTGGTTCTGCCACTAATCTCATTGATGAGGAGCTTGCACGCACAGCCGGTTTCAGGATCAAAAAACTGTGTCATCCTATCCGGGTGGTCACCATCAATGCTGCTCCTCTCCCACAGGGAGAGAGTACTGAGTTTGTGGCAGAAGTTAAACTCCACATTGGGGTCCTACATGCGGAGCAAGTTACATGTAAGGTGCTCAGTAATCTTCCTGCTCAAATGGTTCTGGGTTTTCCATGGTTGGCTATGCACAACCCGGTGATTGACTGGAAAACTGAGGACATCATCCAGTGGAGCGAATTCTGCCAGGAGAATTGCCTGGCCACGTGTGTGTCCGCTGTGACTCCTAGTATTCCTGAGTCTCTGCTGGATTTTGCAGGTGTGTTTTCTGAGAAGGGTTGTTCAGAATTGCCACCACATCGTCCCTATGACTGCGCTATTAGGCTAAAACCAGGGGCCAAATTGCTGAAAGCTAGGATGTATACCATCTCTGGTCCTGAGAAGCAAGCTTTAAAAGACTACATCGCTGAGAGTCTGAGCAAAGGGCACATCAGGCCTTCGTCCTCGCCTGTGGCAGCGGGGTTTTTCTTCGTTAAGAAGAAAGATGGCGGATTACTCCCGTGTCTGGATTTCAGGGAGTTGAATCAGATTACGGTTAGTGACCCATACCCTATGCCGCTGATACCTGATCTGTTCAATCAGGTGGCTGGTGCTAGGTGGTTCTCTAAGCTGGACCTCAGGGGGGCATACAACCTCATAAGTGTCCATCAAGGGGATGAGTGGAAAATGGCTTTTAATACTCCTGAGGGTCATTTTGAAAGTCTGGTGATGCCATTTGGTTTGACAAACGCACCTGCTGTTTTTCAGCATTTCATAAACGATATGTTCTCTCATGTCATGGGAAAATTCGTTATTGTGTACCTTGATGACATTCTCATCTATTCATGCGACTGTGAAACTCATTTAGAGCATGTTAGGCAGGTGTTACAGCTGCTCAGAGAGAATAACCTCTATCCTACACTGGAGAAATGTGTATTTTCGGTTCAGGAGTTGCCTTTCTTGGGTTATATTGTGTCCGCTTCAGGGTTTAAAATGGACGCCGCTAAGGTGCAAGCGGTGCTGCATTGGGAACGGCCTGATAACCTAAAAGCGCTCCAGCAGTTCCTGGGGTTTTTTAACTATTATAGAAAGTTTATTAAAAAATTTTCTATCATTGCTAAACCGCTCACTGACATGACAAAAAAAGGTACCGATTTCTCCGCCTGGTCTGAGGCTGCTGTGCGCGCATTCAAGTTTCTGAAAAACAGTTTTGCTTCTGCTCCCATTCTGGTGCAACCGGATGTATCAAAACCATTTACCATGGAAGTCGATGCATCTGATGTTGGAGTGGGGGTGGTGCTGTCTCAAGGCTCATCCTTGAGCCACTTGCGTCCATGCGCCTATTTCTCCAAGAAACTGTCACCCGCCGAATGTAACTATGATATCGGCAACAGGGAGTTGTTGGCTATCAAGTTGCCTTTTGAGGAATGGCGACACTTTTTGGAGGGGTCGGTTCACCAGGTTACTGTTATTACCGACCATAAGAATCTGCTGTATTTGGAGTCAGCCAAGCGTCTGTCCCCCAGGCAGGCTCGCTGGGCATTGTTTTTCATGCGGTTCAACTTTTTTGTCACTTACCGACCTGGGTCTAAAAACACTAAGGCGGATGCTTTGTCCAGGTGTTTTCCAGGGGGAGAACCTCGGGAAGAACCGGTACCCATCCTCCAAAAGGGTGTAGTAGTCTCGGCTCTCACAACCGAGGTTGAGGCTGAGATTGCCGAGGCTCAGGAGGAGGTACCACCCGAGCTTCCCGTTAACAAATTGTTTGTACTGCTCCATCTTCGCCTAAAGGTGTTGACAGAACATCATGATGCTGTCCTGGCTGGCCACCCAGGGCTTAGGGGTACTTTGGAGTTGGTGTCGCGTCGGTTTTGGTGGCCCAAAATCCGACAGGACGTGGTCTCATACGTGTCAGCATGCACCACGTGCGCTAGGGCTAAGACGCCCCGCTCCCGTCCTGCTGGCACACTACTTCCTCTCGAGGTACCCAGTAGGCCATGGACGGCGATCTCCATGGATTTTATCACAGACTTGCCCTCCTCAGCTGGGAACACGGTCATCTTGGTGATTGTTGATCGATTCTCAAAAATGTCACACTTTGTGTCTTTGCCTTCGTTGCCTAACGCTAAGACTCTGGCTCAGGTATTTGTGCAGGAGGTGGTAAGACTTCACGGGGTCCCGTCTGACATCGTGTCTGATAGGGGTACTCAGTTTGTGGCAAAATTTTGGAAAGCTTTTTGCTCACGGCTGGGAATCAAGTTGTCGCATCCTTCGGTGTTTCATCCTCAGTCAAATGGTCAGACCGAGCGTATGAACCAAAATTTGGAGCAGTACTTACGCTGTTTTGTTTCTGACAACCAGGAGGAGTGGTCAACGTTCCTTCCTTTGGCTGAGTTTGCCATAATCACCGCCAGGAATCTTCTGGGGTGTCTCCGTTCTTATGTGTTTACGTACAAAAAAAAGGTTGCACTCTATCGTGCCAAAGCATGTCTAATATGAAATACATGAAATTTGAATAGCAAAATGGCTTTTGAACATTAGAAAAATATTTAAGAGACGCTTTGCACAGAATTTGATTTAATCAAATAGTGTGAGCCCATCAACCATCGTCAAGGTGGTCTCATTAAACTGATGGGTACCTGACCTCCCTGTCCAAATGTGAACACTTACCGAAGGCTAATGTCTGTATGCTTGGGTGAATATGGACACCTCTCTCAGCAAAGCCTACATATGGGTTGGCCGGAACCAAGTGTGACTAGATGTAATTAAAAACCAGATGGTGAGGGGAGGAATGCTCAGTCAGTAAGCTAACATAGAAATGACAGAAAAACGACTGGCACATCCAAACTAGTGTGAATAGGTGCATACCAGGAGCAGCTACCTCCATATATAATGTACAAAAAAAGGTTGCACTCTATCGTGCCAAAGCATGTCTAATATGAAATACATGAAATTTGAATAGCAAAATGGCTTTTGAACATTAGAAAAATATTTAAGAGACGCTTTGCACAGAATTTGATTTAATCAAATAGTGTGAGCCCATCAACCATCGTCAAGGTGGTCTCATTAAACTGATGGGTACCTGACCTCCCTGTCCAAATGTGAACACTTACCGAAGGCTAATGTCTGTATGCTTGGGTGAATATGGACACCTCTCTCAGCAAAGCCTACATATGGGTTGGCCGGAACCAAGTGTGACTAGATGTAATTAAAAACCAGATGGTGAGGGGAGGAGTGCTTAGTCAGTAAGCTAACATAGAAATGACAGAAAAACGACTGGCACATCCAAACTAGTGTGAATAGGTGCATACCAGGAGCAGCTACCTCCATATATAATGTACAAAAAAAGGTTGCACTCTATCGTGCCAAAGCATGTCTAATATGAAATACATGAAATTTGAATAGCAAAATGGCTTTTGAACATTAGAAAAATATTTTAGTCTACGTTCACATTTGCGGTCTGCGCCGCAGCGTCGGGCGCCGCAGCATCGCCGCATGCGTCATGCGCCCCTATATTTAACATGGGGGCGCATGGACATGCGTCGCACTTGCATTTTGCGCCGCATGCGTCCCTGCGGCGCACGCGTCCGGGTGCAGAGGACGCAGCAAGTTGCATTTTTGCTGCGTCCAAAATCAATTAAAAAAAGGATGCATGCGGCGCAAAACGCAGCGTTGTGCATGCGTTTTGCTGCGTTTTTGTTTGCATTGTGCGTTGCGGCGCCGACACTGCGGCGCACAACGCAAATGTGAACGTAGCTTAAGAGACGCTTTGCACAGAATTTGATTTAATCAAATAGTGTGAGCCCATCAACCATCGTCAAGGTGGTCTCATTAAACTGATGGGTACCTGACCTCCCTGTCCAAATGTGAACACTTACCGAAGGCTAATGTCTGTATGCTTGGGTGAATATAGACACCTCTCTCAGCAAAGCCTACATATGGGTTGGCCGGAACCAAGTGTGACTAGATGTAATTAAAAACCAGATGGTGAGGGGAGGAGTGCTCAGTCAGTAAGCTAACATAGAAATGACAGAAAAACGACTGGCACATCCAAACTAGTGTGAATAGGTGCATACCAGGAGCAGCTACCTCCATATATAATGTACAAAAAAAGGTTGCACTCTATCGTGCCAAAGCATGTCTAATATGAAATACATGAAATTTGAATAGCAAAATGGCTTTTGAACATTAGAAAAATATTTAAGAGGTTTTTAATTACATCTAATCACACTTGGTTCCGGCCAACCCATATGTAGGCTTTGCTGAGAGAGGTGTCCATATTCACCCAAGCATACAGACATTAGCCTTCGGTAAGTGTTCACATTTGGACAGGGAGGTCAGGTACCCATCAGTTTAATGAGACCACCTTGACGATGGTTGATGGGCTCACACTATTTGATTAAATCAAATTCTGTGCAAAGCGTCTCTTAAATATTTTTCTAATGTTCAAAAGCCATTTTGCTATTCAAATTTCATGTATTTCATATTAGACATGCTTTGGCACGATAGAGTGCAACCTTTTTTTGTACATTATATATGGAGGTAGCTGCTCCTGGTATGCACCTATTCACACTAGTTTGGATGTGCCAGTCGTTTTTCTTATGTGTTTACGGGCATCATCCTCAGTTATGTACTTTGAGTCAGGGGGGCTCTTCCGGCGTCCCGGAGGAGGACCTGTTAGGAGCACAATTGTCTTCCGTCTGGAGGAAAGTGAAACAGCGTCTGTTGAGCGTGGGTGCAAGGTACATATGTGTGGCTGACAATAGACGTGTGCTAGGTCCAGACCTGAGTGTGGGTGACTGAGTGTGGTTGTCCACAAAAAACAGAAGACTCAAAATACCATCCCTTAAGTTGGGTCCTAGGTTTATTGGTCCGTTTAGGGTCACCGCCATCATTAACCCAGTTGCCTAGCGATTGGAGCTCCCTACGGTGTATAAGATTCACAACATGTTCCACAGATCGTTATTAAAAAAGGTGGTGGGTTCTGTGGATGCGGCGCCGATGCCTCCTCCGGTCTTGGTGGATGTCAGTTTGGAGATTGAAGTCTCCAGGGTGGTTGACTCTCGAGTGGTGTGCCGCACATTACAGTACCTGGTACACTGGCGTGGTTATGGGCTGGAGGAGAGGTCTTGGGTACCAGCCTCGGATATACATGCGGACCGGCTGGTCAGTATGTTTCACCGCCGCCATCCGGACAAGCCGGGTCCTATAAGTCATGAGGGCCCTGGGGTCCCTCGTAGAAGGCGGGGTACTGTCATGTCGGACGCTGTTCACACTAGGGCATCCGACAGACAGCGGTAATTCCTCATTCATCCACTATATGCTCAGTGGCGCCGGCTAGATTGATCCAGATTTTCCGGGGTTAATCTGGCTGGTACTCGGGTTGGAGGCTTAGTCACGCCCACTGCCTTTAAATAGTTTTGCTGGGCTTTGGGCATCGCCGATTATAGCTTGTGCCTGGTGATCTCGGTTCGGAGTGGTGGTCTTGGAGAAGAAATATCGTATCTGGTGGTGTATTATCCTTTGTCATATTTCTCCTTCCTATATTTGTGTTTTGTTTTGCCCTGTGCACATTAGTGTCTTCCTTAGTGTGTATGCGGGGTGTTGCGTTTTTAGTTTTCCCTGTCTGTTCTTTTTGTAGGGGTTGGTGTGAGGTCTTATCATTGGGTGGTGGGTGGAGGTTTCAGCTTAGTTCTGAAGCAGGAATCAGGGAGAGGCCTGGTGGCCCAGACATGCACACCTTCAGTGTAAACTCTGGGAGAGGGACAGACAGGGTTTCCCTAGCCTGAGGGATATTGCAGGGGCCCGGGTAATCAGTTGTAGTCTACCCAGTATCCTCGTGATATAGACTCACCTCTGCACCTAGCATTCACATGGTATGTTCATCCACCCAGCTCTCCTGCTCTCCTGCTGTCTGTCTATGATGTGCACATAGTACATCACCCAGCTTTGCACATAGACTCGCCTCTGCACCTAGCATTCACATGGTATGCCTTTCAGCTAACCCCAGCTTTACCCCACTCGTGTTATTTATGACGTTGTTTACTCTGGCTTGACTGTATGCATCTGGTCCACTCTAAATTCTCTGACCATGATGAGCAGAGACCACTCCTCTCTGCTTCTCACCTGACTGCACTTAGTTGTACTTATATTGCATAGCTCAAGTCTGCATAGACTTCAGTCTGCAGTGTGATTCCTATAAGTGTGTCCTAGAAGTGTGAAGATTACAGTAGAATTAAAACCTGAATTGAACCTGAAGGGAACTGAAGGGAACTGGCCAGTCACTGTAAACAATGTTTTTGTTTGTTTTGACTCTCACCCCTATAATCCTTCACTTTGTGCTACCTCCCCTAATCCCTACACCAAGTAAGGAACTGTTTATCTCTGCTTCAATCCTCCCCATCCATCTCACCTCCTCCTCAAAACTGGTCCTTAACCTACAGTCATCTGCCTCCAAACACAGACAGCCCCCTCATGCCCTCTCCTGCTCCCACCTGCTAACACTTTCTCTGCTCCTTCTCACTGCTGGTGATATCTCTCCATATCCTGGTCCTCCTCACCACATTCCCACAGTCATTTCTACCTCCCATCCACGATCTATCACAAACTTCTGCAACCTCTCTAACACTAACAGGAGCTCTGTGGAATGCTCGCTCTGCCTGCAACAAGCTTTCCTACATCCATGATCTTTTTGTTACTACCAAACTTTCCTTCCTCGCCATCACCGAAACCTGGCTCACTCCTTCTGACACAGCCTCCCCTGCTGCACTCTCTTACAGTGGCTTCCACATTTCTCACACACCCCGTCCCAGCAGCAAACATGGCGGAGGAGTTGGTTTTCTCCTGTCAGATAACTGCTCTTTCACCCCAATCCCACTGCCACCCTCTGTTACCCTCCCTTCCTTTGAGGTGCACTCTGTGAGCATCTACTCCCACTCCAACCTCCAACTGGCTGTCATTTACTGCCCCCCCGGGCCAGCCACCACCTTCTTTGACCACTTCACCACCTGGCTACTTCATTTCCTTTCATTTCCTGAGGGCAGCACGGTGGCGCAGTGGTTAGCACAGCAGCCTTGCAGCGCTGGAGTCCTGGGTTGTAATCCCACCTTGGACAACATCTGCAAAGAGTTTGTATGTTCTCTCCGTGTTTGCGTGGGTTTCCTCCGGGCACTCCGGTTTCCTCCCACATTCCAAAGACATACTGATAGGGAATTTAGATTGTGAGCCCCATCAGGGACAGCGATGATAATGTGTACAAACTGTAAAGCGCTGCGTAACATGTTAGCGCTATATAAAAATAAAGATTATTATTATTATTTCCTTTCCGCGGACATCCCCACTATCATCATGGGCGACTTCAACATCCCCATTGACACTTCCCTCTCAGCTGCCACTAAACTTCTATCTCTCACTTCCTCCTTCGGCCTCACTCAATGGTCTTCTACAGCCAAAGATGGTCACACACTGGACCTCATCTTCACCCGCCTCTGCTCCCTAACTAACCTCTCTAACTCACCTCTTCCTCTCTCTGACCACAACCTTTTCAAATTCTCTTCCCTCTCCACTCCATGTCTACAATCCCCACCCCACAAACTTTCACACCCACGCAGAAATCTTAAACATCTTGACCTACATTCATTCTCTGAATCCCTCCTCCCTCTCACAGATATAAGTTCCTTACACAATGCGGATGATGCTGTCGCTCTATATAACACCACAATAGCTGCAGCTTTGGAATCTCTTGTCCCTCTCACACATACCAAAGCTCGCAAAATCAACAGACAGCCCTGGCACACCAGCCTGACCAAAGAACTGAGGCGAGCTTCCAGGGCTGCTGAGCACAGATGGAAAAGATCCCACTCCAACGAGCACTTCATCACATTCAAACAGTCCCTCACTACTTTCAAGACTACACTCGCCACAGCTAAACAAACCTACTTCTCATCTCTCATATCCTCCCTGTCTCACAACCCTAAACAGTTATTCAACACCTTCAATTCTCTCCTCCGTCCCCCAGCACTTCCTCCTTCCCCACTTATCTCAGCTGAAGACTTTGCCTCATTTTTCAAACAGAAGATTGATAACATCAGAGACAGTTTTGGTCAACAACCCCCAGAGCCCTTCCTCCCGACTTCCCAGCCCTCCACCTTCAAAACCAACTTCTCCACCATTACAGAAGATCATCTCTCCACTCTACTCTCAAGATCACACCTCACCACCTGTGCACTTGACCCGCTCCCATCCCACTTCATCCCAAACCCCACCACTGTCTTCATCCCAACCCTAACCCATCTCTTCAACCTATCACTAACAACTGGTGTTTTCCCCTCAAGCTTTAAACATGCCTCTATCACACCTATCCTCAAAAAGCCTTCTCTTGACCCATCCCCTGTATCTAGCTATCGCCCTATATCACTTCTCCCCTATGCCTCCAAACTACTGGAACAACACGTCTACCTTGAACTGTCCTCCCATCTCTCTTCTTGCTCCCTCTTTGACCACTTACAATCTGGCTTCCGGTCACACCATTCCACTGAAACCGCCCTAACTAAGGTCACCAATGAACTCTTAACCGCCAAGAGCAAGTGACACTACTCTGTCCTCCTCCTCGTCCTGTCAGCTGCCTTTGAAACAGTGGACCATTCCCTATTATTACAGACCCTCTCATCCCTTGGCATCACAGACTTGGCGCTATCCTGGATCTCATCATACCTAACAGACCGGACATTCAGCATCTCCCACTCACACACCACCTCCTCACCTCGCCCCCTATCTGTCAGAATCCCACAAGGTTCAGTCCTAGGGCCCCTGCTCTTCTTCATTTACACCTTTGGCCTGGGACAGCTCATAGAATCTCATGGCTTTCGGTATCACCTCTATGCTGATGACATACAGATCTACATCTCTGGACCAGATATCACCTCCCTACTAACCAGAATCCCTCAATGTCTGTCCACTATTTCATCGTTTTTCTCCACTAGATTTCTGAAACTTAACATGGACAAAACAGAATTCATCATCTTTCCCGCATCTCAAGAAACCCCCCCCCAACAAACCTATCCATTACAGTAAATGGCTGCCCACTCTGCCCAGTCCCACAAGCTCGCTGCCTCGGGGTAATCCTTGATGCTGATCTCTCCTTCAAACCACATATCCAAGCCCTTTCCACTTCCTACCGACTTCAAAAATATTTCACGAATCCGTACATTCCTCAACCAAGAATCTGCAAAAACCGTAGTCCATGCCCTCATCATCTCTCTCCTTGACTACTGCAACCTCCTGCTCTGTGGTCTCCCCCTCTAACACTCTCACACCCCTCCAATCTATTCTAAACTCTGCGCCCGACTAATCCACCTGTCCCCCCGCTATTCTCCGGCCTCTCCCCTCCGTCAATCCCTTCACTGGCTCCCCATTGCCCAGAGACTCCAGTACAAAACCCTAACCATGATGTACAAAGCCATCCACAACCTGTCTCCTCCATATATCTGTGACCTCGTCTTCCGATACTTACCTACACGCAACCTCCGATCCTCACAAGATCTCCTTCTCTACTCCCCTCTTATCTCTTCTTTCCACAATCGTATACAAGATTTCTCTCACGTATCACCCCTACTCTGGAACCCTCTACCACAACACGAGACTCTCGCCTACCATCGCAACCTTCAAAAAGAGCCTGAAGACCCATCTCTTCCGACAAGCCTACAACCTGCAGTAACCACCGATCGACCAAACTGCTGCATGACCAGCTCTCTCCTCACCTACTGTATTCTCACCCATCCCTTATAGATTGTGAGCCTTCGCGGGCAGGGTCCTCTCTCCTCCTGTACCAGTTATGACTTGTATTGTTTAAGATTATTGTACTTGTTTTTATTATGTATACCCCTCCTCACATGTAAAGCACATGGAATAAATGGCGCTATAACAATTAATAATAATAATAATTTTATGTATTTATTTTCCAACTGGAAATCGGAAGATGATTCAGATTATGTTTTATGTACTTTTTTTATTTCTTTTTGCCTCCTTAGGGGACTTAAGACTTAAGCCTGCAATTGTGTTATCACTTGTATTTATTACAGTAAATAAGGAAAATTATGGAATTCACAAGAGCTAAGGACTGGGATTCACAGGACTACCAAGATGGAAGCAATGCGAGCCTTCAGCTAACTCTGGCTGCTGCTGTAAGAAGCTAATGATAGCTGTATCTACCATGTTTGGAGTGGGCTTAGCTTGTGCACAGGCTCCATACACACCGGCATCTAGTGTGCATTTAAATTAGCCAATTGCAGCCTTTAAACAACTGCAAATCTGCTATATGAGGGCAATCACCAGTCATTTATGAGCCTGTTTAGACAGGCTATGATTGCATAACAAGATCGTTCTGTGCGCATAGCATTGAATTGTTCTCAGCAAAACATGTTCCGCGGAAAATGTGCTGCTTAATACAATATTTAAATGGAGTCTACCACTCTCAAAATACAATTTAACCTGCATTATTCTTTATATAAAGGATGTAGACAACGCATATACAATCTATCTTAATATTTTAAAAAAATCTACTTTTATTTTTTACATGCAAATGAGGTCACTTCTGTACACCTTTGAAGTGACCTTACCCTTGGTGCACTGTTATTCCCTGATATTTGCATATTAAAGTCAGTCTCTTGTCTTAATTGATAGTGGTCTGTAGGTAAAAGCGAGCTCTGTCTAACATCAGTTCACCTCTCTGTTCTTGTGCACTGACACTGGAGAAGTACAGCAGCATGCTGCAATTGTGAGTGTAGACATGCAGATAATGTGCCTACAGGCATGTTCTGATGCCTCCTTGCTGCTTGTTTTTGGCATCAGATTCAATAAGGATTAGGGGCGTTGAAGTGAGCAAACAGAACATTATATTGCCCTCTCCTCCTCTTTGAAGTCACTCACTCAATGTACTTCCAGGTGCGTTCAGTGGCTGCAACAGATAGACAGGATTAGTGTTGAGCGATACCTTCCGATATTGGAAAGTATCGGTATCGGAAAGTATCGGCCGATACCGGCAAAATATCAGATCTCGCCGATACCGATACCCGATACCAATGCAAGTCAATGGGACGAAAATATCGGAATTAAAATAAACCCTTTCTTTCCTTGTAGGTTCATTCTACATGAAGGAAAACAACTAAAAATAATGTAGGATGTATTGGGGGAGGTGGCGGAGACATTAAAGGCATAGAGGTTTAGCCCAATCAAATAGAATAGCAGGAATTTTAATTTTTTTTTAAGACGTTCGGAGTTACAAAGATATTGACTATGTTAAGATTTTTTTTATTTTGTCAGATATTGATGTTTCACTACTTCCACGCCCTTCACCCTCTTTTTTACTTCTCCCACACTTTCTTCTTCATCATCATCAGCATCTTTGACATCAAGTTCTTCTTCACCTTATTCATCTTCTTCTTCATCTTCTACCTATAATTTTTTTTTGTTACATTGTTCATATTCTTTTTATTTAACTATTCTTCTTCTTCATATTCAAGTTCTTCATCATATTCTTATTTGTGACAAGCATTCCCGTAGTTGTTATCTATAAAAGTTTGAAGATTACAACTTCCGTTCTGCCTGTCACAAAAGAGTTAGATTTGTCCGCGTTCAGTTTGGCCTGCAGCATCAGGCTTTATCCAGGGGCACCACGAGGAGGAACGGACTCACCCCCATACACTGCTTAGTCTTCTTCTGCTTATAATTTAGATAATATCTTTTGCTCTGATATTTAGTGTTATGCTTAATGTTCTTCTGCTCTTTGTTCTGCAGCCTCTAGTTCTTCTGCTTCTCGGTCTCCTATGTCGTCGTCGTCTCCAGGGTCGTCGTCATCTCAGTGGTTGTCGTCTCTGGTTTCGTCGTCATCTTAGGGGTGGTCTTCCGGGTCATCGTCTTTAGGGTCTTGAACTTGGAAATGTAGCAGAAGGTACAAAAAGGCTGAGAAAATGCCGAGAAACAGCTGATGGAACTGGAACTCGGATGGCTACCCGAAGGTCCAAGAGCCAATGGAACTACCGAGGACCAGCTGACGTTACTGGAACCCGGTTACTAAGTAGGAGGTACCCATGCCTGAAAGCACTACCAAGGACCACCTGACGTTGGTGGAACTCGGATACCCAGAGGGAGGCACCTAAGCCAAAGGCTCTGCCCGGAACCAGCTGACGGTACTGGAACCAGGATGGGGAGCAGAAGGTACAAGAGCAAAAGACACTGCCAAGAACCAGCTGACGGTACTGGAACCCGGATGGGTAGCCGAAGGTCCAAGAGCCAATGGAACTACCGAGGACCAGTTGACGTTACTGGAACCCGGTTACTAAGCAGGAGGTACCCGTGCCTGAAAGCACTACCAAAGACCACCTGACGTTGGTGGAACTCGGATACCCAGAGGGAGGCACCTAAGCCAAAGGCTCTGCCTGGAACCAGTTGATGGTACTGGAACCAGGATGGGGAGCAGAAGGTACAAGAGCCAATGGAACTACCGAGGACCAGCTGACATTACTGGAACCCGGTTACTAAGCAGGAGGTACCCATGCCTGAAAGCACTACCAAGGACCACCTGACGTTGGAGGAACTCGGATACCCAGAAGGAGGCACCTAAGCCAAAGGCTCTGCCCGGAACCAGCTGAAGATACTGGAACCAGGATGGGGAACAGAAGGTACAAGAGCAAAAGACACTGCTGAGAACCAGCTGACAGTACTGGAACCCGGATGGGTAGCCGAAGGTCCAAGAGCCAATGGAACTACCGAGGACCAGCTGACGTTACTGGAACCCGGTTACTAAGCAGGAGGTACCCATGCCTAAAAGCACTACCAAGGACCACCAGACATTGGTGGAACTCGGATACCCAGAGGGAGGCACCTAAGCCAAAGGCTCTGCCTGGAACCAGCTGACGGTACTGGAACCAGGATGGGGACCTATTCAAGCTTGTCTTCTTAGAGCCCCAACTAGTGGGGTTGGAGCAAAGGGTCAGCAGGGGGAGCAGAGTGTAGGCCAAAGCCTGCACTGGAGGCATTTGGAGGTCTGTTGTGTCTGCGTGGCATTTGCAGGACACGATGCCGACTACACAGCAGAGGAACAGCTTGCGTTACTGAATCCCACTGACACATTGGCTGGTGTTTTTCTCTGTGCAGCTAGCACTTCTGAGCGCCAACTGGCGGTGTTAGAGCCCAGGGTCAGCAGGAAGAGCAGAGGGAGCAGAGTGTAGGCCGAAGCCTGCACTGGCGGCAGCTTTGTGTCTGCGTGGCTTTTGCAGGACACGTTGCCAGCTACACAGCAGGGGAACAGCTGGCGGTGCTGAACCCCACTGACAGAGTGGCTGGTGTATTTCTCTGTGCAGCTAGCACTTCCAGGCGCCAACTGGCAGTGTTAGAGCCCAGGCTCTGCGGGAGGAGCAGAGGGAGCAGAGTGTAGGCCGAAGCCTGCACTGGCGGCAACTTTGTGTCTGCGTGGCTTTTGCAGGACACGTTGCCAGCTACACAGCAGGGGAACAGCTGGCGTTACTGAACCCCACTGACACATTGGCTAGTGTTTTTCTCTGTGCAGCTAGCACTTCCGGGCGCCAACTAGTGGTGTTAGAGCCCAGGGTCAGCAGGAGGAGCAGATAGGAGGTATTGCAGCACACACAGCAGGGGAGCAGCTGACGTTACTGAATCCCAATAACACAGCAGCAAGTGTTAACTGTACATCCAGCACTTCCAGGCACCAACTGGCGGTGTTAGAGCCCAGGGACAGCAGGAGGAGAGGGAGCAGTATGTAGGCCGAAGCCTGCACTGGAGGCAGTTTTATGTCTGTTGTGTCTGCGTGGCGTTTGCAGGACACGATGCCGGCTACACAGCAGGGGAACAGCTGGCGTTGCTGAACCCCACTGACACATTGGCGGGTGTTTTTCTCTGTGCAGCTAGCACTTCCGGGTGCCAAATGGCGGTGTTAGAGCCCGGGGTCAGCAGGAGGAGCAGAGTGTAGGCCGAAGCCTGCACTGGAGCAAGTTGAAAGGGAACCTTTAACGCCCACCCCAGGTGTTTGTTGCTGAAAGAGCCATCTTGTACAGCACTAATGATGTAAAAGGAAAAGGTGGCTCTTTTAATTAAGCTCCTTTCAAAGGCTGAACTAGACACTTATGAAATGTGTCCCCTCACACCGTTAAACCGTCCCGGAGGTGGTACTTTCCTTTGTAATGTGACGCAGCCCAGCCGTCATTCCTACCCCCTTGGCGCCGTGCGCCGCCTCCTCAGCGTTGTTTGATTCTGTCCCAGAGCCTGTGCTGTTATGTTTTCCCTTGGCCAGGCACACTTAGCGCTGCCCATCTTCTGACATCATTTGGAGTCAGACTGGCTGCGCCTGTGCGGCTGCGCTGGCCGAGATCCCGCCTCGCAGTGTCATCTAATGTAATCCCACCGCGGGCCTGGGATCCGTGGCCATGTGCAGTGCATATCCTCGCCTCTCACTCCCCTCCCTCCGGCTTCTTCAGACTGTGCGGTGTCACAGCCTTGGCATGCTATTAGGGATCAGCTGACGACGCACAGTCTGAAGAAGGTGGAGGGAGATGAGTGAGAGGCGGAGGTGAAGATATGCACTGCGCATGCCCATGGATCCCAGGCCCGCAGTGTGATTAAAACAGAAGACACTGTGAGGCGGGATCTCGTCCAGCGCGGCTGCACAGGCGCAGCCAGCCTGACACCAAATGATGTCAGAAGACGGGCAGCGCTAAGTGTGCCTGGCCAAGGGATAACATAACAGCGCAGGCTCCGGGACAGAATCAAACAACGCTGAGGAGGTGGCGCACGGCGCTAAGGGGGTAGGAATGACGGCTGTGCTGCGTCACATTACAAAGGAAAGTCCCACCTCTGGGATGGTTAAATGGTGTGAGGAGACACATTTCATAAGTGTGTAGTTCAGCCTTTGAAAGGAGCATAATTAAAAGAGCCACCTTTTCCTTCTGCAGCATTACTGCTGCACAAGGTGGCTCTTTCCGTAACAAACGCCTGGGGGGTGGGGGTGGGCAGGTTCCCTTAAATTTGAGTTGTGCCAGCGTGGCGGTCGCATGACACATTGCCGGCTACACAGCAGGGGAACAGCTGACGTTACTGAACCCCACTAACACATTGGCGAGGTGTTTGGCTCTGTGCAAACAGCACTCTCGGGCAGCAACCAGCGGTGTTAGAGCCCAGGGACAGCAGGAGGAGCAGATAGGAGGTATTGCAGCACACACAGCAGGGGAGCAGCTGACGTTACTGAACCCCAATAACAGAGGAGCGACTGTTGACTGTGCGGACAGCACTTCCAGGCACCAACTAGCGGTGTTAGAGCCCAAGGACAGCAGGAGGAGCAGATAAGAGGTATTGCAGCACACACAGCAGGGGAGCAGCTGACGTTACTGAACCCCAATAACAGAGGAGCAACTGTTGACTGTGCGGACAGCACTTCCAGGCACCAACTAGCGGTGTTAGAGCCCAGGGACAGCAGGAGGAGCAGATAGGAGGTATTGCAGCACACACAGCAGGGGAGCAGCTGACGTTACTGAACCCCAATAACAGAGGAGCGACTGTTGACTGTGCGGACAGCACTTCCAGGCACCAACTAGCAGTGTTGGAGCCCAGGGACAGCAGTAGGTGCAGAGGAACACCATTTAGGCCGAAGCCTGATTGGAGCAAGTTGAAAGGGAACCTTTAACCCCCCCAAAAAAGACGTTTGTAGCTGAAAGAGCCAGCTTTTGCATCACAAAGGATGCCAAAGGAAAAGGTTGCTCTTTTCATTATGCTCCTTGCAAACACAGAACTAAACACTTTTAAAGTGTGTCCACTTATACCGTAAAACCATCCTGGAGGTGGGACTTTCCTTTGTAATGTGACGCAGCCCAGCCGTAATTCCTACCCCCTTGGTGCCATGCGCCGCCTCCTCAGCGTTGTTTGATTCCGTCCCGGAGCCTGTGCTGTTATGTTATCCCATGGCCAGGCGCACTTTGCGGTGCCTGTCTTCTGACATCATTTGGTATCAGGCTGGCTGCGCCTGTGAGGCCGCGCTGGCCGAGATCCCACCTCGCAGTGTCGTTTAATGTAATCCCACCGCGGGCCTAGGATCCATGGCCATGCGCAGTGCATATCCTCGCCTCTCACTCCCCTCCCTCCGGCTTCTTCAGACTGTGCGGTGTCACAGCCGTGGCATGCTATTAGGGATCAGCTGACGGCACACAGTCTGAAGAAGGTGGAGGGAGATGAGTGAGAGGCAGAGGTGAAGATATGCACTGCGCATTCCCATGGATCCCAGGCCCGCAGTGTGATTAAATCAGAAGACACTGTGAGGCGGGATCTCGTCCAGCACGGCTGCACAGGCGCAGCCAGCCCGACACCAAATGATGTCAGAAGACGGGCACCGCAAAGTGTGCCTGGCCAAGGGATAACATAACAGCGCTGGCTCCGGGACAGAATTAAACAACGCGGAGGAGGCGGCGCACGTCGCCAAGGGGGTAGGAATGACGGCTGTGCTGCGTCACATTACAAAGGAAAGTCCCACCTCTGGGATGGTTTTACGGTATCAGTGGACACACTTTAAAAGTGTTAAGTTCTGCGTGTGCAAGGAGCTAAACAAAAATAGTTACCTTTTCCTTGTGCAGCATAACTGCTGCACAAGGTGGCTATTTCAGTAACAAACGCCTGGGGGGGGGACAGGTTCCCTTACATTTCAGTTGTTGTGTCAGCGTGGCGGTCGCAGGACACATTGCTGGCTACACAGCTGGGGATCAGCTGACGTTACTGACACCCAATAACACTGGGTCGTATGTTTTGACTGTGCAGACGGCACTTCTGAGCCTCAACTGGCAGTGTTGGAGCCCAGGAATTACAGTTCAGGTGGTAGAAAGATGAACACAACAGGAGACCTGGATACTGTAGACAGTCACCCAATTATTTAATCAGGAAGAGGAGTGGCAAATTCCTGCGAGATCCAGGCCTGGTTCATTTTCAGGAAAGTAAGCCGGTCAACGTTATCGGAGGATAGTCGCATGCGACGGTCAGTTAGTACACCACCTGCAGCACTAAAGACGCGTTCCGATAATACACTAGCCGCAGGGCAAGCCTGCACCTCCAATGCATACTGGCTTAGCTCTGGCCATGTATCCAGCTTAGAGACCCAAAACTTGAAAGGGGAAGAGCCATCTGGGAGTACAGCAAGAGGGCAAGACATGTAGTCTGTCACCATCTGACGGAACCGTTGCCTCCTGCTGACTGGAGCTGTCTGTGATGGTGTAGACATTTGTGGCGGGCACACAAAACTGTGCCACAGTTGGGCCATACTGGTCTTGCCTTGGGCAGAGGCACTGCTTCTGCTCCCTCTTTGTGCAGAGCCTCCTCCACTGCCTGGACGCACTGAGTTGCTTTGTAAAGCACTAGCAGGACTTCTCTCAGTTGGACTGGAGAAGATGATGGAATTCACCAGTGTGTCTTGGTACTCCCGCATTTTACGCTCCCAGTTCAACGGTGTGATGAGGCTTTGTACGTTGTCCCTGTAGCGAGGATCGAGGAGGGTGAACACCCAATAATCAGACATGTTGAGAATGTGGGCGATGCGGCGGTCGTTTCTCAGGCACTGCAGCATGTAATCAACCATGTGCTGCAGACTGCCAACTGGCCAAGAAACGCTGTCCCCTGCTTGAGGCGTGATCTCTGCCCGCTCGTCATCACCCCACCCTCGCTGTACACACTGACTACTGGACAATTGTGTAACTCCCTCCTCTGGGCGGATGTCTTCCTCCTCCATTGACTCCTCCTCATCCTCCTCACAAAGTGTCCCCTGCCTACGCGTTTGTGAGGAACCACGTGGCGCTGACTGTCCAGAAGATGATGGAAATGGTGAATCCTCATCCTCCACCTCTTCCACAACATCATCCCTTAGCGCTTGCAGTGATTTTTCAAGCAGGCAGATAAGGGGTACAGTCATGCTGACTAGTGCATCATCCGCACTCGCCATCCACGTGGAATAATCGAAGGGACGCAAAACCTGGCAGATGTCCTTCATAGTGGCCCACTCTGTGGTTGTGAAGTCTGAACGGCGCGGAGTGCGACTTCTTTGCGCCTGATGCAGCTGGTACTCCATTACTGCTTGCTGCTGCTCACACAACCGCTCCAACATGTGTAACGTGGAATTCCACCTGGTAGGTAGGTCACATATGATGCGATGTTCCGGAAGGAGGAATCGGCGCTGCAGAGCCGCAATGCGCAATTTTGCCGTGCTGGAACGCCGCAAGTGAGCACACTCTAGGCGAACTTTGTGCAGCAGTGCATCAAGATCCGAATAGTCCCTCAAAAAACTCTGCACGACCAAGTTGAGCACATGTGCCAGACATGGGATGTGAGTGAGGTTGCCGAGGCCCAGAGCTGCCACCAGATTTCGGCCATTATCACACACTACCATGCCTGGCTGGAGATTCGCTGCCACTAACCACACATCGCTCTCATGCTTGATGGCATTCCAGAGCTCCTGCGCTGTGTGGCTTCGATTCCCCAAAGAAATTAATTTCAAGATGACCTGTTGACGTTTGGCCACAGCTGTGCTCATGTCGGTCGTAACAGGTAAACGTTCACGGGTCCATGTGGAGGTGGACTGTGACAGCTCCTGCAGCGATGATTATGAGGAACTAGTGTAAGTGGAGGAGTCAATGCGAACAGACTGGATTCCTGCAATCCTTGGAGTGGGCAGGCCACTCGCACGATCTGTACCCGGCTCAACAACATTAACCCAATGGGCAGTGAGGGAAAGGTATCGCCCCTGTCCATGTTGACTGGTCCACGCATCGGTGGTGAGGTGGACCTTGCTACTGATGGCGTTCAGTAGCGCGTGTTTTATGTGTCCCTCCACATGCTTGTGCAGGGCAGGGACGGCTTGCCTGCTGAAATAAAAGCGGCTGGGCACATTGTACTGTGGGACTGCCAATGACATCAAGTCACGGAAGCTGTCAGTCTCCACCAGCCTGAATGACAGCATTTCCAGTGACAGAAGTTTGGCAATGCCTGCAGTCAGAGACTGTGCTCGTGGGTGGTTTGCCGAGAAAGGCCGCCTTTCCTCCCATGCCTGTACTACCGATGGCTGTAGACTGGGCTGGGAGTGTGAGGATGACTGGGAACGTGGTGCTGCGGGTGGAATTACAGTGGGTCTCTGGACAACAGTGCCAGAGGTTCTTCCATGGCGATCCTGGGAGGAAGCCGAACCAGCTGTGTGTGAGCTGGAGGAAGAGGCAACACGAGCTGAAGAGGTGGTAGCTGCCGCTGTTGGTTGGCCTAGCTCTTCAGTGCGTTTCTGTAACTCCGCCGCGTCCCTGGTCCGCACATGTTTCCACATGTTGGAGGTATTGAGGTTGCTGACATTTCTCCCTCTTTTGACTTTGTGATGACACACCTTGCATTTGACATAGCAAATGTCATCTGCAACTGTGTCAAAAAAGGACCAGGCACTGCAAGTCTTGGGAGCACCCTCTTTGGCTTTTGGAAGAGACATGCTCCTAACGGGGGCCAAAGTGGAGGCTACAGGATCCGCAGTCTTCCCCCTCCCTCTCCCTCTTTGGCCCATTCGGGGAATCTCTTCCTCAGAGCTGCTCCCACCACCTTCCTGTCCCTCATGCCACGATGGGTCAAGGACCTCATCATCTACACTACCCTCTGCCACCAACTGCTCCTCCTGGGTAGTCTCAGCAGCAGAGCACGCACCAGAAAGTGGCACCTGAGTGTCATCAGCGGATGCATTCTGCGGTGTGGTGACCGGAGGCACTGGCCCACCCGCCTCTTCAGACTCAGAGAGAAAAAGCTGTTGGGCATCACTGCACACTGCCTCTTCTTCCATTTCTCCAATGCTACTTGGCTGGCCCCCTGTTTCCAAGCCAATAGATTCAGAGAACAGAAGTAGAGACGGCTCCTGTCCTGGGCTCTCTGTCTGCCTGGGCAATTTGGCAGGTGGTGAAGAGACAGATGGTTGCTCTCCAGTGCTCTGTGTCTGAGAAGATGTGGCACTAATTGAAGTTGATGCGTTAGCTGCCATCCATCTGACAATGGCTTCAATTTGGTCTTCACGCAGCAGCGGTGTACGACGCTCTCCGACAAAGCTGCGCATGAAGGACTGTTCCCTGCTGAAACTGGGTGATGATGAGTCACCGGTGCCCGCAGCAGGCACAGAATCCCCACATCCTCTCCCTGCTCTGCGCCCACACCCACGTGCCTTACTCTCTGCCTTCTTCATCTTGGTTGACTGATAAAGATAAGCAGAAAAGTACTAACGGCTTAGAGTGCTTATTCCTGAACAGCTCCTAACAGGTATAAGAAACACTAATTTTCTAAAGTGTGGACTAGACTTTAATATGAGCTAATGTGGCCTACACAACTGTAAAGTGGTGTGTTTGGTGAACTTTATTATTTATTTATTTTTTGGGGGCTGAACTGACAACAGGGAGAGCTGCACTCACACGGAGACCGTGCAGACAGCTGTAAACGGCGCTGCAAGGCCCCAAAAACATCCTCTACGTTATCCTATGTAGTGTTTTTCCACAATTTAGCTGGATACGGGTGGAAAGCCACTAATAGGAATTATTTGAAAAAATGTGCAGCGGGCTGCACTATTTGCAAAAAAGGACAATGGAATGGATAGAACTGTATGAGTCAGTGAACCACCCTGAGCTGCATACAACCGGCTGTGGCTGCACACAGACTACAGGGCGAGCTGCACTCACACGGAGACCGTGCAGACAGCTGTAAACGGTGCTGCAAGGCCCCAAAAACCTCCTCTACGTTATCCTATGTAGTGTTTTTCCACAATTTAGCTGGATATGGGTGGAAAGCCACTAATAGGAATTATTTGAAAAAATGTGCAGCGGGCTGCACTATTTGCAAAAAAGGACAATGGAATGGATAGAACTGTATGAGTCAGTGAACCACCCTGAGCTGGATACAACCGGCTGTGGCTGCACACAGACTACAGGGCGAGCTGCACTCACACGGAGACCGTGCAGACAGCCGTAAACGGTGCTGCAAGGCCCCAAAAACCTCCTCTACGTTATCCTATATAGTGTTTTTCCACAATTTAGCTGGATACGGGTGGAAAGTCACTAATAGGAATTATTTGAAAAAAATGTGCAGCAGCCTGCACTACTTGCAAAAAAGGACAATGGAATGGATTGAACAGTATGAGGCAGTGAACCACCCTGACCTGAATACAACCAGCTATGGCTGCACACAGACTAGAGAGTGGGCTGCACTCACACACACACACACAGAAACCTTTCAGATCGCTGTGAAAACAGCGCTGCAAGGCAAAAGCAAGGTGAACACACAGCGGTTGCTAAATTAGCCTGGGAAAAGGACAAAGAAGCAAATCGCTATCTCAACTGGCCCTCAGTCAGAACACAGCGTCCTGTCACTAACTGAATTCACAGCAGAGTGAGCCCAAAATGGCGCCAGCGACTTTTAAACTGCAGCATGACATCATTTCAGCAGCCAATCACAGCCTTGCCAGTAGTTTCATGCCCACCATGCTGAACAGGATGTGCCCACACTTGTAATCAGTCCTCATTGGCTGAATTTGTGCTGTTTGAATTGAGAACTTCCGATTCCGGTATCCGATATGCGGCAAGTATCGGATCTCGGTATCGGAAATTCCGATACCGCAAATATCGGCCGACACCCGATACTTGCGGTATCGGAATGCTCAACACTAGAGGGGTTCCATGTGTCAGAACATGCTCACAGACACGTAGTGTGCACACCAGCACTGACATTTGGAACGCACCACTGTGCTCCTCCAATGTCAGTGCGCAAGAGCAGACAGGTGAACTGATGTTAGACAGAAATCTCTCTTACCTACAAAACACTATCAAGGACAATAAATAATTTTCCAATTGCTGGAGGTCTTGCCGCCGTGATCCCCATAGATTGCAAGAACCGAAGTGGAGTTGGATCATCTACACTACTAGTTCATTCATAATTGAAAGGAAATTGCCAAGCACAGTGTATTCTCATTAGAAAAAATGGGGTAGTTGTGCAGATTCTCAACCTCTGCTCCACTCAGCTTTGATTCTATAGAGCCCCGGTTCTCAAGAACGGTGGGGACACAGCGGTTCAACCCTCAGCGATCAGAAAGTTTTCCTCAATCCCTTGGATTAGCAACAACTTTCCAACCTGAGATAACTGCTTTAAATGAGTATCTAAACTTTTTGGAAATGTTATTAATGCGTTTTACTCCGATTCTGAACAGACCAGTACGTAATCTAATTATGAGACACCTACCAATCGCTAAACATATAAGAGAATTGCTCAAGAGACAGAGGATCATGAACACAGTGCAGAGAGGATGCAATAGAAAGTATTAATCCTGTCTCCTGAGCTGTGCACTTCTAAGCAGTATTTTTAGTAATTGGTGGGGGTCTCAGCTCAGACTCCATGTTACCCCTTCTTTTCACTGAACCTACCTCAGACACACTAATCTTCTCAAAATGAATAGACCTAATATATATAAGATATCTCCCAAAAGTTAAGTTACTCTTTGTGTATTCATGTACTGATTTTGGTTCTCCTCATGTATTTATGCACTGATTGTGTTTCTCATAGTGTAGTCATATAGAAGTTGTAATCTTTACTTTATTAGACTTGATACTAAAACATTATAGGGTCCACGCACTGGATAGAAAAATCAGGTATCTGAATGTCTGTCAGCTGAACAAGTTTTTCACTTAAGCCCCAATACACAGATAGCTGTCCAGTCCACTGACTTGCTGCTATCTTGCCCGACTCTCCATGCAGGAGCACTTACTCTGCTAAGCGCTCCTGTGTTCTTTATGAGAGAGTCACTGCTAGATAACTCTGGCGGTGGCTTATCACTTAGTAAACAAAAGGATCTACAGTCCAAAATTAGACAAGCCAGATACTTATCTGTTGTGATTCGGTTATTTGGCTCCCCCAGTGGTCGCTTGTGGTACTGGTGTCTTGTGCGCTTTTCACCTGTTTCTATCAGGATGTGGGAGTTTCCTATTTAGCCTTGTTCCTCAGTCATTCCAATGCCGGCCATCAATGTAACCAGAGTCTTTCTGTTGCATGTACCTGCTCCCAGTCTGCTGACCAGCTAAGTTGGACATTTCTGTCCTTAGTCTATTTTTGTATGTTTTGTCCAGTTTGCAGTTATGTGATTCTCTGCAGCTGGAAGCTCTTGTGGGCTGAAATTGCCACTCCGGTGCCATGAGTTGGCACATGAGTTTAAGGTAATTTCAGGATGGTTTTTGATAGGGTTTTGTAGCTGACTGCGAAGTCCACTATTGTATCCTTCTGCTATCTAGTTAGTGGGCCTCGCTGTGCTAAATCTGTTTTCATACTACGTTTGTTTTTTCACCTTAACTCACCGTTATTATATGTGGGGGGCTACTATCTCCTGTGGGGAATTTTCCTCTGGAGGCAAGCCAGGACTGTGTTTCATCTATTAGGAGTAGTTAGTCCTCCGGCTGGTGCGAGACGTCTAGCGAAAACGTAGGCACGTTCCCTGGCTACTATTAGTTGTGTGTATAGGTTTAGCATCGCGGTCAGCTCTAGTTTCCATCACCCGAGAGCTTGTCCGTTTTTCTATGTTTCTGATGTTCCCCTGCCATTGGGAACCATAACACTTATCTCCTCTGACAATCATCAGTCAGAGGCACCCATACAAATTACACTTTCGGCTGAACCCATTGACATCTTCAGGTTCGAACAACTTTAGTTTATTTTGTACAGGTGACAACTACTATCTAAAAGGTATGGATACTTTTAGGGTATCTGCACAGGACATATTTTAGACATATGCAAATCCCATTAGTTTTTCAGATGGAAAATGAAAATTGAAATAAAAACCCATGGTCAAAAGATGTTGGAAAAGATGACAAAAAGAAGAAAAAAAAAGTCACTTCATTACAGAAGACGCTGGCGTGTTCTGAAACAATACATTTTACTTCTTCTTCATTATCTTTTCCAACATCTTCTGACCATCAATTTTTATTATCTTTCTTTCAATAAACTAGTGAGTGCATGTATAGTGTACTTATCTATATAAATGTATCTATGGTAATGTTAGCGAGCATAGACTTATTATTCTTGTAGTACAATATACTTATTTACCAGTTACAAAGTTAATTTATACTCTTTACAGTATTTCTTCCACATGGATAATAACCATCAGTGTGAAAGTATAGTTTCTTGGGTCTTCCCTGTAATTACAATGAAATTCTAGAGTCCTTTTTAGCATCTTCTGCTCCTTCTTCTGTGATCTCTCTGTCACTGGCAAACCTTCAATGCCATTGGTAATGTTTCTTTCTGCTTTGTTAACTTTATTAATTACAAAGTGAAGATCATAACCTTCTCGCCACAGTAAATTGTACTTCGTGTTTCGTTTTGTCATGACTAGTAAGACAACATAAGGATTTTTTGGGGGCGGATTTGCATAAAAACCCATTGGTGTCTTTTTGCTTCCAAATCATTCAGTAGAATATTGTATTGTGGTTTAATTATATACATATTCCTGTCTAAAGAACCCTTTACAATTACATGCAAATTATTCTAGTCACAATCTGTAGACATTCATAGCAATTCTTGCTGATTGTCACTTTGCCTAATCTGTCCCAGCATAGCAATCACAGTTAATTAAAAGGCAGCTTTGTCAGGTTACTAGGGACTAGAAGAAGTAAAATGCTTTGCATATCTAATGCATAGAAGCAGCATGGATACCTTTAGGCTGGAGTCACACTACAGCGAGATACGGCCGAGACTCGCAGGTTAAAACCAAGCTCTGGCACAGGCATTCCGGAGCGGAGCGTGCGGCTCCATGTATTGCTATGTGGCCGCATGCTCCGCTCTGGAGTGCCAGTGCCAGAGCTTGGTTTTAACCTGCGAGACTCGGCTGTATCTCGCTGTGTGTGGTCCTGGCCTTAGGCCGGTTTCACACGTCAGTGGCTCCGGTACGTGTAGTGACATTTTTCTCACGTACCGGAGACACTGACTCACGTTAAAATCAATGTGTCTCTGCACATGTCAGCGTGTTTTCACGGACCGTGTGTCCGTTTGAAAAACACGGAGATATGTCAGTGTTCATGGGAGCGCATGGATCACACGGACCCATTAAAGACAATGGGTCCGTGTAAAACACGTACCGCACACGGATGCTGTCCGTGTGTCGCCCGTGTGCCGTGCAGGAGACAGCGCTACAGTAAGCGATGTCCCCCCAGTGTGTGGTGCTGAAGCCGGAATTCATTCCTTCCCCCAGCAGCGTTTGCTGGAGAGAAGGAATGAAAAATCATAGTTTTTTTATTTTTTGTGTGTTTAAAATAAAGATCCCGGTCATCGCACGCCTCCCACCCCCTGTGTGCCCGCCTGCTGGAAATCAAATACTCACCCGGCTCCCTCGATGCTTCCTCTCAGCGCCGCAACTTCTTCCTGTATGAGCGGTCACATGGTACAGCTCATTACAGTGATGAATATGTGGCTCCACCTCCCATAGGGGGTGGGAGGCAGGCAGTGATCGGGATCTTTATTTTAAACACACAAAAAATAAAAAAAACAATGATTTTTCATTCCTTCTCTTCGCTTACTGTAGCGCAGTCTCATGCACGGTCCGTGTGGTACCCAGTCGGCACACGGGCGGCCACGTGAGCACATGGACACACGGACATGGCTAACTCCGGTACCGATTTTTCCGGTACCGAAATTATCTGGACGTGTGGGACAGGCCTTAAAGAGATCAATAATCTGCTTAAATAATTTCATGTGATGGCCCTTGCAGTTTTTAGCTTTCTGGAGAAAAAATAACTGAAATGGAGCCCCATCCTGCAGTTTAATATAAATCTGCAATGAATAAATGCAATTCCTTCATTATTTTTTGGGTTTGCTTTTAAGGCAATCATTATATATTTAAAATGTTTATCTGTAAACATAATTTTCCAGGTCAGTGCGATTACGGTGATACTAAACTTTAATAGATTTTTTAAAATAAAAAATGCTACATTCACCAAAAGCACCATCAGTACACGAGTATATCACCAGAAACACTATGAATACATGACTACATTGCCACAATCATAATCGGTACAGCACTAGAACAACGGTCAGTACAAGTATACAGCACCAAAACCATCATCAGTACATGAATACATCAACAGACCCATCTGATGAATACATGAATATATCTCTAGAATCATGATCAATGCACCAGAACAACCATCAGCACATAAACACAGCAGTAATATGGAAAACATCACCAGAACCACCATCAGTACATGAATATTGCAACAAGCTAAAATAAGTTGTCCCCTTTCAGAAAATGTTGGTTCAGGAGAACAGTTGCTATTAAAGAAATACTGCTCTTTGATTCACTGACTATTCAAATTAGAGTAATTTTATATAAGATATAATTTTTATTAGTGCATTTAAAAGTCTCAAAATCCCAAAGCAATGTGCTAGAAATTAATTAGTAAAATTAAAATTATTTCTCAGCATATATTTAGGTGATATTGATATACATTTTCTCAGCCTCAACTATACAAAGCCCTATAGAATCACTTAACATGGTTCAAATGTGGTTACATTACAGTGGCAATGAGGATACCCTCAGTATAGTTCGGATATATAAACATGTTGTAATAATGTCGATATCTGAAAGTTTTTATTGGCTAAACATTCACGCCCCCAACTACATGACATAATTGGTGATTCACTGCACTTTACTGAATGATATGGAGCAGCTACATTTGTGAATAGAAAGAGATGCATGATTGGTCCAGTGGGACCCGATGATGATACTGCAATAGATTGTATACGGCACTCAAAGTCATTGGAATAAGTGCTCAAGTAGGGTATCCATCCTTTTATTAAGTAGTTTGCACCTGTGCCGCCCCTAGCCTTTATCAGTGGAGGCCTGCTGCATCCTGCTATGTGTGAATTTGGACAACCAAAAAGAAACGCAATATCCTAAAAGAATACTTTATTAATAATGTCTAAAATTCTCATAAACAAATAAATATACTTAAATGTATGCTACCAACATCAACCTTCTGGGTTCGGGTAGGCTAGAAATTTTTTTTAGGGAATAATATCAAAGGTATTCCTGAACACAGTCCCTGTTAGGTGGCCCTATAGTAGCTTAAACCTACCTAACAGCGGAGGTTGGCACCCTGAATTTCGATATGGCGCCCCCGCTCCACGTCGACTGTCCCTTCTAGCCCTACTAGGCCCTACCAACTACCCACGCCCAGGTCCCCACAGACATACACACAAATTGACCAAAAGGTCACACTAACCAAAAACGTGAAAAAAGTGTACAAAAAGTGAAAAAAGTGTAGCAAAACATACTAAAAACAACGCGGCAGAAAAATATTGCTGCGTAAATTCCACTAAATGATATGTACCCCAAGGCTATATCAGCAAATAGTATAGATATTGCTTGATGAAAAAATGTTCTTAAAATAATGGTACACAAGCAGTGATCAAGAATCAAAATTATGAGGTACAATAGAGCACAGATATATTGTGCTCATAAATACTCAGAGGTCATAAACAGTAGGAACCTCTAGTATATATGCCGATGTGTCACTGTCTTTGTTAGTATATCATGACCTACATGTCATTAGAGGCAGACCTATACAAAGGACCTACATAAAGAGTAGATACCTTGACAAGATGTCTCAAATCCGGAATAGCAGATATATCGGTTCACTCAAAAGGTGTTCATATGTTTGGGTGATATATAAATTTACACCCTGGATACCATACGGGTTCAGCAAAAAATGTCAGAAATAAAAAAATGAACAGAATAATCAACAAAACAAAAAAAACATAATATAACACAAATGAAAAAATGTCTGCTATATTAGGTATCACATATAGTGTCTCTCATTTAGATTGGGCAAATGCACATAAGAGCCCGAAAACAACTGAGGCCGATCCCTCATTAGCCTTTCTCATAGATAAATGCTATGCTTGGTCTTATGAGAGCTCGTTTGTGTGGATGATATATAGGTTTACACCCTGGATACCATATGAGTTCAGCATCATGTATCAAGAATAAAAAATAAGCAAAATATTTAACAGAGCAAGAAAAAAAGTAAGAAAAACACAAATGAAAAAAAGTCTGCTATAACAGGTATCACATATAGTGTCTCTCATTTAGATTGGACCAATGCATGTAAGAGCACAAGGCAGCTGAGGCCAATCCCTCATTACTTTCTTATGGATACGTACTATGCTCGGTCTGCCATGACAAATAAAAAGAAAAAACTTATCTGAGTATGTGACATAGTTCGTCCCATCTCGCCATCCCTACGCGTTTCGCCCCTTCCCAGTATAGGGGCTCATCAGGGGATAAATTAGGGTCTAGCAGCAATGGCTTCGGAAGTGGATATCTGCATGCGGAGGTAACAGCGCTATACTTAATGACTCACAGTACCGTAATGTTTAAAGACAACTGTCTTTTCTGCATATTAAATGGCGGCATTCCAAGGTGTCGGCGCCGCTCTTCGATGCTTAGCGTGCGTTTGTTATGCACCGGTGGGCTAAGTCCCTCCCCACCATCACATGACAATCCCGGAACTACCCGAGAGAATGAAACGCAGACTGCGTGTCACCGATATCGACATGCGCAGTACTCATGCTCCTTCAATGTGTTCGTTGTACACATGGGGCTAAAGCCCGCCCCACCACTTGTTGAATTTCAGGCGTTCCAAGGGGAGTGGAACGCAAATGCGAGTCACCGGTGCGCAGTGCCAGCGCTACTTGAACACGCTTCTTGTGCGCGTTGGGGCTAAAGCCCGCCCCGACATCACATACCTTTTAGCGCTCCCAAAGTAGTGGAACGCAGATGCGTGTCAGCCAATGCTGACATGCGCACTGTCTCTAGCCTAATCTTATACCAGCCTACCTCCCGACTAGATGTCATTCCCGGATACCAGATCATAATAGAAGTTCTATATTCCTGGCTCATATTTTCAGGACATATGCAAGGCATACTTGTTAGCATAAAGTCAATACAGGCTCAGGAAGAAAAGAGAGTTCAAAGGTGAAGGTTGAAGAGAGGGCTATAACCCTCTTCAAACAATAGAAAAGAGGTACATATGGACGTTACACAAGATAGGCATGAGACATACTCATTTTCTTAAGTCCATATCATAGGTATAGTATAGTTCTATGGTGCAATGCGCATTTTATGCCATATTAAATAATACTCCGTATAGTGCGGGCTTTGCGTACCTAGAAGGACACAAAATAGTCTCATATATACTGGAGCCATTCCATGCATATCCCTCCGCACACACCACTGTATTATGTGTATCGTGTTCTTTACCAAAGGGCATCCATGCCCACATTCAGAGGCCATCTGACCTCCGCTGATGAGGGTACCACTGCAGGGGAGAAAATAAACTACAGCATCTTTGGACTCACAGTCAGTCAAAAAAAGAATGGACCAAGAGGATTATCTACCGAAGTTGACATCCTTCACACGAGCAGTCCTAAATGAATCAGGTATATGTCAATTGTTCATAGGTAGGCTGGTATAAGATTAGGCTAGAGACAGTGCGCATGTCAGCATTGGCTGACACGCATCTGCGTTCCACTACTTTGGGAGCGCTAAAAGGTATGTGATGTCGGGGCGGGCTTTAGCCCCAATGCGCACAAGAAGCGCGTTCAAGTAGCGCTGGCACTGCGCACCGGTGACTCGCATTTGCGTTCCACTCCCCTTGGAACGCCTGAAATTCAACAAGTGGTGGGGCGGGCTTTAGCCCCATGTGTACAACGAACACATTGAAGGAGCATGAGTACTGCGCATGTCGATATCGGTGACACGCAGTCTGCGTTTCATTCTCTCGGGTAGTTCCGGGATTGTCATGTGATGGTGGGGAGGGACTTAGCCCCACGGTGCATAACAAACGCACGCTAAGCATCGAAGAGCGGCGCCGACACCTTGGAATGCCGCCATTTAATATGCAGAAAAGACAGTTGTCTTTAAACATTACGGTACTGTGAGTCATTAAGTATAGTGCTGTTACCTCCGCATGCAGATATCCACTTCCGAAGCCATTGCTGCTAGACCCTAATTTATCCCCTGATGAGCCCCTATACTGGGAAGGGGCGAAACGCGTAGGGATGGCGAGATGGGATGAACTATGTCACATACTCAGATAAGTTTTTTCTTTTTATTTGTCATGGCAGACCGAGCATAGTACGTATCCATAAGAAAGTAATGAGGGATTGGCCTCAGCTGCCTTGGGCTCTTACATGCATTGGTCCAATCTAAATGAGAGACACTATATGTGATACCTGTTATAGCAGACTTTTTTTCATTTGTGTTTTTCTTACTTTTTTTCTTGCTCTGTTAAATATTTTGCTTATTTTTTATTCTTGATACATGATGCTGAACTCATATGGTATCCAGGGTGTAAACCTATATATCATCCACACAAACGAGCTCTCATAAGACCAAGCATAGCATTTATCTATGAGAAAGGCTAATGAGGGATCGGCCTCAGTTGTTTTCGGGCTCTTATGTGCATTTGCCCAATCTAAATGAGAGACACTATATGTGATACCTAATATAGCAGACATTTTTTCATTTGTGTTATATTATGTTTTTTTTGTTTTGTTGATTATTCTGTTCATTTTTTTATTTCTGACATTTTTTGCTGAACCCGTATGGTATCCAGGGTGTAAATTTATATATCACCCAAACATATGAACACCTTTTGAGTGAACCGATATATCTGCTATTCCGGATTTGAGACATCTTGTCGAGGTATCTACTCTTTATGTAGGTCCTATGTATAGGTCTGCCTCTAATGACATGTAGGTCATGATATACTAACAAAGACAGTGACACATCGGCATATATACTAGAGGTTCCTACTGTTTATGACCTCTGAGTATTTATGAGCACAATATATCTGTGCTCTATTGTACCTCATAATTTTGATTCTTGATCACTGCTTGTGTACCATTATTTTAAGAACATTTTTTCATCAAGCAATATCTATACTATTTGCTGATATAGCCTTGGGGTACATATAATTTAGTGGAATTTACGCAGCAATATTTTTCTGCCGCGTTGTTTTTAGTATGTTTTGCTACACTTTTTTCACTTTTTGTACACTTTTTTCACGTTTTTGGTTAGTGTGACCTTTTGGTCAATTTGTGTGTATGTCTGTGGGGACCTGGGCGTGGGTAGTTGGTAGGGCCTAGTAGGGCTAGAAGGGACAGTCGACGTGGAGCGGGGGCGCCATATCGAAATTCAGGGTGCCAACCTCCGCTGTTAGGTAGGTTTAAGCTACTATAGGGCCACCTAACAGGGACTGTGTTCAGGAATACCTTTGATATTATTCCCAAAAAATTTTTCTAACCTACCCGAACCCAGATGGTTGATGTTGGTAGCATACATTTAAGTATATTTATTTGTTTATGAGAATTTTAGACATTATTAATAAAGTATTCTTTTAGGATATTGCGTTTCTTTTTGGTTGTCCAATTAAGTATATCCTTACATTATTCTAGTTGGTTGTTCACTATGTGTGAATTTGTCATCAGACAGGGTTTGGGAAGGCCATATCTCATGGTATGTAATTTTTCTGAGCTTTTTCTATGCTAGCTGTTTTTTGATATTAGTGGTACGACCCGCAATATTATGAGAACCCTTGACGTTGGGTTGCGGGCTTACTTTATTTTGGCCAAAATATTAAACCAATACCTCATATAATGTATGTGTTTATCATATGCATACATTTTTTGCACTATATCATATCTTTTTTTGCAGGACGTGGCCAGGCCTCTTTATGTTGGTTAGGTTTTTCTGGGGCGTCTGTCACTGTGTGCTGCATATTATAGTGCTGGGCAGCCCGCCTGTTAATACAAGGGGTGTCATTAATAGGCTACATAACAGACACTATGCACCACACTTACCAGTGTGACTGGCGTCCCATGTGAGTTATATCAATGTGCATTTTTTCTGCTAGGCAGCCAACCCCTGCAGTGTTTGGTTGGTGTGGGGGTGGCTGTTTTTATCAAGTAGTTTGCACCTGTGCCGCCCCTAGCCTTTATCAGTGGAGGCCTGCTGCATCCTGCTAAGTGTGCATTTGTCATCAGACAGGGTTTTAGGAAGGCTGTATCTCATGGTATGTATTTTTTCTGAGTTTTTCCTATGTTAGCTGATTTTTGCTATTAGTGGTAGGACCCGCAATATTATGAGGACCCTTGACGTTGGGTTGCGGGCTTACTTTATTTTGCAGGATGTGGCCAGGCCTTTATCAGTGGAGGCCTGCTGCATCCTCCTAAGTGTGCATTTGTCATCAGACAGGGTTTTGGGAAGGCCGTATCTCATGGTATGTATTTTTTCTGAGTTTTTTTCTATGCTAGCTATCCATCCCAAATTCAATATACTGTATTTTTCTCCGTATAAGATGAATGGGCATATAAGACGACCCCCAACTTTTCGGGGGTCATCTTATACACCGGGTGTTGTCTTATACAGCATGTGCAGGGAGCGGTCCCTGATGGTTCCCAGGGTTTGGAGGAGAGGAGACTCTCATTCAGGCCCTGGGATCCATATTTGTGTAAAAAAAAGAATAAAAATAAAAAATATAGATATACTTACCTTCCGATGGCCCCCGGAGTTCTACCGGCTCTCCGCGATGCATGCGGCGGCTTTCGTTCCCAGGGATGCATTGCGTGCTGTGAAGGACCTTTTTTTTTACATGAATATGGATCCCAGGGCCTGAAGGAGAGTCTCCTCTCCTCCAGACCCTGGGAACCATCCGGGACCGCTCCCTGCACTATATGCGGCGACCTCAGAGCTACGCACATGCCGTACCCGGGGTATAAGACGACCCCTGACTTTTGAGAAGATTTTCAGGGGTTAAAAAGTCATCTTATATGCCAGAAAATACGGTAAGTAAAAAACTCAGCACTCAAAATGTATCATGTTGAAAAAAAAGTTCCAATTAATTTTGCATACAGTGATCAATTAAACATCTTCTGCTAGGTATAGACCTTCATCAGAAACTATGGAGATATACAAAATAAATATGTGTCAAAGAAATGACCAATGCAAATACATTAAAATAAAGTGGTGGTGACGAACATAAAAATTGGTTGACATTAGGGTTGAGCGAAACGGATCGGTCATTTTCATAAGTCGCCGACTTTTGGCAAAGTCGGGTTTCATGAAACCTGACCCGATCCCTGTGTGGGGTCGGCCATGCGGTACGCGACTTTCGCGCCAAAGTCGCGTTTCAATGACGCGAAAACTGCCATTTTTCAGCCAATGAAGGTGGACGCAGAGTGTGGGCAGCGTGATGACATAGTTCCTGGTCCCCACCATCTTAGAGAAGGGCATTGCAGTGATTGGCTTGCTTTCTGCGGCGTCACAGGGGCTATAAAGGGGCATTCCCGCCGACCGCCATCTTACTGCTGCTGATCTGAGCATAGGGAGAGGTTGCTGCCGCTTCTTCAGAAGCAGGGATAGCGTTAGGAAGGGTACATTAACCCCCAAAACCGCTTGTGCAGTAGCGATTTCCACTGTCCAACACCACCTTTTGTTTGCAGGTACAGTGGAGGCTACTTTTTTTTTTCTCAGCGCTGTAGCTCATTGGGCTGCCCTAGAAGGCTCTCTGATAGCTGCATTGCTCTTTGTACGCCGCTGTGCAAACCAACTGCTTTTTTCAAAGCACAAATCCTGTTGCTCCTTCCTTTCTGCACAGCTATCTTGTTTGTTTGTCCACACTTTTGTGTGCAGCAGTCCTTTTTATAGCTGCCTGCCATACTTTTCTGAGATTACTGCAGGGAGATAGTAATTGTAGGACAGTCCCTTTTTTTTTTTTTCGTTATATCTCTTCAAGCCACTTTCTGCCACATAAAATATACCCTAATACAGTGGCCCAGATTTATTCACTAGTCTCCCTGAAGAAAAAAAAAAAAAGGGTGCAGATTCAAATTGGCAAATCTGCATCAGTGGCAGTCCTGTGTGTGGCATCTGTGTCTCATTTTCTGGCACAGAAAAATACAGTCTAACAGTGGGCCTGATTTCTTGCTAATTCTCCCATAAATAAATAAAAAAATAGTGGGAGATAAAGACTGGCAATTCTGCCTCTGTGCCAGTACTGTGTGTGGCATCTGTCTCTCATTGTGTGCCACAGAAAACGTAGTGTGTAATACTGGGCCATTTTTTTTTTTAATTCTCCCAGGAAAAAAAAAAATAGTGGGAGATAAAGAATGGCAATTCTGCCTCTGTGCCAGCACTGTGTGTGGCATCTGTCTCTCATTGTGTGCCACAGAAAACCTAGTGTGTAATACTGGGCCATTTTTTTTTTTAATTCTCCCAGGAAAAAATAAATAAATAGTGGGAGATAAAGATTGGCAATTTGGCAATTCTGCCTCAGTGCCAGTGCTGTGTGTGGCATCTGTCTCTCATTGTGTGCCACAAAAAACCTAGTGTGTAATACTGGGCCATTTTTTTAAATTCTCCCAGGAAAATAAAAATAAATAGTGGGAGATAAAGATTGGCAATTCTGCCTCTGTGCCAGTGCTGTGTGTGGCATCTGTCTCTCATTGTGTGCCACAGAAAACCTAGTGTGTAATACTGGGCCATTTTTTATTTTAAACTCTCCCAGGAAAAAAAAAATAAATAGTGGGAGATAAAGATTGGCAATTCTGCCTCAGTGCCAGTGCTGTGTGTGGCATCTGTCTCTCATTGTGTGCCACAGAAAACCTAGTGTGTAATACTGGGCCATTTTTTTTTTAATTCTCCCAGGAAAAAAAAATAGTGGGAGATAAAGATTGGCAATTCTGCCTCTGTGCCAGTGCTGTGTGTGGCATCTGTCTCTCATTGTGTGCCACAGAAAACCTAGTGTGTAATACTGGGCCATTTTTTTTTTATTCTCCAGGAAAAAAAATAAATAGTGGGATATAAAGATTGGCAATTTGGCAATTCTGCCTCAGTGCCAGTGCGGTGTGTGTGGCATCTGTCTCTCATTGTGTGCCACAGAAAACCTAGTGTGTAATACTGGGACATTTTTTTTTTAATTCTCCCAGGAAAAAATAAATAAATAGTGGGAGATAAAGATTGGCAATTCTGCCTCTGTGCCAGTGCTGTGTGTGGCATCTGTCTCTCATTGTGTGCCACAGAAAACCTAGTGTGTAATACTGGGCCATTTTTTTTTTAATTCTCCCAGGAAAAAAAAATAAATAGTGGGAGAAAAAGATTGGCAATTCTGCCTCTGTGCCAGTGCTGTGTGTGGCATCTGTCTCTCATTGTGTGCCACAGAAAACCTAGTGTGTAATACTGGGCCATTTTTTAAAAAAATTCTCCCAGGAAAAAAAAAAAAATAGTGGGAGATAAAGATTGGCAATTCTGCCTCTGTGCCAGTGCTGCATGTGGCATCTGTCTCTCATTGTGTGCCACAGAAAACCTAGTGTGTAATACTGGGCCATTTTTTTTTTAAATTCTCCCAGGAAAATATAAATAAATAGTGGGAGATAAAGATTGGCAATTCTGCCTCTGTGCCAGTGCTGTGTGTGGCATCTGTCTCTCATTGTGTGCCACAGAAAACCTAGTGTGTAATACTGGGCCTGATTTCTTGACAATTCTCCCGCAATAAAGTAAAAAAAAAAGGGGGAGATTAAGATTGGCAATTCTGCCTCAGTGCAATTCGTGTATGTGTCATCTGTCTTTCATTTTATGCCACAGAACGTATACTGTATAAGAGTGGCCCACATTTCTTAAATATTCTCCCCGAAAAACTAAAAAGGGGGAGATTTTTATTGGTAGTGTCTGCATCAGCGTCAGTCCTGTTATTGGCATATCTGTCTGCCACAGAAGCTGTGTACTGTTATACATTGGGCCTGATTTTACCTGCAGTCTCAGCCACCTACAAAGGGATATATAAATCCTACATAAGTTTGAGTTCACCTTGTAACTGGTTTTACAGTAACAAATACCGTTACTTTGGTTACGTTTTGCAAACAATGAGGAAGTCTGGTGGAAGAGGTCGTGGCCGTGGGCGGTCATTGTCAGCTGGTAATGATGGTAGTGGTGGTGGAGCATCAGGTGGTCGTGGGAAAAGCAATATAGCACCTAAGTCTTGAGTTGTTGAGCCAGCTTTGTCGTCGAGCTACACAAGGCCTCGAACGCTCCCTTTTCTGGGAGTAGGAAAACCGCTTTTAAAGCCGGAGCAGCAAGAACAAGTTTTGGCTTTCCTTGCTGACTCAGCCTCTAGCTCTTTTGCCTCCTCTTCTGAAACTGCTAAATGTAAAAGCAGCGCGTCGTTAGTGGATGTTCACGGTCAGGGACAAGTCGCTTCCTTGTCTTCTTCACCCAGAA
This sequence comes from Ranitomeya variabilis, assembly GCF_051348905.1. Lineage (NCBI taxonomy): Eukaryota > Metazoa > Chordata > Amphibia > Anura > Dendrobatidae > Ranitomeya > Ranitomeya variabilis. The sequence continues at coordinate 571,073,154 of NC_135234.1, read as the reverse complement.
CAAGAGAGAAGGATGTGTCAGGTGACACAACGGGTTACTCCATGGAGCTCTTTACACATACCGTTCCTGGGTTAGAAAGTGAAACAGTTAACAGGCCATAGAAGTTGAATTGGACATGGAGTGCACAGATGCACAGCCAGATTACTATGCTGTTCCTTTGACTCAGACCAGAACATTGCCCTCGCAGTGTACTGAGCCAGAATCAAACCCAGCTGAGACTATGGTGCCCCGTCACGAACGCTATACCACCGGCTTACACGGTGACACAGACGAAGTTGCACACGAGATAGAAGAGGAGGTCATAGATGACCCAGTTGTTGACCCCGATTGGCAGCCATTGGGGGAACAGGGTGCAGGCGACAGTAGTTCTGAAGCGGAGGAGGAGGAGCCGCAGCAGGCATCAACATCACAACAGGTTCCATCTGGCCAAAAACGCGTGGCAAAACCAAAACCAGTTGGAGGACAGCGTGGCCATCCGGTTAAAGAAGCTCAGTCTGCAATGCCTGAAAAGGTATCCGATAGTAGAAAGAGTGCAGTCTGGCATTTTTTTAAACAACATCCAAATGATCAGCGCAAAGTCATCTGTCAAAAATGTTCAACTACCTTAAGCAGAGGTCAGAATCTTAAAAGTCTAAATACAAGTTGCATGCATAGACATTTAACCACCATGCATTTGCAAGCCTGGACTAACTACCAAACGTCCCTAAAGGTTGCAGCACCCTCGGCCAATGAAGCTAGTCAGCAATGCTACATCCCTTCCCTCACTGTAAGCCCACCATTTCCCACACCACCTGCAGTATCTGTGCAGCTTTTGTCGCCAGGCCAAAGCAGTCAGGGAATCACCAGGTTCGTAGTAGGAAACACTGCATGTAAGGCACCGGCAAGAATACCATCTCCAACCCTCTCTCAGTCTGCCATGTCCACCAGCACCCCCGCTAGTTCCACGATCTCCAGCTCTCCAGTCCAGCTCACCCTACATGAGACTCTTGTTAGGAAAAGGAAGTACTCATCCTTCCGTGTACATTAGAGATGATGCCCTACCGGTTAGTTGAAAGTGAAGCTTTCAAAGCGCTGATGGACTACGCTGTACCACGCTACGAGCTACCCAGTCAACATTTCTTTTCAAGAAAAGCCATCCCAGCCCTACAACAGCATGTTAAAGACCGCATCGTCCATGCACTCAGCCAATCTGTGAGTACAAAGGTGCACCTGACAACAGATGCATGGACCAGTAGGCATGGGCAGGGACGTTACGTGTCCATCACGGCACACTGGGTTAATTTGGTGGATGCAGGGTCCACAGGGGACAGCAATATTGGGACAGTTCTGCCTAGCCCACGGTCTAGGAAACAGTTGGCTGTTGGCATTCACCCCCCCTCCTCCTCCTCCTCGTCCTCCTGCAGCAGCGAGAGGTCGTCCACAGACCGCAGTCGCACAATCACTTAATCCGCAGCTGCCACTGTTGCACACCAGGTGTCCCATTATGGGACAGCTATTGGCAAGCGTCAGCAGGCTGTATTGGCAATGAAGCATTTGGGTGACAACAGACACACCGCGGAAGTTCTGTCCGAGTTCTTGCAGAACGAAACTCAGTCATGGCTGGGCACTGTACATCTTGAGGCAGGCAAGGTAGTGTGTGATAACGGAAGGAATTTCATGGCTGCCATAGCCCTTTCCCAACTGAAACACATTCCTTGCCTGGCTCACACCTTAAACCTGGTGGTGCAGTGCTTCCTGAAAAGTTATCCGGGGTTACCCGACCTGCTCCTCAAAGTGCGCAGACTTTGCTCGCATATCCGCCGTTCGCCCGTACATTCCAGCCATATGCAGAACTATCAGCGGTCTTTGAACCTTCCCCACCATCACCTAATCATCGACGTTGCAACAAGGTGGAACTCCACACTGCACATGCTTCAGAGACTGTGCGAACAGAGGCGTGCTGTTATGTATTTGTGGGAGGATACACATACATGGGCAGGCAGTTGGATGGCAGACATGGAGTTGTCAGGTGTGCAGTGGTCGAAGGTACAAGACCTGTGTCAAGTCCTTCAGTGTTTTGAGGAATGCACATGGCTGGTTAGTGCAGACAACACCATAATAAGCATGAGCATCCCCCTAATGCGTCTGCTGATGCAAAGTTTGACGCTCATAAAGGAGCAGGCGTCTGCAGCCGAGGAAGAGGAAAGCCTTGATGACAGTCAGCCATTGTCTGGTCAGGGCAGTGTAGAGGACGCGTTAGCAGGAGGAGGAGGACCAGGAGGATAATTGGGATGAGTATTTTTTTAATGAGGAAGCTTCTCCTGGGCCAATAGTAATTGGCGGCGTTGCAAGGCCGGGTTCTGGTTTTTTGAGGGAGACAAGTGACGTAGATTTGCCTGTAACTGCCCCTCAACCCAGCACAACCGCAGATTTGACAACTGGAACTTTGGCCCACATGGCGGATTATGCCTTACGTATCCTCAAAAGGGACCCACGCATTATTAAAATGATGACCGATGACGATTACTGGTTGGCCTGCCTCCTTGATCCTCGCTATAAAGGCAAATTGCAAAATATTATGCCACATGAGAACCTCGAACAAATATTAGCAACCAAACAAGCAACTATTGTAGAACGTTTGATTCAGGCATTCCCAGCACACAGCGCCGGTGATGGTTCTCACATGAGCTGCAGGGGGCTACAGGGCAGGGGTGTTAGAGGTGCACAAATCAGAAGTGGCGTTGGACAGAGGGGTTTTCTGACCAGGTTGTGGAGTGATTTCGCAATGACCGCAGACAGGACAGGTACTGCAGCATCTATTCAAAGTGACAGGAGACAACATTTGTCCAGTATGGTTACTAACTATTTTTCATCCCGTATCGATGTTCTCCCTCAACTTTCATTCCCATTTGATTACTGGGCATCCAAATTAGACACCTGGCCTGAATTGGCAGAATATGCATTGCAGGAGCTTGCTTGCCCAGCAGCTAGTGTGCTATCTGAAAGAGTATTCAGTGCTGCTGGTTCAATATTAACCGAAAAAAGGACTCGTCTGGCTACCCAACATGTTGATGATCTAACCTTCATTAAAATGAACCACTCCAGGATTTCGAATTATTTTGCCCCACCTTTCCCGGCTGACACCTAGCTTTCCTATAAAAAGGTCTTGCTTGTGGGCTGGTCTTACTGAGTGTTCCAATCTCTTACTTTGCAGCAGCTGTTTGTCCAGTGTACGACATATTTACACCTCCCTAAATGGGAAAACTCCCCCCACGGGGCCGTCGTCTCGCCACTTGGCGCAAGCACCCGTTAGAGTGCCGTTTGTCTGAAGAGGTGGGTGTGCCCGCTTTTGGACGATGGCACTGCCACTGGGTCCCTCATAGTACAATAAAGTGTCTCTGGCGGTGGTGACACGCACCCAACGTCAGACACACCGTTGTAACATGAGGGGCCCTGGGCCTGTACCGCCGGCCACAAGAGAGTTTCCCCCCCCAGCTCAAACTGTGCTCTACCACGTGCAAAATTATCTCTCACAGCTCCACCAATGTTTAGTCTATGCGCTGACATCCTTCAGTGACTGGCACTGACAATACCAATTTGTTGACATGTATGATGCTAGTTTAAATAGTCAGGGTCAGTGTCCTATATTGACACCAGTAAATACTTAGCGCCAAATAACTATGTCTGAAACTCAGCAGAGGAGCCCACCACTGCACCTAAGTATGCCACCCTTTTGTTTTTTTGTTGTTTTGCGAGACATTAACATCTATTTATTTTTTGGGAGTACTAACTGTGTCAGACACTCCTTCCAATCGTCCTCCGCTGACCACACCAATGCTGCCTGTGTACCCCTGCAAGATAATTCAAACTGCATTGAGCCTAATGTTTTTTATTTTAGGCCTACTAAGTCTGTCTGCGGTCCCCCTTGCAATTGTCCTCCACTGACCACACAATTGCTGCCTGTGTACCCCTGCCACCTAATGGAAGCTGCATAGAGCCTATTTTATTATTTTAGCCCTAGGAAGTCTGTCTGCGGTCCCTCCTTCCAATAGTCCTCCGCTGACCACACCAATGCTGCCTGTGTACCCCTGTTGGCAAATTTAAGCTGCATGGAGCCTATTTTATTATTTTAGGCCTAGGAAGTCTGTCTGCGGTCCCTCCTTCCAATTGCCCTCCGCTGACCACACCAATGCTGCCTGTGTACCCCTGTTGGCAAATTTAAGCTGCATGGAGCCTATTTTATTATTTTAGGCCTAGGAAGTCTGTCTGCGGTCCCTCCTTCCAATAGTCCTCCACTGACCACACCAATCCTGCCCGTGTACCCCAGGAACCTATTTTAAAGTGCATAAAGCCTTTTTTTTTTTATTTTAGACCTACTAAGTCTGTCTGCGGTCCCTCCTTCCAATAGTCCTCCGCTGACCACACCAATGCTGCCTGTGTACCCCTGTTGGCAAATTTAAGCTGCATGGAGCCTATTTTATTATTTTAGGCCTAGGAAGTCTGTCTGCGGTCTCTCCTTCCAATAGTCCTCCACTGACCGCACCAATCCTGCCCGTGTACCCCTGGAACCTATTTTAAAGTGCATAAAGCCTACTTTTTTTATTTTAGGCCTATTAAGTCTGTCTGCAGTCCATAATTCTAATTGTCCTCCACTGACCACACCAACCCTGCCCGTGTACCCCTGGAACCTATTTTAAAGTGCATAGAGCCTACTTTTTAAATTTATTTTCTATTTATAAAGCCTTGATGGACTACGCTGTACCACGCTACGAGCTACCCAGTCGACACTTCTTTTCGAGAAAAGCATTCCCAGCCCTCCACCAGCATGTAAAAGACCGCATTGTCCATGCACTCAGGCAATCTGTGAGTAGAAAGGTGCACCTGACAACAGACGCATGGACCAGTAGGCATGGCCACGGAAGGTTGCGTGTCCATTACGGCGCAGTGGGTTAATGTGGCGGATGCAGGGTCCACAGGGGACAGCCTACTAAGTCTGTCTGCAGTCCCTAATTCAAATTGTCCTCCGCTGACCACACAAATGCTGCCTGTGTACCCCTGTAACCTTTTTTAAACTGCATTGAGCCTACTTTTTTGTTTAAGGCCTACTACCTGTGTCTGTCTGCGCCACTCAATACAGCTGTCCTCCTCTGAAAAAAGCTGAGCTTCGATTGTCAGGTTTTCAGCCTATAGGAATTTGAAAACTGCAGTGGGGCTACTAGTTTGGTTGGGCCTACTAACGGTGTCTGCCGCTCCTTGGTCTTCTACACTTTGCAAAGACTAGCTTCAATCTTCAGGCTTTAGGGCTATTTTTAAAAATAGGAAACTGCATTTGGGCTACTAGTTTGGTTGGGGCCTACTAACGGTGTCTGCCGCTCCTGGGTGTTCTCCTCCAGGTTTCCTTGTCTGAGCTTCAACCTTCAGGCTCTCATTAAGTAGTTGTTTAGATAGGAAACTGCATTTGGGCTACTAGTTTGGTTGGGGCCTACTAACGGTGTCTGCTGCTGCTTGGTGTTCTCCTCCACTTTACATAGACTAGCTTCAATCTTCAGGCTTTAGGGCTATTTTTTAAAATAGGAAACTGCATTTGGGCTACTACTTTGGTTGGGGCCTACTAAAGGTGTCTGCTGCTGCTTGGTGTTCTCCTCCACTTTACATAGACTAGCTTCAATCTTCAGGCTTTAGTGTTATTTTTTAAAATAGGAAACTGCATTTGGGCTACTAGTTTGGTTGGGGTCTACTAACGGTGTCTGCCGCTCCTTGGTGTTCTCCACTTTGCAAAGACTAGCTTCAATCTTCCGGCTTTAGGGCTATTTTAAAAAATAGGAAACTGCATTTGGGCTACTTGTTTGGTTGGGGTCTACTAACGGTGTCTGCCACTCCTTGCTGTTCTCCTCCACTGAACAAAGCAGTGCCGCCTGTTTAATACTGTTAGCAATTTTGAATTGCATTTAGCCTAGTTACTTATTTGGGCCTACTCACGGTGTCAGCCTCTCATTACGGTTGTCCTCCACTGAACTAAGCAATGCCGCCTGGTTAGTCCTGTTACCAACTTTTAACTGCATTTAGGCCACTTTATTATTTGGGCCTATATCTGTGTTTCCTCCTCATCCTGCCAATTGCCCAGCCAGTGATAGATGAGTCTCCTGGTACATTGTCCCAGACCACTACATTCCCCTTGCACGCTACACAGGCAGAATCTGACCCTGCTGAGAGTCTGGTTCCCCTTCCCGCATACTATAAAACCTTACACGGGGACAAAGGGGAAGGTGCAGATGAAAGTGCAGGTTCCTTCATCAGGTGGGGGGGCATACTCATTGGTGACGTCACTGGCACATGGCCCCTCATAGTACGCAAAAGTGTCGCTGCCGGTGGGAGGCGCACCCGCTGTGCAAACACACCGCCGTACTTTGAGGGGCCCCGTGCCAGTGCCAATGCGAACGAGTGGGCCCCCCCTGATTGCTCAGGATCACAGCACTTGCAAAGTTGAAATACTTCCCTCTCCCTGCTCCACCGCCATGACGTAGTCCACGTTTCCTGGGCCCACTAAAAACTTGAACAAGCCCTACCCCCCACAACTTTACCCAAATGACCCCCAATTTCCAATGTCTAAATATTATTATAAGGTAAATTAAGATTGGCAAGCTTCAGTAACAACAATGGATGTTTTTGCCATTAAAATGGGCACTCTAGGTGTTTTCCTGGCCCCCACTCACTGCCGACTATGCTTCCCCATTGACTTGCATTGGGTTTCGTGTTTCGGTCGATCCCGACTTTTCGACATAATCGGCCGATCTCACTCGACTCGACTTTTGAGATAGTCGGGTTTCGCGAAACCCGACTTGACCCTAAAAAAGTAAAAGTCGCTCAACCCTAGTTGACATCATTGTATAGACAATAGTAGAACGTCCTATCTTCAATACAACAATACAGTATGAGCCCTAATATAACCAGGGGGAAAATATTCAGTCACGACTATAAACAACATCACATATTTTTATCTTTTTTTTAGCTAAATTTTCAGAAGAGTTTCTAGCATAGCAATGAAATATAAAGGATACAACGGTGTCCCACGGAAAAGTCAAAATAGGAGGTTTTTCTATCAGGATAGCAAAGAAGAGAGCAGGAAGATCAGCATTCTTTAGAAAGATCCAGAGTAATAAGAGATGGGGTAGGTAGTCACCAGATACCTGGAGGGTTAAGGAAAGGGTTAATAGAATAACCTGTATATGTTCTGTTACACAAGGTGGAAGTACAGTATGTAGTAAACTTGATTACGTGCATTGTAGTGGCCATAAGGCCACGAGTAAATTTAGTCCGGTATAGTGGTTAGGGTTAATAGGATAACCCGTTGTATATTCTGTATTAAAGGATAGTAGCTCAGTATGTTAAAAGAAAGTCACATATAGTGTGCACAAAGTGGTCTTATGGGTTCAAAGGAGTAGTAGTACCTGTTTTCCGCTTGATGAATAAATCATGTGTCCCGGCGCAGTGAATATGAAGAGCTGCGTCACCTGTGAGAAGAGATATTGGTCTATTGCACAGACTGGGTTTTTATAGCCACGATAAATTTTGAGTGCCAAGTTTTTTACTTATATTGACAATGGGGGGAAACAGACTAGTCTCATTTCAGCTTATCTGAAGGATTGATTGAGGTGGGGCCTCATAGTCGAGTCTTCTTATCGATGGTTGTGTAACGGAGTCCATGTCCAAAATAAGTAACATTATACTTTATTTATTATTACAAAAAGATTTTGCCAATAAATTACCAACAAACATATAACAAATGTCACAAGATAAAAATCAGGGTAGTCAAAAGATAGGAGGTAGCACAGTCATGAATCGGTGCAGCACACAGACTGGTGCAGTTTAAATAGAAATCACCTGCATAGTGCAAAATATCGCAAGGGTATGGAACCAGGGGATAAGAGGAACGGTATAAATCAATCTCCTGAGCCCTGTACACTGACTCATATCACGGTGATAGCATCTAAAACCCCCCTCCCCGGATCCTTACCCGCACACTAGCACCAGACCTGGACCGCACCGCTGCGGTTCCTCTTATCCCCTGGTTCCATACCCTTGCGATATTTTGCACTATGCAGGTGATTTCTATTTAAACTGCACCAGTCTGTGTGCTGCACCGATTCATGACTGTGCTACCTCCTATCTTTTGACTACCCTGATTTTTATCTTGTGACATTTGTTATATGTTTGTTGGTAATTTATTGGCAAAATCTTTTTGTAATAATAAATAAAGTATAATGTTACTTATTTTGGACATGGACTCCGTTTCTCCTTGTTGAATAATATTGGTTTTAGGAGTGTCCTTTTTGTAATTAATACATCTTCCTGATAGACTCCCCCACTGTGGCTGTGAGTACGTGGAGGAATGTCATTTTGTTCTCTTCCGTTTTGGGCTTAATCTATTATCGATGGTTGTGGTTGGCCAAGGCAAATATTAGCGATTAGACTTGAGGCTTCGGATTGGATAATCAAGTGACTTTGGATGGGGGTGAGGGACTCCCGTCCCTACATAGCTGCGCTAGTATGGCTGCCAACATGGCCAGAAACCATACTAATATGCTATCATATGTTCATCATGAACTAAAAATAGAAACAAATCTCACAGTTCAAACTGCCAGCCCCCGATGTTTCATGGCAGGAACAAATGAGTGAGGAAACGCTTAGGGCAAAATCTCCAGCAGAGTTTATATGAGGGGACACAGTGTCCAGCACAGCTGAGAAAGGAGAATGCTACATTAAGAGTTTATGCTATCCAAGCTGCGCACATACTATATAGGCCAAGCCATGTAATTAGAAATGAGTGGACAGCAATTGTTGGATGAAAAACAGTAGCTTATTTGAAGAGTTGTTCAACACCTATAGGTGCTTCTGACAAAAATAGGATATCATCAAAAAGTTAATTTATTTCAGTTCTTCAGTACAAAAAGTGAAACTCATATATTATATAGAGTCTTTACAAACAAAGTGAACTATTTCAAGTGTTTATTTCTGTTAATATTGATAATTATGGCTTAAAGCAAATGAAAGCCCAAAAGTCATTATCTTAGTAAATTAGAATACTTTATAACACCAGCTTGTAAAAATATTTTAATGACCAAAATGTTGGCCTGCTGAAATATATGTTCAGTAAATGCACTCAATACTTCACCGGGACTACTTTTGCATCAATTGCTGCATCAATTCGGCGTGGCATGGAGGCGATCAGCCTGTGGCACTGCTGAGGGGTTATGGAAGCCCAGATTGCTTGCATAGCAGCCTTCAGCTTATCTGCATTGTTGGGTCTGCTGTCTCTCATCTTCCTATTGACAATACTCCATAGGTTCTCTATGGGGTTAAGGTCAAACAAATTTGCTGGCCAATCAAGCACAGTGATACTGTTGTTTTTAAACCAGGTATGGGAACTTTTGGCAGTGTCTACAGGTGCTAAGACCTGCTGGAGAAGGACATTTCCATCTCCAGAAAACTTATTGGCAGAGGGAAGCATGAAGTGCTCTAACATTTCCTGGTTGATGCCTGCACTGACTTTGGTTTTGATAAGACACAGTGGACCTACACCAGCAGAAGACATGACTCCCCAAACCATCACTGATTATGGAAACTTCAGACCTCAAGCAGCTTGAATTGTGTGCCTCTCCACTGTTCTTCCAGACTCTGGGACCTTGATTTCCAAATGAAATGCAAAATTTACTTTCATTTGAAAATAATACCTTGGACCATTGAGCAACAGTCCAGTTCTTTTTCTCTTTGGCTCAGGTAAGATGCTTCTGGCATTGTCTATTGGTCATACGTGGCTTGACCATGTCCTGGATACATCTGTGTGTGGTGGCTCTTGAAGCAATGACTCCAGCAGCAGTCCACTCCTTTTGAATCTCCCTCAAATTTTTTAATTACTTTTTCTTAACAATCCTTTCAAAGCTGTGGTTATCTCGGTTGCTTGTGCACCTTTTTCTACCATAATTATTCCCTCCATTTAACTTTCCATTGATATGCTTGGATACAGCACTCTGAAGAGCCAGCTTCTTTAGCAATTACCTTTTGTGGCTTACTCTTTTTGTGGAGTGCGTTAATGACTGCCTTCTGGACATCTGTCAAGTCAGCAGTCTTCCCCATGAGTGTGGAGCCTACTGAAACAGAAAAAGGGACATTTTTAAACGCTTGGGAAGCCTTTGCTGGTGTTTTTTGTTTATTATTCAAATCTACTGAGATGACTTTTGCGTTTTCATTGGCTGTAAGCTATATTCATCAACATTAACAGAAATAAACACTTGAAATAGATCACTCTGTTTGTAATGTCTCTATATATGAGTTTCACTTTTTGTATTGAAGAACTGAAATAAATTAACTTTTTGATGATATTCTAATTTTGTGAGAAGCACCTGTATATTGTTTCAGGGCTGAAACCATCATTTAAAGTTAGCAACATTAGCCCACCAACAATAAAACTGCTGCAATAATTCAAATATGCTATCCCCATAGGATTATTTCCTTTACAAATCTGAAAACATCATTAGATATTAGAATTGCATATATTAATAGCAGCAATAAGGACATCTTACCTTTTTATAGACCTGATTAGAAATGAGCAAATATTTCAATGTTCTGTTCGGATTGCGAATGCCGAATTTGCAATATACGCCAATTTATTAGTAGAAATAGTATAATAGGGACCTAAAAGGTATTCCACTACACCCAATGTAGCAGATGGACACCCTACAAGGAGTGTTCACATTTAAATAAATGAGGGCCTTACACCACAGAAGTGGCATCAATTTTCACCACAGTAGAAATAGTATAATAGGGACCAACAGGTTTTTCACTACACCCAATCCAGCATTTGGACACTGTTCAAAAAGTGTTCACATTTAAAGAAATGAGGGCCTTCCTCCACAGAAGTGGCATCAATTTCACCACAGTAGAAATAGTATAATAGGGACTGACAGTTCTTTCACTACAGCCAATCCAGCAGATGAACACCCAATCAGGAGTTTTGACATTTCCAAAAATTATTGGCAGACACCACCAAAGTGGCATCAATTTCACCACAGCAGAAATAGTATAATAGGGACCGACAGGTACTTCACTACGCTCAATCGAGCAGATTGACACCCAATCAGGAGTCTACACATTTACAAAAAATAGTGGCAGACACCAACAAAGTGGCATCAATTGCAATAAATTAGAATTAATATAGCGGTGACTGACACCTTATCCACTACTGTCCACCCAGAGGATGGAGACTGTAATGGGCAAGGTGGTGGAATCACTGTTCCGTATCCTTCTGAAAGCCTGGAAGGGGAATAAATAGGAGGCCTTCCAAATCTCTACTCGGACAAGTGGCAGCAGACGAAAACTGTGACCCAAGGAGGTACAAAGAGGAGGCACCAGGTGCTACTCCGTGGCTGACCTTCAGAATGTGGCAGCTGACCCCTTCTACAGTGGGTAAGCTGCTATGGCCAAAGGAGGGATAAAAATGCAGGCAGGCACTGTAGGGACACTGGAACCATGGGTGCAGATGGGATTGGCTGAGGAACAGAAAAGCACTGGCAGGTGCGGTCTGGACAGAGTGTTAGACTGATGGGTGCTGGCAGGTGCAATCTGGACTGGCTGATGGACAGAATAATGCAGACAGGTAGGAGCAGACAGGTGCAGGTTAGACAAGGAGACAGACGGACCTGTGGAACCTGACAACTAGGAAGCATGCAAGCAAAATAACCATGTAGCTCAAACACCTCCATATTGGAGGAGAAGCCTTAAATAGAAGGTGTCGCCCAGCTTTAGGTTGGAAATACCTTAGGTTGATCCGTGCTGTCCCTTTAAGAGTGAGGGAGCATGCGAGTGCACCCTCTAAGCATAGTTCCCGGTCCTATAACTGAACCTTGGTGGACACCGACACATAGGGGGTGAGATGAGGAGATGGTGTGTGAGTGGGAGTGATACGAGGAGATCCTACAAAGGGCCAAGTCTGTAATGTCAACAGATGAGAACGTCTGCAGTAAGAGGGAATGGTCCACTGTGTCAAAGACAGATGCCAGGTTCAGGAGAAGGAGGAGGACAAACTCGCATTGCTTTCATTTGGCGGTTAGTAGGTTGTTGGTGACTTTAGTCAGGGCAGTTTCATTGGAATGGTGTGGCCTGAAATCAGATTTTATATGGTTAAAGAGGGAGCAAGAGGAGAGGTGGGAGAACAGTTCAAAATGGACATGTTGTTCCAGTAGTTTGGAGGCATATTGGAGAAATGATATGGGGTGATAGGTAGACACATATTTTTCTTGGATTTATGATCATGAATCCAAATGTGCCATATTCGTGCCAAATTTATGTTTGGCTATAATTTTCCAAACAAATTTGCTCCTCTCTAGTTAGGATCACAAAACCATCAAAAGTTTTGTTGCCAATAGGCATAAAAAACATGTTAGGAAACCAGGAACCCATAATCCATCAGTGTTCTTTTCCAGAACTGCAACCTCCCTAAAGTGCCCAGAAATACAAGATATCCAGTGCCACTGAATAAGACACATAGGTTGAAATGGCAAGACTAGACATCTATCTGAATACATTTTTTTCAAGGTTACTGATGAGTTTAGAGTAATTCTTGACAGACCAAATAGCTGGGTCCCTGGCTCAAACAGTAATTGTCACAGAATTGCAATCTGACTTAGATGCAAATAAGGTGGAGGTGGAATACTGCTGTGGGTTGAAATTATTAAAAATAGACTAAAGCTGGTATTTTTTTATTTGAAGATGAGCTCAAAATCAACTCCCAAACCTAATGCCAGTATTTAGAAGAAACATTCTTAATCAGAGGTCCAGGAAAAATTCAGCATTTTTCAAAAAACTGATTTTTATGAAGGACAATGCTTCATTGCATGAATCCAAGTATTCCACTGCTTGGCAAGCCAGTAAAGGCCTTAAGTATAAAAAAAAACTAATGACATGGCTCCTTTCTCACCTGACCTAAATCCTATTGAGAACTTGTGGGCACTTCTTAAATGAGAGAGTTTCAGGAGGAAAGAAGTTTACCTCTTTGACCAGTGTCTTGGAGGCTATGGTTGGTGATGCCTAAAAAGTTGATTATGAGCAGATTAAGAAACTTGTTGACTCCGATAGTAGACTTATGACTTTTTTGCTTGAGTAACAGAACACTGCCCTAAATCAAATCCAAACCCAGGCTGCATTCGTCTACGTGACAGCGCAGCAAACATGGGCTCTGATTGGCGGTAAGAAAGTTACCGCTGGTCAGAGAGCTACAGTTCCCATACTATTAGGTGACAGCATGTATGACAGCAGCTATGACTGGCGGTAAGAAGTTTACCGCCAGTCACAGGGTTGGCTTATGAGAGTATTCATCAGCTAGCCCCTGGGCAACAAATAAATACTTTTTTTTTTTTTAAATGACATGGACTCTTTTCTATTTTTGATAACCAGAGCAGGAAAAACCGACAGCTGTGGGCTGCAACCCTCAGCTGTCAGCTTTGTCATGGTTGGTTATCTAGAAAAGAGGGGTCCAACATAATTTTTTAAACTTACCATATATACTCAAGTATAAGCCGAGATTTTCAGCCCAAAAAAATGGGCTGAAAGTGCCCTTCTCGGCTTATACTCGAGTCATGGAAGGCAGGGGGTCGGTGGGTGAGGAGGAGCGATGCCTGTCAAATACTCACCTGCTTCTGGCGCTCCTGACGTGGCCCCTGCATGTCCCAAGGTCTTCGGTCACTGCAGCTTCTTCCCCTGTTCAGCGGTCACTGGTACCGCTCATTAAAGTTATGAATATGGACTCCACTCCCATAGGGGTGGAGCCGCATATTCATTACTGTAATGAGCAGTGCCACGTGACCACTCACTAAAGGAAGAAGCTGCCGCTCCCGGAGACGTGGGACATGCAGGGACCGCGCCAGGAGCACCGCGAGCAGGTGAGTATGTCATATTCACCTTTCCGCGTTCCACCGCCGCCTCGTCTTCCGCGTCCTCTGCAGTGACTGTTCAGGTCAGAGGGCGCGATGACGTATTAGTGTTTGCACCGCCTTCTGCCTGAATAGTCAGTGTGGAGAGACAGGATGCTGAGGAGCAGCGGGCAGCGACGAGAGGTGAGTATGTCATTCTTTTTTTAGTGCAGCAGCAGCATTACATGTGGCACAATGCTATATGGAGCCTCTATGGGGCCATAAAGAACTGCATGGAGCATTATATGGGGCATCTATGGGGCCATAACTGCATGGAGCATTATATGGTGCATCTATGGGGCCATAACTGCATGGAGCATTATATGGGGCATCTATGGGGCCAAAACTGCATGGAGCATTATATGGAGCATCTATGGGTACATAACTGCATGGAGCATTATATGAGGTATCTATGGGGCCATAAAGAACTGCATGGAGCATTATATGGGGCATCTATGGGGCCATAACTGCATGGAGCATTATATGGGGCATCTATGGGGCCATAAAGAACTGCATGGAGCATTATATGGAGCATCTATGGGGAAATAACAGCATGGAACATTATATGGAGCATCTATGGGGACATAACTGCATAGAGCATTATATGGGGTATCTATGGGGCCATAAAAACTGCATGGAGCATTATATGGGGCATCTATGGGGCCATAATGAACAGCATGGAGCGTTATATGGGGCATTTATGGGGCCATAAAGAACTGCATGGAGCATTATATGGGGCATCTATGGGGCCATAAAGAACTGAATGGAGCATTATATGGGGCATATTTGTATATGGAGCATCTTATGGGGCCATAATGAACTGTATGGAGCATTATATGGGGCCTATTTTGTATGGAGCATCTTATGGGGCCATAATGAACTGTATGGAGCATTATGTGGGGCCTATTTTGTATGGAGCATCTTATGGGGCCATAATGAACAGTATGGAGCATTATATGGGGCTCCTGATTCAATATGGATATTCAAAAACACTTAACCTACTGATGTCTCAATTAATTTTACTTTTATTGGTATCTATTTTTATTTTTGACATTTACCGGTAGCTGCTGCATTTTCCACCCTACTCGAGTCAATAAGTTTTCCCAGTTTTTTATTGCAAAATTAGGGGGGTCGGCTTATACTCGGGACAGCTTATACTCGAGTATATACGGTATTTAAGCAAATAGTTGAGCAAAATAGCGTAGGGTTTCCCCATTCTTAATAACCAGCTATCCTAAATCAGACAGCTGGGGGCTGGTATTCTCAAACTGGGAGATGGCCTTTGATATTGGCATGCTCCAGACCTAAAATAGTAGCTCATTGCCTCCTCAGAGAAGGCACATCAGTTAGATGTGCCAATTCTCCCACTTTGCCCAGCTCTTCCCACTTATTTTGGCATGGTGGCAAATGGGGTAACAAGATTGGGGTTAATTTCAGCTGTGTTATGGCCACTGAAATCAAGAACAGGGGTTAGTAACAGAGAGGCGTCTGTAAGACATCCCCTGTTGTGAATTCTGCTCTTGAGCTCCCTCTGGTGGTTGTTGGTGGTAGTGCAGTTGTCTTGGGGTTGTAATCCAGGCAGGTGTTTCTGCTGATTGCAGCTCTATTAGGTATTTAGGTGTGCAGGATCCATGAGTCCATGCCAGTTGTCCATTGTATTTGGAGGGATTGCATCTCTCTCTGGCTCCTCATGCCCTGCTGCCAATTCAACTAAGATAAGTGTCTGTTTTTTTGGCTCTGTGCACACATGCAGTGTGCTTTGCAATTCAGTGGAATTCATTGTGTTTTTGTCCAGCTTAGACTTTGTTGGATTTTTCAGTCATGCTGGATTCTCAGGAGATGCAGATATACTTTCTATGTCTTTAGTTAGATGTAGAATATTTGTATTATCTGCTGTGGATATTTTTAGGATTTTAATACTGACCGCTTAGAATTCTGTCCTATCCTTTTCTATTTAGCTAGCAGTGCCTCTTTTGCTAAATCCTGTTTTTCTGCCTGCGTGTGTTTTTCCTCTATATTCGCAGTCAATATTTGTGGGGGGCTGCCTATCCTTTGGGGTTCTGCTCTGAGGCAAGATAGAATTCCCATTTCCATCTATAGGGGTATTTAGTCCTCCGGCTGTGTCGAGGTGTCTAGGACGTGTTAGGTACATCCCACGGCTACTTCTAGTTGCGGTGTTAGTTTAGGGGTTGCGGTCAGTACAGGTACCACCTACTCCTGAGAAAGTCTCTCATGCGGCTCCAAGGTCACCGGATCATAACAGTACAACTGGCCAACAATGAGTTAAATGCATCTCAGAAGAAGGGAAGAAAGAGCCATTTTTTTCTGTAGCCTGCTTTGTCTTTTCTTCCCTCTTTTCCTCTGGGTGACTGAGGAGTCTTGTGCTAGCATGGATGTTCAGGGATTAGTTTCTCGTATAGACCAGCTTGCTGCTAAGGTACAGGGTATTTCTGATTATATTGTTCAGACTCCGCTTTTAGAACCTAGGATTCCTACTCCTGATTTGTTTTTTGGGGACAGGTCCAAATTTTTGAGTTTTAAAAACAATTGTAAACTGTTTTTTGCTCTGAAGCCTCGTTCCTCTGGTGATCCCATTCAGCAGGTTAAAATTGTCATCTCCCTGCTGCGTGGCGACCCTCAGGATGGGGCATTTTCCCTGGAATCTGGGAATCCGGCCTTGCTTAATGTAGATGCCTTTTTTCAGGCTCTAGGATTATTATATGATGAACCAAATTCTGTGGATCAAGCGGAGAAGACCTTGTTGGCCCTGTCTCAGGGTCAAGAAGCGGCAGAATTGTATTGTCAGAAATTTAGAAAATGGTCTGTGCTGACTAAATGGAATGATGATGCTTTGGCGGCAATTTTCAGAAAGGGTCTTTCTGAATCTGTTAAAGATGTTATGGTGGGGTTTCCCACGCCTGTTGGTCTGAGTGATTCTTTGTCTCTGGCCATTCAGATTGATCGGCGCTTGCGGGAGCGCAGAACTGTGCGCGCTGTGGCGTTGTCCTCAGAGCAGATGCCTGAGCCTATGCAGTGTGATAGGATTCTGTTTAGAACGGAACAACAAGGATTCAGACGTCAGAATAGGTTGTGTTTTTATTGTGGCGATGCTTCTCATGTCATTTCAGTCTGCCCAAAGTGTACAAAGAGAATCGCTAGTTCAGTTACCATCGGAACTGTACAACCTAAATTTCTGTTATCTGTGACCTTGATCTGCTCATTGTCATCATTTTCTGTCATGGCGTTTGTGGATTCAGGCGCCGCTTTGAACTTAATGGACTTTGAATTTGCCAGGCGTTGTGGTTTCCCCTTGCAGTCTTTGCAGAACCCTATTCCTTTAAGGGGCATTGATGCTACACCTTTGGCTAAAAATAAACCCCAGTTTTGGACACAGGTGACCATGTGCATGGCGCCAGCCCATCAGGAAGATTGTCGTTTTCTGGTGTTGCATAATCTGCATGATGCTATTGTGCTGGGTTTTCCATGGTTGCAGATACATAATCCTGTGTTGGATTGGAAGTCTATGTCTGTGACTAGTTGGGGTTGTCAGGGGGTTCATAATGACGTTCCTGTGATGTCAATCTACTATTCCTCC
Organism: Ranitomeya variabilis; assembly: GCF_051348905.1. Taxonomy (NCBI): domain Eukaryota; kingdom Metazoa; phylum Chordata; class Amphibia; order Anura; family Dendrobatidae; genus Ranitomeya; species Ranitomeya variabilis. The sequence goes on along the minus strand of NC_135234.1, from coordinate 571,055,616 downwards.
TCTTCTGAAGTTCCAGAGTTTTCGTCTGATTTTCAGGATGTATTCGATGAGCCCAAGTCCAGTTCCCTTCCACCGCATAGGGACTGTGATTGTGCTATTGACTTGATTCCAGGCTGTAAGTTTCCTAAGGGCCGACTTTTCAACCTGTCTGTGCCGGAACATACCGCCATGCGGAGTTATGTTAAGGAGTCTTTGGAGAAAGGGCATATTCGGCCATCTTCTTCACCGTTGGGAGCGGGATTCTTTTTTGTTGCTAAGAAGGATGGCTCCTTGAGACCCTGTATTGATTATCGCCTCTTGAATAAGATCACGGTCAAGTTTCAATACCCTTTACCTTTGCTTTCCGATTTGTTTGCCAGGATTAAGGGGGCTAGTTGGTTTGCTAAAATTGACCTTCGGGGGGCATATAATCTTGTTCGTATTAAGCAGGGTGACGAATGGAAAACTGCATTTAATACGCCCAAAGGCCATTTTGAATACCTTGTGATGCCATTCGGGCTCTCTAATGCTCCATCTGTTTTTCAGTCCTTCATGCATGATATCTTCCGGAATTATCTTGATAAATTCATGATTGTATATTTGGATGACATCTTAATTTTTTCCGATGATTGGGAGTCTCATGTGAAACAGGTCAGGATGGTATTTCAGACCCTTCGTGATAATACTTTGTTTGTGAAGGGGTCTAAGTGTCTCTTTGGAGAGCAGAAGGTTTCTTTTTTGGGCTTTATTTTTTCTCCCTCATCTATAGAGATGGATCCGGTTAAGGTTCAGGCCATTGATGATTGGATTCAACCCACATCTGTGAAGAGCCTTCAGAAATTTTTGGGCTTTGCTAATTTTTATCGCCGTTTCATTGCTAATTTCTCCAGTGTGGTTAAACCCCTGACCGATTTGACGAAGAAAGGCGCTGATGTAACGAATTGGTCCCCTGTGGCTGTCTCTGCCTTTCAGGAGCTTAAACGCCAATTTACTTCTGCCCCTGTGTTGCGTCAGCCAGATGTTTCTCTTCCGTTTCAGGTTGAGGTTAACGCTTCTGAGATTGGGGCAGGGGCCGTTTTGTCTCAGAGGAATTCTGATGGTTCCTTGATGAAACCATGTGCCTTCTTTTCCCGTAAGTTTTCACCTGCTGAAAGCAATTATGATGTCGGCAATCGGGAGTTGTTGGCTATGAAGTGGGCGTTTGAGGAATGGCGACATTGGCTTGAGGGAGCCAAGCACCGTATTGTTGTCTTGACCGATCATAAAAATCTGATTTACCTCGAATCTGCCAAGCGGCTGAATCCTAGACAGGCTCGATGGTCCCTGTTTTTCTCCCGTTTTGATTTTGTGGTCTCGTATCTTCCGGGTTCTAAGAATGTTAAGGCTGATGCCCTCTCTAGGAGTTTTTTGCCTGATTCTCCTGAGGTATTTGAGCCTGTCGGCATTCTGAAGGAAGGGGTGGTCCTTTCTGCCATTTCCCCTGATTTGCGACGGGTTCTGCAGGAATTTCAGGCTGACAAACCTGACCGCTGTCCTGTGGGGAAACTGTTTGTTCCTGATAGATGGACTAGTGGAGTGATTTCTGAGGTTCACTGTTCTGTGTTGGCTGGTCATCCTGGTATTTTTGGTACCAGAGATTTGGTTGGTAGGTCCTTTTGGTGGCCTTCTTTGTCGCGTGATGTGCGTTCTTTTGTGCAGTCCTGTGGGACTTGTGCGCCGGCCAAACCTTGTTGTTCCCATGCTAGTGGGTTGCTTTTGCCTTTGCCAGTCCCTGAGAGGCCCTGGACGCATATTTCTATAGATTTTATTTCAGATCTTCCGGTTTCCAAGAGGATGTCGGTTATCTGGGTGGTTTGTGACCGGTTTTCTAAGATGGTTCATTTGGTGCCTTTGCCTAAATTGCCTTCCTCTTCTGATTTGGTTCCATTGTTTTTTCAGCATGTGGTTCGTTTGCATGGTATTCCGGAGAATATTGTGTCCGACAGAGGTTCCCAGTTTGTTTCTAGGTTTTGGCGGGCCTTTTGTGCTAGGCTGGGCATTGATTTGTCTTTTTCTTCCGCATTTCATCCTCAGACAAATGGCCAGACCGAGCGAACTAATCAGGCCTTGGAAACTTATTTGAGATGCTTTGTGTCTGCTGATCAGGATGATTGGGTGGCTTTCTTGCCATTGGCCGAGTTTGCCCTTAATAATCGGGCTAGTTCGGCTACCTTGGTTTCGCTCTTCTTTTGTAATTTTGGTTTTCATCCTCGTTTTTCTTCGGGGCAAGTTGAACCTTCTGATTGTCCTGGTGTGGATTCTGTGGTTGACAGGTTGCAGCAGATTTGGGCTCATGTGGTGGACAATTTGGTGTTGTCTCAGGAAGAGGCTCAGCGTTTTGCTAACTGTCGTCGGTGTGTTGGTTCCCGGCTTCGGGTTGGGGATTTGGTCTGGTTGTCTTCCCGTCATGTTCCTATGAAGGTTTCTTCCCCTAAGTTTAAGCCTCGGTTTATTGGTCCTTATAGGATTTCTGAGATTATCAATCCGGTGACTTTTCCTTTGGCCCTTCTGGCCTCTTTTGCCATCCATAATGTTTTCCATAGATCTTTATTGTGGAAATATGTGGTGCCCGTTGTTCCCTCGGTTGATCCTCCTGCTCCTATGTTGGTTGATAGGGAGTTGGAGTATGTGGTTGAGAAGATTTTGGATTCTCGCTTTTCGAGGCGGAGGCTTCAGTACCTTGTCAAATGGAAGGGTTATGGCCAGGAGGATAATTCTTGGGTTTTTGCCTCTGATGTCCATGCTGCTGATTTGGTCCGTGCCTTTCATCTGGCTCGTCCTGATCGGCCTGGGGGCTCTGGTGAGGGTTCGGTGACCCCTCTTCAAGGGGGGGTACTGTTGTGAATTCTGCTCTTGGGCTCCCTCCGGTGGTTGTTGGTGGTAGTGCAGTTGTCTTGGGGTTGTAATCCGGGCAGGTGTTTCTGCTGATTGCAGCTCTATTAGGTATTTAGGTGTGCAGAATCCATGAGTCCATGCCAGTTGCCCATTGTACTTGGAAGGATTGCATCTCTCTCTGGCTCCTCATGCCCTGCTGCCAATTCAACTAAGATAAGTGTCTGGTTTTTTGTCTCTGTGCACACATGCAGTGTGGTTTGCATTTCAGTGCAATTCATTGTGTTTTTGTCCAGCTTAGACTTTGTTTGGATTTTTCAGTCATGCTGGATTCTCAGGAGATGCAGATATACTTTCTATGTCTTTAGTTAGATGTAGAATATTTGTATTATCTGCTGTGGATAGAGTTTTTTTCTGCTCTTGGACTCATTTATGAGGATCCTGACAGAATGGGTCTAGCAGACTCTAAAATTCGCACTATCCACCAGGGGGAGTGTATGGCGAAGGATTACTGTTCTGAATTTCGCCGCTGGGCGGTAGACACACAGTGGAATGATCCCGCGCTGCGGAGTCAGTTTGTTCATGGGGTTTCAGGAAGGGTTAAAAAAGCCCTTCTGATGTATGAGACTCCTGCTTCTCTAGAATCCGCTATGAGTATTGTTATCCGCATTGATCACAGTCTGCATCAGGGGGTGCAAGAGACGCCGCCTATGGGAGAGAGCGTAGGTACACGTGAGGTTGCTGCAGGTGAGCCCACAGAGCCTATGCAAATCGCAGGGGTGTCACATGTGAAGCATCGTGCCCCTTTGCTCAGGAAGAGCCTGTTTTTGCTGTGGTAAAACTGGTCATTATGTTAATACTTGTCCTCTGCTATCTAAGAAAAGAGCAACGGCAGGAAAAATTACTAAGCTCAGAGGGTGTGGATGAGGCCAATCTGAGCTTATGCATATCCTCCCTTGTGGTTTCTCAATGCATGCTCCCTGCCAAAGTTATGGTCGCTGGCAGAGAGCTGCCTATCACTGTGTTTGTGTTGTGAATTCTGCTCTTTGGCTCCCTCCGGTGGTTGTTGGTGGTAGTGCAGTTGTCTTGGGGTTGTAATCCAGGGCAGGTGTTTCTGCTGATTGCAGCTCTATTAGGTATTTAGGGTTGCAGGATCCATGAGTCCGTGCCAGTTGTCCATTGTACCTGGGGGGATTGCATCTCTCTCTGGCTCCTCATGTCCTGCTGCCAATTCAGCTAAGATAAGTGTCTGTTTTTTTGTCTCTGTGCACACATGCAGTGTGGTTTGCAATTCAGTGCAATTCATTGTGTTTTTGTCCAGCTTAGACTTTGTTTGGATTTTTCAGTCATGCTGGATTCTCAGGAGATGCAGATATACTTTCTATGTCTTTAGTTAGATGTAGAATATTTGTATTATCTGCTGTGGATATTTTTAGGATTTTAATACTGACCGCTTAGAATTCTGTCCTATCCTTTTCTATTTAGCTAGCAGTGCCTCTTTTGCTAAATCCTGTTTTTCTGCCTGCGTGTGTTTTTCCTCTATACTCACAGTCAATATTTGTGGGGGGCTGCCTATCCTTTGGGGTTCTGCTCTGAGGCAAGATAGAATTCCCATTTCCATCTATAGGGGTATTTAGTCCTCCGGCTGTGTCGAGGTGTCTAGGACGTGTTAGGTACATCCCACGGCTACTTCTAGTTGCGGTGTTAGTTTCGGGGTTGCGGTCAGTACAGGTACCACCTACTCCTGAGAAAGTCTCTCATGCGGCTCCAAGGTCACTGGATCATAACAATCTCCCTTATTAACCTCATAGATAGATTATAAAAATAACAGCCAGAATAAAGTCCATTAATTGAAATAATTACACTGACACCTTGATATGAAATGAAAATAAAAGGGCAAAGTTATACTCCCCTTTGCACCTAATCCACTGATGCCCATGTCCACTGTAAAAGACACAAAATAATAAAACATCATATTCCTCACCTGCCCGGTGAGAAGAAAATTCACTGAAGCCCACGTCACCTGTTAAAGACAAAAAAATAAACAACCATATTCCTCACCTGTCTGACAAGATGATAATCTACTGAAGTCCATGTCACCTGTATAAGACAAAAAATAATAAAATGCCATATTCCTCCTATGCCTGATGATAATCCATTAATGGGCGTGTCCCATGATTATCTAAACTATTTGGACTGCGGTGACATCAGTGATGCGACCGCTATTGATGCCAGCCGGTTCACACTATACAGAAGCGTAATTACGAGACAGGTAACCAGAGTTCATAGCTAAAGAACCCTGGTTTCCTTACTTACGGCATCGCGGGCTGCGTGAGGACTATTATGAGCACTGGTGGCAGGTAACAGAGGCCATAAGCAGTGAAACAATTCAAGCGTTCAGCTGCATAGAATTACATGCAGCTGCAAACTCCGTTCTCCAGTGCTGGCAGCAGCGCCGGGTATGGATGCAAGAGACTCTTGCGAGTTTCTCGCATCACACTCGCAAGTGTGACCTTGGCCTAACTCATGATATAGGGCTAGATGCTATTAGTCCTATAAAGTCCTATAAAGCTTTCTTGAAGTCTAATATGACATTTTTGCAACAAATTTACAAACACAATATCAAAAAATGACCCGAAGTTCACTAAAGGCTGCAGTTTGTTTTAAAAACACAAACTGTCCCATTACTTACCATCCAGCATTAGGTCTCTACAGCTGATCTATGTGTCTGTTTTGTCTGCAGCTCTGATGTCACATTGATAGTATTGCAGCCAATAACTGAGCTCAGTGGCCCAAGTTGATGGCACAAGCCGCTTTGGTTGCAAAACTCACTTATTGACGGTCACACTCTCTACGTAACATCACTGCTGCTGACAATAACAGTCATTGGGGGCAGCAGCAGAGACCTTGGAAGGTAACTAACGCACAGTTTGCTTTTTTAAGAACCAAACTACAGCTGGAGTACAGGGGTTTTCTGAACTCAGAAATTGTCAGCAGCGCTGACATCACATTAACAGAGCTGCAGCCCATATATGAGTTCCGCTTACCACTGGGAAGGTTGAACAAAGAACTGTTTTTATTTTTAAAACAAACTGCATCATGGGGGAGAGCAGGTTTTTCTTTTAAAACCGGAAAATGATTTAAAATAGAAATTTTCAATTGTAAAGTATCCTAAATTCTACATGAATCAATACATATTTTTGTGATCTGGTTCTTCCAATGTATAAAGGTTTTGAATGTATAAACATTGTTTACCATCTTAACGACATATGCCAACTCCTTACCTTTGAGAAATAATCAGCCATCATTCGCCTTCAACAACCGCAGGTAGAGTGGAGTTAAACTAGCAAATGCCTCTGTCAATCTGTGACAGTGAAATTTTGAAAGAGCCAATAAGGGGGCAATGCTGTTATATGAATGTAAAAAAGAAAATGATTCAGCTCACCCTTGTGATGGTATTCTCACAGCCCATGAGAAATTTGATCTGAGCGCGGAAACGTCTCTGCTTGACGCCAGGTACTTGTGCATGAAAATAAAGGTATCCAGCTCAGGAAATAAAATCAAAAGTGTTTATTTGGACAAATTTAAAAAGTAAGCTGCTTGACAAACTAGTGCATACTGGAGTAAGGAATGTCTTGATTAACTGGACGCGTTTCAAACACGTATATGTAAAAAAATGAAAAATACATCTATTTTAAATGACTATGTTTGCAAAAGCCTAATCACTCAAAGTAAAAAATAAATTAATTTGATTGCTAAAATGTGTTTAGAGAAAAAAATTAAAACATCAGAATTCTGTTTTTTTGCCCTCTGACACTGCACAAAAAATGTAATAAAAGATCACCAAAACATTATATCTACAGCATAATGATAAACACAAACATTGGCTCAAGGCATAACAAACAAGTTCTCACACAGTCATCTGTCACAAAAACTGAACAAGTTACAGCTCTCAGAAGATGATGTCAAAAGCATTTTTTTTTTTTAATTTCTAAATTTCTTTTTACCACCTAAATAAAAAAAACTATGCATGCTTGTTATCTGTATAATTGTACTGTGAATCATATCGCCAAGTCATTTTTACTGTAAAATGAACGCTGTAAAAAAAAAAACATCAGGAATTGCACTTTTTTTTGTCAAATTTGGATTTTTTCCCTGCTTTCCAGCACATCACATAATATAATCGATGTTGTGATTCAATAGTACAGCTCGATCCACAAAAAAGAAGCTCTCACCTGGCAAGGTGAATGGAAACTCAAAAAGTTATGGCTCTTTCACTAAGAGACAAGTCTTTAATAGGTTGCGTACAATAAACTGCCATCAAACTTGTATCAACAGTTCCAGGATATTTTGCTATTACAAAACCTTCAATACTTTTTTCTCCTGTAGTCGTTGCCTATATATACTCTCACTTCTTGGCAATAGAGTTGTACATATTGGTATAAAGAAAGTTCTTTGTCAAATTGGATTCCTTAGGTTCCCTAAATGATTAAGGGAAACCTAAAACATAACGTTTAATAAACCTATTTTATGTGTTGACCTATTCACCTTATAAATGTTTTTTAAAAAATATCTTATTTTGAATAACAGTAGCATCCTGTGTTTACATTTGGTTTCTCTGCTTTACCTGAAAAGGTGTTTGCTAGAATAATAACCTTAAAGGGCTGTGCAGGGTACCAATTTGTCTACTGAATTTTTTCCTCTGGACTGTTTATCAGTACCTTGTCCTATGGATTTTTTGTAATGCACAAGTTTTGTATATGTTGTGTCGTTCAGTTTTTTTAAAATAGGTTTATTAAACGTTATGTTTCAGGTTTCCCTTAGCTATTTCTGAACTAATTTTTGGGTACCCAACTTTTCTCTATTGAGTGGTTTATAACTCCTCTTTTTGCTATATATTATTCCCTAAATGATTACACAAGTAATATTACTTTTAAAAACAACTTGTGTCAGATAGAAAAAAAGTCTGATTCCCAATTTAAGGTTGCATGTTTGTGCAAATATTAGTCGATGATTTCTTAAAACATGTCTTGTATGACGGCTCCAAAAATAGCCTTGAGTAACAGCATTAATAAGTCATGCACCATCATTCACAACATTCACAACTAGCAAAGTCAACAGCGGTGGATTTCATCAAACACAACAAAGCACAGATATAAATTTTGATATTGTATTAATTAAGAACCGCTCATGTCATGCTCATTACATGTCATGAAAAACTGTTGCCTTGACAACTATTTTTGTGGAGCTTGGTTACTCATTACACCACAGAAGGAGCTGACATCTGGTCATTCATTCTAAGAGGTTTTGTGACCATATTTTCTGAACTCTGCAACCCTTTCCTGTCAGAAAGCTTTGCATTCACATTATCTTACAGATGATTTCCACTCACAGCAGATCGAGGGTTTGTTGCATCTTACATAACATCATGCCTCGACCTCGTAGCTGCAAAAAATACAGCCAAAAAATCTAGTATGGTCAGTCACAGTCAAAGAGAATCCATCATGTGTCTATAAAGCTTGGCCAGAACTCAGTACATCTATAAATGGTTATTTCATGCATATGACGTTATTTTCTATTTTATGTTCATTGGCGCTGACTTTTAGAAGCTTAGCAGTTTAGTCCATTGTTCAACAATAATTCTGCAAGAATTCTAGTGAATTATACTTTTTTCGTTATTTAACCTCTTAGTGACCACCAATATGTCTTTTTACTGACCTGATATGTAAGAGAATAGCATCCCCCGATGGGTGAAAATGCAGCAGTTGACAGCTGTACACTAAAGCTGACACCTTGCTGCTTTAGCCACTGTTGGTGTTCACACTAACGATGGCAGTTTAGCCCGTTAGATTCTGCTGTCAATAGTGACTATGTCATTGGAATGGCTAACCGTGTGTGGGGGCTCCCTCTATAACCCCTTCTGCACCCTGAGATGATAATTGTGTAGTCCTGATGTTTGCCAAGGCAATTCACTGCAAAATAATGAGTGCCAGCTATAGCGGTCTGTTCAGATTCCCCCAAAGTCACTTCAAAACTGAATAGATGCCTAAAAAAAAGGTTTTTAAACTTTTTTGAAAAAAATGTAAAATTGTTGCTACTGGTGATGAGTAGTGTTGAGCATTCCGATATTGCAAATATCGGGTATCGGCCGATATTCGCTGTATCAGAATTCCGATACCGAGTTCTGATATTTTTGTGATATTGGAAATCGGAATCGGAAGTTCCTATAAGTTCCCAGGCGTGTGCGGTGCGTATGGTTCCCAGGGTCTGGAGGAGAGGAGACTCTCCTTCAGGCCCTGGGATCCATATTCATGTAAAAAATAAAGAATAAAAATAAAAAATATGGATATACTCACCCCTCGGACGGACCCTGGACCTCAGCGGTGCAACCGGCAGCCTCCGTTCCTAAGGCCGCTTTCACATTTGCGGTTGTGTCCGCAGCGTTTCTTCCGCAAATATCTGCATGCGTTGTGTATTCCTATGTTTAACATTATCGACGCATGCGTTTTTCTATGTTCGCGTTTTGCCGCGTTTGACGACGCATGCGTCGTCTAGCCGTCTGCGTCTTGGCGCGGAAATGCAACATGTAGTAATTTTTAGAGGCGTCATTTTGCCGCCTGGAAACGTATGCGGCTGATTGCGCAAGGTTTGCGCCCAAAAAACGCATTGTAGTCTATGTAAACGCATGCGTTTTTCAGTACATGCGTTTGCTTGCGTTTGCCGACGCATGCGTCTCAATTGAGAAAAACATGTCTAGACACTGATAAGCCACCCCCCACATACAAGGTGATAAAGGGAGGGTGTGGACAGTTTCAGGTCACTACTCATCAGACTGCCTTGCAGACGAGACGCCCCACAGCCCCTTGGATCAGCAAACAAGCCTCAGAACTATGTGAGTATATCCTATCCAATGCATTTATTTTCTATAATCTGTGTCTATGTGCCCTAATTTCTGTCATTCCTTTCTTTCTGCACACATCAGAATGTCTTCTTCTTCTGATGAGGAAACGCCTGGGCCTGCACAAGGGGAACATGTCAGCGAAGTGAGTATTCACCTCCTCAGATTGTATTCATTGTCACATCTACACATATGACAATGTATATTTTCCCTTTTTCAGACCACTTCTTCTACAGCGGAAGAGACTGGGCAGGAGACTGGGCAGGAGCAGCGTAGTCACGGCCGGGCAAGACGGCGGCATCGTGTAAGTATAGCTGGCTGAATGTGTATTGTATCCTCACTTTATAATTCTTGAATCTTCATTTCTTTCTACTTCTCTCTTTCTTTCCCTTTTGCTTCAGCACCAGTGTTTTTTTTTACTTCAATATTCATGCCATTCCTCTGATTCTGTTTTCTGTCTTCCGTATGTGAACGCCTCCTATATTGATGTACTTTTTGTTGTTAGGTTCCAGAGGAGGATGAGGACCTAATTGAGAATGAACACCTCATCTCCCTGGCTCACGAGCGAGTCGCATTGTGGGACACCCGGGATCCACTGCACGCCAACAATGTGACGATCCGGAGGCTTTGGAATGAGGTGGCCGCAGCGTTGTGGGATGGCTGGGCCAATGCCCCGGCTCGGGTCCGTTCTGCATTTGGTAAGTATCGCAATGCAGTGTGATGTAGTCAATACCTTGGCCATGCTCACACAACTGTGTATGATGTGAGAAACTCATTACTTTTTCACAGCACATACAGTTGTGTGACCATGGTCAAAAGACCATTGTCCTAACTATTATGTTTTGTTTTGCCAACAGTGTCAAAAGTGAAAACACGTTGGAGATCGATGAAGGACCGCTTCAACAAGGACCTGCGCCAAGAGAGCCGGCTTCCAAGTGGTTCTGCAGCAAGGATACGCAAATACAAGTACCACCGCATCCTTGCGTTTTTGAGACCAGTCCTTGCACGAAGAACGTAAGTATATTGGTTAAAAAAGAAAAAAAAAAGTGGTGTATAATGCAATTTTTTGTGGGTCATTATTTCAAAACAGTATTTGTAATCCAAAACCTTGAGTGATTGATAGATGCAGCAGTGGGGTACGTGTTCTTTGAATACTTTCCCTCACATAGTTCCTCTCCAGGTTTTGGCTTACCAATACTGATTTCAAATACTGATCAAATACTGAGAGTGTGACGGCAGCCTGCACAACAGATCTATACTCAGCAAGTTAGGTGTCAGAAATAATGAATTCAGGATGCCAATGGCTCCTCAATTCATTTTTCCTGGCACTTGTCCTGGTGAGTATACAGGTGGCTTGTATGTCCTCTGTCATCAATTCGTATTTCCCATCAGTATTTGTAATCCAAAACCTTGAGTGATTGATAGATGCAGCAGTGGGGTACGTGTTCTTTGAATACTTTCCCTCACATAGTTCCTCTCCAGGTTTTGGCTTACCAATACTGATTTGAAATACTGATCAAATACTGAGAGTGTGACGGCAGCCTGCACAACAGATCTATACTCAGCAAGTTAGGTGTCAGAAATAATGAATTCAGGATGCCAATGGCTCCTCAATTCATTTTTCCTGACACTTGTCCTGGTGAGTATACAGGTGGCTTGTATGTCCTCTGTCGTCAATTCGTATTTCCCATCAGTATTTGTAATCCAAAACCTTGAGTGATTGATAGATGCAGCAGTGGGGTACGTGTTCTTTGAATACTTTCCCTCACATAGTTCCTCTCCAGGTTTTGGCTTACCAATACCTTGTATAGAGATATGGCTTGTATTGCCTCCATTGTCTCTTCATAGTTTACATCAGTTTTTTTGATCCCCAAGGACTGGTCGATGCATGCAGAAGTATAGCATGTTGTTTTATGAAACTTTTATTCCTACTGTTGAACTCCTGGCTTGCAAATTCTGATGTAAAATTCACTACAAATAGTAGTGTGACCTTTCTCTATCTGAATGTGTATCTAACTGTTCAGTTATCTTTTTGTAAATGTTTTGTAATATTTTTTTATTTTTTTTCCGCAGCACTTGGAGCTCCACTGTTGGCCCAGGTTCTGGAGCGGTCCTTCATCAGTCAGCCACGGACCCGTCCCAGCCATCCTCCAGCGCTGCAGCAAGTGGGCCTGCCACACAACCTGGAGACCAGGAAGCTGGTCCATCAGGTGTTCCCCTTCCCCAGTCCTCTGCCTCTAGCCAATTTTTTATGGGCTCCTCCCGGCAGCGGCAGAGGGCCGCGGACAGGTCACTCATGCCCGAGTTTTTGCACTTGAGCTCGGTCTTCCATGAGGGACTCAAGGCGATGGGTGACCGACTGGATACTGCCATTAGTCATATGAGCACACGTATCCAGGAGGTAACCACAGCCCTTGCCCAAGTGAAAGCCGACCTCCAGAGGCCAGCACATCATTTTTTTAATCAGATAGAACAGGGCATGTCGGAACACCTTAGTCCTGAGCTCCAGATTACTGTTATGCAGGCCTGCAATGCTGCTTACATGCAGGCTATGCAGCAGAGTCGGTATTTTCAGCAGACAGTGGGGGCATTTCCAACAGTGCCCACACTGTCACGCTTTACATCAATGCCGACATCTGCTGCATACCACTGCACGGCCACCTCCATTCCAAACACTTCCGGACCGTATTATAGCACCACCACCATGCCCAGTGCAGTGGGTCAGCCCACCGCCACCACCATGACAACTGCTGCTGCTCCTGCTTGGGCCTCCTCCACTGCCACCAGCATGCTGCCCCCGCCGGACCCTGCCCTGGCGTTCTCTGGCACCACCACCAGACTGCCGTTGCCGGACCCTGCCCTGGCATTCTCTGGCACCACCACTACCAGACTGCCGTTGCCGGACCCTGCCCTGGCGTTCTCTGGCACCACCACTACCAGACTGCCGTTGCCGGACCCTGCCCTGGCGTTTCCTGGCACCACCACTACCAGACTGCCGTTGCCGGACCCTGCCCTGGCGTTTCCTGGCACCACCACTACCAGACTGCCGTTGCCGGACCCTGCCCTGGCGTTCCCTGGCACCACCACTACCAGACTGCCGTTGCCGGACCCTGCCCTGGCGTTCCCTGGCACCACCACTACCAGACTGCCATTGCCGGACCCTGCCCTGGCGTTCCCTGCCACCACGACAACGTGCCCGCGCAAAACAAGGAAGGGGAAAGGCAAAAAAAACCAAAAAACCATAGCTATCCCTCCCCCCTCACCTCCCAATGTGTCTGTAATGTCTGGTTTGTCTCACCCTTCCAGTGTGTCTCAACCCTCTCATGTGTCTAGCCCTATCCCTGAATATCCTGACCCCAGTAGTTTCATAGCGCCTTCTCCTGCCACCCCTATGTCGGCTACAATAAGCCAGACCTCACAACTCAACACCCCACAATATCGGCACTCAACCCCAAGCAGGCGCAGTTAAGTTTTTGGTTTGTGTGTGTTTAATAAACCTGTGTTTTGCCCCAATAAGGTTTGGTTAATTGTGTATTTCGCCACCGTCACCACACAGCATGCGCCAATAACAAATTATGCGTCAAACACTTTTTTGGGGGCCACCTCCAACCTCCAGTACCTACTTAGCAGAACACTGAAGCTTGGTGTGTGTTTGGTTGAGAGATATGAGGTTGCCCCCAAAAATAACACTTGTATTTTCTCCAAAAACAGTTCTTTCTGTTTACTCCGTGAATTTTGGTCGCACACAGAAGACAAAATGGTGGTAATACACAGCACAACTATACTCAACAGGTCGTGTCTTATCAGAAACATTATTTATGACCCCTGACCTGCTGATTTTAGAAATGCATTGTATTACCTCCATTTTATCTTATTGGTACATATACATATATTTCACACAAAGTGAAGGAACAATGTACGTCATACATGGCATATCTATACTCACCCGTACAAGTGTCAGGAAAAATGAATTCAAGAGCAAATAGCATCATGAATTCATTAGTTCAGACACCTGACTTGATGACTATAGATCTCTGGTGTAGGCTGCCGTCACACTGTCAGTATTCGCTCTGTATTTTACAGCACTATTTGTAAGCCTAAACCTGGAGTGGAACTATGTGAGGAAAAGTACATTAAACAGATATGCACCACTAAAAAAATTTAACTACCACTCCTGGTTTTGGCTTACAAATACTGATGTTAAGTACTGGACAAATACTGCGACAATAACGGACATCGTCTATACAGTCTGCGGCAAATAGCTAATGGTGAACCAAGACAGGACTCAATTACGTCAACAACCTAAGCCCAAAAACCCAAAGTGGTTTGTTAAGGAAATAGATAGGAGACATGGTGAAGAAAGTAAATCACAACTATTTTATTTGAAAAAACATAAACATTCCAAACATAAATTTGCAGACCCGAAACCAGCAGTACATTTTACACCATATTGTCCTGCCATGGCACACGTCCAATGTCAGAATCAAAAAACGCTGCAAATTGGTCCCGCATGTGGCCTACTTCAACTGTTGACCGCAGCGGGTGATGACGGTAATCAGGCAAAGGGTTTGCAACAGGTTCATCAAGTTCTATGATGGGTCGCTCCTTAGCCAGAATGAAATTGTGGAGAACCACACAGGCTTTAACTACCTCATCCACTGTCTCCATTTTTAGATTTATTGCAGTTGCTAGAATGCGCCATTTGGACACCATAATCCCAAAGGCACACTCTACTGTTCTGCGTGCCCTGGTTAGTCTGTAGTTATAGATCCGTTTTGTGCGGTTCAAGTCCCGACTTGAATAGGGCTTCAGGAGATTTTCACTCATCTGAAAGGCCTCATCCCCAACCATTACAAATGGCAGCGGTGGGCCTTGAGTGTAGGGGAGTGGTCGTGGCTGTGGGAAATTAAAATTTTTGCCATAAACACGTCGGCCCATATCAGAGGTTTTAAAAGTCTGTGAATCGTTGCCACGGCCAAAAGCACCAATGTCCACAGCAATGAAGCGACAGTCCGCATCGGCTATTGCCATAAGAACTACTGAAAAATATTTTTTGTAGTTGAAGAATTGTGATCCCGTTCTGGCTGGTTTGGTAATCCGGATGTGCTTCCCATCCACCGCACCCAAACAGTTGGGAAAATCACAAACAGTCCAAAATTTGTCAGCAATTTCTTTCCACATGTCCTCCGTGGGTATGGGTATAAATTCCTCACGGAGAATGGTCCATAAAGCCCGGCAGGTTTCAAAAACAATTCCGGACAGCGTGGAAATCCCAAGGCGGTACTGGAAATGAAGGGATGACAAGCTCTCTCCAGTTGCAAGAAATCTGTAGTAAGAATAATTTACAAAATAGGCAAAAAAACATCAGACCTGCAAAAAATTTTGGTTAGCTTTTGTTTAGAATTATTACGTACCTTAAGGTAACCAGGAGACGTTCCGCTGGTGGAATGGCTCTACGGAGCTGTGTGTCCTGTCTCCGGATGACTCCTTGGACCCGATCAAGCAAATCCCGGAAAGAGTCTTGTGACATCCTGGTATATTCCGGGAATTTTTCTGGGTTCTCATTGAGCTCACCATACAGGGTGTGATATGCACCACGGCTCTCACGCAGTTCTACAATGGGGTGTTGCCAAAACCGCCTACGCCTTGTCCTTCTCTGTCTTTCCCGGTTTCGGTGTTTCTCCCAAGCAAACGCACATGCCAGAAAAATCTTGATGCTCAGATCCAGTTTAAAGTAATAGCTATCCATGTGAAGATCCATCTTCTCACAGGACGCAGGAGCAAAATCTGAAGATTTCAGCTGTCCTAGGGTCTATATATAGATTTCACATAATACACGCCCTCTGTAGTCCCATTGGCTGGTTCTTGCATCTAGAATTTTTCTCTGGTAAATTTTTGCGACATGCGCACAAAAAACGCAAACGCATAGAAAACGCAAGCAAAAGCATGTAAACGCTGCGTTTTAATGACGCATGCGGTAACCGTAAGCATTTTAAAAACGCTGCGTTTACACGCGTTTTCATGCGTTTTTCGTGTCCTTGCGTTTGCGGATTAAACGCTGCAGATTAAAACGCTAATGTGAAAGTAGCCTAAGAATGCAGTGAGTGTAGGACCTGCGATGACGTCGCGGCTTGTGATTGGTCATGTGAGCGGTCACATGAGTGGTCACGCGACCAATCACAAGCCGCGACGTCATCGAGGGTCCTTTACTCTGCATTCTTAGGAATGGAGGCAGACGCTTGCAGCGGTGAGGTCCAGGGTCCGTCGGAGGGGTGAGTATATCCATATTTTTTATTTTTATTCTTTATTTTTTACATGAATATGGATCCCAGGGCCAGAAGGAGAGTTTCCTCTCCTTCAGACCCTGGGAACCATCCAGGATCACTTCCGATATTTGTGTCCCATTGACTTGTATTGGTATCGGGTACCGGTATCGGCGATATCCGATATTTTTTGGATATCGGCCGATCCAATCAGATACCGATACTTTCAAATATCGGAAGGTATCGCTCAACACTAGTGATGAGCGAGTGTGCTCGTTACTCGAGATTTCCCAGCATGCTCGGGTGTTCTCCAAGTATTTTGGGCGTGCTCGTAGATTATGTTTGTATCGCCGCAGCTGCATGATTTACGGCTGCTAGACAGCCTGAATACATGTGGGGATTCCCTAACAAACAGGCAATCCCTGCATGTTTTCAGGTTGTCTCACAGATGCAAATCATGCAGCTGTGGGGACACAAATATAATCTCCGAGCACGCCCCAAATACTTGGAGAACACCTGAGCATGCTCGGAAAACTCGAGTAAAGAGCACACTCGCTCATCACTAGTTACTACACTTTAAACATCCTAAAAATGGTGCTGATGTAAATGCCAAACACATTCAGTATTTGGTCAGTAGTTTACATTAGTGAGACTAAGCCAAAATCAGGAGTGGAAAAATCAGAGAAAAAATATCACAGAAACATGTCACCACTTCTGCATTTTTGACCTACACCTGGTTTTGGCTTACAAATACTGATGTAAAATACCGACCTGATACTGATAGTGTGAACATGACCTTAAAGGGATAATCACTCAAATTTTGAAAATCACAATTTATTTTTAATTTTTGTAAATTTCCTGATATTCTTATAAACAAATCCAAAACACATGGATCTAAATTTACCATTAACATAAAGTGCAATGTGTCACAAAAAAATACTCTCAAAATTACTGGGATAGGTTGAAATATTCTAGAGTTATTACTACATAAAGAGACGTGTCAGATTTTAAATAAATGATCTGGTCACTAAGGGGTTAAAAATCAGTTACCTAAGTACTTCAGTGTTTAGCAAAAGACAAATGTCTATTATTTGTAGTGCACTGACAACGTATACAGTGTATGTCTGTATATTGGTCTCAGCATACGTCTACCTGCATCTTAATATATACTTACCTTGTAATGTCTTCACATCCTGTTCCGTCCAGATGTGTCCGGATCCCAGAATTCCTAGAGGCGGAAGTTCACCGACCTCCATATTGGGATGGATGTCTCAATATGGAAATTGCTGGTGGTACCAGCCTCTTGCGCGGTACCACCTGCGGAACACCGTTGCACACACACACACACTGTATACGCCGTATGCACCACACACACTGTATGCGCCATACGCAGCCTCTTGCGCGGTACCACCAGCGGAACACTGTTACGAACACACCGTCGCCGGGATCAGCCAAATGATTCACTGACCGCCACTATCTTTGTACAGGCGGAGTGGATAGCACATGGGGTAGACAGGTCAAAGAAGAGAGCACAGATTAGAGAAGTCAGCACATGGAGAAAGAGAGAGTGGATAGGTGGGTGAGCACATGGGATTGAGATTATCAACGCTGCAAAGCCTGCCCCCATTGTGTCATTACCGCCCTCCCGATCCTATAGCATCGGGCCTCCATCTAGTATGCTATAGCACTGTAGTTTTTCTACAATGTTTTTTGCTTTATCAGTGGATGATAGAATGGTTAGCTATTCAATGATTTAATTCTGTACATTACATGACTGCAGAACTGACCATTTCTTCATTTAATATCAAAACAAAAAAATGTTTTCTTTACGCTCAAAAATGGCGCAGATACAATGACTGCTCTCATATGTAATCTCTCCACAGAATGAGAAAGTACAAGTAAAAAGTGGTTTAGTTGCCAGTGTCATTCAATTACTGTTCAAGTGTCATATTGCACTGAAAAGAAGCTCTATGGCTACGTTCACATTTGCATTGTGCGCCGCTGCGTCGGCGACGCAACGCATAACGCAAACAAAAACGCAACAAAACGCACACTAAAACGCTGCGTTTTGCGACGCATGCGTCCTTTTTCGCCGAAAGTTGGACGCAAAAAAATGCAACTTGCTGCGTTCTCTGCGCCCAACGCTTGCGGCCAAAAAAACGCATGCATCGCACAACGCAACACAACGCATGTCCATGCGCCCCCATGTTAAATATAGGGGCGCATGACGCATGTGGCGACGCTGCGGTGCCTGACGCTGCGGCGCCGAACGCTAATGTGAACGTAGACTTAAAGAGCAATATAAATGTGCAGAAACAATCCACAAAACATATCCCCAATATGCACCTTGTATATCTATCCTCCCTTAATACTCAGATGCTTTTTCTCGCACTCAACACTCTGGTTTGCTGTGTACAACTTCTCAACTGCTCTCTCAGACACTGGGACAAGGTAGGGAGATTATAGATAGAGCAAACAAGCCAGGAGTGATTTTTATTTATTTTTTCATTACTGTATTTTTAAAAGGGCTTGTTTACTTGTAAAATGAGTTTTTCAGACATATAATGTATTAAAAAATTATTGAATGTGACTTATTAGGCTTATCAGGATGGCAGATGGTAGTGCCATTGTTAGGCCCTTTGCTGTCATGCTGCTATGTCTTCAACCCATAATCATTGCACGTAGGGAGGGGGTAATGAGGTGACAGAGAGAGTCCCTTCCCTCTCTCTTACCACTTAAATACTTTGGTCACTATTGAGCTTGGTATCAAAGAGATAAAGGTCTAAGAATTGCAGTGTAAATGCCAATGACTCAGCTTTGTCCTTTTCTCTAGCCCCTGGGCAGATTCCTGGAGACCACAGTGCTTGGGCTCGTGGTCCTGCTTTGCAGGCCTTTTAATTGCTTCTTACATTGTAAGCCTGTGCATGCAGTGTTCACTACCTAATGCTGCAGCTCATGCAATAAAGGACTAAGACCTGGTACCCACTCATGAAGACAGTAGCACCAGCGTCTGTTATGTGATGCTCTAGTCCCAATGTCCCCTATAAAATGTAATAGGTTCCAGCCTCGGTCTCCCTTTTGTGATGTAAATGTGCCAGTCTAGTATTTACTATGTGATGTACAGGCTCCAGCTCAAGCATCTCCTATGTCATGTATGTTCTCCAGTCCTAGCATCTAACATGTGATGTATATGCTCCAACATCAGCATTTCCTATGTGATATACAGTTGTATGAAAAAGTATTTGCCCCTTCCTGGTTTCCTATTCTTTTTCATCATTGTGAGATTGAAATATTTCAGATCAGCAAACATACAAACTTACAGGGCCCTGTGTGAAAAAATAATTCCCCCCAAAACTTAAATTATCTGTAGATTTATCACATCTTTGGGAAGCTGAGTTCACAGTTCTTAGCCACACCCTGGCCTGATTACTGCTACAACTGTTCTCAATAATGAAATCACTTAAATAAGACCTGCCTGAAATAGTGAAGTAGACCAACCAAAAGATCCTCAAAAGCTAGACATGTGGTGACCCAAAGAAATACTGGAACAAATTAAAAACTTAATTGAGCTCTATCAGTCTTAAAAAGGTTATAAAGCCATTTATAAAGCTTTCGGACTCCATCAAACCACAGTGAGAGCCATTATCCACAAATGGAAAACCTTCCCAGCAGTGGCCAGCCTACCAAAATTACCTCAAGAGCAAAGCAATGTCTCATCCAAGAGTAGAGATGAGTGAATATTTCAATGTTCGATTCAGATTATGTTCACCGAATTTGCAATATTCGACGATTATTTCGTAGAGTGTTCGAACGTATGCCGAACATAACCGAACACCATTCATGTCACTGGGAGGCAAAAGCAAATACATGTACAACACTTTAGAACGGCCCCAAATGCTGCCAAAACACATCAAATGAGGGACAGACACCAGAAAAGTGGCCTCAATTCACCCACAGTACAAATTGCAGTATGGAAGTGCAGCAATCAGCCAGGCATGAGATATCGGGGTGTGGGACAGCATTTAAAGCTTTACAATCACAGTAAGATGAGGTGGGTGAGGAATCGGTGTAGGGCTCCCTTGCTGGGAGCTCTGACACCACATGCAACACCTCTACTTGCTTTCATGCTGAGCCATACTCAGATTGCACAAATATCAGTTTTCTAGACTACCATTGTCAGAAAAATTTAAGTATAGTAACATGGGTAGTTGAGTGCAAGGAAGTGGAGGTCTCAGATGCCTACTACTACAGGCAACACGCATGAAGGAGACCTAACCAGGAGTGTTCACATTTCACAAAATTATTGGCAGACATCACCAAAGTGGTATCAATGTCACCACAGTAGAAATAGTAGAATAGGGTCAGACAGGTAATTCACTACACTCAATACAGCAGATAGACACCCAACCAGGAGTGTTCACTTTTTTTCAAAATTATTGGCAGACACCACCAAAGTGGCATCAATTTGACCACAGTTGAAATAGAATAGGGACCGACAGGCCTTTCACTACACCAAATACAGCAGATGGACACCCAACCAGGAGTGTTCACGTTTCCAAAAATTATTGGCAGACGCCACCAAAGTGAAATCAATTTCCCCACAGTAGAAATAGTCTAATAGGGACCAACAGGTCTTTCTCTACACCCAATGCAGCAGATGGACACCCAAACCAGGAGTGTTCACGTTTCCAAAAATTATTGGCAGACACCACCAAAGTGGAATCAATTTCTCTACAGTAGAAATAGTAGAATATGGTCAGACAGGTCTTTCACTACACCCAATCCAGCAGATGGACACCCAACTTAGAGTGTTCACATTTAGAAAAATGAAGGCCGGACACCACTACCAAGTGGAATAACTTTCACGAGAATAGAGATAGTATAATTGGGACCGACACGTCTTCCACTACAGCTAGCACAGCAGATGTAGAGCAACCATGACTGTTCACATCTCCACAAATTTGTGTTAACATCAGCAGCAGCAGCAGCAGCCACAGAAGCGACACTAAAGATATCACAGAGTGCAGTTACATGACATTAATGCATCACACTAAAAATGCAATATCACCTAGTATGTACAGTCTGACGATTGTGGTGCAAAATTCCTTGGAGATCCATGACTTGTTCATCTTAATGAAAATTAGGCGTTCAACACTTACAGGGTACAGCCATATGCGCTTATCCATCAGCAGCGCTGAAGACACGCTCTGAGAGAATGCAGGCTGCCGGACACGATAAAACCTCCAATACATGTGAGGCGAGCTCAGGCCACTCATTCATTTTGGAAGACCAAAATGTAAAAGGGTCCAAACCCTCTCTGATGGTATTGATATTTAGTTCTAGATACGCCTGCACCATCCTCTCCATGCGTTCACCACGTGTAAGACTTGGACTCTATTGTGCTGGTGCATGAGTTGGTCTAAAAATAGTATCAATGGACTCACAGAAATTGCTTCTTCCACTTCCACTACTGATGGGCCGGTTGTAAATCTACAGCTGTGATGCAAACTGTGTGCTTCATTGCTGTCTTGAGGAAAAGCTCTCTTAAGGTTGTATAAAAGCGTGTTTCGATACTCCAGTATTCACGGGTCCCTGTCTAGGGTGGGAATCATCTGGCAAAATTTGGTTTCATAACTTGGATCTAAAAAAGTAGCAACCTAGTGGTCAGCATTGAGGCTTGTTTCCTCTGTCCCCTCCCTCCAACCCCAAACAACAGAGAGTAGAGGATTATCCTCTTCATTCAACAGTTGCTTGCCCATCACCTCTTCCTCCTCCATTTGTTTCTTGGATCTTGCATCTTTTATAACAGTTTGTCTGTTATCATCACCAGACCATCATCTCCTCCCGCAGGCTATTCAAAGTCTGCTCCAGCATATAAATGACCGGAATAGTGATGCTGATGATGGCTTTGTCAGCGCTAACCATCTTAGTAGCCATTTCAAAACTGTGCAGAAGGGTGCAGAGGTCCTTAATCTGTGCCCACTCTGTAAATGTGATATGCGCCACCTTTGTACTACATTGGCCCAGGCTATACGACATGACATACTGTGTCAAGATTTGTTGCTGCTGCCACAGTCGCTGCAACATGTGCAGACTGGAATTCCACTGTGTTGGCACATTGCATATCAACCTGTTGACTGGCATAGACAAAGACCTCTGTATCAATGCAAGTCAATGAGTAGAGGGGTGCGAATGGCAGAAATGAGCACACAGCTTATGTGCTTTCTAGATCAGGTCACCCAGGCCAGGATAATGGCTGAGAAAATGTTGTACCACCAGGTTGAAGACGTGAGCCATGCAAGGCACATGTGTGAGCTTGCCTCACTGTAGGGCCACCACCATGTTCACACCATTATGGGACATGGCATTTTCTGGATGCAGGTTTAGCGGCGACAGCCATTGATCAACTTCAGCCTGGATAGCTGTCCACAACTCTTCAGCTGTATGACTGCGATCTCCAAGGCATATCAATTTTAAGACTGCCTGATTTGCAGTGAGCACTGGGTTTGCTCTGCACTGTTGGAATGCATGTCTCATGAAGGCAGTGGTTGAGGGTGCAGGTGGAGGCCCTAGAGGAGGCAGAAGCAGTGGAGGAAGTGCTAAATGTAGAGGTTTGGCCTGCAAGCCTTGAGGATTCCAAGACTTGTGGAGCAGCACCTGTCCCCACAGCCATCAGAGTCACCCAGTGCCAAGTCAGTGAGATGTAACACCCTTGGCCATACTTACTCGTCCAAGTTTCTGTTGTGAAATGCACCCTGGCAAAGATTTTGTCAAGGAATGGGTGATGATGTCTGCTGCATGCTGTGTAGTGCAGGCACAGTTTCTTAGAAATGTAATGGCGACAGGGTAATTGGTACTGGGGGACTGCGACGGCCATCAGCTTTTAGAAACCGTCGGTATCCACCAGGAGGAAAGGCAGCATTTCCGTGGCCAACAAATTGGAGATGGTGGAGTTCAAATTCTTGGCTTTGTCATGCGTAGGAGGACACAATCTTTTCCATGACCACAACCGCAGAATTATGGGCTGGCTGCAGTGCTGCAGTGCTGTGGGAGGGCTGAGTACGGTGAACCAGATAAACTGCTGGACCGTGAGAGAGGTGCAGGCATACTGTAGATGTTACTGTGGATTGAGAAACTTGTGGTGTGAGCGTTCTCTGAGATCAGTCAAAACCAGCAGGCATGTCTGCTTCCATTATAGCTGAAGGCGGCCTCTCAGTCAGCGTAACTCAATCGGGTAAAGAACCTGAGGTTCTGCGGTCAAAGACCTGAGTCTCAATAGTTGGCAGGGTAACAGAGGAGGAGGAAGAAGCAACAAATGCGATTGATGGGGTGGCGGATGATGATGGTTGATGTCTGCTGGTGCGTATTTTTGTGCAGTGGGATTTCCACACTAAAGCATGTTGATTGCGCATGTGAAGGTTCATGCATGTAGTAGTCAAATTATTGCACTTTTTACCTCGAGCAGATTACGTGAGTTGGCTCATCCTTTGCAGTGTCAAAAAAAGCCCAGGCTAGGCAACCCTTGCAGCCCCTGTGAGCTGCAGACATGCAGACGATGCTGGTCAGAGGCACAGTTGTGGCTGAGGATACATCACTCATCATGGCTGCATCACTACGTGTCTGTGACGGACGGCGCAACTTAACATCCTCATCTTCCTCCTCAACTGACCTACTCACCTGTGTGCCTCTATGTTCATGCCAACTGGGATCTAACACCTCATCATCATCCTCTGTGCTATCACATTCCTCGCCATCGGAGTCACCCTGATCCTCCTCTTGCCCTGACAGCGCCGAACAGTCCACGTGAGCCTCAGATATCTGAGTCTCATCAGGATCACCTCCTGTGGTTCAGTACAGTCAGTTGAATGTTTGGATAGTTGGGATGCGGGGGGAAGCAAGGGGAATTTGGATGCCACTTCTATGGACTGTACTGGGTGTGATGTTGAGAGGAAGAAAGAAGAGGAGAGGCCACTTGAAGCTGCATTAACTCGAGTACACGCTCTTTCAGGGCATCATCGACAAGGCGTATCGCTGTGCGCCTGCCAAAGAAAGGTAGTGGTGTAGCCTGTCCAGTAACATAAGTTGTCAGTTGTCTTTGCATAGGACGTGACATTGCTTCACTAGTGCTTTCACCAACATTACCACCTATTCGACACACAATATGAACATTAAGCCTAAGTCCCCTTCCACCTCGCCTTTTCCCAGTCATGTTGCTCAGATAGTGTGGTAGGAGAACAGTATTAACAACCAAAAATTAGATTTTTAACTCTGCCCCACCTCTGCAAACAGCTGAATTTTAGGGACAGTGAATTCAAAGTTGAAATATGGCTTGCTGTATCATGTTAGTCACAGAATAAAGATTGTTTTGTACCAAGGATCAGGCCTCTATAACACACTAGATGCTACATACTATTTTTCAAGTCAGGTCCCTTACTGTATGTCATTAATGACAGAAGAATTTGTTTTTAGCCTATGTATCAGGCCTCTGTAACACACTATATGCTGAAAACTATTTTTCATGTCAGGTCCCTTACTGTATGATATTAATAACAGAAGAATTTGTTTGTGGCCCATGTCGCAGGCCTCTATCACACACGACATGCTTCAAACTATTTTTCAAGTCAGGTCCCATACTGTATGACATTAATAACAGAACAGTTTGTTTGTGGCCTATGTAGCAGGCCTGAATAACACACTAGATCAGGGGTGTCAAACTGCATTCCTCGAGGGCCTCAAACCATGCGTGTTTTCAAGATTTCCTTAGCATTCCACAAGGTGCTGGAATCATTCTGTGCAGGTGATTAAATTATCACCTGTGCAATACAAGGAAATCCTGAAAACATGACCTGTTTGCGGCCCTCGAGGAATGCAGTTTGACACCTCTGCACTAGATGCTACAAACTATTTTTCAAGTCGGTCCCTTACTCTATGATGTTAGTAACAGAAGAATTTGTTTGTGGCCTATGTATCAAGCCTCTATAACACACTAGATGCTGCAAACTATTTTTCAAGTCAGGTCCCTTACTGTATGACATTAACCCCTTTCTGACCTCGGACGGGATAGTACGTCCGAGGTCAGAACCCCCGCTTTGATGCGGGCTCCGGCGGTGAGCCCGCATCACAGCTGGAACATGTCAGCTGTTTTGAACAGCTGACGTGTGCCCGCAATAGCGGCAGGTGAAATCGCGATTCACCCCCCGCTATTAACTAGTTAAATGCCGCTCTCAAACACAAACAGCGGCATTTAACCGGCGCTTCCGGCCGGGCAGCTGGAAATGAGCGCATCGCTGACCCCCGTCACATGATCGGGGGTCAGCGATGCTTCTGTATAGTAACCATAGAGGTCCTTGAGACCTCTATGGTTACTGATCCCCGGTAGCTTTGAGCGCCACCCTGTGGTCGGTGCTCATAGCACACCTGCATTTCTGCTGCATAGCAGCGATCTGATGATTGCTGCTATGTAGCAGAGGCGATCGAGTTGTGCCAGGAGTGCTATTGAAGCATGGCAAAAGTAAAAAAAAAGTGAAAAAATAAAAAAATATAAAAGTTTAAATAACCCCCCTTTCGCCCCATTCAAAATAAATCAATTAAAGAAATCAAACCTACACATATTTGGTATCGCCGCATTCAGAATCACCCAATCTATCAATAAAAAAAGCATTAACCTGATCGCTAAACAGCGTAGCGAGAAAAAAGTTTGAAATGCTAGAATTATGTTTTTTTTGTCGCCGCGACATTGCATTAAAATGCAATAACAGGCGATCAAAAGAATGTAACTGCACTGAAATGGTATCATTAAAAACGCCAGCTGAGCACGCAAAAAATAAGCCCTCAACCGATCCCAGATCATGAAAAATAGAGACGCTACGGGTATCGGAAAATGGCGCATTTTTTTTTTTCGTTTTACCAAAGTTTGGAATTTTTTTTCACCACTTAGATAAAAAAATAACCTAGTCATGTTAGGTGTCTATGAACTCGTAATGACCTGGAGAATCATAATGACAGGTCAGTTTTAGCATTTAGTGATCCTAGCAAAAAGCCAAGTGTGGGACTGCACTTTTTTTGCAATTTCACCGCACTTGGAATTTTTTTCCCGTTTTCTAGTACACGACATGCTAAAACCAATGATGTCATTCAAAAGTACAACTTGTTTTGCAAAAAATAAGCCCTCACACGGCCATATTGAAGGAAAAGTAAAAAAGTTATGGCTCTGGGAAGGAGGGGAGCGAAAAACGAACACGGAAAAATGGAAAATCCCAAGGTCATGAAGGGGTTAATAACAGAAGAATTTGTCTGTGGCCGATGTATCAGGCCTCTATAACACACTAGATACTACAAACTATTTGATATACAACCACCTATCTAACTAGCTAAAATGTGGGATTCAGCAGGCTTTTTCACATTTACCTACTGAAATTGTATCATTTACAATGCTATACTCATGTATACAGCACTATAGAAGTAGTGCACAACACACTTGTAGGACATGTGCCATGCTGGCTTTTTCTGAGAACCTCAGTAATGCCACAAAAAAAAATTCCAGAAGGTAAATTTTAAAGCCACACTGGACACTATCTAGCTGATATATCTGAATGATATACAACCACCTAACTAAATAGCTGAAATCTTGCTAGTAACAGTGGTAGCATCAGGAGCAGCCTCTCTGCGCTGTAACAGTGTCAAAATGGCGCTAAACTAGATGTCCGCTATTTATATGGAGAGGGACGTGTGATTTCAGCAGCCAATGACAAAACCCATGGTGTCAGGACATTGTGGGTGTTTCCTGCGCCCTGTTTGGCTAGCCGCAATGTGCACACAAAGTTAGGAAAAAAATGACTGCTGTGCTTCCAAGAACGCTGAGCCTCTGAGCTCTGCAAACCTCATCCCCTCATCAAACACATGCCAAACGTTCGTGATACACCACCATTATCGTTACTAAAGTGCTGAAAATATTTTTATGGCAACGCAAATATTTTCTGCACTTTTACCAAATGTTACCGATTTATACCGATTTTCTAAAATTTTGCTCATGAATCCGAATGTGCCATATTCATGCTGAAATTATGTTTTCCAATCAAATTCGCTCATCTCTGTCCAAGAGGTCACAAACGACCCCACAACAACATCCAATGAACTGCAGGCCTCCCTTGCCTCAGTTGAGGTCAGTGTTCATGACTCCACAATAAGAAAAAGACTGAGCACAAATGGCCTGTGTAGCAGAGTTCTAACATGAAAACCACTGCTGAGCGATAAGAACATAAAGGCTTGCTTCAGTTTTGCCAGAAAACATCTTGATGATCCCCAAGACTTTTGAGAGAATACTTTGTAGACTGATGAAACAAAAGCTGAACTTTTTGGATGTTGTATGTCCCATTGCATCTGGCATAGAAGTAACACAGCATTTCAGAAAAGCAACATTATACCAACAGTAAAATATGTGGTGGTAGTGTGATGCTGTAGAGCTGCTTTGTAGCTTCAGGATCTGGAATACTTGCTGTGGTAAATGAAGCCATGAATTCTGCTGTGTACCAAAAATTCCTGAAGTAGAATGTCCGGCCATCTGTTCATGTCCTCAAGCTGAAGAGCATTTGGGTTACACAGCGGGACAATAATCAAAAAACCACCAGTAAGTCCACCTCTGAATGGCTTAAGAAAAACAAAATTAAGACCAAAGGTACCTTCACACTAAGCGACTTTACAACGATATCGCTAGCGATCCATGACGTTGCAGCGTCCTGGCTAGCGATATCGTTGTGTTTGACATGCAGCAGCGATCAGGATCCCGCTGTGAGATCGCTGGTCGTTGCTGAAAGTCCAGAACTTTATTTCGTCGCTGGATCTCCCGCTGACATCGCTGAATCGGTGTGTGTGACACCGATCCAGCGATGTCTTCACTGGTAACCAGGGTAAACATCGGGTTACTAAGCGCAGGGCCGCGCTTAGTAACCCGATGTTTACCCTGGTTACCATTGTAAATGTTAAAAAAAAAACACATACTCACATTTCGGTGCCCGGCGTCCGCTTCCCTGCACTCCTCCTGCATCCTGTGTAAGTGCCGGCCGTAAAGCAGAGCGGTGACGTAACCGCTCTGCTCTGTGGGAGATGCCGGAGATGTTCGGCGTTGACAAAGGATGCAGGAGGAGTGCAGGAAAGCGGAATGTGAGTATGTGTTTTTTTTTTTTACTTTTACAATGGTAACCAGGGTAAACATCGGGTTACTAAGCGCGGCCCTGCGCTTAGTAACCCGATGTTTACCCTGGTTACCAGGGGACTTCGGCATCTCCAGCGACCACACAACGACTAAACAGCGACGCTGCAGCGATCGGCATCGTTGTCTGTATTGCTGCAGCGTCGCTTAGTGTGAAGGTACCTCTAGAGTCTGGAGTGGTCTAGTCAAAGTTCTGACCTTAATCTGATTGGGATGCTGTGACAATGCCTTTGTTGGTGATGACAGCTTCAAGACGCTTTCTGTATGGAGAAACTAGTCACATGAATTGCTCAGGTGATATTTTGGCCCATTCTTCCACACACTTTTCAAATTGTAAAGGATTTTCTGTGGGATTCTTTCTTGAGCTTCAGTCCCTTCCAAAAATGTTCCATTGGATTCAGGTCAAGTAATTGGCTGAGCCATTCTAGCAGCTTTTTTTTTCCCTGAAATTAATTGAGAGTTTCCTTGGCTGTACATTTGGGATCATTGTCTTGTTGAAATGTACACCCTCATTTTGTCTTCATTATCCTGGTTGATGGCAGCAGATTAATTTCAAGAATGTCCCGATACATTTGTCCATTCATCCTTCCTTTAATTACAGTTGTGCTCAAAAGTTTACATACCCCAGTAGAATGTTTGCTTTCTTGGCCTTTTTTCAGAGAATATGAATGATAACACCAAAACTTTTTCTCCACTCATGGTAAGTGGTTGGGTGGAGCCATTGTCAAACTACTGTGTTTTCTCTTTTTAAATCAAAATGACAACCCAAAATATCCAAATGACCCTGATCAAAAGTTTACATACCCTGGTGATTTTGGCCTGATAACATGCACAGAAGTTGACGCAAATGGGTTTGAATGGCTACTAAAGGTAACATCCTCACCTATGACCTGTTTGCTTGTAGTTAGTGTGTGTGCATAAAAGATGAGTGAGTTTATGGGATCCAGACAGACTGTAATAATTATAGGGGATAACTCAGGAGACTCTTTGCGTGGAACAAGACAACTACAGGACACAGTTGTATAAGTGGTGAAGTCTATATTATCACACGGTGATTCAAACAGCTGCAGAGAGAAACTCAAGTCCACAACACTTGGAGTAAATATTAAATGCAGCTTGGCAGTCTATAGGAAACTTCAGAGGAAAATGCAATCACGCAGAAAGTCTATGAAGCACAATTATTCTTGAGGATACTTGACACCAATAAGTCCTTGCTTAGTCCAAAACACAGATAGATATGCTTATAAGGCAATTCAAATAATATCTTAGCTCAACCAGGGAGGCCTGGGTAATAGTCCCAGGTTCTTGCAGAGCAGAAACAGCTTACATGTCCAGCAAATGCAGATGGATGTAAACATGAGCAGCAGATGAAGGAGGATTACTGGAACTGGTGTATGCAGCAGGAACTCAGAGCAGAGTAGCAGGATAACCCCACAGGTTCACAGGAGCAGCTATATAGCCATGGAGTTACCAGAGGTCAGGAGCTGGATGCAAGGCAGAATACTCTAGCACAGACTGAAGGCTGGGGTGGAGTTTTATAGCAGGAAGACACAGTGCACATGAGACCAAAGACGCCATCTTGGAAAAGGGCAGTAATGCACAAAAGGTAATAAAAAATGTTCAGAGTCCTGACATTACTCCCTCCTTAGAAGTGGCCTCAGGATGATCCTGGACCTGATTTCTCAGGGAATCTCTGATGTAAACGAGAAATCTTCTGTTGGGAATTGATGTTTTCCAAGAGTCTTCCTCAGGGGGATATCCCTGCCATCTTATCAGATATTGGAGCCGATTCCTGCGAATCCTGGAATCAACAATTTCCTCCACCACAAATTGTTCTTGCCCATCAATCACCACAGGCTGCGGAGGTGGCACAACATGTCCCTGGAAGGTATTAGGAGATACAGGCTTTAGTAAAGATACATGAAAAACTGGGTGTACCTTCATAGTCCTAGGCAGCTTCAGCCGGCAGGCCACAAAGCTCACAATACCGTTGATCTTGAAAGGGCCAATGAATTTCTGTCCAAGTTTTTGTGAAGGAACGTTTAACTTCAGATTCTTAGTTGCTAACCACACGGAATCTCCTACCTTGAACATGGGTGCATGTTTACGGAATCTATCAGCCGATCTCTTATAACGTTCTTGAGCTGTGGTCAGAGATTCCTTCAGAACCTCCAGATTTTGCCTCATCGCAGTCAGCCTTTCCTCCACTGCCGGAACTGGAGAATTAATTGGAGACCTAGGTAAGATACACGTATGATAACCCACATTGGCAAAGAAAGGTGTTAATTTAGTGGAGGTGCTCTGAGAATTGTTATATGAAAATTCGGATAACGGCAGCAACTCCAACCAATCATCCTGGAGATGGCTGACATAGCATCTTAGATATTGTTCCAGCGTCTGGTTGGTACGCTCAGTCTGACCATTTGTCTGGGGATGGTAAGCGGGAGAGACAGACATTAATATTGAGTGCAGAGCAAAACCCCTTCCAGAATCTTGAAGTGAACTGCACTCCACGGTCAGAGATGATCTCATCCGGAACCCCATGCAACCGAAAGACATTCTGTATAACCAAGTTCACTGTATCTTTAGCTGAGGGGAGGCCGGTGCACGGAACAAAATGAGCAGCTTTAGTCAGGCGATCAACTACCACCATGATTGTATTCATGCCCCCCGATGTAGGCAGCTCCACAATAAAGTCCATTGATATAGACCCCCAGGGGTGGGACGGAACAGGTAATGGTTGTAGAAGACCCGTAGGTGCCACATGAGGAGTCTTGTGATGAGCACATACCTCGCAAGAGAGAACATAGTCCTTGGTATTCTTCAGGCAAGTTGGCCACCAGAAGAATTGGCTCAGGAACTCTTGTGTCTTCTGTACCCCCTGTGACCAGCCAACTTGGAGTCATGTACCAACTTGAGGATCTGCAGACGGACGACCTCGGGGACGTAGATACATCGATCTCTGAACCACATGCCACCCTTAAAGACAAGATTAATATCCACAGGTGGGTTGGCCAGAAATACATCACCGTCATAGGCCTCCCTGCACTCCTTCCACAAGTCCTGATCATGGATAACTCCGATGAAATTGGCATCAGATAGAATGGTCTTGGACGGGGCTCCAGGAACGGAATCCGCAGCATGGATTCGGGATAAGGCATTAGCCTTCCCATTACGAGAACCTGGATGGTACGAGATAACAAAGTTAAATTGATTTAAAAATAAGCTCCAACGAGCCTGACGAGGAGAAAGACATCTAGCGGATCTAAGGAACTCTAAATTGCGATGGTCAGTTAGCACTATGATCTAATATGCAGCTCCTTGTAGATGATGCCTCCATTCTTTGAAAGCCGCAATAATAGCCAGCAATTCCTTGTCTCCCACATCATAATTAGTGTTGAGCATTCCGATACCGCAAGTATCGGGTATCGGCCGATACTTGCGGGTTTCGGAATTCCGATACCAAGATCCGATACTTTTGTGGTATCGGGAATCGGTATCGGGATTAATATCAATGTGTAAAAGAAAGAATTAAAATAAAAAATAGGGATATACTCACCTCTCCGACGCAGCCTGGACTTTACCGCCGTAACCGGGAGCCGTTGTACCTAAAAATGCGCTCTTGAAGGGCCTTAGATGACGTCACGTAGCGGTCCATGACCGCTACGCGACCAATCACAAAGCAGTGACGTCACCTAAGGTCTTTCAAGCGCTTGAAAGACCTTAGGTGACGTCACTGCTTTGTGATTGGTCGCGTAGCGGTCACGTGACCGCTACGCGACCAATCAGAAGCTGCGGACGTCTTCTAAGGTATTTCAAGCGCTTGAAAGACCTTAGGTGACGTCACTGCTTTGTGATTGGTCGCATAGCGGTCACGCGACCGCTACGGACCAATCAGAGCACCGTGACGTCATCTTAGGCCCTTCAAGCGCGCATTCTTAGGTACAACGGCTCCCGGTTACGGCGGTAAAGTCCAGGCTGCGTCGGAGAGGTGAGTATATCCCTATTTTTTATTTTAATTCTTTCTTTTACACATTGATATGGATCCCAGGGCCTGAAGGAGAGTTTCCTCTCCTTCAGACCCTGGGAACCATACAGGATACCGTCCGATACTTGGTGTCCCATTGACTTGTATTGGTATCGGGTATCGGTATCGGATTAGATCCTTTCCGATACCGATACTTTCAAGTATCGGACGGTATCGCTGAACACTAATCATAATTCTTCTCTGCTGAGGTTAGTCTATGGGAAAAGAAAGCACAAGGATGTAGCAGACCCTTCTCTCCAGTTCTTTGGGAGAGAATAGCCCCCAAAGCATTATCAGAAGCGTCCACCTCCACAATGAAAGAAAGTGTTAAATCTGGGTGTATCAACAGCGGTGCTGATGTGAAACAGATCTTAAGCCGATCAAAAGCTTCTTGAGCCTGTGATGACCACTTAAAGGGCTTTTCCTTCTTTGTCAAGGAAGTAATGGGACGGACAATATCAGAAAAACTTCGAATGAAGTGTCTGTAGAAATTTGCAAAACCAATAAAACGTTGGACCTCCTTAATGTTCTTGGGTACTGACCAGTCAAGGATAGCCTGAATCTTACCAGATTCCATGTTCAGCCCCTGGGGGGAGATGATATAGCCTAAGAACTGTATCTCAGAATGATGGAACTCGCATTTCTCCGGCTTAATTTACAGATGGTTCTCTTTCAGATGTCTTAAAACAGTTTTGACATGTTCTTCATGTTCCTGTAGAGAGTCAGAAAAGATTAGTATATCGTCCATATAGATCACTACAAACTGGTCCAACAAATCTCTGAAAATGTCATTTGCAAGGTGTTGAAACTTTGCTGGGGCATTACAAAGCCCGAAGGTCATCACAAGAGATTCAAAGTGTCCATACCGGCATCTGAATGCTGTCTTCCACTCATCCCCTGGACGAATACGCACCAAATTATAAGCCCCACGAAGATCCAGTTTAGAGAACACCTTAGCATGGCGGACTCTTTCCAGTAATTCGGGAATCAGAGGCAAAGGGTAACGGTTTCATACGGTTACCTTATTGAGTTCCTGATAGTCAACACAGGGTCTCAGGGTCCCATCCTTCTTCTTTACTAAAAAGATAGGTGCCCCTGCTGGTGAGGAAGAAGGACGTATGAAGCCTTTGGCCAGATTTTCATCAATATACTCCTTTAAGGCTTGAAGCTCAGGTGCCGCCAAAGGGTATACGTTACCAAAAGGAATAGCTGCCCCAGGAAGCAACTCAATGGGTCAGTCATAATGCCTGTGTGGAGGAAGCTGATCTGCATTCTTCTTGTCACAGATGTCAGAGAACTCTTTATATGCTGGAGGTAAAGAAAATACCTGTACATGTAGTTCCGTAGCCATGGACTCAGGGATAGCTTCTGTTAACGCTGAGTTGCTCCTTGTTGGAAAGATAAACTCCTTTGTCTCCCAGTTGATAATTGGGTTCTTTTTTTTATCAATTAGTGTTTATTGAAGATTTCCAAAACAATACAATGCAGTCAAACAGTAATAACAGTAACAGAGGTCAACTGAAAATGACCAGAAATAAATCAGAAAGGAAGAAGTAGGAAGTAGGGAAGAGAAGCGGGGGGGGAGGTGGGAGGGGTAGGTACGGTGGGGGGAATAGGGGGGAGGAAAGGAGTATAGGCATGCACAAGACATTATCTAGCAGTTCAGCTATAGTCAAGGGGTCCTGGCAAACTGTGGCAGAATAAGAATATTACAAACACAAAAACAGACATGTCAAATATGCTTACTTATTCCCACTCAAGGAAACGGTCAAACAAGGTGGTGCGGGTCAATAGAGGAATGACCACTATGTAACCAAGGGTGCCAAATATTTTGTCTTTTGGTTTTGGCAGTCATGGAGTGAGCCAAGGTGAGTTCATATTGGCAGTGGACATTAAGTTTATTAATTCATTCACTAATATTGGGAGAATTAGTGTCTTTCCATCTTGAGGAGACTAATAACCTGGCAGCTATTAGAATATGTGATAGTGTACCTCAAAGTATGTGTGGAATGTCCTCCAGGCCGATGTGAAGAATGGCCTGCCTAGGTGACAGAGTCAGCTGGTTCCCCAAGACCTGTGCAATTAAAAGGTCCTTATCTCTCCACCAGGGTTGAAGAATTGGGCACGACCACCAGGTGTGTTCCAGAGTTCCCCTGTGACTGCACCCCCTCCAGCATTTGTCCGACCCGGCAGGGTCATAGTGAGCCACCAGAACTTGATATTGATACCATCTAAGGTGTACTTTTTTCAATTGTTTGAGATAATTGACGCAGGCAGATACCCGTAACACTTTACCCAGTCCCTCCTCCCAATCTATCGGGTCAGATAGGAAGTCCAGATCCTGTTCCCACTTGATCATATATGGCAGTTTAACGTCTTCTGCTGGGTCGTTTAAGGCTTTATATAATATTGAAATTCCCTTCAGTCAGGCAACAAGAAATAACCATTAACCCTGTTTTATTTAAATGGGAGTTGAAGAAAGGCGAGTCTGGGGAATTATGAAGTAGATGACGTATCTGCAAATATTGATAGAAATATCTCCAGACATTCGGGAAGTTGGAGGCTAAGCGGTCAAAGGGGATAAGGCCAGTGGTACCCAATATCTGCCGTAATGTTACAATTCCAGCATCAACCCAAGGCTGGAGATTAATAAATGGGATGTGTGTCTCAAGGGCTTTTAAGGATAGGGAGTCATGAGATAATTTATTCAAGGAAGGGACCAGTGTCCTCCAATAGTGTAGCGCGATTTTCATGGTTGGTAAGGTAGGGGAATAATCAGTGATTGCAATAGATTCAGCCTCAAGAATCGTGCGGGTAGATCTTGTTTTGGCATAGTAGTTTTCTATTTGGAGCCATCTATGGTCTTTGTCCGCCTGCCACCAGTCTCTAAGTCCAGTTAGTATGGCCGCTCTATGATACAGCATGAGGTTCGGCATTCCCAGCCCTCCCCGTTTGTACGGATAGTACATCAAAGTCCTAGAGATTCTATATTTTTTGTGTGACCAAATATAATCGTATGTCATAGTTTGTAATTTCAAAATCAAACGTTTGGGGATTTTAATGGGATACACCTAAGGATATACAGTATTTTAGGCAGGATCATCATTTTGAAAACATTAATCCTGGCAATCCAGGATGTCATAACTATGTGAAAATGGTCAAGTTGTGTCCTAACCTGTGTGATCAATTTAGAGAAATTCTTCTCGGCAATCTGTTCAGAGCCCGTCAATATAACTCCCCAGTATGGGATACCCTCTGTCATCCATTTAAATGGAAACTCAGCCTCCATTTTCGACTTGGCCGTGCATGGAACCACCACCGGAAACAACAAGGACTTCGTGGCATTCAACCTGTAGTATGACACATTACTAAATTCCCCAAGTTCCAAGGTAATAGCTGTCAAGGATGTCTCCAAGTTGACACAGGATAGAATAACATCATCAGCATACAAGCCAATTCTGTGCTCCATCTGTCCAACCCTGATGCCGGTGATATTATTAGAGGTTCTTATGCATTCAGCAAGCGGCTCCATGCACAGTGCAAAAAATAATAGGAGAGAGTGGGCGACCTTGACGAGTGCCATTCGTGATCTGAAACAGACCAGATAAAAAACCGGACGTCAAGACCCTGGCACAAGGAGTCGAGTACATAGCACAGATTGCTGAGAATATTGGGCCCAACAGTCCAAACCTTTCCAATACTGCCCGAAGATACCCCCAGTGCACCCTGTCAAAAGCCTTCTCAGCATCAAGCGACAGGAATGCACTGGGTAGGCCAGACAGCTCGGCTATTTTATTCAGGTTCAGCATGTGACGCGCCCCAACTTTCGTCTCACGTCCGTCCACAAAACCCACTTGGTCCGGTGAAATTATAGTTGGGATAATAAGCTTTAGTCTGACGCTATAATTTTAGTGAATATTTTGACATCTGATTTGAGCAGAGCAATGGGTCTAAAGTCACCAGGGTGTGTGAGGGGTTTCCCAGGCTTGGGTATGGTAGATATGGTAGCTTCCAAACCAGGAGCCGTCACAGTACCCGAGTCTCTCCACACCGAGAATAATCTCTGCAAATATGGAGTCAGCAACAGATAAAAGGATTTATAATAGTCATTCGTCAACCCATCTGGGCCTGGAGCCTTATGAGATTTAGTTTGTTTAATCGTCAAGTTAATTTCTACATCTGTGAAGGGAGAATTAAGGTAGTTTAGCTGCTCAGTTGTAATACGGGGTAATTTTATAGAGTCTAGATATTTATAAATGGATTGGTGATCTGGTTGAGGAGTAGAAGGGTCATCTTTTAAATTATACAAGCCGGTATAATATTCTGCAAAAGCTTGGACTATGTCCTGAGGGTTCCTGAGGGCCTTCCCATTTTTATCTGAGATATGGTCCACTCTTGATTTAGCTTCCCTCTTACGTACTCTGCGTGCCAGGAGTGCACCTGCCCTATCACCTGCGGCATATAGATTAGTCTTGAATTTCTTCATGTTATGTGCATATCTGGCCAGGAGATTTTCTCTCAATTTAAACCTAATCTGATAGATCTCCTCGGAGATAGAAGGCGTGGGAGCAGACTTGTTGATATTGTCTAAATATTGCAGGTGGGAAAGTAATACCTCTCTACCACTCTCCCTCTTCCTTTTCAGGTAGGAAGCTTGTTGGAGAAGCACACCTCTAATCACTACTTTATGTGCCAACCATAAAGACTCATCAGAAACCTCTCCATTATCATTTATCTGAAAGTAATGTTCCAACTCCGAAGAGACTCTATCTAACACCTCCCCATTCAGCAGCAATGCGTCGTTTAATCGCCACCTAAAGGCTGGGTTAGCTTGGTGTGCTAAAGTCAGAGTTAGAGTGATGGGAGCATGATCAGACCACGTTACTAAGCCTATAGTTGCAGATCTACATCTGGACAAGGTTGCACTGTCTGTTAGAAAATAATCAATACGGCAGTATGTGGAATGCCTGGAAGAGTAAAAGGTATAATCCCTCTCAGATGCATGCGAATATCTCCAATAATCATGCAGGTGAAATTCGCCTGTGAGGAGAGTCAAGTCCCCTCTAGGTCGTCTGCTACCAGAAGAGCAATCAAGGTCCACATGCATGGGGAGATTAAAGTCACCACATATTATATTGCTGCCCTTCACATTCGTAGAGACTTCATGAAGGGTTGTTCTCAGGAATTTATGTTGTCCCTCATTGGGAGCATAAAGATTTGTCAATGTGTGTAACTCACCATTCAATAGGCACGTGATAGTTTAGCACCTACCTGTGGGGTCATTATTTTGCGCTATCAATTTAAAAGTGATTGTATTTTTCACCATGATGCACACACCAGCCTTTTTGGTTGGGCCATTAGCAAATAGAATGTGTGGGAAGAGGGGATGATGGAGCCTAAAATTATCCTCGACCAACAAATGGGTCTCCTGCAAGCAGATAATATCTGCCCTCGACTGCTTCACCTCCCTCCACATCATAGATCTCTTCTCAGGGGAGTTAAAACCCCTGACATTCAAAGAAAGAATTTGTAAACTCATGGTACCATTATACTAAAGTCTATACTGCTGGTATTACCCAGTGACCCCACTGGCGGTGTACCGAAACTTATATACAAATAACTGCCAGTTCCATAATAACAATCAAAAATCAATATAGACAGAGAATGCCTGGGGATTTGGAGAGAAAAAACCTGGAGGGAAGAAAAGGGAAGGGCAAGTATGTAGTCGCATCGGAAGGAGACTCTAAATGTATGCCAGACAGAGTAAAAAGAACCAAAAAATAAAAAATAAAAAGAAGTAAAAACAGAGGGAAAAAAAAGCAAAAAAACCCCCAAAACATAGGTCAATATACGAGGAATCCTCGTAGGAACATTCGGAACAGTCCAGACAGTCTGCAGAACAGAATCTGCATGGAGGGGTGGAAGTGAGAGGTTCACAATCCAAAGGCCCACTGAGGGGTACAGTAGGAGAGCTCAGCAATCCAGACACCGTCCGTGTGGCACTGTCAATCTGTAGACCAGTCTGAGGCTATTATCCTTCCTGTATCCGCAGGTCTGGGAGCAAAGGGTATTTTCCAGGCCGTAAGCCTCTCCTCTGCCTGTTTAGGTGAGGAGCAGGCGACCGTGCGTCCTTCATAAGTGATAATCAAATGCACATGATTTAACCCCCATTTGTAACGTATGTTAATGTCCCTCAATGCTTTACAGACATGGGTGTATTCTCTCCTTTTGGCCAGGTAGCAGCTGACAAATCCGGGAAGACCTGGAGATCCCGGAAATCAGGGGGTAGGTCAGGGGGGCTCCTTATCTGCCACAGGAATGTCTCTTTAGTAGTGTACAAATGAACCCATGCAAGGATGTCTCTAGGAAGAGATGGATCTAGATGCTTGGGCTTGGGTGTTCTATGTAACCTGTCCGCTAGTAGATCTCTCGAAGAAAGTGAGGGCAGGACAGCCTGCATAAAATTCTGGAGGAAAGCAGCTAAATCTTTATCTGCAACATTCTCAGGGATTCCTCTCACACGAATATTGTTCCTCCTGGATCTGTCCTCTAAGTCGTGCAATTTATCAAACGCTCCCCTGCTAACTTGCCTTTTATAGCTTGGTTTTCATCTACCAGAGCGTTAATTACAGAGACATATTCAGACATTTTGTTTTCCAAATGATCCATGCGGGCCCCTAAAGAGTTAATATCTCCTATTATCACCTTCAACATGTCCTGCATATCCTCTTTTCATGAGGCGCGTATAGATGTGAGGAATTCTTTCATATCCCCCCTGGTCATAGGTGCAGAGCTGCTATATTGTGCTACCGCTGAGGTCTCACCTCTTTCTGAATCCCGGGAGCCGCGGAAGGAGTCTGATGATCTGGAGGGAGAAGCTGCCGCCATTTTCCCTGCGGCATGTGTGGTTTGAGACCGCGGAAAGAAGTCTGGCAGGCGAGGAGGAGAGGCCTTCTTATGAGATCTGCCTCAGGTCATCATGTGCCCAGTCGTGCTGCGGTGCTAGCGGTAAGTGCCTCAGTGGTCAGGAGAGTCAGTGAAAGCCAGTATGAGCCGCATTATGTCTGGTGGTGCCAAAGCTCGTCACCTCATTTTAGGTCCAGCATGACAAGGTTAGCTGTGGGACAAGCCCAGGACAGTGTACTTGAGAGTACAACTCAGTGATAATGTTGTAGAAGCAGAGGAAAAACATACAGGAAGCACACTGTCTCTGATATATGTCTTATTGTTCTCCTGGGTGCTGCTGCTGGAAAAGGGATGGGATTCCAAAGAAGTAGCTTATCTTCCCTTATGGAGGAGAGTGATAGTGGTAGACGATCAGCTTCTGTTGACAGGCCTCGAGGCTCAGGCTCCAGAGATCCCTTCACAGTCTGTAAAAGCTATTTTCTTGTGGTCCACCAGGTGCAGCACACTCTCATGGAGGCTTAGATGGTAAGACAAGATGATTTACAGCAGCAGTGTGGCCGATGGATGTTGATTTCCAGGCTGGAGATCAGGAGCTCCTGGAACAAGCTTCCTCTCTTTATGGTGCCTAAGCCACACCCCGATAATTGGGTTCTGAGAATGCAACCAAGGAATGCCTAAAATCACAGGAAAAAGAGGAGAAGAAATTAGCAAGAAAGAAAGTTGATGATTAGGCTCCAACAAAGTTTCAAGGGGTACGGTCTCCTAAACCACAGGCCCAGAGATTAAAGGTGACCCATCCACTGTTTCCATGGTAATTGGAGAGGCTCTTTGCTGAACAGGGAGAGTTCTTTTCCTTAAGCTCCTTGGGGGGTGAAGTCATAGAAAGTGAATGGAATACAGCGTTTAAAGGCAGGCTACATTCAGAGATGTCAGATTCATCATCACAGTTGTCATACTCCCCTACTGCTGCTAGCACCTTGTTAGGCCGTCTAGGACACTTAGGACAATTGATCAAGAAGTGGTCAGACTGGCCGCAGTAGAAACATAGACTTTCACAAAGGCAATGCTCCAGGCGCTCATTGATCTCGCGCCTCTGAATGGAATCAATTTGCATGGGCACCTCCTCCACCTCCCGAGATGTTTTACCTGCAGGCTCTTTGAAAGGAAGGGAAAAGTTAGAAATACGGTTATATGCAGCAAACTTTTCCTGCCTACGCTCAGTAAGGCGAATGTCAATGCGCACACAATGCTGTATAAATGTCTCTAGCTCTTGTGGTGACTCAGAGAGAGCTAGTTCATCTTTTACAATACTAGACAGACACCTTTTAAAAATAGGCAATTGTGCATAACTGTCCCAATTGGTATCTACCGCTAATCTCCTGAATTCAGTAGCATACTCAATAACAGAATGTTTTGCCTGGCGTAAAGACAATAAAGCAGATTCAGCGGTTGCACGGCAATTAGAATCATCAAATATTAATGCCATAGCGGCCAAGAAATCATCCAAGTTATTTAACCGTGG
Organism: Ranitomeya variabilis; assembly: GCF_051348905.1. Classification (NCBI taxonomy): domain Eukaryota; kingdom Metazoa; phylum Chordata; class Amphibia; order Anura; family Dendrobatidae; genus Ranitomeya; species Ranitomeya variabilis. The sequence goes on along the minus strand of NC_135234.1, from coordinate 571,014,942 downwards.
GTCACGAGACTCAATCATCAGATTCGCCAAGGCGAGCGCTCATGCGGTCAGCAGCATTATTATACACAATACTTTGGATCTATCATTAGGAAAACGGTCAGCATGCACATCAAAATATACCATACATTGATTCACAAAGCCACAAAATTTGTCGCGATCACCATTAAATCTGAATGGGGGCAACTTAGGTGGGCTAGCTGGTGGCGGTTGCCCAGAGGGAAAAGTCGCTTATGCAGCTATTAGCGTGCTTATGTCCTGAAAAGCCCGTCCATACTGGGACTCTATGCCAGCAAGTTTGTTTTCCTGGGCTGCCATGTGGGTGCTTAAGTCCTGCAAAGTCTGTCCAAACACTTGTTGATTGTGTTCAAAGATTCCAAACTTCTTTTGCAGACCTTCCACATATATCTGCAGTGATCTAATTATGGAAAACACCTGCTCTAGTCTGCTTTCTGCAGTCATTGTTTCAGCAGCCTCCTTTTTTTTTTAGGCTAGAGTATCCTGTAATAATTATAGGGGATAACTCAGGAGACTCTTTGCGTGGAACAAGACAACTACAGGACACAGTTTTATAAGTGGTAAAGTCTATATTATCACACGGTGATTGAAACAGGTGCAGAGAGAAACTCAAGGCAACAACACTTGGAGTAAATATTAAATGCAGCTTGGCAGTCTATAGGAAACTTCAGAGGAAAATGCAATCACGCAGAAAGTCTATGAAACACAATTATTCTTGAGGATACTTGACACAAATAAGTCCTTGCTTAGTCCAAAACACAGATAGATATGCTTATAAGGCAGTTCAAATAATATCTTAGCTCAACCAGGGAGGCCTGGGTAATAGTCTCAGGTTCTTGCAGAGCAGAAACAGCTTACATGTCCAGCAAATGCAGATGGAAGTAAATACGAGCAGCAGATGAAGGAGGATTACTGGAACTGGTGTATGCAGCAGGAACTCAGAGCAGAGTAGCAGGATAACCCCACAGGTTCACAGGAGCAGGTATATAGCAGGGAGTCACCAGAGGTCAGGAGCTGGATGCAAGGCAGAATACTCTAGCACAGACTGGAGGCTGGGGTGGAGTTTAATAGCAGGAAGACACAGTGCACAGGAGACCAAAGATGCCATCTTGGAAAAGGGCAGTAATGCACAAAAGGTAATAAAAAATGTTCAGAGTCCTGACACAGACTCTTGCATCTTTCATCCAGCCACTGACATTTCTGGATTGCGAGTCATGTGGAAAGCAAAAGAATTGTCAATGGATCTTCAGGAAAAGGTAGTTGAACTGTATAAAACAGCAAAGGGAGACAAAAGATATCAAAGGAATTGAAAATGCCAGTCAGTAGGGTTCAAACTGTGATTAACAAATGGAAAATCAGGGGCTCTGTAAAAACAAAACCACGGTCAGGTAAACCAACAAAAATTTCATCCACAACTGTCGGAAAAATTGTTTGAGATGCAAAGGCAAATCCACAAATAACATCAGCTGAAATACTGGACTCTCCAAAAACTAACGGTGTTGCTATTTCATGATGTACAATAAGGAGGCACTTGAAGAAAAATGGGCTGCATGGTCGAGTTGCCAGAAGAAAGCCATTACTGTGCAAATGCCACAAAGTATCTGCCTACAATATGGAAAATAGCACAGAGTCAAGCCTCAAAACTTCTGGAACAAGGTAATTTGGATTGATAAGAACAAAATTGAACTTTTTGGATACAACTATAAACGTTACGTTTGGAGAGAGATCAACAAGGTCTATGATGAAAGGAACACCATTCCTCCTACAAAGCACGGAAGTGGATAGCTGATGTTTTGGGGATGTGTGAGGTACAAAGGCACAGGAAACTTGGTTAAAGTTGAAGGAGAGATGTATGCAGCACGATATCAGCAAATACTGTAGGCAAATTTGCAATTATCAGCCCAGAGGCTGCGCATGGGACATACTTGGACTTTCCAACATGAGAATGATCCAAAACACAAGGACAAGTCGACCTATCTGTCATGGTTCCCAATGGCAAGGGAACGTAAGAAACATATAAATAACGAACGAGCTCTCGGGTGATGGAAACTCGAGTTGACCGTGAGCTAAATCTACCACACAACTAATAGTAGCCAGGGAGCATACCTACGGCTTCCTAAATGCCACGCGCCAGCCGGAGGACTAACTACGCCTGGTAGAGGAAGAAACAGACCTGGCTTACCTCTAGTGAAATTCCCCAAAGATGATAGCAGCCCCCACATATATTAACGGTGATTTCAGGGGAAAAGACATACACAGTATGAAAGTAGATTTAGCAAAGAGAGGTCCACTTACTAGATAGCAGAAGGATACAAAAGAGGACTTCACGGTCAACTGAAAACCCTTTCAAAAAAACCATCCTGAAATTACTTTAAGACTCCTGTGTCAACTCATCACACAGGAGTGGCAATATCAGACCACAAGAGCTTCCAGCAACAGAAAATGACAAAACTGTACACTGGACAAAAATACAAAAACGATAAGGACAATAAGTCCACTTAGCTGATCAGCAGACTAGTAGCAGGAACATGAAACCGAAAGACTCTGGTTACAATGATGACCGGCAAGGAAATGACTGGAGAGCAAGGCTAAATAGGAAACTCCCAAACACTGATGGAAGCAGGTGAACAGAAGCAGCAAAGTGCAAACAAATCACCAGTACCACCAGCAACCACCAGGGGAGCCCAAAAAGCGGATACACGACAGTACCCTCCCCTTAACGAGGGGGGCACCGAACCCTCACAAGAACCGCCAGGGCGATCTGGATGAGCCCTATGAAAGGCACGAACCAAATCCGAGGCATGAACATCAGAGGCAGTTACCCAAGAATTATCTTCCTGACCATAGCCTTTCCATTTAACCAGATATTGAAGTCTCCGTCTGGAAATACGGGAGTCCAAGATCTTCTCTACGACGTACTCCAATTCACCCTCCACCAGCACAGGAGCAGGAGGTTCAGCAGAAGGAACCACCGGTACCTCATATCTCCGCAACAATGACCGATGGAACACATTATGGATAGCGAAAGATGCCGGGAGGTCCAAACGAAAGGAAACAGGGTTAAGAATCTCCAAAATCCTATAAGGACCGATGAACCGAGGCTTAAATTTGGGAGAAGAAACCCTCATAGGGACAAAACGGGAAGACAACCACACCAAGTCCCCAACGCGAAGGTGGGGACCAACACGACGACGACGGTTAGCAAACTGCTGAGTCCTCTCCTGGGACAATTCCAAATTATCCACCACTTGTCCCCAAATCCGATGCAACCGATCCACTACCGCATCCACTCCAGGACAATCCGAAGATTCAACCTGACCAGATGAAAAACGCGGATGAAACCCTGAATTGCAAAAGAAAGGAGAAACCAAAGTGGCAGAACTAGCCCGATTATTAAGAGCAAACTCCGCCAACGGCAGAAAGGCAACCCAATCATCCTGATCCGCAGACACAAAACACCTCAAATAAGTCTCCAAAGTTTGATTAGTTCGCTCCGTCTGGCCATTGGTCTGAGGATGGAATGCAGACGAAAAGGACAAATCAATGCCCAACCTGGCACAGACTGCCCGCCAAAATCTAGACACGATCTGGGTACCCCTGTCAGAAACGATGTTTTCTGGAATATCATGCAAGCGAACCACATTTTGAAAAAACAGAGGGACCAACTCAGATGAGGAAGGCAACTTAGGCAATGGCACCAAATGAACCATTTTAGAAAAACGGTCACACACCACCCAGATGACAGACATCTTCTGAGAAACAGGGAGATCCGAGATAAAGTCCATAGAGATGTGCGTCCAAGGCCTCTTAGGAATAGGCAAGGGCAACAACAACCCACTAGCCCTAGAACAACAAGGCTTGGCCCGAGCACACACATCGCAAGACTGCACAAAAACATGCACATCTCGAGACAGGGAAGGCCACCAGAAGGATCTAGCCACCAAATCTCTGGTGCCAAAAATTCCCGGATGACCTGCCAGAGTAGAAGAATGAACTTCCGAGATGACTCTAGTGGTCCAATCGTCAGGAACAAACAGTCTACCAGACGGACAACGATCAGGTCTATCCGCCTGAAATTCTTGCAAAGCACGTCGCAGATCTGGAGAGACAGCAGACAAAACCACCCCATCCTTAAGGACACCAGCAGGTTCAGAATTCCCAGGAGTCAGGCTCAAAACTCCTAGAAAGAGCATCTGCCTTCACATTCCTAGAACCCGGTAAGTACGAGACCACAAAATCAAACCGGGAAAAGAACAACGACCAACGTGCCTGTCTAGGATTCAGGCGCCTGGCAGACTCCAAATAAATTCTTGTGATCAGTCAAAACTACCACCTGATGTCTGGCACCCTCAAGCCAATGACGCCACTCCTCAAATGCCCACTTCATGGCCAAAAGCTCCCGATTACCCACATCATAGTTTCGCTCGGCGGCCGAAAATTTTTGCGAAAAGAACGCACAAGGTCTCATCACTGAGCAGTCGGAACTTTTCTGCGACAAAACCGCCCCCGCTCCGATCTCGGAAGCATCGACCTCAACCTGAAAGGGAAGAGAAACATCAGGCTGGCGCAACACAGGGGCAGACAAAAAGCGGCGCTTAAGCTCCCGAAAGGCCTCCACAGCAGCAGGGGACCAATTGGCAACATCAGCACCCTTTTTAGTCAAATCCGTCAGAGGTTTAGCAACGCCAGAAAAACCAGCTATAAATCGACGATAAAAATTAGCAAAGCCCAAGAATTTCTGAAGACTCTTCAAAGAAGTAGGCTGCGTCCAGTCGTAAATAGCCCGAACCTTGACAGGGTCCATCTCAATAGAAGAAGGGGAAAAAATGTACCCCAAAAAGGAAATTTTTTGAACCCCAAAAACACACTTTGAACCCTTTACACACAAAGAATTCTCCCGCAAAACCTGAAAAACTCTCCTGACCTGCTGAACATGAGACTCCCAGTCATCAGAAAAAATCAAAATATCATCCAAGTACACAATCATAAATTTATCCAAATATTCACGGAAAATATCATGCATTAAGGACTGAAAGACCAAAGGTGCATTAGAAAGGCCGAAAGGCATTACCAAATACTCAAAATGGCCCTCAGGCGTATTAAATGCGGTTTTCCACTCATCCCCCTGCTTAATTCGCACCAAATTATACGCCCCACGAAGATCAATCTTAGAGAACCATTTAGCTCCCCTTATGCGAGCAAACAAATCAGTCAGCAAAGGCAACGGATACTGATATTTGACTGTAATTTTATTCAGGAGTCGATAATCAATACAAGGCCTCAGAGAGCCATCCTTTTTAGAGACAAAGAAAAAACCGGCTCCTAAAGGTGATGAAGAAGGACGAATATGTCCCTTTTCCAGGGACTCCTTAATATACTCACGCATAGCAGCATGTTCAGGTACAGATAGGTTAAACAAACGACCCTTTGGAAATTTACAACCAGGAATCAGATCTATGGCGCAATCACAATCCCTGTGAGGAGGGAGTGAACCAATTTTAGGCTCTTCAAAAATATCACGATAATCAGACAAAAATGCCGGAATCTCAGATGGAATAGATGATGAAATGGACACCAAAGGAGTGTCCCCATGAGCCCCCCGACATCCCCAGCTTAACACAGACATAGCTTTCCAGTCAAGGACTGGGTTATGAGACTGTAACCATGGTAATCCAAGCACCAAAACATCATGTAAATTGTACAACACAAGGAAGCGAATCACCTCCTGATGGTCTGGAGTCATACGCATAGTCACTTGCGTCCAGAACTGTGGTTTATTACAAGCCAAAGGTGTAGAATCAATACCCTTCAGAGGTATAGGGACTTCCAGAGGCTCTAAATCAAACCCACAGCGCCTGGCAAAGGACCAGTCCATAAGACTCAGAGCGGCGCCAGAGTCCACATAGGCATCCACGGTAATAACTGATAATGAACAAATCAAGGTTACAGACAAAATAAATTTGGACTGTAAAGTGCCAATTGAAATAGACTTGTCAACCTTCCTAGTACGTTTAGAGCATGCCGATATAACATGAGCAGAATCACCACAATAGAAGCATAACCCATTTTTACGCCTATAATTCTGCCGCTCGCTTCTGGACATAATTCTGTCACATTGCATTTTCTCTGGCGTCTCTTCAGAAGATACCGCCAAATGGTGCATGGGTTTGCGCTCCCGCAAACGCCGATCAATCTGAATTGCCATTGTCATGGACTCATTCAGACCCGTAAGCGCAGGGAACCCGACCATAACATCTTTAACGGCATCAGAAAGGCCCTCTCTGAAATTTGCCGCTAAGGCGCACTCATTCCACTGAGTAAGCACAGACCATTTACGAAATTTTTGGCAGTATATCTCAGCTTCATCTTGCCCTTGAGATAGGGCTATCAAAGCTTTTTCAGCTTGAATCTCTAAATTAGGTTCCTCATAAAGCAACCCTAAAGCCAGGAAAAATGCATCCACATTGAGCAACGCAGGATCCCCTGGTGCCAATGAAAATGCCCAATTTTGAGGGTCACCTCGCAGCAAAGAAATTACAATCTTAACCTGCTGAACAGGATCTCCTGAGGAGTGAGGTCTGAGAGAAAGGAATAATTTACAATTATATTTGAAATTCAGAAACCGAGATCTATCTCCGGAAAACACCTCTGGTGTAGGGATTTTAGGTTCAGAAATAGGAGTATGCATAACAAAATCTTGTAAATTTTGAACCTTCGTAGCAAGATTATTTAAACCTGCAGCCAAACTTTGGGGATCCATCTTTAAACAGGTGAGCTCAGAGCCATTCAAGGATTATAAGGAGAGAAAGGCAAAGGCTGTAATTAGAGCTGAAATACAACTGATCCAACTATGAAGCAAGCATAGGGAAAAAGGAAAAAAAAATATAAAAAAATTTACAGACTTCTTTTTTCTCTCCTTTCTTCTGCCAATAAGTTTAACACGGGCCGGTCATACTGTCAAGGTTCACAATGGCAAGGGAACGTAAGAAACATATAAATAACGAACGAGCTCTCGGGTGATGGAAACTCGAGTTGACCGTGAGCTAAATCTACCACACAACTAATAGTAGCCAGGGAGCATACCTACGGCTTCCTAAATGCCACGCGCCAGCCGGAGGACTAACTACGCCTGGTAGAGGAAGAAACAGACCTGGCTTACCTCTAGTGAAATTCCCCAAAGATGATAGCAGCCCCCACATATATTAACGGTGATTTCAGGGGAAAAGACATACACAGTATGAAAGTAGATTTAGCAAAGAGAGGTCCACTTACTAGATAGCAGAAGGATACAAAAGAGGACTTCACGGTCAACTGAAAACCCTTTCAAAAAAACCATCCTGAAATTACTTTAAGACTCCTGTGTCAACTCATCACACAGGAGTGGCAATATCAGACCACAAGAGCTTCCAGCAACAGAAAATGACAAAACTGTACACTGGACAAAAATACAAAAACGATAAGGACAATAAGTCCACTTAGCTGATCAGCAGACTAGTAGCAGGAACATGAAACCGAAAGACTCTGGTTACAATGATGACCGGCAAGGAAATGACTGGAGAGCAAGGCTAAATAGGAAACTCCCAAATACTGATGGAAGCAGGTGAACAGAAGCAGCAAAGTGCAAACAAATCACCAGTACCACCAGCAACCACCAGGGGAGCCCAAAAAGCGGATACACAACACCTATCATTGGCTACAGAAGAACAAAGTGAAGATTCTGGAGTGGCCATCTCAGTCTCCTGACCTCAGTATCATTGAGCCACTCTGGGGAGATCTCAAGCGTGAAGTTCATGCTAGACAGCCCAGAAATTTACAGGAACTGGAGGCTTTTTGCCAAGAAGAGTGGGCAGCTTTACCATCTGAGAAAATAAAGAACCTCATCCACAACTACCACAAAAGACTTCAAACTGTCACTGATGTTAGAGAAGGCAATACATGGTATTAAGAAATGGGGTATGTGAGCTTTTGATCAGGGTCATTTGGATGTTTTGAGTTGTCATTATTACTGATGAGTGAGCATACTCGTTGCTTTGGGTTTTCCTGAGCATGCTAGGGGTGGTCTCCGAGTATTTCGGCGTGCTCGGGGATTTAGTATATGTTGATGCAGCTGCATGATTTGAGGTTGCTAGACAGCTTGAATACATGTGGGTATTGCTTAATAAACAGGAAATCTCCACATGTTTTCAAGTTGTCTAGCAGCCGCAAATCATGCAGCTGCGTCGACATAAACTAAATCCCCGAGCATGCCAAAAATCTCAGAGACCACTTGAGCATGCTCGGGAAAACCCAAGTAACGAGTATACTTGCTCATCACTAGTCATTATGATTTAAAAAGAGAAAACACTGTAGCTTGACAATAAATGGCTTCACCCAACCACTAACAATGAGTGGAGAAAAAGTTTTGGTGTTATTTTTCATATTCTCTGAAAAAAGGCCCAGAAAGCAAAAATATTGCTGGGGTATGTAAACTTTTGAGCACAACTGTATGTGAAGTCTGGCAGTGTCATATGTTAAAAAACATCACCACACCATGATTTTTCCACCTCCAAACTTCACTGTTAACATGGTGGCTTTGGGTTATATGCAGTGCATTTTGGCATCCATACATGGTGTGTATTATGGCATCCAAAGGATTCAATATTAGTCTCATCTGACCTGGCTATATTTTTCCAGTATTTCACAGGATTGCCTAAGTGTGGTTGAGCAAACTTTAAAAGTGATTCAACATGTTTTTTGTTCTTGGTGAGCGTGCATACAGGTCAAGTAGGTTGAGTACATTACTTATCGTTTCTTTGAAACAATTGTACCTGCTAATTTCAAGTACTTCTGTAGCTCTCCACATGTGGTCCATGACTCTTGGATACTTCTTCTGATAATTCTTTTCATACTTTTGTCTGAAATCTTGTGGGGAGCCATGGTTGTGGCATGTTTATGGTGAAATTATGTTCTTTCAACTTGCAGATTATCCCAACATTGCTCACTGGAACCTTTAGCAGTTTAGAACTTCTTCTGAAACCAATGCCATCAGTATGTTTTGCAGCAATAAGGTTGCCAAGATCTTGAGACAGCTCACTGGTGTTAACAATCATGAGATGTTTCTTGTGTTGCACCTTGGTAATGAGACACCTTTTTATAAGCCATCAGTTGAATCAGCTGATATAATTTTTCTCTAAGTGGCAGGATTGCTTTCTAATTTGATATTTTTTAGCTGGTTTCCTGACTTTCCATGGCTTTTTGCACCTCTCTTTCTTCATGTGTTCAACATTTTTTCCTTGTGTCATTTCTCATTATTACACATAACTTAACTTATGGACATCTACTATGAGAATTTTTTTGTCAATAGCACCTTTAGAAACATATTTACTTAGAAATTTATTGATGTGTTTAATACTTATTTTCCATGCCCCAGCATCTTGTATGTGATAAGTATGCTTCAAGACCAGTGTCTTCTATGTGTTGTATAGGCACCAGCTTTCGTGTCATGTACACAGCAGCCCCAGTGTCTCCTCTGTGATGCTCCACTCCCAATATCTCCTGTTAAAAAAAGAGTTCTATTTTAACCTGGTCGTCCACAGGAGTTGTTTCCAAAATGCATCAGGCTTGCTTAGATGTTCTTTTGAATACTTCTGACACTGAATTTTATGGTGTGGATGCAGGAGAGGTTTTATTCTGATGACTCCTCCATGAAGGCTATATTTGTGCTGTGCACGTGTCTCTGAACAGTAAAACAATGTACCCAAACTCGAGAGTTTGGTAACTCTTTCTGAAGACCAATTAAGTAAAGAGGGAATTTTGATTTGCCTCTCTAGCAATCCTACAAGCAGCTCTCACTGAAATGTTGCTTGGTGTTCCAGACCTTATCTTGACCTCCACTGTTCCTGTTAAATGCCATTTCCTAATTACATTTCAAACTGAGGAAAAGGCATCTTCAAATTGCTCTTTTATCTTCTTATCATCTTCTCCTGCTTTGTGGTCCTCAATCATTTTTATTTTCAGTGTTAGGCAGCTGCTTAGAAGAATCCATGGCTACTATTTCTTGGCATAATGGTAGAGGAGGCTGAGTATTTATAAAGCTGGGATATTTGCATCACTTGGCCTTTACTAATGATGGTGACCAAGCCATAACAGGTTAATTAAGGTCTGAATCCTTGATCAAAGTTATCTGCGCACACAAATCTCCAGGGTACAGCAAAAAATAGGAAAGAATGCGGCAACACTCACCGGACCTGTGATTCAGACTTGTCCTTTTATTGAAGAAACTGTGAACACATCTTCACGGCACGGGGGAGACAACAAGCGAGTGAGGTGAGCGGGGAGAGGACCATTCTTTCCTATTTTTTGCTGTATACTTTTGTCTTCTTTCTGGATGCGAGCACCTCCTGAGAATACTGGGCTCCTATGGTGACCTCTGAACTCCACGTTTGATCTCGCTCATGAGGCAGTGCTGCTACACTTTTTTCTCCTAAGACTTTACAAATCTCCAGGGTGCCCAAACTTTTGCATCAGCCCATTTCTCTTTTAGTAAGTTTTAAAAGTTTTTTTAGCCTAAAATACAAAGATGTGCCATCTATAACTTTAGGCCTTTTAGACATATTTTTTTCTGCAAGTTGCTTAACTGTTCATAAAAACAGTAATTTTGACCAGGGGTGCCCAAACTTTTACATGCAACTGTGCATCTGTGTGCAGATCAACTCACTGCTGTGAGTTCTTCATAAAATGTATCAAAAAGAGCTGATTACATGCTAGACCAATGCAAACCTGGAACATCAGCTGTGAGTAGCATCATCATCATCAATACCATCTAACATCACACACTGAAAGAGGAGCGGTTCCAACCATCACATAATTAATGTTTGATAAAATATAGCATTATAAATTTAAAGTTAAAAATATTGTGTGGCCTGCAACTAATGTTATAAATTTCCAAATGGTGCTTGGCAGGAAAAAGGTTCCCCACACATAATGTACAGGATGTAAATGTGCCTAAGGAGTTTAGGAATTTACTGCATGCTGTTATATAATGAACTCAGTTATAAGAGAATAAGCAATATGCTGTATAAGCTACCACCGATGGTGGCTGCAAGTGGTCAGAATTTTCTAAATATCCATTTCCATATACTGTAGGACATATAGAACTGTGTATTAGAAAAACATTACCCTGTCAACTATAAAAACATATTAACACACATAATTTGGGGCAAAAAGTAACATGATAATAGAAGAGTTGTATTTTAACCACTTTAGGACAGGTCTTTTTTTCCATGTCAAATCATAGTTTTGTTTGTTTTTTCTTTTCTTTTCTAGTACATGCAAATTTAGAAGCGCTAATGTTGCTCTGATAGAGAAATAACTGATAGTAGCTCTCACTTTTAGCAGCTAATATAAAATAATGTTCTTCTGAGCTTTCAGCAAGTTTACCAAGAGGACCTATTTATATGATCCCGTTAGTACTGATTATGCTTATGTCATAGTGATATATTAAGCTACAATCTGAAAAGACAAGTGTTCACAGTCTCCATTGCTGAAATATTACTCACTACTCATAGCAGGATAATGTTAGAGGAGATAAGATAGAAAACATTAAGTGAAAGAATGAATGCAAACCAGAAAGAAAGCTCACTTTTATCAGCAGATAACAACTGCCATCACAAAGCCAAGGACAGAAACAACAGCGATTTTCATTATTATAGCTTTATAAAAGCTTGAGTATTAGGCTGTGTGCACACGTAGCAGATTTTTTGCGTTTTTTTTGCGGTTTTTCGCTATAAAAACGCTATAAAACCGCGAAAAAAACGCTAACATTAAGCATCCTATGTAACAGATTGCAATCCGCATTTTTTGTGCACATGCTGCATCTTTTTCCTGAGCGGAATCGCAATCCAGAAAAAAACACAGCATGTTCATTAAAATTGCGGAATCGCGGCGATTCTGCACACATAGGAGTGCATTGATCTGCTTACTTCCCGCACGGGGCTGTGCACACCATGCGGGAAGTAAGCAGATCAAGTGCGGTTGGTACCCAGGGTGGAGGAGAGGAGACTCTCCTCCACGGACTGGGCACCATATAATTGGTAAAAAAAAAAGAATTAAAATAAAAAATAGCGATATACTCACCTTCTGGCGGCCCGACCTTCTCAGAGGCTTCCGAGGTGTGTGTGAAGGACGTGCGATGACGTCGCGGTCACATGACCGCGATGACGTCGCGGTCACGTGACCGCTACGTCAATGGAAGGTCCTGAACACACAGCATTAGGAACGGAAGCCGCTGAGATGAGTATAACCTTTTTTTTATTTTTTTAATTATTTTTAACATTCTATCTTTTACTATAGATGCTGCATAGGCTGCATCTATAGTAAAAAGTTGGTCACACTTGTCAAACACTATGTTTGACAAGTGTGACCAACCTGTCAAACAGTTTTCCAAGCGATGCTACAGATCGCTTGGAAAACGCTAGCACTCTGCAAGCTAATAATGCTTGCAAAACGCTAGTTTTCTGCGGGTATATGCATGCAAATTCTGCATGCGATATACCCGCGGCAGGAGGCGCAGAATTGCCGCGGAAATTTCTGCGGCAATTCTGCTACGTGTGAACTCAGCCTTAGCCTTACGAATTGATATATATAAGTAAGTTTTACACAAAAAGTGAAAATTGACATAATATATTAACATTGTGGTATCTCTGTCAGATGCCTGATCTATCTGTGGGCTACAAATTTTGGCATTTCAGACATCCATTACACTGTATTTGGTGTCTGTTACCCTAGTTCTAAACAATATTTTAGGGTAAAAAAAAATACAGGCCACATATTAAACATTGTGGTATCTCTGTCAGATGCCTGATCTATCTGTGGGCTACAAATTTTGGCATTTCAGACCTCCATTACACTGTACTTGCTGTCTGTTACCCTTGTTTTTATACAGTTCTTTGGGTGAAAAAATAGGAAAATACAGGCCACATATTGAGCACTGTGGTACCTCTGTCAGATGCCTGATCTATCCATGGGCTACAAATTTGGGCATTTGAGGCCACCATTCCACTGTATTTGCTGTCTGTTACCCTAGTTCTAAATAGTATTTAGGGGTAAAAAAAAAAGGCCACATATTGAACATTGTGGTTTCTCTGTCAGACACCTAACCTATCTATGGGTGACAAATTTGGGCATTTCAGGCCTACAGTCAACTTTTTTGGCAGTGTGTTAGCGTAGTTCCGTACAGTATTTTTCTGTTAAAAAACAAAAATACAGGCCACATATTGAGCAGTGTGGTACCTCTGTCAGATGCCTGAACTGTGGGCTACAAATTTGGGCATTTCAGGCCTACCTTCCACTGTATTTGATGTCTGTTACCATAGTCCTAAACAGTAATTTTGGGCTAAAAAAACAGGCCATATATTGAACATTGTGGTTTTTCTGTCAGACGCCTGATCTATCTGTGGGCTACAAATTTGGGCATTTACAGTAAGGCCTACATTCCACTGTATTTTCTGTCTGTTATCCTACTTCTATAAACTATTTTGATCTAAAAAGTACAGGCCACATATGGAGCAATGTGGTATCTCTGTCAGATGCCAGATCTATCTGTGGGCTACAAATTTGGGAATTTCAGGCCTTCATTCATAGTGTATGGGCATTACAAGTATAGGAGACATGCTCCTTTAAATTGGGAATAGATTCATACGAGGACATCCTCAACGTCACTTCAGACTGCACCACTAGAACACCATGGTGAATGTATTCCGTGATGCAGCAGCCACTCTATTTTTTGGCAAGGGTGTTTATGATGCCCGTAAAAATGAAACAAAAAAGTGTACCCCGCAGGGGGAAATGTTTGTCAGCCCATACACTTAGTATATGAGCATTACAAGTATAGGAGACCCACTCCTTTATAATGGGAACATTTTTTTTATGAGACCCTCCTCCACATCTCTTTCAAGGGGCATTGGAGTGCCTCCTAATTTTTTGTAGGCCTTGCATTTACAGCATAGGCAAACACTATGGGAGACCCACTTCCTAATAATTTGAAAATTGTTTTCAGGAGGCCCACCTCTACATCTCTTCCAAGGCTTATTGGGGTGTGTGTGAGTTTGGTGCAGGGCAGGCCTTGCATTCAATGCATAGGCAAACAGTATGGCAGTACCAAATGAATAATGTGAACTAGGCTTTCTTGTGGCCATTCAGTACGTGGGCTCAAAGGCTTATTGGGGAGCATGTAACTTTGGGGCAGGGCAGTCATTGCATTCAATGCATAGGAAAACAGTATGGCAGTAACAAATGAATAATGTGAACTAGGTTTTCCTCTGGCCATCCAGTATGTTGGCTCAAAGGCTTATTGTGGTGTGTGTAACTTTGGGACAGGGCAGGTCTTGCATTCAATGCATAGGCAAACACTATAGGAGACCTACTTTCTTATAAGGGAAACATTTTTTTTCAGGAAGCCCTCCTGTACCTCTCGTGAAAGGGGTATTGTGGTGCATCCTAATTTTTGCCAGCCCAGCCACTCACTGCATAGGCAATAACAGTATAGGAGACCCATTGTTTGATAATGGCCCTTTAAGAATATTAATGCTGCCTGATGCCACTATAAAAATAGGCTTTGTGACTTTAAGAGTCCCTCCTTTATAAATGAAACAAGATGTGTCTGAGGATGGGTCACACACCACATGGCCAGCTAAGATTTTTAAATGTTACAATCACATTTCCCAGTGAATGCATGTGTATTGGTTGAAAGCAATGCTAAAGTTGAAAAATGCATGAAAAATACAAGTGTGAACATAGCCCAAGTGCTGGAGGTACTTTTTTTTTTTGGGGGGGGGGAGTCTTTATTTTGCCTTACATACAAATTATTACCCTGGAAAGGATGTTCCTTGACATATTTACCAGGAAAATCCATTTTGGTTTCGTTTTTGTATGTGTTACATGTGCAACATTGGTCACAGCTGAGTCACAGCTGAGTCAGAAATGCTTTCATGGGTCTTCCCCATGATGTACCTGTGTAATTTGAGCACTGTTCCTATCGATTTCTGATGTTTTTACACCCTAAAAGGACCCTGGGGTGGATCACGGCAAGAATGCTCGGGTTTCCCATAGACTTACATTGGGCTCGTTGCTCGGGTCGAGTACCCGAGTATTCCAATTTGCTCGACTCGCACAACGAGCACCCGAGCATTTTAGTGCTCGCTCATCTCTAGTAAAAATCCAATACTTTAGCAAACCTCTGTATATAGCCATATCTATGCTTATTGTCAGTAGGTGGAACATTATGGGTATAGAGGTGAATTTAAATATTGCATGTAAAGTCACCAAGCAATTTATGTATGTTTCAGCATAATACGGTATATATGACCTATTCCATAATATATTATTTTAATAAATAATATTAGTAATAATAATAACTGCTACCTTCAAGGATGTCCACGAATCTGTTTCGGTCTAATTGGGAAAATATATTTAGCAATAATATGACAATGAACTACATAACAGTTTTAGCCATCTAAACTAATGATGGAGATACCCAGGGTAACCACTGGCAGAAAATTAGTGAAGTTTTAAATAGTTGTACTTGTGCTGACTCTCCCTAATATTAAAAGCATAGTAAGTAGAGATTTTGAAGAAATGCAGTAAATTGATTTATAATAAATATTAGAATACATTTGTCTTCATTTTGTACGTGTAAGTAACCAATGTATTTCTACGAAAATATATCAACTATTCTCTTACACTGATAATTCAGTCTGTGGTTCAGATTTGTAAAGGTTTCTTCACTCTGAACCAAATTCAAAAGAAGGTACAAAATTTATTGCTATTGGTTTGTTCCATATTTATCAATCTTCTGACATATTTTGAGACACTATAAAATATTTTTCTGAACATCTAAAGATGTTGTTTTATCTTAGAAACAGGGAGCACGTATACTTCAGGTCATCTAGCGACTGTATCTGAAAAATAGAATAGTCATTAGTTATTTTTTTAGACTTTTTTATGGAGAATATGTCACTTGACAGACTCCATGTAACATCGCAATAAAGTGTTTGATTTATAGCATGCATTGTGTGCAAGTCGGAGTGGTCATGGCCACAACAATTTCTTGTCAAAAGTGGAAGTGGAATCTAAAAACAACCTTAAAGGGAACCTGTCACCACGTTTTTGGAAGATGGGATAAAAATAGCGTTAAATAGGGGCAGAGGTGGGCGTTACATTAGTGTGTGTGTTATGCGTTTATTACCCACCTAAGTTGCCGAAATAACTTTGCAAAGTCTCCGTTTTCGCCTGTCAATCAGGCTGGTCAGGTCGCATGGGCGTTGTCTTCCCCCAGATTTGGCGTAGTTTTCCGTTGGTGGCGTAGTGGTGTGCGCATGCCCAAAGTCCGGAATCCTCTTCCAGGGGATTTAAAATAGCGCGGTGTTCGTTATTGCATTGGTGATCGGTGGGCGCGGCCATCTTCCTTTGGCCGCGCGTGCGCAGAAGCGGCGCTCTGCTGGCCGCGGCTTCAGGAAAATGGCCGCGGGATGCCGCGCGTGCGCAGATGGATATCGCGGCGGCCATTTTCCTGAAGCCGCGGCCAGCAGAGCGCCGCTTCTGCGCACGCGCGGCCAAAGGAAGATGGCCGCGCCCACCGATCACCAATGCAATAACGAACACCGCGCTATTTTAAATCCCCTGGAAGAGGATTCCGGACTTTGGGCATGCGCACACCACTACGCCACCAACGGAAAACTACGCCAAATCTGGGTGAAGACACCACGCCCATGTGACCTGACCAGCCTGATTGACAGGCGAAAACGGAGACTTTGCAAAGTTATTTCGGCAACTTAGGTGGGTAATAAACGCATAACACACACACTAATGTAATGCCCACCTCTGCCCCTATTTAACGCTATTTTTATCCCATCTTCCAAAAACGTGGTGACAGGTTCCCTTTAATAACACAGCATGTCTGGGGCATTCAGCAAGTACAATAGCCCCTGATGATATAAGGACAGAGTTAATACAGATACATATTGTAAAATGGTGATGTTTTTTTTTTTAAATCATAAACAGTGTTGATACAGTAACTGTGTTCAGCCACCAGAGGTCACCCTTGAGTAATAGACAGGATAATTACAATGTTGTTGCAGTAATTTTGTTCAGCCACCAGAGGTCACCCAGGAGTAAAAGACAAGAAGATTCTGGAAACAGGACAGTTACCTCAGAGAGAGTTTCTGGGCGTTTTGAGAAGAAGCAGTGCGGTGATGGAGAGTGGGGAATCCAGATCTTGAGGCATTCCTGTTTGGGACTGTGTGATTTCAAGAAAGCTATCCTTGTGAGTAAACAGAGAAGTGTGACCGGTCACCGACTGTGTAGTTAGCTAGGGATAGCTAGATAGGAATCACAGCCTATTTAAGGACACTCTTGTATGAAGAATTGCCTGACAACTAATAGACACTGTGTGGATTCCTGCGCTTCACGATTCTGGCTGTGGGATATTCCTGGAATTATTTGTGAACTTTATCTGGATCTGCATCAGAAGATTTGGTTGCTCAAACACCTATTTAATCCGCTGTTGGACGTCTGTAACAAATTCAGTTATTTACCGTTGAAGCATATATTGTGAAAGAGAACACTGAGCACTCAATAATAAGACAGTGCGCTGCGTATACACTGAGTATATACTGTGAGATATATATATATGTTGGGAAAAACCGGGTACCCGTGATTTATTGTAAATTAGGCGGGAGGCGGGTGTAAGATTGTATTCCTGAGAGGACCACGTGTCACAGGCACAGTGTAACCCCGTGTAGGCCCGTTACAGGTAAGGGAGGGAGTGGTATAGTTGTGGGGTAGTCGGATTCCTGTCTGTGAAGCTGGCACTTGGGGTCTCTCAGGCTGTATATCTTGTATTCTGTGAGTTGTGGCTGTTGTGGCCCATATTGTGTTGGGAGAGAAATTCTGTCATTTTTTGCAATAGTTATAAAGAAAAGTTGGTTTAATATCATATTGTGCCCTGAGTCATTCATAGCAGCGCCGTATTCTGTTCTCGAGCAGCGACCGGCATAACGGTCGTTACATTTTGGCGTAGTCGGCAGGATACGGTGCTCGCTATGGATGTTACTGATGGAACAGAAGGCGCTGTCGCTCCTGCTGTAGTTATTCACCCCCCTTCCCCCATTGTTTCTGGTAGAGATCGATTAGTGGGTTGCTCTGCCACGGGAGCGCTGCTTAATCATCTGGCCAAGTTTGATGGATACAATCTGCTGCTCAGTGATTGGGAAGGCAGGTTAAAGAATGCCATTGCCTTGCTCGGTGTTAGCCCCCGACTGCAGCCAGAAGTCGCGCTGAATGCTTTGGAGGGGGATGCCCGCAAAGTTGTCTTGTTGAAATCCGAGGATAAGCGAAGAACAGTTGATGACATCATTCGGATATTGAAAAATGCATTTGATCACGTGGCAGCGGCAGGGCAACTGTGAGTACAGTTTTTCGCTCGGACCCAGAGAGACGGAGAAAGTCTGATCCAGTATGCTATAGCATTGGAGGAGCTGCATCAGGAGGTTAAAAGGAAGTCAACTGTGACTGTGGGTACTGAGGCCGAGGTTGACAGCATTCTTCGGGATCAGTTCATTGAGGGGATCCAAAGTGAGACACTAAGGAGTGAATTGTTGCTGAAAGCTCGAAGTATTCCTGGTATTACATATGCTGAAATTCAGGAAGAAGCAGTAGCACAGACCTTAGAAGTAAAGCCCGTTCTGCAGAGGAGTAACCTGCAAGTGGCTGATACACAAGGGCCGGGGCCAGATCCCATCCAGACACAGCTGGCAGCTTTACAGAAAACCGTGGAAAGCCTGGCAGAGCTGATGCAGCAGATGCAGGTTCGGGAAACACCTCCGATGTACCCGGCACCGCCAAACCCCTCTATTCCATTGCATGGGCGGTTACCCTATGCCTCAAGGGAAATGTCGACTGCTATAAGACCCTGGCCATCCAGAGGTTTGGCAAGAAGACCGGTGCAATGCTGGCGATGCAGGGAATTTGGTCATTTGCAGCGAGACTGCCAGAGGAAGCTGGCAGATGAAGCTTCATCATCAGTAAAAGAGAGGCCCTCGCTGTAGTTGGGCATACGGCGGGGCAGGAACGAAAATCAGTGCCCAGTGTCTGTTCTGAGGATCTGATTGAGGACAGTCCAACTTTGGAGGTGCAGTTTGCAGGCAAGAAGGTGGCATGTCTGGTGGATACCGGGTCGGAGGTGACTACGATGCCAATGAAGTTTTTTAAGGAGCACTTCGAAGGGACTGTCAAACCGGAGTCGGGACATTTATTAAAACTGAAGGCTGCCAATAATGAGGAAATCCCAGTGGCGGGCATTGCGTGGATGAAGGTACAGCTGTGTGGTCAGGAGTTGGGGACCAAGGGAGTGGTGCTCGTGACGACGCAGGCGAGACCAAACCTTCCGGTGGTTCTGGGAATGAACATCCTGAGAGAGCTGGATTCCCTTCTGTTTGAACGTGATGGTCCGCGTTATTGGAAGCGGGTGACGCCCCACAAAGTCACTCAGAGAGTCCTACAGCAGGTGGTCCGTTCATGCGGCATTCAGAAGAGTTCGGCAGAAGGAAGAGCAGTGGGAGCGGTGTATGTCCCACGCGGGTCTGCTGTTGTGATCGGTCCGGGTCAAGAGAAGCTTGTATTGATGCCGGTAGGGACACACAGAAAACTGGTGTGGAGGTGATTCTGGAACCGACCAGTCAGTCAGAAGACACTGATAGTCTAATGGTAGCCCGAACAGTGGCCGTTGTACGATATGGAAGTGTACCGATAAGGTGCTTGAATCTGCAAGATCATGAGATGACTCTGGCGGCAGGCACCAAGCTGGCTGATGTATATGTGTGCGGCGAGAGAGTCATTCCCAAAAGTCAGTTTACACTAAGAGCAGACCACAGGACTGCCTGGACCGTGTCAATGCAGACGACAACCGAAGAGTCCCCCACACCTGCGTGGAATGGCAGGAAGATCATGGAGATTATGGGGGTGGATGAGTCCCAGTTAACATTTGAGCAGGCGCGCAGGCTGGAGGATACACTGTGGGAATATCAGGCTGCTTTCTCCAGGGATGATGAAGATTTTGGTTGCACAAAGGCAGTGGAACACGAAATACCCACAGGAGATACCCCTCCGATTCGAGAGAGATATCGTCAGATCCCGCCGAACCTCTATCAAGAGGTTAAGCGGATGATAGCGCAAATGCTAGACAATGGGGTGATCCGCCAGAGTCAGAGTCCTTGGGCCGCACCAGTCGTGTTGGTACGGAAGAAGGATGGGTCCATACGGTTTTGTGTTGATTACCGCAAGCTGAATGCACATACTGTACGTGATTCTTATCCATTACCAAGAATCGAGGAATCCTTGTCCGCACTAGGGAAGGCGAAGTATTTCTCTACGCTTGATTTAGCCAGTGGCTACTGGCAGGTGCCCGTGGCGGCTCGAGATTGGCAGAAGACAGCATTCATCTTGCCGATGGGTCTGTTCGAGTTTAATCGGATGCCCTTTGGACTGGGTAATGCCCCAGGAACATTTCAGCGATTGATGGAGTATTGCTTGGGTGACTACAATTTCGAATCTGTGTTGATCTATCTGGATGATGTAATCGTATTCGGAAATTCATTCGATGATCACCTGAAAAAGCTGCGGCAAGTGTTGCACCGACTGAGAGACAATGGACTTAAGATTAAGCCAAAAAAATGTCAACTGTTCCGGACGCAGATTGAGTACCTGGGGCATGTAGTGTCGGCTGAGGGTGTGCAGCCAGCACCGAGTAAAATTGAGGCCATTCAAGGGTGGCCCAGACCCAAGACCCGTAGAGAAGTACAGGCATTTCTCGGTCTAGCCGGATACTATCGCCGATTTGTAAAAGATTTTGCTAAAGTGGCTGAGCCACTGAATGAGCTGTTGAGAGGGACGGCGCGAGGGCCCAAGAACCAACCCATCCAATGGACAGATCGACAACAACAGGCATTCGATCAGATCCGGGATGCCCTTGTGCAGGCACCTTTGTTGGCGTATGCACGTTTTGACCGACCTTTCATTCTGTACACTGACGGGAGCCTCCATGGCCTGGGAGCTGTGTTAGCCCAAGAGCAGGAGGGGCGTGTACGGGTTATTGCATATGCCAGTCGGTCTCTACGAGACACCGAGCGAAACCCAGATAATTATAGCTCATTTAAGTTGGAGATGTTGGCCTTGGTGTGGGCTATGACTGAGAAATTTGCAGAGTACCTTGCTGGCTCTGAGATTTTTGTGATGACTGACAATAACCCGCTGGCACACCTAGAGAATGCCAGGCTGGGAGCCCTAGAGCAGAGGTGGGTAGCACGGATGTCCAGGTTTAATTACCGGATTCGGTTCCGTTCTGGTAAAGAGAACTCCAATGCCGATGCACTGTCACGAGTGACTTGTGGTACTCCCCGGCATGTTGTGGATGAAGACCTTGAGGATACCGAGATTCCTGACCTGAGACGATTACCTGTGTTTGTGGATGTGGCACGGTTAAGTGGGGTGGCGACACAGGTCGCCACTTTGCTGGGAAAGACTCGTCAGGAGTGGGCCGATTTACAGGATGCAGACTCCGAGCTGTCACGAGTAAAGAAGTGGCTGAGTCAAAAGTCCTGGCCCGACAGAAGGGTGAGAGCTCGGCTGGGTGCAGAGGGGCAGAAACTGCTACGGCAGTGGGATCGATTGGCCATAACGGAAGGGGTACTGTATCGCTGGATCTACATAGCGGCAGAGCTGGGGTACCGTTGGCAGGTGGTGATCCCAGCCTCAATGGCTCCAGACATTGCCCGAGAGGCTCATACACAGGGTGCACATTTTGGACCTGAAAAGACGTATAGATGGTTGCATCGATTTGTGTACACACCTGGCTTGGAAGAAGTCGTGAGAGAGGTGTGTGCTAAGTGCCGACCCTGTGAATTGAATAAGTCTCCAGAACAGAGAGCTCCAGTTCAGACAATCATGACGTCTGCCCCGCTGGAAGTATTAATGGTGGATTATCTGTCCATTGGGTACTCCAGCAGCGGTCATCACTCATGCCTGGTCATGACCGATCATTTCACAAAATTTGCTGTGGCCATTCCCACTAAAGATCAAACTGCTAAGTCCGCAGCAGAGGCGATCTGTAAACATTTCATTCCGGTGTATGGCTGCCCCCAAAGAGTGCATTCAGACCAAGGTACCTGTTTTCAGGGTCAGCTCATGACTGAGTTGCTGCAGGTCTATGGGATTCAGCAATCACGGACGACGCCCTATTACCCGCAGGGAAATGGAGCTTGTGAGCGATTCAACCGAACGCTGCTCCAGATGCTGAGAACGCTGGAACAAAGGCAAAAGGGGCGATGGCCTGAGTTTCTCCCTGAACTTATGTGGGCTTATAATAACAGAGTCCATAACACTACAGGGTTCACGCCTTATGCGATGATGTTCGGCCGGCCAGGACGAGAAATTGGAGAGCTGAGTCTGACAGTACCCGATGAGCCGCAGTATCGTACAGCCAGTGAGTGGGTCCAGGACCACCGAAGAAAACTGCGAGAGATCCATCAGATAGTGAAAGAACGTGTACGGGATCATCCACACCGAGATCGAAAACCAGTGCACGGGGATGAGTTCCAGGTGGGTGACAAGGTGCTAGTGCGGGTTACACGTCCAGAAGGGAAGTTGAGTGACAGGTGGGAGGATATGCCTTACACAGTAGTGGAAAGGGTGTTCCCAGGAGGAAGTGTGTACACTGTGGTCCCTGAGGGGTGTATCGGACCTCGTCGCACGATGCATTGGAATTGGTTAAAGCGGTGTATATCCGACGCACCTGTCTGTTCCCCTGAGTCATCTGATCCAATGATGGTGCAACCGAGCAATGTTGAGTGTTACTGTTGGGATGACTGTGATGGCGACCTCTCAGAAATGCAGAGTCCGACAGTGCAAACTCCTGATATGCCCACTGATGTTACTGTTCCACTAGATACGACAAATGTTTAGTTGAACCCGACAGGTACTGGCTTACGGAGGTCAGAGAGGAGCACAGCCGGAATTCCTCCGATACGATATAATCCTGATGAGTATGTGTTGCGTGTGAGTTGTGAGAAGCCATTTGTCGGGACGCCAAATTGAAAGTGGGGTGGAGTGTAAAATGGTAATGTTTTTTTTTTTAAATCATAAACAGTGTTGATACAGTAACTGTGTTCAGCCACCAGAGGTCACCCTTGAGTAATAGACAGGATAATTACAATGTTGTTGCAGTAATTTTGTTCAGCCACCAGAGGTCACCCAGGAGTAAAAGACAAGAAGATTCTGGAAACAGGACAGTTACCTCAGAGAGAGTTTCTGGGCATTTTGAGAAGAAGCAGCGCGGTGATGGAGAGTGGGGAATCCAGATCTTGAGGCATTCCTGTTTGGGACTGTGTGATTTCAAGAAAGCTATCCTTGTGAGTAAACAGAGAAGTGTGACCGGTCACCGACTGTGTAGTTAGCTAGGGATAGCTAGATAGGAATCACAGCCTATTTAAGGACACTCTTGTATGAAGAATTGCCTGACAACTAATAGACACTGTGTGGATTCCTGCGCTTCACGATTCTGGCTGTGGGATATTCCTGGAATTATTTGTGAACTTTATCTGGATCTGCATCAGAAGATTTGGTTGCTCAAATACCTATTTAATCCGCTGTTGGACGTCTGTAACAAATTCAGTTATTTACCGTTGAAGCATATATTGTGAAAGAGTACACTGAGCACTCAATAATAAGACAGTGCACTGCGTATACACTGAGTATATACTGTGAGATATATATATATGTTGGGAAAAACCGGGTACCCGTGATTTATTGTAAATTAGGCGGGAGGCGGGTGTAAGATTGTATTCCTGAGAGGACCACGTGTCACAGGCACAGTATAACCCCGTGTAGGCCCATTACAGGTAACGGAGGGAGTGGTATAGTTGTGGGGTAGTCGGATTCCTGTCTGTGAAGCTGGCACTTGGGGTCTCTCAGGCTGCATATCTTGTATTCTGTGAGTTGTGGCTGTTGTGGCCCATATTGTGTTGGGAGAGAAATTCTGTCATTTTTTGCAATAGTTATAAAGAAAAGTTGGTTTAATATCATATTGTGCCCTGAGTCATTCATAGCAGCGCCGTATTCTGTTCTCGAGCAGCGACCGGCATAACGGTCGTTACATTTGCAAGTACAATAGCCCTTGATGATATAAGGACAGAGTCATTACAGATACATATTGCTAAGACTGCATAGCTACAACACACAACATATCACATACAAGTCATGTTTCTGACTAGTATAATTTACACATTGGTTTAAAATAATGGGACACTATGGTGTTAATTACACATTGGTTTAATTTAAGGGGACACTAAACACAAAATGAACAATGAAAAGGAACAAAAAAAATGAAAAAATAACAATAAAATAGATTCCTCCCTCACAATTACGACTGAAAAATATATTTAACCCCTTAACGACCGCCGATACGCCATTTAACGGCGGCCGCTAAGGGTACTTAAACCACAGCGCCGTTAATTAACGGCGCTGTGGAAAAAGTGAATAGCGCCCCCCAGAGTCGGATTTTCTCTGGGGTCTCGGTTGCCGAGGGTAGCCGAGACCCCAGAGAACATGATTCGGGGGATTTTTACCGACCCCCGAGTTGCGATCGCCGGTAATTAACCGTTTACCGGCGGTCGCAACAAAAAAAAAAAAAAAAGCGATTTGCCGTTTAATTTCTCTGTCCTCCGATGTGATCGCACATCGGAGGACAGAGAAATGTGGTCCCCGATGGCCCCCAATAGCCCCCCAATACTTACCTACCTCCCCCGGTGCTCCTCGTGTCTCCCCATGGGCGCCGCCATCTTTTTTCCGGGAAAAAATGGCGGGCGCACGCGCAGTGCGCCCGCCGCCCGGCACCCGGATGTTCTTTGGGGTCTCGGCTGCCGGGGGTAGCCGAGACCCCAAAGAACATGATCGGGGTCGATTTGCACCGACCCCTGCTTTGCGATCGCCGGTAATTAACAGTTTACCGGCGACCGCAAAAAAAAAAAAAAAAAAAAAAAGCGATCAGTTATTTCTCTGTCCTCTGATGTGATCGCACATCAGAGGACAGAGAAATAGGGGGATTCGGGGACCCTAACATACTCACCCGGGGTCCCTGGGTCCTCTTCTGTCTTCTCCTGCCAGCCGGCTTTTTCATCATGGCGGGCGCATGCGCAGTGCGCCCGCCATCTGCTGCCATCTGCCGGCCGGCAGGAGAAGACAAGTTGGGGCTAAAATTAGGGTTAGGGTTAGGGTTAGAGTTAGGGTTAGGGTTAGGGTTAGGGTTGGGGCTAAATTTAGGGTTAGGGCTAGGGTTAGGGTTAGGCTACTTTCACACTAGCGTTTTTTGGCTTCCGTCGCAATGCGTCGTTGGAGAAAAAACGCATCCTGCAAAAGTGCTTGCAGGATGCGTTTTTTCTCCATTGGCTTGCATTAGCGACGCATTGCGACGGATTGCCACATGTCGCATCCGTCGTGCGACGGATGCGTCGTGCTTCGGCGGACCGTCGACACAAAAAAAACTACATGTAACTTTTTTGTGCGACGTGTCCCACATATTTCAGTGCCACGTGCCACGTATTTAAGTGACACGTGCCACGTATCAAAGTGCCACGTGCCACATATTTCAGTGCCACGTATCAAAGTGCCACGTGCCACGTATCAAAGTGCCACGTGCCACGTATCAAAGTGCCACGTGCCACGTATCAAAGTGCCACGTGCCACATATTTCAGTGCCACGTGCCACGTATCAAAGTGCCACGTGCCACGTATCAAAGTGCCACGTGCCACATCTTTCAGTGCCACGTGCCACGTATTTAAGTGACACGTGCCATGTATCAAAGTGCCACGTGCCACATATTTCAGTGCCACGTATCAAAGTGCCACGTGCCACGTATCAAAGTGCCACGTGCCACGTATCAAAGTGCCACGTGCCACGTATTTCAGTGCCACGTATTTAAGTGACACGTATCACGTATAAGTGCCACGTGTCACGTATTTAATTGCCACATATTTAAGTGCCACGTATCAAGATTTTCCATGGAGAACAGACACATCCAGAGATATGTCTGCTCTCCACGGCTGCAGCAACACACTGACAGGAGCCATAGTTCCTGTCGGTGTGTCACTGCGCATGCGCGAGCGAGTTTACCGGCGGTCATTGACCCCGGCACTCTCGCTTAACGGCAGTGCTGCGTGGGAAAGTTCAACGCAGCTGTACTGCTGTTAACCGAGACGCCGGAGTCATTGAACTCCGGAACAGTACGCGATACACTGCTAGGAGCTTCGCTCCTGGCAGTGTATCGCCGGAGAGCAGCCGATCGGCGTGGGAAACTCGTTTTATGGATTCTGCGGACAGGGAGTATGAATTTGGTTTATTATTTTTGGATTTTTTCCTGGAGGATCGAGGGCTTCGCCTACAAGTGTGCTGTTGGTGAGTATATACTCTGTGTTATATGTTGTATGTACTGTGTGTCATGTATGTGTATTGTGTGTAGGTGTTTTGTGTAACTTTACAATTGTGCTAAGTCGCCGGACACAGGGACAACTCTCCCATCCTAATACCGGATGGGAGTAGTAGTCCCATACGGCGACTTAGCACAATGGTGGCACTAGCGTCGCATGGGGACACACACACGCACACACACGCACACACACGCGCACACACACACACACAGAAGGACTCCATGCTGCTTCACTGGGGGGCGGGGGCTTCCCTCTTCCTGTCCGACGTCACGTCCGGTCCTGGGTGTCAACCCCTCCGTACAAAGACGCCGACACCCAGGACAAAGGCGCTGTGTGTGGAAGGTAATATGGGGCCCTAGGGGGATACGCAGACACGCCGCTGCGTAAAGAATTGACATGTCAATTCTTTTTACGCCGGCGTGTTTGCAGACAAAAGCGCCGCGTTTTTTTGCGGTGTGTCTGAACGGCAAAGTGAATTTCTCATTCACTTTGCCGGCAGACGAAAATGACATTGCGCATTTTTGAAAAGCGCCCGCAAAATAGCGCTCAGAAATGCGCTATGTCTGAAAGTAGCCTAAGGCTTCTTTCACACTTGCGTCGGTACGGGGCGGTCGCAATGCGTCGGCCCGATGTACCGACGCACGTTGTGAAAATTGTGCACAACGTGGGCAGCGGATGCAGTTTTTCAACGCATCCGCTGCCCAGTCTATGTCCTGGGGAGGAGGGGGCAGAGTTACGGCCACGCATCCGCGGAAATGGCGGACGCGACGTACAAAAAAAAGGTTACATTGAACTTTTTTTGTGACGACGGGGGCTAAAGTTATGGTTAGGGTTGGGGCTAAAGTTAGGGTTGGGGCTAAAGTTAGGGTTAGAGTTGGGATTAGGGTTAGGGTTTGGATTAGGGTTGGGATTAGTGTTACGTTTGGGATTAGGGTTGGGATTAGGGTTAGGATTAGGGTTAGGGGTGTGTTGGATTTAGGGTTTTGATTAGGGTTATGGTTAGGGTTGAGATTAGGGCTGTTTTGGGGTTAGGGTTGTGATTATCGTTAGGGTTGTGATTAGGATTATGGATCGGGTTGAGATTAGGGTTAGGGCTGTGTTGGGGTTAGGGTTGGAGTTAGAATTGGGGGGTTTCCACTGTTTAGGTACATCAGGGGGTCTCCAAACACGACAGCCAATTTTGCGCTAAAAAAGTCAAATGGTACTCCCTCCCTTCTGAGCTCTGCCGTGCGCCCAAACAGTGGTTTACCCCCACATATGGGGCATCAGCGTACTCGGGATAAATTGGACAACAACTTTTGGGGTCCAATTTCTCCTGTTACCCTTGTGAAAATAAAAACTTGGGGGCTAAAAATCTTTTTTGTTGGAAAAAAATATATTTTTTTATTTTCACTACTCTGCATTATAAATTTCTGTGAAGCACTTGAGCTTTCAAAGTTCTCACCACATATCTAGATAAGTTCCTTAGGGGGTCTAGTTTCCAAAATTTGGTCACTTGTGGGGGTTTCTACTGTTTAGGTACATTAGGGGTCTGCAAACGCAACATAACGCCCGCAGACAATTCTATCAAAGTCTGCATTGCAAAATGGCGCTCCTTCCCTTCCGAGCTCTGCCGTGCGCCCAAACAGTGGTTTACCCCCACATATGGGGTACCAGCATACTCAGGACAAATTGGACAACAACTTTTGGGGTCCAATTTCTCTTGTTACCCTTGTGAAAATAAAAATTTGGGGGCTAAAAAAATCTTTTTTGTGGGAAAAAAAATATTTTTTATTTTCACTACTCTGCATTATAAACTTCTGTGAAGCACTTGGGCATTCAAAGTTCTCACCACATATCTAGATAAGTTCCTTGGGGGGTCTATTTTCCAAAATGGGGTCACTTGTTGGGGATTTCTACTGTTTAGGTACATTAGGGGTCTGCAAAGGCAACATAACGCCCGCAGACAATTCTATCAAAGTCTGCATTCCAAAATGGCACTCCTTCCCTTCCGAGCTCTGCCATGCGCCCAAACAGTGGTTTACCCCCACATATGGGGTACCAGCATACTCAGGACAAATTGGACAACAACTTTTGGGGTCCAATTTCTCTTGTTACCCTTGTGAAAATAAAAACTTGGGGGCTAAAAAATCTTTATTGTTAAAAAATATATATTTTTTATTTTCACGACTCTGCATTATAAACTTCTGTGATGCACTTGGGCATTCAAAGTTCTCACTACACATCTAGATAAGTTCCATGGGGGGTCTAGTTTCCAAAATGGGGTCACTTTTGGGGGGTTTCTGCTGTTTAGGCACATCAGGGGCTCTCCAAACGCGACATGGCGTCCGATCTCAATTCCAGTCAATTTTGCATTGAAAAGTCAAATGGCGCTCCTTTGCTTCCGAGCTCAGCCATGCGCCCAAACAGTGGTTTACCCCCACATATGGGGTGTCGGCGTACTCAAGACAAATTGTACAACAGCTTCTGGGGTCCATTTTCTCCTGTTACCCTTGGTAAAATAAAAATTTGGAGGCAAAAAGATCATTTTTGTAGAAAAAATGCGATTTTTTTATTTTCACGGCTCTACGTTATAAACTTCTGTGAAGCACCTGGGGGTTTAAAGTGCTCACCACACATCTAGATAAGTTCCTTAAGGGGTCTAGTTTCCAAAATGGTGTCATATGTGGGGGGTCTCTACTGTTTAGGCACATCAGCGGCTCTCCAAACGTGACATGGCGTCCGATCTCAATTCCAGCCAATTCTACATTGAAAAAGTAAAACGACACTCCTTCTCTTCCAAGCTCTGCGGTGCGCCCAAACAGTGGTTTACCCCCATATATGGGGTATCGACGTACTCAGGAGAAATTGCACAACAACTTTTGTGGTCTAATTTCTCCTGTTACCCTTGTGAAAATAAAAATTTGGGGGCAAAAAGATCATTTTTGTAGAAAAAATGAGATTTTTTATTTTCACGGCTCTACGTTATAAACTTCTGTGAAGCACT
The DNA here is from genome assembly GCF_051348905.1 of Ranitomeya variabilis. Lineage (NCBI taxonomy): Eukaryota > Metazoa > Chordata > Amphibia > Anura > Dendrobatidae > Ranitomeya > Ranitomeya variabilis. The sequence continues at coordinate 570,985,430 of NC_135234.1, read as the reverse complement.
TGGGGGTTCAAAGTGCTCACCACACATCTAGATAAGTTCCTTGGGGGGTCTAGTTTCCAAAATGGTATCACTTGTGGGGGGTTTCCACTGTTTAGGCACATCAGGGACTCTCCAAACGCGACATGGCATCCGATCTCAATTCCAGCCAATTCTGCATTGAAAAAGTCAAACGGTGCTCCTTCACTTCCAAGCTCTGCGGTGCGCCCAAACAGTGGTTTACCTCCACATATGGGGTATCGACGTACTCAGGAGAAATTGCACAACAACTTTTGTGGTCTAATTTCTCCTGTTACCCTTGTGAAAATAAAAATTTTGGGGCAAAAAGATCATTTTTGTAGAAAAAATGAGATTTTTTATTTTCACGGCTCTACGTTATAAACTTCTGTGAAGCACTTGGGGGTTCAAAGTGCTCACCACACATCTAGATAAGTTCCTTGGGGGGTCTAGTTTCCAAAATGGTGTCACTTGTGGGGGGTTTCCACTGTTTAGGCACATCAGGGACTCTCCAAACGCGACATGGCATCCGATCTCAATTCCAGCCAATTCTGCATTGAAAAAGTCAAACGGTGCTCCTTCACTTCCAAGCTCTGCGGTGCGCCCAAACAGTGGTTTACCTCCACATATGGGGTATCGACGTACTCAGGAGAAATTGCACAACAACTTTTGTGGTCTAATTTCTCCTGTTACCCTTGTGAAAATAAGAATTTGTGGGCGAAAAAATCATTTTTGTGAAAACTGCGATTTTTTATTTTCACGGCTCTACGTTATAAACTTATGTGAAGCACTTGGGGGTTCAAAGTGCTCACCACACATCTAGATAAGTTCCTTGGGGGGTCTAGTTTCCAAAATGGTGTCACTTGTGGGGGGTTTCCACTGTTTAGGCACATTAGGGGCTCTCCAAACGCGACATGGCATCCGATCTCAATTCCAGCCAATTCTGCATTGAAACAGTCAAACGGTGCTCCTTCACTTCCAAGCTCTGCGGTGCGCCCAAACAGTGGTTTACCTCCACATATGGGGTATCGGCGTACTCAGGAAAAATTGCACAACAAAATTTGTGGTTAAATTTCTGTTTTTACACTTGTGAAAATTAAAAAAAATGGTTCTGAAGTAAAATGTTTGCAAAAAAAAGTAAAATGTTAATTTTTTTCTTCCACATTGTTTTAGTTCCTGTGAAGTACGTAAAGGGTTAATAAACTTCTTGAATGTGGTTTTGAGCAGCTTGAGGGGTGCAGTTTTTAGAATGGTGTCACACTTGGTTATTTTCTATCATATAGACCCCTCAAAATCACTTCAAAGGTGATGTGGTCCCTAAAAAAAACATGGTGTTGTAAAAATGAGAAATTGCTGGTCAACTTTTAACCCTTATAACTCCCTAACAAAAAAAAAAATTGTTTCCAAAATTGTGCTGATGTAAAGTAGACATGTGAGAAATGTTATTTATTAACTATTTTTTGTGACATATCTCTCTGATTTAAGGGCATAAAAATACAAAGTTTGAAAATTGCAAAATTTTAAAAATTTTCGCCATATTTCCATTTTTTTCATAAATAATCGCAAGTAATATCGAAGAAATGTTACCACTAACTTGAAGTACAACATGTCACGAAAAAACAATCTCAGAATCAGCGGGATCCGATAAAGCGTTCCAGAGTTATAACCTCATAAAGTGACACTGGTCAGAATTGTAAAAATTGGCTCGGTCATTAAGTACCAAATTGGCTCTGTCACTAAGGGGTTAAAAAAAATCTGTGTGTGTGAGTGAGAAAGGGGATCAACTTTATTTTTTTCCTCCAGACTGTCAAGGGTACAGATGTAAGACAACTGGCAGCAGTAGAAGTCTCCCTGAAGTGCAATGTAACTATAGTGGCCTAAGTTGGTGCTCTTTTCTCTCCGCTTTATATAATATAGTGTAATGTTGCAGAGTAATGATGATGTTAATCACAAAATTCATTAATCTTCCATAATGTGGTAAATAAACAGCATCAGTACTTAGTTCCAATAGCTACGGTAACCAAAGTACGACATTAATTCACAAGCAAACCCGATTCTGAATAAATAAAACCTTTCTAACAGTAATAACAGTTAATTATGTAATGAAAATTCTATTCCTTTCAAGCCATGTGGTAGTAAATATTTATGCAAATATTTGGAAGCATACATATAGATCAGCGAGTTATTAAAGTACACAGTTCATAAAATAATATCGCTTTTTAATTCAAGTATCAAATATTCTGTAGATTTTTGGCTTCAAAGCTAAAGCAGATTATCTTGTTAGTGATCTCTCTAAGGAGCTTGGTAGCTTGTGTAAAAAATGCATTCAGGCTTTCAGCAAAATAAAATAATATTCTGCATCAAACAATAATTGGATCTAGTGAAGCTGGAAATACAGAATATCTATTGCCATAATTTTGCCCTGCTTCATTTATATTGGTTCCTTGAAGTAGTAGTTGTGTAGGCTCAGTTGAAAAACAGTTTATTCAAAGAGAAGTCTGGTTTATTAATGCAAAGTTTTTAAAAGGAGGTGTCCTATTCCGGAAGCTAAGCCAGAGTAGAGAGCAGCTACAAAAGGGACATTGTTTTGGTAAGCCCAGTGTATCCTTCCATTACATGAGAAGCCCAGGGAACTAAAGGTAACCTGCCAAACCTTGGGCAGCATTAATGTGGGACTGTTTTCTCCACGTATGTTTTACTTTGAAATGCTGCTTCGCTTCAATAGTAAGGCTATGTGCACACGTAAGAAAAGAGGTGCAAAATTTTCTGCACACAATCCACATCGCCTGGCAGAATCCGCAGCCGTGGATTTGCCGCAGTTTTTATGCGGATTTTGCTGCGGTTTTTATGCGGAATTGATGCTGATTTTGTGTGGATTTTCTGCGGTTTTTGCCACTCCGGAATTTTAACATGGAGGGGTGCAGAAATGCTGCAAATCTGCACAAAAGAAGTGACATGCACTTCTTTGAAATCCGCAGCAATTCCGCACTGATTTTTCCGCACCATCTGCACAACTTTTTTTTTTCCATTGAATAACATTATACTGTACATTACAGTGCGGATCTGCAGCGTTTCTGCGCAGAAAAATCTGCTGCGGATCGGCAGCAAATCCGCATCGTGTGCACATACCCTAAGACAGAGGCGTAGCTAGGGTTTCAACTTAGGGAGGGCGAAACATCTGAGTGGGCCCCTAACCAGCTAACCCTGATTACAGCTACGGTTGCGCACTCTAGTTAGGAATATAGGGGAACCTCAGAATGTGACCCTACTGTTATTGAAAATAAATCTATATACAAAAACGAACATTGACTTTACCGTCATATTGTGACCATATGCAACTTTGATGGTCACAATACTCTGAGTGCCCCTATAACAATAATGCTTAAGTGCCCACTTAACATTTAATAATGTCCCCTAAGTTCCCCCATGTACTGCTCCATTATACACAGTATGGTGAGCTCAAAGCTTCCCTATACACAGTCTAAGGCCCCCACAGCTCCCCTATACACAGTATAATGATTCTATAACTCCCCTATACACCGCATGATGTTCCCACTGCTCCCCTTTGCACAGTATGATGTTCCCACTGCTCCCCTATAGATAGTATGATCTCACTGCTCCCCTACAGATAGTATGAGCCCAATGCTCCCCCATACACAGTATAATGCTGCCAGAACTCCACTATAGAAAGTATAATGCCCCCCAGAGCTCCCCTATATACAGTGTAATGAGCCAACAGCTCCCATATGCACAATATGCCTTCACAGTTCCCTATACACAGTATGATGGGCCTGAAGTTCCCGTCAAACAGTATGATGTCCCCCACAGTTCCCCTATACACAGTATGATGGGCCCACAGCTTCCTTATGCACAGTATGATGGGCCCACAGCTCCTTTATACACAGTATGATGGGCCCACAGCTTCCTTATACACAGTATGATGGGCCCACAGCTCCTTTATACACAGTATGATGGGCCCACAGCTCCCTTATACACAGTATGATGGACCCGCAGCTCCCTTATACACAGTATGATGGGCCCACAGCTCCCTTATACACAGTATGATGGGCCCACAGCTCCCTTATACACAGTATGATGGGCCCACAGCTCCCTTATACACAGTATGATGGGCCCACAGCTCCCTTATACACAGTATGATGGGCCCACAGCTCCCTTATACACAGTATGATGGGCCCACAGCTCCCTTATACACAGTATGATGGGCCCACAGCGCCCTTATACACAGTATGATGGGCCCGCAACTCCCTTATATACAGTATGATGGGCCCACAGCTCCTTTATACACAGTATGATGGGCCCACAGCTCCCTTATACACAGTATGATGGGCCCACAGCTCCCTTATACACAGTATGATGGGCCCACAGCTCCCTTATACACAGTATGATGGGCCCACAGCTCCCTTATACACAGTATGATGGGCCCACAGCTCCCTTATACACAGTATGATGGGCCCACAGCGCCCTTATACACAGTATGATGGGCCCGCAACTCCCTTATATACAGTATGATGGACCCACAGCTCCCTTATACACAGTATGATGGGCCCGCAGCTCCCTTATACACAATATGATGGGCTCGCAGCTCCCTTACACACAGTATGATGAGCCCGCAGCTCCCTTATACACAGTATGATGGGCCCGCAGCTCCCTTATACACAGTATGATGGGCCCGCAGCTCCCTTATACACAGTATGATGGGCTCGCAGCTCCCTTATACACAGTATGATGGGCTCGCAGCTCCCTTATACACAGTATGATGGGCTTGCAGCTCCCTTATACACAGTATGATGGGCTCGCAGCTCCCATATACACAGTATGATGTGTGCACAGCTTCCTTATACACAGTATGATGGGTCTGCAGCTCCCTTATACACAGTATGATGGGCCCGCAGCTCCCTTATACACAGTATGATGAGCCCGCAGCTCCCTTATACACAGTATAATGGGCCCACAGCTCCCTTATACATAGTATGATGGGCCCACAGCTCCCTTTTACACAGTATGATGGGCCCGCAGCTCCCTTATACACAGTATGATGGACTCACAGCTCCCTTATACACAGTATGATGAGCCCGCAGCTCCCTTATACACAGTATGATGGGCCCGCAGCTCCCTTATACACAGTATGATGGGCCCGCAGCTCCCTTATACACAGTATGATGGGCTCTCAGCTCCCTTATACACAGTATGATGGGCTCGCAGCTCCCTTATACACAGTATGATGGGCTCGCAGCTCCCTTATACACAGTATGATGGGCTCGCAGCTCCCATATACACAGTATGATGTGTGCACAGCTTCTTTATACACAGTATGATGGGCCTGCAGCTCCCTTATACACAGTATGATGGGCCCGCAGCTCCCTTATACACAGTATGATGGGCCCGCATCTCCCTTATACATAGTATGATGGGCCCGCAGCTCCCTTATACACAGTATGATGGGCTCGCAGCTCCCTTATACACAGTATGATGGACTCACAGTTCCCTTATACACAGTATGATGGGCCCGCAGCTCCCTTATACACAGTGTGATGGGCCCGCAGATCCCTTAAACACTGTCTGATGGGCCTGCAGCTCCCATACAAACAGTATGATGGACTTCCTTATACATAGTATGATTGGCCCGCAGCTCCCGTATACACAGTATGATGGGCCCGCAGCTCCCTTATACATAGTATGATTGGTCTGCAGCTCCCATATACACAGTATGATGGGCCCGCAGCTCCTGTATACACAGTATGATGGGCCCACATTTCCCATATACACAGTATGATTGGCCCGCAGCTCCCTTATACATAGTATGATTGGCCTGCAGTTCCCATATACACTGTTGTGAAATTGGATTTTGGGCTCCCCCGGTGGCCACTGGTGGAATTGAACTGGTGTGCATCATCCTCTCTGTTCACCTGTTTCCATCAGGATGTGGGAGTCGCTATTTAGCCTTGCTCCTCTGTCACTTCCATGCCGGTCAACATTGTAATCAGAAGCCTTTCTGTGCATGTTCCTGCTGCTAGACAACTCCCAGCTAAGTTGGACTTAGTCCTTGTTTGTTTTTGCATTTTGTTCCAGTTCACAGCTGTAGTTTCGTTTCTGTGTCTGGAAAGCTCTTGTGATCTGAAATTGCCACTCTGATGTTATGAGTTAATACTAGAGTCTTAAAGTAATTTCAGGATGGTATTTTGATAGGGTTTTCAGCTGACCATGAAAGTGCCCTTTCTGTCTTCCTGCTATCTAGTAAGCGGACCTCAATTTTGCTAAACCTATTTTCATACTACGTTTGTCATTTCATCTAAAATCACCGCCAATATTTGTGGGGGCCTCTGTCTGCCTTTCGGGGAAATTTCTCTAGAGGTGAGCCAGGACTATATTTTCCTCTGCCAGGATTAGTTAGTCCTCCGGCCGGCGCTGGGCGTCTAGGGATAAAACGCAGGCTACGCTACCCGGCTACTGTTAGTTGTGCGGCAGGTTTAGTTCATGGTCAGTTTAGTTTCCATCCTTCCAAGAGCTAGTTCGTATGTTTGCTGGGCTATGTTCTCTTGCCATTGAGAACCATAACAGTTTGACCGGCCTAAAAGGGTTAAATTAATTGACAGAGAAAGGAGAGAAAAGAGAAGTCTGCTGAAGATTTTTTTTTTTCTCAGTTCTGAGTGTGCTTGTAATTGAATCTCTTGCAAGTCTGCCTATATTGCAGCCTTTCTCTCTCTCTCTCCTTCTAATCCTGGAATGGCTCTGTGTTCACCTGTTTAAAATGGATATTCAGAGTTTAGCTGCAGGTTTGAATAATCTCACCACGAAAGTTCAAAACTTACAAGATTTTGTTGTTCATGTTCCTATATCTGAACCTAGAATTCCTTTGCCTGAATTTTTCTCGGGGAATAGATCTTGCTTTCAAAATTTCAAAAATAATTGCAAGTTGTTTTTGTCCCTGAAATCTCGCTCTGCTGGAGATCCTGCTCAGCAGGTCAGGATTGTGATTTCTCTGCTCCGGGGCGACCCTCAGGATTGGGCTTTTGCATTGGCTCCAGGGGATCCTGCGTTGCTCAATGTGGATGCGTTTTTTCTGGCCTTGGGGTTGCTTTATGAGGAACCTCAGTTAGAACTTCAGGCGGAAAAGGCCTTGATGTCCCTATCTCAGGGGCAAGACGAAGCTGAAATATACTGCCAGAAATTCCGTAAATGGGCTGTGCTTACTCAGTGGAATGAGTGCGCCCTGGCGGCGAATTTCAGAGAGGGTCTCTCTGATGCCATTAAGGATGTTATGGTGGGGTTCCCTGTGCCTGCGGGTCTGAATGAGTCCATGACAATGGCTATCCAGATCGATAGGCGTCTGCGGGAGCGCAAACCTGTGCACCATTTGGCGGTGTCTACTGAGAAGACGCCAGAGAATATGCAATGTGATAGAATTCTGTCCAGAAGTGAACGGCAGAATTTTAGACGAAAAAATGGGTTGTGCTTCTATTGCGGTGATTCAACTCATGTTATATCAGCATGCTCTAAGCGTACTAAGAAGCTTGATAAGTCTGTTTCAATTGGCACTTTACAGTCTAAGTTTATTCTATCTGTGACCCTGATTTGTTCTTTATCATCTATTACCGCGGATGCCTATGTCGACTCTGGCGCCGCTTTGAGTCTTATGGATTGGTCCTTTGCCAAACGCTGTGGGTATGATTTGGAGCCTCTTGAAACTCCTATACCCCTGAAGGGGATTGACTCCACCCCATTGGCTAGCAATAAACCACAATACTGGACACAAGTAACTATGCGGATTAATCCGGATCACCAGGAGATTATTCGCTTTCTTGTGCTGTATAACCTACATGATGTGTTGGTGCTTGGATTGCCATGGCTGCAATCTCATAACCCAGTCCTTGACTGGAAAGCTATGTCTGTGTTAAGCTGGGGATGTAAGGGGACGCATGGGGACGTACCTGTGGTTTCCATTTCATCATCTATTCCCTCTGAGATTCCTGAATTCTTGACTGAGTATCGTGACGTTTTTGAAGAACCTAAGCTTGGTTCATTACCTCCGCACCGGGAGTGCGATTGTGCCATAGATTTGATTCCGGGTAGTAAATACCCTAAGGGTCGTTTATTTAATCTGTCTGTGCCTGAACATGCTGCTATGCGAGAATATATAAAGGAGTCCTTGGAAAAGGGACATATTCGTCCTTCGTCATCTCCCTTAGGAGCCGGTTTTTTCTTTGTGGCTAAGAAAGATGGCTCTTTGAGGCCGTGCATTGATTATCGGCTTTTGAATAAAATCACGGTTAAATATCAATATCCGTTGCCACTGCTGACTGATTTGTTTGCTCGCATAAAGGGGGCCAAGTGGTTCTCTAAGATAGATCTTCGTGGGGCGTATAATTTGGTGCGAATTAAGCAGGGGGATGAGTGGAAAACCGCATTTAATACGTCCGAGGGCCACTTTGAGTATTTGGTGATGCCTTTTGGTCTTTCAAATGCCCCTTCAGTCTTTCAGTCCTTTATGCATGACATTTTCCGTGATTATTTGGATAAATTTATGATTGTGTATCTGGATGATATTTTGATTTTTTCGGATGACTGGGACTCTCATGTCCAGCAGGTCAGGAGGGTTTTTCAGGTTTTGCGGTCTAATTCCTTGTGTGTGAAGGGTTCTAAGTGCGTTTTTGGGGTTCAAAAGATTTCCTTTTTGGGATATATTTTTTCCCCCTCTTCCATCGAGATGGATCCTGTCAAGGTTCAGGCTATTTGTGATTGGACGCAACCCTCTTCTCTTAAGAGTCTTCAGAAATTTTTGGGTTTTGCTAACTTTTATCGTCGATTTATTGCTGGTTTTTCTGATGTTGTTAAACCATTGACTGATTTGACCAAGAAGGGTGCTGATGTTGCTGATTGGTCCCCTGCTGCTGTGGAGGCCTTTCGGGAGCTTAAGCGCCGCTTTTCTTCCGCCCCTGTGTTGCGTCAGCCTGATGTTGCTCTTCCTTTTCAGGTTGAGGTCGACGCTTCTGAAATCGGAGCTGGGGCGGTTTTGTCGCAGAGAAGTTCCGATTGCTCCGTGATGAGACCTTGTGCTTTTTTCTCGCGTAAATTTTCGCCCGCCGAGCGGAATTATGATGTTGGGAATCGGGAGCTTTTGGCCATGAAGTGGGCTTTTGAGGAGTGGCGTCATTGGCTTGAGGGGGCTAGACATCAGGTGGTGGTATTGACGGACCACAAAAATCTAATTTATCTTGAGTCCGCCAGACGCCTGAATCCTAGACAGGCGCGCTGGTCGTTGTTTTTCTCTCGGTTTAATTTTGTGGTGTCCTACCTGCCGGGTTCTAAGAATGTTAAGGCGGATGCCCTTTCTAGGAGTTTTGAGCCTGACTCCCCTGGTAATTCTGAACCTACAGGTATCCTTAAGGATGGAGTGATATTGTCTGCCGTTTCTCCAGACCTGCGGCGGGCCTTGCAGGAGTTTCAGGCGGATAGACCTGATCGTTGCCCACCTGGTAGACTGTTTGTTCCTGATGATTGGACCAGTAAAGTCATTTCTGAGGTTCATTCTTCTGCGTTGGCAGGTCATCCTGGAATCTTTGGTACCAGGGATTTGGTGGCAAGGTCCTTCTGGTGGCCTTCCCTGTCTCGAGATGTGCGAGGCTTCGTGCAGTCTTGTGACGTTTGTGCTCGGGCCAAGCCTTGTTGTTCTCGGGCTAGTGGATTGTTGTTGCCCTTGCCTATCCCGAAGAGGCCCTGGATGCACATCTCGATGGATTTTATTTCGGATCTTCCTGTTTCTCAGAAGATGTCTGTCATCTGGGTGGTGTGTGATCGTTTCTCTAAGATGGTCCATTTGGTTCCCCTGCCTAAGTTGCCTTCTTCTTCCGAGTTGGTTCCTCTGTTTTTTCAAAATGTGGTCCGTTTGCATGGTATTCCGGAGAATATCGCTTCTGACAGAGGTACCCAATTCGTGTCTAGATTTTGGCGAGCATTCTGTGCTAGGATGGGCATAGATTTGTCTTTCTCGTCTGCTTTCCATCCTCAGACTAATGGCCAGACCGAGCGGACGAATCAGACCTTGGAGACATATTTGAGGTGTTTTGTGTCTGCAGATCAGGATGATTGGGTTGCTTTTTTGCCTTTAGCGGAGTTTGTCCTCAATAATCGGGCCAGTTCTGCCACCTTGGTGTCTCCCTTTTTCTGTAATTCGGGGTTTCATCCTCGATTTTCTTCTGGTCAGGTGGAATCTTCGGATTGTCCTGGAGTGGATGCTGTGGTGGAGAGGTTGCATCAGATTTGGGGGCAGGTAGTGGACAATTTGAAGTTGTCCCAGGAGAAGACTCAGCTTTTTGCCAACCGCCGGCGTCGGGTTGGTCCTCGGCTTTGTGTTGGGGACTTGGTGTGGTTGTCTTCTCGTTTTGTCCCTATGAGGGTTTCTTCTCCCAAGTTTAAGCCTCGGTTCATCGGCCCGTACAAGATATTGGAGATTCTTAACCCTGTGTCCTTCCGTTTGGACCTCCCTGCATCTTTTTCTATTCATAATGTTTTTCATCGGTCATTATTGCGCAGGTATGAGGTACCGGTTGTGCCTTCCGTTGAGCCTCCTGCTCCGGTGTTGGTTGAGGGCGAGTTGGAGTACGTTGTGGAAAAAATCTTGGACTCCCGTGTTTCCAGACGGAAACTCCAGTATCTGGTCAAATGGAAGGGATACGGTCAGGAGGATAATTCTTGGGTGACTGCCTCTGATGTTCATGCCTCCGATTTGGTCCGTGCCTTTCATAGGGCTCATCCTGATCGCCCTGGTGGTTCTGGTGAGGGTTCGGTGCCCCCTCCTTGAGGGGGGGGTACTGTTGTGAAATTGGATTTTGGGCTCCCCCGGTGGCCACTGGTGGAATTGAACTGGTGTGCATCATCCTCTCTGTTCACCTGTTTCCATCAGGATGTGGGAGTCGCTATTTAGCCTTGCTCCTCTGTCACTTCCATGCCGGTCAACATTGTAATCAGAAGCCTTTCTGTGCATGTTCCTGCTGCTAGACAACTCCCAGCTAAGTTGGACTTAGTCCTTGTTTGTTTTTGCATTTTGTTCCAGTTCACAGCTGTAGTTTCGTTTCTGTGTCTGGAAAGCTCTTGTGATCTGAAATTGCCACTCTGATGTTATGAGTTAATACTAGAGTCTTAAAGTAATTTCAGGATGGTATTTTGATAGGGTTTTCAGCTGACCATGAAAGTGCCCTTTCTGTCTTCCTGCTATCTAGTAAGCGGACCTCAATTTTGCTAAACCTATTTTCATACTACGTTTGTCATTTCATCTAAAATCACCGCCAATATTTGTGGGGGCCTCTGTCTGCCTTTCGGGGAAATTTCTCTAGAGGTGAGCCAGGACTATATTTTCCTCTGCCAGGATTAGTTAGTCCTCCGGCCGGCGCTGGGCGTCTAGGGATAAAACGCAGGCTACGCTACCCGGCTACTGTTAGTTGTGCGGCAGGTTTAGTTCATGGTCAGTTTAGTTTCCATCCTTCCAAGAGCAAGTTCGTATGTTTGCTGGGCTATGTTCTCTTGCCATTGAGAACCATAACAATACACAGTATGATGGGCCTGCAGCTCCCTTATACACAGTATGATGGGCTCGCAGCTCCCGTATACACAATATGATGGATTCACAGCTCCCTGTCATGATTTGGATGTCCCGGTCATTTACTCATCCTCCGGCGTATTCACTATTTTGTGGCACTGCTGCCGTGCCACTGCTCAAACTTGTGAGCGCAGCTTCTGACTGGCCAGAAGTTAGAAGCTATGTCACAAGCGCTCAATGTTAGGCTAGGTTCACATTGCGTTAGCAGCAGCCCGCTCAGCACATACGCTAACAGGCTGCTGCTAGCGCAAGTGCCAGCGTTTGCATCCCGCTAGTGCAGATAGAGCTCTGCTAGCTCTATCTGCGCTAGCAGTGACGGACCCAGAAACGCTGCAGCCCGCGTCTCAGGGTCCATCACTCAATGACGGCACATCGCTAGCGCACGCCCATTGTGGGCTTGCGCTAGCGATGCATCCGCCATTGCATTCAATGGCGGCGTTAACGGACTACGTTACACCGCGTTATGCCGCGGTGTAACGTAGTCCATTAAACGGGTCACACTAAAGCAGTGTGAACCCAGCCTAAGACTATGAGGCTATGTGCACTTGTTGCGGATTCGTGTGCGGATTTACCGCGGATTTCCTGTGTTTTTTGTGCAGATTTCATCTGCGTTTTACCACCTATACAGAAGCAGGTGTAAAACGCTGCGGAATCTGCAAAAAGAATTGACATGCTGCGGAAAATACAACGCAGTGTTTCCGCTTGGTATTTTCCGCACCATGGGCACAGTGGATTTGGTTTTCCATAGGTTTACATGGCACTGTAAACCAGATGGAAAACTGCTGCGAATCCGCAGCGGCCAATCCACACCGTGTGCACATAGCCTGAGAGTGAGAAAGAGGCCAGAACGAGGCTCCCATAGACTCACATTGATTAGTGACTAGTGTTGAGCGATACCTTCCGATATGCATTGGTATCGGTATCGGATAGTATCGGCCGATACCGGCAAAATATCGGATCTCGCCGATACCGATACCCGATACCAATGCATTTCAATGGGACGCAAAGTATCGGAATGGTTCCCAGGGTCTGAAGGAGAGGAAATAAAAAATATGGATATACTCACCTCTCTGGCGGCCCCTGGACTTTACCGATGTAACCGGGAGCCTCCGTTCCTAAGAATGAGCGCGTGAAGGGCCTTCGATGACGTCGCGGCTTCTGATTGGTCGCGTGAGCACTCATGTGACTGCTCACGCGACCAATCACAAGCCGCGACGTCATCGCAGGTCCTTCACGCGCTCATTCTTAGGAACGGAGGCTCCCGGTTACGGCGGTAAGGTCCAGGGGCCACCGGAGAGGTGAGTATATCCATATATATATATATATATATATCCATATACTCACCTCTCCGGCGGCCCCTGGACCTTACTGCCGTAACCGGAAGCCTCCGTTCCTAAGAATGAGCGCGTGAAGGACCTGCGATGACGTCGCGGCTTGTGATTGGTCGCGTGAGCGGTCACATAAGCGCTCACGCGACCAATCAGAAGCCGCGACGTCATCGAAGGCCCTTCACGCGCTCATTCTTAGGAACGGAGGCTCCCGGTTACAGCGGTAAGATCCAGGGGCCGCCGGAGAGGTGAGTATATCCATATTTTTTATTTTAATTCTTTATTTTACACTTGAATATGGTTCCGATACCGATTGCCGATATCACAAAAGTATCGGAACTCGGTATCGGAATTCCGATACCGCAAGTATCACCCGATACTTGTGGTATCGGAATGCTCAACACTATTAGTGACCTCTGCACTGCTCCATGAAACACTGGAGCCTTGGACAGGCCACAAACTGCAGGAGACGGAGCCGAGTGGAGACTAAAACAGATGAAAACGCCAGAAGGTGAGTATCAGACAGAGGGCAGGGGACGCGGATTTTCAGCACCGCTCCAGTAGTGAAATAAAAAATAATGCTGCAGTGGTGCTGTAAATGTGATGCAGCTCTTGGTTACTGAATGCGGGCTCCTTATACTAACACTCGTAAAAGACCCAGGTGGTACGTATCAAAAGCCCCCTAACCCCCATCTCCAGCCTCCCCAGACTGCAAATATTACATGATGGATCACATATAATATCAGAACTAAACATTATAATATTCAGCCCCCAGTGACCTGTCCCCCCTCCCCCACTTCAGCCCCAATACCCCATCATCTCACATCCACCCCCTCAGTGCCCTGTCCCACCTCACCCACCTTCTGCCCTCACAACCCCCAAATGGCCTTACATTCACCCTCCAGTGTCCTGTCTCCCCTCCCCCACAATACCCCCATAGTCTCACATTCACCCCAGTGTCCTGTCCCCCCTCACTCACTTTCAGCCCCCACAATACCCCAACGGTCTCACAGTGACATACCTGAATTTAATAAACCTAATAAGTTCCATCCCCACTTACTGATGAAGTTTGCACTGCAGGCAGGACCAGGAAGTGTAAGTGAAATGCACGGTGTGGGCACTAGGACCCAGCGTGCCTGAGCCAATCCCAGCGTGCACAGAGTGAAGAAAACTGCAGCCATGGGAAAAGCTTCATGATAAGGTCAGACGGGCGAAACCATTCACTGCAGGAGAGAGACTCTGCAGCCGGCCACTGTGCTAATAGCGTCAGACGTCAGACGGGAGCAGACATTATACTGCTCTCCTCCTATGCGGTGTTCTGCCTCGTCACAGAAGTGGCCCTGCCCTGGCTCCGAGTGGGCCCCTTCATGTGACAGGGCCCAGGGCGATGGCCCCCTCTGCCCCCCCAGTAGCTACGCTACTGCCCTAAGAGTTAGGTCTCAAACAAGCTTGTCACTGCCCCTATGCTCTTGACTTACAAGTCTTTCTTTACCTATGTACAGTGTTTTAGAGTAAAAGCTATTTGTCTGCCATTGAACAGCGAAGCTCTGATTCATGCTGCCTTCGGTTTGGGCACCATAAATTATATTTCAGATTCTTATTAAAAAGAAACTGAATGATGATTATTTGCTTCTTTATTGGAATTTCAGGGAAAATGAATGCTTGCAGCCCAAATAAATATTACAGAAAAATGCTGGAAGTGTCACCAATAGGACAACTTATGAATAGCTAAGGCTGCTTTCACACTAGCGTCGGTACGGGCCCGTCGCAGTGCATCTGGCCGATGTACTGACGCATGCTGTGAAAGAAATGCCCGACGTGGGCAGCGGAAGCAGTCTTACGACGCTTCCGCTGCCCCATTGTAAGGTCCGGGGAGGAGGGGGTTGAGTTTCGGCCGCGCATGTGCAGTCGAAAATGGCGGACACGACGCGTAAAAAAACGTTTCATATAACTTTATTTGTGCCGAAGGTGCACCAAAACACGACGCAACCGTCGCACGACGGTTGCGACGTGTGGCAATACGTCGTAATGCGTCAGTAATGTTAGTCTATGGGGAAAAAACGCATCCTGCAGACAACTTTGCAGGATGCGTTTTTTCTCCTGAACGGCGCATTGCAACGTATTGCAAACGACGCTAGTGTGAAAGTAGCCTTATCATTAAAGGACCTCTCCAACAAAAAGTGATTTTTCAACATGGACAACAACTTTACAATTGCTTACAAAATGTTAAAAAATTGTTTCTACTGACTCAGCACACTATACTCCACAGTTTGCTTGACCTTTAAGTACAAAGATACTAAGTTCCGGTTTGAAATAATTACTACTGGAAATGGCTCACACTACAAAACACTACAGGTAAAATATGATCAGTTTTTAACACATTTTTTTCTTCCCTATAGTAAGGCAAAATATACAGATGCAGCCGATGACCTTAGCTGTATATTTTATATCTATCATCCTTTTGATATCAATATAAAAAATATAGATGAAAAATGTGCAGAAGGGAGTGAACATTCTATCTACACAATACTGCTGGTTGCTTTATATTATCTTGTTAATTCATTTCTGGAGATGATTAGTAGTGACAGATATACAAGATGCAGTTGTAGCAGTCACAGTCAGACTTCTACTTAAGGCCCCCTACAAATTTGCCTAGCACCATCTAAACCCATGAGACAGTCTAATATGTATGTGGTGTGCTCAGAGCTACACACCTAACAGGGCTCCACATCATTACTATGTTTGCATCCTATGCTCCTTTATTTGATGCATATGCTAACCTCTAGGGAGTGTACTGCAACAGTTATGTGGGCAAACTAACTACTGTACATACTGTTCATAGCTTTGGGAGGTTTGTTGTTAACCCTCTATTGATCTAATCTGTTTAACAATATTTTATATTTAATACAGTTCATATATTTGTGAGTTATTTTTGTAGCACCATTTACCGTAACTTGGTATATTTAGGTAAATCACTCTTCTTCAGCCAGTTCCTTTTGGTTATAGGACAATTCTTTGGTCTTAATATGCATATCCCTAACAATTTTTGATTAGAATATATGAATGTTGCAGAGTACATGAACATTCTGCTGAAGCAAACCTATTTCACGTTTCAGCATATCTGTAGCAGACAAAGGTAACTTCCGGACCTCTTCAATTGGTCTATGCTAAAAGACAGGAAAAATAAAACACCACTTCAGCATCTTTTTTTTAAATTTCAGCTCTGGAGTGGTGCCACTAATGTAAATTCCATGCCCCTTGTATTACACTTATCAGCTGCTCTCTTTAGCTGTTCCCGGCACCGCTTTGTTCCCCCAATCCACCATCTTGTGATTAGAGATGAGTGAACTTGTTTGGAAAACGTCTCAAAGTCATTACGAACATTGCGCATTCGGATTCAAATTCCTAACCCAAAATTCAAAAAATGATTGAGTTTTCACTAAGGCTGTGAGCTTACCAACAGATAGATCATTACCGTCGGTCAGAGCGCTGCTGGGACATGCTGTCAGACTGTGACTGGCAGTACAGTAAATCATTACCGCCAGTCACAGAGCCGCAGTTTAGCAGCTGTGATCTGAGGTAAAAAATGTATCTCCGGTCACTGGCATCAGCTGATGGGACTTCTACTCCCATCAGCCAATGGCTGCTGCTGCTAATAACAGCGAGAGCAGGAGCGGCTGATGGGTGTCTGCAACCCTCAGCTGTCAGCATTAGCAAGACTGGTTATCAAGAATAGAGGGGTCCCCATGTCATTTTTTTAAATTATTTAAATAAATAATTTAAAAAAAGGCTGGAGGTCCCCCTTACTTTTGAAAACCAGCCAAGCTAAAGCAAACAGCAGGGGTCTGGTACTCTCAGGATGGTAATGGGCCATGGATATTGGCACCACCCAATCTAAAAATCGCAGCTCACAGCTGCTCAGAAAAGGCGCATCTATTAGATGTGCCAATTCTGGTGCTTTGCCCGGCTCTTCCCACTTGCCCGTTGGCAGTGGCAAGTGAGGTTCATATTTGTGGGGTTGATCCCACTTTTGTATGATCTTGTGACTTCAAGCCCACAACCCATTACTAATCCTATAGTTATATTGTAAATTAACATACAACAAGAATAAAGTTTTTTATTTGAAATAAATGCAAAACACACTTTTCCATTTTTATTTAAAAATAGCAAACACAGTTATACTGTGATCATCCAGGCTGAGAACCACTGAGGAATCTGCTGCAAGTGCAGCATCACTGACCAGTGGTGACATCATCTGAGTCACCGTGGGTAACTGAGGCTGTGTTCCCAACCGGCGATTTCTCACAGGGATCTGCAGTGAACTCACTGAGCTGAACTTTGATGAACTCACTGGCTTTTTCTCACGGTGCTGTACTCATCGCAGTTCAGCCCAGCTGGGAACTCAGCCTCAGTGACTCCTGGTAACCTCGATGATGTCACCACTAGTCACTGAGGCTGCGCTCGCAGCAGCTCATTCATCAGTGGTCTCAGACTGGATGGTCGCATCTTGGCACTGTCCAGGTTGAAAACTGTTTATCCCCTGATATTCATTGTGGCATGGGACAGAATGTCAGACAGGTGAGGGAAATGGTTGTTTCTTGTTTACTATTTATTACAGGAGATGAGGGCCTCAATTAAATGGGCATTGGGTGAGTATAACCGTGTTTGCTATTTTTAAATAAAATGGAAAAGTGTTTTTTGTTTTTATTTCAAATAAAGGACTTTATTCTTGCTGTGTGTTTATTTACAATATAACTATAGGATTAGTAACCAGCCTGAGAATACTAGCCCCCAGCTGTCTGCTTTAGCTTGACTGGTTGTCAGAAATGGAGGAACCCAGGCAGTTTTTTTTAGTTATTTATTTAAATAATTTTTAAAAAATGGTGTGGGCAGCCCTCTATTTTTAATAACCAACCTAGCTTACACTGACAGTTGAGGGTTGCAGTGCCCACAGCTATCACTTTTGCCTGGCTGGTTATCAAAAATATAGGGGATCCCATGCCAGTTTTTTTTTTTTTTTATTTAGAGCACAGGCACCAACTGATGAATACTCCCATCAACTGCTCCTGCTCTCTCTGTTATTAATGGCAGCAGCCGTTGGCTGATGGAAGTCGTAGTCCCATCAGCTGACACTAGTGACTGGAGGTAAACCTTTTACCTCCGATCACAGCTGCGGACTCACGCTGTCATTTGACAGTGTGGGAATTGCATCTTCATTTGACTGATGGTAATGATTTTACCGCCGATCAGGGGCAGTGTTTGCCACCGATCAGGGGCAGTGTTTGCCACACTGTCATGCGTTGCGTGACAAACACTGGATGTTCTGTTCCCTCAGTAAAGTGAATGAGGTCCAGGTTCACGTTCCGGTACTGTTCTGGTACCCGAACTAAACCTTTTTTTTTAACTGTTTGCCGAACCTGCCAAACCATCCAGGGGTTCATCTCTACTTGTGACCACAGGTCCTGACTGGCCAAAATTCAAAGATAACAGTCACAAGCACTCAATGTAAGTTTTTAAGAGCCTCCTGCTGGCTCTAATAGAGTTACATTGAGTAGAGACTTCCTGCTTACTGAGCAATCACTTGAGTGATCTGACAGGTCATAACCTGCAGCTCTGGAGCAGTGCTGATAGTATGAGACTAGGTGTAGGAAGCTTACATTTGTGGAACCACTCCAATACTGAAATAATAAAGCACTGGAGTAGTGCTTTTATTTGTATAATAACACAGTAACAGAATCAGAAAATTAATATTACATATATATAACATTTACTGTTGATTAACAGAAAATGTAGAATTAATTATTTAATATTGCACAAAACTCCATCAATCCCCCTGGGAAATTGCTTAGGAACAACTAACACTTTAAAGACATGAGCAAAAGCATATTAAAACTGTACAAAAATAATATATCAAATATAGCAAAAGAGCTTTTATCGTAATGAGTGTGTTCATTATCACCACAGATTAGAAACCTTAAAAAAGCCATAAAAGTGTTATCCTGTATATTCCTGTAAACACATTATGTTGCAAACCCAGAATGTTAATTATTACTGAATGTGTTTATTATTTATTGGAAGGCCTCATGGAAAATGTCACACTGTAAAATAAAAGATGCAAAACCATTATAATCCGGCTTTCACCATTGGCAGCCAGTGGGACTCCCTGAGCTCAGTAACAATACAGCTCTTTTGAGCTTTGTTTGTTGATTTTTGCTTAATCTTATGTTTTATTTACTAAGCTAGCGGAAAGGTTATATCTATTACTTTTTCTTGCTTTTAATGCAATGCTGGCATATAGAGCAATAATATAAAGCTACTTAAGGGAAGAATGTGCTTTCGATACAATTGGTACTCGTGAATTTAGTATTGAGCAGTAACACAAATAAGTAAATGTGATTATAAACCATTGGAATATATGCCTCAGAATATTTCTGTAATGTGCATTTAAATATATGTAAAAAATATATGTTGAGTAATATTGTAAAAATACAACCCATATATAATACGTTAATGCAAAGTTACCGTACATGTACATATACAGAGTGACAAAGTTAGACTTGTGAGTTATACACCCAACAGTCTGGATGAATGCCATGGCATTTGGATACCACGGGGACCTATCACAAAAAAATGTATACCGCAGCCAACTCCACTTTCCAAGGCAGTTAAATAAATGGTGTGCAGATGAATATAAAACAGGCAGAGGCCAAAGGAACACACTTTTGGTATCTGTCTGATAAACAGAGGTCTATGGTAATGTTCAAGTATATGCCTGGAGCTTTTTTCAGTGAATGCTTTCAGGTCAGTGCACAAATGATTTTCATGCATAGGTCAAAGATGTTTCTGATTTATTATGTTGACTCATCCAATGGACAACTTATTATCTCTTCTAAGGATTAAGTGAAATATACAAGTATCCCTTGTTGTCTTCTAGACCAAAGTACTTTTATTTTTACACAACAGTAATGAATCTTCACACGGAATGAGATTTCAAACCATCAACTAATGATCAAGGAGTCATTGCGAAGGATTGACTGCCTTCAAGACAAGGCATGTCATCATTGGCATTTACAAAGTAGCCATGCTGTTATTGGCAATGCCCATTGTAAAGTAATGGTTTAAACTCCCATTATATTTACCAATTGTTCTGCATATATTTAAAGCTCTACAATTAATGAATATATACAATATTTTTATTGTTTGTCACTAAAGGGGTTTTTAGGGCTGAAAAGAAAATGTCTGCCTGCGCTCTGCCTACAGAATGTTGAATTATGACAGCGTGCCATATGCACATTGTCATGGTATTTGCAGCACAAACTACGTGACTGTGTAAGGAGGTGACTGGTCCCCTCAGTTGCGCCATCCTCTCCTTCTGTATGACCCCCCATGTACTTTATATTTATATGTTACATGTTTATTATGGTAATGTGCTTTTGTGATATTATGCTCTGTACCATCATATGATATAACTGTATTGAATGGTATTGTGACGTTCCCCTTTAATAACTGTACATAGTTAGGGACAGCAACAGTTAATATTGTGGGCTGGCCCAGCAGTAGAGAGGCTGAACTTGCAGCCACTAGAGGAGAAGAAGCTATTGCTTCTTCAGAACTGCTGGGATTGCTGACCAGTGCAGACGTACAGACAGATGGGGCACTGCCAGACTCCCCGGAGGGGAGAGGTCTGTTGACTCGGACTTCAAGGACTCCCAGGACTCCAGGGACTCAGGAGGGGTCCTGAAGACTACAAGGCTAGGGACTGCAACATGGGCCTTAGGATTTTGAAAGGGCCCCCGCTTCTGAAGGGATTATCCCCAGCGTGTGGAATTCCACTAAACCTTGGCTGCTGCAACTGCTGTGGGTGCGGTTGGAAAGCCTGACAGAGAGAAAGTAGGAAAACCAGTGTTGTACTAGTGCCTTATTTCCTCATCACTGTTCAGTTCAATAAAAAGTTAGGTTTTCCCTGTTGGAATACAGCTGCATCTCTGGATTCTTAATTGCCTGGACTGCTGTGGCCTGAGGAGAGAAGGTAGCTCTGTTTGGGGGAAAGACTGAATCCAACCCAGATTGCATGTACAAGGGACCAGGGTGTCTACAGATTGTGTTTAGTGGGTGAGCTTGGTCTGGACTATCACCCCGGTGCCTATTGTTACAACTGCATGTAGGTATGGTAGCTTAGTGTTCAGCATTGTTGCTTTGCAGCACTGGAATCCTGTTTCATACCCCATCAAGGACAATATCTGCAAGGAACTTGTATGTTCTCCCTGTATTTGCGTGAGTTTTCTCCAGGTTCTCCAGTTTCCTTCCATACTGATAGGAAATTTAGATTGTGAGCCCCATTGGGGCAATGATGATGATGTCTGCAAAGCGGTGTCGAAATAATGGCGCAATATAAGTGAGAAAAAATAAAATAAAATGTAGACAATTTGCATACATGTAATCATGTGCAGACTAGAGACTCAGCTGCTTCTCTCAATGATCTAGTGAATAAAGAGGATGACAATATAGTCAATATGTGAATGACCAAAAATATGCAAATTGCATACATGTGGTCAAATGACCTCCCACTCCTGCTGTGAATACAATACAATTGAATAGAGGAAAGTGTGCATATTGCACACTGTCATAATTCAGCAGTCTGTAGCTAGAGTGACTGCAGACTTTTCTGCCTGGAAAACACCTTTAAATATGCTCAGAGAGAGGCAGAACATAATACTCATTGCCCTGTGTAAAACATCCTTTATACTACCTGACAACATGTCTAAGGCCATGTGCACATGTTGCGGTTTTTACTGCGGATCCGCAGCGTTTTTTACGCTGCGGATCCGCAGCAGTTTTCCATGCGGTGTACAGTACCATGTAAACCTATGGAAAATAAAAACTGCTGTGCACATGCTGCAGAAAAAAATGCGTGGAAACGCAGCGGTTTATTTTCCGCAGCATGTCAATTTTTTGAGCGGATTCCGCAGCGGTTTTACACCTGCTCCATAATAGAAAACCGCAGGTGTAAAACCACAGTAGAATCCACACAAAAACCGTGGTAAATCCGCAGTAAATCCGTGATAAATCCGCAGGAAAAACGCAGTGTTTTTGCCCTGCGGATTTATCAAAATCAGTGCAGAAAAATCCGCACACCAGTCCGCAGCGTGTGTACATAGCCTAAAGGTACTTTCTTCCCAATTTAAGATTTAGTCCATAAAGGCTTTATGCTATATGATATAATTACATGGCAGCAACGTGGCTCAGTGGTTAGCATTGCAGCCTTGCAGTGCTGGAGTCCTGGGTTCAAATCCCACCAAGGACAACATCTGCAAGGAGTTTGTATGTTCTCCCCGTGTTGCGTGGGTTTCCTCTGGGATACCCCAGTTTCCTCCCACATTCCAAAGACATACTGATAGGGAATCTAGATTGTGAGCCCCATCGGGGACAGTGATAATAATGTGTGTAAAGTGCTGTGTAATATGTTGGCGCTATTAAGAAATAAATAAATAACGAGAAAAGAGAGAGAAGTATATTGGCTGGTGAAGGCATGTTATTTCCAGGCTTTGATTACAGGCAATGAACCAATACCTGACTGAATAGGAATGGTGATAGTTTTTACCTGGCGCTCCACTGATGTTTCTACTAGATTGAGAAAGATTACAAGCAACATTTCACTGATTTCTCTGTCTTGCAAAAATTAATTGTTGCAATTCTCTTATAATATGATTTTAGACATCAATTTTCCATTCAGTTTTAGAAAAAAAATCCTTAAAATAATAGATAACCCAGACCATATTTATCTGACAGATATAGCATATGTAAAAGTATAATAGCAGTTTTAATGTAGTATGAAGTCAATCCCAAGAGACTATTTACAATGTGTTTTTAAGGCCTGTCCCACACGTCCAGATAATTCCGGTACCGGAAAAATCGGTACCGGAGTTATCCGTGTCCGTGTGTCCGTGAGCTCACGTGGCACATCAGTGTGACACATGTGCGGCAGCCGTGTGCCGCCCGTGTGCCGACTGGGTACCACACGGACCGTGCAGGAGACAGCGCTACAGTAAGCGCTGTCCCCTGCTTTGGGTGCTGAAGCCGCCATTCATTTCTTCTCTCCAGCAGCATTCGCTGGAGAGAAGAAATGAAAAATCATTGTATTTTGGTTTTTTTTTGTGGTAGAAATAAATATTTTTGTCTCCACCCCCCTCCCACCCCCTGTGCGCCCGACCGCTGGAAAGAAAATACTCACCCGGCTCCCTCGAAGCATCCTCTCCGTGCCGCAGCTTCTCCTGTATGAGCGGTCACGTGATGCCCCCCATTACAGTGATGAATATGCGGCTCCACCTCCCATAGGGAGGATTTTTTTTCCTTGTAACTGGGGTATTGGTAGTGGCAGCATTTTTTCCTTTGGTCCTTGTGCACAGGGAGGCATATGGGATACAGCTATAACTTCAGTCAGCATTTCAAGAATATATTAGGATAGGGAGGGGGTATCAGAATTGTTAGACATCTCTGGCTCAGAACACAGGACAGTTCAGGTGTTGGAAATATAAATAGGCAGCGCAATCAACATATAGAGTACATAGAGAGAGAATATATGTACAGATGCCAGAAATAATACAATATGTAGTACAGGTACACATCTACAGCCGCAAAAATCTTTTTGCAACATGCTTGTCACAGATGAAGTACCCTGTTGGTCATAATGCAACCCTATTCACCTCTGTAATATTAAAGCTGCATAGAGTTATCTTTGGCCATACAACATATGTCATGGCCAAAGTCTCCATGTAACCATAGCCTAAAGAATGGAGAGGGGACAGTGTGATCATGTGAACATTATGACCCCTTCATTGTGCTAATCAAAAGGGGTTCCATAGATTAGACTCGTTTATTTCTTTAAAATACATTTTGTTCAATTTTAACTCCTAATCCAAAAGCAAACAAGTGTAACTCAATATTAGAATAACTTAAAGGGATGTCTGTGAATAAAACAATCCAGAGGAAAAATAACAGTAAGTTATACTCATAGGAAACCACCAGGATTCCTCACAATGGTCTGCGATGAAACAAGAAAAAGAGGCATCTCTGTTACACCAGAAGCAGAACCATGGCAAACAGTGATTGTCTGCAGCAGAAAAGCAGTGAGGCCCCTTTCACACATCAGTTTTTTGCCATCGACTGATGCCGCCGGATCTTTTTTTTTCTCATAGACTTGTATTAGCGTGGATTACGATGGATGGCCTTACGTTTCACCCGTCGCTCACCGGATCCGTCATAAATTGTTTGTCCAGCGGCCGGAGACAACGGACATAGTAACTTTTTTTGTCTGAGTCGAAAAAATGGACAGCAACAGATCTATCGCTGTCCCTCATTTGCTAGAATGGAAGCCTATGGTGCAGGATACATCAAATGGCGGAATCTGTTGAAGGATTCTGTTTTTTTTTAACTGAGCATGCTCTGATTCAATTAGCCAGATCCGCTAGTCGGATCTATAGAAAAAACGAATCCATTGCATCAGTTTTTCAAAATCTGCGACGGATCCGTCGACCTGTTGAGCCAATGGATTGTTACTGATGGCAAAAAACTGATGTGTGAAAGGGGCCTAAGTCATCATCAGTTGAGTTTTTTTATGACACATTGCTCAAGTCACCTGCCCACTCAGAGGCGTAGCTAGGGTTTCAACTTAGGGGGGGCGAAACATCTGAGTGGGCCCCTAACCAGCTAACCCTGATTACAGCTACGGTTGCGCACTATAATTGTGAATATAGAGGAACTTCAGAATATGACCGCTCTGTTATTGAAAATAAATCTATATACAAAAACAAACGTTGACTTTACCGCCATATTGTGACCATATGCAACTTTGATAGTCGCAATACTCTGAGTGCCCCTATAACAACGATGCTTAAGTGCCCACTTAACATTTAATAATGTCCCCTAAGTTCCCCCATGTACTCCTCCATTATACACAGTATGGTGAGCTTAAAGCTTCCCTATACACAGTATAAGGCCCCCACAGCTCCCCTATACACAGTATGGTGATTCTATAACTCCCCTATACATCGTATGATGTTCTCACTGCTTCCCTTTACACAGTATGATGTTCCCACTGCTCCCCTCTACACAGTATGATCCCACTGTTCCCCTATAGATAGTATGAGCCCAATGCTCCCCTATACACAGTATAATGCTGACAGAACTCCACTATAGAAAGTATAATGCCCCCCAGAGCTCCCCTATATACAGTTTAATTGGCCAACAGCTCCCATATGCACAATATGCCTTTACAGTTCCTTATACACAGTATGATGGGCCTGCAGCTCCCTTATACACAGTATGATGGGCCTGCAGCTCCCTTATACACAGTATGATGGGCCTGCAGCTCCCTTATACACAATATGATGGGCCTGCAGCTCCCTTATACACAGTATGATGGGCCTGCAGCTCCCTTATACACAGTATGATGGGCCCGCAGCTCCCTTATACACAGTATGATGTGTGCACAGCTCCTTTATACAGAGTGTGATTGGCCTGCAGCTCCCTTATACACAGTATGATGGGCCCGCAGCTCCCTTATACACAGTATGATGGGCTTGCAGCTCCCTTATACACAGTGTGATTGGCCAGCAGCTCCCTTATACACAGTATGATTGGCCCGCAGCTCCCTTATTCACAGTATGATGGGCTTGCAGCTCCCTTATACACAGTATGATTGGCCCGCAGCTCCCTTATACACAGTATGATTGGCCCGCAGCTCCCTTATACACAGTATGATGGGCTTGCAGCTCCCTTATACACAGTGTGATTGGCTTGCAGCTCCCTTATACACAGTATGATGGGCCCACAGCTCCCTTATACACAGTATGATGGGCTTACAGCTCCCTTATACACAGTATGATGGGCCAGCAGCTCCCTTATACATAGTATGATTGGCCCGCAGCTCCCTTATATACAGTATGATGGACTCACAGCTCCCTATCATGATTTGGATGCCCCGGTCATTTACTCATCCTCCGGCGTATTCACTATTTTGTGGCACTGCTGCAGTGCCGTGGCTCAAACTTGTGAGTGCAGCTTCTGACTGGCCAGAAGTTAGAAGCTATGTCACAAGCGCTCAATGTAAGACTATGAGGCTATGTGCACTTGATGCGGATTCGTGTGCGGATTTACCGCGGATTTTCTGTGTTTTTTGTGCAGATTTCACCTGCGGAATCCTATACAGGAGCAGATGTAAAACGCTGCGGAATCTTCAAAAAGAATTGACATGCTACGGAAAATACAACGCAGCGTTTTCGCGCAGTATTTTCCGCACCATGGGCACTGCGGGTTTCTTTTTCCATAGGTTTACATGGCACTGTAAACCAGATGGAAAACTGCTGTAAATCCGCAGCGGCTAATCCGCAATGTGTGCACATAGCCTGAGAGTGAGGAAGAGGCCAGAACAAGGCTCCCATAGACTCACATTGATTAGTGACCTCTGCGCTGCTCCATGAAACACTGGAGCCTCGGACAGGCCACAAACTGCAGGAGACGGAGCCGAGCGGAGACTAAAACAGATGAAAACGCCAGAAGGTGAGTATCAGACAGGGCGCAGGGGACGGGGATATTCAGCACCGCTCCAGCAGTGAAATAAAAAAAAACGCTGGAGTGGTGCTGTAAATGTGATGCAGCTCTTGGTTACTGGATGCGGCTCCTTATACTAATACTCATAAAAGACCCAGGTGGTACGTATCAAAAGCCCCTGACCCCCCATCTCCAGCCTCCCCAGACTGCAAATATTACATGATGGAGTACATATAATATCATAACTAAACATTATAATATTCAGCCCCCAGTGACCTGTCCCCCCTCCCCCACTTCAGCCCCAATACCCCATCATCTCACATCCACCCCCTCAGTGCCCTGTCCTACCTCACCCACCTTCTGCCCTCACAACACCCCCATGGTCTCACATTTACCCCCCAGTGCCCTGTCTCCCCGGGTCCTCACCCACTTTCAGCCCCCCAATACCCCAACGGTCTCACAGTGACATAACTGAATTGAATAAACATAATAAGTTCCATTCCCACTTACTGATAACGTTTGCACTGCAGGCTGACCAGGAAGTGTGAGTGTAATGCAAGGTGGGCACTAGGACCCAGCGTGCCTGAGCCAATCCCAGCATGCACAGAGTGAGGAAAACTGCAGCCATAGGAAAAGCTTCATGATCAGGTCAGACGGGCGAAACCATTCACTGCAGGGGGGAGACTGCAGCCGCCACTGTGCTAGCAGCGTGCAGAGTCTCCATCAGATAGGAGCAGACATTATACTGCTCTGCTCCTATGCGGTGTTCTGCCTCATCACAGAAGTGGCCCTGGCTCCCGGTGGGCCCCTTCATGTGACAGGGCCCGGGACGATGGCCCCCTCTGCCCCCCCAGTAGCTACGCTACTGTGCCCACTATAACCAACTGTGAGCTGCAGTGGTGCTACTGCTGGTAGAACGGTTGAGACTCCTTATGTCAGTACAGACCACAGAGCGGCCTGGGCTGCATACAGCTGGTATGTTGGGAAATATCACTTAATGATATTTTTTTACAGCTCAAAGCCATAGAGGAGCTTTGCTTTTTGCCCAGACAACCCCTTTAACGGTAGTAATTTTCCTGCACAATATATAACTTCTGTTGAAATTACATTTGAGACAGCTGAATTTAATCAGTAAAATGCATATTTAAAATCTTTATTTAAATGTAATTTTGGTGACTTTATTACTGAAGTCTTTGGCAAAGCAAATTAACAGCTACACAACAGCTGCATAAAACAGAGTTCCTTCACTATGACAATAAAACATAAATTAGCTGACTTGCGCCAGAAATCCAATAACAAAGAATCCAACAGGGTTTTTCAGGTGGTCATACATTGAAATAAAACAGCAAAGGAGTTCTCTGCAAATACATGAATACATCATATTTCTGGCTAGTAATGATTTTTCAAGCTAAAATGCGCTCATCAATATTACGTCCTGATGGGTATTTGTGTTTTCTATGGAAGTGAAAAAAAAGCAAACCAATGACTGCACTTTTTTTTTAGTGCTTCTACTCATGAGGAGGCATACATTGTTATCAGTCTGGTGAAAGAATTCAGCATTTTAACAAGTGCAATGAATACTGAAACTGCGCATATTGAAAAATAAAGACCCAAATAAACAATCATGAGAATAAAAGTAAAATACTGATATGCAGTTAATAGAAAAGAAAACATCATGATTTAAAAAATCCCATGGAGATAATGTTACATAGAGTAGTAATGAGTGCTGGAATTATATCCAAATGCTTGTGATTTGAAGAAGCCTTTCTTTTGTGTACACCATGGGCGCTTGTCTAATGATCAATAAACATGCCAATCCAGATCTACAGCAGAAAGACAATAAAAAGAAATTTATAAAAGTTGTAACTAGTAGCAGTATTTTAAAGTAGTGACAATTTAATATGCATTGTATGCTGCTCTTTTAAATGGAATTTTTTCAATCCGGCTTTTATATTATTGTTATTGTTCACCTTCCAACAAGACAATGACCCTAAGTACAAAGCTAAAATAGCAAAGGAGTGGCTTCAGAACAACTCTGTGACCATTCTTGACTGGCCCAGCCAGAGCCCTGACCTAAACCCAATTGAGCATCTCTGGAGAGACCTGAAAATGGCTGTCCACCAATGTTCACCATCCAACCTGACGGAACTGGAGAGGATCTGCAAGGAAGAACGGCAGAGGATCCCCAAATCTAGGTGCGAAAAACTTGTTGCATCATTCCCAAGAAGACTAATGGCTGTACTAGCTCTAAAGGGTGCTTCTACTCAATACTGAGCAAAGGGTCTGAATACTTATGACCATGTGATATTTCAGTTTTTCTTTTTTAAAGGGAACCTGTCACCCCCCTCCCCAGTCATTTTTTCAAACTAAAAGAGCCACCTTTTGCAGCAGTAATGCGGCATTCTGACAAGGTGGCTCTTTTAGTTCTGGGTGCTGTAACTAGAGAAATAATCAGTTTTATAATTTGTCCGAAGTACCTGGTCTTCAGTCAAGTAGGCCGGCGTTTCCCCCCTGCTTCAGACAGCACACAGCCGTCACTCACATCTTCTTGGCGCCGGGCGCCGCCTCCTCCTCACAGCTGTTTTCAAAATAGCCGGCGCTTGCGCTCTTTTCCCCTGCCTGGTGCAGGCGCAGTGAGCACTGGCCGTCTGTCCTCATATGCAGCCCAGCTGACTGCGCCTGCGCGGCCGCCCTGCCTGTGAATCCCAGCCCCGCAATGTGAATAAATCATAAGTCACTGCAGGGCTGGGAATCACAAGACCAGGTATTTCGGACAAATTATAAAACTGATTATTTCTCTAGTTACAGCACTCAGAACTAAAAGAGCCATCTTGTCAGAATGCAGCATTACTGCTGCACAAGGTGACTCTTTTAGTTTGAAACGACTGGGGGGGGTGACATGTTCCCTTTAACCCCTTCCCGACCTTTGACGCCACGTAGGCGTCATGAAAGTCGGTGCCAATCCGACCCATGACGCCTATGTGGCGTCATGGAATGATCGCGTCCCTGCAGATCGGGTGAAAGGGTTAACTCCTATTTCACCCGATCTGCAGGGACAGGGGGAGTTGTACTTCAGCCCAGGGGGGTGGCTTTGCCCCCACGTGGCTACAATCGCTCTGATTGGCTGTTGAAAGTGCAACAGCCAATCAGAGCAATTTGCAATATTTCACCTCTGAAAATGGTGAAATATTGCAATCCAGCCATGGCCGATGCTGCAATAGCATCTGCCATGGCTGGAAATCATGTTCTGCCCCCCCCCCCACCGCCCCCAATCTCCTCCCCAGTCCTCCGTTCTGTCCGGTACCCCCCTCCGTCCCCCTGTCCGCTCCCCCGTGCTCCTGTCCGCTCCCCCCGTCCTCCGATCCACCCCCCTGTGCTCCGATCCACCCCCCGTGCTCCGATCCACCCCCCCACCACCCCCTCATACTTACCGAGCCTCCCGAAGTCGGTCCGTCTTCTCCCTGGGCGCCGCCATCTTCCAAAATGGCGGGCGCATGCGCAGTGCGCCCGCCGAATCTGCCGGCCGGCAGATTCATTACAAAGTACATTTTGATCGCTGTGGTAGGTTCTATCACAGCGATCAAAATAAAAAAATAATAAATAAACCCCCCCCTTTATCACCCCCATAGGTAGGGACAATAATAAAATAAAGAAAATATTTTTTTTTTCTTTTTCCACTAGGGTTAGGGTTAGAACTAGGGTTAGAACTAGGGGTAGGGTTAGGGTTAGGGGTAGGGTTAGGGTTATGGCATGTGCACACAGTGCGGATTTGGCCGCGGATCCGCAGCGGATTGGCCGCGGATCCGCAGCGGATTGGCCACTGATCCGCAGCGGATTGGCCGCGGATCCGCAGCGGATTGGCCGCTGTGAATTCGTAGCAGTTTTCCATCAGGTTTACAGTACCATGTACACCTATGGAAAACCAAATCCGCTGTGCCCATGGTGCGGAAAATTAAGTGCAGAAACGCTGCGTTGTATTTTCCGCAGCATGTCAATTCTTTGTGAGGATTCCGCAGCGTTTTACACCTGTTCCTCAATAGGAATCCGCAGGTGAAATCCGCACAAAAAAACACTGGAAATCTGCTGTAAATCCGCAGGTAAGACGCAGTGCCTTTTACCTGCAGATTTTCAAAAATCGTGTGGAAAAATCTCACACGAATCCGCAACGTGGGCACATAGCCTTAGGGTTAGGGTTGGAATTAGAGTTAGGGTTGGAATTAGGGCTAGGGTTGGAAATAGGGTTAAGATTAGGCTTGTGGTTAGGGTTACGGATAGGGTTAGGGGTGTGTTGGGGTTACAGTTGTGGTTAGGG
Source organism: Ranitomeya variabilis (assembly GCF_051348905.1). Lineage (NCBI taxonomy): Eukaryota > Metazoa > Chordata > Amphibia > Anura > Dendrobatidae > Ranitomeya > Ranitomeya variabilis. The sequence continues at coordinate 570,954,634 of NC_135234.1, read as the reverse complement.
TTGGTATTAAGGTTAGGGTTGGGATTAGGGTTAGGATTAGGGTTAGGGTTGGAATTAGGGTTACGGGTGTGTTGGGGTTAGGGTTGTGGTTAGGGGTGTGTTGGGGTTAGGGTTGTAATTAGGGTTATGGCTACAGTTGGGATTAGGATTAGGGGTGTGTTGGGGTTAGTGTTGAAGTTAGAATTGAGGGGTTTCCACTGTTTAGGCACATCAGGGGTCTCCAAACGCAACATGGCGCCACCATTGATTCCAGCCAATCTTGCGTTCAAAAAGTCAAATGGTGCTCCCTCCCTTCCAAGCCCTGACGTGCGCCCAAACAGTGGTATACCCCCACATTTGGGGTACCAGCGTACTCAGGACAAACTGTGCAACAACTGTTGGGTTCCAATTTCTCCTGTTACCCTTGCAAAAATAAAAAATTACTTGCTAAAACATAATTTTTGAGGAAAGAACAATCATTTTTTATTTTCACGGCTCTGCGTTATTAACTTCTGTGAAGCACTTGGGGGTTGAAAGTGCTCACCACACATCTAGATAAGATCCTTCGGGGGTCTAGTTTCCAAAATGGGGTCACTTGTGGGGTGTTTCTACTATTTAGGCACATCAGGGGCTCTGCAAATGCAACGTGATGCCCACAGACCATTCCATCAAAGTCTGCATTTCAAATGTCACTACTTCCCTTCCGAGCCCTGACGTGCGCCCAAACAGTGGTTTACCCCCACATATGGGGTACCAGCACACTCACAACAAACTGGGCAACAAATATTGTGGCCCAATTTCTCCTGTTACCCTTGTGAAAATAAAAATTACTTGCTAAAACATCTTTTTTGAGGAAAGAAAAATGATTTTTTATTTTCACGGCCCTGCGTTGTAAACTTCTGTTAAGCTCTTGGGGGTTGAACGTGCTCACCACTCATCTAGATAAGTTCCTTGGGGGGTCTAGTTTCCAAAATGGGGTCACTTGTGGGGAGTTTCTACTGTTTAGGCATATCAGGGGCTCTGCAAACGTAACATGATGCCCGCAGACCATTCCATCAAAGTCTGCATTCCAAAACGTCACTACTTCCCTTCCGAGCCCCGGCATGTGCCCAAACAGTGGTTTACCCCCACATATGGGGTATCAGCATACTCAGGAGAAACTGGACAACAACTTTTGGGGTCAAATTTCTCCTGTTATCCTTGCAAAAATAAAAAATTCTGGGCTAAAAAAATATTTTTGAGGAAAGGAAACACATTTATTATTTTCACGGCTCTGCGTTATAAACTTCTGTGAAGCACTTGGGGGTTCAAAGTGCTCACCACACATCTAGATAAGTTCCCTTGGGGGTCTAGTTTCCAAAATGGAGTCACTTGTGGGGACTTCCTACTGTTTAGGCACATCAGGGGCTCTGCAAACGCAACCTGACGCCCGCAGAGCATTCCATCAAAGTCTGCATTTCAAAACGTCACTACTTCCCTTCCAAACCCCGACGTGTGCCAAAACAGTGGTTTACCCCCACATATGGGGGTATCAGCGTACTCAGGAGAAACTGGACAACAACTTTTGGGGTCCAATTTCTCCTGTTACCCTTGGGAAAATAAAAAATTGTGGGCTAAAAAATCATTTTTGAGAAAAGAAAAATTATTTTTTATTTTCATGGCTCTGCGTTATAAACTTCTGTGAAGCACTTGGGGGTTCAAAGTGCTCACTATGCTTCTAGATAAGTTCCTTGGGGGGTCTAGTTTCCAAAATGGGGTCACTTGTGCGGGAGCTCTAATGTTTAAGCACACAGGGGCTCTCCAAACGCGACATGGTGTCCGCTAATGATTGGAGCTAATTTTCCATTCAAAAAGCCAAATGGCGTGCCTTCCCTTCCGAGCCCTGCGGTGTGCCCAAACAGTGGTTTACCCCCACATATGGGGTATCATCGTACTCAGGACAAACTGGACAACAACATTTGGGGTCCAATTTCTCCAATTACCCTTGGGAAAATAAAAAATTCTGGGCTAAAAATCATTTTTGAGGAAAGAAAAATTATTTTTTATTTTGACGGCTCTGCGTTATAAACTTCTGTGAAGCACCTGGGGGTTATAAGTGCTCACTATGCATCTAGATAAGTTCCTTGGGGGGTCTAGTTTCCAAAATTGGGTCACTTGTAGGGGAGCTCCAATGTTTAGGCACACAGGGGCTCTCCAAACGCGACATGGTGTCCGCTAACGATTGCGATTGGAGCTAATTTTCCATTCAAAAAGTCAAATGGCACGCCTCCCCTTCCGAGCCTTGCCGTGCACCCAAACAGTGGTTTACCCCCACATATGAGGTATCGGCGTACTCAGGAGAAATTGCCCAACAAATTTTAGGATCCATTTTATCCTGTTGCCCATGAGAAAATGAAAAAACTGAGGCTAAAATAATTTTTTTGTGAAAAAAAAAACTGTTTCATTTTTACGGATCAATTTGTGAAGCACCCGGGGGTTTAAAGTGCTCACTATACTTCTAGATAAGTTCCTTGGGGGGTCTAGTTTCCAAAATGGGGTCATTTGGGGGGGAGCTCTAATGTTTAGGCACACGGGGGCTCTCCAAACGCGACATGGTGTCCGCTAAAGATTGGAGCCAATTTTTCATTGAAAAAGTCAAATGGCGCTCCTTCCCTTCCGAGCCCTGCCGTGCGCCCAAACAGTGGTTTACCCCCACATATGAGGTATCAGCGTACTCAGGACAAATTGGACAACAACGTTCGTGGTCCAGTTTCTCCTTTTACCCTTGGGAAAATAAAAAAAATTTTGCTAAAAGATCATTTTTGTGACTAAAAAGTTAAATGTTCATTTTTTACTTCCATGTTGCTTCTGCTGCTGTGAAACACCTGAAGGGTTAATAAACTTCTTGAATGTGGTTTTGAGCACCTTGAGGGGTGCAGGTTTTAGAATAGTGTCACTTTTGGGTATTTTCAGCCATATAGAACCCTCAAACTGACTTCAAATGTGATGTGGTCCCTAAAAAAAATGGTTTTGTAAATTTTGTTGTAAAAATGAGAAATCACTGGTCAAATTTTAACCCTTATAACTTCCTAGCAAAAAAAAAATTTGTTTCCAAAATTGTGCTGATGTAAAGTAGACATGTGGGAAATGTTATTTATTAACTATTTTGTGTCATATAACTCTCTGGTTTAACAGAATAAAAATTCAAAATGTGAAAATTGCAAAATTTTCAAAATTTTTGCCAAATTTCTGTTTTTTTCACAAATAAACTCAGAAATTATCGACCTAAATTTACCACTATCATGAAGCCCAATATGTCACGAAAAAACAATCTCAGAATCGCTAGGATCCGTTGAAGCGTTCCTGAGTTATTACCTCATAAAGGGACACTGGTCAGAATTGCAAAAAACGGCAAGGTCATTAAGGCCAAAATAGGCTGGGTCATGAAGGGGTTAATAAATATGCAGAAATTACTACATTTCTGGGGGGTTTTTTCAGTCAAGATGGGGTGCAGAGTGTACATTAATGAGAAAAAATGAACTTTTTTGAATTTACCAAATGGCTGCAATGAAACAAAGAGTGAACATTTTTAAGGGGTCTGAATACTTTCCGTACCCACTGTATATTCAGCATGGTGAACATCTTCTAAACAAAACATAAAAGATAATTAGCTACCTGGCTAAGTGGAGTCCAGTGGAAGGTGTGGCACCTCCTGCAAAAACACGTTAGGGCATGATCTCAAATTCAGTATTTGGTCAGTATTTTGCATCAGTATTTGTAAGCCAAAACAAAGAGTTGTTGCGAAATACAGAAGTGGTGACTAAGGATGAGCGACTGTACTCGTTGCTCGGGTAGTCTCCAAGTATTTGTAACTGCTCGGAGATTTAGTTTTTGTTGACGCAGCTGCGTGATTTACGGCTGCTAGCCAGCCTGTATATGTGGAGGTTGCCTGGTTGCTATGGAATCCCCACATGTCACGTGTATTCAAGCTGTCTTTCAGCTGTAAATCATGCAGCTGAGGCAATGAAAACTAAACCTTCGAGCACTTACAAATACTCGGAGACCACCCGAGCGTGCTCGGGAAAACCCAAGAAACGAGTATACTCGCTCACATTGGTGGTGACGTGTTTCAATTACATTTCCTCTGATTGTTCCATTCCTAGTTTTTGCATACAAATTCTGATGAGATATTGAAAGTGAGAACTGGATCTTAGAAAAGAGGTAGCATCTGCTTGAGCTGGATTTAATAAGACATTGGGTGATGATGCTCAAGGTGTTTGCTGGGTTACCAGTGTAACCCAGCAAAGACTAGTATAGAAGAAGCGCTCCATAGAATAATTCCGTTTCTTTGATGAATACTGTATTTGTGTCTTTTTCAAGTCTAAAATGGTTGGTAAGGTGTAAGATTTAGGTTAATTTCACATGACCATTCATGCATTCCATTAATCTGTTTTGTTTTAGGAGCAGATACCGTATATATTCGAGTATAAGCCGAGATTTTCAGCCCAAATTTTTGGGCTGAAAGTGCCCCTCTCGGCTTATACTCGAGTCATGATCGGTGGTGGGGTCGGCGGGTGAGCACTGTCATATACTCACCTAGTCCCGGCGTTCCTGTCGCTCCCCCTGCCTGTCACACTGTCTTCGGTGCCGCAGCCTCTTCCCCTGAGCGGTCACGTGGGACCGCTCATTAGAGAAATGAATAGGCTGCTCCACCTCCCATAGGGGCGGAGCCGCCTATTCATTTCTCTAATGAAGCGGTGCCGGTGACCGCTGATAGAGAAAGAGGCTGCGGCACCGAAGACAGGCAGGGGGAAGGAGCGGGACGCCGGGAGCAGGTAAGTATTACATAGTCACCTGTCCTCGTTCCACACGCCGGGCGCTGTCTCCATCTTCCCGGCGTCTCTCCGCTGACTGTTCAGGCAGAGGGTGCGATGACACATATAGTGTGCGCGCCGCCCTCTGCCTGATCAGTCAGTGCGGAGAGACGCCGGGAAGATGGCGCCGAGGAGCTGCAAGGAAGACAGGTGAGTATGTGTTTTTTTTTTTTCTTTATTGCAGCAGCAGCAGCTATGGGGCAATAATGGACGGTGCAGAGCACTATATGGCACAGCTATGGGGCAATAATGGTGCAGAGCACTGTATGGCACAGCTATGGGGCAATAATGGTGCAGAGCACTATATGGCACAGCTATGGGGCAATAATGGTGCAGAGCACTATATGGCACAGCTATGGGGCAATAACGGTGCAGAGCACTATATGGCACAGCTATGGGGCAATAACGGTGCAGAGCACTATATGGCACAGCTATGGGGCAATAACGGTGCAGAGCACTATATGGCACAGCTATGGGGCAATAACGGTGCAGAGCACTATATGGCACAGCTATGGGGCAATAATGGTGCAGAGCACTGTATGGCACAGCTATGGGGCAATAATGGTGCAGAGCACTATATGGCACAGCTATGGGGCAATAACGGTGCAGAGCACTATATGGCACAGCTATGGGGCAATAATGGTGCAGAGCACTATATGGCACAGCTATGGGGCAATAATGGTGCAGAGCACTGTATGGCACAGCTATGGGGCAATAATGGTGCAGAGCACTGTATGGCACAGCTATGGGGCAATAATGGTGCAGAGCACTGTATGGCACAGCTATGGGGCAATAATGGACGGTGCAGAGCACTATATGGCACAGCTATGGGGCAATAATGGTGCAGAGCACTGTATGGCACAGCTATGGCGCAATAATGGACGGTGCAGAGCACTATATGGCACAGCCATGGGACAATAACGGTGCAGAGCACTATATGGCACAGCTATGGGGCAATGGTGCAGAGCACTATATGGCACAGCTATGGGGCAATGGTGCAGAGCACTATATGGCACAGCTATGGGGCAATAACGGTGCAGAGCACTATATGGCACAGCTATGGGGCAATAATGGTGCAGAGCACTGTATGGCACAGTTATGGGGCAATAATGGTGCAGAGCACTGTATGGCACAGCTATGGGGCAATAATGGACGGTGCAGAGCACTATATGGCACAGCTATGGGGCAATGGTGCAGAGCACTATATGGCACAGCTATGGGGCAATGGTGCAGAGCACTATATGGCACAGCTATGGGGCAACGGTGCAGAGCACTATATGGCACAGCTATGGGGCAATGGTGCAGAGCACTATATGGCACAGCTATGGGGCAATAACGGTGCAGAGCACTATATGGCACAGCTATGGGGCAATGGTGCAGAGCACTATATGGCACAGCTATGGGGCAATGGTGCAGAGCACTATATGGCACAGCTATGGGGCAATAACGGTGCAGAGCACTATATGGCACAGCTATGGGGCAATAACGGTGCAGAGCACTATATGGCACAGCTATGGGGCAATGGTGCAGAGCACTATATGGCACAGCTATGGGGCAACGGTGCAGAGCACTATATGGCACAGCTATGGGGCAATGGTGCAGAGCACTATATGGCACAGCTATGGGGCAACGGTGCAGAGCACTATATGGCACAGCTATGGGGCAATGGTGCAGAGCACTATATGGCACAGCTATGGGGCAATGGTGCAGAGCACTATATGGCACAGCTATGGGGCAATGGTGCAGAGCACTATATGGCACAGCTATGGGGCAACGGTGCAGAGCACTATATGGCACAGCTATGGGGCAATGGTGCAGAGCACTATATGGCACAGCTATGGGGCAACGGTGCAGAGCACTATATGGCACAGCTATGGGGCAATGGTGCAGAGCACTATATGGCACAGCTATGGGGCAACGGTGCAGAGCATTGTATATATGGCACAGCTATGAGGCAACGGTGCAGAGCACTATATGGCACAGCTATGGGGCAACGGTGCAGAGCACTATATGGCACAGCTATGGGGCAACGGTGCAGAGCATTATATATATGGCACAGCTGTGGGGCAACGGTGCAGAACACTATATGGCACAGCTATGGGGCAACGGTGCAGAGCATTGTATATATGGCACAGCTTTATGTGGAGTATCTATGGGGCAATGGTGCAGAGCGTTGTATATATGGCACAGCTTTATGTGGAGCATCTATGGGGCCATAATGAACGGTGTAGAGCATTATATGTGGCACAGCTTTATGTGGAGCATCTATGGGGCCATAATGAACGGTATGGAGTATCTATTTTTAATTTTGAAATTCACCGGTACCTGCTGCATTTTCCACCCTAGGCTTATACTCGAGTCAATAAGTTTTCCCAGTTTTTTGTGGCAAAATTAGGGGGGTCGGCTTATACTCGGGTCGGCTTATACTCGAGTATATACGGTAGATGAAATAAGTGATCTGCTGAATCAGTTAAGCCAAGGAAGGCAGAGGGGACCTACTGATTATTATGTGGTACATCTGGGCTCAATTTTTTAAAATTAACTTTTTGCATAACTGAAGCAGTGAATCACTTACTCCATTTTTCCTTTCCTCAAATGGAATGCCCGAACAGACATGTGGACAGAGCCGTAGTGAGAACCATATGAAGAAACGTTATGAGAATATGCTATCAGGAAAAAAGAAACTGCACATCAGAATAAAATGTCAAATTATCAAGCAGGTTACTAAGGCAAAAAGAAAATCTTGAATTGTGATGCCATTACATCCTAATTACTTGCATATCTTCATAAATTATAAAGGATTGAATTATTGCAAATGCAATTCATTAATTTCTTGATGACTGTAGCTTCCTAGTTTGCAGCACACAATTTTAAGTCTCTCCTAGAGCATGCTAAAAGCTGAAGGATGGAGCTGAATGTTAATGTTGTTATTACTGTACTGCAGGTCTATGAAAAAAAGGTCACGAAGACAGCAGCAAAACCGGCTCCCTGTTGTGCGGTGTGTGGAAGTCTTACCTGGAAACCTAGTGATTTTATCTATATCTGCAAGACAGGGCAAATATCTGGAATAACAGATTGACAATACCTTTTCATTGCTTTATATGGCAAGTCTAAGGTGTCATCTATTGCCAACGTCACACAGAATGGAGTGTCTGCAAAATTTTGATTAAACAAATGATCCTAAATGCTAATATATCACACTAAATGTGTTCAATTAATAGTCCTTACAGATATATAACTCAAACCTACTGTATCTGAGGTTAGTTATGCCTTACACTTTTTTAAGCATGCCAAATTAGCAATGTCTGTTGTACAAGGTGGGCCATTTACATGGACACATATAAAAAAAATGGGAATGGTTGGTGATATCAACTTCCTGTTTGTGGCACATTAGTAAATGGGAGAGGGAAAACTTTTCAAGATGGGTGGTGACCATGGCGGCCATTTTGAAGTCGGCCATTTAGGATCCAACTTTATTTTTTTGAATGGGAAGAGGGTCATGTGAAACATCAAACTTATTGAGAATTTCACAAGAAAAAAATGGTGTGCTTGGTTTTAACATAACTTTATTCTTTCATGAGCTATTTACAAGTTTATGACCACTTTTAAAATGTGTTCAAAGTTCTGCCCAATTGTGTTGGATTGTCAATGCAACCCTCTTCTCCCACTTTTCACACACTGATAGCAACACAGCAGAAGAAATGCTAGCACAGGCTTTCAGCATCCGTTGTTTCAGATGCTGCACATCTCACATCTTTACGGCATAGACAATTGACAATTGTGTAAACTGAGGGTCCTGTTCCAATTTTAGTTTTGCCCATTCTGCAGATTCAGAGCGCCAATCTGGGTCATCCTCGTTGAGATGCTGCAGCAGCTGGATTTTGAAAGGGTGCCATTTGTGAGTAGCTAATATCCGCCAAAGATATGTTCAACTGATGCCACTCTCCAGTGACATGCAGCGAGTGCTATGCTGTGGGCTCTTGCTCAATGAAGCTAGGACAGTGCAGGCATTGGTGCAGGTGACACAGAGGGCTGTTGCCCATTTCTACATGTCGGGGGCTCTGGCAGTACCCGAAGCAGGGTCACTTACAACCTAAGCACCTGGGAATCGGGCTCCAGGAAGCAGGTAAAGGCAGTTCCCCCAGCCTCCCGAGTAAGGAGAAGAAGAAGAGGACACCTGAAGAGGATTACTGTATTACCCTAATTTTTTCCTAGCTTTTCACTTTGTGCAAAGCTTTTATGAATATATGAGTACAGAATAGTGTTGAGCATTCCGATACCGCAAGTACGATACGATACGATACACTTTATTGATCCCGTGGGAAATTATGGTATCACAGCAGCACAACTTACATCATAAGAATCATAAAATGAATTACTTAATTGACATGACAGTTTGTTGACAGAAGAACATTATACATTATACATTAGAATAGGACATACACAGCGGGTGAACTGAAAAGTAGAAGGAATAAAGTAGACATTCACCTTCATGATTTAACCCTAATGTTATTGTTGTACATCCCCATAGCAGTTGGCACAAACGATTTCCTATATTTTTCCTTCTTACACCTCAGAAGTATTAGCCGGTTACTGAAGGTGCTCTTCTGTCTCATGAATAGCTCATATAGTGGATGTGCATTATTGTTCATAATTGCCATACACTTTTTCAGAGTTCTTCTCTCCACTACCTCCTCAAAAGAGTCCAGATTGCAGCCGACAGCAGAGCTTGCCTTTTTGATAAGCTTATTCAGCCTATTAGCATCAGAGGCCCACACACTACTACCCCAGCATATGATTGCAAAAAAGATGGCACTTGCCACCACAGACTGGTAGAACATTTCTAACATTTTGCTGCACACATTAAAAGACCTCAGTTTCCTTAGGAAATACAATCTGCTCATCCCCTTCTTGTAGACAGTCTCTGAGTGGCATCTCCAGTCCAGTTTGCTGTCCAAATGGACCCCCAAATATTTATAACTCTCCACCTGCTCTACCTCCTGACCAGCAATAGTGATCGGTAAGCATTCCAACTTAATCCTGCTATAGTTCTCCACCAACTCCTTGGTTTTCTTAACATTTAGTTGTAGATAGTTACCATTGCACCAATCCACGAAATTTGACACCACCCTTCTATATTCCTCATCCCCTCGATCTCCCCTAATACATCCCACAACCACGGAGTCATCCGAAAATTTTTGAAGGTGGCAAAGATCAGATTTATACTGAAAGTCTGATGTATACAGTGTGAATAGAAAGGGTGCAAGCACCGTTCCCTGGGGGGCACCTACACTGCTCAGTAATCTGCTTGACACAACTGCTCCCATCTGTACAAACTGTGGCCGATCTGATAGGTAGTCAGTTATCCAATTTCTCATCCCCACCTCCACCTTCATATCAGTCATCTTTTTGTGTAGTAAAGGTGGCTGCAGGGAATTAAATGCACTCGAGAAATCAAAGAACATCGCTCGCACCATGGTTCTGTCAGTCTCCAGAAATGAATGTACACTATGTAACAGGGAAAGAATAGCATCATCCACCCCCAATCTATGTCGGTAAGCAAACTGAAGGGGATCAATAAAAGCGTTAACCCTCGGTCTTAAGTGAGCAAGAACTAATCTTTCCAAGGCCTTCATAGCATGAGATGTTAAGGCTACAGGACGATAGTCATTTAGGGTTGCAGGAGAAGAAGTCTTGGGTACCGGCACCAGACAGGAAGTTTTCCATAACACTGGTACCCTCTGTGTTTGTAGACTTCCATTAAATAGGAGTGTAAAGACAGTACACAGCTGGTCTGCACAAACTTTAAGGACACGTGAGCTGAGTCCATCTGGTCCTGCTGCTTTACCAATGTTAAGTGACTGAAACTGCCTCCTCACATCATTTTCGGATACTGTAAAATTAGTCTGCTCCTCCTCCAATATCGATGTTGCAGAATTTGCACCCAATTCCCATCCACTATCAGTTGGCAGTACACATGTACTGCTAAATCTATTGAAATACTCGTTCATCTCATTAGCCTTGTCCAGTTTTCCTCCCCCGTGATCAGACCTTGCCTTAAGCCCAGTCAGTAATTTCATTCCTGACCAAACCTCCCTGGTATTATTGTGGGACAGTTTCTTTTCAAGTTTAATTCTAAAGGCTTTCTGGGCCTCCTTTATTTTATACTTCAATTCATGCTGTATCATTTTAATTTCCTCTTTATCGCCTAATTTAAATGCCTTTTTTTCCTGTTGAGCAAATGCTTCAGTTCCTTTGTTATCCATGGCTTGTTGTTTGCAAAACACCTAATCTTTTTAGCCGGCACCAGCATATCAGTGCAGAAGTTAATGTAGTCAGTCACTCTACCAACCACTTCATTAACATTTGTATACTCATCCATTGTCCCAAGCAGCACATCCCAGTCTGTAAGATGAAAGCAATCCTGCAAAGCCTGTTCGGGTACCGTCACACAGTGGCATTTTTATCGCTACGACGGCACGATTCGTGACATTGTAGCGATATCGTTACGATCTCGCAGTGTCTGACACGCTACTGCGATCAGGCACCCAGCTGAGAATCGTACGTTGTAGCACATCGTTTGAAACTTTCTTTCGTCGTTGGATCTCCCGCTGTCATCGCTGGATCGTTGTGTGTGACAGCGATCCAGCGATGCTTTCGCTGGTAACCAGGGTAAACATCGGGTTACTAAGCGCAGGGCCGCGCTTAGTAACCCGATGTTTACCGTGGTTACCAGCGTAAAAGTTAAAAAAAACAAACCGTACATACTCACCATCTGATGCCCGTCAGGTCCCTTGCCATCTGCTTTCCGCTCTTACTGTCTGCCGGCCGGAAAGTGAGAGCAGGTCACAGCGGTGACGTCGCCGCTGCGCTCTGCTCTCACTGTACTGCCGGATCTCAGTGAGAGCAGGAAGCAGACAGCAAGGGACCTGACGGGCATCAGATGGTGAGTATGTACGGTTTTTTTTTTTTACTTTTACGCTGGTAACCACGGTAAACATCGGGTTACTAAGCGCGGCCCTGCGCTTAGTAACCCGATGTTTACCCTGGTTACCCGGGGACTTCAGCATCGCTCCAGCGCCGTGATTGCAACGTGTGACCGCAGTCTACGACGCTGGAGCGATACTCATACGACGCTGCGACGTCACGAATCGTGCCGTCGTAGCGATGTAAATGGTACTGTGTGACGGTACCCTTCATTTGTTGGATTCCACATTCTAACTGTTTTAATTGTAGCAGGCTGTTTTCTAACAACAGGTTGGTAGACTGGTGACAATAGTATAAGATTGTGATCAGATTTCCCCAAGGGCGGCAGGGTAGGCGATGAATAAGCATTCTTGACGTTCACATAGAGTAAGTCTAAAATAATGTTGTCACGTGTTGTACATTTAACAAATTGATAGAATTTAGGTAGAGCAGTTGAAATTTTAGCCCGATTAAAATCCCCAGAGATCACAGTAAGCGAGTTGGGGTGTTTCATCTGGAGCCGAGCAATGACTCCTGACAGCACTTCACCTGCAGCCTCATGGTTTGCAGTTGGTGGTATGTACAACACTATTACAGTAACAAGCGAAAATTCTCTAGGAATATAGTAAGGTCTGAGGCCAACAGCTAGCAGTTCAATGTTCGGACAACAATGGCGCTCCCTCACTGTCACATGCCCCTGGTTGCACCATCCATTGTTTATGTAGAGTATAACTCCTCTGCCCTTTTTTTTGCTGCTCTTCATAGTGTCTCTATCAGCCTGGACCATGTGAAATCCTGGTACTGAAACACTCGAGTCAGGGATCTCACCGCGTAACCATGATTCAGTAAAACACATCAAACTGCATTGCTTGTAATTCCTCTGGGTCCGTATTAATGCCAACAGTTCATCCGACTTATTTCCCAGTGATTGAACATTCCCCATGATGATGGATGGAACTACAGGTTTAAACCATCTTCGCCTTGCCTTTAGTTTTTTGCCCGCTCTGCAGCCTCTGAAAGGTCGCCTTACCTCACTAGGGACACGTGGTCTACCGACTGCAGGAGAAGACATTAGCCTGCGCAGCTCCAGAAGTCGGCCCTTTGAGTAAGCAACACGTTTAGGAACAGTCTCAATACAAAACTTACAAAAATCAATATATGTTTGTGGCCGAGAGCAGAAAACCATTACATCTCTCCCTGTATTTCTGTCCACACCATTGGGACAGTTTAGGAAACTCCCCAATAGATACAAAACAAAGAAACGGAGTATATGAATCCCAATACGCATTTTACTTAAAAATGTATATAATTTTATTAATCTCAGAATCTCAATACAAATAATCCATAATCAATACAATACATATATAACAGAAAGTGTAAAGGAGGAAAACACTTAGTAGCGGCGGAGCAGGTAGGAGACCTATCACATCACCTCACAGGAGCTGCTGTATGGAAATCATAGTATAGGATTGCTCTGTGGCAGTAACCCAAATCTCCATAAATCAATTGCTGAACAAAAGTGCGGCAGTGCAATTAGCATGGTTAACTAAGGTGCCATAGTGCTACCCAGGCCAAACAGCTCAGGTCATATGCAGCAGCTTACCCATTGAATCCGGATGTCCCACCACGCTCCACACGCTACCCCCTGACGCACGTTTCGCGGTCGCTTTCTCAAAAGGGGTTTGTTAGTAGCTTGCTCTCTCACCAATTAAAATAGGACGCTAACCGGAAATCACATCAGGCGCATCGGCGCACACGTGCCCAGGATCCGGCTCCATCATACCCGGCGATCGTCAGCGCCACACACACAGGGGGCGGAAGTCCGCCCAATGACGTCACATAGTGTGTGTGTGCGGCGTGTAATGATAACCGCCCAGGAAGTCAGGCACATAGAACCAAGAGCGCGTGTGCGCACAGCCCGAAGCCCTCCCACCGGAGACCATGGAAGCCGCCATTTTCAAAGTGATATCCAGTGGGTAAGGTACCACATAAATAACATATACACGAATAGAAAACGGCCTCGACCAGGAGCCATTAAAAACACCGCATATTCAAATCATGTTAGAAACTGCATGTGCACACAGGCCGATGACCTACTACAAAAGACCATGATAGCCGCCATTATCAAAGTAATATCTAATGAATAAAATTCCAGATACCTTGTATATAAATAAATAAATAAAAAACAATAAAAATAAAAAAAAAATAAAAAACGACCACAACCAGAGACAATTAAAGACGCAAGTCACCGCATAAAAACCGTATTGAAAACTACTATGTCAAGTGTAAAATGCATTATTTAAATCTCTAGGTGTCCCATCCAGGGACCACAAAAACTATACTATAACTAAATACAATCCATGTAAGTCCAGACTCCGCCAATGGGAAACCATGGAAGTGACTGGATAGTGATAACCTAAATGTGCAAAATGTGATACGTGATCAACACTAATAAAGTGTAGTAAGTGATCAAACTATCCCTACCACTGTACAAATTAGGACACATACTTAATGAAACCATAACAATACGCTCCATGACAGGAGCACAGAAAAAAACACATACAAACAATACATAACTATAATGTATATAACACAAATAATTCAGTGAAAAATATGTGTAAATGTTTACAAAATTATAAAAAAATAAAACAAGCACATACAATGCATTACACAAATATTACAATTGATGGAAAAACAATTATTGTTTTATTATTATCTTCAATAGTGTCATCTGATTTTATTCCTGTACATCTAGGGGTCTCGAGCAGTTCCGGTGGGTGATCACATAATGGGTTACATTACGGCAACGTCCCATAAACAAAATAACTAAAAACAAGAAAGACAAACATATTAGTATAAAAAGTTAAAAATGTAGAAGGGAATCCTCTGGGAAGAGGATGTGTAACAGCAATCAAAATTGTACAGAGTACTGAATGAAACAAACAGCACCAATGTACTACAGTAAGGACAAAGCTGCGATGGAACACGGGTTACGCATGAAAATACCCTTAGAGGTGGAGTGTCATATCATAAAAATGGAACAAAGCTTAATTGTTCATTAAGTCCCTTAGGGGACATGGTATCAAGGGTGACAATCCACCTGCATTCACATTGTGCAAGTAGTTGTTTGAGATTGCCACCCCTGATACCCCCATGAATCATATCAATGCCCCTCACTCTTAAACCAGCGGGATCGGACCCGTGGTGGATGCGGAAATGCCTTGGCAGAGTTTTCAGTTGATATATCTTTCGTCTCCTTTGCAGCCAAAATGTCCCGAACATGCTCGCGCGTCCTAACCTTCAACTCCCTAGACGTGAGACCAATATAAATTAGGGAGCAGGGACATGTAGCATAATATACCACATGGGTGGAATTACATGAGATGTAGTCACGAATTGTGTATTCCCTGCTCCCATCAGATGATGAAAAGGTCCCACATCTAAGGATGTTAGGACACGCGACGCATGACCCACAGGGGAAGCAACCCAGTCTGGGATTCATCCTTGTCAAAAAAGTATCACATTTTGCCACATAATGGCTCTTCACCAGACTGTCTTTAAGATTTCTCCCCCTGCGCTGCACCATGCATGGTGCTGGAGACAAATGTTTAGCCAACACATTATCCGTCATCAACACTGACCAATGTTTAGTCAGGATATCACGGATCCGATCCCACCGGCAATTAGCCGAGGAGATGAACCGTATCTCAGGGTCCCGTGCTTTCTGAGTCTTCTTAGATGGTACTAACAGATCCTCTCTCCGGGTCTGTTTTGCCCGTCTATAGCCTGCCTTGATGCACCGACGACTGTACCCCCTGGCCTTAAACCTGTCCGAAAGAATCGCGGACTGCCCCTCAAAGCGGGCCTCTGTGGAGCAGACACGCCTGTTCCTCAAGAATTGGCCAACTGGGATGGCCTTAATAGTTGAATAATTGTGTGCCGAGGAGGCATGAAGTAAAGAATTGACAGCCGTCTCTTTACGATAGAGATCCGTCTCTATAGAGCCATCCCCGGCAACACAAAGTGTAATATCCAAAAAATTAATCCGAGTTTTGTGCCAACAGTAGGTAAACTTCAAATTAAAACAATTTTGATTAAGGCACTGCATAAAATGGGTCAGGCTGGTCTCGTCACCATTCCAGATCATAAGTACATCATCAATGTAACGAAACCAGCCCACCACCTGGTCCGCGGCATGTGCCCCGTCCCCCTGGAAGATGGTTCTTTCCCAGTACCCCAAAAATAGGTTAGCGTAAGACGGGGCACATGCCGCGCCCATTGCAGTGCCTTGTAACTGTAAAAAAAATGTATCCTTGAAAACAAAAAAATTATGTTTCAAAACAAATTCCAATAAATCTAAAATAAATTCTGAAAAATGTCCATCCCAGTTGGCCGTCTCGAGAAAGAAGCGTGCCGCCCTCAGTCCATCGCTATGTCGAATTGACGTGTATAACGATTCTATATCTATGGTAACCAAAAGCATACCCGCTTCGAGGGACAGGCCATCGACCCTTGTTAAAACATCAGTGGTGTCTCTGACATAGGAGGGGAGCGTCTCCACAAGTGGTTTTAAATAGTAGTCAATGAATTTACACACATTGTCACACAATCCTCCCATGCCAGAGACAATAGGTCTGCCAGGGGGATTCACAGCGTCTTTGTGCACCTTCGGCAGTAAATAGAAAGTGGCTATCTTTGGATATTTCGGAAGAAGGCCATCAAGGACCTTCTTCGGGACAATCCCTGACTCCCCGGCATAGGATAGGATCACCTCCAGTTCATTGGTAAAGGATTGTAAGGGATTACGAGGCAAAACACGATACGTAGTTTTATTCTTAAGCTGTCGGAATGCCTCCTTCTCGTATTTGTCGGTTGGCCAGATAACCACATTCCCTCCCTTGTCTGCTGGCTTGAAGACCACTGAGTCTAATGCTTGTAATTCCCTCAGAGCTCTTCTTTGTGTATACGTAAGATTATTGTTACATCTGAAATTCGATATCTTCTTGAGATCCTCTGTTACAAGTCTGCAGAAAATCTCAACTTGTGGACAAAGAGACAAGGGAGGGAAGCAGAGAGATCTGGACACAACCGACATAGGAAATTTACCTGGAGATTCGGACTCCTGTTCCCTCAACAAGTCCTCCAATACCTCCAAGGCCTCACATTCCACATCCATAGATATATCTTGATTAGGATCCCTTTGGCTATATAGCTTCTTAAGTATCAGCTTACGACAAAAAAGGATGAGTATCTTTCAAGACTGTAAAAAAGTCGAAATTGTTACAAGGTACAAAGTTCAAGCCTAATTTTAACAGTTCTACTTGTGTTTGGGAGAGGTGATGGGATGATAAGTTAATTACCTCCAAGTCAGAGGATTTGGACTTGCAGTCATATGTCACTGCTGATGAAAATTTGTTCTTGTTGAAATTTCGTTTCTTAGCAACCCTACCAGGTTGTATTTTTCTGATAGGCTGCTTATTCCTAGAGTGATCAGATGCCACACTTGATTCATCAATGGAGGTTCCAGAAGATATGGAACCGGATCGAGATTGGAACCGTGGACGGCCCCTTTTGTTATTGTTTCTCCATCGGTATACTTTATTGTCTAAATAATCAGAGTTATCCCTCTGTAGCTTTTTCGTTTTCACTGCACCAATCTCTTGTTCCCACCTCAAAAAATCTTTGTCCAAATCTCCATTTAATTTAACTAAAGCCTCTGATGTCAGATCGTCTTTGATTTGAGACTGGAGGGTATCAATCTCCCTTTCAATCTCTCCCAATTTCGTCTCATCCAGTCCCATAAGTAACTCAATAAACCCCCTAGAGCATTTAGTAGCCAAGTCCTCCCATTTTCCTTTGAAAACTTCGTCATCCACTATAAAAGAAGGAAAAATTTGGATCCGCAAGCCCCTGGGTATTAAATTGCGAGTCAAATATTGGCCTAAAGAGGCCCTATTCCACCACAGCTTAGTCCTTCTGTACAGCAGTGACTTCAATCTGACAATCCTCTCCCCAGAGTCTCCCCTATCAGAAGTTAAAACAACATTAGCATCCTCCTTAAACACCTCCTGTAACCGGGATAACCAGGTTTGGTCCCGGGTGCGAAAATCCATTTTGTAGTTAGAAGCTGTGAAAAACACAGAATAATTAGACTCAATATAAAACTTACAAAAATCAATATATGTTTGTGGCCGAGAGCAGAAAACCATTACATCTCTCCCTGTATTTCTGTCCACACCATTGGGACAGTTTAGGAAACTCCCCAATAGATACAAAACAAAGAAACGGAGTATATGAATCCCAATACGCACTTTAATTAAAAATGTATATAATTTTATTAATCTCAGAATCTCAATACAAATAATCCATAATCAATACAATACATATATAACAGAAAGTGTAAAAATTAATTTTTTATTTTTTTTTATTTTTATTTTTTTTTTATTTTTATTGTTTTTTATTTATTTATTTATATACAAGGTATCTGGAATTTTATTCATTAGATATTACTTTGATAATGGCGGCTATCATGGTCTTTTGTAGTAGGTCATCGGCCTGTGTGCACATGCAGTTTCTAACATGATTTGATATGCAGTGTTTTTAATGGCTCCTGGTCGAGGCCGTTTTCTATTCGTGTATATGTTATTTATGTGGCCTTCTTCCGAAATATCCAAAGATAGCCACTTTCTATTTACTGCCGAAGGTGCACAAAGACGCTGTGAATCCCCCTGGCAGACCTATTGTCTCTGGCATGGGAGGATTGTGTGACAATGTGTGTAAATTCATTGACTACTATTTAAAACCACTTGTGGAGACGCTCCCCTCCTATGTCAGAGACACCACTGATGTTTTAACAAGGGTCGATGGCCTGTCCCTCGAAGCGGGTATGCTTTTGGTTACCATAGATATAGAATCGTTATACACGTCAATTCGACATAGCGATGGACTGAGGGCGGCACGCTTCTTTCTCGAGACGGCCAACTGGGATGGACATTTTTCAGAATTTATTTTAGATTTATTGGAATTTGTTTTGAAACATAATTTTTTTGTTTTCAAGGATAATTTTTTTTTACAGTTACAAGGCACTGCAATGGGCGCGGCATGTGCCCCGTCTTACGCTAACCTATTTTTGGGGTACTGGGAAAGAACCATCTTCCAGGGGGACGGGGCACATGCCGCGGACCAGGTGGTGGGCTGGTTTCGTTACATTGATGATGTACTTATGATCTGGAATGGTGACGAGACCAGCCTGACCCATTTTATGCAGTGCCTTAATCAAAATTGTTTTAATTTGAAGTTTACCTACTGTTGGCACAAAACTCGGATTAATTTTTTGGATATTACACTTTGTGTTGCCGGGGATGGCTCTATAGAGACGGATCTCTATCGTAAAGAGACGGCTGTCAATTCTTTACTTCATGCCTCCTCGGCACACAATTATTCAACTATTAAGGCCATCCCAGTTGGCCAATTCTTGAGGAACAGGCGTGTCTGCTCCACAGAGGCCCGCTTTGAGGGGCAGTCCGCGATTCTTTCGGACAGGTTTAAGGCCAGGGGGTACAGTCGTCGGTGCATCAAGGCAGGCTATAGATGGGCAAAACAGACCCGGAGAGAGGATCTGTTAGTACCATCTAAGAAGACTCAGAAAGCACGGGACCCTGAGATACGGTTCATCTCCTCGGCTAATTGCCGGTGGGATCGGATCCGTGATATCCTGACTAAACATTGGTCAGTGTTGATGACGGATAATGTGTTGGCTAAACATTTGTCTCCAGCACCATGCATGGTGCAGCGCAGGGGGAGAAATCTTAAAGACAGTCTGGTGAAGAGCCATTATGTGGCAAAATGTGATACTTTTTTGACAAGGATGAATCCCAGACTGGGTTGCTTTCCCTGTGGGTCATGCGTCGCGTGTCCTAACATCCTTAGATGTGGGACCTTTTCATCATCTGATGGGAGCAGGGAATACACAATTCGTGACTACATCTCATGTAATTCCACCCATGTGGTATATTATGCTACATGTCCCTGCTCCCTAATTTATATTGGTCTCACGTCTAGGGAGTTGAAGGTTAGGACGCGCGAGCATGTTCGGGACATTTTGGCTGCAAAGGAGACGAAAGATATATCAACTTTGAAAACTCTGCCAAGGCATTTCCGCATCCACCACGGGTCCGATCCCGCTGGTTTAAGAGTGAGGGGCATTGATATGATTCATGGGGGTATCAGGGGTGGTAATCTCAAACAACTACTTGCACAATGTGAATGCAGGTGGATTGTCACCCTTGATACCATGTCCCCTAAGGGACTTAATGAACAATTAAGCTTTGTTCCATTTTTATGATATGACACTCCACCTCTAAGGGTATTTTCATGCGTAACCCGTGTTCCATCGCAGCTTTGTCCTTACTGTAGTACATTGATGCTGTTTGTTTCATTCAGTACTCTGTACAATTTTGATTACTGTTACACATCCTCTTCCCAGAGGATTCCCTTCTACATTTTTAACTTTTTATACTAATATGTTTGTCTTTCTTGTTTTTAGTTATTTTGTTTATGGGACGTTGCCGTAATGTAACCCATTATGTGATCACCCACCGGAACTGCTCGAGACCCCTAGATGTACAGGAATAAAATCAGATGACACTATTGAAGATAATAATAAAACAATAATTGTTTTTCCATCAATTGTAATATTTGTGTAATGCATTGTATGTGCTTGTTTTATTTTTTTATAATTTTGTAAACATTTACACATATTTTTCACTGAATTATTTGTGTTATATACATTATAGTTATGTTTGTATGTGTTTTTTTCTGTGCTCCTGTCATGGAGCGTATTGTTATGGTTTCATTAAGTATGTGTCCTAATTTGTACAGTGGTAGGGATAGTTTGATCACTTACTACACTTTATTAGTGTTGATCACGTATCACATTTTGCACATTTAGGTTATCACTATCCAGTCACTTCCATGGTTTCCCATTGGCGGAGTCTGGACTTACATGGATTGTATTTAGTTATAGTATAGTTTTTGTGGTCCCTGGATGGGACACCTAGAGATTTAAATAATGCATTTTACACTTGACATAGTAGTTTTCAATACGGTTTTTATGCGGTGACTTGCGTCTTTAATTGTCTCTGGTTGTGGTCGTTTTTTATTTTTATTTTATTTTTATTGTTTTTTATTTATTTATTTACATACAAGGTATCTGGAATTTTATTCATTAGATATTACTTTGATAATGGCGGCTATCATGGTCTTTTGTAGTAGGTCATCGGCCTGTGTGCACATGCAGTTTCTAACATGATTTGATATGCGGTGTTTTTAATGGCTCCTGGTCGAGGCCGTTTTCTATTCGTGTATATGTTATTTATGTGGTACCTTACCCACTGGATATCACCTTGAAAATGGCGGCTTCCATGGTCTCCGGTGGGAGGGCTTCGGGCTGTGCGCACACGCGCTCTTGGTTCTATGTGCCTGACTTCCTGGGCGGTTATCATTACACGCCGCACACACACACTATGTGACGTCATTGGGCGGACTTCCGCCCCCTGTGTGTGCGGCGCTGACGATCGCCGGGTATGATGGAGCCGGATCCTGGGCACGTGTGCGCCGATGCGCCTGATGTGATTTCCGGTTAGCGTCCTATTTTAATTGGTGAGAGAGCAAGCTACTAACAAACCCCTTTTGAGAAAGCGACCGCGAAACGTGCGTCAGGGGGTAGCGTGTGGAGCGTGGTGGGACATCCGGATTCAATGGGTAAGCTGCTGCATATGACCTGAGCTGTTTGGCCTGGGTAGCATTATGGCACCTTAGTTAACCATGCTAATTGCACTGCCGCACTTTTGTTCAGCAATTGATTTATGGAGATTTGGGTTACTGCCACAGAGCAATCCTATACTATGATTTCCATACAGCAGCTCCTGTGAGGTGATGTGATAGGTCTCCTACCTGCTCCGCCGCTACTAAGTGTTTTCCTCCTTTACACTTTCTGTTATATATGTATTGTATTGATTATGGATTATTTGTATTGAGATTCTGAGATTAATAAAATTATATACATTTTTAAGTAAAATGCGTATTGGGATTCATATACTCCGTTTCTTTGTTTTGTACGTTTAGGAACAGACTTTGAAACATCCATCAAAACCTTGGCCATATTAGTCGCACCAAGCATGTCCGTGCAGGGTGGCATACAGTGCACGCCTCCAGACATAGCTGTGCCAATTTCCAGGCAGGTAGTGGCCACCCGGCCGTAGGTGCATATAAAAACCAGACCTAAGTTGCAAGGTGATCACAAATGCACTGTAAATCCAGATAGCTGTGGGTAGTAGCAAACATCCAAGGGAAATATTTCAAAGGAACCCAGATTCAGAAGCATACATCCAGAAGCAGAGGGTAGCAGTATGCATCCAGGGGAAACAAATCAGAGGATCCAAGGTTTAGAAGCAAACATCCAAGGGGAAATCCAAGGGTTCAGCATAAATCCAAGGGAAGCCTTCCAGCGGATCCAAGTTCAAAAGGAGAAGGTACTGGGGATAAGGTTCCTTAGAGTTCCAAAAACTGAGGTTCAGAAAGAAAAAAGGTTCACACATAACAAAAATAATTCCTAAATAAAACTAAAACTATTGCTGCTGCAATGGGCTGCCACTAGCACGGCGCCTTATATCGGGTATTGCCCGATATTTGCGGTATCGGAATTCCGATACCGAGTTCCGATATTTTTGTGATATCGGAAATCGGAATCGGAAGTTCCCAGTGTATGGTTCCCAGGGTCTGGAGGAGAGGAGACTCTCCTTCAGGCCCTGGGATCCATATTCATGTAAAAAATAAAGAATAAAAATAAAAAATATGGATATACTCACCCCTCCGGCGGCCCCGGCTCTCACCGATCCAAGCGTCTGCCTCCATTCCTAAGAATGCAGGGAGTCAAGGACCTTCGATGACGTCGCGGCTTGTGATTGGTCATGTGACCACTCATGTGACCGCTCACGCGACCAATCACAAGCCGCGACGTCACCACAGGTCCTTCACTCGCTCATTCTTAGGAACGGAGGCTGCCGGTTGCAGCGGTTACAACCAGGGCGCATCAGAGGGTGAGTATATCCCTATTTTTTATTTTTATTCTTTTTTTTACACATGAATATGGATCCCAGGGCCTGAAGGAGAGTTTCCTCTCCTTCAGACCCTGGGAACCATCCAGGATACCTTCCGATACTTGTGTCCCATTGACTTGTATTGGTATCGGGTATCGGTATCGGCGATATCCGATATTTTTCGGATATCGGCCGATACAATCCGATACCGATACTTTCAAGTATCGGAAGGTATCGCTCAACACTAGTACAGAATACTACACTTTAAAAATATTTCAATGAGGCCCACCAGTTGTCTCCTTTTTGGGGCCTATGAATGACTGGTTGACCCTCCTTATAATTCTTTCCTTCCTTAGTACCTTCTGCAACCCCTTTATGAGTGTAAGAGTACAGAAACTGTGCTTTAAATATATTTGAATGAGCCAGTTGTTGCCTTTCTGGGGTTTATGAATGACTGGATGACTGTTATGATCCGGTGACCCTGGAGCCGCATGAGACTATCTCTGGAGTAGGTGGTACCTGTACTGACCGCAATCCTAATACTGACACCGCAACTAGAAGTAGTGGTGGGATGTACCTAACCAGGCCTAGACACCTCGACACAGCTGGAGGACTAAATACCCCTAAAGATGAAAATGGGAAATCCTATCTTGCCTCAGAGCAGAGCCCCAAAGGATAGGCAGCCCCCCACAAATATTGACTGTGAGTTTAAGAGGAAATACGTACACAGGCAGAAAAAAGGCACTTATCTTAGCTGAAATGACAGCAGGGCAGTGGAGCCAGACAGATGCAATCCCTCCAAGATACAATGGACAACTGGCAGCGATTGATGGATCCCACAAACCTAAATACCTAATAGAGCTGCAATAAGCAGAAACACCTGCCCTGGCCTATAATCCAGAGACCACTGCACTACCACTAACAACCACCAGAGGGAGCCCAAGAGCAGAATTCACAACAGATGACCCTCTTTATCATTTTTTCCTGACTTTGCACTTTCTGCAAAGCTTTTATGACTATACAAGTACATTATCTAAAACGTTCAAAATATTTACATTCAAACAATTTTCTGGATTCAATTAGTCATGCATATAGTTTAACTCGGACCTTCTTACATTAGGGTTACATGTAAACACTCCGAAAAAGCATTTACATTTTTTTCTGGATTCAATTACTTATCCATACAGGATTAAGTGCTTTTCGGCTTTTTGTTACATTTCTGTGTGATTTACCACTCCAAAAAAGTACGGAATTTTTTTTTCTTAATTCAGTTACTCATTCATAAAGTATTACATGCTTTGTGGTACATTTTGGTGGTATATAACACTCCAAAAAAAGGTGATTTTTTTTCTGGATTGAATTAGTCATCCATACAGTATTACGTGCTTTGTGGTACATTTTGGTGGAATATAACATTCCAAAAATGCACTGAAAAATTTGTCTGGGTTCAATTAGTTAACCATTGTCAAGGGTATGTCACATCCTCCAGGGAGATCTGGGATTAGAAGATAACGATGTATTGTGAATTGCAGATTTTCAATTTAATCTGTGTCTGTCAGGACTCTGAACATTTTTTATTACCTTTTGTGCATTACTGCCCTTTTCCAAGATGGCGTCTGGTCTCATGCGCACTGTGTCTTCCTGCTATAAAACTCCACCCCAGCCTTCAGTCTGTGCTAGAGTATTCTGCCTTGTATCCAGCTCCTGACCCTGATGACTCCCTGGCTGTATACCTGCTCCTGTGAACCTGTATGGTGATCCTGCTACTCTGCTCTGAGTTCCTGCTGCATACACCAGTTTCCAGTAATCCTCCTCCATCTGCTGCTTGTGTTTTCTTCCATCTGTATTTGTTGGACAAGCTGTTGCTGCTCTGCAAAAACCTGAGACTATTACCTAGTCCTCCCTGGTTGAGCTAAGATATTATTTGAACTGCCTTATAAGCATAGCTATTTGTGTTTGGACTAAACAAGGACTTATTCGTGTCAAGTATCCTCAAGAATAATTGTGCTTCATAGACTTTCTGCGTGATTGCATTTTCCTCTGAAGTTCCCTATAGAATGTTAAGCTGCGTTTAATATTTACACCAAGTGTTGTGGACTTGAGCTTTGCTCTGCACCTGTTTGAATCACCGTGTGATAATATAGACTTTACCACTGATAAAATTGTATCCTGTAGTTGTCTTGTTCCATGCAAAGAGTCTCCTGAGTTATCCCCTATAATTATTACAGTGTCTTTGTGTCCCATATAAAATAGATTTGGTTTCCTTTGGTGCTGAAGAGGTTAATGATCCTTTCTATACTGGTCAGAAACATGCAGCTCCATTTCAGCTATTTCTGATCTGGTCATTACGTATGCCTATAAAACCTAGCCAGCAGTGATGAGCGAACGTGCTTGCCACTACTCGTTACTCGCCCGATTATAAGTGTACTCGGCGAGCACCGAGCATTTCCAGGATTATTCGGCGGTAACTGGTGTCTCCACCCAGCATTTTTGGCGAACTTTAGAGACCCAATCACACTGCAGGGATTGTCTGCCAGCTCATGAAGCGCCGCGGCCATCTTTGTTGTGGTCGTGCAGTGATTGGCTTGGCCACACAGCATCATCCTGAGTATAAGAGACCTGGTGCCGCTCTGCTCGCCGCATTCAGCTCCGGATTTAGGGAGAGCTGCTGCCGAGATAGGGTCAGAATCGTGGTTTTTATAGCTAATGTAGGTCTCTCTTAAATCCACAACTCCTGAGAAACCAACAGTCCTTTTTAGGGCTAGTTCGTGGGTCCCGATATTGCAGCACTAGGTAGGCAGGGCACGGCATATACACATCAGTGCAAGGCCTGCAGACACTGTATGTGCGTACACAGCTTCCACTGCATCTCTCCCAAAGCTCCATAATTGTCTGCTGCTGCAGCAGCTTCTTTAATATATACCTAGTTGCAATTTTTTTTCCCCAAAAATGAATCCCCCCCAAAAAAAATATACAGTCTGTTCTGTCAGACAGAGGCCTGTTTAAAAATCATAGTTTGTCAGGCATATGTAGCATAGTTGTGTGTGTTAGCCTTGTTCTACTATTTTTTTTTTGTGTGTTTTAAATTCACCAAGAACGGCCTCATATATCTGCGTGCTCCAAGTTTGGGCATTTTAGGCCATTTTGCCACTGTTTTTGCTGTATGTTACTCTAATTATATACAGCACTATTTGGCATTTAAAAAAAACAGTCCACATATTTGCCAGTGTGGTATTTCCGTGACAGCCCTCATATATCTGCGTGCTCCAAGTTTGGGCATTGTAGGCCGGGGTACCACTTTTTTTGCTGTCTGTTACTCTAATTATATACAGCACTATTTAGCATAAAAAAATATAAAAAGGCCACATCTTTGCCAGTGTGGTGCTTCCATGACAGCACTCATATATCTGCGTGCTCCAAGTTTGGGCATTGTAGGCCGGTGTACCACTGTTTTTGCTGTCTGATTCTCTAATTATCTACAGCATTATTTAGCATAAAAAATTTAGAAAGGCCACATATTTGCCAGTGTGGTATTTCCGTGACAGCCCTCATATATCTGCGTGCTCCAAGTTTGGGCATTGTAGGCCGGTGTTCCACTGTTTTTGCTGTCTGATACTCTAATTATATACAGCAATATTTAGCTTAAAAAAAATATTAAAATGCCACATAGTTGTCAGTGTGGTATTTCCGTGACAGCCCTCATATATCTGCGTGCTCCAAGTTTGGGCATTGTAGGCCGGTGTACCTTTTTTTTTGCTGTCTCTTACTCTACTTATATACAGCATTCTTTTGCATTTAAAAAAATGCAGACTACATATTTGGCAGTGTGCTATCACTGTTAGATTTCTGATGCATTTGTGGCCTACAAATTGTGGAAATTCAGGTCTACAGTCAGCTTTATTTGCTGTCTGTTACCCTAGTTCGGTACTCTGTTTAAGTTTAAAAAATTGAGAAATACAGGCCACATATCGAGCAGTGTGGTATCTCGTTAAAAATACTTCTCTTTCAAGTTGTTATGGCTGCTTCATGACTGTGTTAAATGCGCCAACTACTACTACCACCATCATCATCTTCTGCCTAGAGGCAGTCACTGCACACATAGAAAGTCTGAGGAGCAGAGTGTGAACCCTTTGGCTGTTTTGTACTCTGTCTCTGTCTTATGAAGGCGTTTTCTCCAGCAATAAAAGTGGTGCTGCCAGAAAGTGAGGGGCCATGTTCACAGTGACCGCCAGAGAGCGAGGCACTGTGCGCTCCATGACCATGAGTA
Organism: Ranitomeya variabilis; assembly: GCF_051348905.1. NCBI lineage: Eukaryota > Metazoa > Chordata > Amphibia > Anura > Dendrobatidae > Ranitomeya > Ranitomeya variabilis. Next base: position 570,927,470 of record NC_135234.1, on the reverse strand, counting down.
CAGCACACGTTCACAGTAGAGAGAGACAGTTCATGCTCCATGTTCAGCTTTGCAAAATAATAATGAAAGGACACAGAGGAATGACAGAGGATGTTGGTATGGTCAGCAAGGTACTCACTCAGCATTTTCCCAAACAAACCACTCCTTGTGAGAGTCCCCCATGCCTCAGGGCAGGGCGATAGGAGGGTCTGAGAAAACTCTCCCCGAAATTTGACTGTGTTCCACTGCCTCTGCTGGATTGGAGTTGTGTCTCTCTCACTTGTACTCTTTGCTTGGCCAATGAACTGTGACCTCTGCTGCCAGCGTTTTCAGATGGGAATTTTTTAAATAATTCAGCAAGAAGGACTCTATGGTCCTCCAAAATTGTAGTACACCTGTCTGCCTCTGGAATAAGAGATATAAAGTTCTCCTTATAGCGTGGGTCTAGAATTGTCAACAATCAGTATTGCCTGTCACCTAAAATTTTGAGAACACGATGGTGATGGGAAAGGCAGCATAACATAAACCCAGCTATGCGTGCAAGACTGCTAACAGTCGATACTTCCATGTCCTCACCAAGAGGACAACTGACCATGGTCTCCTCCTCCTCCTTGTCTTAAGGCCTCCACGACTTTTGACAAACCCCAGTAATTACATCATTGTAAATACATTCCCCTGTAGTTTTTGTCTCCCCCACCTCATTGTAGATTGTAAGTTGTCACGTGCATTTTTTGGGGGGATGAATTATTGTTATTGTTGTTACTTAGTGAAGATTGTAAGCTGTCACAAGCAGGGTAGTTTGATTTCTGTTCAATTATTGTATTGTTATCATTACTTAGGGCTGTTGTGTTTGAAACTGTAAATATGTTGAAGCTATATAAATAACTATAAATATTAATATTAGAACACAGAGAAGCAGGATGGAGATGTTAATTATGGCATCATTGCTGATCACCATCTTGGTGAATTCCTCAAAGTTTTGGAGGATGGTACATATGTCTGACATCCATGTCCACTCCTGAGCTCATATGTGTGAAGTCAGAACTGAATACCGACGGCCTTGTCGATGCTGGTAGTCTACAAATGCCTTCTTCTGCTCACAAATCCTTTCCAAAACATGCAGTGTAGAGTTCAAATGCATGGGGAGGACATGACACATCAGTCGGTGAGCCAGAAGCTGCAAGTGCTGCAAAATCACAGCAAGGGCAGATGAAACTCTAGCTGTCTTTCTAAAATGGGTACGCAGAGCCTCGTACTTTTCCTAGCAGATCTGGCATCTCTGTGTTGCTTTTCTGAAAACGTTCAACAATGAGGTTAAGCACATGGGCCAGGCATGGCACGTGTGTGAGCTTGCTTCGACACAGAGCAGCCACCAGGTTCCAGCCATTGTCACACATGACCATGCATGGCTGTAGGTTGAGCAGTCTCAGCCACAGATCTGCCTGCTCTTTCAGAGCTATCCACAACTCTTCATCATTGTGCGGCTTGTCACAGCATATTACCTTCAGCACAGCCTGTTGCCACTTGGCTGATGCAGTGCTGCAGTGCTTCCAGCTTGTGACTGATGTGTTACTTTCGGAGATGGAGGCTGAAGAGGACGAAAAGGAGGAGGAGGCGTAGGAGCTGTAAAATGTAGAGGCAACCCAGATTGACGTAGGGCCTGCAATACTCGGGGTTTGGAGGACGTGCACTATCTCAAGATTGGAATGGGTCCCGGCTTCCACTATGCTACTCCAGTGTGCCGTTAGTGAGATGTACCGTCCCTGACCACAAGCACTTGTCCACGTGTCTGTGGTTAGGTGGACTTTCCCAATAACAGCATTGTGGAGGGCATGGTGATGTTGTGGACACGTGCTTGCTTGTGTGATGTCGTGACGGCAGACCGGGAAAAATTGTGGCTGCTGTATAATGAGCACCTTGTGATGGTCACCGCCATCAGGTTGCAGAAAGCTTATGTCTCCCAGAGGCCTAAAATGCAACTTTTCCAGCACAAGCAGGCAACAAATATGTTAATTTAGTACTGTGGCATTAGCTGCATGTTTCGGCTTGTGTTCCAAGGACTGGGGTATGGACAATTGAACGCTGCGCTGGGACAAGGACGTGGACGTGCTTGTTGATGGTGCTATTTCCGTTTTTGTGCAACTGCAGATGCTGGGCATGAGGCATCTTAAAATGCACCATGGACAGTGGATTGGCTTGCACGCACAACATTGGAAGAAGCAGTGGTATCACCCGCAGACACTGTTCATGGAGCCTTGCATTCAACCATCAAAGGCAAGTGCTTTGCTGCCATGTGCCTGATCATGCTTGTGGTGGTTAGGATGGGATTTTTGCTACCCCTGCTGCTGCGGGCAAGGCCCGGTGGTGCAAATGGCCTTTTTAGGGTTATAAGCACAGTCTTTAAAAAACAACCAGGCTGTTACAGGGACATTCAGTGTCTCCCTCTCCCACACCACCTCCTCACTTCGACCCCAATCTTTTGTTGTTCCCCAAGGATCAGTTCTAGGACCCCTACTCTTCTACATCTACACCTTCGGCCTGGGACAGCTGCTGTAATGGCACAGTTTGCTATATCATCAGTACGCCGATGACGCGCAGATCTACCTATCTGTACCTGACATCACCTCCTTAGTGACCAAAATCACACGTCTTCATGCTATTTCATCCTTCTTTTCTGCTCGCTTTCAAAAAGTGGACATGGACAAAACAGAATACATCATCTTTCAACCATCTCATGCTAAATAGATAAGAGAGCTGTGTATGCATCATTCGGTACCACTTTAGTAAGAGGGAAAGTTTGCCCAAGAGAAAATGATTTTCCAGAAATTCCCAGCCTTTTTTGCACATGTTTTGAAGCTGTGATCTTCATCTTCTTGGTGTGTATGTTGTAAATTTCAAAGTCGTCATCAATACCATCATCATCCATATCTTGTAAAGAGGAAATCTCGTGTTTCCCAGGGTAGTGGTTATCTACATTTAGTGGCACTCCTTTAATAGTGCTCGTTACACTATAACAAACAATTTTTGAATGTGACATTTGAATATTATTGGTAATATGTATGGGTGAAGATGAAGAAGCTTGTGCTACGGGTGTGTTTATAGTTACGGACGGTGCACTCCTCTTGAAACTTATTTTTTCACAAGCATCCATCAGTTTGTTTGGTTTTCCTCCAACACTGATCTGCTTTCTCTAATTCAGCATCTCACGAACATGTTGCACTTTGTCCTTTAGACAGACACATGCGTCTTTGGCAACATATTTTTGACAGGCACTTTTTAGGCAGATTCAAAAATGTGCATCTGTTACACCGATCTTCTGATGGGCATGAAACACATTCTGGTAATTGGTAGTGAATAAACGAATAATTATTGTAGGCTGTATCCTGGATCTCATACCTCCCATAGCCACCACTGTTATTAATCTATTCCTGTCATCACCATGCCCCTTTTCCTGATCACTTCATCCAACGATTCGTCCGCCACTTTTTTTAACCAAAAAAAGCCTTCCCATCAGCAACTGTGTAGGAAACCACTTTACAGTTTTGTAAGGTGTTTATGATGCCCGTAAAAATTTTTAAAAAATAACCCCCCCATGGGGAAATGCTTGACCCCCCATGCACTTAGTGTATGGGCATTACAAGTCAAGGAGAACCGCTCATTTGCATTGGGCCTACTTTTTAATGAGGCCTTCCTCCACCTCTCATCATTTTCCACCACTAGATCACCAGGGTTCATGTGTTCCGTGCTGCTACAGACAGTCAATTTTTGGCAAGGGTGTTTAGGATGGCCATACTATGTTTTTAATGAATGTATCTCCCTTGGGGTAATGTTTGTCAGCCTATACACTTACTGTATGGGCATTACTAGTGTAGGAGACACAATCCTTTACATTGGGCCTAGGTTTTAATGAGGCAATGTCTCCTCATTCTCCACCACTAGATCACCAGGGTTCATGTGTTCTGTGCTGCTACAGATAGACAATTTTTGGGAAAGTGTGTCTATGATCCACATAAAGTATTTTTAAAACTTTACCCCCTATGAGCAAATGCTTGTCAGGCCAGGCACACCATTACAAGTCTCAGAGACCCACACCCTGTAATAATTATAGGGGATAACTCAGGAGACTCTTTGCGTGGAACAAGACAACTACAGGACACAGTTTTATAAGTGGTAAAGTCTATATTATTACACGGTGATTCAAACAGGTGCAGAGAGAAACTCAAGTCCACAACACTTGGAGTAAATATTAAATGCAGCTTAGCAGTCTATAGGAAACTTCAGAGGAAAATGCAATCACACAGAAAGTCTATGAAGCACAATTATTCTTGAGGATACTTGACACGAATAAGTCCTTGCTTAGTCCAAAACACAGATAGATATGCTTATAAGGCAGTTCAAATAATATCTTAGCTCAACTAGGGAGGCCTGGGTAATAGTCTCAGGTTCTTGCAGAGCAGCAAAGCTTACATGTCCAGCAAATGCCAATGGAAGTAAACACGAGCAGCAGATGAAGGAGGAATACTGGAACTGGTGTATGCAGCAGGAACTCAGAGCAGAGTAGCAGGATCACCACACAGGTTCACAGGAGTAGGTATATAGCCAGGGAGTCACCAGAGGTCAGGAGCTGGATGCAAGGCAGAGTACTCTAGCACAGACTGAAGGCTGGGGTGGAGTTTTATAGCAGGAAGACACAGTGCACATGAGACCAAAGACGCAATCTTGGAAAAGGGCAGTAATGCACAAAAGGTAATAAAAAATATTCAGAGTCCTGACATTACTCCCTCCTTAGAAGCGGCCTCAGGACGATCCTGGACCTGGTTCCTCAGGGAATCTCTGATGAAAATGAGAAATCTTCTGTTGGGCATTGATGTTTTCCACAGGTTCCCAAGAGTCTTCCGCAGGGGGATATCCCTGCCATCTTATCAGATATTGGAGCCGATTCCTCCGAATCCTGGAATCAACAATTTCCTCCACCACAAATTGTTCTTGCCCATCAATCACCACAGGCTGTGAAGGTGGCACAACACGTCCCTGGAAGGTATTAGGAGATACAGGCTTTAGTAAAGATACATGAAAAACTGGGTGTACCTTCATAGTCCTAGGCAGCTTCAGCCGGCAGGCCACAGAGCTCACAATACCGTTGATCTTGAAAGGGCCAATGAATTTCTGTCCAAGTTTTTGTGAAGGAACATCTAACTTCAGATTTTTAGTTGCTAACCACACGGAGTCTCCTACCTTGAACATGGGTGCAGGTTTTTGGAATCTATAAGCCGATCTCTTATAACGTTCTTGAGCTGTGGTCAGGGATTCCTCCAGAACCTCCAGATTTTGCCTCATCGCAGTCAGCCTTTCCTCCACTGCTGGAACCGAAGAATTAATTGGAGACCTAGGTAAGATACATGGATGATAACCCAGATTGGCAAAGAAAGGTGTAAATTTAGTGGAGGCGCTCTGAGAATTGTTGTATGAAAATTTGGCTAATGGCAGCAACTCCAACCAATCATCCTGGAGATGACTGACATATCATCTTAGATATTGTTCCAGCATCTGGTTGGTACGCTCAGTCTGACCATTTGTCTGGGGATGGTAAGTGGAAGAGAGACAGACATTAATATTGAGTGCAGAGCAAAACCCCTTCCAGAATCTTGAAGTGAACTGCACTCCACAGTCAGAGATGATCTCATCCGGAACCCCATGCAACCGAAAGACATTCTGTATAACCAAGTTCACTGTATCTTTAGCTGAGGGGAGGCCGGTGCACGGAACAAAATGAGCAGCTTTAGTCAGGCGATCAACTACCACCATGATTGTATTCATGCCCCCCGATGTAGGCAGCTCCACAATAAAGTCCATTGATATAGACCCCCAAGGGTGGGACGGAACAGGTAATGGTTATAGAAGACCCGTAGGTGCCACATGAGGAGTCTTGTAACGAGCACATACCTCGCAAGAGAGAACATAGTCCTTGGTATACTTCAGGCAAGTTGGCCACCAGAAGAATCGGCCCAGGAACTCTTGTGTCTTCTGTACCCCCCTGTGACCAGCCAACTTGGAGTCATGTACCAACTTGATGATCTGCAGACGGACAACCTCAGGGATGTAGATACGTCGATCTCTGAACCACATGCCACCCTTAAAGACAAGATTAATATCCACAGGTGGGTTGGCCAGGAAAACATCACCGTCATAGGCCTCCCTGTACTCCTTCCACAAGTCCTGATCGTGGATAACTCCGATGAAATTGGCATCAGATAGAATGGTCTTGGATGAGGCTCCAGATACAGAATCCACAGCATGGATTCGGGATAAAGCATCAGCCTTCCCATTACGAGAATCTGGACGGTACGAGATAACAAAGTTAAATTGATTTAAAAATAAGTTCCAACGAGCCTGACGAGGAGAAAGACATCTAGCGGATCTAAGGAACTGTAAATTGCAATGGTCAGTTAGCACTATGATCTGTTGTGCAGCTCCTTGCAGATGATGCTTCCATTCTTTGAAAGCCGCAAAAATAGCCAGCAATTCCTTGTCTCCCACGTCATAATTCTTCTCTGCTGAGGTTAGTCTATGGGAAAAGAAAGCACAAGGCTGTAGCAGACCCTTCTCTCCAGTTCTTTGGGAGAGAATAGCCCCCAAAGCATTATCAGAAGCGTCCACCTCCACAATGAAAGAAAGTGTTGGATCTGGGTGTATCAACAGCGGTGCTGATGTGAAACAGATCTTAAGCCGATCAAAAGCTTCTTGAGCCTGTGGTGACCACTTAAAGGGCTTTCCCTTCTTTGTCAAGGAAGTAATGGGAGGGACAATATCAGAAAAATTTTGAATGAAGCGTCTGTAGAAATTTGCAAAACCAATAAAACGTTGGACATCCTTAACGTTCTTGGGTACCGGCCAATCAAGGTTAACCTGAATCTTACCAGATTCCATGTTCAGCCTCTGGGGAGAGATGATATAACCTAAGAACTGTATCTCAGAACGATGGAACTTGCATTTCTCCAGCTTAATATACAGATGGTTCTCTTTCAGACGTCTTAAAACAGTTTTGAAATGTTCTTCATGTTCCTGTAGAGAGTCAGAAAAGATTAGTATATCGTCCAAATAGATCACTACAAACTGGTCCAACAAATCTCTGAAAATGTCATTAGCAAGGTGTTGAAACGTTGCAGGGGCGTTACAAAGCCCGAAGGACATCACAAGAGATTCAAAGTGTCCATTCTGGCATCTGAATGCTGTCTTCCACTCATCCCCTGGATGAATACGCACCAAATTATTAGCCCCACGAAGATCCAGTTTAGAGAACACCTTAGCATGGCGGACTCTTTCCAGTAATTCAGGAGTCAGAGGCAAAGGGTAATGGTTTCGTACGGTTACCTTATTGAGTTCCCGATAGTCAACACAGGGTCTCAGGGTCCCATCCTTCTTCTTTACAAAAAAGATAGGTGCCCCTGCTGGTGATGAAGAAGGACGTATGAAGCCTTTGGCTAGATTTTCATCAATATACTCATTTAAGGCTTGAAGCTCAGGTGCCGCCAAAGGGTATACGTTACCAAAAGGAATAGCTGCCCCAGGAAGCAACTCAATGGAACAGTCATAATTAGGGTTGAGCGACTTTCATTTTTTAAAGATCGAGTCAGGTTTTATCGCTAAAAGTCGGGGATCGACCGAAACACGAAACCCAATGCAAGTCAATGGGGAAGCATAGTCGGCAGTGAGTGGAGGCTAGGAAAACACCTACAGTGCCCATTTTAATGCCAAAAACATCCATTCTTGTTTCTGAAGCTTGTCAATCTTAATTAACTTTATAATAATAGTTGTTCATTGGAACTTGGGGGTCATTTGGCAAAAGTTGTGGGGGGTAGGGCTGGTTCAAGGTTTTAGTGGGCCCAGGAATCGTGGACTACGTCACGGCGGTGGAGCAGGGAGAGGTAAGTATTTCAACGTTGCAAGTGCTGTGATCCTGAGCAAGCAGGGGGGGGCCACTCATTCGCATTGGCACTGGCACAGGGCCCCTCAAAGTACAGCGATGTGTTTGCATGGCGGGGGCGCCTCCCACCAGCAGCGACACTTTTGTGTACTCTGAGGGGCCCTGTGCCAGTGACGTCGCCAACGAGTATGCCCCCCCCCACCTGATGAAGGAACCTGCACTTTCATCTGCACCTTCCTCTTTGTCCCTGTGTAAGGTGGTATAACATGCGGGAAGGGGAACCTTACTTTCAGCAGGGTCAGATTCTGGCTGTGTAGAGTGCAAGGGGAATGTAGTGGTCTAGGTCAATGTACCAGCAGACACATCTAGCAGTGGCTGGGCAATGGGCAGGATGAGGAGGAAACAGATATAGGGCCAAAGAATAAAGTAGGCTAAATGCAGTTCAAAATTGGTAACAGGACTAAACAGGCGGCATTGCTTTGTTCAGTGGAGTAGCAAACACAGGAGCAGCAGACACTGTTTTAAGGGCCCAAACACACTAATAGGCCAAATGCAGTTTAATATCTGATACTTTAGGCCAAAAGCCTAAAGACTGAAGCTCAGCTTTATACAGTGGAGGACAACACCAGGGAGGGGCAGACACCGTTAGTAGGCTGTAACCACCAAGTTTTTTAAAAAACAGCACTTAATGAGAGCCAGAAGGTTGAAGCTCAGCTTTATACAGTGGAGGTCAACACTAGGGAGGGGCAGACACCTTTAGTAGGCCGTAACCAAAGTTGAAGGCCAAATGCAGTTTAATATCTGATACTATAGGCCGAAAGCCAGAAGGTTGAAGCTCAGCTTTATTCAGTTGAGGGCAAACACCAGGGAGGGGCAGACACCGTTAGTAGGCTGTAACCACCAAGTTTTTTAAAAAACAGCACTTAATGAGAGCCAGAAGGTTGAAGCTCAGCTTTATTCAGTTGAGGACAAACACCAGGGAGCGGCAGACACCGTTAGTAGGCCCTAACCACCAAGTTTTTAAAAAACAGCACTTAATGAGAGCCAGAAGGGTGCTCAGCTTTATTCAGTTGAGGACAAACACCAGGGAGGGGCAAACACTGTTAGTAGGCTGTAACCACCAAGTTTTTTTAAAAAACAGCACTTAATGAGAGCCAGAAGGTTGAAGCTCAGCTTTATACAGTGGAGGTCAACACCAGGGAGGGGCAGACACCGTTAGTAGGCCGTAACCAAAGTTGAAGGCCAAATGCAGTTTAATATCTGATACTATAGGCCGAAAGCCAGAAGGTTGAAGCTCAGCTTTATTCAGTTGAGGGCAAACACCAGGGAGGGGCAGACACCGTTAGTAGGCTGTAACCACCAAGTTTTTTAAAAAACAGCACTTAATGAGAGCCAGAAGGTTGAAGCTCAGCTTTATACAGTGGAGGTCAACACCAGGGAGGGGCAGACACCGTTAGTAGGCCGTAACCAAAGTTGAAGGCCAAATGCAGTTTAATATCTGATACTATAGGCCGAAAGCCAGAAGGTTGAAGCTCAGCTTTATTCAGTTGAGGGCAAACACCAGGGAGGGGCAGACACCGTTAGTAGGCTGTAACCACCAAGTTTTTTAATAAACAGCACTTAATGAGAGCCAGAAGGTTGAAGCTCAGCTTTATTCAGTTGAGGACAAACACCAGGGAGCGGCAGACACCGATAGTAGGCCCTAACCACCAAGTTTTTAAAAAACAGCACTTAATGAGAGCCAGAAGGTTGAAGCTCAGCTTTATTCAGTTGAGGACAAACACCAGGGAGGGGCAGACACCGTTAGTAGGCTGTAACCACCAAGTTTTTTAAAAAACAGCACTTAATGAGAGCCAGAAGGTTGAAGCTCAGCTTTATACAGTGGAGGTCAACACTAGGGAGGGGCAGACACCGTTAGTAGGCCGTAACCAAAGTTGAAGGCCAAATGCAGTTTAATATCTGATACTATAGGCCGAAAGCCAGAAGGTTGAAGCTCAGCTTTATTCAGTTGAGGGCAAACACCAGGGAGGGGCAGACACCGTTAGTAGGCTGTAACCACCAAGTTTTTTAATAAACAGCACTTAATGAGAGCCAGAAGGTTGAAGCTCAGCTTTATTCAGTTGAGGACAAACACCAGGGAGCGGCAGACACCGTTAGTAGGCCCTAACCACCAAGTTTTTTAATAAACAGCACTTAATGAGAGCCAGAAGGTTGAAGCTCAGCTTTATTCAGTTGAGGGCAAACACCAGGGAGGGGCAGACACCGTTAGTAGGCTGTAACCACCAAGTTTTTTAGAAAACAGCACTTAATGAGAGCCAGAAGGTTGAAGCTCAGCTTTATACAGTGGAGGTCAACACCAGGGAGGGGCAGACACCGTTAGTAGGCCATAACCAAAGTTGAAGGCCAAATGCAGTTTAATATCTGATACTATAGGCCAAAAGCCAGAAGGTTGAAGCTCAGCTTTATTCAGTTGAGGGCAAACACCAGGGAGGGGCAGACACCGTTAGTAGGCTGTAACCACCAAGTTTTTTAGAAAACAGCACTTAATGAGAGCCAGAAGGTTGAAGCTCAGCTTTATACAGTGGAGGTCAACACCAGGGAGGGGCAGACACCGTTAGTAGGCCGTAACCAAAGTTGAAGGCCAAATGCAGTTTAATTTCTGATACTATAGGCCAAAAGCCAGAAGGTTGAAGCTCCGATTTAGACAGTGGAGGACAATTTGAATTAGGGACTGCAGACAGACTTAGTAGGCTGTCCCCTGTGGACCATGCATCCACCACATTAACCCATTGCGCCGTAATGGACACGTAATCTTCCGTGGCCATGCCTACAGGTCCATGCGTCTGTTGTCAGGTGCACCTTTGTACTCACAGATTGCCAGAGTGCATGGACAATGCGGTCTTTTACATGCTGGTGGAGGGTTGGGATGGCTTTTCTCGCAAAAGAATTGTCGACTGGTTAGCTTGTAGCGTGGTACAGCGTAGTCCATCATGGCCTTATTAATAGTAAATAAAATATATAACTAGGCTCTATGAACTTTTAAATAGGTTCCAGGGGTACACGGGCAGCATTGGTGTGGTCAGTGGAGGAGTATTGCAAGAAGGGACCACAGACAGGCTAACGAAGGCCTAACATAACAAACAATAGGCTCATGGCAGTTTTAAATCGGTTACATGGATACACAGGCAGGCACTCCAGGCAGCATTGTGGTCAGTGGAGGAGTATTGCAAGTAGGGACCGCAGACAGGCTAACAAAGGCCTAAAATAACAAACAATAGGCTCATGGCAGTTTTAAATCGGTTACATGGATACACAGGCAGCTTTGTGGTCAGCGGAGGAGGAGTATTGCAAGAAGGGACCGCAGACAGGCTAACAAAGGCCTAAAATAACAAACAATAGGCTCATGGCAGTTTTAAATCGGTTACATGGATACACAGGCAGCATTGTGGTCAGTGGAGGAGTATTGCAAGGAGTGTCTGACACAGTTAGTACTCCCAAAAAATAAATAGATGTTAATGTCTCGCAAAACAACAATAAATTAAAAAAGGGTGGCATGCTTAGGTACAGGGGTGGGCTCATCTGCAGAGTTTATGACAAAGTAATTTGGCAGTAAATTACTATTTACTGGTGTCAATATAGGACACTGACCCAGACTACTTTAACTAGCATCATCGATGTCAACAAATTGGTATTGTTTGTCAGGGCCAGGCATTGAATGATGTCAGCGCATAGAATAAACATTGGTGGAGCTGTGCGAGATAATTTTGAACGTGGTAGAGCACAGTTTGAGCTGAGGGGGGGAACTCTCTTGTGGCCGGCGGTACCGCCCCAGGGCCCCTCATGTTACAACTGTGTGTCTGATGTTGGGTGCGCACCATTACCGCCAGAGACACTACATTGTACTATGAGGGACACAGTGGCAGTGCCGTCGACCAAAAGCAGGCACACTCACCTCTTCAGACAAACAGCACTGTAACAGGTGCTTGCGCCAAGTGGCGAGACCACGGCCCCGTGGGGGGAGTTTTCCCATTGGGGGAGGTGTAAACATGTCGTATGCTGGACAAACAGCTGCTGCAAATTAAGAGATTGGAACACTCAGTAAGACCAGTCCACAAGCAAGCAATTTTTATAGGAAAGCTAGGTGTCAGCCGGGAAAGGTGGGGCAAAATAATTTGAAATCCAGGAGTGGTTCATTTTAATGAAGGTGAGATCATCCACATTTTGGGTAGCCAGACGAGTCCTTTTTTCGGTTAATATTGAACCAGCAGCACTGAATACTCTTTCTGATAGCACCCTAGCTGCTGGGCAAGCAAGCTCCTGCAATGCATATTCTGCCAATTCAGGCCAGGTGTCTAATTTGGATGCCCAGTAATCAAATGGGAATGACGGTTGAGGGAGAACATCGATAAGGGATGAAAAATAGTTAGTAACCATACTGGACAAATGTTGTCTCCTGTCACTTTGAATAGATGCTGCAGTACCTGTCCTGTCTGCGGTCATTGCGAAATCACTCCACAACCTGGTCAGAAAACCCCTCTGTCAAACGCCACTTCTGATCTGTGCACCTCTAACACCTCTGCCATGTAGCCCCCTGCAGCTTGTGTGAGAACCATCACCGGCGCTGTGTGCTGGGAATGCCTGAATCAAACGGTCTACAAGAGTAGCTTGTTTGGTTGCTAATATTTGTTCGAGGTTCTCATGTGGCATAATATTTTGCAATTTGCCTTTATAGCGAGGGTCAAGGATGCAGGCCAACCAGTAATCATCATCGCTCATCATTTTTATAATGCGTGTGTCCCTTTTGAGGATACGTAAGGCATAATCTGCCATGTGGGCCAAAGTTCCAGTTGTCAAATCTGCGGTTGTGCTGGTTGGAGGGGCAGTTACAGGCAAATCTACGTCACTTGTCTCCCTTAAAAAAACAGAACCCGGCCTTGCAATGCTACTAATTTCTGTTGGCCCAGGAGAAGCTTCCTCATTCAAAAAGTACTCATCCCCATCATCCTCCTCGTCCTCCTCCTCCTCTTCACCCGCTACCGCGTCCTTTACACGGCTCTGACCAGACAATGGCTGACTGTCATCAAGGCATACCTCTTCCTCGGCTGCAGACGCCTGCTCCTTTATGTGCGTCAAACTTTGCATCAGCAGACGCATTAGGGGGATGCTCATGCTTATTATGGCGTTGTCTGCACTAACCAGCCGTGTGCTATCTCAAAACACTGAAGGACTTGACACAGGTCTTGTAGCTTCGACCACTGCACACCTGACAACTCCATGTCTGCCATCCAACTGCCTGCCCGTGTATGTGTATCCTCCCACAAAAACATAACAGCACGCCTCTGTTCGCACAGTCTCTGAAGCATGTGCAGTGTGGAGTTCCACCTTGTTGCAACGTCGATGATTAGGCGATGCTGGGGAAGGTTCAAAGACCGCTGATAGTTCTGCATACGCTTGGAGTGTACGGGCGAACGGCGGATATGCGAGCAAAGTCTGCGCACTTTGAGGAGCAGGTAACTTTTCAGGAAGCACTGCACCACCAGGTTTAAGGTGTGAGCCAGGCAAGGAATGTGTTTCAGCTGGGAAAGGGCTATGGCAGCCATGAAATTCCTTCCGTTATCACTCACTACCTTGCCTGCCTCAAGATGTACAGTGCCCAGCCATGACTGAGTTTCATTCTGCAAGAACTCGGACAGAACTTCCGCGGTGTGTCTGTTGTCGCCCAAACACTTCATTGCCAATACAGCCTGCTGACGCTTGCCACTAGCTGTCCCATAATGGCACACCTGGTGTGCAACAGTGGCAGCTGCGGATGGAGTGGATGTGCGACTGCGGTCTGTGGATGAGCTCTCGCTTCTGCATGAGGAGGAGGAAGAGGAGGAGGGGGGGCGAACATCTACAGCCAACTCTTTCCTTGACCGTGGGCTAGGCAGAACTGTCCCAATATTGCTGTCCCCTGTGGACCCTGCATCCACCACATTCACCCAGTGTGCCGTGATGGACACGTAACGTCCCTGGCCATGCCTACTAGTCCATGCATCTGTTGTCAAGTGCACATTTGTAGTCACAGACTGCCTGAGTGCATGGACGATGCGGTCTTTAACATGCTGTTGGAGGGCTGGGATGGCTTTTCTAGAAAAGAAGTGCCGACTGGGTAGCTCGTAGCGTGGTACAGCATAGTCCATCAGCGCTTTGAAAGCTTCGCTTTCAACTAACCGGTAGGGCATCATCTCTAATGAGATTAGTCTAGCAATGTGGGCGTTCAAACCCTGTGTACGCGGATGCGAGGATGAGTACTTCCTTTTCCTAACAAGAGTCTCATGTAGGGTGAGCTGGACTGGAGAGCTGGAGATCGTGGAACTAGCAGTGGTGCCGGTGGACATGGGTGACTGAGAGAGGGTTGGAGATGGTATTCTTGCCGGTGCCCTACATGCGGTGTTTCCTACTGCAAACCTGGTGATTCCCTGACTGCTTTGGCCTGGCGACGAAAGCTGCACAGATACTGCAGGTGGTGCGGGAAATGGTGGGTTGACAGTGAGGGAAGGGATGTAGCGTTGCTGACTAGCTTCATTGGCCGAGGGTGCTGCAACCTTTAGGGACGTTTGGTAGTTAGTCCAGGCTTGCAAATGCATGGTGGATAAGTGTCTATGCATGCAACTTGTATTTAGACTTTTAAGATTCTGACCTCTGCTTAAGGTTGTTGAACATTTTTGACAGATGACTTTGCGCTGATCATTTGGATGTTGTTTAAAAAAATGCCAGACTGCACTCTTTCTACTATCGGATACCTTTTCAGGCATTGCAGACTGAGCTTCTTTAACCGGATGGCCACGCTGTCCTCCAACTGCTTTTGGTTTTGCCACGCGTTTTTTGCCAGATACGGGCCCGGCAGATGGAACCTGTTGTGATGTTGATGCCTGCTGCGGCTCCTCCTCCGCTTCAGAACTACTGCCGCCTGCACCCTGTTCCCCCAATGGCTGCCAATCGGGGTCAACAACTGGGTCATCTATGACCTCCTCTTCTATGTTGTGTGCAACTTCGTCTGTGTCACCGTGTAAGCCGGTGGTATTGCGTTCGTGACGGGGCACCATAGTCTCCGCTGGGTTTGATTCTGCCTCAGTACACTGCGAGGGCAATGTTCTGGTCTGAGTCAAAGGAATAGCATAGTAATCTGGCTGTGGCTGTGCATCTGTGCAATCCATGTCCGATTCAACTTCGAATGGGCATGGCCTGTTAACTGTTTCACTGTCTAACCCAGGAACGGTATGTGTAAAGAGCTTCATGGAGTAACCTGTTCTGTCGACTGACGCATCCTTCACTGTTGTTCTGGGTGAAGGACACAAGGAAGCGACTTGTTCCTGACCGGGAGCATCCACTGACGATGCACTGCTCTGACATTTGGCACTTTCCGAGGAGGAGGCGAAAGAGCTAGAGGCAGAGGCAGCAATGAAAGCCAATACTTGCTCCTCCTGCTCCGGCTTCAAAAGTGGTTTTCCTACTCCCAGAAAAGAGAGCGTTCGAGGCCTTGTGTAGCCAGACAACGAACCTGGCTCAACAACTCGAGACTTAGGTGCTGTACTGCTTTTACCACGACCACCTGATGCTCCACCACCACTACCATCATTACCAGCTGACAATGACCGCCCACGGCCACGACCTCTTCCACTAGACTTCCTCATTGTTTGCAAAACGTAACCAAAGTAACGCTATTTGTTACAGTAAAACAACTTATAAGGTGAACTCAAACTTCTGTAGGATTTATACACTCACCGGCCACTTTATTAGGTACACCTGTCCAACTTCTTGTTAACACTTAATTTCTAATCAGCCAATCACATGGCGGCAACTCAGTGCATTTAGGCATGTAGACATGGTCAAGACAATCTCCTGCAGTTCAAACCGAGCATCAGTATGGGGAAGAAAGGTGATTTGAGTGCCTTTGAACGTGGCATGGTTGTTGGTGCCAGAAGGGCTGGTCTGAGTATTTCAGAAACTGCTGATCTACTGGGATTTTCACGCACAACCATCTCTAGGGTTTACAGAGAATGGTCCAAAAAAGAAAAAAAATCCAGTGAGTGGCAGTTCTGTGGGCGGAAATGCCTTGTTGATGCCAGAGGTCAGAGGAGAATGGGCAGACTGGTTCGAGCTGATAGAAAGGCAACAGTGACTCAAATCGCCACCCGTTACAACCAAGGTAGGCCTAAGAGCATCTCTGAACGCACAGTGCGTCGAACTTTGAGGCAGATGGGCTACAGCAGCAGAAGACCACACCGGGTACCACTCCTTTCAGCTAAGAACAGGAAACTGAGGCTACAATTTGTACAAGCTCATCGAAATTGGACAGTAGAAGATTGGAAAAACGTTGCTTGGTCTGATGAGTCTCAATTTCTGCTGCGACATTCGGATGGTAGGGTCAGAATTTGGCGTAAACAACATGAAAGCATGGATCCATCCTGCCTTGTATGGAGCATCTTTGGGATGTGCAGCCGACAAATCTGCGGCAACTGTGTGATGCCATCATGTCAATATGGACCAAAATCTCTGAGGAATGCTTCCAGCACCTTGTTGAATCTATGCCATGAAGAATTGAGGCAGTTCTGAAGGCAAAAGGGGGTCCAACCCGTTACTAGCATGGTGTACCTAATAAAGTGGCCGGTGAGTGTATATACCTTTATAGGTGCCTGACACTGAAAGGAAAATCAGGCCCAATGTTACACACTAGGTTTTCTGTGCCCCAATAATTTGAGACAGATGACACACACAGGACCAGCACTCAAGCAGAAATGCCAATCTCAATCTCCCACTCTTATTTTTTTTTTAAAAGGGAGAATGTACCCAAAAATAAAAAAAGGCCAAGTATTACACAGTGGTTTTCGGTGGCACACAATGAGAGACAGATGCCACACAAAGGACTAGCACAGAGGCAGAGTTGCCAATATTTATCTCCCACTAATTTTTTTTTTGAAAAGGGAGAATGTACCCAAAAAAAAAAAATGGCCAAGTATTACACAGTGGTTTTCGGTGGCACACAATGAGAGACAGATGCCACACAAAGGACTAGCACAGAGGCAGAGTTGCCAATATTTATCTCCCACTAATTTTTTTTTTTTAAAAGGGAGAATGTACCCCAAAAAAAAAAATGGCCAAGTATTACACAGTGGTTTTCGGTGCCACACAATGAGAGACAGATGCCACCCACAGCAATGGCACAGAGGCAGACTTGCCAATACTTATCTCCTACTAATTATTTTTTTTTGAAAAGGGAGAGTGTACCCAAAAATAAAAAAATGGCCAAGTATGACACAGTGGTTTTCGGGGGCACACAATGAGAGACAGATGCCACACACAGCAATGGCACGGAGGCAGACTTGGCAATATTTATCTCCCACTAATTTTTTTTTTTGAAAAGGGAGAATGTACCCAAAAATAAAAAAATGGCAAGTATTACACAGTGGTTTTCGGTGGCACACAATGAGAGACAGATGCCACACACAGCAATGGCACGGAGGCAGACTTGCCAATATTTATCTCCCACTAATCATTTTTTTTTAAAAGGGAGAATGTACCCAAAAATAAAAAAATGGCCAAGTATTACACAGTGGTTTTCGGTGGCACACAATGAGAGACAGATGCCACACACAGCAATGGCACGGAGGCAGACTTGCCAATATTTATCTCCCACTAATTATTTTTTTTTGAAAAGAGAGAATGTACCCAAAAATAAAAAAATGGCCAAGTATTACACAGTGGTTTTCGGTGCCACACAATGAGAGACAGATGCCACACACAGCAATGGCACGGAGGCAGACTTGCCAATATTTATCTCCCACTAATTTTTTTTTTTGAAAAGGGAGAATGTACCCCCCCCCAAAAAAAATGGCCAAGTATTACACAGTGGTTTTCGGTGGCACACAATGAGAGACAGATGCCACACACAGGACTGGCACAGAGGCAGATTTGCCAATATTTATCTCCCACTAATTTTTTTTTTTGAAAAGGGAGAATGTACAAAAAAAAAAAAATGGCCAAGTATTACACAGTGGTTTTCGGTGCCACACAATGAGAGACAGATGCCACCCACAGCAATGGCACAGAGGCAGACTTGCCAATACTTATCTCCCACTAATTATTTTTTTTTGAAAAGGGAGAATGTACCCAAAAATAAAAAAATGGCCAAGTATGACACAGTGGTTTTCGGTGGCACACAATGAGAGACAGATGCCACACACAGCAATGGCACGGAGGCAGACTTGGCAATATTTATCTCCCACTATTTTTTTTTTTTTGGAAAGGGAGAATGCACAAAAAAAAAAAATGGCCAAGTATTACACAGTGGTTTTCGGTGGCACACAATGAGAGACAGATGCCACACACAGGACTGGCACAGAGGCAGAGTTGCCAATATTTATCTCCCACTAATTATTTTTTTTTGAAAAGGGAGAATGTACCCAAAAATAAAAAAATGGCCAAGTATTACACAGTGGTTTTCGGTGGCGCACAATGAGAGACAGATGCCACACACAGGACTGGCACAGAGGCAGAGTTGCCAATATTTATCTCCCACTAATTATTTTTTTTTGAAAAGGGAGAATGTACCCCCCCCAAAAAAAATGGCCAAGTATTACACAGTGGTTTTCGGTGCCACACAATAAGAGACAGATGCCACCCACAGCAATGGCACGGAGGCAGACTTGCCAATACTTATCTCCCACTAATTATTTTTTTTTGAAAAGGGAGAATGTACCCAAAAATAAAAAAATGGCCAAGTATTACAGAGTGGTTTTTGGTGGCACACAATGAGAGACAGATGCCACACTGTTGTGAATTTGGATTCTGGGCTCCCCCGGTGGCTACTGGTGGAATTGAACTTGTGACATCATCTTCCCTGTTCACCTGTTCTGATTAGATCTGGGTGTCGCTATATAACCTGGCTTCTCTGTTAGATGCTTGCCGGTCAACAATGTTATCAGAAGCCTCTCTGTGCTTGTTCCTGCTCCCAGACATCTACTAGATAAGTTGGACATTCGTCCATGTTTTGTTTTTGTATTTTGGTTCCAGTTCACAGCTGCAGTTTCGTTACTGTGTCTGGAAAGCTCTTGTTGATCAGGAATTGCCACTCTGGTATTATGAGTTAATGCCAGAGTCCTAAAGTAATTTCTGGATGTGTTTTGTTAGGGTTTTCTACTGACCATGAAAGTATGCTTTCTGTCTTCTGCTATCTAGAAAGCGGACCTCAAATTTGCTAAAACTATTTTCCTGCTGCGTTTGTTGTTTCATCTCATATCACCGCCAATATATGTGGGGGGCCTCTGTCTCCTTTTTTTGGGCATTTCTCTAGAGGTGAGTCAGGTCTTATATTTCCCTCTGCTAGCATTATTTAGTTCTCCGGCCGGCGCTGGGCATATAGGGATAAAAAGTAGGACATGCTACCTGGCTACTTCTAGATGATGCGGTAGGTTTAGTTCATGGTCAGTATAGTTACATCTTCCAAGAGCTTGTTCCTATAGAGGCTTATGCTAGTTCTCTGGCCATGGAGATCATGACAGTTTGACCGGCCCACTAAAGGGTTAAAATCCTTGGCTGAGAAAGGAGAGAAATAAGAAGTCTGCTTAGAGTTTTTTTTTTTTTTTTTTTTTTTTTTCTCTGTGCTCTTAATTGGATCACTTGCCAGTCTGTCTATGCTGCAGTCTTTCTTTTTTTTCTCTCTCCTTATAATCTTTGAATGGCTTTGTGTTCACCTGTTAATAATGGATCTTCAGAGTGTAACTGCAGGTTTGAATAATCTCACCACGAAAGTACAAAATTTGCAAGATTTTATTATTCATGCTCCGGTATCTGAGCCGAGAATTCCTTTGCCGGAATTCTTCTCAGGGAATAGATCTAGCTTTCAGAATTTTAGAAATAATTGTAAGCTATTTTTGTCCCTGAAATCTCGTTCTGCTGGAGACCCTGCACAGCAGGTTGGGATTGTGATTTCCTTGCTCCGCGGCGACCCTCAAGACTGGGCTTTTGCATTGGCACCAGGGGATCCTGCGTTGCGCAATGTGGATGCGTTTTTTTTGGCCTTGGGCTTGCTGTATGAGGAACCTCATTTGGAACTTCAGGCAGAAAAAACTTTGATGTCCCTATCGCAGGGGCAAGATGAAGCTGAAATTTACTGCCAAAGATTCCGTAAATGGTCTGTGCTTACTCAGTGGAATGAGTGTGCCTTGGCGGCTACTTTCAGAGAGGGTCTCTCTGATGCCATTAAGGATGTTATGGTGGGGTTCCCTGTGCCTGCGGGTCTGAATGAGTCCATGACAATGGCCATTCAGATCGATAGGCGTCTGCGGGAGCGCAAACCAGTGCACCATCTGGCGGTGTCCACTGAGAAGACGCCAGAAAGCATGCAGTGTGATAGAATTCTGTCCAGAAGCGAGCGGCAGAATTTTAGACGGAAAAATGGGTTGTGTTTCTATTGTGGGGATTCTACTCATGTTATATCAGCATGCTCTAAGCGTACTAAAAAGCTTGATAAATCCGTTTCCATTGGCACTTTACAGTCTAAATTTATTTTGTCTGTGACCCTGATTTGCTCTTTGTCATCTATTACTACTGACGCCTATATCGACTCTGGCGCCGCTTTGAGTCTTATGGATTGGTCCTTTGCCAATCGTTGTGGGTATGATTTAGAGCCTTTGGAAACTCTTATTCCTCTGAAGGGGATTGACTCCACCCCATTGGCTAATAATAAACCACAATACTGGACACAAGTGACTATGTGTATTAATCCGGATCACCAGGAGACTATTCGTTTTCTGGTGCTGTATAATCTACATGATGATTTGGTGCTGGGATTGCCATGGCTGCAGTCTCACAACCCAGTCCTTGACTGGAGAGCTATGTCTGTGTTGAGCTGGGGATGTAAGGGGACTCATGGGGACGTACCTTTGGTGTCCATTTCATCATCTATTCCCTCTGAAATCCCTGAGTTCCTGTCTGATTATCGTGACGTCTTTGAAGAACCCAAGCTGGGTTCACTACCTCCGCACCGTGAGTGCGATTGTGCTATAGATTTAATTCCGGGTAGTAAATACCCAAAGGGTCGTTTATTTAATCTGTCTGTGCCTGAACATACTGCTATGCGAGAATATATAAAGGAGTCCTTGGAAAAGGGACATATTCGTCCATCATCATCTCCCTTAGGAGCCGGTTTTTTCTTTGTGTCAAAAAAAGACGGCTCTTTGAGACCATGTATTGATTATCGGCTTTTGAATAAAATCACGGTTAAATATCAATACCCATTGCCGTTGTTGACTGATTTGTTTGCTCGCATAAAGGGGGCCAAGTGGTTCTCTAAGATTGATCTCCGTGGGGCGTATAATTTGGTGCGGATCAGGCAGGGGGATGAGTGGAAAACCGCATTTAATACGCCCGAGGGCCACTTTGAGTATTTGGTGATGCCTTTTGGTCTTTCTAATGCCCCTTCAGTCTTCCAGTCCTTTATGCATGATATTTTCCGCGATTTTTTGGATAAATTTATGATAGTGTATCTGGATGATATTCTGATTTTTTCGGATGACTGGGACTCTCATGTCCGGCAAGTTAAGAGGGTTTTTCAGGTTTTGCGGTCTAATTCTCTGTGTGTCAAGGGTTCTAAGTGCGTTTTTGGGGTTCAGAGAATTTCCTTTTTGGGATATATTTTTTCTCCCTCTTCCATTGAGATGGATCCTGTCAAGGTTCAAGCTATTTGTGATTGGACGCAGCCCTCTTCTCTTAAAAGTCTTCAGAAATTTTTGGGCTTTGCCAACTTTTATCGTCGATTTATTTCTGGTTTTTCGGATGTCGTTAAGCCATTGACCGATTTGACTAGACAGGGTGCTGATGTTGCTAATTGGTCCCCTGATGCTGTGGAGGCCTTTCAGGAGCTTAAGCGCTGTTTTTCTTCTGCCCCTGTGTTGCGTCAGCCTGATGTGACTCTTCCTTTTCAGGTTGAGGTCGACGCTTCTGAGATCGGAGCTGGGGCAGTGTTGTCGCAGAAAAGTTCTGACTGCGCCGTGATGAGGCCTTGTGCCTTCTTTTCCCGTAAATTTTCGCCCGCTGAGCGGAATTATGATGTTGGGAATCGGGAGCTTTTGGCCATGAAGTGGGCGTTTGAGGAGTGGCGCCATTGGCTCGAGGGGGCCAGACATCAGGTGGTGGTATTGACTGACCACAAAAATTTGATTTATCTTGAGACCGCCAGGCGCCTGAATCCTAGACAGGCGCGCTGGTCATTATTTTTTTCTCGGTTTAATTTTGTGGTATCGTACCTACCAGGTTCTAAGAATGTTAAGGCGGATGCCCTTTCTAGGAGTTTTGAGCCTGATTCACCTGGCAACTCTGACCCCACAGGTATTCTTAAGGAGGGAGTTATCTTGTCAGCCGTTTCTCCAGACCTGCGGCGGGCCTTGCAGGAGTTTCAGGCGGATAGACCGGATCGTTGTCCGCCTGATAGGCTGTTTGTTCCTGATGATTGGACCAGTAAAGTCATCTCGGAGGTGCATTCTTCTGCGTTGGCAGGTCATCCTGGAATTTTTGGTACCAGGGATTTGGTGGCAAGATCCTTCTGGTGGCCTTCCCTGTCACGAGATGTGCGAGGCTTTGTGCAGTCTTGTGACGTTTGTGCTCGGGCCAAGCCTTGTTGTTCTCGGGCTAGTGGATTATTGTTGCCCTTGCCTATTCCTAAGAGGCCTTGGACACACATCTCGATGGATTTTATTTCAGATCTGCCTGTTTCTCAGAAGATGTCTGTCATCTGGGTGGTGTGTGACCGTTTTTCTAAGATGGTTCATTTGGTTCCCCTGCCCAAATTGCCTTCTTCTTCCGAGTTGGTGCCCCTGTTTTTTCAAAATGTTGTTCGTTTGCATGGTATTCCTGAGAATATCGTTTCTGACAGAGGAACCCAATTTGTGTCTAGATTTTGGCGGGCATTTTGTGCTAGGATGGGCATAGATTTGTCTTTTTCATCTGCTTTTCACCCTCAGACTAATGGCCAGACCGAGCGGACTAATCAGACCCTGGAGACATATCTGAGGTGTTTTGTGTCTGCTGACCAGGATGATTGGGTTGCTTTTTTGCCATTGGCGGAGTTCGCCCTCAATAATCGGGCCAGCTCTGCCACCTTGGTTTCCCCGTTTTTCTGTAATTCGGGGTTCCATCCTCGATTTTCCTCCGGTCAGATGGAATCCTCGGATTGTCCTGGAGTGGATGCGGTGGTGGAGAGATTGCATCATATCTGGGGGCAGGTGATGGACAATTTAAAGTTGTCCCAGGAGAAGACTCAGCTTTTTGCCAACCGTCACCGTCGTGTTGGTCCTCGGCTTTGTGTTGGAGATTTGGTGTGGTTGTCTTCTCGTTTTGTCCCTATGAGGGTCTCATCTCCTAAGTTTAAGCCTCGGTTCATCGGTCCGTATAAAATATTGGAGATTCTTAACCCTGTTTCCTTCCGTTTGGACCTCCCTGCATCCTTTTCTATTCATAACGTTTTTCATCGGTCGTTATTGCGCAGGTATGAGGCACCGGTTGTGCCTTCCGTTGAGCCTCCTGCTCCGGTGTTGGTTGAGGGTGAGTTGGAGTACGTTGTGGAAAAAATCCTAGACTCCCGTGTTTCCAGACGGAGACTCCAGTATCTGGTCAAGTGGAAGGGATATGGCCAGGAGGATAATTCTTGGGTCACTGCATCTGATGTTCATGCCTCTGATCTGGTTCGTGCCTTTCATAGGGCCCATCCTGATCGCCCTGGTGGTTCTGGTGAGGGTTCGGTGCCCCCTCCTTGAGGGGGGGGTACTGTTGTGAATTTGGATTCTGGGCTCCCCCGGTGGCTACTGGTGGAATTGAACTTGTGACATCATCTTCCCTGTTCACCTGTTCTGATTAGATCTGGGTGTCGCTATATAACCTGGCTTCTCTGTTAGATGCTTGCCGGTCAACAATGTTATCAGAAGCCTCTCTGTGCTTGTTCCTGCTCCCAGACATCTACTAGATAAGTTGGACATTCGTCCATGTTTTGTTTTTGTATTTTGGTTCCAGTTCACAGCTGCAGTTTCGTTACTGTGTCTGGAAAGCTCTTGTTGATCAGGAATTGCCACTCTGGTATTATGAGTTAATGCCAGAGTCCTAAAGTAATTTCTGGATGTGTTTTGTTAGGGTTTTCTACTGACCATGAAAGTATGCTTTCTGTCTTCTGCTATCTAGAAAGCGGACCTCAAATTTGCTAAAACTATTTTCCTGCTGCGTTTGTTGTTTCATCTCATATCACCGCCAATATATGTGGGGGGCCTCTGTCTCCTTTTTTTGGGCATTTCTCTAGAGGTGAGTCAGGTCTTATATTTCCCTCTGCTAGCATTATTTAGTTCTCCGGCCGGCGCTGGGCATATAGGGATAAAAAGTAGGACATGCTACCTGGCTACTTCTAGATGATGCGGTAGGTTTAGTTCATGGTCAGTATAGTTACATCTTCCAAGAGCTTGTTCCTATAGAGGCTTATGCTAGTTCTCTGGCCATGGAGATCATGACACCACACACAGCAATGGCACGGAGGCAGACTTGCCAATATTTATCTCCCACTAATTTTTTTTTTTGAAAAGGGAGAATGTACCCCCCCCAAAAAAAATGACCAAGTATTACACAGTGGTTTTCGGTGGCACACAATGAGAGACAGATGACACACACAGGACTGGCACAGAGGCAGAGTTGCAAATATTTATCTCCCACTAATTTTTTTTTTTGAAAAGGGAGAATGTACCCCCCCCAAAAAAATGGCCAAGTATTACACAGTGGTTTTCGGTGCCACACAATGAGAGACAGATGCCACCCAGAGCAATGGCACGGAGGCAGACTTGCCAATACTTATCTCCCACTAATTATTTTTTTTTGAAAAGGGAGAATGTACCCAAAAATAAAAAAATGGCCAAGTATTACACAGTGGTTTTCGGTGGCACACAATGAGAGACAGATGCCACACACAGCAATGGCACGGAGGCAGACTTGCCAATATTCATCTCCCACTAATTTTTTTTTTGAAAAGGGAGAATGTACCCCCCCCAAAAAAAAATGGCCAAGTATTACACAGTGGTTTTCTGTGGCACACAATGAGAGACAGATGCCACACACAGGACTGGCACAGAGGCAGAGTTGCCAATATTTATCTCCCACTAATTTTTTTTTTTGAAAAGGGAGAATGTACCCCAAAAAAAACAAATGGCCAAGTATTACACAGTGGTTTTCGGTGCCACACAATGAGAGACAGATGCCACACAGAGGACTGGCACAGAGGCAGAGTTGCCAATATTTATCTCCCACTAATTTTTTTTTTTTTAAAAGGGAGAATGTACCCAAAAATAAAAAAATGGCAAAGTATTACACAGTGGTTTTCGGTGCCACACAATGAGAAACAGATGCCACACACAGCAATGGCACGGAGGCAGACTTGCCAATATTTATCTCCCACTAATTTTTTTTTTTTTAAAGGGAGAATGTACCCAAAAATAAAAAAATGGCCAAGTATTACACAGTGGTTTTCGGTGCCACACAATGAGAGACAGATGCCACACACAGCAATGGCACGGAGGCAGACTTGCCAATATTTATCTCCCACTAATTATTTTTTTTTGAAAAGGGAGAATGTACCCAAAAATAAAAAAATGGCCAAGTATTACACAGTGGTTTTCGGTGCCACACAATGAGAGACAGATGCTACACACAGCAATGGCACGGAGGCAGACTTGCCAAAATTTATCTCCCACTAATTTTTTTTTTTTGAAAAGGGAGAATGTACCCCCCCCAAAAAAATGGCCAAGTATTACACAGTGGTTTTCGGTGCCACACAATGAGAGACAGATGCCACACACAGGACTGGCACAGAGGCAGAGTTGCCAATATTTATCTCCCACTAATTATTTTTTTTTGAAAAGGGAGAATGTACCCAAAAATAAAAAAATGGCCAAGTATTACACAGTGGTTTTCGGTGCCACACAATGAGAGACAGATGCCACACACAGCAATGGCACGGAGGCAGACTTGCCAATATTTATCTCCCACTAATAATTTTTTTTTGAAAAGGGAGAATGTACCCAAAAATTAAAAAATGGCCAAGTATTACACAGTGGTTTTCGGTGCCACACAATGAGAGACAGATGCCACACACAGCAATGGCACGGAGGCAGACTTGCCAATATTTATCTCCCACTAATTATTTTTTTTTGAAAAGGGAGAATGTACCCCCCCAAAAAAAAAATGGCCAAGTATTACACAGTGGTTTTCGGTGCCACACAATGAAAGACAGATGCCACACACAGCAATGGCACGGAGGCAGACTTGCCAATATTTATCTCCCTGCAGTTATCTCAGAAAAGTATGGCAGGCAGCTATAAAAAGGACGGCTGCACACAAAAGTGTGGACAAACACACAAGATAGCTGTGCAGAAAGGACGGAAAAACAGGATTTGTGCTTTGAAAAAAGCAGTTGGTTTGCACAGCGGCGTACACACAGGCACAGCAACGCAGCTATCAGGGTCAGGGAGCCTTCTAGTGCAGCCCAATGAGCTACAGCGCTGAGGAAAAAAAATGTAGCTTCCACTGTCCCTGCAAAGAAAAGGTGGTGTTGGACAGTGGAAATCGCTACAGCACAAGCGGTTTGTAGCTTTATGTACCCTGCCTATCACTATCCCTGCTTCTGAAGAAGCGGCAGCAACCTCTCCCTACGCTCAGATCAGCAGCAGTAAGATGGCGGTCGGCGGGAACGCCCCTTTATAGCCCCTGTGACGCCGAAGAAAGCAAGCCAATCACTGCAATGCCCTTCTCTAAGATGGTGGGGACTGAGATCTATGTCATCACGCTGCCCACACTCTGCGTCCACCTTCATTGGCTGAGATATGGCGCTTTTAGCGTCATTGAAAGGCGACTTTGGCGCGAAAGTCGCGTACCGCATGGCAGACCCCACACAGGGATCGGCTCGGTTTCATGAGACGCTGACTTTGGCAAAAGTCGGCGACTTATGAAAATGAATGATCCGTTTCGCTCAACCCTAGTCATAATGCCTGTGTGGAGGAAGCTGATCTGCATTCTTCTTGTCACAGATGTCAGAGAACTCTTTATATGCTGGAGGTAAAGAAAATACCTGTACATGTGGTTCCGTAGCCGTGGACTCAGTGACAGCTTCTGTTAATGCTGAGTTGCTCCTTGTTGGAAAGATAATCTCCTTGGTCTCCAAGTTGATAACTGGGTTCTGAGAACGCAACCAAGGAATGCCTAAAATCACAGGAAAATTAGGAGAAGAAATTAGCAAGAAAGAAAGTTGCTCCTGATGATTAGGCTCCAACAAAATTTCAAGGGGTATGGTCTCCTGATCCACAGGCCCAGAGATTAAAGGTGACCCATCCACTGTTTCCATGGTAATTGGAGAGGCTCTTTGCTGAATTTCAATACCATGTTCCTTGGCAAATGTGACATCCATGAAATTGCCACCTGCACCAGAGTCAATCATAGTTGCACTGGAAATCCACTGTCCTGAACACAGGATCTTAATAGGGAGAGAACAGGGAGAGTTCTTTTCCTTAAGCCCCTTGGGGGGTGAAGTCATAGAAAGTCAATGGAATACAGCGTTTAAAGTCAGGCTACATTCAGAGATGTCAGATTCATCATCACAGTTGTCATACTCCCCTACTGCTGCTAGCACCTTGTTAGGCCGTCTAGGACACTTAGGACAATTGATCAAGAAGTGGTCAGATTGGCCACAGTAAAAACATAGACTTTCACGAAGGCGATGCTCCCGGCACTCATTGACCTCGCGCCTCTGAACGGAATCAATTTGCATGGGCACCTCCTCCACCTCCCGAGATGTTTTACCTGCAGGCTCTTTGGAAGGAAGGGAAAAGTTAGAAATACGGTTATATGCAGCAAACTTCTCCTGCCTACGCTCAGTAAGGCGAATGTCAATGCGCACACAATGCTGTATAAATGTCTCTAGCTCTTGTGGTGACTCAGAACGAGCTATTTCCTCTTTTACAATACTAGACAGACCTATTTTAAAAATAGGCAATTGTGCATAACTGTCCCAATTGGTATCTACTGCTAATCTCCTGAATTCAGTAGCATACTCAATAACAGAACGTTTTGCCTGGCGTAAAGACAATAAAGCAGATTCAGCGGTTGCACAGCGATTAGGATCATCAAACATTAATGCCATAGCGGCCAAGAAATCATACAAGTTATTTAACCGTGGGTCACAAGACTCAATCATCGGATTCGCCCAGGCGAGCGCTCATGCGGTCAGCAGCATTATTACACACAATACTTTGGATCAATCATTAGGAAAACAGTCAGCATGCACATCAAAATATAGCATACATTGATTCACAAAGCCACAAAATTTGTCGCGAGTACCATTAAATCTGAATGGGGGCAACTTACGTGGGCTAGCTGGTGGCGGTTGCCCAGAGGGAAAAGTCATTGTGCAGCTATTTGCGTGCTTATGTCCTGAAAAGCCCGTCCATACTGGGACTCTATGCCAGCAAGTTTGTTTTCCTGGGCTGCCATGCGGGTGCTTAAGTCCTGCAAAGTCTGTCCAAACACTTGTTGATTGTGTTCAAAGCTTCCAAACTTCTTTTGCAGACCTTCCACATCTTTCTGCAGTGATCTAATTATGGAAAACACCTGCTCTAGTCTGCTTTCTGCAGTCATTGTTCCAGCAGTCTCCCTTTTTTTTTTAGGCCAGAGTATCCTGTAATAATTATAGGGGATAACTCAGGAGACTCTTTGCGTGGAACAAGACAACTACAGGACACAGTTTTATAAGTGGTAAAGTCTATATTATCACACGGTGATTGAAACAGGTGCAGAGAGAAACTCAAGGCAACAACACTTGGAGTAAATATTAAATGCAGCTTGGCAGTCTATAGGAAACTTCAGAGGAAAATGCAATCACACAGAAAGTCTATGAAGCACAATTATTCTTGAGGATACTTGACACGAATAAGTCCTTGCTTAGTCCAAAACACAGATAGCTATGCTT
Source organism: Ranitomeya variabilis (assembly GCF_051348905.1). Lineage (NCBI taxonomy): Eukaryota > Metazoa > Chordata > Amphibia > Anura > Dendrobatidae > Ranitomeya > Ranitomeya variabilis. The sequence goes on along the minus strand of NC_135234.1, from coordinate 570,898,539 downwards.
ATAAGGCAGTTCAAATAATATCTTAGCTCAACCAGGGAGGCCTGGGTAATAGTCTCAGGTTCTTGCAGCGCAGCAAAGCTTACATGTCCAGCAAATGCAGATGGAAGTACGCACGAGCAGCAGATGAAGGAGGATTACTGGAACTGGTGTATGCAGCAGGAACTCAGAGCAGAGTAGCAGGATAACCCCACAGGTTCACAGGAGCAGGTATATAGCCAGGTAGTCACCAGAGGTCAGGAGCTGGATGCAAGGCAGAATACTCTAGCACAGACTGAAGGCTGGGATGGAGTTTTTTTTTAGCAGGAAGACACAGTGCACATGAGACCAAAGACGCCATCTTGGAAAAGGGCAGTAATGCACAAAAGGTAATAAAAAATGTTCAGAGTCCTGACTCACCCCTACATTGGGCCTACTTCTTAACTCTGTCTACTGCAATGCCTCATCTTTACCTGCCATTAGATGACCAGGTTGAACGTGCTCTGTACTTTTATAGGCCACTGAATTTTGGGCAAGGGGGCTGCGATGGCACTATTTTATTTAGTAAAGAAAGGACCCCACATTGCAGAATTGGGCATTACATTACATTGGGCCTACTTCATAACTCTGTCTCCTGCAATGTGTCCTTTAACTGCCACTAGATCACCAGGGTGAACGTGCTCTGTACGGTGAATTTTGGGCAAGGGGGCTGTGATGGCACTACGTTTTTGAGTGAAAAAAGGACCCCACATTGGGGAATTGTTTGTCAGCTCATGCCCTCCATTACAAGTCTCAGAGACCCACACGCCTACATTGGGGCTACTTCTTAACTCTGTTTCCTGCTTCCTGCAATGTCTCTTCCTTATCTCTGACAACATGACCTGGGTGAACGTGTTCTGTACTTTTATAGGACACAGAACTTTGAGCAAGGGGGGCTGTGATGGTAATAGTATATTTTTAAAAAAGGTACCCCCATGAGTGAAACCAGATCCTTGTTGGCAAAGACTTGATAACATTTGTGTACCTTAAAGAGCTCACTTGAAAAGCTCCTTTTTGTGGTGCCTGGTTGCTCACATTGGACACAATACACTTCACATAAATATGATAAAGCAATGCTGTTAGTTTGGCTCAGTAGTTCATTACAAATATTTCTTTGTCGACTATATTAGTTTCTCTCCTTGAGAGTAGTGTTGAGCGATACCGTCCGATACTTGAAAGTATCGGTATCGGAAAGTATCGGCCGATACCGGCAAAGTATCGGATCCAATCCGATACCGATACCCGATACCAATACAAGTCAATGGGACTCATGTATCGGACGGTATTCCTGATGGTTCCCAGGGTCTGAAGGAGAGGAAACTCTCCTTCAGACCCTGGGATCCATATAAATGTGTAAAATAAAGAATTAAAATAAAAAATATTGCTATACTCACCTGTCCGACGCAGCCTGGACCTCAGCGAGGGAACCGGCAGCGTTGTTTGTTTAAAATTCGCGCTTTTACTTGGTTACGTGAAGTCCCGGCTTGTGATTGGTCAGGGCGGCCATGTTGCCGGGACGCGGACCAATCACAGCAAGCCGTGACGAAATTATGTCACGGCTTGCTGTGATTGGTCCGCGTCCCGGCAACATGGCCGCCATTAACCAATCACAAGCCGTGACGTCACTGGAGGCTGGACACGCGCGCTTTTTAAAATACGCGCATGTCCAGCCTCCCATGACGTCACGGCTTGTGATTGGTTAATGGCGGCCATGTTGCCGGGACGCGGACCAATCACAGCAAGCCGTGACGTAATTTCGTCACGGCTTGCTGTGATTGGTCCGCGTCCCGGCAACATGGCGCCGTTACCAATCATAAGCCGGGACGTCACTGGAGGCTGGACACGCGCGCTTTTTAAAATACGCGCATGTCCAGCCTCCCGTGACGTCACGGCTTGTGATTGGTTAATGGCGGCCATGTTGCCGGGACGCGGACCAATCACAGCAAGCCGTGACGTAATTTCGTCACGGCTTGCTGTGATTGGTCCGCGTCCCGGCAACATGGCGCCGTGACCAATCATAAGCCGGGACGTCACTGGAGGCTGGACACGCGCGCTTTTTAAAATACGCGCATGTCCAGCCTCCCGTGACGTCACGGCTTGTGATTGGTTAATGTTGCCGGGACGCGGACCAATCACAGCAAGCCGTGACGTAATTTCGTCACGGCTTGCTGTGATTGGTCCACGTCCCGGCAACATGGCCGCCCTGACCAATCACAAGCCGGGACTTCACGTAACCAAGTAAAAGCGCGAAATTTAAACAAACAACGCTGCCGGTTCCCTCGCTGAGGTCCAGGCTGCGTCGGAGAGGTGAGTATAGCAATATTTTTTATTTTAATTCTCTCTTTTACACATTATTACGTTAATGTTGTTGCGATACCCGATACCCGATACCACAAAAGTATCGGATCTCGGTATCGGAAATTCCGATACAGCAAATATCGGCCGATACCCGATACTTGCAGTATCGGAATGCTCAACACTACTTGAGAGTGATAACTTTGGATGCCTAAAATTCTCAAATAGCGAATATACAAATGGGGATTTGGAATCCAGATTAAACTACTGTATACCAAATGCATTCAGACAATCACATAGCTGCATGTCTTGTAAAACATTTACAGATGTGACAGACAATGCTCATAATGACACAATCTTGAGAAATGTTTGTTTATTCACTTCACAAACAGTTCTAAGCCTCTATATGTTTGCTGTTTATCAATGTAAAACACTAAGGTTTACTGAAACTTTGCCTGTGGTGGTTTGATCTAAATCCTTGTGGCTTTTATTTTCTATTTTATTTTCTAGGGGTTCTCTGTCTTGGTGTTGCTTCTCTGATATTCCAGATGTTTAAAAGCCTCTTGTGGATGATGTAAGTATACTGTATGTAGTTAATCTTCATATACACGTAATTACTATATGTATTTAATCCTTATATGTACTTATTAACCTTTGTATGTTATTATATACAAAAGTGTATGCACTCACACTATTCAATCATACTATTCCTTGAATTTTGTAGTTTGCAATAAAATTGCATTGTATTGCTAGTATTAGCCTTATTTAAAGCCGTATCTAAACCTTAGTGTTAAAAATATGGCAAATAAAATTGCAAAATTCTCCTGTAAATAATTTTGCAAACAGGGAACCATCATACCATTAAAAAATATGAGTGGATTTTCACGGGCCCATCCAGTATGTGGGTTCCAAGGTGTAATGTGGTGCATATGACTATGCAGCAGGGCTGGCCTTGCTGCCAATGTGTAAAACAAATGAGTACCGGAGTACAAAATGCATGTTGTGAAGTGGATTTTCATGTTCCCATCCAGTATGTGGGTTCCAAGGCGTAATGGGGTGCATATGACTGACTATGCAGCAGGGCTGGCTTTGCTGCCAATGTGTAAAACAAAGTAGTACAGAGTACAAAATGCATATTGTGAAGTGGATTTTCAAAGGGCCCATCCAGTATGTGGGTTCAAAGGCTTATTGGGGTGCATATGAATTGGTAGCAGGGCAGGCCTTGAATTCAATGCAACACTTTTTCAGGTGTCCCCCTGGACATCTTAAGAAAGGGGTATTGTGGTTCATCGTAATTCTTGGCAGCCCATCCACTCACAGCATAGGCTACAACAACTTAAGAGACCCACTGTTTAATAATGGCCCTTAGAAGATCAATGCCACCTGATGCACCAGTAAAAATAGGCTCTGTAACTTTAAGAGTCCGTCCTTCATAAAAGAAACAAGATGGGTCTGCTTATGTGTCACACACCACATGGCCAGCTAGGGGTGTTAAATGTTACAATGACATTTCCCAGTGAATTCATTTGTAGTGGTTGAAAGCAATGTTAAAGTTGAAAAACGCTTCAAAAACGCTGCGTCTGAACTAAGCCTAAGTGGGGAGGAAATTTTCGGTCTGGGGTTAATTATTTGGCCTTACAGGCAAGTCATTAACCTGCAAAAGATGTAACTTGACATATTTCCCAGCAAAATCCATTTTGGCATGAATCTCAGAAAAAAATGTTTACAGTTGTGAACTAGGAGTCAGGAATGCTTCCAGGGGCGATCCCCATGATGTCCCTGTGTCATTTGAACAGTGTTTCTATCACTTTCAGATGTTTTCAGACCTTAAAAGAACCCCCGGGGATTGCGGTAAAAATACTTGGGTCTCCCATAGACCTACATTGGGCTCTTTGTTCTGGCTGAGTATCCGAGTATACCAATCAGCTCGACCCGAGCAACGAGCACCCAAGCATTTTAGTGCTCGCCCATCACTACTAGCCAGACCTTCCTTGCCAGTAAAAGCTCTGTGGAGATGCTATCCTGAATTGGAGATTGTTGATGCTACTGGAGATTGTTGCATGCTGTTTTGGGGTGTATGCCTTCCTCTTTGTCCTATTCCAATTTAAAAATAATAATAATCTTTATATAGCGCTAACATATTCAGCAGCACTTTACAGTTTGCACATTATCATCACTGCCCCAATAGGGCTCACAATCTAGGATCCCTGACAGTATGCTTTTGGAATGTGGGAGGAAACCCACGTAAACATGGGGAGAATATACAAACTCCTTGCAGATGTTGTCCTTGGTGGTATCTGAACCCAGGACACCAGCACTGAAAGGTTGCAGTGCTAACCACTGAGCTACCGTGCTGCCCCAATTTGGTTTATACATTCCTATCCTTTCCTATATCGCTTTACCCTTGGTGAATGTTTGTATGTTTATTGCTTTCTGCTATCCCTGTCTGTCTTATGTGTTGATACATTAACATTTCTGTCCCAGGCCTCCTGGGAGATAGAGAGGGGACAGCTTAGGGAATAAAAGGAGAACAGTAAGGCTGGTAGCACAAATTTCCTCACCTTTAGAGGTATATTTGGGAGCAAGGATAGTTAGGGCCCCAGTCCTAGGGGCGGTTCAGGACCCCTTTCCCTAATCAGAAACAGTCAGAGCATGACATCCATAGAGTATTAGGTTATTTCTGTGACATTACTATAGTATATAACACTCCAAAAATGAATTGAACATTTTGCATGGATTCAGTTAGTCATCCATAGAGGATTATGTGCTTTCTTAGGGTGATATATAACACTCTAAAAAAGGATTGTAAAATACAATTTTGCAGTTTAACTCGCCTTTTGTTACATTATGGTGGTATATAAAACTTTAAAAACCCCTTCCAAAAATTTTCATTGATGCAGTTATTCATCCACACACTTTAACCCCTTTACCCCCAAGGGTGGTTTGCACGTTAATGACCGGGAAAATTTTTACAATTCTGACCACTGTCCCTTTATGAGGTTATAACTCTGGAACGCTTCAATGGATCCCGGTGATTCTGACATTGTTTTCTCGGGACATATTGTACTTCATGATAGTGGTAAAATTTATTTGATATTACCTGCGTTTATTTGTGAAAAAAACGGAAATTTGGCAAAAATTTTGCAATTTTATAACTTTGAATTTTTATACAATTAAATCACAGAGATACTGTACGTCACACAAAATACTTAATAAGTAACATTTCCCACATGTCTACTTTACATCAGCACAATTTTGGAACCAACATTTTTTTTGTTAGGGAGTTATAAGGGTTAAAAGTTGACCAGCAATTTCTCATTTTTACACCACCATTTTTTTTTAGGGACCACATCTCATTTGAAGTCATTTTGAGATAGAAAATACCCAAGTGTGACACCATTCTAAAAACTGCACCCCTCAAGGTGCTCAAAACCACATTCAAGAAGTTTATTAACCCTTCAGATGTTTCACATGAATTATTGAAATGTTTAAATAAAAATGAACATTTAACTTTTTACACAAAAATTTTACTTCAGCTCCAATTTGTTTTATTTTACCAAGGGTAACCGGAGAAAATGGACCCAAAAAGTTGTTGTACAACTTGTCCTGAGTACGCCGATACCCGATATGTGGGGTTAAACCACTGTTTGGGCGCATGGCAGAGCTCGGAAGCGAAGGAGCGCCATATGACTTTTCAATGCAAAATTGACTGGAATTGAGATGGGACGCCATGTTGCGTTTGGAGAGACCCTGATGTGCCTAAACATTGAAATCCCCCAAAAGTGACACCATTTTGGAAAGTAGACCCCATAAGGAACTTATCTAGATGTGTGGTGAGCACTTTACCCCATTAAGTGATTCACAGAAGTCTATAATGCAGAGCTGTAAAAATAAAAAATCATATATTTTCACAAAAATAAATTTTTTGCCCCAATTTTTTATTTTCCCAATGGTAAGAGATGAAATTGGACACTAAAAGTTGTTGTGCAATTTGTCCCGAGTACGCAGATACCTCATATGTGGGGGTAAACCACTGTTTGGGCACAAGGGAGAGCTCGGAAGGGAAGGAGCGCCGTTTGACTTTTCAATGCAAAATTGACTGGAATTGAGATGGGACGCCATGTTGCGTTTGGAGAGCCACTGATGTGCCTAAACATTGAAACCCCTCACAAGTGACACCATTTTGGAAGTAGACCCCCTAAGGAACTTATCTAGATGTGTTGTGAGAAATTTGAACCCCCAAGTGTTTCACTACAGTTTATAACGCAGAGCCGTGAAAATAAAAAATCCTTTTTTTTCCACAAAAATTATATTTTAGCCCCCAGTTTTGTATTTTTCCAAGGGAAACAGTGTAAATTGAACCCCAAAAGTTGTTGTCCAATTTGTCCTGAGTACACTAATACCCAATATGTGGGGGGGGGGGAACCACCGTTTGGGCGCATGGCAGAGCTCGGAAGGGAAGGAGCGCCATTTGGAATGCAGACTTAGATGGATTGGTCTGCAGGCGTCACGTTGCATTTGCATAGCCCCTGATGTAACTAAACAGTAGAAACCCCCCATTAGTGACCCCATATTGGAAACTAGACCCCCCAAGGAACTTATCTAGATGTGTTGAGAGAAATTTGAACCCCCAAGTGCATAATTACAGTTTATAACGCAGAGCCGTGAAAATAAAAAATATTTTTCTTGCACAAAAATTATTTTTTAGCCCCCAGTTTTGTATTTTCCCAAGGGTAACAGGAGAAATTGGATGCCAAAAGTTGTTGTCCAATGTGTCCTGAGTATGCTGATACCCCATATGTTGGGGTAAACCCCTGTTTGTGCACATGGGAGAGCTCGGAAGGGAAGGAGCACTGTTTTACTTTTTCAACGCAGAATTGGCTGGAATTGAGATCGGACGCAATGTCGCGTTTGGAGAGCCTCTGATGTGCCTAAACAGTGGAAACCCCCAATTATAACTGAAACCCTAATCCAAACACATGCCTAACCCTAATCTCAACTGTAACCCTAACCACACCCTTAACCCTGACACACCCCTAACCCTAAACCCAACCCTAACTTTAGCCCCAACCCTAACTTTAGCCCCAACCCTAACTTTAGCCCCAACCCTAACCCTAACTGTAGCCCTAACCCTAGCCCTAACCCAAGCTCTTACCCTAGCCCTAACCCTAACCCTAACCCTAGCCCTAACTCTAGCCCTAACCCTAGCCCTAACCCTAACCCTAATGGGAAAATGGAAATATATACATTTTTTAAATTTTTTTATTTTTCGTAACTAAAGGGGTGATGAAGAGGGGGGTTTGATTTACTATTTATAGCGTGTTTTCTAGTGGATTTTTGATTGACAGCCATCACACACTAAAAGACGCTTTTTATTGCAAAATATGTTTTTTGCGTTACCATATTTTGAGTGCTATAATTTTTAAATATTTTGGTCCACAGAGTCATGTGAGGTCTTGTTTTTTGCGGGACGAGTTGACGTTTTTATTGGTAAAATTTTCGGGAACGTGATACTTTTTGATCGCTTTTAATTCCGATTTTTGTGAGGCAGAATGACCAAAAACCAGCTATTCATGAATTTCTTTTTGGGGGGCGTTTATACCGTTCAGCATTTGGTAAAATGGATAAAGCAGTTTTATTCTTCGGGTCAGTATGATTACAGCGATACCTCAATTATATCATTTTTCATGTTTTGGCACTTTTATACGATAAAAACTATTTTATAGAAAAAATAATTATTTTTGCATCGCTTTATTCTGAGGACTATAACTTTTTTATTTTTTCGCTGATGATGCTGTATGGAGGCTCGTTTTTTGCAGGACAAGATGACATTTTCAGCGGTACCATGATTATTTATTTCTGTCTTTTAGATCGCATGTTATTCCACTTTTGTTCGGCGGTATGATAATATAGCGTTGGTTTTTGCCTCGTTTTTTTTTTTTTACGGTGTTCACTGAATGGGTTAACTAGTGGGACAGTTTTATAGGACGGGACGTTGCGGATGCGGCGATACTAAATATGTGTACTTTTATTGGTTTTTTTATTATTTAGCTAAAGGAATGTATTTATTGGAACAATATTTTTTTTATTATTATTATTTATTTAGGAATTTTTTTTTTTTTTTTACACATGTAAATTCTTATTTTTTACATTTTTACTTTGCTCTGGGGGGGGCATCACAGTAAAGTGACAGATCGCTGATTTGACACTTTGATGTGCACTGTGTCAGATCGGCGATCTGACGTGTACAGCTCCAGGCTTCCCGGTGCCTGCTCTGAGCAGGCGCTGTGAAGCCACCTCCCTGCAGGACCCGGATGCAGCACCGCAGCCCCGCATCCATTTTGGATCCGGGACCTGCAAGGAGGAGACGCTCGGTACAAGGTGAGCACATTGCCTTGTACCGATCATCTCAGGGATGCACGCAGGGCGCCCCCTCCTTGCGCGATGCTTCCCTGTGCCGCCGGAACACTGCGATCATGTTTGATTGCAGTGTGCCGGGGGTTAATGTGCCGGGGGCGGTCCGTGACTGCTCCTGGCACATAGTTCCAGATGTCAGCTGCGATAGTCAGCTGACACCCGGCCGCGATCGGCCGCGCTCCCCCCGTGAGCGCGGCTGATCGCGCTGGATGTACTATTCCGCCGTCCTTGGGAAGTAGAGCCCACCCCACATGGACGGAATAGTACGTCTAATGACAGAAAGGGATTAACATGGTTCTTGTTACATTACAGTTCTATATAAAACACAAAAAAAGTTCCAATTTTTTTTATGGATTTCATTAGTCATAAATACATTTTACTGTGGTTCTTGTTACATTACAGTGGTATATAAAACTAAAAATAAAACTTAATAATATATAGCAAGGTAGTGCTGTTATTAGTTAAAAAATAACTTTTAATATCATCCTTAAAAAAGGCCTCAAGCCTCAAAAATTACCAAAGAAAGAAAAAACAACAAACCACACACAATATACGTATAGTGCCAGACGCTCCTGCTGAGCGCTGCAATTCCTATAGCATGGTGAAACACCCTTTCTTTAAAACATTACACAATCATAGAATATACCCATCAAAATCTTAATCACTTGCTTTGTGCTCAGCATGCAATTTTTCAATTCTATGCACATTTTAAAATGCGCGCGTCTCCTGCCTCCCGTGACGTCACGGCTTGTGATTGGTCGCGTCGCCCATGTGACCGCGACGCGACCAATCACAAAGCCGGAACGTAATTTTAAAATACTGAATGCCTAGAAGGACCTGAAAATTACGTCACGGCTTGCTGTGATTGGTCGCGTCGCGGCCACATGGGCGGCACGCGACCAATCAGAAGCCGTGACGTCACGGAAGGAAGGAAAAGCGCGCATTTTAAGCAAAGAACGCTGCCGGTTCCCTCGGTGAGGTCCAGGCTGCGTCGGAGAGGTGAGTATAGCAATATTTTTTATTTTAATTCTTTATTTTACACATTAATATGGTTCCCAGGGCCTGAAGGAGAGTTTCCTCTCCTTCAGACCCTGGGAACCATCAGGGATACCGTCCGATACTTGAGTCCCATTGACTTGTATTGGTATCGGGTATCGGTATCGGATTAGATCCGATACTTTGCCGGTATCGGCCGATACTTTCCGATACCGATACTTTCAAGTATCGGACGGTATCGCTCAACACTATACGTGATATATAAGACTTCAAAAAACATTCCACATTTTTTAATGGATTCAATTAGTCAGCCATACAGTTTAATGCAGTTCTTGTTACATTACAGTGGCATACAACCAAAGAGAGAAGGATGTGCCAGAAATAAAGTACAACAATGTCTTAATAAAACTTTAATTTATTCAACAAATTAAAATAATGATGAACAGGACAATTCAAGCAAACAACCAAAGAGCAGGCACAGATAACAAAAGAAGGTGATGGGTGAGCTAATCGAAAAACTATATATCTACAGGATTTGTCAGGGCATAGATGTAGAGATATAACAAATACAAATCAGCATGAAATAACATAACTAGTCTATTATTGCCTGTAAGCATACATACAGAACGTAAAGTATAACAGATTGTCCTAATGTAACAAAGTTGTCAAAGAATCCCCTTCAAAGGACCACATCAGTGATAATAAAACAATAATTTAGTAATGAGTGGAAATATAGATAGGGGATTCCATACAGAGTACAGACAATAGAATCAATAATACATAGGTACAATCTGCTCACCCACTGAAAAACCCGACACGTGTTTCTCCACAGCTTCGCTTTCATACTCAGTGAGCCGTGCTGTAAGTGAAGTCACCGGGTATCATCACGTTTGAACTCTTGTGAACTTTTCGCTTTTTCGTTTTTATTGATGTCTCTCCTTTACTAATCCTTGTTGTCAGTTGACAATATAAAGTTGACATCAGCCCCACAAATATTACCCTACTTGCCACCACCACAGGGCAAGTGGGAAGATCAAGCCTAAGCACCAGATTTGGCGCATCTTATTAATATGGCATTTCTGGGGCAGCTGAGGACTGATGTTCTTAACCTGGGAGAACAGCCAATTTGGTTGTTCATATCAGTCCACAGCTGTCTGATTAGCCTTTGGTGGTTTGAAATGATGTGGCGACCTGTGACGGATCGCACAGGGGCAGAGGCATGTCGATTTCACTCACTGGGGAAGGGAGAGAATGACCAAGCAGGGATAGGCTTTCTAGTGCCACCACTTACCCCAGGTTAGGCAGGGAACTGCACCGAGGCCAAATAGTCACTGGAAAGGCTTCCCTTATAGGTACGAGTTATTGAGGCTCTCCCAGTGAGGGAGGATATATATCACCAGTCCAGGCTGGGGATACATATATAAACCTCCTGGCTATCACTGTTGCAGTTCCTCACTAACACAGTACAGTATGCTGTCACCAGTTCCTTGTTAGATATAAGCCCCGTCTGACAACAGGCTTATATCGGGTCAGAAACCAACCCTGGGGTAGCGTATAGTAACCAACTGACAGGGGGATTCATGAATCGAGATAAAAGAGCAGACCAAGATTAATTTTAGATTTACTCACCGAAAGGTGCACTAGAAAATACAGGTATATTCAAGAACAATATACAACTATGCAGTCAGGAGTGTAGTACAAGAGTAAGATACAGATAGATTACAATTACTGTGTTATGTAGCAACAAAGAAAAATCCTGGTAATTTAAGAACAGAAGTCCGGGTCCCACAGGAATTAGGTTTAAAACAAACAAGGACTATAATTAATTCAAATATAAAAAATATACATGATATTGAAACAACTATATCTCAAATTAAATTACCTCTAAATACGTCTACCCCCGAGAACATTCACACCATATTTAATAAAAATGCAAAGAAGAAAAAACCTCCACCCATTGAAAAAAACATTCCATTAGAGCCCAGGATCATTATAATGAAAAATGCTCCAACATTACCTCTCCCTAATCCTGGACTTCCCCCATTGGAAATTCCTACTGCTTCCCACAGGTTGGAAATTTCCAATGTTGAATTTGATATAAATGAACTAACTATCCATGATCACACGGAATCCTCATCTACATTTACCACAGTATTACAAGCGCCCACTCCATCACCATCCTCAGTAATATCCAACATCTCTTTTTTAGAGATAGGTCCCACACGTCCAAGTGTTTCAGAAATAATTTTACCACCACTAATCAGTTCTTCACAAACAGCTCAAATTTTAAGTCCAATACAAAAGAATCCTATTACAAATTACTTCGCACCAACGGTAATATCAAGATCCAAAAAAAGAAAAGTAGAGCAAGAGGAAAAAGAGGAAAGGGATCTAATAGAAATCTGAGAATATGTAAAAAAACAAGGAACCCTGAAACTAATAAACAACTAAATCCGCCTCTGGTTAAAATATTTAATTTATCATCCCATATTTTATCCTCCTCAGAAATGGAAATTTTAAGTAGGGGACTAAACTTCTGCCCTGCTCAAGATATGAATGCATTTGATCTTTTTCTCGATTTAAATGCGTACACTCGCAAACTCACTCTTAAAAGGCATTTCTTGTTGAACGAAAAAAATGGGTACATTGGGGATGCAAAAGAAATATTGATCCCAATAGAGACAAACAAAGAAAGGGAATATATTCACAAGGAGGTACACCCAAAATCTCTATTTAATCCTCATCAACACAGAGGACCAAATATAGACACTTTTTTTTCATTAGTATCTGAAGAATTTAGGAAATGGGAAAATAATAATAATAAACATAAAATCCAAAAGCATGGAATTGGAAAAAATAAGATAAAAAAGGAGAACAATATCTCTAAAAGAGAAAAAATAGCATTGGAGGATTTGAGACAAAATACAGATATAGTAATAAGGCAGGCTGATAAAGGGGGGGGGAGTAGTTGTGCAAAACAGATCTGACTATATTGAGGAAGCTTTGAACATATTGTCTGACATGAGATATTACAAAATTCTAAAAGAAGATCCTACACAATCCTTTGTTCGGGACTATCACCATATGATTAAGGAAGCCTATGAGAGGAACATTCTCAATAAAACAGAAAAAAGGTTTTTATCAAATCCTGCGCCAACCATGGCGTTATTTTATCATTTACCAAAAGTGCATAAGAACTGTGAAAAACCACCTGGCAGACCAATAATATCAGGAATAGGGTCTTTAACTTGTCATCTTTCTCATTATATTGACTTGTTTCTACAAGATCTAGTAAAGTCTCTTCCTTCATATTTGAGAGATTCCACACAATTAATCGAGGAACTGAGGGATATTGAATGGGAAGATAACTATTCCTTTATCTCACTGGATGCAAATTCATTATATTCCAACATAGATCACGAAATAGGGGTAAATGCGGTGAGTTTTTATTTAGCAAAGACAGAGATGCTCCCCGAACAAAGAGATTTTCTGCTAAAGGGTCTGAAATTCATTCTTGAACACAATGTGTTCATTTTTGAAGGCGTACTGTACTTACAGTTGCTCGGCACCGCGATGGGGACTCGGGTCGCGCCAAGTTTCGCAAACTTATTCATGGGGCGATTCGAGTCCTCATCGTCACTTTCTAAGCCTGTTTTCTATGACAAAATAAAGCTTTATAAGCGCTTCATAGATGATCTGATTATCATATGGAAGGGGACAGAGGAGGAAGCGGCACAATTAATAAAGGAGCTCAATAATAACACCTGGGGGATTACGTTTACATCCCAAATTAATAAAGAAAAAATGGTATTTCTTGATTTAGAGATCAGCCATAGTGGGAAAAAAATCATCACGAAATCCCACTTCAAAAAAGTGGATTCAAATGGCTTTTTAGATTTCAATAGTGCACATTACAAGAAGTGGAAGGTTAATATACCCCACAGCCAATTTTATCGCATCAGAAAGAATTGTACGAGAGAATCTGATTATGTAGCTCAGTCTAAAATTTTAAAAAGAAAATTTAAGGAAAAAAGATACCCGAAAAATTTGATAAATGGTGCATATAGGGACAACAAAATAAAAACACAGGAGGAATGTTTAAAAGGAAAAACCAGGAAGGGGGATACTTTGACTACTGGTAAGGAAAAAAGTGATGATCGCTGGAAATTGAATTTTGTGACAACATTCAATAGGGGAAATAAAGTCATAAGAACTGTGCTTTCTAAATATTGGTATATCTTGAAGCGTGACCCTGTCTTGGGAAAACATCTCCCTGATAAACCAGGGATTACATATAGAAGGGGGAAAACTTTGAAAAATTTGGTGGCCCCCAGTAAATTAAAAAAACAGTTGGATTCAAAAAGAAAAAACATTTATAAAAATAAGGATCAAACTTTATGTGGAGTTCTTCAAGGCACCGGAGTTTTCAAATGTAACTCCAAAAAATGTTGTACCTGTGGGATCCTAGATCATGGAGCTAAAAATATCAAATGCAATAATACTGGTGATGTCTTTGAAATCCCACAAAGACTCACCTGTAGTAGTGATCATGTTGTATATGTCATCACATGCAGTTGTGGTTTGCAATATGTGGGACGCACTGTACAGACACTGCGCTCCCGCATTAATGGCCACAGAAATAGAGCAAAAAACGGCTTTTTAAAACATAGTCTCTCAAGACATCTGCTACTTAAACATAATAAAATTTTTAACATAAAAGTAACTCCAGTGGAGCAGATACCCTCTGGGGTTGCAAACAGGAATTCTCTTTTAAACAGGAAAGAAACGTTTTGGATATATCGTTTGGGAACATTATTTCCAAATGGATTGAATGATATTATAGAGAGAGTGTAAAGGTTGCTTTTTTTTTTTTTTCTCTTTGGTTTTTTTTTTTTTTTTTCTTCTTCTTCCTCTCTTTCTTGCATCAATGTTAACAAGGCTGTATCAATTAGTGGGTGTTTTCCTGAACTTGGTCCACACCCCAAATCAAGTTTCTGAGGCTGGGATAAAAGGTTTGATACTATATATAAGTGTAATTGAATTTTATACTAATAGGATTTGTACTGTGTTTTTATGATACCTGAAGAAGGATATATACTGTATCCGAAACGCGTTGTATCTCTTCTATTTTAAGTTATGAAATAAAAAAATATTAAATATCATCTTTGAATGTGAGTCCTGGGAAGCGCTGCCATTCATGGGCTGGATGTGCTTTTCTTGAATTACTCACTGGGGAAGGGAGAGAATTACAATTACTGTGTTATGTAGCAAATCTTTGTTATGTAATTATCTGACTGCATCAGCTAACGGGTCTCCTGCTAGTAGAAAAAACTAAGTCCAAAATGAAGAGCTACCTATTTTCCCCTAAGCTTCTCCCTCCCACATGCTGCGCCAACCCCTGGGCTGTGCCTCCTCTCTCCTCCCATATCTGAGAGCATGGTTTTACCGGCCAGAACCGTGGATGTCCGTAACTTTCCGCCTGACACGCTATATGCTTCAGCAGTGGTGCTGCTGGATTCTGCTGGATTTTATCTGTGCAGGGAGACCAATTACGGCTACTGTATTTAATTCCTGGTAGCTATGCTTTATAACTCAATAATACGTGAGTTCTAGAGGTGGCTGCATGGCATGGGCTTGTGGGGAAAGGGATGCAGATTCCGATTATGTGCTCGGCAAGGTTCAGAGATATTACATTCTTTTATTATAGATCATTTTCTAGATTCAATATCTCAGACCCTTGTGCTGGGATCTGCGATGCCAATATGTCTGCGTGTAATTCTGAGTTCAACAAAGGAAGCCAGTTGGCTTGTAACTACATACGCGTACTAGCTAAGAGAACACTTATATATAAAACATAACCTTTATTGGTACAACTGAATAAAATCTAATATGGACAGTACATTACACAAAGTAATCAGAAAGTGACCACACTTTGGAAACCACCATCTTTCGCAAACCCACCTCGACTAATTCTTTGTTAAGGTGGGAGAGTCTTCATCCGTACTCTCTAAAAAAGGGAATACCTAAAGGCCAATATTTGAGGTTAAAAAGAAATTGCTCTAATACAAAGGATTTTAAAATCAAGGCGGATGATTTAAGACATAGGTTCCTTGCGAAGGGTTACCCCGACCGGATACTTAGCAAACATGCTAACCAACAAGATAGGGGTGAATTGATGGTACCTAAAAAGAAAGTTGAAAATTCCAATGGTCTGGCACGACTTATCTGTACTTTTGACAACGGGGCACCTATGGTCAGGGAGATAATCCATAAACATTGGGGTATACTCCAGATGGATGAGGATCTAAGGGATTTTGTGGGTGAGAAACCTAACATTACCTATAGAAAAAGTAGAACCATAGGGAATCGTTTGGTCCATAGTCATTTCGTCCCACCCAGGACAAGTACCATGTGGTTACCAGTAAGAACTAAGGGGTGTTATCGATGTGGGGGATGTGTGGCCTGTGAATATGTTCGGGTAGGCAAAAATTTTGATAGTACCAACAAATCTTTTGAGATCAGAGACTTTATCAATTGCAAAACTAAGGGGGTCATTTATCGCATTACATGTACTTGCGGCAGGTCGTACATCGGAAAAACCATTAGAGAGTTTAGAAGAAGAATAGGAGAACATTTGGGGGACATCCGTAACAAAAGAGACACACCAGTAGCTAGACACGTCAATGGGTCACATAATGGGGATCCTAAGACCATACAATTCATGGGGATTGAGAGGGTCAAGCCACCTAAAAGAGGTGGGGATTTCGACAGGATTCTCCTTCAGAGGGAATCCAGATGGATATTCCGTTTGAATACTTGCCATCCTCATGGGCTCAATGAGCAATTGAATTACAAATGCTTTCTTTGAATTTTGAGCCTATGATTAGTTCTATTTTAGTGGTTCTGCCTTTCAAGTGTAATTCCAGTCAAAAAAACAGTTATTTACACAATCTATTATGATTGATTTGTAGATAACAGTCATTACTGTATCTACAACATCTGATCCTTTGGCCTTATTGAATATGGTTTGAAACAGGGATTCTATTCTATACATATGGATACTGACGAATTGATTAGTATGATCCCCCCCCCTATTTTGTGTCCCTGTTCCTCTTTGATGAATAATATACGTGTTACAAGTTAATGCTATACACTCATATAGGTCCAAAAGGTCTGGTTATATGGTATTTGTGGTATAGCAATTTACCCGGTATGACTGGTGGTATGTATACAAAGAGTTACTTGTCCCGTACACATTGAGTTAGTTGCCCTGGTAACACCTTTAGCGTCACGTCCGGCATCGCAGACTACGGGTTTTAATAACGAACCGGTAGTGTTTACGTGCCTTTTGATGAGGCATGTGGGCTATACATCTAGTGCGCCACCTTCTTGAACCGGAAGTGCAAGCACGGCCGGCTTTATGTATGTGGCGCCCTGCAATAACATGTCCGGTACACCCTCTGGTGTCCCTGATAATGGCGCGCCCAGGAAGTTTAGGCGGAACCATTGTAACAGGTCCAGTTTTCCATGCGGTGCACATTTACCGATGGGAGAGGTCACGTGTATACCGGATGTCCTACCGGTACGCGCCGCAGGTGAAAAACTAAGTGACGCATTTACCGGAAGTTCCTCTCTAGGTTCAGGTGGTATTTACAACTGGGAACCGGCGTGTCCACCATCTTGTCACACAGGCGGGTTTCTTGAAAACACGAGATCGGCCGGAAATGAGGTAGCACGCTACTTACTTGTTAAAAAAAAGTTAAAAATTGTAAGTTACTTAAGGGGGAGGTGTTCATCTGTTTTCTCACCCTGCCAACTGGGTGTAACGGATATAGGAATTCCCTTCCAATGTTGGGGTTCCTCTCTACAGAAAAATATCCCACATTTACTTTAATTCTTGTTCCCCTGATGAATCTCCCCTATGGGAGAGGAAACGCGTAGGGAATTACATTTGGTTATGGTGGGTACAAGATATTAGCCTGACTTGGGAACTGCCCTTGTCAGGGCAGGAGCAATACAGGGGCACGACTGGGTAGTACAGGCATTGTTTCTCCCTCCCCCTTGAAAACAGACTGAGGCTCCTGCATGAGCAACATCATTTGGTGAGATCAAACCATTTTTTATTCGAGCACTGGTTATATTAGCACTAATTTTGCACTTTATCACTTTGTGTAATGTACTGTCCATATTAGATTTTATTCAGTGGTACCAATAAAGGTTATGTTTTATATATAAGTGTTCTCTTAGCTAGTACGCATATTTCGATTTGAGGACCTTTAGGGGTATTACTATTGATACACCCTTTTTGCGCTATTCTGCTTGTAACTACATAAGAGTTCACGCCCCGGTGATAATTGCAGGACTTGGTGCTGTGGGACACAGGGTCTATGCCTTTTGGTCTCCTATAGAGAGAGTTTCAAAGGCCTATTTGCTTGAGCTAATTAAAAAAAAGCCATTGGGCTGCCCTGTCCAAGGAAGTTCTTTCGCTGGATAATGAGGACCCATTGTTGGATGTGTATTTGACTTCCCTTTTGGCCTGGGGGGAATGCCAAAGGTGGGGGCTGAGTTTGGAGCAAGTATTTTTGGGCCAAACTATATCTGATAGGGAACTCCATCAGATATCAAAATGATATAATTAGATATCATTTTCCAAATATATCACAGGACCCTACATCATTTTTTTTTCTGGGGTCTCCCTATAAAATAGCCAGTAAAGGCTAACTAGTGAGCTGATATCCACTCCAAACAGCTCACACTGACAAGAGCGTAATCTCCCATGCAGCATCTAGCACTGAGCTTCCATGAGAAGTTCACCAGAGTTCAAAGCTGATGAACTCTGGTGACCTCACTTATGTCACTGATCGCTGCTTGGGAAAGTTCTCACACTGAATGGTGCCATAAGTGAGGTCACCGGGGTTCATCAGCTTTGAACTCCGGTGAAATTTCTCATGGCATCTCAGTGACAGACACTATAGGGGCAATTATGCTCCTGTCAGTGTATTCCAGTTGACAGGGAGAGTAGTCATTGATGTGATTGATTCGTGGTGGGCACCAGGACAAGTGGGAAGAGCCAGGCAAAGTGCCAGAATTGGTGCATCTAATAGATTTGCCTTTTTTGGAAAGGCTGCGGGCTGCTATTTTTAGGTTTATATCCAAGGCCCTAAAACCAGTCTCAGAGTTCCAGCTTCCAGCTGTTTGCTTTAACTTGGCTGGTTGTCAAAAATGGGGAAGACCCATGCCATTTTTTTAAATTATTTAAATAATTTAAAAAAAGGTGTTGGACCTGTCTAGTCTTGATAACCAGCCATGATAAAGCTGGCAGTTCAGGATTGCAGCCCTCAGCACTCAGTTTTGCATGCACTGCTAGTTAAAAATAGAAGAGACCCTACATCATTTTTTTTATTATTTACTTATTTGTAGCACATAAAAACTCCCATTAGTGGTGCCTGTTCTCACTGTTAACAGCAACAGTAAGCGTAGGATGATGGAAGTACTATTCACTTATCAGCTGACGTGTGTATTCAGAGGTAACCTTTTTACCACCTGTCACAGCTGCTGGCTCACCTTATCATCTTATTGCATGGGAACCGCAGCTCTCTGGCTCGCTACAATGATCTTACCATCTATCAGAGCTGCTGGTGTTTCTCATGCTTTCATGCACATGACATCGTGGGAAACAACCGATGTTCGGGGTGCCAAACTCAAGCAGCAGCACGGACTTCCTGAAGAACTCCATGTTCGGGGTCAGTGCATGAAGACTTGGTGTTTGGTACGGACCCAGAATTCTACTGTTCAAGTTCGCCCATCTCTAACGGTAGAACTTGGTTTGTGTGCAATTTTTGTTTGAAAAAAAAAACAAAATTGGCCCGCTACAGGTGTACAAATTTGATCCATCAGTACTCGGTTCCTAGCCGCCACTATTTCTCATGGGGGGCATACCCGCCTTGTACCAGCATGTGTCCACGAACATCACACGTGTCCTTACCAACATGGATATTTTGGCTGTCCATTTAATGATCAACATGTGGACAAGCACTTTTGGACAGGGATGCTACATTTCACTGATGGCACAATGGGTGAACATTGTGGGGGCCAGATCCGAGTGCCACCATGGCATGAAACATGTTTAACTGACACCAACGATTGATGGCCCATCTTCTAGCAGGGTTTCCTGCATCTCCTACACTGGCAACTGGATCCCCTCATGCTCCTACTCCATCTCTGACAAGCTATTTCAGAGGACACAGCAGCTGGAAGCTCTGCAACACCGCCTAAGCAAAGTGGCAACACGCTCTGCTGAAGCTAATTTGTATAGGAGACAAACTGCACAAAATGGCACAGTTATTGAAAGGAATAACAGACCAGAACATCATGCATGCTTGTGTGTAAATGGCTGTAACCTGGTGGCGGCTGTGAAGCTTGGCAAGGTCTCACATGTACCATGCTTAGCCCATGTTCTCAACTTGGTAGGTCAGCGGTTTCAGAAAATCTACCCTTATTTGCCACAGCTTCTGATCAAGGTATGCTGCCTCAGCACCCATTTCTGCAAGTGAGCTACAGCTGTAGCTGTTCTGGCAGTACTGCAGCGGCATATACAAGTGTCAGCTCACCGACTGGTGTGCGATGTAACTCCACACTGCAATGCTGACAAGGTTTTGTAAGCAGCAGAGGCCAGTTGCGGAATACCAGCTCCAATGTGCCTGTCGGTATTGTACTCAGCCTCATCATATTGCAACTGAAGACTGGGCATGGTTGTTTGACATTTGTGTAGTTCTTCAAGACTTTGAGGACTCCACAGAGATGGTGAGCGGTGATGATGCCATATTCAGTGCAACATTCCCTCTTCTGTGACTACTTAAACAGTGCCTGCTCACATTTAAACATGAACCTTTGCATGCATACCAGGTGGAGATGGAGGAAGAAATGAGACAGGGAGATATTACCTAGCCTAGCTTCCACACATCTGCTCTGCGCAGATTGAGTAACAATGAAAAGAAGGACAAGGAGCTGGTTGCTAGTGCAACAGAGGCTAGTACCTACACAAGCTTCGTCTTGGTTCTTCTACGTGGATGGGCAGAGGAGGGAAATTATGTACTTTATGTACTGCTGCATTTCCCATGACTCTCGCATTACATTCAACTGGGAAAAAAAGAGTAAGGGTCGTTTACTCTGCTAGACCCATGCTACAAGAAAAACCTTGCATCTCTCTCATTCAGGCGGAGAGGTCTACTAAAATTGTGCTACAGCATAAGACCATTGTGGAAAATATGTTGAAAAAATTCCCATCAGACATTGCTTGCTGCCAGGGGCAAGCTTTCTTGCCCAACAAGGAGGAGGGGCCAGGGAGAAACACCGCAGAGCATTTATGAGTGTTAGAGAAGATCAACTACACTTTCTTAATATTTTATTGAGGCCCTTCAGTTGTTGCCTTCAAGGGTCTATGGATGAGTCTTTTTTCCTGACCTTACACTTTGTGCAAAGCTTTTATGAGTGTAGGAGTACACTTTGTTCACAATATTTCAATGAGGTACTACAGTTAGTACCTTCAAGTCTGTATGGCTGATCCTGCTTGTAATTTTTGGCAGGCTTTTCACTGTACAGAACTTTTATGAGTGTAGAAGTACTACAACTATACTATGTTCACAATATTTCAATGAGGTACTACAGTTGGTGCCTTCAAAGGTGCATGGATGATCCTGCTTGTAATTTTTGGCTGGCTTTGCACTGTGCAGAACATTTATGAGTGTAGGAGTACCACAACTATACTTTTTTCACATTATTTGGATAAGGTACTACAGTTGAGTCCTTCAAGGGTTTATGGATGACCCTGATTGTAATGTTTGGCAGGCTTTGCATAGACTATATGACTCTAGGAGCACTACTGCATGACAATTTAAGCAAAATGTGTATGAGGCACTCCTTTATGTCTAATACAGGATGTATCTGAGTCTCCCTTCCATCACTCACATTTTTTCACTTCTTGCTTTCTTCATAAATTACACTGAAATTTCCAATTTTTTATAAAAAATTTGATTTTGGTTTGCTTATATTATTTTTTTTTAAATTCTTTTAAAATTGTGCCTTGTCTACAAGTTATTTGTCAGGACTCTGAACATTTTTTACCTTTTGTGCATTACTGCCCTTTTCCAACATGGCGTCTTTGGTCTCATGTGCACTTGTCTTCCTGCTATAAAACCCCACCCCAGCCTTCAGTCTGTGCTAGATTATTCTGCTTTGCATCCAGCTCCTGATTACTCCCTGGCCTTGCACCTGCACCTGCTCCTGTGAACCTGTGTTGGAGATCCTGCCACTCTGCTCTGAGTTCCTGCTGCATACACCTGTGTTCAGTGATCCTCCTTCATCTGCTGCTCATGTTACTTCCATCTGCATTTGCTGGACATGTAAGCTGTTTCTGCTCTGCAAAACCTGGGACTATTAACCAGGCCTCCCTGGTTGAGCTAAGATATGATTTGAACTGCCTAATAGCATATCTATCTGTGTCTGGACTAAGTCAAGGATCTATTCGTGTCAAGTTTCCTCAAGAATAACTGTGCTTCATAGACTTTTGGTTTGTTTGCATCTACCTCTGAAGTTTCCTATTGACTGCTAAGCTGCGTTTATTATTTGCACCAAGTGTTGTGGACTTGAGTTTCTCTCTGCACATGCTTGAATCACCGTGTGATAATATAAACTTTACCACTTATAAAACTGTGTCCTGTTCTCTTGTTCCACGCAAAGAGTCTCCTGTAATAATTATAGGGGATAATTCAGGAGACTCTTTGCGTGGAAAAAGACAACAGGACACAGTTTTATAAGTGGTAAAGTTTATATTATCACATGGTGATTCAAGCAGGTGCAGAACATGCAACACATTCACACTCCAGGCCACCAGGGGGAGCTTTGAATCCAACTTGCTAGGTGACTCCCCATATATGTATATATATATATATATATATATATATATATATATATATATATATATATATAACTGGTAGTCTGTAGGGAGAGTTAGTCAGTTTTCCAGAGGATTCCTGCCAGGAAGGACACAGGAGCCATCTGAGGGAGACGAAGGTTTTACGGAGCTGTGTAGCCCCAGTGCAGCAGTTCCTGGAAAGAGACATACAGAAAGCCGAATTGATTGCACAGAGTGTGCAGGAGAGCAAAGCCCAGGAGTGAATATCAAAGGGAGACCAGCGCTGAGCAGGCTGCCTCCTTCTGAGGCTCAGGATCGGTAGCCGGAACACGAGGATCGTAAGGCACTCTATGACTTACATCAGAGACCGGCAGGACAGCTGAACTTTATGTTACCTGTCCCGCCTAACACCCAGGAGGCACGGTGGCACCCCTCCAAGGCCGGGGCGTGCTAGAGTCACTATAAACAGCTTCAAGCCACCAGCCATATGGGTTATGACCTATCCTACCCAGGGGACAGAGAGAGAGAGACATCTGTGAGGGCCTTATGTGAGCTTTTAGCAGTAAGGGACTACAACACTATGGCGCTAAAGGAAGGCTTTTGATTTGCACCTGGGTAAGGGGACTCCTAACTTGCCTTCAAACCGGCCTGACATTGCCTGCCCTGTGATCTGGTGCTCTGGACTGTGGATGCTGAAGTCTTCAGTAAAGGTAAAGAGACTGCAACCTTGTGTCCTCATTCTTTACTACATTCCTCATCTTTCATCTACACACCGGGAGCCCTGGGGATATACTTCACCTGTGGGAAGTAATACCATCTAGCTGCCATAACATCACCCCAGCGAACCCCTTAAAGCAGCGTCGGTCCTCACTGACCGAAAACCACAGGTGGCATCACGAACACAAACTTTATTCCCTTTAAAGACCTTTCCCTTCTACATGGATGCTCCAGGGCCATCAACCGGGTCGCCACCGTGACATCCCCCTGTGAACACCACCACACCCGGTACCGAGTACGCTGCTGCCCTGACGAGGCGATTCATCTTGGCGTCAAAAACAGGATGGACTGACCCAGCAAATCTGGTCATTTGCACCTAAAAGACTGTGCCTGAACTGTGCTTTATTGAGAGACTGTGTACTGTGAAATGCCGCCAAAAATTGCCACCAAAACCGCCGCCATTACAGCGCCATGAGGAGCGCTGGAGAGGAAGGGCATACCACCATGGGACGAGACTACAAGAGCGGCGTGAACAGTGATGAACGCCCCCTACGAATATTACTATACAACGAGGATGTGCCCGTCTGCCAAAGAGGTCCGCCTCCTGATATGCTATGGCGGGAATAAGGAGGAGAAGAAGCCCCACCCCTGGGAGACAGAGGAGCAGCGTGCACGTGTGGCCACAGACAGAATAGAAGATGGCGACCAGCGGGTAACTGAAGGACGACTAAGGGATCCGGGACTATCCCAGGCCAACGGAGGAGGACTCAGACCTGCCTCTGCCGGAGGATCCGGACTCCCTGGGGACGCAAGTGGAGGAGCTGAGCCGTTAACTCCTGAACACAGAGCTGACCGCGGTGAGGAAATGGAAGTCGGCCCTGTGCAGGAAGATCGCGCAGGAGGAGTTGCATTCCGGGCAGCAGCTGACTCCAGTAGCCTCATCAGCGGAGTGGACCGACATCGGTGGAACCACATCAGACACAGGTACAGAAAACACCCTGCCCTGGCAACTGATCCCACTCCAGTGACCACTCTTCCCTTAGTTACTGACCGTACTCCAGCGACAGCTCCTGCCCCAGATGAAGGCCCTGCTCCAGCAACTGATACCACCACCAACGAGACACTGACAGACCCGCTCCCAACATCCATAGGCACACCACTGGAGGTGAGCCCCAAGGGGGTGGTTTTCCAATGTGACAATCGGAGAGCAGAACCAATCGAGTGTCCTGGGGAGGCCCAACCGAAGGAGTCCCATATTGAAGCCCTCACCTGGGAGGAGTATCACCAGCGTCTAGTGCTAAAATGGAAAGAGGAGAGCGGGAGTGCAACCCAACACCAAGCGCAGGCCCCTGAAACCCAACAATATAACAAAATCCCAGCAAAATGGGGTATAGTAGTAGCCTTCCACCTAAAAAAAAGGTTGGGGTTTCATTTGAGGAGTCAGGAATGCCGATGAAGGTCTATGTCACCCACCGTGATGTGGAATCTCATCTCCGGAAGGACATCCAGATAAGGACCTGTACCGAGGGGATTATGCAACCTACACCCGTCACTGGGGTGAAAAAGGCTGGTACGCTAAGAACGTTAAGAAATGCATACCCACAACAGCGCCACCTAGTGTCAAAGTTGATACCATTACTATCCCTCTGGTTGCAGAGCCTGCAACTCCTCCAACCATCACTACTACCACTGTGTGCATAATTACCAACACTGAAACAACCGTGGCAGCTGCACCAGTAGACATTCATACTCAGGACACACAGACTCTGATTACAGCCTGTGAACTGCCAATATATTGGACCATACCAGGGACTACCATGGATGATGCCAAAGCCAAAATAAAGTAAAACAATACTGAACATGACTGTAAATAGTTAACTTAACTCTTTTTGCTACAAGTTTCTAAATTGACTGTTGCTGTTTACAAGTTAATTAATCCTGACCAGGGTTTCTACTTAAAGGGGTCCCACGTTTAAAGGGATCCTATGTTTGCAAAAGTTACATTTCTTTTAAAGACACTCGAGTCATGGACAGTGAATGGCTCACAAACTTTCAATTGTAAATAGTTTGCACCTTCTTAAAGGTGCTTTCTACTGGTTTTACAAAGAAGCTTAAAAAAACTGCTTCAAATCTTGCTGTGAAAGTTGCTTTGTTTTCCAGAGACCTGAAGAAAAACCCGTCTGGCGCAGCAGGATTCCAGGTCTGGATGCATGCCTTGTAGCCAACTTTGGGTGTTAATGACTGGTCCCTCGCATTGTTGCTACTAGGGTTGAGCGACTTTTATTTTTATAGGATCGTGTCGGGTTTCACGAAACCCGACTTTCTCAAAAGTCGGGTCGAGTGAAATCGGACGATCTTATAAAAAAGTCGGGGTCGGGGTCGGCCGAAACACGAAACCCAATGCAGTGCAATGGGATACTATGGTTCCCAGGGTCTGAAGGAGAGGAAACTCTCCTTCAGGCCCTGGGATCCATATTAATGTGTAAAATAAAGAATCAAAATAAAAAATATTGATATACTCACCCTCGGACGCGCCCTGGTACTAACCGGCAGCCTTCCTTCCTAAGAATGAGCGCGTGAATGACCTGCGGTGACGTCGCGGCTTGTGATTGGTCGCGAGCGGTCACATGGGCGGTCACGCGACCAATCACAAGCCGCGACGTCATCTAAGGTCCTTCACGCGCTCATTCTTAGGAAGGAAGGCTGCCGGAAAGAAGCAGGGCGCATCCGAGGGTGAGTATATTCCTATTAGGTATATACTCACCCTCGGACGCGCCCTGCTTCTTTCCGGCAGCCTTCCTTCCTAAGAATGAGCGCGTGAAGGACCTTAGATGACGTCGTGGCTTGTGATTGGTCGCGTGACCGCCCATGTGACCGTTCGCGACCAATCACAAGCCGCGACGTCACTGCAGGTCATTCACGCGCTCATTCTTAGGAAGGAAGGCTGCCGGTTAGTACCAGGGTGCATCCGAGGGTGAGTATATCAATATTTTTTATTTTGATTCTTTATTTAACACTTAAATATGGATTCCGATACCGATTCCTGATATCGCAAACATATCGGAACTCGGTATCAGAATTCCGATACCAGATTCAGAAGATCGCCGACCTCATGGCCGACCCAACACAGGGGTCGGGTTTCACGAAACCCGACTTTGCCAAAAGTCGGCGACTTCTGAAAATGGCCGACCCGTTTCGCTCAACCCTAGTTGCTACTGTTGCAAAGTTAATGATTGACTTGAGTATTGATTGCACTACCTCAGTATTGAAAGACTTGAATGTTGTCTTTTTGCACTTTGCCAGTTAGAATTATGTGCTGCATAATAGGTTAATATATTACAGAGTTAATATAGCGAATAATAATAAAATTGAGAATTGAAGTTAGATAGTATTGTATACAGATAGTTAGGAAGATATCTTGTGATACACTGTTGAATAAAATGAGTAAGATATAGTGAGCCCATGGGGGTTGGTTGAAAGTTCTGCATTTGAGTAAAGATAAAATGCTTGTTTTGCACTTTGAAGCCTTAAGATAATATAACCGTAGCGGGTAATTGTTTCTTCATAGTTAGTTAATTGTTATATTGTTCTATTAAATTGCCCTATTCTTAAAAGTGGATCCACAATGTAAATAGTTATTGTAACGTTCAAGTGTTCTCACCTCCCATAAAGGGAAGCTCTAGTTTATATAGTATTAATTTGTTTTATAAGTTTATAGCATTCCAAAAATTGTTGTCTTTTTGCTAATCTGTATTGTTCTTCTTCTTTTCCCAGTCCGGGAGTACTGGATTTAATGGGGGTCCTGGTCATCAGAGTAGCATTGCTTTCCTCCCGGGGAGAGTGATGTTACGCTTGAAGGCAAGAAGGGATAACTGCAACTAGGTACCACAAACATGCAACACGCTTACACTCCAGGCCACCAGGGGGTGCTTTTGATCCTACTTGTTAATGTTTGCTAATAATGAAGCAGTTTCCCAGGTATGTAAGATTGATGGTCATCAATATTAGACAGTGGCCCTAATCTTAGCACCACTTATTATCAGCTATTTGAAAGGACAGTGGCAGTGGTGCAGGTTATTGCAGCATAACCACTTCTAAGCATTGTCATTGTACAATCTACACCATCTCCCTTCTTTCCATTATGCTCTAAAACTTCGTAAGCAATTACTAAATACCACAGAGTAGGAGATATAATACCAAAGAGCACTTGTTTTATCTTAGAAGTCATTATATTTATGGATGTTTATTGCATTCAAACAGAGTATATACTAAGTATTGGGTGGGAATGTTATGTCTCTCAAAAGTCAAAAAATATGTTTCTAACATGCAGTAAGTAGAGTAAACTGTTAAACTTTAAATAGATGTTCCATTATTAACACACATTTTCAGGAGCTAATCTGAGAAAAAAAAAGAATGAGAAGAGAAACTGTCATCTCAGATTATTCTCAATACTTGCAGAAATCTGCTCAGTTTCTGAGTGCTTTGAAATATAGAGGGATTTCCCCAATGCAACTTTGTACAGTATTTCAGGATCTTATCAAAGAAAAACAGTAAATGAAACATAACAAGCCACTACACTAGCATATGAACAACTTCTACACTTATTGTTTTCCATTGCAGTTTAGAAGCCTACTACACATTTGCTATTACTATAAACTGTACAATTTTTCCAATTTCAATGGTCTATGTTACAATTTCAGTTCAATTTTTGAGAACTTACATTTGCATTTTAATACATACAGTGGGGAAAATAAGTATTTAATCCTTGCTGATATTTTAAGGGTAGGTTAATTTTAAGATTGAGAGATAGAATATCAAAAATAAAATCCATAAACTCACATAGTATAAATTATATAAATGTATTTGCATTTTGCAGTGAGAAATAAGTATTTGATGCCCTAACAACCTTTAAGAGTTCTGGCTCTTACAGACCAGTTAGATGCTCCTAATCAACTCGTTACCTGCAATAAAGCCAGCTGTCTTACATAGTCACCATTATGAAAGGTGAGGAGGAGACAACTGTTGGTGCAATAGTAAGAAAATGGAAGAAATACAAAATGACTGTCAATCGTCATCAATCTGGGGCACCATGTAAAATCTCACCTCGTGGAGTATCCTTGATCATGAGGAAGGTGAGAGATCACCCTAAAACTACACAGGGGAACTTGTTAATGATCTAAAGGCAGCTGGGATCACAGTCATCAAGAAAACCATTGGTAACACATTACACCATAAATGTTTTAAATCCTGCAGTGCCCGCAAGGTCCCCTTGCTCAAGAGGGCACTGAAGTCTGAAGTTTGCCAATGAACCCCTGGAAGATTCTGTAACTGATTGGGAAAAGGTACTGTGGTCAGATGAGACAAAAATTGAGCTCTTTAGCATTAACTGAACTGGCCATGTTTGGAGGAAGAGAAATGCTGCCTATGACCCAAAGAACACCGTCCCCACTATCAAGCATGGAGGTGGAAACTATGTTTTGGGGGTGTTTCTCTGCTAAGGGCACAGGACTACTTCACCGCATCAATGGGAGAATGGATGGAGCCATGTACCTTAAAACCCTGAGTGACATCTTTTTCCCTCTGCCAGGACATTAAAAATGGGTCATGGTTGGGTCTTCCAGCAAGACAATTACCCAAAACATACAGCCAAGACAACAAAGGAGTGGCTCAAAAAGAAGCCCATTAAGGTCATAGAGTGACCTATCCTGTCTCCATAAAACTTATGTAGGGAGTTGAAGCTCTGAGTTGCCAAGCGACACCCTCAAAATCTTAATGATTTAGAGATGATCCGCAAAGAGGAGTGGACCAAAATTCCTCCTGACATGTGTTCAAACCTCATCAACAACTACAAAAAATGTCTGACTGCTGTGCTTGCCAACAAGGGTTTTGCCACCAAGTATTAAGTATTGTTTGCCAGAAGGATTAAATATTTATTTCTCACTGCAAAATGCAAATAAATGTATATCATTTATACAATGTGATTATCTGGATGTTATTTTTGATATTCTATTTCTCAATGTTAAAATTAATCTACCCTTAAAATTATAGACTGTTTATGTCTTTGTCAGTGTGCAGGAATGAATGTGTCGCATGGATTTATGTCTTTTTACATGAACTAAGGAATTTGCTCCTCAGACCATGTGGGGGCATCATAACATAGAGTGGATAGACAAAAGTAGAAAAACCAGCTCACTTGTTAGGCATGTGTTGTGGTGAAGCACGGATATCGTGCAGTCATCATGTGGAACAAATATAGCAAGGAAAGGAAAAATCAAGCTTCCAAAAAATTCCAAATTTATTGTAAATAAAACAGAGAGTATAGTAGGATGAATTCACATGATAATGAGTAACAGATAACGCGTGCTTTGAGAAAGAACAAGCTATTGTTCGAAACGAGTTATCTGTTACTCATTATCATGTGAATTCATCCTACTGGACTCTCTGTTTTATTCACAATAAATTTGGAATTTTTTGGAAGCTGGATTTTTCCTTTCCGTGCTATATCGTAACATAGAACAAGACCCCAATCAGAGGACAATAAAACATTCACACTCCTTATCTATGAACTGTTCCAATATTTATGGACATAACTGTTTATCACTCACATAATGGTAATTCTGCTTAACGTCACCTGTCTTATCTATGGCATTTTTCTGTGCTGTGTTGTACATAGATATGTGATTCTTCAGAATTTCTATTAGTCTATGCCTGATGAAGAGACCTGAGTAGTTTCAAAAGCTTGCAATTTGTTACCATCTTTTCAATTAGCCATTAAAAGGTATCAACCACTGAGGACTCTCAATTCTAAATATTTTTCTATCCACTGGCTAACACGGTACCAAGATATATATTTTCCTTTGTCAGTGGGCAAACTTATAAAATCAGCAAGGGATCAAATACTTATTTCCCCAATGTAATTTTCTTAAAGGGGTTTCCTGGCTTAGGATAAAAGTTATATAATCGCTATATAACTGCAGATTACTGAATCATACCAGCATGATCTATACACACTGTCACGATTCCCCACAATTCCCCAGTGCAATATACATACTTGTGCTCACATACCAGCTGGACTTATTTTGCTTCTCTCAGTGGATGGTTATGGTTCGGCAGTCTGGTTTCAAATAGAGACATTGCAGACCTTTGCTAAAATCGCAGACAAATTCCACAATGAATCTTCAGCAAAATCTGCATGTATTCCATGCAGATCAAGGACGGCTATTTCAACGTTGCAGACAGTGTAGCTGCACCAGGGCCCAGGGATGGAAGGGGTCCCATGCAGAAGTGCTTTATAATGAGGGTAAGTCCCTGATTAGCATTATCTTTCATCCTCCAATACATTATTACACTACACATAGATTTAGAATGAATTAGGGGGAGAGGCACAGTGACTGATTCATTTATATTTATTGAGCAGCGGAAATTATTGTTACCATATATGCTCGAGTATAAGCCGACCCGAGAATAAGCCGAGACCCGTAATTTTGCCACAGAAAAACTGGGAAAACTTAATGACTCGAGTGTAAGCCTTGGGTGGGAAATGCAGCAGCTACTGTTAAATTTAAAAAATAAAAACAGATACGAATAAAAGTAAAATTAAATGAGACATCAGTAGGTTAAGTGTTTTTGAATATCCATATTGAATCAGGAGCCCTATATAATGCTCCATACAAAATACACCCCACACAATGCGCCATTAAGATTATCATGGGCCCCATAAGATGCTCCATACAAAAATATGCCCATATAATGCCGCACAAAAGTTGATTATGGCCCCATAAGATGCTCCATAGAAACAATTGCCCCATATATTGCTGCACAAAGGTTGATTGTGGCCCCATAAGATGCTCCTTAGAAACATTTGCCCCATATAATGCTGCACAAAGGTTGATTATGGCCCCACAACATGCTACATAGAAATGTTTGCTCCATATAATGCTGCATAAGGGTTGATTATGGCCCCATAAGATGCTCCATAGAAATATTTTCCTCATACAATGCTGCATAAAGGTTGATTATAGCCCCATAAGATGCGCCATAGAAACATTTGCCCCATATAATGCTGCACAAAGGTTGATTATGGCCTCATAAGATGCTCCATAGAATATTATGCCCTATATGCTGCTGCTGCAATTAAAAAAAATGACATACTCTCCTCTTGTCCTGAGCAGTTGGGGACACTGGCACTTGTGATATTTACCTGTCCCCGTTCCACCACCGCGCTGTGTCTTCCGGGTCCTCTGGCTGTGACTGTTCAGGCAGAGGGCGGCGCGCACACTAAACACATCATCGCGCCCTCTGACCTGAACGTCACAGCCAGAGGATGCAGAAGACACAGAGCAGTGGTTGAACGGGGACAGGCTCACCCTCCCCGTCCTACTCTCCCTCCCGGCATGGTCCCTGCTTCTCCGATGCGATGGTCTCTGATGCTGGCAGCTTGTTCCTGTGTTCAGCGGTCACATGGTACCGCTCATTAAAGTAATGAATATGTACTCCACCCCTATGGGAGTGGAGTCGCGTCCATATTCATTAGTTTAATAAGCAGGACCACGTGACTGCTGAACACGGGAAGAGCTGCCAGCGCCCGGAGACCATCGGAGAAGCAGAGATGTGCAGAGACCGCACTGGGAGCAGGTGTGTATGATGTGACAGCTGCCGCTCCCCCTCCCCCGCCAACCCCCTGGGACAATAACTCGAGTATAAGCCGAGAGGGGCACTTTCAGCCCCAAAAATGGGCTGAAAATCTAGGCTTATACTCAAGTATATATGGTAATAGAGGGCACACTGCTGGTTTATCAATTTGTGTTTCAAATGGTGCATGATTTTTAATCAGCAAGCAAATGTATATATATAATAAAAGTGACCTTGTTATTTTTTGGAGCTGCTGTGACAAGACTAGTTGTGGCTGGAAATCGTCGACATGACGATTTGACTAGATGAAGTAAAAACAGATGATACTCTGACGAGATGTTTCCGTTAGCTTACTGGATATAAACATTTATTCTTTATTTATATCGTATCTATTAAGCTGCATTCACATATTTGTGTGAAATGTCAACGAGCTGCCTTTTTTTTGTTTATCGGATGGCATACAAGCCCATAGAGATTAATAGATACATTCAAAAATCACAGATCAAAGAATGAGATCATAGCAAGGCCTATTCTGGTTCTATGTGCTGTTCGAAAAAAAAATTGGGCAACATATCCACACTTCACAGATGCGTGACGGTAGCATTATTATGTATAGCACTGTCTCCTATTTTATAGTATTCTCTCTTGCTATATACAGTGCCATCCCTTATTTCGTAGTATCTTTTTTACTTATGTATGGTAGCATCCCTTGAGAAAGCATGGCGATTAGTGTTGAGCATTCCGATACCGCAAGTATCGGGTATCGGCCGATACTTGCGGTATTGGAATTCCGATACCGAGATCTGATACTTTTGTGGTATCGGGAATCGGAATCGGAAGTTTCCAGTGTATGGTTCCCAGGGTCTGAAGGAGAGGAAACTCTCCTTCAGGCCCTGGGATCCATATGAATGTGTAAAATAAAGAATTAAAATAAAAAATATTGATATACTCACCTGTCCGGAGGCCCCTGGACATCACCGCTGGTAACCGGCAGCCTTCTTTGTTTAAAATGAGCGCGTTCAGCACCTTCCATGACGTCACGGCTTCTGATTGGTCGCGTGCCGCTCATGTGACCGCCACGTGACCAATCACAAGCCGCGAGGTCATCCCTCAGGTCCTAAATTCCCTTCTAGGAATTTAGGACCTGAGGGATGACGTCACGGCTTGTGATTGGTCGCGTGAGCGGTCACATGGGCGGCCGCGACCAATCACAAGCCGTGACGTCATCT
Organism: Ranitomeya variabilis; assembly: GCF_051348905.1. NCBI lineage: Eukaryota > Metazoa > Chordata > Amphibia > Anura > Dendrobatidae > Ranitomeya > Ranitomeya variabilis. Next base: position 570,865,326 of record NC_135234.1, on the reverse strand, counting down.
AAGGCCCTGAACGCGCTCATTCTTAAGAAGGAAGGCTGCCGGAAAGGAATATACTCACCCTCGGCTTCTTTCCGGCAGCCTTCCTTCCTAAGAATGAGCACGTTCAGGGCCTTAGATGACGTCACGGCTTGTGATTGACGTAATTCTCAGGTCCTAAATTCCTAGAATTAGGAACTTAGGACCTGAGAATTACGTCACGGCTTGTGATTGGTCGCGTGGCGGTCACATGGGCGGCCGCGACCAATCAGAAGCCGTGACGTCATGGAAGGCCCTGAACGCGCTCATTTTAAGCATAGAAGGCTGCCGGTTACCAGCGGTAAGGTCCAGGCTGCGTCGGAGAGGTGAGTATATCAATATTTTTTATTTTAATTCTTTATTTTACACATTAATATGGATCCCAGGGCCTGAAGGAGAGTTTCCTGTCCTTCAGACCCTGGGAACCATCAGGGATACCTTCCGATACTTGAGTCCCATTGACTTGTATTGGTATCGGGTATCGGTATCGGATCAGATCCGATACTTTGCCGGTATCGGACGATACTTTCCGATACCGATACTTTCAAGTATCGGACGGTATCGCTCAACACTAATGGCGATTTAGCGGGCAAAATGCGAGTCGGGGTTGTACAATTGGTTTTGGGTGGAATTCTGCAATTGGTAAGGTGATCCATGTCTGTACTATTGTATACATATTTAATGGTCCTACATTGTAGGCCTGTGTAACATTGTTTTCTGTCTGCTCCTCTGGACATTTGATTGGGAAGTGTAGGGACCTTTGACACAATATGGATATTGGGTATTGGAACATAACATGCCACTATCTTTCTTAGAGACAATATCTCCACAGGAGCAGTCTTAAAGTGCATGGTGCACCTTACAAGTAGCTGTGGCTATGTACTGTAATTGAATATATTTTTTTTGCATATTTTGAATTACATATTGCAGAACACCGTCACTGTGTGTCTTGATTTGTACTTTAATTGTATGTCACATTGTGTATTGTCTTTAGATGTGAATAGAGAATGTTTTGTAATTTTTTATGAAACACTCCTATGTTTCTCCTTTTTGAAAATGTCTTTTTGGAGTGGTTTAATTGTGACTAAGTGGATTTCACTTGGTTCACGAAACATGATGAGTCTGGGTTTTTGTTTATTAACCGTCTCTTATTATATAGCATCCTCTGTTGATATGTATTGCCCCATCCCATTGCACATTCTCTTGCTATTTCAGTTATTCAAAATGCCCTCTCTTTACTACATGGAGCCCTCGTTTGTTAAATATTAACCATCATCTTTCTAGTCCATCAGCCTCATTCATTAGAAAAGAAGTTTTCTCATAGCCATTTTTAGTGCTTCTTGGTAGGAACACCTCGTACATCTTTCTCAGGTGTTGCAAAGGCTTAAAACTGCAGGTCTTACTGCTAAGCCAGGGAAGTGTCAGGTAGCCATGCGGGAAGTACAATACCTAGGACACTGGGTGGGTGGAGGACTGCTAAAACCTGAGCCAGGGAAGGTAGAAGCCATTACAGCCTGGGCCACCTCACGAACCAAGATGAAGGTACTGTCTTTCCTGGGTATGGCTGGCTACTATAGGAGGTTTGTACCAAACTACAGTGCTCTGGCCAAACTGTTAACTGATCTGACCAGGAAGAAACTTCCCAAAATTGTCTACTGGAGTCCTCAATGTGAGGAATCATTTTCTGCCCTAAAGTCTGCATTGGTTAGTTCACCCGTCCTGCAGGCCCCAGATTTCACTCGCTGGTTTGTAATAGAGACAGATGCCAGCACATATGGGCTAGGTGTGGTTCTCAGCCAGATGAACCAGCAAGGAGAGGAGCACCCAATTCTTTACCTAAGCAGGAAACTCCTGCCCGGAGAAGGGGCTTATGCCACCATTGAATAGGAATGTTTGGCAATTGTGTGGGCTCTGCAGAAGCTGCAACCATACCTCTATGGGCGCAACTCCACTGTGATCACAGATCATAACCCATTGTGTTGGCTCAACAGAGTTGTTGGGGACAACTGGAAATTGCTTAGATAGAGTCTGATATTAAAACAATGTGATTTCACAATTCAGCATAAGAAGGGATTCGATCATGGCAATGCTGATGGCCTATCTCGCCAAGATGGGGAAGAACCAGATACATGCTCAGGAGCTGACCTGTAAGTCAACCCCCATGCACGATCATAAGGAGGGAGGTGTGGTGAAATATGTGTATATATATATATATGTGTGTGCAGTGACCTATGTATAGGTATTGTGTGACTAGTAACATCTGTCCTGATGGCTGCATGTCTCACCCAGGTGTTAATATGTATTTTCCTGAGACAAGCAGACTTCTGTCTCCAAATCTCACCAGGGGGTCTAGCTAGGACCAAGAAGAAAAGGTAACACTTGACACCTCCTAGCTCTTGGAAGAGAGATGTCAATTACGGTCTGATACGGCCCGACCTTCTGTCTCTTCCCCAGTATCCCGTAGACTGTAAGTCCGCAAGGACAGGGTCCTCTCCCCTCTGTACCAGTCTGTCATCATAAATTTGTGTACTGTAAATGATATCTATAACCCTGTATGTAACCCCTTTTTCATGTAAAGCACCATGGAATTAATGGTGCTATATAAATAAATATTAATAATATCCCATCAGCAGACATTTTATTTTGTATCTAATATGAAAAGATTATATGAAATAAAGATGGAGCTATGAAATAAAGACAGGGTGCTATGAATAACAAAAATAACAAGAGAATATGCTATGCAAGGGACAGTGATATACATAAAAAGAGAGTACACTATATAATAATGAATGGTTATATACATAGCAAGAGAGAATGTTACACAATATGTAATGGTGATGTACATAATAAGAGAGGACACTATATAACAATGGATGGTGATGTACATAACAAAAGAGAATGCTACACAATATGGGATGGTAATGTACATAACAATTGAGGATGCTGTATAATAAGGAATGTTGCTCTACATAGTATGAGAGAATGCTATGGGGATGGTGCTACACAAAATAAGAGGAAACTATGTAACAAATATATATGCACACAGTGTGTATGATCTGCAGCTTTGCCACCATAAAGATGAGTCTCAACACATTTCTTGCACAGTGTCCCCTCTCTTGATGCAGATGAAGCTGTTGATTGTTCTACAAATTCACTATAGATTTCACGCATGGTATACTGAATTTCCATGATGCAGATTTTGTTTCAGAAATTTCCTGGACTAAAAGGCCATGTTCACACTTTGCGGTTTTTACCACGGAACCACCGCGATTTTGATGCTGCGGGTCCGCAGCAGTTTCCATAGCGTTTCCATTTACATGTAAACCCTATGGAAACCGCAAACCGCTGTGCACATGCTGCGGGAAAAACCGTGCAGAAACGCAGTGGTTTAAAACACGCAGCATGTCACTTCTTTGTGCAGAATCGCTGCGATTCTGCACCCATAGGAATGCATTGAACCGCTTACTTCCCGCATGGGGCTGTGCCCACGTTGCGGGAAGTAAGCGGCTAATGTGCGGGTGGTACCCAGGGTGGAGGAGAGGAGACTCTCCTCCAGGCCCTGGGAACCATATTTGGGGTAAAAAAAAGAATAAAAATAAAAAATCATGCTATACTCACCTCTCAGCGCTGCACACAGCCGCCCGGTCAGAGTTGCTGTGCGAACAGGACCTGCGGTGACGTCGCGGTCACATGACCGTGATGACGCCGCGGTCACATGACCGTGACATCACGAAGGGTCCTTCTCGCACATCATCTTTGGAACCGGACCGCCGGGTGCAGCGCCGAGGAGATCCGGACATCAGAGGGTGAGTATAACCAATTTTTATTATTTTTAACATTACTATTGATGCTGCATATTGCTGCATATGCAGCATCAATAGTATAGGCGGAAACCCGCAGCGGAAACCGTGGAACAAACCGCGATAAATCTGCAGGGATAACCTCAGCGATTTTGCCCTGCAGATTTATCAAATCCGCTGCGGGAGAACCCGCAGAGGGACGCCGCAAAGTGTGAACATGGCCAAAATCAGTTTTGTTCTTCCAAATTAGGTTGCTTAAACTGAATAACAGCAAAATCAGCAGCGTGGAACTTCTTCCTCACAATAAAGTGGTGAAAATCCATAACATTTCCACAACAGAAAAAGCATGAGCATATTTGTTTATTTTCACAGTAAAAATGCCTGTACTATGTAAAAAAGAATTGTAAATATCCACTTACTTTGCACTTCTATACTTTCATTTGTTGCACATTTCACCTACACAAATGTGCAGGTAAAATCAGCGGAAAATTCACCACAAGTGAATTCAGCCTAATGTTATGAGAACAGATCACATGGTCACAAAGCTTTTTTCTTAAATTGCACTCTAGTTTCAATAACATTTTCACCATTTGCGATATAACTAAATAAATGAATGAAAAACACGACATGGGTTCCACCCTATTTTCCTGAATGAACCAGGCAAAACTCACAGCTCATGGTTTCAATCCTTGGCTATAAGCTTCAGCAAGGTTTGTTATCAAGAATAGAGAGGTCCCCATGCTGTTTTTTTAATTATTTAAATAAATAATTTAAAAAAACGGTGTGGGGTCCCCCCCATTTTTGACAACCAGCCTTGCTAAAGCTCACAGCTGAGGGCTGGTATTCTCAGGCTGGTAAGGGGCCACTGATATAGCCCCCCAGCCTAAAAACAACAGCCCGCAGCTGCCCAGAAAAGGTGCATCTATTAGATGCACCAATTCTGGCGCTTTCCCTGTAGCAGTAGCAAGTGGGATTCATATTTGTGGGGTTGATGTTACTTTTGTATTGTCAGGTGGCATCAAGCCCACGGCTTAGGAATGGAGAGGTGTCAGCCAAAAAAGAAAAATCAGATCTCACATTTAAATAGAGATTAAATTAGGCAGATACTATATAATCTCATGGGAAGGGGAATAAAAACTTTGAGAATGGGGTTACATTTATTCATCAGATATTAATATGGATAATATATATAGGTCCCCCTAAACTTCAAAAAATTCCCCCACAATCTATTTAACCCCTTCCCGACATTTGACGTACTATCCCGTCGAGGTGGGGTGGGCCCGTATGACCGCCGACGGGATAGTACGTCATACGCGATCGGCCGCGCTCACGGGGGGAGCGCGGCCGATCGCGGCCGGGTGTCAGCTGCATATCGCAGCTGACATCCGGCACTATGTGCCAGGAGCGGTCACGGACCGCCCCCGGCACATTAACCCCCGGCACACCGCGATCAAACATGATCGCAGTGTACCGGCGGTATAGGGAAGCATCGCGCAGGGAGGGGGCTCCCTGCGGGCTTCCCTGAGACCCCCGGAGCAACGCGATGTGATCGCGTTGCTCCGAGGGTCTCCTACCTCCTTCCTGGCTGCAGGTCCCGGATCCAAGATGGCCGCGGCATCCGGGTCCTGCAGGGAAGGAGGTGGCTTACCGAGTGTCTGCTCAGAGCAGACACTTGGTAAGCCTGCAGCCCTGCACAGCAGATCGTCGATCTGGCAGAGTGCTGTGCACACTGCCAGATCAATGATCTGTGATGTCCCCCCCTGGGACAAAGTAAAAAAGTTAAAAAAAAATTTTTCCACATGTGTAAAAAAAAAAAAAAAAAAAAATCCTAAATAAATAATAAAAAAAAAAAATATATTATTCCCATAAATACATTTCTTTATCTAAATAAAAAAAAACAAAACAATAAAAGTACACATATTTAGTATCGCCGTGTCCGTAACGACCCAACCTATAAAACTGCCCCACTAGTTAACCCCTTCAGTAAACACCGTAAGAAAAAAAAAAAAAAAACGAGGCAAAAAACAACGCTTTATTACCATACCGCCGAACAAAAAGTGGAATAACACGCGATCAAAAAGACTGATATAAATATCCATGGTACCGCTGAAAACGTCATCTTGTCCCGCAAAAAACAAGCCGCCATACAACATTATCAGCAAAAAAATAAAAAAGTTATAGTCCTGAGAATAAAGCGATACGAAAATAATTATTTTTTCTATATTTTAGTTTTTATCGTATAAAAGCGCCAAAACATAAAAAAATGATATAAATGAGATATCGCTGTAATCGTACTGACCCGAAGAATAAAACTGCTTTATCAATTTTACCAAACGCGGAACGGTATAAACGCCTCCCCCAAAAGAAATTCATGAATAGCTGGTTTTTGGTCATTCTGCCTCACAAAAATTGGAATAAAAAGCGATCAAAAACGGTCACGTGTCCGAAAATGTTACCAATAAAAACGTCAACTCGTCCCGCAAAAAACAAGACCTCACATGACTCTGTGGAGCAAAATGTGGAAAAATTATAGGTCTCAAAATGTGGAGACGCAAAAACTTTTTTGCTATAAAAAGCGTCGCTGGTTTCACACTTGCGTTTTTGTCTGCAGCGTTTTTTGCACAAAAAAACGCATGCGTTTTTTCCCTATATTTAACATTGAAAACGCATGCGGTTTTTTTGTACGCGTTTGGTCGCGTTTTCAAACGCATGCGTTTTTTTTCTGCATGCGTTCATTTTCAGAAATACAACCTGCAGTATTTTTTTGCGTTTTTAAGCACATGCGTTTGTTTGCGTTAAAAACGCATGCATTTAAACACACTGAAAAGCCACCCACCACCATCAAGGTGATAAAGGGATCCAAACCCTAACCCTAACTCTACCCCTAACCTCACCCCTAACCGTTTAATGAACATTTTCTGACAGTCATAGTGCCACGTATTTCAGTGCCACGTATTTCAGTGCCACGTATTTCAGTGCCACGTGTTTCAGTGCCACGTGTTTCAGTGCCACGTATTTCAGTGCCACGTATCACATATTTCAGTGCCACGTATCACGTATTTCAGTGCCACGTATCACGTATTTCAGTGCCACATATTTTAGTACCACGTATTTCAGTGCCACGTATTTCAGTGCCACGTATTTCAGTGCCACGTATTTCAGTGCCACGTATTTCAGTGCCACGTATTTCAGTGCCACGTATCACGTATTTCAGTGCCACGTATTTCAGTGCCACGTATTTCAGTGCCACGTATTTCAGTGCCACGTATTTCAGTGCCACGTATTTCAGTGCCACGTATCACGTATTTCAGTGCCACGTGTTTCAGTGCCACGTATTTAAGTGCCACGTATCACGTATTTCAGTGCCACATATTTCAGTGCCACGTATTTCAGTGCCACGTATCACGTATTTCAGTGCCACGTATTTCAGTGCCACGTATTTCAGTGCCACGTATTTCAGTGCCACGTATTTCAGTGCCACGTATTTCAGTGCCACGTATTTCAGTGCCACGTATCACATATTTCAGTGCCACGTATTTCAGTGCCACGTATTTCAGTGCCACGTATTTCAGTGCCACGTATTTCAGTGCCACGTATTTCAGTGCCACGTATTTCAGTGCCACGTATCACGTATTTCAGTGCCACGTGTTTCAGTGCCACGTATTTAAGTGCCACGTATCACGTATTTCAGTGCCACGTATTTCAGTGCCACGTATTTCAGTGCCACGTATTTCAGTGCCACGTATTTCAGTCACGTTTAGGGTTAGGGTTAGGGGTAGGGTTAGGGTTAGGGTTAGGGCTAGGGTTGGAGGTAAAGTTAGGGTTGGGGCTAAAGTTAGGGTTGGGGCTAAAGTTAGGGTTAGGGTTTGGATTACATTTACGTTTGGATTAGGGTTGGGATTAGAATTATGGGTGTGTCAGGGCTAGGGGTGTGGTTAGGGTTACCGTTGGGATTAGGGTTAGGGGTGTGTTTGGGTTAGGGTTTCAGGTAGAATTGGGGAGTTTCCACTGTCCAGGCACATCAGGGGCTCTACAAGCGCGACATGGCGTCCAATCTCAATTCCAGCCAATTCTGCGTTGAAAAAGTAAAACAGTGCTCCTTCCCTTCCGAGCTCTCCCGTGCGCCCAAAAAGGGGTTTACCCCAACATATGTGTTATCAGCGTACTCGGGACAAATTGAACAACAACTTCTGGGGTCCAAGTTCTCTTGTTATCCTTAGGAAAATAAAAATTTGGGGGGCTAAAAATCATTTTTGTGGGAAAAAAAAGATGTTTTATTTTCACGGCTCTGCGTTATAAACTGTAGTGAAACACTTGGGGGTTCAAAGTTCTCACAACACATCTAGATAAGTTCCATGGGAGGTCTAGTTTCCAATATGGGGTCACTTGTGGGGGGTTTGTACTGTTTGGGTACATCAGGGGCTCTGCAAATGCAACGTGACGCCTGCAGACCAATCCATTTAAGGCTGCATTCCAAATGGCGCTCCTTCCCTTCCGAGCTCTGTCATGCACCCAAACAGTGGTTCCCCCCCACATATGGGGTATCAGCGTACTCAGGACAAATTGGACAACAACTTTTGGGGTCTAATTTATCCTGTTACCCTTGTGAAAATACAAAACTGGGGGCTAAAAAATCATTTTTGTGAAAAAAAAAAAGAATTTTTATTTTCACGGCTTTGCGCTATAAACTTTAGTGAAACACTTGGGGGTTCAAAGTTCTCAAAACACATCTAGATAAGTTCTTTGGGAGGTCTAGTTTCCAATATGGGGTCACTTGTGGGGGGTTTGTACTGTTTGGGTACATCAGGGGCTCTGCAAATGCAACGTGACGGCTGCTGACCAATCCATTTAAGTCTGCATTCCAAATGGCGCTCCTTCCCTTCCGAGCTCTGTCATGCGCCCAAACAGTGGTTCCCCCCCACATATGGGGTATCAGCGTACTCAGGACAAATTGGAAAACAAATTTTGGGGTCCAATTTATTCTGTTACCCTTGTAAAAATACAAAGCTGGGTGCTAAAAAATCATTTTTGAGAAAAAAAATAAAAATTATTTTCACGGCTCTGCGTTATAATCTGTAGTGAAACACTTGGGGGTTCAAAGCTCTCAAAACACATCTAGATAAGTTCCTTAGGGGGTCTACTTTCCAAAATGGTGTCACTTGTAGGGAGTTTCAATGTTTAGGCACATCAGGGGCTCTCCAAACGCAACATGGCGTCCCATCTCAATTCCAGTCAATTTTGCATTGAAAAGTCAAATGGCGCTCCTTCCCTTCCAAGCTCTGCCATGCGCCCAAACAATGGTTTACACCCACATATGGGGTATCAGCGTACTCAGGACAAATTGCACAACATTTTTTGGGGTCCAATTTCTTCTCTTACCCTTGGGAAAATAAAAAATTGGGGGCGAAAAGATCATTTTTGTGAAAAAATATGATTTTTTATTTTTACGGCTCTGCATTATAAACTTCTGTGAAGCACTTGGTGGGTCAAAGTGCTCACCACACATCAAGATAAGTTCCTTAGGGGGTCTACTTTCCAAAATGGTGTCACTTGTAGGGGGTTTCAGTGTTTAGGCACATCAGGGGCTCTCCAAACGCAACATGGCGTCCCATCTCAATTCCAGTCAATTTTGCATTGAAAAGTCAAATGGCGCTCCTTCCCTTCCAAGCTCTGCCATGCGCCCAAACAATGGTTTACACCCACATATGGGGTATCAGCGTACTCAGGACAAATTGCACAACATTTTTTGGGGTCCAATTTCTTCTCTTACCCTTGGGAAAATAAAAAATTGGGGGCAAAAAGATCATTTTTGTGAAAAAATATGATTTTTTATTTTTACGGCTCTGCATTATAAACTTCTGTGAAGCACTTGGTGGGTCAAAGTGCTCACCACACATCTAGATAAGTTCCTTAGGGGGTCTACTTTCCAAAATGGTGTCACTTGTAGGGAGTTTCAATGTTTAGGCACATCAGGGGCTCTCCAAACGCAACATGGCGTCCCATCTCAATTCCAGTCAATTTTGCATTGAAAAGTCAAATGGCGCTCCTTCCCTTCCAAGCTCTGCCATGCGCCCAAACAATGGTTTACACCCACATATGGGGTATCAGCGTACTCAGGACAAATTGCACAACATTTTTTGGGGTCCAATTTCTTCTCTTACCCTTGGGAAAATAAAAAATTGGGGGCGAAAAGATCATTTTTGTGAAAAAATATGATTTTTTATTTTTACGGCTCTGCATTATAAACTTCTGTGAAGCACTTGGTGGGTCAAAGTGCTCACCACACATCTAGATAAGTTCCTTAGGGGGTCTACTTTCCAAAATGGTGTCACTTGTAGGGAGTTTCAATGTTTAGGCACATCAGGGGCTCTCCAAACGCAACATGGCGTCCCATCTCAATTCCAGTCAATTTTGCATTGAAAAGTCAAATGGCGCTCCTTCCCTTCCAAGCTCTGCCATGCGCCCAAACAATGGTTTACACCCACATATGGGGTATCATCGTACTCAGGACAAATTGCACAACATTTTTTGGGGTCCAATTTCTTCTCTTACCCTTGGGAAAATAAAAAATTGGGGGCAAAAAGATCATTTTTGTGAAAAAATATGATTTTTTATTTTTACGGCTCTGCATTATAAACTTCTGTGAAGCACTTGGTGGGTCAAAGTGCTCACCACACATCAAGATAAGTTCCTTAGGGGGTCTACTTTCCAAAATGGTGTCACTTGTAGGGGGTTTCAGTGTTTAGGCACATCAGGGGCTCTCCAAACGCAACATGGCGTCCCATCTCAATTCCAGTCAATTTTGCATTGAAAAGTCAAATGGCGCTCCTTCCCTTCCAAGCTCTGCCATGCGCCCAAACAGTGGTTTACCCTCACATATGGGGTATCAGCGTACTCAGGACAAATTGTACAACAACTTTGGGGGTCCATTTTCTCCTGTTACCCTTGGTAAAATAAAACAAATTGGAGCTGAAATAAATTGTGTGTGAAAAAAAGTTAAATGCTCATTTTTATTTAAACATTCAAAAAATTCCTGTGAAACACCTGAAGGGTTAATAAACTTCTTGAATGTGGTTTTGAGCACCTTGAGGGGTGCAGTTTTTAGAATGGTGTCACACTTGAGTATTTTCTATCATATAGACCCCTCAAAATGACTTCAAATGAGATGTGGTCCCTAAAAAAAAATGGTGTTGTAAAAATGAGAAATTGCTGGTCAACTTTTAACCCTTATAACTCCGTCACAAAAAAAAATTTTGGTTCCAAAATTGTACTGATGTAAAGTAGACATGTGGGAAATGTTACTTATTAAGTATTTTGCGTGACATATGTCTGTGATTTAAGGGCATAAAAATTCAAAGTTGGAAAATTGCGAAATTTTCAAAATTTTCGCCAAATATTCGTTTTTTTCACAAATAAATGCAAGTTATATCGAATAAATTTTACCACTAACATGAAGTACAATATGTCACGAGAAAACAGTGTCAGAATCGCCAAGATCCGTCAAAGCGTTCCAGAGTTATAGCCTCATAAAGGGACAGTGGTCAGAATTGTAAAAATTGGCCCGGTCATTAACGTGCAAACCACCCTTGGGGGTGAAGGGGTTAACAGGCTTCCTATGGTATCCAGGGTATTCCTATATTTTCAACAATGTATCCTCTAATTTTTTCATTTCCCTATCAAATACAATCATACATGGGAGGGGGGAAGGTGAGAAGAGTGACTAAATGACCAACTCAACCAAGTACCCATCTTCTTTTTGTGATAACTATTTATATTTTCACAAGACAATGTATTCCAATTTAAATATATTGCTCATAAATATCTCCAATGAATACAATTCCGTGGCACATTCAACAGGGTTTTAAATAGTATATACAGTTGTGCTCAAAAGTTTACATACCCCAGCAGAATTTTTGCTTTCTTGGCCTTTTTCAGAAAATATGAATGATAACACCAAACCTTTTTCTCCACTCATGGTTAGTGGTTGGGTGAAGCCATTTATTGTGTAACTACTGTGCTTTCTCTTTTTAAATCATAATGACAACCCAGAACATCCAAATGACCCTAATCAAAAGTTCACATACCTCATTTTTTAATACCGTGTATTGCCCCCTCTAACATCAATGACAGCTTGAAGTCTGTTGTGGTATTTGTGGATGAGGTTCTTTATTTTCTCCTCAGATGGTAAAGCTGCCCACTCTTCTTGGTAAAAAGCCTCCAGTTCCAGTAAATTCCTGGGTTGTCTAGCATGAACTGCATGCTTGAGATCTCCCCATAGTGGTTCAATGATATTGAGGTCTGGAGACTGAGGTGGCCACTCCAGAAACTTCACTTTGTTCTGCTGTAGCCAATGACACGTCGACTTGGCTTTGTGTTTTGGATCGTTGTCATGTTGGAACATCCAAATATGTCTCTTGAGCAGCTTCCGGGCTGATGAGTGCCTCCAGTATTTGCTGATAATGTGCTGCATTCATCTTTCCTTCAACTTTGACCAAGCTTCGTGTGCTTTTGTAGCTCACACATCCCCAAAACATCAGCAATCCACCTCTGTGCTTTACAGTAGGAATGGTGTTCCTTTCATCATAGGCCTTGTTGACCTGTCTCCAAATGTAACGTTTATGGTTGTGGCCAATAATTTATATTTTGGTCTCATCACTCCAAATTACCTTGTTCCAGAAGTTTTGAGACTTGTCTCTGTGCTATTTTGCGTGTAGGCAAGATACTTTGTGGCATTTGTGCAGTAATGACTTTCTTCTGGCGACTCGACCATGCAGCCCATTTTTCTTCAAATGCCTCCTTATTGTGCATCTTGAAACAGCCATACAGCTAGTTTTCAGAGAGTCCTGTATTTCAGCTGATGTTATTTGTGGGTTTTTCTTTGCATTCCGAACAATTTTCCTGGCAGTTGTGGACAACATTTTTGTTGGTCTACCTGACCATGGTTTTGTTTTTACAGAGCCCCTGATTTTCCATTTGTTAATCACAGTTTGAATGCTTCTGACTATCATTATCAATTTGTTGGATATCTTTTTGTATCCCTTTCCTGTTTTATACAATTCAACTACCTTTTCCTGTAGATCCATTGACAATTCTTTTGCTTTCCCCATAACTCACAATCCAGAAACATCAGTGGCTGAATGAAAGATGCAGGAGTCTGTCTAGATCCCAGAAACTCACTCAGATTTTATGCACACACACTGATTACAAGCAAAGAGGTCACAGGTGAGGATGTTACATTTAGCAGCCATTCAAACCCATTTGTGTCAAATTCTGTGCGTGTTATCGGGCCAAAATCACCAGGGTATGTGAACTTTTGATCAGGGTCATTTGAATGCTTTGGGTTGTCATTATGATTTAAAAAGAGAAAATACAGTAGTTCGACAATAAATGGCTTCACCTGAACACTAACCATGAGTGGAGAAAAGTTTGGGTTTTATCATTCATATTCTCTGAAAAAGGCCAAGAAAGCAACATTTCTGCTGGGGTACATAAACTTTTGAGCACAACTGTAGCATCAAAGATACTGATTTTTTGCTATATCAGTGGTGAGATTCCTCTTATATTTATAGCATATGTTTCCAATGGGTATTATCCCTTTACCACCTTTGGCAGATTATTGCACATATTCCCCAGGTAGTAAGCAAAACACAAGTGTAGATGGCTTCAACATGCATAATATTATCCCTATATCATATACCACTTGTGGAAAAGATGTACACATATCCCTATAAATGCTCCCAGTTCAATTGTACCACATACAAATAATTTCAGCACTTACAGTCTCTGGGCATGGCGGATAAAGACTCCCGTTTTGGAGGCAGATGGGCATTATACTGTCGCTCCTCTCATCAAAACCCTAAGATAAGTCCTTTTGATGTAGGACTATATATCACTATGTTCTCCTGAGGATCCAATCAATAGGGAAACTCGTCGAGACTTAGATCTCATTTGCCAAGTGTTTTCCCATTAAGATATTTTATCCAGATCGTTTTGTAATTACAAAAAACTGTTAAGGTCAGTGTCATAGAAAATATTAAAGGGCCACTGTCACCCCCTCCAGCCGTTATAAACTAAAAGAGCCACCTTGTGCAGCAGTAATGCTGCAGTCTAACAAGGTGGCTCTTTTAGTTTTTGATTCATTTATTACCTCAATAAAGCGTTTTAAAAATTGGCCACACACACCAGATATTGTACCAGGAGGCGGTCCGAAGCGTCCTGTATGAATCCCCCAACTGCCGTCACTCTTCTCTTCAGGGCCGATGGTACCCGCCCCCTTGGCATTGTTGCTTTTTCAATCCGGCGCCTGCGCTGTGCGTGCCTGCCTGGGGCCTGCGCAGTGTTCTTTGTCAGTCACATCTCAGATGCCGGGTGCCTGACTGCGCCTGTGCGGGCAGTGCGGCCAGGCTCGGACTGGCCCACCGGAGAACCGGAGGATCCTCCGGTGGGCCCAGGCACTGACACCTGCTGGCAGGGCCCCCACTGCTCCAGGGACCCCACTGCTCCGCGGGATCCCCCGGCCGCCCCCCACCCACCCTCCTTGAAGACGATACTCACCCTGCTCCAGCGATGGTCTCGGCGTCTGCTCTGCACTGCATCTTCTTCCTGCTTGTGCGGTCACGTGGTACCGCTTCATTAAGGTCATGAATATGCGCATATTCATGACTTTAATCAGTATCACATGACCGCACAAGCTCAAGCAGGAAGAAGATGCAGTGCAGAGCAGACGCCGAGACCATCGCTGGAGCAGGCAGCAGGGTGAGTATCGTCTTCAAGGAGGGTGGGTGGCGGCCGGGGGGGCCCCCGTAGCAGTGGGGGACACTGGGGGGGCAGAATGCTGGACACACACTGGGGCAGAATGCTGGAGACACACTGGGGCAGAATGCTGGACACACACTGGGGCAGAATGCTGGAGACACACTGGGGCAGAATGCTGGAGACACACTGGGGCAGAATGCTGGAGACACACTGGGGCAGAATGCTGGAGACACACTGGGGCAGAATGCTGGAGACACACTGGGGCAGAATGCTGGAGACACACTGGGGCAGATTGCTGGACACACACTGGGGCAGAATGCTGGAGACACACTGGGGCAGAATGCTGGAGACACACTGGGGCAGAATGCTGGAGACACACTGGGGCAGAACGCTGGAGACACACTGGGGCAGAATGCTGGAGACACACTGGGGCAGAACGCTGGAGACACACTGGGGCAGAACGCTGGAGACACACTGGGGGCAGAACGCTGGAGACACACTGGGGGCAGAACGCTGGACACACTGGGAGCAGAACGCTGGACACACTGGGGGCAGAACGCTGGACACACTGGGGGCAGAACGCTGGACACACTGGGGGCAGAACGCTGGACACACTGGGGGCAGAACGCTGGACACACTGGGGGCAGAACGCTGGACACACTGGGGGCAGAACGCTGGACACACTGGGGGCAGAACGCTGGACACACTGGGGGCAGAACGCTGGACACACTGGAGGCAGAACACTGGACACTGGGGGCAGAATGCTGGACACACTAGGGGCAGTGCTGGACACACTAGGTGCAGTGCTGGACACACTAGGGGCAGTGCTGGACACACTAGGGGCAGTGCTGGACACACTGGGGGCAGTGCTGGACACACTGGGGGCAGTGCTGGACACACTGGGGGCAGAATGCTGGACACACTGGGGGCAGAATGCTGGACACACTGGGGGCAGAATGCTGGACACACTGGGGGCAGAATGCTGGACACACTGGGGGCAGAATGCTGGACACACTGGGGGCAGTGCTGGACATACTGGGGCAGATTGTTGGACACACTGGGGGTAATATGCTGGACACACTGGGGCAGATTGCTGGACACTGGGGAAATATGCTGGAAATACTGGGGCAGGTTGCTGGACACACTGGGGGTAATATGCTGGACACACTGGGGCAGATTGCTGGACACACTGGGGGCAGGACTGGAGACACAGGCAGAATGTAGATACGGGGCATGATTGGAGACACGGGGCAGAATGAAAGACATGGGGCAGGATTGGATCATGGGGCAGGATGGATACGATGGAGACAGATGGGGCAGGATGGGGAGATCATATGGGGTAGAATGGATACTCATGAGGGCAGGATGCGAGAACATATGGCTGGAGCCAGGAATGAGATAAACGGGGCCAGGATGGGGAATATTATTACCATAGGGGCTAATTAAGGGATATTATTACTGCAGTGATGTATTTATTTTATTTTTTGAGTATACTGTTTTAATTGGGGGGGCGGTCCTGTTACTGTGTAGAGTGACACTATGTCGCCTTTTTTTCTTCATGTGGTGTAATGTAGAAGTTGTGAAAAATTAAGTAATGTGTTCTGCAAGCGGAGCTCTAGATAACTGTGTTATTTCCTGCAGAAATGAGTCCTGGCTGGAAGAAATGATGGCGGTCTGTGCTGGATGAAAGATGAAGGACTTCACCTAGAGACGTCACTGGTGAGTCAGTGTTACCTATACACTGACACTATACACTGTATACTATATACAGAGCTCCTGTGTATAATGTCACCAGTGATCACTGTATTACCTATACATTATATACAGAGCTCCTGTGTATAATACCACCAGTGATCTCTGTATTACCTCTACACAGACACTGCATACTAAGTACAGATCTCCTGTGTATAATGTCACTTAGGCTGCCGTCACACATTCAGTATTTGGTCAGTATTTTACATCAGTATTTGTAAGCCAAAACCAGGAGTGGGTGATAAATGCAGAAGTGGTGCACATGTTTCTATTATACTTTTCCTCAAATTGTTCCACTCCTGGTTTTGGCTTACAAATACTGATGTAAAATACTGACCAAATACTGCTAGTGTGACAGCAGCCTTATGGTGATAGTATTGTGTTGTTTTTTTTTTGTTTTTTTTATTTCTGATCAGTATTGTAGTATTCAGTCACTATGTGGTGGTAATATGTGGTCTGGAAATGGTGTTGTGGTATTTGTCCCTTGTATGTAGTATTATTCGGTCACTATGTGGTCTGGTCATGGTGTGGTGGTATTTCTTCCTGTATGTGGTAATATTGGTCTTGGTATAGTGGATTGTGTTGTGTATGGCGGTCATTTGTTCTCTCTGATAGTAATTAGGAGAAGATTCTTTATTTCCAGTAGAGTTTTAATGCTTTGTACACAGCGGCGGAGATGCACTTACAGGGGTTTCCTGTGGAAAAAAGTAATCACCTCTCCACAGGATAAGTGATAACATATTGATTGGTGGGGGTCTGATTGCTTTGACCCATTCAGCAAAATGTGGAACTTTTTATCCCCATGAGACTGGAGTGGCATGTCCGACTAGATCACTGATCCATTCATTCCCTCAGTGGCTGCTCTTGTTTTTTTCTGGAAGCCCCAAAGAGAATGAATGGAGCTGCGGTCAGAAATCCCACCTGCCGCTGCATTTTAAAATAGTGATAAAAGTGTCCTGTCAGGGATAAAACTTCCCCAGTTTCTAATGGTCGGATCTAAGCGATCACCTATCCTGTGGAGCCCATGGATCAGTGATAACTTGTTTTACCAAGAACCACATTAATGTAAACTACCGTAATTATACATCCCAGTTATTGGGGCACATGGTAGATGTGCGGCAGCCGCCGGTGTTTTACAGCCGATGCTCCACTATAATGACAGATATTTGTATATAGCTGTAGGGTGGGCCCCTAGAGTCCATTCCTCTGGTGGGCCCCAGACACCCCAGTCCGACGCTGCATGCGGCCGCCCTGTTACTGAATCCCCGCCCCGCACTGTGTTATTCATTATGCACAGTGCGGGGCTGGCATTCCTGGGCATGCGCACTGCGCTGTTCAGGCGCTCCCCCATCTCGGACGCTCTCCCATCTCTGACGCTCCCCCGCCTTCCCAGGAACCCCAGCCCCGCACTGTGCATAATGAATAACACAGTGCGGGGCGGGGATTCAGTAACAGGGCGCAGTCAGGCACCCGGCATCTGAGATGTGACTGACAAAGAACACTGCGCAGGCCCCAGGCAGGCACGCACAGCGCAGGCGCCGGATTTAAGAAGCAACAACGTGAAGGGGGCGGGTACCATCGGCCCTGAAGAGAAGAGGGACGGCAGTTGGAAGATTGATAGAGGATGATTCGGACCGCCTCCTGGTACAATATCTGGTATGTGTGGCAAATTTTTAAAACGCTTTATTGAGGTAATAAATGCATCAAAAACTAAAAGAGCCACCTTGTTAGACTGCAGCATTACTGCTGCACAAGGTGGCTCTTTTAGTTTATAACGGCTGGGGGGGGGGTGACAGTGGCCCTTTAAGATAAACCCCCCCCTCTCTCTTTTCCAGTCTGAAAAAGAGCTGACATTTTCAACCTCTTTTGGTGTAGAATTGCATAATGAACATAGGGAAAAAGGAAATTACATAAAGCTGGGATATGGCAAACCAAATTAAAATGCAGGAAGCTCCAGCCTCAAACCTCTTTTGAAGCAAAGGACCCCTGCAGTGCCAAAGAGGATGTCTATTGTGATTGAGACTGAGATTTATAGATTGGACAGGTAATTAAGACAGGATACCTATTGTTCTATTGTTCCTCCAGGAGGAACTATTGTCTCTCCAGGGTGAAGCTGCCATGGTGAAATAAACACCATATTAAGTTTAAGGGTGGAGGGTTGCTTTAAAGTGAAGGCAGGAGGAGATAGGGGCTGAAACAGAGAATTCAGGGATGTGTCACTCATTAAACTGTGTGCTGTTGTTTACTTACAATGAAGGTCCTATGACCAGTAGATTATCGCTCTCCGAACTTCAGCTCACACAACTGTGGGATCCACCACCCGCTTCCTCTGATAAGCAGCTCACTGTCAATAGACAGTGTACAAAGAAAGCTGTGGTATGGTTGGTGCTAGCTTTTGAGCTCTGCCGCATTCTACTTCTAAAAACTCTGATTGTGTCACAACTATTGCACCCAGTAAACTAAGTGATAAATTGCAGGAATAAGGGTCACTTTCTTGACCTTATGCTGCTCTCAGTTGATGTAGCAAAAACCTGATGACAGATTCCCTTTAATTCATTCATTCATGTCCAGGAGACATATTAGTAGAATGGCACAAGTTCTAAGAAGAGATTGTTCCAGTACAGTTGATAAGTCCTTTACAATCCCCACACATTTAAAAAAATTAACATGCACAAGAAAAACTTATGGACACACACTACTACAAAAAAATGGAGTCAGATTCTACACAGGACTAATACAAGGAACTAAACAAGTTAGTATCTTGTCTGCCCGACGAATCCATAAGAGCCAATGACCCGATACCAGAAAGTCCAAGAACAGGGACATTCTACAAGCTTCCCAAAATCCACAAATCTGGAAATCCAGGAAAACCAATTATTTCATGTGTGGGCACCCTTACTGAGCAGGTATCTGGATGGGTAGAGAGTAGGGTTGAGCGAAACGGGTCGGCCATTTTCAGAAGTCGCCGACTTTTGGCAAAGTCGGGTTTCATGAAACCCGACCCGACCCCTGTGCGGGGTCGGCCATGAGGTCGGCGATCTTCTGAATCTGGGATCGGAATTCCGATACCGAGTTCCGATATGTTTGCGATATCGGAAATCGGTATCGGAATCCACATTTAAGTGTAAAATAAAGAATTAAAATAAAAAATTTTGATATACTCACCTCTCCGACGCAGCCTGGACATCGCCGCTGGTAACCGGCATCTTCCGTTCCTAAGAATGGCGCTTGAAAGACTTTTCGATGACGTCACGGATTGTGATTGGTCGCGGCGACCCACGTGACCGCTCAGCGACCAATCACAAGCCGTGACGTAATTCTCTCAGGTCCTAAATTCCTCATTCTAGGAATTTAGGCCATGAGAATTACGTCACGGCTTGCGATTGGTCGCTGAGCGGTCACGTGGGCCGCCGCGACCAATCAAAAGCCGTGACGTCATCGAAAGGTCCTTCACGCTCTCATTCTTAAGAAGGAAGGCTACCAGAAATGCCCATTACTACCAGGGCGCGTCAGAGGGTGAGTATATCAATATTTTTTATTTTAATTCTTTATTTTACACTTAAATATGGATCCCAGGGCCTGAAGGAGAGTTTCCTCTCCTTCAGACCCTGGGAACCATAGTATCCCATTGCACTGCATTGGGTTTCGTGTTTCGGCCGACCCCGACCCTGACTTTTTTATAGGATCGGCCGATTTCACTCGACCCGACTTTTGAGAAAGTCGGGTTTCGTGAAACCCGACCCGATCCTATAAAAATAAAAGTCGCTCAACCCTAGTAGAGAGTATTCTTAAACCATTGGTAAAGGATACAAACAGCTTTGTTCAGGACACAACTGACCTATTGAATAAACTATCAGCAATAGATCCTCTACCAGAAGGAACCATCCTGGCCACCATGGATGTGTAATATTTGTACTCTAATATCCCACACCAGAATGGATTATATGCCTGCAAATTCTTCCTGGAAAACAGAGGGACTGATACTGATTCTGTGCTGAAACTTATAAAATTCATCCTTACCCACAATTACTTTGAATGTAACAACAAGATCTATCTACAGGAGACTGGTACAACAATGGGAAGTAAAATGGTCCCACAGTATGCAAATCTTTTAATGGCCAAGCTTGAAAGTAACTTTTTGTCCTCATGTCCCATCAGGCCTCTGGCCTACTACCGCTACATTGATGATATCTTAATCATCTGGACGGAGTCTAAGCCACAGCTAAAGATGTTCCAAGAGCAGTTTAATCAATTTCATCCTACCATCAACTTAACACTCAACGACTCCTGCAATGAAATTAACTTTTTGACACCATAATTAAGCTGCATAACAATGAAATAGAAGCATTCATGTATCAGAAGCCAATCGACCGTCCAACATCATATATATGTTCCAACCCCATGGATAGAGATGAACACCTTGGTCACCTCAGAAAAACCTTTTTGAATCAGGGCTACCATCCAACAACAATTGAAAACCAGATTACAAGAGCCACCAGAATATCAAGGAATCACCTGCTACATTACAACGCTAAAGAAGAAAACAACCGGGTGCCTCGAGTGGTCACCTACAATCCAAATCTGGAGGTGCTAAGGGGAGATGCACAGAAATTACAACCTTTACTACAAAAAGATGCCCGCTTACAATCGATTTTTCCAGACCCCCCACTACTGTGTTTTAGGCAGCCCCCAAATCTAAAAAGTATCATTGTCATAAGCTCGCTGTCCTCTCCAACAGCTGCAGGAACCTTTCCTTGTAACCAGCAAAAAATTAAAATCTGTCCATTTATAATGACCACGGGCAAGATAAAGATCCCCAATTCATATCAGGACTACAATATCCCAGGTACTTTCAGCTGCATCACATCTAATGTGGTGTACTCAATTATTTGAACTAAATGTCCAACTGGGGGTCTGTATGTAGGGGAGACAGGGCAGAAACTGAGAACAAGGATGAACTCTCATCGCCTTACAATAAGAGAAAAAAAATAGATCTACCTGTGGCAATACTTCTACATGCTGGTGGAGGGTTGGGATGGCTTTTCTCGCAAAAGAAGTGTCGACTGGTTAGCTTGTAGCGTGGTACAGCGTAGTCCATCATGGCCTTATTAATAGTAAATAAAATATATAACTAGGCTCTATGAACTTTTAAATAGGTTCCAGGGGTACACGGGCAGCATTGGTGTGGTCAGTGGAGGAGTATTGCAAGTAGGGGCTGCAGACAGGCTATCAAAGGCCTAAAATAACAAACAGTAGGCAGTCATGGCAGTTTTACATCGGTTACATGGATACACAGGCAGGCACTCCAGGCAGCATTGTGGTCAGTGGAGGAGTATTGCAAGTAGGGGCCGCAGACAGGCTATCAAAGGCCTAAAATAACAAACAATAGGCTCATTGCAGTTTTACAGCGGTTACATGGATACACGGGCAGGCAGCTTGGTGGTCAGTGGAGGAGTATTTAAAGTAGGGACCGCAGACAGGCTTCAAAGGCCTAACATAAGAAAATGGGCTGGCTGTAGGCACTTTATAATTGGTTCCAGGGGTACTAAATAAAGCTGAGCTTCAACCTTCCGGCTCTCATTAAGTGGTTTTTTTTTAAAAAAAAAGGGTGGTTAGGGCCTACTAACGGCTTCTGCCCCTCCCTGGTGTTGCCCTCAACTAAATAAAGCTGAGCTTCAACCTTCTGCTCCAAATTACCATTTTAAAAAATGCAATAGGCTTTTCCGGCCTACTAAAGGTGTCTGTCTGTGTGCCCCTGCCTGGTGTTGTCCTCAACTAAATAAAGCTGAGCTTCAACCTTCCGGCTCTCATTAAGTGGTTTTAAAAAAAAAAAATGGTGGTTAGGGCCTACTAACGGCTTCTGCCCCTCCCTGGTGTTGCCCTCAACTAAATAAAGCTGAGCTTCAACCTTCTGCTCCAAATTACCATTTTAAAAAATGCAATAGGCTTTTCCGGCCTACTAAAGGTGTCTGTCTGTGTGCCCCTGCCTGGTGTTGTCCTCAACTAAATAAAGCTGAGCTTCAACCTTCTGCTCCAAATTACCATTTTAAAAAATGCAATAGGCTTTTCCGGCCTACTAAAGGTGTCTGTCTGTGTGCCCCTGCCTGGTGTTGTCCTCAACTAAATAAAGCTGAGCTTCAACCTTCTGCTCCAAATTACCATTTTAAAAAATGCAATAGGCTTTTCCGGCCTACTAAAGGTGTCTGTCTGTGTGCCCCTGCCTGGTGTTGTCCTCAACTAAATAAAGCTGAGCTTCAACCTTCCGGCTCTCATTAAGTGGTTTTAAAAAAAAAAAATGGTGGTTAGGGCCTACTAACGGCTTCTGCCCCTCCCTGGTGTTGCCCTCAACTAAATAAAGCTGAGCTTCAACCTTCTGCTCCAAATTACCATTTTAAAAAATGCAATAGGCTTTTCCGGCCTACTAAAGGTGTCTGTCTGTGTGCCCCTGCCTGGTGTTGCCCTCAACTAAATAAAGCTGAGCTTCAACCTTCTGCTCCAAATTACCATTTTAAAAAATGCAATAGGCTTTTCCGGCCTACTAAAGGTGTCTGTCTGTGTGCCCCTGCCTGGTGTTGTCCTCAACTAAATAAAGCTGAGCTTCAACCTTCCGGCTCTCATTAAGTGGTTTTTAAAAAAAAAAAGGGTGGTTAGGGCCTACTAACGGCTTCTGCCCCTCCCTGGTGTTGCCCTCAACTAAATAAAGCTGAGCTTCAACCTTCTGCTCCAAATTACCATTTTAAAAAATGCAATAGGCTTTTCCGGCCTACTAAAGGTGTCTGTCTGTGTGCCCCTGCCTGGTGTTGTCCTCAACTAAATAAAGCTGAGCTTCAACCTTCCGGCTCTCATTAAGTGGTTTTAAAAAAAAAAAATGGTGGTTAGGGCCTACTAACGGCTTCTGCCCCTCCCTGGTGTTGCCCTCAACTAAATAAAGCTGAGCTTCAACCTTCTGCTCCAAATTACCATTTTAAAAAATGCAATAGGCTTTTCCGGCCTACTAAAGGTGTCTGCCCCTCCCTGGTGTTGTCCTCAACTGAACAAAGCTGAGCTTCCACATTCTGGCTTTCGCCCTATACTATCAGATATTAAACTGCATTTGGCCTACTAGTGTGGTTAGGCCCTTGAAACAGTGTCTGCTGCTCTTGGGTTTGCTACTCCACTGAACAAAGCAATGCCGCCTGTTTAGTCCTGTTACCAATTTTGAACTGCATGTAGCCTACTTTATTCTTTGGCCCTATATCTGTTTCCTCCTCATCCTGCCCATTGCCCAGCCACTGCTAAATGAGTCTGCTGGTACATTGACCTAGACCACTACATTCCCCTTGTACTCTACACAGCCAGAATCTGACCCTGCTGAAAGTAAGGTTCCCCTTCCCGCATGTTATACCACCTTACACAGGGACAAAGAGGAAGGTGCAGATGAAAGTGCAGGTTCCTTCATCAGGTGGGGGGGCATACTCGTTGGCGACGTCACTGGCACAGGGCCCCTCAGAGTACGCAAAAGTGTCGCTGCTGGTGGGAGGCGCCCCCGCCATGCAAACACACCGCCGTACTTTGAGGGGCCCTGTGCCAGTGGCAATGCGAACGAGTGGGCCCCCCCCTGCTTGCTCAGGATCACAGCACTTGCAACTTTTAAATACTTACCTTTCCCTGCAACACCGCCGTGACGTAGTCCGCATTTCCTGGGCCCACGAAAAACTTGAGCCAGCCCTACTCCCCCCACAACTTTCCCCCAATTCCCTATGCCCAACTATTATTATACAGTTAATTAAGATTGGCAAGCTTCAGAAACAAGAATGGATGTTTTTGGCATTAAAATGGGCACTGTAGGTGTTTTCCTGGCCTCCACTCACTGCCGACTATGCTTCCCCATTGACTTGCATTGGGTTTCGTGTTTCGGTCGATCCCCGACTTTTAGCGATAATCGGCCGACTGCACTCGACTCGACTCTGGACAAAATCGGGTTTCCCAAAACCCTACTCGATCTTAAAAAAATGAAAGTCGCTCAACCCTACTGGGGAGCATTGTCCTAAAGACATGATACCAAAAGGTGTAACCCCTCTAATTTAAGAATATATGGTTGTGATGACACAGCATTTAATCTTAATTATGCCAGACCTAATTTTCTTTGGTGAGTCAAGATATATACAGTGAGTACGGAAAGTATTCATACCCCTTTAAATGTTTCACTCTTTATTTCATTGCAGCCATTTGGTAAATTAAAATAAGTTAATTTTTTTCTCATTAATGTACATTCTGCACCCCAATACTGATGCAAAATACTGACCAAATACTGAATGTGAGATCATGGCCTAACACGTGTTTTTGCAGGAGGTGCCACACCTTCCACTGGACTCCGCTTAGCCAGGTAGCTAATTGTCTTTTATGTTTTGTTTAGAAGACATTCACCATGCTGAATATACAGTGGGTATGGAAAGTATTCAGGCCCCTTTAAATGTTTCACTCTTTGTTTCATTGCAGCCTTTGGGTAAATACAAAAAAGTTCATTTTTTTCTCATTAATGTACACCCTGCACCCTATCTTGACTGAAAAACTGAAAAAAAACCCAGAAATGTAGAAATGTTTGTAAATTTATTGAAAAAGAAAAACTGAAATATCACATGGTCATAAGTATTCAGATCCTGTGTTCAGTATTGAGTAGAAGCACCCTTTTGAGCTAGTACAGCCATGAGTCTTCTTGGGCATGATGCAATAAGTTTTTCACACCTGGATTTGGGGATCCTCTGCCATTCTTCCTTACAGATCTTCTCCAATTCTGTCAGTTTGGATGGTGAACGTTGGTGGACAGCCATTTTGAGGTCTCTCCAGAGATGCTCAATTGGGTTTATGTCAGGGATCTGGCTGGGCCAGTCAAGAATGGTCACAGAGTTGTTCTGAAGCCAATCCTTTGTTATTTTAGCTGTGTGCTTAGGGTCATTGCCTTGCTGGAAGATGAACCTTTGGCCAAGTCTGAGGTCCAGAGCACTCTGGAAGAGGTTTTCATCAAGGATATCTCTGTACTTGGCCACATTCATGTTTCCTTCAATGACAACGAGTCATCCTGTCCCTGCAGCTGAAAAACACCCCCATAGCATGATGCTGCCACCACCATGTTTCACTGTTGGGATTGTATTGGGCAGATGATGAGCAGTGCCTGTTTTTCTCCATACATACCGCTTAGAATTATCACCAAAAAGGTCTATCTTCATCTCATCAGACCAGAGAATCTTATTTCTCATAGTCTAGGAGTCCCTCATGTGTTTTTTAGCTTTTATACACACATGGTCAAAATTGTTGGTACTCCTCGTTTAGTGACAGAAAAACCCACAATGGTCACAGAAATAACTTGAATCTGACAAAAGTAATAATAAATAAAAGATCTATGAAAATGAACATATGAATGTCAGACATTGCTTTTCAACCATGCTTCCACAGAATTTAAAAAAATAAAACTCCTGAAATAGGCCTGGACAGAAATGATGGTAACCCTGAAAATAATGTGACAAATGGAACATGTTAAATCAAGGTGTGTCCACTTACTAGCATCACAGGTGTCTACAATCTTGGAATCAGTGAGTGGCCTGTATATAGGGCTACAGATACTCACTGTGCTGTTTGGTGACATGGTGTGTATCACACTCAACATGGACCAGAGGAAGTGAAGGCAAGAGTTGTCTCAGGAGATTAGAAAGAAAACTATTGACAAACATGTTAAAGGTAAAAGTTATAAGACCATCTCCAAGCAGATTGATGTTCCTGTGACTACAGTTGCACATATTATTCAGAAATTTAAGATCCAAGGGACTGTAGCCAACCTCCCTGGACATGGCCGCATGAGGAAAATTGATGACAAGTCAAAGAGACGGATAATGCAAATGGTAACAAAAGAGCCCAGAAAAACTAAACTGATTAAAGGTGAAATTCAAGCTCAAAGAACATCAGTGTCAGATCGCACCATCCGTTATTGTATGAGCCAAAGTGGACTTCATGGGAGACGACCAAGGAGGACACCAATGTTGGAAAAAAAATCATAAAAAAGCCAGACTAGAATCTGCCAAACTACATGTTGCATACCACAAAGCTTCTGGGTGAATGTCCTATGGACACAAGAGACATAGATGGACCTTTTTGGCAAGGCACATCAGCTCTATGCTCACAGAAGGAAAAATTAAGCATATCAAGAAAATAACACTGTCCCTACTACTGTGAAACATAAAGGAGGTTCTGTTATGTTCTGGGGCTGCTTTGCTGCATCTGGCACAGAGTGTCTAGAATCTGTGCAGAGTACAATGAAATTTCTAGACTATCAAGAGATTCTAGAGAGATATTTGCTGCTCAGTGTCAGAAAGCTTATCTCAGTCTCAGGTCATAGGTCTTGCAACAGGATAATGACCCAAACGCACAGCTAAAAACACCCAAGAATGGCTAAGAGGAAAACATTGGACTATTCTGAAGTGGCCTTCTATGAGCCCTGACCTAAATCCTATTGAGCATCTTTGGAAAGAGCTGAAACGTGCTGTCTGGAAAAGGAAAGCTTTAAACATGAGACAACTGGAGCAGTTTGCTCTTGAGGTTTGGGCCAAAATACCCATTGAGAGGTGCAGAAGTCTCATTGACAGTTACCGGAATCATTTGATTGCAGTGATTGCTTTGAAAGGTTGTGCAACAAAATATTAAGTTGAGGGTACCATCATTTCTGTCCAGGCCTATTTCACGAGTTTTTTTCTTTTTTAATTCTGTGGAAGCATGGTTGAATTGCAATGTCTGACTTTCATTTGTTCATTTTCATAGATTTTTTATTTATTATTTACTTTTGTCAGATTCAAGTTAATTCTGTGACCATTGTGGGTTTTTCTGTCATTAAACAAAGAGTACCAACAATTTTGATGACGTGTGTATGTATTGAAGGAGGAGAGGCTTCCGTTGTGCCATTCTGCCATAAAGGCCTGACTGGTGGAGGGCTGAAGTGATAGTTGATAGTTGACTAGTGGAACTTTCTCCCATCTCTCTTCTGCATGTCTGGAGCTCAGCCACAATGATCTTGGGGCTCTTCTTTACTTCTCTCACCAAGGCTCTTCTCCCACGATTGCCCATGATCCTGCCCCATCTGCCTCCACATTCTGCCCAATCTGCCTCCACATTCTGCCCCATCTGCCTCCACATTGTGCCCTATCTGCCTCCACATTGTGCCCCATCTGACTCCACATTCTGCCCCATCTGACTCCACATTCTGCCCATCTGTCTACACATTCTGCCCCATCTGACTCCACATTCTGCTCCATCTGCCTCCACATTCTGTCCCATCTGCCTCCACATTCCGCCCCATCTGACTCCACATTCCGCCCCATCTGACTCCACATTCCGCCCCATCTGCCTCGACATTCTGCCCCATCTGCCTCCACATTCTTCCCCATCTGACTCCACATTCTGCCCCATTTGCCTCCACATTCAGCCCAATCTGCCTCCATATTCAGCCCAATCTGCCTCCACATTCTGCCCAATCTGCCTCCACATCTTCCCCATCTGACTCCACATTCTGCCTCATCTGACTCCACATCTCACCGGAATGGCAGGAACCTGAAATCTGCACCTGGCTGAAACCAGAGAACACGAGCTGCACACAACCAGGATGGAGCTGCTGCTGAGAGCTGAAGGACCTGTGGTGACCGGCTATAAAGAACAACCAGCATCTCTTTAGTATGTTGCAGGCTCAGCTCCTGAGACCAATCCATACATGTGGACCTGATATAGGACATCCTGTTATGTCCTCTGTCAGAAAGCTGTTAATATTTTAAATTCAGAAGTTTGTAAAAAAAAAAACAAAGAATGTGCTGTCATCTTCCAATAATTTATTTATTTTTTGTGGTCTTGTTGTTTACTTGATGATTTTGTATTGGTAACATTTTGGGCTCTATATGAAGTACAGGGGTTCAAGTGGAGTGAATGAAAACAATAATTCTGGTATTTGGATTTTTTTTACACCATTTAGGATATATATATATATATATATATATATATATATAAGGCATCGTGATTACTCGCTAAACCCGCCCCATGCACATTAGCTCCGCTCCACCACATCACCACACATAATCCCGCCCCCACCACATTACCACACATAATCCCGCCCCCACCACATCACCACAAATAATCCCGCCTCCCACATCACCGCACATAACCTCGCCCCACGACCACATTACCACAGATAATCCCGCCCCCCACCACATTACCACACATAATCCCGCCCCCCACCACATCACCACACATAATCCTACCCCCAAACCCATCACCACACATAATCCCACCCCCCACCACATCACCACACATAATCCCGCCCCCCACCACATCACCACACAAAATCCCACCCCCCCGACCACATCACCACACATAATCCCGCCCCCCAGCACATTACCACAGATAATCCCGCCCCCCACCCCCCACCACCACATTGCCACACATAATCCGGCCCCCCATCACATTACCACACATAATCCCGCCCCCCACGACATTACCACACATAATACCGCCCCCCACCACATCATCACACATAATCCCACCCCCCACCACATTACCATACATAATCCGGCCCCCCACCACATTACCACACATAATCCCACCACCCCACCTCACCATCACACATAATCCTGCCCCACACCACATTACTACATATAATTCCACCCCCCACCACATCACCACACATAATCCCGCCCCCCACCACAACACATAATCCCACCCCCACCACATCACCACAAATAATCCCGCCTCCCACCACATTACCACAGATAATCCCGCCCCCCACCACATTACCACACATAATCCCGACCCCCACCACATTACCACACATAATACCACCCCCCACCACATTACCACAGAAAATCCCACCCCCCACCACACTACCACAGATAAACCCGCCCCCCCACCACATCACCACACATAATCCTGCCCACCACCACAACACATAATCCCACCCCCACCACATCACCACAAATAATCCCGCCCCCCACCACATTACCAAAGATAATCCCGCCCCCACCACATTACCACACATAATCCCGCCCCCCACCACATTACCACACATAATACCACCCCCCACCACATTACCACAGAAAATCCCACCCCCCACCACATTACCACACATAATCCAGCCCCCCACCTCATCACCACACATAATCCCGCCCCCCACCACCTTACCACAGATAATCCTGCCCCCCACCACATTACCACATATAACCTGCCCCCCCACCACATCACCAAACATTTTCCCGCCCCCCCAACACATCACCACACATAATCCCGCCCCCACCACATTACAACACATAATCCTGCCCCCCACCACATCACCACACATAATCCCACCCCCACCACATCACCACACATAATCCTGCCCCCCACCACATCACCACACATAATCCCACCCCCCCACCCCATTACCACACGCAATCCCTCCCCAACCACATTACCACATGCAATCCCGCCCCCCACCACATTACCACACACAATCCGCACCACATCACCACACACAATCCTGACACCCCACCACATCACCACATAATCCAGCCTCCCACCACATCACCACATATTGCCGCCCCCCCAACACATCACCACACAGTCCCGCCCCCTCACCACATTACCACACATAATCCTGCCCCCCATTACATTACCACACATAATCCCGCCCCCCACCACATTACCACACATAATACCGCCCCCCACCACATCACCACACATAATCCCACCCCCCCACCACATTACCATACATAATCCGGCCCCCCACCACATTACCACACATAATCCCGCCACCCCACCTCATCACCACACATAATCCTGCCCCATACCACATTACCACATATAATCCCACCCCCCACCACATCACCACACATAATCCCGCCCCCCACCACATCACCACAGATAATAAATCACCAAACATAATCCTGCCCACCACCACAACACATAATCCCACCCCCACCACATCACTACAAATAATCCCGCCCCCCACCACATTACCACAGATAATCCCGCCCCCCACCACATTACCACACATAATCCCGCCCCCCACCACATTACCACACATAATCCCGCCCCCCATTACATTACCACACATAATCCTGCCCTCCACATTACCACACATAATCCTGCCCCCCCACATTACCACACATAATCCCGCCCCCTCACCACATTACCACACATAATCCTACCCCCACCACATTACCACAGAAAATCCTGCCCCCCCACCACATTACCACACATAATCCCGCCCCACCACCACATTACCACACATAATCTCACCCCCCACCACAGATAATCCTGCCCCCCACCACATTACCACACATAATCCCGCCCCACTACCACATTACCACACATAATGCTGCCCCACCACCACATTACCACACATAATCTCACCCCCATCACAGCACCACAGATAATTCTACCCCACCACATTACCACACATAATCCTGCCCTCCACCACATTGCCATACATAATCCCACCCACCACATTAACACACATAATCCCGCCCCCACCACATTGCCATACATAATCCCGCCCCCCCACCACATTAACACACATAATCCCACCCTTCCACCACATTACCACACATAATCCCGCCCCCCACCACATCACCACACATAATCACGCCCCCCACCACATTACCACACATAATCATGCCCCCCACCGCATTACCACACATAATCCCGCCCCTCACATCACCACACATAATCCCGCCCCCACTACATAACCACACATAATCCCTCCCCCCCACCACATTACCACAGAAAATCCCACCCCCACCACATTACCAAACATAATCCGGCCCCCCACCACATTACCACACATAATCCTGCCTCCCCACCACATTACCACACATAATCCCGCCCCCCACCACATTACCACAGAAAATCCCGCCCCCCACATTACCACATATAACCTGCCCTCCACCACATCACCACACATATTCCCGCCCCCAACACATCACCACACATAATCCCACCCCCCACCACATTACCACACATAATCCTGCCCCACACCACATCACCACACATAATCCCGCCCCCCACCACATCACCACACATAATCCTGCCCCCCACCACATAACCACACATAATCCCACCCCCACCCCATTACCACATGCAATCCCTCCCCCACCACATTACCACATGCAATCCCACCCCCCACCACATTACCACACACAATCCGCACCACATCACCACACATAATCCAACCCCCCACCACATTACCACATATTCCCGCCCCCCAACACATCACCACACATAATCCCACCCCCTCACCACATTACCACACATAAACCCGCCCCCCATTACATTACCACACATAATCCTGCCCCCCGCACATTACCACACATAATCCCGCCCCCCAACATTACCACACATAATCCCACCCCCTCACCACATTACCACACATAATCCCACCCCCCAGCACATTACCACAGATAATCCCGCCCCCCACCCCCCCCCACCACATTGCCACACATAATCCGGCCCCCCATCACATTACCACATATAATCCCACCCCCAACCACATCACACATAATCCCGCCCCCCACCGCATCACCACAGATAATCCCGCCCCCCACCACATCACCACAAATAATCCTGCCCACCACCACAACACATAATCCCACCCCCACCACATCACCACAAATAGTCCCGCCCCCCACCACATTACCACAGATAATCCAGCCCCCCACCACATTACCACACATAATCCCGCCTCCCCAACTCATCACCACACATAATCCCGCCCCCACCACCTTACCACAGATAATCCCGCCCCCCACCACATTACCACATATAACCTGCCCCCCATCACATCACCACACATTCTCCGGCCCCCCCAACACATCACCACACATAATCCCACCCCCTACCACATTACCACACATAATCCTGCCCCCCACCACATCACCACACATAATACCACCCCCCCACCCCATTACCACATGCAATCCCTCCCCAACCACATTACCACATGCAATCCCGCCCCCCACCACATTACCACACACAATCCGCACCACATCACCACACACAATCCTGCCACCCCACCACATCACCACATAATCCAGCCTCCCACCACATCACCACATATTCCCGCCCCCCCAACACATCACCACACAGTCCCGTCCCCTCACCACATTACCACACATAATCCCACCCCCACCACATTACCACACATAATCCTGCCCTCCACATTACCACACATAATCCTGCCCCCCACATTACCACACATAATCCCGCCCCCTCACCACATTACCTCGCATAATCCTACCCCCCACCACATTACCAAAGATAATCCCGCCCCACCACCACATTACCACACATAATCTCACCCCCCACCACAGATAATCCTGCCGCCCCACCACATTACCACACATAATCCCGCCCCACTACCACATTGCCACACATAATCCTGCCCCACCACCACATTACCACACATTATCCCGCCACCCCACCTCATCACCACACATAATCCTGCCCCACACCACATTACCACATATAATCCCACCCCCCACCACATCACCACACATAATCCCGCCCCCCACCACATCACCACAGATAATCCCGCCCCCCCACCACATCACCACACATAATCCTGCCCACCTCCAAAACACATAATCCCACCCCCACCACATCACCACAAATAATCCCACCCCACACCACATTACCACAGATAATCCCGCCCCACCACATTACCACACATAATCCCGCCCCCACCACATTACCACACATAATCCCGCCACCCCACCTCATCACCACACATAATCCTGCCCCACACCACATTACCACATATAATCCCACCCCCCACCACATCACCACACATAATCCCGCCCCCCACCACATCACCACAGATAATCCCGCCCCCCCACCACATCACCACACATAATCCTGCCCACCACCACAACACATAATCCCACCCCCACCACATCACCACAAATAATACCGCCCCCCACCACATTACCACAGATAATCCCGCCCCCACCACATTACCACACATAATCCCGCCCCCCACCACATTACCACACATAATCCCGCCCCCATTACATTACCACACATAATCCTGCCCTCCACATTACCACACATAATCCTACCCCCCCACATTACCACACATAATCCCTCCCCCTCACCACATTACCACACATAATCCTACTTCGCACCACATTACCACAGAAAATCCTGCCCCCCCACCACATTACCACACATAA
This sequence comes from Ranitomeya variabilis, assembly GCF_051348905.1. Taxonomy (NCBI): domain Eukaryota; kingdom Metazoa; phylum Chordata; class Amphibia; order Anura; family Dendrobatidae; genus Ranitomeya; species Ranitomeya variabilis. The sequence continues at coordinate 570,831,791 of NC_135234.1, read as the reverse complement.
TCCCGCCCCACCACCACATTACCACACATAATCTCACCCCCCACCACAGATAATCCTGCCCCCCACCACATTACCACACATAATCCCGCCCCATTACCACACATAATGCTGCCCCACCACCACATTACCACACATAATCTCACCCCCATCACAGCACCACAGATAATTCTGCCCCACCACATTACCACACATAATCCTGCCCCCCACCACATTATCACACATAATCCCGCCCCCCACCACATTGCCATACATAATCCCGCCCCCCCACCACATTAACACACATAATCCCACCCTTCCACCACATTACCACACATAATCCCGCCCCCCACCACATCACCACACATAATCACGCCCCCCACCGCATTACCACACATAATCATGCCCCCCATCGCATTACCACACATAATCCCGCCCCTCACATCACCACACATAATCCCGCCCCCACTACATAACCACACATAATTCCTCCCCCCCACCACATTACCACAGAAAATCCCACCCCCCACCACATTAGCACACATAATCCGGCCCCCCACCACATTACCACACATAATCCCGCCTCCCCACCACTGTTGTGGATTCTGTTTTTGGGCTCCCTCTGGTGGTTACAACTGGTACTGGGTGACTTTGGTGGGTTGCGGTCTCTGGTTTCCACCTGTCCATCAGAGGCTGGGTGTTTCCTATTTAACCTGGCTTTCCTGTCATTCCCTTGCCGGCTATCAATGTATCAGTGTGTCTCTGTTACCTTTGCTACCTGCTCCTAGGCCTTCAAGACAAGCTAAGTCTGGATTTCCCTGTTTCATGTTTGCTTTCATGTTTTTAGTCCAGCTTGCAGATATGTAATTCTCTGCTGCTGGTTGCTCTAGTGGGCTGAAATTACCACTCATGTACCATGAGTTGGCACATGAGTTTAAGTAATTTCAGGATGGTATTTTGAAGGGTTTTTAAGCTGACCGCGCAGTTCACCTTTTGTATCCTCTGCTATCTAGCTTTAGCGGGCCTCATTTTGCTGAATCTGTTTTCATCACTACGTTTGTGCCTTCCTCTCATTTCACCGTCATTATATGTGGGGGGCTGCTATTTCTGTGGGAATATTTCTCTGGAGGCAAGATAGGTCTGTGATTCTTCTGATAGGGGTAGCTAGATCTCCGGCTGGCGCGAGACTTCTAGAGTCCCCCCAGGAACGTTCCCCGGCTGCTGTTAGTTGAGTGTTGAGGTTCAGGATCGCGGTCAGCTCAGGTTCCATCACCCTAGAGCTCATCCTGTTTTTGCCCGTGTTATGTGTTTAATTCCCTGCCATTGGGACCATGACAGTATAGCCGGCCCACAAAGTGTTAATTGTTTGGGCTGAAGCAGGAGAAAAAGAAGTGTTGAAGGGAAATTTTTTTTTTTTCCCTCAGAGTTTTGCTGCCTAGCCCTTAATTGCTGTCTAGCTGCTTCTTACCTCCTCTTAACCCTTGAATGGCTCTGACCTTAGCTGTTTAACATGGATGTCCAGAGTTTGGCTTCCAGCCTGAATAATCTTGCTGCAAAAGTTCAAAACATACAGGATTTTGTTGTTCACACTCCTATGTCTGAACCTAGAATTCCTATTCCAGAGTTTTTTTCTGGAGATAGATCTACCTTCCTGAATTTCAGGAACAATTGCAAATTGTTTCTTTCTTTGAAATCTCGCTCCTCTGGAGACCCTGTTCAGCAGGTCAAGATTGTAATATCTTTCCTGCGGGGCGACCCTCAGAATTGGGCATTTGCATTGGCACCAGGGGATCCTGCATTGCTCAGTGTGGATGCGTTTTTTCTGGCACTGGGATTGCTCTATGAGGAACCTAACCTGGAGATTCAGGCTGAAAAGGCTTTATTAGCTCTCTCTCAGGGGCATGATGAAGCGGAAGTATATTGTCAAAAATTTCGGAAATGGTCGGTGCTTACTCAGTGGAATGAGTGCGCCCTGGCTGCAAACTTCAGAGATGGTCTTTCTGAGGCCATTAAGGATATTATGGTGGGGTTCCCTGCGCCTACAGGTCTGAATGAGTCTATGGCTATGGCCATTCAGATTGATCGGCGTTTACGGGAGCGCAAACCTGTGCACCAGTTGGCGGTGTCTTCTGAACAGGCACCTGAGACTATGCAACGTGATAGAATTCAGTCCAGAAGTGAACGGCAAAATTATAGGCGGAAAAATGGATTGTGTTTTTATTGTGGTGATTCAGCTCATGTTATATCAGCATGCTCTAAACGCACAAAAAAGGTTGATAAATCTTTTGCCATTAGTACTCTGCAGTCTAAGTTCATTTTGTCTGTAACTCTGATTTGTTCACTGTCATCCATTTCTGTCGATGCCTATGTGGATTCGGGCGCTGCCCTGAGTCTTATGGATTGGTCATTTGCCAAACGCTGCAGTTTTAGTCTGGAGCCTCTGGAAGTTCCTATTCCTTTGAAGGGAATTGACTCTACACCATTGGCTATGAATAAACCGCAGTACTGGACACAAGTGACCATGCGCATGACTCCCGTTCATCAGGAGGTGATTCGCTTCCTGGTACTGTATAATTTACATGATGTACTAGTGCTTGGTCTGCCATGGTTACAAACTCATAATCCAGTCCTGGATTGGAAAACAATGTCTGTGTTAAGCTGGGGATGTCAGGGGGTTCATGATGATGCACCTCTGATTTCAATCGCTTCATCTACTCCTTCTGAGGTCCCTGTGTTTTTGTCTGACTATCGGGATGTTTTTGAGGAGCCTAAGCTCAATTCGCTCCCTCCTCATAGGGATTGTGACTGTGCTATAGAATTAATTCCTGGCAGTAAGTTCCCTACGGGTCATTTATTTAATCTGTCAGTGCCAGAGCATACTGCTATGCGGAATTATATTAAGGAGTCCTTGGAAAAGGGACATATTCGTTCATCTTCGTCCCCTCTGGGAGCAGGTTTTTTTTTCGTGGCAAAAAAAGATGGTTCCCTGAGACCTTGTATAGATTATCGCCTTCTGAATAAGATTACAGTCAAATATCAGTATCCATTGCCATTATTGACTGATTTGTTTGCTCGCATTAAGGGGGCTAGGTGGTTCACTAAGATAGATCTTCGCGGTGCATATAATCTTGTGCGGATAAAGCAGGGTGATGAGTGGAAAACCGCATTTAATACGCCTGAGGGCCATTTTGAGTATTTGGTAATGCCTTTTGGACTTTCTAATGCTCCTTCAGTCTTTCAGTCCTTTATGCACAATATTTTCCGTGAATATCTGGATAAGTTTATGATTGTGTATTTGGATGATATTTTGGTGTTTTCTGATGACTGGGAGTCTCATGTTCTACAGGTCAGGAAGGTGTTTCAAGTCCTGCGGGCCAATTCTCTTTTTGTGAAGGGCTCAAAATGTCTCTTTGGAGTCCAGAAGATTTCTTTTTTGGGGTACATTTTTTCTCCTTCTACTATTGAGATGGATCCCGTCAAGGTTCAGGCGATTTGTGACTGGACACAACCTACATCTGTTAAGAGTCTTCAGAAGTTCTTGGGTTTTGCTAATTTTTATCGTCGGTTCATTACTAATTTTTCCAGTGTTGTTAAACCTTTGACTGATTTGACTAAAAAGGGTGCTGATGTTGCTAATTGGTCTCCTACGGCTGTGGAGGCCTTTCAGGAACTTAAGCGCCGGTTTTCTTCTGCTCCTGTGTTATGTCAACCAGATGTTTCACTTCCTTTTCAGGTTGAGGTTGATGCTTCCGAGATTGGAGCGGGGGCGGTTTTGTCACAGAGAAGTTCCGATGGCTCGGTGATGAAGCCATGTGCGTTCTTTTCTAGAAAATTCTCGTCCGCCGAGCGCAGTTATGATGTGGGTAATCGGGAGCTTTTGGCCATGAAGTGGGCATTTGAGGAGTGGCGTCATTGGCTTGAGGGTGCTAGACATCGTGTGGTGGTCTTGACTGATCACAAAAATCTGATTTACCTTGAGTCTGCCAGGCGTCTGAATCCTAGACAGGCTCATTGGTCGTTGTTTTTTTCTCGTTTCAATTTTGTGGTTTCATACCTGCCAGGTTCAAAGAATGTGAAGGCAGATGCTCTTTCCAGGAGTTTTGTGCCTGACTCTCCTGGACACTGTGGGCCTACTAGTATCCTTAGGGATGGGGTAATATTGTCCGCCGTCTCCCCAGACTTGCGACGTGCATTGCAGGAGTTTCAGGCGGATAAACCTGATCGTTGTCCACCAGAAAGACTGTTTGTTCCGGATGATTGGACCAGTAGAGTCATCTCCGAGGTCCATTCTTCTGTGTTGGCTGGTCATCCTGGAATATTTGGTACTAGAGACTTGGTGGCCAGGTCTTTTTGGTGGCCTTTCTTGTCAAGGGATGTGCGCACCTTTGTGCAGTCTTGTGAAGTGTGTGCTCGGGCTAAGCCTTGCTGTTCTCGGGCCAGTGGGTTGTTGTTATCCTTGCCTATCCCGAAGAGGCCTTGGACGCACATTTCCATGGATTTTATTTCAGATCTCCCTGTCTCACAGAAAATGTCCGTTATCTGGGTTGTGTGTGACCGCTTTTCTAAGATGGTTCATTTGGTACCCTTGCCTAAGTTGCCTTCCTCCTCTGAGTTGGTCCCTTTATTTTTTCAGAACGTGGTTCGTTTGCATGGGATTCCGGAGAATATCGTTTCTGACAGGGGATCCCAGTTTGTGTCTAGATTTTGGCGGACGTTTTGTGCTAAGATGGGCATTGATTTGTCTTTCTCGTCTGCATTCCATCCTCAGACGAATGGCCAGACGGAGCGAACTAATCAGACCTTGGAAACTTATTTAAGGTGTTTTGTTTCTGCTGATCAAGATGACTGGGTTGCCTTTTTGCCACTGGCCGAATTTGCCCTTAATAATCGGGCTAGTTCTGCTACGTTGGTTTCTCCTTTTTTTTGTAATTCGGGGTTTCATCCTCGTTTTTCCTCTGGTCAGGTGGAGCCTTTGGATTGTCCTGGAGTGGACGTGGTGGTGGACAGGCTACATCAGATTTGGAATCAGGTGGTGGACAATTTGAAGTTGTCTCAGGAGAAGACTCAGCAGTTTGCTAATCGCCGTCGTTGTGTGGGTCCCCGACTTCTTGTTGGGGACTTGGTGTGGTTGTCTTCTCGTTTTGTCCCTATGAAGGTCTCTTCTCCTAAGTTCAAGCCTCGGTTCATCGGTCCTTATAAGATCTTGGAGATTCTTAACCCTGTATCTTTTCGTTTGGATCTCCCAGCATCGTTTGCTATTCATAATGTGTTCCATCGGTCGTTATTGCGGAGGTATGAGGTGCCCGTTGTTCCTTCGGTTGAGCCTCCTGCTCCGGTGCTGGTGGAGGGAGAATTGGAGTATGTTGTTGAAAAGATCTTGGATTCTTGTGTTTCCAGACGTAAACTCCAGTATTTGGTTAAGTGGAAGGGTTATGGTCAGGAGGATAATTCCTGGGTGGTCGCCTCTGATGTTCATGCGACTGATTTGGTCCGCGCCTTCCATAGAGCTCATCCTGATCGCCCTGGGGGTTCTCGTGAGGGTTCGGTGACCCCTCCTCCAGGGGGGGGTACTGTTGTGGATTCTGTTTTTGGGCTCCCTCTGGTGGTTACAACTGGTACTGGGTGACTTTGGTGGGTTGCGGTCTCTGGTTTCCACCTGTCCATCAGAGGCTGGGTGTTTCCTATTTAACCTGGCTTTCCTGTCATTCCCTTGCCGGCTATCAATGTATCAGTGTGTCTCTGTTACCTTTGCTACCTGCTCCTAGGCCTTCAAGACAAGCTAAGTCTGGATTTCCCTGTTTCATGTTTGCTTTCATGTTTTTAGTCCAGCTTGCAGATATGTAATTCTCTGCTGCTAGTTGCTCTAGTGGGCTGAAATTACCACTCATGTACCATGAGTTGGCACATGAGTTTAAGTAATTTCAGGATGGTATTTTGAAGGGTTTTTAAGCTGACCGCGCAGTTCACCTTTTGTATCCTCTGCTATCTAGCTTTAGCGGGCCTCATTTTGCTGAATCTGTTTTCATCACTACGTTTGTGCCTTCCTCTCATTTCACCGTCATTATATGTGGGGGGCTGCTATTTCTGTGGGAATATTTCTCTGGAGGCAAGATAGGTCTGTGATTCTTCTGATAGGGGTAGCTAGATCTCCGGCTGGCGCGAGACTTCTAGAGTCCCCCCAGGAACGTTCCCCGGCTGCTGTTAGTTGAGTGTTGAGGTTCAGGATCGCGGTCAGCTCAGGTTCCATCACCCTAGAGCTCATCCTGTTTTTGCCCGTGTTATGTGTTTAATTCCCTGCCATTGGGACCATGACACACCACATTACCACACATAATCCCGCCCCCCACCACATTACCACAGAAAATCCCGCCCCCCACATTACCACATATAACCTGCCCTCCACCACATCACCACACATAATCCTGCCCCACACCACATCACCACACATAATCAGGCCCCCCACCACATCACCACACATAATCCTGCCCCCCACCCCATAACCACACATAATCCCACCCCCCACCCCATTACCACATGCAATTCCTCCCCCACCACATTACCACACGCAATCCCGCCCCCCACCTCATTACCACACACAATCCGCACCACATCACCACACACAATCCTGCCACCCCACCACATCACCACACATAATCCAACCCCCCACCACATTACCACATATTCCCGCCCCCCAACACATCACCACACATAATCCCACCCCCTTACCACATTACCACACATAATCCCGCCCCCCACCACATTACCACACATAATCCTGCCCCCCGCACATTACCACACATAATCCCGCCCCGCAACATTACCACACATAATCCCACCCCCTCACCACATTACCACACATAATCCCACCCCCCAGCACATTACCACAGATAATCCCGCCCCCCACCACCCCCCACCACATTGCCACACATAATCCGGCCCCCCATCACATTACCACATATAATCCCACCCCCCACCACATCACACATAATCCCGCCCCCTACCGCATCACCACAGATAATCCCGCACCCCCACCACATCACCACAAATAATCCTGCCCACCACCACAACACATAATCCCACCCCCACCACATCACCACAAATAGTCCCGCCCCCCACCACATTACCACAGATAATCCAGCCCCCCACCACATTACCACACATAATCCCGCCTCCCCACCTCATCACCACACATAATCCCGCCCCCACCACCTTACCACAGATAATCCCGCCACCACACCACATTACCACATATAACCTGCCCCCCCATCACATCACCACACATTCTCCGGCCCCCCCAACACATCACCACACATAATCCCGCCCCCCACCACATTACCACACATAATCCTGCCCCCCACCACATCACCACACATAACCCCACTCCCACCACATCACCACACATAATCCTGCCCCCACCACATCAACACACATAATACCACCCCCCCACCCCATTACCACACGCAATCCCTCCCCAACCACATTACCACATGCAATCCCGCCCCCCACCACATTACCACACACAATCCACACCACATCACCACACAATCCTGCCACCCCACCACATCACCACATATTCCCGCCCCCCAACACATCACCACACAGTCACGTCCCCTTACCACATTAACACACATAATCCCACCCCCACCACATTACCACACATAATCCTGCCCTCCACATTACCACACATAATCCTGCCCCCCCACATTACCACACATAATCCCGCCCCCTCACCACATTACCTCACATAATCCTACCCCCCACCACATTACCAAAGATAATCCTGCCCCCCACCACATTACCACACATAATCCCGCCCCACCACCACATTACCACACATAATCTCACCCCCCACCACAGATAATCCTGCCGCCCCACCACATTACCACACATAATCCCACCCCACTACCACATTGCCACACATATTCCTGCCCCACCACCACGTTGCCACACATAATCTCACCCCCATCACAGCACCACAGATAATTCTGCCCCACCACATTACCACCCATAATCCTGCCCTCCACCACATTATCACACATAATCCCACCCCCCACCACATTGCCATACATAATTCCACCCCCCACCACATTACCACACATAATCCCACCCTTCCACCACATTACCACACATAATACCGCCCCCCACCACATCACCACACATAATCACGCCCCCACCGCATTACCACACATAATCCTGCCCCCCACCGCATTACCACACATAATCCCGCCCCTCACATCACCACACATAATCCCTCCCCCCACCACATTACCACAGAAAATCCCCCCCACCACATTACCACACATAATTCGGCCCCCCCACCACATTACCACACATAATCCCGCCTCCCCACCACATTACCACACATAATCCCGCCCCCCACCACATTACCACAGAAAATCCCGCCCCCCACATCACCACATATAACCTGCCCTCCATCACACCACCACACATATTCCCGCCCCCCAACACATCACCACACATAATCCTGCCCCCCATCACTTTACCACACATAATCCTGCCCCACACCACATCACCACACATAATCCCGCCCCCACCACATCACCACACATAATCCTGCCCCCCCACCACATCACCACACATAATCCCACCCCCCACCCCCTTACCACACACAATCCCTCCCCCACCACATTACCGCATGCAATCCCGCCCCCCACCACATTACCACACACAATCCGCACCACATCACCACACATAATCCAGCCCCCCACCACATCACCACATATTCCCGCCCCCCAACACATCACCACACATAATCCCACCCCCTCACCATATTACCACACATAATCCCGCCCCCCACCATATTACCACACATAATCCTGCCCCCACCACATTACCACACATAATCCCGCCCCCCCACATTACCACACATAATCCCACCCACTCACCACATTACCACACATAATCCCACCCTAATCACATTACCACAGTTAATCCCGCCCTCCACCACATTCCCACACATAATCCCGCCCCACCACCACATTACCACACATAATCTCTCCCCCCACCACAGATAATCCTGCCCCCCACCACATTACCACACATAATCCCGCCCCACTACCACATTACCACACATAATCCTGCCCCACCACCACATTACCACACATAATCTCATCCCCCACCACAGCACCACAGATAATTCTGCCCCACCACATTACCACACATAATCCGGCCCCCCACCACATTATCACACATAATCCCACCCCCCACCACATTGCCACATATAATCCCGCCCCCCCACCACATTACCACACATAATCCTGCCCTCCCACCACATTACCACACATAATCCTGCCCCCCACCACATTACCACACATAATCACGCCCCCACCGCATTGCTACACATAATCCTGCCCCCCACCGCATTACCACATATAATCCCGCCCCTCATATCACCACACATAATCCCGCCCGCCACTACATAACCACACATAATCCCGCCCCCCATCCCATTACCACACACAATCCCGCCCCACCACATTACCACACACAATCCCGCCCCCCACCACATTACCACACATAATACAGCCCCCACCACATTACCACAGATAATCCCACTCCCCACCACATTACCACACATAATCCCGCCACCCGACTACATTACCACACATAATCCCGCCCGCCACCACATCACCACAGATAATCCCCCACCACAAAACCACACATAATCCTGCCCCCCACCACATTACCACAGATAATGCCGCCTCCCACCACATTACCACACATAATCCCGCCCCCCCACCACATTACCACACAAATTCCCGCCCCCCACCACATCACCATACATAATCCCGTCCCCACCACATTACATCACATAATCCTGCCCCCACCACATCACCACAGATAATCCTGCCCCCCCACCACATTACCACACATAATCCCGCCCCCCCACCACATTACCACACATAATCCTGCCCCCCACCACATTACCACACATAATCCCATCCTCACCACATTACCCCACATAATCCTGCCCCCCATCACATTACCACATAATCCTGCCCCCCACCACATTACCACACATAATCCTGCCCCCCAGCACTTTACCACAGATAATCCCACCCCCACCACATTACCACACATAATCCCGCCTCCCATCACATCACCACACATAATCCCGCCCCCACCACATTACCACAGATAATCCCACCCCACCACCACATTACCACTCATAATCCCGCCCCCCACCACATTACCACACATAATCCCATCCCCCACCACATCACAACACATAATCCCATCCCCACCACATTACCCCACATAATCCCGCCCTTCCACCACATTATCACACATAATCCCGCCCCCCACCACATTGCCATACATAATCCCGCCCCCCACCACATTACCACACATAATCCCACCCTTCCACCACATTACCACACATAATCCCGCCCCCCACCACATCACCACACATAATCACGCCCCCCACCGCATTACCGCACATAATCCTGCCCCCCACTGTATTACCACACATAATCCCGCCCCTCACATCACCACACATAATCCTGCCCCCCACTACATAACCACACATAATCCCTCCCCCCCACCACATTACCACAGAATATCCCACCCCCACCACATTACCACACATAATCCGGCCCCCCCACCACATTACCACACATATTCCCGCCTCCCCACCACATTACCACAGAAAATCCCGCCCCCCACATTACCACATATAACCTGCCCTCCACCACATCACCACACATATTCCTGCCCCCCACCACATCACCACACATAATCCCGCCCCCCACCACATTACCACACATAATCCTGCCCCACACCACATCACCACACATAATCCCACCCCCCACCACATCACCACACATAATCCTGCCCCCCACCACATCATCACACATAATCCCACCCCCCACCCCATTACCACATGCAATCCCTCCCCCACCACATTACCACATGCAATCCCACCCCCCACCACATTACCACACACAATCCGCACCACATCACCACACACAATCCTGCCACCCCACCACATCACCACACATAATCCAGCCCCCCACCACATCACCACATATTCCCGCCCCCCAACACATCACCACACTTAATCCCACCCCCTCACCACATTACCACACATAATCCCGCCCCCCACCACATTACCACACATAATCCTGCCCCCCCACATTACCACACATAATCCCACCCCCCACCACATTACCACAGGTAATCCCGCCCCCACCACATTCCCACACATAATCCCGCCCCACCACCACATTACCACACATAATCTCTCCCGCCACCACAGATAATCCTGCCCCCCACCACATTACCACACATAATCCCGCCCCACTACCGCATTACCACACATAATCCTGCCCCACCACCACTTTACCACACATAATCTCATCCCCCACCACAGCACCACCGATAATTCTGCCCCACCACATTACCTCACATAATCCTGCCCCCCACCACATTATCACACATAATCCCACCCCCCACCACATTGACACACATAATCCCGCCCCCCACCACATTACCACACATAATCCCGCCCTCCCACCACATTACCACACATAATCCTGCCCCCCAACACATCACCACACATAATCACGCCCCCCACCGCATTACCACACATAATCCTGCCCCCCACCGCATTACCACATATAATCACGCCCCTCACATCACCACACATAATCTCGCCCCCCACTACATAACCACACATAGTCCCGCCCCCCAACCCATTACCACACACAATCCCGCCCCACCACATTACCGCACACAATCCCGCCCCCCCCACCACATTACCACACATAATACGGCCCCCCACCACATTACCACAGATAATCCCACTCCCCTCCACATTACCACACATAATCCCCCCCCACTACATTACCACACATAATCCCGCCCCCCACCACATCAGGACAGATAATCCCCCACCACAATACCACACATAATCCTGCCCCCTACCACATTACCACAGATAATGCCGCCCCCCCACCACATTACCACACATAATCCCACCCCCCCACCACATTACCACACAAATTCCCGCCCCCCACCACATCACCACACATAATCCCGTCCCCACATTACCCCACATAATCCTGCCCCCACCACATTACCACACATAATCCCATCCTCACCACATTACCCCACATAATCCTGCCCCCCACCACATTACCACATAATCCTGCCCCCCACCACATTACCACACATAATCCTGCCCCCCACCACATTACCACAGACAATCCCACCCCCACCACATTACCACACATAATTCCGCCTCCCATCACATCACCACACATAATCCCGCCCCCACCACATTACCACAGATAATCCTGCCCCCCACCAAATTACCACTCATAATCCCGCCCCCCACCACATTACCACACATAATCCCACCCCCCACCACATCACAACACATAATCCCGTCCCCACCACATTACCCCACATAATCCCGCCCCTCCACCACATCACCACAGATAATCCCGCCCCCCACCACATTACCACACATAATCCCACCCCCCACCACATTACCACACATAATCCTGTCTCCACCACATTACCCCACATAATCCTGCCCCCACCACATCACCACATAATCCTGCCCCCCCACCACATTACCACACAAATTCCCGCCCCCCACCACACCACCACACATAATCCCATCCCCACCACATTACCCCACATAATCCTGCCCCCCACCACATCACCACAGATAATCCTGCCCCCCCACCACATTACCACACATAATCCCGCCCCCCCACCACATTACCACACATAATCCCACCCCCCCACCACATTACCACACATAATCCCGCTCCCCACCACATTACCACACATAATCCCGCCCCCCACCACATTACCACTCATAATCCCATCCTCACCACATTACCCCACATAATCCTGCCCCCCACCACATTACCACATAATCCTGCCCCCCACCACATTACCACACATAATCCTGCCCCCCACCACATTACCACAGACAATCCCACCCCCACCACATTACCACACATAATCCCGCCTCCCATCACATCACCACACATAATCCCGCCCCCACCACATTACCCCACATAATCCTGCCCCCCACCACATCACCACATAATCCTGCCCCCCCACCACATTACCACACATAATCCCGCCCCCCACATCACCACAGATAATTCCGCCCCCACCACATCACCGCAATTATTGTTATTATCTTCATTTTAACTTAATTTATCACCTGCGTTAGCGCTATTGAATGTTGTCATTATTTACTTTAGTTTAATCACCAGCAGCGTTAATTAGATAGCAATGAGTGTGCCTAGCGTTATCTGGCTGGAAACAGCTAGTATATATATACATTAGATTTTGATGGATCAGACTTTTTCAAATGCAGCAATACAAAATCTGTTAACTTAGAATATTCTGTCTTTAAAAGAATTCCTGTATAAACTTTAGTTTTTACTTATATTTTATGTTTAAAAAATCATATACGTTTTAATTCCCCTATTTTAACATGTGATCGCTTGCACCGTTTACTGCAAAACACCAGAAATTAATAATTTCACTATATACTGCAACATCAGTATTGACAAAGTATTTATGAAAGGGCTGCAATTGCATTATTTCTGACTGCCTCCAACCATATGTAACCAGAGTGTGACATACATGTACATGTGAGACTGGAAGTGAGTCTATATCCATGCTGCCAACAGTCCTGGAGGTGTTAGGTGACAGCATTGGTTGGTGCTTGGATTTAATACTTGAATCCCTGCCCCACATGTTTGGCGCCTGTTACACAGGTCCTGATTAAGCACACACTGAATCACGTGTCGGGGTGAGCACCACACTATCTGCAGGACTCAACAAAATCCAGATATTTCCAAACCTACAAATATGGGCAAAGTATTACCTTATACTGATATCTTCTATGTTTAGTGGTGATGGATCATGTACACCTGATATATAGGGCAAGTGCAATATTATATTACACTTAATTTATCACAGGTCCCAGGTTATGTACGATTACTGACATCACACCACTCACTTTATATCTATAGTTTGAGGTACTATTGAAGCCATCTCTATAGATACATGCATTAGAGCTACCACTGTCACAACAGTGATACTATTTAATGTTGTCTGTTTGTCCTGCCATCTGTCCTGGGGCCACAATTGTTTTAGTAAGAACCTTTATTGGTTCATGTTCTATATTTCATATGTGTGTATGTGCTTGCACTTTTTTCTTTGACACCACATACCCAACTGTCCAAAAATAAAGGCTTTTTAATATACATTTCCTAAATTTAGGCTTTTTAATCTGGTTTTCACATTGGTTTTGTTTCACTCCAGGTCCTTGAAATGCTTTTCATTCCTTAGTTGTCCCAGCTGTGTTTTTAGGGACATTGTTATGCTGGAAGACCCAACCACAGCCCATCTTCAAAAAAGTTCTATAATGGTCTCATCTGACCAAATGACCTTCTCCCATGCCTCCTCTGGATCGTCCAGATGGTCATTGGCAAACTTCAAATGGACCTGGACATGTGCTGGCATGAGCAGGGGGACCTTGTGTGCCTTGCAGGATTATAATTCATGACAGAGTAGTGTGTTACTAACGGCAATGTTTGAGACTGTGGTCCCAGTTCTCTTCAGGTCATTTGCCAGGTCCTCAAATATTCTGTAGTTCTGAGCGGATTCCTGATATTTCTCAGAATCATCATTAGCCCATGATGTGAGATCTTGCATGGAGACCCAGAGCGAGGAAGATTGACAGTCATGTGTTTTTTCCATTTTCAAATAATTGTGCCAACAGTTGATGCCTTTTCACCAGGCTGCTTGCCAATTGTCCTGAAGCCCATCCCAGCCTTATGCAGGGCTACAATTTTGACCCTGCTGTCTTTAGACAGCTCTTTGCTCATTGCCATGATGGAGAGGTTGGAGTGTGATTGAGTGTGTGAACTGCAGTCTTTTATACAGGTAATGAGTTCAAACAGATGCAATAAATACAGGTAATTGCAACACTCACGAGGGCCGTGGGGTACTGGGAACCAGTTCGGACGGTTCTTAAAGGAGTTGTCATGGCAGCAGTGACCCAGTCCATGGCCCTGGGCTCACAATTTAAAGGGATGAGGGAATGTTTGTAAGGGATTGTTTGTGATGCCACCTGTGGTATTCGACGATAGATGGCTGACGCTGCTTAGAGGGACCGCTGGGGCCGATGGTGATGCAGCTAGTATGATCCTGCTCCCCACAGGTGTACCGGGGCCCCAGAGCTACCAGAACAGTCTATGAGGGGTTGTGTAAGTTGGGGTTCAGGAAAGATTGGAGGACACAGGGACTGTAGTTTCCTTACCTTTACATAGCACTAATGCATTGTATCTACCTCAAAATGGTATCAGTAAAAACATCAGCTCAGGGCACAAAAATAGGCTTTCACATAGCCCCATATCCTGAAAAATAAAAACATTATGGGTCTTGGAAAATGGCGATAAAAGCAACATTTTATTTTTTTACAAATTTTCCCCAAAATTTTCACCACTAAACTAAAAAAATATATATACATGTTTGGTTTCTGAATACTTCTACTGACATGTAGAGTCATATTGCCAGGTCAGTTTTACGATATAGTGAACATGGTAAATAATAAATCTAAAAAAAAGTATTTAGGAATTGCATTTTTGCAATTTCAACGCATTTGGTATTGTTTCCTATTTTGTAATTTGCTATGTGATTTAATGAATTATGTCATTCAAAAGTACAACTTATCCCACAAAAAAAGCCCTCATACAGCTTTGTTGATTGAAGAATAAAAAAGTTATGGCTCTTAGAAAAAGGGGAGGAAAAAATGAAAATGAGAAAAACAGAAAATCGTCATGTCATGAAGTGGTTAAAAATAGCCTTAAGCTAATGGGAGGAATGTAAAGCCAGAAAACAAGGCATACATTCAATACAAAAAAACTGCCTAGCAACAATAAGTGTGGACAGGTACAAGCTGCTTTGCCTTCATAATATACAAACACAAGAATACAGCAGCACTCTGGAAGTCACAAGATGTATGCAGACATTGAAAATATGAAATTTGGACTACATAGAATATTATTTTAAAATGATGGCACCTTTTTTTAATGCTTGGGAGATATAATATTATTAGGGTCCCAACACAGAAAGGTACGCCTTGTCTTGGCTGGTGGTTCACAACGGAAATATAGCAAAAACGCAATAGTATGGTAATATATGGTAAAATGTTTACGCTTGGTTTATTCGGTTTGCTAGTGCTGGTCAGTTTTTTATTTTTTTGTAGTATATTATTGAAGGCTTTGACTACCTCCTTTTCTGACCTAGCACTTCTCCTGTCTAGAGCTGTTTTTTATTAGCACTGGATCCTACCTCTCTCTCTTTAAATTTGTAGGCTTTTAGCCCGGGAAAAGGCAAGTTTTCTAAATATTAGTTTTAGAGTCCCATGAAAGAAACACACTTGCTTTATTCTGCACAGAGGTTTATTTACAGATAGGTAGATAGACAGACTGATGGGTGATTCAATAAATTCATTGAGCCTCTCTGGTTGTTAGCGTTGTCACCACCATCGCTGCTATAGTGTTAGTTCTCAGGCTGCTGTAATCACAGGTCCTCTTTAAATTTATAGATGCCAAAGAACATAAAAAACTGCATTTGATGTTAAGTGCTACTTCAATTGTAATTCTAGCTAGCGATATTCTTAATAACTGCAATTACCTATATACAATAGAACGTCCCTAAGAACCGTGGAAAACGTGTTATAAACATAGATTTTTATTCCACTAATGGTTAGAGTTTGTATAGATGAAAAATATGCAACATCTACAAACTAAAAGCAAGAAAAGAGTATATTGATTGAGTGATAACAAACATTCTTGTCTCACCAAGGAAATTCAGCAATTTACAAGATTATCCTTTGTGTTGAATCATCAACCTTTGTTGCTTGAAATCCTTAGTTTTACATGTAACTACGTGTCTATATGAAGCTTACCTGCAATGCCCAATTAGTCTTACAATATTACAGGATTTTATTTGGATTCATGTTTTTAACTATGTTACATTATTGTTAGATTCTTTCATCCAGGCACTGACCACTGCAGCAAGCTACCGTTAATACTCGAGTATAAGCCGACCAAAGTATAAGCCGACCCCCCTAATTTTGCCACAAAAAACTGGGAAAACTTATTGACTCGAGTATAAGCCTAGGGTAGGAAATGCAGCAGCTACTGGTTAATGTCAAAAATAAAAATAGGTACCAATAAAAGTAAAATTGATTGAGACATCAGTAGGTTAAGTGTTTTTGAATGATGGGCCCATATAATGCTCCATAAAGTTCATGATGGGCCCATATAATGCTCCATAAATTTGATTATGGCCCCATAAGATGCTTCATATAAAAATGTGCCACATGTAATGCTGCTGCAATAAAAAAAATGACATACCTCTCGTCGCTGCCCGTTGCTCCTTAGTGTCACGTCTCTCCACAGTCACTGTTCAGGCAGAGGGCGGCGTGCACAGATGGTCTCCGGGAGCCTGCAGCTTCTTCCTCTGTTCAGCGGTTGTTGGTACCGCTCATTGCAGTAATGAATATTTGGCTCCACCCCTATGGAAGTGGAGTCATTATTTATTACTTTAATGAGCAGTACCATGTGACTGCTGAACAGAAGAAGAGCAGCGGGCGCCGGAGACCATGGGACATGCAAGGGCTGAACCAGTAGCTCCAGGAGCAGGTGAGTATGTGACAGTCATCGCTCCCCCTCACCTGCCGACCACCCTCCGCCGACCATGACTCGAGTATAAGCCAAGAGGGGCACTTTCAGCCCCAAAAAATGGGCTGAAAATCTCGACTTATACTCGAATATATACAGTACTTTCTTTCAATAGCTTCTATTTATTTTTATAGGTATTTAAGAAATTACATAATTCAGCCATTGTTTCCATAGCCATAGTTTCAGTTGATTCCAGAGCCTCAACTCTAGTGGTAGACAGCTGGACAGAGGTTTTCCAATCTTAGCCATGAAGCACTGAATTAGAAATAACCGTTCAACAACCCCTTTGCGCATTCTGATGTCACTGTACGTCACAGTTGGTAACCTTGTATGGAATGGACTGTGGTGTTGAGCACCGTTCATACAGGACAGATGCTGGCTTGAAATAGATAGCCGGCACTTGCCTCTAGCAGCAGCAATGGGAGCTACACTCAATCTCTGCTGTTTAGCTATTTAATTAAACCACTGACAGGGTCATTAAAATAGCCAAAGCCAGAGCTTAAAAAGAGACTGTAATTTACACTGTATACTGCAATACCATATATATAATAGGCGATCAAATGATTTCATGTTCAAGGCCACAGGGAGACTAAAAAATAAAGTGACAAAAAAGTAAAAAAATAGAAAGTTTAAATCCCCCCTTTTCTTAGTTTTAAAATAAATAAATAATAGTAGTAATAAGCATAGTTGGTACAGCTAGATCCATAATAATGTGGTCTGTCAAAATAAAAAAGAATTTAAAATATACGTTGAACACGAAGAAAAAAATCAAAACATCATATTTGTGGTTTTTCAGTCACTAAAGTTTTCCCAAAAATGTAAAAAAACTTATCAATATGTCAAATTTACCTCAAAATGGTTTCAATTTAAAAAGTCAGTTTGGCGCTCAAAGCTCCATTGACTGAAAAAAAAAAAGATACAGGTCTCAGAAAAGTAGAAAATGTTTGTTTTTACAAATTTATGAAAAATGAATTTTACACATTAAGTATTGCTGTAATTAGTGTTGAGCGATACCGTCCAATACTTGAAAGTATCGGTATCGGAAAGTATCGGCCGATACCGGCAAAGTATCGGATCTAATCCGATACCGATACCCGATACCAATACAAGTCAATGGGACTCAAGTATCGGACGGTATTCCTGATGGTTCCCAGGGTCTGAAGGAGAGGAAACTCTCCTTCAGGCCCTGGGATCCATATTAATGTGTAAAATAAAGAATTAAAATAAAAAATATTGCTATACTCACCTCTCCGACGCAGCCTGGACCTCACCGAGGGAACCGGCAGCGTTCTTTGCTTAAAATGCGCGCTTTTACTTCCTTCCGTGACGTCACGGCTTGTGATTGGTCGCGTGCCGCCCATGTGGCCGCGACGCGACCAATCACAGCAAGCCGTGACGTAATTTTCAGGTCCTCAATGCCTAATTCTAGGCATTCAGGAATTTAAAATCACGTTCCGGCTTGTGATTGGTCGCGTCGCGGTCACATGGGCGACGCGACCAATCACAAGCCGTGATGTCACGGGAGGCAGGAGACGCGCGCATTTTTAAAATTACGTCACGGCTTGTGATTGGTTGCGTGCCGCCCATGTGACCGCGACGCGACCAATCACAGCAAGCCGTGACGTAATTTCAGGTCCTGATGCGTATTTCTGCAATTTTAAAAATGCGCGCGTCTCCTGCCTCCCGTGACGTCACGGCTTGTGATTGGTCGCATCGCCCATGTGACCGCGACGCGACCAATCACAAGCCGGAACGTAATTTTAAATTCCTGAATGCCTAGAATTAGGCATTGAGGACCTGAAAATTACGTCACGGCTTGCTGTGATTGGTCACGTCGCGGCCACATGGGCGGCACGCGACCAATCACAAGCCGTGACGTCACGGAAGGAAGTAAAAGCGCGCATTTTAAGCAAAGAACGCTGCCGGTTCCCTCGGTGAGGTCCAGGCTGCGTCGGAGAGGTGAGTATAGCAATATTTTTTATTTTAATTCTTAATTTTACACATTAATGTTGTTTCGATACCGATACCCGATACCACAAAAGTATCGGATCTCGGTATCGGAATTCCGATACCCGCAAGTATCGGCCGATACCCGATACTTGCGGTATCGGAATGCTCAACACTAGCTGTAATCCTACTGGCCTAGAAAACCATGTGGCAAGTTCATTTTTATTGCACAATGAATGTTGTAAAAACAAAATGGGCAACTACCCTGCAAGTAAACAAATATATAAGCAATCGTACATGAAAATAATATAGGGTTCTTAGTTTACATAGTTTTGATCAAATTATGTTAACGAAGTACTCTGTTATTTACATGCACTATTGCTATTTATTTATTTATTTGTTTACTGCAGGGTTTTTTTATCTTAGTTATTTTTTTTTAGTGGCCAGGGTGAACATGCACCTACACGTTACATGACTATGCGCTGATGGACGGGATTTCCGATGCGCTTGTTGGAAGAGCGTGTTAAATGCCACTGTCAGGGTTTGACAGCAGCATTTAACTAGTTTACAGCCGTGGGTGGATCAAAACAGCTGACGTGCTGGAAAAGATGTAGGCTCAGCGCCGAAGCCCATATCAAAGGAAGGAAGTCCGACATCGGCGTACTATTACACCCAATGCCGGAAAGGGGTTAATCTCCTGCGACTATATTTTTCCCTTGTTCATTTCCCTTGTATTTCTTATTCCTAATTTTATGTTCTCATCTTCCCTCCTGAAACTCATGTTTCTTGTAATGTTTCTCCTTATCTTATAACATGTAAATTCTTTATAGTTTTACTCTTTTATATTAGTGACAATGTTTTTTATGTATTATGCGATTAAATGTTTATATATATCAATTATGTCATGTTAATTAGAGAATTGCCTGACAATATTTTATCACCACAAAAAAAGATGATGTGACAGTTACATGAAAGCAAATAAACAGTTCAGTGATAGAATAGCGTACTTTGAAAAGTATGATCTTATGCTGTTTACCTGCACCTGTTAGGTGGCATTGATTATTTCACTGGAATGGCAATGCACGCAAGCAATGGCTGATTTGTGCCTTTAATTTTTTTTGTCTTTCATTTTTTTTAAATAAAAATAAAATTCAGTTGATATTCATTTGACCTGTACTACAGAATCACTTGCACATTTTAATCCCACATTTTACAGCTTTCCAAAATTTCTATCATGCTTGGAATTATGTGTATTTTGAGGGAATGTCATGTGTGTTATCGTACTGCTGGGTTATGAAAACTTTTCTTTTTATCAATAGATGGTACTCATTGGACCAACATCCTTCAATACCTATCTGCAGCAGGTGTGTCTATATTTTCTATTTTGTTTCTAAGCGTGCTGAGTGGTTTCTTTGCCTGGAGTACAAATGCATGCATGAAAAGGCACTGTTATGAAAATCTCATAGTAAAAGTACAGTAGTATAGACACTTTTAAACCATTAGTGACCGAGCAAATTTTGACCTTAATGACAAAGCCAATGTTTACAATTCTGACAACTGTCACTTTATGAGGTTATAACTCTGGAATGCCTCAACAGATCCCACTGATTCTGAGATTGTTTTTTGTGACATATTGTACTTCATGTTTATAAAAAAAAAGAAATTTGGCAAAAAAAATGTTGTGCCCTTAAATCATAGTTATGTCACACAAAATAGTTAATAATCAACATTTCCCACATGTCTACTTTACATCAGCACAATTTTGAAAACATATATTTTTTGTTAGGAAGTTATAAGGGTTAAAAGTTGACCAGTGATTTCTCATTTTTCCAACAAAAGTTACAAAACCATTACTTTTTTAGTGACCATCTCACGTTGAAAGTGAGTTGGGTCGGTCAATATGACAGAAAATACCCAAAAGAGACACAATTCTAAAAACTGCACTACTCAAGGTGCTCAAAACCACACTCAAGAAGCTTATTAACCCTTCGGGTGCTTCACGGAAACTAAAGCAATGTGGAATGAAAAAATGAACATCTTACTTTTTTAAAAAAAAATTTACTTTACAGTAGACCCAAACTTTTTTAGTTTCACAAGGGTATCAGGAGAAAATGGACCACAAAATTTGCTGTTCACTTTCTCCAGAGAACTCTGATACAGTGGGGGGAAAGCCACTGATTGGGCGCATGGCAGGGCTCAGATGGGAGGAAGCACTAATTGACTTTTTGAATGCAAAATTGGCTGGAATCAATGATGGACGCCAAGTCGTGTTTGGATACCCCCTGATGTACCTAAACAGTAGAAACCCCCAATTCTGACTCCAACCCTAACACAACCCTAGCCATGACCCTAGTCCCAACAATAACCCTAATCCCAACCCTACCTCTAACCACAACCCTAACCCCAACACCACCTTATCCCCAACACCCAAACACAACCCTAACCCCAACACAACCCTAACTCTAGCCCAAACCCTAACCCTAGTCCCAACCCTACCTCTAACCCCAACCCTAACTCTAGCTGCAACCCTAACCCTAGGCCAAACCCTAACAGTGGCCCAACCCTCTCACTAGCCTCAACCCTAACACGAGTCCCAACCCTAACCCTAGCTCTAAACCTAACCCTAGCCTTAACAGAAAAGAAGGTTTTTTTCATTTTATTATTTTTACCTAACTAAAGGGGTGATAAAGAGGGTTTGATTTACTTTTTTTCTTTTGATCACTGTGATAGGGTATATCACAGAAATCAAAATAAGCCAATGGGAAAAATCTCCTATTGTTGCCATGTGCTGGCTGGCACACTGCGCATGTGTCCGCCATTTTCATCCCAGAAGTTGACATGGAGGGCTGGGGAAGGATCCGGGGATGGCAAAGGTACCAGGGGGGGCTCGAGGGACCCCATTTCTCTCTCTCTGGTATGCTAGATCATATCCAAGGAGAGAGAAATGAATGGGAAAGCTGACTTTTTTTGCAATCTCCGTTATTCGGTGAATAACGACGATCACAAGACTGAGGATGGTAAAATCCGACCTGAATCATGTTCCCCGGGGTCTCAGCTACTCTACGTAGCTGAGACCTCAGAGATTTTCCAAAGCTGGGGGCGCTATATCCTTATTTCTCTGCGCTGTTAAAAAGCATCACAGAGGAATAAGTACCCTTAACTGTTGCCATTAAAAGTCATATTGGCAGTCGTTAAAGGGATATAACTTGCATTTATAAAAAAATTGAAATTTGTCAAATTTTGAAAATTTTGCAATTTTCAAACTTTTAATTTTTGTGCCCTTAAATCAGAGAGTTATGTCACA
Organism: Ranitomeya variabilis; assembly: GCF_051348905.1. Lineage (NCBI taxonomy): Eukaryota > Metazoa > Chordata > Amphibia > Anura > Dendrobatidae > Ranitomeya > Ranitomeya variabilis. Next base: position 570,808,814 of record NC_135234.1, on the reverse strand, counting down.
CAAAATAGTTCATAAATAACACTTCCAATATGTCAACTTTACATCAGCACAATTTTGGTAACTATTTTTTTGTTAGGCTATTATAAGGGTTAAATGTTGACCAGCAATCTCTCATTTTTCCAACAAAATTTAACAAAGCATTTTTTTAGGGACCACATCACATCATATTTGAAGTTAAAAACCACATTCAAGAAGTTTATTAACACTTCACTTCAGGCGCTTCACGAAAACTTAAAGCAATGTGGAAGGAAAAAATTAACATTTAACTTTTTTCACAAAAAAATTACTTTAGACCCAAACTTTTTATTTTCACAAGAGTAACAAGAGAAAATAGACCACAAAATTTGTTGTGCAATTTCTTCTGAGTACAATGATACCCCATATGTGGGGGAAATCCACTGTTTGGGCGCACGGCAGGGCTCAGAAAGGAAGGAGCACCGTTTGACTTTCTGAACGCAAAATGGGCTAAAATAGATGGTGGGCACCACTTCGCATTTGGAGACCCCCCTGATGTGCCTAAACAATAGAAACTCCCCACAAGTTACCTCATTTTGAAAACCACACCCCTTATGGATTTATTTCAGAGGTATATTGAGCACTTTGAACCCACAAGTACATCACAGAATTTGATAACATTAGGTCGTAATATTGCATATGTCGTCATTAGTGCTCACTACTCCAGTTTGCATCGGGTGCTCGGGTATTCTCCAAGTATCGCAGGAGCTTGAGTGACATGATTTTTTTTTTACTTTTTAAAAAACAATTCCAACTCAAACCCTAATAAAGCCCTAGCCTTGACCCTAAACCCAGCATACCCCTAACCAAATCCTATCCCCAACACAACCCTAACCCCAATCTTAACCCCTAACACAACACCAACCTCAGCACAACTTTAACCCCAACACTAACCCCTAACAATAAAACAACCCCAACACTAACACAACCCTAACCCTAACTCTAGCACAACCCTAACACTAAGACAACACTATCCCTAACACAACCCTATCTCCAGCCCTAACACAGCCCTAAGCCCAACCCTAACCATAACACAACACCAACCCTAACACAACACTAACCACAGCCCTAACCCCAACCCTGGCCCTAACTGCAAAGAGTGGAAAATAGTTTTTTTTAAATTTTATTATTTTTATCTAAGAAAGGAAAACAACAGGAGGGGGGGTGATTTACAATTTTGTTTATTTTGATCACTGTGATAGGACCTGTGATAACGTGACAGGAAGCCATAAAAACATCCCTGATCATGTTTTCCAGATTCTTAGCTACCCTCAGTAGCTGAGACTAAAGAGATTTTCCATTGCTGTGGGCTTTATACCCATATTATTCAGCATCACTGAGGAATAAGTACCCTTAACTGCCATCAATAAAAGGCATATTGGCGGTCGTTAAGGGGTTAAGTAAATTTAAATAATAACTTCAATTATGCAATCTTCTCCAATATCTATAGTCCTTACCAATTCTTCCATATGTAAGAGCTCATTCAGACAAGTGTATAATTGGTCACAACTACACACTGACTACACGTCAACCCATTATAACCAAGGTGCCAGTGCAGACCGATGGTCTGTGTGGAAAAGACCAAAGTATGCACTACAGTATTTTGCTCTGTTTTACAGACCATAATAATGCAAGCAATATAAAGACAACTCTTGTACCCATCTGCAATGTTTTTGTGGTCATGACTAGCCTTATTTTCGATACAGCTATCTGAACCCAGATAATAAATATATTGTGCCGAAATGCCATTTTTTTAAACAATGTAAATTATATACTAGAGAAATTAAAACTAATATTAACATCATATGTATTTTTTATTTAAATAGTACTTCTGACAATATGTCTGTAGATTTGCTAGTAGAAGCAGCAGAGTCCTATCTCAACACAATCTTCAAAACTTTGGTCTTGCTGGCAGATGTAATGAAAACATGAGAGCTGAAGATATCACCACAAAATATTTTGCATACCAGGATAGCAAGACTATGAAACTGAAGAGAATTTCTTGTGCCAGATATACATTTAGAACAATTTTAGAATTCATTTTTGATCATTCTGATCTAGGTTTGGTGCAAACTTCTAGTGCGGGATTAAGAAGGAGATTTCATGTACATTTTTCTAAACAGGTTTCCATAGTTTTTGATGAAGGTTCTTTCAGGAAGCTCTGAAATGGACAAAACGCTAATCTAGTAGTATATTAACCAAAAGGATTAAAGGAGATTTCTTGCGTTGTGGTCCTTCTTTGTCTTTATAGTTGTATTTAGAATTGATTTTCAAATTGTGCTGGAGTGAAGCAATGGCGAAATTAATTTCATAGAGTTGACGTGGAAATTTGAGCTCCTAACATAACAATAAAAAGGGAACTTTATTTAGAATTGGATACAATTTAAAAAAGAATAGATAAAGGGAAGAGGTAAGAAAAATGTATGCTCAAAAATTGAGAGAGAGAGAGATCTATCCTGTTACAAAGGATGCAGTATTTAAGTCAGAGTTCTGGCTCACAGCCAAGCGGCCCCTGTGCATGACCATACCAAAGAATGTTGCAGAGCAGTGATAATTAAGCAATGCATACGAAAAATATTAATATAATGTTAAATATTTAATTAAAGAAAAATGCTTCTTTCTCTTTGTCCACATTTCAGCGATTTCCTCTCTCTCTCTGCACCGATGTTTTACACTGAACAATTCCTTAAATCTGCCTACAAATCTGTTTTCAATAAAATTACACCTGCTGCCTATAAATATTTATGGAGAAACTGGGAAAAGATGCTTGGGAGACAAAAGAGTAGTGCACACAAAAAGACACTTCTTAATCCTCTGGTACCGAGAGAAAAACTGCTAAAATGCAGAATAATAGTTAAATACTGACCAGAAATAATGTTATTTTCTCATATATAACACACAGATTACATCTAGAGATGAATCATGCTTCCAAATTCAAATTCTTGAAATTCACTTGCATTCAGCGGGTAACTTTAATTTGCATGGAATAAATTCGGTTTCAAGCTAATTTCTCTTTAACCCCTTTCTGACCTCGGACGGGATAATACGTCCGAGGTCAGAAGCCCCGCTTTGATGCGGGCTCCGGCGGTGAGCCCGCATCAAAGCCGGGACATGTCAGCTGTTTTGAACAGCTGACATGTGCCCATAATAGGCGCAGGCAGAATCTAGATCTGCCCACGCCTATCAACTAGATAAATGCCGCTGTCAAACGCAGACAGTGGCATTTAACTACCGCTTCTGGCCAGGCGGCTGGAAATGATCGCATCGCCGACCCCCGTCACATGATTGGAGGTCGGCGATGCTTCAGCAGTGTAACCATAGAGGTCCTTGAGACCTCTATGGTTACTGATTCTCAGCAGCTGTGAGCACCACCCTGTGGTCGGCGCTCACAGCACACCTGCATTTCTGCTACATAGCAGTGAACATCAGATCGCTGCTGTGTAGCAGAGCCGATCGCGTTGTGCGTGCTTCTAGCCTCCTATTGAGGCTATTGAAGCATGGCAAAAGTAAAAAAAAAGTAAAAAAATGTGAAAAAAATAAAAAATATATAAAAGTTTAAATCACCCCCTTTCGCCCCAATCAAAATAAATCAATAATAAAAAAACAAAACTACACATATTTGGTATTGCCATGTTCAGAATCGCCTGATCTATCAAAAAAAAGCATAAACCTGATCGCTAAACGGCATAGCAAGAAAAAAATTCGAAACTCCAGAATTACGTTTTTTTTGGTCGCCATGACATTGCATTAAAATGCAATAACTGGCGATCAAAAGAACGGATCTGCACCAATATGCTATCATTAAAAATGCCAGCTCAGCACGCAAAAAATAAGCCCTCAAACGACCCCAGATCATGAAAAATGGAGACGCTACGAGTATCGGAAAATGGAGCATTTTTTTTTTTTTTTAGCAAAGTTTGGAATTTTTTTTCACCACTCAGATAAAAAATAACCTAGTCATGTTAGGTGTCTATGAACTCGTACTGACCTGGAGAATCATAATGGCAGGTCAGTTTTAGCATATAGTGAACCTAGCAAAAAAGCCAAGCAAAAAACAAGTGTGGGATTGCACTTTTTTTGCAATTTCACCGCACTTGGAATTTTTTTCCTGTTTTCTAGTACAAGACATGGTAAAACCAATAATGTCGTTCAAAAGTACAACTCGTTCTGCAAAAAATAAGCCCTCACATGGCCAAATTGACGAAAAAATAAAAAATTTATGGCTCTGGGAAGGAGGGGAGCGAAAAATGAACACGGAAAAACGGAAAATCCCAAGGTCATGAAGGGGTTAATGGGCTAAAAAAACATCTTGTACTCAGTGACCATTCTTCAATGTTCTGAAGACTCAAGGTAACCAATTAACATACAGCGTACCAAAATTTTAAAAATTAACTCCTTAAGCCCCGAGGGTGGTTTGCACGTTAATGACCGGGCCGATTTTTACAATTCTGACCACTGTCCCTTTATGAGGTTATAACTCTGGAACGCTTCAACGGATCTTGGAAATTCTGACACTGTTTTCTCGGGACATATTGTACTTCATGACAGTGGTAACATTTCTTCGATATAATTTGCGTTTATTTGTGAAAAAAATGGAAATTTGGCAAAAATTTTGAAAATTTTGCAATTTTCCAAATTTGAATTTTTATGCCCTTAAATCACAGAGATATGTCACACAAAATACTTAACAGGTAACATTTCCCACATGTCTACTTTACATCAGCACAATTTTGGAACCAAAATTTTTTTTTTTAGGGAGTTATAAGGGTTAAAATTTGACCAGCAATTTTTCATTTTTACAACACCATTTTTTTTTAGGGACCACATCTCATTTGAAGTCATTTTCAGGGGTCTATATGATAGAAAATACCCAAGTGTGACACCATTCTAAAAACTGCACCCCTCAAGGTGCTCAAAACCACATTCAAAAAGTTTATTAACCCTTCAGGTGTTTCACAGGAATTTTTGGAATGTTTAAATAAAAATGAACATTTAACTTTTTTTCATACAAAATTTATTTCAGCTCCAATTTGTTTTATTTTACCAAGGGTAACAGGAGAAAATGGACCCCAAAAGTTGTTGTACAATTTGTCCTGAGTACGTTGATACCCCATATGTGGGGGTAAACCACTGTTTGGGTGCATGGCAGAGCTCGGAAGGGAAGGAGTGCCATTTGACTTTTCAATGCAAAATTGACTGGAATTGAGATGGGACGCCATGTTGCGTTTGGAGAGCCCCTGATGTGCCTAAACATTGAAACCCCCCACAAGTGACACCATTTTGGAAAGTAGACCCCTTAAGGAACTTATCTAGATGTGTGGTGAGCACTTTGACCCAACAAGTGCTTCACAGAAGTTTATAATGCAGAGCCGTAAAAATAAAAAATCATATTTTTTCACAAAATGATCTTTTTGCCCCCAATTTTTAATTTTCCAAGGGTAAGAGAAGAAATTAGACCCCAAAAGTTGTTGTCAATTTGTCCTGAGAACGAAGATACCCCATATGTGGGGGTAAACCACTGTTTGGGCGCATGGCAGAGCTCGGAAGGGAAGGAGCGCCATTTGACTTTTCGATGCAAAATTGACTGGAATTGAGATGGGACACCATGTTGCGTTTGGAGAGCCCCTGATGTGCCTAAACATTGAAACCCCCCACAAGTGACACCATTTTGGAAAGTAGACCCCTTATGGAACTTATCTAGATGTGTGGTGAGCACTTTGACCCAACAAGTGGTTCACAGAAGTTTATAATGCAGAGCCGTAAAAATAAAAAATCATATTTTTTCAGAAAAATGATCTTTTTACCCCCAATTTTTTATTTCCCCAAGGGTAAGAGAAGAAATTGGACCCCAGAAGTTGTTGTGCAATTTATCCTGAGTACGCAGATACCTGATATGTGGGGGTAAACGATTGTTTGGGCGCATGGCAGAGCTCGGAAGGGAAGGAGCGCTATTTGACTTTTCAATGCAAAATTGACTGGAATTGAGATGGGACACCATGTCGTGTTTGGAGAGCCCCTGATGTGCCTAAACATTAAAATTCCCCACAAGTGACACCATTTTGGAAAGTAGACCCCCTAAGGATCTTATCTAGATGTGTTTTGAGAGCTTTGAACCCCCAAGTGTTTCACTACAGTTTATAACGCAGAGCCATGAAAATAAAAATTCTTTTTATTTTTCACAAAATAGATTTTTTAGCCCCCAGTTTTGTATTTTTACAAGGGTAACAGGATAAATTGGACCCCAAAAGTTGTTGTCCAATTTGTCCTGAGTACGCTTATACCCCATATGTGGGGGAGAACCACTGTTTGGGCGCATGGCAGAGCTCGGAAGGGAAGGAGCGCCATTTGGAATGAAGACTTAGATGGATTGGTCTGCAGGCATCACATTGCATTTGCAGAGCCCCTGATGCACCTAAACAGTAGAAACCCCCCACAAGTGACACCATTTTGGAAACTAGACCCCCATAGGAGCTTATCTAGATGTGTTGTAAGAACTTTGAACCCCCAAGTGTTTCACTACAGTTTATAACGCAGAGCCGTGAAAATAAAAAATAATTTTTTTTCCACAAAAATTATTTTTTAGCCCCCAGTTTTGTATTTTCCCAAGGGTAACAGGAGAAATTGGACCCCAAAAGTTGTTTTCCAATTTGTCCTGAGTACGCTGATACCCCATATGGATGGGAACCACTGTTTGGGCACATGGAAAAGCTTGGAAGGGAAGGAGCGCCATTTGGAATGCAGACTTAGATGGATTGGTCTGCAGGCATCACATTGCATTTGCAGAGCCCCAGATGTACCCAAACAGTAGAAACCCCCCACAAGTGACCCCATATTGGAAACTAGACATCTCAAGGAACTTATCTAGATGTGTTGTGAGAACTTTGGACCCCAAGTGTTTCACTACAGTTTACAACGCAGAGCCGTGAAAATAAAAAATCTTATTTTTCCCACAAAAATTATTTTTAGCCCCCCATATTTTTATTTTCCCAAGGGTAACAAGATAACTTGGACCCCAAAAGTTGTTGTCCAATTTGTCCCAAGTACGCTGATACCCCATATGTTGGGGTAAACCCCTGTTTGTGTGCACGGGAGAGTTCGGAAGGGAAGGAGCACTGTTTTACTTTTTCAACGCAGAATTGGCTGGAATTGAGATCGGACACCATGTCTTGTTTGGTGAGCCCCTGATGTGCCTAAACAGTGGAAACTCCCCAATTCTAACTTAAACCCTAATCCAAACACACTCCTAACCCTAATTCCAATGGTAACCCTATCGACACCCCTAACCCTGACACACTCCTAACTCTAATACCAACCCTAATCCCAATGGTAAATGTAATCAAACCCTAACCCTAACTTTAGCCCCAACCCTAACCCTAACTTTAGCCCCAACCCTAACTTTAGCCCCAACCCTAACCCTAACTTTAGCCCTAACCCTAACTTTAGCCCCAACCCTAACCCTAACTTTAGCTCCAACCCTAACCCTAACTTTAGCTCCAACCCTAGCCCCAACCCTAGCCCTAACCCTAACCCTAATCCTAGCCCTAACCCTAACCCTAGCCCTAACCCTAGCCCTAACCTTTTTTTATGTTATTATTTTTCCATAACTAAGGGGGTGATGAAGGGGGGGTTTGATTTACTTTTATAGCATTTTTTATAGAGGATATTTATGATTGGCAGCTGTCACACACTAAAAGACGCTTTTTATAGCAAAAAAGTTTTTGCGTTTCCACATTTTGAGACCTATAATTTTTCCATATTTTGGTCCACAGAGTCATGTGAGGTCTTGTTTTTGCGGGACGAGTTGACATTTTTATTGGTAACATTTTTGGACACGAGACATTTCTTGATCGCTTTTTATTCCGATTTTTGTGAGGCAGAATGACCAAAAACCAGCTATTCATGAATTTCTTTTGGGGGGGACGTTTATACCTTTCCACGTTTGGTAAAATTTATAAAGCAGTTTTATTCTTCGGGTCAGTATGATTACAGCGATACCTCATTTATATCATTTTTTTAAAGTTTTGGCGCTTTTATACGATAAAAACTATTTTATAGAAAAAATAATTATTTTGGCATCGCTTTATTCTGAAAACTATAACTTTTTTATTTTTTTGCTGATGATGCTGTATGGCAGCTTGTTTTTTGCGGGACAAGATGACGTTTTCAGCGGTACCATGGTTATTTATATCTGTCTTTTTCATTGCGTGTTATTCCACTTTTTGTTCGGTGGTATGATAATAAAGAGTTGTTTTCTGCCTCGTTTTTTAAATTTTTTCATGGTGTTCACTGAAGGGGTTAACTAGTGGGACAGTTTTATAGGTTGGGTCGTTATGGACGCGGCGATACTAAATATGTGTACTTTTATTGTTTTTTTTATTATTTAGATAAAGAAATGTATTTATGGGAATAATAAATATATTTTTTCTTTATTTAGGATTTTTTTTTTTTTTTTACACACGTGGACATTTTTTTTTTTACTTTTTTACTTTGTCCCGGGGGGACATCACAGATCGCTGATCTGACTGTTTGCACAGCACTCTGTCAGATCAGCGATCTGACTTACAGCACTCCTGGCTTACCAGCGCCTGCACTGAGCAGGCGCTTGGTAAGCCACCTCCCTGCAGGACCCGGATGCAGCCCTGCAGCCATTTCGGATCCGGGGACTGCAGGGAAAGGAGGTAAGAGATGCTCGGAGCAACGCGATCACATCGCGTTGCTCCAAGGGTCTCAGGGAAGCCCGCAGGGAGCCCCCTCCCTGCGCGATGCTTCCCTGTACCACCAGAACACTGCGATCATGTTTGATCACAGTGTGTCGGGGGTTAATGTGCCGGGGGCGGTCCGTGACCGCTCCTGGCACATAGTGCCGGATGTCAGCTGCGATTGTCAGCTGACACCCGGCCGCGATCGGCCGCGCTCCCCCCATGAGCGCGACTGATCGCATATGACGTACTATCCCGTCGGTGCGAATTAAGGCCCACCTCGACGGGATAGTACGTCATATGGGATTAAGGGGTTAACTGCAGAAAATTATAAAAATGACAACCTTTATAAAATCATGATTGTGTTTAACACTTAATAATCTGTGGCAGGATAGCACCAGCTTCATAGACAAAATGCTGCTGGTCTGTTCCCTTTAAATGTAAATTGTTGATAAAAAAATAATGAAAAACACTTACCGTTAGTGTTGAGCGATACTTTCCGATATGCATTGGTATCGGTATCGGATAGTATCGGCCGATACCGGCAAAATATCGGATCTCGCCAATACCGATACCCGATACCAATGCATTTCAATGGGACGCAAAGTATCGGAATGGTTCCCAGGGTCTAAAGGAGAGGAAACTCTCCTTCAGGCCCTGGGATCCATATTCATGCGTAAAATAAAGAATTAAAATAAAAAATATGGATATACTCACCTCTCCGGCGGCCCCTGGACTTTACCGATGTAACCGGGAGCCTCCGTTCCTAAGAATGAGCGTGTGAAGGGCCTTCGATGACGTCGCGGCTTCTGATTGGTCGCGTGAGTGCTCATGTGACCGCTCACGCAACCAATCACAAGCCGCGACGTCATCGCAGGTCCTTCACGCGCTCATTCTTAGGAACGGAGGCTCCCGGTTATGGCGGTAAGGTCCAGGGGCCGCCGGAGAGGTGAGTATATCCATATATATATATATCCATATACTCACCTCTTCGGCGGCCACTGGACCTTACCGCCGTAACCGGGAGCCTCCGTTCCTAAGAATGAGCGCGTGAAGGACCTGCGATGACGTCGCGGCTTGTGATTGGTCGCGTGAGCGGTCACATGAGCGCTCACGCGACCAATCAGAAGCCGCGACGTCATCGAAGGCCCTTCACGCGCTCATTCTTAGGAACGGAGGCTGCAGGTTACAGCAGTAAGATCCAGGGGCCGCTGGAGAGGTGAGTATATCCATATTTTTTATTTTAATTCTTTATTTTACACATGAATATGGTTCCGATACCGATTCCCGATATCACAAAAGTATCGGAACTCGATATCGGAATTCCGATACCGCAAGTATCGGCCGATACCCGATACTTGCGGTATCGGAATGCTCAACACTACTTACCGTATATACTCGAGTATAAGCCGACCCGAGTATAAGCCGAGACCCCTAATTTTGACACAAAAACTGGGAAAACGTAATGACTCGAGTATAAGCCTAGGATGGAAAATGCAGCAGCTACCGGTAAATGTCAAAAATACAAATCAAATAGATACCAATAAAAGTAAAATTAAATGAGACATCAGTAGGTTAACTGTTTTTGAATATTCATATTGAATTAGGAGCCCCATATAATGTTCCATACAGTTCATGATGGGCCACATAAGATGCTCCATATTAAAATATGCCCCATATAATGCTGCACAAATGCGGATTATGTCCTCATAAGATGCTCCATATGGATAATTGCCCCATATAAAGCTGCACAAATGTTGATTATGTCGCCATAAGATGCTCCATGCAGACATTTGCCCCATATAATGCTGCACAAACGTTGATTATGGCCCCATAAGATGCTCTATAAAGATATTTGCCCCATATAATGCTCCACAAACGTTGATAATGGCCCCATAAGATGCTCCATAAAGATATTTGCCCCATATAAAGCTGCACAATAGTGTTTAGCGATAACTTCCGATATTTGAAAGTATCGGTATCAGATTGGATCGGCCGATATCCAAAAAATATCGGATATCGCCGATACCGATACCCGATACCAATACAAGTCAATGGGACACAAATATCGGAAGTGTTCCTGGATGGTTCCCAGTTATTTATATCTGTCTTTATCATTGCGTGTTATTCCACTTTTTGTTCGGTGGTATGATAATAAAGAGTTGTTTTCTGCCTCGTTTTTTATGTGTACTTTTATTGTTTTTTTTTATTATTTAGATAAAGAAATGTATTTATGGGAATAATAAATATATTTTTTCTTTATTTAGGATTTTTTTTTTTTTTTTTACACACGTGGACATTTTTTTTTTTACTTTTTTACTTTGTCCCGGGGGGACATCACAGATCGCTGATCTGACTGTTTGCACAGCACTCTGTCAGATCAGCGATCTGACTTACAGCGCTCCTGGCTTACCAGCGCCTGCACTGAGCAGGCGCTTGGTAAGCCACCTCCCTGCAGGACCCGGATGCAGCCCTGCAGCCATTTTGGATCCGGGGACTGCAGGGAAAGGAGGTAAGAGATGCTCGGAGCAACGCGATCACATCGCGTTGCTCCAAGGGTCTCAGAGAAGCCCGCAGGGAGCCCCCTCCCTGCGCGATGCTTCCCTGTACCACCAGAACACTGCGATCATGTTTGATCGCAGTGTGTCGGGGGTTAATGTGCCGGGGGCGGTCCGTGACCGCTCCTGGCACATAGTGCCGGATGTCAGCTGCGATTGTCAGCTGACACCCGGCCGCGATCGGCCGCGCTCTCCCCATGAGCGCGACTGATCGCATATGACGTACTATCCCGTCGGTGCGAATTAAGGCCCACCTCGACGGGATAGTACGTCATATGGGATTAAGGGGTTAACTGCAGAAAATTATAAAAATGACAACCTTTATAAAATCATGATTGTGTTTAACACTTAATAATCTGTGGCAGGATAGCACCAGCTTCATAGACAAAATGCTGCTGGTCTGTTCCCTTTAAATGTAAATTGTTGATAAAAAAATAATGAAAAACACTTACCGTTAGTGTTGAGCGATACTTTCCGATATGCATTGGTATCGGTATCGGATAGTATCGGCCGATACCGGCAAAATATCGGATCTCGCCGATACCGATACCCGATACCAATGCATTTCAATGGGACGCAAAGTATCGGAATGGTTCCCAGGGTCTAAAGGAGAGGAAACTCTCCTTCAGGCCCTGGGATCCATATTCATGCGTAAAATAAAGAATTAAAATAAAAAATATGGATATACTCACCTCTCCGGCGGCCCCTGGACTTTACCGATGTAACCGGGAGCCTCCGTTCCTAAGAATGAGCGTGTGAAGGGCCTTCGATGACGTCGCGGCTTCTGATTGGTCGCGTGAGTGCTCATGTGACCGCTCACGCAACCAATCACAAGCCGCGACGTCATCGCAGGTCCTTCACGCGCTCATTCTTAGGAACGGAGGCTCCCGGTTATGGCGGTAAGGTCCAGGGGCCGCCGGAGAGGTGAGTATATCCATATATATATATATATCCATATACTCACCTCTTTGGCGGCCACTGGACCTTACCGCCGTAACCGGGAGCCTCCGTTCCTAAGAATGAGCGCGTGAAGGACCTGCGATGATGTCGCGGCTTGTGATTGGTCGCGTGAGCGGTCACATGAGCGCTCACGCGACCAATCAGAAGCCGCGACGTCATCGAAGGCCCTTCACGCGCTCATTCTTAGGAACGGAGGCTGCAGGTTACAGCGGTAAGATCCAGGGGCCGCTGGAGAGGTGAGTATATCCATATTTTTTATTTTAATTCTTTATTTTACACATGAATATGGTTCCGATACCAATTCCCGATATCACAAAAGTATCGGAACTCGATATCGGAATTCCGATACCGCAAGTATCGGCCGATACCCAATACTTGCGGTATCGGAATGCTCAACACTACTTACTGTATATACTCGAGTATAAGCCGACCCGAGTATAAGCCGAGACCCCTAATTTTGACACAAAAACTGGGAAAACGTAATGACTCGAGTATAAGCCTAGGATGGAAAATGCAGCAGCTACCGGTAAATGTCAAAAATACAAATCAAATAGATACCAATAAAAGTAAAATTAAATGAGACATCAGTAGGTTAACTGTTTTTGAATATTCATATTGAATTAGGAGCCCCATATAATGTTCCATACAGTTCATGATGGGCCACATAAGATGCTCCATATTAAAATATGCCCCATATAATGCTGCACAAATGCGGATTATGTCCTCATAAGATGCTCCATATGGATAATTGCCCCATATAAAGCTGCACAAATGTTGATTATGTCGCCATAAGATGCTCCATGCAGACATTTGCCCCATATAATGCTGCACAAACGTTGATTATGGCCCCATAAGATGCTCTATAAAGATATTTGCCCCATATAATGCTCCACAAACGTTGATAATGGCCCCATAAGATGCTCCATAAAGATATTTGCCCCATATAAAGCTGCACAATAGTGTTTAGCGATAACTTCCGATATTTGAAAGTATCGGTATCAGATTGGATCGGCCGATATCCAAAAAATATCGGATATCGCCGATACCGATACCCGATACCAATACAAGTCAATGGGACACAAATATCGGAAGTGTTCCTGGATGGTTCCCAGGGTCTGAAGGAGAGGAAACTCTCCTTCAGGCCCTGGGATCCATATTCATGTAAAAAATAAAGAATAAAAATAAAAAATATGGATATTCTCACCCTCGGACGAGCCCTGGCTGTCACCGCTGCAAGCGTCTTGCCTCCGTTCCTAAGAATGCAGAGTGAAGGACCTTCGATGACATCGCGGCTTGTGATTGGTCGCGTGACTGCTCATGTGACCGCTCATGCGATCAATCACAAGCCGCGACGTCATCGCAGGTCCTACACTCACTGCATTCTTAGGAACGGAGCCTGCCGGTTGCACTGCTGAGGTCCAGGGTCTGTCGGAGGGGTGAGTATATCCATATTTTTTATTTTTATTCTTTATTTTTTACATGAATATGGATCCCAGGGCCTGAAAGAGAGTCTCCTCTCCTCCAGACCTTGGGAACCATACGCACCGCACAGGCCTGGGAACGTATAGGAACTTCCGATTCCGATTTCCGATATCACAAAAATATTGGAACTCGGTATCGGAATTCCGATACAGCGAATATCGGCCGATACCCGATATTTGCAGTATCGGAATGCTCAACACTACTGCACAAACATTGATTATGGCCCCAGAAGATGCTCCATGTAGACATTTGCCCAATATAAAGCTGCACAAACATTGATTATGCCCCATAAGATGCTACATGTAAAAATTTGCCCCTTTTGCTGTTGCTGCGATAAAAAAAATCACATACTCACCTCTCGTCGCTCAGGCCCCCGGCACTTGCTATATTCACCTGCATTCCACCGCCGCCGAGTGCAGCTGTGTCTTCCCCTTCCTCTGCACTGACAGTTCAGGCAGAAGGCGGCGCGTGTTGTGAATTCCGCTCTTGGGCTCCCTCCGGTGGTTGTAAGTATCACTTTTGTGAGTTCTGCTCTTGGGCTCCCTCCTGTGGTTTTGAGTGGCATGGCTGCTTCTTGGATTTAGCATCAGCAGCTGCTTCCACTGATCGTCTTTCTGGCTCGGCTATTTTAGTCTGGCCTTATCCCTCAATGAATGCCAGTTGTCAATTGTTCCTGCTTGGAGTCACGGCTCTTTTGGATTTCCCGGACACTCTGACCTGTTCAGCAAAGATAAGTCCTGGCTTGTCCTTTTGCAGTCCTCTTGTTGTGGACTTATTGTTCAGCACATTCTATGTTTTGCTCATTTGTCCAGCTTATCAGTATGGATCTATTCAGCTAAGCTGGAAGCTCTGGGCAGCAGATTTTGCCCTCCACACCTTTAGTCAGGTGTGGAGATTTTTTGCATTTTTCTGCGGTGGACTTTTTCTAGTTTTTATTACTGACCGCACAATGTTCTGTCCTGTACTATCTATCTAGCTAGAAGTGGCCTCCTTTGCTGAATCTTGTTTCATTCTATGTATGTCATTTCCTTCTCTCACAGTCATTATTTGTGGGGGGCTGTCTGTCCTTTGGGGATTTTCTCTGAGGCAAGATAGCTTTCCTGTTTCTACCTTTAGGGGTAGCTAGTTCTCCGGCTGTGATGAGGTGTCCAGGGAGTGACAGGAACATCCCACGGCTACTTCTAGTGTTGTGTTAAGATCAGGAACTGCGGTCAGTATAGTTACCACCTGCTCAGAGCTAGTCGCATGTCGCTCCTAAATCACCAGTCCATAACAGTACAACTGGCCAAAAATGAGTTGAATGCATCTCAAAAGAAGGAAAAGAAAAAGAGTTCTGAGCCATTTTTTTTTCTTTAGTCTGTTTTGTCTTTTTCCTTCCTCTTAATCTCTGGGTGGTTCAGGATTTGGGCGCGGGCATGGATGTTCAGGGTTTGTTTTCTCGTGTGGATCAGCTTGCTGCAAGAGTACAGAGTATCCAATATTATGTTGTACAGACTCCGGTTTTAGAGCCTAGAATTCCTACTCCAGATTTGTTTTATGGGGATAGATCCAAGTTTTTGAACTTTAAAAATAACTGCAAATTGTTTTTTGCTCTGAAACTCCGTTCCTCTGGTGATCCCATTCAGCAAGTTAAAATAGTTATTTCTTTGCTGCGTGGTGACCCTCAGGACTGGGCATTCTCCCTTGAGTCAGGGGATCCGGCATTGCTTAATGTAGATGCATTTTTTCAATCGCTCGGATTATTGTATGATGAACCTTACTCTGTGGATCATGCGGAAAAAACCTTGTTGGCCCTGTGTCAGGGTCAGGAAGCGGCAGAATTATACTGCCAGAAATTTAGAAAATGGTCTGTGCTCACTAAATGGAATGAGGATGCAGCAATTTTCAGAAAGGGTCTTTCTGAAGCCCTTAAAGGCGTTATGGTGGGGTTCCCCACGCCTGTTGGTTTGAGCGAATCTATGTCTCTAGCCATTCAGATTGATCGGCGCCTGCGCGAGCGCAAAGTGGTGCACCATATGGCAGCGTCCTCTGAACAGAGTCCTGAGCCTATGCAATGTGATAGGATTTTGACTAGAGCAGAACAGAGGGGATACAGACGTCAGAATGGGCTGTGTTTTTACTGTGGTGATTCTGCTCATGCTATTTCTGATTGCCCTAAGCGTATTAAGAGGGTCGCTAGATCTGTTACCATTAGTACTGTGCAGCCTAAGTTTCTCCTGTCTGTGACCCTGATTTGCTCATTGTCATCCTTTTCTGTCATGGCATTTGTGGATTCAGGCGCTGCCCTGAACTTAATGGACTTAGAATTCGCCAGGCGCTGTGGTTTTTCTTTGCAGCCTTTGCAGAGCCCTATTCCTCTGAGGGGTATTGATGCTACACCGTTGGCCAAGAATAAACCTCAGTATTGGACTCAGCTGACTATGTGCATGGCTCCAGCACATCAGGAAGATTGCCGTTTTCTGGTGTTGCATAATTTACATGATGTTGTTGTACTGGGTTTTCCATGGTTACAAGTACACAATCCAGTGCTGTATTGGAAATCTATGTCTGTGACTAGTTGGGGTTGTCAAGGGGTACATAGTGACGTTCTTTGATGTCAATTTCCTCTTCTCCCTCTTCTGATGTTCCTGAATTTTTGTCAGATTTCCAGGATGAATTCGATGAGCCCAAGTCCAGTTCCCTTCCTCCACATAGGGACTGTGATTGTGCTATTGACTTGATTCCTGGCTGTAAGTTCCCTAAGGGCCGACTTTTCAATCTGTCTGTGCCAGAGCATGCCGCCATGCGGAGCTATGTTAAGGAGTCTTTGGAGAAGGGGCATATTCGGCTGTTTTCATCACCATTGGGAGCGGGATTCTTTTTTGTTGCCAAGAAGGATGGCTCCTTGAGACCCTGTATTGATTATCGCCTTCTTAATAAGATCACGGTCAAATTCCAATACCCTTTACCTTTGCTTTCAGATTTGTTTGCTCGGATTAAAGGGGCTAGTTGGTTTACCAAGATTGACCTTCGAGGGGCATATAATCTTGTTCGTATTAAACAGGGTGACGAATGGAAAACTGCATTTAATATGCCCGAAGGCCATTTTGAATACCTTGTGATGCCTTTTGGGCTTTCTAATGCTCCTTCTGTATTTCAGTCCTTCATGCATGATATTTTCCGCAATAATCTTGATAAATTCTTGACTGTGTATTTGGATGATATTTTGATTTTTTCCGATGATTGGGAGTCTCATGTGAAGCAGGTCAGGATGGTATTCCAGATCCTTCATGATAATGCCCTATTTGTGAAGGGGTCTAAGTGCCTATTTGGAGTTCAGAAGGTCTCTTTTTTGGGGTTTATTTTTTCTCCTTCGTCTATAGAAATGGATCCTGTTAAGGTCCAAGCCATTCATGACTGGATTCAGCCCACATCTGTGAAGAGCCTTCAAAAATTTTTGGGCTTTGCTAATTTTTATCACCGTTTCATTGCCAACTTCTCCAGTGTGGTTAAACCCCTGACCGATTTGACGAGGAAAGGCGCTGATGTGACGAATTGGTCCTCTGCGGCTGTTGAGGCCTTTCAGGAGCTTAAACGCCGATTTACTTCTGCCCCTGTGTTGCGTCAGCCTGATGTTTCTCTTCCTTTTCAGGTTGAGGTTGACGCTTCTGAGATTGGGGCAGGGGCCGTTTTGTCACAGAGGAATTCTGATGGTTCCTTGATGAAACCATGTGCCTTCTTTTCCCGAAAGTTTTCGCCTGCGGAACGCAATTATGATGTCGGCAATCGGGAGTTGTTGGCTATGAAGTGGGCATTTGAGGAGTGGCGACATTGGCTTGAGGGAGCCAGGCACCGCGTTGTGGTCTTGACCGATCATAAGAATCTGATTTACCTCAAGTCGGCTAAGCGGCTGAACCCTAGACAGACTCGATGGTCCCTGTTTTTCTCCCGTTTCGATTTTGTGGTCTCATATCTTCCGGGATCTAAGAATGTTAAAGCGGATGCCCTCTCTAGGAGTTTTTTGCCTGATTCTCCTGGAGTTCTTGAGCCGGTTGGCATTCTTAGGGAAGGGGTGGTTCTTTCTGCCATCTCCCCTGATTTACGGCAGGTGCTTCAGGAATTTCAGGCTGATAAACCTGACCGCTCTCCTATGGGGAAGCTGTTTGTTCCTGATAGATGGACAAGTAAGGTAATTTCTGAAGTCCATTGTTCGGTGTTGGCCGGTCATCCTGGGATTTTTGGTACCAGAGATTTGGTTGCTAGGTCCTTTTGGTGGCCTTCCTTGTCGCGGGATGTGCGTTCTTTTGTGCAGTCCTGTGGGACTTGTGCCCGGGCTAAGCCTTGCTGTTCCCGCGCTAGTGGGTTGGTTTTGCCTTTGCCTGTCCCTGAGAGGCCCTGGACGCATATTTCCATGGATTTTATTTCGGATCTTCCTGTGTCCCAAAGGATGTCTGTTATCTGGGTGGTTTGTGACCGGTTCTCTAAAATGGTCCATTTGGTACCTTTGCCTAAATTGCCTTCCTCCTCTGATTTGGTTCCATTGTTTTTTCAGCATGTGGTACGTTTGCATGGCATTCCGGAAAATATTGTGTCTGACAGAGGTTCCCACTTTGTTTCCAGGTTTTGGCGGGCCTTTTGTGCTAGGATGGGCATTAATTTGTCTTTTTCTTCGGCGTTCCATCCTCAGACAAATGGCCAAACTGAGCGATCTAATCAAACCTTGGAAACCTATTTGAGATGCTTTGTGTCTGCTGATCAGGATGATTGGGTGGCTTTCTTGCCGTTGGCCGAGTTTGCCCTTAATAATCGGGCCAGTTCGGCTACTTTGGTTTCACCTTTTTTTTGTAATTTTGGTTTCCATCCTCGTTTTTCTTCAGGGCAGGTTGAGCCTTCTGATTGTCCTGGTGTAGATTCTGTGATGGACAGTTTACAGCAGATTTGGACTCATGTGGTAGACAATTTGACGTTGTCTCAGGAAAAGGCTCAGCGTTTTGCTAACCACCGTCGGTGTGTTGGTCCTCGGCTTTGGGTGGGGGATTTAGTCTGGTTATCTTCTCGTCATGTTCCTATGAAGGTTTCTTCCCCTAAGTTCAAGCCTCGGTTTATTGGTCCTTATAAGATTTCTGAGATTATCAATCCAGTGTCTTTTCGTTTGGCCCTTCCAGCCTCTTTTGCCATCCACAATGTTTTCCATAGATCTTTGTTACGGAGATATGTGGTACCCGTTGTTCCCTCTGTTGATCCTCCTGCCCCGGTGTTGGTTGAGGGGGAGTTGGAATATGTGGTTGAGAAAATATTGGATTCTCATTTTTCGAGGCGGAGGCTTCAGTATCTTTTCAAGTGGAAGGGTTGTGGCCAGGAGG
Source organism: Ranitomeya variabilis (assembly GCF_051348905.1). Lineage (NCBI taxonomy): Eukaryota > Metazoa > Chordata > Amphibia > Anura > Dendrobatidae > Ranitomeya > Ranitomeya variabilis. The sequence goes on along the minus strand of NC_135234.1, from coordinate 570,789,758 downwards.
ATAATTCTTGGGTGGTTGCCTCTGATGTTCATGCCGCCAATTTGGTTCGTGCTTTTCACTTGGCTCATGCTGATCGGCCTGGGGGCTCTGGTGAGGGTTCGGTGACCCCTCCTCAAGGGGGGGGTACTGTTGTGAATTCCGCTCTTGGGCTCCCTCCGGTGGTTGTAAGTAGCACTTTTGTGAGTTCTGCTCTTGGGCTCCATCTGGTGGTTTTGAGTGGTATGGCTGCTTCTTGGATTTAGCATCAGCAGCTGCTTCCACTGATCGTCTTTCTGGCTCGGCTATTTTAGTCTGGCCTTATCCCTCAATGAATGCCAGTTGTCAATTGTTCCTGCTTGGTCATGGCTCTTTTGGATTTCCCTGACACTCTGACCTGTTCAGCAAAGATAAGTCCTTGCTTGTCCTTTTGCAGTCCTCTTGTTGTGGACTTATTGTTCAGCACATTCTATGTTTTGCTCATTTGTCCAGCTTATCAGTATGGATCTATTCAGCTAAGCTGGAAGCTCTGGGCAGCAGATTTTGCCCTCCACACCTTTAGTCAGGTGTGGAGATTTTTTGCATTTCTCTGCGGTGGACTTTTTCTATTTTTTATTACTGACCGCACAGTGTTCTGTCCTGTACTATCTATCTAGCTAGAAGTGGCCTCCTTTGCTGAATCTTGTTTCATTCTATGTATGTCATTTCCTTCTCCTCTCACAGTCATTATTTGTGGGGGGCTGTCTGTCCTTTGGGGATTTTCTCTGAGGCAAGATAGCTTTCTTGTTTCTACCTTTAGGGGTAGCTAGTTCTCCGGCTGTGATGAGGTGTCCAGGGAGTGACAAGAACATCCCACGGCTACTTCTAGTGTTGTGTTAAGATCAGGAACTGCGGTCAGTATAGTTACCACCTGCTCAGAGCTAGTCGCATGTCGCTCCTAAATCACCAGTCCATAACAGGCGCACACACTAATCGAGTCATCGCACCCTCTGACCTGAGCATCAGTGCAGAGGACGGGGAAGATGCAGCGGCGGAATGAGGAGCAGGTGAATATCACGCACTGCGTTATACTCACCTGCTCCTGGTGTGGTCCCTGGTTCCCCGGCAGCTTCTTCCTGTAGTGAGCGGTCACATGGCACCGCTCTTTACAGTAATGAATATGCGGCTCCACCCCTATGGGAGTGGAGTGGGGTCCATATTCATTACTGTAGTGAGCGGTAACATGTGACCGCTCACTACAGGAAGAAGCTGCCGGCGCTGGGGAACCAGGGACACCGCGCCAGGAGCAGGTGAGTATGATTGCACAGCTGCTGCTCCACCTCCACTGCCAACCCCTGGGTATGACTCAAGTATAAGCCGAGAGAGGCAATTTCAGCCTAAACAAATGGGCTGAAATTCTCGGCTTATACTCGAGTATATACGGTATGTAGATTTTTTTTTTCTCCTTGAATTTTAAACTCCTGGGATGCTTTTTCACAATATTGAGTCCTCTTTAGTATTTTTCTTTTTAAATTCCTTCAGCATAAATATCTACCCCTGTGATTGTGCCCTGCTTTGCTGCTTATATTAATTGTTATGTAGTCAGGATTATACAGTCCCTTAACAATATTAAAAATGATCCATGTAAATATTTTATATATTGTAAAAAATATTGTTGGGAAGTTTTCATATACTGTAATAGTAATGATGATCTTTATTCGATAGTGCCAACATACTCTACAGCACTTTGTAGTTTAATCAAGAAATGAAGCTTCTCTTTTCCTACATAAAAATTGTAAAAAATCAGGTATTGCACTGTGCATAATTATTTAAGCAGTGTAATGGATAAATTAGACTGCATCACAGTTATTTTTAACTCTGAATTAAAATCACAAGATGTAGCTTTTGAAGAAATCCATAATTAAATGCTTTCAACTAACTGATTGCACAGGTGCCTAAATGTAAATCTCAATTATTACATATTTCTTTTTCTTATCTTTTAGACAACATATCGTGACATTCATCAAAGTAAAAAAAAAATGCTGACAAAATTGTTTTAAAAATGTAGTATAATATGTGTGTATGTATGTGTTAAAAATTATAACTAAAGAAACACTAAATACACTTATTCTATAGCGAATGATGAATGCTGCCTATCTCTAAGGGCTCTTTTAGACGTCAGGGTGTCCAGTACGTGTAGTGACAGTTTTCACATGTACCGGAGTCACTTACAAATGTAGTGCCATTCAAGTGAATGGGTCTGTGCACGTCAGTGTGTTTCCACCGACCAGGTGTCCATGAGCAAAATACACTGACATGTCCATTTTTAAACAGTAGCATGGGCCGCAAAATGTCCCACACACGTGCACACTAAGGATACATGGATGACATCCGTGTTTCACCAGTGTGACATGTACCGGTGCCTGGGAAGCAGTGGTGCAATTAGCACTGTTCCCCAGTGCCAGGTGCTGAACACCCCTCGCATCATTCTCCCCTAGTCGCACTGTGATTAGCGCGAGTAGCGGAGAATGTTCAGAGTTACAGTATATTCAACTGATAACAGTGAAAGCATGTGATGGCTGAAGAGACTACAACTCCCATCAGCCTACACCTGCTGCCGCTAATAACAGTGAGAGCAGGCGGCAGCTGATGGAAGTATTCATCAGCCGTCACCTGCGCTATAAATAAATAATTAACTTAAAAAAACAGTCTTCCTCTGTATTATTGATAACCAGCAAGGCAAAACTGACAGCTGTGGGCTTATCAAGAATAGAGAAGTCCCCATGTTGTTTTTTTGTTAATTATTTAAATAAATAATACAAAAAAAACCGGAATTTAACCTGGCTGGGAACGCAATCTCAGTGACCCACGGTAACATCGGTGAGGTCATCGCTGTTCACTGATGCTGTTCGCGCAGAAGCTCATTTAAAAAATAAAACAATGTGGGGACCCCTCTATTCTTGATAACTTGCTGAAACTGACAGCTGAGGGTTGCAGCCCACAGCTGTCAGTTTTGCTTGGCTGATTATCAAAAATACAGGGGAACATTTATTTATATCTATTTATAGCACAGGCGGCAGCTGAATACTCCCATCACCCTCCGCCTGCTCCCGCTGTTATCAGTTGAATATACCTCTCAACATTCTCCTCTGCTTGTGCTGATTGCAGTGCCAGCAGGGGAAACTGATGAGAGTGGTCTTCAGCACCCGGCGCTGGGGAACAGCACTAATAGTACCGCTGTTTCCTAGGCACCTGTATGTGCAGTACTGATGCTGCACATGGTTGCCACACGTATGCCACAAGTATGACACACAAAAACACACGGACACTGATATCTCTGGTACTGTTTTTTCTGTACTGGAAATATCAGGATGTGTGAAACAGGCTTAAGGCAGTGTTCCCCAACTCCAGAACTCAAAAGCCACCAACTAATCATGTTTTCAGGATTTCCTATCACCTGGGAAATTTTGAAAACATGATCTGTTGATGGGCCTTGTGGACTGGAGTTGGGGGACACTGCTCTAAGGGTTTATGCCAAGCGGCATGAATGCTATTTGCGCAGTACAACTGTACAAAACATATAGAGAGCTTTTTAACATGGCAAGCTCCATGCTATGCCATATGTGGCACACTGTACATTGTTCAGCTTCATAATAGGGTGCCATACCTCTTTTGTTGCTCCCTTCCCTTCCACAACCTATCATTTACATACATAATACACACCTGGACCTGCTAAAGCAATGTTACATGAAAAGTCATCATCCACTCTGTCTCTCCCTTCATGCCTGCGTAACCTGCACATCATGTTTTAGTCCTAATCCCAAGGAATGAAATAAAGGACTTTTTCACATCAATTCGAACTGTTGAGTGCCGCATCTTTTTTCTTCAAAATCGCACATTTAAGTACTTTATGCAGAGTACCTAACACTGTTCGATGGGATGTCTATCCATCCATCCAGGGAATTTTCATATGTTGAATGGTGCCAGTATTTTTTTCTTTGAACAAAAATACAAACTTCACATTTCACCCTGTTCCAATCATTGCTACTTTTATAGTTCTCAAAGTAGGGCTGGCAGGTAGTAATGCCCAAGGGTAGCTCATGTGGGTTTGTGGACTCACTGCGCCATGGGACTGGGCCTGCAAAGGAAAGGGTGTAGCTAAACAGTTATCTGTTGTTCACTGAAGCTCTGGATGGTGGAGACAGGCAGGTTGCTGCCAGGTACCACTCCTGAGTAGAGCCGAGTACTGCAGCTGCTGAATCCAGGGGTCAGGTACACTGACATTCATTAGGGCTAGGTCTCCATTCAGACTTGTATGTTCTGGCACCTCTACAGAATGGGTATTAACATGGATTCGGGCTCAGCTCAGACACGCCCGCCTAGGATACTGGATCAGCGTTTGGCTGCACACAAACTGGGTTACAATGTTAAGGCACTGGCTGCTCACGGACCAAGGGATGAGGTTTAGGCACTGGTCACTCCGAGACCAGGGGATTTTAGGGACAGGACTGGTTATTCCAGGACCAAGGGACTATGGATACATGGCTGGCCACACTGGGTCCAGGGGGACTCAGATACAGTACTGGACAAACCAGGACCAGGGAACTTCAGATACAGGATTGGCCACCACCAAACCAGGGATACAAGTTCAGGATATTGGCTGCACAGGGACCAGGGTAGCTCACAACTCACTAATAGTACACCTTATTCACTAATGACTCTACACATTGCTTGGCAACTAGCTAGAGGAGAGGGATTCTTATATACATGATGTCTTCTAGCAATTAGCTGGAATCCATCTTGCAGGTGCACTTAATTATACTTACTGCCTCTCATATACAAGCTGAGGACATTTACTATATGCGCATACTGCACCTTTAAGAGCAAAGAAGTGCACGCAAGAACTGCGGAGCGCACACAAGAGGCAGGAAGCGGAAGCAAGTTGGGGACTGGGCCGAGGGCCAGGGCAATGAGTAAGCCATTACCAGGATGTATGCGGCTGGTGGAGCACAAGATCCTGACTGAACCACATGTGAGGGTGAACCAAAGGCCGTATCGGATTCCTGAAGCTCGCCGTGAAGTGATCTCACAGGAGGTGAAGAAAATGTTGAGCCTGGATGTCATCGAGGAGTCAAAGAGCGGCTGGTCCAGCCCTATTGTCTTGGTGCTGAAGTCGAATGGAGAGTGGCGCTTCTGTAACGATTACAGAAAGCTCAATGAGGTGTCCAAGTTTGATGCATATCTGGTGCCCCGAGCTTATTGAGATGCTAGGGTCAGCCAGGTACATGAACTTCCTGGATCTAATGAAGAAGTACTGGCAAATTCTCCTGGCTCCAAGTGCCAAAGAGAAGACAGCCTTCTCTACACCTGATGGGTGCTTTCAATATACACGGATGCCGTTTGGACTACACGGAGCCCCAGACACCTTCCAGAGGGCTATGGACTGGATACTAGTCCCTCACAAGAAGTACGCCACTGCTTATTTGGACAACATTGTGATTTTCAGCCCAGATTGGGGAAGTCACCTACCGAAGGTACAGGCGGTACTCAACACACTAAGGAAAGCGGGGTTTACCATAAACCCAAAGAAGTGTGCTGTCGGGAAAGAGGAGGCGAAGTATTTGGGCTATATCATGGGAAGAGGCAAGATAAAGCTGCAAGTGGACAAAGTGGAGGCAATCCAGAAGTGGCCACAGCCAGTCTCCAAAAAGCAGGTCATGCTTGTTTCTGGCAAACATGTCTGTGTATGTATGTTGTGAATAAAAAAAAGTGTTTCTGTTTGATTGTATGCAGTGAGTATGTGAGAATGTATATGTGCTAGTACATATGTTTATGTATGTAGGTAATGAGGGGGCCTATGTGTGGTGAACATATTTGTGCATAATTGTACGTAGTAAGTGTTCATGTATTAATGCATTTATGCATTAAAGAGAACATGCTAGCTTGAAAATGCAATCTAATGGTAGAATGTTAGAGAAAGGGCTGAGCAGATTGATATAGAGGGTTGACATAAAAGATTTAGTATAACTTTGGATATATTGACAGTGTACACACTTAAAGTTGAAACCAGAAATTTACATACACTGTATAAAAATACAAATATGCATGTTTTTCTCAATATCTGACATGAAATCAGGATATACTTTTCCCATTTTAGGTCAATTAGGATTTCCATAAATTTTAATATTTGCCAAATGCCAGAATAATAAGACAGAATGTTTTAATGCATTTTTATTACATACTGCAAAGTCAAAAGTTTACATACATTTCATTAGTATTTGATACCATTACCCTTAAACTGAATTACTTGGGTCAAATGTTTGGGATATCCTTCCACAAGCTTCTCACAATAGTTGGTCGGAATTTGGGTCCATTCCTCCTAACAAAACTGGTTTAACTGATTCAGGTTGTAAGTTACCTTGCTCGCACCTGCCTTTTCAGCTTTGCCCATAAATTTTCAATAGGATTGAGATTAGGGCTTTGTGATGGCCACTCCAAAACATTGACTTTGATCTCCTTAAGACAGTTTGCTACCATTTTGGCAGTATGCGTCTGGTCATTGTCCGTTTGGAAGACCCATTTCCCCCAAGCTTTAACTTCCTGGCTGATGTCTTGAGATGTTGCTTCTGTATTGCCACATATTTTTTTCTCATTATGCCATCTATTTTGTGAAGTGCATAAGTCCCTCCTGCAGCAAAAAAACCCCCACACCATAATGCTGCCACCCCCGTGTTTCACAGTTGGGATGGTGATCTTAGGCTTCCAAGCTTCTCCCTTTTTCCTCCAAATGTAATAATGATCATTATGCCCAAAAAGTTTCATTTTAGTTTCATCAGAGCACATGACATGTCTCCAAAAATGAAGGTCTGTGTTCCTATGTGCATTAGCAAACATTAATCTGGCTTTTTTATGCTTCTTTTGGAGTAATGGCTTCTTCCTGGAAGAGAGGTCTTTCAGCCCATATTGATATAGTACTCGTTTCACTGTGGATATTGACACAATCTTACCAGCCATCATCTTCACAAGGCCTTTTGCTTTTGCCCTTGGGTTGACATGCACATATTGGACCAAAGCACATTCATCTCAGGGACACAGAACTCGTCTCCTTCCTGAGCGGTATGATGGCTGGACATTCCCATCTTGTTTGTACTTGTGTATAGCTGTTTATACAGATGAATGAGGCAACTTCAGGCATCTTGAAATTGTACCCAAGGATGAGCCAGACTTGTGCAAGTCCACAATTCTCTTCCTGAGGTCTTGTCTGATTTCTTGAGACTTTCACATGATGCTACACAAACAAGCAATGTGTTTCAGGTGTGCATTAAATTACATCCACAGGTGTGTCTCTAATTAACTCAGATGCTGCCAAAAAAACTATCAGAAGCTTCAAAACACATGACATCATCATATGGGCAGTCAATAATTGTTTAAAGGCATAGTGATCTTAGTTCAAGTAAACTTGACTTTGCAGTAAGTAATAAAAATGCTTTAAACATTCTCTCTCATTATTCTGTTATTTGGCAAATATTAATAATTATGGTAATCCTAATTGACCTAAAACGGAAAAGCTACATATCTTTTGCGTTTTACTATTATTCGTTATAACTTTATTTATATTATATTTTATTTTTCCCTCATGTTGCCTATTTTTTATCTCCCTCTACCTTTTTTAACTCTTTATATACCATGTCGTGTTTATAGCCATGTTTCCCATACATATACAATTAGATATCGTTCCTTGCATACGCCATTTACAATAGGAGAATACCAGACAAGGACATGCCATCTTTGTACTCACATACACCCTCCATGCATGTGCATAACACCAGCAACTCTGATAACCGTCTCTCCCATCCGCATTCAATAATTTGCGTCATCTTATAAACGTCCCCTTATTTCAGCCTGACATCACATGCCAGATTTAATTCAATGTACACATTACACATATAATCAGAGGCCTGTCAATCGAAGGCAGTGTACAGAAAAAAGATTCAGGGGACTCGACTGTGTCACTAGTCTCCAGTGCTACTCAGTCTCAATGGCTTTTATCTTGTTTTTCTCTGAAACGCCGATAAGATCATAGAGTCAGTTCACTTTATGCAGTATTCTCACAAACCATGAGAAGGCATTTGCACAATATTAAACCATACATCAGGTACAGGTGTTCCACTGTTCTCAACAGCTATCATGGTGCAGAGCAAAAAGGCCATAGAGACTGAAATGGAGATCTATCCTCTTCAACGATTAGTTCAGCTGAAATGAAAGCTTGATTTTGGTCTGGAGAGCATGTGGGCAATGCCATGAAGAGGCCTATACGAGTTAACATCACTTCCTGCTCCCTGAATTATGGTGTATATTTGCAGATACTTATACAGCAAGGATAACATCAGAAAGGCATCTAATTTCAAATGTATCCTGCAAAAGGACAACACTCTCCAAACATACCAGCAATGTAATCAAGAACAATTTTCAGCATAAAAAAGAACAAGGAGTCTTGGAAATGATAATATAGCACAATGGAGACCTGATCTCAACATCTTTGAGTCTGTCTGGCAAAATAGGACAATACACCAGGATTTCCTCAATCTTAGCATCATAGAATACCTGTGGTTAATTTTTCAAGATGTTTAGATTAATCTCCCTGTCAAGTTCCTTCAAAAACTGATGCTGCTTTGAAGGTAAAGGACAGTTAGACCAAATATTCATTTGATTTAGATTTCTCCTTTGTACACTCACTTTACATTTTGTTAATTGATATTAAAAAAATATTAACACTTCTATTTTTGGTAGCATTATTAGCAGAATTTTTTCCACACCTACCAAAACCTTTTGCCCACCACAGCAAATATTTAGTTGTAAGAAGTCAAGAATATATATATATATATATATATATATATATATATATATATATATATATATATATATATATATATATATATATATATACTGTATATATATACAGTACAGTACAGACCAAAGGTTTGGACACACCTCATTTAAAGATTTTTTTTGTATTTTCATGACTATGAAAATTGTACATTCACACAGAAGGCATCAAAACTATGAATTAACACATGTGGAATTATATACTTAGGCCTCTTTCACACTTCAGTCTTTTGGCGTCAGTTTGAATCCACCGTTTTCATCAAATAGCAGATCCGCCATTTTTTTTTGGCGGATCCGCTATTTTCCCATAGACTTGCATTAGCGACGGATTGTGGCGGATGGTCGTCCGTTCCATCCGCCATGCGACGGATCCGTCAAAATTTGGCGGACATCATCTAGACATAGATGGACATTATAACGTTTTTTGTCTGCGCCAAAATGGCGGTTCCCAACGGATGGGTGACGGATTCGTCGCGACCGTCATTTCGGCAGATCTGTCGCCCCAATCCGCTTTTTCAATTGCGCATGCTCCAAAAAGTAGATACTTTTCCCAGACAACCCCCAAGTAACTGATCCGTCAAAAAAATGGATCCGTTAGAACTGTTTTCTCAACAATTGTGACGGATCCGTCGATCCGTCACTATGTCGGAGCAGACTGACGCCAAACAACTGAAGTGTGAAAGAAGCCTTAACAAAAAAGTGTGAAACAACTGAAATTATGTCTTATATTCTAGTAGCCACCTTTTGCTTTGATGACTGCTTTGCACACTCTTAGCATTCTCTTGATTTTCTTCAAGAGGTAGTCACCGGGAATGGTTTTCACTTCACAGGTGTGCCCTGTCAGGTTTAATAAGTGGGATTTCTTGCCTTATAAATGGGGTTGGGACCAGAAGTTGTGCAGAAGTCTGGTGGATACACAGCTGATAGTCCTACTGAATAGACTATTAGAATTTGTATTATGGCAAGAAAAAAGCAGCTAAGTAAAGAAAGATGAGTACAGAACTTCAAGAGATCCAGCAGATTACTCTACAACAAGGTCTGACAGCGACTAGATAAGGGTACTTAGTTGACATAATTTTGATCCAAAAAACGAAAAGCCTTCCCACCACGCCAAAGTGACCCTATTAGGCTTTTGTTTCAGGTTTTTTTCTCGCTATTCAATTAAGAGTGTGTCCTCTCTTTTCCCTAAGTTGGACATCACATTTATATAGTTCTCCAAGGCTGGGTGTTCATTAGTAGGGTGTCAGTCCTTCTAGCCATTATTTACATTACGTCACTTGACATGTGGACCATCTGAATAGGGTCACCATGATGTGGTGGGATGGCTTTTAGTTTTTTCTTTCAAAATTATGTTAAATAAGCACCCTATATTATTGTCATACACTAATTCTATTTAGTTATTTCTTTACTGCAGAGTATTTGCTTATTTTATTTTTATCTTAGATTTTTAATCTTTTTTTTACCACAAAACAGTATGCTCAGCTATTTCTGCTTCCAAAACATTGCTGCTTGCATGTCCAATATAGCCTATTCCCAGTAAAGGGAACCAGACAGTGGATTAATGCTGTCCAAATCACAGGTAGAAACAATCAGACTATGACACTATTATTGATACTTTGCAAGTTTTACTCTGAAACTTTGTGGTGTTTTAGAAGAGTAAGCCATCCAAGAAGCTGGTACCAGCTGGCTACTTCCCACCCTGCACTCATTGACTGTCAGGTCTCTCACTATACACACACATAAGGAGAGACCTCTAATTTTGGGACAGGAGGATGCTGTCAGGGACTGATCTCTTGGACAAGGCATCCTAGTCATTTCATCCACAGCCAGAATTTAAAAGTTTTTTTATTAAACACCACCGCTATTTCAAAGTAAAAGATATAGGACTGCAATACCAGATCTGGTCTCTGACTCATGCTGCCTGTATTAAGTTTTCACACCTGATTGGTGTCTTTGTATACTATGGAAGTAAAATAAATTTGTTCTTATTGCATTATTTACAGATGACCTTAACTGACAAAACTGGGGTGAATTTAGTATGAAGCCCAGGGAAGCATGAGGTGTAAAGACTGCCTTGGTTCTACTTATTCATTGACCATTCTTGTTCATATTAACTTATAGCTGTAAGTAGATTTCAGGAATTAACGTAAAATAAAATAAGAAAAATAAATATCTGTGACGAGCCTTCAAACCCCAGCCTATATGAGTGATATAAAAAAGGAAAAAAAACAGCTGATAGTTCTTTCCGGTGAAGTAGTGGAAAACCGCCACCATTCCCTTAATGTTATACTGAAACAGGCCAAGGCAGGAAAAGCTAATGATCTTTAATTGATGTAGGAGAGTTTTGGCTGATCCTGTATACTACACATCTGTGTTGTAGCAGATGTCTCTTTGTCATCAAAGGTAAACTGTTGCATTCGTCTTTATAGAACTCTAAAAACTTCTTAAAGACATAGTTGTTTTCTTATAATGTTATCAGGCACTAAAATATATCTAAAAATATGTAGTGAAGCTTTACCTTTTTGAGAAAACTACCAATATTGTGCATAGGGACCATCTTGTTTGAAAAAGGTGAAAAGACCACTCAAATATTGGGTGAAACTTCAAAGAGGTTCTAATATATATATATTAGACGTTTTAGGCAGGTGGGCAATTTTGATGTTGCATTTCAGCAAAAGGAATTGGGAATTTGGTCAAGATTACTGGTGTTCTCAAGGCATAAAAATATCTATACCATGCAATACTATCAGAGAAGCATCTGATTGGCACACCTGCCAGAAACATTTGCACAGCACTATATATGTATATATATATATATATATATATATATATATATATATATATATATATATATATATATATATATATATATATATATATAGTGCTGTGCAAATGTATTCCAATGGTTTCTAATGAACAGCTATGTCTTATCAACAGTTTAGTTGTGAAATTACCTGCCTTCAGAAAGTGTTTGCTACCATTAGGTGTATTTTGCATAGACAATGTTGGCACATATTACATATATTGCCTAGCCTTATTCTACAATTGTTATAAGCCAGAATAAGGCAATCATCACTCAACTAAGGGGAAATGACAGTCCATCATTATTTTAGGACATGAAGTTCAGTAAAATTGTCAGATTCTTGAAGGTATCCTCAAGTGCAGTCATTTAAACAATCATTACTATAATGAAACTGGTTCTCATTAATATCAGCTCAGGAAAAGAAGGCCAAAAATAACCTCAGTTGCAGAGGATAAGTTCATCAGAGTTACCAGCCTCATAAAACACAAATTGACAGCTCGTCATATAACAGTCCTTGAAATCATGCACAGACATCAAGTAGCAGACACATCTCAACATTAAAATGTTACGCCCAAAAGTGGTGTATATGGCTACCTTTGTGTTCACTGGAGTCTTTAGTGGTTTGGTCAGGCTTGTGCGGCAGGTAGTCGCCAGTTACCACTTCTGGGCAGAGTCCGGAACTGCAGTTGCTGATCCCAGGGGTCGGGAAAACTGACATTGATTAGGGCTAGAACTCCTTTCAAACTAGTAAGTTCTGGCATCTCTACAGAACAATTACTGACATGGATCCAGACTCTCTTCAGACATACCAGTCTAGAATACTGGATCAGGATTTGGCTGCACATTGACTGGGGGACAATGTTCAGGTACTGACTGCTCACAGATCAAGGGATCAGGTTCAGGCACTGACTGATCCATGACTAGGAGCCGAGGTTCAAGCACTGAACGCTCTGGGACTAAGGGACGAGGTTCAAGCATTGGCTGCTCCGGAACAAGGGGACTACAGTTACAGGACTTACCACACCAGAAGGGGACTATGAATACATGACACTGGCTGAAACAGGACCAGAGGATCTCACAACTCACTAGTTCTACACCTTATTGACTAATGATTTTACACATTGCTTGCTGACACCCTAGGGAGAGGCAGTCTTCTATACAATATGCCTCCCAGCTATTGGCCATGAGCCATCTTATAGGTGCACTACATTATACTAAATGCATCTAAGCATCAAGCTGAGGGTATTTAGTATATGTGTGCTACCCTTTCAAGAACAGGGTAGCGTGAATATGCACGTACTAGGTGCATCACCGGGAACTGCAGCATGCACACCAAGAAACAGGAGGGACATGCCGTGAGACCATGCTGAGAGATTGGGCAGTGAGGAAGCTGGTTTCCCTGCATGGAGGGAGAAGGGGACATCATGCAGGGATGCCAGCAACAGCGCTACAAAATATCTAAAGGAGACTAAAAGAACCAGGTGTCTTATATCTAATTACTATATAAAGCAATCTTCTAAGTATAAAACACAGGAGGAAATGGTTGGTGCAACCAATCTCTAAACAATAGTTTAAAAAATAATTTTTTATTTCAATACATAAACATACAGCCTTATTAAAAAGCAAAGTTACTTGAAGAAACTGAGGATGCAGGGCAAAACACGCTTTTGGCGTGGGGTGATGCTATCCAGAATGACAGCTATATATCCTTTGAATTTTACTATTATTTGTTATGATGCATTATAACTTTATTTATATTATATTTTATTTTTTTCCTCATGTTGTCTATTTTTTATCTCCCTCTTCCTTTTTTAACTCTCTATATACCATGTCGTGATTATAGCCATGTTTCCCATACATATACAATTAGATATTTTTCCTTGCATACGCCATTTACAATAGGGGAATACCAGACAAGGACATAACATCTTTGTACTCACATACACCCTCCATGCATGTGCATAACACCAGTAACTCTGATAACCGTCTCGCCCATCTGCATTCAATACTTTGCGTCATCTTATACACGTCCCCTTATTTCAGTCTGACATCACATGCCAGATTCAACGTACGCATATAATTAGAGGCCTGTCAATCAAGAGCAGTGTACAGAAAAAAGCCACAGGGGACTCGACTGTGTCACTAGTCTCCAGTGCTACTCTGTCTCAATGGCTTTTAACTTGCTTTTCTCTGAAACGCCGATGAGATCATAGAGTCAGTTCACTTTATGCAGTATTCTCACAAACCATGAGAAGGCATTTGCACAATATTAAACCATACATCAGGTACAGGTGTTCCACTGTTCTCAACAGCTATCATGGTGCAGAGCAAGAAGGCCATAGAGACTGGAATGGAGATCTATCCTCTTCGATAGTCCAGCTGAAATGAAAGCTTGATTTTGGTCTGGAGAGCATGTGGGCAATGCCATGATGAGGCCTATAAGAGTTAACATCACTTCCTGCTCCCTGAATTATGGTGTATATTTGCAGATACTTATACAGCAAGCCATAACATCAGAAAGGCATCTAATTTCAAATGTATCCTGCAAAAGGACAACACTCTCCAAACATACACGCAATGTAATCAAGAACAATTTTCAGCATAAAAAAGAACAAGGAGTCTTGGAAATTATAATATAGCCCCCACGGAGCCCTGATCTCAACATATTTGAGTCTGTCTGGCAAAATAGGACAATACACCAGGATTTGCTCAATCTTAGCATCATAGAATACCTGTGGTTAATTTTTCAAGATGTTTAGATTAATATTCCTGTCAAGTTCCTTCAAAAACTGATGCTGCTTTGAAGGTAAAGGGCAGTTAGACCAAATATTGATTTGACTTAGATTTCTCCTTTGTACACTCACTTTACATTTTGTTAATTGATATTAAATATATATATATATATATATATATATATATATATATATATATATATATATATATATATATATATATATATATATATATATATATATACAGTACAGACCAAAAGTTTGGACACACCTTCTCATTTAAAGATTTTTCTGTATTTTCATGACTATAAAAATTGTACATTCACACTGAAGGCATCAAAACTATGAATTGACACATGTGGAATTATATACTTAACAAAAAAGTGTGAAACAACTGAAATTCTGTCTTATATTCTAGGTTCTTCAAAGTAGCCACCTTTTGCTTTGATGACTGCTTTGCACACTCTTGGCATTCTCTTGATGAGCTTCAAGAGGTAGTCACTGAGGATGGTCTTCCAACAATCTTGTGGGAGTTCCCAGAGACGCTTAGCACTTGTTGGCCCTTTTGCCTTCACTCTGCGGTCCAGCTCACTCCAAATCATCTCAATTGGGTTCAGGTCTGGTGACTGTGGAAGCCAGGTCATCTGGCGTAGCACCCCATCACTCTCCTTCTTGATCAAATAGCCCTTACACAGCCTGGCGGTGTGTTTGGGGTCATTATCCTGTTGAAAAATAAATGATGGTCCAACTAAACGCAAACCGGATGGAATAGCATGTCGCTGCAAGATGCTGTGGAAGCCATGCTGGTTCAGTATGCCTTCAATTTTGAATAAATCCCCAACAGTGTCACCAGCAAAGCACCCCCACACCATTACACCTCCTCCTCCATGCTTCACGGTCGCACAAAGACAAGGTGGTTGGAACCAAAGATCTCAAATTTGGAGTCATCAGACCAAAGCACAGATTTCCACTGGTCTAATGTCCATTCCTTGTGTTCTTTAGCCCAAACAAGTCTCTACTGCTTGTTGCCTGTCCTTAGCAGTGGTTTCCTAGCAGCTATTTTACCATGAAGGCCTGCTGCACAAAGTCTCCTCTAAACAGTTGTTGTAGAGATGTGTCTCATGCTAGAACTCTGTGTGGCATTGACATGGTCTCTAATCTGAGCTGCTGTTAACCTGCGATTTCTGAGGCTGGTGACTGGGATAAACTTATCCTCAGAAGCAGAGGTGACTCCTGGTCTTCCTTTCCTGGGGCTGTACTCATGTGAGCCAGTTTCTTTGTAGTGCTTGATGGTTTTTGCCACTGCACTTGGGGACACTTTCAAAGTTTTCCCAACTTTTCGAACTGACTGACCTTCTTTTCTTAAAGTAATGATGGCCACTCATTTTTTTCTAACAGTCTATTCATTAGGACTATCCACCAGACTTCTGCACAACACAACTGATGGTTGTATATATATATATATATATATATATATATATATATATATATATATATATATATATATAATTTTGTGTGATCTGCACTCCTAACTTACCAATACCTCTCTCTTCTGTCTGTGCATATATTGTTGTCTTTCTGTTTTCTGTATTGCATCCTTTGATCTTTGGCTTTACCTCAACTATCCCCTGATTTTCATTATCGGTAGTTCCTACATAGGAATTTTCATGTTGTTTAGTTTAAATCTATTTGAGGGATACAAAACGTGAAGGCCATTAAACTCAAGTTTCCATATGCCTAATGTCAATCCAATTATGGCACATATGGTTTATATATCAGCTCATTCTGACCAAGCCAGCAACAACTTAACGACTTAAAAGGAACATGTCAACAAGATTTTGCTTCTTCTTCTGAAAGCAGCAGGATGAAGGTAAAGAGAAGCTAACTCTAACGAAATATCATTTTACACCCAGTAAACTGAGGCTAAATTCACACTTGCATACTAGAGTTTTGCAGAGGGCTGCGTACTTCCTTCGTGAAGCTCTGCCCACTTCCGCACTTCTTCCGTTTAGGTCCGCCTACTTCTGCATGCATCCTGCATACCTATCTTTAACATTGGGTATGCAGGACATGCGGATGCATGCGGATGTATGCGGATGAGTTGTTTTGACTTGCCTGCCAACTGCACAGGAATGCAACTTGTTGCGTTCCTGTGCGGTCGGCGGGCGCGTCAACATGACGCATCCACATACATCCGCATACATCCAAATGGCCTGCATACCCAATGTTAAATATAGGTATGCAGGACGCATGCAGAAGTAAGCGGACCTAAACGGAAGAAGTCCGGAAGTGGCGAAGCTTCAGAGATGAAGTAAGCAGTCGTCCGCAAAGCCCCAGTACGCAAGTGTGAATTTAGCCACAGTTTACTGGGTGCAGCCATTCTGACACAATCAGAGCTTTTAGATTTAGAATGAAGCAGAGCTCAGAAAGCTGCCCATGCCCACACCAGGCTCTCTGTGTACAAAGTCCATGGACAGTGAGGTGCTTAGTTGTTAGATAATTAATCTCTTAATAATAAATCCTTTAGAGTTAGTAAACAGCAGTACTGTGACAAGTGACACATCCCTGAATTCTGTGTTTCAGTCTATTTGTTTGCTACATGGAAAGTACATTATATATCACATGCTAATTTCTGCCGCCCTGCAGGGAAATTGGTTGTTTCTGGAAAACCTCAACTGAAACAGCTTGCATATGCTGTGCATGATTACAACACCCAAGTGTATGTAATGGTATAGAAATAGCATTCCTTGGGAAACATTATTACACATACATTTTTTTCAGACTTTCGTGATACTTTGATTTATGAAGTTATTATAAACTATTTCCCATTAGATTTAAATAGTGAAATTTTTGATATAGTATAAAAAGATAAGTTGGCTTGCATTGCTTGCGCTGCATACACATAGTATTCCGAGATCAATATGAAAGCGAATTGTCATAAAGATTGGAAAGATGCACCTTGATAGATGGAAGCTATCACAAAGTATCAAAATGATGTTCTAGACTTAGAGCTAAGCCCCAGCTGTGACACTTGAAACTAATAATCTTCTGGGAATTGTATGGTGGTGTGTCAGACTTACAGATTCTCACTGTAAACTGCCACAATCACTTAACTGTATATAGTCATGGAAATAAATCACTGACACGTATGGGGAACTATATTTATAGTTCTAACCAACAGATGAGCAGTGGAGGCTTTTGTGACTGACCAAATATAAATGTTACATAATTGTGCCTGACTACTGAACCCAGCTGCTCATGAATTTAATATTTTCTACATCGCAGAGAGTACCATTACCATTGCATTATATACTATTGAATTACAAATGTAATTTAACCCAATAATATTGCATTTTACCTTGCTCTTGGTTCAACAATTCAATAATTTCCCAGTTATAGTGCCTGTGTGGCCTTTACTAGAAGTCATTTTTGAAAAACAAATCAAACTTTATATAAAACATCAGAGGCATTTTATAATATGTTATGTAAACACTTGGATTTTTTTTATACATGTTGAAAAGTCTTTGATATTTGACAGTATAGAACAAAGATTCAAAAGAGAAGAGACATTTTGTATTGGGAACAATGAATTTTAGAGAATTATATCTTTGGAAATCTCAAAAACCTTTATGCACTTTTCATTGTATTTTCAGGTTCCTAAGACAGGTTAATGGCACTTGTAGTTAACGCTCTGTACTACATGTGTAGTACCACCCGTGGTCCCAGTGTCGGACTGGGGTGACAAGGGCCCACCAGTAACATTGACTTTGGGGGGGCCATTTTTCACCTACATGTAAATATTATACTACCTTCATTCACAAATTTACCTTTATCTCTATGCAATAATACACTGGGTAGTTTGGTTAATGAATTATGAGATGCTGCTTTTTTCTGTACAGAGTGAATCAAGTGAATTATGCCAAGTACTGCCAATACAGTGGGGTTGGGGCCCCAGATCTACACAGGGGCCCACCGTGGGATTCCCCTGTTACCCTGTGGGCCAGTCCAAGCCTACGTGGTCCTACTTAGCAGCTAGTCTACATCCTCTCTGGAGGTGAGTTCAGAGACCACTGACAATTAGATATGAAGCCTGCAGAAGGGAAGTTGTGCTGATAAATGCAGGATTTAAGGATATAATGGCCAGAAATGCAATTAATACTTATGTACACACACTTAACTCTTTCACACCCCCAGTCTGTTTTCACCTTCCTGACCAGGCCAAATTTTCCAATTCTGAACAGTGTCACTTTATGTGGTAATAACCCAGTAATTCTAAAATAGTTTGTACTTCATGTTAGTGGTAAAGTTAAACCGATAACACTGTGTTAGGCTAGTTTCACATTTGCGTTTAAGTCTGCAGCGTTTAAAATGCATCTGCAAGTGGTGGAAAAAACGCATGTAAACGCGTACAAATGCGGCGTTTTTTTTATGCATGCGGTTAAAAAAACGCCGCGTCTGTACGCATTTACATGCGTTTTTTTCCTGCGTTTGCGTTTTTGGCGCGCATGATGAGAAATTTCACAAGAGAAAAATCAAGATAACCAGACACCGCCAATGGGACTACAGAGGGCATGTATTATGGGATCTCTATATATAGACCCTAGGGCTACTGAAATTTTAACAGTTTGCTACTGTATCCTGATGGATCTTCGCATGGAGAGCTTTTATTTCAACCTGGATTTCAGCTTCAAACTGTTTCTTGCCTGTGCTTTCGCTTGGGAGCAAGACAGAAATCGCCAAAGATGGAGAAGGAGACAACGTAGGCGTTTTTGGAGGCACCCCATTATCGAACTACGTGAGAGCCGTGGAGCCTACCACACGCTCTATGCCGAGCTTAATGCCAACCTGGAGAAATTCCGGGAATACACACGAATGTCGCAAGACTCATTCCTGGATTTGCTGTCTCATGTCCAAGGAGCCATACGGCGACAGGACACCCAGCTCTGTAAAGCGATTCCACCCGAGGAACGTCTGCTGGTTACATTAAGGTACGTTCCAAATCTAAACCAATGATAGTCCAAATTTACTGTTTTCTGACATGTATTTTTTGGGTATTTTCCTTTCTTTCTTTAGCGTAACCACACCATAAAAAGAATAGATTGTAATGGTTTTTGTGTTTGTTTTTCTTACAGATTTCTGGCCACCGGAGAGAGTTTATCATCCCTCTACTTCCAATACCGGCTGGGAATATCCACCCTGTCCGGAATAGTTGCGGACACCTGCCGGGCTTTGTGGAATGTACTCCGGGATGACTTTATACCCCTACCCACCTTGGACATGTGGCTAGAAATTGCGGAGAAATTCTGGAGTGTGTGTGATTTCCCCAACTGTTTAGGAGCGGTGGATGGAAAGCACATTCGCATTATCAAACCAGCCAGAAAAGGATCGGAGTACTTCAATTACAAAAAATATTTTTCTGTTGTGCTCATGGCAATAGCCGATGCGAACTGTCGCTTCATCGCCATGGACATTGGAGCTTTTGGCTGTGGCAACGATTCGCAGACTTTCAAGAACTCGGATATGGGCCGCCGTGTGTATGGCAAAAATTTCAATTTTCCCCCGCCACAACCTCTTCCCAACACTCAAGGACCACCGATGCCATTTGTTATGGTTGGGGATGAGGCCTTTCAGATGTGTGAAAACCTACTGAAGCCCTATTCCAGTCGAGACTTGAACCACACTAGAAGGATCTTTAACTACAGACTGACCAGGGCCTGAAGAACTGTAGAGTGTACCTTTGGCATTCTGGTCGCTAAATGGTGCATTCTTACATAAGCCATAAATCTAAAAGTGGAAACAGTCGATGAGGTGGTCAAAGCCTGTGTGGTGCTGCATAATTATATAATGGTAAGGGTATGTGTCCACGTTCAGGATTGCATCAGGATTTGGTCAGGATTTTTCATCAGTATTAGTAAGCCAAAACCAGGAGTGGGTGATAAATGCAGAAGTGGTGCATGTGTTTCTATTATACTTTTCCTCTAATTGTTCCACTCCTGGTTTTGGCTTACAAAAACTGATGAAAAATCCTGACCAAATCCTGATGCAATCCTGAACGTGGACACATACCCTTAAGGAGCAACCCAACATTGAACTGGATGAACCAGTTGCACACCCACTGCCTGATTTCCAGCATCACTCGCTCCGGTCAACTGCAGCAGTTGGCCACATGCGGGACCAATTTGCGGCCTTTTTTGATTCAGATATTGGACGTGTCTCATGGCAGGACAATGTAGTGTAAAAGTCCTGTTGTAATTCGATATGTACCAGTTATTTTATACAATGATAATAATATTTCTCATTAATAAACTTTATAATATTTCTCATTAATAAACTTTAGTTTTGATTGAGTTGACCATGTCTCCTATCTTTTTCCTCTCCAAACCCAGGCTGTCCTAAAACTGGCAGTATGTGATCTGTATTTAATATCAGTTTTTGTAATCCAAACCCAGGAGTGGGTGATAAAAGCAGATGTGCTAGTTATTATGTTAATATCATAATTTACCTCTAATTGTTCCACTCCTTGTTTTGGCTTACAAATACTGTTATACAACACTGGCCACATACTGCTAGTAATGGCAGCCATGTTGCTTTATTGGTAAGCTTGTTGACGTCATTGCGTCATGATTCTCTTCTCCTGTATCCATTGGACACAAACTGAAGAGACAATCACTGTCACACTATCTATACTCATCAAGTCAGGTGTCAGAAATAATGAATTCATGATAAACATATACAGGCTCATGAATTCACTATTTCTGACACCTGTGCATGTGAGCATAGATATGTAGTGTGTGACCACCATTGTAACTCAAGTTGTGTGTAATATAAGAAGAGAAAATGGTGGTTATACAAGGCAGTTCTCTACTCAACAGGTCAGGTGTCATAACTAATGAGTTCTTTGACACCTGACCTGTTCAGTAGAGGTCTGCACTGTATTTCCACCATTTTCTCTTCAGACTGGCACACTAAGCACAGACCAAAAGAGATTATGGAGATACATGTAATATTTTTTGGGCCACCTCATATCTGTATACTAAAGACACATAAAGCTGCAGTATTTTTATTTTTAACTAGAGGAGATATGATGTGGCCCAAGTGTGGTGAAGTTTCATGGCGCATGGTGTGTGTTGCCGGCGGCAGAAGACACAATAAACCAAACATAATTGTGGCAAATCAAACTTTTTTTATTTTGTTAACAACTGGAAAAAAAATATTTTTTACTGCACCGGCTTGGGGTAGAGTGATGTAAATGGGGCGTGTAAAGTACTGAGGCCTGGCTAACCGTGGACGACGCAGAGGTGGCAGGAGAAGGGGCAATGAAACTAGAAGGGTCTGGAAGTTCGGGGATGGAGCTTGACACATGAGAGGCTTCAGACGCACTGGAAGGGTGAGACAAACCTGACATTACAGACACATTGGGAGGTGAAGGGGGAGGAATGCTAAGAGTCCTCGGTTTTTGTTTTTTTTGTGTTTTCTTTTTTGTTTGCCTGGTTGTGGGAGGTCTTGGTGGGCTCATATGGTGTGGCGTGGTGGTGGGTGACCTGTCAGGGTCCGGCTGCACTGTGTCAGAATCCATAGTGCTCGTAGATCGTGCAGCCATGGTAGAGTCCATAGTGCTCGTAGATCATGCAGCCATGCCAGAGTCCATAGTGCTCGTAGAGCGTGCAGCCATGCCAGAGTCCATAGTGCTCATAGAGCATGCAGCCATGCCAGAGTCCTGCTGCATTGTGGAGGTGGAGGTACGGAAGGCCATGCCAAGGTCATGCTGCATCGTGGAGGAGGCGGTACGGAAGGCCATGCCAGGATCCTGCTGCATCGTGGAGGAGGGGGTACGGAAGGCCATGCCAGGGTCCTGCTGCATCGTGGAGGAGGCGGTACGGAAGGCCATGCCAGGGTCCTGCTGCATCGTGGAGGAGGCGGTACGGAAGGCCATGCTAGGGTCCTGCTGCATCGTGGAGGTGGCGGTACGGAAGGCCATGCCAGGGTCCTGCTGCATCATGGAGGAGGCGGTATGGAAGGCCATGCCAGGGTCCTGCTGCATCGTGGAGGTGGTGGTATGGAAGGCCATGCCAGGGTCCTGCTGCATCGTGGTGTCAGTGGAGGAGGTCCAAGCAGGAGCAGCGGATGTCATGGTGGTGGCGGTGGGATGTCCAACAGCACTCGGCATGGTGGTGGTACTGTAGTGGTGTCCAGCTGTGGAAGGAATTGAGGTGGCCGTGCAGTGGGATGCAGCAGAGGTCGACATCAAGCGTGACAGTGAAGGCACAGGTGGATATGCCCCCACTGTCTGCTGAAAATACCGACTCTGCTGCATAGCCTGCACGTAAGCAGCATTGCAGGCCTGCATGACACTCAGCTGGAGATCAGGAATAAGGTGTTCCGACATGCCCTGCGGCACAGATGGGTCCGTGGCTGTCGGATGAAGGACCGCTCCAGAACCTGGGCCGACAGTCGTGCTGTATGTGCTGTGAAAAAAGGAAAAAGAAAATTAATATAAAAAATTTACCAGATGCAAAATCCTGTGGAATTTAAAAATACAGATTATGGCAATACAATACAACCTAATGCACGTGATAAATACTTACGTTCTCTGGGCAAGGACCGGTCTTAAGAATGACAGTACTCGATGGTATTTGTAGCGTCTGATCCTTGCTCCTGAACCACTGGGAACATGGCTCTCTTGACGCAGGTCCTTGTTGAAGCGGTCCTTCATCGAACGCCAACGTGCTTTGACTTTGGATACTGTTTAAAAAAAAATTGTGGTCAGAAAAAGGACTTTTGGCCCTACTCACACAACTGTGTGTGATGAGAGAAACTCCTGAGAGTTTCTTTCATCACACACAGTCGAGGGAGCACGACCAAGGTCTCTGCTGCTTCACACTGCAGTGCAATACGTACCAAATGCAGCTCGGACCCGTGTCGGGGCGTTGTTCCAGCCATCCCACATCGCTTGGGCCACCTCATTCCATAACCGCCGGATCGTGATGTTGTTCGAGTGCAGTGGATCCCGGGTGTCCCACAATGGGACTCGCTCCTGGACCAGGGTGATAAGGAGGTCATTTTCGATTAGGTCATCCTCCCGTTGTGAAACCTAAAAATTAAAGAAAGTCATTAAAGTTTGCTCAATTTACATAAGGAAAAGAAAGAAAAAAGATGCTGAGAAATGGCATGAATAGGAAAGTCAACATACAAAAGGATGCCAGAAGAAAAAAGTAAAGAAATACGAGTGTAAAGAAAGGAAGATTCAAGAATAATACACTGAGGACAGTCAGCCTTGTATACGTACCTGCTGCCGCCTTTCCACCAGACCTTGACTCCGCTGCTCCTGCCCTGTCTCAGTCACAGTAGAAGAGCTCTAAAAAACAGAAAAAATCAAATTGTCACATGTGTCGATGTGACAGTGAATACTTACCAATCTGACGAGGCAAGTACTCACCTCACTGACATGCTCCACTTCCGACTGTCCTGGCCGAAACTCCTCACCAGATGAAGAATCCAAAGAAGACATTCTGATGCATGTAGAAAGAAAGAAATGGCAGAAATTAGGACATGTAGAGACAGAAAATAGAAAATAAAGGCATTGGCTAGGATATACTCACATTGTTCAGGGTCTTTTCCTCCATGATGTAGCCTGTCTGTGTCTCGTCTGCTTCAGAGTCTGGTGAGAAGTGACCTGCAACTGTCCAATCCCTCCCTTTTATCACCTTGATGGAGGGAGGTGGCTTATCAGTGTCTAGACATGTTTTTCTCAATTGAAACGCATGCGTTCAAAAACGCAACCAAACGCATGTGCAAAAAAACGCATGCGTTTACATAGGCAGCAATGGTTTTTTTGTCGCAATCCTTGCGCAATCGACCGCATGCATTTCCTGGCGGCAAATAGACGCCTCCAGAAATTACTACATGTTGCATTTCCGCGCCAAGCCGCAAACGACGAGATGACGCATGCGTCGTCAAACGCGGCAAAACGCGAACAAAAAAAAGCGCATGCGTTTTTAATGTTAAATATAGGAAAACATGACGCATGCGTTTATATGCGGTACAAACGCTGCGGCAACAAACGCAAATGTGAAACCAGCCTTACCAAGGTTTTGTCCCTCAGACAATTTTGAGTGTTCCTGATAGATTTTTTTCATGCTGATTTCAGAAATGACTTGAGATTTTTCCTATCGCATAAGGTTTTAGAGAAATGATACGAAACATTATAATATTCTGTTATAATTCTAAAAACTCATATGAATTTTTTCTGAAACAGTATATTCTGAATTTTCCACTGAAATAACATAAATCGCTGATCTACACATATTCAAGTACTCATTATGCGAATTCTGCGCAGGAGCAGTAAATCATTCGGCTGACCGTGTAATGAGCATACCACATCTCCTGGGAAGGGGAGGAATCAAAAGACAATACTGATATTACAGCAGTGGATCACCGAGGATTCATTTTGTGAGGTAAAATATTTCACTAACTGTTTTTAATCAATACTTTAACTCACAAAATGTATCCTCTGCAATCTCAAGAGAGCACAGACTGGAGAAGTCAGCACATGGAGAAAGAGGGAGTGGATAGGTGGGGGAGCACATGAGAGGGAGAGATTCTCAACGCTGCAAAGCCTGCCCCCATTGCGACATTATCGCCCTCCCGATGCGATAGCATCAGATCTCCATCTAGTAAATATATATTATATATACAGTACAGACCAAACGTTTGGACACACTTTCTCATTTAAAGATTTTTCTGTATTTTCAAGACTATGAAAATTGTACATTCACACTGAAGGCATCAAAACTATGAATTACCACATGTGGAATTATATACTTATCAAAAAAGTGTGAAACAACTGAAATTATGTCTTATATTCTAGGTTCTTCTAAGTAGCCACCTTTTGCTTTGATCACTGCTTTGCACACTCTTGGCATTCTCTTGATGAGCTTCAAGAGGTAGTCACCCGGAATGGTTTTCACTTCACAGCTGTGCCCTGTCAGGTTTAATAAGTGGTATTTCTTGCCTTATAAATGGGGTTGGGACCATCAGTTGTGTTGTGCAGAAGACTGGTGGATACACAGCTGATAGTCCTACTGAATAGACTGTTAGAATTTGTATTATGGCAAGAAAAAAGCAGCTAAGTAGAGAAAAACGAGTGGCCATCATTACTTTAAATAAATGAAGGTCAGTCAGTCCAAAAAATTGGGAAAGCTTTGAAAGTGTCTCCAAGTGCTTTGGCAAAAACCATCAAGTGCTACAAAGAAACTGGCTCACATGAGGACCGCCCCAGGAAAGGAAGACCAAGAGTCACCTCTGCTTCTGACGATAAGTTTATCCGAGTCACCAACCTCAAAAATTACAGTTTAACAGCAGCTCAGATTAGAGACCAGGTCAATGCCACACAGAGTTCTAGCAGCAGACACATCTTTACAACAACTGTTAAGAGGAGACTTTGTGCAGCAGGCTTTCATAGTAAATAGCTGCTAGGAAACCACTGCTAAGGACAGGTAACAAGCAGAAGAGACTTGTTTGGGATAAAGAACACAAGGAATGGACATTAGACTAGTGGAAATCTGTGCTTTGGTCTAATGCGTCCAAATTTGAGATCTTTGGTTCCAACCACCGTGTCTTTGTGCGACGCAGAAAAGGTGAACGGATGGACTCTACATGCCGGGTTTCCACCGTGAAGCATGGAGGGGGAGGTGTGATGGTGTGGGGGTGGTTTGCTTGTGATACTGTTGGGGATTTATTCAAAATTGAAGGCATACTGAACCAGCATGACTACCACAGCATCTTGCAGCTGCATGCTATTCCATCCGGTTTGCGTTTAGTTGGGCCATCATTTATTTTTCATCAGGACAATGGCCTGGCCTCCACAGTCACCAGACCTGAAACCAATGATGGTTTGGGATGAGCTGGACCGCAGAGTGAAGGCAAAAGGGCCAACAAGTGCTAAGCATATCTTTGAACTCCTTCAAGATTGTTGGAAGACTATTCCCGGTGACTACCTCTTGAAGCTCATCAAGATAATGCCAAGAGTGTGCAAAGCAGTCATCAAAGCAAAAGGTGGCTACTTTGAAGAACCTAGAATATAAGACATAATTTCAGTTTTTTCACACTTTTTTGTTAAGTATATAATTCCACATGTGTTAATTCATAGTTTTGATGCCTTCATTGTGAATGTACAATTTTCATAGTCATGAAAATACAGAAAAATCTTTAAATGAAAAGGTGTGTTCAAACCTTTGGTCTGTACTGTATATATACAGCACTGATATCTTTATCCCCTGCAATTCTGTTCCTATCTCTGCAGCAACTCTCCCTACACTGGTGATTCCGGAGCTGACTGAGACGAGCAGGGCGGCGCCAGGTCTGATATAGCCAATCTGTCGCGCCCCCTCCACCGCCGCAGGGCCGAAGGGTACCCGGTACCGGGCCTCTGAGTCTCTGCTTCTGGGGTTGTCACGGCGGCTAGGCCCCGGTCCGTGACCCTGCCGTGGGGGCGCACAGTAGAATGCAAGGTGTGGGTGTTGGTAGTGATGATAGCGATGTAGCGGTGCAGTTGTGGGGTGCAGGTCGCAGTAAATAACAAGGACACCAGGTTGCAGTCTCTTTACCTCTTTACTGGAGATCTCTGAGTCCTCAGTCCAGAACACGGTTCACCAGGCTACGCAAGTCCAGCCGGTCCAATGGCACCTCCAGAGTCCTCCTCTCAGGTGGAAATCTGTGCCTTCCTTCTAGCGCTATGTGTTGTAGTCCTTCCCTGCTGTGCTCACGGAAAGTGACCCCACAACGGTTGTGTCTGTTTCTTAAGTTCCCTCACAACTCGATTTGATGTTCCTCTGTAATCCACCCCTCCCTGTATTCAGGTTGGAATGGCACCCGTTTGTCAGGTAGGCCTGGAGTTCTTCCGGGACCCTAGAGACGCCCCTCTCCCGCAATTGCCCCCCAAGACTTCATAGGTGATATGTGGTAGACAGCCCGCCTGAGACCGACTGTCCTGCCGCTGTTTGGAGTATGGCTTGAAGCTGTATTCTAATCCACTCCCTCGGCGTTCCGGCCACCGGTATTGCGCCTCAGCAGGGTGCTGCCTCTTTCAACAAAACCCCTGCTGGTATTCTCCTTCTGCTGGATCTCGTTTCTCACTCAGCACAATCTGCCTCGCTTCTAGTCCTTTCTTGGGCACCGCCGCTAAGCTGAGCAGGCACGGTCCCGTTACGTTCTCTCAATGCCAAGCCTCTGCCAGGATCCCACCCCTGGCAGAGACCCTACAGTCTCTCCCTTCACAACACCCTCTGCCACAGGGTGTTGCTCTGTTCAATCCCGTCAGCGTTCTCTCTCTAACTTCCTGCCTGACCCCCAGTTTACCCACTATGGTGGGGAGTGGCCTAATGAATAGCACCCTTAGCTCCCCCCGGAGGCCCTGCTGTGAAACATATTGGTGTCTGTGATACCTGATTGGAGGAACTCCTTCAGTGCCATCGAACGTACCATGGCTCCCCTTAGTGGCAGAGCCACAGTACTGCAACGACCAGGACTCTGGGGCGCTGCACTCCCCCCTGGTTAAACACAGTACTCCGGGACTGGGAAGAAAAACAACAATACAGATTAGTAAACAGACATACAATTTTGTTGAGTGCAAAACAATAAGTATACTTGAACAGGCTTCCCTTTATGGGAGGTGAGGACACTTTTAACGTTACAAACATAGTCAACATTATAAATTACAGGCTATACATAACTCCTGTTACCCAACCGGGTATTCTACTTAGTGCAAATTCTGGAACAATAAATTAACATTGCCTTTAAAAAACATACACTCTTAGTTTACCAAAGGCCTTCCTATAATCACATTACAGGGTAGGGTAACTTCACATTCTCCTACTTTGAACCTGCAGGACCGCCTGTCCCTATGGCACCAGACCTACTGCCTCTCCTTTCTTTTACAGGACCGCCCCGTTCAGCCAGGGCCTACTGCCTTTCGCTACTATACATAGTATAGACATAACATTCCTTTCGTTTAAAGAACTCTGAGCCAGCTCTACTCGGCTCCTTTAAGGACTCACTCTCTAACCCCTACGGGTTCGTTTTCTGTCCTTAGTAACAAAGTAACTTTCTATGGGGACGCAGGGTTTACCTTCTATCCTCACCTTCATCATTACTTCTTTACTTTCAACTATGCAGATCTCTACTTCTACCCCTGCGGGCTCTCTGCATCTTTTCCTTTCACAAAACATTATTTTCAGATTTCACAATTCAAACAATTTAAACACATATAACTTTTCATGTAAAACAGTTACATTCTTTCTCAAAGCATCATCATATTACCGTTCTAAAACAGTATCGCTTTCAAGTTCAATTCCACGCATCCCCTTTAAGAGGGGACCAAGCCTTTCTGAGGTAGCTCGTCTTCTCAGCCTACCAGTCCACGCAAAGGCTCCGGAATGGCATCTTCGCAAAGTGTCTTTTAACTAAAACCAGTAGGAAAGGTATCTTTGCAAAGTGTCTTTTAACTAAAACCAGTAGGAGGCACCCTTAAGAAGGTGCAACTATTTACAAGGAAGTTCGAATCATGCACAGTCCATGATTACTGCAGTTTGTGTAAAACTTCAAGGAAACAGCAATAGTGACCCCGGGTCAACAAAGGGGTCACCTTTTAAAGTTTACCCTGGACGGGTTTAGCAGCAAACAATCAGGAATAGTTAAAACAATAAAATAGCAACTATTTACATTTT
This sequence comes from Ranitomeya variabilis, assembly GCF_051348905.1. Lineage (NCBI taxonomy): Eukaryota > Metazoa > Chordata > Amphibia > Anura > Dendrobatidae > Ranitomeya > Ranitomeya variabilis. The sequence goes on along the minus strand of NC_135234.1, from coordinate 570,760,659 downwards.
CTGACAGCAATGTCTTACTGAGGTTCTGCGGAAGGTGATCTCTTTTCTGGCCTCACCAGACCAACAGATCGGCCCGGTGAGCCAGGACGCCGTTCTGGTCCCAGTAAGGATAAGATTCCTCGCCGGGAGGTCCTCCTTGTCGGCAGGTGCACCCGTCCTTCTGGGGCGCGGCGAGGCTGTGCTTCTCGTGATTCCGCGGGGCCGGGTTCTGCTGCCTTTCCTCCGGGACTATCCCCTTCTGGTGTCCCCGCAGCAGCCTGGAGGGCGATGCATCGCTGGACCCCTCGAGCGAACCAGCCCGTCTCACTGGCGTCCCTCTTCCACCTCGTATAGGTGACGGCATCTCCTGGCTCCAGGTCGCGATCAAACCCCCCGCGGCAAGGTTCCACCTCTTCTCGGTCTACCCGAACTTGTACTGGCTCTCCAATTTCTTGGATCACTCCTCTCCCATATCGGGGATTAAAGGCCACCACCACACCCCAGTGCGAGGTCGGAATCTCCGGCGCGCCAATCAAATCAATCTGCTCCGCCGGCTGGGGTCGGCTCCGCCAGGCGGCCATCAGACGCCGGAAGTGTTCGGCGTCCGGGATTATTTTCAGGTCCGGAGTCGGTAGCGTACCTTCAGACGCGGCCAGGTGGGACGGAGCGGGGGATACTGGGGACAAGCGGATCTCCGTTGGTTGACCCATCCGAGCAAGCACACGGGCATCCTCTTTCAGCCGGCGTGCTAACTGTCGGGCCTCGGCTGCAGCCGCGCACTCCGCGGACATCGGTACAGGGGGTCGTCCCATCTGTGGCCCTGCGAGGGTCAGACCCCGCAGTGTTGGTATCTCTGGGGCTACCCCAGGCTGCGCAGCCTCAGGCCGGGCCGGGGCAGCTCCGCATGGTGCTCCGGGTGTCGCCATCTTTTTCTCCTCTCCCGCGTCTTCTTCCCGCGGTCTCTTCCGTGGGCGGCCCCGTCCCCATGGTCTCCACCCTCTGACCAAGATCAGGAGGCGTACCTCAGCTGTTGACGGGCACGTCCTCAGGACACAGAAATACTTAGACTGGGCGGCCATGGCTGTTCGCGCTCTCCAGCTTGCCTACGCCCACTCCACGCCCCTCTTCTCTTCCTGCGCTCTCCTCAGCGCTGCAATGGCGGCGGATTTTGGCGGCAAATGGCACAACACACAGTCCTCTCAATAAAGTACAGTCCAAACACAGTAAATTACAGTCTCTAGGCACACATGACCTGATTCTTCAGGCTTAAGTAGATCCTGTTCGTGACGCCAAGTTCTGTCGCGCCCCCTCCACCGCCGCAGGGCCGAGGGGTACCCGGTACCGGGCCTCTGAGTCTCTGCTTCTGGGGTTGTCACGGCGGCTAGGCCCCGGTCCGTGACCCTGCCGTGGGGGCGCACAGTAGAATGCAAGGTGTGGGTGTTGGTAGTGATGATAGCGATGTAGCGGTGCAGTTGTGGGGTGCAGGTCGCAGTAAATAACAAGGACACCAGGTTGCAGTCTCTTTACCTCTTTACTGGAGATCTCTGAGTCCTCAGTCCAGAACACGGTTCACCAGGCTACGCAAGTCCAGCCGGTCCAATGGCACCTCCAGAGTCCTCCTCTCAGGTGGAAATCTGTGCCTTCCTTCTAGCGCTATGTGTTGTAGTCCTTCCCTGCTGTGCTCACGGAAAGTGACCCCACAACGGTTGTGTCTGTTTCTTAAGTTCCCTCACAACTCGATTTGATGTTCCTCTGTAATCCACCCCTCCCTGTATTCAGGTTGGAATGGCACCCGTTTGTCAGGTAGGCCTGGAGTTCTTCCGGGACCCTAGAGACGCCCCTCTCCCGCAATTGCCCCCCAAGACTTCATAGGTGATATGTGGTAGACAGCCCGCCTGAGACCGACTGTCCTGCCGCTGTTTGGAGTATGGCTTGAAGCTGTATTCTAATCCACTCCCTCGGCGTTCCGGCCACCGGTATTGCGCCTCAGCAGGGTGCTGCCTCTTTCAACAAAACCCCTGCTGGTATTCTCCTTCTGCTGGATCTCGTTTCTCACTCAGCACAATCTGCCTCGCTTCTAGTCCTTTCTTGGGCACCGCCGCTAAGCTGAGCAGGCACGGTCCCGTTACGTTCTCTCAATGCCAAGCCTCTGCCAGGATCCCACCCCTGGCAGAGACCCTACAGTCTCTCCCTTCACAACACCCTCTGCCACAGGGTGTTGCTCTGTTCAATCCCGTCAGCGTTCTCTCTCTAACTTCCTGCCTGACCCCCAGTTTACCCACTATGGTGGGGAGTGGCCTAATGAATAGCACCCTTAGCTCCCCCCGGAGGCCCTGCTGTGAAACATATTGGTGTCTGTGATACCTGATTGGAGGAACTCCTTCAGTGCCATCGAACGTACCATGGCTCCCCTTAGTGGCAGAGCCACAGTACTGCAACGACCAGGACTCTGGGGCGCTGCAAATCACTGTAATGCCACAACCAACATGGCTGCGGCATTACAGTGAGTGGTAGATAATCCCTGCATGTTGATTAGCACTCTAAAGAGCACCAAACATGCAGGGCAGTGACCCGAACTCCTACCGAGCAACCCTGGAAGTAGTGAGAGCGAACGTGCTCGCCACTGCTCATTACTCGGCGAGCATCGAGCATTTCCGGGATTATTCGGTGGTAACTGGTGTCTCGACCCAGCATTTTTGGTGGACTTTAGAGACCCAATCACGCTGCAGGGATTATCTGCCAGGCCATGATACACCGCAGCCATCTTTGTTGTGGTCGTGCAGTGATTGGCTTGGCCCCACAGGATCATCCAGAGTATAAGAGACCTGGCGCCGCCATGCTCGCCGCATTCTGCTCTGGATTCAGCAAGAGTAGGGAGAGCTGCTGCTGAGATAGGGTCAGAATCGTGGTTTTTATAGTTAGTGTACGTCTGCAACTCTTAAATCCACAACTCCTGAGAAGCCAACAGTCCTTTTTAGGGCTAATTCGTGGGTCCTGATATTGCAGCGCTAGGTAGGCAGGGCACAGCAAATCCACATCAGTGCAAGGCCTGCAGGCACTGTATGTGCGTACATTGCTCCCACTGCATCCCTCCCAAAGCTCCATAACTGTCTGCTGGTGCAGCTTCTTTACTATATACCTAGCTGCATTTTTTTTCCCAAAAAATTCACCCACAAAAAAAAATACAGTGTGTTCTGTCAGACTGAGGCCTGTTTAAAAATCAAGGTTTGTCAGTCATACGCAGCATAGTTGTGTGTGCTAGCCTTGTGCCACTGTTTGTTTCTTTTCGGTGTTTTAAATTCAGCAAAAAAGGCCTCATATATTTGTGTGCTCCAAGTTTTGGCATTTTAGGCCGTTTTGCCAATGATTTTGCTGTCTGTTACTCTAAATATATACAGCACTATTTTGCATTTAAAAAAAGTGTGGTATTTCCCTCACAGCCCTCATATATCTGCGTGCTCCAAGTTTGGTCATTGTAGGCCGGTGGACCACTTTTTTGGCTGTCTGTTACTGTAATTATATACAGCACTATTTAGCATAAAAAATATAAAAAGGCCCTATATATATGCCAGTGTGGTATTACCGTGACAGCCCTCATATATCTGCGTGCTCAATGTTTGGTCATTGTAGGCTGGTGTACCACTTCTTTTGCTGTCTGTTACTCTAATTATATACAGCACTATTTAGCATAAAAAAATATAAAAAGGCCACATACTTGCCAGTGTGGTATTTCCGTGACAGCCCTCATATATCTGCGTGCTCCAAGTTTTGGCATTTTAGGCCGTTTTGCCACTGTTTTTCCTGTCTGTTACTCTAACTATATATAGCACTATTTGGCATTTAAAAAAAACAGGCCACATATTTGCCAGTAAGATATTTCCTTGACAGCCCTCATATATCTGCGTGCTCCAAGTTTGGGCATTTTAGGCCGGTGTACCACTTTTTTGCTGTCTGTTACTCTAATTATATACAGCACTATTTAGCATTAAAAAAATAAAAAGGTCACATATTTACCAGAGAGGTATTTCCGAGACAGCCCTCATATATCTGCGTGTTTCAAGTTTGGGCATTGTAGGACGGTAGACCACTTTTTTTGCTGTCTGACACTCTAATTATATACAGCACTATTTTGCATAAAAAATATATAAAGGCCACATATTTGCCAGTGTTGTATTTCCGTGACAGCCCTCATGTATCTGCGTCCTCCAAGCTTGGCCATTGTAGGCCGGTGGACCATTTTTTTTGCTGTCTGATTCTCTACTTATATACAGCACTATTTTGCATAAATTAACTTCACAAAAAAGCTTCCCAAAATTGAACACAGTCTGTTATGTCAGGCTGAGGCCTGCCTGGTGTTTGGGTTTGAAAAATTGTAGATTTGTAGGCATACTGATCAGATATTATATCGCTACTAATAAATACGTTTGTGTTGAGTATTTGAAATAGTGCAGTAGTCCATTTAAAATGGGCAAGGCAAGGGACAAGGAAGTAGACGTGATACTGATGGTGCATGCAGAGGACAAGTCCGTAGCCAAGGTGAAAGTGGGCAACAACAAAGACCCACATCTTCTCGCTCGACCTTCCTGTCCCAGTTTCTAGGGGACTGCAGCACACCACTATTGAAACCAGAGCAGTGTGAAATGGTTGTTGGTTGGATAGCGGATAAGACTTCCAGTCACTTAGTCACCACCACCATGTCTTCCACACGGTCAAGTCTGAATAGCCATGAGTGTGGCTCGGATGTTCCTCACCCTGATTCTCCTTCCTCCCAACATGCCGAGTGCCCTGAAACAACTGATCCCACACTTGGATATTCTGAAGAGCTGTTCAGTTTTCCATTTCAAGATTCAGAACTCTCGGCTGGTCAACTTGAAGTGCGGACAGATAAGATCGCATGTAGAGATGCCCAAAGCTTTGACCAGCCCCGGTCACACGAAGGTGATGGTGGGAAAGTATCAGAAGAGGTGGACAATGATGAGACACTATTGCCAGAAAGTCAAGAGGAGGAGCAGGGTGCGGATGTGGAAGACAAGGTGGTGGATGACTATGTGACTGACCCAATCTGGCAGGAGGACATGCAGAGCGAGGGCAGCAGCACACATGGGGAAGGAGGCATATCACCCCAACAGGCAGGAAGAAGCAGTGTGGTGGCCCCAGACAGAAGGCTTGCATCCGTTCCCCGTAACACCAAGATGAGGGAAGTTGCCATTGCAGCTGTTAGATCTTCCCGAATCTGGTTATTTTTTAAAGACTCTGTCGATAACCTCAAACAGGCCATTTGCTGCACCTGCCATGCCCACATCAGCAGGGGTAGCAAAACAACCAGCCTGATCATCACCAGCATGATCAGGCACATGGCAGCAAAGCACCTGACTTTGTGGGCCGAACACCAGGCTCCGTGACCACTCTCTGCAGGTGACAACACTGCTTCTTCCACTGTTTTGCGTAGAAGTCAATCCACAGTCCACCGTGCATGTGAAGATGCCTCTAGCCCTGCACTGGTGCACAGTCAAGTAGCACCATCAGCAAGCCCGTCCACGTCCTTGTCCCAGCACAGCCTTCAGTTGTCTATAAACCAGTCTTTGGAACGCAAGCGGAAATACCCAGCCAATGGGCCACAGTCCTAAATTCTAATATTTCTCTTCTGCTTGCGCTAGAAATGCTGTCTTTTAGGCTTGTTGAGATGGAAGCTTTCCGCAACCTGCTGGCAGCGGCTATCTCAAGGTACTCGGTCCCCAGTCACCACTATTTCTTCCTGTGTGCCGTACCGGCATTAGACCAGCATGTGTCCCACAATTTTACCCATGCCCTCAACAATGCTGTTACAGGGAAAGTCCACCTAACCATGGACACATGGACAAGTGCTTGTGGGCAGGGATGGTACATCTCACTGACAGCACACTGGGTTAACATAGTGGAAGCCGGGACCCAGTCAGACCTTGGGATGGAGGATTGTTGGCCCTACATCAATCAGGGTTGCCCCCACAGTCTACAGCTCCTGCACCTCCTCCTCCTCTTCATCCTCCATCTCTCAAAGTAGCACATCAGTCAGAAGCTGGAAGCACTGCAGCACTGCCTCAGCCAAGCGACAACAGGCTGTGCTGAAGCTAATCTGCATAGGTGACAAACCGCACAAAGCAGAAGAGTTGTGGACAGCACTGAAAGAGCAGTCAGATGTTTGTATGACACAGCTGAACCTACAACCAGGCATGGTTGTGTGTGACAATGGCCATAACCTGGTGGCAGCTCTGAGGCAAGGTGAGCTCACACACGTACCTTGCTTGGCCAATGTGCTTAACATTGTGGTTCAACATTTTCTGAAAAGCTACCCGGAGCTGCCGGATCTGCTAGTGAAAGTACACCATCTGTCTGCCCATTTTAGAAAGTCAGCTACAGCTTCAGCCGCCCTTGCCGTACTTCAGCAGCGTTTGCAGCTTCCAGCTCACTGGCTGGTGTGTGATGTCCCCACGCACTGGAACTCTACGCTGCATATGTTGGAAAGGATTTGTGAGCAGAAAAGGGCAGTTGTTGACTACCAACATCAACAAGGCCGTCGATATTCAGTCCCGACTCCACGCATAAGACCTCAGGAGTGGACATGGATGTCCGACATATGTACCATCATCCAAAACTTTGAGGACTGCACCAAGATGGTGAGCGGCGATGATGCCATAATTAGCGTCACCATCCCGCTTCTCAGCATTCTGAAAACCTCTCTGCTCACAATTAAAGAGAATGCATTGCAGGCAGAGTGCAAGGACATGGAGCAAGGAACCATACAGGGGGATTACACTTAGCCCAGCCTCATGTCTTCTCAACGTGGATTGGTAGTCAATGAGGAGGAGGAGGAAGAACAGGAGCTACTTTCATGCGCTATAGACAAACACAGCTGTCATACCATCTGTTCAGCGGGGATGGCCTGAGGACAAGGAGGAGGAGGATGAGGAGGAGGAGGACAGCAAGGTAAGTCGTCCTGTTGGTGAGGACACGGAAGTCTTGCCTGTTAGCAGTCTGGCACATATGGCTGACTTTATGTTGCGCTACATTTCACATGACCCTCGCATTATAAAAATTTTGGGTGATGCTCATTACTGGTTGGTGAAACTTCTAGACCCCTGCCCAGAAGGAGAACTTTCAACCTCTTCTGCCAGAGGCAGAGAGGTGTAGTAAAATGTTGCAGTACCAGAAGGCCCTTGTAGCGGAATTACTTAGAAAATTCCCATGTGAGAACGCTGGCAGCAGACGTCAGAGTTTGTTGTACAACCAAAGAGTCCAAGCGAGACACAGAAGTACAATCCAGGTCAGGCATGGGAACAATGGCAAAGTTCTGGGACAGTTTTCTCAGACCCTCCCATCGTGACAGCACAGAGGGAAGAGGTGCTGTCCCAAGCAGTGCAATGTTTGGGAAGATGGTCAGGGAGTACCTTGCAGATCGTACAAAAGTCCTCCGTGATTCCTCTGTGCCTTTGAATTATTGGGTATCCAAGATTGACATGTGGCATCAACTGGTTGTCTACGCCTTGGAGATCCTGGCCTGCCCTGCCGTCCTAGCGGATTTTTAGTGTCGCTGGTGGAATTCTAACAGATAAATGCATCCGCCTGTCAACTGAAAATGCTGATAGGCTGACTCCCATAAAAATGAACAAGGGCTGGATTTGGAAAGACTTCGGTACACCACCATGTGAAAACAGAGAAACAGAACCTCAAATACATTCTCTGTTTTGGGGAGGTGTATTCTCATGCACCTCTTCACAACCACACATGGGTATACGCTTCCAGATTTGTTCTTATCCTCCTCCTTATCCTCATCTGCATCATCCAGAACCAATAGGTGAACAGGTTGAACGTGCTCTGTACTGTTATAGGCTCGTGAATTTTGGGGAAGGGGGCTGGGATGGCACTATTTTATTTAGTAAAAAAAGGACCCCACATTGGGGAATTGGGCATTACATTACATTGGGCCGACATCTTAACTCTGTTTCCTGCAATGTGTCCTTTAACTGCCAATGGATCACCAGGGTGAACGTGCTCTGTAGGGTGAATTTTGAGCAAGGGGGTTGTGATGGCAATAGTATATTTTTAAAAAAGGTACCCCCCATTTGTGAAACCACATCCTTGTTGGCAAAGACTTCATAACATTTGTGTACCTTAAAGAGCTCACTTGAAAAGCTCCTTTTTGTGTTGGCTGGTTGCTCACATTGGACACAATGCACTTCATATAAATTTGATAAAGCAATGCTGTTAGTTTGGCTGAGTAGTTCATTTCAAATATTTCTTTGTCGACTATATTAGTTTCTCTCCTTGAGATCGATAACATTGGCTGCCTAAAATGTACAAATGGCGAATATACAAATGGCGATTTGGAATCCAGATTAAAATATTGTATACAGAATGCATTCAGAAAATCACAAAGCTGCATTTCTTGTAAAACATTTTCAGATGTGACAGACAATGCTCATAGTGACACAATCTTGAGAAATGTTTGTTTATTCACTTCACAAACAGTTCTAAAGGTACCTTCACACTGACCAACTTTCCAACGATAACGATAGCGATCCGTGACGTTGCAGCGTCCTGGATAGCGATATCGTTGTGTTTGACACGCAGCAGCGATCTGGATCCTGCTGTGATATCGTTGGTTGGAGCTAGAAGGCCAGAACTTTATTTGGTCATCAGATCGGCGTGTATCGTTGTGTTTGACACCAAAAGCAACGATGCCAGCAATGTTTTACAATGGTAACCAGGGTAAATATCGGGTTACTAAGCGCAGGGCTGCGCTTAGTAACCCGATATTTACCCTGGTTACCATTGTAAAAGTAAAAAAAAACACTACATGCTCACCTTCTGATGTCTGTCACGTCCCCCGGCGTCCGCGCTGCTGCTCAGAGCTTCCTGCACTGAATGTGTCCGTGCCGGCCGTAAAGCAAAGCACAACGGTGACGTCACCACTGTGCTTTAGGGCCGGCGCTTACACAGTGCAGGGAAGCGGACGCCGGGGGACGCGACAGGCACCGAAATGTAAGTATGTACTGTTTGGTTTTTTACATTTACACTGGTAACCAGGGTAAACATCGGGTTACTAAGCGCGGCCCTGCGCTTAGTAACCTGATGTTTACCCTGGTTACCTGGGGACTTCGGCATCGTTGGTCGCTGGAGAGCTGTCTGTGTGACAGCTCTCTAGCAACCACACAACGACGAAACAGCGACGCTGCAGCGATCAGCATCGTTGTCTATATCGCTGCAGCGTCGCTTAATGTGACGGTACCTTAAGCCTCTATATGTTTGCTGTTTGTCATTGTAAAACATTAAGGTTTACTAAAACCCTGCCTGTGGTGGTTTGATCTAAATCCTTGTGGGGTTCTCTGTCTTGGTGCTGCTTCTCTGATATTCCAGACGGATGATGCTTAAAAGCCTCTTGTGGATGATGTAAGTATACTGTGTGTAGTTAATCTTCATATAAACATAATCGCTATATGTATTCAATCCTTATATGTATTTATAAACCTTTGCATGTTAACATATACAAAAGTGTACGCACTCACACTATTCAATCACACTATTCCTTGAATTTTGCCATTTGCAATAAAATTGCATTGTATTGCAAGTTTTAGCCTTATTTAAAGCCATATCTGAACCTTAGTGTTAAAAACATGGCAAATAAAATTGCCAAATTCTCCTGTAAATGATTCTGCAAAGAGGGAACCATCATACCATTAAATAATACGAGTGGATTTTCATGAGCCCATCCAGTATGTGGGTTCCAAGGCGTAATGGGGTGCATATGACTGACTATGCAACAGGGCTGGCCTTGCTGCCAATGTGTAAAATAAAGGAGTACAGAGTACAAAATGCATATTGTGAAGTGGATTTTCATGGGCCTATCCAGTATGTGGGTTCAAAGGCGTAATGGGCTGCATATGACTGACTATGCAGCAGGGCTGGCTTTGCTGCCAATGTGTGAAACAAAGGAGTACGGAGTATAAAATGCACATTGTGAAGTGGATTTTCAGGGGCTCATCCAGTATGTGGGTTCAAAGGCTTATTGGGGTGCATATGAATTGGTATCAGGGCAGGCCTTGAATTCAATGCAACACTTTTTCTGGAGTCCCCCCTGGACATCTTATGAAAGGGCTATTGTGATGCGTCATAATTCTTGGCAGCACATACACTCACAGCATAGGCTACAACAGCTTAGGAGGCCCACTCTTTAAGAATGGCACTTTAAGAAGATCAATGCCGCCTGATGCACCATTAAAAATAGGCTCTGTGACTTTAAGAGTCACTCCTTCATAAATTAAACAAGATGGGTCTGCTTATGTGTCACACACCACATGGCCAGCTAGGGGTGTTAAATGTTACAATGACATTTCCCAGTGAATGCATTTGTAGTAGTTGAAAGCAATGTTAAAGTTGAAAAACGCTTCAAAAACGCTGCGTCTGAACTAAGCCCAAGTAGTGGAGGAAATTTTCGGTCTGGGGTTAATTATTTGGCCTTACAGGCAAGTCATTAACCTGCAAAGGATGTACCTTGACATATTTCCCAGCAAAATCCGTTTTGATTTTGTTTTAGTGTGTTTTTTGTGGCACCGGGAAAAATGGCATGAATCTCGGAAAAAAAGTTTACAGCTGTGAACTAGGAGTCAGGAATGCTTTCAGGTACGATCCCCATGATGTCCCTGTGTCATTTGAGCAGTGTTTCCATCATTTTCAGATGTTTTTAGGCCTTAAATGAACCCCCGGGGGGATCGCGGTAAAAATATTCGGGTCTCCCATAGACTTACAGTAGTACATTGGGCTCGTTGTTCTGGCCGAGTACCCGAGTATTCCAATCTGCTCGACCCGAGAAACAAGCAACCGAGCATTTTAGTGAGATGGAGGAAAAATAAACTCACACTATCTCATATTGTCTAAAAAGAATACCAATATTCAACATCTCAATACAATTGCAATTATGTCAAAGCAAACATACCATACGTATACTGTAATTAAACTGACCAGGAAAAAGAAACCCCAGGACTCCAACCCACATTTGGCTTTCTACTAGAGAAACGTTTGGTGTATTTTGTGGTTCTATGTTGCGCCCCACATAATTTAATGAATCTTTCCTGATCATCATATATTCAAGAAAATTATATTGATATTCATTTTTGAGTGGTTATTCGATTTTTTTGTAGCTTTTTAATGTCCGGAATACCCATTAAAACTCTATATTAGTGATTTTATAGATCAATGAGATACTGTGATAAGCATATTGCAGAAATTGAGAAACTGTTTTTACAACTTATAACCTACAACATAGTTACCGTGGCCAAAATGGAATTCTACCCCTTGGCCAGATACATTACACCTAAAAACAAAAACTCTGATCTCTGTGGTAAAGATATCTGATTCTTACTGTATTATCAAACCATAATTAAGTCAACATGTAGTGTAGAGATCTCAATAGAAAACAAGGGGATTTTTTAGTGTAAAAATATAAATTTTATTATACACATTTAATATATCTAACAGACAACGTTACAGAAGGCATTCATATGTGAGAAGCAGCTAAAAATCACTGGCACCGTGAACGTTGAAAAATATAATGCCAGGAGACAGAAAAACAACCGTGCCTCAATAGGTAATTTACCTCGAGACATGATGATCACCCTGTGCTATAATGCCTGTGAGACAGGCTCCTGCGTGTCTCACAGGCATTATAGCACAGGGTGATCATCATGTCTTACGGTAAATTACTATGTATTTAAATTTCGGTTTCCTGCCTTGGCACCGCGGATAGATTGGCTCACCAACTATAACTGGTTTATTGGGTCATGATGTGGAGCAATTTGGAGTCATATAGTGCTGACTATGGTTATACTACATAAGACTTGTGATTGCTTCAGCGTGTGGCTATTTTAGGCACAGCTAACATATTAACCCCTAAACCTGACCTACGAATCGGTATAATATGATATATAAGACATATTAGATTTAGCCTTTCTTTCTCTTACCACCCTATACAACAGTGCATAATAGTGCCTATTGAGACACAGTTGTTTTTCTGTCTCCTGGCATTATGTTTTTCAATGTTCACGGTGCCAGTGATTTTTAGCTGCTTCTCACATATGAATGCCTTCTGTAACTTTGTCTGTTTGATATGTTAAATGTGTATAATAAAATTTATATTTTTTTACAAAATAGTCCCCTTATTTTCTATTGAGATCTCTAGACTACATGTTGTTTTTATAACTTGCCTGTTGCAGTCACAAAAATGTGAGCATTGCAACGTGACCCTATTTACTTGCATGATGTTGCAGTATAGCAGCAACATTTAGCAAATGTTGGCTGTATGACCTGTAATGTAGTCGAAATTGTCAAATAGTTGGAGCCTTATTGATATACTGTACCTATGCACAGTAGCATGGCTCTTTCCATCAGCTCTGCTCCTGTCTCCACTAGACGATCACAGTGCTGTATTGAAAAATAGCTAATGATAGCAGTGCAAAGTAAGTGCAGGGAGCCTAGAGAAGACATAAGGTGCTTGTAGAAAATGCAGTACATAGTGGTCACATGGACCACTTCTTTCATACTGAGCAGAAAGTCAACAGTTAGGGGGACAGAAAACACTTTTTCAAGAAAATTTACAAATCTTATTTTATTACTAACCTATTCAGATTTGAAGTAATGCTGAGAGGCTTATTTAATGGGGAAAAAAAACAAAAGTGACACTATTTTAAAAATTGCAGCCCAAGATGTAATCGAAACTGCTGTCAGAAAGTTTGTTAACCCTTCAAGTGCTTTGTAAGAATTAACGTAATGTGAAATAAGAAAATAAATACGGTACATACATTTTATCTTTTCTCTTAAAATATTGCTATACTTTTTAATTTGCCCAATGGGAGAAAATAAACCCCAGAATTTATTATGCAATTTCTCACAAATGCCATAATACTTCAAATGTGGTCAACAACTACTGTTTTGGCACACAGCAGGGCACAGAAGAGAATGAGCACAATTTAATTTTTGGAAAGTGATTTTGGCTGAAATAAATTGCGGAATCCATGTTGCATTTGCAGAGCCCCTGAGGTGCCAGAACAGCAAAACACTCCCACAAGGAAGCACATGTCGAATCTTTGCCATAAACAAAATCATTCCATGGTGCCGTGTCCATTTTTGACCTGCAGATGTTTCTCAAAAGTTTATAGTATTGAAACACAAAAATGAAAAATTATAATTTTTTTTTTACAAAAAAGTAGCCTAAAATTTTTCATTTTCACAAGGGTAATAGGAGAAAATAGACCCCATAATTTGTGTTAGGGGTCGAGTTAACGCCTCTGCACAGGGGGAATCTCGAGCCATCTCCGCTGCAGTCTCCCATTCTTCTCCAGCCACAGTGGAGCCTGCTCAGCGGAGACGTCATTCCCAGCATCTGGCTCAACCTGATACGGTGCAGATGATTACTGCTGCCTTTTCAGGTTCAGCCATTGTAACCAGTACTGGTCAGCGGCGAGCAGACGTCTCTGGGACTAAATCCTGCTTTTCCCCTTCTGAGCATGCCCAGGGTAAGACCTCTCATTGGAGGTCAGGGGTCACATGCTCAGGTACTGCAGCAGCTCCCATTGGTCCTCTAGGAAGGTCCTGAAGTTACTCAGGTACTGCAGCAGCTCCCATTGGTCCTCTCATAAGGTCCTGAAGTTGCTGCAGCTATAGAAGGTTTGCATGGCTGCACGGCCATGCGCTAGTATCAACTAACTTATGTGTTCTGCGCCAGAGTGGGCATGTTTATGTGGTTTCAGGGTTCGGCTGAAAAAGCCCCTAGAATACCGGCACCTCTGGTGAGGAGTTTTGTGTGAGTGGTTTCAGGGCCTGGCTGAAATAAGCCCCTAGAATACTGGCACCTCCGGTGAGGAGTCTTGCGTGTGCTATTCTGACTGCATGACCACTGTCCGCTCTGTTTGTTAGCTGTGTTCCTCTGTGAGGTTAACAGGGCACAGCGTTCTCTTTAGTGACTCTGTGAAGTAACAGAGTTCACATATACCGCCATATAGTACCGTCTGTTACTAGCAGAGGGTTTTACTCCTGAACGGTGGACCCCGGGTTGCGAACACACCGATTACTCTATAAATATATATTTGGTGCGTTCCGCCAAACCCTAACAATTTGTTACGCAATGTTTCTCAAACATGGCAATATCCCATCTAATGTTAAAAAATTGCTCTTAAAGCACAAAGCAGGGCTCGGTCAGGAAAAATTGTATATTTGGCTGGAACAGATTCTGGATGACATGTCACACTTGTTGAGTCCTAAAAGTGCCAATACAACAGAAACACCAAAAAGTGACATTTTTGACAAATCACAGCTATCATCAACCCCAACTACCATTACCCTGATTGTCACCACACCAGGTCAGTCAGGAAGAGCCCGGCAAAGCACCAAAATTGGCACATCTATTGTATGCGCCAATTCTAAGGTAGCTGCTGGCTTGAATTTTTAGGCTGGGAAGAGCCTAAAAACCATGGACCTTCCCAGACTAATAATATAAGACCACAGATGTCTGCTTTATGCTATGACCGCATGTAATTTTTTTCTTAAATTTATTAGACTAATACATGTACTGCGTTTACTCTCTCTATGGTATGATCTGAATGTACTCATCTTTCCCCAGCTCCTGACTGTTTGTGAACTGCATTTAATGTCTCTATGGTATGCTCTGAATGTACTCATCTTTCCCCGACTCCTGGCTATTTGTGAACTGCATTTATCTATGGTATGCTGTGAATGTACTCATCTTTCCCCGGCTCCTGACTATTTGTGAACTGCATTTACTCTCTCTATGGTATGCTTTGCTCTCCCATCATTTAGTTTCCATAATCTGTTTTATTTCTCTTGTGTTTTCATGCATATCTCTGAGAGGTCACTCCAACCCCTCCCTCTTTTTATGACCTTTGTAGAAACAAAGAGAACTTTGAGCATCTGGTCTGGCCATTAACACCCAACCACTTACTCACACCTGATTGTCCTTGGTCCCAGATATATTCAGAGCCATGCATCTGTCCCAGACGTAGTCTGCACCAGCCATCTTTCAAAGTACAGATTTCTAATTACACTACTCTGAATTGGACTAGAATTACAGATTTCTAATTACACTACTCTGAATTAGACTAGAATTACAGATTTCTAATTACACTACTCTGAATTAGACTAGAATTACAGATTTCTAGTTACACTACTCTGAATTAGATTAGACTTGGACTGGAGTTGACTGTAAGGTAACGGAATATAAAACCACTGCAATGTTTCGGTTTCTATTCACTTTCACTCCCATACTACTCTATTTTTCCTTATCTCTTGTAATCCCTCTGCCTAGTAAGAAACTAGCAATTTCCCCCTCCATCCTCCCCAGCCATCTTTCCTCCTCCTCACAACTGTTCCTCCACATACAATCATTTTTCGCCAGACACACATGACCACATCATGTTCTATCCTGCTCCCACCTTCTAATGCTCTGTCTGCTACTCGTCATTGCTGGTGATGTATTCCCAAATCCTGGCCCTCCTTAACACATCCCCACACTCATTTCGAACACCCTACCATGATCCTCTACACGTTTTCACAAAGATGATAACCTCATACCCATTCATCCAGTCCCCACTCCCCCGGTCCCCTTACCTGGAGCAATATGGAATTCACGCTCTGTGTGCAACAAACTGTTGTTTATCCATGACCTCTTTATCACCAACAAACTTTCCTTCCTTGCCATCACTGAAACCTGGCTCACCCCCTCTGACTAAGCCTCTCCAGCTGCACTTTCCTACGGCAGATTCCATCTCTCGTGGTGGTGGAGTTGGCTTGCTCTTGTCCGATACCTGCTCCTTTACCCCAATTTTGCTACCACCCTCCACTAATCTTCCCTCGTTTGAGGTGCACTCAGTCCGCATCTCACAAAGATGGTCACATCTTCACCGGCCTCTGTTCCCTTACTAATCTCACTAACTCACCCCTCCCCCTGTCTGACCACAACCTACTGACATTCCCTTCCCTCTCCTCTCTTAGTGCGCAGCCCCCACCCCACAAACTCACCCTCACAGAAATCTCAAACATCTCAATTTACAATCACTCTCTGAGCCCCTTCTCCCCCTTACAGACATTGCTTCCCTTCATGACATAGATGCTGCTGCCACTTTCTATAACACCACAATAACAGCAACACACTTGACTCGGCCACCCCTCATACATAGCAAAACTTGTCAACAGGCAGCCCTGGCTGACCTAACCTTTACTGAGACGGGCTTCCAGGGTCACTGAGCAGAGATGGAAGCGATCCCGGTCTGCTGAGTATTTAATCGTATACAAGCAATCCCTTGCCAGCTCCAAGTCCACACTCACTGCTGCAAAACAAACTTACTTCTCATCTCTCATATCCACCCTGTCTCACATCCCTAAACAGCTTTTCAACACTTTCAATTCTCTATTCCATCCCCCAGCACCTCCCCCTCTCCTCTCATTTCTGCTGAAGACTTTGCCTCTTTCTTTAAGCAGAAGATTGATGCGATCAGAGAAAGCTTTGGCCCGCAGCCCCCAATGCCCCTCTTAGCTGCTCAACCCTGTTCCTCCAAAACCAGCTTCTCCACCAAGACAGGAGAAGAGCTCTCCACCCTCCTGTCAAGATCGCATCTCACCACTTGCACACTTGACCCGCTTCCATCCCACCTCATCCCTAACCTCGCCACAGTCTTCATCCCAACCCTAACACACCTCTTCAACCTCTCACTCACAACTGTTGTCTTCCCCTCATTGATCAAGCATGCCTCGATCACACCCATCCTCAAAAAGCTATTCCTCAACCCATCCTCTGTGTCTAGCTATTGCCCAAAATCTCTTCTCCCTTATGCCTCAAAGCTACTAGAACAGCATGTCCATCTTGAACTGTCTTCCTTCCTCTCCTCCTGCTCCCTCTTTGACCGGTTACAACCTGGCTTCTGACTGCATTGCTCAACTGGAACTGCCCTAACTAAAGTCACCAATGACCTACTAACCGCCAAGAGCAAGCAACACTACTCTGCCCCCTTTCTCCTGGACCTGTCTTCTGCCTTCGACACTGTTGACCATTCCCTCCTGCTACAGATTCTCTTATCTCTTGGCATCACAGACTTGGCCCTATCTTGGATCTCATCATATCTAACAGACCGAACATTCATTGTTTCCCTCTCCCACACCACCTCCTCACCTGTTGGTGTTCCCCAAGGCTTAGTCCTAGGGCCACTGCTCTTCTCCATCTACACCTTCGGTCTGGGACAACTCATAGAATCCCACGGTGTGCAGTATCATCTCTACGCTGATGACATGCAGATCTACCTACCTGGACCCAACCTCACATCCTTATTGACCAAAATCCCACAATATAGACAATAAAGAGATTGCTGACAGCACTCACTCATTGGGGCGCCCGTTCCATGTCCAGGGAACCTTCCTGGATCTTCAAGGTAATCCAAAGTGAAAAATGAACAGCGCTCCAGCCGGGTGTAGTAGTATCGTAGAAAAAGTATTTATTCAGCCATGATAAAGCGTCGTTTCTACCAAAAT
The DNA here is from genome assembly GCF_051348905.1 of Ranitomeya variabilis. Taxonomy (NCBI): domain Eukaryota; kingdom Metazoa; phylum Chordata; class Amphibia; order Anura; family Dendrobatidae; genus Ranitomeya; species Ranitomeya variabilis. The sequence continues at coordinate 570,743,115 of NC_135234.1, read as the reverse complement.
CTGTCTTTTTCAAGCATACAAAATGGTGCAACAGGCTGGCTTAAATAGTGTGGATACCATGCAGGGCACCAATCACAATCAAGTCACAGCCCATTTTAAAATACAATACGTAAATATAACGCATAACAGACATCAGACATATGTGTAACAACAAATCCCCAATAAACATATAATAACCATAGAAATCAGTCAAATAATCCATATACAAATGCAAATCCATGCTTTGTTTATCTTATGGCCAGCAAATTTTCTCAATGCATCCTCGTTACTATGGGAATCTTCACCCAATGGATCCATTTCATTATAAACTTCCTGGTCAATCGGACCCAATAGAAGATAACGGCGCCAAAAGCACAAGCAACATATTAATCTATCCCATATATCTTAATGCCTCTCAGGCAGCCAATCCGGCATATCATTCCATATTTAGTATGTCTGCATCATCACTATGCGTCCATACCTTGATGTCGTCTCTGTGTCACAGATCATTATAGAGGCCCCAGCATCAGAGCGCAGGTGCAACACGTACCAGCCGCGCACCATCACATGATCCGGCAGAGACACACCCAGACATGACGCGCACATACGTCACAAACGCAGCGGTCCCATATGATCGCAACTCAGACTGGTTACCCGGGAGACGTCCGCAGACAATGAATACAAGATTCACAACATGGAAAGAATCTAAAGAGAGAAAAACACTTAAAAAGAGAGCATATTATATGGAGACAAGGCTGCAATATATAATAATGGCACAAAGTAATGGAAAAGATCCTGTTGGATAAATAATGGAAAAGATCCTGTTGGATAAATAAACACAGCAAACATAATGGGACAGTCGGACAGCAGACGGAAGGCAACAAATATAGCATATCCATGCTTTATAAATAATATATTCGATGTGCCAAATATCACAAATCCACATCTTGAATCATCCTGTATCCTCCGTCCTCCGACTGTCACATTCATTATCTATATTTGACAAAACATAAACATATATTAATAAAAAAACACATAAATCCACCCGTGTCATAAAAGCATAATAAAAACAATGACAACATCATCCCTAAGAAAGGAACCATCATATTAGGGGGTACATATTTGTAGATTAAAGTCTATATTTAAACCCCTAGGTTGCAATGAGCCCAGGGTATATATCCTTTAGTTTTAAGAATCTGCAATCTATCCCCTCCCCTCCTTAAGGTTGGAACATTGTCTATGACTCTAAATCTAAGTTGGTTTACTGAATGTTTACTCTCTATGAAGTGCTTAAGGAACGGCAATTTCGTGAGTCCCGTCCTGATGGTGCTTTTGTGTTTACTGATACGAGCCCTCACTTCCATAGTGGTTTCCCCCACATATGTAAGACCACAAGGGCAGGTAATCATGTAAACAACATAACTCGATGTACAGGTATATCTATCCTTCAAATAAATCTTCTTCCCAGTAAGGGGATGACAAAAATATTCTCCTTTCAACATGTTATTGCAGCAGGCACAATCAAGGCAGGGAAAATTCCCATTTCTTGGTGCGCTCAAAGTCTGTTGATATGAAACCTTCGATGTACCAATATCTGATCTCGCCAGTTTGTCTCCCAGATTCCTTCCCCTCCTATATGACATCATAGGAAGAGATTTAAAACCTGTAACAAGAGGTAGACCACGTTGCAAAAGGACCCAGTGTTTTTTTATAATCCCACTAATGCGATTGCTGGCCAAATTATAAGTTGACACAAACGGAATACGTTCACACGATTGTTTCATAGAGCCTTTTTTACGAACACTTTCACGTGAAGAGTTACGGGCCTTTACTTTAAACTTATTCACTCCTTTCTTAGGGTAACCCCTTGCTATAAATTTGGAGCACATATCTTTTAACCGTTGATCTACCCTATCTTCATCAGACACTATTCTCCCCACTCTCAATAATTGACTCCAAGAGAGTGAATCCACCATCTTCCTTGGATGATTACTGTCGAACAGCAACAAACTGTTCCTATCAGTCAGCTTCCGTCTGCTGTCCGACTGTCCCATTATGTTTGCTGTGTTTATTTATCCAACAGGATCTTTTGCATTACTTTGTGCCATTATTATATATTGCAGCCTTGTCTCCATATAATATGCTCTCTTTTTAAGTGTTTTTCTCTCTTTAGATTCTTTCCATGTTGTGAATCTTGTATTCATTGTCTGCGGACGTCTCCCGGGTAACCGGTCTGAGTTGCAATCATATGGGACCGCTGCATTGTGACGTATGTGCGCGTCATGTCTGGGCATGTCTCCGTCCCGATCATGAAGGTATGGACGCATAGCGCATAGCGATGATGCAGACATACTAAATATGGAATGATATGCCGGATTGGCTGCCTGAGAGGCATTAAGATATATGGGATAGATGGATAGGTTGCTTGTGCTTTTGGCGCCGTTATCTTCTATTGGGTCCGATTGACCAGGAAGTTTATAATGAAATGGATCCATTGGGTGAAGATTCCCATAGTAATGAGGATGCATTGAGAAAATTTGCTGGCCATAAGATAAACAAAGCATGGATTTGCATTTGTATATGGATTATTTGACTGATTTCTATGGTTATTATATGTTTATTGGGGATTTGTTGTTACACATATGTCTGATGTCTGTTATGCGTTATATTTATGTATTGTATTTTAATATGGGCTGTGACTTGATTGTGATTGGTGCCCTGCGTGGTATCCACATTATTTAAGCCAGCCTGTTGCAAAATCCCACAATGTCTGTCTGCTATTTCAGCTTTCTTTTCTGTTCGATTCCTAAAACTGAACATGGACAAAACAGAATTCATCATCTTTCCCCATCTCACTCTGCCCCTCCACGAGACCTATCCATCAATGTCAATGGCTGCTCACTTTCCCCAGTCCCGCATGCTCAATGCCTCGGGGTGATCCTAGACTCTGCCCTCTCTTTCAAGCCTCATATCCAAGCTCTTGCCTTCTCCCATGACTTAAACTCAAAAATATTTCCCAGATCTATGCATTCCTTGACCATGAAACAACAAAAACAATAGTGCACGCCCTTATCATCTCCTGCCTCGATAACTGCAATCTCCTACTCTCTGGCCTCCCCTCTAGGACCCTGGCACCACACCAATCTATCCTACACTCTGCTGCCTGACTATTCCACCTGTGTCTCCATTATTCCCCTGCCTCTCCTCTCTGTCAAGCCCTTCACTGGCTTCCTATTGTCCAGAGGCTTCAGTTCAAAACCCTAGCTATGACAAACAAAGCCATCCACAACCTGTCTCCTCCATACATCTGTGACATGGTCTCCCGATACTTACCCACACGCAACCTTCAATCCTCTCAAGATCTCCTTCTCTACTCCCCTCTTATCTCTTCTTCCCACCACCGCATACAACACTTCTCCCGTGACTCCCCCATACTCTGGAACACTCTACCCCAACTCATCAGACTCTTGCCTACCACAGAAACCTTCAAAAAATACCTGAATACCCACCTCTTCTAACATGTCTACAACCTGCAATGATCCTGTGTCTGCTGAACCACCGCACTACCAGCTCTACCCTCTTCTAGTGTATCCTCATCCATCCCCTGTAGACTGTGAGCCCTCGCGGGCAGGGTCCTCTCATCTTCTGTACTTGCATGTGCCTTGTTTTGCTCATGCTTATTGTGCTTGTCTAGATCTGCCCCTTTCACATGTAAAGCACCATGGAATAAATGGCGCTATAAAAATGTATAATAATAATAATACATCCTCATAAAGCAAATAGATGAAGCTGCGATTCAAGGAGAAGTCATTATTATGGGGGACTTCAACTACCCTGAAATAGATTGAGGAACAGAAACCTGCAGTTCCAGCAAAGGTATTCGTTTTTTGACAACTATGAGAGACAATTACCTTTCACAACTGGTTCAGGACCCAACAAGAAGGGGGGGGCACTGCTAGACCTAATATTAACCAACAGGCCAGACTGCATAACAAACATAAGGGTTGGGGGTCACATGTGGAATAATGATCACAAAATAATAAGTTTTCATGTATCCTTTAATAAGATATGTGGTATAGGGGTTACAAGGACACTAAACTTCAGGAGGGAAAATTTCCAATGGATGAGAGATGATCTTGGTGCAATTAACTGGGACAATATCCTGAGACATAAAAATACACAAAGAAAATGGGAGACGTTTATTAGCATCCTGACCTGTGCACAGTATATACCGTATGGGAATAAACATACTAAAAATAGGAGGAAACCAATATGGCTAAATAGAGCTGTAAGGGGAGCAATAAGTGACAAAAAGAAAGCATTTAGAGAATTAAAGGAAGTAGGTAGTGCTGAGGCATTACATAAATACAGAAAATTAAATAAATTCTGTAAAAAGCAAATCAAGGCAGCAAAGATTGAGACAGAGAGACTCATTGCCAGAGAGAGTAAAAATAATCCCAAAATATTCTTTAACTACGTAAATAGTAAGAAACTCGTCTTAGCCAGTTGTTCGCATCAAGGATCCTGAGATGGAACAGGATCCTTGATGCGAACAACTGGCTAAGACGATGGTGCAGACAACAAGGATTCGGATTCCTGGACCACGGTGTGAATTACTTGTACGATGGACTCCTCGCCAGAGACGGACTACACCTCAACAAACCTGGGAAACACACATTCACCAGAAGACTCGCTACACTCATCAGGAGGGCGTTAAACTAGAAGAAGAGGGGACGGGAAGAAAAACATTAGACTCGAACAAAGAAGACCCAGGAAAACATACTCAGAAGGGAGGTAAGAACATTTCTAAAACAATCCACAGCGAGGAGATTGGAACAAAACAAAATCCTCTAAACTGCATGCTCGCAAACGCCAGAAGCCTGACAAACAAGATGGAAGAACTAGAAGCAGAAATATCTACAGGTAACTTTGACATAGTGGGAATAACTGAGACATGGTTAGATGAAAGCTATGACTGGGCAGTTAACTTACAGGGTTACAGTCTGTTTAGAAAGAATCGTAAAAATCGGAGAGGAGGAGGGGTTTGTCTCTATGTAAAGTCTTGTCTAAAGTCCACTTTAAGGGAGGATATTAGCGAAGGGAATGAGGATGTCGAGTCCATATGGGTCGAAATTCATGGAGGGAAAAATGGTAACAAAATTCTCATTGGGGTCTGTTACAAACCCCCAAATATAACAGAAATCATGGAAAGTCTACTTCTAAATCAGATAGATGAAGCTGCAACCCATAATGAGGTTCTGGTTATGGGGGACTTTAACTACCCGGATATTAACTGGGAAACAGAAACCTGTGAAACCCATAAAGGCAACAGGTTTCTGCTAATAACCAAGAAAAATTATCTTTCACAATTGGTGCAGAATCCAACCAGAGGAGCAGCACTTTTAGACATAATACTGTCTAATAGACCTGACAGAATAACAAATCTGCAGGTGGCATCTAGGAAATAGCGACCACAATATTGTACAGTTTCACCTGTCTTTCACTAGGGGGACTTGTCAGGGAGTCACAAAAACACTGAACTTTAGGAAGGCAAAGTTTGACCAGCTTAGAGATGCCCTTAATCTGGTAGACTGGGACAATATCCTCAGAAATAAGAATACAGATAATAAATGGAAAATGTTTAAGAACATCCTAAATAGGCACTGTAAGCGGTTTATACCTTGTGGGAATAAAAGGACTAGAAATAGGAAAAACCCAATGTGGCTAAACAAAGAAGTAAGACAGGCAATTAACAGTAAAAAGAAAGAATTTGCACTACTAAAGCAGGATGGCACCATTGAAGCTCTAAAAAACTATAGGGAGAAAAATACTTTATCTAAAAAACTAATTAAAGCTGCCAAAAAGGAAACAGAGAAGCACATTGCTAAGGAGAGTAAAACTAATCCTAAACTGTTCTTCAACTATATCAATAGTAAAAGAATAAAAACTGAAAATGTAGGCCCCTTAAAAAATAGTGAGGAAAGAATGGTTGTAGATGACGAGGAAAAGGCTAACATATTAAACACCTTCTTTTCCACGGTATTCACGGTGGAAAATGAAATGCTAGGTGAAATCCCAAGAAACAATGAAAACCCTATATTAAGAGTCACCAATCTAACCCAAGAAGAGGTGCGAAACCGGCTAAATAAGATTAAAATAGATAAATCTCCGGGTCCGGATGGCATACACCCACGTGTACTAAGAGAACTAAGTAATGTAATAGATAAACCATTATTTCTTATTTTTAGGGACTCTATAGCGACGGGGTCTGTTCCGCAGGACTGGCGCATAGCAAATGTGGTGCCAATATTCAAAAAGGGCTCTAAAAGTGAACCTGGAAATTATAGGCCAGTAAGTCTAACCTCTACTGTTGGTAAAATATTTGAAGGGTTTCTGAAGGATGTTATTCTGGATTATCTCAATGAGAATAACTGTTTAACTCCATATCAGCATGGGTTTATGAGAAATCGCTCATGTCAAACCAATCTAATCAGTTTTTATGAAGAGGTAAGCTATAGGCTGGACCACGGTGAGTCATTGGACGTGGTATATCTCGATTTTTCCAAAGCGTTTGATACCGTACCGCACAAGAGGTTGGTACACAAAATGAGAATGCTTGGTCTGGGGAAAAATGTGTGTAACTGGGTTAGTAACTGGCTTAGTGATAGAAATCAGAGGGTGGTTATAAATGGTATAGTCTCTAACTGGGTCGCTGTGACCAGTGGGGTACCGCAGGGGTCGGTATTGGGACCTGTTCTCTTCAACATATTCATTAATGATCTGGTAGAAGGTTTACACAGTAAAATATTGATATTTGCAGATGATACAAAACTATGTAAAGGAGTTAATACAAGAGAAGATAGAATTCTGCTACAGATGGATCTGGATAAGTTGTAAACTTGGGCTGAAAGGTGGCAGATGAGGTTTAACAATGATAAATGTAAGGTTATACACATGGGAAGAAGGAATCAATATCACCATTACACACTGAATGGGAAATTACTGGGTAAATCTGACAGGGAGAAGGACTTGGGGATCCTAGTTAATGATAAACTTACCTGGAGCAGCCAGTGCCAGGCAGCAGCTGCCAAGGCAAACAGGATCATGGGGTGCATTAAAAGAGATCTGGATACACATGATGAGAGCATTATACTGCCTCTGTACAAATCCCTAGTTAGACCGCACATGGAGTACTGTGTCCAGTTTTGGGCACCGGTGCTCAGGAAGGATATAATGGAACTAGAGAGAGTACAAAGGAGGGCAACAAAATTAATAAAGGGGATGGGAGAACTACAATACCCAGATAGATTAGCGAAATTAGGATTATTTAGTCTAGAAAAAAGACGACTGAGGGGCGATCTAATAACCATGTATAAGTATATAAGGGGACAATACAAATATCTTGCTGAGGATCTGTTTATACCAAGGAAGGTGACAGGCACAAGGGGGCATTCTTTGCGTCTGGAGGAGAGAAGGTTTTTCCATCAACATAGAAGAGGATTCTTTACTGTTAGGGCAGTGAGAATCTGGAATTGCTTGCCTGAGGAGGTGGTGATGGCGAACTCAGTCGAGGGGTTCAAAAGAGGCCTGGATGTCTTCCTGGAGCGTAACAATATTGTATCATACAATTATTAGGTTCTGTAGAAGGACGTAGATCTGGGGATTTATTATGATGGAATATAGGCTGAACTGGATGGACAAATGTCTTTTTTCGGCCTTACTAACTATGTTACTATGTTACTATGTTAAACTAAAAAATGATAGTGTTGGCCCGCTTAAAAATAGTCTGGGTGAAATGGTGGATGAGGATGAGGAAAAAGCCAATATGCTAAATGACTTTTTTTCATCAGAATTTACACAAGAAAATTCCATGGCAGACAATATGATCAGTGATAACAAAAATTCCCCATTAAGTGTCACCTGTTTAACCCAGCAGGAAGTATGGCGGCGTTTAAAAAGCACTAAAATTGACAAATCTCCGGGCCCGGATGGGATACACCCCCGAGTACTGTAGGAATTAAGTACAGTCATTGATAGACCATTATTTTTAATCTTTAAAGACTCCATAATAAAGGGGTCTGTACCACAGGACTGGCGTATAGCAAATTTGGTGCCGATATTCAAAAAAGGGACAAAAACTGAACTTGGAAATTATAGGCCAGTAAGCTTAACCTCTACTGTGGGTAAAATCCTGGAGGGCATTCTAAGGGATGCTATGCTGGAGTATCTGAAGAGGAATAACCTCATGACCCAATATCAACATGGGTTTACTAGGGACCATTCCTGTCAGACTAATCTGATCAATTTCAATGAAGAGGTAAGTCCTGGACTGGGCCAAGGGAACCCAGTGGACGTAGTGTATATGGACTTTTCAAAAGCTTTTGATATGGTGCCACACAAAAGGTTGATACTAGTGTTGAGCGATACTGTCCGATACTTGAAAGTATCGGGATCGGAAAGTATCTGCCGATACCGGCAAAGTATCGGATCAAATCCGATACCGATACCCGATACCAATACAAGTCAATGGGACTCAAGTATCAGACGGTATCCCTGATGGTTCCCAGGGTCTGAAGGAGAGGAAACTCTCCTTCAGGCCCTGGGATCCATATCAATGTGTAAAATAAAGAATTAAAATAAAAAATAGGGATATACTCACCCTCCGACGCAGCCTGGACTTTACCGCCGTAACCGGGAGCCGTTGTACCTAAGAATGCGCGCTTGAAGGGCCTTAGATGAGGTCACTGCGCTCTGGTTGGTCCGTAGCGGTCGCGTGACCGCTACGCGACCAATCACAAAGCAGTGACGTCACCTAAGGTCTTTCAAGCGCTTGAAATACCTTAGAAGACGTCCGCAGCTTCTGATTGGTCGCGTAGCGGTCGCGTGACCGCTACGCGACCAATCACAAAGCAGTGACGTCTTCTAAGGTATTTCAAGCGCTTGAAAGACCTTAGGTGACGTCACTGCTTTGTGATTGGTCGCGTAGCGGTCACGCGACCGCTACGGACCAATCAGAGCGCAGTGACCTCATCTAAGGCCCTGCAAGCGCGCATTCTTAGGTACAACGGCTCCCGGTTACGGCGGTAAAGTCCAGGAGCCGCCGGAGAGGTGAGTATATCCCTATTTTTTATTTTAATTCTTTATTTTACACATTGATATTAATCCCGATACCGATTCCCGATACCACAAAAGTATCGGATCTCGGTATCGGAATTCCGATACCCGCAAGTATCGGCCGATACCCGATACTTGCGGTATCGGAATGCTCAACACTAGTTGATACATAAAATGAGTGTGAAGAAACCAGATTGTATCTTAATTTCCCAGACAACCATGTTTTTTTAAACCAAAGGAACTGGCTTTTTACCTGTATATTGGCTTGTGAATTTAAGTGTTTGTGTCTGGTGGGTCAAGAAGACAGACTTGCCAACTGATATACTATCTAACATGCTGTGTAAATCTGTAATAGTGACTGTACATAGAGTGTGTTAAGCTTTGTTTATTGATGTGTGCTGATATGCTAATAGTGCTACCTTGATCCCATCACCATTGTTTACCTTATCTTGATGTTGGACTGAAGGACCCTGGGTAATTCTAAAAATAGCTTACATGCCTTGGGTATAAAAAGACTCAGAGATCACATCCTGGGAGACTGAAGTAACACAGAGCTACCAGCCAGACATTCTGCAAACCACCCAATAGACAAGAGAAAGGACTGCAGCCAATTCATCATGGCACCATCATGAGGGACACTGATCTATGATTCTATAGGAAACAACCTAGGGGTTTTCAGCTCCGGTTGGAAGGACACAGATCTGATCCAGTGACCATCTCTGAACCATGGATATGTTTGGAGAAAGACAGGTTTGGGACCCGCTGTTCGCCTGGTTCCTGGAAGCTCGGACGTAACATCTACCATTATCTCAGTGAGTCAGCGGAAGGGTGAGGCCCTGTAATGTGCACCATCTTGGGGTAATTGGTGGGATTGTTCTGTTTGCTATTGTGTGTTGTGGTTCAATAAAGTATTGCCAGGCTGTTTTACCTTAACCCTGTGTTGTCTGTGTAGTGTGTTGCCCAATGGGAGATAGAGCGGGCGTTCAATGGTATGAGCCGTGGTCCATGCAGTGTTGCTAAAGACAGCCGGGCCAGCAGATGAGAGCACCCACTGACCCGTTTCTCCACAATTACAATAATGGGGATAGAGGAAAATATGTGTAAGTGGGTTAAGAGCTGGCTCAGGGATAGGAAACAAAGGGTGGTTATTAATGGAGCATACTCGGACTGGGTCGCGGTTAGCAGTCTGTCTACTGTTTGCTATGTGCATGCTCTGTCTGTGTGCATAGGGGGCGGCGCTGGCAACTCCTGTGTCTTATTGAGTCTGTGTGCACCTTGCTAAGGTGTCTCTGGCCAATCACCATGAGGCTTCCTGTATTTAAGACATCCCCACCCATTGGTGGGGGCCTGTGCAACTTACTCCCTCAGTCAGTTCTTAGCTGCTGAGGTGCCAGGCCATATCTCTGTGACTCTTGTGTTCTGCCACCCAGGGGGTGTTGTACCTTGGTCTGTGTCCTGTATAGCCACCCAGTGGGGCTTAGTACCCTGGCCTATGTCCTTGTGTAGCAACCCAGCGGGGCTTCGTACCCTGGCCTATGACCGCCACCCAGAGGGGCGTCGTACCCTGGCTTGTGTCCATGTCTCTGTGCCTTGTCCGCACTCTGTGGCTTTGCTCTAGCTCTACTCTCAGTAACTTTGCTCAGCACTCTGACCTTGCTCTGCACTGTGGCTTCGCTCTGTGGCTCCACTCCTTGCGGTTCTACCTGGCTCCGCTCATTCCGGTTCTACTTCTCCCGCTCTTGGCTTTGCCTCCTGTGTTTCTGCACTTGGCTCTGCCTCCAGCTCTTGGCTCCGCCTCCTGCGTTTCTGTGCATGGCTCTGCCTCCTGCTCAAGGCTCCACCTCCTGCGTTTCTGTACTTGGCTCTGCCTCCTGCTCTTGACTCCGCCTCCTGCGTTTCTGTGCGTGGCTCTGCCTCCTGCTCTTGGCTCCGCCTCCTGCGTTTCTGTACTTGGCTCTGCCTCCTGCTCTTGACTCTGCCTCCTGCATTTCTGTGCTTGGCTCCGCCTCCTGCTCTTGGCTCCGCCTCCTGCATCTCTGTTCTTGGCTCTAGCTCCTGTGCTTTCATTCTGCATCCGCTCTTGCGGTCTTTCTCTACCTATTCTTAAGTCCTCCTGTCTGAACAGGTTCTTACCTGTTTTACATACCTGCCTGCAGACCGGTCCCTACCGGTTCTTCCAGTGTACCAGCCTTGTCCGCCTGTCCTGCCAGAGAGCAAGCCATACCTGCCTACCAGAGAGCCAGCCGTGCCCGCCTGCCTGCCAGTGTCTCTGTTGTACCCATCTGTCTGCCTGTATCCCAGCCGTGCCCGCCTGTCTGCCAGAGTGCCAGTCATGGCCGCTTGCCTGTCTATGTTCTGTTCCCCGGTGGGATCAGCAGCCACAGCCAGACACCACCCTGGAGTGGTACCTGGTAGCTTCCTATTGCACAAGTCTGACCTCAACATCAGAGGCTCCAGCGAACACCTAGGAAGCTACTTAGTTACGCCCCTTCCAGGGAAGTTTGGACTGTGGTCCAGTGGGGCCACACCCCCGCATGCCCACGCCAACCAGTCTGAGCGTGACACAAAGGCAAATAAAATAATGGGATGCATTAAAAGACGCATAGATGCTCATCAGGGGAACATAATTTTACCTCTATACAAGTCACTAGTTCGACCACACTTAGAATACTGTGTACAGTTCTGGTCTCCGGTGTATAAGAAAGACATAGCTGAACTAGAGCGGGTGCAGGGAAGAGCAACCAAGGTTATTAGAGGACTGGGGGGTTTGCAATACCAAGATAGAGTATTACACTTGGGGCTATTTAGTTTGGAAAAAATGAAGGCTAAGGGGTGATCTTATTTTAATGTATAAATATATGAAGGGACAGTACAAAGACCTTTCTGATGATCTTTTTAATCATAGACCTGAGACAGGGATAAGGGGGCATCCTCTATGTCTGGAGGAAAGAAGGTTTAAGCATAATAACAGACACGGATTCTTTACTGTAAGAGCAGTGAGACTAGATTCCTTGATAGGGTGTTGATCCAGGGAACTAGTCTGATTGCCGTATGTGGAGTCGGGAAGGAATTTTTTTCCCCAATGTGGAGCTTACTCTTTGCCACATGGGTTTTTTTGCCTTCCTCTGGATTAACATGTTAGGGCATGTTAGGTTAGGCTATGGGTTGAACTAGATGGACTTAAAGTCTTCCTTCAGCCTTAATAACTATGTTACTATGTTACATCACTAACTATATATCTCACACATGCAAAAATGCCTACAAAAGCACAAGTAAGCTGAGGTGTGGGATTCAATAAGCATTTAAGTTTATACAGATTAGACTTGGAAAATATGCAAAAAAATAATATGGTCAAGATACTCACTTGCCTAATAATTGTATAGACAGTGTACTAAATGTACCTTCAGGTGGATGCTCTGCATCACGTTTTTGGTGAATGTAGATGGAAACCCTCAATTAAGTGTTCCACATAGACCACAGGATAAATGAGAACGAGACCTTGCAGACATCCATGGAACTTGATCCAAGTATGGACCATAGTACATGGTCTGTCCAAGGGTCTCCTGACCCAAATTCCACTGCCTCATAGGCATACAGTTAAGTACAGAAATATTTGGACAGTGACACAAGTTCTGTAATTTTAGCTGTTTACCAAAAAATATTCAAGATACAGTTTTGTAACCAATATGGGCTTAAAGTGCAGATTCTCAGCTTTAATTTAAGTGTATTCACATCCTAATTGGAGTAAGAGTTTAGGAATTACAGCAACTCAGTATGCAACTGCCTCTTTTTAAATGGACCAAAAGTAATTGGAAAATCTCAAAAGTTCTTTAATGAGATGCATGGGCTATTTCCTTGTTAATTCATCATCAATGAAGCAGGTAAAAGGTCTGGAACTGATTCCTGGTGCAGTATTTGCATTTAGAAGCTGTTGTTGTAATCTCACAGCATGTAGACAAATGAGATCTCAATGGAAGAGAAACATACCAAAAAAACACAAGAAATCTATTGGGGAAATACAAGATATGTTAGGCATGGCAACATCAACAAATTGGTGCATTCTGCACTCTACAAAAAACAGAGAGCACTGTTGAGCTTGGGGACTAGAAATCCTGGACATTCATGGAAGACAACAGTGGTGGACTAATCACAGAATCCTTTCCATGGATAAGAAAAAACTCTTCACAATATTTACCCAAGTAAAGAATACACTCTCCAGGAAGTAGATGTTTCAGAATCTAAGTCTACCATAAAGAGAAAACTTCATATGAGCAAATACAGAGAGTTCACCACAAGGTGCAAACTAATCAAAAATCAACCTTAAACCCTTAACATCTGGTGATACGTATTAAAAAAGTGTTCGTTAAAGGGTCTTATTCCCTCAATGCTGTTTTAAAACAGTGAACAGGAGAAAGTGTATAAGCATCTCCAGAGTCATAAAATGTCTGGGGTTTCAGCTACCAGGGGTAACTGAGACCCTGGAGAAAATGATCAAGTTCGGTCGTCTTATGATCCCCGAATTCAAGATTGCCATTATCAAATGTGACACATGCAGCTGCGGTCCGAACAGCTACCCTGGGTTCCCGATGCAGCTTCTTCGGTAAGCACTATAGCTTGCCGAATAACGAGGGAGCCAATGATGTTCACTCATCTCTACTTGGCAGCATGCGCCTAATCTTATAGTATTTTGAGTCACTAATAGGCTGTGAGCCAGACACATTACCTGTGCATTACCTGTGCATGACCAGCGCCCTATACAAGCCTCTTTTGTGCAATCTAATACTAAGCAATCACCCCCTCCATGAACTGGTAGGTTGTGAGTGGTTTTCTCATTAGTAGTTTGACCTTTGTTGCTGCGGTCTTTACTACATTGGTTTACTGCATCCTGCAAGTGCATTCGTTCTGATACCTGGGCAGATAAATACTGCTGGATTTTTTGCTGTATTAATTCTTGAATTTTTGGAGGATTTTAGTCCTCTTTTTGTGGCTTTGCTATTTAATTCAATATATTATGAGGTTAAAAATTTTAATTTGAGTTCTTTAAATTTTGTAGAGTGATGGAGCTAAATAATGGCAAACAGTATATTGAGATTTTTATATTTTTGCATTTGGGTGAATTTTAGATCCTGTTCACAATGTACAGTAATTGTCACACTTTTCTAACAACTGTAGCAACCATACTCCAAACAATTAGAAAGGAAAATGTAAACATTAAAAATTATGGCCATCTGAACATTAAGAACACATAGCATTGGTGTCTAAGCAGAAAAATTTTTTCTAACATTGCTGAATATAAAACACGGTATTTTCTGCTATTTATCAAGCTATGAAGGAGCTGCTGATATTGTTCCATTTGACAAATTGCTTTTCACAGTCTCCTCGACAAAGCTTGTCAAAACTTTAATCGTATATATTCTGACATTTTTATTCTGTCACATTTCCATTAACAACAGCAAAGAAGTATCACTAAAAATAGTATTCAATTCTGTCTTCAAATGGTCCCTACAATCTAAAACTTCCAAACCACGGTCACATTGAAATCATTAAAGTATATAATGATAAAAAAAAATTGTAATCATAGTTAGAGACTAACTTGGTTAAAATTTTCTTGCAAAAAATGAATCCACAATGCATTCAGAACACATTTTGGGTTTTGGATATATGGATGACTCTTTGAGCAGACTGTCAGCTAGCTTTTGGTGTCTAGTGTTCACTGAGCATGAATAACTAGTTCAGGACATATACTAATTGTTTTTATAATAGCCCCCTACTCCACACTGCAATCCTATAAAGAGAGTGCCCACTGCTGTAATATATACTGCGCTCACTATTTGGATCATGCCGGAGTGGAGATATGATTAGTGCAACATGTGCAGCTACTCAGGAACCCAAGACGTAAGGGGTAGGGTTGAGCGAAACGGGTCGGCAATTTTCAGAAGTCGCCGACTTTTGGCAAAGTCGGGTTTCATGAAACCTGACCCGACCCCTGTGTGGGGTCGGCCATGAAATCGGCGATCTTCTGAATCTGGAATCGGAATTCCGATACCGATTCCCGATATGTTTAAGATATCGGGAATTGGTATCGGAATTCAGATTTAAGTGTAAAATAAAGAATTAAAATAAAAAATATCGCTATACTTACCCTCTGACGGGCCCTGGTACTAACCGGGAACCTTCCTTCCTTAGAATCAGCCTTCCAGGACCCTGCGGTGACGTCACGGTGACGTCGCGGCTTGTGATTGGTCGCGCGGCCGCCCATGTGACCGCTGCGCGACCAATCACAAGCCGTGACGTCACCGTGACGTCACCGTAGGTCCTGGAAGGGCTGATTCTTAGGAAGGAAGGCTGCCGGAACGAAGCCGAGGGTGAGTATATTCCTATTAGGTATATACTCACCTTTGGACACGCCATGCTTCTTTCCAGCAGCCTTCCTTCCTAAGAATCAGCCCTTCCAGGAGCTTCGGTGACGTCACGGTGACGTCGCGGCTTGTGATTGGTCGCGCAGCGGTCACATGGGTCGCCGCGCGACCAATCACAAGCCGTGACGTCACCGTGACGTCACCGCAAGGTCCTGGAAGGCTGATTCTAAGGAAGGAAGGTTCCCGGTTAGTACCAGGGCCCGTCAGACGGTAAGTATGGCGATATTTTTTATTTTAATTCTTTATTTTACACTTAAATATGGATCCCAGGGCCTGAAGGAGAGTTTCCGCTCCTTCAGACCCTGGGAACCATTGGAAACCCAATGCACTGCATTGGGTTTCGAGTTTCGGCCGACCCCGACCCCGACTTTTTTATAGGATCGGCCGATTTCACTCGACCCGACTTTAGAAAAAGTCGGGTTTCGTGAAACCCGACCCGATCTTATAAAAGTAAAGGTCGCTCAACCCTAGTAAGGGGGTCTATTTCCAACTCCAAAGCAGGTGGAATTGAATATTATAATGAGCTATTGGACTGCAAAGGGACCATATATTGTTCTTGCACAGGGACCTATTCTGTCTGTGTCCACTCCCGAGCTCATCTTATCTAATCCTCCAAACTTCCTGCACCACCTCCTTGGTTCAAACACATCCCACAAGACACTATAAAGCCTGCTAGAAATCTTGCTCTAACTTTGATGAGCCGGTCACGACAATGAGGTTGGAATAGAAATATTTATAATGCAGAGCAGAGAGAGAAGCCAAGGAGTCCAAATTATTAGAGGATTATTGACAGCAGCTGTTCATAGAGTTTATCACTGGACTTTGCTTTATATACGCTATAAAATGGTTATGGCAGTCTAATCGGCTTAAAGGTGCTGATGGATTCCCTTCAGCATGTCATTAAAGGGTTATTCCTATCTCCAAGATCCTATCCTAAATGTAGTAAAGTCCTGCTCATCGTTATTGGCACCCATGAAATTTAAGTGCATAATGTGTAACATGTCCTGAAAAAAATGAATCAAATAAAACAGTTTTTGTGTATAGAGCACTCATATTATATACAAAAGAGCAAATGATAAACAATAATTTAAAACAAGAACCAACTGGAGGGAAAATAGGAAAACCTAATGCTTACTGTGACACTGGTATTGGCACCCTTTACATTAAATTAGTATGGAGACACATTTTGATTCGCCTGTGGTAAATCACAAATGAGAATCACTTGTGATTCATTGTCGGTGCCCATGTGATCTGAATTGACCAATGAATGATGACTTCAGTGTTTTAAAAAGCCACATGGTAGGCCCTGCTCCTTTGTCATAATGGTTAAGACAATTGCCTATTATTAGCAAACAAAGGGTTTAAGTCAATCTCCAAAGACCTTGGTATCCAAGTTTCAACAGTGCGCAATGTTATTAAGAAGTTTGCAAGCATGGAACAGTCAACAACCTCACCACAGTAAGGGAAAGAGGAAAATTGACAAGAGATGTCAATTTTCCGTATCACAGGAATCATGAAATCAGAGAATTATCAAGAAATTTTAGAGCCAAATGACCTACCCAGTGTGCGATAACTTGGTTGAGTTAAAGATCATGGATTCTCCAGCAAGACAATGACCCAAAGCACAAATCCAAAAGTTCACAGGAATGGTTCAAAAAGAAAAGTCCCGACCTCAATGTCATAAGTAAAAAATATTTGGGGTGAGCTGAAATCTGCCATTGAGCAAAAGAACCCTGCAAGCATTCAAGAGCTTGAACAAACTGCAAAGGAAGAGTGGGAGAAAATACTAGCTGAGAAGTGCAAGAAGCTTATAGATGGCTACAAGAAACATTTGGAGGCTGTCATCAGTTCCAAAGGGTGTGCAACCAAGTATTTATTAGGGTGCCTTTATTGCTGTACATTCTGATTTTTCTATTTCTTCTTTGAAATTGCAACATGTAAGTTGAAAAACAATGTTTTATTGTTATATTACTTTGGACCACTAATTAAAAAATCCTAAGGATATAACTTTAGTACAATTCCATTTATTTCTGAAGATATTGTACAGTTTATGAAAAAATGATGGGGTGCCAATAACGATGAGTAGCACTGTAGGTATAATAATAACAGTAATGTAAGAGGAGCCAGGGCCCTAGTCATGGCTGACAAAGGTTGCTCATTCACGCCCTGCCACATGCATACAATGTCCCAGTGATAGTGTGCCTTTCTGTCTGCTGTCTTGTCCATCTTGGTACTCTCTGATCCGCCGGGGGTTTCTTTCTTTAGATCCAGATAAAAAGAGACAGAGCCAAGTTCCAACTTGAAACAAATGATTTTACTTAGTTCCAGTCTCAGCTTGTCCAGTGCACAATTAGGTACAGCACAGGTTAATTCACAAGATATGACATTTTCTGTCCATGTGCTATCCCTCTCTTCTTTAGGAATACCTCGGGGTCGCACCATTGTCCCCGGTACCGCAGCACTTGGTCTGACCAGTCTGACTAACTGTAGGAGTTCCTGGTCCATGTTGCCCCAGACATGCAGGTATCTTCCTAAGTAGCTGACCGCCATCATGACACAGCTGCCCTGTATTCCTCTGCTTCTTAACAAACATTATTCTTAGGCCCTGGATGAGCTGGGCTCCTTTACTTGTAGAACGTTACGTGGCTCAACTGCCCTGCATGGGCTCTGAGGCCCTTCAGACCAAAAGCTGAAAACTCTCTATACTTTTTGCAGTTGGCCCCTCTTAACTAACTAGTTTCTATTATGCCTATCTTTATTGGGCTAATCTAGATCCTAAAACTCACTGAATCCTATACTTTCCCTAAAATCACAAGAACATATATACTGTACATTACATTAAAGCAGCATTAAAGGAATCATACGACTTCACTATATACAGTACAGACCAAAAGTTTGGACACACCTTCTCATTTAAAGATTTTTCTGTATTTTCATGACTATGAAAATTGTACATTCACACTTAAGGCATCAAAACTATGAATTAACACATGTGGAATTATATACTTAATAAAAAAGTGTGAAAAAACTGAAATTATGTCTTATATTCTAGGTTCTTCAAAATAGCCACCTTTTGCTTTGATGACTGCTTTGCACACTCTTGGCATTATCTTGATGAGCTTCAAGAGGTAGTCACCGGGAATGGTCTTCCAACAATCTTGAAGGAGTTCCCAGAGATGCTTAGCACTTGTTGGCAATTTTGCCTTCACTCTGCGGTCCAGCTCACCCCAAACCATCTTGATTGGGTTCAGGTCTGGTGACTGTGGAGGCCAGGTCATCTGGCGTAGCACCCCATCACTCTCCTTCTTGGTCAAATAGCCCTTACACAGTCTGGAGGTGTGTTTGGGGTCATTGTCCTGTTGAAAAATAAATGATTGTCCAACTAAACGCAAACCAGATGGAGTAGCATGCCGCTGCAAGATGCTGTGGAAGCCATGCTGGTTCAGTACGCCTTCAATTTTGAATAAATCCCCAACAGTGTCACCAGCAAAGCACCATCACACCTCTTCCACCATGCTTCACGGTGGGAACCAGGCATGTAGTGTCCATCCGTTCACCTTTTCTGCGTCGCACAAAGACACGGTGGTTGGAACCAAAGATCTCAAATTTGGACTCATCAGACCAAAGCACAGATTTCCACTCGTCTAATGTCCATTCCTTGTGTTCTTTAGCCCAAACAAGTCTCTTCTGCTTGTTGCCTGTCTTTAGCAGTGGTTTCCTAGCAGCTATTTTACCATAATAGGCCTCCTGCACAAAGTTTGCTCTTAACAGTTGTTGTAGAGATGTGTCTGCTGCTAGAACTCTGTGTGGCATTGACCTGGTCTCTAATCTGAGCTGCTGTTAACCTGCAATTTCTGAGGCTGGTGACTCGGATATACTTATCCTCAGAAGCAGAGGTGACTCTTGGTCTTCCTTTCCTGGGGCGGTCCTCATGTGAGCCAGTTTCTTTATAGCACTTGATGGTTTTTGCCACTGCACTTGGGGACACTTTCAAAGTTTGCCCAATTTTTCGGACTGACTGACCTTCATTTCTTAAAGTAATCATGGCCACTCTTTTTCTTTACTTAGCTGCTTTTTTTCTTGCCATAATACAAATTCTAACAGTCTATTCAGTAGGACTATCAGCTGTGTATCCACCAGACTTCTGCACAACACAACTGATGGTCCCAACCCCATTTATAAGGCATGGAATCCCACTTATTAAACCTGACAGGGCACACCATTCCCGGTGACTATCTCTTGAAGCTCATCAAGAGAATGCCAAGAGTGTGCGAAGTATTCATCAAAGCAAAAGGTAGCTACTTTGAAGAACCTAGAATATAAAACATAATTTCAGTTGTTTCACACTTTTTTGTTAAGTATATAATTGCATATGTGTTAATTCATAGTTTTGAATCCCACTTATTAAACCTGACAGGGCATACCTGTGAAGTGAAAACCATTCCCGGTGACTACCTCTTGAAGCTCATCAAGAGAATGCCAAGAGTGTGCGAAGCATTCATCAAAGCAAAAGGTAGCTACTTTGAAGAACCTAGAATATAAGACATAATTTCAGTTGTTTCACACTTTTTTGTTAAGTATATAATTGCACATGTGTTAATTCATAGTTTTGATGCCTTCAGTGTGAATGTGCAATTTTCATAGTCATGAAAATACAGAAAAATCTGTAAAATAGGTATGCCCAAACTTTTGGTCTGCACTATAGTACCAGCACTTTCAGGGACTCAGAAGCAAGTGTAAGGCTTGCAGGGTATACAATGTCTTTTGTACCCTCTTACAGTAATACTAACAAATACCTCCAATTAGAAATGTAGTATTGTACTTCTGATTCACTATGTTGTATACCTCATCTACAGTGCATTGCTGTAGCTTAAAGGGGTATCCACATTTCCAAGATCCTACCTCAATATATAGCAGGGGTAATAATAATATTATTAGCATATATCTCCCAATTAGAAATGTAGTATAGTTTTTTATTCGCTATGCCTTTTTCATCATTTGCAGGCATTGCAGGACTTCAGGTATCCATAGTTACCACCACTAGCAACTAGCTGCACTTTATCAATGTACAGTACATATCTATGGATACCTAAGGTCCTGCAATGCCTGCACATGAAGAAAGAGACATAAAGAATTAAAATAAACTATACTACATTTCTAACTGGAGGTATTTTCTAATATTATTATTATTACACCTACTACATACTGGGATATGATCTTGGAAATGGAAATACCCCTTTAAGTATCCATGATTACGACATATAGTGACAGTTAGTTGTTAGTGGTCATAACCATTTATGTATGAAGATAAATGTATATTTATGTGTCCAAAATTTATTAAAAGAGGACTTGCCTAAATTGTTTCAATTTGCCATGATAGTCAATATACTTTGACATCCTTAGGAAAGGAATGGGAAAATCTTATTTTATATTCCCGAGATCAAATTAATAATTTTGATGTAGCAGTATCATGACCTTTAAATGTGGAAATGTAACCTTCCTTCAAGTCCAAGTGAAAGTGAAAATGATTCATTGCATTTTAATGCTTATTTAGAAGCTCTTTAATTGTCCGAATCAGAGTTTTAGAATATGTAGCCATAAAAAGACCTTTAAGAAGCTGCCGGCTGCTCATAATTCTTAAATTGGTGCAATGAAACATAAATTACAGGCTCTTACACCTTTTTATGCAACTAGTAAAACCAGATTTTTCCGTGCAGGAAGCAAAATAGGTTCAGTTCAAACCTCATGGATGTTCAGCATAATGTGTATAAAGTTCAATTCTTATTGATGTCACAGATGTACGGTATATGCTTAGTCAATTAGAATGTTTTTCTTTAGAAATGCCATGCTGAATTTAATATTAGATAAAATGTTTTTAATAATGTCAAAAGATTATATAATGAACAGGCAGATAATATCAAACGTAACTATTTTAGTGTTTAAGTGTTTGACATGTTATCCACTAAACAAAATATATGGTATCATATTGCCAATTCTCTTCCTGAAAAGTCCATGGAATGTGGTGGTCTGCTAAGGAAATTCCTCCATATAGTAAATCCAGAGGAAGTCACAGAGCTGCAGTCAGAATCCAATGGCATTGTGCAGCATACTGTGACAGTGGTCATGCCTTTTTCACAATTATCTCGCCATAATCACTCATCAGTGTTCCCTATGCTAAGTAATTGTGCTAAAACTGCTCATGTGGTGTATTCTATAACATTGACAATTACTGTAGTTATAGGATGCAGATTACACCACTGCACCAGGACACAGAGTGAATTTTACATAGCTATACTGATTAACAACAAGCATCAAACTTGGATGTGCAATTAGAAACCAGGGACCGCCAAAAAATATCTATACAGCAGAAAAGGGGCAGCAGTGCTTACCTGCCCAGGTCTCCTAACAAATTCACTATCAGGATGCAGCAAACCTATATAGTAAAGATGGCTCCAACACAGGTGCAAAATACTGATAAGACAACCACTCACAACCTACTAATCCATGGAGGGGTGACTGCTTAGTATATGATTACGTAAAAGTGGCTTGTATAGGGCATTATTCACATATAGATAATGCACAGTATCTGGTTTACAGCCCATCCTATTCGATCAGGTGAGCTGCCCAACACTATCTAAATGCATCCCATGTGAACAGACAATCCAGTTTACAATACCAAAAATGCTGGGCTTGCCTGCACTTTGAAAAATAAAGTGCAAAAAATACATATAAATATGTGAGGTATTGGTTGATATTTGGGCCAAGATATGAAAGCTCGCAACCCAACGTCAAGGGTTCTCACACTTACGAGTCCTAACACTAAACTTAATAGCAAAGCCACAAAAAGAGGACTAAAAATCCTCCAGAAATTCAAGAATTAATACAGCAGAAAAGGGGCAGTAGTAATTATTTGTCCATGTCTCCGAACAAATGCACTTTCAGGATGCCGAAAACCCATGCTGTAAAGATGGCGGCAACACTGGTGCAAAATACTGATAAGACAACACACACAGCCTGCCAATTCATGGAGGGGGTGATTGCTTAGTATATGATTGCACAAAAGAGGCTTGTATAGGGTGCTGTTCACATACAGGTAATGCACAGTATCTGGTTTACAGCCCATCCTATTCGATCAGGTGAGCTGCGCAGCACTATCTAAATGCATTCAATATCACTGCAGAACATTATTGTTGCCTAAAACATTAAAAAAAATATATATACAGTGCCTACAAGTAGTATTCAACCCCCTGCAGATTTAGCAGGTTTACACATTTGGAATTAACTTGGCATTGTGACATTTGGACTGTAGATCAGCCTGGAAGTGTGAAATGCACTGCAGCAAAAAAGAATGTTATTTCTTTGTTTATTTTTTTTTTAAATTGTGAAAAGTATTTTCAGAGGGTCATTTATTATTCAACCCCTCAACCCACCAGAATTCTGTTTGGTTCCCCTAAAGTATTAAGAAGTAGTTCAGGCACAAAGAACAATGAGCTTCACATGTTTGGATTAATTATCTCTTTTTCCAGCCTTTTCTGACTATTTAAGACACTCCCCAAACTTGTGAACAGCACTCATACATGGTCAACATGGGAAAGACAAAGGAGCATTCCAAGGCCATCAGAGACAAGATCGTGGAGGGTCACAAGGCTGGCAAGGAGTACAAAACCCTTTCCAAGGAGTTGGGCCTACCTGTCTCCACTGTTGAGAGCATCATCCGGAAGTGGAAGGCTTATGGAACTACTGTTAGCCTTCCATGGCCTGGACAGCCTTTGAAAGTTTCCTCCCGTGCCGAGGCCAGGCTTGTCCGAAGAGTCAAGGCTAACCCAAGGACAACAAGGAAGGAGCTCCGGGAAGATCTCATGGCAGTGGGGACATTGGTTTCAGTCAATACCATAAGTAACGTACTCCACCGCAATGGTCTCCGTTCCAGACGAGCCCGTAAGGTACCTTTACTTTCAAAGCGTCATGTCAAGGCTCGTCTACAGTTTGCTTATGATCACTTGGAGGACTCTGAGACTGACTGGTTCAAGGTTCTCTGGTCTGATGAGACCAAGATCGAGATCTTTGGTGCCAACCACACACGTGACGTTTGGAGATTGGATGGCACTGCATACGACCCCAAGAATACCATCCCTACAGTCAAGCATGGTGGTGGCAGCATCATGCTGTGGGGCTGTTTCTCAGCCAAGGGGCCTGGCCATCTGGTCCGCATCCATGGGAAGATGGATAGCACGGCCTACCTGGAGATTTTGGCCAAGAACCTCCGCTCCTCCATCAAGGATCTTAAGATGGGTCGTCATTTCATCTTCCAACAAGACAACGACCCAAAGCACACAGCCAAGAAAACCAAGGCCTGGTTCAAGAGGCAAAAAATCAAGGTGTTGCAGTGGCCTAGTCAGTCTCCTGACCTTAACCCAATTGAAAACTTGTGGAAGGAGCTCAAGATTAAAGTCCACATGAGACACCCAAAAAACCTAGATAACTTGGAGAAGATCTGCATGGAGGAGTGGGCCAAGATAACTCCAGAGACCTGTGCCGGCCTGATCAGGTCTTATAAAAGACGATTATTAGCTGTAATTGCAAACAAAGGTTATTCCACAAAATATTAAACCTAGGGGTTGAATAATAATTGACCCACACTTTTATGTTTAAAATTTATAAAAATTTAACTGAGCAACAAAACTTTTTGGTTTGTAAGATTTATGCATCTGTTAATAAATCCTGCTCTTGTTTGAAGTTTGAAGGCTCTAACTTATTTGCATCTTATTAAACCTGCTAAATCTGCAGGGGGTTGAATACTACTTGTAGGCACTGTATATATATATATATTGTAGTTTTTTAAAGCACCATCCAGAATTTTTTATTATTATTTCACTGCAGGAGTGGTACAACTATTCTATGTTCACTAACCCTAATATTATTCTTATCAGTCACATCTTCATTTCTTCCCATTCCTGCTTTTGACCTGATTATCCATCTTGTGAATGCAACTTCTGACTTACCGGCAGTCAAAGGTAAGAGTCACAAGATCTCAAATTAATTCTATGGAAGGCTCTTGTGGCTTTCATAAACTTTCAATGAGTAGTGAGTTCCAGATCGCCTAACAAACACGGGAGGGCAGGATACAATGTGCAGAAGACGATAACAGTGGTGCTGATTGAAGATGGTGACTGCTAAGGATAAGACTAGAGGCAGGAAACTTAGATTAGTGGCACCTGCAGAGTCCTGACAGGACCTGTGTGAGGTCAAGGTCATGTGATCATCAGGACCTGTGTGAGGTCAAACTCGTGATTATCACATGGGTTGTTAAATACTTGGACATGAGAGTCAGGCAAGGAAACTCCCACATAGCTCCAGGAGGATCTGAGGACTGTGCGGGTTAACGACAGGGGAATTCTGCAGGGAAAGGACTCTTATGGACTGTGTCTTTGATTGTATTTCCATTATGCCAGCAAGGCTATGATTATTTTGCTGAACCCTGCCAAGGTTTATGATATCCATAATAAACCATCAGGTGATCTACCAGAACTGTTCCTGTGTCTACCTTGTGAAGCAGCTGAGTGTGTCAACTCCTCACAATACACATACATACACATTCAGCATTGATTCGACTATGGTTGAAGGTGTGGTACAAGCTTGCAATCTGCAGTAACCACCGATCCAACAAACCACTGCACGACCAGCTCTGTCTTCGCCTTTTGTATCCTTTTGTAGCCTCACCCATCCCTTGTAGATTGTGAGCCCTCATGGGCAGGGTCCTCTCTCCTCCTGTACCAGTCGTAACTTGTATTGTTTAAGATTATTGTACTTGTTTTTTATTATGTACACCCCTCCTCACATGTAAAGTGCCATGGAATAAATGGCACTATAATAATAAATAATAATAATAATAACCTCAGGTTGATCAGGCTACTTAGATTATATTGGATCCCACTAGCCCTGCACCTGGATAAGTATGATGTGGCCTAGGAGAGTGTAAGTGTCCTGAAGTGTGTATACAGTTGTGCTAAAATTAAAATATCCTGGCAGAATTTTTGCTTTCTTGGCCATTTTCCAGAGAATATGATTGATAACACCAAAACTTTTTCTCCACTCATGGTTAAGGCTGAGTCACACATAACGATATCGTTAACGATATCTTTGCAACGTCACGCTTTTGGTGACGTAAGCAACGATCCCGCTAACGATCTCGTTATGTGTGACAGCGACCAACGATCAGGCCCCTGCTGGGAGATTGTTGGTCGATGGGAATGATCAGGACCTTTTTTTGGTCACTGATCACCCGCTGTCATCGCTGGATCGGCGTGTGTGACGCCGATCCAGCGATGTGTTCACTTGTAACCAGGGTAAATATTGGGTTACTAAGTGCAGAGCCGTGCTTAGTAACCCAATATTTACCCTGATTACCATTGTAAAAGTTAAAAAAAAAACAGTACATACTCACATTCTGATGTCTGTCACATCCCCCGGCATCCACAGGGTTAAAACTGCTTTCGGCAAGTGCGCTGCTAATATGCACGCGCTCCGGCTAAGAGCTTCTCTGCACTGACTGTGTCAGTGCCGGCCGTAAAGCAGAGCACAGCGGTGACATCACCGCTGTTACTGCCGGCGCTGACACATTCAGTGCAGGGAAGCTCTCGGCAGCAGCGCATGCATATTAGCAGCGCTCTTGCCGAAAGCAGTTTTAACCCTGTGGACGCCGGCGGGGGACGTGACAGACATCAGAATGTGAGTATGTTTTTTTTTTTTTTTTTACTTTTACAATGGTAACCAGGGTAAATATCGGGTTACTAAGCACGGCCCTGCACTTAGTAACCCGATGTTTACCCTGGTTACCCGGGTGCTGCAGGGGGACTTCGGCATCGTTGAAGACAGTTTCAATGATGCCGAAGTCGTTCCCCTGATCGTTGGTTGCTGGAGAGAGCTGTCTGTGTGACAGCTCCCCAGCGACCACACAACAACTTACCAATGATCACGGCCAAGTTGTATCGCTGGTCGTGATCGTTGGTAAGTCCTTTAGTGTAACTCCAGCTTTAGTGGTTGGGTGAAGTCATTTATTGTCAAACTACTGTGTTTTCTCTTTTTAAATCATAATGACAACTCAAAATATCCAAATGACCCTGATCAAAAGTTCACATACCCTGGTGATTTTGGTCTGATGACAGGAACAGAAGTTGACACAAATGGGTTTGAATGGCTACTTAACCCCTTTACCCCCAAGAGTGGTTTGCATGTTAATGACTGGGCCAATTTTTACAATTCTGACCACTGTCCCTTTATGAGGTTATAACCCTGGAACGCTTCAACGGATCCCAGTGATTCTGACATGGGTTTCTCGTGACATATTATACTTCATGTGAGTGGTAAAATTTCCTTGACATTACTTGAGTTTATTTGTGAAAAAAATGGAAATTTGGAGAAAATTTTGAACATTTTGCAATTTTTCAAATTTGAATTTTCATGCCCTTAAATCACAGAGATATGTCGCGCAAAATACTTAATAAGTAACATTTGCCACATGTCTACTTTACATCAGCACAACATTTTTTTGTTAGGGAGTTATAAGAGTTAAAATTTGACCCGCAATTTCTCATTTCTACACCATTTTTTAAGGGACCAGGTCACATTTGAAGTCACTTTGAAGGGTCTATATTATAGAAAATACCCGTGTGACACCATTCTAAAAATGGCACCCCTCAAGGTACTCAAAACCACATTCAAGAAGTTTATTAACCCCTCAGGTGTTTCACAGAAATTTTTTTAATGTTTAAAAAAATGAACACAACTTTTTTTCACAAAAAAAATATTTCTGATGCAATTTGTTTTATTTTACCAAGGGTAACAGTAGAAATTGGACCCCAAAAGTTGTTATACTATTTGTCCTAAGTACGTCGATACCCCATATGTGGATTTGGAGAGCCCTGCTATGCCTAAACAGTGGAAACCCCCCAAAAGTGAACCTATTTTGGAAAGTGGACCCCTAAGGAACTTATCTAGATGTGTGGTGAGCACTTTGAACCCCCAAGTGTTTCACAAAAGTTTATAACGCAGAGCCGTAAAAATTAAAAATCCTTTTTTTTCCACAAAAATGATTTCTTATCCCCCAGTTTTGTATTTTCCCAAGGGTAACAGGAGAAATTGGACCCAAAAAGTTGTTGTCCAGTTTGTCCTGAGTACGCAGATATCCCATATGTGGGAGACAACTACTGTTTGGGCGCATGGCAGAGCTTGGAAGGGAAGAAGTGGTGTTTTGGAATGCAGACTTTGATGGAATGGTCTGCGGGCATCACGTTGCACTTGTAGAGCCCCTGATGTACCTAAACAGTGGAAACCCCCCACAAGTACCCCCATTTTGGAAACCAGACCCTCCAAGGAACTTATCTAGATATGTGGTGAGCACTTTGAACCCCCAAGTGTTTCACTAAAGTTTATAACGCAGAGCCATGAAATTAAAAAATCTTTTTTTATCCACAAAAATTATTTTTAGCTAACAGTTTTGCATTTTCCCAAGGGTATCTGGAGAAATTGGACCCCAAAAGTTGTTGTGCAATTTGTTCTGAGTACGCTGATACACAATATGTGGGAGAAAACTACTGTTTGGGCGCATGGCAGAGCTCAGAAGGGAAGAAGTGGCGTTTTGGAATGCAGACTTTGATGGAATGGTCTGCGGGCATCACGTGGCGTTTGCAGAGCCCCTGATGTACCTAAACAGTAGAACCTCCCCACAAGTGACCCCATTTTGGAAACTAGACCCCCCAATGAACTTATCTAGGTGTGTGGTGAGCACTTTGAACCCCCAAGTGTTTCACTAAAGTTTATAACGCAGAGCCGTGAAAATAAAAAAAAAGATTTTTCCACAAAAATGATTTTTCTACCCCCAGTTTTGTATTTTCCCATGGGTAACAGGAGAAATTGGACCCCAAAAGTTTTTGTCCAATTTGTCATGAGTACACTGATTCTCCAAATGTGGGAGTAAACCATTGTTTGGGTGCACGGCAGAGCTCAGAAGGGAAGGAGCACCGTTTTACTTTTTCATTGCAGAATTGTATGAATTGAGATCAGACATCATGTTGCATTTGCAGAGCGCCTGGTGTGCCTAAACTGTGGAAACCTCCCAATTCTAACTCCATCGCTAACCCCAACACACCCCGAAGCCTAATCCCAACCCTAACCACACCCCTAACCCCAACACACTCCTAACCCTAATCACAACCCTAACCACAACCCTAACCCGAACACACCCCCAACACACCCCTAACCCCAACACACTCCTAACTCTAATCCCAACCCTAACCACACCCCTAACCCTATTCACAACCATAACCCTAACCACACCCTTAACCCTGACACACCCCTAACCCAACCAGAAACGTAATCCAAACCCCAACCCCAACTCTAGATCCAACCCTAACTTTAGCTCCAACACTAACTTTAGCCCCAATCATAACCCTAACTTTAGCCCCAACCCTAACCCTAACTTTAGCCCCAACCCTATCCCTAAACCTATTGGGAAAATGGAAATAAATACATTTTTTTATTTTATTATTGTTCCCTAAATAAGGCGGTGATAATGGGGGGTTTAATTTACTATTTATAGTGGGTTTTTATAACGGGTTTTTATATTTGGCAGCTGTCACACACTAAAAGATGCTTTCTATTGCAAAAAATATTTTTTGTGTTACCACATTCTGAGAACTATAATTTTTCCATATTTTGGTCCACAGAGTCATGTGAGGTCTTGTTTTTTGCGGGACAATTTGAAGTTTTATTGGTATCATTTTTGGGCACATCACATTTTTTCATCGCTTTTAATTCCGATTTTTGTTGGGCAGAAAGAACAAAAAACAGCAATTCATGAATTTCTTTTGGGGGAGCGTTTATACCGTTCCGCATTTGGTAAAATTGATAAATAAGTTTTATTCTTCGGGTCAGTATGATTACTGCGATACCTCATTTATATCATTTTTTATGTTTTGGCGCTTTTATACAATAAAAACTATTTTATAGAAAAAATAATTATTTTTGCATCGCTTTTTTCTGAGGGCTATAACTTTTTTTATTTTTTTGCTGATGATGTATGGTGGCTCATTTTTTGCGGGACAAGATGATGTTTTTGACGGTACAATGTTAATTTATATCCGTCTTTTTTATCACGTGATATTCCACTTTTTGTTCAGCGGTATGATGATAGAGCATTGTTTTTTGCCTAGTTTTTTTTTTACGGTGTTCACTGAAGGGGTTAACTAGTGGGACAGTTTTATAGGTCGGGTCATTACGGACGTGGTGATACTAAATATGTGCACTTTTATTGTTTTGGTTTTTTTATTTACATAAATAAATGTTGTTATTGGAACAATATATTTTTTTATTATTTATTTAGGATTTTTTTTTTACACATGTAAATATTTTTTTAACTTTTTTATTTTGTCCCAGGGGGGACATCAGTATATAATGTCAGATCGCTGATCTTACACTTTGCAGTGCACTGTGTCAGATCAGTGATCTGACAGGCACTGCAGGAGGCTTACTGGTGCCTGCTCTGAGAAGGCGCTTGCAAGCCACCTCCCAGCAGGACCCGGAAGTAGCCCCGCCACCATTTTGGATCCAGGGCCTGCAGGGAGGAGGATGGAGGAGACCCTCGGAGCAATGCGATCACATCGCGTTGCTCCGAGGGTCTCAGGGAAGCACGCAGTGAGCCCCCTCCCTGCGTGATACTTCCCTATGCTGCCGGAATGCTGTGATCATGTTTGATCACAGTGTTTCAGGGGTAATGTGCCAGGAGCTGTCCGTGACCACTCCTGGCACATAGTGCCAGATGTCAGCTGTGATAGTCAGCCCCGTGAGCGTGGCTGATCACGTTAGACATACTATCCCGTCGGTGGTCATACAGACCAATACCACCTCGATGGGATAGTACATCTAATGTCAGAAAGGGGTTATGATAACATCCTCACCTGTGATCTGTTTGCTTGTAATCAGTGTGTGTGCATAAAAGCTGAGTGAGTTTCTGGGATCCAGACAGACTCTTGCATCTTTCATCCAGCCACTGACGTTTTTGGATTGTGTGTCATGGAGAAAGCAAAAGAATTGTCAATGGATCTATGGGAAAAGGTAGTTGAACTGTATAAAACAGGAAAGGGATACAAAAATATATCCAATGAATTGATAATGTCAGTCAGCAGCATTCAAACTGTGATTAACAAATTGAAAACTTTTTCTCCACTCAGGATTAGTGGTTGGGTGAAGCCATTTATTGTCAAACTACTGTGTTTTCTCTTTTTAAATCATAATGATAACCCAAAACATCCAAATAACCTTGATCAAAAGTTCACATACTCTGGTGATTTTGGCCTGATAACAAGCACAGAAGTTGACACAAATGGGTTTGAATGGCTACTTAAGATAACATCCTTATTTGTGAGCTGTTTGCTTGTAATCAGTGTGTGTGCATAAAAGCTGAGTGAGTTTCTGGGATCCAGACAGACTCTTGCATCTTTCATCCAGCCACTAATGTTTCTGGATTGTGTGTCATGGAGAAAGCAAAAAAATTGTCAATTAATCTAGGGGAAAAGGTAATTGGACTGTATAAAACAGGAAAGGGATACAAAAAGATATCCAAGGAATTGATAGTGCCAGTCAGCAGCATTAGAAAATTTGATCAGGGTCATTTGGATGTTTTGGGTTGTCATTATGATTTAGAAAGAGAAAACACAGTAGTTTGACAAAAAATGGCTTCACCCAACCACTAACCATGAGTGGAAAAAAGGTTTTGATGTTATCATTCATATTCTCTGAAAAAAAGGCCAAGGAAGCAAAAATTCTGCCGGGTATGTCAGCTTTTGAGCACGACTTTATACATCTACATAGCCATATGCAAACAAAAGTTGGGAAGGTGTGTAAAAATGTTCCAAAATTATAATGTTTTCAAAAATATAAGAAATATAATTTTTATCAATTAACAAAATTCAAAATAAATGAACAAAATTGAAACCTAAATGAAATCAATAGTTGATGTTTGGTTTAATAAGATCCTCTAGGCACACTTGCACACTATATTTGAAGGAACCCAGCAGAAAGGATCCATCTTGGAGACCTGACAACAGATCTTCTGTGATTATGGCAGGGGCGTAGCTAGAAGTTCAGCTCCGGGTGGGAGAAACACATCTGAGTGGGCCCTTAATCGGGGACATGACAATCGCTGTGGCAAAAATGCAATTGCAATGGGGCCCGTGCGGGAGGTCCACAGACACCTACTTCAGCTGGAAGTGCATCCAGGGACACACATTCAGCTGGGGTGTATTACAGCCCAAGGACTCTCAGTTGCAATACACACCAACGATCATTCAAGCTGGCACTTGACATAGGCGTGCCAGTCATGAACGGCACATGGCAGTGACGTCATTGGTCTGTTACCGGCTACAGAAAAGGATGCTGCATGTCATGGGAGCAGAGGAAGATAAGAAGAATCACATCTTTTTTATGCTTTTTCTATTATCCATTACAGCCCACACACACACACACACACACACACACACACGCAGTATTTTCCCTTCACTGCTTAATAATTAAAATGAAAGATGTGCTATGTTTGGATGCTATGGACAACATCACACTCTTTGTAAGCTGGGTTAAGAAAATCTTCTTTGACCAATCACAGCACAGCATCCAATGATTTCTAATCAATCTAATGACATCAAAATTATCCACCAAAGGTCACGCAAAGGGGTCAAAGTGTGGTGCAAGAAAAAGCCTATGGAGTCAGCATTTGTGAAAAAACTGTACGTGATGGAACTTTTTCAATATTTTAACTGAGATCAGTGATCAGTATACAAAAATCACCTCTTACTTTTTAATTTTACCCTTGCAGACCTGAGTAACAAGTGGTCACGTTATGTCCCTTTTAAGTCAAGCATTTGTAGAACTACTTGTTGCTTGGAACCGTCTAAGAAAATATCAAGTAGCTAATGGGTAAAAAAGCTCTCCATAATCTTTATGGCTCTAGTGCCAAGGGGTGCTTAGAGAACGTTTATTACTCCAAGAAAAAATCTAACACATGGAAAACATGCAATGATCAGATCTAAAGTTCAGGGGAAATAAATTATTAGCAATGACATCAAAAGTTCAGTGATGCCAGATATTTTTTCACAAAGCTTGGTCCAGAATTTCACCCAGCTTCAGAGTACTAAATTAAGTAGGATACAAATGTAAAAAAAGTACAAACAATTTTGAAAATAGACATCGAATCACTTTAGAAAAAGATATGCTGATTCCAGGTCCCTTGTCATAAAGAGGATCAGATTTTCCCATCTGTTTCTGGTTAAAAAAGAGGCAGTACAGGATCCTAATACATTTAAAAGGGGCAAAAAACAAGTTTGTCAAGTACATGAGATTCAAGATGGGAACTAGGTGGATTTGATTAACCAAAATTAATTTATAGGAGTACTAATCTAAAAAATACAAGCAACCTTGTGCCAATACATCGGAGTATCAAAAATACCTGAGGATAACAATTTTTATGAAATTCATATAGTTCAGTTTCAAACCTTACCTTCTGGATTTCTATGGCACCTCGCTTTTTTACAAAACTAGCTTTAACGCCCCAGTACATGAGGCAAAAATGATTACTCTCAGTAGGTAAAACTCTATTGCAGACTGTCCATTTTAGAAGTGTTGGATTTATTTTGCCTGATGATACAGCCAGCGCTTATGATCTGCAGAAAGAATCCAACATGCCCACTCAGTCTTTTGAATAATAATGTAGGTTCATCTGTAGACCATTGGTCGAAACAGTTATTCATTTTGCCATAGCGTTCGTTATGGTCTCAATCATCTGCTTCAGCTGACTTATCTGATATGTATGGGTGCCATTATAAATGTTAACATCTATAAGACATGCAGATATCTTTTTTTATCCTGTATGCTGATGACTTCTTGAGTGTTGCAACTAAAAAACAAATATGTTAACACATTATTCATAAAAGTTTTTCCTACCTA
Organism: Ranitomeya variabilis; assembly: GCF_051348905.1. Lineage (NCBI taxonomy): Eukaryota > Metazoa > Chordata > Amphibia > Anura > Dendrobatidae > Ranitomeya > Ranitomeya variabilis. The sequence goes on along the minus strand of NC_135234.1, from coordinate 570,709,609 downwards.
GGTTGGCAATTAATCCTATGAAAATAAGGACTGACACCAAACTTTCAGTGCCACAAGTCCTTGTTAGAGAAAATGTTGGACTATTAAATAAGCTCTCCCTTTAAGTTTGTTATTCATTAAATGTGTGTATATGTGCATGTAATTTAGTGTGAGTGTATTAATTTACTCACCTACCGCCACTCTCTCAAGAATCCAGCACTGTACCGCACCTCTTTTCAGTGACATCACCACAATTGCAACTAGCTGGCTCACTTTTTGCGCTATGCATGTGCCATAAGTCTGTTTTGCAATAAAAGTCTACGTAGCCTTGTTATGATGTTTTGCCTTTCTTAGGATAATATCTATATAATGTATGCATAATTATTGGACAACCAATAGTGTGCAGAATTATTATGCAACTAAATAAAAATTGTAAATATTGCCATCTCAATTCTGTTAAAATGAGAATAGTAACCAAACAACTAAAAATATACAAAAATAAATTTCTGATATTTAAAATATAAATATACATATATCAATGACCTATATAGCCTCCCTTCACTTCCATAACAGTTATAAGTTTTACATCCCTGGAGTCCGTCAGTTTCTTAATCTGTTGACAATCAACATTTTGATCAACACCAACCAAAGCATCCCAGACACTGTTCAGAAAGGTGGACAGTTTTCCGTCACTGTAAATCTCCCATTTAAGAAGGCCGACAAGTTCTCAATAGGATTTAGGACAGGCGAGGAAGGAGACCATGCCATTAATCTTTCATCTTAAAAGCCTTTACTGGCTACATTTTGGTGTTGATTTTGAGTCATCTTCAACAAAAAAGCTACAATTAGATCATTTTTAATAATACCAGCATCTAGCAGTTCCCCACTTCAACCTTGCTGGCTGAGTTAAAGTTAAGGTCTATGCCTGTTAGGAATCCAGGCACAGGTCCATCTATCTGGTTCATCAACAGTCACTCTCATCTCATCATTTCACAAAACTTTTTAAAAAAACTGTATTCAGATATTTTTTGTCACAGTTTTGTTTCAACTTATGTGTCTTGTTCAGTGGTGGTCTGGTTTCAGCCTTCTTTACCTCGTCCAGGTCTCTGAGCACTGAATAACTTTTCAGAAATATGATAGCACTAGAGGGTAATGGGTTCCTGGTCACATCACGTTTGATTTTTCTCACATCTTTGGCTGTAAATGTTTTTTTTTTCCCTCAGCACGGTTTTTGCAACCTTCTTGACTATTTGTAAGAAAACTGTTGATGGTTTTGTGATTACGCCCCAGTATCTCTTTTTCAATTTCAAGAGTGTGCATCCCTCTGTAAGATTTGTCACAATTTTTGGAGCTAGATAAATCTCTGTTTTTGACCATTTTGCCTGAAGAGTAGTGATGGGCGAACCCCTGGATGTTCGGGTTAAGTGGATTTAGCAGAACATTTAAAATGAAAATTTGGTTTGGGTACCAGAACAGTACCTGAACTCGAACTCGGACAGTCCTCTGAATGGCGGGCCAGAGAGCTGTGGTTCCCATGCTGTCAGATAATAGTGTGAGCCAGCAGCACTGACTGGAGGTTAAAAGTTTATCTCTGGTCACAGATACGTCAGCTGATTAGAAAGTAGTACTCCCATCAGCCTATGTCTGCTGCTGCTATTAACAGTGAGAGCAGGGCAGCTGATGGGAGTATTCAACAGCAGGCGCCTGTGCTATAAATAAATATATATTTTTTCAATGATGTGGTGTCTTTCTATCTTTGATAGCCAGCATAGCAAAACTGACAGCTGCAGGCTGCAACCCTCAGCTGTCAGCTTTATCATGGCTGTTTTTCAGTAGACTAGAGGGGTCCACATGACATTTTTTCAAAATTATTTAAAGGGAGTCTGTCACCCCAAAATTCGAGAATAAGCTGCAGCCACCACCATCAGGGGCTTATCTACAGCATTCTGTAATGCTGTAGATAAGCCCCCGATGTATCCTGAAAGATGAAAAAATGAGTTAGATTATACTCACCCAGGGGCTGTCCCGGTTCGGTTCGGGTCCGATGGGTGTTGCGGTCCGGGTTCGGCGCCTCCCATCTTCATGCAATGACGTCCTCTTCTTTTTTTCCTGCAGTGGCTGCTGCGCAGGCGTTCTTTTTCTGCCCTGTTGAGGGCAGAGCAAAGTACTGCAGTGCGGAGGCACCGGGCATCTCTGACCTTTCCCGGTGCCTGTGCACTGCAGTATTTTGCTCTGCCCTCAACAGGGCAGAAAAAGTACGCCTGCGCAGGAGCCCCAGCAGGAAGAAAAGAAGAGGATGTCATCGCATGAAGATGGGAGGCGCCAGACCCGGACCGCGACACCCATCGGACCAGAACCGGGACCGCCCCTGAGTGAGTATAATCTAACCTGTTTTTCTTATCTTTTAAGGTACATCAGGGGCTTATCTACAGCATTACAGAATGCTGTAGATAAGCCCCTGATGCCGGTGGCAGCAGCTCATACTCGAACTTTGAGGTTACAGACTCCCTTTAAAGAAATAATTAAAAAAAATTGCAGTAGCTAAGATATCCATAGTTATGGTCACTGATATAGTGACAATTGGTTAGCTGTTAGTGGTCATAACCATGAATACCTGAGCTACTGCAATGCCCTGTACATAGGGTAAGCAACATAGCAAATTAGAAGAACTATACTACATTTCTCATTGGAGAGATCTGCTAATATTATTATTACACCTACTACATATTGGGATAGGATCTTGAAGATGGGAATATCAAATGAACAACTTACAAAAATATATTGATTTGATTTAGATTTTGTTCACCTTTTGCTCATTCACTTTGACTTTTTGTTAACTGATAAAAATAAACTATTAACATTTCTATTTTTGAAAGAATTCATACGTTGTAGCATTTTTTCCACAAATGCCTAAAACTTTTGCACAGTGCTGTATACAGTGGCGTATCTAGGAGGGGGCAGCCGGGGCATGTGCCCCGGGCGCAGCTGGCAGGGGGCGCAGTCGGTCCGCCTAATGCGGCAGTCTGCAGTGTCTTCCCTGGCAGCTGCATTCTGCCGGCCCCCGGACTGGGAGTCAGCTGTTCTCTGTGCCGACTGTCAAGCTGACGGCCGGCACAGAGAAGCTGTAGCGCGCCGGCTCCCAGTATTCAATTCTACTCGTATCTTACAGACACGAGTAAAATTGAAGATCTGACTGCAGTGACTAGAACGCAGGTGATTTCGGGAGGTAATGATGTCACCGGAAGGGGCGGGGCCTCCTTCAGTCCAGTGAAGACCCGATAGCAGGAAGCTGCTGAGGCTGCTGGAGAAAATAAGTGGGAAATGAGGGGTTTCACCTGCCCCATGGAGCCGTGTGAGGAGAGGACTGAGGGTCTGCAGCATGGAAGCTGTGTGAGGAGATTATCAAGGTGCAGGGCCGGCATCAGCACCCGGCGCACCCAGGCAAGTGCCGGGGCCCTGAGCAGGCAGGGGGCCCACTCCTGCTCTGGGCCCCGGCACTTGCGATACTTACTGTTGTGAATTCTGTTCTCGAGCTCCCTCCTGTGGTTATGAATGGTACTTCGGCGAGTTCTGTTCATGAACTCCCTCTGGTGGCTGTGAGTGGAGCTGCTGGTTCTGAGATTCCTTCTCCAGCTGATCTCGTTCAGGCCTTGGCTGGCTGCTCTATTTAACTCCACTCAGATCGTTACTTGATGCTAGCTGTCAATGTTCTAGTACTGGTTCAGTTCTCTTGGATCTTTCAGATGACCTGTCTACTTCAGCAAAAGCTAAGTCCCTGCTAGCTTATTTGTTACCATTGTGTTTTTGTCCAGCTTGCTATTATGATTTAATCTTGTTAGCTGGAAGCTCTGGGATGCAGAGTGGCACCACCGCGCCGTGAGTCGGTGCGGTGGTTTCTTTTGCACACTCTGCGTGGTTTTTTGTTAGTTTTTTATGCTGACCGCAAAGATACCTTTTCTATCTTCAGTCTGTTTAGTTAAGTCTGGCCTCCTATGCTGAAACCTATTTCATTCCTGTGTTTGTGATTTCCATCTTAACTCACAGTCAATATATGTGGGGGCTGCCTATTTCTTTGGGGAATTTCTCTGAGGCAAGGTAGGCTGTATTTTCTATCTTTAGGGGTAGTTAGCTCTTAGGCTGTGAAGAGGCGTCTAGGCAGAGTCAGGAACGCTCCACGGCTATTTCTAGTTGTTGTGATAGGATTAGGGGTTGCGGTCAGCAGAGCTCCCACTTCCCAGAGCTCGTCCTGTATTGCTAGTTTGCTCATCTGGTCATTTCTAGTGCTCCTAACCACCAGCCCAACATAACAGTACAGCTGGCCCACAAAGTGTTAATGCATCTCAATAGAGGGATAAGAGAAGTTCTGAGACCATTTTTTTTTCTCTGCAGTGTGTTTTGTATTTCTTTTCCCCTTAACCTCTGGGTGGTTCAGGACACAGGTGTAGATATGGACATTCAAGGTCTGTCCTCTTGTGTGGATCAACTCACTGCAAGGGTACAAAGCATTCAAGATTATGTAGTTCAGAACCCGATGTTAGAACCCAGAATTCCAATTCCTGATTTGTTTTCTGGGGATAGATCTAAGTTCCTGAATTTCAAAAATAATTGTAGACTGTTTTTTGCTTTGAAACCCCGCTCCTCTGGTGACCTCATTCAGCAAGTAAAAATCATTATTTCTTTGCTACGTGGCGACCCTCAAGATTGGGCATTTTCCCTTGCGCCGAGAGATCCTGCATTGCGTAATGTTGATGCGTTTTTTCTGGCGCTTGGATTGCTTTATAATGAACCAGATTCAGTGGATCAGGCAGAGAAAATTTTGCTGGCTTTGTGTCAGGGTCAGGATGAAGCGGAGGTATATTGTCAGAAGTTCAGAAAGTGGTCTGTGCATACTCAGTGGAATGAGTGTGCCCTGGCGGCAATTTTCAGAAAGGGTCTTTCTGAAGCCCTTAAGGATGTTATGGTGGGATTTCCCACGCCTGCTGGTCTGAATGAGTCTATGTCCTTGGCCATTCAGATCGATCGACGCTTACGTGAGCGCAAAAATGTGCACCATTTGGCGGTGTTTTCTGAGCAGAAGCCTGAGCCTATGCAATGTGATAGGACCTTGACCAGAGCTGAACGGCAAGAATACAGACGTCAGAATGGGCTGTGTTTTTACTGTGGTGACTCCACTCATGCTATCTCTGATTGTCCTAAGCGCACTAAACGGTTCGCTAGGTCTGCCACCATTGGTACGGTACAGCCAAAATTTCTTTTGTCCGTTACTCTGATTTGCTCTTTGTCGTCCTATTCTGTTATGGCATTTGTGGATTCAGGCGCTGCCCTGAATTTGATGGACTTGGAGTTTGCCAGGCGCTGTGGTTTTTTCTTGGAGCCCTTGCAGTATCCTATTCCATTGAGAGGAATTGATGCTACACCTTTGGCCAAGAATAAGCCTCAGTACTGGACTCAATTGACCATGTGCATGGCTCCTGCACATCAGGAGGATATTCGCTTTTTGGTGTTGCATAATCTGCATGATGTGGTCGTTTTGGGTTTGCCATGGCTACAGGTCCATAATCCTGTATTGGATTGGAAATCAATGTCTGTATCCAGTTGGGGTTGTCAAGGGGTACATGGGGATGTCCCATTGTTGTCTATTTCGTCTTCCCATCCTTCAGAAGTCCCTGAGTTCTTGTCAGATTACCGGGATGTATTTGATGAGCCCAAATCCAGTGCCCTACCTCCTCATAGGCATTGCGATTGCGCTATTAATTTGATTCCTGGTAGTAAGTTTCCGAAGGGCCGACTGTTCAATTTATCTGTGCCAGAACACGCTGCAATGCGGAGTTATATAAAGGAGTCCTTGGAGAAAGGGCATATTCGCCCGTCGTCGTCACCGTTGGGAGCAGGGTTCTTTTTTGTGGCCAAGAAGGATGGTTCTCTGAGACCTTGTATAGATTACCGCCTTCTTAATAAAATCACCGTCAAATTTCAGTACCCTTTGCCGCTACTGTCTGATTTGTTTGCTCGGATTAAGGGAGCTAGCTGGTTCACCAAGATAGATCTTCGAGGGGCGTATAATCTTGTGCGTATTAAACGGGGCGACGAATGGAAAACAGCATTTAATACGCCCGAGGGCCATTTTGAGTACTTGGTGATGCCATTCGGGCTTTCTAATGCTCCATCTGTGTTTCAGTCCTTTATGCATGACATCTTCCGAAAGTACCTGGATAGATTTATGATTGTATATTTGGATGATATTTTGGTCTTTTCGGACGATTGGGAGTCTCATGTGAAGCAGGTCAGAATGGTGTTCCAGGTCCTTCGTGCTCATTCCTTGTTTGTGAAGGGGTCTAAATGTCTCTTTGGAGTTCAGAAGGTTTCATTTTTGGGCTTCATTTTTTCCCCTTCTACTATCGAGATGGACCCTGTTAAAGTTCAGGCCATTTATGATTGGACTCAGCCTACTTCTGTGAAGAGCCTTCAGAAATTTCTGGGCTTTGCTAATTTTTACCGTCGCTTCATCGCTAATTTTTCTAGTGTTGTTAAACCATTGACTGATTTAACCAAGAAAGGTGCTGATGTGGTCAATTGGTCCTCTGCGGCCGTTGAGGCTTTTCAGGAGCTGAAGCGTCGTTTTTCTTCTGCTCCTGTGTTGTATCAGCCAGATGTTTCGCTCCCGTTTCAGGTCAAGGTGGATGCTTCTGAGATTGGAGCAGGGGCTGTTTTGTCTCAAAGAGGTTCTGATGGCTCTGTGATGAAACCATGTGCTTTCTTTTCTAGAAACTTTTCACCTGCTGAGCGCAATTAGGATGTGGGTAATCGAGAGTTGTTAGCTATGAAGTGGGCGTTTGAGGAGTGGCGACATTGGCTTGAAGGAGCCAAACATCGCGTGGTGGTCTTGACGGATCACAAGAATCTGACTTATCTCGAGTCTGCCAAGCGGTTGAATCCTAGACAGGCTCGATGGTCGCTGTTTTTCTCCCGCTTCAATTTTGTGGTTTCGTACCTTCCGGGTTCTAAGAATGTGAAGGCTGATGCCCTTTCAAGGAGTTTTGTGCCTGATTCTCCGGGAGTTCCTGAGCCGGCTGGTATTCTCAAAGAGGGGGTAATTTTGTCTGCCATCTCCCCTGATTTGCGGCGGGTGCTGCAGGAGTTTCAGGCTGATAGACCTGACCGTTGCCCAGCGGAGAAGCTGTTTGTCCCTGATAGATGGACTAGTAGAGTTATCTCTGAGGTTCATTGTTCGGTGTTGGCTGGTCATCCTGGAATCTTTGGTACCAGAGATTTGGTGGCTAGATCCTTTTGGTGGCCTTCCTTGTCACGAGATGTGTGTTCTTTTGTGCAGTCCTGTGGGACTTGTGCTCGGGCTAAGCCCTGCTGTTCTCGTGCCAGTGGGTTGCTTTTGCCCTTGCCGGTCCCGAAAAGGCCCTGGACGCATATTTCCATGGATTTTATTTCAGATCTCCCTGTCTCTCAGAGGATGTCAGTTATCTGGGTGGTTTGTGATCGCTTCTCTAAGATGGTCCATTTGGTACCTTTGCCTAAATTGCCTTACTCCTCTGATTTGGTTCCATTGTTTCTCCAGCATGTGGTTCGTTTACATGGCATTCCGGAGAACATTGTGTCGGACAGAGGTTCCCAGTTTGTTTCAAGATTTTGGCGGTCCTTTTGTGCTAAGATGGGCATTGATTTGTCTTTTTCTTCAGCTTTCCATCCTCAGACAAATGGCCAAACCGAACGAACCAATCAGACTTTGGAAACATATCTGAGATGCTTTGTTTCTGCTGATCAGGATGATTGGGTGTCCTTCTTGCCTTTGGCTGAGTTCGCCCTTAATAATCGGGCCAGCTCGGCCACTTCGGTTTCGCCTTTTTTCTGTAATTCTGGTTTCCACCCTCGTTTTTCTTCAGGGCAGGTTGAGCCTTCGGACTGTCCTGGGGTGGATTCTGTGGTGGACAGGTTGCAGCAAATTTGGACTCACGTAGTGGACAATTTGACATTGTCCCAGGAGAAGGCTCAACGTTTCGCTAACCGCCGTCGCTGTGTTGGTCCCCGACTTCGTGTTGGGGATTTGGTTTGGTTGTCGTCTCATTTTGTTCCTATGAAGGTTTCGTCTCCTAAGTTTAAGCCTCGTTTCATTGATCCTTATAAGATTTCTAAAATTATTAATCCTATGTCATTTCGTTTGGACCTTCCAGCTTCTTTCGCCATCCATAATGTGTTCCATAGGTCGTTGTTGCGGAGATATGTGGCTCCTATGGTTCCCTCCGTTGATCCTCCTGCCCCGGTGTTGGTTGAGGGGGAGTTGGAGTATGTGGTGGAGAAGATTTTGGATTCTCGTTTCTCGAGACGGAAACTTCAGTACCTAGTCAAGTGGAAAGGTTATGGTCAGGAGGATAATTCCTGGGTAGTTGCCTCTGATGTTCATGCTGCCGATCTTGTTTGTGCCTTTCATTTGGCTCATCCGGAGCAGCCTGGAGGCTCTGGTGAGGGTTCGGTGACCCCTCCTCAAGGGGGGGGTACTGTTGTGAATTCTGTTCTCGAGCTCCCTCCTGTGGTTATGAATGGTACTTCGGCGAGTTCTGTTCATGAACTCCCTCTGGTGGCTGTGAGTGGAGCTGCTGGTTCTGAGATTCCTTCTCCAGCTGATCTCGTTCAGGCCTTGGCTGGCTGCTCTATTTAACTCCACTCAGATCGTTACTTGATGCCAGCTGTCAATGTTCTAGTACTGGTTCAGTTCTCTTGGATCTTTCAGATGACCTGTCTACTTCAGCAAAAGCTAAGTCCCTGCTAGCTTATTTGTTACCATTGTGTTTTTGTCCAGCTTGCTATTATGATTTAATCTTGTTAGCTGGAAGCTCTGGGATGCAGAGTGGCACCACCGCGCCGTGAGTCGGTGCGGTGGTTTCTTTTGCACACTCTGCGTGGTTTTTTGTTAGTTTTTTTATGCTGACCTCAAAGATACCTTTTCTATCTTCAGTCTGTTTAGTTAAGTCTGGCCTCCTATGCTGAAACCTATTTCATTCCTGTGTTTGTGATTTCCATCTTAACTCACAGTCAATATATGTGGGGGCTGCCTATTTCTTTGGGGAATTTCTCTGAGGCAAGGTAGGCTGTATTTTCTGTCTTTAGGGGTAGTTAGCTCTTAGGCTGTGAATGGGCATCTAGGCAGAGTCAGGAACGCTCCACGGCTATTTCTAGTTGTTGTGATAGGATTAGGGGTTGCGGTCAGCAGAGCTCCCACTTCCCAGAGCTCGTCCTGTATTGCTAGTTTGCTCATCTGGTCATTTCTAGTGCTCCTAACCACCAGCCCAACATAACAACTTACCTCTCCCGGTTCCAGCGCTGCAGCATCTTCCATCCTCTGACTGTGACATTCAAGTCAGAGGGAGTGATGATGTCACCAGTGCGCGCCCTCTACCTGAGCAGCCGCAGCATAGAGAGCAGGAAGACGCCGACGGTGAGGAGTCCAGAGCAGAGCAGCGTCAAGCAACGAGAGGTGAGTATTTCATTTTTTTAAAAATATTTGGAGCAATATATGGGGACCATCAGAGGGGGCCCATATATGAAGCATTATATGGGGCTAATTCTATATGGAGTATCTTATGGGGCCAATAATAAAGGGAGCATCTTATGAAGCCAATTCTATAGGGAGCATTATATGGGCCAATTTAATATGGAGCATCATATGTGGCCAATTCAATAAGGAGCAGTATATGGGGCCAATTACATATGGAGCAGTATATGGGACCAATAATATATGAAGCATCTTATGGGACTAATTATATATGGAGCATTTTATATGGCCAATTATATATGGAGCATTATATGGGGCCATTATACATGGAGCATCTTATGGGGCCAATTATTCTTGGAGTATTATATGGGACCCATTCTGTAAGGAGTATTATATGAGGCCCATTTTGTATGGAGCATCATATGGGGCCCATTCTGTATGGAGCAATATATGGGACTCAGTATACTGTGTGGGGCCAATCATATACTGTATGGAGCATTATATGAGGCCCATTATATATGGAGCAATAGATGGGGCCCATCGTATACTGTATGGAAAATTATATGTGGCTCATTATACTGTATGGAGCATTATGTGAGGTCAATTCCGTATAGAGCAATATATGCGGCTCATTCTGTATGGAGCACTCTGTGGTGCCCATTATACTGTATGGAGCATTATATGAGGCTCATTATTCTGTATGGAGCATAATATTGGGCTCATTATTCTGTTTGGAGCAATATATGGGGCTCATTATTCTGTATAGAGGACTATGTGGTGCCAATTATACTGTATGGAGCAATATATGGGGCCATTATACTGTATGGGGCAATATATGGGGCTCATTATTCTGTTTGGAGCAATATATGGGGCTCATTATTCTGTATAGAGGACTATACTGTCCAGTTTCTGAGCTAATGTAGAATGCACAATAGATATCATTCATGTAATGTAAGAAGTAAGTGAAATCTTTGGCATTGTACTATACCTGTTGTGAACTGTGTTTCTGGGCTCCCTCTGGTGGTCACTAACGGTATTGTGTTAAGCATGTCTTGTTGCAGGCCTGAGCTCCAGCTGTGTCGTTAAGCAGCGGGTGTTCCCTATTTAAGTCTCCTCCGGACTCAGTCTCTTGCCTGGCATCGTTGTATCCAGACCTATATGGTCTCCTCCGGATTCCTTTCAGTCTGTCTCATGCAAGAAAAGCTAAGTCCGTTTTGTATAATTTGGATCGTTTGCATTTTTCAGTGTCTTTGTCCAGCTTACTTAATATTTGATTTTCTGGCTCGCTGGAGGCTCTAGGGGGCTGATATTCTCCCTCCGCACCGTCAGTCGGTGTGGGGGTTCTTGAATGTTCAGCGTGGATGTTTTTGTAGGGTTTTCTGCTGACCGCATAGTCCACTATCTATTTTCTGTCTATCTAGACTAGTGGGCCTCACTTTGCTGAATCTAGTTCATCTCTACGTTTGTGTTTTCCTCTTGCCTCACCGTTATTATTTGTTGGGGGCTTTCTATATCTTTGGGGTTCAATTTCTCTGGAGGCAAGTGAGGTCTTATTTTCCCTCTAGGGGTAGTCAGTTCTCCGGCTGGCTCGAGACGTCTAGAACCAACGTAGGCACGTTCACCGGCTGCTTCTAGTTGTGTGTGTTAGGATCAGGTATGCGGTTAGCCCAGTTTCCACCTCCCTAGAGCAGTATTTATGTTTTTGCTATCTTGCCGGAATATCAGAGATCCTCTACCACTGGGATCATAACAGTATGCCAGGCCGAAAGAAAATGTTTATTGCATCGCAGAAGCGGGATTAAAAAGAAGTTCTGAGTTGTTTTTTTTTTGTTGCTGCAGTTTGCCTAGCTTCTTCCATCCCCTTTTTCTCTGAGTGGCTGGAACTCTGCTGCAGATATGAATGTCCAGACTCTGACTTCTAGTGTGGATCAGCTTGCTGCTAGGGTGCAAAGCATTCAGGATTTTATTATCCATAGCCCTATGTCTGAACCAAAAATACCTATTCCTGAGCCGTTTTTTGGAGACAGATCTAAGTTCCTGAATTTTAGGAATAATTGCAAATTGTTTCTGTCTCTGAAACCTCGTTCCTCTGGTGATTCCGCTCAGCAAGTTAAGATTGTTATTTCCTTCTTGCGCGGCGACCCTCAAGATTGGGCCTTCTCTCTGGCGCCAGGAGATCCTGCATTGGTGAATGTTGATGTGTTTTTCCTGGCACTTGGTTTGCTTTATGAGGAGCCTAGTCTTGAAAATCAGGCTGAAAAGATGTTGCTGGCTATCTCTCAGGGTCAGGACGAAGCTGAGGTATATTGTCAAAAATTTCAGAAATGGTCCGTGCTTACTCAATGGAATGAGTGTGCACTGGCCGCAAATTTCAGAAATGGTCTTTCTGAAGCCATTAAAGATGTGATGGTGGGGTTTCCTATCCCTACAGGTCTGAATGATTCAATGGCTCTGGCCATTCAAATTGATCGACGTTTGCGGGAGCGCAAATCTGTTAATCCTTCGGCGGTGCTGTCTGAACGGTCACCTGATTCTATGCAATGTGACAGAATTCTGACCAGAGTCGAGCGACAAAATCATAGACGTCAAAATGGGTTGTGCTTCTACTGTGGTGACTCAACACATGTTATCTCAGCATGCTCTAAACGCTTAAAAAAAATTGTTAATCCTGTCGCCATTGGTACTTTTCAGCCTAAGTTTATTTTGTCTGTGACTTTAATTTGTTCATTATCTTCTTACTCAGTTATGGCTTTTGTGGATTCTGGTGCTGCTTTAAGTCTGATGGATTTGTCGTTTGCCAAGCGCTGCGGTTTTGTCCTGAAGCCTTTGGAAAATCCTATTCCTCTTAGAGGAATTGATTCTACGCCATTGGCAGAGAATAAACCTCAGTATTGGACGCAAGTGACCATGTGCATGACTCCTGTACATCAGGAGGTGATTCGTTTTCTGGTACTGCATAAAATGCATGATGTTGTCGTTTTGGGTCTGCCATGGTTACAGGCCCATAATCCAGTTTTAGATTGGAAAGCTATGACTGTGTCTAGTTGGGGGTGTCAGGGGATTCATGGCGATTCTCCATTGGTGTCTATTGCTTCTTCTACTCCTTCTGAGATCCCTGAGTTTTTGTCAGACTTTCAGGATTTATTTAATGAGGCCAGGTCCAGTGCCCTTCCTCCTCATAGGGACTGTGATTGTGCTATAGATTTGATTCCTGGTAGTAAGTTTCCTAAGGGACGACTCTTTAATTTATCTGTGCCAGAGCATGCCGCGATGCGGAGTTATATAAAGGAGTCTTTGGAGAAGGGACATATTCGCCCATCCTCTTCTCCTCTTGGTGCAGGATTTTTTGTGGGCAAGAAGGACGGGTCTTTGAGACCTTGCATAGATTATCGTCTTCTGAATAAGATCACGGTTAAATTTCAGTATCCTTTGCCATTGTTGTCTGATTTGTTTGCTCGGATTAAGGGATCCAGTTGGTTCACCAAGATAGATCTTCGTGGTGCGTATAACCTTGTGCGCATAAAGCAGGGAGATGAATGGAAAACGGCATTTAATACGCCCGAGGGTCATTTTGAGTACCTGGTGATGCCTTTTGGATTATCGAATGCCCCTTCTGTGTTTCAGTCCTTCGTGCATGACATCTTCCGAAAATATCGGGATAAATTTATGATTATTTATCTGGATGATATTTTGTTTTTTTCTGATGATTGGGAGTCCCATGTGAACCAGGTCAGGATGTTGTTTCAGGTTCTGCGGGAGAATGCTCTATTTGTGAAGGGCTCAAAATGTATCTTTGGGGTACAGAAGGTTTCTTTTTTGGGTTTTATTTTTTCCCCTTCTACTGTGGAGATGGACCCAGTCAAGGTCCGTGCCATTCATGACTGGACTCAGCCCATGTCTGTTAAGAGCCTGCAGAAGTTCTTGGGCTTTGCTAATTTTTACCGTCATTTTATCGCTAATTTTTCCAGCGTGGTTAAACCTTTGACTGATATGACCAAGAAGGGTTCTGATGTTGCTAATTGGTCTCCTGCGGCCGTGGAGGCCTTTCGGGAGCTGAAGCGTCGGTTTACTTCAGCGCCAGTCTTGTGCCAGCCGGATGTCTCTCTTCCCTTCCAGGTTGAAGTTGATGCTTCTGAGATTGGTGCAGGGGCTGTTTTGTCGCAAAAAAGTTCTGATGGCTCCGTGATGAAGCCATGCGCCTTCTTTTCAAGAAAATTTTCGCCTGCTGAGCGGAACTATGATGTTGGTAATCGGGAGTTGTTGGCTATGAAGTGGGCATTTGAGGAGTGGCGACATTGGCTCGAGGGAGCTAGACATCGTGTGGTGGTCTTGACTGATCATAAAAATCTGATTTACCTCGAGTCTGCCTAGCGCCTGAATCCTAGACAGGCTCGTTGGTCGTTGTTTTTCTCCTGTTTTGACTTTGTGGTCTCGTACCTGCCTGGTTCGAAGAACGTGAAGGCTGATGCACTTTCTAGGAGTTTTGTGCCTGACTCTCCGGGAGTCTCGGAGCCGGCTGGTATTCTCAGAGAGGGAGTGATTTTGTCTGCCATTTCCCCAGATTTGCGACGAGTGCTGCAGAAATTTCAGGCTGATAGGCCTGATCGTTGCCCACCAGAGAGACTGTTTGTCCCCGACAGATGGACCAGCAGAGTTATTTCTGAGGTTCATTCTTCAGTGTTGGCGGGACATCCTGGGATTTTCGGTACCAGAGATTTGGTGGCTAGGTCCTTTTGGTGGCCTTCCTTGTCGCGGGATGTACGTTCTTTTGTGCAGTCCTGTGGGATTTGTGCTCGGGCTAAGCCTTGCTGTTCTCTTGCCAGCGGGTTGCTTTTGCCCTTGCCTATCCCGAAGAGGCCTTGGACGCACATTTCCATGGATTTCATTTCGGATCTTCCGGTATCTCGGAAGATGTCTGTCATCTGGGTGGTGTGCGATCGTTTTTCTAAAATGGTCCGTTTGGTGCCCTTGCCTAAGTTGCCTTCCTCCTCTGATTTGGTCCCTTTGTTCTTTCAGAATGTGGTTCGTTTGCACGGCATCCCTGAGAATATTGTGTCTGACAGAGGATCCCAGTTTGTGTCCAGATTCTGGCGATCCTTTTGTGCTAAGATGGGTATTGATTTGTCTTTTTCGTCGGCTTTTCATCCTCAGACTAATGGCCAGACCGAGTGAACTAATCAGACGTTGGAGACTTATTTGAGATGTTTTGTTTCTGCTGATCAGGACGACTGGGTTACCTTTTTGCCACTGGCCGAGTTTGCCCTTAATAATCGGGTTAGTTCTGCCACTTTGGTTTCACCCTTTTTCTGCAACTCTGGTTTTCATCCTCGTTTCTCCTCGGGCCAGGTTGAACCTTCTGACTGTCCTGGGGTTGATTCTGTGGTGGATAGGTTGCAGCGGATTTGGAACCATGTGGTGGACAATTTGAAATTGTCACAAGACAAGGCCCAGCGTTTTGCCAACCGCCGCCGCGGTGTGGGTCCCCAACTTCCTGTTGGGGATTTGGTTTGGTTGTCTTCTCGGCATGTTCCTTTGAAAGTCTCCTCTCCTAAGTTCAAGCCTCGCTTTATCGGTCCTTATAAGATTTTGGAAATCCTTAACCCGGTGTCTTTTCGCTTGGACCTTCCAGCGTCATTTGCTATTCATAATGTGTTCCATAGGTCCTTGTTGCGGCGGTACGTGGTGCCTATGGTTCCTGCTGTTGAGCCTCCTGCCCCGGTTTTGGTTGAGGGCGAGTTGGAGTACGTGGTGGAGAAGATTCTGGATTCTCATATCTCTAGACGGAAACTCCAGTATTTAGTTAAGTGGAAAGGCTATGGTCAGGAGGATAATTCCTGGGTTGTCGCCTCTGATGTTCATGCGGCTGATTTGGTTCATGCCTTTCACGCTGCTCATCCTGATCGCCCTGGGGGTCTTGGTGAGGGTTCGGTGACCCCTCCTCAAGGGGGGGGTACTGTTGTGAACTGTGTTTCTGGGCTCCCTCTGGTGGTAACTAACGGTATTGTGTTAGGCATGTCTTGTTGCAGGCCTGAGCTCCAGCTGTGTCGTTAAGCAGCGGGTGTTCCCTATTTAAGTCTCCTCCGGACTCAGTCTCTTGCCTGGCATTGTTGTATCCAGACCTATATGGTCTCCTCCGGATTCCTTTCAGTCTGTCTCATGCAAGAAAAGCTAAGTCCGTTTTGTATAATTTGGATCGTTTGCATTTTTCAGTGTCTTTGTCCAGCTTACTTAATATTTGATTTTCTGGCTCGCTGGAGGCTCTAGGGGGCTGATATTCTCCCTCCGCACCGTCAGTCGGTGTGGGGGTTCTTGAATGTTCAGCGTGGATGTTTTTGTAGGGTTTTCTGCTGACCGTATAGTCCACTATCTATTTTCTGTCTATCTAGACTAGTGGGCCTCACTTTGCTGAATCTAGTTCATCTCTACGTTTGTGTTTTCCTCTTGCCTCACTGTTATTATTTGTTGGGGGCTTTATATATCTTTGGGTCTTTGGGGTTCAATTTCTCTGGAGGCAAGTGAGGTCTTATTTTCCCTCTAGGGGTAGTCAGTTCTCCGGCTGGCTCGAGACGTCTAGAACCAACGTAGGCACGTTCACCGGCTGCTTCTAGTTGTGTGTGTTAGGATCAGGTATGCGGTTAGCCCAGTTTCCACCTCCCTAGAGCAGTATTTATGTTTTTGCTATCTTGCCGGAATATCAGAGATCCTCTACCACTGGGATCATAACATATACCTATATTTCTCTGCCGTATCCATGCATTATGAATTGTGGTATGTGTAAAAAAGGGGCCCACCGGGACTCTTTCGCCCAGGGCCCATGAAAACCTGGAGCCGGCCCTACCAAGGTGTGCGGGGGATGATAGTGAAGGGCTGTGTAGTGGATGATAAGAGGCTGTGTGGGGTATGGAGGGATGATGATGAGGGGCTGTGTACTGGATGATAAGAGGCTGTGTGGAGAATGGAGGGATAATGATGAGGGGCTGTGTAGTAGATGATAAGAGGCTGTGTGGGGAATGGGGGATGATGAGGGGCTGTGTAGTGGATAATGAGAGGCTGTGTGGGGAATGGAGGGATAATGATGAGGGGCTGTGTATTGGATAAGAGGCTTTGTGGGGAATGGGGGATGATGAGGGGTTGTGTGGGAGAAGGGGTGATGATGAGGGGCTTTGGGGGAGAAGGGGGGTGATGAGGGGCTGTATGGGGGTGATGGGGGCTGTGTGGGGAATGGGGGGATGAGAGGCTGTGTGGGTGATGATGAGGGCCTGTGTGGGGAATGGGGGGATGATGAGGGGCTGTGTGGAGGTGATGAGGGTACCTGGATGTAAATGTTATTTGTGATACTAACTAATTCTCATGTTTTTATTTATGTTAGGAGCATTAAAGGGATGTCCAGGTTTGTAATGAGCCTGCAGCCATTCTTTGTGACTGCAGACTTCTGAGTTCTCACAGTGCGCCCTGCATGTTGTCAGGATTCTCTCTTGTGGCCTCAGTCAATGAAAATGAACTGAGTGAGGCCGGGCACGTCTAGTCGGAATGTGGTCAGAAGTATACAAATCACATGCTTGTGCTGACATGACTGTCCACCGGCAAGGGAGAATCCTAAAAGTGTGCAGTGCATTAGTTGTGAGAATTCAGAAGCCTGCATGTCAGGATTCAGCTCTGCAGGTTCCAGTAGTCATCACATGGACACTTCATTCATATGTGATTTTCATACTTATGGTCCTGTGACAACGAACTTCTCTGTTTTTCACTGAACATTGAGAGCATTAGGGAGAGGAGCTCGTGGGTACATGACTAAGGCTATGTGCACACGTTGTGGATTAGCCTTAGGAATTTCAGGTGCGGATTCTGCCTCTCCTGGCAGAAAACGCAGATGCGGATTTGTTGCGTTTTTTGTGTGGATCCGCAGCATTTTTTGTGCATTTTTGCTGCAGATTTGTTGCGGATTTACTGCGTTTTTTACCCCTGCGGATTTCTATAATGGGTACAAAAACGCTGCAGATCCGCAAAAAAGAAGTGACATGCTACTTCTTTTAATCCGCAGCATTTCCGCACCGGATTTTCGGCAACATGTGCACAGCTTTTTTTTTTCGCATTGATTTACATTGTACTGTAAATCAATTGCGGATCTGCAGCGTTTCTGCATCGCAAAAAAAAACTGCGGATCCGCAGGGAATCCGCAACGTGTGCACATAGCCTAAGTGTGCAAATCGCATATGTCCTGGGGGTGTGCCAAACTGAACTCTTGCCCTGGGTGTCAGAAACCCTAGATACACCTCTGGATGTATATGTCAATTAACATCTGAAATTTATTTTTTACATTTAAAAGTATAAAGCACACACATAAGCTCTGGCAGCCAAGACTTGCGACTGCCCACATGACATCAGTCTTGAAACACAAGTTTTCCATCCACTATATGTGCTCTTTTTCTTTTCCATTCTCTGGAATTTCCTAAAACAAAACTAAATAACGCTTAAATATCTGCACTGGAAGATACATTCTTTTCTTCCAGCTCAGTAAACAATTTGCTTCTATACTAAATATTGGTCAGCCGATTCTCCTAGGTGAAATGTGCAGTAAACAGATTTGTTTAGTTAAGTTTAAGCATAAGGTATACATGACAATTTTAAACTGAGTATTACTTTGCTATGTATTGTAGAGAAAATGTATCACATCAATGCTTTTAAAGCAAAAGGTTTTTTTTAACCAACAATTTCAAATAAAGTTTAAGGCTATGTGCCCACGTTCAGGAAAGTGTGCAAAATTTTCCTGAGCAAATCCAGTCTACTTTCGCAGGAAATCAGCACGCTTTTTTTTGCATTTTTCTCACTTTTTTTGCACTTTTTTGGGCTTTTTTTTCCGTTTTTTTTCTGGGGCTTCCCAATGCAATAATATAGCAGGAAATCCGCGAAAAATCTGCAAAATGAACATGTTGCATTTTTTTCCGTGATGCGTTTTTATAGCGGAAAAGAAAACGCAACATGTGCACAAATATTGCGGAATGCATTAAAAATGATAGGATGCTTAATGTATGCGTTTTTTAACGCTGACATTTTGTGAAAGACTAGAGCCCCCGGCAGTTCTTCCATGGTTTCCTGTGCGGTGGACTCCGGAAAAACGGCTGCCCGGAGACGGCGCATGCGCAGATGGAGATCTCAGAGCCAAGATCTGGGGAGATGAGATCTCAGCGCCGAGATCGCATCTCCTGAGAGCTCCAGCTGTGCATGCGCCACCTCCCGGTGGCCATTTTTCTGCACCGGGGACACAGCGCAGAACTGCACCGCCACCGGGGACAGAGCACAGCAACGCACCGCCACGGGGGACACAGCGCCACAGGGTACACAGCGCAGCAGTGCCACCAGGGACACAGCGCAGCACCGCACAACCAGAGGGGACACAGCGCCAATGGGGACACAGCACAGCAAAGCCACCGGGACACAGTGCAGCAGCGCCACCGGGACATCTGCAGCTGCGCTGAAATGGTATATCCACAATATAAGGTGCCCCCCTTTTTGCCCCCCAAATTTGGGGGAGAAAAAGTGCATCTCATAATCTGAAAAATCCAACTCCTCCAAACAGAGATCAACCATTTTCAGGAGAAAGCAGCAAGTCAGACACCCAGGAATATGTTGAAGATCTCAATTTAAATTTGTCAGATGCAGCTGAGAAATGGAAGCCATACTACCCTAACCAAAAACACCTCAACAATCTGATTAGCGACCTTGGTCTCACTAGGGCTATGTTCACATTTGGGTACGGGGGCTGCATACTTCCTCCCCGAATCTCCGTCCACTTCCGCACTTCTTCCGATTAGGTCTGTCTACTTCTGCATGCGTCCTGTGTACCTATCTTTAACATTGGGTACTCAGGACATGCGGATTTATGCGGATGCATCATTTCGATTGCGCCTGCTGACCGCACGGGATCGCAACAAGTTGTGTTCCTGTGCAGTTGGCCGGTGTGTCAAAACGACGCATCCGCATACATTCGCATGTCCTGCATACACAATGTTAAAGATAGATACGCAGGACACATGCAGAAGTAGGTGGACCTAAGCAGAAGTGTGCGGAGCTTCAGGAAGGAAGTACGCAGCCCTCCACAAAGCCCCAATACCCAAGTGTGAACTCAGCCTAAGTCAAATGCTGAATTTCTGACATCAAGGCTCAAGCAATGGAACTTATTATATGAAAGCTGGTCTATTTGAGGCTATAGCAATCACCTGTAACCCCAAGGAGTGGCATCTGTTTATAGATAGTTCACGCAGGAACCTCAAAGTCATGCTGCTTCACAATTGGAACAAGTATCTATCTCTTCTTGTGGCTCACTGGGGGCACCTGAGGGAGGAATACATTACTGTCAAGATAAAACTATGTGACTTATTATTATTATTATTATAATTTATTGTTATAGCGCCATTTATTCCATGGTGCTTTACATGTGAGGAGGGGTATGCATAATAAAAACAAGTACAATATTCTTAGACAATACAAGTCATAATTGGTACAGGAGGAGAGAGGACCCTGCCCGCGAAGGCTCACAATCTACAAGGGATGGGTGAGAATACAGTAGGTGAGGATAGAGCTGGTCATGTGACTTGAAGAATAATGAGTATGGCTGTGAAGTTATCAGAGATTTCAAAATGTTTTCATTCCTAATTGGCTTCCGAAGTTGTTTTACAAAGTATCCGTGCTTTCTTTGCCTTTGGGACCGCTGGTACACTCAGGTTGTCATACCCGCCTTCTCTGACGCTGCGGCCGCTGCTCCTGCCGGCTCCTCTCGCTGCGCCCCTAATCGCCGCTCTCAGCGCTGCGCCGGTTCCCGGGTTCCTCCTCCTGCTGCCCGGGGATTCCGGCGTGGTGTCCGCGCTTCCTCCTTCCCCCGTCCTGTGCCTGCCTCGCACATGCGCCTTAGGACGCGGGCGCACACTCCTTCCTCCTCTTAACCCCTTCCGCATCTTCCGTGCTCCTGACTCCTCCAATCAGGTACTTCCTCTGGCTATATCAGGCGTCTCCTCCTTAATGGAGGCGCCTGATTATTGTGTGCAGTTTGTGCTCTGTTCAGGTCCTTTCTGGTTCGGTCTCCTTGCCGTTCCTGACTGGTCTGCCCTCGCAGCCTTATTCCCCTATTTTCCCTTTGTCTCCTTCCATTGTCTAGCCCTGCTTCCTGTACTCCGTTCTTTGTTTCTTGCTCCCTTTTCCCACTGTGCTGTTTGTCTTCTCCCCCCCTGCCTCTCCTAAGAGCCGTCCCTCTTGGCACCAGCTGTTGCGGTACTTGACCCCCTCAGGCCTGCTCCCAACTATCCCTGTATAGGGGTTGCTCTCCGGGTTTGCTCGCCCCTGGGTGCGTCAGTACCGTGACCCAGAGGGTCCACTCTCTTTCCGTCTTACCCCGACGTCACAGTATAATCAGGCCATGGATCCCGCTGGTGCCTCTGCAGCAACTCAGAAAGAGCTGCTGTTCTTACGGGAGAATCAGACACGGATCATGTCTGTCATGAAGTCTATGGACTCCCGGTTAACAGCTCTTCAGACCTCTGACCCTGGTAACGCTCCTCTCCTGGCAGGACTCCAGCAGGAGCTCGCACAGCAGTGAGATACCCAGTCCCATATCCTCACCTATATGGCATCCGTAGACGATTGCCTACTCTCTCTACAGTCTGCGGCCGCTGCTTCTGTCTCTCATCGTGATTCTGCACCTCTACCCCCTCCTCGTTTGGGAAAGCCCCCAAGATATAGTGGCGATCCCAAACTGTGTCGGGGGTTTTTGAATCAGTGCCGTTTACACTTTGATCTCCTGCCCCAGCAATATCCTTCGGATCGTGCCAAGGTGGCCTTTATAGTGTGTCATCTAGAGGGAGAGGCGCTGTCTTGGGTAAACCCTTTGTGGGAGCGGGATGACCCGGTGGTTACCAGTATACAGGTTTTTTGGACACTTTTCGTAGAGTCTTTGATGAGCCAGGTCAGGTGGCTTCTACTACCGAGTCCCTCTTTAACCTGCAACAAGGAAACCTTACAGTTGGGCAATACGCCATCCGCTTCCGGACACTTTCCTCAGAGCTCAGGTGGAATAATGAGGCATTAGTAGGGGCTTTTTGGAGAGGGCTTTCGTCCAAGATTAAGGATGAGCTCGCTGGTCGGGATACCCCCACTACCTTGGAGGATCTCATATCCCTGGCCACGCGTATTGATTTACGTTTCCAGGAGCGCTCTCGGGAGTTAGTCAGGGAGAGGAGGTCCTTTAAAACTAATTTGGTGTCCGGCTCTCCTCCGATCAAGTCTCCCACTTTTTCCGCTCCAGAGCCTATGCAGGTGGATCGTGTTAGATTGTCTGAGCAGCGACGCAGAGAGAAGTTGGCGCAGGGCTTGTGTCTCTACTGCGGAGGGGTCAATCATTTCCTGCGTTCCTGTCCAGAGAGGCCGGGAAACTCCTCCACCTAGGTCAGGTAAGAGAGGCCTACCTAGGTGACCCAAATTCCTCTCTACCCCTAACTATTTCAGCGTTGATTTTTTTAGGTTTGGAGCGTAGATCTGTGGAGGCATATGTGGACTCAGGTGCTGCTGGTAATTTCATTCGAGAAGAGGAGGTGAACAAGTTTCAGATACCTGTGGTCCCCCTTGAGACTCCGCGTCAAATCTCTGCAGTGGACGGCAAACCGTTATCTGTTCCCATTAAGATGGTTACTCTCGAGTTGGAGATGCAGATTGGTGCTCTACACCAGGAGAAGATTGCATTTTATGTTTTGCCCAATCTATCTCATGCTCTGCTTTTGGGCCTACCCTGGCTTAGGTCGCACGAGCCAGTTCTGGATTGGTGCTCTAGAGAGATACTCCGCTGGGGTCATGGTTGTCATGAACGTTGTCTGCAGTCCGTTTCCCGTTCAAGTCTTCCTCAAGCGTCCGTCAATCTTCCAAGTCTTCCTTCGGCCTATCACTCGTTTGCCGATGTCTTTGATAAGAAAGATGCGGAGTCCCTTCCTCCACATCGAACCTTTGACTGCCCTATCGAGCTAATTCCAGGAGTTTCCCTTCCTAAAGGAAGAACCTATCCTTTGTCTCCAGCAGAGACCTTAGCCAAGTCAGAATACATCCGAGAGAATCTAGCCAAGGGTTTCATCCGAAAGTCCTCTTCCCCGGCTGGAGCCGGTTTTTTCTTCGTCCGGAAGAAGGCTGGATCCCTTCGGCCTTGTATAGACTACCGAGGTCTGAACGCCATCACGGTCAAGAACAGATATCCTCTACCGCTGATTCCTGAACTTTTCGACCGATTGAGGGGAGCCCGAATTTTTTCCAAACTTGATTTGCGAGGGGCCTATAATTTGGTCCGAATTCGTGCAGGAGACGAGTGGAAGACCGCCTTTAACACCCGGGATGGTCATTATGAATACCTGGTCATGCCCTTTGGTCTCTGTAATGCTCCAGCGGTCTTCCAGGAGTTCGTGAGATCTTTCATGACTTACTGTATTCTTGCGTGGTAGTATACCTGGATGACATCCTTATTTTTTCACCCGACTTATCCTCTCACAGGAGAAGCATTTGTCTGGTTCTACAACGACTTCGGGAGAATCGTCTCTACGCAAAAATCGAGAAGTGTTTGTTTGAACAAACTTCCTTGCCCTTCTTGGGGTACATTATTTCGGACATGGGCTTGGAGATGGACCCAGAGAAATTGTCTGCTGTACTCAAGTGGCCCCGTCCTATTGGAGTTAAGGCCATCCAACGATTTTTTGGCTTCGCAAACTACTACAGACAGTTCGTTCTGCATTTTTCTTCAGTAACTAAACCTCTCGTCGCCCTAACCCGGAAAGGAGCAAAACCTAACGTTTGGCCTCCGGAGGCTGAAGACGCCTTTCTCTCCTTGAAACAGGCCTTTGCTTCTGCTCCTGTTCTTCATCGGCCTATAGCCAGCAGGCCCTTCGTCCTTGAGGTGGATGCCTCCTCTTCGGGTGCCGGGGCGGTCCTCTCCCAAAGGTCTCTCTCTGGTCGTCTGGTCCCTTGTGGGTTCTTCTCAAAGTCATTGTCTCCCGCCGAATGCAATTACTCTATTGGAGATCGAGAATTACTGGCTATAAAGTTGGCTCTACAGGAGTAGCGTTATCTCTTGGAGGGGGCCATTCACCCCTTTGTAATTTTCACTGACCACAAGAACTTAGCCTACATTCAATCCGCTCAGAGACTCAATTCCAGGCAAGCCAGGTGGTCCTTGTTCTTTTCTCGTTTTGATTTCAAACTTCATTTTCGACCCGGAGACAAGAACTCTAAAGCAGATGCGCTTTCTCGGTCCTTGCAATCTCCCGAGACAGAAGAGGGTCCTTCACACATTATCAATCCTGCCAAATTCATCATGGTAGCTCCCTCAAATCTCCTCTCTGTTCCACCTGGCAGAACTTTTGTCCCGTGTGACAAGAGAACAGAGGTATTGCATTGGGGACATTCCTCCAAGATTGCCGGACATGTCGGTACCAAGAAGACGTTTTCTCTTCTCTCCCGATATTATTGGTGGCCGTCTCTACAACAAGATGCTTCAGATTTCGTAGCCTCCTGCATGACTTGTGCTAGAAACAAAGTACCTAGAGAATTGCCTTCTGGTCTCTTACATCCATTACCCGTTCCTGAAGCTCCTTGGCAACAGATAGCCATGGACTTCGTTACAGATCTGCCTCGCTCCTCTGGGTGTACAACCATCCTTGTGGTAGTGGATCGCTTCTCCAAAATGGCCCATTTCATCCCTTTGCCGGGACTACCCTCAGCTCCAGAATTGGCTAGAATTTTTTTCCTTCATATTTTCAGATTACATGGACTTCCTCTGCGAATTGTGTCTAAACGGGGGGTTCAATTTACCTCCAAGTTCTGGAGAGCACTCTGTAAGCTCTTAGGCATATCGCTGGATTTCTCCTCCGCCTACCACCCTCAAACCAACGGGCAAGTGGAAAGGATAAATCAAATTTTGACTTCCTATCTACGCAACTTTACCAACGCTCATCACGATAATTGGGTGACTCTTCTTCCTTGGGCTGAGTTTGCCCATAATAATTATTCTAGTGAGGCTACTTCTAAATCTCCATTCTTTGTGGTCTCTGGTCTAAACCCGGGAGTACCTCTTCCTATATCTTCTCCTTCTGGTGTACCTGCAGCGGATGCTCTTTCTTCGGAATTTTCCCAAATCTGGAAAGAGACCAAGGAGGCGCTCGTACGGGCCTCTGCCCAAATGAAGAGACACGCTGATAAGAGGAGGAGAGATCTTCCACCGTACCGTCCTGGTGACAAAGTCTGGCTTTCAACTAAACATATCCGTTTGAAAATCCCTTCTTAAAAGTTGAGTCCTCGATACATCGGTCCCTTCGAGATTTTGGGACGTATTAACGACGTCGCCTATAAATTGAGGTTGCCGGCTTCGCTCCGGGTCCCTAATGCCTTCCACGTCTCGCTCCTGAAACCTCTCATCCTTAATCGATTCTGTTCTGCACCACTTGACTCCCTTCAGCCTTTAGGCATTGATTCTGGCCATGAAGAGGGTTAGAGGGAGAGTCTTCTATCTTATTGATTGGAAGGGGTTTGGTCCTGAGGAAAGGTCTTGGGAACCTAGGGAAAACGTTAACGCTCCACGGATTCTGAGTAGATTCTTGGCCAACCTCAGAGGGGGGAGTCTTAAGAGGGGGGGTACTGTCATACCCGCCTTCTCTGACACTGCGGCCGCTGCTCCTGCCGCCTCCTCTCGCTGCGCCCCTAATCGCCGCTCTCAGTGCCGCGCCGGTTCCCCGGTTCCTCCTCCTGCTGCCCGGGGATTCCGGCGTGGTGTCCGCGCTTCCTCCTTCCCCCGTCCTGTGCCTGCCTTGCTTATGCGCCTTAGGACGTGGGCGCGCACTCCTTCCTCCTCTTAACCCCTTCCGCGTCTTCCGTGCTCCTGACTCCTCCAATCAGGTACTTCCTCTGGCTATATAAGGCGTCTCCTCCTTAATGGAGGCACCTGATTATTGTGTGCAGTTTGTGCTCTGTTCAGGTCCTTTCTGGTTCGGTCTCCTTGCCGTTCCTGACTGGTCTGCCCTCGCAGCCTTATTCCCCTATTTTCCCTTTGTCTCCTTCCATTGTCTAGCCCTGCTTCCTGTACTCCGTTCTTTGTTTCTTGCTCCCTTTTCCCACTGTGCTGTTTGTCTTTTCCCCCCTGCCTCTCCTAAGATCCATCCCTCTTGGCACCAGCTGTTGCGGTACTTGACCCCCTCAGGCCTGCTCCCAACTATCCCTGTATAAGGGTTGCTCTCCGGGTTCGCTCGCCCCTGGGTGCGTCAGTACCGTGACCCAGAGGGTCCACTCTCTTTCCGTCTTACCCCGACGTCACACAGTTGCACCTATTGCAAGCAGTACTAGCCTCAGCGGAGACAGTTCTCTGTGGAGAAGAACAACGTAACGTGGGAGCCACTGGTGGACTCTCGCAAGGTGCTAATGGCATTACTACACATCAAGTTAGGGCTCATAAAAAAATTTGCCATGGCTCTCAATAAAGAGTCAACATCTTTCAAAAACCTCCACAATCTTTTCCCCAGGCTGTCTGAGGTGAAGTTCAAATCTGGCATTTTCGTCAGACAACAAATCAAGAAGATCGTAGAGTGCAGTGAATTCCCCAAGAAGCTGAATAGGAAGAAGAAAGCGGCTTGGAACAGTTTTATTGAAGTAGTTCACTGCTTCTTAAGTAATCACAAGGATGAAACCTATGCCCATCTGGAACAGACTCTGATAAAGAACTAGAAACATGAGCCCAAAAAGGAGGGTACAATCTGGCTATTCTCCACCATGCCCAACACCACTATGGGGCGAGCTTACAGGGGAGAAATATACCTACACAAGGTACTTTAGGACACTCCAAGAAAGCTGGATACATACCAAGAGAAAACAATGGAGTACATGTCCATAAATATTTAATTACAAATTTTATTAGAACAAAAGGTCACAGAATACAAAAATGTACAATAAATCAAGACATTTGTCACTCATTCAGATAGAGAGGAACCGAGTAGCACAGACCAAAACTAGTGTGGGTCTCGGAAAACACCATATACCGCCATAAGGTGCATAGTGCAAGTCTATAAGGGTATTAGAACTGGGGGAGTAGTAAACATATGAAGGACCATACATGAGCCCTGTACACAGGCTCTAGAAATGTCTTGAACGTAACCAAAACACCCCCACAAATTCTTACCCATATGCTGGCGTCAAACAGAGGACCACACATTTACCCCTGTGGTGTGGTCCTCTGTTTGACGCCAGCATATGGGTAAGAATTTGTGGGGGGTGTTTTGGTTACGTTCAAGACATTTCTAGAGCCTGTGTACAGGGCTCATGTATGGTCCTTCATATGTTTACTACTCCCCCAGTTCTAATACCCTTATAGACTTGCACTATGCACTTTATGGCGGTATATGGCGTTTTCCGAGACCCACACTAGTTTTGGTCTGTGCTACTCGGTTCCTATCTATCTGAATGAGTGACAAATGTCTTGATTTATTGTACATTTTTGTATTTTGTGACCTTTTGTTCTAATAAAATTTGTAATTAAATATTTATGGACATGTACTCCATTGTTTTCTCTTGGTCTGATAAAGAACTATGCTGTAATGGGCTGCATGATGTCACTTAAAGTCCATATCCTTGATGCCCATCTTGATAAATTCAAAGAGAACATGGGAGCTTACAGTGGCATGTAAACATTTGGGAACCCCTGGACAAAATTATTGTTATTGTGAGTTGAAGATTAAATGATCTCTAAAAGGCCTAAAGTTAAATATGACTCATTTCCTTTGTATTTTAGGCAAACATATATTTATGTATATTGTCATCTTTTACATTTTAAAATTTACAAAAAGGAAAATGGGATGATGCAAAGGTTTGGGCACCCTAAATTGTTAGTACCTAATAGCACCACTTTTTGAAAGTACCACAGCTTGTAAACGCTTTTTGTAGCCAACAAAGAGTCTATCAAATTTTGCTTGAGGGATTTTGATCCATTCTTCCATGAAAAATTCTTCCAGTTCTGTGAGATTCCTGGGCTGTCTTGCATATACTGCTATTTTGAGGTCTAGCCACAGATTTCAATGATGTTCAGATCACAGGACTGTGAGAGCCATTGTAAAATCTTCAGCTTGTGCCTTTAGAGGTAGTTTGTTGTGGATTTTGACATGTGTTTAGGATCATTATCTATCCGTAAAAGCCATCTTCTTTTCAACTCCAGATTTTTTACAGATAATGTTATGTTTGCATCAAGAATTTGTTGAAATTTCATTGAGTGGCATGCCATCTCCCTGCACGCTGTGCCACTCGGCGTCCATACTACCATCAGCACGGATTTAGGTAATATGCAGTGATGATGAGCAAACGTGCTCACCACTACTCGTTACTCGCCCGAGTATGACTGTACTTGGTGTACTCGGCGAGCACCAAGCATTTTTGAGATTACTCGCCGGGAACTCGGGTCTCCACCCTGCATTTTTGGTGGTCTTTAGAGACCCAATCAACATGCAGCGATTGTCTGCCAGGCACTGTAACGCCACAGCCATCTTTGTTGTGGTCTTGCAGTGAATGGCTGGCCGCACAGCATCATCAGGGGTATAAGAGACAGGACGCCGCCCTGCTCGGTGCATTCAGCTCTGGAATCAGACAGTGTAGAAAGAGCTGCCGCTGAGATAGGGTCAGATTGGGGATTTCTTAGTCAGTGTGGGGTCTACCATTCTAAACTACTCAAATCCTGCTAAACCAACAGTACTTTTAAAGACTAATTCCAGAGTATATAGGTTGCAGTGTTAGGTAAGCAGGGTAGTGTACGTCGCTCTATACTGTACATATCAGTGCAAGACCTGCAGGCACGGTATGTGTGTATATAGATATCATTGCATACATCAAGAGGGTCCATTCCATTACTGTCTGCTGCTGCTGCTACCTATGGCATATATTGACCGTATATACCTACCCCAGGTATAATTGGCTAGGATAGGAAAAAAAATTTTGCCAGGTTAATAGAGATTATTTTATTGCAAAGCAATCCAGAGCCCTTTTTTC
Organism: Ranitomeya variabilis; assembly: GCF_051348905.1. Taxonomy (NCBI): domain Eukaryota; kingdom Metazoa; phylum Chordata; class Amphibia; order Anura; family Dendrobatidae; genus Ranitomeya; species Ranitomeya variabilis. Next base: position 570,681,087 of record NC_135234.1, on the reverse strand, counting down.
TCTCCATTTGCCTTTTGACACTGCACAATACAGCCAGATCCTTTTCTTAGCACAGCGTGAAAATCCAGCAATTTTAAAGGGGTCACAAAAATCACTTATGAGTGCACAGAAAAATCTTTCATTTTTTTGTGGTACGGTAGAGTAAAAAAAATTTTCAGTGTCTTACACAATTTCTTGACGCCATTTTGCTGAACCCCCAAAAAATACATACAGGCCACATTTTTTACAGTGTGGTATATCTGTGACACGCCCCATACATCCGTGTGCTAAAAATTTGGGCATTTTAGGCCGTTAGTCCAGGTTTTTCCTGTCTGTTACTCTAGTTATATACAGCACTATTTTGCAGACCCCCCAAAAAACACAGGCCACGTATTTGGCAGTGTGGTATTTCCGAGACAGGCCTCATATATCTGTGTGCTCCAAGTTTGGACATTTTAGGCCGTTAGTCCAGTTTTTTTCCTGTCTGTTACTCTACTTATACACAGCACTATTTTGCAGTGAAAAAAAAAATACAGGCCACATATTTGGTAGTGTGGTATTTCCGTGACAGGCATCATATATCTGCGTGCTCCAAGTTTGGGTATTTTAGGCAGTTATTCCAGTTTTTTCCTGTCTGTTAGGCTACTTTCACACTAGCGTCGGGAACAACCCGTCGCTGTGCGTCGGGCCGCCGTTCCCGACGCTAGCGTGGTCTCCGCCGCACAACGGGGGCAGCGGATGCATTTTTCCCACGCATCCGCTGCCCCATTGTGATGTGCGGGGAAGTGCGGGGAGGTGGGGGCGGAGTTCCGGCCGCGCATGCGCGGTCGGAAAAAGCGGACCGTCGGGAGCAAAAAACGTTACATGTAACATTTTTTTCTCCCGACGGTCCGCTACCACACGCCCAAGCGTCGCAAAACGGACGCGACGTTTTGCAATGCGTCGCAAATGCGTCGCTAATGTTAGTCTATGACGAAAAAACGTATCCAGCAAGAACTTTTGCTGGATGCGTATTTTCGGCAAAACTACGCATTTGCGACGTATTGCAGTTAACGCTAGTGTGAAACTAGCCTTACTCTACTTATATACAGCACTATTTTGCATTGAAAAAAAAATACAGGCCATAAATTTGGCAGTATGGTATTTCCGTGACAGGCCTCATATATCTGTGGGCTCCAAGTTTGGGCATTTTAGGCCTTTAGTCCATTTTTTTTCCTGTCTGTTACTTTCCTTATATACAGCACTATTTTACATTGAAAAAAAAAAATAACAGGCCATTACCAACAATGTAATTTTCTAGCAGCAGCACAGTCAACCACAAACATCCATCTCATTTAGTCCTCAGTATTTTAGGCTGAGCATTTGGTAAGAGGTTAGGTTTCAATTACCAAAAAAAACATTCTAACATGTCATTGTGAAAGTTGAGTTTAGGAACTACAGCAACTTAGTAAAGTGGCAAAGCACATAAATTTACATCAAGTGATGAAGCAAATAGTGTACGATAATCGCCAAAGCTCTGCTGATTCAGTAAGTACACAGATCCAAGCCTCTTCTGACATTAACATACACAGAGTTACAGCATAACCGTGACCCATTGCATAAAGATCCTTAAAACCATTGCTAGGTGGGATTGACGTGGAAAAACTTTTACTAGACCACATGGAGTCCTGACCTGAATGCCATTGAACACATTTGGATAAACTAGAGCAAAGATTACAAACCAAGCCCTTTAGTTCAAGATCAATGCTTTTCTGGATGAATGGGCACAAATTCACACAGACACACTACAAAGTCTTGTAGAACGTCTTCCCAGAAGAGTAGAAGCTGTTTTAGCTACAGAGGGGGGAAAACAGCATATTAATGCCTAAAGATTTAGAATGGATTGTCACAATGCTATTGTTGGTGTAATGTGCAGGTTTCCAAAAACTTTTTTCATTCTCTAAAACATTACCTTCCTTTCTAGTTTTTACTTACCTCATCTCTGAAGACACTTGCTTCCAGGTTTTCAGGTACAAAAACACCAAGAAGAATTACCACTTCTGGTGGTTGTAAGGGGTTCTGCACTAGAAAGCCACCTTCTTTACCCAGGTATCAATCCTCTTACAATAACTAAAACAAAAAGCAACCATTCTTTTGCTGATAATACAAGAGTTTCTCTATACAAAGACAGGAGACTGTGACGGACGTGAGCATGTATGTAGGCCTACATCACTATAAATCCAAATCCAACATTCTCTCTGACATACCTTCAATACAAAAAGTCATCAAAAAACAGGCAGGAAGTGGATGTGGAAACTGTATTGCCTACCTTCTTAACCCATTGTAGCTACATTTATTCTTAGGACAAAAGAAAATCTAATCCACATCAAAATCACTACAAGAAAGACAAATAATAATGGTCAAAACTAATCATATGTATTGATATTGCATCGTAAAGATTATATTGACTTTTTGCTTTAAAATGTTATGCTGTGCAGCATCTTCAAATGCAATATTTTGACAGTATTACGTTGTGATTTACTTGTAGGCTTTGGTTATCAAACATCAAATCATCCAATTGCATTAGTGGAACAGAATATTAGTACTGTTCAGCTCTCAGACATTTTCAAAATAACACAATTTTTGCAAGTTTCATAGAAACTGTAAAAGATAAATACAATAACATTTATATATTTAAAATTAAAATGACTAGTATCTACTCTTTTATTTTACAATCCTATCGACACCCAAAGTGGAAGATATCCTTTTTAGCTTCCCCTGACGAAGCGGTCTTGGCAACCGCGATACGCGTTGGGTCCTCCCACCATTTGGTCCTGTTCCTTCCACTGACCGTTCAGGTTACTTCCCTGTATTATTAGGTGATTCTTGGGCAACCTCTGTGCTGTTTGGGCTGTTGTCCTGTCAGGATTTCCATGGCTGTGGTACCCCATTTATCTGCAATTGCAGCCACCTTGTACTGTACACCGGGGCTGATGCCATTCTATGCCTGGGGCATTACTCACGTATGAGCAGCCCATTTTATCCCAGGGGGATTTTTGTCCTTGTCCTATCACTTGCCGGGATTGAATACACTTAAAAGATCTGTATGCTTATTATAGTGTGTGGGTTCTATATTTCACCCAGCAGTATATTATGTTGTCCATATATTCTTATTCAGTGCCATGTGGGTTATTTTAGTTATATCTGTAGATTGCACAATTAACAGGCCTTATGGGGGAGTCTCTTTTGTATTGGTTTTAACTGTTTTTAGCATTTGTTACCAATAAAGTTTGCTCCTTTTTCTTATATCCCACTGGTGGTGTGCAGATTATATAGTGGCTTCTTTTCTTTTTTTATATCCTTTTTAAGTGTAGTGAGGGTCACATGTAACAGCAATAGTACAGGAGCGCCATGGAGAGCGAGTGCCAATATGGAACCTATAAACAACATAAGCCACAGTATCACTAGGCAGTGGCATACTACAGTGGCTTCTCATAGAGGCCTATTCCCAGAAATTCTCTTGTGTATACAGTACATGTGCCATGAATTGCAAAAGCACCGCGTATTGACCCCAATACTGTCACAAGAAACACAGATGTGCTCAAAAGTTTACATACCCTGGCAGAATTTTAGCTTTCTTCCAGAAAATATGAATGATAACATCAAAACGTTTCCATCCCAGACAATTTTCCTGGCAGTTGTGGATTCAATTTTTGGTGGTCTACCTGATTGTGGTTTTATTTTTACAGAGCCCCTGATTTTCCATTTGTTAATCACAGTTTGGAAGCTGCTGACAGGCATTATCAATTCCTTGGATATCTTTTTATATCCCTTTCCTGTTTTGTACAGTTCAACTACCTTTTCCTGTAGATCCATTGTCAATTCTTTTGCTTTCCCCATGACTCATAATCCAGAAACATCAGTGGCTGGATGAACGATGCAAGAGTCTGTCTGGATCCCATAAACTCACTCGCTTTTATGCACACACACTGATTGCAAGCAAACAGGGTACAGGTGAGGATGTTACCTTAAGTATCAATTAAAACTCATTTGTGTCAACATGTTATCAGGCCAAAATCAGCAAAATCAGAGTATGTAAACTTTTGATCAGGGTCATGTGGATATTTTAGGTTGTCACTATGATTTAAAAGGAAAACACAGTAGTTTGACAATAAATGGCTTCACCCAACCACTAACCACGAGTGTAGAAAAAGGTTTATTTGTTATAATTCATATTCTCTGAAAAAAGGCCAAGAAAGCAAAAATTCTGCTGGGGTATGTAAACTTTTGAACACAACTGCATATCCAATTTAAAGCCAGTAACAGAAAATGGATGATGCTTTGCAGGACCAATTGTCATTTCCAAACAATCATCTTTGCGAGTAAAAGAAACAACAGACCTATTAGGCTATGGCAGAAATTGTTTGAAATTTAATTTGGAATATTAATAAAATGTTAGGTCTGCTACTTATAATGTGTCAGAATAAACAATTCCACCCAGTAATGTAATTTTACGGTTGTGAGGTAAAAATAGGAAGACAAGATGGCATTCTACATCTGGATTCACTTACAGATAGTCTTTACTAATATAAGAATGTTCATGCAACTGCATTTTTTGTTGTTCTAGAAATAAAATCCACATATAATTACACTCTGCTCAGATTGTTTGCCTTTCATTTCGTATGCTGAACATTTCCGGTTTGATGCTGATCTGCACATATTTAATACATTCTGCCTTATAAATAAACTGATGCTAAAAGACTGATTTCATTAAAATTAAAATGAATCCATATACAATCCTTAAGTAGCACTTCCACAACTTTATTTTTGGCCACATAATGATAATGAACCAGCCTTTATTCCTATCTTTAATAGACTATCATTGGAAGTGATGTAAATAAATATATTCTATACTTTCTTATCCTTTTTTACTGATCAGTGTTATATGGATCTGTATTAAGGAATTCATACCTTGACTTGAGCCAGTATCCCTCATAGAGATTCTGCTTACCACTATACTCTAGGCACATGTGCATAGCACACATTACAAAATCTGTATTGACCCACTCATGGACACCATAATCAGTTTAAAGTTGGGACTCCAAAGATCAGACTTGTTTACAGTCACATTCTGCAAATGCTGAATTGGATTAAGATCTAGAGAATTTGGTGACCAAGTCAACACGTTGAACTCATTTTTATCTAATTGCAGTGTGACAGAACACATTGTTCTGCTGAAAGAGGCCACTGCTATTGGAGAATATTGTCAATATCTTTCACATGAAGAAATTACTAGGTCTGCATGAAGGAGCATGCATAAGATTCATGGGGGCCCATAGCAGAAGTTTTAATTGTGTCACCCTCCAAAAAAAAAAAAAAATATATATATATATATATATATATATATATATTGCCCCCCAAAAAATAAAGGGAAAACTTAAAAAAAGAGAATTTAACTCCAAGTAAATCAAACTTCTGTGAAATCAAACTTTTTTTATATATATATATATATATATATATATATATATATATATATATATATATATATATATATATATATATATATATATATATATATATATATATATTTGGTAAGCAGGCTATACAGTGGGAAAAATATTTTAGTCAGCCACCAGTTGTGCAAGTTCTCCCACTTATAAAGATGAGAGAGGCCTGTAATTGACATCATAGGTAGACCACAACTGTGAGAGTCAAAGTGAGAAAACAAATCCAGAAAATCACCTTGTCAAATTTGGCATGATTTATTTGGCAAATTATGGTGGAAAATAAGTATTTGGTCACCTAAAAACATGCAAGATTTCTGGCTCTCACAGACCTGAAATGTCTCCTTTAAAAGGCTCCCCTGCCCTCCACTCATTACCTGTAGTAAATGCACCTGTTTGAACTTGTTATCAGTATAAAAGACACCTATCCACAACCTCAAACAGTCACACTCCAAACTCCACTATGGCGAAGACCAAAGAGCTGTTGAAGGACACCAGAAACAAAATTGTAGCCCTGCACCAGGCTCGGAAGACTGAATCTGCAATAGGCAAGTGGCTTGGTGTGATGAAATCAACTGTGGGAGCAATAATAAGAAAATGGAAGACATACAAGACCACTGATAATCTCCCTTGATCTGGGGCTCCACGCAATATCTCACCCCGTGGGGTCAAAATGATCACAAGAACAGTGTGCAAAAATCCTTAAACCACACGGGGGGACCTAGTGAATGACCTGAATAGAGCTGGGACCACCGTAACAAAGACTACCATCAGTAACACAATATGCCCAAGGAACTCAGATCTTGCAGTGCCAGACATGTCCCTCTGCTTAAGCCAATACATGTCCGGGCCCGTATGAAGTTTGCTAGAGAGCATTTGGATTATCCAGAAGAGTATTGGGAGAATGTCATATGGTCTAATGAAACCAAAGTAGAACTGTTTGGAAGAACCAAAACTAGTCGTGTTTGGAGGAGACAGAATGTTGAGTTGCATCCAAAGAACACAAACCTACTGTGAAGCATTGGGGTGGCAACATCATGCTCTGGGGCTGTTTCTCTACAAAGGGACCAGGATGACTGGTCCGTGTACATGAAACAATGAATGGGGCCATGTATCGTGAGATTTTGAGTGCAAACCTCCTTCCATCAGCAAAGGGCATTGAATATGAAATGTGGATGGGTCTTTCAGTATGATAATGATCCCAAGCATGCTGCCAGCACAAGAAGGAGTGGCTTCGTAAGAAGCATATGAATGTCCTGGAGTGGCATAGCCAGTCTCCAGATCTCAACCCCATAGAAAACCTTTCGAGTGAGTTGAAAGTTCTTGTTGATCAGCGACAGGCCCAAAACATCACTGCTCTAGAGGAGATCTGTATTGAGGAATGGGCCAACATACCACCAACAGTGTGTGCCAACCTTTTGAAGACTTACAGAAAATGCATTGCCAAGAAAGGATATATAACAAAATATTGAGATAAACTTTTGTTAATGACCAAATACTTATTTTCCACCATAATTTGTCAAATAAATCTTGCCAAATCAGACAAGGTGATTTGTTTTCTCATTTTTACTCTCATAGTTGTGGTTTACCTATGATGTCTAGTGATGAGCGAGCACTAAAGTGCTCAGGTGCTTGTTGTTCGGGTTGAGCAGATTGGAATACTCAGGTACTCGGCCCGAACAACGAGCCCAATGTAAGTCTATGGGAGACCCGAGTATTTTTACCGCGATCCCCCCCGGGGGTCCTTTTCAGGTCTAAAAATGTCTTAAAATGACAGAAACACTGCTCAAATGACACAGGAACATCATGGGGATCACCCCTGGAAGCATTCCTGACTCCTAATTCACAGCTTTAAACAATTTTTTCCGAGATTCATGCCATTTTTCCCGGTGCCACCAAAAACACACTAAAACGAATCCAAAACAGATTTTGCTGGGAAATATGTTAAGGTACATCCTGTGCAGGTTAAAGACTTGCCAGTAAGGCCAAGTTATTAACCCCAGAACGAAAATTTCCTCCCCCTCTTAGGATTAGTTCAGACGCAGTGTTTTTGAAGCATTTTTCAACTTTAACATTGTTTTTAACCACTACAAATGCGTTCACTGGGAAATGTCATTGTAACATTTAACAACCCTAGCTGGCCATGTGGTGTGTGCCCAATTCCCAATTCATTGTCAATTCCCCAATGTGGGTTCCTTTTTATACAAAATAAAAGAGTGCCATCACAGCCCCCTTGCCCAAAATGTACCGTACACAGCACGTTCACCCTGGTGATCTAGTGGCAGTTAAAGGACACATTGCAGGAGACAGAAAGAAGATGTAGCCCAATGTAATGTCATGCCCAATTCCCCAATGTGGGGTCCTTTTTTAAAAAATTAAAACAGTGCCATCACAGCCCCCTTGCCCAAAATGCACCGGCCTATAACAGTACAGAGCACGTTCACCCTAGTCATCTAGTGGTTCTGGATGATGAGGATGAGGATAAGGAGGAGGATAACAGCAAACAAACCAAATCTGGAAGTGTATACCCATGTGTGATTGTGAAGAGGTGCATGAGAATACACCTCCCCAAAAGAGAGAATGTATTTGAGGTTATGTTTTGTTTTGTTTTCACTTAGTGGTGTACAGAAGTCTTTCCCAATCCAGCCCTTGTTCATTTTTATAAGAGTCAGTCTGTCAGCATTTTCAGTTGACAGGCGGATGCGCTTATCAGTTATAATTCCACCAGCGGCACTAAAAACCCGCTCTGAAAGAACGTTAGCAGCAGGGCAGGCCAGGACCTCCAAAGCATAGAGAGCCAATTCATGCCACGTGTCCAGCTTGGATATGCAATAATTAAAAGGCACAGAGGAATCACGAAGGACGTTTGTACGATCTGCATGGTACTCCCTCACCATCTTCCCAAACATTGCACTTCTTGTCACAGCAACCCTTTCCTCTGTGCCATCACGATGGGAGGGTCTGAGAAAACTGTCCCATTGCTCCCTGCCTAAACTGGATTGTACTTCTGTCTCTCTTGCTTTGACTCATTGGTTGTACAACAAACTCTGACGTCTGCTGCCAGCATTCTCACATGGGAATTTTCTAAGTAATTCCACTACAAGGGCCCTGTGGTACTGCAACATTTTAGTACACCTCTCTGCCTCTTGTAGAAGAGATTGAAAGTTCTCCTTGTAGCATGGGTCTAGAAGTGTCACCAACCAGTAATGAGTGTCACCCAAAATTTTAATTATGCGAGGGTCACGTGAAAGGCAGTGCAACATAAAGTCAGCCATGCGTGCCAGACTGCTAACAGGAAAGACTTCCGTGCCCTCACCAACAAGACAACTGACCATACTGTCCTCTTTCTCCTCATCCTCCTCCTCCCTGTCCTCAGGCCATCCCCGCTGAACAGACGGTATGACAGCGGTGTTTGTAGTACCATGTATAGTGCATGAAAGTAGCTCCTGTTCATCCTCCTTCACCTCATTGACTACCAATCCATGTTGAGAAGACATGAGGCTGGGCTGAGTGTAATCCCCCTGTATGGTTCCTTGCTCCATGTCCTCATGCTCGGCCTGCAATGCATCCTCTTTAATTGTGAGCAGAGAGGTTTTTCAGAATGCTGAGAAGAGGGATGGTGATGCTAATTATGGCATCATCGCTGCACACCATCTTGGTGCAGTCCTCAAAGTTTTGGAGGATGGTACATATGTCGGACATCCATGTCCACTCCTGAGGTCTTATGTGTGGAGTCTGAACTGAATATCAATGGCCTTGTTAATGTTGGTAGTCAACAACTGCCCTCTTCTGCTCACAAATCCTATCCAACATATGCAGCATAGAGTTCCAGCACGTGGGGACATGACATGCCAGCTGGTGAGCTGGAAGCTGCCAACGCTGCTCAAGCACAGCAAGGGCGGCTGAAACTGTAGCTGACTTTCTAAAATGGGCAGACAAATGGTGTTCTTTCACTAGCAGATCTGGCAGCTCCTGGTAGCCTTTCAGAAAACGCTGAACCACGAGGTTAAGCACATGGGTCAAGCAAGGTACGTGTGTGAGCTCACCTTGCCTCAGAGCCGCCACCAGGTAACAGCCATTGTCACACACACGACCATGTCAAGCTGTAGGTTTAGCGTTGTCATCCAAACATCTGACTGCTCTTTCAGCGCTGTCCACAACTCTTTTGCATTGTGCGGTTTGTCACCTATGCAGATTAGCTTCAGCACAGCCTGTTGTTGCTTGGCTGAGGCAGTGCTGCATGGTTTCTGACTGATGTGCTGATTTCAGAGATGGAGGATAAAGAGGAGGAGAAGGAGGAAGTGCAGGAGCTGTAGACTGTGGGCGCAACCCTGATTGACGTAGGGCCAGCAATCCTCAGCGTGGGAAGGATCTGTTCCATCCCAAGGTCCGACTGGGTCCCAGCTTCCACTATGTTAACCCAGTGTGTTGTTAGTGAGATGTACCATCCCTGCCCACAAGAACTTGTCCATGTGTCCGTGGTTAGGTGGACTTTCCATGTAACAGCATTGTTGAGGGAACGGGTAATGTTGTGGGACACATGCTGGTGTAATGCCGGTGCGGCACACTGGGAGAAATAGTGGCGACTGGGGACCGAGTACCTTGATATAGCCACCGCCATCAGGTTGCAGAAAGCTTCCGTCTCAATGAGTCTAAAAGGCAGCATTTCTAGTGCAAGCAGAAGAGAAATATTAGAATTTAGGACTGTGGCCTGTGGGGCATTGGCTGGGTATTTCCGCTTGCATTCTTAAGACTGCGTTATAGACAACTGAAGGCTGTGCTGGGACAAGGGCGTGGAGAGGCTTGATGATGGTGCTGCTTGACTGTGGGCCACAACACAACAGGTGCAGGGCTAGAGGCATCTTCACATGCACGGTGTACTGAGGATTGGCTTCTATGCAAAACAGTGGAAGAAGCAATGGTGTGACCTGCAGGCAGTGGTCCTGGAGCCTGGGGTTCAGCCCACAAAGTCAGGTGCTTTGCTGCCATGTGCCTGATCATGCTGGTGGTGGTCAGGCTGGTTGTTTTGCTACCCCTGCTGATGCTGGCATGGCAGGTGCTGCAAATGGCCAGTTTGGGGTTATCGGCACAGTCTTTAAAAAATATCCAGACTCGGGAAGATCTGTCATGATCTCAATGGCAAGAGATCATAGCATAAGCATATATAGGAACTAGCTCTTGGAAGATGGGAACTGAGCTGACCATGAACTAAACCTAACACACAACTAGCAGTGGCCGGGTAGCATGCCTACGTTGATTCTAGATGCCCAGCACCAGCCGGAGGACTAAATAATGCTAGCAGAGGAAAATATTAGTCCTAGCTCACCTCTAGAGAAATACCCCAAAAGGAGACAGAGGCCCCCCACATGTATTGGCGGTGAATTAAGATGAAATAACAAACGTAGGATGAAAATAGGTTTAGCAAATTTGAGGTCCACTTACTACATAGCAGAAGACAGAAAGGACACTTTCATGGTCAGCTGAAAACCCTAATCAAAAACACCATCCAGAAATTACTTTAAAACTCTGTCATTAACTCATAACACCAGAGTGGCAATTCCTGTTCACAAGAGCTTTCCAGACACAGTAACGAAACTACAGCTGTGAACTGGAACCAAAATGCAAAAACAAACATGGACAAAAGTCCAACTTATCTAGTAGTTGTCTAGGAGCAGGAACAAGCACAGAGAGGCTTCTGATAACATTGTTGACCGGCAAGCAACTAACAGAGCAGCAAGGTTATATAGCGACTCCCACATCTTGATGGGAACAGGTGAACAGAGAAGATGAAGACACCAGTTCAATTCCACCAGTAGCCACCGGGGGAGCCCAGAATCCAAATTCACAACAGTACCCCCCCCTCAAGGAGGGGGCACCGAACCCTCACCAGAACCACCAGGGCGATCAGGATGGGCCCTATGAAAGGCACGAACCAGATCAGAGGCATGAACATCAGATGCATTCACCCAAGAATTATCCTCCTGGCCGTATCCCTTCCACTTGACCAGATACTGGAGTCTCCGTCTGGAAACACGAGAGTCTAAGATTTTCTCCACAACGTACTCCAACTCACCCTCAACCAACACCGGAGCAGGAGGCTCAACGGAAGGCACAACCGGTACCTCATACCTGCGCAACAATGACCGATGAAAAACGTTATGAATAGAAAAGGATGCAGGGAGGTCCAAACGGAAGGAAACAGGGTTAAGAATCTCCAATATCTTATACGGACCAATGAACCGAGGCTTAAACTTAGGAGAAGAGACCCTCATAGGGACAAAACGAGAAGACAACCACACCAAATCCCCAACACAAAGCCGAGGACCAACACGACGGTGGCGGTTGGCAAAAAGCTGAGTCTTCTCCTGGGACAACCTCAAATTGTCCACCACCTGCCCCCAGATCTGATGCAATCTCTCCACCACAGCATCCACTCCAGGACAATCCGAAGATTCCACCTGACCAGAGGAAAATCGAGGATGAAACCCCGAATTACAGAAAAACGGGGACACCAAAGTGGCAGAGCTGGCCCGATTATTGAGAGCGAACTCCGCCAATGGCAAAAAAGCAACCCAATCATCCTGGTCAGCAGACACAAAACACCTCAGATATGTCTCCAGGGTCTGATTAATCCGCTCGGTCTGGCCATTCGTCTGAGGATGGAAAGCGGACGAAAAAGATAAATCTATGCCCATCCTAGCACAGAATGCCCGCCAAAATCTAGACACGAATTGGGTCCCTCTGTCAGAAACGATATTCTCAGGAATACCATGCAAACGAACAACATTTTGAAAAAACAGAGGAACCAACTCGGAAGAAGAAGGCAACTTGGGCAGAGGAACCAAATGGACCATCTTAGAGAAACGGTCACACACCACCCAGATGACAGACATCTTCTGAGAAACAGGCAGATCTGAAATAAAATCCATCGAGATGTGCGTCCAAGGCCTCTTAGGAATAGGCAAGGGCAACAACAATCCACTAGCCCGAGAACAACAAGGCTTGGCCCGAGCACAAACGTCACAAGACTGCACAAAGCCTCGCACATCTCGTGACAGGGAAGGCCACCAGAAGGACCTTGCCACCAAATCCCTGGTACCAAAAATGCCAGGATGACCTGCCAACGCAGAAGAATGAACCTCAGAGATGACTCTACTGGTCCAATCATCAGGAACAAACAGTTTATCAGGTGGGCAACGATCAGGTCTATCCGCCTGAAACTCCTGCAAGGCCCGCCGCAGGTCTGGAGAAACGGCTGACAATACCACTCCATCCTTAAGGATACCTGTGGGCTCAGAGTTACCAGGTGAGTCAGGCTCAAAACTCCTAGAAAGGGCATCCGCCTTAACATTCTTAGAACCCGGTAGGTATGACACCACAAAATTAAACCGAGAGAAAAATAATGACCAGCGCGCCTGTCTAGGATTCAGGCGCCTGGCGGTCTCAAGATAAATCAAATTTTTGTGGTCAGTCAATACCACCACCTGATGTCTGGCCCCCTCAAGCCAATGGCGCCACTCCTCAAAAGCCCACTTCATGGCCAAAAGCTCCCGATTCCCAACATCATAATTCCGCTCAGCGGGCGAAAATTTACGGGAAAAGAAGGCACAAGGCCTCATCACGGAGCAGTCAGAACTTTTCTGCGACAACACTGCCCCAGCTCCGATCTCAGAAGCGTCGACCTCAACCTGAAAAGGTAGAGCAACATCAGGCTGACGCAACACAGGGGCAGAGGAAAAACGGCGCTTAAGCTCCCGAAAGGCCTCCACAGCATCAGGGGACCAATCAGCAACATCAGCACCCTTCCTAGTCAAATCGGTCAATGGTTTAGCAATATCCGAAAAACCAGCAATAAATCGACGATAAAAGTTAGCAAAGCCCAAAAATTTCTGAAGACTCTTAAGAGAAGAGGGCTGCGTCCAATCACAAATAGCTTGAACCTTGACAGGATCCATTTCAATGGAAGAGGGGGAAAAAATATATCCCAAAAAGGAAATCCTCTGTACCCCAAAAACACACTTAGAACCCTTCACACACAAAGAATTAGACCGCAAAACCTGAAAAACCCTCCTGACTTGCTGGACATGAGAGTCCCAGTCATCCGAAAAAATCAGAATATCATCCAGATACACAATCATAAATTTATCCAAATAATCGCGAAAAATATCATGCATAAAGGACTGGAAAACTGACGGAGCATTAGAAAGACCAAAAGGCATCACTAAATACTCAAAGTGGCCCTCGGGCGTATTAAATGCGGTTTTCCACTCATCCCCCTGCCTGATTCGCACCAAATTATACGCCCCACGAAGGTCAATCTTAGAGAACCACTTGGCCCCCTTTATGCGAGCAAACAAATCAGTCAGCAACGGCAATGGGTATTGATATTTAACAGTGATTTTATTCAAAAGCCGATAATCAATACATGGTCTCAAAGAGCCGTCTTTTTTTGACACAAAGAAAAAACCGGCTCCTAAGGGAGATGACGATGGACGAATATGTCCCTTTTCCAAGGACTCCTTTATATATTCTCGCATAGCAGCATGTTCAGGCACAGACAGATTAAATAAACGACCCTTTGGGTATTTACTACCCGGGATTAAATCTATGGCACAATCGCACTCTCGGTGCGGAGGTAACGAACCAAGCTTGGATTCTTCAAAGACGTCACGATAGTCAGACAGGAACTCAGGAATTTCAGAGGGAATGGATGATGAAATGGAAACCACAGGTACATCCCCATGAGCCCCCTTACATCCCCAGCTCAACACAGACATAGCTCTCCAGTCGAGGACTGGGTTGTGAGATTGCAGCCAAGGCAATCCTAGCACCAAATCATCATGTAGATTATACAGCACCAGAAAGCGAATAATCTCCTGGTGACCCGGATTAATACGCATAGTTACTTGTGTCCAGTATTGTGGTTTATTATTAGCCAATGGGGTGGAGTCAATCCCCTTCAGAGGAATAGGAGTCTCCAAAGGCTCTAAATCATACCCACAGCGATTGGCAAAGGACCAATCCATAAGACTCAAAGCGGCGCCAGAGTCGACATAGGCGTCCGTGGTAATAGATGACAAAGAGCAAATCAGGGTCACAGATAGAATAAACTTAGACGGTAAGGTGCAAATGGAAACAGATTTACCAAGCTTTTTAGTGCGCTTAGAGCATGCTGATATAACATGAGTAGAATCACCACAATAGAAACACAACCCATTTTTCCGTCTAAAATTCTGCCGCTCGCTTCGGGACAGAATTCTATCACACTGCATACTCTCTGGCGATTTCTCAGTGGACACCGCCAGATGGTGCACTGGTTTGCGCTCCCGCAAATGCCTATCGATCTGAATAGCCATTGTCATGGACTCATTCAGACCCGCAGGCACAGGGAACCCCACCATAACATCCTTAATGACATCAGAGAGACCCTCTCTGAAAGTCGCCGCCAGGGCGCACTCATTCCACTGAGTAAGCACAGACCATTTACGGAATCTTTGGCAGTAAATTTCCGCTTCATCTTGCCCCTGAGATAGGGACATCAAAGTTTTTTCTGCCTGAAGCTCCAAATCAGGTTCGTCATAAAGCAACCCCAAGGCCAGAAAAAACGCATCCACATTGAGCAACGCAGGATCCCCTGGTGTCAATGAAAAAGCCCAGTCTTGAGGGTCGCCCCGGAGCAAGGAAATCACAATCCTGACCTGCTGTGCAGGGTCTCCGGCAGAGCGAGATTTCAGGGACAAAAATAATTTGCAATTATTTCGAAAATTCTGAAACCCAGATCTATTCCCCGAGAAAAATTCCGGCAAAGGAATTCTCGGCTCAGATACAGGTGCATGACAAACAAAATCTTGCAAATTTTGTACCTTCGTGGCGAGATTATTCAAACCTGCAGTTGCACTCTGAAGATCCATTACAAACAGGTGGACACAGAGCCATTCAAAGGAGAGAAAAAAAAAAAAAAAAAAATATCAGCAGACTACTTATTTCTCTCCTTTCTCAGCCAAGGATTTTAACCCTTTAGTAGGCCGGTCAAACTGTCATGATCTCAATGGCAAGAGATCATAGCATAAGCATATATAGGAACTAGCTCTTGGAAGATGGGAACTGAGCTGACCATGAACTAAACCTAACACACAACTAGCAGTGGCCGGGTAGCATGCCTACGTTGATTCTAGATGCCCAGCACCAGCCGGAGGACTAAATAATGCTAGCAGAGGAAAATATTAGTCCTAGCTCACCTCTAGAGAAATACCCCAAAAGGAGACAGAGGCCCCCCACATGTATTGGCGGTGAATTAAGATGAAATAACAAATGTAGGATGAAAATAGGTTTAGCAAATTTGAGGTCCACTTACTACATAGCAGAAGACAGAAAGGACACTTTCATGGTCAGCTGAAAACCCTAATCAAAAACACCATCCAGAAATTACTTTAAAACTCTGTCATTAACTCATAACACCAGAGTGGCAATTCCTGTTCACAAGAGCTTTCCAGACACAGTAACGAAACTACAGCTGTGAACTGGAACCAAAATGCAAAAACAAACATGGACAAAAGTCCAACTTATCTAGTAGTTGTCTAGGAGCAGGAACAAGCACAGAGAGGCTTCTGATAACATTGTTGACCGGCAAGCAACTAACAGAGCAGCAAGGTTATATAGCGACTCCCACATCTTGATGGGAACAGGTGAACAGAGAAGATGAAGACACCAGTTCAATTCCACCAGTAGCCACCGGGGGAGCCCAGAATCCAAATTCACAACAAAGATCTAACAGTTGGAATGGCAACTTCCCTCAGTTTGGTGTTACGGGGAATGGATGCACGCCTTCTGTCTGTGGCCACTGCACTGCTTCTTCCTGTCTGTTGGGGTGATATGCCTCCTTCCCCATGTGTGCTGCTGCCCTTGCTCTGCATATCCTCCTGCCAGGTGGGGTCAGTCACATAGTCATACACCACGTTGTCTTCCTGCACCCTGCTCCTCCTCCTGACTTTCTGGCAATTGTGTCTCATCATTGTCCACCACTTCTGATACTTTCCCACCATCGCCTTCGCATGACCGGGGCTGGTCAAAGCTTTGGGCATCTCTACATGCGATCTCATCTGTCCCCACATCAAGTTGACCAACCGAGAGTTCTGAATTTTGAAAAGGAAAACTGAACAGCTTTTCAGACTGTCCAAATGTGAGTTCAGTGGTCTCAGGGCACTCGGCATGGTGGGAGGAAGGAGGATCAGATTGAGGAATTTCTGGGCCACACTCATGGCTACTCAGACTTGACCGTGTGGAAGACATGGTGGTGGTGGCTAAATGACTGGAAGCATTATCCGCTATCCAACCAACAACCGTTTCACACTGCTCTGGCTTCAATAGTGCTGTGGTCCCCAAGAAACTGGAACAGGAAGGTCGAGCGAGAAGATGTGGGCCTTTTTTGTTGCCCACTTTCACCATGACCATGGCCTCGTCCTCTGCATGCACCATCATTATCATGTCCACTTCTCCGTCCCTTGCCCCTTGCCTTGCCCATTTTAAATGGACTACTGCACTATTTCAAATGCTCAACACAAATACATTTATTAGTAGCGAATTAATATCTGATCAGTATGCCTGCGAATCTAAGATTTTTCAAACCCAAACACTAGGCAGGCCTCAGCCTGACATAACAGACTGTATTTAATTTTGGGGGGCTTTTTTGTGAAGTTAATTTATGCAAAATAATGCTATATATAATTAGAGTAACAGACAGCAAAAACAGTGGCAAAACGGCCTACAATGCCCAAACTTGGAGCACGCAGATAGATGAGGGCTCTCATGGAAATACCACACTGGCAAATATGTTCCCTTTTTATATTTTTTAATACTAAATAGTACTGTATATAATTTGAGTAACAGACAGCAAAAAAAGTGGTCCTCCGTCCTACAATGACCAAACTTGGAGCACGCAGATAGATGAGGGCTATCACAGAAATACCACACTGGCAAATATTTGGCCTTTTTATATTTTTTTATGCTAAATAGTGCTGTATATATTTTGAGCAACAGGCAGCAAAAACAGTGGCAAAACGGCCTACAATGCCCAAACTTGGAGCACGCAGATATATGAGGGCTGTCACGGAAATACCACACTGGCAAATATGTGGCCTTTTTATATTTTTTATGCTAAATAGTGATGTATATAATTAGAATAACAGACAGCAAAAAAAGTGGTCCTCCGTCCTATAATGACCAAACTTGGAGCACGCAGATAGATGAGGGCTATCACGGAAATACCACACTGGCAAATATGTGGCCTTTTTATATTTTTTATGCTAAATAGTGCTGTATATGTTTTCAGTAACAGACAGCAAAAACAGTGGCAAATAGGCCTACAATGCCCAAACTTGGAGCACGCAGATATATGAGGGCTGTCACGGAAATACCACGCTGGCAAATATGTGGCCTGTTTTTTTTAGAAATGCCAAATAGTGCTGTATTTAATTAAATTAACAGACAGCAAAAACAAAGGCAAAATGGCCTAAAATGCAAAAAATTGGAGCATGCAGATATATGAGGCCTTTTTTGGTGAATTTAAAACACCAAAAAAAATGTGGCACAAGGCTAGCACACACAACTATGCTACGTATGCCTGACAAACTATGATTTTTGAACAGGCCTCAGTCTGACAGAACGCACTGTATATCTTTTTTGTGGGGGGTGAATTTTTGGGAAAAAAAATGCAACTAGGTATATAGTAAAGAAGCTGCAGCAGCAGACAGTTATGGAGCTTTGGAAGGGATGCAGTGGGAGCAATGGATGCACATACAGTGCCTGCAGGCCTTGCACTGATGTGGATATGCTGTGCCCTGCATACCTTGCGTGGCAATATCGGGACCCACGAATTAGCCCTAAAAAGGAGTGTTGGTTTCTCAGGAGTTGTGGATTTTAGATTTGCAGACCTACACTACCTCTAAAAACCATGATTCTGACCCTATCTCGGCAGCAGCTCTCCCTACTCTCACTGAATCCGAAGCAGAATGCGGCGAGCAGGGCGGTGCCAGGTCTCTTATACTTGGAATGATGCTGCGCGACCAAGCCAATCACTGCACGACCACAACAAAGATGGCTGCGGCGTTTCATGGCCTGGCAGACAATCCCTGCATCATGATTGGGTCTCTAAAGTCCACCAAAAATGCTGCGTGGAGACACCAGTTACCACCGAATAATCCCGGAAATGCTTGGTGCTTGCCGAGTACACCGAGCATAGTGATACTCGGGCGAGTAACGAGTAGTGGTGAGCACGTTCACTCATCACTAATGATGTCAATTACAGGCCTCTCTCATCTTGTTAAGTGGGAGAACTTGCTCAATTGGTGGCTGACTAAATACTTTTTCCCCTTTATATCTACTACAGAGAAAGTGAACATTAACAGAGAAAGAGGCATGTAGTGTTTTATGGCCATTATAGAGTTTGATGTTCTCATAAATGACCGAAGATTGTTCTCGGTGGGAAAAACAAGATAATCTTGTATCTTGTGGTTGTGATACCTTTTAATGGCTAACAAAAATAAAATAAATGATGTTACAAAGCAAGTTTTCAAGACTTCTTAGGTCTCTTCGTCAGGCATGGTATTACAAAGTATCTGAAGAAACACAAATATATGCACAAATAAAAAAACAGAGGCATGGCATAATAAACGGACATTTAAACAAACAAACTGAGCTTAGAGAATGAATCCTTCATTAATTTAGATAAGTGATGTGAGAGTTTTATAGCCCCAATTTCCAAGTAAGATCAGAGGCCTGGTGCAGTGACGGACATACCATATGTGCAGCTGATGTGGCTGTCATCATTCAGCACGCGGCTGTGCTAGAGACAGGAAGCTGCCGGTGATGGTGATGCTGCGGCTGAGGAAAATGTGCCGAGAGGTGAGTGGTGTTCTGTGTGTGTGTGTGTGTGTGTGTGTGTGTGCGCGTGCACATGCTGTGGCTGCCAGGGAGTGTGCACAGAGGTGAGTGATGCTCTAACTCTGTGTGTTTATGTATGTGTGTGTGCGGATGTGAGCAGTGGTGTGTTTGTGTGTGTCTGTGTGTAAGTGGTGGAAAGGAGGAAAAGAGGATAATGATTGGGGTGTTGGAGAGGGCAATGTTGTAGGTGATGGAGAAGAACAATGATTGAGGTGGTGGAGAGGACAAGGATGGAGTTGGGGAGAAGGCAATGATGGATGTGGTGGAAAGGGCAAAGATGGGGAAGTGGGGAAGAAGGCAATGATGGAGGTGGTGGAAAGGACAATGATAGGGGTGGTGGGGAAGAAGACAATGATGAAGGTGGTGGAAAGCACAATGATGGGGGTGGTAGGGGAGAACAATGAAGGGGTGAGGACAATGATGGGAGTGGTGGGGAGAACAATGTTTGGATTGTTGGAAAGGGCAATAATGGAGGTGGTGGGGGAGAACAATGACTGGGGTGGTGGAGAGGACAATGATGGAGGTGGTGGAGAGGGCAATAATGGGGTGGTGAAGAGGACAATGATGGGATGTGGAGGGAGGAGGACAATGAGTCATGTGGGGGATTGGGATGGGAGTAAGAGGGACTTATAATGGACTTATGAAAAAGAGGAGGGGGAGGTAGACATTAGATATAGATGTAAAATGAATATGGTGGTGGAGGAGGGTGCTAAGTCCCTGATAGTGTCCTCCCCATCTCACAATTCATTGTGATGCTATTGGGGACTTAAAATTTATTGAGGAGAGGAGGCAATAAGGTGTATAGGACCCTTTATAATGAACTGAAAGGTGGGAGAAGATGCTGTCAGGGACTTGATGAATTAGGATGTGATGGAGGATGATCAGTACCTGACAGCATCTTCTCCCACCCCCAAATTCATTATGATGCTATCAAGGACTTCTACTGATTGGAGGCACATAGGATTAAGGGGATTAAGGCTATGTGCACATGTTTAGGATTTGCAGGAGAAAATTCTGCTGCATGTCCTATTGTGTTGCAGGAAGGACATTGCGTAAAACACATTTATTTTTTTGCAACATTTTTGCCATGCTTTTGTTACATACTTTTCCCCATTAGCAGGGGGTGAAATATGCTGCAAGAAATTACATTATGCAGACTTGAATTTGCTGCAAATCTGCAAGAAAATAATAAGCAACGTGTGCATGAGACTTCAGGGATCTCATTCACTTTTCTTGTACTGTAAAACCTTGCATACTTTTCGTGTGTACATAGCCTTACTGTTAATTGAGCAGAGTCAGACACTGAATAATTTATATTATTGGCGGCAGAGATTATAGTTAATGGGGAGCACAGTGCTGCTTATCACTTTATATTGTTAATGGTAGGGTACATATCTATATTGAGGGGAGAGACACATGTATGTATACAATATGTGTGACCTTGTTATTTTCAGGGTTGTGATGATCATCATGACAGAATGAGTCGTGGCTGGGAGATGTCGACATGAAGGTCTGACCAGATGAGAAAACGGCTATAATTAGGCAAGACGTCAGCAGTAAGTGCCTGGATGTAAATACTATTCTGTATCTGTCGTGTGTGACATGGTATAATAATGTTATCTGTAGAATCCCTTAGTCTACATTCTCACTAGTCATGGGCGAGCACAAAAATGCTCGGGTGCTCGTTGCTTGGGTCGAGCACATTTTTGCCACAACCCCCCGGGGGTCTTTTTAGTGTCTAAAAACATTGAAAATCGATGGGAACAGTGCTCAAGTGACATGGGAACATCATGGGGAAGACCCCTGGAAGCATTTCTGACTCCCAGGTCACTGCTGTGAACAATGTTGTCAGAGTTTTACGCCATTTTTCTGGGCGCACAATAAATAATACCAAAAAATAAACTAAAATTGATTTTCCTTGGAAATATGTTAAGGAACATCCTTTCCAGGGTAATGATTTGTATGTAGGACAAAATAAATAACCCAAAAGAAAAATGTTCCTCCACCACTTGGGCTATGTTCACAAGTAGCGTTTTTGATGCGTTTTTAAACTTTAGCATTGCTTTCAACCAAGACAAATGCATTCATTGGGAAATGTCATTTTCATATTTTAAAACCATAGCTGGCCATGTGGTGTGTGACACATCATCAGACACATCCTGTTTAATTTATGAAGAACAGACTGTTAAGGCAGGACGGCTATCAGTCTGACTTTAATATTCTTAAAGGGACAGCAGTTGGTCCTAACTATTCTTAGAGAGCCATCAGCCGGCTATGCTTTGTTGTTCCCATAATTAAGCAGTGTGTCTCCTATACTGTTATTCCCTATGCATTGAATGCAAGGCCTGCCCCAAATTTGGATGCATCTCAATAACCCATTGGACAGATGTCCAGGCTGGCTATATGAAAGTTCGCTATCTTATTTGGTACTGCCATACTGTTAGCCTATGCATTGAATGCAAGGTCTGCCCTGCCTCAAATTTACACGCACCCCAATAACTCTTTGAACCAACATACTGGATGGCCACATGAAACCAAAGTTCCAATTATTATGATTTTTTTTACTCCCAGAAAGTTTGCCCATGAAGTGAATGCAAGGCCTGCTCAAAATTTGGACGCACCCCAATAGCCTAAAAAACAGACATCCTGTATGAAATCAAAGTTGCCCATGAAGTGAATGCAAGGCCTGCCCCAAAGTTTAATGCACCTTAAAAACCCTTTGAAGCAACATATTGGAAGGCCACATGAAACTAAAGTTCCCATTATTATTAATTTGTTACTGCCATACTGTTAGCCTATGCATTGGATGCATATTTTATATGGGCATCATAAACACCCTTGAAAACAATAACGTGGCTGTTGCATCACATAACATGTTCATCCTGGTGATCTAGTGGTGGTGTCAGAAGAGACGTGGAGGATGGATTCCCAAAAATCTTTTCCCAATTTAAAGGAGTGGGTCTCCTTGTCATGCCCCTACAATAAGTGTATGGGCTGACAAACATTTCTCCCTGGGGGGTACACATCAACATACTGTATAAACACCCTTGAAAACAATAACGTCACCATGGTGATGTAGTGGTGGTGGATGATGAGGATGGCGAGAAGGAGGAGGATAACAGCAAATAGCCAAAATCAGGAAGCGTATACTCATGTGTGGGTGTGAAGAGGTGCATGGGAATATACCTCCAAAAATGACACTGGATTTGAGGTTATGTTTCGCTGTTATCATTTGGTGGTGTAGAGAAGTGTGGCCCAATCCAGCCCTTGTTCATTTTTATAAGAGTCAGCCTGTCAGCATTTTCAGTTGACAGGTAGATGCGCTCATCAGTTATAATTCCACCGACGGCATTAAAAGCCCACTCTGACAAAATGCTAGCGGCAGGGCAGGCCAGGACCTCCAAGGCATAGAGAGCCGGTACATGCCACATTTCCAGCTTGGATACCCAATAATTATAAGGCACAGAGGAATCACGGAGGACGTTTGTACGATCAGCAATGAACTCACTCAGCATCTTCGAAAACTTTGCACTCCTTGTGACAGTACCCACGCCTCAGGACCTCTGCGATGGGAGGGTCTGAGAAAACTCTCCCAGAACTTTGACAGTGTTCCCCTGCCTCTGCTGGATTGAGGTTGTGTCTCTCTCACCTGTACTCCTTGGTTGTCCAATGAACTGTGACCTCTTCTGCCAGCATTTTCAGATGGGAATTGTTTTAATAATTCCGCATCAAGGGATTTCTGGTACCGCATAATTTTAGTACACCTGTCTGCCTCTGGAAGAAGAGATTGAAAGTTCTCCTTGTAGCGTGGGTCTAGAAGTGTCACCAACCAGTAATGACTGTCACCCAAAATTTTGAGTATACAAGGGTCACGGGAAAGGCAGCACAACATAAAGTCAGCCATGCATGCCAGACTGCTACCAGGCAAGACTTCTGTGTTCTCACCAAGAGAATGACCGACCATGCTCTCCTCCTCCTTCTCCTCCTCCCTATCCCCAGGCCATCCACGCTGAACAGACGGTATAACAGTTGTGCTTGTAGTACCATCTATAGCACTTGAAAGTAGCTCCTGTTCTTCCTCCTCCTTCTCCTCTTCCTCATTTTCAACCAATCCACGTTGGGATGACATGAGGTTGGGCTGTGTGTAATCACCCTGTATGTTTCTTTCTCCATCTCATTGTGCTCTGCCTGCAATGCATCCTCTTTGATTTTGAGCAGAGAGCATTTCAGAACACAGAAAAGTGGGATGATGATGCTAATTATGGTGTCATTGCCACTCACCATCTTGGTGGACTCCTCAAAGTTTTGGAGGATGATACATATGTCTGATATCCATGTCCACTCCTGAGGTCTTATGTGTAGAGTCTGAACTGAATACTGATGGCCTTGTTGATGCTGGTAGTCAACAACTGCTCTCTTCTGCTCACAAATCCTTTCCAACGTATGCAGTGTAGAGCTCCAATGCTTGGGGACATCACACAACAGTCGGTTTGCTGGAAGCTTAAAATTCTGCTGAAGCACGGCAAGGGCGGCTGAAGCTGTAGCTGACTTTCTAAAATGGGCACACAGGTGGCGTACTTTCACAAGCAGATCCGACAGCTCCAGGTAGCCTTTGAGAAACCGTTGAACAATGAGGTTAAGCACATGGGCCAGGCATGGTACGTGTATAAGCTCGCCTTGCCTCAGAGCTGCCACCAGGTTCTGGCCATTGTCACACATGACCATGCCAGGCTGTAGAGTCAGCAGTGTCAGCCACAGATCTGCCTGCTCTTTCAGAGCTGTCCACAACTCTTCAGCATTGTTCGGTTTATCACCTAAGCATATTAGCTTCAGTGCAGTCTGTTGCCGCTTGGCTGAGGCAGTACTGCAGTGCTTCCAGCTTGTGACTAATGTGGTCATTTCAGAGATGGAGACTGAAGAGGAGGAGGAGGAGCAGGAGCTTTAGACTGTGGGGGAAACCTTGATTGATGTAGTGCTGCAATCCTTGGCGTCTGGAGGACGTGTTCCATCCCATTTTTGAGGGCACGGCTAATATTGTGTGACACGTGCTTGTGTAATGCGCACACCAGGAGAAATAGTGGTGGCTGGGGGCTGAGTACCTTGGGAAGGCCACCACCATCAGGTGGTGGAAAGCTTCCCTCTTCATGAGCCTAAAAGGAAACATTTCGAGAGCAAGCAGACAAGAAATGTGTGAATTTAGTAGGGTGGCCTGTGGGGCGTTGGCAGCGCATTTCCGCTTGCATTCCAAGGACTGGGGTATGGACAACTTAATGTTGTGCTGGGAAAAGGACGTGGACGTGCTTGATGATGGTGCTAGTTGAGTGTGTGCAATGATAGGTGCAAGGAAGGAGGCATCTTCGCAGGCACAATAGACGGGGGATTGGTTTCCACGCACAATAGCAGAAGAAGCAGTGGTGTCACCCGCAGAGATTGTTCCTGGACCCTGGGATTCAGCCCACAAAGTTGGGTGCTTTGCTGCCATGTGCCTGATCATGCTGGTGCTGGTCAGGCTGGTAGTTTTGCTACCCATGCTGATGCAGGCATGACAGGTGGTGCAAATGGCCTGTTTGGGGTTATTAGCAGAGTCTTTAAAAAACAACCAGATCTGGGAAGACCTAACACTTGTACTGGCAACTTCCGTTGTGTTGTTGTTACAGGGAACGGTTGCCCATCTTCTGTCTGCAGCCACCACACTGCTTCTTCCTGCCTGTTGGGGTGCTACACCTCCCTCCCCCTGTGTGCTGCTGTCCTCGCTCTGCATGTACTCCTGCCAACTTGAGTCAGTTACTATATCATCCACCACCTCTTCTTCCACTTCTGCACCCTTATCCTCCTCCTGACTTTCTGGCAATTGTTTCATCTCCGTCCACCTCTTGTGACACGTTCCCACCGTTGCCTTCGTGTGAACGTGGCTGCTCAAATATTTGGGCATTGCAAAATGCGATCTCCTCTTGCCCCGTTTCAAGTGTACTGGGAGAGAGGCCCGAATCTCTAAATGTAAAAGTGAACAGCCCTTTGGAGTGTCCAAGTGTGGTAACAGTTGTCCCCAGGTGCTCTGCTTGGTGAGAGGAAGGAGGATCAGGGTGAGTAATATGCGGTCCAGACTCACGGCTACTGAAACTTGATCATTTGGTAGACAGGGTGGTGGTGGTGGTAGCAAAGTGACTGGAAGCTATCCAACCTACAACCTTTTAGCACTGCTCTGGGTTCAGTAGTGGTGTGCTGCTGCGGTCCCCTAGTAATTGTGACAGGAAGATCAAGCGAGAAAATATGGGTGTTTGTTGTGGCTAGTGTTGAGCATTCCGATACCGCAAGTATCGGGTATCGGCCGATACTTGCGGTGGTCGGAATTTCGATACCGAGTTCTGATACTTTTGTGATATCGGGAATCGGTATCGGAACCATATTCATGTGTAAAATAAAGAATTAAAATAAAAAATATGGATATACTCACCTCTCCGGCGGCCCCTGGATCTTACCGCTGTAACCGGCAGCCTCCGTTCCTAAGAATGAGCGCGTGAAGGGCCTTCGATGACGTCGCGGCTTCTGATTGGTCGCATGAGCGCTCATGTGACCGCTCACGCGACCAATCACAAGCCGCGACGTCATCGCAGGTCCTTCACGCGCTCATTCTTAGGAATGGAGGCTCCCGGTTATGGCGGTAAGGTCCAGGGGCCGCCGGAGAGGTGAGTATATGGTTATATATACATATATATATGGATATACTCACCTCTCCGGCGGCCCCTGGACCTTACCGCCGTAACCGGGAGCCTCCGTTCCTAAGAATGAGCGCGTGAAAGACCTGCGATGATGTCGCGGCTTGTGATTGGTCGCGTGAGCGGTCACATGAGCGCTCACGCGACCAATCAGAAGCCGCGACGTCATCGAAGGCCCTTCACGCGCTCATTCTTAGGAACGGAGGCTCCCGGTTACATCGGTAAAGTCCAGGGGCCGCCGGAGAGGTGAGTATATCCATATTTTTTATTTTAATTCTTTATTTTACACATGAATATGGATCCCAGGGCCTGAAGGAGAGTTTCCTCTCCTTCAGACCCTGGGAACCATTCCGATACTTTGCATCCCATTGAAATGCATTGGTATCGGGTATCGGTATCGGCGAGATCTGATATTTTGCCGGTATCGGCCGATACTATCCGATACCGATACCAATGCATATCGGAAGGTATCGCTCAACACTAGTTGTGGCCCAATTTCAGCTTGCCCACGTCCTTGGTCTCGCTTTCTGCATGCACTATCACATCCACTTCCCCATCCCTTGGCACGCGCCTTGCCCATTTTAAATGTACTACAATGATTTGCACGTTCATTAAAAATGACTGACTTTAGAGCAAACTTATATGTGATCCGTGTTTGTAAGCAGCTGGTGTCAATAACTAGACTAAGACACAGCAACAACAGTTCAATTGAGCCCCAAAAATGCCCCAATTTTTAGCCCACTGATAGGTGAGGCCTGTGACGGAGATCCCCCAGTTTTAGTTATCTGGCCTGGACTTTTTTTTAACAGCAAAATTGTGTTAGTAACTAGGCTAAGACACAGCAACAACAGTTCAGTTGAGATAAAAAATGCCTCAATTTTTAGAGCACAGATAGGTGAGGCCTGTGACGAAGATCCCTCAGTTTTAATTATCTGGCCTGGATTTTTTTCAACTGCAAAATTGTGTCAATAACTAGACTAAGATAAAGCAACAACAGCATACAGCCCAAAAAATTCCCCAATTTTTAGCCCACAGATAGGTGAGGCCTGGGACAGAGATCCCCCACTTTTAATTATCTCTCCTGGATTTTTTTAACACCAAAATTGTGTCAATAACTAGGGTAAGACACAGCAAACAAAGTTAATTGGAGCACAAAAAATGACAAAATGTTTAGCACCGAGATAGGTGAGGAGTGTGACGGAGATACCAAACTTTAAATTATCTGGCCTGTATTTTTTTTACAGCAAAATTGTGTCAATAAGTAGGCTAATACACAGCAAAAAATATTTAATGGAGCCCTGAAATGGCACAATTTTGAGCACAATGATAGGCGATCCGTGTGGTGGACAAAACAAATAATAGTAAAATATCTGCCCTGTAGGTAAAGATTTTTTTTAAGCCAATTGGTGTCAAGAACTTGTAAAAGACGCTCCAAAAAATTTTAACGGTACCACAAAAATGGCAGAATTTTAAGCGCATTCAGATGTGACTCGCTGTGACGTCCAAATCCCTATTTAAAATAGCTGTATTTTAACGCTGTACTATGGAAAGAATCTGGCTGTATTCTGCAGTGCCAACAAGCAAATGGAGAAAAAAAATGTGTGCCCTGGATTACTTTTAAATAAAATCATTTAAAAGGAATGAAGATGCAAAAAAAAAAATATTCCTGGCCACTGATACCTGGGGCTTAGTGTGTATGGTCAATATCTGTAATAATTATCAGCAGCAGACAGTAATGGAATGGAACCTCTTGCTGTATGCAGTAAAGTATTCCACATACACAGCCTGCCTACCTATCACTGATATCTATATACCCCATAATTAGTCCTTAGAAGGACAGTTGGTTTAGCTCGATTTGTGGATTCAGTAATGGTATACCCACAATGATTACCCACCTATTCCAACCTATCACTGCAGCAACTCTACCTACACTGGTGATTTCAGAGCTGACTGGGACAAGCAGGGCGGCACCAGGTCTGATATAGACCTGATGACACTGCGCGGCCAGCCAATCACTGTAATGTAACAACCAACTTGTCTGCGGTATTACAGTGCATGGCAGACAATCCCTGAATGTTGATTGGCGCTCTAAAGAGAAGAGGTAGGTCTTCAGGTTCTTTTTGAAGGTTTCCACAGTAGGTGAGAGTCTGATGTGTTGGAGTAGAGAGTTCCAGAGCATGGGGGATGCGCGGGAGAATTCTTGTATTCCATTGTGGGAAGAGGAGATTAGCACATAATGAAAGAAGAAAATATTTAGTCAGTAATAGTGATTCAATGCTATTTTCATTCATTAGGCTGGAGTCACACACAACGCATAAAAATACGGTCCATTTTTTACAGACCAAATATGCAGAAATGTTCCCTGAACAGTGATCCGTATGTCATCCGTAGGCAGGGTGTGGCTGCGTATTTTGCGCATGTAAACCTCCGTATGCAATGGCATCCGTACAGCGAGATTTTCTCGCAGGCTTGCAAAATGGACAAAGGATCCATGGGCTCAAATATTCGTGAAAACATATACACAGTCTATATATATATATATATATATATATATATATATATATATATACTGCATGTCAGTGAGACACATATATATATACATATTTATATTTATATTTAATACAGCGCTAGATAGCTTAAAAGCCGGTAATTCAATTGCCGGCTTTTGCTATCTCCTTATCAAGCCCGGCAGGATATGAGACATGGTTTACATACAGTAAACCATTTCATATCCCTTTTTTTTTACATATTCCTCACTACTAATGTTAGAAGTGTCTGTGTGCAAACTATGGGGGCTCTAGGTGTTAAAATAAAGGGTTAAATCACATAAAACTGGCGTGGGCTCCCGCGCAATTTTCTCTGCCAGAGTGGGAAAGCCAGTGACTGAGGGCAGATATTAATAGCCTAGAGAGGGACCATGGTTATTGCCCCCCCCCCCCGGCTAAGAACATCTGCCCCCAGCCACACCAGAAAAGGCGCACCTGTAAGATGCGCCTATTCTGGCACTTAGCCACTCTCTTCCTACTCCCCTGTAGCGGTGGGATATGGGGTAATAAAGGGTTAATGTCACCTTGCTAATGTAAGGTGACATTAAGCCTGGTTAATAATGGAGAGGTGTCAATAAGAAACCTATCCATTATTAATCCAACAGTAATAAAGGGTTAATAATACACACACACATTATGAATAAAGTATTTTAATGAAATAAATACACACATGGGGTTTTAAAATCTTTATTGTACGCTTAATCCACCTGAAGACCCTCGTTCTGTTAAAAAAATAACCTGACGAAGGACTGTAGGTCCGAAACGCGCGTCGGGGTGCGTTATATTGGGCGTGGCGATCCTTGTAGGTAATACCCAGTACTTATTAACCTTTTCTCCTCTTTTTTTGCTGGCACTTGGCACTTTATCTTTACATTGGCATATGATATTTGTATTTGGAAATGGCACAAGGCACTTTTTAGCCCTTATATAAAACACACTTTTGGTGTATATGTTTTTTATACCAGAGCTTTTTTGCACTGTTGCACATTTTTTTGCACTGCTGAGGTTACTGCCATATGCTAACAGGGTCGTCATTATCTATTAGAGCATATATATTAACTGGCTCTGAGTCTTGTATAGTGCACAAATTGTTGATTTATGTTGTTGCCAATTATATATAATAAAGGCATTTTATAATTTACTTCCTGTATGGTGTTTCTCTGTGGATCTATTATCCGGTTGTTTGGGTTTTTTCTCTTCTGTGTCGCACAAAGACACGGTGGTTGGAACCAAAGATCTCAAATTTGGACTCATCAGACGAAAGCACAGATTTCCACTGGTCTAATGTCCATTCCTTGTGTTCTTTAGCCCAAACAAGTCTCTTCTGCTTGTTGCCTGTCCCTAGCAGTGGTTTCCTAGCAGCTATTTTACCATGAAGGCCTGCTGCACAAAGTCTCCTCTTAACCGTTGTTGTAGAGATGTGTCTGCTGCTAGAACTCTGTGTGGCATTGACCTGATCTCTAATCTGAGCTGCTGTTAACCTGCGATTTCTGAGGCTGGTGACTCAGATAAACTTATCCTCAGAAGCAGAGGTGACTCTGGGTCTTCCTTTCCGGGGGCGGTCCTCATGTGAGCTAGTTTCTTTGTAGCGCTTGATGGTTTTTGCAACTGCACTTGGGGACACTTTGAAACTTTTCCCAATTTTTCGGACTGACTGACCTTCATTTCTTAAAGTAATGATGGTCACTCGTTTTTCTTCACTTAGCTGCTTTTTTGTTGCCATAACACAAATTCTAACAGTCTATTCAGTAGGACTATCAGCTGTGTATCCACCAGACTTCTGCTCAACACAACTGATAGTCCCAACCCCATTTATAAGGCAAGAAATCCCACTTATTAAACCTGACAGGGCACACCTGTGAAGTGAAAACCATTTCCGGTGACTACCTCTTGAAGCTCATCAAGACAATGCCAAGAGTGTGCAAAGCAGTCATCAAAGCAAAAGGTGGCTACTTTGAAGAACCTAGAATATAAGATATATTTTCAGTTGTTTCACACCTTTTTTGTTAAGTATATAATTCCACATGTGTTAATTCATAGTTTTGATGCCTTCAGTGTGAATTTACAATTTTCATAGTCATGAAAATACAGAAAAATCTTTAAATGAGAAGGTGTGTCCAAACTTTTGGTCTGTACTGTATATGTGTGTCTCAATGACATATATATATATATATATATATATATATATATATATATATATATACCTATACTATGTCTAGACATTTATTCTACCTATTCTATTCTAACCTGTCAGTGTGATTTTACTGTACACCGCACTGAATTACCGGCTTTTCTATAGATCACCGGTGCGTATTTCTCGCAAGTCACACGCCTGGTCGGTCTGTAATCCATTTTTTTCTCACCCCCATAGACTTTAATTGCCAGATTTTTTGCACAATACGCAGACAAACGCAGCATGCTGCAATTTTCTCAGCCCGTAAAATACAGCTGCGAAATATACGGCAGATAGGAGCTTCCCCATAGAGAATCATTGGTCCGTGTGCAATGCATAGTTTTTGCGCCTCTCATACGTCCATAAAACTCTCTAGCGTGACGCCGGCCTTACTAGGAGTGCTTCTATATTTTTACATTTTGTCTAACTTTTAACTCGGGTTAAGGTTGGGGATTAGCCAAGAGATAGGCTAGAATTAAACTTATGGTTAAGGGTAGGCTTAAAGGTAGGGTTAATTTTTATAGATTGAGGCTGCCGTCACACTAGCAGTATTTGGTCAGTATTTTACATCACTATTTGTAAACCAAAACCAGGAGTGGAACAATTAGAGGAAAAGTATAATAGAAACATATGCACCACTTCTGTATTTATCACCCACTCCTGGTTTTGGCTTACAAATACTGATGTAAAATACTGACCAAATACTGCTAGTGTGACGGCAGCCTTAGACTTACGGTTGTGCTTAGAGTTGGAGTTAGACTTAGAGCATGTTCACATGTCGTTTTTTTCGTGTGTGTTTTTTTACCATGAAAAAAATGCATTTTAGTTTCTCAGAAAAGTAAATGAGATTTGGGAAAGCTCGTGCACAGGATGCCTATTTTTCTTGCGGATTTGAGGCAGTTTCAAATCTGCATGATTTCAAATTTTCAGCTTTTTTGCAGTGCTTTTCACCCATCGTAATGAATGGCAAAAACATAAAAAATGCACACAGAGAAGGAACAAAATCACACTTTTTTATGCAGCATTTTCCTGCTAAGTGACACTTTTTTATGCACAAATGTCTGCAGAAAATCACTAATCTGTGTACATACCCTTACAGATAGGCTTAGGGTTAAACTTAAGGTCAGGGTGAGGAATAGGGTAATAAATATGTAACAAAAACAATATAATAAATTAATGAAAAGCCAAAAATTTATAAATATATATATATATATATATATATATATATATATATATATATATAATTTGAGTTCAGCAACAAGCAGAAAAAATTAGGAGGTCAAAGTAACATTGGCGAAGCCAGCCAGTTTTGATTTTTTGTGCTATTTTTGCGTGAATTTCCTTCATTCTTGCACACGGGGGACGAGACAGAAGAGTTTGCTAGATTGTGCAAGTATTCAGAAATTTCATTTCAAAACTTCAAGTCACAAAGATCTCATACAAGAGCCTATGAATTATAGAGACTTTAACAGGTGTCAGATGGATTGACAAGCATTAGCATTGGAAGTGCTGAAGACAGACGTGCTGAAAATAGCCATGCTGAAGTCCAGAAGTCCAGCGTTGTAAAGACAAGCTGAGATATTTCAAAGGAACTCAAGGTAAGAACAATGGATTTAATTAATTCATATGCTAAATCAAGTCAGATAGAATTTGTAAGTTTGTACAAATCTAGTGTAGAAATTTTCTGGCTTAGCTTATTTGCAGAATGCAAAATGGCAAATCTAAAGTTAGATTCTAAGCTAGTATCTAGGAAAAAAGAAAAAGAGCAACTGAAAAAATATATTACATATGGTTAATGTATTTAACGAGTTTGTTACAGAGAAGTCCAAAAAAGACTGTGTAGAAAGAATTTCTAAGGAAAAGGAAATTAATGATGTTCCCAAGATTGACTGTAATGTGGAGAGTGAGGAAGATGAAGAAGTGAAGCACGTGTCATTAATGGCCACCCAAGGTGACCTTGACTTTGTGCCTCATGATGAAAAACAAGATGGAGGACACGTAGGAGACCTGACAACTGACAAAGATGATGTACAAGGGACAGATGTAGAAGGGCCCAAAATAGAAGAAGACTCAGAGGCCCAACTCCAAACGAAATCTAGGAAAACCTTATTAAAATTATGCAAAATCATTCCTGCATATGATGACAAAATCCATGTGTGCAGAAATTCAGAGATATTTGAAAGTTTTGCTGATAAGTTTGATTTGACTAATCAGGAGAAAAATACATTGTTTAAAATTTGGTTACCAGTAATTTTCTCCAGAAAGTTCTCATTAAAAATGCAGAATGAAGAGTTCCATGAAGAAATGACTGATGTAGAAAGATTAAAAATTTTGATATTTTGTGGATTAAAAGAAAATTATCCAGATCTTGATATTCTTCTAAAATTGAAGATTGGCCGGAAAGAATGTACTTTTACCATCATGTCTATTTTTGAAAGGGTGTACAAAATGGTCAGTATGAATTTCAATAAAAAATCCATGATAAATTGTTTTGTAAACAAATTTCGATTCCTAAATCCTGCATCTCGTGTTATTGCTTCACAAAAAGATTCTTTATATGAATGTGCGCAATCCCTTGATTTTTCTAAAAAACATGAGAATCTTGAAAGAAAAACAAATCATACTAAGTTTTTTAAACCAGGCAGAATTATATCTTATGAGAAGCCAAAATCAAAATCTCCAAAACTGACCCAAAATCAAATCTATGAAGAAGGAAGAAAATTACATATTTGCTACAAACCCTGTTGTGAATTCCGCTCTTAGGCTTCCTCCAGTGGTTATAAGTAGCATTTTTGTGAGTTCTGCTCTTGGGCTCCCTCCTGTGGTTTTGAGTGGTATGGCTGCTTCTTGGATTTAGCATCAGCAGCTGTTTTCACTGATCGTCTTTCTGGCTCTGCTATATTAGTCTGGCCTTTTCCCTAATACAATGCCAGTTGTCAATTGTTGAGCTTGGAGTCATGGCTCTCTGAGGATTTCCCTGTCACTCTAAATATTTCAGCAAAGCTAAGTCCTTGCTTGTCTTTTTGCTGTTCACTTGTTGTGGACTTTGTTGTTTAGCACTTTCTATGTTTTGCTCATTTGTCCAGCTTATCAGTATGTCTCTAGCCAGCTAAGCGGGAAGCTCTGGGCAGCAGAGTTTGCCCTCCACACCTTTAGTCAGGTGTGGAGATTTTTGCATTTCTCTGCGGTAGACTTTTTCTAGTTTTTATTACTGACCGCACAGTGTTCTGTCCTGTACTAATTCTTTCTAGCTAGTAGTGGCCTCCTTTGCTAAATCTTGTTTCATACTACGTATGTCATTTCCTTCTCCTCTCACAGTCATTATTTGCGGGGGCTGTCCTATCCTTTGTGGATTTTCTCTGAGGCAAGATAGCTTTCCTGCTTCTACCTTTAGGGGTAGCTAGATCTCCGGCTGTGACGAGGTGTCCAGGGAGTGACAGGAACATCCCACGGCTACTGCTAGTGTCTGTGTTAAGATCAGGAACTGTGGTCGGTATAGTTACCACCTTCCCAGAGCTAGTCACATGTCGCTCCTAAATCACCAGACCTTAACAGTACAACTGGCCAAAAATGAGCTGAATGCATCTCAAAAGAAGGAAAAGAAAAAGAGTTCTGAGCCATTTTTTTTTCTTTAGTCTGTTTTGTCTTTTTCCTTCCTCTTAATCTCTGGGTGATTCAGGATTTGGATGTGGGCATGGATGTTCAGGGGTTGTTTTCTCGTGTGGATCAGCTTGCTGCAAGAGTACAGAGTATTCAAGATTATGTTGTTCAGACTCCGGCCTTAGAGCCTAGAATTCCTACTCCAGATTTGTTTTACGGGGATAGATCAAAGTTTTTGAACTTTAAAAATAACTGCAAATTGTTTTTTGCTCTGAAACCCCGTTCCTCTGGTGACCCCATTCAGCAAGTAAAATAGTTATTTCTCTGCTGCGTGGTGACCCTCAGGACTGGGCATTCTCCCTTGAGTCAGGGAATCCGGCACTGCTTAATGTAGATGCATTTTTTCAATCGCTTGGATTATTGTATGACGAACCTAACTCTGTAGAGCATGCTGAGAAAACACTGTTGGCCCTGTGTCAGGGTCAGGAAGCGGCAGAATTATACTGCCAGAAATTTAGAAAATGGTCTGTGCTCACTAAATGGAATGAGGATGCTCTGGCAGCAATTTTCAGAAAGGGTCTTTCTGAAGCCCTTAAAGATGTTATGGTGGGGTTCCCCACGCCTGTTGGTTTGAGCGAATCTATGTCTCTGGCCATTCAGATTGTTTTTGAATAAATATGAAATTAACCTTATCTTTTATTTTTCCTTAGAGCTTTCATTTCAAAGCAGGAATTGAACAAAAAACTTCTTACATGAATTTATGTTTTATTTACACAGGAAGCTATAATAACTGCATGATTTTATATATTAAAGTTTAAAAATAAATAATATATAATTAACAATGTAAAATTTGTGTATTGTAATTTTTGTTCCCTAACATAATCTAAAACGTGTTTTTTTTCCTTCACTGCATGGCATGACATGTCACACCCTTGTTTTAGTGTAAGAAGAATTTAGAAACCTCCTAGCGGATTCAGTTCCAGGCCCTGTACCAAAAATAGCTGTGGAACAGATTCCCTTGTTTCTTATAGATGAGTCCTATCCATAGGTTAGAACATAGCGTTACTGTAGATAATAAAATTTGGGGAATATTCAAATAAATATTAGAATACTAAATTTAATAGTATACAATGCGCATTGATTGATAATTAGGATACAATATATTGGGTTAATATATGTATTCGTATTTTTTGTATGTGAAATATGTAGTCTCAACTTCTATGTGTGTCACAGTCTGAGTGACAGATGACAGATGAGTGTATGAGCAGCTGCTAAGAATGAAGCTAATGTAAGAGTGCACTTAACGTAAGAATGAATAACGTGGAAAATGGAGTGTGGAATGTACGGTATGAAACAGGCCTCTTTCAGTCTCATGATTTATGGTATGTTGAAAAAAAAAAACAACAACTTTGTGTTTAAAAGAAAATAAGATTCAGTTAAATTATTAGAATATTAAGATATATTTAAATATTATTTACTCAACATATCTTTCTTTAGTAATTATTATTTCTTGATTTAGTTAATAGTGAATAAGTGCAATCACACATCAATATGGTTTATCAAGAAAATCTACATTTAAAATAATTTATCCAAATTATAATTTTTTTCATATTCAGTTTTTTTTTATTAAATAGATGGGTACACATCTTTAAACAAATATATGGCACAAGCTGATATGACAATTATAAATTAATTATTTTTTAATTTTGGTTTTTACAAATTAATTTTTTTCATAAAATAATATTTTTTTATATTAACCCCTTCACCCCCGGAGCTTTTTCCGTTTTTCCGTTTTCGTTTTTCGCTCCCCTCCTTCCCAGAGCCATAACTTTTTTATTTTTCCGTCAATATGGCCATGTGAGGGCTTATTTTTTGCGGGACGAGTTGTACTTTTCAACGACATCATTGGTTTTAGCATGTCGTGTACTAGAAAACGGGAAAAAAATTCCAAGTGCAGTGAAATTGCAAAAAAAGTGCAATCGCACACTTGTTTTTTGCTTGCCTATTTTGCTAGGTTCACTAAATGCTAAAACTGACCTGCCATTATGATTCTCCAGGTCAGTACGAGTTCATAGACACCTAACATGACTAGGTTATTTTTCACCTAAGTGGTGAAAAAAAATTCCAAACTTTGCAAAAAACAAAACAAAACAAAATTGCGCCATTTTCCGATACTCGTAGCGTCTCCATTTTTCGTGATCTGGGGTCAGGTGAGGGCTTATTTTTTGCATGCCGAGCTGGCGTTTTTAATGATAGCATTTTGGTGCAGACACGTTCTTTTGATCGCCCGTTATTGCATTTTAATGCAATGCCGTGGCGACCAAAAAAACGTAATTCTGGCGTTCCGATTTTTTTTCTCGTTACGCCGTTTTGCGATCAGGTTAATGCTTTTTTTTTATTGATAGATCGGGCGATTCTGAACGCGGCGATACCAAATATGTGTAGGTTGGGCGCTTTTTTTATTGATTTATTTTGATTGGGGCGAAAGGGGGGTGATTTAAACTTTTATGTTTTTTTTTTTTTTTCACATTTTTAAAAACTTTTTTTTTTTACTTTTGCCATGCTTCAATAGCCTCCATGGGAGGCTAGAAGCAGGCACAGCCCGATCGGCTCTGCTATGCAGCACCGATCATAAGATCGCTGCTACACAGCAGAATTGCAGGTGTGCTGTGAGCGCCGACCACAGGGGGGCGCTCACAGCCACCGGCAATCAGTAACCATAGAGGTCTCAAGGACCTCTATGGTTACTGTCCTGATGCATCGCCGACCCCCGATCATGTGACGGGGGTCGGCGATGCGCTCATATCCGGCCGCACGGCCGGATGCGGTAGTTAAATGCCGCTGTCTGTGTTTGACAGCGGCATTTAACTAGTTAATAGCGGCGGGTGATCGCGATTTCACCCGCCGCTATTGCGCGCACATGTCAGCTGTAAGAAACAGCTGACATGTCGCGACTTTGATGTGCGCTCACCGCCGGAGCGCACATCAAAGCGGGGGTCCCGACATGTGACGTACTATACCGTCACATGTCGGGAAGGGGTTAAGGGGGAAATGTGTTTTTGATCTTGAAAACATCATCACATTTCATCAATACCTCTTTTTCACACATTTTAATAAAAAAGAAATATTAATAAGGTATTATTGGTTATAATAACATTAAGTGTTATAAAAGTCATTTTTTTTCCTCTAATGAAGGATATTATATGCAAAGCTGCATAATTTCAATATTTCAGTAATCCAAGGTTATGACAACATCTAAATGATGAAAATATTAAGGAAATGTGTTATTGAGACATAACCTCTGCATTTATCATCAACATATAAAGGCCTTATTTTTATCTTTATTTTTTCTCATTTTTATTTTTCATTTTTTCTTCAATTTTTATTCTTAATTTTTATTTTTTATCTCAAGAAAAATAAAAATCAATATTTAATAAAGTAATGTCTAATACAAGAATATTGCTTTATCAAATATAATGATCATATGGTTTCATTATATAAGAAATGTTTCAATTCTGAGTTGAATACAACAATTCTTTCACTCATTCATTCATTCATTTATTCATATATATATATTCTTATTTTGGTTCATGGCTATATATTCTTACATATTATTGGTCTATTAATAAAGATGGAAACACTTGTTACATAAGACACACTGACATCTATGGGTTAAAAAAGAAATTACACCTATGACATAAAAATGTCCTATCACATGAAGAATATGGTTAATAATATTATTATTATTTTATTTTTTTTATATAAATTCCATATTAATATAATTTAATAATTATATGGATATTATTGATTGCTATAGTAAGCTATGATATTATAGGTTAGGAAAATTACCAGATTTGGTATAGAATAAGGAATGAAGACTTCAATCAAGATACCGAAAGTTACATTAATAAAGACTTTTTATATTTTTACATTCAATTGATTCTTAAAAGTTTCAAGAAGAAAAAGCCGTTATCCAGAAGTTCCACAAGGTAACAATGCTATGATTTCTGAGTAATAATAGACTGTGTCAAATACAATTCATGTCACCACTCACAATTACAGCATCCATTACTGACAAGTATGAGTACAGTATCTAAACTGACAATCACAATTGGGACGATGATCCTACGATGCTAAGATGAACTGTGTTATTACGTTCCAGTGGTTTCCTATCACCTATAAGACTTCCATGAAAGCTGGTGAACAATCAGGTAATTGTCAGGACACTACAACCCTGACATGTGTCCTGTGCACTGAGGACTGGTTATGGTGCTATGTTTAGCAGGGAAGAGTCAATGTAACCCTTGCTGTGCCGACCAAAGACATCACACCTGTTCCAAGACCACTGCGGATGATATGGAGATTCCAGATGATTTCCAAGGCGAGCCAATGTAAGTCCAGGTCTCTAAAGGTGACACTGCACAGATATTAAAGCTACATCTCATCTATGAACTTTGTTTTCTTATTAACATTTGAATTTATGGACTTTGATTGACACATGACACACAGTCTCTACAATATCTACATGCCATCATCTATTTCAAAAGAATTATAATAAAGATTGTTTTAAAAGAATCAAGAAGAAGACATCAAGATGAAGACCAGATGACATCAGATGATGATCAGACCGGAAATGCTTCAAGTAGATATAGGGAAGTATAATCATATATATATATATATATTTTATATGAATATTAGTCACGGCTTACCATAACATGAATTTACATATCATTATATTATTGAGTACGTATAACAATATTATTATTATTGATATTTTGAACACTAAATTATTTTGCCAAAGAAGAAGAAAAGAAGAAAGAAGATTTTATTAATATATTTAATTTGAGGGTTCCAATCAATGAATGTCTGTCACCCTCAAAAGGGGGAATTGTTAAATATTAATTTATTGAATTATTCTTAATCTCAATTCAGTACAGAGCACATTGCTTCTTGCTGACATTTCAAAGGGCTATTTTTGTGTATGTATCTCAGAGTATAAGTCAACTCTATATAAAGGGCAACACGTGATCTGAGGACACATATATAAACACAGCTCTTAGGAGGGTGGGGGGTCTTTTGTCACGTGGGACTGCCACCTCCTGCCTTCACCGTCATTCTCCATGAACATCTGACAAGTCACAAGGAAGGAACAGTTGGCAGTGGTAGCCATCATGACCTTTAGACTTCACACAGACAGATGGCTTTTACCATTCAAACTTTGGGAAAGATGAGTATCAATTGCTGATATCTACACATGGACAATCTGTTCGTAACTATTTCGTCTATTTTTATGTCTTACTGCAAACTGATTTTTCTGTGGACAATTCAATAAACCACTACCATGAGAATATCATGACATTTTTCTTTAAGAGCAATGCACCTGGTGAATAGTCTTGATTGAATAAATGTGCAAAATAAGCATATTTAACAATGGATAGTCACAAACCATTAAACAAAAAACTGTTTGTGAAATTTTTGTGCCAGAAGCAGTGTGAAAGACTAGTGGAAAGTAGGGTTGAGCGAAACGGATCGTTCATTTTCATAAGTCGCCGACTTTTGGCAAAGTCGGCGTCTCATGAAACCTGACCCGATCCCTGTGTGGGGTCGGCCATGCGGTACGCGATCTTGGCGCCAAAGTCGCGTTTCATATGACGCGTTTAGCGCCATTTTTTCAGCCAATGTAGGAGTGTGGGCAGAGTGATGACATAGGGGTTAGGGGCGTGTACGCCTATGATCATTTTAGCGCTTGTGCGCAGCAATGTGTAAAACGAAATTTTCGGGGCTGGGACGGAGGGGGAGAGAGAGAGAGAGAGAGAGAGAGAGAGAGAGAGAGAGAGAGAAAAAAAAAAAAACCAAACATTGACGTGCATAGGGTTTCGTGTTCCGGCCGATCCTCGACTTTTCGCAGTAATCGGCCGATTTCGCCCGACTCGACTTTTCAAAAAGTCGGGTTTCACAAAACATGACTCGACCCTAAAAAGGTCAAGGTCGCTCAACCCTAGTGGAAAGCATACCAAGATGCATGAAAGCTGTGATTAAAAATCATGGCTATTCCACAAAATATTGAAGTCTGAACTCTTCCTGAGTTAAAACATTAGTATTGTTGTTTATAAATGATTATGAACTTGTTTTCTTTGCACTATTTGAGGTCTGAAAGCATTGGGTGTTTTTTTTTATTTTGACAAAATTTATTGCTTGGAAATTCATAGACATGTTGTCAGAAGTTTATAAACTAAAAGAACAATTTACATTTTACTTAAAAATATACCTATAAAGACAAACTGAACATTTTGCACTGGTCTCTTAATTTTTGCCAGAGCTGTAGATCAGGCATCTGACAGAGGTACCACAGTGCTCAATATGTGGCCTGTATTTTTATTTTTTTATAACCCAAAATACTGTTTAGAACTAGGGTAGCAGACAGCAAATACAGTGGAATGAAGGCCTGAAATGCCCAAATTTGGAGCCCACAGATAGATCAGGTGTCTGTCAGAGGTACCACAATGCTCAATATGTGGCCAGTATTTTTGAATTTTCTAAACCCAAAATACTGTATGGAACTTGAGTAACAGATAGCAAATACAGTGGAATGGAGGCCTGAAATGCCCAAGTTTGTAGCCCACAAATAGATCAGGCGTCTGACAGAGATACCACAATGTTCAATATGTGAACAAGCAAAAAAAATAGGTGGGGTGGCTCTGGATTACTTTGGAATAAAATAAACAGGATTAAGATGCCAAAAAAATTCTTTCTAACCACTGACACCTGGGGCTAGGTATATATGTAATAGGCAGCAGTAGACAGTAATGGAATGGACCCTCTTGATGTATGCAATGATATCTATATAACCACATACAGTGTCTGCATGCCTGATATGTAAAGAGCCACAAACATTCCCCTGCCTACCTAGCACTGCAATCTATATACTGCATAATTAGTCCATAGAAGAACTGTTGGTTTAGCTGGATTTGTGTAAAATATGATGGTAGACTGTCTGAATCAAGAGCTGAATGCGATGAGCAGGGCGGTGCCAGGTCTCTTATAGA
The DNA here is from genome assembly GCF_051348905.1 of Ranitomeya variabilis. Taxonomy (NCBI): domain Eukaryota; kingdom Metazoa; phylum Chordata; class Amphibia; order Anura; family Dendrobatidae; genus Ranitomeya; species Ranitomeya variabilis. The sequence continues at coordinate 570,639,606 of NC_135234.1, read as the reverse complement.
CCCGATGATGCTGTGCGGCCAGCCAATCACTGTAATGCCGCAACCAAAATGGCTACAGCATTACAGTGTGTGGCAGACAATCCCTGCATGCTGTTTGGCTCTGTAAAGAGAGCCAAACATGCAGGGTGGGGACCCAAGCTCCCCCTGAGAAAAACCCGGAAATGCTCAGTGCTCGACGAGTACCGCGAGTACAGTGATGCTCGGGCGAGTAACGATCATTACCGAGTATGCTCGCTCATCACTAGTTTCCACCTTAGTGACCAGGCCACATTTTACAATTCTGACCAGTGTCATTTTATGAGGTAATAACTCTGGAAAGCTTTATCATATCCCACTGATTCTGAGACTGTTTTTCCATGACACATGACATATTGTATTTCATGATAGTGGTAAAAATTTCTGTAATATGACTTGAGTTTATTTATGAAAAATTTGGCAAAAATTTGCCAATTTTTAACCCTCTAATGACCGCCAATACATCTTTTAAATGACCTGAGATACAAGAAAATAGCATTCCCACACACGTGACAATCCAGCAGCTGTTAGCTGTACACTATAGCTGACAAGTTGCTGCACCAGCCACGATCAGTGTTGGCACTGTCCATATCTGTTTAACCCCTTAGATGCTGCTGTCAATGGTGACTATATCATACAAATGGTTAACAGAGTGTGGGGGATTCCTCTTTATCCCCATCGTCACCATAAGATCATGATTGCGTGGTCCTGATGGTTGTCACGGCAGTTCACGGCCAAATATTGGCCTTAGAGTCTGCCGGCTATAGTAACCATTACTAATCCTATAGTAGTGAAAGGGTTAATAAAACACACACATGCAGAATAAAATATTTTAATGAAATAAAACACCACACAGTTTTGATATCTTTATTGTACGCTCATTCCTGTGACGCCCTCGTTCTCGTGGAAAAAAAATAAATAATAAACCAACAGTATACTCCCTGTGTCCGACCTAGTCCATTTAATAACGAGTGTCCCATGATGAGTCCAGCTCTGCTACAAGCAGAGCTTGTAGATGACTGCCAGATAACTCTCCAGCGATCATCTACACTGCCGTGTTCTCACAATCAGCTGATCAGCTGACCGTGAGAACCAGCCTAGTGACCGGAGATAACCCCCGGTTACGTGCACGGCTAAGTTACAGCGAGAACTGCCGTGGACGTGGATTTCCGGCGGCGGGACAGGTAAGCCTGCATGTAAATTAGTAGACATGCGTAGTAAGCTGCGTTTACGCAGGTACTAGCATGTGACTAATCATTAGATGCAGTTTTACCGCATCTGATGATTATCTATGGGAAATTTACGGTGCGGCGACGGAGCATCGCCGCATTGTAAACAGATATGCTGCGTTCTGAAAAGACGCGCCGCATGTCCGTTTACGCGGGTCTGCCACAGGTGTCTTTTAACACATAGTGGAGATGGGATTTCATGAAATCCCCTCCACTATGCTGTAACATCTGGACGCTGCATGTTTGATGCTGCGGCTCTACGCAGCGTCAAACACGCAGCGCTTCCTGACCGTGGAAACACAACCTTACATTGTTATTACCATGCAAAGTGATACTAGTAAGATTTAAAAAATTTGGCCTAGTCACTAAGAGGTTAAACTTTTAAATGTTATGCCATTAAATCAGAGAGTTACGTCACACAAAATAGTTAAAAAATAACATTTACCACATGTCTTCTTTAGATGTCACAAACGTTTAAAACGTTGAGCTGTGAAAATACAAAAAAAATCACATTTTTCCCACAAAAAATAATTTAAGCCCCCATTTTTTTATTTTCATAAGGGTAAAAGGAGAAATTGCACCATACCTTTGGTTGTGAAAATTCTCCTGAGCACGCGGATACCCCTTAAGTGCGGGCAAACTACTGTTTACAACTACACCTCTTGATGAATTCATCTAGGGTTGCAATGATCATATTGATGCCACAGGTGTGTCACAGAATTTTATACCATTGGGCAGAGAAGAAAAAATAACATTTTTACAACAAAAATTATGTTTTAGCCCCAGATTTTACATTTTCACAACGAGAAAGGGGTAAAAATGGCACCAATATTTGTCCCACAATTTCAGCTGAATGTAGAAATGACCCATGTATAGCATTTCTATACTGCTTAGCCATATGTCAAAACTAGTGTTGAGCATTCCGATACCGTAAGTATCGGGTATCGGCCGATATTTGCGGTATCGGAATTCCGATACCGAGTTCCGATATTTACCGCATATCGGATACCGGAATCGGAAGTTCCCAGAATTCAAACTGCACGAATTCAGCCAATGAGGACTGATTAGAAGTGTGGGCACATCCTCTTCTACATGGTGGGCATGTAACTACTGGCATGGCTGTGATTGGCTGCTGAAATGATGTCATGATGCACTATAAATGTCAATGCCGCCATTTAGGGCTCACTCTGCTGTGAATTTAGTAAGGGACAGGACGCTGTGTTCTGACTGAGGGCCAGTTTAGAGATAGCGATTTGCTTCATTGTGCTTTACCCAGGCTAATTTAGCAACCGCTGTGTGAGAACCTTGCTTTTGCCTTGCAGCGCTGTTCACAGCTGTCTGAAAGGTGTCTGAGTGAGTGCAGCTCACTCTGTAGTCTGTGTGCAGCCACAGCCGGTTGTATTCAGCTCAGTGTGTCACTGCCTCATACTGTTCTATCCATTGTCCTTTTTTGGTATTAGTCCAGCCTGCTGCACTGTTTTTTCAAATATTTCCTATTAGTGGCTTTCCACCCGTATCCAGCTAAATTGTGGAAAAACACTACATAGGATAACATAGAGGAGCTTTTTTTGGCCTTGCAGCGCCATTTACGGCTGTCTGCACGGTCTCCGTGTGAGTGCATATCGCTCTGCAGTCTGTGTGCAGCCACAGCCAGTTGTATTCAGCTCAGGGTGCGTCACTGCCTCATACCGTTCTATCCATTGTCCTTTTTTGCTATTAGTGCAGCCTGCTGCACATTTATTCAAATATTTCCTATTAGTGGCTTTCCACCCGTATCCAGCTAAATTGTGGAAAAACACTCCATAGGATTACATAGAGGAGCTTTTTTTGGCCTTGCAGCACCGTTTATGGCTGTCTGCACGGTCTCCGTGTGAGTCAGTTCTGCAAAAAAAAAAAAAAAATTAATAAAGTTCACCAAACACACCACTTTACAGTTGTGTAGGCCACATTAGCTCATATTAAAGTCTAGTCCACACTTTAGAAAATTAGTGTTTCTTATACCTGTTAGGAGCTGTTCAGGAATAAGCATACTAAGCCCTTAGTACTATTCTGCTTATCTTTATCAGTCAACCAAGATGAAGAAGGCAAGGAGTAAGGCACATGGGCGTGGGCGCGGAGCAGGGAGAGGATGTGTGGATTCTGTGCCTGCTGCTGGCACTGGTGACTCATCATCACCCAGTTTCAGCAGGGAACAGTCCTTCATGCGCAGCTTTGTAGGAGATCGCCGTACACCGCTGCTGCGTGAAGAACACATTGAAGCCGTTGTTGGATGGATGGCAGCTCACGCATCGACTTCAATTAGTGCCACATCCTCTTAGGCACAGAGCACTGGAGAGCACCCATCTGTCTCTTTACCACCTGCCAAATTGCCCAGGCAGTCAGAGAGCGCAGGACAGGAGCCATCTCTACTTCTGTTCTCTGAATCTCTTGGCTTGGAAACAGGGGGCCAGCCAAGCAGCATTGGAGAAATGGAAGAAGAGGCAGTGTGCAGTGATGCCCAACAGCTTTGTCTCTCTAACTCTGAAGAGGCGGGGGGCCAGTGCCTCCGGTCACCACACCGCAGTACGCATCTGATGATGAGACTCAGGTGCCACTTTCTGGTGCGTACTGTGCTGCCGAGACTAACCAGGAGGAGAAGTTGGTGGCAGAGGGTAGTGTAGATGATGAGGTCCTTGACCCATCGTGGCGTGAAGTACAGGAAGGTGGAGTGTTGTGAATTCCGTTCTCGGGCTCCCTCCTGTGGTCATGAGTGGTATTGTGTGAGTTCTGTTCTTGGGCTCCCTCTGGTGGCCTTTAGTGCTTACTGCGGGTTTGTAGCTGGAATCCAGCTGCCTCGTTTTCTGCTAGTCTGGCCTCTATTTAACTCCACCTGGACCTTCACTTTTTGCCTGCTGTCGTTGTATTCAGTACTGGTTCTGATCTCTCTGGACTTTCCTTGTGACCTGTCTCCTCCTGAGAAGCTAAGTCTTGCTAGTTCATGTTTGCTCATTATTTCCTTGAAAATGTTTCTCTGTATATGATGAGTTCTGTCCAGCTTGCTTATATGTAATATTCTCGCTTGCTGGAAGTTCTGGGGTGTAGAGTTGCGCCCCTCACATCGTGAGTCGGTGTGGGGGTTCTTGTAATCTCTGCGTGGATTATTTTTGATAGCATTTTATACTGACCGCACAGATCCCTTGCTGTCTTCTGTCTATTTAGTGTTAGCGGGCCTCATTTGCTAAAAAACCTGTTTTCATTTCTACGTTTGTGTTTTCCCCTTAACTCACCGTTATTATTTGTGGGAGGCTGTCTAAAACTTTGGGGTGATTTCTCTGAGGCAAGTGAGGCTTGCTTTCTCTCTAGGGGTAGCTAGTTTCTCAGGCTGTGACGAGGCGTCTAGGATTTTAGGTAACGCTCCACGGCTGCCTATAGTGTGTATTGATAGAATCAGGGTTGCGGTCAGTATAGCTCCCACATCCCCAGAGCTTGTCCTAAGGATTTCTGTTACTTAGCAGGTCAGTTTGCGATCCTTGCCACCAGGATCATAACAGTGGTGGTAGCAGCTCTGAGGAAGATATTCCCCGAACGGGCCAAAGAGGGAGAGGGAGGGGGAAGACTGCAGAGCCTGTAGCCTCCACTTTGGCACCCGTTAGGAGCATGCCTCTTCCAAAAGCCAAAAAGGGCGCTCCCAAGACTTGCAGTGCCTGGTCCTTTTTTGACACAGTTGCAGCTGACATTTGCTTTGTCAAATGCAAGGTGTGTCATCAGAAAGTCAAAAGAGGGAGAAATGTCAGCAACCTCAATACCTCAAACATGTGGAAACATGTGCGGATCAAGCACGCGGTGGAGTTACAAAAACACACTTAAGACCTAGGCCAACCAACAGTGGCACCTACCACCACTTCAGCTTGTGTTGTTCCCTCTTCCTCCAGCTCACACACAGCTGGTTTGGCTTCCTCCCAGGATCGCCATGAAAGAACCTCTGGCACTGCTGTCCAGAGACCAAAGAAATTCCACCTGCAGCACCACGTTCCCAGTCATCCTCACACTCCCAGCCCAGTCTACAGCCATCAGTAGCACAGGCATGGGAGAAAAGGCGGCCATTCTCGGCAAACCACCCCTGAGCACAGGCTCTGAATGCTGGCATTGCAAAACTACTGTCCCTTGAAATGCTGTCATTCAGGCTGGTGGAGACTGACAGCTTCCGTAACTTGATGGCATTGGCAGTCCCACAGTACAATGTGCCCAGCCGCTTTTATTTCAGCAGGCAAGCCGTCCCTGCCCTGCACAAGCATGTGGAGGGACACATAAAACACACGCTACTGAACGCCGTCAGTAGCAAGGTCCACTTCACCACCGATGCGTGGACCAGTCACCATGGACAGGGGCGATACCTTTCCCTCACTGCCCATTGGGTTAATGTTGTTGAGCCGGGTACAGATCGTGCGAGTGGCGCAGGACGTGTCCTGCCCACTCCAAGGATTGCAGGAATCCAGTCTGTACACATTGACTACTCCTCATACACAAGTTCCTCAGAATCATTGCTGCAGGAGTCGTCACAGTCCACCTCCACATGGACCCGTGAATGTTTACCTGTTATGACCGACATGAGCACAGCCGTGGCCAAAGGTCAACAGGCCATCTTGAAATTAATTTCTTTGGGGAATCGAAGCCACACAGCGCAGGAGCTCTGGAATGCCATCAAGCAGGAGAGCGACATGTGGTTTGTGCCAGCGAATCTCCAGCCAGGCATGGTAGTGTGTGACAATGGCCAAAATCTGGTGGCAGCTCTCGCCCTAGGCAACCTCACTCACATCCCATGTCTGGCACATGTGCTCAACTTGGTCATGCAGAGTTTTTTGAGGGACTATCCAGATCTTGATGTACTGCTGCACAAGGTCCGCCTAGAGTGTGCTCACTTGCGGCGTTCCAGCATGGCAAGATCGCACATTGCAGCTCTGCAGCGACGATTCTGCCTTCCGGAACATCGCATCATATGTGACCTACCCACCAGGTGGAATTCCACGTTACATATGTTGGAGCAGTTGTGTGAGCAGCAGCCAGCAGTAATGGAGTACCAGCTGCATCAGGCGCAAAGAGATTTCACAACCACTGAGTGGGCCACTATGAAGGACGTCTGCCAGGTTTTGCGTTCCTTCGATGATTCCACGCGGATGGCGAGTGCAGATGATGCACTAGTCAGCATGACTGTCCCCCTTATCTGCCTGCTTCAACAAACACTGCAAGCGCTAAGGGATGATGTTGTGGAAGAGGTGGAGGATGAGGACTCACCTATTCCATTAGCTTCTGGACAGTCAGCGCTACGTGGTTCCTCACAAAGGCCTAGGCAGGGGACACTTTGTGAGGAGGATGAGGAGGAGTCAATGGAGGAGGAAGACATCGGTCCAGAGGAGGGAGTTACACAATTCGCCAGTAGTCAGTGTGTAGAGCGAGGGTGGGGTGATGCTAAGTGGGCAGAGATCACGCCTCAAGCAGGGGACAGCGTTTCTTGGCCAGTTGGCAGTCTGCAGCACATGGCTGATTACATGCTGCAGTGCCTGAGAAACGACCGCCGCATCGCCCACATTCTCAACACGGCTGATTATTGGGTGTACACCCTCCTAGATCCTCCCTACTGGGACAACTTACAAAGCCTCATAACACCGTTGAACCGGGAGCGTAAAATGCGGGAGTACCAAGACACACTGGTGAATTTCATCATCTTCTCCAGTCCAAGTGAGAGCAGTGCTGCAAGTGCTTTACAAAGCAGATCAGTGCGCCGAGGCAGTGGAGGAAGCTCTGCACAAAGAGGGAGCAGAAGCAGTGCCTCAGCACAAGGCAAGACCAGTATGGCCCAACTGTGGCACAGTTTTGTGCGCCTGCCACACATGTCTACACCATCACAGACGGCTCCAGTCAGCAGGAGGCAACGTTTCCGTCAGATGGTGACAGACTACATGTCTTGCCCTCTTACTGTACTCCCAGACGGCTCTTCCCCCTTCAAATTTTGGGTCTCTAAGCTGGATACATGGCCAGAGCTAAGCCAGTATTCATTGGAGGTGCTGGCTTGCCATGCTCCTAGTGAATTATCGGAACGCGTCTTTAGTGCTGCAGGTGGTGTACTAACAGACTGTCGCATGCGACTATCCTCCGATAACGTTGACCGGCTTACTTTTCTGAAAATGAACAAGGCCTGGATCTCGCAGGAATTTGCCACTCCTCTTCCAGATTAAAGTAGACTACCGTATCCAGGTCTCCTGTTGCGTTCATGTCTCTACCACCTGAACTGTAATCCCTGGGCTCTAACACCGCCAGTTGAGGCTCAGAAGTGCAGGCTGCACAGTCAAAACACATGACCCAGTGTTATTGGGTTTCAGTAACGTCAGCTGATCCCCAGCTGTGTAGCCGGCAATGTGTCCTGCGACCCCCACGCTGACACAACAACTGAAATATAAGGGAACCTGTCCCCCCCAGGCGTTTGTTACTGAAAGAGCCATCTTGTGCAGCAGTAATGCTGCAAAAGGAAAAGGTGGCTCTTTTAATTATGCTCCTTGCAAACGCAGAACTAAACACTTATAAAATGAGTCCCCTGAAACCGTAAGACCGTCCCGGAGGTGGGACTTTCCTTCGTAATGTGATGCAGCATAGCCGTCATTCCTACCCCCTTGGTGCCGTGCGCCGCCTCCTCAGCGTTGTTTAAATCTGTCCCGGAGCCAGCGCTGTTATGTTATCCCTTTGCCATGTGCAATTAGCGCTGCCCGTCTTCTGACATCATTTGGTGTCAGGCTGGCTGCGCCTGTGTGGCCGCGCTGCCCGACATCCGCCTCGCAGTGTCTTCTGATTTAATCACACTGCGGGCCTGGGATCCATGGGCATGCGCAGTGCATATCTTCATCTCAGCCTCTCACTCATCTCTCTCCACCTTATTGAGACTGTGCGTCGTCAGCTGATCCTTAATAGCATGCCACGGCCGTGACGCCGCACAGTCTAAAGAAGCCGGAAGGAGGGGAGTGAGAGGCGAAGATATGCACTGCGCATGCCCATGGATCCCAGGCCCGCACTGGGATTACATTAGACGACACTGCGAGGTGGGATCTCGGGCAGCGCGGCCGCACAGGCGCAGCCAGCCTGACACCTAAATGATGTCAGAAGACGGGCAGCGCTAAGTGCGCATGGCCAAGGGATAACATAACAGCGCAGGCTATGGGACAGAATCAAACAATGCTGAGGAGGCGGCGCACGGCACCAAGGGGGTAAAAATGACGGCTGTGCTGCTTCCCATTACGAAGGAAAGTCCCACCTCCGGGACGGTCTCACGGTATCAGGGGACACATTTTATAAGTGTTTAGTTCTGCGTTTGCAAGGAGCATAATTAAAAGAGCCACCTTTTCCTTTTGCAGCATTACTGCTGCACAAGATGGCTCTTTCAGCTACAAATGCCTTGGGGGGGTGGTTAAAGGATCCCTTTCAACTTGCTCCAATCAGGCTTCGGCTTACACTCTGTTCCTCTGCTCCTCCTGCTGTCTCTGGGCTTCAACACCGCCAGTTGCTGCCCGGAAGTGCTGTGTGCACAGTCAACAGTCGCTCCTCTGTTATTGGGGTTCAGTAATGCCAGCTGCTCCCCTGCTGTGTTGCGGCAATACCTCCAGCCTGCTCCTCCTGCTGTCCCTGGGCTTCAACACCGCCAGTTGATGCCCGGAAGTGCTCGCCTCGCAGTGTCTTCTGATTTAATTACACTGCGGGCCTGGGATCCATGGGCATGCGCAGTGCATATCTTCACCTCAGCCTCTCACTCATCTCCCTCCGCCTTCTTCAGACTGTGCGTCGTCAGCTGATCCCTAATAGCATGCCACAACCGTGACGCCTCACAGTCTGAAGAAGCCGGAAGTAGGGGAGTGAGAGGCGAGGATATGCACTGTGCATGCCCATGGATCCCAGGCCCGCACTGGGATTACATTAGACGACACTGCGAGGTGGGATCTCGGGCAGCGCGGCCGCACAGGCGCAGCCAGCCTGACACCAAATGATGTCAGAAGACGGGCAGCGCTAAGTGTACATGGCAAAGGGATAACATAACAGCGCAGGCTCCATGACAGAATCAAACAACGCTGAGGAGGCGGCGCACGGTGCCAAGGGGGTAGGAATGATGGCTGTGCTGCGTCACATTACAAAGGAAAGTCCCACCTACAGGACGGTTTAACGGTGTGAGGGGACACATTTCATGAGTGTCTAGTTCAAGGAGCATAATTAAAAGAGCCACCTTTTCCTTTTGCAGCATTACTGCTGCACAAGCTGGCTATTTCAGCAACAAATGCCTGGGGGGGTTAAAGGTTCCCTTTCAACTTGCTCCAGTGCAGGCTTCGGCCTACACTCTGCTCCTCCTGCTGACCCTGGGCTCTAACACCGCCAGTTGGTGCCCGGAAGCGCGCGCTGCACAGAGAAAAACACCCGCCACTGTGTCAGTGGTGCTCAGCAACGCCAGCTGTTCCCCTGTTGTGTAGCCGGAAACGTGTCCTGCAAACGCCACGCAGACACAACAGATATTAAACTGCCTCCAGTGCAGGCTTCGGCCTACACTCTGCTCCTCTGCTCCTCCTTGATTCCCTGGGCTATATCACCGCCAGTTGGTGCTCGGAAGTGCTGGCAGCACAGAGAAAAACACCCGCCACTGTGTCAGTGGGGTTCAGTAATGCCAGCTGTACCCCTGCTGTGTAGCTAGCAACGTGTCCTGCAAACGCCATGCAGACACAAAGCTGCCTCCAGTGCAGGCTTCGGCCTACACTCTGCTCCCCCTGCTGACCCTTTGCTCCAACACCGCTAGTTGGGGTCTAGGAAGACAATCTTGAATAGGTCCCCATCCTGGCTCCAGTACCGTCAGCTAGTTCCGGGTAGAGCCTTTGGATTAGGTGCCTCCTTCTGGGTATCCGAGTTCCACCAACGTCAGGTGGTCCTTGGTAGTGCTTTCTGGCACGGGTACCTCCTGCTTAGTAACCGGGTTCCAGTAACATCAGCTGGTCCTCGGTAGTTCCATTGGCTCTTGGACCTTCGGCTACCCATCCGGGTTCCAGTACCGTCAGCTGGTTCTCGGCAGTGTCTTTGGCTCTTGTACCTTCTGCTCCCCATCCTGGTTCCAGTACCATCAGCTGGTTCCGGGCAGAGCCTTTGGCTTAGGTGCCTCCTACTGGGTATCCGAGTTCCACCAACGTCAGGTGGTCCTTGGTAGTGCTTTCTGGCATGGGTACCTCCTGCTTAGTAACCGGGTTCCAGTAATGTCAGCTGGTCCTCGGTAGTTCCATTGGCTCTTGGACCTTCGGGTAGCCATCCGAGTTCCAGTTCCATCAGCTGGTTCTCGGCTTTTTCTCAGCCTTCTTGAACCTTCTGCTACATTTCCAAGTTCAAGACCCTAAAGACGATGACCCAGAAGACCGAGAAGCAGAAGAACAAGAGGCTGCAGAACAAAGAGCAGAAGAACATTAAGCATAAGACTAAACATCAGGGCAAAAGATATTATCTAAATTATAAGCAGAAGAAGACTAAGCAGTGTATGGGGGTGAGTCCGTTCCTCCTCATGGTGCCCTTTGAAAAAGCCTGCTGCTGCAGGCCTAACTGAACGCGGACAAATCCTGTTGTAACTCTTTTGTGACAGGCAGAACGGAAGGTGTAATCTTGAAACTGTTATACATAACGACAGGAATGCCTGTCACAAATAAGAATATGATGAAGAAGTAGAATATGAAGAAGAATAGTTTAATAAAAAGAATATGAAGAATGTAGCAAAAAAATAATAGGTAGAAGATGAAGAAGAAGATGAATAAGGTGAAGAAGAAGTTGATGTCAAAGATGCTGCTGCTGAGGATGATGAAGAAAGTGTCGGTGAAGTAAAAAAGAAGGTGAAGGGCATGGAAGTAGTGAAATATCAATATCTGACAAAATAAAAAAAATCGTAACATAGTCAATATCTTTGTAACTCCGAACGTCTTAAAAAAAAATTAAATTCCTGCTATTCTATTTGATTTGGCTACACCTCTATGCCTTTAATGTCTCCGCCACCTCCCCCAATACATCCTACATTATTCTTAGTTGTTTTCCTTCATGTAGAATGAACCTACAAGGAAAGAAAGGGTTTATTTTAATTCCGATATTTTGGTCCCATTGACTTGCATTGGTATCGGTTATCGGTATCGGCGATATCCGATATTTTTGGAATATCGGCCGATCCAATCCGATACCGATACTTTCCGATATCGGAAGGTATTGCTCAACACTAGTCAAGACTCTGGAGATACAGATGCTCTCTGTGCTTTCAATATGATCGCTTGCACAGTGCTCCTTGGGATGTTTAAAGTTTTGGAAATCATTTTGTATCCAAATCTGGCTTTAAACTTCTCCACAACAAATATCACGGACCTGCCTGTTGTGTTCCTTGGTCTTCATGATGCTCTTTGTACTTCAAACAGAACCCTGAGACTATCACAGAGCAGGTGCATTTATACGGAGACTTGATTACACACAGGTGGATTATATTTATCATCATTAGGCATTTAGGACAACGTTGGATCATTCAGAGAGCCACAATAAACTTCTGGAGTGAGTTTGCTGCACTGAAAGTAAAGGGGCCGAATAATATTGCACGCCCCACTTTTCAGTTTTTGAATTTCCACAAAAATTTTAAATGAGCAATAAATTTCGTTCAACTTCACAATTGTGTTCCACTTGTTGTTGATTCTTCACCAAAAATTTACATTTGTTATCTTTATGATTGAAGCATGATATGTGGGAAAAGTTTGAAAAGTTCCAGGGGGCCGAATACTTTCGCAAGGCTCTGTATCTAAATCTCTGAGTGATGTGATTCAGATGATACTCCCGAGGGATCCATTCACTATAATGAGGCAACAGAGTTACTTTGGACTGCATCTGTCTTCTGTTCAGAAATTTCCTTAGTTTCAGAAGTGCACAAAACTGTGGTGGACTGCGCTTTTATGAGCTTTAAAAAGACGGACAGCATCGGATCACAGGCCAGACTCTGCCTCATTATAGGGAATCTTCCACTGGGGGTTCCATGTGAATCACGTATCTCAGAGATGTAAATGGTAACACTGGTGTAAGCGCTCATTGCAGAACTGTCATGATCTCAATGGCAAGAGAACATAGCATAAGCATATATAGGAACTAGCTCTTGGAAGATGGGAACTGAGCTGACCATGAACTAAACCTAACGCACAACTAGCAGTGGCCGGGTAGCATGCCTACGTTGATTCTAGATGCCCAGCCCAGCCGGAGGACTAAATAAAGCTAGCAGAGGAAAATATTAGTCCTAGCTCACCTCTAGAGAAATACCCCGAAAGGAGACAGAGGCCCCCCACATGTATTGGCGGTGAGTTGAGATGAAATAACAAACGTAGTATGAAAATAGGTTTAGCAAATTTGAGGTCCACTTACTACATAGCAGAAGACAGAAAGGACACTTTCATGGTCAGCTGAAAACCCTATCAAAAACACCATCCAGAAATTACTTTAAAACTCTGGCATTAACTCATAACACCAGAGTGGCAATTCCCGTTCACAAGAGCTTTCCAGACACAGTAACGAAACTACAGCTGTGAACTGGAACAAAATGCAAAAACAAACATGGACAAGAGTCCAACTTATCTAGTAGTTGTCTAGGAGCAGGAACAAGCACAGAGAGGCTTCTGATAACATTGTTGACCGGCAAGCAACTAACAGAGCAGCAAGGTTATATAGCGACTCCCACATCTTGATGGGAACAGGTGAACAGAGAAGATGAAGACACCAGTTCAATTCCACCAGTAGCCACCGGGGGAGCCCAGAATCCAAATTCACAACAGTACCCCCCCTCAAGGAGGGGGCACCGAACCCTCACCAGAACCACCAGGGCGATCAGGATGGGCCCTATGAAAGGCACGAACCAGATCGGAGGCATGAACATCAGATGCATTCACCCAAGAATTATCCTCCTGGCCGTATCCCTTCCACTTGACCAGATACTGGAGTCTCCGTCTGGAAACACGAGAGTCCAAGATTTTCTCCACAACGTACTCCAACTCACCCTCAACCAACACCGGAGCAGGAGGCTCAACGGAAGGCACAACCGGTACCTCATACCTGCGCAATAATGACCGATGAAAAACGTTATGAATAGAAAAGGATGCAGGGAGGTCCAAACGGAAGGAAACAGGGTTAAGAATCTCCAATATCTTATACGGGCCGATAAACCGAGGCTTAAACTTAGGAGAAGAGACCCTCATAGGGACAAAACGAGAAGACAACCACACCAAATCCCCAACAGAAAGCCGAGGACCAACACGACGGTGGCGGTTGGCAAAAAGCTGAGTCTTCTCCTGGGACAACCTCAAATTGTCCACCACCTGCCCCCAGATCTGATGCAATCTCTCCACCACAGCATCCACTCCAGGACAATCCGAAGATTCCACCTGACCAGAGGAAAATCGAGGATGAAACCCCGAATTACAGAAAAACGGGGACACCAAAGTGGCAGAGCTGGCCCGATTATTGAGAGCGAACTCCGCCAATGGCAAAAAAGCAACCCAATCATCCTGGTCAGCAGACACAAAACACCTCAGATATGTCTCCAGGGTCTGATTAATCCGCTCGGTCTGGCCATTCGTCTGAGGATGGAAAGCGGACGAAAAAGATAAATCTATGCCCATCCTAGCACAGAATGCCCGCCAAAATCTAGACACGAATTGGGTCCCTCTGTCAGAAACGATATTCTCAGGAATACCATGCAAACGAACAACACTTTGAAAAAACAGAGGAACCAACTCGGAAGAAGAAGGTAACTTGGGCAGAGGAACCAAATGGACCATCTTAGAAAAACGGTCACACACCACCCAGATGACAGACATCTTCTGAGAAACAGGCAGATCTGAAATAAAATCCATCGAGATGTGCGTCCAAGGCCTCTTAGGAATAGGCAAGGGCAACAATAATCCACTAGCCCGAGAACAACAAGGCTTGGCCCGAGCACAAACGTCACAAGACTGCACAAAGCCTCGCACATCTCGTGACAGGGAAGGCCACCAGAAGGACCTTGCCACCAAATCCCTGGTACCAAAAATGCCAGGATGACCTGCCAACGCAGAAGAATGAACCTCAGAGATGACTCTACTGGTCCAATCATCAGGAACAAACAGTTTATCAGGTGGGCAACGATCAGGTCTCTCCGCCTGAAACTCCTGCAAGGCCCGCCGCAGGTCTGGAGAAACGGCTGACAATACCACTCCATCCTTAAGGATACCTGTGGGCTCAGAGTTACCAGGCGAGTCAGGCTCAAAACTCCTAGAAAGGGCATCCGCCTTAACATTCTTAGAACCCGGTAGGTATGACACCACAAAATTAAACCGAGAGAAAAATAATGACCAGCGCGCCTGTCTAGGATTCAGGCGCCTGGCGGTCTCAAGATAAATCAAATTTTTGTGGTCAGTCAATACCACCACCTGATGTCTGGCCCCCTCAAGCCAATGGCGCCACTCCTCAAAAGCCCACTTCATGGCCAAAAGCTCCCGATTCCCAACATCATAATTCCGCTCAGCGGGCGAAAATTTACGGGAAAAGAAGGCACAAGGCCTCATCACGGAGCAGTCAGAACTTTTCTGCGACAACACTGCCCCAGCTCCGATCTCAGAAGCGTCGACCTCAACCTGAAAAGGTAGAGCAACATCAGGCTGACGCAACACAGGGGCAGAGGAAAAACGGCGCTTAAGCTCCCGAAAGGCCTCCACAGCATCAGGGGACCAATCAGCAACATCAGCACCCTTCTTAGTCAAATCGGTCAATGGCTTAGCAATATCCGAAAAACCAGCAATAAATCGACGATAAAAGTTAGCAAAGCCCAAAAATTTCTGAAGACTCTTAAGAGAAGAGGGCTGCGTCCAATCACAAATAGCTTGAACCTTGACAGGATCCATTTCAATGGAAGAGGGGGAAAAAATATATCCCAAAAAGGAAATCCTCTGTACCCCAAAAACACACTTAGAACCCTTCACACGCAAAGAATTAGACCGCAAAACCTGAAAAACCCTCCTGACTTGCTGGACATGAGAGTCCCAGTCATCCGAAAAAATCAGAATATCATCCAGATACACAATCATAAATTTATCCAAATAATCGCGAAAAATATCATGCATAAAGGACTGGAAAACTGACGGAGCATTAGAAAGACCAAAAGGCATCACTAAATACTCAAAGTGGCCCTCGGGCGTATTAAATGCGGTTTTCCACTCATCCCCCTGCCTGATTCGCACCAAATTATACGCCCCACGAAGGTCAATCTTAGAGAACCACTTGGCCCCCTTTATGCGAGCAAACAAATCAGTCAGCAACGGCAATGGGTATTGATATTTAACAGTGATTTTATTCAAAAGCCGATAATCAATACATGGTCTCAAAGAGCCGTCTTTTTTTTTGACACAAAGAAAAAACCGGCTCCTAAGGGAGATGACGATGGACGAATATGTCCCTTTTCCAAGGACTCCTTTATATATTCTCGCATAGCAGCATGCTCAGGCACAGACAGATTAAATAAACGACCCTTTGGGTATTTACTACCCGGGATTAAATCTATGGCACAATCGCACTCTCGGTGCGGAGGTAACGAACCAAGCTTGGATTCTTCAAAGACGTCACGATAGTCAGACAGGAACTCAGGAATTTCAGAGGGAATGGATGATGAAATGGAAACCACAGGTACATCCCCATGAGCCCCCTTACATCCCCAGCTCAACACAGACATAGCTCTCCAGTCGAGGACTGGGTTGTGAGATTGCAGCCAAGGCAATCCTAGCACCAAATCATCATGTAGATTATACAGCACCAGAAAGCGAATAATCTCCTGGTGATCCGGATTAATACGCATAGTTACTTGTGTCCAGTATTGTGGTTTATTATTAGCCAATGGGGTGGAGTCAATCCCCTTCAGAGGAATAGGAGTCTCCAAAGGCTCTAAATCATACCCACAGCGTTTGGCAAAGGACCAATCCATAAGACTCAAAGCGGCGCCAGAGTCGACATAGGCGTCCGTGGTAATAGATGACAAAGAGCAAATCAGGGTCACAGATAGAATAAATTTAGACGGTAAGGTGCAAATGGAAACAGATTTACCAAGCTTTTTAGTGCGCTTAGAGCATGCTGATATAACATGAGTAGAATCACCACAATAGAAACACAACCCATTTTTCCGTCTAAAATTCTGCCGCTCGCTTCGGGACAGAATTCTATCACACTGCATACTCTCTGGCGACTTCTCAGTGGACACCGCCAGATGGTGCACTGGTTTGCGCTCCCGCAAACGCCTATCGATCTGAATAGCCATTGTCATGGACTCATTCAGACCCGCAGGCACAGGGAACCCCACCATAACATCCTTAATGGCATCAGAGAGACCCTCTCTGAAAGTCGCCGCCAGGGCGCACTCATTCCACTGAGTAAGCACAGACCATTTACGGAATCTTTGGCAGTAAATTTCCGCTTCATCTTGCCCCTGAGATAGGGACATCAAAGTTTTTTCTGCCTGAAGCTCCAAATGAGGTTCGTCATAAAGCAACCCCAAGGCCAGAAAAAACGCATCCACATTGAGCAACGCAGGATCCCCTGGTGTCAATGAAAAAGCCCAGTCTTGAGGGTCGCCCCGGAGCAAGGAAATCACAATCCTGACCTGCTGTGCAGGGTCTCCGGCAGAGCGAGATTTCAGAGACAAAAATAATTTGCAATTATTTCGAAAATTCTGAAACCCGGATCTATTCCCCGAGAAAAATTCCGGCAAAGGAATTCTCGGCTCAGATACAGGTGCATGACAAACAAAATCTTGCAAATTTTGTACCTTCGTGGCGAGATTATTCAAACCTGCAGTTACACTCTGAAGATCCATTACAAACAGGTGGACACAGAGCCATTCAAGGGTTAAGAGGAGGTAAGAAGCAGCTAGACAGCAATTAAGGGCTAGGCAGCAAAACTCTGAGGGGAAAAAAAAAAAAAAAAAATTTCCCTTCAACACTTCTTTTTCTCCTGCTTCAGCCCAAACAATTAACACTTTGCTGGCCGGTCAAACTGTCATGATCTCAATGGCAAGAGAACATAGCATAAGCATATATAGGAACTAGCTCTTGGAAGATGGGAACTGAGCTGACCATGAACTAAACCTAACGCACAACTAGCAGTGGCCGGGTAGCATGCCTACGTTGATTCTAGATGCCCAGCCCAGCCGGAGGACTAAATAAAGCTAGCAGAGGAAAATATTAGTCCTAGCTCACCTCTAGAGAAATACCCCGAAAGGAGACAGAGGCCCCCCACATGTATTGGCGGTGAGTTGAGATGAAATAACAAACGTAGTATGAAAATAGGTTTAGCAAATTTGAGGTCCACTTACTACATAGCAGAAGACAGAAAGGACACTTTCATGGTCAGCTGAAAACCCTATCAAAAACACCATCCAGAAATTACTTTAAAACTCTGGCATTAACTCATAACACCAGAGTGGCAATTCCCATTCACAAGAGCTTTCCAGACACAGTAACGAAACTACAGCTGTGAACTGGAACAAAATGCAAAAACAAACATGGACAAGAGTCCAACTTATCTAGTAGTTGTCTAGGAGCAGGAACAAGCACAGAGAGGCTTCTGATAACATTGTTGACCGGCAAGCAACTAACAGAGCAGCAAGGTTATATAGCGACTCCCACATCTTGATGGGAACAGGTGAACAGAGAAGATGAAGACACCAGTTCAATTCCACCAGTAGCCACCGGGGGAGCCCAGAATCCAAATTCACAACACAGAACACAGGATAAATATGAACCGAGCCTTGGGAGGCAGAATGAAAAAATCAACAGCAGGTGAAAAATTGATTTTATTTATTTTTTACTCCATTTCTCATGCGTATAAGTGATTAGGCAACTTTATCCTTCAGGTTGGTGCGATTACATCAATACCATATTTATATCGGGTTTTTCGGTTTAGCTGTTGTCAAACACTAAAAGATGCTTTTTATTGCAAAAAAAACGTTTTGCATCACCATAATTTTTCCATATTTTGACCCACAGAATCATGTGATGGCTTGTTTTTTTGGAACGTGTTGACGTTTTTATTGGGACCGTTTCCCGATCACTTTATATTCTGATTTGTGGGAGGCAAAAAGAACAAAAACCTGTCAATTTAGGAATAGTTTTTTTTGGGGGGGGAGTTTGATCCTTCGGATGAATTCAATTACATCAATACCACATTTATATTATTTTTTTTAATTTGTTGATGCTTTTACACAATAAAGACTGTTTTATATAAAAATATTATTTTTGCATCGCTTCATTCTGACAGCTATAACTTTTTTATTTTTCTGCTGATAGAGCTGTATGGTGGATTGTTTTTTGCAAGACAAGATGATGCTTTCAGTGATACCATTTTTATGTATATATTCATCTTTTTTTATCTCATTTTATTCCACTTTTTGTTTGGCAAAGCTGGCAAATTCCAATTTTAAAAGATTCACTCATCTCTAGTTGCTCAGTAAAAACACCAAATACTTTTGCAACTGCCATAGAAAAACAGTTAAAAAAAAATGTAAAAATAAATGTAAGAAATTATTTAAAGAATTTATTAAACATGAAAAGACTTGTTTTAAAACCATAAAGTTGTCAAGTTTTTCTAATTAACTATATATTTAAATAAACTAATTGTGACAGTATACATTCTTGTTAATGAATATCACTAGTTTGGACAATGATAATTATGTCACCTAAAATGAACACACCATTTGTAAATTGAAAGTTTTTGCCTTCTGCAGCTTAGAAAATTAGTAACTTGTCTTGAAAGAAAGTTATTATTTGCTATTAATTAAATCTTGTGTATGAGCTACCAGTCACATTCAGCAATGGTTCCTTACAGGAATATATCAGTATTAAAAATAGCTAATAAATATAAGTTGTTAATGATTATTTATTTTGGGCCTTTTTTTTCTTTTTAAATGACTCCCCTGTTGATAAGAGTAACTTCATGAGGAAACAGAAGTATCAACTGCCATTTAGAACAACTGCTATACAATATTGTATACTGCTATACAATTTGGTTCAAGTTCTACAATAATTGTGGATATTACACATATGATCATATAAAGTCCCCAACATAACTGATTCTTCATTTTGTTTCCAAAATATATAAAAATGCCAAAGAATCATTAATCTGCTGGCTTTACTTGCTTTCATATGTACTGTATGTGTATGGTCATCTCAAAATCACAGAATGCGTCACTAGAGCAGAAACTGAAAGGTGGGATACCAAGATTACGCAAACCTGGAAAAAAAAGTCTGTTTCTACTGAACATTAAATTCAAACAGAATCATGGGCATTCAAAGTATTGATCTAAAAGCGTTTTATAGGGTAAATGTAGAGGTATTTATAGTCATTAGTGATGAGTGAATACATTCGTCACTATTTGTTACTTGCACAAATAGTACACTATTTGGGCTATTTGTTATTCGGCAAGTAATTAGCTAATTGTCTCAGTATACTGAATAGACCCGCCCAGCATGTTTGGCCCTTTATTTGCAGCCAATTAACAGGCTGGGCTTGTTTGCCAATAACTGTAATTCCGTACCCATCTTAGTTGTGACATTACTGTGATTGTCTGGCCTTACAACGTCATATGGGATATTTAAGCGCTGTCGGCGTCCTCTTGCGCAAATTCCATGTTGAAACAGTGTATTGACAGCTTAGTGTCAGCGTGAGGAGAATGAAAGCAGCGCATAGGGAGAGTTTCTGAGTCCAAAAACCTCTTTTAAGAGCTACTTAAAGTGAAAATTAGTTCTCTGTTAGGTTTAGATAGTGTAGGGAGAGATTTTATACCAGGGAGAAGGAAGGGCAGGCAAGGTGTTAGCATTGCAAGTACATACTGCAGATATCTCCTAGGTGGCATTGTGTATAGTGTAGGAACAGATTCTTGAGTAGGGAGAGAGAGGCAGGGTTTGTTATCCAGTACCAGCACATACCAAACAGCTCTTTTAGGGCTAAATAAGATTTCTCAATACCAGCATATACTAAAATGCTTATTTTAGAGCTAAGTAATTTTCCTCGCCTATTGCTGAAATAGCGTATATTTATCTAGCAGTTGTGCGACTGGCGTAAAGACTGCTGACATACGCAAACGTAACTATTTAGCAGTAATTTACCTGAGTAAGCTGTTGATGTGTAATAAAGATGATAGCAAAAAAATCTACTCTGCTATGGGTGAAACAGCGTATATTTATCTAGCAGCTGTGTGACTGGCGTAAAGCATGATCACATGCGCAAACTTCACTATTTACCATTTACCCGAGTCTGCTGTTGGTGTGTGTAATAAAGCCAAAATAAAAAAAAGTTACTCTGCTATTGCTTAAATAGCATATATTTATATAGCAGTTGTGTGACAGGCGTAAAGCATGCTGACATACGCAAAGGTCACTATTTACCAGTAATTTACATGAGTCTGCTGTGTGCCGTTTGTAATAAAGCAGATAGGTAAAAAAAATTACTCATTGCTAGATACAGAGAATTTGAACATAACAGCTCTATGAGAGTACTTGTGACAAATAAAGCCAGGAAATTCTTTTTTCATAACACATTCAATATGGGAAAGGGTGACGTTAATGGACGGGAATATGGATATGTTGGTGCCCGCCAAGGCCATATGACAGATCAGAAGGTGACTTTAACTTGTTCTAGCTTCCAGTCAAAATTCTGTCTGTGCGCTACACCACTGTTGAACCCAGAAAAGTGTGAGGATGTTGTGAGTTGCACGGCAGACAAAGGCTCCAGTGTGTTGACAAGCAGCACCACCAAGTCTTCCACACTGTCCAGCCTGAGAAGCCAAGAGACTTGGCCTCACAATCTTCAACCTGGTCTTCCTTCATCCCACCATCAAGAGTCCCAGGAGACGTATGACCCCAAAGTTGGCCACTTCGAGGAACTGTTTACATTCCCTTGTAATTATTCTGGCCTCTCACCATGCACCACTAAGGAGGGACATGAGTAGGTGGACTGCAGTGATGCACAAACATTTCAGCTCCCAAGGCCAGAAGAAAGCCACGTTGGGGAATGTCAATTCATATCTGAAGAGGTGGAGGATAATGATGATGCATAGTGACCATCAGGTCAGCCTGAATTCACAACTCAGAAGGAGGATCAGACTGATGAATTGGAAGATAACATGATCAATGATGAGGCCACTGATCCAACCTGGCACAATGGCAGGCATAGCGAGCACAGCAGTGCAGAGAGGGATGGATCCATAGCACGAAATCAAGCAAGAAGAGGTAGCAGTTTGACAAGAGGGAGAACTAGGTCAACTGTTCCACAGAGCCCCACCACTCAGCTAGATAACATGCCAAGGGTGGATTGTTCCCCTGTATGGCAGTTTTTTCTGAAAGTCCTTCAGATAAAACAACTGTAATTTGCAGCATCTGTCATACCAAGCTGAGAAGAGGCAAGAACACTGCCAACCTGAGCACCCCCAGCATGCAGAATCACATGGCAGCCAAGCACCCCAGTAGGTGGGAGGAATGCCTGGGTACAAAAAGTGTCTGAGGGTCAAACCACTGCCCCTTTCCCTGTGTTACAGCCTTCCCAATCTGCCGACAATGAAGCAGGCACTGATGCCTCTTGCCCACAACCAGAGGTTGAACACACACAACAGCCAGCAGCCATGTCCATTTCGTTGTCCCAGAGCAGCATTGAGTTGTCCCTGCCCCAGACATTTAATGGAAAGCAGAAATATCCAGTAACCCACCCACAGGCCCAAATGCTAAACACCCACATTTCCAGATTGCTAACCCTTTAAATGTTGCCTTTTCAACTTGTGGGGACTGAGTCTTTCCGTGACCTCTTGGCGGTGGCAGCCCTATGGTACTCATTACCCAGCCAACAGTATTTGTCTCGGTGTGGCATTCCCGCATTACATAAGCACGTGTTACGCAATATCAGCCGTGCTCTGGTCAATGCAGTTGTAGGGAAGGTCCACCTAACCTCAGACACGTGGACAAGTTCTTGTGGATAGGGATAATGCAATTCCCTGACAACACACTGGCTTAACCTAGTGAGTCTGGGACAGAGTCATAGGCCGGGACATCACACATCTTACCCATGCCAAGAATAGCAAGCCTGACTTCCATCAAGGTTTCAGTCCCCTCGTATGCCAGTGTCTGTCTCTCCTCCTCATCCTCAGCTGAACTAGCCTCCTTATAGCTCCCCAGCTTGGAGCTCTGCAGCACTGCCAAGATGAAGCGGCAGCATGCTCTGCTGAAGCTCATCTGTTTAGTTGATAAAACACACAAGCTGTTGAAAAGGATTAAAGACCAGACCAATCAGTGGCTGTCCCCGCTGAACCTCCAACCAGGTCTGTTTATGTGCCATAATGGGTGTAACTTGGTAGCAGATTTAAAGCTAAACAAGCTGGTACACGTTCCATGCATGGCCCATGAGCTGAACTTGGTTGTACAATGTTTTTTTTAAACATACCCTGACTTGCTGGACGTACTTTTCAAGGTACGCTGTGTCAGTGCCCATTTCCAAAAGTCATCTCAGGCTTTCACCGGTCTGGCTGCACTGCAGCAGCACTTTAATTTGCCTTGTCACCGACTGATTTGTGACCTGCCCACATGCTGGAATTGACCTTTCTTATGTTGGCAAGGTTTAGTGAGCAACAGAGGACAGTGGCTGAATTTCAGCTGCTCAATGCCCATCAGAGTAACACTGAGCCCCCACACATAACTTCCCAAAGGGTGTAGATCGCTGACATATGTGAGATTCTTCAAAACTGCACCAAGATGGTGAGCACTGATGACGCTATTATCAGTGTAACCATCCTGCTGTTTTGTCTGTTAAAACGTTTGCTGCAGAATCTCAAGGAGGAAGCTATGAATGCCGGCAGGTGGCTATGGAGCAAGATTTTACAATGCCTGATACGACACAGCATAGCTTCACATAATAATCTCAGGCCACACTGGGTGATAACAAGGAACAGGAGGAGGATGAGGAGAATATGAATAACACCAAAACTTTTTCTCCACTCATGGCTAGTGGTTGGGTGAAGCCATTTATTGTCAAACTATTGTGTTTTGTCTTTTTAAATCATAATGACAACCCAAAACATCCAAATGACTCTGATCAACAGTTCACATACCCTGGTGATTTTGGCCTGATAACATGCACAGAGTTGACACAAACGGGTTTGAATGGCTACTAAAGGTAACATCCTGTGACCTGTTTGCTTGTAATCAGTGTGTGTGCGCATAAAAGCTGAGTGTGTTTCTGGGATCCGTACAGGCTGACGTTTCTGGATTGTGAGTCATGGGGAAAGCAAAAGAATTGTCAACGGATCTATGGGAAAAGGTAGTTGAACTGTATAAAACAGGAAAGGGATACAAAAAGATATCCAAGGAATTAATAATGCCAGTCAGCAGGGTTCAAACTGTGATTAACAAATGGAAACTCAAGGGCTCTGTAAAAACAAAACCAAGGTCAGCTTTACCATCTGAGAAAATAAAGAACCTCATCCACAACTACCGTAAAAGACTTCATGCTGTCATTGATGTTAGAGAGGGCAATACATGGTATTAAGAAATGGGGTATGTGAACTTTTGATCATCGTCAGAGAAAACACAGTAGTTTGACAATAAATGGCTTCACACAATCTCTATCCATGACTGGGGAAAACCTTTTGGTGTTATCATTCATATTCTCTGAAAAAAGGCCAAGAAAGCAAACATTCTTCCGGGGTATGGAAACTTTTGAGCACAACTGGATAACTACAAAATTTATTGTGAGGTCCCCATCAAGGTCTCTTTCAGCGTGTATGACATAGACCCCTTGGGTAATTTTTGGAAACCTTTGTACATTGTGTATGGTAAAATTTCTACACTCAATCGCTATATATTCTATTATTCTAACAAAAAAGTTTATTGTGTTGCCCTTCTCACAGTCTCTTTCTGCGTGTATCTTGGAGCCTGAAATTTTTGGGTCCGCACTTGGACATTCTGGAACAGCACAATTGGCATGCTGTGGCCTATCAGGTCCTTTAGCCAAGCTCTGTAACAGTGCCCTTCAATGCATTAACGTGCTCCACACACTTCTTCAGGTCTCAGCCTTACACAGAATGATAATATGAGCTATGAAATATG
This sequence comes from Ranitomeya variabilis, assembly GCF_051348905.1. Classification (NCBI taxonomy): domain Eukaryota; kingdom Metazoa; phylum Chordata; class Amphibia; order Anura; family Dendrobatidae; genus Ranitomeya; species Ranitomeya variabilis. Next base: position 570,615,203 of record NC_135234.1, on the reverse strand, counting down.
CTCTCTATATATGCTGCTAGTTTAAAAATCTTACCCATACATCCCTTTATAAAGGGAAATTCAACATAATACCTCTGTTAGGACACGCCATATACTGCTGACATACGAAGCACCCCAGCAGGTGGGCGGAATGCCTGGGTACAAAATCTGTGTCTGAGGGTGACACAACTGCCTCTTCTCCTGTGTTATGTCCTTCCCACTCTGCTGTCCAGGAAGCAGGCACTGATGTCTCTTGCCCACAACCTGCAGTTGCACATACAGTAAGAACATTCAGCAACCACGTCCACTTTTTGGTCCCAGCGCAGTGTTCAGTTTTCCCTTGTCAGCATATATGTCTCTTCCCAAATTGTTACTTAGATGAGGCATACATATTCGTTAGCACTTTACATTGTTCGGTGATGGCCAAAGACCATTCCTGGATTTCCAAGCTCCTAAATGAGACTTGTGTCTCTTTATTAAATCGTCGCTTCCCTTAAATTTTCAAAATTTTGTTAAAAAAAAAAAATTGTGGTGGGGTAATGGCCAATTTCTGTACATTTTAAGCAGGCCTAAGAGACTGGGTTAATACGCTCCACCGACATATTCAGAACGCAGCCATACACAAATTGGAACATGGTCATTGCCAAGCTATGGCCTTTTCCTGAGCTCTGTAGCACTGCCTGTCCACTGAGTAATATACTCCACAGACCTCATCACTCTATGGGACATATCCTGTAATTGCTTAGTTGTTGCTGAAAACCATGCAAAGGAGACATTCAGATTGTCCAATGTCACTATTGTCGCTTTCCCTTGAGGAGGCTGTGTCCAAGAAAAATGAGGCTTGTACATGTTCCTGACATGGGTTTCAGGCCAGACAGACTAACCACAATACATACACTGATTCAGAATTTAATTCAAATGCTTTTGGTGTCTGGTAGAATCCAATTTACTGACATTGATCATTCAGCTCCCCCAACTCTTGTATTATATTCACCTTACAGCGGCCTTACCTGCTATGACAGTGGCTCAATTGGGATCCGGTGGCCAAAATGAAAGGTTTCATGGCACCTGCTGGCCCTCTAAAAATGTGAAGCGAGGGCCACACAATGACATGGTGGTGGACGTGGTGGTAGTGACAGGCAAAACCGAAAATTCAAATGGGCATGTTTTAGCTAGCATTGTAAATTGCTGGGGAATATGTATTCCACTATCTAGCTAACAATTTTGAATGAGAGAGGGACCTCCCAAATGTAGGAGTGAGAGCCCTCCCAAATGTATGACACAGGGCCACCTGAGCGCTCTTCCCAAACTCAGGTATTCACGGCACCTGCTGGCCCTATGAAAATGTGAAGCGTGGGCTGCATAATGACATGGCGGTGGACGTGGTGGTGGCGGGCAAAGCCCAAAATTCAAGTGGGCATGTTTTAGCTGGCACTGTAAAGTGCTGGGGAATATGTATTCCACTATCAAGCTAACAATTATGAATGAAGGAGGGCCCTCACAAATGTAAAAGGAAAAACTAAAACGCTACGTGTGAACAAATGCTAAAGGGGAGGTATAATTTTTTTTTCATTTAATTATTTTTTTGTGTGTTTATATATACAAGTATTTATGAAGGAAAAAATGTTTCTTAGCATTTTGGCCTTTAAAAACAATTTAGGTTTGGTTTGGTGGTCTTATAAATTTGTAAAGCCGGTGCAATAGTCTGACAACATTATTCCTATATGTGAGTCAGAAAGTCATGCAGGCATCTTCTCCATCCTGTTCCTATTTAGCTTTAGCACTTTACCATTCATTTCAGCATTTTTCTCATGCCCCTAGACCTGTTTGTTAGATCCAGCAGAAAAATATTCGGCTTTCCCATTGACTTGCAATGTATTTGTTATTTGGTTCGAATACCCGAATATGAGAAATTATTTGGACCGAATTTCCCGAATCCAAATATTTCACTTTTCGATCTTCACTAAATGTCTTCTTAATCTACAAGATGAAAATTGAGATTGACTTTAATAAAGCTACAAATGTCATAAAAAAGGTCTGAACGAAAGTCAACATTACATCCCAGTAAAGGTTCCGAATAAGCATTCAGACAGATTCATCAAAACAATCTGAAAGAAAAACTGTGTCACCCATAGTAAACAATCACAGCTCAGCTTTCATTTTTACAGATGAAAGCTGAGCTCTGATTGGTCATTATGGGAGACAAAGACCGACTTTCTTTTAGATAGTTTTTATAACTGAAGCCCATTTAGTTTAAAAGTAAATGGACATCTCAATAATTAATTACTTTACCTTCTCTGTTTCAATTGCATCCCTGAAAGCCATGGATTATATTGAGCTCACTGCATGTCACCGTGTATCAGCACATGCAAGGGCAATTAATTAAAATATCTATTTGATATTTAGGCTATGTGCACACGCTGCGGATTTTGCTGCGGATCCGCAGCGTTTCCGCAGCTGCCGGTCTGCAGCGGTTTCCCATGCGTTTACAGTACAATGTAAACGTATGGGAAATGCAATCCGCAGTGCACATGCTGTGGAAAAAAACACGCGGAAACGCAGCGGTTTACATTCTGCGGCATGTCAATTTTTTGTGCAGAATCCACAGTGGTTTTACACCTGCTCCATAATAGAAAACCGCAGGTGTAAAACCGCAGTGGAATCCGCACAAAAACCGCGGTAAATCCGCAGTAAATCCGCAATAAATCCGCAGGAAAAATGTGCAGTTTTTGCCCTGCGGATTTATAAAATCCGCTGCGGAAAAATCCGCAGAGGATCATTCTACGTGTGCACATACCCTTAAAGTTCTGACAACCACTCAAAATATTCAAATACCGGTGTCGATATTAACTTAATTAACAGCAAAGAAATTTGTATATTACATTTAAAAATGCTAATAAAAAGCACCTATATAATATATTTATATGAAAGCATATACTGTACATAAAATAGTGTTCAAATCAATCAGAATATAGTGAATCCAAATTGATGTTAAAAACATAATCAAATTGAACATGGGTGCCAATTCCACAGAATGTAAATGCGCATAAGCAATAAACAACATGTCATAGCACCATTGTTACCTGGGATACAAGATTGACGTCAACAACCATATGTGCACTGAAAGACGTCCGTGATGCTAAGTTAAAAAGTATTCAAAGGCACAGAAGTAATGTGGCAAGGGGGATTGGAAAGGGGTTTAATTGCCAAATTGGATGGTAATGCAAGAGTGTCAATTTCAGAAATGGCAGCCCTAGAGGATTCTGCTCTAACTAAGAACAGGAAGAAAATCCCAGCTACTGGCCGGGGGTGGGGTTAGACAGTTGGTGTTCATAAGGGATTATGTATATATAGTCTGATAAGTCGACTCACTCGGCTGCTCACAGAGGTAGACACAGGAACATTTCTTCTGCTGGTATATTTAAGTCATGACATAAACCGGGAAGCAAAAAGGTAATGCACAGCACAGTCCTTATGACTGCGGAAATCCGTCCGCTCAGAGTGCAATCAACAGAGTCCAGCACAGTTGCACATACACAGTTCTCTGGAGCCCTTCTGCCTTCAGTCCCACAAACAGAGAAAAAACTCACTCCCATGGGAAAGAGATATGGTGAGTAGCCGCCCTGCCCTTCTGTTACAACTATTCACAAAAAACCAGCCCTGTTATGGCCGATTAACCCCTCTCAGCACATAACATGCTGGAGAGAAACTTCCAGGTTTTCACTTCATGGAAGACAGCAATCATAGGGAAACATGTCTCCCCTCACATACATTGCCAGTGACCCTCTCACATATCCCCCCTCTGCCTAAAGTCCGGTGTTTTGGCACCTTCAGACACCAGACAGGGAATTCTGAGGGCATCAACGTTACCATGCAACTTCATAGGTCTATGTCCTATGTGGAAGCTAAAGCCCCGGAGGCCTAAGAACTATCTAATCACCAGTACATTTTTACCCTTCTTTTCTCTTAAACATCTCAGAGGTGCATGGTCCAACACTAGCTTAAACTTACAGCCTAGTAGGTAATACTTCAGCGTATCAATGGCCCATTTGTTGGGTAAGAACTTCTTCTTAACAGTGGCATAATTTTTCTCGCAGGAAGAGAACTTCTGACTCAGATACAAGATGCTCTGCACCATTTATCTCTTAAGACAGCATGGCTACTAATGTGACTTCTGAAGCATCCATCTGGACCACAAATTATTTACTGAAGTCCTTTGGGACCATGACCACCTGTTTACATAGGGCCAGCTTCAGCTTTATTTCAGCTGTCCATTTGACCATCATCAATTTGCTACCTTTAAGGAGATCCATCATTAGTGCGGCAATCAAGGCAAAATTTGGGATAAACAGCCAGTAATATCCCACAATACCAAGAATCTCACCTGCTTCTTAGATAGCGGTTGAGGACACTTCTGGATTGCCTCGACCTTGTTTACTTATGGCTTGAATTTGCCTCTCCCAACAATGCAGCCTAAGTATTTGGCCTATTCCTTCCCCATAGTACATTTTTGGGGATTTATGGTAAACCCCGCCTTTCTCCTTCTTCAGAGCATCCAGAATTGCCTGTACTTTTAGTAGATGACAACTCCAGTCAGGGCTGGAGATCACTGTGTCAACAAGGTAGACATACTTCTCATGGGGAGCTAAGATAAGATTCATGGCCCTTTGTAAGGTCCCCAGCACCCTGTAGTCCGAAAGGCATTCTGGTATATTGAAAGCACCCAGCTGTTGAGAAGGCTGTCTCTTCTCGGCACTCTGGGACATGGGGATTTTCCAGTAGCCATTCGTCAGGTCAAGGGTGGTAATGTACCTAGCAGGTCCAAGCCTCTCAATGAATTTGTCAACATGGGGCATGGGGTATGCATCAAATTTGGACACTTCATTCAGCCTGCGGTAGTCATACAAAACCGCCACTCACCATTGGGCTTCGGAACGAGCATGATGGGACTCGACCACTCACTTTTGGTCTCCTCTATCATGCCGAGGTCTAGCACTCTCTTCACGTTGTTTGAGATTACCTCACAGCATAATTAGGGAATCCTGTATGGCTTAAGATTCACTCTTATATGCAGCGTTGTTGGAACATTATGCTCCACCACCTGCATATGCCCTGGCAACTCTGACACTTGACAATGTTGCTTCTGGGCCAGCGATAGAGTCTCCGCAATATTGATATCCTCCACTTTGACTTCAGAATGAGCTCTCAGGCAAGGGGCTTCCAGTGATTCCTGATCTCTCCATGGCTTCCTGTGGCATGCTTGGTAAGGCTTCATTCTCCTGGCTGGTGGACCATGTAGTTAACCTTAAGAACAAGTTCCACTGATACATATCAATCAAGACCTCACGGGATCACACCCATAAATTGGACAAACATTAAATACCAGGGAAAACTCCACTACTAGATATATCCTACAACAAGACACAGAGCATATAATCCCGAAACCATAACTAATAAAAAGTAACAATTTTTATTAATAAATACAAAATGTATACAGACTTAATAGACAAGGTACAGACAGAGTGCGTATATGGAGGACAAAAAACACTGAAGTCGCACCAAGGGAACAGTTTAACAAAACACTAAGAACATGCCATGCAAAACACTAGTATAAAGAGCTATATCATCAGAAAGTGCACAGTGCCTAATGACGTGCAGCAGTGCATGTTCGCAGTGGGGCCATATCAGTAACTAGTTATATTACCCTAAAATAGGAGACAAAAAGATAATGAGGCCATGTTAATCTCACCCATAACGTCAGTGCCAGTGTCAGTCCAGCAGCCCCGACACGCGTTTTGCGTTGGGCTTCCTCGGGGGGCTGTGTTTGTGTGCATAACCTGGGCATATTTATGTGGAGGGAACATGTGTTCCTAATCATCGGCGCAGTTAGTAGCGCATGCGCAGCGATGTGCAGGTACGGTTGATCACATCAGATAAGGCACTCCTATGACCAGGCGGTAGGAGGAAAAAATCCTCATGATGTCAGTATACCGCCGTGTCATAAACGGAGACCGGACATGATGTGTCATGCATCCTGCCGCACTGCGCATGCGCACACGCCGCGATCGCCATCTTGGAAGGGGGCAAGATATACATATGCAGAGAACAAGCAAAAAACTAAAAGAAAAACAGTGATGTTAAGTGTTAAATCAAGTAATTATGTGCCTAATGTTATAAGAATGAAAAAGCAATATCGCCATCTTGGAAAGTTATACATATGAAGATAACAAGCAAAAAGCAAGAAGAAAAAATATAATATTAAGTGATAATTAGAAAAAATGAGTATTCGGTGTATGCCTAATGTAATAAAAACGGGGCAAAAGCCTAATAATAAACAAAAAAGACAATATCTAGATACTATACAATAATATATATGTTCATACAAAGTAAAAAAATATATACATACTAAGTGAAACATGCCTAATAATGAATATTATTACATATGTAAAATACCTAAACAAACACATAAATACTATAATATAGACAGACATTCAGACTACAATAGGACAAGATGTGTCTCTGCTTTCCCGGAATGAACCACCAGATGGATTTTTCATAATGTTCAACCGCCATATCACAGATGTCAAGATGTTATGACACTTCATAGATGCCCAGGATAACAAACAATGATGGAAATAGATAAGTGCGATGAGAGTACTAGAATAATATAAATAAAAAACACACAAAGTTAAAATCCAGAAACAGTGAATCAAATAAAGACCTGACCAGGTTAGTTTATAAAAAGGATGCAAAGCTAGGTTGTTCATTTAAGCCTTGTGGGGACATGGTTCCCAATACTGTAATCCAGCGGCATTCTAATTGTGCGAGTTTTTTCTTAAGATCACCGCCTCTTATGCCGCATCTAACATGATCTATGCCGAAAACCTTCAGTTCTTTGGGATTACATCCATGTTGCTGCTTAAAGTGGCGGGTATAGTCTTTAAGGATGCAATGTCCTTTACCTCGCTTGCCGCCATGATATCTCTTATATGCTCACGAGTCCTGATCCTCAGTTCATGTGAGGTAAGTCCCACATAGGACAATCCGCATGTACACCTGGCCAAATACACCACAAATGTGGTGCTACAGGATATATAGTCTGTGATTTTGAATTCCTTCTGACTGTCCTTTACCTCTCCTTCTGAGAGGTAAAGGACAGTGCCCTAACATGATTACAGCAAGCTAAACAATCGCCACATGGGAAAAAAAACCCACCTCCAGTTCCCAGCACCAAAAATAGTAGAGGTTTTGGTTACATAATGGCTTTTCACTAGTATATCCCTCAAATTTTTAGCTCTTCTAGCTGTCATGAGAGGTTCATCTGAAAGATATTTGGCCAAAGTAGGTTCTGTTTTTAGAATCGGCCAGTGTCTCCTCAAAATACTCCTCATCAGTCCCCATTGGTGATTAAATGTAGAGATGTATCTAATTTTACTATCCTCACTTTTTTTAATTTAGATGGTTGTGACAATAAGTCACATCTCCTCTGGTTTTTAGCACGGGTATAGCCACGTTTTATGCTTCTCAATGAATAAGAGAAAAAAGTGGCACTCACCAGGAAATGCTGTGCAAGAAATCGTCCTTTATTGAAGTTTCACCACATGACGAACTTTACAAGGAGAGGCGGTTGGTACGTAAGAGGGTGCGGGGAGTGAGGGTAGGACTACGGCCGTTTCGCGCTCGTGCGCTTCCACGGGTTTTATGCTTCTATTACTGTAACCACGTGAGCGGAATCTCTCCCCAACGTCCACAGACTGCCTTTCAAATGCCTCTTCCATGGAGCAAATTCTCCTCATCCTTAGAAATTGTCCAATCGGAATTGCTCCAATTGTTGATCTATTATGGGATGAGGAGGCATATAGGAGTGCATTGACTGAAGTTCCTTTCCTAAACACATCAGTGTGTATGGAACCATCCTCCTGGATCAGCAGCATGATGTCAAGAAAAGAAATACCCGTGCGACTATAGTTGTATGTGAGCCTGATGTTGAGGCTGTTGCGATTCAATTCCTGCATATACAGATGAAGCTGTTCGACAGAGCCCTGCCAAACAAACAAAATATCATCAATATACTGATACCACCCCAGAACTTGGGGGGTGGAGTGTGCACCCTCCTGGAAAAGATCTCTCTTCCAGTGTCCCAAAAAAAGGTTAGCGTAAGAGGGCGCACACGCCACCCCCATCACGGTCCCGCGACTCTGGAGGTAGCATCGGTCCTTGAAAGTATGGATGAATCGCAAGAGCATCAACACCAGGCCCACTATGTCTGGATCAATGCTGCTGGATTCCAGAAAGAAGGACACAGCCTCCATTCCATCATCATGATGAATGGAGGTGTAGAGTGTTTCCACATCTGCTGTGACTAGGAACATGTCAGGTTCTAAAATCAAGCCATCCAATCTCCTCAGGACGTCCGTAGTGTCCCTGACATAGGAGGGTAATGTTTCAACTTGCGATCTTAAATAATAGTCAATATATTTACAAATAGGGTCGCACATCCCTCCTATGTCAGAGACAATCGGACGTCCCGGAGGATTAATGGCGTCTTTGTGGACCTTGGGGAGGAGATAAAACGTGGGAACTACAGGATATTGGACCACTAGACCGTCAAACTTTTTTTTGCATATAGTCCCCTGATAGAGGGATTCATCCAATATTTCCATAAGCTCAGCCATAAATTGAGGTAGAGGGTTATGAGGGAGTAGAGCATAAGTCTCTTTATTATGTAACTGTTTAAATGCCTCCCTTTCATATTTATCAATGGGCCAGACAACCTTGTTTCCTCCTTTGTCAGAAGGCTTTATAATCACATCTTGCATTGCCGAAATTTCACGTAAAGCCTTCCTCTGGCACCAGGTAAGGTTATCCCTTTTCTTCCTGTTGCTGATGGTTTTAAAATCTGCAGCAACTAGATTTGTAAAAAATTCCTATTGTCTATTAAGTCTGTATACATTTTGTATTTATTAATAAAAATTGTTACTTTTTATTAGTTATAGTTTCGGGATTATATGCTCCGTGTCTTGTTGTAGGATATATCGTGTAATTAACCTTGCCTAGTTTTTCCACCGTCCCATATGGGCCTTGTCACTTGGCCAGGAACTTGCTTTTGACCATGGGGATAAGCACCAGTATGCGATGCTTTGCTGGATTTGCCTCAGCCTTGTTGATGGGTTATACACTCTTGCCTTTGCCTCCTGTTCCTGAAGGAGATGCACCTTAGACATCACTTTTGCCATTCTCTCCTGTATCTGGGTGATGTGCCCTATGATTCTCCAGTGGATCGTGACCTTGGCTTCCCAGGTTTCCTTGTTGATATCCCTCCCGAATGTCAACCTTACAGGAGCTCAAACGGAGAGAAACCAGTGGAGGCTTGAGGAACTTCCCTGACAGAGAAGATCAGGAACAAAAGCAGATAATCCCAGTCTCAATCATCCTTCTCAATGACTTTCTGGAGCACAGCATTTAAGGTCCAACTGAAGCACTCCATTAGTCTGTTCATCTGTGGATGGCAGATGGAAGTTTGCAGCTTGGAAATCTGGAGGACCCTACACAGCTCCTTAATCCCTGTGCTCATGAAGGGTGTCCCTCAGTCCATCAAAATCTCTTTTGGCAGGCTGGTCCTAGAATAAATATGGACAAGCTCTCAGGCTATACACTTGGCGAATAAGTTCCTCAGTGGAATCGCCTCTGGGTAAAGGGCTACATTGTCCATGAACACCAGAATGTATTGAAGTCCTCGATCAGACTTAACTCTGGGACCTCTATTGCAGGTAACAGCACTAGTGGACTTCGGAAGTGGGAAGAGGAAGCAGTTACTTGGCTGGTGGGGCAGGACCTAAAATAGTTTAGGATCTCTCAGTAGCATAGCAACAGAATCTCCACATTTTCCTCTCCTGAGTTTTTTCTAAGCCAAGATGTCCCACCAAAACATGCGAATGTGACATGTCTAAAATTGTCTGCCAATAGGGACTTGGAACCAAAGGCTGCGGTTGGAGAGTCGTTTGGATGTTTTGGCTTGTCATTATCATTTAAAAAGAGAAAACACAGTAGCTTGACAATAAATGGCTTCACCCAACCACTATCCATGAGTGGAGAAAAAGTTTTGGTGTTATCATTCATATTCCCTAAAAAAAAAAGGCCAAGAAAGCAAAAATTCTGCCGGGGCGTGTAAACTTTTGAGCACAACTGTATATAGCAAATTTTTACCAACATATCTAAATACATTTCCTTTGCAGATTAGGTCTAAATAGGAGAGGGACCTTGGCCCCCTGACAGATATCGAATGGATAGATGTCCTGGAACCAACCCCAAGGCTGGCCGTCTCTGAGGGACAGAAGTTGTCCCAGTATTTTTTTCTTCTTACATAGGGTCTATAGGACACCTAGTCTGTTGTATAAAATAGGGGTTAGACAAAATGCATCATGTCCTAGATGTGGTCATGGAGATGCACAGCTTATGCATATGATGTGGGAGTGTGGGAATATCGAAAATTACTGGAAGGATATTTTAGACCTTGCGAGGCAAGTATATAATATTCAGATACAACCATATCCATTAAGGTATATTCCGAGTCTTAATAATAATAATAATAATAATAATTTTTATTTATATAGCGCCAACATATTCCGCAGCGCTTTACAACTTATAGAGGGGACTTGTACAGACAATAGACATTACAGCATAACAGAAATCACAGTTCAAAACAGATACCAGTAGGAATGAGGGCCCTGCTCGCAAGCTTACAACCTATGAGGAAAAGGGGAGACACGAGAGGTGGATGGTAACAATTGCTTTAGTTATTTGGACCAGCCATAGTGTAAGGCTCGGGTGTTCATGTAAAGCTGCATGAACCAGTTAACAGCCTTTTTTTTTTTTTTAATAGGCCACACAGGGATAGTTAGGTTAATGCGTTGAGGCGGTAGGCCAGTCTGAACAAATGTGTTTTTAGGGCACACTTAAAACTGTGGGGATTGGGGATTAATCGTATTAACCTGGGTAGTGCATTCCAAAGAATCGGCGCAGCACGTGTAAAGTCTTGGAGACGGGAATGGGAGGTTCTGATTATTGAGGATGCTAACCTGAGGTCATTAGCGGAGCGGAGGGCACGGGTAGGGTGGTAGACTGAGACCAGAGAGGAGATGCAGGGTGGTGCTGAGCCATGGAGTGCTTTGTGGATGAGGGTAGTAGTTTTGTACTGGATTCTGGAGTGGATAGGTAGCCAGTGTAATGACTGGCACAAGGTAGAGGCATCGGTGTAACGGTTGGTGAGGAATATGATCCTGGCAGCAGCATTCAGGACAGATTGGAGCGGGGAGAGTTTGGTAAGAGGGAGGCCGATTAGTAGTGAGTTACAATAGTCCAGACGAGAATGAATAAGTGAGACAGTAAGAGTTTTTGCAGAGTCGAAAGTAAGAAAAGGGCGAATTCTAGAAATGGTTTTGAGATGCAGATACAGTGGGGCAAAAAAGTATTTAGTCAGTCAGCAATAGTGCAAGTTCCACCACTTAAAAAGATGAGAGGCGTCTGTAATTTACATCATAGGTAGACCTCAACTATGGGAGACAAACTGAGAAAAAAAAATCCAGAAAATCACATTTTCTGTTTTTTTATCATTTTATTTGCATATTATGGTGGAAAATAAGTATTTGGTCAGAAACAAAATTTCATCTCAATACTTTGTAATATATCCTTTGTTGGCAATGACAGAGGTCAAACGTTTTCTGTAAGTCTTCACAAGGTTGCCACACACTGTTGTTGGTATGTTGGCCCATTCCTCCATGCAGATCTCCTCTAGAGCAGTGATGTTTTTGGCTTTTCGCTTGGCAACACGGACTTTCAACTCCCTCCAAAGGTTTTCTATAGGGTTGAGATCTGGAGACTTGCTAGGCCACTCCAGGACCTTGAAATGCTTCTTACGAAGCCACTCCTTCATTGCCCTGGCGGTGTGCTTTGGATCATTGTCATGTTGAAAGACCCAGCCACGTTTCATCTTCAATGCCCTTGCTGATGGAAGGAGGTTTGCACTCAAAATCTCACGATACATGGCCCCATTCATTCTTTCATGTACCCGGATCAGTCGTCCTGGCCCCTTTGCAGAGAAACAGCCCCAAAGCATGATGTTTCCACCACCATGCTTTACAGTAGGTATGGTGTTGGATGGATGCAACTCAGTATTCTTTTTCCTCCAAACACGACAAGTTGTGTTTCTACCAAACAGTTCCAGTTTGGTTTCATCAGACCATAGGACATTCTCCCAAATCTCCTCTGGATCATCCAAATGCTCTCTAGCAAACTTCAGACGGGCCCGGACATGTACTGGCTTAAGCAGTGGGACACGTCTGGCACTGCAGGATCTGAGTCCATGGTGGCGTAGTGTGTTACTTATGGTAGGCCTTGTTACATTGGTCCCAGCTCTCTGCAGTTCATTCACTAGGTCCCCCCGCGTGGTTCTGGGATTTTTGCTCACCGTTCTTGTGATCATTCTGACCCCACGGGGTGGGATTTTGCGTGGAGCCCCAGATCGAGGGAGATTATCAGTGGTCTTGAATGTCTTCCATTTTCTAATTTTTGCTCCCACTGTTGATTTCTTCACTCCAAGCTGGTTGGCTATTGCAGATTCAGTCTTCCCAGCCTGGTGCAGGGCTACAATTTTATTTCTGGTGTCCTTTGACAGCTCTTTGGTCTTCACCATAGTGGAGTTTGGAGTCAGACTGTTTGAGGGTGTGCACAGGTATCTTTTTATACTGATAACAAGTTTAAACAGGTGCCATTACTACAGGTAATGAGTGGAGGAAAGAGGAGACTCTTAAAGAAGAAGTTACAGGTCTGTGAGAGCCAGAAATCTTGATTGTTTTTTTCTGACCAAATACTTATTTTCCACCATAATATGCAAATAAAATGATAAAAAAACAGAAAATGTGATTTTCTGGATTTTTTTTTTCTCAGTTTGTCTCCCATAGTTGAGGTCTACCTATGATGTAAATTACAGACGCCTCTCATCTTTTTAAGTGGTGGAACTTGCACTATTGCTGACTGACTAAATACTTTTTTGCCCCACTGTAAGAAGAGCGAGCCAATGATCGGATGTGGGGGGTGAATGAAAGCTCGGAATCAAGGATGACCCCAAGGCAGCGGGCATGTTGCTTTGGAGTAATGATGGAACCGCACACGGAGATGGCAATGTCAGGCAAAGGTAAGTTAGTAAAGGGAGAGAACACGAGGAGTTCAGTTTTTGACAGGTTCAGTTTCAGATAGAGGGAGGACATGATGTTAGAGACAGCAGTAAGACAATCACTGGTGTTTTCTAAGAAGGTCGGCGTGAAAGCAGGAGAAGAGGTGTATAATTGGGTGTCGTCAGCATAGAGATGGTACTGGAAACCAAATCTACTGATTGTTTGTCCAATAGGGGCAGTATACAAAGAGAAGAGGAGGGGGCCTAGGACTGATCCTTGAGGAACCCCAACAGTAAGGGGAAGGTGAGAGGAGGAGGAACCAGCAAAACATACAGTGAAGGATCGGTCAGAGAGATAGGAGGAGAACCAAGAGAGAACGGTGTCCTTGATGCCGATGGAGCGGAGCATAGTGAGGAGCAGCTGATGATCCACAGTGTTGAATGCTGCGGAGAGATCCAAGAGAATTAGCATGGAGTAGTGACCATTAGATTTAGCTGTTAGTAGGTCATTAGAGACTTTAGTGAGGGCAGTTTCAGTAGAGTGTAAAGAGCGGAAGCCAGATTGAAGAGGGTCGAGAAGAGAGTTATCTGAGAGATAGCGGGTAAGACAGGAGTGGACCAGGCGTTCGAGGAGTTTAGAGATGAATGGAAGATTAGAGACAGGTCTATAATTAGCGGCACAATTTTGGTCGAGGGAGGGTTTTTTAAGTAATGGATGTATGATGGCATGCTTAAATGAGGAGGGAAAAATACTGGAAGTGAGGGAAAGGTTGAATATTTTTGTCAGGTGAGAGGTGACAGCCGGGGAAAGGGACTGGAGGAGATGTGACGGAATGGGGTCACTGGTGCAAGTGGTCGGGCGAGAAGATGCAAGGAGCCTGCTTACTTCTTCTTCTGTAACTGGTTCAAAGTCAGAGAGTGAACTAGATGCAGTGGGGGAGGGAGGACAGTGCATGGTATGAAGAGATTGGGACATGATTTTCTGTCGAATGTGGTCAATTTTTTCTTTGAAGTATTTGGCCAGATCGTCAGCGCGGAGATCTGTGGTTGGGGCCTGCTCTCTTGGGTTGAGTAGGGACTGGAAAGTGTCAAAGAGACGTTTAGGGTTATTGGACAGCGAGGTGATGAGGGTGTTGAAATAGGTTTGTTTGGAGAGGTGAAGGGCAGAATTGTATGTTTTTAGCATGAACTTATAATGGATGAAATCATCGGGTAGATTAGATTTTCTCCACAGACGTTCGGCGCACCTAGAGCACCGCTGCAGGAAACGTGATTGCAGCGTGTGCCACGGTTGTCGCCATCTGTGTCGAGTTGTTCTATGTATAGGAGGTGCAGCTTCATCCAGGGCACTTTGCAGGGTTTCATTGTAATGCTTCAGAGCAGAATCAGGAGTCTTCAGTCTTCAGGAAGAAGAGATGGATCAAACTTCTCTAATAACTCTGGGTATCTCACGTATAATATATCAAGCTAGGAAATTGATAGCCTACTATTGGTTGGATGCCCCCTCACCCTCAACTGCTAGAAAGCTTAAGAACAGAATGAACAGCATAATAAGTTTCGGGAGTATATCTGAAAAGAAATGCATTACATACATTTTAGACTATTTGGAAGCAATGGATAGATGTGCTGGGTCTCCCATCACCAGTACTGCGCCAAGATAGAGTGATGGATCAGTTCTTACTCCCCATAAACTAATTTCTCCAAACTACGAGTGGGAGTGACCGCTTGTCCCTATCCCTCAGATATCTCCGGTCAGATATAATTTTCATGAGCTGATAATAATTTATGGTGCTAATTTAAGGCACAAAAAGCTTTGTCAAACTGTACATTAGTGCAACCTTTTATTAATAGTGTAAGATGATATATGTACAAGGCAGGCATACTGTATGTTTTGTATTTGATTCATCTTTCTTGCTATATACATGTTTGTATGTGTTGTAAATGACAAAAAGCTTGTTTAATAAAAATTAACCTGATTTAAAACAAAAACACAACAGAATGTGTCAATACTGCCTAAAAAATGAACTCAAACCTTGTTAAAGTGCCAATAGCAGGTAGAGGAGATCGTTTTCCTTTTACATGGGGTAAAAAGAATGACGTAGCCAGTGGGACCTGGTTCCTGATCCACAATTGAATTAGTCAATGGGGTCAAAGACTTGATCCATAATTGAGCTGGTGTAATGTGGACTATGGTGTTGGCCCACAGTTTTTGTATCTCCTGCCTGTGTAGTATACAGTCACAGTGCATGCTCCATACCACGACTGTAGCATATGTCTCCCACTCCAGCTAGCAACAACAGTCCTTAAGATAGTTCCTCATATCCAGATGATAGATATCATGACCATATTACATGTATCAAGCTCCAGCCGGCAACAACAGTCCCTAAGATACTTCCCAACATCCAGACAATCGATATCACGACTGTAGTATATGTATCAAGGTACAGTCAGCAACCAAATATAGTACAGTCCCAATCAGGATTCTCCAAATGTCTTTGTGAGTTCAGTGATGGGCAGAAGAGCAGAGCAGTACCACCAGACGAAATCATGGTTCCTTGACCTGTTCCTAGAGAGGGTCTCATTGCAGAGGGAGCCAAAGACTTATATCCACAGCTCCCATTCAGGACATTCTTCCACAGGATTCCACAGGATTGGAAGAAGGTGGGGGGAGGTGATCCTTCAATGTTCTATTGTTCAAATAATGTTCATATTTATTCTAAGTTGTGTAGGTTAGTAAATTGTAGTGGGATGATGCAATACATAACCACATGCATTCACAAAATAATATACAAGAGTCAATGTACAGTCTCACATGGAACAATGGCTCATTTGAGGCCTCTGAGACACAAGAGTGATGGAATCATTGCTTTTACCTTTATCTTATGTATACATATGTGTCATGGTTCTCAATGGCAAGAGAACGTAATAAAGCATACAAAAGGACTAACTCTTGGAAGATGGGAACTCGAGCTGACCATGAGCTAAACCTACCGCACAACTAACAGTGGCCGGGTAGCGTGCCTACGTTTTATCCCTAGACGCCCAGCGCCAGCCGGAGAACTGACTGACCCTAGCAGAGGAAAATACAGACCTGGCTTACCTCTAGAGAAATTTTCCCCAAAAGGCAGACAGTAGCCCCCACATATATTGGCGGTGATTTTAGAGGAAATTGACATACGAAGTATGAAGATAGGTTTAGCAAATTGAGGTCCGCTTACTAGATAGTAGGAAGACAGAAAAGGGAACTTCACGGTCAGCTGAAAACCCTTTCAAAATACCATCCTGAAATTACTTTAAGACTCTAATATCAACTCATGACACCAGAGTGGCAATTTCAGCTCACAAGAGCTTCCAGCCTCAGAAATATTCAATCACAGAGAACTGGAACAAAAATGCAAAACAAACTTAGGACAACAAGTCCAACTTAGCTGATAGTTGTCTAGGAGCAGGAACATGCAACAGAAAGGCTTCTGGTAACATTGTTGGCCGGCATAGAAATGACTGAGGAGCAAGGCTAAATAGAAAACTCCCACATACAGATGGAAAACAGGTGAACAGAGGAGATGAAGCACACAAGTGCAGTACCACCAGAAACCACCGGGGGAGCCCAGAAACCAAATTCACAACAGTACCCCCCCCTCAAGGAGGGGGCACCGAACCCTCACCAGAACCACCAGGGCGATCAGGATGAGCCCTATGAAAGGCACGGACCAAATCGGAGGCATGAACATCAGAGGCTGTCACCCAAGAGTTATCCTCCTGACCGTAGCCCTTCCACTTGACCAGATACTGAAGTCTCCGTCTGGAAACACGGGAGTCCAAGATCTTCTCGACAACGTACTCCAACTCACCCTCAACCAACACCGGAGCAGGAGGCTCCACGGAAGGCACAACCGGTACCTCATACCTGCGCAACAATGACCGATGGAAGACATTATGAATAGAAAAAGATGCAGGGAGGTCCAAACGAAAGGACACAGGGTTAAGAATCTCCAATATCTTGTACGGGCCGATGAACCGAGGCTTAAACTTAGGAGAAGAAACCTTCATAGGGACAAAACGAGAAGATAACCACACCAAGTCCCCAACACAAAGACGAGGACCAACACGACGACGGCGGTTGGCAAAATGCTGAGTCTTCTCCTGGGACAACTTCAAATTGTCCACCACATGCCCCCAAATCTGATGCAACCTCTCCACCACAGCATCCACTCCAGGACAATCCGAAGACTCCACCTGACCGGAAGAGAAACGAGGATGAAACCCCGAATTACAGAAGAAAGGAGAAACCAAGGTGGCAGAACTAGCCCGATTATTGAGGGCAAACTCCGCCAAGGGCAAAAAGGCAACCCAATCATCCTGATCCGCAGACACAAAACACCTCAAATAAGTCTCCAAGGTCTGATTAGTTCGCTCGGTCTGGCCATTAGTCTGAGGATGGAAAGCAGACGAAAAAGACAAATCAATGCCCATCCTAGCACAGAACGCTCGCCAAAATCTAGACACGAATTGGGTTCCCCTGTCAGAAACGATATTCTCCGGAATACCATGCAAGCGCACCACATTTTGAAAAAACAGAGGAACCAGCTCAGATGAGGAAGGCAATTTGGGCAAGGGAACCAAATGGACCATCTTAGAGAAACGGTCACACACCACCCAGATGACAGACATCTTCTGAGAAACAGGGAGATCAGAAATAAAATCCATGGAGATGTGAGTCCAAGGCCTCTTCGGAATAGGCAAGGATAACAACAATCCACTAGCCCGAGAACAACAAGGCTTGGCCCGAGCACAAACATCACAAGACTGCACAAAACCTCGCACATCTCGCGACAGGGAAGGCCACCAGAAGGACCTAGCCACCAAATCCCTGGTACCAAAGATTCCAGGATGACCTGCTAACGCAGAAGAATGGACCTCCGAGATGACTCTACTGGTCCAATCATCAGGAACAAACATTCTACCAGGCGGGCAACGATCATGTCTATTCGCCTGAAACTCCTGCAAGACCCGTCGCAAGTCTGGGGAAACAGCAGATAATATCACTCCATCCTTAAGGATACCTGTAGGTTCAGAATTACCAGGGGAATCAGGCTCAAAACTCCTAGAAAGGGCATCCGCCTTCACATTTTTAGAACCTGGTAGGTAAGAAACCACAAAATTAAACCGAGAGAAAAATAACGACCAGCGCGCCTGTCTAGGATTCAGGCGCCTGGCAGACTCAAGATAAATCAAATTCTTGTGGTCGGTCAATACCACCACCTGATGTCTAGCCCCCTCAAGCCAATGACGCCACTCCTCAAAAGCCCACTTCATAGACAAGAGCTCCCGATTACCAATATCATAATTTCGCTCAGCGGGCGAAAATTTACGAGAAAAGAACGCACAAGGTCTCATCACGGAGCAGTCGGAACTTTTCTGCGACAAAACCGCCCCAGCTCCGATTTCTGAAGCGTCAACCTCAACCTGAAAAGGAAGAGTAACATCAGGCTGACGCAATACAGGGGCGGAAGAAAAGCGGCGCTTAAGCTCCCGAAAGGCCTCCACAGCAGCAGGGGACCAATCAGCAACATCAGCACCCTTCTTAGTCAAATCAGTCAACGGTTTAGCAACATCAGAAAAACCAGTTATAAATCGACGATAAAAATTAGCAAAGCCCAAAAACTTCTGAAGACTCTTAAGAGAAGAGGGTTGCGTCCAATCACAAATAGCCTGAACCTTGACAGGGTCCATCTCAATGGAAGAGGGGGAAAAAATGTACCCCAAAAACGAAATCTTTTGAACCCCAAAAACGCACTTAGAACCCTTTACACACAAGGAATTAGAGCGCAAAACCTGAAAAACCCTCCTGACCTGTTGGACATGAGAGTCCCAGTCATCCGAAAAAATCAAAATATCATCAAGATACACAATCAAAAATTTATCCAAATAATCACGGAAAATGTCATGCATAAAGGACTGAAAGACTGAAGGGGCATTTGAAAGACCAAAAGGCATTACTAAGTACTCAAAATGGCCCTCAGGCGTATTAAATGCGGTTTTCCACTCATCCCCCTGCTTAATTTGCACCAAATTATACGCCCCACGAAGATCAATCTTAGAGAACCACTTGGCCCCCTTTATTCGAGCAAACAAATCAGTAAGCAGTGGCAAAGGATACTGATATTTAACCGTGATTTTATTCAAAAGCCGATAATCAATACACGGCCTCAAAGAGCCATCTTTTTTAGCTACAAAGAAAAAAACGGCTCCTAAGGGAGATGACGAAGGACGAATATGTCCCTTTTCCAAGGACTCCTTAATATATTCCCGCATAGCAGCATGTTCAGGCACAGATAGATTAAATAAACGACCCTTTGGAAACTTACTGCCCGGAATCAGATCTATAGTACAATCGCAATCTCTGTGCGGAGGTAGTGAACCAAGTTTAGGTTCCTCAAAAACGTCACGATAATCAGATAAAAATTCCGGAATCTCAGAGGGAATAGATGACGAAATGGAAACCAAAGGTACGTCCCCATGAGTCCCCTGACATCCCCAGCTTAACACAGACATTGCTTTCCAGTCGAGGACTGGGTTATGAGATTGCAGCCATGGCAATCCAAGCACCAACACATCATGTAGATTATACAACACAAGGAAGCGAATAATCTCCTGGTGATCCGGATTAATACGCATAGTTACTTGTGTCCAGTATTGTGGTTTGTTACTAGCCAATGGCGTGGAGTCAATACCCTTCAGAGGTATAGGAACTTCCAGAGGCTCTAAATCAAACCCACAGCGTTTGGCAAAGGACCAATCCATAAGACTCAAAGCGGCGCCAGAGTCGACATAGGCGTCCGCGGTAATAGACGATAAAGAGCAAATCAGGGTCACAGATAGAATAAACTTAGACTGTAAAGTGCCAATTGAAACAGACTTATCAACCTTCTTAGTACGTTTAGAGCATGCTGATATAACATGAGTTGAATCACCACAATAGAAGCACAACCCATTTTTTCGCCTAAAATTCTGTCGTTCGCTTCTGGACAGAATTCTATCACATTGCATAATCTCTGGCGTCTTCTCAGTAGACACCACCAAATGGTGCACAGGTTTGCGCTCCCGCAAACGCCGATCGATCTGAATAGCCATTGTCATGGACTCATTCAGACCTGTAGGCACAGGGAACCCCACCATAACATCTTTAATGGCATCAGAGAGACCCTCTCTGAATTTCGCCGCCAGGGCGCACTCATTCCACTGAGTAAGCACAGACCACTTACGAAATTTTTGGCAGTATATTTCAGCCTCATCTTGCCCTTGAGACAGGGCCATTAAGGCTTTTTCAGCCTGAATTTCTAAATGAGGTTCCTCATAAAGCAACCCCAAAGCCAGGAAAAACGCATCCACATTGAGCAACGCAGGATCCCCTGGTGCCAAAGCAAATGCCCAATCCTGAGGGTCGCCCCGGAGCAAGGAAATTACAATCCTGACCTGCTGTGCAGGATCTCCAGCAGAGCGAGATCTCAGAGACAAAAATAATTTACAATTATGTTTGAAATTCTGGAAGCGAGATCTATCCCCAGAGAAAAATTCAGGTAAAGGAATTCTAGGTTCCGATGTAGGAGCATGAATAACGAAATCCTGTAAGCTTTGAACCTTCATAGCGAGATTATTCAAACCTGTAGCTAAACTCTGAGGATCCATATTAATCAGGTGAAATCAGAACCATTCAAGGATTAGAAGGAGAGAGAGACGAAGGCTGCAGTAAGCAGAGATGCTAGTGAATCAACTAATGAGCAAACTCAGGAAAAAAAAAAATAAAAAAATTTCTGCAGACTTCTTTTCTCTCCTTTCTTCTGCCAATTATTTTAACTCTTGGCCGGCCAAACTGTCATGGTTCTCAATGGCAAGAGAACGTAATAAAGCATACAAAAGGACTAGCTCCTGGAAGATGGGAACTCGAGCTGACCATGAGCTAAACCTACCGCACAACTAACAGTGGCCGGGTAGCGTGCCTACGTTTTATCCCTAGACGCCCAGCGCCAGCCGGAGAACTGACTGACCCTAGCAGAGGAAAATACAGACCTGGCTTACCTCTAGAGAAATTTTCCCCAAAAGGCAGACAGTAGCCCCCACATATATTGGCGGTGATTTTAGAGGAAATTGACATACGAAGTATGAAGATAGGTTTAGCAAATTGAGGTCCGCTTACTAGATAGTAGGAAGACAGAAAAGGGAACTTCACGGTCAGCTGAAAACCCTTTCAAAATACCATCCTGAAATTACTTTAAGACTCTAATATCAACTCATGACACCAGAGTGGCAATTTCAGCTCACAAGAGCTTCCAGCCTCAGAAATATTCAATCACAGAGAACTGGAACAAAAATGCAAAACAAACTTAGGACAACAAGTCCAACTTAGCTGATAGTTGTCTAGGAGCAGGAACATGCAACAGAAAGGCTTCTGGTAACATTGTTGGCCGGCATAGAAATGACTGAGGAGCAAGGCTAAATAGAAAACTCCCACATCCAGATGGAAAACAGGTGAACAGAGGAGATGAAGCACACAAGTGCAGTACCACCAGAAACCACCGGGGGAGCCCAGAAACCAAATTCACAACACATATGATCAAGTCGACACGTTTTCCTCTGCTTACTGTCACTGAATGGAAACATTGATTCCAGAAGTTGAATACTTTCCCGGTGAAATTAGTACACTTAAACTGACAAGCAAGCAAATCTGTAATAAAACACAGCAAGAAATTCTCCAATAAAACACAACAATAAGTTTGATGCAACTGGTGCTCTGTGCTGGAAAAAGTCTGCATCCCTTGGAGCTGTGGATTCTGCTCTATGTCCAGTGGTCCAGTAGTCTTTAAAACAAGGCCAGCTCCTCACACAGAGCTTATTGGAAATGTCATAGTTTGCAAAAACCTTGGTGCCAATGACCATAATATAATTTTATTTTGTTATCAATGTTGGCCGGGATAGCAAAAACACTTAAAGAGTAACTGTTGCTTTAATTTTTTCTCCCTAAAAATTAATACTTCTCATGAAAATATGAAACTTTGTAATATAGCTTATCAGATAAATCTTCTTTCTCTTTTTGGATTGATCATTCATTTTCAAAATTCTCAATTCAAAGGTAAAATCTGCATACAGTGACAACAGATTTCTTCATTACTGAGATGGAAGATGGCAGATGCTACTGAAAAGATTCTACAAGTGTCTTGCCTAGAAAAGCCACAAAACTGATAAGGTGCATTGAGTACAAACACAGCCCATACAAGTATGGTCAAAAACTGTTTCATGTAAAACTCCCTCTAAAGATCAAAGGGCAGTCCAAATGTTGAGAGAAAGAATGGTAAAATCTTTAGAGGAAACAAAGTTTGTTTACTATAATATCCATTAATGTGGAATAGTCTAGCTGGCGGCGAGAACTGTTGTTCAAAACCAGTTGGATGCTTTTTTAGAAAAAAATAATCTAAATGCTTATGTAAATGTATAAAGATGTTTTCTGAATGTTTAGCTCAGTGGATCGACAATTGGGATCAGGAGGGAAAGATTCACTTTTTTGGGGGCACACTGGATCATATATTATGATTGTGTATGTGCCCCTTTGCTTTGTCCTTTCCCAACTCTCACTTGAACTTGATGTAAATTTGTCTTTTTTCAACCACATCAACTATGTAACAAAAAGACACAGGCCTAACTAAGCATATTAAAGCAAAGGAAAGATCAAAGAGTATTTTTAACCATATGTAACAATTTTTTATTAATGCAAATATATACAAATTGTTAAAACAGAGTCGCACTACCAAATGCAGGACCACAAGGGGTTAACAATATGTAAGTATGGCAAATCTAAACAATAAGACAATCCAATACTATTCAAATAAAGTGCAAAGTTAATCCTTAACAGGCAAGGTCACAGCTATGTGTCTAGCCCTGAAAAATACATAGAGAGTTAAATATAAGGCAGCACAATAAGATTAGAGACTGCAATGTAAACAAGAGGCATGGAAAAAATGTAACAGCTTTTCCCAATGTCCATAATAAAGGAAGTTGTCCTCATGTGAGGTGGAGAATAGGCTTGAAACAAAGCCACACCAGGTAAAGTGTCAATAGTGCCAAGAAGATAACCGATGTGTTAAGGTGACCAAATGCAAATTAGGCCAATACTCACATAATGAGATGGAAAATAAATCCAGAGCTGCTGCCCCTATGTGTGTTTGCCGTCTTCGTCAGGAGGCGTGGCCATAAACCGTGCAGTTGCTAGTATATGTACATGTCAATGGCCAATCAGGAATGCCCAATGAGTGGTGACATTTTGTCCCATAGCAGCGCATGTGCAAGCGTGACCACACCACGTGAAGGCGAAACGCCTTCCTGCGCAAGTGGAACGCAAGCGATCAACTGCTGCTAGGCTGCCGGGATCGCTTGCGAACACACCGCAGCGCATCAGGAAGGCCCGTGTGAAGTCGAGTCTGGGCATGCGCAGAGGGCATGAAGGCAATTAAAGGGCACAGTACCCACATACAGAGCGGTGTAGGCAGGATCAAAAGAGCATGGAATTCAAGAAAAAGGAGGGTAATTATATAACATATGCAAGAGCTTAGTATGTTAAAATTGATAGTATAACAAAATAAGAGGATTATTGGGTACACTGAAAAAGTAATATAAATGCAAAATGAGAATACTGGAAGTGTTGGAATAATGGAAAGAAAAGGTGAAAATAAAGTGAGGGCAAGCGCACAGAATACGAAGATAATTAAAGGGAAGGGAACAAAAACAAAATAATGGATGTGTTGGAATAGTATAAAGCAAAAGTAAAAATAAGAAGGTAAAGGTGAAGTGAAATGAGTGGAGTGAATGAAAGAGAAAAAGTGTAATATCAAAGGCCCTTAATACATACAATAAATTAGAACAATTATAAAATTATAATCACATAAAAGAGAAAATTAAGGACATTGAGTGAATAGAATGCACATACAAGTACAAATAAAATAAATAAAACAAGAAAAACAAGAATTAAATTTAAGCATTTTATAAAAAAAATGTAAATAAAAATGAATATCCAATACGTGCAAATCCAGATAAGTTCTCATCAGTCTTATCAATGTAATTTTGAGTTCTAACCTATTCACTTTTGATGCCTGGTTTTGGAAAACCCCAGGTCTAATTATGTAACTATGTAAATATGACCATGATACCATATACAGTAAGTCTTTTAGTAAATTCATTCTCTGTCCTATGTTTTGTTAATAATACCTGTGTCTTATTGCAAAAGATGTTGTAATCAGCTGCTGACAGAATGCTGCTTAATTAGCTTTCCAACTCAGTAATCTTACGTTCTGACAGTTCAATTTGCAAAAATTTAATAATGAGTAAAATCAAATCAAATGGATATTTGTAAGGCTGCTTTCACACATCAGGTTTTTTTTTTCAGGCACAATCCGGCAAATTTGCAAAAAAACGGATCCGGCGTAAATTGTGAAAAACTGATGCACCGGATCCGTTTTTTTACTGGATCCGGCTCTCTTTACTGGAGAGAGAGAGAGACTGCAACATTTTTTCTGTGCGGCGAAAAAGCCTGGATGGACGTTTTCAGCAGTAAACACATGGAACGGATGTGTGAATGAACGGTTCCGGCTACCGAATCCGTTTTTACACATTGAGCATGTCCAGAAGCTTTGTTTTTCCAGTCTGGCATGGGAAAAAAATCTCTCTCTCTCTCTTTCTCTCGTAAAGAGAGCCGGATCCAGCAAAAAAACGGAGAGAGAGAGAGAGATTTTTTTCCCATGCCAGAATGGAAAAACAAAGCTTCTGGGCATGCTCAATGTGTAAAAACGGATTCGGTAGCCGGAACCGTTCAGTCACACATCTGTTCCATGTGTTTATTGCTGGAAACGTCCCTTCAGGCTTTTTTGCCGCATAGAAAAAACGTTGCAGTCAACGTTTTTTGCGTCCAGCCAAAAAGCCTGAAGGGACAGATCCGGCACAAAACGGATGAAACGCATGTCCTTCAGGCACAACTCTATGGGAAAAAAACGGATCCGGCGTAAAAAAACCGGATCCGTTTTTTTCAAAAACTGCCGGATTCTGCCTGAAACAAAAAACCTGATGTGTGAAAGCAGCCTTACTTATCTGCTCAAAGATAGCACAATAAGCTGAATTAGTAGGAAAAAGATTTTGTCTACTACAGTATATCATCAGAGTTCCTTTTGAATGCTGAAGGATTTAAATTATTCAGTCAAAGTGACTAGATGTGGTTCAGGGCAGATATTGCTCAGCCTCCAGTTTGCGCTTAATTAGAGCCATTAATTTAACCATGAAAAGTATCTCAACTGTGCTGGCAGCTGATAAATTCACCTCCATGTGAATGTAGAGGAATTTATAGGTGAATGTATCTGTGACTTGTGGTATAGCAATGTACCTCACCTCACTCGGCGGTCTACGGTGACTCTCAGGGGGTGGCATTTTGCTGCACCCTCGGAGCAGTGCAGGTCCAGCCATGGGAGGCATATGATTAGATAGGTATAAAGTTTTTTTTATTTTTTCAGATGCGATGCAGCTTGGAGGGACTGTAGGGGTGGTCATACTGCATATAGGAACAAGTGGTGGAAACATACTACATTTACTGTATATCACTGTGGGCACATCATACTGCATTTAGGGTACTGCAGGAGTCATCACACTGCATATAAGGAACCGAGGAGCCATTATACTACATTTAGGGGGCTGTGAGGGCCACCACTATATTTAAGGACCTGTAGGGGTGTTTATTTTGCATATGGCAACAAGTGACGGAAAGGTACTACATTTATATCACTGTGGGACATCATACTGCATTTAGGGTACTGCAGGAGTCATCACACTGCATATAAGGAACCGAGGAGCCATTATACTACATTTAGGGGGCTGTGAGGGCCACCACTATATTTAAGGACCTGTAGGGGTGTTTATTTTGCATATGGCAACAAGTGATGGAAAGGTACTACATTTATATGACCGTGTGCACATCGCACTGCATTTACGGGGCTGTGGGAATCATCACACTGCAGAAAAAGGCCATCATACTGCATTTAGGGGACTGTGAGGGCGTTCACACTGCATATAGGGAGCTGTGGCTGCCATCATACTATGTATATATAGCGTATATGGAGGCCATTAAACTATATATAAGGGGGCTGTGTGGGCCATCATTCTATATATAGGTGCTGTGGGGGCCCTGTACTGTATATAGAGATCTATACATGCTGTCATATTGTATATAGAGTGTTGTAGAGACTCTATATTGTAAATAATAGAGCTCTGGAGGCAATGATACTGTGTATGGGGTGCTGTTGGGACCAACATACTGTTTATGCTATTTACATTTACTGCTATGACGAACATCTTAAGGTGAATGGGGAGTAATGGGGGACTGTAGTGGTCATTATACTTTGAATAGGGGCAGTCAGACATCCTTACAAGGGGATCATTATCATTATAGGCAAACACAGGAGTATTATTATAAGAAAACAAGGAGGTTATCCACCTCTTGTGTCTCCACTTTTTTCTCATAGTTTGTAAGCTTGCGAGCAGCGGCCTCATTCCTCTTGGTATCTATTTTGGACTGTGATTTTTGTTATGCAACTCCTTTTCCCCTGGGGCTTCCTATAAAGATCTGCACGTTTTCCTCAGCTGAAGCAGAATAAACAGAGTCACAGTCCCGTTGAACGCTTGAACAATGAACTTTACTAGAAACGGGCACATAACGGTTCTTTTCAGCTTTTACAGCAGGCTTTACAATACACAGTTTCTTCTCTGTCCCTGTCTTCTCTCTTTCCTTGTCAGCATTTACATCAGGCTTTGCATTACACAGCTTCTCTTTCTCTGTCTTTCCTTCATCTTTACTAAGTCTGCTTCTGGAACGGACCGTGCTTACTGGTCCTCCAGTGTCCTCTGTGCCCAGTCTTACATTAGCGGAGTCCCCTTCAACTGATTCGCCTTGGTCACTGGAATGACCTTCCACGCCATAAGCCGCCACATTGCAAGTGACCAGTCTGTACTGCTTAGTTTTTTTTCTAGCACCTACAGCCGCAGTCACACGTATACTGAGCTGTCAGTGGCTCTATCAATGCCCTTCTTCTCTCTCATGGCCTCCCTGGCCGTGATGCTGCCTGACTGGACCTTGGACTTCTGCAGAGTTAACTGCCCTGACAAGGGCACTCCTGCCCAGCTGATTCAAATTCTCAGCTGTTCTGAACCCTAACTTTCACTAGCTCCTCCCACATTAACCATCTACAAGCTAAGTCTCTCTATCCCCATCTAGTGGGCAAACTAGGGAGCTACGCTCTCCCTAATATCTGGAAACAATACATTTAAGAGTATAAATAAACATTATACATAACATGTTCAAGGCAACCCCCTTACACAATCATAACACTATCTATAAGAAAGTTCAAACTGAAAGAGGATGGCTTCTACAAATAGATAATGATCCTAAACACATGTCAAAATCCACTAAAGCCTACCTCAAAAGTCACAAAGGTTTTACAATGGCCCTCACAGTCCCCTGATCTGAGTATCATCGAAAATCTGTGGCCAGACCTCTAAATAGCAATGCATGCTAGACGACCCAGGAATTTCACAGAACTAGTAGAATTTCCCAAGGAAGAATTAATAAAAATCCCTCAAACAAGAACTGAAAGACTATTGGCTGGCTACAAGAAGCATTTACAAGCTGTGATACTTTCAAAAGGGGGTGCTAGTAGGTACTAACCATGCAGGGTGCACAAACTTTTTAATCTGCCCATTTGCCTTTTTGTAATTTTTAAAATGTAAAAGACGAAAATATATATTTTTTTGCCTAAAATACAAATTGTTTCATCTTTAACTTTAGGACTTTTAGAGATGATATTATCTACCATTTGCTTAACTGCTTACAGTAACAGTAATTTTGACCAGGGGTGCTCAAACTTTTACATACCTCCTGGTATCTCCTGGTATCTATTTTGAACTGTGATTTCTGTTCTGCTGTAATGTCTATTGTCTGTACATGTCCCCTCTATAATTTGTAAAGCGCTGTGGAATATGTTGGCGCTATATAAATAAAAAAAAATTTATTATACAGGGTGGGCCATTTATATGGATGCAACTGTGTGGGCCATTTATAAAGTTGCAATCCAAAATGTCCGACTTCAAAATGGCCGCCATGGTCACCACCTGTCTTGAAAAGTTTTCCCCCTCCCATATACTAATGTGCCAAAAACAGGAAGTTGAGATCACAAACCATTCCCATTTTATTTAGGTGTATCCATTAAATGGCCCACCCTGTTTTACATTTTTTGTGCTTACCTTACCTGCAAGTCCACTCATATGATTGATAAATAACCATTTGAATTTTGGTCCATTTTTATAATGATTGTATGGTATTTATAAAAGAATTAGCACACTTAATAGCTATACTGCTATTTAAATCCTTGAGACAAAGTCACTGGCAAAGTGCTGGAAGGGAGATACATTTCACTGAGGCTATTAGCTTCAGTGATTTGAAACCCAGACGTCTCCTTCAGCACACTATGTGTTGAGAGGGTTTAAATGCCCATTTTAAGGGCTGGGTTTCTATGGACTTCCATAGAGTGGGTGGAAGGTTGTCCACCTTATCTCCACCCCAAGGTGTGGTATGGAGGTTAAATAGTCAGCCTCAAGAGGCATTGGGTGTTCAGTAGAGCTGGAGACAGGAAATCCAGCTTTTTGTGTCCTGAGAAGGAACCCCGCAGATGCTGAGACTGTATATCATTTTAGTTGTTTTTCTTGTTTTGCCCGAAGGGCTGTGTTTGTTTTAATTTCTTGTTGGTTTATGCCACATGTATAATAATCCAACAGAATATTTAAAAAGACAGTGTACCTGTGTCTAGCTTTGTAACCACAAAAACCTCATTGACATGTTATTGCCAGCAATTAGGGCTATAGTTAGCCCATTCAAATACATAGAATGTTTACCCACTCTAGAAGTTATACATGCAAGGAGAAAGAAGAGTTTTTAGGTACAATGAATAAAAGACCATATTTTATTGAAAGTTCACAAAAAATCATTATATACACAAACTATCAGAAAAAAACACATATAAAGTGACACATATGCAGAAAGGGAACAGGGGTACCAGGAAACCACTAATTGCACCTGCCCAATTGTGCCTAGTAGTCAATCCTTCTCTAAAGTGCTTGTGCAATAAGGTATAGCACCGGCTGGCTTGCCTCCCTCAAAAACTATATATATAGAATGACTTGGGTCAAAAATAGAACACCATGTGGGACAGACAAGCACTTACCACGGGCAGAGATTAGAGGGCCCTGGGCTGGGTGTTAGGAAGCCCCGATGCACGTTTCGCGTCTCCAATAGACTGCTTTTTCAAGGGGAGTGAAAAAACCTTAGCAGCAAGGACCTTTTATGGTCATAAGGTGGGTCACATGGTATTTAGGAGCCAATCCGAGTGGTTATAAATGGCGCATGTGCACCGCATATCCCTGGTCCTGGAAGTACACCAGAGCGTCACGCATTACTGGGCACATGCGGGGAGAAGAAAAAGTCCCCGGGCGTGCGAGCAAGGCACAGAGACGTGCCGCCGTCAACCAGAAATCCAGAGTAGCGGCACGCATGCGCACAACCACTACATCACCAACGCAAGGTCTGAATAGTCATTTAGCATCCACTCACAACACATACAGGTGGTATTTACAGTAATGCAATATGTAGTGACCACAATAGCGATACAGAATATATAACACCATGGGCATGGAGACGAATATAGATTACATAAATCAAGTAGTAGTTCCAATGTCCACCAGTTCCATAGGTCATCATCTGATGAGGTTAAAGCATGGTTGATGAATTGAGTGGATGATACGGAAAGTAAATCCAAAGTCCGACGTAGATGAAAAAAAGGGAGGACCAGAAATTTTTATCCCACTGCAAAGGTTGTAAAAGGTGAAAGGGTTAAAATTAAATAACAGTTAAATTAAAAGAATTAATAAAATCAAAAAAACTAACACCCTGAACAAGGAAATGTGGGAGAATGACAAGAAGATGGACAAATTAGGGGGGGAACATTGTGATCTGGCCTCAGGACAAATATGAGTGAGAGGCCTTCAGACAACTGAGAGATTCTGAGACATACTCTAGATTATCTTATAATCCTTTGGGCTCCTTCTCTCTCGATCTACAGGGTATTCTGGTCAGAGCTCTGGAAAAAGATGTGATTACTAAGCAGGTACATGACGGTCTAACTGTAAAATTTCCTAAAATTCCGACCTTTTACCTGTTGCCCAAGATCCACAAGAATGCCCTTGACCCTCCATGGCGTCCTATTGTGTCCGGTATCGGGGGCCTTTGCAACCCAGTCTGCCAATTTATCGACTTTTACCTTAAACCTCTTGTGGAAACTTTACCGTCATACGTACGAGACACAACGGACGCCCTGGCTAGGGTCGATGGCATTTTTGTGGACTATGATACATTGATGGTGACCGCCAACGTGGAGAGCCTCTATACATGTGTTGATCACCAACATGGCATCGATGCGGTCCACCTCTTCCTGGGGGCCTCCGACCGTGACGGCCCTTTATGTGAATTTATTCTCGAGTTGCTGCACTATGTCCTTACCCATAACTTTTTTGTCTATAAAGATCATTTCTATTTACAGAAGCGCGGCACAGCCATGGGTGCAGCCTATGCGCCCTCATACACCAATCTCTTCCTGGGTTCCTGGGAGAGATTCCTTTTTGGTGACGGGGGCCCACTGGCTGCTTCCCATGTGCTGTGCTGGCACAGAAACATAGATGATATTTTCTTTTTGTGGGATGGGATGGTGCATCAGCTCGGGGACTTCATGAGGACGCTGAATCATAATTCTTTGAACATCTATTTGACATATACTTATGATGTTAAAAAAGTTAATTTTCTGGATGTCAGCTTCGAAGTTGATCAGAATGGGTCCATCCAGACGGATGTATACCGTAAGCCGACATCCGTGAATTCACTGATTCATGCGTCCTCGGCTCATAATCACTTTACGATCAGGGCCGTCCTGGTCGGACAGTTCCTCCGGATGAGGCGGATTTGTTCATCTGATCCCAAATTTGAAACACAGGCCTCTGACTTAAAATCCAGGTTTGCTGCACGTGGGTATTCTAACCGGTGCATCAAGCAGGGATATCAGAGAGCGAGGGCAACTCCACAAGGCAACCTCCTCAAAAATGCTAGAGCTCGACCACGTACCACTGAGAATGGACCTATCAGATTTATATCTACATTCAACCATGAATGGGAGGATATGAGGCAGATCCATTTAAAACATTGGTCAATTTTGAATGCTGAGCCCTCCCTGGGAACAATTCTTGGTGACTATCCTTCTATCACTGCAAGAAGGTCCAAAAATTTAAACGACCTCTTGGTAAGCAGTCACTATGTACCTACCCTGAAGCATCCATTCAGCTCTAGAGGCCCAATACCTGGTTCCATACCATGCGAGTAGTGTATCAGAGGGACCATTCGTCAAACTCAATCTGACAGGTGCCCCGCCCCTATCAAAATGTATCAAAAGGGTGTAACCCCTCCTCCCCTCCCTGTCAGCCAGCTGTCCCTCCTTGGCTGATTTTCCCTTTTGATACAGTTTGATATTGTTATCACAGTATTTGATACAGTGATTATTATCCCAGTAATTGTTTTTATATTAGATTTTTATATGTAGTTGTTGTGAGATTGCATTCTGTAATCAGGGCAGTGTGTTTTATTACCAATGAGCACATATGCCAGGCATTGTATGAGTTTAAAAGACTTTATTAAAGTATGTATCAGATGCAATACATTGTATATGGAATACAGAAACTCTGGCTGTCTAGTTAATGGTCAGTAGAGTCACATTTTAGCAACTGCTAGCAATTATAGTATCAGACTCATTCAACTCACTTAGCTAGCTAGAATGTATTCTTTATCTTTGTGTGTTATCTCAGCTAAACAGAGTATCTGTCTATGCCTACAGAAGCAGTAAAAGCAAATACAGATGTAGAAGTGTGTTATGATCTGGTGGCCTAGGGGCAGCATGAGACGTACTCTGGAGAAGGTGGTACCTGTACTGACCGCAGACCCTGAACTTAACACCGCAACTAGAAGTAGCCGTGGAATGTACCTAACACTCCCTAGACATCTCGACACAGCCGGAGGACTAAATACCCCTAGAGATAGAAAAGGGAAAACTATCTTGCCTCAGAGAAAATCCCCAAAGGATAGACAGCCCCCACAAATATTGACTGTGAGAGGAGAGGGAAATAACATACGCAGACTGAAATCAGGATTTAGCAAAGGAGGCCACTCTAGCTAAATAGAAAGGATAGGACAGAGTACTATGCGGTCAGTATTAAAACACTAGAAAATATCCACCACAGAAAATACAAAATCTCCACATCTAACTAAAGATATGGAGGGTATATCTGCATCTCCAGAGATACCAGCTTGGCTGAACAAATCCTTATGCAGACCAAGCTGGACAAGACAAAAACATGGAAAAGAACTGAACAATAAAGCCCACAGCATGCGGACTGCAAAAAACAAAGCCAGAACTTATCTTTGTTGAAGTGAACAGCAAAGCAGGAGAGACCAGGCAGGGATGTGAATACTCCAGGAACAATGGACAACTGGCACTGACTAAAGGGTCAAGCAAGACTAAATAGCCCAGTCAGAATTGCAATAAGTGAACACACCTGATGAATGCAGCGATCCAAAGACAGCAGCGCTACCACTTATAACCACCGGAGGGAGCCCAAGAGCAGAATTCACAACAGTACCCCCCCCTTGACGAGGGGTCACCAAACCCTCACCAAAGCCCCCAGGCCAATCAGGACGAGCCAAATGAAAGGCACGAACCAAATCGTCAGCATGAACATCGGAGGCAACAACCCAAGAATTATCCTCCTGGCCATAACCCTTCCATTTGACAAGATACTGAAGCTTCCGCCTCGAAATACGAGAATCCAAAATCTTCTCAACCACATACTCCAACTCCCCATCAATCAACACCGGGGCAGGAGGATCAACAGAGGGAACAACGGGCACCACATATTTCCGCAACAAAGATCTATGAAAAACATTATGGATGGAAAAAGATGCTGGAAGGGCCAAACAAAAAGACACAGGATTGATAATCTCAGAAATCCTATAAGGACCAATAAACCGAGGCTTGAACTTAGGGGAAGAAACCTTCATAGGAACATGACGGGAAGACAACCAGACCAAATCCCCAACCCGAAGCCGGGAACCAACACACCGACGACGGTTAGCAAAACGCTGAGCCTCCTCCTGAGACAACACCAAATTGTCCACAACATGAGCCCAAATTTGCTGCAACCTGTCAACCACAGAGTCCACCCCAGGACAATCAGAAGGCTCAACCTGCCCTGAAGAAAAACGAGGATGAAAACCAGAATTACAAAAGAAGGGTGAAACCAAGGTGGCAGAACTAGCCCGATTATTAAGGGCAAACTCGGCCAATGGCAAGAAAGCCACCCAATCATCCTGATCAGCAGACACAAAGCATCTCAAATAAGTTTCCAAAGTCTGGTTAGTTCACTCAGTTTGGCCATTTGTCTGAAGATGAAATGCGGAAGAAAAAGACAAATCAATGCCCAGCCTAGCACAAAAGGCCCGCCAAAACCTAGAAACAAACTGGGAACCTCTATCGGACACAATATTCTCCGGAATGCCATGCAAACGAACCACATGCTGGAAAAACAACGGAACCAAATCAGAAGAGGAAGGCAATTTAGGCAAAGGTACCAAATGAACCATCTTAGAAAACCGGTCACAAACCACCCAGATAACCGACATCCTCTGGGAAACCGGAAGATCTGAAATAAAATCCATAGAAATATGCGTCCAAGGCCTCTCAGGGACCAGCAAAGGCAAAAGCAACCCACTAGCGCGGGAACAGCAAGGCTTGGCCCGCGCACAAGTCCCACAGGACTGCACAAAAGAACGCACATCCCGTGACAAAGAAGGCCACCAAAAGGACCTACCAACCAAATCTCTGGTACCAAATATCCCAGGATGGCCAGCCAACACAGAACAATGAACCTCAGAAATCACTTTACTAGTCCATCTGTCAGGAACAAACAGTTTCCCCACTGGACAGCGGTCAGGTTTATCAGCCTGAAATTCCTGAAGAACCCGTCGTAAATCAGGGGAGATGGCAGAAAGAATCACCCCTTCCTTCAGAATGCCGACCGGCTCAAGGACCCCAGGGGAATCAGGCAAAAAGCTCCTAGAGAGGGCATCAGCCTTAACATTCTTAGAACCCGGAAGATACGAGACCACAAAATCAAAATGGGAAAAAAACAGGGACCATCGGGCCTGTCTAGGATTCAGCCGTATGGCAGACTCGAGGTAAATCAGATTCTTATGATCGGTCAAGACCACAATACGGTGCTTGGCCCCCTCAAGCCAATGTCGCCACTCCTCAAATGCCCACTTCATAGCCAACAACTCACGATTGCCAACATCATAATTGTGTTCCGCAGGCGAAAACTTTCGAGAAAAGAAGGCACACGGTTTCTTCAAGGAACCATCAGAATTCCTCTGAGACAAAACGGCCTTCCCCAATCTCAGAAGCGTCAACCTCCACCTGAAAAGGAAGAGAAACATCCGGCTGATGCAACACAGGGGCAGAAGTAAATCGGCGTTTAAGCTCCTGAAAGGCAGAAGCAGCCGCAGAGGACCAATTTGTCACATCAGCGCCTTTCTTTGTCAAATCGGTCAGGGGTTTAACCACACTGGAGAAGTTGGCAATGAAACGGCGATAAAAATTAGCAAAGCCCAAAAATTTCTGAAGGCTCTTCACGGATGTGGGCTGGATCCAATCATGAATGGCCTGAACCTTAACCGGATCCATTTCTATAGATGAGGGAGAAAAAATGAAGCCCAAAAAAGAAACCTTCTGTACTCTAAAGAGGCACTTGGACCCCTTCACAAACAAGGCATTATCACGAAGGATCTGAAATACCATCCTGACTTGTTTCACATGAGTCTCCCAATCATCTGAAAAAATCAAAATATCATCCAAATATACAATCATGAATTTATCAAGATAATTCCGAAATATATCATGCATGAAGGACTGAAACACAGATGGAGCATTAGAGAGTCCGAATGGCATCACAAGGTATTCAAAATGGCCTTCGGGCATATTAAACGCAGTTTTCCATTCGTCACCCTGCTTAATACGAACAAGATTATATGCCCCTCGAAGGTCAATCTTAGTAAACCAACTAGCCCCCTTAATCCTAGCAAACAAATCAGAAAGCAAAGGCAAAGGGTATTGGAATTTGACCGTGATCTTATTCAAGAGGCGATAATCAATACAGGGTCTCAAGGAGCCATCCTTCTTGGCAACAAAAAAAAAACCTGCTCCCAATGGTGAAGAAGATGGCCGAATATGCCCCTTCTCCAAAGATTCCTTAACATAACTCCGCATGGCGGCATGTTCTGGCACAGACAGGTTGAAAAGTCGGCCCTTAGGGAACTTACAGCCTGGAATCAAGTCAATAGCACAATCACAGTCCCTATGCGGTGGAAGGGAACTGTATTTGGGCTCATCGAATACATCCTGGAAATCTGACAAAAGCTCAGGAATTTCAGAAGAGGGGGAGGAGGAAATTGACATCAAAGGAACGTCACCATGAACCCGCTGACAACCCCAACTAGTCACAGACATAGATTTCCAATCCAATACCGGATTATGCACCTGTAACCATGGGAAACCCAGCACAATAGCATCATGCAAATTATGCAACACCAGAAAACGACAATCTTCCTGATGGGCTGGCGCCATGCACATGGTCAGCTGTGTCCAAAACTGAGGTTTATTTTTAGCCAACGGTGTAGCATCAATGCCCCTCAAAGGAATAGGACTCTGCAAAGGCTGCAAGGGGAAACCACAACGTCTGGCAAATTCTAAGTCCATTAAGTTTAAAGCGGTGCCTGAATCCACAAATGCCATGACAGAAAATGATGATAATGAGCAGATCTGGGTCACAGATAACAGAAATTTGGGTTGTACAGTACTGATGGTAATGGAACTTGCGATTCTCTTGGTACGCTTAGGACAATCAGAAATAACATGAGCAGAATCGCCGCAGTAAAAACACAACCTATTCTGACGTCTGAATCCTTGTCGTTCAGCTCTAGACACAATCCTATCACACTGCATAGGCTCAGGACTCCGCTCGGAAGACAACGCCATAGTGTGCACAACTCTGCGCTCGCGCAAGCGCCGATCAATCTGAATGGCCAGAGACATAGAATCACTCAGACCAGCAGGCGTGGGGAACCCCACCATAACATCTTTAATGGATTCAGAAAGACCCTTTCTGAAAATTGCCGCCAAGGCATCCTCATTCCATTTAGTCAGCACAGACCATTTTCTAAATTTCTGGCAATACGATTCTGCCACTTCTTGACCCTGACACAGGGCCAACAAGGTCTTCTCAGCATGATCCACTGAATTAGGTTCATCATACAATAACCCTAACGCTTGAAAAAAGGTGTCTACATTAAGCAAAGCAGGATTCCCAGATTCCAGGGAAAATGCCCAATCCTGAGGATCGCCACGCAGCAGAGAGATGACTATTTTAACCTGCTGGGTGGGATCACCAGAGGAACGGGGTTTCAGAGCAAAAAACAGTTTACAGTTATTTTTAAAGCTCAAAAATTTGGACCTGTCCCCAAAAAACAAATCAGGAGTTGGAATTCTTGGCTCTAAAACCGGAGTCTGAACGATATAATCGGAAATATCCTGTACTCTAGCAGCAAGTTGATCCACACGAGAAGCCAATCCCTGAACATCCATGCCAGCGCCAAACTCCTGAGCCACCCAGAGGTAAAGAGGGAAGAAAAGACACAACAGACTACAGAAAAAAAAATGGCTCAGCACTTTCCTTCCCTTCTTCTGAGATGCGATTAACTCATTGTTGGCCAGTTGTACTGTTATGATCTGGTGGCCTAGGAGCAGCATGAGACGTACTCTGGAGAAGGTGGTACCTGTACTGACCGCAGACCCTGAACTTAACACCGCAACTAGAAGTAGCCGTGGAATGTACCTAACACTCCCTAGACATCTCGACACAGCCAGAGGACTAAATACCCCTAGAGATAGAAAAGGGAAAACTATCTTGCCTCAGAGAAAATCCCCAAAGGATAGACAGCCCCCCACAAATATTGACTGTGAGAGGAGAGGGAAATAACATACGCAGACTGAAATCAGGATTTAGCAAAGGAGGCCACTCTAGCTAAATAGAAAGGATAGGACAGAGTACTATGCGGTCAGTATTAAAACACTAGAAAATATCCACCACAGAAAATACAAAATCTCCACATCTAACTAAAGATATGGAGGGTATATCTGCATCTCCAGAGATACCAGCTTGGCTGAACAAATCCTTATGCAGACCAAGCTGGACAAGACAAAACATGGAAAAGAACTGAACAATAAAGCCCACAGCATGCGGACTGCAAAAAACAAAGCCAGAACTTATCTTTGTTGAAATGAACAGCGAAGCAGGAGAGACCAGGCAGGGATGTGAATCCTCCAGGAACAATGGACAACTGGCACTAACTAAAGGGTCAAGCAAGACTAAATAGCCCAGTCAGAATTGCAATAAGTGAACACACCTGATGAATGCAGCGATCCAAAGACAGCAGCGCTACCACTTATAACCACCGGAGGGAGCCCAAGAGCAGAATTCACAACAGAAGTGCAAAAATGACAGTCATTGTATGAGTTTTAACCAGGGGTGAGTGTAATAAAAATACGAGCCTTAATAATAAAAAATGCTATCCCGCTGCATGTTACAGGTGCTGCACAGGGTGCTGACTGCTACACATTTAGAATGAAGCACGGTGAAATGAGCTTGCTTCTGTAATCAGAGCAGTGTATTTTATTCACAGTGTTCACATATAGTGAATAGTGTGGTGTGTTTCTAGTTAATTTTTCACTAAAATGATAATTTCTGACAGAACAACAGATTAAACTTGAAAATTTCGACAAAGACATTTCAATAATATAAAAATTCTTACAGAATATAAAAAGCAAAAACATTAAATAGTACTATGAACATGCACCAACACACTTCTTACAAAATAAATAATATGTTACAAGTAGTGTTGAGCGATACCGTCCGATACTTGAAAGTATCGGTATCGGAAAGTATCGGCCGATACCGGCAAAGTATCGGATCTGATCCGATACCGATACCCGATACCAATACAAGTCAATGGGACTCAAGTATCGGAAGGTATCCCTGATGGTTCCCAGGGTCTGAAGGAGAGGAAACTCTCCTTCAGGCCCTGGGATCCATATTAATGTGTAAAATAAAGAATTAAAATAAAAAATATTGATATACTCACCTCTCCGACGCAGCCTGGACCTTACCGCTGTGAACCGGCAGCCTTTTTTGCTTAAAATGAGCGCGTTCAGCACCTTCCATGACGTCACGGCTTCTGATTGGTCGCGTGCCGCTCATGTGACCGCCACGCGACCAATCAGAAGCCATGATGATGTCATCCCTCAGGTCCTAAATTCCTAGAAGGGAATTTAGGACCTGAGGGATGACGTCGCGGCTTGTGATTGGTCGCGTGGCGGTCACATGAGCGGCACGCGACCAATCAGAAGCCGTGACGTCATGGAAGGTGCTGAACGCGCTCATTTTAAACAAAGAAGGCTGCCGGTTACCAGCGGTGATGTCCAGGGGCCTCCGGACAGGTGAGTATATCAATATTTTTTATTTTAATTCTTTATTTTACACATTCATATGGATCCCAGGGCTTGAAGGAGAGTTTCCTCTCCTTCAGACCCTGGGAACCATACACTGGAAACTTCCGATTCCGATTCCCGATACCACAAAAGTATCGGATCTCGGTATCGGAATTCCGATACCGCAAGTATCGGCCAATACCCGATACTTGCGGTATCGGAATGCTTAACACTAGTTACAAGGCATTTACAGCATTTATCCAGTATATTCTGGACATATTATGTATAATTATTAGTTAATTTTTCATGGGGCTTCTGTAATCAGAGCAGTGTATTTTATTCACAGTGTTCACATATAGTGAATAGTGCGGTGTGTTTCTATATGTAATTGTGGTGAGAGTGCATTCTGTAATCAGAGCAATACTGCTAGCTATCAGTGTGAAACTTTCAGACAAGCACAGCTGTGGCTCTACAAGCCATTTACCATGTCAGAGTTTCAGGGGGTAGATATACAATACAAGGCAAGTACAGCATTTATCCAGTATATTCTGGACATATTATGTATAATTATTAGTTAATTTTTCACTAAAATGATAATTTCTGACAGAACAATGGATTAAACTTGAAAATTTTGACAAAGATATTTCAATAATATAAAAATTCTTACAGAATATAAAAAGCAAAAACATTATATAGTACTATGAACATGCACCAACACACTTCTTACAAAATAAATAATATAATGTTACAAGGCAAGTACAGCATTTATCCAGTATATTCTGGACATATTATGTATAATTATTAGTTAATTTTTCAACCGATAGCCAACAAAGCCTAGACAATAACATACAGCAGGGATGAGTGTAATAATATGTTGTATTAAGTTTACTCTTATTTGCAAGCGCTGCGAGATTAACACAAACAACTCTGTAATATGTATTTTAGAAGCAGTGTTCTCTGTGTAGCTGAGATTCGTTGTCAATTCCGCTGACCACTACATATTTAGAACAAAGCAGCGACAACACAATTTTTCAGCGTGTCCAGTGGTTGTGTTAGGTGTGATAACGCCCCACACTGTACAGATAATGTCCATGCAAAGCTGGCAGCCAGCTGTCCCTCTGATACGATACTGCAATGGTAGCTAAATCTCAATACAACTGTGCACAAAGACACATACATTTTTGATGAAAAAGATGACGAGTGTTATAACGGTTCTTTAAAGCTGCTAATTTGATGCCACAAACTCTGATACGATTCTGCATTATTCTGCAGTAACCTGTTTAGTAAAAACACCATTCTTTTTATTTATTATTGCGGCGTCCCGGCCGTGGCATGCTATTAGGGATCAGCTGACGGTATATGCCCCACAATTTCAGCGATCTCTTGATTTTTTTTATCAGAGTCGGTATTCACATATAATAATAATAATAATAATCATACACTGCAAAATTGTGTTAATATTGTGTTTATAACACACCATGCTGTTTATTTTATATCTTATTAGATTTTCATATTATTTGTAGACATTATATGGGCACATCATGTATGTGGCCATATTACAACACCCGCAAGTATGAAGCGTTGTGTTTTATACATTTATAAAAAAGCAAAGACACTATATTGTAAAAGTTTAAACGTCTATTTTCTTCACAGTGTTCACTAGTCAGGTGGATTTAGGTTTATTTAAATTCACAGGTGGGGTGTATGTACACATGCATGATTTAGTTTAAAAGCATATAGTTCAGCGATAACGTCAGGTGTCGGACAGGCATTTATCAGTCTTTCATACGTATCACAGAAAGATTTTAGTGTGATCTGTGCGAGTTTGATATGGACGTACTGAGCAGACATGGCAATAAACATTTTGATATGTTCATCATCCCACACAGGTCTCCCTGTGTAAGATGAATGTTCAGCAACTTTCTGTTTTTTACTTACACTTACACCTCAACAAACTTAATGCCGAAGTGCACAATGACCGGCCAAACTTTGAAAAGAAGGACAAAGTTGGAGTCATCTCGGGGAGCACAACATGCATTATCGTTGTAATGCAAACATTTGTTTATGGCCTCAAAACATTTATTGATTATAGCCATGAAGGGCGTACAAATTTGTCTAGACCACCACGAGGTTTGCAAAATCCTAAGAGAAAAATAGTTTGAAAAGCCTATTTCTGTAGTCTCAAATTTGATTCCTTATTGTACCACAAAATCAGGAATCTATGGCTCATAATCTTCTGGGGGTGAGGTCCATACGGGATCAGTAACAATGAGCGATGGGTCATTTTCTGTCCTGGCGTCTCTGCACAATTGTTCAATATCACTTGAAGAAGAGGAAGTGGATGAAAAATAAAGGAAGGTGGCATCCTCTCCCTTACTATCAGTGTCGGCAAGAAAAGCATATCCCTCCAACGCTGACATTTTTTAACTTATGTGGTGTTTGTGTTTGTACCAAATGTTATTCAGGAGTGTGTGTATGAGTGTGAGCGTTTGGTGTAAACTTTATAATGAAGAGAAAAAAAATCTACAATGAAAAAGATAAAAATCCAGTAAAAAGAGTATAATTATTTAATAAAATAGAAAACAAACTTAGTAAATGGACCTTTAGTAAAAAAAAAAAAATGACTGAGCGCCCACAACTATCTGTTATGGCACTGTTGCAGGATATCTCAGGTCTAGGGACTTGTCCTTATCCCTAAAACTAGGGGCGTCCTAGCTATACTA
The DNA here is from genome assembly GCF_051348905.1 of Ranitomeya variabilis. Lineage (NCBI taxonomy): Eukaryota > Metazoa > Chordata > Amphibia > Anura > Dendrobatidae > Ranitomeya > Ranitomeya variabilis. The sequence continues at coordinate 570,573,558 of NC_135234.1, read as the reverse complement.
CTCCCCAGATTATTTCTGATGGTGAAGATGCTGGGAGCCACGTGCCTTACTGAGCTCTTAATAACAATAGTGTTAATACTAACAATGTTCATACTAACACTGTTAATGTGACACTTGCAATCCCAGATTGCCAGAGGCGAGTATATATAGCAGAGTGGAGTGGCCAACACTGAACAGCTGAGACCAACCAAGCAGGAAAACTCCAGACGCTCTCAACTAAACAGATTAACCTCTGCACGTCTACCAGAAACCTTCACTATTTAATATGATGTTGAAGTGCTTCTAATTAGTGCAGGAGTATGTGAAATAAGACACAGCGGTCTTCTGGCCGCTTGGTAAACCCGTGATGCTATCTGACACTAACCCTAACTATATTCAATAAAAAATACTGTAGTAGTCACTGATTACTATAGTATATTTGTACTGTCCCTAATCTAGTCCTATCAAGTAATCTGAATTATTTTTTTTATTCTTTTTTCACACAAAAAAAGCAGCAACCAGATGCCAATTGTTGTAATCCAGGCCGGGTTTTGCATCCTGTCTCTCTTTCCCAGTCTTATCATCTCAAGGGTTAACTTTGCTCTGCCTCATTCTGAGTTCAGGTCCGCTATTTAGCTCCGCTGCATCCTGCAGGCAGTTTCAGTTATAGTTTCTGCCTATGGCTTGTGTAGCTGACTCTGCGTACCCTGATTCGTCCTGCTGCTTTTGCTGACTGTACCCATGTGTGTTTATTCCCCTCTTCCCATCCCCACTCTGTGATCTCCTTTCGTGTTTGGATTCCCTGGTACCCAACTTGGCTTGGACTCTGACCTGCTCTTTTGTTTCTTGTCATTGGCATATCTGCTTCTGACCGGTATTGACTCATTTGGCTTGCTTCTTGACTCTGTGCTTGATTATTCTTTGGAACTGTGCTACAGACTAAGTCAACCCGGCTTGTTTACTATTCTGCTGCCACCTGGTGGTGGCCTCACTGCTGCACTTCAGGTCTGCTCCTGCTGTGTGCAGTCCTCTCTCCACTCTATTGTCATCTAGTGAAGCTGCATCTACCTGCATAGCAGCAGCGTAACATTATCACTGACCGCAGACAGTTTTTTTTCTCCTTCTCTGTTTATGGATCCACTCAGTACCTTGGCAGGTCAGATGTCTAGTCTGATGCAGGATTTTTCTGAGGAACAAAGGGCCCTGGCCACGTCCCATAACTGACTGCAAATGGAGCTTTCTGTGACTGTTAACACCCTTCAGGGTTCTATTTCCCAAACTACCTGTAAGCACTCTGACCCTGTAGATGTTTTGCTGCACTCTCCTGAACCTACTGTCAGGCTCCCAGATATTTTCTCTGGAGAAAAGGAGAAACTCCATACATTCTGGGAGAGTTGTAAGCTGCTGTTCTCTCTTAGACCCCGACCCTCTGGAGATGAGAGTTAATTGGTGGGGATAAATATTTTGTTACTGCGGGAGGATCCCCAATTGTGGGCTTTCTCGTTACCTGCTTCTGCCCCTGAACATGTGTCGGTGAATAGGTTCTTTCAGGCCCTGGACTGATTTTTGACAAACCGGACTGGGTTAGGGTGGCAGAGGACACAATCATGGGTCTCTCCCAGGGTAAACTCACTGCTGAATGGTATTGCTCAGAGTTTAGGTGATGGTCCACTGAAATGACCTGGGACGACTCTGTGCTAAGATGCCAGTTCAGGAGGGGACTGTCGGATCATCTTAAGGATGCTTTGGCTCTCCATTTGCCACCCAGCACCTTGGAGGAGGCTATGACTTAGGCCATTCAGATGGATTGGAGGTTGTGGGAGAGAGGTGTAATACAGCAAGAGATTCCGTTACATCCAGCTAACTCTGATGTGGTACTTCACATGGAACCTATGGAGGTTGGGGCCACCAACCTCAAGGAAAAGGAGAGGAGGTGACGACTCGAGAGGAGAGCTTGTTTTTTTGTGGAGATCCTGGATATTGGAAAAAGGACTGCCCCTCTCGCCTACCAACTAACAAACTGCCAAGTCTAGGTAATTGCCGAGGAGGTCACCCAGACTCTCAGGTACCTTTTTCCTCATTTCAAAGAATATTGTTGGAGGTGGAACTTTGTTGTGGAAGTTGCTACATGTCCATTTCTGCTTTTTTGGATTGTGGTTCGTCCATGAACTTTATTGACTCTAACTTGGTGACCAAGTGTAAGTTAGTGAGTTAGGCTTGAGACTCCAAATCATATTATTGCCAATTGACAAAACACCGCTGGTTAAGAATGTTGTTAATTTTGTCTCCGAGGAGTACCTCCTCAAGGTGGGTTCCTTGCATAAGGAACGTATCTCAAGTTATGCCCTGGACAATCTTCCTGGAGACTAGTGTTGGGATTTCCTTAGTTACAGTTATACAACCCTGTTATAGACTGGGAATCTTGGGATATTGTAAAATGGGGTTCTAATTGTTTTAAGGGTTGTCTTTCTACTGTACTTGTGTCAACCGTTAATCTGGAAGGTATTCTGAAGTACCTGAAGGATTTTGAGGATGTATTTTCTGAAAAGGAGGCCGAGGTCTTACCACTACACTGCCCTTTTGATTGTACTATTGATCTGTGTTGTGAATTTGGATTCTGGGCTCCCCCGGTGGCCGCTTGTGGAATTGGACTTGTCATCCTCTTTCCTGTTTCACCTGATTCCATCAGTAGTGGGTGTCGCTATTTAAGCTCATTTCTCTGGTGGTTTCTTGCCGGTCAACAATGTTATCTGATGCCTCTCAGTGCTTGTTCCTGCTTCTAGACAACTACTAGATAAGTTGGACTTTTGTCCATGTTTTGTTTTGCCTATTTGTTCCAGTTCACAGCTGAAGTTTTGTTACTGTGTCTGGAAAGCTCTCGTTGATCAGGGATTGCTACTCTGGCGTTATGAGTTAATGCCAGAGTTTAAGGTAATCTCTGGATGGTGTTTTGTTAGTGTTTTTCTGCTGACCATGAAAGTATACTATCTGTCTTCTGCTATCTAGTAAGCGGACCTCAAATTTGCTAAGACTATTTTCCTGCTGCGTTTGTTGTTTCATCTGAACTCACCGTCATTATATGTGGGGGGCTACTGTCTTCTTTGGAATATTTCTCTAGAGGTGAGCCAGGTCTTATATTTCCCTCTGCTAGCTATTTAGGTCTTAGGCCAGAGCTGGGCATCTAGCTATAAATAGGAAATGCTACCTGGCTATTTCTAGTTGCGCGGCAGGCTTAGTTCATGGTCAGTATAGTTCCATCTTCCGAGAGCTTGTCCCTCTATAGGCTTGCTATGATCTCTGCCTGCAGAGATCATGACAGTTTGACCGGCCCATAAAGTGTTAAAGACCCAGGTTGAGAAAGGAGAGTTATAAGAAGTCTGCTGGAATTTTTTTTTTTTTTTTTTCCTCCAGTCTGCCTTGCTGCAGTCTTTTTTCTCTCTCTCCTCCTAATCTTTGTATGCTCTGTGTGCACCTGACAATAATGGATCTCCAGAGTGTAACTGCGGGTTTGAATAATCTCATCACGAAAGTACAAAATTTACAAGATTTTGTGGTACATGCTCCGGTATCTGAGCCGAGAATTCCTTTGCCGGAGTTCTTCACAGGGAATAGAGCTAGCTTCCAGAATTTCCGAAATAATTGTAAGCTCTATTTGTCCCTGAAGTCTCGTTCAGCTGGAGACCCTGCTCAGCAGGTTAGGATTGTGATTTCCTTGCTCAGGGGTGACCCTCAAGATTGGGCCTTCTCATTGCCAGCAGGGGATCCTGCGTTACGCGATGTGGATGCGTTTTTTCTGGCCTTGGGCTTGCTTTATGAGGAACCTCATTTGGAACTTCAGGCAGAAAAAACTTTGATGGCACTATCTCAGGGGCAAGACGAAGCTGAAGTTTTCTGCCAAAAATTCCGTAAATGGTCTGTGCTTACTCAGTGGAATGAGTGCGCCTTGGCGGCAACTTTCAGAGAAGGTCTCTCTGATGCCGTTAAGGATGTTATGGTGGGGTTCCCTTTGCCTGCAGGTCTGAATGAGTCCATGACAATGGCTATTCAGATTGATAGGCGTCTGCGGGAGCGCAAACCGGTGCACCATCTGGCGGTGTCTATGGAAAAGACGCCAGAAAGTATGCAGTGTGATAGAATTCTGTCCAGGAGCGAGCGACAGAATTTTAGACGGAAGAATGGATTGTGTTTCTATTGTGGGGATTCTACTCATGTTATATCGGCATGCTCTAGGCGTACAAAGAAGCTTGATAAGTCTGTTTCCATTGGCACCATTCAGTCTAGGTTTATTTTGTCTGTAACCCTGATTTGCTCTTTGTCATCCATTGCCACGGACGCCTATGTTGACTCTGGCGCCGCTCTGAGTCTTATGGATTGGTCCTTTGCCAATCGTTGTGGTTTTGATTTAGAGCCTTTGGAGACTCTTATTCCTCTGAAGGGGATTGACTCCACCCCATTGGCTAATAATAAACCACAATACTGGACACAAGTAACCATGCGTATCAATCCGGATCACCAGGAGATTATTCGTTTCCTGGTGCTGTATAATTTACATGACGATTTGGTACTGGGATTGCCATGGTTGCAGTCTCACAACCCAGTCTTGGACTGGAGAGCAATGTCTGTGTTGAGCTGGGGATGTAAGGGTATTCATGGGGACGTACCTTTGGTTTCTATTTCGTCGTCCATTCCCTCTGAAGTCCCTGAGTTCCTCTCTGATTATCAAGACGTCTTTGACGAACCCAAGCTTGGGTCGTTACCTCCGCACCGTGAGTGCGATTGTGCCATAGATTTGATACCGGGTTGTAAATATCCAAAGGGTCGTTTGTTTAATTTGTCTGTGCCGGAACATGCTGCTATGCGGGAATATATAAAGGAGTCTTTGGAAAAGGGACATATTCGTCCATCTTCTTCTCCCTTGGGAGCTGGGTTTTTCTTTGTCTCAAAAAAAGACGGCTCTTTGAGACCATGTATTGATTATCGGCTTCTGAATAAGATCACTGTTAAGTATCAATACCCATTGCCATTGCTTACTGATTTGTTTGCTCGTATAGAGGGTGCTAAGTGGTTCTCTAAAATTGATCTTCGTGGGGCGTATAATTTGGTGCGGATCAGGCAGGGGGATGAGTGGAAGACCGCATTTAATACGCCCGAGGGCCACTTTGAGTATTTGGTCATGCCTTTTGGTCTTTCTAATGCCCCTTCAGTTTTCCAGTCTTTTATGCATGATATTTTCCGCGATTTTCTGGATAAATTTATGATAATATATCTGGATGATATTCTGATTTTTTCTGATGACTGGGACTCTCATGTCCAGCAGGTCAGGAGAGTTTTTCAGGTTCTGCGGTCTAATTCTTTATGTGTGAAGGGGTCTAAGTGCGTTTTTGGGGTCCAGAAAATTTCCTTTTTGGGGTATATTTTTTCTCCCTCTTCCATTGAGATGGATCCCGTCAAGGTGCAAGCTATTTGTGACTGGACTCAGCCCTCCTCTCTTAAGGGTCTTCAGAGATTTTTGGGCTTTGCCAACTTTTACCGCCGATTTATTGCTGGTTTTTCGGATGTCGTTAAACCACTGACTGATCTGACCAGACAAGGCGCTGATGTTGCTAATTGGTCCCCTCATGCTGTAGAGGCCTTTCAGGAGCTTAAGCGCCGTTTTGCCTCTGCCCCTGTGTTGCGTCAGCCTGATGTGAATCTGCCTTTTCAGGTTGAGGTTGACGCTTCGGAGATCGGAGCTGGGGCAGTGTTGTCGCAGAAAGGTTCCGACTGCTCCGTCATTAGGCCTTGTGCCTTCTTTTCTCGCAAATTTTCGCCCGCAGAGCGGAATTATGATGTTGGGAATCGGGAGCTTTTGGCCATGAAGTGGGCGTTTGAGGAGTGGCGCCATTGGCTCGAGGGGGCTAGGCATCAGGTGGTGGTATTGACTGACCACAAAAATTTGATTTATCTTGAGACTGCCAGACGCCTGAATCCTAGACAGGCGCGCTGGTCTTTATTTTTTTCTCGCTTTAATTTTGTGGTGTCATACCTACCGGGTTCTAAGAATGTTAAGGCAGATGCCCTTTCTAGGAGTTTTGACCCGGACTCTCCTGGTAATTCTGAACCCACAGGTATCCTTAGGGAGGGAGTAATTTTGTCGGCCGTTTCTCCTGATCTGCGGCGGTCCTTGCAAGAGTTTCAGGCGGATAGACCGGATCGTTGTCCGCCTGATAGACTGTTTGTTCCGGATGATTGGACCAGCAGAGTCATCTCTGAGGTACATTCTTCTGCATTGGCAGGTCATCCCGGAATTTTTGGTACCAGGGATTTGGTGGCAAGATCCTTCTGGTGGCCTTCTCTGTCACGAGATGTGCGAGTCTTTGTGCAGTCATGTGACGTTTGTGCTCGGGCCAAGTCTTGTAGTTCTCGGGCTAGCGGACTGCTGTTGCCCTTGCCTATTCCTAAGAGGCCTTGGACACACATCTCGATGGATTTTATTTCAGATCTGCCTGTTTCCCAGAAGATGTCTGTCATCTGGGTGGTCTGTGACCGTTTCTCTAAAATGGTCCATTTGGTTCCTCTGCCCAAGTTGCCTTCTTCTTCTGAGTTGGTTCCTCTGTTTTTTCAGAATGTTGTCCGATTGCACGGTATTCCTGAGAATATTGTTTCTGACAGAGGTACCCAATTTGTGTCTAGATTTTGGCGGGCATTCTGTGCTAGGATGGGCATAGATTTGTCTTTTTCATCTGCTTTTCACCCTCAGACTAATGGCCAGACCGAGCGGACTAATCAGACCCTTGAGACATATCTGAGGTGTTTTGTCTCTGCTGACCAGGATGATTGGGTTGCTTTTTTGCCATTGGCAGAGTTCGCCCTCAATAATCGGGCCAGTTCTTCCACCTTGGTGTCCCCGTTTTTCTGTAATTCGGGGTTTCACCCTCGATTTTCCTCCGGTCAGGTGGAATCCTCGGATTGTCCTGGAGTGGATGCGGTGGTGGAGAGATTGCATCACATCTGGGGGCAGGTTATGGACAATTTGAAGTTGTCCCAGGAGAAGACTCAGCGTTTTGCCAACCGTCATCGTCGTGTTGGTTCTCGGCTTTGTGTTGGAGATTTAGTGTGGTTGTCTTCTCGTTTTGTCCCTATGAGGGTCTCTTCTCCTAAGTTTAAACCTCGGTTCATCGGCCCTTATAGAATATTGGAGATTCTTAATCCTGTTTCTTTCCGTTTGGACCTCCCTGCGTCCTTTTCCATTCATAACGTTTTTCATCGGTCGTTATTGCGCAGGTATGAGGTACCTGTTGTACCTTCAGTTGAGCCTCCTGCTCCGGTGTTGGTTGAGGGTGAGTTGGAGTACGTTGTGGAGAAAATTTTGGACTCTCGTGTTTCCAGACGGAAACTCCAGTATCTGGTCAACTGGAAGGGTTACGGCCAGGAGGATAATTCTTGGGTCAATGCATCTGATGTTCATGCTTCTGATCTTGTTCGTGCCTTCCATAGGGCTCATCCTGGTCGCCCTGGTGGATCTGGTGAGGGTTCGGTGCCCCCTCCTTGAGGGGGGGGTACTGTTGTGAATTTGGATTCTGGGCTCCCCCGGTGGCCGCTTGTGGAATTGGACTTGTCATCCTCTTTCCTGTTTCACCTGATTCCATCAGTAGTGGGTGTCGCTATTTAAGCTCATTTCTCTGGTGGTTTCTTGCCGGTCAACAATGTTATCTGATGCCTCTCAGTGCTTGTTCCTGCTTCTAGACAACTACTAGATAAGTTGGACTTTTGTCCATGTTTTGTTTTGCCTATTTGTTCCAGTTCACAGCTGAAGTTTTGTTACTGTGTCTGGAAAGCTCTCGTTGATCAGGGATTGCTACTCTGGCGTTATGAGTTAATGCCAGAGTTTAAGGTAATCTCTGGATGGTGTTTTGTTAGTGTTTTTCTGCTGACCATGAAAGTATACTATCTGTCTTCTGCTATCTAGTAAGCGGACCTCAAATTTGCTAAGACTATTTTCCTGCTGCGTTTGTTGTTTCATCTGAACTCACCGTCATTATATGTGGGGGGCTACTGTCTTCTTTGGAATATTTCTCTAGAGGTGAGCCAGGTCTTATATTTCCCTCTGCTAGCTATTTAGGTCTTAGGCCAGAGCTGGGCATCTAGCTATAAATAGGAAATGCTACCTGGCTATTTCTAGTTGCGCGGCAGGCTTAGTTCATGGTCAGTATAGTTCCATCTTCCGAGAGCTTGTCCCTCTATAGGCTTGCTATGATCTCTGCCTGCAGAGATCATGACAGATCTGATTCTGAGTGCTAAATTGCCCATGGCCCATTTGTATAACTTCTCCAGCCCGGAGCGTACAGCTATGAAGGAGTATGTCTCAGAAAGCCTCAGTAAAGGTCACATTCGTCCCTCTATCTCTCCTGTGGCAGCTCATCCCTGATCTGTACAACCAACTATCTGGGGCCAAATGGTTTTCTAAATTGGACCTCGGGGGGGACGTATAATCTTATCCGCATTCGGGAGGGGGATAAGTGGAAAACAGCATTTCTCACCTCGGATGGTTTATTTGAGAATTTGTTCATGCCCTTTGGTCTCATGAATGCACCACAGTTTTTCAGAATTTTATTAATCATGTCTTTGCTGACTTCATTGGGCACTTTATGGTGGTTTATTTAGATGATATTCTTGTATTTTCATCTGACAAACAAAACTCACATGGGTCATCTACGTGCAGTTCTCCAGAGGTTACAGGAGAACTCTCTTTTTGCTAAACCTGAAAAGTGCTCTTTTTTTGCACAGGAACTGTCCTTTCTGGGGTTCATTTTGTCTGCCACTTGGTTTCGTATGGACCCTGTAAATATACAGGCCATTATTGATTGGGTACAACCCAGAGACCTGAAGAGTCTTCAGCATTTTTGGGGGTTTGCCAATTATTACCGTAAATTCATTAAGGGGTTTTCTCAGGTGGTCAAGCTCCTCACTGATCTCATAAGTGGGCTGATCTCAAAAAGTGGCAGGGTTTTCTTTCTTAAAAGAATGTTTTATGTCTGCTCATGTGTTGATCCAGCCCGATCCATCTGAACCGTTTATTGTAGAGGTGGTCGCGTCGCATCGTTGCTGTGTGCAATCCTCGCTCCACTCTATTACCATCTAGTGGAGCTGAATCCACCTGCATAGCAGCAGCGTGACACCAATCAGTGATGTGTAGCTGATCGGCACTCGACGGCTATAGGACTCATGCACGAATGTGATTCTTTTTTTCATGCTATCTGACACTAACCCTGACTATATTCAGCAAAAAATGCTGTAGTAGTCGTCGATTACTATAGTATATTTTTACTGTCCCTAATCTACTCCTATAAACTAATTAAAAAATATTTGTATTCTTTCTATTTCACACTAAAAAAAACAACCGGAGCTTGATCAGTGATGTGTCTCTGATCAGCGCTCAACGGCTGTAGGAGACACACACAGATGTGATTTTTTTTCCATGCTATCTGACAGTAAACCTGACTAAATTTAATAAAACATACTGTAGTAGACACTGATTACTATGGTATATTTTTACATTTTTACTGTCTTTAATCTAGTCCTATCAACTAATCTAAATTATTTTTTTACTCTTTACTATCTGACAGTAACCCTAACTAAATGTATTAAAAAATTCTGTAGATGCTGATTACTGCAGAATATTTTTACTGTCCTTAATTTAGTCCTATCAACTAATCTACATTTTTATTTATTCTTTTTCCGCTTTATTCTCTGACACTAACCCTGGCTAAATTCACAAAAAAATACTTTAGCAGACGCAGAGTAATACAGTAAATTTTTACTGTCCCTAATCTAGTCTTATCTGATTTAAATTATTCTTTATTCAATTCTTTATTCATACAAAAAAACAACAACCATAGGTCAATCAATGATTTGTATCACCAACAAGCATTCAACAGTTGTAGGATGCACGCACAGATGTGGTGCAAAAAGGGGATAAAAAATAGACAAGGAGAAAAAAAGTCCTGGTGAAAAGCATGCTTGAGTACGAATCAGTAATTTGTATCTGATGAGCAGCTGTAGAATGCAGTCACAGACTAGTACAAAGGAGGGGGGCAGAGAAATTAGGGGAGAAAAAAGTCCTGGAAAATAGTGAACACAAGTGCCGATCAATGATTTGTGTCACTGATCAGACCTTGGTGGCTGCAGAATGCAGGAACAGAGGTGGTGCAAGGGAGGGGGGATTGACCGGGACAAAAATATTCCTGGAAAACAACAAGCACAGACACTGATCAGTGATTTGTGTTGCTGACGAGCTCTCGGCGGCTGCAGGACGCACACATGGAAGTGGTACAAAGGGAGTAGAAATAGACAGGGACCAGAAAGTCCTGAAAAACAGCGACCACAGGTGTTAATCAGTGATTTTTGTCACTGATCAGAGCTTGGCAGGTGCAGGACGCACGAAAAAAAGTAAAAAATCAAGCGATCAAGTACTGGTCAGCGACCAAGTATTGTTCAGTGCTCGGCGGCAGAAGGGTGGGGTGCAGAGGGGATTAGGGAGCAGGGATGAGGGCCAAAAAAGGGTTGAGAGGGGGATTGGGGTGGATTAGGAAATCTCAGGGATCAGGATGGATCAGGAAAGGATCAGGAATGTCTTCTTTCTTCAACAGCAGCAGCAACACCAGTAGCGATGGCACAGGTTTGAAAAAGTCTGTGGCACAACAACAGCGAGATAGAACAACAGTATGACTGCCCTGCACACGTCCGAAGATAGAATCAGGAAGTGCATTGCGGTCATACTGAGTTCAGATCACCGCTGTGCACTCTGATTGGGGCAATTGGTGTCATCTGATCTCACCAATCAGAGCTGGCCCTGGTGACACCTTTGATGCTAGTCTCCAGCCTATGATTGGAGCTGTTACAGCACCAGTCATAGGCTGGACATCAGTGTTTCAGGCAATTTCATTGCCTCAAACACTGAAAATGCTGGGCAACAACAGACTAGTCAAGTCTCTTCCTACGGTCATCAGCACTTCAAGCTATTGTACAATGGCCACTGGATGAGTCCTTGAGGGGAGATATGTCTCATCGTGGCTATTAGCTGCAGCTGGTGATGTGAGCTCAGAAGCATGCTCCAGCACATATAGTGCTGAGAGAGTTACTTGGCCATTCCAGGGCGGGTTTCACGAGCTGTCATAAGAGATGGGTGGGAATGACTGCTCACATATACCAACCCCAGGGGCATGGTTTACTGATAAAATGGAGGCAGAATCTCTCATTTAGTATTTGGAGCTGGAGATGTGTGGATCTCCTGTGTGTTGGTCTGTGCTAAAGCCAAAAGAACTGGACACTATCTTGAGTGAGCAGACCCGCTACATGCTGTATGGACTTTTTACTTTATGTTTTAACTTTGTGCTGGGAAAGGCTGCTCTTTTGTCTTGCTATCCTGAGCAGTTTATGAAGTTTAAATAAACTTGCTTGGATATTGGAGCAATACTGCTTCCAGTCCCTACCTCAACCGCAGCTGAGTGAGTACAAACCTATACACTATGTTTTCTCTGAAATACTGAAGTGTTTCAGAGTCAAACATACCTGACTGTAGGCACTGTATTCTGATACATACTGGCAGTAGCTTGGACAACTTGAGCCAAGTGACAGGTACCCACCCCTTAATATAATAAGTACTGGATAACCTGAAATGTTTTATTAGTGATTCATGAAGATAATTTAGAACCCAGAGATTCACTGACAAATCAAATTGAACCAAATAAATGAGTCAGGGGAAAAAATAATAAAGTTGCCAAACTTAATGCAATCCTAACCGTACCTGTCCAAAACAAACCTATATGAAGCAGGAAGATAACAATGTTATCAAAGAGACAAGAGTTTACAAGGCACTGTAAATTTCTACTATGATATTACAGATATAGTAACGCTGAGACGACTCGGTTAATTCCTTGATTTTACTCATGTCTTCAGATAAGCCTACCTCATTCCTCATCCATTTTCTTTATTACTATACACACCTCTAAACACATAAAATTGATCTATGATACAAAAAACTATGCTGAGCTTTCCTTTCATTGTCCGCAGTATATTCTACAGACTTTATCATCTTGAGCTGGTCTAGGTTGTAACAGTAGCCATTTTTAACTTTAAAAAAAGGTTTATAGAGTCCTTTTGTAAATCAAATTACCATGTTTACAACAGAATTATGACTGCCTTGGAGCAAAAAAAAAAATGTATATGCCCAGTGTCTTTTGCCTGATACTCTGGTCTCTTGGCCCACTAATTATCGCATTAATTTGCATTTGCATTTCCCTATCTGCCAGTGGTAAGTTATATTAATATTTTATTAGATAAAAGAACCATAGTGCTTAAAATAATGTCCTCAGGGACAACCCCACATGAATTTCTGTAATTTAAATTTTTGTAATTAATGAAAATCCATGTAAATGAATATCTATCTTATCTTTAAATCTACTTACAATTTATATATAATGTTAGAGGGTTGAAATGGGTTCACTGACCTTTTCCAAATATCATAGCTTGATCTGATATATTTTCATGTTTATATATAGATATATTTTATACATTGCCATCTGTATACATGTATGTTGAAACAACTGTGCAGCAAATGCAGTGAAGTACTGTAAGTGTGATGTGTGATATTAATGTTGCGTGAATCAATACCTTTTATAGAAGTTCCTTAGATTTAACATGCCCAGAAAGTTAGTAATTGACTAGCAAGAGTGATAAATGCAGTGCATAAAAACTTAAAGTAGTTGTCAGGTCTAAATTGATAAGTCTGCTGTCACTCTGTGTGACTGCAGACTTATGAATTCCCCCAGCGCATGCAGTGTGCACTGCAAGGATTCGCCGGTTCTAAGCGGGTATCTATGCGTCATGCATTCTCCCAACCAAAGCCTGTCTAGTGGACGTGACCTCACTCCATATACCTCCCTGCCTAGTGATGTGGGCATCCGGCGGGCATGGCCATCTAGTGGGCACTGCCTCACTCTATACAAGTGTATGAAGTGAGATCACACCTACTAGAAAGGCTCTGCCCAGGAGTATGCATAATGCATACATTCCCACCGATCCCAGTTCAGAAATCACTGAATCTTCACAGTGTGCGCTGGGGGGATTCCCAAGTCTGCAATCACAAAGATTAACAATATGTAACGGGGGGCAGGGTGGTCGTCATGTCCGAGAGAAAATTGTGTACTGTGGGGTTGCATGTGCAATGATGTTTCGAGATCTGAGTTCTCCACAGTCTCCATTAATGCACTGGGTGCAGAACCATCCCGTTTAACTCTGTTAGTCAAGAAGCCAAACCAGCTCTTGTAAACGGTGTTCTTTTTATGCACAGTCAAACAGGTGAACATGGAGTAACAGGTTATGTATTCTTCATCACCTCCCACACAGTACACCGACTCCATTCTTCGAGTTATATTTTTCAATTTGTTTCTGGCAACAGGTATGGCACAGTAATGAGGAGAGATCTTTAATGCCTGCATTTCCATTAGGGGTAGGGTCATGCGGGTCCACATGTGTCACTATGCCCTGATAACCTTTGTCCTTGCTTACATCAGTCTCAGGGACCACTGGTAGACATGTGCTTCCACAGCAGGGTGATACCTTGTCCCACGGTCCCTTTCTCACTGGACAGTACCTTCAGTGTCCACAGCAGGAAGCAACCTTATCCTAAGATCCCCTTCTCTCTGGACAGTATGCTTTCTGGACTTCTAAGCCTCTCTCTCGCTGGGTTATCCACTTGCATGTGTCATACTTCTGCCTCTTTAACTAGATCCCTTTCCTCATGAGCCTTGTAGTTCCACACTAGGAAAAACTTGTCTTGTCTTTTTCTCTTCCTCTTCTTGACTGACTAAAATGGAGTACCTTCTCCCCTGAATCCACAGAATTCCCTCCCACTATGGACCGTACTTCAAGTTAACCATCACACGGTCTTTGTACCTACTGTCTGTGTTACTGAACAGATGTTACCTTTCACCTACATTCTATACAAGAGTGAAAAAGAAGACAGTCATCAGTTGTTACTTCAAGAAAATATTTGAGTAACAAAATATTATTCACATTCTACATAAAATATACCACAGCAGCGTTAATGTCTTCAGAGGGGAACATGGCAGCTGAGAAATATAATTTCTCCTTGCAGACTTGACATATTAAGCATGCCGAAATGAGGAGGCTAAAAGCAGCAATGCTCCTCTTGAAAATATGCAAATAGTCTCTTCAGAGAGGAAGAAAACTAGAACTCTAGTGCCATCTATTGGAAGTAGCAATCCTAAAAGGCAATGTCGACCCTTTAACGAGCCTTGTCACATGGCTTAGGATAAAAGCCAACACCAGAATCTCAATTTGCAGAAACTGTGTTTTGGGGTACTGCCCCTCGTCAGTGCAAAGTGTGAGATCTGGTTTGGCTATGTGAGAGGCATCTGACTGGGATCCAAGAAGTATCATTTCTCCTTGCGAAGAGTGACATGTTAACCATGCCAAGATGAGAAGACTTAAAGCTGCAATGCTCCTCTGGGAAATATGCAATTTGTCTCTTCAGAAAGGAAGAGGACTAGAACTCTAGTGCATGTATAGTTGCTATCTGAAATCCTGTGGAGTTAGCATTAACACATCTGCCCAAGACCCTGAGGTGTATATGGATTGTAGTTTGTTCTTTGACCTTGGAAAGATTTGCATGCCAGCTGCAGAAAGGTAGGGTAAACATTTGCTAGTTGGTAAGCCACTTCAGAGATCTACACAGGGCCAAACCCTCAACCTGCACTGTACCTGTTGTAGTCTGATACAGAAGGAAGACTTAAATTTACCTAGCCACCATTTCAGAGAGAAGGTGAAGATTGTTACCACTGAGAGGTGTTTAGAGGGTTATTTCTATAAGTAAAAAGTTAATCTACCTACAAGGTGGCGATAAGCTGACATATGATGGATGATTAGATACAGCAAAGGGAAGCATTGAGACTTATTCCTTACTGTGTTCCAAGTACTCAGACCTAAGTGTAAAGAGTAGCACCACATCAGACATAGAGACAAGAGTTTGTGTATTTGAAGAACGGTGATGCGCTAACTGAGTAGCCGTGTTACAAAGTGTGAGTGGTAACTTTGAAAAAGAAAAGATAATCCAGTTAGGCTGTTAAAAATTGAAAAACATTTATTCCAAAACATTTTTAACACCTTCCCATCCTGTGACGCCACTTAGTCGTCATGAAAGTTGGTGCCAATCGACCAGTGACGCCTATGTGGCGTCATGGCGCGATCGCATTCCTGCAGGTCGGGTGAAAGGGTTAACTCAAATTTCACCCGACCTGCAGGGACAGGGGGACTTGTACTCTAGCCTGGGGGTAGCTTTGCCTCTCCTTGGCTACGATTGCTCTGGTGACCACTTTGTCACCACACCCCAGATCTGATTGGAGCTAGTGTCCATGTGATGCTAGCTCTCCATTCAGATGTGGGGGGGAGTGAGCGATGGCTGCCTCCCTGTCTAGCTTCATGGCGTCCGTGGAAGCTGAACAGCGAGGTGCCTGCTGCTTGCCAAGCCACATACTCACCTCGATCGTCGCTGCCGCCAGGTACTCCCCTCTGCTGCCCTCCGCTACCCCTGCCATCCAATTTCACACACCCCGACCTCCGATCCCTCCCCCGACCTCCGCTCCCTCCCCCTGCCTTGGTAATCACCCCCTCCCCCTGCCCCGGTGATCACCCCCACCTGCTGCTGCTGCCGGCTACATCTACTGCATAGCCTCAGCCCCCCTGCGCCTGACAGCCCCCTCCTGCCCCCGGTGATCACCCCCTGATCACCCCCCTGCCTGCCCCCCTGATCTCCCCCTTGCCCCCCTGATCTCCCCCCTGCGACGCTGATCTCCCCCTGCCCCTGATCTCCCCCTGCCCCCCTGATCTCCCCCCTTCCACACTGATCTCCCCCTTGCCCCCCCTGATCTCCCCCTGTGACGCTGATCTCCTCCTGCGATGCTGATCTCCCCCCTGCCCCACTGATCACCCACCTGATTGCCCCCCTGATCTCCCTCTGCCATGCTGACCTCCCCCTTGCCACGCTGATTGCCCCCCTGCCCCAGTTTTCCCATTAGGGTTAGAGTTGGGCTAAAGCTAGGGTTAGGGTTGGAGCTAAAATTAGGGTTAGCGTTGGGGCTTAAGTTAGGGTTAGGGGTAGGGTTAGGGGCAGGGTTAGGATTAGGATTTTGATTAGGGGTAGGGTTAGGGTTAGGATTAGGGTCAAGGGTAGGGTTAGGATTAGAGTTGGGATTAGGGGTAGGGTTAGGAATTAAGGTTAGGGGTAGGATTAGGATTAGGGTTGGGATTAGGGTTAGGGTTGGGATTAGGTTTAGGATTAGGGGTAGGGTTAGGGTTGGGATTAGGTTTAGGGTTGGGATTAGGGGTAGGGTTGGGATTAGGGGTAGTGTTGGGATTATTGTTGTGATTAGGGGTAGGTTTAGGATTAGGGGTGGGGTTAGGGTTGGAGTGAGTTAGAATTGATCTCTCACCTGCCATGCTGACCTCCCCCTTGCCCCACTGATCACCCCCCTGCCCTAGTGTTCCCATTAGGGTTAGAGTTAGGCTAAAGCTAGGGTTAGGGTTGGGGCTAAAATTAGGGTTGGGGCTAAAGTTAAGGTTGGTATTAGGATTAGGGGTAGGGTTAGGATTAGGGGTAGGGTTAGGATTAAGGGTGGGGTTAAGGGTAGGGTTAGGGGTAGGGTTAGAATTAGGGTTGGGATTAGGTGTAGGATTAGGGTTAGGGGTAGGGTAGGGTTAGGATTAGAGTTGTGATTAGGGGTAGGGTTAGGAATTAAGGTTAGGAGTAGGGATTAGGGGTAGATTTAGGATTAGGGTTGGGATTAGGGTTAGAGTTGGGATTAGGGGTAGGGTTGGGATTAGGGGTAGGTTTAGGATTAGGGTTGGGATTAGGGGTAGGTTTAGGATTAGGGGTAGAGTTAGGGTTGGGATTAGGGTTAGGGGTGTGTTGGGGTTTGGGTTGGAGTTAGAATTGGGGGGTTTCCACTGTTTAGGTTCATCAGGGCTCTCCAAACGCAACATGACGCCCACAGACCATTCCATCAAAGTCTGCATTACAAAACGTCACTACTTCCCTTCCGAGCTCTGCCTTGCGCCCAAACAGTGGTTCCCCAACATATGGGGTATCAGTGTACTCAGGACAAACTGGACAACTTTTGGAGTCCAATTTCTCCTGTTACTTTTGTGAAAATAAAAAATTGGGGGCTAAAAAAATCATTTTTGAAAAAAAATGATTTTTTATTTTCACGGCTCTGTGTTATAAACTTCTGTGAAGCACTTGGGGGTAAAAAGTGCTTGCTACACATCTAGATAAGTTTCTTGGGAGGTCTAGTTTCCAAAATGGGGTCATTTGTGGGGGAGCTCCAATGTTTAGGCACACAGGGGCTCTCCATACGCGACATGGTGTCCGCTAAGGATTGGAGCTAATTTTCCATTCAAAAAGTCAAATGGCGCTCCTTTCCTTCCGAGCCCTGCTGTGCACCCAAACAGTGGTTTACCCCCACATATGAGGTATCGGTGTACTCAGGAGAAATTGCCCAATACATTTTAGGATCATTTTTATCCTGTTGCCCATGTGAAAATGAAAAAATGAGGCTGAAAGAAAATTTTTGTGAAAAAAAGTACTTTTTCATATTTACGGATCAATTTGTGAAGCACTTGGGGGTTGAAACTGCTCACTATGCATCCAGGTAAGTTCCTTGGGGGGGTCTAGTTTCCAAAATGAAGTAACTTGTGGGGGAGCTCTAATGTTTAGGCACACGGGCACTCCAAGCGTGACATGGTGTCCGCTAACGATTGGAGCTAATTTTCCATTCAAAAAGTCAATTGGTGCTCCTTCCCTTGTGAGCCCTGCCGTGCGCCCAAACAATAATTCCCCCCCCCACATGTGGTGTTTCAGCGTACTCAGGACAAATTGGGCAACAACTTTTGGGGTCCACTTTCTCCTTTTACCCTTGGGAAAATAACAAGAATTGTTGCTAAAAGATCATTTTTGTGACTAAAAAGTTAAATGTTCATTTTTCTTCCATGTTGCTTTTGCTGCTGTGAAACACCTGAAGGGTTAATAAACTTTTTGAATGTGGTATTGTCACCTTAAGGGGTGCAGTTTTTAGAATTGTGTCATTTTGGGGTATTTTCAGCCATATAGACCCCTCAAACTGACTTCAAATGTGAGGTGGTCCTTAAAAAAATGGTTTTGCATATTATGTTGTAAAAATGAGAAATCGCTGGTCAACTTTTAACCCTTATAACTTCCTAATAAAAAATTGTTTCCAAAATGTTGCTGATTTAAAGTAGACATGTAGGAAATGTTATTTATTAACTATTTTGTGTCACATAACGCTCTGGTTTAACAGAATAGAAAATAAAAATTTGAAAATTGCAAACTTTTCAATGTTTTCGCCAAATTTCCAATTTTTTCACAAATAAACACAAAAATTATCAACCTAAGTTTACCACTAACATGAAGCCCAATATTTCTCGAAAAAACATTCTGAGAATCGCTAGGATCCGTTGAAGCGTTCCTGAGTTATTACCTCAAAAAGGGACACTGGTCAGAATTGCAAAATATGGCCAGGTCATTAAAGTCAAAATAGGCTAGGTCATGAAGGGGTTAAAACCAAAGGATAGAGTAGAATACAAAAATAAATTATTTTAGAATAAAGGTTTTTCAATTTTTAACAACGAAGCTCGATTCTCTTTCCTTCCTCATGGTTTGTTAAGTTTGACAGAGACTCAATCCTTTGCTTCGCTAAAGGAATTCATCCAGGTTCCTACACAATGGTGAGCTGAAGTTATTTATTTTCTTCTTCGTAAGTGGTAACTTAACAGCTCTTAATAGGGCTTCCACAAACAACCTTAGTGCTAGCATCTCCATCTACCAGATCTCAGGGGTTATCCTTGCCTTCACCCTTTATCTATGTATGGGGATCTGAACGTATACAGGGGCCACTTGGTTGAGGCCACAGAGTAGACTGCTGGCCGGTGGAGCAAGCTGGCAGCAAGAAAGATCACCAATGTCAGGGACCAAGGTGTTATCACCCTGCATCATCTGCAGGAATAGAAGAAGAAACAGAGGGGTAAGTAACTGACATGAATGTCACAAGGCTGCCAGAATGCAAATTGCCCGATAAGAGCTATAACATTGTACCATTAAAGGGAATCTGTCAGCCGGATTGTACTGAGTAACTTACCAACACTGTCAGGTCGGCACTAGTGTTGAGCATTCCGATGCTGCAAGTATCGGGTATCGGCCGATACTTGCTGTATCGGAATTCCGATACCGGGATTCCGATACTCTTGTGGTATCGGGTATCGGGTATCGGAACAACATTAATGTTAAAATGTGTAAAATAGAGAATTAAAATAAAAAATATCGCTATACTCACCTGTCCGACGCAGCCGGGACCTCAGCGCAGGAACCGGCAGCGTTGTTTGTTTAAAATTCCCGCTTTTACATGGTTACGCGAAGTCCCGGCTTGTGATTGGTCAGGGCGGCCATGTTGCCGGGCCGCGGACCAATCACAGCAAGCCGTGACGAAATTACGTCACGGCTTGCTGTGATTGGTCCGCGTCCCGGCAACATGGCCGCCATTAACCATTTCAAAATGAGCGCGTCCAGCCTCCCGGCTTGTGATTGGTTGATCGCGGCGCAACCAATCACAAGCCGTGACGTCACGGGAGGCTGGACACGCGCCCATTTCAAAATGAGCGCGTCCAGCCTCCCGGCTTGTGATTGGTTGATCGCGGCGCAACCAATCACAAGCCGTGACGTCACGGGAGGCTGGACACGCGCCCATTTTAAAATGAGCGCGTGTCCAGCCTCCCGTGACGTCCCGGCTTGTGATTGGTCAGGGCGGCCATATTGCCAGGACGCGGACCAATCACAGCAAGCCGTGACGTAATTTCGTCACGGCTTGCTGTGATTGGTCCGCGTCCCGGCAACATGGCCGACCTGACCAATCACAAGCCGGGAATTCACGTAACCAAGTAATAGCGCGATTTTTAAACAAACAACGCTGCCGGTTCCCTCGCTGAAGTCCCGGCTGCGTCGGACAGGTGAGTATAGCAATATTTTTTATTTTAATTCTTTCTTTTACACATTTATATGGTTCCCAGGGCCTGAAGGAGAGTTTCCTCTCCTTCAGACCCTGGGAACCATCAGGGATACCGTCCGATACTTGAGTCCCATTGACTTGTATTGGTATCGGGTATCGGTATCGGATTGGATCCGATATTTTGCCGGTATCGGCCGATACTTTCCGATACCGATACTTTCAAGTATCGGACGGTATCGCTCAACACTAGTCGGCACCATAATACAGATTAAAATGATACCTTGGTTGATGAATTTCATGTTGAAGTTGTTTAATCTTTATTTCCGGCGCAAGACTGGGGGGGGGTCTTCATGTGGTGCTCTTCTTATCTATTCATCTGTATAGCTTCTGACAGGTCACTGATCCCTCACTGACCTGCCCCCTATTTTACATGATGAATATTATATATATTGAGAAAAAATATCACCTGCAGCAGACAGGCGCAGGCAGTGGCTCCTGCACTGCAGCATGATCTCATGTAGCGCCAATTTGAGACACAATTTTTTTTAATGAATTTTTTTATAGCATCAAATAAAATAATTAAATGCACATTACACATGCAATCATGTTGTAGCGCAGGCAATTTTTTTTCTCAATATATATAATATTCATTATATAAAGTAGGGGGCAGGTGAGTGAGGGGCAAATGACTTGTCAGAAGCCATACAGATGAATAGCTAATCAGAGAACCGCATGAAGACCCCCTCACAGGCTGCCCCAGAGCACGAGCATATCATTAATTCAAAACTGAAAAAAAAAATTAAGCAGCAACCACAAGACGGATTTCATCAACCAAGGTATCATTTTAATCAGTATAAAGGCGCCGACCTGATACTGTCTGTAGGTTACTCAGCACAATTCTGCTAACAGGTCCCCTTTTACAAGTTAGATGATTGTGAGAAGGGGCCATGACATGACAAGAGATATTGAGATATTGTGTTTTTGAGAAAGACGTGCTAAAGTGTTTGCCAGCATACTGTTGCAATGATGAGCAAAGTGTTATCAGCGTTAGCTCAATACTGTATACCAATCATGTAGATATATTCAAATTTGTTACCTCTTAAAGAGACTTTGCAACCATCAAACTTGTTGTCACCCAGTAAGTAAAGTGCAATTAACTGTTGATGGTGTACATCTGCTTTCCTTTTTCCCTCCCTTAATGGGATGGAAAACCAATCCTTCCATCAAGTCCCAGTGTATGCATACTATTTATCACCCTGCTCACCCCTTCCAAAGATCCACTTGTGATCTACAAAGGATTGATTCAACAAATGTGCTAATTGAATGCCTGATGATCACAGATCAGATGACACTAAAGGTACCGTCACACTTAGCGACCCTGCAGCGATATAGACAACGAGCCGATCGCTGCAGTGTCGCTGTTTAGGTCGCTGTAGAGACGTCAAACACAGCAGCTCCAGAACGATGCAGGAGTGATCCTGTGACGTAACGGTGACTCACTTATTGTTCTCACAGGTCGTTAGCTCCATGTAAAACATTGCTGACATCGTTGCTTTTGCTGTCAAACACGACGATACACGCCGACCTGACGACCAAATAAAGTTCTGGACTTCTAGCTCCGACCAGCGATATCACAGTGGGATCCAGATCGCTGCTGCGTGTCAAACACAACGAGATCGCTAACAGGACGCTGCAACGTCACGGATCGTTGTCGTTCTCGTTATAAAGTTGCTGAGTGTGAAGGTACCTTAAAGAATAAAGAAAGTAAATCAATTTCTAACATTCAACTAAGAAAACCAAGACTCTAAAGAAGCAACATATTCATGACGGCAAATGTCAGAAATTACTTTAAGCTTTTAATCTCTAGTAAACTGAGTCTGCATATTTTTGCCTATACGCAATGCTGATAACAGTTAAGAGATTGTGTTGTATGTTAGTTCTATGCCTTGGATATGCTATAAGCCTCTTTGATCTGGTAGAACATATTTTAGCAAAAAGCAGAAAGATCAGCCTATTAACACAGCTTGTGGGCCATTAAGTCTGAACCATCAAATAACAGGCCAGACAACACGTAACTGTGTCATGAAGCCTTCCCGCTTTCCAAGAATCAGGCTTTTAAGCAAAGCATGTAAGCATTTTGAACCATGAAATAATGTTCAATGCCTTATATTTCTATCTGTGTTTTGCTTCCTAGGGTTTCTCTCTATTCTATGAATGGAACTGCTGTTCACTTTCTATTTCAGTCATTAAAGATATACCTCTATTCAAATACAATAGGACATATTTTATATGCATTAAAAACTTTTTCTGAAAAGCACATTGAGCTTTGTTAATATATCAGATATTTCTCTCTATAGCATTATTAATAGTGTATCATCTGGTAACTGGTAAGTTACATCATTTTTCTATTTGTTTGCACTGCATCAAATATAGCCCATGTACATTGGATGAATGCATATTCCTGGTAACAACTGTTATGAAAACAGCAAAAATTTTAATTCTAGTTTTGACTCTTAAGGGAGTTGTTCAACTGTGAACTAAAATAGTTTTCAGGTAAGGGTCGTGTGAGGGATCGCACAGGGGAAGGGTTGTGTCGACTTCATTCACCTTTGGGGAGGGGAGAGAAGGACCCAGCAGGGATCGGCTCTCTGGTGCCACCAGTTGCCCCAGGTCAGTCAGGGAACTTCAATTAGTAGCCAGAAACACTTCCCTTACAGGTACGCGTTATAGAGGCACTCCCAGTGAGTGGGGATATACACCAGTATATCACCAGTCCAGGCTGGGGACATATATGCAAACCTCCTGGCCGTCACTGTCAGAGTTCCTCACTAAGGCTAGTTTCACACTAGCGTTTATCCGGGCTGCGGAGGGATGCGGACTTCCTCCGTGAAGCCCCGCCCACTGCCACACCTCTTCGTTCAGCTCCGCCTACGGCTGCATGCAGCGTGTGCACACTTTCTTTAACATTGGGTACGCAGGCCATGCCGCTGTATGTGGATGCCGCCGCATGCGTCGTTTTGACGGTGCGAAGACCTGCTCCAAACGCAACATGTTGCATTTTCATGCAGATGCCGATGTAGAATGTAGAAGGGATTTTAACCGGCCCTGAAAAGATTTTTTCTTGTACATGGCAGCAACAAACTTTAGAGAAACACAAGAAACACTGCCAACTTTGATGAACTTCTGAGAACAGATCACTGTAAAAACACAAATCTGTCACTGAGTACATGGAATAAAGCAGTAGCAAGGATTCAAATTTATAAAGCAATAATCACTGACTAGATGGTTGTGATATCCTAGCCCTACTGCCACACCTCACTCTAGATGAATTGCAGATAAGAGCATTGTTATTGTAGAACATACAATGGATTTGAACTGGCCCTGAAAAGATTTTTTTTTGTATGTAGCAGCAACAAACTCTGGAGGAACGCAAGCAATTCTATGAGCTTTCATTAATATCTGAGTTCATATCCTCGTAAAAAACAGGAATCTGTCAATGAACATATGGAAAAATGAAGCAGCAATAATTAAAATTCATAAGGCCATAATCCCTGACTAGACTGCTGTAATACTCTGGCCCTATTGCCGCAACTCACCCTTGCTGATTTGCAGATAAGAGCAGTATTATTAGAGAATATAATCCATTTGAATTAGCCCTAAAAATGCGATTAGCTTAACTTAGCAGCATCAAAGACTTATTTCATCAACCTGCTATAGTGCTATAGTGGAGCATTTCGCATCTACTCGGCCTGATATGAAGGAGACCAGGATCTTCTGTACTTACTGTACAAAGTCTGCTGTCCTGACTGAAATCATGTATGCAGTGTGAGAACTCATTATATTTCCTCAACTAGAAGTTGGAGCCTCAGAAAAGCATTTTTCCCATTACTAAGGCGTGGGTGTCCTAGACTGATAAAGCATAAGTACTAAGTGCAAGAGATGCCAAAAATTAGAAGGAGGTACTCCAATACTCCTTTGAAGAGATGTAGTAGAGGGTCTCAGAAAACATTTTTTTGTATCATCATTAAGGAGTGGGTATTTTAGACTGGTAATGCTAATGCACTAAGTGCATGGGCTGAAAAATATTTACACCCAAGGGGTATACATTTATATCAAAGAAGGTTCAAGGTAAGCCTGTCAAAATTCTTAATGCAAACATCATAAACACCCTTAAAAAATTTATAGTGAGGGTATCATGATAAGCCTTGTAATATGGTGGTAGAGGAGGAGAAGGACATCACAAAAAAGACGAAATCCTGAAGCATATACCCATATATGGGTGGGAAGGGGTGCATGGGAATAGACCAGAAAAAAACAACATGGTATATGAGTTTATGTTCCCCTGATGTTGAGAAGTCTGGGCAAATCCATTCCTTGCTCATTTTGATAACAGTCAGCCTGTCAGCATTTTCAGTTGACAGGATGGTGCACTTATCGGTTATAATGCCCCCAGCGGCACTAAAAGCCCGCTCTGACAAATTGCTAGAGGCAGGGCAGGCCAGGATCATCAAGGTATAGAGAGACTCTTCATGCCACGTGTCTAGCTTGGATACCCAATAGTTGCAAGGCACAGAGAAATCATGGAGGACATTGGTACGATCAGGAATTTGCTCCTTCAGCATCTTTCAAAACTTTTCCTTTCTTGTCAGAGTACCCCACACATCAGGGCCTGAGTGATAGAAGGGTCTGAGAAAACTGTGGCAGACCTTTAATAGTGTTCCGCTGCCTCTGCTGCATCTGGTTTGTGTCTCCCTTGTCTCTACTCCTTGGTTTGCCAAGGAACTGTTACTTCTGCCCCCAGCGCTGTCAGATGGGAATTTTTTAAATAATTCTTCAACTAGGGCATTCTGCTACGGCAACATTTTATTAGACAACTCCACCTCGGGAAGGAGAGATGTAAAGTTCTCCATGCAACATGGGTCTGGAAGGGTGACCAACCAGTAATTAGTGTTGGCCAAAAAGCATACAATGCGAGGGTCATGGGAAAGGCAGCTGATTATAAACTCAGCCATGTGTCCTAGACTGCAAACAGCCAAGACTTCCCTGTCCCCACCAAGAGGATGACTGTCCATCTTCTCCTCCTCGTCCTCATCCTCCCTCTCCTCATCTTCACGCCATCGACGCTGAACAGACAACATGAAGGGGCTATGGATTTTATCATCTGTAGCACAGGCAACCAGCTCCTATTCCTCCTCCACCTTATCACCCAATCCGCGTTGAGAAGATAAGATAACTCTGGGATGTGTAGCATCACCCTGTATAGTTTCTTGCTCCAACTCAACTTGTGCCACCTGCAAAGCCATATTTTTAATTGTGAGCAGTGAGCATTTCAGTAGACAGGGAAGTGGGATGGTTACGCTGATCATGATGTCATCAACACTCACCATCTTGGTCAAGTTTTCAAAGTTTTGGAGAACCGCACAGATGTCAGACATACATGCCCTCTCATTAGGTCTTATGTCCAGAAAATGTTGTAGAGGCAGCTGAAGACGACTTGCAGAAATGGGCACACTCATCGTACTTTCACAAGTAGCTCAGGCAGATTTGGCTAGATTTTGAAAAACCACTGAACCACTAAGTTGAGCATGTGGGCCAGGCATGGTACATTTGCGAGGTTGCTAAACTTCAATGCTGCCACCAGGTTATGGCCATTGACACACACAATCATGGCTGGTTGTAGGTTCAGGGGCAACAGCCACAAAACAGTAGGGTCTCTTAGACGTTTCAATAACTCTGCAGCAGTGTGTGTATTTTCACCTAATGCTTATTAGCTTCAGCAGAACCTGTTGCTGCTTGGCCAAGGCAATGCTTAATTTCTTCCAGTGTCACTTTTCCACCCCTCAGTGTGTCTGGGATGCAGTTACTGACAGCATGGCCATCCAATCTGTACAGAGGCGTGCTGAGCTGTCAGTGTGTGGATTGACAGCTTGACTATCCAATCTGAGACTGTGAGGCATCAGCTGTCTCCAAGTGTTCATTATTCCAGGTAATTGCCATGCTTCTTAACTGAGCTGTGTCTCCCAGAACTCTGCCAGATGTTCATTCAGCTTGTGGTTTAGGTTTGTTCTCCTATGCCTTGAGCTCTGTATGCTTGTTCTGTTGCCTGATCTTGGACTTTGTTCTGACCATCCGCCTGTTTAACCCCTTCAGCTGTGATCTGTTTTCCTCCCAGTACTCTGACCTCAGAGCGTTACCTGACTACACTTTTGTCTCTTTCTTCTGTTTATGACATACCCTCTTGGCTTCAGACCTTGTACTTTTGACCACTCTGACTCACGGCTTGGCCGTGAGAAGTGACTAGCATCACATTACGCCTGGCCGATATGTTTTCTTTTTCTCCAGTATGGATCCTGTTCACATGCTTTGTGACTAGGTGGCAAATTTGATGCAGATGACTCAGGATCTGGCGAAGGATTGATTGATGAAGACCTCCATAGCTCCCCACTGCAGGCAGTGGCTGTGACTTCAGTACCCTCTGACAGTAGGTCTTTCCCGAACCTGTGATATCCCTCAATGATAAATTTTGGGGGAGAAAGACCAGTTTAAGGTACTGAGGAAGAGCCGTAAGTTATTTTTTGCCCTGCACCCCGGTCGTCAGGGGAGGAGTTCCCGAGGGTGGCAATAATCATGTCCCTGCTATGAGGGGGTCCTAAGACCTGGGCATTTTCTATGTCCCCACAATCCCCAGAACGGTTTTCTGTTGATGCCTTTTTTGACAGTTTAGGTCTGATATATGACAAACCCAACAGAATCCAGGTTGCTGAGGCTAAGATCAAGAACCTGGGAATTGGTGTGAATATGGTCCGTGCACCAATTCCCTGGTTTATCTATTCTACAGTCACCGGCTGATCCGTGGAACTGCTGCAGCTGACATTTCTACATGCTCGATCAAAAGTTTATATCAGGTTAGTATAATCTGAGTTTATGCTTTGATTCTCCATCGGATAAGACCCTATTTGCGCTAATCTCTCCAGCAGTTTATCGTTGAAGATCATGAACTTAGCATGGGGGGGTCGCACAGCTGAGGTCTACTGTACTGAGTTCCGGCAGTGGTCCACCGAATTTCTATGGAGCGATGCTGCGCTCAGGTGCTAGTTCCAAAGAGGCCTTTCTGAGACACTCAAGTATGCACTGGTCCTCCATGATGCCCCTTGTTCTCTCATAGAATCATATAATGGTTGAGTTGGAAGGGACCTCCTGGGTCATCTGGTCCAAACCCATACTCAAAGCAGGATTCACTAAATCATCCCAGAGAGATGTCTGTCCAGCCTCTGTTTGAAGACTTCCATCGAAGGAGAACTCACCACCTCTGGTGGCAGTCTGTTTCACTCATTGATCTTCCTAAGTGTCAAAAAGTTTTTTCTAATATCTAATCTGTGTCTCCTCCCATTCAGTTTCATTCTATTGCTTATAGTCTTTCCTTGTGCAAATGAGAATAAAGATAATCCTTCTACAATTTGGCAGCCCTTGAGATATTTGTAGACAGCTATTAAGTCTCCTCTCAGTCTTCTTTTTTGCAAGCTAAACATTCCCAAATCCTGTAAACGTTCCTCATAGGACATGATTTGCAGACCGGTCACCATTCTGGTCTCTCTTTTCTGAACTTGCTCGAGTTTGTTGATGTCTTTTTTAAAATGTGGTGCCCAAAACTGGACACATTATTCCAGATGAGGTCTGACCAAAGAGGTGTAGAGGGCAATAATGATTTCACGTGATCTAGACTGTATGCTTCTGTTAATACATCCCAGAATTGCATTTGCCTTTTTCCTGCTGCATCACACTTTTGACTCATGTTCAATTTATGATCTATTAGTATACCCAAGTCTTTTCAAATGTACTGTTGCTTAACCCTATTCCTCCCATTCTGTATATGCTTTTTTCATTTTTATTGCCCAGATGTAGTACTTTGCATTTTTCCCTGCTAAAAACCATTCTGTTAGTTGCTGCCCACTGCTCCAGTTAATTTATATCTTTTTGAATCCTTACTCTCTCTTCTCTAGTATTAGCTATCCCTCCTAGCTTTGTGTCATCAGCAAATTTAATCAGTGTATCCTCAATTCCTTCATCTAAATCATTAATAAAGATGTTGAACAATACAGGGCACAGGACAGAGCCCTGTGGTACCCCACTTGAGATATTCTTCCAACTGGATGTGCAGCCATTTACGACCACTCTTTGGGCCCAATCACTAAGCCAGTTATGAATCCACCTAACAGTTGCCTTGTCCGTGCCGGATCCCACATCAAAGCTGTGGTTCTGTCCTCGGACGTACTATTCCGTCCGAGGACAGAAAGGGGTTAAGGATAGCCAGCCATCGGATCCCTCCGTTTCTCTTTCTGAGTAGCTTAAAATCTGCCTTTCTGAAATACAACCTTGAAGTCTGAGTCTTCACAGGTCTTCCTCCTCTAGTTATCCAAAATTCTAAAATAGCATGGTTGCTACCTCATAGGGTCCCAGCCACTCTTACCTCCTCAACCATTTCCTCCCTGTTTATAAGAATTAGATCCAAGGTAGCAGATCCCCTTGTTTTCTCCCCTACCATTTGTTGTCAGCAAGAGAGGATAAAAATTTGCTCGACCTGTTAGTTTTCCCTGAGAGAGATTCCCAACAAATGTCTCGATAGTTGAAATCTCCCATGATCACTATGTCATATTTTTTAGAGAACTTGGCCATTTGATGCATAAAGAGTTCATCTATATCTTCAGCTTGCACAGGCGATCTGTAGTAAATGCCTCTGATGGAGGCCATGACTCAGGCCATATGAATGGACTGCAGAATCTGTGAGAGACATGGTGAACATCAGGCTGCATGTTAAACTTCCCTGGAACAGGTCCATTTACCCAAGGTTAATGTTAGCCAGTCTTTATGTTGCAGAGAGAAGATGGAGACAAGATCTCAGACTCTATACTGTGGTGTGTCTGGACATTTTCTTAAGAATTGCCCAAATCGTCCTCAAGCTAACAAACCATTGAGAGAACATTTGAGTCTGGGTGACAGCCGAGGAGGTCACCCAGGCTCCCTGGTACCTTTTCCTTCCTCTTCTAAAGTACTGACAAATACGATAATTTCCATCAAGAACAAGGTGTTATCAACATTGGCGTTCATTGACTGTGGGTCTGCTGCTAACTATATTGATTTGGGACTGGTTCTGAAGTTAGGGTTAGGGACAGTTAGTTTAGGAAGACCCATTCAAGTCATCTCCCCTGACATGACACTGTTAGCTCACAATTTGGTCAAGAGAGCAATGGTGGATTTCACTCTCCAAGTGGGAGCACTCCTCTCTGAATCCATCTCCTGTTTTGTGTTGAATAATTTACCTGCTGAATTGGTACTGGGGTTTCCATGGCTGCAGATTCACAATCCGGTTATTGATTGGTGTCAGAAGGAGATTGTGAAATGGAGTCCCAATTGTTCCAAGAAATGTCTAAATAATGTACTAATATGCTGCGCTAGTCTGGAGGGTTTTCCAGGGTACCTGAAGGATTTCGGAGATGTGTTCTTGCAAAAAGAGGTGGAGATACTACCTCCCCATCATCCCTACGATTGTGGATTGTGCTATTGATCTTATTCCTAGCGCCAAGTTGCCTAAAGCTCACCATTAAAATTTGTCGGGGCCTGAACGGACCACCATGAAAGAATATGTTAACGAAAGTTTACGGAAGGGTCATATTCGTCCTTCCTCCTCAGACCTTGGAACATTACCTGACTATGCTTTTGCCTCTTCCTTCTGTTTATGATGTACCCTCCTGGCTTCTGACCTTGGACTCCTTGACTACTCTGACTCACTGCTTGGCTGTGAGAAGTGACTAGCATTTCATCCAGCTTGCGGCTACTGTTGATGTTTCTGAGGGAGAGGGTGAGGAGGAGGTGCAGGAACTGCAGTAGAATGTGAGGAATACCGGGTTCCGTGATCCTCGTGTAAGTAGTACTTGTTCCATCTGTTGTGAATTCCGTTCTCGGACTCCCTCCTGTGGTCATGAATGGTACTTTGGTTAGTTCTGCTCTTGGACTCCCTCTGGTGGCTTTGAGCGGAACTGCTAGTCACTGAGGTTGGCTTTGTCAGCTGCTCTCGTTTATTGCTATGCTGGCTTCCCTATTTAACTCCACTCAGATCGTTACTTCATGCCAGCTGTCGGTGTTTCAGTATTGGTTCAGATCTCTCTTGGACTTCTCTGAGGACCTGTCTACTCCAGCAGAAGCTAAGTCTTTGCTAGTTCATTTTTTGTTACTGCTTCCTGAATATATTTCTTAGTACTGCTATTTCTAGTCCAGCTTGCTATCATGATATTCCCTTGCTAGCTGGAAGCTCTGGGGTGCAGAGTGGCACCTCCACACCGTGAGTCGGTGTGGGGAGTCTTTTTGCTTACTCTGCGTGGTTTTTTGTAGTCTTTTTTGCTGACCGCATAGTTCCCTTTTCTATCCTCTGACTAAATTAGTGAAGTCTGGCCTCCTTTGCTAAAACCTGTTTCATTCCTGTGTTTGTGACTTTCCTCTTAACAGTCAATATATGTGGGGGGCTGCCTTTACATTTGGGGAATTTCTCTGAGGCAAGGTTAGGCTTCTATTTCTATCTTTAGGGGTAGTTAGCTCTTAGGCTGTGAAGAGGCATCTAGGGAGAGTTAGGTACCCTCCACGGCTATTTCTAGTGTGTGTGATAGGAGTAGTTTTTGCGGTCAGCAGAGTTCCCACTTTCCCAGAGCTTTTTCCGATTTCTAGTTTACTCATCAGGTCATTCCGGGTGCTCCTAACCACCAGGTCCATAACATCCATCCCAGGGTTGGACTGGGTCTCGGCTTCCACAATGTTTACACAGTGTGCCATCAGTGAAATGTAGCAGCCCTGTACACAAGCACTTGTCCATGTTTCCATGGTTAAGTGGACTGTTGTGAAATTGGATTTTGGGCTCCCCCTGTGGCCACTGGTGGAATTGAACTGGTGTGCATCATCCTCTCTGTTCACCTGTTTCCATCAGGATGTGGGAGTCGCTATTTAGCCTTGCTCCTCTGTCACTTCCATGCCGGTCAACATTGTAATCAGAAGCCTTTCTGTGCATGTTCCTGCTGCTAGACAACTCCCAGCTAAGTTGGACTTTAGTCCTTGTTTGTTTTTGCATTTTGTTCCAGTTCACAGCTGTAGTTTCGTTTCTGTGTCTGGAAAGCTCTTGTGATCTGAAATTGCCACTCTGATGTTATGAGTTAATACTAGAGTCTTAAAGTAATTTCAGGATGGGTTTTGATAGGGTTTTCAGCTGACCATGAAAGTGCCCTTTCTGTCTTTCTGCTATCTAGTAAGCGGACCTCAATTTTGCTAAACCTATTTTCATACTACGTTTGTCATTTCATCTAAAATCACCGCCAATATTTGTGGGGGCCTCTGTCTGCCTTTCGGGGAAATTTCTCTAGAGGTGAGCCAGGACTATATTTTCCTCTGCCAGGATTAGTTAGTCCTCCGGCCGGCGCTGGGCGTCTAGGGATAAAACGCAGGCAACGCTACCCGGCTACTGTTAGTTGTGCGGCAGGTTTAGTTCATGGTCAGTTTAAGTTTCCATCCTTCCAAGAGCTAGTTCTTATGTTTGCTGGGCTATGTTCTCTTGCCATTGAGAACCATAACAGTTTGACCGGCCCTAAAAGGGTTAAATTAATTGACAGAGAAAGGAGAGAAAGGAGAAGTCTGCTGAAGATTTTTTTTTTTTTTTTTTTTCTCAGTTCTGAGTGTGCTTGTAATTGAATCTCTTGCAAGTCTGCCTATATTGCAGCCTTTCTCTCTCTCTCTCCTTCTAATCCTGGAATGGCTCTGTGTTCACCTGTTTAAAATGGATATTCAGAGTTTAGCTGCAGGTTTGAATAATCTCACCACGAAAGTTCAAAATTTACAAGATTTTGTTGTTCATGTTCCTATATCTGAACCTAGAATTCCTTTGCCTGAATTTTTCTTGGGGAATAGATCTTGCTTTCAAAATTTCAAAAATAATTGCAAGTTGTTTTTGTCCCTGAAATCTCGCTCTGCTGGAGATCCTGCTCAGCAGGTCAGCATTTTGATTTCCTTGCTCCGGGGCGACCCTCAGGATTGGGCTTTTGCATTGGCTCCAGGGGATCCTGCGTTGCTCAATGTGGATGCGTTTTTTCTGGCCTTGGGGTTGCTTTATGAGGAACCTCAGTTAGAACTTCAGGCAGAAAAGGCCTTGATGTCCCTATCTCAGGGGCAAGACGAAGCTGAAATATACTGCCAGAAATTCCGTAAATGGGCTGTGCTTACTCAGTGGAATGAGTGCG
This sequence comes from Ranitomeya variabilis, assembly GCF_051348905.1. NCBI lineage: Eukaryota > Metazoa > Chordata > Amphibia > Anura > Dendrobatidae > Ranitomeya > Ranitomeya variabilis. The sequence continues at coordinate 570,541,232 of NC_135234.1, read as the reverse complement.
CCCTGGCGGCGAATTTCAGAGAGGGTCTCTCTGATGCCATTAAGGATGTTATGGTGGGGTTCCCTGTGCCTGCGGGTCTGAATGAGTCCATGACAATGGCTATCCAGATTGATAGGCGTCTGCGGGAGCGCAAACCTGTGCACCATTTGGCAGTGTCTACTGAGAAGACGCCAGAGAATATGCAATGTGATAGAATTCTGTCCAGGAGTGAACGGCAGAATTTTAGATGAAAAAATGGGTTGTGCTTCTATTGCGGTGATTCAACTCATGTTATATCAGCATGCTCTAAGCGTACTAAGAAGCTTGATAAGTCTGTTTCAATTGGCACTTTACAGTCTAAGTTTATTCTTTCTGTGACCCTGATTTGTTCTTTATCATCTATTACCGCTGATGCCTATGTCGACTCTGGCGCCGCTTTGAGTCTTATGGATTGGTCCTTTGCCAAACGCTGTGGGTATGATTTGGAGCCTCTTGAAACTCCTATACCCCTGAAGGGGATTGACTCCACCCCATTGGCTAGCAATAAACCACAATACTGGACACAAGTAACTATGCGGATTAATCCGGATCACCAGGAGATTATTCGCTTTCTTGTGCTGTATAACCTACATGATGTGTTGGTGCTTGGATTGCCATGGCTGCAATCTCATAACCCAGTCCTTGACTGGAAAGCTATGTCTGTGTTAAGCTGGGGATGTAAGGGGACGCATGGGGACGTACCTGTGGTTTCCATTTCATCATCTATTCCCTCTGAGATTCCTGAATTCTTGACTGAATATCGTGACGTTTTTGAAGAACCTAAGCTTGGTTCATTACCTCCGCATCGGGAGTGCGATTGTGCCATAGATTTGATTCCGGGTAGTAAATACCCTAAGGGTCGTTTATTTAATCTGTCTGTGCCTGAGCATGCTGCTATGCGAGAATATATAAAGGAGTCCTTGGAAAAGGGACATATTCGTCCTTCGTCATCTCCCTTAGGAGCCGGTTTTTTCTTTGTGGCTAAGAAAGATGGCTCTTTGAGGCCGTGCATTGATTATCGGCTTTTGAATAAAATCACGGTTAAATATCAATATCCGTTGCCACTGCTGACTGATTTGTTTGCTCGCATAAAGGGGGCCAAGTGGTTCTCTAAGATAGATCTCCGTGGGGCGTATAATTTGGTGCGAATTAAGCAGGGGGATGAGTGGAAAACCGCATTTAATACGCCCGAGGGCCACTTTGAGTATTTGGTGATGCCTTTTGGTCTTTCAAATGCCCCTTCAGTCTTTCAGTCCTTTATGCATGACATTTTCCGTGATTATTTGGATAAATTTATGATTGTGTATCTGGATGATATTTTGATTTTTTCGGATGACTGGGACTCTCATGTCCAGCAGGTCAGGAGGGTTTTTCAGGTTTTGCGGTCTAATTCCTTGTGTGTGAAGGGTTCTAAGTGCGTTTTTGGGTTCAAAAGATTTCCTTTTTGGGATATATTTTTTCCCCCTCTTCCATCGAGATGGATCCTGTCAAGGTTCAGGCTATTTGTGATTGGACGCAACCCTCTTCTCTTAAGAGTCTTCAGAAATTTTTGGGCTTTGCTAACTTTTATCGTCGATTTATTGCTGGTTTTTCTGATGTTGTTAAGCCATTGACTGATTTGACTAAGAAGGGTGCTGATGTTGCTGATTGGTCCCCTGCTGCTGTGGAGGCCTTTCGGGAGCTTAAGCGCCGCTTTTCTTCCGCCCCTGTGTTGCGTCAGCCTGATGTTGCTCTTCCTTTTCAGGTTGAGGTCGACGCTTCTGAAATCGGAGCTGGGGCGGTTTTGTCGCAGAGAAGTTCCGATTGCTCCGTGATGAGACCTTGTGCTTTTTTCTCGCGTAAATTTTCGCCCGCCGAGCGGAATTATGATGTTGGGAATCGGGAGCTTTTGGCCATGAAGTGGGCTTTTGAGGAGTGGCGTCATTGGCTTGAGGGGGCTAGACATCAGGTGGTGGTATTGACTGACCACAAAAATCTAATTTATCTTGAGTCCGCCAGACGCCTGAATCCTAGACAGGCGCGCTGGTCGTTGTTTTTCTCTCGGTTTAATTTTGTGGTGTCCTACCTGCCGGGTTCTAAGAATGTTAAGGCGGATGCCCTTTCTAGGAGTTTTGAGCCTGACTCCCCTGGTAATTCTGAACCTACAGGTATCCTTAAGGATGGAGTGATATTGTCTGCCGTTTCTCCAGACCTGCGGCGGGCCTTGCAGGAGTTTCAGGCGGATAGACCTGATCGTTGCCCACCTGGTAGACTGTTTGTTCCTGATGATTGGACCAGTAAAGTCATTTCTGAGGTTCATTCTTCTGCGTTGGCAGGTCATCCTGGAATCTTTGGTACCAGGGATTTGGTGGCAAGGTCCTTCTGGTGGCCTTCCCTGTCTCGAGATGTGCGAGGCTTCGTGCAGTCTTGTGACGTTTGCGCTCGGGCCAAGCCTTGTTGTTCTCGGGCTAGTGGATTGTTGTTGCCCTTGCCTATCCCGAAGAGGCCCTGGACGCACATCTCGATGGATTTTATTTCGGATCTTCCTGTTTCTCAGAAGATGTCTGTCATCTGGGTGGTGTGTGATCGTTTCTCTAAGATGGTCCATTTGGTTCCCCTGCCTAAGTTGCCTTCTTCTTCCGAGTTGGTTCCTCTGTTTTTTCAAAATGTGGTCCGTTTGCATGGTATTCCGGAGAATATCGTTTCTGACAGAGGTACCCAATTCGTGTCTAGATTTTGGCGAGCATTCTGTGCTAGGATGGGCATAGATTTGTCTTTCTCGTCTGCTTTCCATCCTCAGACTAATGGCCAGACCGAGCGGACGAATCAGACCTTGGAGACATATTTGAGGTGTTTTGTGTCTGCAGATCAGGATGATTGGGTTGCTTTTTTGCCTTTAGCGGAGTTTGCCCTCAATAATCGGGCCAGCTCTGCCACCTTGGTGTCTCCCTTTTTCTGTAATTCGGGGTTTCATCCTCGATTTTCTTCTGGTCAGGTGGAATCTTCGGATTGTCCTGGAGTGGATGCTGTGGTGGAGAGGTTGCATCAGATTTGGGGGCAGGTAGTGGACAATTTGAAGTTGTCCCAGGAGAAGACTCAGCTTTTTGCCAACCGCCGGCGTCGGGTTGGTCCTCGGCTTTGTGTTGGGGACTTGGTGTGGTTGTCTTCTCGTTTTGTCCCTATGAGGGTTTCTTCTCCCAAGTTTAAGCCTCGGTTCATCGGCCCGTACAAGATATTGGAGATTCTTAACCCTGTGTCCTTCCGTTTGGACCTCCCTGCATCTTTTTCTATTCATAATGTTTTTCATCGGTCATTATTGCGCAGGTATGAGGTACCGGTTGTGCCTTCCGTTGAGCCTCCTGCTCCGGTGTTGGTTGAGGGCGAGTTGGAGTACGTTGTGGAAAAAATCTTGGACTCCCGTGTTTCCAGACAGAAACTCCAGTATCTGGTCAAATGGAAGGGATACGGTCAGGAGGATAATTCTTGGGTGACTGCCTCTGATGTTCATGCCTCCGATTTGGTCCGTACCTTTCATAGGGCTCATCCTGATCGCCCTGGTGGTTCTGGTGAGGGTTCGGTGCCCCCTCCTTGAGGGGGGGGTACTGTTGTGAAATTGGATTTTGGGCTCCCCCTGTGGCCACTGGTGGAATTGAACTGGTGTGCATCATCCTCTCTGTTCACCTGTTTCCATCAGGATGTGGGAGTCGCTATTTAGCCTTGCTCCTCTGTCACTTCCATGCCGGTCAACATTGTAATCAGAAGCCTTTCTGTGCATGTTCCTGCTGCTAGACAACTCCCAGCTAAGTTGGACTTTAGTCCTTGTTTGTTTTTGCATTTTGTTCCAGTTCACAGCTGTAGTTTCGTTTCTGTGTCTGGAAAGCTCTTGTGATCTGAAATTGCCACTCTGATGTTATGAGTTAATACTAGAGTCTTAAAGTAATTTCAGGATGGGTTTTGATAGGGTTTTCAGCTGACCATGAAAGTGCCCTTTCTGTCTTCCTGCTATCTAGTAAGCGGACCTCAATTTTGCTAAACCTATTTTCATACTACGTTTGTCATTTCATCTAAAATCACCGCCAATATTTGTGGGGGCCTCTGTCTGCCTTTCGGGGAAATTTCTCTAGAGGTGAGCCAGGACTATATTTTCCTCTGCCAGGATTAGTTAGTCCTCCGGCCGGCGCTGGGCGTCTAGGGATAAAACGCAGGCAACGCTACCCGGCTACTGTTAGTTGTGCGGCAGGTTTAGTTCATGGTCAGTTTAAGTTTCCATCCTTCCAAGAGCTAGTTCTTATGTTTGCTGGGCTATGTTCTCTTGCCATTGAGAACCATAACAGTGGACCTTCTCAGTAACAGTGTTTGTCAGGGCATGGCTTATATTATGGGACACATTGTCAGTATTCCGGGTTTTCCAAGTCACCTTGTGAATGATCTTGCCCATTGTTAAGATGGAGTTTGCTGTTTTTGTCTGCCCTATTTCCTGTTCATTTGTTTAAAACCCGGCTCAGGTGTCAACTTCCTTGCTGGAGTATTCTGTTTCCGTTCCCCTTCAGCTCAGCTGCTTGTTCTGAGAGTGTTTCTACTCGTGGCTCTGGACATTCTCTGCATATGTTTCTACACTCTCAGTGCTATCTTTAGTCTGTTGACTGTGGAATTTAACCCTTGGTTCACTCCTCCTGGTAAGAACTGTGTTTTTGAACTATGTTTTTGCACTATGTCTCTGGACTGTGTGTTGCTGCTTAATCCTTCATTTACTCCCCCCGGTGGGAGCTGTTGGAAACAACACCAGTATAATACTTTAATGTGAACTAGTTTCTGGACTTACCCGTGTTCATGCTACACCTGGGATTAACCTATGAACTTGTTCTGGACTTCCCTGTGTTTACTACATACCTGGATTTGACTCTTTCTTCACCGACAGTGTTTGGATCTGCACCACGTCACCTGTCACACTCACCTTTTGATCACCTTGCTGAGGACTCTGCCTTAAGAACTCTGCTGATTTGCTGTATATGTTTCTAGGACTTGTTTCATTGCAGGTCACTGCGGGTTATCAGTATATTGTTTTGGGGGTTATTGCTGTTGTACAAATACACTATTGCACTAAAGAAACCCATCTCTGTCTGTTCATTGCCCCATGCTACCAGAATCCTCGAGTTCCTACAATAGTATTACACACATACTTGTGTAAAGTGGGGACGGCACACTGTAAAAAATAGTGTCGACGAGTGACCGTGTACCAAGGGATGGCTGCTGCCATGAGGTTGCAGAAAGCTTTCACCTCCACACGCCTAAACTGCAGCATTTCCAGAGCAAGCAGTCTGGAAATATGGCCATTTAGTATTGTTCCTGTGGGTGGATGGCTGCATATTTATGCTTGCATTCCAAGGATTGGGGTAGGAAAAACTGAACACTGCACTATGACAAGGACGTGGATGTGGTTGCTGACAGTGATTTCAAGTGTGCAACGACAGGTGCATGGTGTGAGACATATTTGCCTACCTCATGGACAGGGGATTGGGGTGCACGTATAACAAGGAAAGAGGTAATGTGTCACCAGCAGACACTGTATCTGGACTCTTCCATTCGGCCCAAGTACTTGGGTGTTTCGCTTGCATGTGCATGAGCATTCTGGTGGTGATCAGGTTGGTAGTTGTGCTATCTCTGCTGATGCTGGCATGGCATATGGCTTTTGTGGGTTAACTTTAAAAAAAACACCAGGCTCGGGAACACTTAACCCTTGGCTTGGCAACTTCACACATGTTGGTGCTCTGGGGAACAGTTGCCCGTCTTGTGTCTCTGGCCACCCCACTACCTCTTTCCGCCTGTTGTGGTGCTGTGGATCCCTCCTGCTGTGCGCTGCTGTCCTCACTCTGCATGTCACCTTCCCAGGTTGGGTCAGTGACTTCATCGTCTACCACCTTGTCTTCCACTTCCGAACTCTGGTCCTCCTCCTGACGTGTGTAACAACATCACATCTTGGCAAATGTGTCTCATCATCATCCACCTCTTGCTACAGTAATGGCATTTTCACACCATGGCCTTCTTGTGAACATATCTGCTCAAATATTTGGGCATCGCTACATGTGATCCCCTCATATCCCACTTGAAATGGGCAGGGTGAGAGGCCAGAATCGATAAATGGAAATGTGAACAGTTCTTCGGAGTGTCCAGTTGTGGGATCAATTGTCTCTGGCACTCAGCATGGTGGGAGGAAGGAGAATCCGCGTAAGGATTATGTGATCCAGAAGCACGGCTACTGAAATTGGATAGTGTGAAAGACAGGATGGTGCTTGCAAAGTGACTGGAAGCATTATTTGCTATCCATCCAACAACCTTTTCACACAGGTCTGGCTTCAAGAGTGGTCTTCTGCATGCCCCTACAAAGTGGAACAGGATGCTAGGTCAACATGATGTGTGTGTTTGTTGATTTCCCGCAGCAGGCACAGTTTCACCTTACCTAAGGCCTCAGCCTCTGCACTCACCATCTGCATCACATTTACTTACCTGTACCTTACCATGCACCTTGGCCATTTTAAAGTACATAAGATATAGCCCTGTTGATAAAACTTTGCAGTATTGCAAGTAAATGTGCCCAACTCAGATGGACTTGTTAGAGTGCCAAAGCAATATAGTGATGCTATTTGAAAACCAACCAAATCTGTATTTTTTATTTTGATGCACAACTAGTGCAGTATAAATGGCATATAATATTTTTCTGCTGAAAAAATGGCAAGAACATTAACACAGAATATTGTTTCCACCTCAGATAGACTTGTTACAGTACCGAAGCAATATAGCGATGCTATTTCTAACCAACCAACTCTGGCTTATTTATTTTGATGCACAACTGCTGCAGCATAAATGGCATGTAATTTGTCTACTACAAAAAGTTTGCAGGAATGGTAGCACAGGAAAATTTGCCCGCCTTAGATTGACTTGTTAAAGTGCCAGAGCAATATAACAATGCTATTTCCAACTAACCAACTCTGGATTTTTTTATGCACAACTGGTGCAGTATAAATGTTGTATAATATTTTTCTGCTAAAAAATTAGCAGGCTTAGTATTACAGGAAAATTTACCCACCTCAGATGGACTTGTTAATGCTAATTCTAAACAACCAACTCTGGCTTTTTTATTTTGATGCATAACTGGCACAGTATAAATGGTGTATAATATTTGTGTGCTGAACAGTTCCAGAGCAATATAGCTATGATATTTCTAACCAACCAAGTCTCCCTTTTTTATTTTGATGCACAACTGTCACACAACTTCCAAAGTATAAATGGCATATCACATTTCTCTGCTGAAAAAAAATTGGCAGCAATACTAGCACGGGTATATTTGCCCACATCAGATACACTTGTTACGGTGCCAGAACTATTTCTAACCAACCAACTCTGGCTCATTTATTTTGATGCATAACTGCAGTGGTATAAATGGCACCTGAGATGGATTTGTTACACTGCAGGAGCAATATAGATATGCTATTAATAACCAAAAAAGTCTGTCTGTATCCTTTTGACACACAACTGGTGCAGTATTAATGGTGCATAATATTTATCTGCTGAAAACAATTTACAGATTATTATAGCAGGAAAATGTGCTCACTTCAGATGGACTTCTGTTGTGAACTATACTTCTTGGCTCCCTCTTGTGGTCACTAGTGATTTGGCACTTGGATTGTCTTTTACCAGGTTGGTACTCACCTGCTTCGTTAGGCCTGGGGTGTTGCTATTTAAACTTCCTGGATTCTCAGTCCAGTGCCTGGCATCGTTGTAATCAGTTCATTTCTGTTTGCTCCTGTCTTCAGGTCCTGGTTCTTTGCAAGATAAGCTAAGTCCTGCTTTCTTATTTTTTGATCATTTGTATTGTTTATATTTTTGTCCAGCTTGTACAAAACGTGATTCCTGTTATCGCTGGAAGCTCTAGGGGGCTGATATTCTCCCCCCACACCGTTAGTCGGTTTGGGGGTTCTTGGATATTCAGCGTGGATATTTTGCAGGGTTTTTGCTGACCATATAAGTCATCTTACTATATTCTGCTATTAGTCAGTGGGCCTCTCTTTGCTAAAATCTAGTTCATTCTTACGTTTGTCTTTTCTTTTTACCTTATTATTTGTTGGGGGCTTGTATTACTTTGGGGTCTTTTCTCTGGAGGCAAGAAAGGTCTTATTTTCCCTTATAGGGTTAGTTAGTTCTCCAGCTGGCGCGAGACGTCTAGGATCAACGTAGGCACGCTCCCCGGCTACTGTTAGTGTTTGTGCTAGGGTCAGGTATATGGTCAGCCTAGTTACCACGTCCCTATGAGCTGGTATTTATGTTTGCAGACTTTGCTGTAATCTCTGAGATCCTTTGCCATTGGGATCATAACAGTATGCCAGGCCTATGAATAGTTAATGCATTGCAGAAGTGGGATTAAAAGAAAAGGAGTTCTGAGTTGTTGTTTTTTTTTTTTCCTCCTCTTTCTTCCTTCCCCTTTTTCTCAGAGTGGCTGTAAGCTTTGCTGCAGACATGAATGTTCAGACCTTGATTACTAGTGTGGATCAGCTTGCTGCACGAGTGCAGAGCATTCAGGATTTTGTTGTTAGCTGTCCTATGTCTGAGCCTAAGATACCTATTCCTGAGCTGTTCTCTGGAGATCGATTTAAATTTAGGAATTTTAGGAATAATTGTAAATTGTTTCTATCTTTGAAACCTCGTTCGTCTGGAGATTCAGCTCAGCAAGTTAAAATTGTTATCTTGTTATCTTGTTAAATTGTTATCTCACTATAGCCACGCTGTTTGAAACGTTCCCCAAGGTCCACAGCCTGCCTCTCAAAGAGTGTATCAGAGGCACAGATCCTTCGTGCCCGCAGGAACTGTCCAATGGGGATGGCTCTTATCGTGGAGGGTGGATGGGATGAGGTTGAATGCAAAAATGCATTAACAGATGTGTTATGACCCCAATGGCGAGGGTCTCAGAGGAACGTGGAAGTCTGCAGAATACAAAAATCCAGCTCATAGGGCAGTGGTAACTGGGTTGACCATATATCTACTCCTAACGCCAACACTAGAAGTAGCCGGGGATCATTCCTACGTTGATTCTAGATGACACGCGCCAGCCGGAGAATCTAGCTACCCCTAGTAGAGGAAAACAAAGACCTTTCTTGCCTCCAGAGAAGGGGACCCCAAAGCTGGATAGAAGCCCCCCACAAATAATGACGGTGAGGTAAGAGGAAATGACAAACACAGAAATGAACCAGGTTTAGCACAGAGAGGCCCGCTTACTGATAGCAGAATAAAGAAAGGTAACTTATATGGTCAACAAAAACCCTATCAAAATCCACACTGGAAATTCAAGAACCCCCGAACCGTCTAACGGTCCGGGGGGAGAACACCAGCCCCCTAGAGCTTCCAGCAAAGGTCAGGATATAGATTTGGAACAAGCTGGACAAAAATACAAAACCAAAACAAATAGCAAAAAACAAAAGGCAGACTTAGCTGATAAAACTGGAACCAGGATCAGTAGACAAGAGCACAGCAGACTAGCTCTGATAACTACGTTGCCAGGCATTGAACTGAAGGTCCAGGGAGCTTATATAGCAACACCCCTAACTAACGACCCAGGTGCGGATAAAAGGAATAACAGAAAAACCAGAGTCAAAAAACTAGTAACCACTAGAGGGAGCAAAAAGCAAATTCACAACAGTACCCCCCCCTTAGTGAGGGGTCACCGAACCCTCACCACGACCACCAGGGCGATCAGGATGAGCGGCATGAAAGGCACGAACTAAATCGGCCGCATGAACATCAGAGGCGACCACCCAGGAATTATCCTCCTGACCATAGCCCTTCCACTTGACCAGGTACTGAAGCCTCCGCCTGGAGAGGCGAGAATCCAAGATCTTCTCCACCACGTACTCCAACTCGCCCTCAACCAACACCGGAGCAGGAGGCTCAGCAGAAGGAACTACAGGCACAATGTACCGCCGCAACAAGGACCTATGAAATACATTGTGAATAGCAAACGACACAGGAAGATCCAGACGAAAAGATACAGGATTAAGGATTTCCAATATCTTGTAAGGCCCAATAAAACGAGGTTTAAATTTGGGAGAGGAGACCTTCATAGGAACAAAGCGGGAAGAAAGCCATACCAAATCCCCAACGCGTAGTCGGGGACCCACACCGCGGCGGCGGTTGGCAAAGCGCTGAGCCTTCTCCTGTGACAACTTCAAGTTGTCCACCACATGATTCCAGATCTGCTGCAACCTATCCACCACAGAATCCACCCCAGGACAGTCAGAAGGCTCCACATGACCCGAAGAAAAGCGAGGATGGAAACCAGAGTTGCAGAAAAAAGGCGAAACCAAGGTGGCGGAACTAGCCCGATTATTAAGGGCAAACTCAGCCAACGGCAAGAATGTCACCCAATCGTCCTGATCAGCAGAGACAAAACACCTCAAATAAGCCTCCAAAGTCTGATTGGTTCGCTCCGTCTGTCCATTAGTCTGAGGATGGAAAGCAGACGAAAACGACAAATCAATGCCCATCCTACTACAAAAGGATCGCCAGAACCTGGAAACGAACTGGGATCCTCTGTCTGACATAATATTCTCAGGGATGCCGTGCAAACGAACCACGTTCTGGAAAAACACAGGAACCAGATCGGAAGAGGAAGGCAGCTTAGGCAAAGGAACCAAATGGACCATCTTGGAGAAGCGATCACATATCACCCAGATAACGGACATGCCCTGAGATAGCGGAAGATCAGAAATGAAATCCATGGAGATATGTGTCCAAGGTCTCTTCGGGACAGGCAAGGGCAAGAGCAAACCGCTGGCACGAGAACAGCAAGGCTTAGCTCGAGCACAAGTCCCACAGGACTGCACAAATGACCGCACATCCCTTGACAAGGAAGGCCACCAAAAGGACCTGGCCACCAGATCTCTGGTGCCAAAAATTCCCGGGTGACCTGCCAACACCGAGGAATGAACCTCGGAAATGACTCTGCTGGTCCACTTATCCGGGACAAACAGTCTGTCAGGTGGACAAGACTCAGGCCTATCAGCCTGAAATCTCTGCAACACACGTCGCAGATCCGGAGAAATAGCTGACAAGATAACTCCATCTTTAAGAATACCAACAGGATCAGCGACTCCAGGAGCATCAGGCACAAAGCTCCTAGAAAGAGCATCGGCCTTAACATTCTTTGAACCTGGTAAATACGAGACAACAAAATCAAAGCGGGAGAAAAACAATGACCAGCGGGCCTGTCTCGGATTAAGGCGTTTAGCAGACTCGAGATACATCAGATTTTTGTGATCAGTCAAGACCACCACACGATGCTTAGCACCCTCGAGCCAATGACGCCACTCCTCAAATGCCCATTTCATGGCCAACAACTCCCGATTGCCCACATCATAATTTCGCTCGGCAGGCAAAAACTTCCTAGAGAAAAAGGCACAAGGTTTCATAACAGAGCAACCAGGGCCTCTCTGCGACAAAACGGCCCCTGCCCCAATCTCCGAAGCATCCACCTCAACCTGAAAGGGAAGTGAGACGTCAGGCTGGCACAAAACAGGCGCCGAAGTAAACCGGCGTTTCAACTCCTGGAAAGCCTCCACGGCAGCAGGAGCCCAGTTAGCTACATCGGAGCCCTTCTTGGTCATATCCGTCAAAGGTTTCACAATGCTAGAAAAATTAGCGATAAAACGACGGTAGAAGTTAGCGAAGCCCAAGAACTTCTGAAGACTCTTAACTGACGAGGGCTGAGTCCAATCAAGAATAGCTCGGACCTTGACTGGGTCCATCTCCACAGCAGAAGGGGAAAAAATGAACCCCAAAAAGGGAACCTTCTGTACACCAAAGAGACACTTTGAGCTCTTGACAAACAAAGAATTTTCACGCAAAATTTTAAAGACCAACCTGACCTGCTCCACATGCGAATCCCAATCATCAGAAAAAACCAAAATATCATCCAGATAAACAATCAAAAATTTATCCAGATATTTCCGGAAAATGTCATGCATAAAGGACTGAAAAACTGAAGGCGCATTGGAGAGCCCAAAAGGCATCACCAAGTACTCAAAATGACCTTCGGGCGTATTGAATGCGGTTTTCCATTCATCACCTTGCTTAATGCGCACAAGGTTGTACGCACCACGAAGGTCTATCTTGGTGAACCACTTGGCACCCTTAATCCGGGCAAACAAGTCAGACAACAGCGGTAAAGGATACTGAAATTTGACAGTGATATTGTTTAAAAGCCGATAATCAATACAAGGTCTCAAAGATCCGTCCTTTTTTGCCACAAAAAAGAATCCCGCACCAAGAGGGGAAGAAGACGGACGAATATGTCCTTTCTCCAGAGACTCCTTGATATATGAACGCATAGCGGTATGTTCAGGTACCGACAGATTAAACAGTCTTCCCTTAGGAAATTTACTGCCTGGGATCAAATCTATAGCACAGTCACAGTCCCTATGAGGAGGCAGTGCACTGGACTCAGACTCACTGAAGACATCCTGATAATCAGACAAATACTCCGGAACTTCCGAAGGCGTAGAAGAAGCAATAGACACAGGCAGGGAATCCCCATGAATACCACGACAGCCCCAACTTGAGACTGACATAGCTTTCCAGTCCAGGACTGGATTATGGGTCTGTAACCATGGCAGCCCTAAAACAACCAAATCATGCATTTTATGTAAAACCAGGAAACGTATCACCTCGCGGTGTTCAGGAGTCATGCACATGGTAACCTGTGTCCAATACTGCGGTTTATTTGCTGCCAATGGTGTAGCATCAATACCCCTAAGAGGTATGGGATTTTCTAATGGTTCAAGAGTAAAACCACAGCGCTTAGCAAATGAGAGATCCATGAGACTCAGGGCAGCACCTGAATCTACAAACGCCATGACAGGATAAGATGACAGTGAGCAAATCAAAGTTACAGACAGAATAAATTTAGGTTGCAAATTACCAATGGTGACAGGACTAACAACCTTAGCTATACGTTTAGAGCATGCTGAGATAACATGTGTAGAATCACCACAGTAGTAGCACAAGCCATTCCGGCGTCTATGAATTTTCCGCTCATTTCTAGTCAGGATTCTATCACATTGCATTAAATCAGGTGTCTGTTCAGACAACACCATGAGGGAATTTGCGGTTTTGCGCTCCCGCAACCGCCGGTCAATTTGAATAGCCAGTGCCATAGTATCATTCAGACCTGTGGGAATGGGAAAACCCACCATAACATTCTTAATGGCTTCAGAAAGGCCATTTCTAAAATTAGCGGCCAGTGCACACTCGTTCCAATGTGTCAGCACGGACCATTTCCGAAATTTTTGGCAATACACTTCAGCCTCGTCCTGCCCCTGAGACATAGCCAGCAAGGCCTTTTCTGCCTGAATCTCAAGATTGGGTTCCTCATAAAGTAAACCGAGCGCCGGAAAAAACGCATCAAGATCAGCCAATGCCGGATCTCCTGGCGCCAGCGAAAAAGCCCAATCCTGAGGGTCGCCCCGTAAGAACGAAATAACAATTTTTACTTGCTGAGCAGAATCTCCAGATGAACAGGGTCTCAGGGACAAAAACAATTTACAATTATTCACGAAATTCCTAAACTTAAACCTGTCTCCGGAAAACAGTTCAGGAATCGGTATTTTAGGTTCTGACCTAGGATTTCTGATAACATAGTCTTGTATGCCCTGCACACGAGTAGCCAGCTGGTCCACACTTGTAATCAAGGTCTGGACATTCATGTCTGCAGCAAGCATAGCCACTCTGAGGTAAAGGGGAAGAAGAAAAAAAAAAAAAAAACTCAGAATCTTCTTTCTTATAATCCCTCTTCTGCAATGCATTAAACATTTAATATCGGCCTGGCAAACTGTTATGACCCCAATGGCGAGGGTCTCAGAGGAACGTGGAAGTCTGCAGAATACAAAAATCCAGCTCATAGGGCAGTGGTAACTGGGTTGACCATATATCTACTCCTAACGCCAACACTAGAAGTAGCCGGGGATCATTCCTACGTTGATTCTAGATGACACGCGCCAGCCGGAGAATCTAGCTACCCCTAGTAGAGGAAAATAAAGACCTTTCTTGCCTCCAGAGAAGGGGACCCCAAAGCTGGATAGAAGCCCCCCACAAATAATGACGGTGAGGTAAGAGGAAATGACAAACACAGAAATGAACCAGGTTTAGCACAGAGAGGCCCGCTTACTGATAGCAGAATAAAGAAAGGTAACTTATATGGTCAACAAAAACCCTATCAAAATCCACACTGGAAATTCAAGAACCCCCGAACCGTCTAACGGTCCGGGGGGAGAACACCAGCCCCCTAGAGCTTCCAGCAAAGGTCAGGATATAGATTTGGAACAAGCTGGACAAAAATACAAAACCAAAACAAATAGCAAAAAACAAAAGGCAGACTTAGCTGATAAAACTGGAACCAGGATCAGTAGACAAGAGCACAGCAGACTAGCTCTGATAACTACGTTGCCAGGCATTGAACTGAAGGTCCAGGGAGCTTATATAGCAACACCCCTAACTAACGACCCAGGTGCGGATAAAAGGAATAACAGAAAAACCAGAGTCAAAAAACTAGTAACCACTAGAGGGAGCAAAAAGCAAATTCACAACACAGATGTCTCCTTCCTATACATATCTGTATAAATGTATCCATTCTCTTGTACCTTTAATGTTATGTCTAAGAAGGAGATTTCACTGTCATGATATGCATAGGTGAGTCTGATGTTGGAGCCATTGTCGTTCAATCCCGCCATAAACTTTTGTAGCTCCAGGACAGGACCATGCCATATAAACAAAACATCATCGATATATCTATACCACCCAAGAATTTGGGGGGCAGACTGTGCGCCACCATGGAAAACCTCACGTTCCCAATAGCCTAGAAATAAATTGGCATAAGATGGCGCAAAGGCCGCCCCCATGGCAGTGCCCTGTCTCTGGAGAAAAAAACGGTCCTTAAAAACAAAAAAATTATGTGTTAGGATGAACTCCAACAGCTCCAACACCAGCTCACGTAAGTCAGGATCCAGATTACTGGACTCAAGAAAAAATCTGGTAGCCCTCATCCCATCCACATGGCGGATGCTGGTATATAATGACTCAACATCCGCCGTAACTAAGATCATGTCCTTCTCCACGACAAGGCCATCAACCCGTCTCAGGACGTCCGTGGTGTCCCTGACATAGGAGGGCAGGGTCTCAACCTGTGGTTTTAAGTAGTGTTCAATGAATTTATATGTTGCGTGACACAGCCCTCCCATGCCAGAGACAATTGGACGCCCTGGAGGAGAGATCAGGTCTTTGTGGACCTTGGGGAGCAGATAGAAAGTAGGTATCACCGGGTGTTGAACTAATAAACCACCCAAGGTTTTTTTGTTGATGATACCCCTTTCATGAGCCATCTCCAAAATGTTCTGTAATTGGATCTGGAATTTAGTAAGGGGGTTCTGTTGTAATGGGGTATACGTATCCCTATTCCTTAGCTGCCGAAAGGCTTCTTTTTCGTACCTCTCCACAGGCCAGATGACCACATTTCCCCCCTTATCCGCCGGTTTTATAACAACATCATCCCACATTTTGATTTCCTGTAGAGCTTCCCTCTGTACAATTGTAAGATTGTCCCTTTTTTTAAAATTGGTTATTTTGTTGAAATCCTCCATTACCAATTTCGTGAAGATTTCCACCTGTGGGCAAAGGGAGAAGGGGGGAAAAGTGGTACATCTGGCTGATATAGGAGGTGGAGAGGCACTTACCCCTTCACCAGAAGACTCTCGCTCCAGTTCTTCCAAGTTTTTAAGGGTCTCTCCTTCAATAGGATCAATTACTTCAGCACTTCCTGAGGAGTCTTTTTAGAAAGATCTTCCGGGCATACAGGTGTAAGTCCTTTAATGCTACAAAAAAATCAAAATTATTGCAAGGAGAGAAAGACAGACCCAATTCCAACACTTGTTTTTGTGGTTCAGAGAGAACATGAGTGGACAGATTAATTACCTCTAGTATATTAGTTTTTGATTTTTTATCCATAAGAGGAGAGGTATTCATTTTCCGCTTATTTCTGAGGCGTCCATCTCTCCAGTCATTATTTCTCTCTGAATCCCTTTTTGTCCATCCTGATCTTACATTGTCCACTCTCTGTGTTCTTTCCTCAGCCGAGGAGACAGAAGAAATAGACGTAGATCGACCTCTTGAGAAGTTTTTGTTATACAGCCGTCTATTGTGCCATTTATAAATTCTCCCTTGCTGTCGATCAGCCAAATCACGCTGATATTTTTTGGTCTTATTTTGTACTACTTCAGTCTCCCATTTTTTTAAGGCTACATCAATTTCCTCTTTAAATTTTATTGCTGTTTCACCAGCAAGACATTTATTCATCTCCTCTTGTGTGATGTTTAATTCTACATCCAATTCCTTAAGTTGTTTCTCGTTATGCTTGGATAATAATTCCATGAATCTTTTTGAACACAGAGAGGCAGCCTCCTCCCATTGCTCAACAAATTCAGTGTCACAAAGGAAGGGAAGACTTGGACACGTAATCCCCTAGGGAGCAAACCGCACCCAATGTATCGCTCCAGAAAGGCCCTATTCCACCACAGACGGGTACGTTTATTGAGCAGATCCTTATATTTATTCATAAGGCCACTGGTATCTCTGGATTTAAAATCAACTGTGCTACCACCACTCTCACTAAAAACTTGGTCGAGCTAATTTAGCCACGCTTTTTCGCGTTCACGGAAATCCATTTCTTCCAAACTGGTTACTGTGAAAACACAGGCAACAGTATAATAGAAAAAACCCAAAATGAAAGATAAAAATCCTATGTTCTTCCACATACTCACAACCACAGTGGGGGAGCCTACCATTAAGACATAATCAGAGAAACAAGGACACTCCTACAACCAATATTAATAAAGCAGAAAAAAATGGAGTTCATGTCCAAAAGTAATTGCATAATATTTTATTAAGTTACAAAAATACCAACAAACATATAACAATAAACGTTACTAAAAATTGAAGATAGTTTAAGGTTGAGGATTGTAGCACAGACCAAAAAACAGTGCAGCACTCAGGCTGATGCCATATACAAAAAAGTCAGATGCATAGTGCGGAGTCTAACACAGGCATTGAACCGGGGGACATATGGAACTGTATAGGGAAGTATGGTGAGCCCTGTACACTGGCTCATATACTCACAACATCATACAATCATTCCCCTCCCCGAATTCTTACCCAGAAACTGGCACCAGGACCGGACCACACCGTTGCCCCAACGCGCGTTTTGCGTCGGCTTCGTCAGGGGGTGGTGCTGCTAACTATCCGGCGCTACTATTTATAAGACCCTCAATCCATATTATTAGATCCACCTGTAGCGGCGCATGTTCAGGTGTCGCCCAGCCAGGATCTGCATTGCGAGCGGCATCCAAGATGGTGCTGCGGTTCAACAGCTCAGCCATGATGACGTCACTGCACCGCAAGCGTCATCACTCGGCGCCACCCACAATGCCCCGGGACTCGGACCATCATGGGCATGCGCACAATGGATCAGGCTAATACCACGCATGATGAAAACAGACAGGGCTGTCGACTACCCATATTCAAAAAGGGGGAGGAACCGCAAGAAGGAAAAGAGGATGTAAGTGAAAATAAGGGACATCAATTGTGCATAATGTCGTAGAATAGGAACATCCCGTTATTAACCCCAATAAATATAAAAATAAGGGGAAATAAAGAAAAAAGCATATACAAAATAATGTGCACATTAACAATAGTGAACAATATGATGACATATAAGAAAATAGTGACTGTAAAAGCAACAGTGTGTTGCCGAGAGAGTGACAGTTAATACAATAAAAAAGTTTTTTTTATATATAGACGTGATGAATAGAGTGATAATAACATCCATCTTCGTTTGTTCCACAGTTATTATGGACCATGGAATGCCCGAATGGACGACATTTGGAGAAGAGGCCCGTCAGTTCTCTGCATGCTCAATAGACCATCCATGCCTTTTACAATGGAGGGACCACATCAAGAGCGCCATAACAAAATGTGAGGTAACTATATACAAATAATACAAGGAAAAGAAAAAAACGCATTTTAAAAAACATGTATAAAAGACAGACAGCAACACATTAAGTTAAAAAACAAACATAAGAAAATCCGGAGCTGATTCTATAAAAAGGAACTAAAGCTCAAACTTTCACTGAGGCCTGCAGGGGCTATAGTATTTAATACCGCAATCCAGCGGCACTCTCTTTGAGCCAGCTTCTGTTTTGCATCACCTCCTCTTATGCCTACTCGGATCTTATCAATACCCCATGCCTTTAAATCTTTGGGATTACACTTGTGATATTTCCGAAAATGTTTCGGGATCGGTTTCAAACTGTCTACATCTTCAACATCTCGTGCTGCTTTTATATCTCTCACGTGTTCACGTATGCGAACACGCAGCTCTCTTGACGTTAGTCCAATGTAGACAAGCTTACAAGTGCACACCGCATAATATACGACATGTGTTGTACTACATGTAATATATTCATTTATTCGAAATTGCCGCCTGCCATCTGATGAAGAAAAAGTGAAAGATCTAGTAAGATTCTTGCAAGCAAGGCAATCTCCGCATGGGAAGAAACCATTCTTTTGTCTACCTGCCTGGAAAGGGTCCGGTGTTTTGGCCACATAGTGACTGTGCACCAGTATGTCTCTAAAATTATTGCTCCTCTGAGCAGTCATTAGGGGTTGGTCAGACAAAAACCTACCAAGTAAGGGATCAGTTGTTAAAACGGGCCAGTGTTTTCTCAGGATGCTCCGCATTTCATTCCACTTATGATTAAATGTGGATATAAATCTTGGTTGCTCATCCCAAGTTTTTTTCTGTGTCTTCCTTCTCTCAACTAGAAGATCACTCCTCCTTGTTTTTTTAGCCCTTAGATACCCTTTCTATATTACTCGGCCACTATAGCCACGCTGTTTGAAATGTTCCCCAAGGTCCACAGCCTGCCTCTCAAAGAGTGTATCAGAGGCACAGATCCTTCGTGCCTGCAGGAACTGTCCAATGGGGATGGCTCTTATCGTGGAGGGTGGATGGGATGAGGTTGAATGCAAAAATGCATTAACAGATGTCTCCTTCCTATACATATCTGTATAAATGTATCCATTCTCTTGTACCTTTAATGTTATGTCTAAGAAGGAAATTTCACTGTCATGATATGCATAGGTGAGTCTGATGTTGGAGCCATTGTCGTTCAATCCCGCCATAAACTTTTGTAGCTCCAGGACAGGACCATGCCATATAAACAAAACATCATCGATATATCTATACCACCCAAGAATTTGGGGGGCAGACTGTGCGCCACCATGGAAAACCTCACGTTCCCAATAGCCTAGAAATAAATTGGCATAAGATGGCGCACAGGCCGCCCCCATGGCAGTGCCCTGTCTCTGGAGAAAAAAATGGTCCTTAAAAACAAAAACATTATGTGTTAGGATGAACTCCAACAGCTCCAACACCAGCTCACGTAAGTCAGGATCCAGATTACTGGACTCAAGAAAAAATCTGGTAGCCCTCATCCCATCCACATGGCGGATGCTGGTATATAATGACTCAACATCCGCCGTAACTAAGATCATGTCCTTCTCCACGACAAGGCCATCAACCCATCTCAGGACGTCCGTGGTGTCCCTGACATAGGAGGGCAGGGTCTCAACCTGTGGTTTTAAGTAGTGTTCAATGAATTTAAATGTTGCGTGACACAGCCCTCCCATGCCAGAGACAATTGGACGCCCTGGAGGAGAGATCAGGTCTTTGTGGACCTTGGGGAGCAGATAGAAAGTAGGTATCACCGGGTGTTGAACTAATAAACCACCCAAGGTTTTTTTGTTGATGATAACCCTTTCATAAGCCATCTCCAAAATGTTCTGTTATTGGATCTGGAATTTAGTAAGGGGGTTCTGTTGTAATGGGGTATACGTATCCCTATTCCTTAGCTGCCGAAAGGCTTCTTTTTCATACCTCTCCACAGGCCAGATGACTACATTTCCCCCCTTATCCGCCGGTTTTATAACAACATCATCCCACATTTTGATTTCCTGTAGAGCTTCCCTCTGTACAATTGTAAGATTGTCCCTTTTTTTAAAATTGGTTATTTTGTTGAAATCCTCCATTACCAATTTCGTGAAGATTTCCACCTGTGGGCAAAGGGAGAAGGGGGGAAAAGTGGTACATCTGGCTGATATAGGAGGTGGACAGGCACTTACCCCTTCACCAGAAGAGTCTCGCTCCAGTTCTTCCAAGTTTTTAAGGGTCTCTAGTTCAATAGGATCAATTACTTCAGCACTTCCTGAGGAGCGCAGATGAAGTCTTTTTAGAATGATCTTCCGGGCAAACAGGTGTAAGTTGTTGTGAATTCCGTTCTCGGGCTCCCTCCTGTGGTCAGGAGCGGTACTGTGTGAGTTTGTTCTGGGGCTCCCTCTGGTGGCCTTTAGCGATATGGCTGGGCTCAGCTGCTTCCTTTCCTGCTATGCTGGGCCTATTTAATTCACCTGGCCCTTCATTTGTTGCCTGCTGTTGGTGTATTCAGTCCTGTTTCTGAGAGCTCCTGAATATTCCTTGTGACCAGTCTCCTGCTGGAGAAGTTAAGTTTGTTTGTTCATTTTGCTCATTATTTCCTTGAAAACGTTTCTCTGTATATGATGAGTTCAGTCCAGCTTGCTTATATGTGATTTTTCGCTTGCTGGTTAGTTCTGGGGTGCAGAGTGCGCCCCTCACATCGTGAGTCGGTGTGGGGGTTCTTGTATTCTCTGCGTGGTTTATTTTTGATAGTTTTTGTACTGACCGCACAGACTCCTATCTATTTTCAGTCTATCTAGTGTTAGCGGGCCTCATTTGCTAAACCTATTTCATTTCTACGTTTGTCTTTTCCCCTTAACTCACCGTTATTATTTGTGGGGGGCTGACTAAAACTTTGGGGTTATTTCTCTGAGGCTAGTGAGGTCTTTGCTTTCTCTCTAGGGGTAGTCAGTTTCTCAGGCTGTGAACGAGGCGTCTAGGATTTTAGGAACGCTCCACGGCTGCCTTTAGTGTGTGTGGATAGGATCAGGATTGCGGTCAGTATAGCTTCCACCTCCCCAGAACTTGTCCTATATTCTGGTCATATGTGTCAGGTCAGTTTTGAGATCCTACCACCGGATTATAACAGTACAGCAGGCCACAAAGTGTTAATGCAGCAGAAGAGGGAGAAGAGAAATCCTAAAGTTCATTTTTTTTTTTCTGCACTGTGTTTAGCCTCTCCCCTCCCCTTAATCTTTGGGTGGTTCTGAATTCAGTTGCAGATATGGACATTCAGAGTCTGTCTTCTAGTGTGGATCATCTCACTGCAAGGGTGCAGGGCATTCAGGATTATGTAGTCCGCAGTCCTATGTCAGAGCCTAAAATACCAATTCCTGAACTGTTCTCCGGAGATAGATCTAGGTTTTTGAATTTTAAGAATAATTGTAAGTTATTCCTTTCTCTGAGACCTCGCTCCTCTGGTGACTCTGTTCAGCAAGTTTAAATTATTGTTTCTTTGTTGCGTGGTGACCCTCAAGATTGGGCATTCTCTCTGGCGCCAGGAGATCCCGCATTGCTAAATGTGGATGCATTTTTTCTGGCGCTTGGAGTGCTTTATGAGGAACCAAATCTGGTAGACCAAGCAAAGAAAGTTTTGCTGGCTCTCTCTCAGGGTCAAGATGAAGCAGAGGTTTACTGTCAGAAGTTTAGGAAGTGGTCTGTGCTCACTCAATGGAATGAGTGCGCCCTGGCGGCGATTTTCAGAAAGGGTCTTTCTGAAGCCCTTAAAGATGTTATGGTGGGGTTCCCCACGCCTGCGGGTCTGAATGAGTCAATGTCTTTGGCCATTCAGATTGATCGGCGTTTGCGGGAATGCAAACCTGTGTACCATCTGGCGGTATTTTCTGAGCAGAAACCTGAGTCTATGCAATGCGACAGGACTCTGACCAGAGTTGAACGGCAAAATCACAGACGTCAGAATGGGTTGTGCTTTTACTGTGGTGATTCTGCCCATGTTATCTCAGAGTGTTCTAAGCGCACAAAAAGGTTCGCCAAGTCTGTCACCATTGGTACTGTACAACCTAAATTCATTTTGTCTGTTACTTTGATTTGCTCTCTGTCATCCTACTCAGTTATGGCTTTTGTGGATTCAGGTGCCGCCCTGAATTTGATGGATTTGTCATTTGCCAGGCGCTGTGGTTTTATCTTGGAGCCTTTACAGTTCCCTATTCCACTAAAGGGAATTGATGCTACGCCATTGGCCAAGAATAAACCTCAGTATTGGACTCAAGTGACCATGTGCATGACTCCTGCACATCAGGAGGTGATACGCTTTCTTGTGCTACATAATTTGCATGATGTTGTCGTGTTGGGTCTGCCATGGCTGCAGGCTCATAATCCAGTCCTGGATTGGAAAGAAATGTCTGTGTCAAGTTGGGGTTGCCAGGGAATTCATGGCGATGCCCCTTTGGTGTCAATTGCTTCTTCTACTCCTTCTGAAGTCCCTGAATTTTTGTCGGACTACCAGGATGTATTTGATGAGCCCAAATCCAGTGCCCTACCTCCTCATAGGGATTGTGATTGTGCTATAAATCTAATTCCTGGTAGTAAGTTCCCTAAGGGACGACTTTTTAATTTATCTGTACCAGAACATGCCGCTATGCGGAGTTATATAAAGGAGTCCTTGGAGAAGGGGCATATTCGCCCGTCCTCGTCCCCTTTGGGTGCGGGGTTCTTTTTTGTGGCCAAGAAGGATGGTTCTCTGAGACCCTGTATAGATTATCGCCTTCTAAGTAACATCACGGTCAAATTTCAGTACCCCTTGCCACTGCTGTCCGATCTGTTTGCCCGGATTAGGGGGGCCAGTTGGTTCACCAAGATAGATCTTCGAGGAGCGTATAATCTTGTGCGCATAAAGCAGGGCGATGAATGGAAAACAGCATTTAATTCGCCCGAAGGCCATTTTGAGTACTTGGTGATGCCTTTTGGGCTTTCTAATGCCCCCTCTGTGTTTCAGTCCTTCATGCACGACATCTTCCGAGAGTATCTGGATAGATTTATGATTGTGTACCTGGATGATATTTTGGTCTTTTCTGATGATTGGGAGTCTCATGTGAAGCAGGTCAGGATGGTATTTCAGGTCCTGCGTGCCAATGCCTTGTTTGTGAAGGGCTCTAAATGTCTCTTCGGAGTCCAGAAAATTTCTTTTTTGGGCTTTATTTTTTCTCCTTCTACTATTGAGATGGATCCAGTCAAGGTCCAGGCTATTCATGACTGGACTCAACCTACATCTGTGAAGAGTCTTCAGAAGTTCTTGGGTTTTGCTAATTTTTACCGTCGCTTCATCAATAATTTTTCTGGCGTGGTTAAGCCTTTGACGGATTTGACCAAGAAGGGTTCTGTTGTGACGAATTGGACTCCTGCGGCCATGGAGGCCTTTCAGGAGCTGAAACGTCGGTTTTCTTCGGCTCCTGTCTTGCGCCAGCCCAATGTCTCTCTCCCCTTTCAGGTCGAGGTTGATGCTTCTGAGATTGGAGCAGGGGCTGTCTTGTCGCAGAGAAGCTCTGATGGCTCTGTGATGAGACCATGTGCTTTCTTTTCAAGAAAGTTTTCGCCTGCCGAGCGGAATTATGATGTCGGTAATCGTGAGTTGTTGGCAATGAAGTGGGCATTTGAGGAGTGGCGACATTGGCTTGAGGGAGCCAAGCATCGTGTGGTGGTCTTGACTGATCACAAGAATTTGACTTATCTCAAGTCTGCCAAATGGTTGAATCCGAGACAGGCTCGATGGTCGCTGTTTTTCTCTCGTTTCGATTTTGTGGTTTCATATCTTCCGGGTTCGAAAAACGTGAAGGCTGATGCCCTTTCTAGGAGTTTTGTACCTGACTCCCCGGAAGTTTCTGAACCGACTGGTGTCCTCAAAGAGGGGGTGATTTTGTCTGACTTCTCTCCTGATCTGCGACGGGTGTTGCAGGAGTTTCAGGCCAATAGACCTGATCGTTGTCTTCCGGAGAGACTGTTTGTCCCGGACAGATGGACCAGTAGAGTTATTTCCGAGGTTCATTCTTCAGTGTTGGCGGGACATCCTGGGATTTTTGGTACCAGGGATTTGGTGGCGAGGTCCTTTTGGTGGCCTTCCTTGTCACGGGATGTGCGTTCCTTTGTGCAGTCCTGTGGGATTTGTGCTCGGGCTAAGCCTTGCTGTTCTCGTGCAAGTGGATTGCTTTTGCCTTTGCCTGTCCCGAAGAGGCCTTGGACGCATATTTCCATGGATTTTATTTCGGATCTTCCTGTCTCTCAGAGGATGTCTGTCATCTGGGTGGTTTGTGATCGCTTTTCTAAAATGGTCCATTTGGTACCCTTGCCTGAACTGCCTTCCTCCTCCGATTTGGTGCCACTATTTTTTCAGAATGTGGTTCGTTTACACGGTATTCCGGAGAACATTGTGTCTGACAGAGGATCCCAGTTTGCGTCCAGATTTTGGCGGTCCTTTTGTGCTAAGATGGGCATTGAATTGTCTTTTTCATCGGCCTTCCATCCTCAGACGAATGGCCAAACCGAACGAACTAATCAGACCTTGGAAACTTATTTGAGATGTTTTGTTTCTGCTGATCAGGATGATTGGGTGACTTTTCTGCCATTGGCTGAGTTCGCGCTCAATATTCGGGCTAGTTCTGCTACTTTGGTTTCACCGTTCTTTTGCAATTCTGGGTTTCATCCTCGTTTTTCCTCGAGTCAGGTAGAGCCCTCTGACTGTCCTGGGGTGGATTCTGTGGTGGATAGGTTGCATCAGATTTGGAACCATGTGGTGGACAATTTGACGTTGTCCCAGGAGAAGGCTCAGCGCTTTGCTAACCGCCGTCGCTGTGTGGGTCCCCGACTTCGTGTGGGGGATTTGGTGTGGTTGTCTTCTCGTTATGTCCCGATGAAGGTTTCCTCTCCTAAGTTCAAGCCTCGTTTCATCGGTCCTTATAAGATTTTGGAAATCCTCAACCCTGTGTCATTTCGTTTGGACCTCCCAACATCGTTTGCCATTCATAATGTGTTCCATAGGTCATTGTTGCGGAGATACGTGGTGCCTGTGGTCCCTTCTGTTGATCCTCCTGCTCCGGTCTTGGTCAAGGGGGAGTTGGAGTATGTGGTGGAGAAGATCTTGAATTCTCGTATTTCGAGACGGAAGCTTCAGTACTTAGTTAAATGGAAGGGCTATGGTCAGGAGGATAATTCCTGGGTTGTCGCCTCCGATGTCCATGCGGCTGATTTGGTTCGTGCCTTTCATTCGGCTCGTCATGATCGGCCTGGGAGCTCTGGTGAGGGTTCGGTGACCCATTCTCAAGGGGGGGTACTGTTGTGAATTCCGTTCTCAGGCTCCCTCCTGTGGTCAGGAGCGGTACTGTGTGAGTTTGTTCTGGGGCTCCCTCTGGTGGCCTTTAGCGATATGGCTGGGCTCAGCTGCTTCGTTTCCTGCTATGCTGGGCCTATTTAATTCACCTGGCCCTTCATTTGTTGCCTGCTGTCGGTGTATTCAGTCCTGTTTCTGAGAGCTCCTGAATATTCCTTGTGACCAGTCTCCTGCTGGAGAAGTTAAGTTTGTTTGTTCATTTTGCTCATTATTTCCTTGAAAACGTTTCTCTGTATATGATGAGTTCAGTCCAGCTTGCTTATATGTGATTTTTCGCTTGCTGGTTAGTTCTGGGGTGCAGAGTGCGCCCCTCACATCGTGGGTCAGTGTGGGTGTTCTTGTATTCTCTGCGTGGTTTATTTTTGATAGTTTTTGTACTGACCGCACAGACTCCTATCTATTTTCAGTCTATCTAGTGTTAGCGGGCCTCATTTGCTAAACCTATTTCATTTCTACGTTTGTCTTTTCCCCTTAACTCACCGTTATTATTTGTGGGGGGCTGACTAAAACTTTGGGGTTATTTCTCTGAGGCTAGTGAGGTCTTTGCTTTCTCTCTAGGGGTAGTCAGTTTCTCAGGCTGTGAACGAGGCGTCTAGGATTTTAGGAACGCTCCACGGCTGCCTTTAGTGTGTGTGGATAGGATCAGGATTGCGGTCAGTATAGCTTCCACCTCCCCAGAACTTGTCCTATATTCTGGTCATATGTGTCAGGTAAGTTTTGAGATCCTACCACCGGATCATAACAGTAAGTCCTTTAATGCTACAAAAAAAATCAAAATTATTGCAAGGAGAGAAAGACAGACCCAATTCCAACACTTGTTTTTGTGGTTCAGAGAGAACATGAGTGGACAGAAATGGATTTCCATGAACGCGAAAAAGCGTGGCTAAATCAGCTCGACCAAGTTTTTAGTGAGAGTGGTGGTAGCACAGTTGATTATAAATCCGGAGATACCAGTGGCCTTACGAATAAATATAAGGATCTGCTCAATAAACGTACCCGTCTGTGGTGGAATAGGGCCTTTCTGGAGCGATACATTGGGTGCGGTTTGCTCCCTAGGGGATTACGTGTCCAAGTCTTCCCTTCCTTTGTGGTCAATGACACTGAATTTGTTGAGCAATGGGAGGAGGCTGCCTCCCTGTGTTCAAAAAGATTCATGGAATTATTATCCAAGCATAACGAGAAACAACTTAAGGAATTGGATGTAGAATTAAACATCACACAAGAGGAGATGAATAAATGTCTTGCTGGTGAAACAGCAATAAAATTTAAAGAGGAAATTGATGTAGCCTTAAAAAAATGGGAGACTGAAGTAGTACAAAATAAGACCAAAAAATATCAGCATGATTTGGCTGATAGACAGCAAGGGAGAATTTATAAATGGCACAATAGACGGCTGTATAACAAAAACTTCTCAAGAGGTCGATCTACGTCTATTTCTTCTGTCTCCTCGGCTGAGGAAAGAACACAGAGAGTGGACAATGTAAGATCAGGATGGACAAAAAGGGATTCAGAGAGAAATAATGACTGGAGAGATGGACGCCTCAGAAATAAGCGGAAAACGAATACCTCTCCTCTTATGGATAAAAAATCAAAAACTAATATACTAGAGGTAATTAATCTGTCCACTCATGTTTTCTCTGAACCACAAAAACAAGTGTTGGAATTGGGTCTGTCTTTCTCTCCTTGCAATAATTTTGATTTTTTTGTAGCATTAAAGGACTTACACCTGTATGCCCGGAAGATCATTCTAAAAAGACTTCATCTGCGCTCCTCAGGAAGTGCTGAAGTAATTGATCCTATTGAACTAGAGACCCTTAAAAACTTGGAAGAACTGGAGCGAGAGTCTTCTGGTGAAGGGGTAAGTGCCTCTCCACCTCCTATATCAGCCAGATGTACCACTTTTCCCCCCTTCTCCCTTTGCCCACAGGTGGAAATCTTCACGAAATTGGTAATGGAGGATTTCAACAAAATAACCAATTTTAAAAAAAGGGACAATCTTACAATTGTACAGAGGGAAGCTCTACAGGAAATCAAAATGTGAGATGATGTTGTAAAACCGGCGGATAAGGGGGGAAATGTGGTCATCTGGCCTGTGGAGAGGTACGAAAAAGAAGCCTTTCGGCAGCTAAGGAATAGGGATACGTATACCCCATTACAACAGAACCCCCTTACTAAATTCCAGATCCAATTACAGAACATTTTGGAGATGGCTTATGAAAGGGGTATCATCAACAAAAAACCTTGGGTGGTTTATTAGTTCAACACCCGGTGATACCTACTTTCTATCTGCTCCCCAAGGTCCACAAAGACCTGATCTCTCCTCCAGGGCGTCCAATTGTCTCTGGCATGGGAGGGCTGTGTCACGCAACATGTAAATTCATTGAACACTACTTAAAACCACAGGTTGAGACCCTGCCCTCCTATGTCAGGCACACCACGGACGTCCTGAGACGGGTTGATGGCCTTGTTGTGGAGAAGGACATGATCTTAGTTACGGCGGATGTTGAGTCATTATATACCAGCATCCGCCATGTGGATGGGATGAGGGCTACCAGATTTTTTCTTGAGTCCAGTAATCTGGATCCTGACTTACGTGAGCTGGTGTTGGAGCTGTTGGAGTTCATCCTAACACATAATTTTTTTGTTTTTAAGGACCGTTTTTTTCTCCAGAGACAGGGCACTGCCATGGGGGCGGCCTGTGCGCCATCTTATGCCAATTTATTTCTAGGCTATTGGGAACGTGAGGTTTTCCATGGTGGCGCACAGTCTGCCCCCCAAATTCTTGGGTGGTATAGATATATCGATGATGTTTTGTTTATATGGCATGGTCCTGTCCTGGAGCTACAAAAGTTTATGGCGGGATTGAACGACAATGGCTCCAACATCAGACTCACCTATGCATATCATGACAGTGAAATCTCCTTCTTAGACATAACATTAAAGGTACAAGAGAATGGATACATTTATACAGATATACAAAAAAGACCAATAAAATAGACATGATACAAAAACACATGAACACGTTATCTGTAAATACCCGTGTACAGAACACAAGAGTGTAAAGAAAGACACCAGGATTAATAGAGGAGCGTACCACATAAACCATTAGCTGTACATGTTCTTAATGTGGACCATAACTAAGGTGCTACCAAGCCAAAATCTGTAACTATGAATAAAATACTATGTCTATCACCCTCTGTGTGTCCTATGCCATATGGACACGAGTGGTGAAAGAGCTATAGACCATGCGTTATGTGCACCCTAAGGTCCTAGACACAAAAACCTTGTGGACCCTGGAAACGCTAGTGGTCCTGAAAAAACGGTTATCATATTGAACACATGGGAGGCTGGTCTCACCTGGTATGCGGACGCTCCAGCACGCGAGACCAGCCTCCCATGTGTTCAATATGATAACCGTTTTTTCAGGACCACTAGCGTTTCCAGGGTCCACAAGGTTTTTGTGTCTAGGACCTTAGGGTGCACATAACGCATGGTCTATAGCTCTTTCACCACTCGTGTCCATATGGCATAGGACACACAGAGGGTGATAGACATAGTATTTTATTCATAGTTACACATGGAGATTTTGGCTTGGTAGCACCTTAGTTATGGTCCACATTAAGAACATGTACAGCTAATGGTTTATGTGGTACGCTCCTCTATTAATCCTGGTGTCTTTCTTTACACTCTTGTGTTCTGTACACGGGTATTTACAGATAACGTGTTCATGTGTTTTTGTATCATGTCTATTTTATTGGTCTTTTTTGTATGAGTGTTTTTTGTAACTAATAAATTTATCGCTTTTATATATTTGAGAAAGCTTCCTTTGTTCTCTTCTATTAACTATGATCTATAAGGAGGATGTTTATGGTTTTTTGTGACATATGGGGGTCACAATGATGTTTCTGGAAAATTGGTTATTTATACAGATATGTATAGGAAGGAGACATCTGTTAATGCATTTTTGCATTCAACCTCATCCCATCCACCCTCCACGATAAGAGCCATCCCCATTGGACAGTTCCTGCGGGCACGAAGGATCTGTGCCTCTGATACACTCTTTGAGAGGCAGGCTGTGGACCTTGGGGAACGTTTCAAACAGCGTGGCTATAGTGGCTGAGTAATAAAGAAAGGGTATCTAAGGGCTAAAAAAACAAGGAGGAGTGATCTTCTAGTTGAGAGAAGGAAGACACAGAAAAAACTTGGGATGAGCAACCAAGATTTATATCCACATTTAATCATAAGTGGAATGAAATGCGGAGCATCCTGAGAAAACACTGGCGCGTTTTAACAACTGATCCCTTACTTGGTAGGTTTTTGTCTGACCAACCCCTAATGACTGCTCGGAGGAGCAATAATTTTAGAGACATACTGGTCACTATGTGGCCAAAACACCGGACCCTTTCCAGGCAGGTAGACAAAAGAATGGTTTCTTCCCATGCGGAGATTGCCTTGCTTGCAAGAATCTTACTAGATCTTTCACTTTTTCTTCATCAGATGGCAGGCGGCAATTTCGAATAAATGAATATATTACATGTAGTACAACACATGTCGTATATTATGCGGTGTGCACTTGTAAGCTTGTCTACATTGGACTAACGTCAAGAGAGCTGCGTGTTCGCATACGTGAACACGTGAGAGATATAAAAGCAGCACGAGATGTTGAAGATGTAGACAGTTTGAAACCGATCCCGAAACATTTTCGGAAATATCACAAGTGTAATCCCAAAGATTTGAAGGCATGGGGTATTGATAAGATCCGAGTAGGCATAAGAGGAGGTGATGCAAAACAGAAGCTGGCTCAAAGAGAGTGCC
The DNA here is from genome assembly GCF_051348905.1 of Ranitomeya variabilis. Taxonomy (NCBI): domain Eukaryota; kingdom Metazoa; phylum Chordata; class Amphibia; order Anura; family Dendrobatidae; genus Ranitomeya; species Ranitomeya variabilis. The sequence continues at coordinate 570,510,957 of NC_135234.1, read as the reverse complement.
GCTGGATTGCGGTATTAAATACTATAGCTCCTGCAGGCCTCAATGAAAGTTTGAGCTTTAGTTCCTTTTTATAGAATCAGCTCCGGATTTTCTTATGTTTGTTTTTTAACTTAATGTGTTGCTGTCTGTCTTTTATACATGTTTTTTAAAATGCGTTTTTTTCTTTTCCTTGTATTATTTGTATATAGTTACCTCACATTTTGTTATGGCGCTCTTGATGTGGTCCCTCCATTGTAAAAGGCATGGATGGTCTATTGAGCATGCAGAGAACTGACGGGCCTCTTCTCCAAATATCGTCCATTCGGGCATTCCATGGTCCATAATAACTGCGGAACAAACGGAGATGGATGTTATTATCACTCAATTCATCACGTCTATATATAAAAAAAACTTTTTTATTGTATTAACTGTTACTCTCTCGGCAACACACTGTTGCTTTTACAGTCACTATTTTCTTATATGTCATCATATTGTTCACTATTGTTAATGTGCACATTATTTTGTATATGCTTTTTTTTTTATTTCCCCTTATTTTTATATTTATTGGGGTTAATAACGGGATGTTCCTATTCTAGGACATTATGCACAATTGATGTCCCTTATTTTCAGTTACATCCTCTTTTCCTTCTTGCGGTTCCTCCCCCTTTTTGAATATGGGTAGTCGACAGCCCTGTCTGTTTTCATCATGCGTGGTATTAGCCTGATCCATTGTGCGCATGCCCATGATGGTCCGAGTCCCGGGGCATTGTGGGTGGCGCCGAGTGATGACGCTTGCGGTGCAGTGACGTCATCATGGCTGAGCTGTTGAACCGCAGTGCCATCTTGGATGCCACTCGCAATGCAGATCCTGGCTGGGCGACACCTGAACATGCGCCGCTACAGGTGGATCTAATAATATGGATTGAGGGTCTTATAAATAGTAGCGCCGGATAGTTAGCAACACCACCCCCTGACGAAGCCGACGCGAAACGCGCGTTGGGGCAACGGTGTGGTCCGGTCCTGGTGCCAGTTTCTGGGTAAGAATTCGGGGAGGGGAATGATTGTATGATGTTGTGAGTATATGAGCCAGTGTACAGGGCTCACCATACTTCCCTATACAGTTCCATATGTCCCCCGGTTCAATGCCTGTGTTAGACTCCGCACTATGCATCTGACTTTTTTGTATATGGCATCAGCCTGAGTGCTGCACCGTTTTTTGGTCTGTGCTACAATCCTCCACCTTAAACTATCTTCAATTTTTAGTAACGTTTATTGTTATATGTTTGTTGGTATTTTTGTAACTTAATAAAATATTATGCAATTACTTTTGGACATGAACTCCATTTTTTTCTGCTTTATTAAGTTTAGATACACCTTCTACCTTGTTTTACAGTACCATATAACGGTTGTTATTTTTGTTACATTTTCCCAAAAATGAGGAAGTCTGGTGGAAGAGGCCGTGGGCGGTCGTTGCCAGCTGTTAATGATGGTGGTGGTGGTGGAGCATATGGTGGTAGTGGGAAAAGCAAAATAGCACCTAAGGCTGGAGGTGTTGAGCCAGCGTCATCGTCTGGCTACACAAGGCCTCGAAGGCTCCCTTATCAGGGAGTAGGAAAACAGCTTTTAAAGCCGGAGCAGCAGGAAAAAGTTTTGGCTTTCATTGCTGACTCAGCCTCTAGCTCTTTCGCCTCCTCTTCAGAAAGTTCCAAATCTAAAAGCAGGGAGTCGTCAGTGGATGCTCCCGGTCAGGAACAAGTCGCTTCCTTGTGTCCTTCACCCAAACCAAAAGTGAAGGATGCGTCAGGCGACACTACAGGTTACCCCATGGAGCTCTTTACACATACCGTGCCTGGGTTAGAAAGGGAAATTGTTAACAGCCCATTACAAGATGAATTGGACATGGAGTGCACTGATGCACAGCCACAGCTAGATTATTATGCTGTTCCATTGACTCAGATCACTACATTGCCCTCGCAGTGTACTGAGCTAGAAACTGACCCTGATGAGACTGTGGTGCAGCGTCCCGAACGCTATAGCACCTTACACGGTGACACAGAGAAAGGTGCACATGACATTGAAGAGGAGGTGATAAATGACCCAGTTGTTGACCCAGATTGGCAGCCATTGGGGGAAGAGGGTGCCGCTGACAGTAGCTCAGAAGCGGAGGAGGATGATCCGCAGCAGCCATCAACATCATAACAGCTTTCATCTGGCAGGCCCGTCTCAGGCCAAAAAAGTTTGTCAACCAAAAAAACAGTTTTAGGACAGCGTGGCCATCCGGTGAAAGTAGCACAGCGTGCAATGCCTGAAAAGGTATTGCATAGTAGGAAGAGTGGAGTGTGGCAATTTTTTAACCAAGATCCGAATGATCAGTGCAAATTTATCTGTAAGAAATGCTCAAAGACTTTTAGCAGAGGGAAGAATCCCCTAAATTTAAATACAACGTGCATGCGTAGACATTTAACCAGCATGCACTCGCAAGCCTGGACTAACTACCAACTGTCCTGTACCGTTGGTGCACATGCTCAGAATGAAGGTAGTCAGCAATGTTACATTGCTTCCCTCACTGTAAGCCCACCAGTTAGAACACCACCAGCAGGAAATGTGGAGGTATCGTCGCAAGGCCAAAGCAGTCAGGGAATCACAAGGTTTTTGGTAGGAAACACTGTATGTAGGTCAACATCAAGAATACCATCACCAACCCTCTCTCAGTCCGCCATGTCCACCACCACCACCACCGCTAGTTCCACCATATGCACCTCTCCAGTCCAGCTCACCCTACAAGAGACTCTCGTTAGGAAAAGAAACTACTCATCCTCTCATCCGCGTACACAGGGTTTGAACGCCCATATTGCTAGACTAATCTCTTAGAGATGATGCCCTACCGGTTGGTTGAAAGTCAAGCTTTCAAAGCCCTGATGGCCTACGCAGTACCACGCTATGACCTACCCAGTCGACACTTCTTTGCAAGAAAAGCCATCCCAGCCCTCCACCAGCATGTCAAAGACCACTTGCCTAGCCCACGGTCTAGGAAACAGTTGGCTGTAAGCGTTCGCCCCTCCTCCTAATCCAGAAGCGAAAGCTCGTCCACAGAGCGCAGTCACACGACCACTCCATCCGCAGCAGCCAGTGTTGCACACGAGGTGTCCTATTATCAAACAGCTTGTGGTAAGCGTCAGCAGGCTGTGTTGGAAATGAAGTGTTTGGGCGACAACAGACACATCGCGAAAGTTCTGGCCGAGTACTTGCAGCAAGAAACTCAGTCATGGCCGGGCAGTGTACATCTTGAGGCTGGCAAGGTAGTCAGTGATAACGGAAGGAATTTTATGGCTGCCATAGCCCTTTCAGAACTGAAACACATACTTTGCCTGGCTCACACCTTGAACCTGGTGGTGCAGTGCTTCCTGAAAAATTATCCGGGGTTACCAGCCCCGCTCCTGAAGGTGCGAAGACTTTGCTCGCACATCCGCCGGTCGCCCGTACACTCCAGCCGTATGCTGAACCATCAGCGATCGCTGAGGCTTCCCCAGCACCGCCTAATAATCAACGTTGTAACAAGGTGGAACTTCACACTGCACATGCTTCAGAGGCTGTGCGAACAGAGGCGTGCTCTAATGTATTTGTGGGAGGATACACATACACGGGCAGGCAGTTGGATGGCAGACATGGAGTTGTCAGGTGTGCAGTGGTCGATGCTATAAGACCTCTGTCAAGTCCTTCATTGTTTTGAGGAATGCACATGGCTGGTAAGTGCAGACGACGCCATCATAAGCATGAGCATCCCACTAATGCATCTGCTGATGCAAAGTTTGACGCGCATTAAGGAGCAGGCGTCTGCAGCCGAGGAGGAGGGAAGCCTTGATGACAGTCAGCCATTGTCTGCTCAGGGAACTCTACTGGACGAGGTGGCGGACAAAAAGGAGGAGGAGGAGGATGATGGGGATGAATATTTATGGGAGGATGCTTCTCAGGGGGCAATAGAAACTGGTGGCGTTGCAAGGGAAGGTACAGGGGTTTTGCGTTTTTGCGGGAGACAAGTGATGTTGATTTGCAAGAAAGTGCTCCTCAACCAAGCACAAGCAGTGAATTGACACCTGGAACATTGGCCCACATGGCTGAGTATGCCTTGCGTATCCTAAAAAGGGACCCCCCCATAATCAAAATGATGACCGATGACGATTACTGGTTGGCCTTCCTCCTGGATCCACGATATAAAGGAAAATTACAAAATATCATGCCACATGAGAACCTTGAGCAAATATTGGCTACCAAACAAGCAACTCTTGTAGACCGTGTGGTTCAGGCATTCCCAGCACACAGCGGCGGTGATAGTTCTCACACGAGCTGTAGGGGGCAACATGGCAGAGGTGTTAGAGGTGCACAAATCAGAAGTGGCATTGGACACAGGGGTTTTATGACCAGGTTGTGGAGTGATTTCGCAATGACCGCAGACACGACAGGTACTGCTGCATCGATTCAAAGTGACAGGAGACTGCATTTGTCCAGTATGGTTACAAACTATTTTTCCTCCCTTATCGATGTTCTCCCTCACAGGTCATTCCCCTTTGATTACTGGGCATCTAAAATAGACACCTGGCCTGAATTGGCAGAATATGCATTACAGGAGCTCGCTTGCCCTGCTGCTAGTGTGCTATCAGAAAGAGTCTTCAGTGCTGCTGGTTCAATACTGACCGAAAAAAGGACTCGTCTGGCTACCCAAAATGTTGATGATCTAACCTTCATTAAAATGAACCAATCATGGGTTTCAAATTACTTTGCCCCACCTTCCCCTGCTGACACATAGCTTGCCTGGAAAATGTCTTGCTTTTTGCCTCCTCTGACTGACTGACCCAATTCCTCCATTTGCAGCTGCTGAATGTCCACCATAGGCCATTTTTTACCTCCCTAAATGGGCTGACTACCCCCACAGGGCCGTGGTCACCACCCAGCGCAAGCAACCATGCGAGTGCCATTTGCCTGGACAGGTGGGTGGGCCCACTCTTGGGCGACGGCACTGGCACAGGGTCCCTCATAGTACAATGAAGTGTCTCTGACGGTGGTGGTGCACAACCAACGTCAGACACACCGTCGAAATATGAGGGGCCCTGTGCCAGTACCGCCGCCCACGAGAGAGTGTTCCCCCCAGGTCAAACAGTGCTCTACCACTTGCAAAACTTACCTCACCCTGCTCCACCACTGTGTAGTCTGTGCTGTTAAATCTTTCAATGGCACTGCCAATACAAATTTGTTGAAATGATAGATGATAGCAAAAATATACAGGGGCCCTGGCCTCCATTTAGACCAGATAATACTTTGCGCCAACTACCACTGTCTGCTACTCAGTAGAGGAGCCAACCCCTGTACCTAACTATGCCACCTGTTTATTTATGAACATTTTTTGGGCAGACATTTACCTGACTTTATTATTTTGGCCTACTGTGTCAGCCACTCCTTACAGTTGTCCTCCACTGAACAAAGCTCTGCCGCCTGTGTACTCCAGTTACCAATTTTGAACTGCATTTAGCCTACTTTTTTATTTTAGGCCTACTAAGTCTGTCTGCGCCACTCCTTACACTTGACCTCCACTGAACAAACCAATGCCTCCAGTTTACTCCTGTTACCAGTTTTGAAGTGCATTTAGCCTACTTTTTTATTTTAGGCCTACTAAGTCTGTCTGCGCCACTCCTTACACTTGACCTCCACTGAACAAACCAATGCCGCCAGTTTACTCCTGTTACCAGTTTTGAAGTGCATTTAGCCTACTTATTTGGGCCTACTAACTGTGTCTGCCTCCCATTACAGTTGTCCTCCAATGCACAAAGCTGAGCCGCCAGTTTACTCCTGTTTCGACTATTAAACTGCATTTGGCCTACTTGTTTGGTTGGGCCTACTAACGGTGTCTGCCGCTCCTTGCTTTTATCCTCCACTGAACAAAGCTGAGCCTCAATTTTCATCCTGTTTCGAATATTAAACTGCATTTGGCCTACTTGTTTGGTTGGGCCTACTAACGGTGTCTGCCGCTCCTTGCTTTTCTCCTCCACTGAACAAAGCTGAGCCTCAATTTTCATCCTGTGTCGAATATTAAACTGCATTTGGCCTACTTGTTTGGTTGGGCCTACTAACGGTGTCTGCCGCTCCTTGCTTTTCTCCTCCACTGAACAAAGCTGAGCCTCAATTTTCATCCTGTGTCGAATATTAAACTGCATTTGGCCTACTTGTTTGGTTGGGCCTACTAACAGTGTCTGCCGCTCCTTGCTTTTCTCCTCCACTGAACAAAGCTGAGCCTCAATTTTCATCCTGTGTCAAATATTAAACTGCATTTGGCCTACTTGTTTGGTTGGGCCTACTAACGGTGTCTGCCGCGCCTTGCTTTTCTCCTCCACTGAACAAAGCTGAGCCTCAATTTTCATCCTGTGTCGAATATGATACTTCATTTGGCCTACTTGTTTGGTTTGGCCTACTAACAGTGTCTGCCGCTCCTTGCTTTTCTCCTCCACTGAACAAAGCTGAGCCTCAATTGTCATCCTGTGTCGAATATTAAACTGCATTTGGCCTACTTGTTTGGTTGGGCCTACTAACGGTGTCTGCCGCGCCTTGCTTTTCTCCTCCACTGAACAAAGCTGAGCCACAATTTTCATCCTGTTTCGAATATTAAACTGCATTTGGCCTACTTGTTTGGTTGGGCCTACTAACAGTGTCTGCCGCTCCTTGCTTTTCTCCTCCACTGAACAAAGCTGAGCCTCAATTTTCATCCTGTGTCGAATATTAAACTGCATTTGTCCTACTTGTTTGGTTGGGCCTACTAACGGTGTCTGCCGCTCCTTGCTTTTCTCCTCCACTGAACAAAGCTGAGCCTCAATTTTCATCCTGTTTCGAATATTAAACTGCATTTGGCCTACTTGTTTGGTTGGGCCTACTAACGGTGTCTGCCGCTCCTTGCTTTTCTCCTCCACTGAACAAAGCTGAGCCTCAATTTTCATCCTGTGTCGAATATTAAACTGCATTTGGCCTACTTGTTTGGTTGGGCCTACTAACGGTGTCTGCCGCTCCTTGCTTTTCAAAGCTGAGCCTCAATTTTCATCCTGTTTCGAATATTAAACTGCATTTGGCCTACTTGTTTGGTTGGACCTACTAATGGTGTCTGCCGCTCCTTGCTTTTCTCCTCCACTGAACAAAGCTGAGCCTCAATTTTCATCCTGTTTCGAATATTAAACTGCATTTGGCCTACTTGTATGGTTGGGCCTACTAACGGTGTCTGCCGCTCCTTGCTTTTCTCCTCCACTAAACAAAACTGAGCCTCAATTTTCATCCTGTGTCAAATATTAAACTGCATTTGGCCTACTTGTTTGGTTGGGCCTACTAACGGTGTCTGCCGCTCCTTGCTTTTCAAAGCTGAGCCTCAATTTTCATCCTGTTTCGAATATTAAACTGCATTTGGCCTACTTGTTTGGTTGGACCTACTAATGTTGTCTGCCGCTCCTTGCTTTTCTCCTCCACTAAACAAAACTGAGCCTCAATTTTCCTCCTGTTTCGAATATTAAACTGCATTTGGCCTACTTGTTTGGTTGGGCCTACTAACGGTGTCTGCCGCTCCTTGCTTTTCTCCTCCACTGAACAAAGCTGAGCCTCAATTTTCATCCTGTGTCGAATATTAAACTGCATTTGGCCTACTTGTTTGGTTGGGCCCACTAACGGTGTCTGCTGCTCCTTGCTTTTCTCCTCCACTGAACAAAGCTGAGCCTCAATTTTCATCCTGTGTCGAATATTAAACTGCATTTGGCCTACTTGTTTGGTTGGGCCTACTAACGGTGTCTGCCGCTCCTTGCTTTTCAAAGCTGAGCCTCAATTTTCATCCTGTGTCGAATATTAAACTGCATTTGGCCTACTTGTTTGGTTGGACCTACTAATGGTGTCTGCCGCTCCTTGCTTTTCTCCTCCACTGAACAAAGCTGAGCCTCAATTGTCATCCTGTGTCGAATATTAAACTGCATTTGGCCTACTTGTTTGGTTGGGCCTACTAACGGTGTCTGCCGCGCCTTGCTTTTCTCCTCCACTGAACAAAGCTGAGCCACAATTTTCATCCTGTTTCGAATATTAAACTGCATTTGGCCTACTTGTTTGGTTGGGCCTACTAACGGTGTCTGCCGCGCCTTGCTTTTCTCCTCCACTGAACAAAGCTGAGCCACAATTTTCATCCTGTTTTGAATATTAAACTGCATTTGGCCTACTTGTTTGGTTGGGCCTACTAACAGTGTCTGCCGCTCCTTGCTTTTCTCCTCCACTGAACAAAGCTGAGCCTCAATTTTCATCCTGTGTCGAATATTAAACTGCATTTGTCCTACTTGTTTGGTTGGGCCTACTAACGGTGTCTGCCGCTCCTTGCTTTTCTCCTCCACTGAACAAAGCTGAGCCTCAATTTTCATCCTGTTTCGAATATTAAACTGCATTTGGCCTACTTGTTTGGTTGGACCTACTAATGTTGTCTGCCGCTCCTTGCTTTTCTCCTCCACTAAACAAAACTGAGCCTCAATTTTCCTCCTGTGTCGAATATTAAACTGCATTTGGCCTACTTGTTTGGTTGGGCCTACTAACGGTGTCTGCCGCTCCTTGCTTTTCTCCTCCACTGAACAAAGCTGAGCCTCAATTTTCATCCTGTGTCGAATATTAAACTGCATTTGGCCTACTTGTTTGGTTGGGCCTACTAACGGTGTCTGCTGCTCCTTGCTTTTCTCCTCCACTGAACAAAGCTGAGCCTCAATTTTCATCCTGTGTCGAATATTAAACTGCATTTGGCCTACTTGTTTGGTTGGGCCTACTAACGGTGTCTGCCGCTCCTTGCTTTTCAAAGCTGAGCCTCAATTTTCATCCTGTGTCGAATATTAAACTGCATTTGGCCTACTTGTTTGGTTGGACCTACTAATGGTGTCTGCCGCTCCTTGCTTTTCTCCTCCACTGAACAAAGCTGAGCCTCAATTTTCATCCTGTTTCGAATATTAAACTGCATTTGGCCTACTTGTATGGTTGGGCCTACTAACGGTGTCTGCCGCTCCTTGCTTTTCTCCTCCACTGAACAAAGCTGAGCCTCAATTTTCATCCTGTGTCGAATATTAAACTGCATTTGGCCTACTTGTTTGGTTGGGCCTACTAACGGTGTCTGCCACTCCTTGCTTTTCTCCTCCACTGAACAAAGCTGAGCCTCAATTTTCATCCTGTATCGAATATTAAACTGCATTTGGCCTACTTGTTTGGTTGGGCCTACTAACGGTGTCTGCCGCTCCTTGCTTTTCTCCTCCACTGAACAAAGCTGAGCCTCAATTTTCATCCTGTATCGAATATTAAACTGCATTTGGCCTACTTGTTTGGTTGGGCCTACTAACGGTGTCTGCCGCTCCTTGCTTTTCTCCTCCACTGAACAAAGCTGAGCCTCAATTTTCATCCTGTGTCAAATATTAAACTACATTTGGCCTACTTGTTTGGTTGGGCCTACTAACGGTGTCTGCCGCTCCTTGCTTTTCTCCTCAACTGAACAAAGCTGAGTCACAATTTTCATCCTGTTTTGAATATTAAACTGCATTTGGCCTACTTGTTTGGTTGGGCCTACTAACGGTGTCTGCCGCTCCTTGCTTTTCAAAGCTGAGCCTCAATTTTCATCCTGTTTCGAATATTAAACTGCATTTGGCCTACTTGTTTGGTTGGACCTACTAATGGTGTCTGCCGCTCCTTGCTTTTCTCCTCCACTGAACAAAGCTGAGCCTCAATTTTCATCCTGTTTCGAATATTAAACTGCATTTGGCCTACTTGTATGGTTGGGCCTACTAACGGTGTCTGCCGCTCCTTGCTTTTCTCCTCCACTAAACAAAACTGAGCCTCAATTTTCATCCTGTGTCGAATATTAAACTGCATTTGGCCTACTTGTTTGGTTGGGCCTACTAACGGTGTCTGCCGCTCCTTGCTTTTCAAAGCTGAGCCTCAATTTTCATCCTGTTTCGAATATTAAACTGCATTTGGCCTACTTTTTTGGTTGGACCTACTAATGGTGTCTGCCGCTCCTTGCTTTTCTCCTCTACTGAACAAAGCTGAGCCTCAATTTTCATCCTGTTTCGAATATTAAACTGCATTTGACCTACTTGTATGGTTGGGCCCACTAACGGTGTCTGCCGCTCCTTGCTTTTCTCCTCCACTAAACAAAACTGAGCCTCAATTTTCATCCTGTGTCGAATATTAAACTGCATTTGGCCTACTTGTTTGGTTGGGCCTACTAACGGTGTCTGCCGCTCCTTGCTTTTCTCCTCCACTGAACAAAGCTGAGCCTCAATTTTCATCCTGTTTCGAATATTAAACTGCATTTGGCCTACTTGTTTGGTTGGGCCTACTAATGGTGTCTGCTGCTCCTTGCTTTTCTCCTCCACTGAACAAAGCTGAGCCTCAATTTTCATCCTGTGTCGAATATTAAACTGCATTTGGCCTACTTGTTTGGTTGGGCCTAATAACGGTGTATGCCGCTCCTTGCTTTTCTCCTCCACTGAACAAAGCTGAGCCTCAATTTTCATCCTGTGTCGAATATTAAACTGCATTTGGCCTACTTGTTTGGTTGGGCCTACTAACGGTGTCTGCCGCTCCTTGCTTTTCTCCTCCACTGAACAAAGCTGAGCCTCAATTTTCATCCTGTATCGAATATTAAACTGCATTTGGCCTACTTGTTTGGTTGGGCCTACTAACGGTGTCTGCCGCTCCTTGCTTTTCTCCTCCACTGAACAAAGCTGAGCCTAAATTTTCATCCTGTGTCGAATATTAAACTGCATTTGGCCTACTTGCTTGGTTGGGCCTACTAACGGTGTCTGCCGCGTCTTGCTTTTCTCCTCCACTGAACAAAGCTGAGCCTCAATTTTCATCCTGTGTCGAATATGATACTGCATTTGGCCTACTCTGTTTGGTTTGGCCTACTAACGGTGTCTGCTGCTCCTTGCTTTTCTGCTCCACTGAACACAGCTGAGCCTCAATTTTTATCCTGTGTCGAATACTAAACTGCATTTGGCCTACTTGTTTGGTTGGGCCTACTAACGGTGTCTGCCGCTCCTTGCTTTTCTCCTCCACTGAACAAAGCTGAGCCTCAAATTTCATCCTGTTTTGAATATTAAACTGCATTTGGCCTACTTGTTTGGTTGGGCCTACTAACGGTGTCTGCCGCTCCTTGCTTTTCTTCTCCACTGAACAAAGCTGAGCCTCAATTTTCATCCTGTTTCGAATATTAAACTGCATTTGGCCTACTTGTTTGGTTGGGCCTACTAACGGTGTCTGCCACTCCTTGCTTTTCTCCTCCACTGAACAAAGCTGAGCCTCAATTTTCATCCTGTGTCGAATATTAAACTACATTTGGCCTACTTGTTTGGTTGGGCCTACTAATGGTGTCTGCCGCTCCTTGCTTTTCTCCTCCACTGAACAAAGCTGAGCCACAATTTTCATCCTGTTTTGAATATTAAACTGCATTTGGCCTACTTGTTTGGTTGGGCCTACTAACGGTGTCTGCCGCTCCTTGCTTTTCTCCTCCACTGAACAAAGCTGAGCCTCAATTTTCATCCTGTTTCGAATATTAAACTGCATTTGCCTACTTGTTTGGTTGGGCCTACTAACGGTGTCTGTCACTCCTTGCTTTTCTCCTCCACTGAACAAATCTGAACCTCAATTTTCATCCTGTTTCGAATATTAAACTGCATTTGGCCTTGACTACTGCAACCTCCTGCCCTGTGGCCTCCCCTCTAACACTCTCGCACCCCTCTAATCTATTCTAAATTCTGCTGCCCGACTAATCCACCTGTCCCCCCGCTATTCGCTGGCCTCTCCTCTCTGTCAATCCCTTTACTGGCTCCCCGTTGCCCAGAGACTCCACTACAAAATCCTAACCATGACGTGCAAAGCCATCCACAACCTGTCTCCTCCATACATCTCTGACCTCGTCTCCCGGTACTTACCTACACGCAACCTCCGATCCTCACAAGATCTCCTTCTCTACTCCCCTCTTATCTCCTCTTCCCACAATCGTATACAAGATTTCTCTCACGTATCACCCCTACTCTGGAACCCTCTACCACAACACATCAGACTCTCGCCTACCATCGAAACCTTCAAAAAGAGCCTGAAGACCCACCTCTTCCGACAAGCCTACAACCTGCAGTAACTGTTGTGAAATTGGATTTTGGGCTCCCCCGGTGGCCACTGGTGGAATTGAACTGGTGTGCATCATCCTCTCTGTTCACCTGTTTCCATCAGGATGTGGGAGTCGCTATTTAGCCTTGCTCCTCTGTCACTTCCATGCCGGTCAACATTGTAATCAGAAGCCTTTCTGTGCATGTTCCTGCTGCTAGACAACTCCCAGCTAAGTTGGACTTTAGTCCTTGTTTGTTTTTGCATTTCGTTCCAGTTCACAGCTGTAGTTTCGTTTCTGTGTCTGGAAAGCTCTTGTGATCTGAAATTGCCACTCTGATGTTATGAGTTAATACTAGAGTCTTAAAGTAATTTCAGGATGGTGTTTTGATAGGGTTTTCAGCTGACCATGAAAGTGTCCTTTCTGTCTTCCTGCTATCTAGTAAGCGGACCTCAATTTTGCTAAACCTATTTTCATACTACGTTTGTCATTTCATCTAAAATCACCGCCAATATTTGTGGGGGCCTCTGTCTGCCTTTCGGGGAAATTTCTCTAGAGGTGAGCCAGGACTATATTTTCCTCTGCCAGGATTAGTTAGTCCTCCGGCCGGCGCTGGGCGTCTAGGGATAAAACGCAGGCTACGCTACCCGGCTACTGTTAGTTGTGCGGCAGGTTTAGTTCATGGTCAGTTTAGTTTCCATCCTTCCAAGAGCTAGTTCTTATGTTTGCTGGGCTATGTTCTCTTGCCATTGAGAACCATAACAAGTAACCACCGATCAACCAAACAGCTGCATGACCAGCTCTATCCTTACCTACTGTATTCTCACCCATCCCTTGTAGATTGTGAGCCTTCGCGGGCAGGGTCCTCTCTCCTCCTGTACCAGCTATGACTTGTATTGTTTAACCCCTTAGTGACAGAGCCAATTTTTACAATTCTGACCAGTGTCACTTTATGAGGTTATAACTCTGGAACGCTTTATCGGATCCCGCTGATTCTGAGATTGTTTTTTCGTGACATGTTGTACTTCAAGTTAGTGGTAACATTTCTTCGATATTACTTGCGATTATTTATGAAAAAAATGGAAATATGGCGAAAATTTTTAAAATTTTGCAATTTTCAAACTTTGTATTTTTATGCCCTTAAATCAGAGATATATGTCACAAAAATAGTTAATAAATAACATTTCTCACATGTCTACTTTACATCAGCACAATTTTGGAAACAATTTTTTTTTTTGTTAGGGAGTTATAAGGGTTAAAAGTTGACCAGCAATTTCTCATTTTTACAACACCATGTTTTTTTTAGGGACCACATCCCCTTTGAAGTGATTTTGAGGGGTCTATATGATAGAAAATAACCAAGTGTGACACCATTCTAAAAACTGCACCCCTCAAGCTGCTCAAAACCACATTCAAGAAGTTTATTAACCCTTTAGGTACTTCACAGGAACTAAAACAATGTGGAAGAAAAAATGAACATTTAACTTTTTTTTGCAAACATTTTACTTCAGAACCATTTTTTTTAATTTTCACAAGTGTAAAAACAGAAATTTAACCACAAATTTTGTTGTGAAATTTCTCCTGAGTACGTCGATACCCCATATGTGGAGGTAAACCACTGTTTGGGCGCACCGCAGAGCTTGGAAGTGAAGGAGCACCGTTTGACTTTTTCAATGCAGAATTGGCTGGAATTGAGATCGGATGCCATGTCGCGTTTGGAGAGTCCCTGATGTGCCTAAACAGTGGAAACCCCCCACAAGTGATACCATTTTGGAAACTAGACCCCTTAAGGAACTTATCTAGATGTGTGGTGAGCACTTTGAACCCCCAAGTGCTTCACAGAAGTTTATAACGTAGAGCCGTGAAAATAAAAAAATCTCATTTTTTCTACAAAAATGATCTTTTTGCCTCCAAATTTTTATTTTACCAAGGGTAACAGGAGAAAATGGACCCCAGAAGCTGTTGTACAATTTGTCTTGAGTACGCCGACACCCCATATGTGGGGGTAAACCACTGTTTGGGCGCATGGCTGAGCTCGGAAGCAAAGGAGCGCCATTTGACTTTTCAATGCAAAATTGACTGAAATTGAGATCGGACGCCATGTCGCGTTTGGAGAGCCCCTGATGTGCCTAAACAGTAGAAACCCCCCAAAAGTGACCCCATTTTGGAAACTAGACCCCCCATGGAACTTATCTAGATGTGTAGTGAGAACTTTGAATGCCCAAGTGCATCACAGAAGTTTATAATGCAGAGTCGTGAAAATAAAAAATATATATTTTTTAACAATAATGATTTTTTAGCCCCCAAGTTTTTATTTTCACAAGGGTAACAAGAGAAATTGGACCCCAAAAGTTGTTGTCCAATTTGTCCTGAGTATGCTGGTACCCCATATGTGGGGGTAAACCACTGTTTGGGCGCACGGCAGAGCTCGGAAGGGAAGGAGCGCCATTTTGGAATGCAGACTTTGATAGAATTGTCTGCGGGCGTTATGTTGCGTTTGCAGACCCCTAATGTACCTAAACAGTAGAAACCCCCAACAAGTGACCCCATTTTGGAAAATAGACCCCCCAAGGAACTTATCTAGATATGTGTTGAGAACTTTGAATGCCCAAGTGCTTCACAAAAGTTTATAATGCAGAGTAGTGAAAATAAAAAATATTTTTTTCCCACAAAAAAGATTTTTTTAGCCCCCAAATTTTTATTTTCACAAGGGTAACAAGAGAAATTGGACCCCAAAAGTTGTTGTCCAATTTTTCCTGAGTATGCTGGTACCCCATATGTGGGGGTAAACCACTGTTTGGGCGCACGGCAGAGCTCGGAAGGGAAGGAGCGCCATTTTGGAATGCAGACTTTGATAGAATTGTCTGCGGGCGTTATGTTGCGTTTGCAGACCCCTAATGTACCTAAACAGTAGAAACCCCCAACAAGTGACCCCATTTTGGAAAATAGACCCCCCAAGGAACTTATCTAGATATGTGGTGAGAACTTTGAATGCCCAAGTGCTTCACAGAAGTTTATAATGCAAAGTAGTGAAAATAAAAAATATTTTTTTTCCCACAAAAAAGATTTTTTTAGCCCCCAAATTTTTATTTTCACAAGGGTAACAAAAGAAATTGGACCCCAAAAGTTGTTGTCCAATTTGTCCTGAGTATGCTGGTACCCCATATGTGGGGGTAAACCACTGTTTGGGCGCACGGCAGAGCTCGGAAGGGAAGGAGCGCCATTTTGGAATGCAGACTTTGATAGAATTGTCTGCGGGCATTATGTTGCGTTTGCAGACCCCTAATGTACCTAAACAGTAGAAACCCCCACAAGTGACCAAATTTTGGAAACTAGACCCCCTAAGGAACTTATCTAGATATGTGGTGAGAACTTTGAAAGCTCAAGTGCTTCACAGAAGTTTATAATGCAGAGTAGTGAAAATAAAAAAATATTTTTTTTCCAACAAAAAAGATATTTAGCCCCCAAGTTTTTATTTTCACAAGGGTAACAGGAGAAATTGGACCCCAAAAGTTGTTGTCCAATTTATCCCGAGTATGCTGATGCCCCATATGTGGGGGTAAACCACTGTTTGGGCGCACGGCAGAGCTCAGAAGGGAGGGAGTACCATTTGACTTTTTTAGCGCAAAATTGGCTGTCGTGTTTGGAGACCCCCTGATGTACCTAAACAGTGGAAACCCCCCAATTCTAACTCCAACCCTAACCCCAACACACCCCTAACCCTAATCTCAACCCGATCCATAATCCTAATCACAACCCTAACGATAATCACAACCCTAACCCCAAAACAGCCCTAATCTCAACCCTAACCATAACCCTAATCAAAACCCTAAATCCAACACACCCCTAACCCTAATCCCAACCCTAACCCTAATCCCAAACGTAACACTAATCCCAACCCTAATCCAAACCCTAACCCTAATCCCAACTCTAACCCTAACTTTAGCCCCAACCCTAACTTTAGCCCCAACCCTAACCATAACTTTAGCCCCCGTCGTCACAAAAAAAGTTCAATGTAACCTTTTTTTTGTACGTCGCGTCCGCCATTTCCGCGCATGCGTGGCCGTAACTCTGCCCCCTCCTCCCCAGGACATAGACTGGGCAGCGGATGCGTTGAAAAACTGCATCCGCTGCCCACGTTGTGCACAATTTTCACAACGTGCGTCGGTACATCTGGCCGACGCATTGCGACCGCCCCGTACCGACGTAAGTGTGAAAGAAGCCTAAGGCTACTTTCACACTAGCGTCGTACTCGGCCCATCGCAGTGTCGGGCCGACGTACCGACGCTAGCGTTGTAAGCGCCGCACAACGGGTGCAGCGGATGCTGTTTTTTCAACGCATCCGCTGCCCCATTGTGAGGTGTGGGGAGGCGGGGGCGGAGTTCCGGCCACGCATGCGCGGTCGGAAATGGTGGACACGTCGCACAAAAAAGTTACATGTAGTTTTTTTGTGTCGACGGTCCGCCAAAGCACGACGCATCCGTCGCACGACGGATGCGACATGTGGCAATCTGTCGCAATGCGTCGCTAATGCAAGCCAATGGAGAAAAAACGCATCCTGCAAGCACTTTTGCAGGATGCGTTTTTTCTCCAACGACGCATTGCGACGGAAGCCAAAAAACGCTAGTGTGAAAGTAGCCTAACCCTAACCCTAGCCCTAACCCTAACCCTAAATTTAGCCCCAACCCTAACCCTAACTCTAACCCTAACCCTAACCCTAACCCTAACTCTAACCCTAACTCTAACCCTAACCCTAACCCTAACCCTAACTCTAACCCTAACCCTAACCCTAATTTTAGCCCCAACTTGTCTTCTCCTGCCGGCCGGCAGATGGCAGCAGATGGCGGGCGCACTGCGCATGCGCCCGCCATGATGAAAAAGCCAGCTGGCAGGAGAAGACAGAAGAGGACCCAGGGACCCCGGGTGAGTATGTTAGGGTCCCCGAATCCCCCTATTTCTCTGTCCTCTGATGTGCGATCACATCAGAGGACAGAGAAATAACTGATTGCTTTTTTTTTTTTTTTTTTTTTTGCGGTCGCCGGTAAACTGTTAATTACCGGCGATCGCAAAGCAGGGGTCGGTGCAAACCGACCCCGATCATGTTCTTTGGGGTCTTGGCTACCCCCGGCAGCCGAGACCCCAAAGATCTTCCGGGTGCCGGGCGGCGGGCGCACTGCGCGTGCGCCCGCCATTTTTTCCCGGAAAAAAGATGGCGGCGCCCATGGGGAGACACGAGGAGCACCGGGGGAGGTAGGTGAGTATTGGGGGGCTATTGGGGGCCATCGGGGACCACATTTCTCTGTCCTCCGATGTGCGATCACATCGGAGGACAGAGAAATTAAACGGCAAATCGCGTTGTTTTTTTTTTTGTTGCGACCGCCGGTAAACGGTTAATTACCGGCGATCGCAACTCGGGGGTCGGTAAAAACCCCCCGAATCATGTTCTCTGGGGTCTCGGCTACCCTCGGCAACCGAGACCCCAGAGAAAATCCGACTCTGGGGGGCGCTATTCACTTTTTCCACAGCGCCGTTAATTAACGGTGCTGTGGATTAAGTACCCTTAGCGGCCGCCATTAAAAGGCGTATCGGCGGTCGTTAAGGGGTTAAGACTATTGTACTTGTTTTTATTATGTATACCCCTCCTCACATGTAAAGCGCCATGGAATAAATGGCGTTATAACAAAGCGCTGCGGAATATGTTGGCGCTATATAAATAAAAATTATTATTACTATATTATTATAAATAATAATAATAATAATTTGGCCTACTTGTTTGGTTGGGCCTACTAACGGTGTCTGTCGCTCCTTGCTTTTCTCCTCCACTGAACAAAGCTGAGCCGCCAATTTACTACTGTTTCAAATATTAAACTGCATTTGGCCTACTTGTTTGGTTGGGCCTACTAACTGTGTCTGCCCCTCATTATGGCTGTCCTCCACTGCACAAAGCTATGCCGCCTGTGTACTCCAGTTACCAATTTTTAACTGCATTTAGCCTACTTTATTATTTTAGGCCTACTAAGTCTGTCTGCGCCACTCCTTAAAGTTGTCCTCCGCTGAACAAAGCTATGCCGCCAGTTTACTCCTGTTACCTATTTTGAACTGCATTTAGCCTACTTACTTTATTGGGCCTACTAACTACCAGCCACTCCTTACAGTTATCCTCCGCTGAACAAAACTATGCCGCCAGTTTAGTCCTGTTACCGATTTTGAACTGCATTTAGCCTACTTTATTATTTTAGGCCTACTAAGTCTGTCTGCGCCACTCCTTACAGTTATCCCACGCTGAACAAAGCTATGCCGCCAGTTTACTCCTGTTACCTATTTTGAACTGCATTTAGCCTACTTACCTTATTGGGCCTACTAACTACCAGCCACTCCTTACAGTTGTCCTCCGCTGAACAAAGCTATGCCGCCAGTTTAGTCCTGTTACCGATTTTGAACTGCATTTAGCCTACTTTATTATTTTAGGCCTACTAATTCTGTCTGCACCACTCATTACAGCTGTCCTCCATTGAACAAAGCTATGCCGCCTGTTTACCCCTGTTACTGATTTTGAACTGCATTTAGCCTACTTACTTTATTGGGCCTACTAACTGCCAGCCACTCCTTACAGTTGTCCTCTGCTGAACAAAGCTATGCCACCAGTTTAATCCTGTTACCTATTTTGAACTGCGTTTAGCCTACTTACTTTATTGGGCCTACTAACTGCCAGCCACTCCTTACAGTTGTCCTCTGCTGAACAAAGCTATGCCGCCTGTTTAGTCCTGTTACCAGTTTTGAACTGCATTTAGCCTACTTTATTATTTGGGCATATATCTGTGTTTCCTCGTCATCCTGCCCATTGCCCAGCCACTGCTAGATGACTCTGCTGGTACATTGACCCAGACCACTACATTCCCCTTGCACTACACAGCCATAATCTGACCCTGCTCAAAGTCAGGTTCCCCTTCCCGCATACTATACCACCTTACACGGGGACAAAGAGGAAGGTGCAGATGAAAGTGCAGGTTCCTTCATCAGGTGGGGGGGCATACTCGTTGGCAACGTCACTGGCACAGGGCCCCTCATAGTACGCAAAAGTGTCTCTGCCGGTGGGGGGCGCCCCCGCCGTCATACACACCACTGTACCTTGAGGGACCCTGTGCCAGTGCCAATGTGAAGGAGTGGGCCCCCCCTTCTTGCTCTGGATCACAGCACTTGCAAAGTTTAAATGCTTACCTCTCCCTGCTCCGCCGCCGTGACGTATTCCGCGTTTCCTGGGCCAACGAAAAACTTGAGCCAGCCCTACCCCCCACAACTTTAGCCAAATGACCCCCAGTTTTCAATGCCTAACTATTATTATAAAGTAAATTAAGATTGACAAGCTTCAGCAATAAGAATTGATGTTTTTGGCATTAAAATGGGCACTATAGGTGTTTTCCTGTCCTCCACTCTCTGCCGACTTTGATTCCCCATTGACTTGCATTGGGTTTCGTGTTTCGGTCGGCCCCCGACTTTTCGCAATAATCGGCCGATTTCACCTGAACAGACTTTTGAGAAAGTCGGGTTTCGCGAAACCCGACTCGATCCTAAAAAAGTAAAAGTCGCTCAACTCTAGATGCAAGCCCTGCATCAAGTGGCCTCTCCTTCTATTCCTCCACCTTAACATCACATACAGTACAGTCCTCAGATATGGCACCCCAATTACTTTTGTTTTCCCCTGCATCACAACTCTCCAGCCACCCAACTGACTGTGGGGAACCACAGATGGGCCAGTCTGCAGAACTGTTCACACATTCAAAGATTCACAAACTCAGGAAGATGAAAACATCTGCACCGATGCCCCCCAAAAATTTTCAGTTGGATACAGGGCTGGACGAAGTAGGGTCCAAGCAAAATCCAGATCCTCGTAACCAAGTTAGGGATCTTATAAAATTTTAACGGACTTAGTACATCCCATAAATCATCCTCTACATGAGGTTTTCAAGAGGATTTATGTGGGGGGAAATCAACATGTGCATATTATGTCAGAAAGGGGTTAACAGCAGTGTGTTAAGCCTCTTCTTACCTCAGCACTTCAGAGTATTAGAGTATCAGAGTATTAGAACAGATAGAAAGAGTAGACAGCACTGTGAATAGCCTCTTCTTACAACAACACTCCTGTAATCTCCAGTGTTAGATAAGATAGACAGGATGGACACCACCGTGCACAGCCTCTTTTTGCCTCGGCACTCCCAGTATCTCCAGTATTATATCAGATAGAAAGGGTGGACATCAGTATGAGCAGCCTCTCTTTAACTCGGTACTCCTGTTATCTCCTTTTAGATCAGAAAGAAAGGGTGGACAGCGGTGTGAGTAGTCTCTTCTCACCTCAGCAGTCCTAGAATCTCCATATTATATCAGATAAACATGGTGGACAGCAGTGTGCACAGCCTCTTCTTAAATCAGTACCTCTGGTATTTCAGTATTAGATCAGATGGACAGGGGGGACAGAATTGTGAGGGGCTTCTTTTTACCTCAGCACTTCTGATATCTCCAGTATTAGATCAGATAGACAGGGTAGGCAGCAATATGAGCAGCCTCTTCTTATCCTCCACACCCCTGATATCTCCTGTTTTAAATAATTAGTTCAGAATATTGACAGGGAAATCATCATTTAAGCATGAAGGGAGGGTGGCCAAGCTTCCTCCTCCACATTCTCGCAGACATCTGTTCTATGAATATTCAACAGCAGATTTCTGTCAGTGTATCAAGGCGGCCATTATTATTCTATGTGATTACCTTCTTAGACAAAATGAGTGTGATTTGCTAACTGAATGTATTTAGGAAGTCATTTTTAATGATATTTCCTTTAGTTATTTATTTTTTCTATTCCTGAAGATCTCTTTTATACTGTGTGTGGTAAAAGTATTTATCAAACTGTTTGTGAAACTAAACCTATGTTTTCTATATGTTTGAGGAAACTCCTATGATTAGTGTTGAGCATTCCGATACCGCAAGTATCGGATATCGGCCGATATTTGCGGTATCGGAATACCGAGCTCCAATATTTTCCATATATTGGATACCGGAATCGGAAGTTCCCAGAATTCAAACTGCCCGAATTCAGCCAATGAGGACTGATTAGAAGTGTGGGCACATCCTGTTCTGCATGGTGGGCATGTAACTACTGGCATGGCTGTGATTGGCTGCTGAAATGATGTCATGCTGCAGTTTAAAAGTCGCTGGCCCCATTTTGGCTCACTCTGCTGTGAATTCAGTTAGGGACAGGACGCTGTGTTCTGACTGAGGGCCAGTTTAGAGATAGCAATTTGCTTCATTGTGCTTTACCCAGGCTAATTTAGCAACCACTGTATGAGAACCTTGCTTTTGCCTTGCAGCGCTGTTCACAGCTGTCTGCAAGGTCTCTGTGTGAGTGCACATCGCTCTGTAGTCTGTGTGCAGCCACAGCCGGTTGTATTCAGCTCAGGGTGCGTCACTGCCTCATACCGTTCTATCCATTGTCCTTTTTTGCTATTAGTGCAGCCTGCTGCACTTTTTTTCAAATATTTCCTATTAGTGGCTTTCCACCCGTATCCAGCTACATTGTGGAAAAACACTACATAGGATAACATAGAGGAGGTTTTTTGGCCTTGCAGCGCCGTTTACAGCTGTCTGAATGGTCTCTGTGTGAGTGCACATCGCTCTGTAGTCTGTGTGCAGCCACAGCCGATTGTATTCACCTCAGGGTGCGTCACTGCCTCATACCGTTCAATCCATTGTCATTTTTTGCAATTAGTGCAGCCTGCTGCACATTTTTTCAAATATTTCCTATTAGTGGCTTTCCACCCGTATCCAGCTAAATTGTGGAAAAACACTGCATGGGATTACATAGAGGAGCCTTTTTTGACCTTGCAGCGCCATTTATGGCTGTCTGCACGGTCTCCGTGTGAGTGCACATCGCTCTGTAGTCTGTGTGCAGCCACAGCCGATTGTATTCACCTCAGGGTGCGTCACTGCCTCATACCGTTAAATCCATTGTCCTTTTTTGCAATTAGTGCAGCCTGCTGCACATTTTTTCAAATATTTCCTATTAGTGGCTTTCCACCCGTATCCAGCTACATTGTGGAAAAACACTACATAGGATTACATTGAGGAGCTTTTTTTGGCCTTGCAGCGCCATTTACGGCTGTCTGCACGGTCTCCGTGTGAGTGCACATCGCTCTGTAGTCTGTCCGCAGCCACAGCCGGTTGCAGTAAGCTCAGGGTGCGTCACTGCCTCATACCGTTAAATCCATTGTCCTTTTTTGCAATTAGTGCAGCCTGCTGCACATTTTTTCAAATATTTCCTATTAGTGGCTTTCCACCCGTATCCAGCTACATTGTGGAAAAACACTACATAGGATTACATTGAGGAGCTTTTTTTGGCCTTGCAGCGCCATTTACGGCTGTCTGCACGGTCTCTGTGTGAGTGCACATCGCTCTGTAGTCTGTCCGCAGCCACAGCCGGTTGTAGTCACCTCAGGGTGCGTCACTGCCTCATACTGTTAAATCCATTGTCCTTTTTTGCAATTAGTGCAGCCTGCTTCACATTTTTTCAAATATTTCCTATTAGTGGCTTTCCATCCGTATCCAGCTAAATTGTGGAAAAACACTACATAGGATTACATTGAGGAGCATTCTTTGACCTTGCAGAGCCGTTTACGGCTGTCTGCACGGTCTCTGTGTGAGTGCACATCGCTCTGTAGTCATTTCTGCAAATAAAAATAAATAATAAAGTTCACCAAAACACACCACTTTACAGTTGTGTAGGCCACATTAGCTCATATTAAAGTCTAGTCCACACTTTAGAAAATTAGTGTTTCTTATACCTGTTAGGAGCTGTTCAGGAATAAGCACACTAAGCCCTTAGTACTTTTCTGCTTATCTTTATCAGTCAACCAAGATGAAGAGGGCAGGGAGTAAGGCACATGGGCGTGGGCGCGGAGCAGGGAGAGGACGTGTGGATTCTGTGCCTGCTGCTGGCACCGGTGACTCATCATCACCCAGTTTCAGCAGGGAACAGTCCTTCATGCGCAGCTTTGTAGGAGATCGCCGTACACCACTGCTGCGTGAAGAACAAATTGAAGCCGTTGTCGGATGGATGGCAGCTAACGCATCGACTTCAATTAGTGCCACATCCTCTCAGGCACAGAGCACTGGAGAGCACCCATCTGTCTCTTCACCCCCTGCCAAATTGCCCAGGCAGTCAGAGAGCCCAGGACAGGAGCCATCCCTACTTCTGTTCTCTGAATCTCTTGGCTTGGAAACAGGGGGCCAGCCAAGCAGCATTGGAGAAATGGAAGAAGAGGCAGTGTGCAGTGATGCCCAACAGCTTTGTCTCTCTGACTCTGAAGATGCGGGTGGGCCAGTGTCTCTGGTCTCCACACCGCAGTACGCATCTGATGATGAGACTCAGGTGCCACTTTCTGGTGCGTACTGTGCTGCCGAGACTACCCAGGAGGAGCAGTTGGTGGCAGAGGGTAGTGTAGATGATGAGGTCCTTGACCCATCGTGGCATGAGGTACAGGAAGGTGGTGGGAACAGCTCTGAGGAAGAGATTCCCCGAATGGGCCAAAGAGGGAGAGGGAGTGGGAAGACTGTGGTTCCTGTTGCCTCCACTTCGGCACCCGTTAGGAGCATGCCTCTTCCAAAAGCCAAAACGGGCGCTCCCAAGACTTGCATTGCCTGGTCCTTTTTTGACACAGTTGCAGATGACATTTGCTTAGTCAAATGCAAGGTGTGTCATCAGAAAGTCAAAAGAGGGAAAAATGTCAGCAACCTCAATACCTCAAACATTTGGAAACATGTGCGGACCAAGCACGCGGTGGAGTTACAAAAACCCACTGAAGACCTAGGCCAACCAACAGCGGCACCTACCACCTCTTCAGCTCGTGTTGTTGCCTCTTCCTCCAGCTCACACACAGCTGGTTCGGCTTCCTCACAGGATCGCCATGGAAGAACCTCTGGCATTGTTGTCCAGAGACCCACAGTAATTCCACCCGCAGCACCACGTTCCCAGTCATCCTCACACTCCCAGCCCAGTCTACAGCCATCGGTAGCACAGGCATGGGAGAAAAGGCGGCCATTCTCGGCAAACCACCCCCGAGCACAGGCTCTGAATGCTGGCATTGCAAAACTGCTGTCCCTTGAAATGCTGTCATTCAGGCTGGTGGAGACTGACAGCTTCTGTAACTTGATGGCATTGGGAGTCCCACAATACAATGTGCCCAGCAGCTTTTATTTCAGCAGGCAAGCCGTCCCTGCCTTGCACAAGCATGTGGAGGGACACATAAAACACGCGCTACTGAATGCCGTCAGTAGCAAGGTCCACCTCACCACCGATGTGTGGACCAGTCACCATGGATAGGGGCGATACCTTTCCCTCACTGCCCATTGGGTTAATGTTGTTGAGCTGGGTACAGATCGTGCGAGTGGCGCAGGATGTGTTCTGCCAACTAAAAGGATTGCAGGAATCCAGTCTGTACGCATTGACTCCTCCTCATACACAAGTTCCTCAGAATCATCGCTGCAGGAGCCGTCACAGTCCACCTCCACATGGACCCGTGAACGTTTACCTGTTACAACCGACATGAGCACAGCTGTGGCGAAACGTCAACAGGCTGTCTTGAAATTAATTTCTTTGGGGAATCGAAGCCACACAGCGCAGGAGCTCTGGAATGCCATCAAGCAGGAGAGCGATGTGTGGTTTGTGCCAGCGAATCTCCAGCCAGGCATGGTACTGTGTGACAATGGCCGAAATCTGGTGGCAGCTCTGGCCCTAGGCAACCTCACTCACATCCCATGTCTGGCACATGTGCTCAACTTGGTCATGCAGAGTTTTTTGAGGGACTATCCGGATCTTGTTGCACTGCTGCACAAGGTCCGCCTAGAGTGTGCTCACTTGCGGCGTTCCAAGCATGGCAGGATCGCGCATTGCAGCTCTGCAGCGCTGATTCCGCCTTCCGGAACATCACATCATATGTGACCTACCCACCAGGTGGAATTCCACGTTACATATGTTGGAGCGGTTGTGTGAGCAGCAGCCAGCAGTAATGGAGTACCAGCTGCATCAGGTGCAAAGAATTCGCACTCCGAGCTGTTCAGACTTCACAACCAGTGAGTGGGCCACTATGAAGGACGTCTGCCAGGTTTTGCGTTCCTTTGATGATTCCACGCAGATGGCGAGTGCAGATGATGCCCTAGTCAGCATGACTGTCCCCCTTATCTGCTTGCTTCAACAAACACTGCAAGCGCTAAGGGTATGTGCACATGTTGCGGATTTCTTGCAGAAATTTCCTGAAGAAAACCGGAAATTTTCTGCAAGAAATCCGCATTTTTTTTTTTGCGTTTTTTTTCCGTTTTTTTCGCGTTTTTTTAGCATTCTGCAAGCGTAATTAGCTTGCAGAATGCTAAAGTTTTCCAAGCGATCTGTAGCATTGCTTGGAAAACTGACTGACAGGTTGGTCACACTTGTCAAACATAGCGTTTGACAAGTGTGACCAACCTTTTACTATAGATGCAGCTTATGCAGCATCTATAGTAAAAGATAGAATGTTTAAAAATAATAAAAAAAATAAAAAAATGCTTATACTCACCCAGACATCTCCTCACCGGCGTCCGTTCCTCTTCCTATAGCTGGTCTGTGCGCACAGGACCTTCCGTGACGTCACGGTCACGTGAGCGGTCACATGACCGCTCACGACCAATCACAGGACAGTGACGTCATCGGCAAGGTCCTTCACCGCAAATCAGCTACAGGAACCAAAGCGACAGCATGCAGTGAAGGCGGGAAGACATCGAGGGTGAGTATATCGCTATTTTTTATTTTAATTCTTATTTTTTTACCAATTATATGGTGCCCAGTGCGTGGAGGAGAGTCTCCTCTCCTCCACCCTGGGTACCAACCGCACATAATCTGCTTACTTCCCGCATCGTGGGCACAGCCCCGTGCGGGAAGTAAGCAGATCAATGGACCCCTAGGTGTGCGGAATCCCCTGCAATTCCGCATTTTAATGAACATGTTGCTTTTTTTTCCGCGATGCGATTTTTTCGCGGAAAAAAAGGCTACATTTGCACAAAAAATGCGGAATACACTTAAAATAATGGGAGGCATATGTAAGCGTTTTTTTCGCGTTTTTATCACGTTTTTATAGTGAAAAAACGCGAAAAAAACGCGAAAAATACTTAACGTGTGCACATGGCCTAAGGGATGATGTTGTGGAAGAGGTGGAGGATGAGGAGTCACCAATTCCATCAGCTTCTGGACAGTCAGCGCTACGTGGTTCCTCACAAAGGCCTAGGCAGGGGACACTTTGTGAGGAGGATGAGGAGGAGTCAATGGAGGAGGAAGACATCGGTCCAGAGGAGAGAGTTCCACAATTCTCCAGTAGTCAGTGTGTAGAGCAAGGGTGGGGTGATGCAGAGCAGGCAGAGATCACACCTCAAGCAGGGGACAGCATTTCTTGGCCAGTTGGCAGTCTGCAGCACATGGCTGATTACATGCTGCAGTGCCTGAGATACGACCGCCGCATTGCCCACATTCTCAACATGGCTGATTATTGGGTGTACAGATCCTAGATCCTCGCTATGGGGACAACTTACAAAGCCTCATAACACCGTTGAACCGGGAGCGCAAAATGCGGGAGTACCAAGACACACTGGTGAATTCCATGATCTTCTCCAGTCCAAGTGAGAGCAGTGCTGCTAGTGCTTTACAAAGCAGCTCAGTGCGTCGAGGCAGTGGAGGAAGCTCTGCACAAAGAGGGAGCAGAATCAGTGCCTCAGCACAGGGCAAGACCAGTATGGCCGAACTGTGGCACAGTTTTGTGTGCCCGCCACACATGTCTACACCATCACAGATGGCTCCAGTCAGAAGGAGGCAACGTTTCTGTCAGATGGTGACAGACTACATGTCTTGCCCTCTTACTGTACTCCCAGATGGCTCTTCCCCCTTCAAATTTTGGGTCTCTAAGATGGATACATGGCCAGAGCTAAGCCAGTATGTGTCATGGTTCCCAATGGCAAGGGAACGTAAGAAACATATAAGTAACGAACGAGCTCTCGGGTGATGGAAACTCGAGTTGACCGTGAGCTAAATCTACCACACAACTAACAGTAGCCAGGGAGCATACCTACGGCTTCCTATATGCCACGCGCCAGCCGGAGGACTAACTACGCCTGGTAGAGGAAGAAACAGACCTGGCTTACCTCTAGGGAAATACCCCAAAAGATGATAGCAGCCCCCCACATGTAATAACGGTGAATTAAGAGGAAAAGACATACACAGTATGAAAGTAGATTTAGCAAAGAGAGGTCCACTTACTAGATAGCAGAAGGATACAAAAGAGGACTTCACGGTCAACTGAAAACCCTTTCAAAAACCATCCTGAAATTACTTTAAGACTCCTGTGTCAACTCATGACACAGGAGTGGCAATTTCAGCCCGCAAGAGCTTCCAGCTACAGAGAATTACAAAAACTGCAAACTGGACAAAAGGTACAAAACAAAAGGACAAAGTCCACTTAGCTGATCAGCAGACTAGTAGCAGGAACATGTAACCGAAGGCTCTGGTTACAATGATGACCGGCAAGGAAATGACTGGAGAGCAAGGCTAAATAGGAAACTCCCAAACACTGATGGAAGCAGGTGAACAGAAGCAGCAAAGTGCAAACAAGTCACCAGTACCACCAGCAACCACCAGGGGAGCCCAAAAAGCAGATACACAACAGTACCCCCCCCTTAAGGAGGGGGCACCGAACCCTCACAAGAACCGCCAGGGCGATCTGGATGAGCCCTATGAAAGGCACGAACCAAATCCGAGGCATGAACATCAGAGGCAGTTACCCAAGAATTATCTTCCTGACCATAGCCTTTCCATTTAACCAGATATTGAAGTCTCCGTCTGGAAATACGGGAGTCCAAGATCTTCTCTACGACGTACTCCAATTCACCCTCCACCAGCACTGGAGCAGGAGGTTCAGTAGAAGGAACCACCGGTACCTCATATCTCCGCAACAACGACCGATGGAACACATTATGGATAGCGAAAGATGCCGGGAGGTCCAAACGAAAGGAAACAGGGTTAAGAATCTCCAAAATCCTATAAGGACCGATGAACCGAGGCTTAAATTTGGGAGAAGAAACCCTCATAGGGACAAAACGGGAAGACAACCACACCAAGTCCCCAACGCGAAGGTGGGGACCAACACGACGACGACGGTTAGCAAACTGCTGAGTCCTCTCCTGGGACAATTCCAAATTATCCACCACCTGTCCCCAAATCCGATGCAACCGATCCACCACCGCATCCACTCCAGGACAATCCGAAGATTCAACCTGACCAGATGAAAAACGCGGATGAAACCCTGAATTGCAAAAGAAAGGAGAAACCAAAGTGGCAGAACTAGCCCGATTATTAAGAGCAAACTCCGCCAACGGCAGAAAGGCAACCCAATCATCCTGATCCGCAGACACAAAACACCTCAAATAAGTCTCCAAAGTTTGATTAGTTCGCTCCGTCTGGCCATTGGTCTGAGGATGGAATGCAGACGAAAAGGACAAATCAATGCCCAACCTGGCACAGACTGCCCGCCAAAATCTAGACACGAACTGGGTACCCCTGTCAGAAACGATGTTTTCCGGAATACCATGCAAGCGAACCACATTTTGAAAAAACAGAGGGACCAACTCAGATGAGGAAGGCAACTTAGGCAATGGCACCAAATGAACCATTTTAGAAAAACGGTCACACACCACCCAGATGACAGACATCTTCTGAGAAACAGGGAGATCCGAGATAAAGTCCATAGAGATGTGCGTCCAAGGCCTCTTCGGAATAGGCAAGGGCAACAACAACCCACTAGCCCTAGAACAACAAGGCTTGGCCCGAGCACACACATCGCAAGACTGCACAAAAACACGCACATCTCGAGACAGGGAAGGCCACCAGAAGGATCTAGCCACCAAATCTCTGGTGCCAAAAATTCCCGGATGACCTGCCAGAGTAGAAGAATGAACTTCCGAGATGACTCTAGTGGTCCACTCGTCAGGAACAAACAGTCTACCAGACGGACAACGATCAGGTCTATCCGCCTGAAATTCTTGCAAAGCACGTCGCAAATCTGGAGAGACAGCAGACAAAACCACTCCATCCTTAAGGACACCAGCAGGTTCAGAATTCCCAGGAGAGTCAGGCTCAAAACTCCTAGAAAGAGCATCTGCTTTCACATTCCTAGAACCCGGTAAGTACGAGACCACAAAATTAAACCGGGAAAAGAACAACGACCAACGTGCCTGTCTAGGATTCAGGCGCCTGGCAGACTCCAAATAAATTAAATTCTTGTGATCAGTCAAAACTACCACCTGATGTCTGGCACCCTCAAGCCAATGACGCCACTCCTCAAATGCCCACTTCATGGCCAAAAGCTCCCGATTACCAACATCATAGTTTCGCTCGGCGGCCGAAAATTTTCGCGAAAAGAACGCACAAGGTCTCATCACTGAGCAGTCGGAACTTTTCTGCGACAAAACCGCCCCCGCTCCGATCTCGGAAGCATCGACCTCAACCTGAAAGGGAAGAGAAACATCAGGCTGGCGCAACACAGGGGCAGACAAAAAGCGGCGCTTAAGCTCCCGAAAGGCCTCCACGGCAGCAGGGGACCAATTGGCAACATCAGCACACTTTTTAGTCAAATCCGTCAGAGGTTTAGCAACGCCAGAAAAACCAGCTATAAATCGACGATAAAAATTAGCAAAGCCCAAGAATTTCTGGAGACTCTTCAGAGAAGTAGGCTGCGTCCAGTCGTAAATAGCCCGAACCTTGACAGGGTCCATCTCAATAGAAGAAGGGGAAAAAATATACCCCAAAAATGACATTTTTTGAACCCCAAAAACACACTTTGAACCTTTTACACACAAAGAATTCTCCCGCAAAACCTGAAAAACCCTCCTGACCTGCTGAACATGAGACTCCCAGTCATCAGAAAAAATCAAAATATCATCCAAGTACACAATCATAAATTTATCCAAATATTCACGGAAAATATCATGCATTAAGGACTGAAAGACAGAAGGTGCATTAGAAAGGCCAAAAGGCATTACCAAATACTCAAAATGGCCCTCAGGCGTATTAAATGCGGTCTTCCACTCATCCCCCTGCTTAATTCGCACCAAATTATACGCCCCACGAAGATCAATCTTAGAGAACCACTTAGCCCCCCTTATGCGAGCAAACAAATCAGTCAGCAAAGGCAACGGATACTGATATTTGACTGTAATTTTATTCAGGAGACGATAATCAATACAAGGCCTCAGAGAGCCATCCTTTTTAGAGACAAAGAAAAAACCGGCTCCTAAAGGTGATGAAGAAGGACAAATATGTCCCTTTTCCAGGGACTCCTTAATATACTCGCGCATAGCAGCATGTTCAGGTACAGATAGGTTAAACAAACGACCCTTTGGAAATTTACTGCCAGGAATCAGATCTATGGCGCAATCACAATCCCTGTGAGGAGGGAGTGAACCAATCTTAGGCTCTTCAAAAATATCACGATAATCAGACAAAAATGCCGGAATCTCAGATGGAATAGATGACGAAATGGACACCATAGGAGTGTCCCCATGAGCCCCCCGACATCCCCAGCTTAACACAGACATAGCCTTCCAGTCAAGGACTGGGTTATGAGACTGTAACCATGGTAATCCAAGCACCAAAACATCATGTAAATTGTACAACACAAGGAAGCGAATCACCTCCTGATGGTCTGGAGTCATACGCATAGTCACTTGCGTCCAGAACTGTGGTTTATTACAAGCCAAAGGTGTAGAATCAATACCCTTCAGAGGTATAGGGACTTCCAGAGGCTCTAAATCAAACCCACAGCGCCTGGCAAAGGACCAGTCCATAAGACTCAGAGCGGCGCCAGAGTCCACATAGGCATCCACGGTAATAACTGATAATGAACAAATCAAGGTTACAGACAAAATAAATTTGGACTGTAAAGTGCCAATTGAAATGGACTTGTCAACCTTCCTAGTACGCTTAGAGCATGCCGATATAACATGAGCAGAATCACCACAATAGAAGCATAACCCATTTTTACACCTATAATTCTGCCGCTCGCTTCTGGGCATAACTCTGTCACATTGCATTTTCTCTGGCGTCTCTTCAGAAGATACCGCCAAATGGTGCACGGATTTGCGCTCCCGCAAACGCCGATCAATCTGAATTGCCATTGTCATGGACTCATTCAGACCTGTAGGCGCAGGGAACCCGACCATAACATCTTTAACGGCATCAGAAAGGCCCTCTCTGAAATTTGCCGCTAAGGCGCACTCATTCCACTGAGTAAGCACAGACCACCTACGAAATTTTTGGCAGTATATCTCCGCTTCATCTTGCCCTTGAGATAGGGCTATCAAAGCTTTTTCAGCTTGAATCTCCAAATTAGGTTCCTCATAAAGCAACCCTAAAGCCAGGAAAAACGCATCCACATTGAGCAACGCAGGATCCCATGGTGCCAATGAAAATGCCCAATTTTGAGGGTCACCTCGCAGCAAAGAGATTACAATCTTAACCTGCTGGACAGGATCTCCTGAGGAGTGAGGTCTGAGAGAAAGGAATAATTTACAATTATATTTGAAATTCAAAAACCGAGATCTATCTCCGGAAAACACCTCTGGTGTAGGGATTTTAGGTTCAGAAATAGGAGCATGTATAACAAAATCTTGTAAATTTTGAACCTTCGTAGCAAGATTATTTAAACCTGCAGCCAAACTCTGAGGATCCATCTTTAAACAGGTGAGCTCAGAGCCATTCAAGGATTATAAGGAGAGAAAGGCAAAGGCTGTAATTAAAGCTGAAATACAACTGATCCAACTATGGAGCAAGCATAGAGGAAAAAGAGAAAGAAAAAAAAAAAAAATTTACAGACTTCTTTTTTCTCTCCTTTCTTCTGCCAATAAGTTTAACACAGGCCGGTCATACTGTCATGGTTCCCAATGGCAAGGGAACGTAAGAAACATATAAGTAACGAACGAGCTCTCGGGTGATGGAAACTCGAGTTGACCGTGAGCTAAATCTACCACACAACTAACAGTAGCCAGGGAGCATACCTACGGCTTCCTATATGCCACGCGCCAGCCGGAGGACTAACTACGCCTGGTAGAGGAAGAAACAGACCTGGCTTACCTCTAGGGAAATACCCCAAAAGATGATAGCAGCCCTCCACATGTAATAACGGTGAATTAAGAGGAAAAGACATACACAGTATGAAAGTAGATTTAGCAAAGAGAGGTCCACTTACTAGATAGCAGAAGGATACAAAAGAGGACTTCACGGTCAACTGAAAACCCTTTCAAAAACCATCCTGAAATTACTTTAAGACTCCTGTGTCAACTCATGACACAGGAGTGGCAATTTCAGCCCGCAAGAGCTTCCAGCTACAGAGAATTACAAAAACTGCAAACTGGACAAAAGGTACAAAACAAAAGGACAAAGTCCACTTAG
Source organism: Ranitomeya variabilis (assembly GCF_051348905.1). Classification (NCBI taxonomy): domain Eukaryota; kingdom Metazoa; phylum Chordata; class Amphibia; order Anura; family Dendrobatidae; genus Ranitomeya; species Ranitomeya variabilis. The sequence goes on along the minus strand of NC_135234.1, from coordinate 570,478,330 downwards.
CTGATCAGCAGACTAGTAGCAGGAACATGTAACCGAAGGCTCTGGTTACAATGATGACCGGCAAGGAAATGACTGGAGAGCAAGGCTAAATAGGAAACTCCCAAACACTGATGGAAGCAGGTGAACAGAAGCAGCAAAGTGCAAACAAGTCACCAGTACCACCAGCAACCACCAGGGGAGCCCAAAAAGCGGATACACAACAAGTATGCATTGGAGGTGCTGGCTTGCCCTGCTGCTAGTGTATTATCGGAACGCGTCTTTAGTGCCGCAGGTGGTGTACTAACAGACTGTCGCATGCCACTATCCTCCGATAACATTGACCGGCTTACTTTTCTGAAAATGAAAAAGGCCTGGATCTCACAGGAATTTTCCACTCCTATTCCAGATTAAATAATTGGTTGACTGCAGTATCCAGGTCTCCTGTTGCGTTCATGTTTCTACCACCTGAACTGTAATCCCTGGGCTCCAACACCGCCAGTTGATGCTCAGAAGTGCAGGCTGCACAGTCAAAACACATGACCCAGTGTTATTGGGTTTCAGTAACGTCAGCTGATTCCCAGCTGTGTAGCCGGAAATGTGTCCTGCGACCGCGACGCTGACACAACTACTGAAACTTAAGGGAACCTGTCCCCCCCAGGCGTTTGTTACTGAAAGAGCCACCTTGTGCAGCAGCACAGGCGCAGCCAGCCTGACAACAAATCATGTCAGAAGACGGGCAGCGCTAAGTGTGCATGGCCAAGGTATAACATAACAGCGCAGACAGATTCAAACAATGCTGAGGAGGCGGTGCACGGCACCAAGGGGGTAGGAATGACGGCTGTGCTGTGTCCCATTACGAAGGAAAGTCCCACCTCCAGGACGGTCTCACGGTATCAGGGGACACATTTTATAAGTGTTTAGTTCTGTGTGTGCAAGGAGCATAATTAAAAGAGCCACCTTTTCCTTTTGCATCCTTAGTGCTGCACAAGATGGCTCTTTCAGCTACAAACGCCTTGGGGGGGTTAAAGGTTCCCTTTCAACTTCCTCCAATCAGGCTTCGGCCTACACTCTGTTCCTCTGCTCCTCCTTGATTCCCTGGGCTCCAACACCGCCAGTTGCTGCCTGGAAGAGCTGTCTGTACAGTCAACAGTTGCTCCTCTGTTATTGGGGTTCAGTAACGCCAGCTGCTCCCCTGCTGTGTTGCGGCAATACCTCCAGCCTGCTCCTCCTGCTGTCCCTGGGCTTCAACACCGCCAGTTGCTGCTCAGAAGTGCTGTCTGCACAATCAACAGTTGCTCCTCTGTTATTGGGGTTCAGTAACGCCAGCTGCTCACCTGCTGTGTTGCGGCAATACCTCTAGCCTGCTCCTCCTGCTGTCCCTGGGCTTCAACACCACCAGTTGCTGCTCAGAAGTGCTGTCTGCACAGTCAACAGTTGCTCCTCTGTTATTGGGGTTCAGTAACGCCAGCTGCTCCCCAGCTGTGTTGCGGCAATACCTCCAGCCTGCTCCTCCTGCTGTCCCTGGGCTTCAACACAGCCAGTTGCTGCTCGGAAGTGCTGTCTGCACAGTCAACAGTTGCTCCTCTGTTATTGGGGTTCAGTAACACCAGCTGCTCCCCTGCTGTGTTGTGGCAATACCTCCACCCTGCTCCTCCTGCTGTCACTGGGCTTCAACACCGCCAGTTGCTGCTCGGAAGTGCTGTCTGCACAGTCAACAGTTGCTCCTCTGTTATTGGGGTTCAGTAACGCCAGCTGCTCCCCTGCTGTGTTGCGACAATACCTCAAGCCTGCTCCTCCTGCTGTCCCTGGGCTTCAACACCACCAGTTGCTGCTCGGAAGTGCTGTCTGCACAGTCAACAGTTGCACCTCTGTTATTGGGGTTCAGTAACGCCAGCTGCTCCCCTGCTGTGTTGCGGCAATACCTCCAGCCTGCTCCTCCTGCTGACCCTGGGCTCTAACACCGCCAGTTGGTGCTCAGAAGTGCTGGCTGCACAGAGAAAAACACTCGCCACTGTGTCAGTCGACTGACCCGTAGAAGCGCCCGTCAGGCACGAAACGGCTGTCGTCAGGCTTGCTGCACTCAGAATCCCAGCACCCCCGGCCGTGAAGGTTTTATTGTGAGTAATAAATTGACCTGTCTCGGAAGATCGGTGAGTGCTGCCTCTTTTCTCTTCAACTTCGGATTATTCCATTTGTTTATTCGGCTACAGCACCCGTAATCTAAAGACAAGAACTCCACTGCAGGTGAGCGGTGTCAGCTAATTTATAGAGGCATTGGTGCGGTCTAAGGCTACGTTCACATTTGCGTTGTGCGCCGCAGCGTCGGCGCCGCAGCGCACAACGCAAACAAAAACGCAGCAAAACGCATGCACAACGCTGCGTTTTGCGCCGCATGCGTCGTTTTTTTCATTGAATTTGGACGCAGCAAAAATGCAACTTGCTGCGTCCTCTGCGCCCCGACGCGGGCGCCGCAGCGACGCATGCGGCGCAAAACGCAAGTGCGCCGCATGTCCATGCGCCCCCATGTTAAATATAGGGGCGCATGACGCATGCGGCGCCGCTGCGGCGCCCGACGCTGCGGCGCTGGCCGCAAATGTGAACGTAGCCTAAACTGTTTTTGTTTTACTTCAACAGATATTAAACTGCCTCCAGTGCAGGCTTCGGCCTACACTCTGCTCCTCCTGCTGTCCCTGGGCTCTAACACCGCCAGTTGGTGCTCAGAAGTGCTGGCTGCACAGAGAAAAACACCCGCCACTGTGTCAGTGGGGTTCAGTAACGTCAGCTGTTTCCCTGCTTTGTAGCCGACAACGTGTCCTGCTAACTCCACGCAGACACAACAGACAATAGGCTGCCTCCAGTGCAGGCTTTGGCCTACACTCTGCTCCCCCTGCTGACCCTTGGCTAGTTGGGGCTCTAGGAAGACAATCTTGAATAGGTCCCCCTGGTTCTATCAGCTGGTTCCGGGCAGAGCCTTTGGCTTAGGTGCCTCCTTCTGGGTATCCGAGTTCCACCAACGTCAGGTGGTCCTTGGTAGTGTTAGAGCAGAATCCATTTTATCTTGCTTGCCTCCATTTTATATAAGTGTTATTAGAGGTCAGAAAAGTAAGATACAATTCACTATTCTTCATTGTGCTGTTATCGTGAATTCCTAAGAACTAATGGAAGGAGTGAATGTCCTTGGAAAGATAAAGAATGATGTACTGTGTAAAATATGTCTGCAAAACTGTAGGGAGATAAGGGAGTAAAACACTCCGATGCTTAGCCGATATATGGGGAATCCGCCTCCAACACAAGAATGCATAAAAGTGTGTGTAAGCTCATTAAAAACTAGAGATATTTCAAATACAGCCCTGGCGTACTGTGTCTTATCTCTCCGGTGCCGTGACTTCATCTCTACAGTGGACTCATCAGAGAGTAGGTCGAGACCTGCGACAACAATTCTGGCGCCCGAACAGGGACCTGAGTGCTTCATCTGGTACCCGGCCGACTCCAGTAATGGACCAGGGGACTTCCCGGGACTAGTGGCATCACACAGCGCTGGGGTGAGAATACTGATTATATTCTGCCTACGTCATTCCACTTGTGGACGGGTTTTCCCCTTCTTCTAGTCGACCAGGACCAGGTAAGATCACGGGTTTTGCCCGGCTCAGGTACCCTTGAACCCAGATGTTAACCCTCATTGTGTGGATACTGATGACTCCACTGTTAGACTAAAATGATTGACCCCATGATCTTTGTATGGTGTGCTTGTGGAGTGTTTGTTGTTTGTCTGTTCATATACCTGTGTTATCAATCTTGGAAGCAAGCTAATACAATAACCTGTAAGCACAGTAAACCTATAGTTTAGGTTTAGGACTAACGTAGGAGGATATAGCCTACTCTAGGTGAGGAGGAAAGGTCCGTCTGATAAGTTTTCAGCCTGCACGTATACTAGCAATAGAATGGGGAACCAAGAGAGTACAGGGTTCCATAGTGCTAGAGAATTAGTCCAGAGAAAAGAAGGGAAGGAATCCCAGAAGCAGGTTAGTGTGCTCTTGAAGGCAGGAGGCTTCCACCCCTCAGGGGAATTAGATTCAGGTAAATGGTATGACTTCATGAAAAACCACACAGGGTGGCTTAAAGATAAGAAACTCTTGAGGCAAGCTAGAATGTGGGCAGACGCTTCCCGACACTATGAAGAGCAGGGAGTGGAAAAATTCATCCAAGGTAAAAATCTTGTATACCGATGTCTAGATGGGAACTGTAAAGCCGCTATCGTTCCCAGCTTACCTCCATGTGCTCCACCCCCACCAGTGTCCCCCAGTTATGTCCCCACAGGAAAACAGGCAGGATCAGAACAATGGATTTGCCCACATTGTGGTCAACAGAACCCACCAACTGCTGATTATTGTGTAAGTTGTGGCAGTCCCCAGCCAAGCAGTTCCCACACATTGTATACAGGTATTCCCAAACTGTTTCCCATGAAACAGACAGTAGTCTCAAGTGGTATGCGAACCAAAGTGGAGGATGGTGCAGCTGACAGTGGACCTCCGACTTACCATGTTGCTAGCAGGTATCAGCCATGGTCTCCCACCGAACAGATGTCTTTGACTGCACAGCTACCAGACATTAACCAACGACCTATGACTTTTGCCAGACAGTGTGGGGTGATACAGTACACTTACCAGGCAACCAGACAGGACATGCAACAGTTAGTGCGTTCAGCCCTGGGGGAAGCACCTTCCACCCGACTGACAGCTGAGACATTTAAAATGTACCCAGGGGGAAATGGTCCCCAAGACGGAGAACCTAATAATGCCAGGTCAGGGTCTGACTTTGTTGAGGCACTGGAAAAAGCCTGTAAGATTAGACAGGAAGAAGTATCAGTGCATTTAGAAGACTGTGTCCAGGACCCGAAGGAGCTCCCCATTGATTATTTCTACAGGTTGCAACAACGATGGTCTGATATGGGTTATGGTGAAGATGATAGAACTGCGACACGTTTGTTAAGTCATGCATATATGCAAGGGATTGATAAGTATGTGAGAGAGAAGGTGATGGCAAGTAGACCAGATTGGAGATCCTGCCCCCCAGGCGATCTTGCTAAGATTGCACATGGAGTCAGTTTGGACTCGCAGAAGCAGAAAACTAAGGTTCACTTTCAGAGGAGTGGACCCTCACAGAGAGGTGGAGGACGTGGAGGACACACTACGGGTCCTAGATTGTGTTACGGATGTAAGAAACCAGGACATTTTAGGAAAGATTGTCGCACAAACCCATACCCAGATAAGGTTCCTACCCCTACTGCCCCCCAGACCGACGAATAGGTAACTGGCAGCCTGCAACTGTGTCCTCTAGTCACTCTACCTCCCACCCCCGACTGTACAGTACAGGTGAGCCTGCCAGGAGGAACTACAGCAGACTTTCAGGTTGACACAGGAGCTGACAACTCAGTTATCACGCTTTCAGACTGTCCATTACCCTTCCGTGACACCACCGACTTTGTCATGGCCACACCTTTCAATGCGCCGACCCAAACCTTGGGACTGACAAAACCCATTCCCCTCTCCATTTGTGGGAAGACCATTCTGACACAGTTAATGGTAGCCCCCAGGGGACAATGCAATTTGCTAGGTGCTGATGTTTTCCGGAAACTACAGGCGGTTATTACTTACCATGATGACGGAACAGTGACTATGACCCCTCAACTTAAACCCAGTACCCTCTGCAAGATTATGGCCCTGGATGCAGCTGCAAGTACTGCAGAAAGTGATCCATTCACTGCACCTGCCTTGGATCAACTCCCCACTGATCTGTGGGCAAAAGGCAAAACTGATGTGGGAAAACTAAAAGTTCCTCCCATAATAGTTAAATTGAAACCAGGGGCAGCACCACCCCTATTGCGTCAGTATTCCTTGAGTGCTGCTCAGGAGACTGCAATAGACGCACAGTTACAAAAATTGCTGGAATCAGGGGTTGTTGTGCCTACACAGTCCGTTTGCAACACTCCCCTATATCCAGTAAAGAAGAAGGTTAGGCCTGGGGAGCCGGTGAATTATAGAATGGTCCATGACCTCAGAGCAGTAAATGCCGCAACAGAACTGCTTGCTCCCTTGGTTCCTAACCCACACACCTTGTTGGCACATATACCGGTTAACAGTATTTGTTTTTCAGTGATTGACTTAGCAAATGCCTTTTTCAGTGTTCCATTGCACCCAGATTGTCAGTATCTTTTTGCTTTTACTTTCCGCAACAAGCAGTATACTTGGACTGTCCTACCACAAGGAGCCCAGAATTCCCCTACTATCTTCTCACAGTGCATGGCACAAGTCCTACAAGACTGGGATGTTAAAGGAGTAGTTCTCATTCAGTATGTTGATGACCTATTGCTGTGTGCTCCTTCTCGTTCTCTGTGTAAAATGGCCACAATCTCTTTACTCTTTTTCCTCCATGAACAGGGGTGCAAGGTATCCAAACAAAAATTACAGTTTTGCTTAAGTACTGTTGTGTTTCTAGGACATTGTCTCTCTCCAGGGAAAAAGCACCTCACCCCTGAGCGAAAACAGGCTATCATGGACATGCAGCCCCCACGGAATGTGCAGGGCCTCCGTGTGTTTCTAGGACTAACTTCCTACTGTCGTCCATGGATTCGGTCTGCCTCCATCTTAATGCAACCTCTATATGACCGTATGCAACCTGTCCCCTTCTGTCTTACACCAGAGGCACTTGACTGTTTTTACTCTCTGAAATTGTGCATTGTTTCTTCTCCAGCTTTGGGCATCCCCAATTATGCCCTTCCTTTTAACCTTTTTCTTCATGAGAATGCAGGACATGCTACGGGTGTGCTGACTCAGCTTCATGGAGACAAACAGAGACCTGTTGCTTATTACAGCGGCCGCTTGGATACGGTGGCAAGAGGAAGTCCTTCCTGTGTTCGAGCCGTGTTGTCTGTCCAGCTGTTGCTACACAAGTCTTCAGAGATTGTTTTGGATCACCCACTGACGGTCCATACCCCGCATGATGTACATAGTATCCTTAACCAAGTACAACCTAGCCACCTGTCTATGGCCAGACAGCTGCGACTTCAGTGTGCTATTCTCATGCCTACTAATGTGACTTTGAAAAGGTGCACTGTCCTGAACCCCGCTACTCTTCTTCCAGTTCCTATGGATCCAAATGGGGGAGGGGTAGGTGACATGGAAAAGGACACTCTTTTTCTTTCCAGAATGGATCCAGAGGAAAAAGATCAGATATCTAAACCACATGATTGTCTGGAATTGATGTCTCAGGAGACGGCTGGTCTCCCTACTGTCTCCAGTGTGCCAGTGCCTAATGCTGATTTTGAGCTTTTTGTAGATGGATCCCGTCACCAAGATGACCAAGGACGCTTCCGTACCGGATATGCTGTGGTCTCAGAACATGAGGTAATCAAGGCAGAGTCAATGCCAGCTCATATGTCTGCACAAGAAGCAGAACTCAAGGCGCTTACAGAAGCGTGCAAACTAGCAGAAGGTAAGACTGTAAATATCTACACTGATTCCAGGTATGCCTTTGGCATTGCACATGATTATGGGCCTATCTGGAGAGCCAGGGCTTTCCTGACAGCAAATGGCCACCCCATTAAACATGCTGAGGCAGTCCAGCAACTTATGAATGCACTACAGCTTCCCACCCAAGCAGGCATCATAAAGGTAAAGGCACATACCAAAGGCACTGATGGACGGACAAAGGGTAACGCACTGGCAGACCAGGCTGCCAAGAAAGCAGCAAGCACTCCTGTAGCCTCTAGAGTACATCACTTAGACACCCCACCATCTCCACTTGTGTCGAAAGACATCTTAGCCCGGTTACAAGAACAGGCAAGTAAGGAGGAGAAAGATAGGTGGCAAAAGATAGGGGCTTGCTCTGATACCGTCACTGGACTATGGGGGAGGGGTGAAAAGGTCTGCCTACCACAGGTACTGTACCCAATGATGGCACAGGTTCTGCACGGGAATGTGCACCACTCGAAGACGGCCATGTGTGACACCCTACAGAAACAATGGATTGCCCCCGGGTTTTCCACCTGCGCAGAAAGGCAGGTACAGAGCTGCATGATATGTGCCACACATAATCAGGGTAGGACAGTGAAAACCCCATCCAAACACACTCCCCGGCCCCTTTACCCATTCCAGAGACTGCAGATTGATTATATTCAGTTGCCTAGGGTAGGGACGTATGAGTATGTGTTGGTCTGCATTGATTTATTTTCAGGTTGGCCAGAAGCCTACCCAGTTGCCAAAGCTACGGCTAAGACAACGGCGAAGAAACTGATGGCTGAGATCATATGCAGGTATGGAGTTCCTGAAGTCATTGAAAGCGATCGGGGTTCCCATTTTACTGGAGAGATCATGTCAGAGGTAATGGCAGCACTGGGGGTAAGTCAAGCATTGCATACTCCATACCATCCGCAGAGCAGTGGAAAAGTGGAGAGACTAAATGGAACTCTTAAGCTTAAAATCCAGAAGGCAATGGCAGAGACTGGTAAACCATGGACAGAATGCCTTACTCTAGCTTTGTTTTCAGTAAGATATACCCCAAACAGGAAGACAGGACTGTCACCGTATGAGATTCTGTTTGGCAGGGGCCCCAATCTTGGATGTTTCTTTGCACAACAGTTGCAGCTCAAGTACCAGGACTTGACTAGCTATGTGCAGGCCTTACATGGACACCTTGCCAAAGTGCATCTAACTGTCTTCAGTTCTCTTCCAGACCCAGACAAGGATCCTGGACACCATCCCTTAGAGCCAGGAGACTGGGTAGTGATAAAGCGGCACGTCCGGAAGAGCCTGGATCCAAGATTTGACGGACCATACCAAGTGCTCCTGACCACAGCCACAGCTGTCAAGCTCGAAGGAAAACCTAGTTGGATCCACGCATCACACTGCAAGCGAGTTAAAGAACCGGACAGCCGATAAAGGAAACATAATGTTTTGGCTGGTTTCGATTTCCATGATATTATGCGTAATCGCATGGGACAGTCTGAATTCTCCAACATCCTTGAATAATAACTTTGTGCAACATCACCGAAAACTGATAGATGACTTGTTGGAAAATTCCCAGCCCTTATCAGACTGTTGGATCTGTACGCACTCACCCACGTCAGCCACAAGTATCCCCTTCCTAGCTATCCCTGTGTCACCTGAGAAACTGTTTGCCTGGACTGATTGTTCTGACACACTCGCCAACAATGCCACAAATAATGTTAAGTTATGGAATACTACAGTCGGTATACCAATTGTAGGATGGGTGGGATACCCGTGGTGGCAAGGTAATCTCTCAGGAAGTAGTACACATCTACAATATTTGGCCTATGAGGGTGGGGCCTGGGTACCTAGGAATAAGACTGGACTAACAGATTTAGGGCGAGTTCCAACTTATGATTTGCAAATTAGTTTTGATGTGACTTCATACTCTACTGATGCTTTCAAACCAATACTATTAGAAAGAATGATACATAACACGTCATGGAAATTTTCTAGTCTGTTTTTACAAGGTTCTAAAGATATTTGCGCTAGTGTTTCAGGTAATATACCTTGTAATGAGTCCTCTGGATATGTCCCAGGAACCCCCACTTGTGGGAATCCTGATGTGGGTTATTGCAGTCCTCTAGGACAGTCTCCACCTTGGTGCATGCTCCAGAGTGTCTCAGCCTTCATAGACTTAGCACATAGATTAGTACTGCAACATTCAGCCTTATGGGATTTACCTGTTGATATGTTCTGGGTGTGTGGAAACAATGCATATAAATGGCTACCAGTAGGGGTAACGGGCACCTGCACTCTGTGTCGCTTGACTCCGGCCACCTTTGTAATTCCAAACAAGCAATTAGATACACAGGCAATACCTAAACATATGTTATATAAAAGAGCTGCGGATAACACGCCCCGCCCTTCAGGGAGACCACACATAGTGCAAATGGGTGTAGCCAATAAAATTGTCAGTTCTATTTTTATTTACCCTATGATTACACAAATGTGGGATAAACTGGTTAGGGCCACAGACTATCTAGATGATCAAATTTGGGATATATTGGATATACTAAATACCACCATTGCTGTCCAAAATCAACTCATTATAGTAACCAACCAGCATACTATAGTACTGGACTATCTAACAGCAGCACAGGGTGGTATGTGTCAGGTTATTGGACCTGCTTGCTGCCATTATATAGATCCAAATAGTACTCTAAAGATGAAGCTAAAGTTAGAAGATGTTCAAAGACTCAGAAACCGATATGACAAAGATAATGATCGCACTAAGGACAGCTGGTGGTCAGATACTTTCTCTTTCCTAAACCCAGCCAATTGGTTTAAGGGGATCGGGGGCTGGGTAGCTGGGGTTTTGCAAAGCCTGTTGCATATAGTAGCGATTGTCCTTATTGCATATATAGTGTTTAAAATAGTTTTTAAGTGTATCTCTGTATGTACTGGGAAATTCTGCACTCACATAGATGATGATGATATATACTAACAAAAAAAAAAAAGGGGTACAGCTTATTCAGAATAGTGAATAAAATGGGGGAATGTTAGAGCAGAATCCATTTAATCTTGCTTGCCTCCATTTTATATAAGTGTTATTAGAGGTCAGAAAAGTAAGATACAATTCACAATTCTTCATTGTGCTGTTATCGTGAATTCCTAAGAACTAATGGAAGGAGTGAATGTCCTTGGAAAGATAAAGAATGATGTACTGTGTAAAATATGTCTGCAAAACTGTAGGGAGATAAGGGAGTAAAACACTCCGACGCTTAGCCGATATATGGGGAATCCGCCTCCAACACAAGAATGCATAAAAGTGTGTGTAAGCTCATTAAAAACTAGAGATATTTCAAATACAGCCCTGGCGTACTGTGTCTTATCTCTCCGGTGCCGTGACTTCATCTCTACAGTGGACTCATCAGAGAGTAGGTCGAGACCTGCGACAACAGTAGTGCTTTCTGGCACGGGTACCTCCTGCTTAGTAATTGGGTTCCAGTAACGTCAGCTGGTCCTCGGTAGTTCCATTGGCTCTTGTACCTTTGGCTACCCAACCGGGTTCCGGTACCGTCAGCTTGTTCTCGGCAGTGTCTTTTGCTCTTGGACCTTCTGCTCCCCATCCTGGTTCCAGTACCATCAGCTGGTTCCGGGCAGAGCCCTTGGCTTAAGTGCCTCCTTCTGGGTATCCGAGTTCCACCAACGTCAGATGGTCCTTGGTAGTGCTTTCTGGCACGGGTACCTCCTGCTTAGTATCCGGGTTCCAGTAACGTCAGCTTGTCCTCGATAGTTCCATTGGCTCTTGGACCTTCGGGTAGCCATCCAAGTTCCAGTTCCATCAGCTGGTTATCTGCATTTTCTCAGCCTTCTTGTACCTTCTGCTACATTTCCAAGTTCAAGACCCTAAAGACGACGACCCGGAAGACCGAGAAGCAGAAGAACAAGAGGCTGCAGAACAAAGAGCAGAAGAACATTAAGCATAAGACTAAACATCAGAGCAAAAGATATTATCTAAATTATTAAATTATAAGCAGAAGAAGACTAAGCAGTGTATGGGGGTGAGTCCGTTCCTCCTCGTGGTGCCCCTGGAAAAAGCCTGCTGCTGCAGGCCTAACTGAACGCGGACAAATCCTGTTGTAACTCTTTTGTGACATGCAGAACGGAAGGTGTAATCTTCAAACTGTTATAGATAACAACTACAGGAATGCCTGTCACAAATAAGAATATGATGAAAAAGTAGAATATGAAGAAGAATAATAGTTTAATAAAAAGAATATGAAGAATGTAACAAAAAAAAATAATAGGTAGAAGATGAAGAAGAAGATAAATAAGGTTGAAGAAGAAGTTGATGTCAAAGATGCTGCTGCTGAGGATGATGAAGAAGAAAGTGCCGGAGAAGTAAAAAAGAAGGTGAAGGGCAGGGAAGTAGTGAAACATCAATATCTGACAAAATAAAAAAATCTTAACATAGTCAATATCTTTGTAACTCCGAACGTCTTAAAAAAAAAATTAAAATTCCTTCTATTCTATTTGATTGGGCTAAACCTCTATGCCTTTAACCCCTTCCTGACATCAGACGTACTATCCCGTCGAGGTGGGGTGGGCCCGTATGACCGCCGACGGAATAGTACGTCATACGCGATCGGCCGCGCTCACGGGGGGAGCGCGGCCGATCGCGGCCGGGTGTCAGCTGCATATCGCAGCTGACATCCGGCACTATGTGCCAGGAGCGGTCACGGACCGCCCCCGGCACATTAACCCCCGGCACACCGCGATCAAACATGATCGCAGTGTACCGGCGGTATAGGGAAGCATCGCGCAGGGAGAGGGCTCCCTGCGGGCTTCCCTGAGACCCCCGGAGCAACGCGATGTGATCGCGTTGCTGCGAGGGTCTTACCTCCCTCCCTGCCTGCAGGTCCCGGATCCAAGATGGCCGCGGCATCCGGGTCCTGCAGGGAAGGAGGTGGCTTACCGAGTGTCTGCTCAGAGCAGACACTTGGTAAGCCTGCAGCCCTGCACAGCAGATCGTCGATCTGGCAGAGTGCTGTGCACACTGCCAGATCAATGATCTGTGATGTCCCCCCCTGGGACAAAGTAAAAAAGTTAAAAAAAAAATTTTCCACATGTGTAAAAAAAAAATAAAAAAAATTCCTAAATAAATAATAAAAAAAATATATATATTATTCCCATAAATACATTTCTTTATCTAAAAAAAAAAAAACAATAAAAGTACACATATTTAGTATCGCCGCGTCCGTAACGACCCAACGTATAAAACTGCCCCACTACTTAACCCCTTCAGTAAACACCGTAAAAAAAAAAAAAAACGAGGCAAAAAACAACGCTTTATTACCATACCGCCGAACAAAAAGTGGAATAACACGCGATCAAAAAGATGGATATAAATAACCATGGTACCGCTGAAAGCATCATCTTGTCCCGCAAAAAACAAGCCGCCATACAGCATCATCAGCAAAAAAATAAAAAAGTTATAGTCCTGAGAATAAAGCGATACCAAAATAATTATTTTTTCTATAAAATAGTTTTTATCGTATAAAAGCGCCAAAACATAAAAAAATGATATAAATGAGGTATCTCTGTAATCGTACTGACCCGACGAATAAAACTGCTTTATCAATTTTACCAAACGCCTCTCCCAAAAGAAATTCATGAATAGCAGGTTTTTGGTCATTCTGTCTCACAAAAATCGGAATAAAAAGCGATCAAAAACGGTCACGTGTCCGAAAATGTTACCAATAAAAACGTCAACTCGTCCCGCAAAAAACAAGACCTCACATGACTCTGTGGAGCAAAATGTGGAAAAATTATAGGTCTCAAAATGTGGAGATGCAAAAACTTTTTTGCTATAAAAAGCGTCGCTGGTTTCACACTTGCATTTTTGTCTGCAGCGTTTTTTCCCTATATTTAACATTGAAAACGCATGCGGTTTTTTTGTACGCGTTTGGTCGCGTTTTCAAACGCATGCGGTTTTTTTCTGCATGCGTTCATTTTCAGAAATACAACCTGCAGTATTTTCTTGCGTTTTTAAGCACATGCGTTTGTTTGCGTTAAAAACGCATGCATTTTTATCGAAAAAAAAACAGAAAACACACTGAAAAGCCACCCACCACCATCAAGGTGATAAAGGGATCCAAACCCTAACCCTAACTCTACCCCTAACCTCACCCCTAACCGTTTAATGAACATTTTCTGACATAGTGCCACGTATTTCAGTGCCACGTATTTCAGTGCCACGTATTTCAGTGCCACGTATTTCAGTGCCACGTATCACGTATTTCAGTGCCACATGTTTCAGTGCCACGTATTTCAGTGCCACGTAAAACGTATTTCAGTGCCACGTATCACGTATTTCAGTGCCACATATTTTAGTACCACGTATTTCAGTGCCACATATTTCAGTGCCACGTATTTCAGTGCCACGTATTTCAGTGCCACGTATTTCAGTGCCACGTATCACGTATTTCAGTGCCACGTGTTTCAGTGCCACGTATTTAAGTGCCACGTATGACATATTTCAGTGCCACGTATTTCAGTACCACGTATTTCAGTGCCACGTATTTCAGTGCCACGTATTTCAGTGCCACGTATTTAAGTGCCACGTATCACATATTTCAGTGCCACGTATTTCAGTGCCACGTATTTAAGTGCCACGTATTTCAGTGCCACGTATTTCAGTGCCACGTATTTCAGTGCCACGTATCACGTATTTCAGTGCCACGTGTTTCAGTGCCACGTATTTAAGTGCCACGTATCACGTATTTCAGTGCCACGTATTTCAGTGCCACGTATTTCAGTGCCACGTATTTCAGTCACGTTTAGGGTTAGGGTTAGGGGTAGGGTTAGGGTTAGGGTTAGGGCTAGGGTTGGAGGTAAAGTTAGGGTTGGGGCTAAAGTTAGGGTTGGGGCTAAAGTTAGGGTTAGGGTTTGGATTACATTTACGTTTGGATTAGGGTTGGGATTAGAATTATGGGTGTGTCAGGGCTAGGGGTGTGGTTAGGGTTACCATTGGGATTAGGGTTAGGGGTGTGTTTGGGTTAGGGTTTCAGGTAGAATTGGGGAGTTTCCACTGTCCAGGCACATCAGGGGCTCTCCAAGCGCGACATGGCGTCCAATCTCAATTCCAGCCAATTCTGCGTTGAAAAAGTAAAACAGTGCTCCTTCCCTTCCGAGCTCTCCCGTGCGCCCAAAAAGGGGTTTACCCCAACATATGTGTTATCAGCGTACTCGGGACAAATTGAACAACAACTTCTGGGGTCCAAGTTCTCTTGTTATCCTTAGGAAAATAAAAATTTGGGGGGCTAAAAATCATTTTTGTGGGAAAAAAAAGATGTTTTATTTTCACGGCTCTGCGTTATAAACTGTAGTGAAACACTTGGGGGTTCAAAGTTCTCACAACACATCTAGATAAGTTCCTTGGGAGGTCTAGTTTCCAATATGGGGTCACTTGTGGGGGGTTTGTTAAGTCCTTCTCAGTCCCTGGCTTACTAGAGGTAGGGATCCGAGTGAAATGACACGCAGCACAAAAGGTTGTGTGATCATATACAGGGGAAGCCCAGGAGCACGTCTGACTCACTGGGCTCTACCCCCTCCTTTTTATAGCAAAAAGTTAAACATTTTACAGACATGCGTACAAGCGCTCATATTTCACATCCTTTTACAAAAACAGTCTATACTAGAGATAAGGTACAGCTTCTAGTATGTAGGTAAAAGGTTACAACACAGAAGGAATGCGTCCATAAAAGGAAATGTCAATTTTGCTTAAGTTTCCTGAAATAAGCCAGATGTCTCAGGAGAAAGACACAATGGATTCTTTCAGTCTGATCTCCACAATTCCCCCCTTTGACATATTCTTTTTTTATTACCACAGGGCCAAAGACAAAGCCTTTATTTTTGGTATTACACATGCACACACTTATATTATTAATAAGAGAATCAAATCTAGTATTAATTCTTCTATCGCAAATTATTTTCTTCTTTAGCAGTATATGCTTTTTTTGCAATGGCTTGCATGTATCCATGATGCCTTTCCTTCAAGCTTGACTGATGTAGGTGTTGTCAACAGGACTTGGAAGGGTCCGTCAAACCTTGGTTCTAGAGCCTTTCTGGTGTGTCTTTTTACATAGACTTGATCACCTGGTTCCAACTTGTGACTTCCTTCAATGTTGTCAGGATCTGGAAGGGAAGCAAAAACTTGTGCATGCACCTTAGTTAATTGTTTCTGAAGATTTTGTACATAAGAAGTCAATGACTCAATATTTAACACAAGTTGCTGTGGAAAATAACATCCTAAATTGGCAGTCCTACCAAACAAAATTTCATATGGAGACAGTTTAGTCTTACCCCTTGGGGTATTGCGTATTGAGTAAAGGGCCAGTGGAAGGCATTCTGTCCAAGGCTTTCCTGTTTCAGCCATGGCTTTCTGTATTTTTAATTTTAAAGTTCCATTCATGCGTTCCACCTTACCAGAACTTTGAGGATGGTACGGAGTGTGTAACTGACTTTCAACACCCAACATTTTCAGTACATTTTGAAATATTTCTCCAGTGAAATGAGTACCCCTATCTGACTCGATCACTTCAGGGAGACCGTAACGGGGTATCAGTTCGGCAACTAGCTTTACAGCAGTGTTTTTAGCTGAAGCCTTCCGAACTGGATAGGCCTCTGGCCACCCCGAGAACATGTCCACACATACCAACACATACTCATACCCATTACTTTTTGGCAGCTGGATAAAGTCTATTTGTAATCGCTGAAACGGATAGAGAGGTCGGACGTGGTGCTTCATAGGGGTCTTTGTTGTCTGTCCGGGATTATGTGCCAGGCATATAGCGCATGCAGCACAATAGTCTCTTGCATAGTTGCCAAAACCTGGAGCCAACCAGACTTGCTTTGCCAGTAGTGTCATTGCATTTGCAGACACATGAGTAGGGTGGTGCAGTCCACCAACTACAATCGGGTACCAGGCTCTAGGTAGACATATTAGTCCATCTTTCTTCCAAATTCCCGCTTGTTCTTCTGCCCCTTCCTTTTTCCACCTATCCCTCTCCTCTTCTCCTGCATCTTCCTGTGCTTGTCTCAGTCTATCTTCAGTATTTTCTGTGAGGTTTACAGTATGAACCTGTCGTAAGGGTTTGACTGCCGCTGCTTTGGCTGCTTTATCAGCCCTATCATTTCCCCTAGATTCCCTAGTGTCGAGTCTCACATGTGCAGCTACCTTAATTACTGCTACTTCTTTTGTTTCTTGTGCAGCCTCTAAGATCTGTTTGATCAAAGAAGCATGTTTTACAGGTTGTCCTGATGCTGTCATGTAACCTCTAGCTCTCCAGATTACTCCAAAATCAAACACAATACCATGTGCATACCTAGAATCAGTGTATATATTAGCTGTCTGATTCTCAGCTATTTTTAGCGCTTCAATCAATGCTGTTAGTTCTGCTTCTTGTGCAGACTGTTTTGGTGGAAGTGGTTCTGCTTTGAGAGTTTCAGATTCTGACACAACTGCATACCCTGTATGAAAGTTACCTGTGTCATCTGCAAACCTACTACCGTCTATAAACAGCTCTAAATCTGGATTTTGAAGTGGTGTTTCGGATACATTGGGTAAGCCTGCTGTTTCTTGTAAAATGAGCTCTGTACAATCATGTGTGTCTGTAGGGAAAAAATTTGCGTGTGGATCAGTGTCCTTATTCCCCCCTTCAGACTCGAGAGGTAGCAGTGTTGCTAAATTAAGAGTCTGAAGCCTTGCAAATGTGATAGTAGAGGGGAGCAGCAAAGAACACTGTAGCCGCAAATGTCTGGCCATGGAAATGTGTTTTGGTTGGACCTGGTTTAATATCCCATAAACATCATGCGTAGTTTGAACTGTGAGTGGATACTCTAGGACAATTTCTGATGCTTTGTCCAACAATAGTGAGACAGCAACAACTACACGTACACAGGTTGGCGCTGCTCTAGCTACGGGATCTAACCTTGCTGAAAGATATGCAATTGGTCTTTGTTTCCCTGCATGCTTCTGGGTAAGAACTCCTGTAGCATGAGAATCAACTTCTGCAGCCATAAGCTGAAATGGTTTGGTGTAGTCTGGTAGCCCTAACGCTGGAGCTGAAACAAGGGCATCTTTTAATTGTTGGAACGAAATCTGACCTTCTTTTGTCAACAAATAAGGTTCACTTTTTACACAGTCATACAGTGGTTGCATTAGTTGACTGGCATGTATAATCCATTGTCTACAATGAGACACTATTCCTAAAAATGCTCGTAGCTGTTTATGATTTCTAGGCTCATTCATCTGTCTTATTGCTTCAGTTCTTTGAGGTGTAAGATGCTTTTTACCTTGAGAAATGCAATGACCTAGAAAGACCACTTTGATCTGACAAACTTGTAGCTTTTGTCTATTCACTTTACACCCTTCTTTTTCTAGAAAACATAGTAAACTCACAGTGGACCTTTCTGCAGTTTCTAGATCTGGGCAGCAAAGTAGTATGTCATCCACATACTGTAAAATTACTACCTGTGGTTCGGGTTCAAACCTCTGGAGGACTGTTTGTAGGGCATTTGAATAAAGAGTAGGGGAGTGTATCATTCCCTGTGGAAGGCGTGTCCACGCCAACTGTTTGCCCTTAAATGTAAATGCAAACAAATGCCAACTATCTTGGTGTAAAGGAACCGAGAAAAATGCATTTGAAAGATCTATTACAGTAAACACTTGAGAACTGGCTGGTATCTGTGATAGTAACGTATGAGGATTGGGTACAACTGGGGTGATTGGATCTAGAACTTTGTTTATTTCTCTTAGATCATGTACCATACGATATTTGGGCATTGAACCCTTATCAAGAGTTCTCTTCTTGACTGGATACAGAGGAGTGTTAGCAGGTGATTGTATCTCTACCAAAACTCCTTTCTCTCTATATCCCTCTATCCTATACCTCTAGGGTATTGTCTGAGCTGTGGGAGAACAGTTCCTGGTTGCACAGATAATTTTACAGGAGAAATATGCAATAATCCCACATCAGTGTCACCCTGTGCCCACAGTGTTTCTGGGATCATTGAGAGGTCTAGATCTGTAGTGTACTCTTTTTCTTCAGTATAATCCTCAAAAGCCTGAATTCTGACATATTGTTCTAATGATTCTGCATCATCAGGGATAGTCAGCATAACTGTGCCATCTTCCCTAAAATTGATGTTAGCTTCTAATTTCTTTAGTACATCAGTTCCTAACAGACATGTTGGGGCACCTCTGGCATACAAAAATCTGGATGCAAAACATTTAGGTCCTAATGAGACCTCTAGGGGCACAGTATATGGCAGTGTTCGAATTACCCCATCATAACCCTCAGCAAAAGTTGTTTGTTCTGAAATATCTTCCGGATTCGGAAGAAAATCTTGATTCAAAATTGAGGAAGTTGCACCTGTATCTATCAAAAATGGAATCTCTCTCCCCCCCACATTCACCTGTATCATAGGTCTCCTAGCTGGTAGGGAAGTTTGTAACACATCGAGTCAATCTGAATCTGGTATGGGACCATCTACGATGGTAGATTTCTGCTGGTTGTCCATTTGGGGAGGGTTATTTCTGGGAACAAATTTGCCTGACTTTATATCTGCCAACTTCTTCCTGCACTCTCTTTTGAAAATGACCTGGCTTTTTACAGTAGTGGCAAGGAAAATTGTGTCTCACTCTTCCTCCTGTATTAGCTTGTGCTATTCTAACAGGCTTACGATTCTCTCTCATATCCATGGCTATTCCTAAACATCGTTGTTTCACAATATTTGGTTGTTCAATTGTTCTCCAATCTGGAGTAGAGGATTTAAATTTTTCTCTGATTTTCGGATCTAGCCCCTCTATTAATTGTTTTGTAAAAAGTCTCCTTACTGAAGCATCAGTCAAATCCAATCCTTCATCCCTAAAGCTATTTTCTAGTTCTTGACTATATTCTTCAATACTTTGCCCAAATTTCTGCATAATCACACCCGTAGATCCCCTTTCCCTCTGTTTTCCTCTCATGAAAATTATTAATGCCTCTGTGAACTGGGTACCTGATGCTTCTGTCTGTAAGGCACCCCCTTCTGCCACTGGTCTATTGGGCTGTAGGTGTGTCAATAATTCCTGAAAAAGTCCGGGGGACATTTTCATTCTACATAATTCTTCCCCGTCCGCCCAGACCCCAGCATGAGTCTGCATGATTTGTTGTATATACTGCGCAAATCGGATAGGATATTGAGTGGGATCAGGCGCATTATGCAGGAGGGACATACCCTCAGCAGGGGACCAAGGAAAGTATTGTCTGGTCTGATGATATCTGGTGTTCATTACTCCGTCAGCACCAGGTTCCCTAAAGGGTCTTGGTACTACCCTAACAGGGGCAAGTACAGCGCCATATCTAGGTGTACCACAGGCTAGGCAATCATTTCTCCAATCTGGATTTTGTTGTCCACAGTGTGAACATTCCCATCCTCCTACCCCACCAAGATTGGGATACAAGGCTGGAAATTGTTTTCCTCCTTCTGCTCTTCCAGATGGTACAAATGATTGGGCTTTTGGATCTAGGTAAGGTGGCGGGATTATGTCACAACTTTTTCCCTTCCCCATGATCCATTTGGAAGTGTCTGGATCGTACTTCCAATTCTCCTCTTTAGCTGTTTTTGAGACCTCTATCATACAGTGTATGATTTCTTCCCACCCATTGTCTTTGATAATTCCACCTCGTTCTTTACTCAGTTTTTCCCATTCTGTACTGAACATAAGTGCTTCTGAAATTCCCAATTTTTCTCTTACCCTTCTAATCTGCCTTCTGACTGTCTTTCCACATCTTTCCTGTATGATATCTGCTGCTTCCACTTGTCCTAAGACGGTTTTTGTCTGTTTATTTCCCATTTTTCTTTTTCAATATTAGCTATTTCTACCCCAAGTGACGTTTGGACAATCACTCACTCTATGGTGATGTCTCGTTGCCTTCTCTCCTAGGGAGCTAAAATATTGAAAGGCTTGTCTGCTCCATTTCTTCTAATATGCAGGACGTACTTAAGTGCTATTATGCATGCAAACAGACCCAGCAACACCATACAGATCACAAAACTTTCTGTGTCAGTTAGCATACTTGTCCCAGGCTCATGAAACCGCGTCCTGGGCTCATTCTATCAAACCTTATCCAGAAATGAAGGAGGTTAAGCACTTAATTGAGAGTCAAGCATGGGCGGAGGTCTCCCAGAAGGACGCAACCACATGACCCAGTTAGGCTGACTTCCGTGTATAAGGCTTATACCCCAACTATTTCGGCTTATTTTTCTACGCACTTTTGCTCTTCTTTCACAACATACCACAACCTTCACACTGTTCACACACTGCCAGGGACAGGACTCATAAATCTATACAATATGGTAACCCGAGTTTTATAGGTATCTACTCACTACTAGACTAACCCAGCGTGACACGGCTCATAGAGATCTTTCGGATAATACAGGGCAGATAAAAGAGAACTAATAATGTCTCTTACCTGGCCAGGTTTTTCAGTTCATTTGCCGTCCATTATCCCAGATCTCCGTTGTCCGTATCCGCAGGTAAATCTCGAGCAAATACTCTCACCTCAGGTCCCTGTTCGGTGCGCCAAAGAAATGTGAAGTCCTTCTCAGTCCCTGGCTTACTAGAGGTAGGGATCCGAGTGAAATGACACGCAGCACAAAAGGTTGTGTGATCATATACAGGGGAAGCCCAGGAGCACGTCTGACTCACTGGGCTCTACCCCCTCCTTTTTATAGCAAAAAGTTAAACATTTTACAGACATGCGTACAAGCGCTCATATTTCACATCCTTTTACAAAAACAGTCTATACTAGAGATAAGGTACAGCTTCTAGTATGTAGGTAAAAGGTTACAACACAGAAGGAATGCGTCCATAAAAGGAAATGTCAATTTTGCTTAAGTTTCCTGAAATAAGCCAGATGTCTCAGGAGAAAGACACAATGGATTCTTTCAGTCTGATCTCCACAGGGTTTGTACTGTTTGGGTACATCAGGGGCTCTGCAAATGCAACGTGACGCCTGCAGACCAATCCATTTAAGGCTGCATTCCAAATGGCGCTCCTTCCCTTCCGAGCTCTGTCATGCTCCCAAACAGTGGTTCCCCCCCACATATGGGGTATCAGCGTACTCAGGACAAATTGGACAACAACTTTTGGGGTCTAATTTATCCTGTTACCCTTGTGAAAATACAAAACTGGGGGCTAAAAAATCATTTTTGTGAAAAAAAAAAAGAATTTTTATTTTCACGGCTTTGCGCTATAAACTTTAGTGAAACACTTGGGGGTTCAAAGTTCTCAAAACACATCTAGATAAGTTCCTTGGGAGGTCTAGTTTCCAATATGGGGTCACTTGTGGGGGGTTTGTACTGTTTGGGTACATCAGGGGCTCTGCAAATGCAACGTGACGGCTGCAGACCAATCCATTTAAGTCTGCATTCCAAATGGCGCTCCTTCCCTTCCGAGCTCTGTCATGCGCCCAAACAGTGGTTCCCCACCACATATGGGGTATCAGCGTACTCAGGACAAATTGGAAAACAAATTTTGGGGTCCAATTTATTCTGTTACCCTTGTAAAAATACAAAGCTGGGGGCTAAAAAATCATTTTTGAGAAAAAAAATAAAAATTATTTTCACGGCTCTGCGTTATAATCTGTAGTGAAACACTTGGGGGTTCAAAGCTCTCAAAACACATCTAGATAAGTTCCTTAGGGGGTCTACTTTCCAAAATGGTGTCACTTGTAGGGAGTTTCAATGTTTAGGCACATCAGGGGCTCTCCAAACGCAACATGGCGTCCCATCTCAATTCCAGTCAATTTTGCATTGAAAAGTCAAATGGCGCTCCTTCCCTTCCAAGCTCTGCCATGCGCCCAAACAATGGTTTACACCCACATATGGGGTATCATCGTACTCAGGACAAATTGCACAACATTTTTTGGGGTCCAATTTCTTCTCTTACCCTTGGGAAAATAAAAAATTGGGGGCAAAAAGATCATTTTTGTGAAAAAATATGATTTTTTATTTTTACGGCTCTGCATTATAAACTTCTGTGAAGCACTTGGTGGGTCAAAGTGCTCACCACACATCTAGATAAGTTCCTTAGGGGGTCTACTTTCCAAAATGGTGTCACTTGTAGGGAGTTTCAATGTTTAGGCACATCAGGGGCTCTCCAAACGCAACATGGCGTCCCATCTCAATTCCAGTCAATTTTGCATTGAAAAGTCAAATGGCGCTCCTTCCCTTCCAAGCTCTGCCATGCGCCCAAACAATGGTTTACACCCACATATGGGGTATCAGCGTACTCAGGACAAATAGCACAACATTTTTTGGGGTCCAATTTCTTCTCTTACCCTTGGGAAAATAAAAAATTGGGGGCGAAAAGATCATTTTTGTGAAAAAATATGATTTTTTATTTTTACGGCTCTGCATTATAAACTTCTGTGAAGCACTTGGTGGGTCAAAGTGCTCACCACACATCAAGATAAGTTCCTTAGGGGGTCTACTTTCCAAAATGGTGTCACTTGTAGGGGGTTTCAGTGTTTAGGCACATCAGGGGCTCTCCAAACGCAACATGGCGTCCCATCTCAATTCCAGTCAATTTTGCATTGAAAAGTCAAATGGCGCTCCTTTCCTTCCGAGCTCTGCCATACGCCCAAACAGTGGTTTACCCCCACATATGGGGTATCAGCGTACTCAGGACAAATTGTACAACAACTTTGGGGGTCCATTTTCTCCTGTTACCCTTGGTAAAATAAAACAAATTGGAGCTGAAATAAATTTTGTGTGAAAAAAAGTTAAGTGTTCATTTTTATTTAAACATTCCAAAAATTCCTGTGAAACACCTGAAGGGTTAATAAACTTCTTGAATGTGGTTTTGAGCACCTTGAGGGGTGCAGTTTTTAGAATGGTGTCACACTTGAGTATTTTCTATCATATAGACCCCTCAAAATGACTTCAAATGAGATGTGGTCCCTAAAAAAAAATGGTGTTGTAAAAATGAGAAATTGCTGGTCAACTTTTAACCCTTATAACTCCGACACAAAAAAAAATTTTGGTTCCAAAATTGTACTGATGTAAAGTAGACATGTGGGAAATGTTACTTATTAAGTATTTTGCATGACATATGTCTGTGATTTAAGGGCATAAAAATTCAAAGTTGGAAAATTGCAAAATTTTCAAAATTTTCGCCAAATTTCCATTTTTTTCACAAATAAACGCAAGTTATATCGAATAAATTTTACCACGAACATGAAGTACAATATGTCACGAGAAAACAATGTCAGAATCGCCAAGATCCATCAAAGCGTTCCAGAGTTATAGCCTCATAAAGGGACAGTGGTCAGAATTGTAAAAATTGGCCCGGTCATTAACGTGCAAACCACCCTTGGGGGTGAAGGGGTTAATGTCTCCGCCACCTCCGCCAATACTTCCTACATTATTCTTAGTTGTTTTCCTTCATGTAGAATGAACCTACAAGGAAAGAAAGGGTTTATTTTAATTCCGATATTTTGGTCCCATTGACTTGCATTGGTATCGGGTATCGGTATCGGCGATAGCCGATATTTTTTGAATATCGGCCGATCCAATCCGATACCGATACTTTCCGATATCGGAAGGTATCGCTCAACACTACCTATGATGATACTTAGTCGCAAAATTATGCTTGATACTAGCTCCTGGAAAAATATATACAGTAATGGGCTGCTATGACCACTGTGTTTCTTTCCACTGCATATCTTAGGAGATCCAGTGCTGGATGTTCAACCGCCAATATGGTGCACTAAGAACATTTTTTGTACTGGAGTTAAAGTAAAGCTTCACCTGGGTGACATAAAACCATATGTACCAACATTTTCTAACAGAATGATTTTTTTGTTAAATTATAATGTATTCTTTGGCAATGTATTTTCCCTTTTTTTTTTGAATGCGTGCAATGAAATTCTTATCAGCTTTACATCCTATTTATATGCGTAAAACTGTAATGGAACTTTAGCACAATCAATCAGCTTTTCTACCCCTGTGACAGCCTTTTTAAGTTTGCATTCAATGCAGTGAGAGATTTACAAGAGCAACATAATAACATCATTAACTTAACAAGACATAGTTGGTCTCCCAATAAACTATGTGATTTAGACACTGGAAGGCATTTGTCATTTACAAGTCCTCTGAAGAAAAAAAAGGGTATAGTATCTTTGTTGTGTGAAATTTTCTGACTTAAAATGCAGAATTCTCAGTGGCATAGCTACCATTACACTTAACACATAACATTTCAAAGTGCAATATGAAACACACTATATACAGGACTTTTATTTACGGCAGTTCAATGCTCTTTTTAGGATAAGTGTACTTTTGCCAAGATGCATCATACTTCAGTGTAGCATTTCAGTGCAGCATTTCAGTGTAGCATGTTTCCTCAATGCATCTCTATAGGAGTGCATTTTTAAAATGTATAAACATTTTAACTTGATATCAAGTTAGTGACTGGGCCAAATTTGTTTAATCTGACCATTGTGTGTTTATGTGGTAATAAGTCTGGAACGCTTCAACAAATCCCAGTGATTTTGAGAATGTTTTTTCGTGGCACATTATAACTTATGATAATGGTTAATTTAAGTCGATATGTTTTGTTTATTTATAAATAATATCAGAGATTTGACAAAAATGTAAAAAAAAATTGCAGTTTCAAACTTTGAATGATTATCCCTTTAATCCAGATAGTCATACCACACAAAAAAACTAATAAATAACATTTCTCTCATGTCTGCTTTACATCAGCACCATTTGTAAAATGTTATTTTATTTTGTTTGCATCTTAGGAGGTTTAAAAATGTAGCAGCAATTTTTCATTTTTTCAAGGAAATTTACAAAATGTATTTTTTTTGAAGGACCTATTCAGGTTTGAAGTGACTTTAGGGGTTCCATATATTGGGAAACCCCCAAAAGTGAAACCATTTTAAAAACTGCACCCCCTGACATATTGAAAACTGCTGTCAGGTAGTTTATTAACCCTTCAGGTGCTTTTCAGGAATTAATGTAAAGTGACATGACAGGAATGAAAAACTGTATTTTTATCACCTAAATGTCGCTAACTTCTTAACAGGCCGCTGTAGCCGGCAGACTCTAAGGCTGCTATTTGGCCATGAATTGCCATGGCAAACATCAGGACCACACAATCATGATCTTATGGTACCGATGGGGATAAAGAGGAAGCCTACACACTCTGTTAACCATTTATATGATGTAGTTACTATTGACAGCAGCATCTACGGGGTTAAACAGAAATGGACGGTGCCAACACTGATCGTGGCTGATGCAGCAAGTTGTCAGCTATAGTGTACAACCGACAGCTGCTGGACTGTCACCTGTATTGGGATGCTATTCTCTTATATCTCAGGTCAGTAAAAAGATGTATTGGTAGTCATTAAGGGGTTAAAATGCATGAAAAATGGAATGTATTCGAAATCCTCAGGCTGCATTCATACATCAATGTGTCACCCTCTGTAATGCAAGTATCAGCTGCGGGTCTCCTCACCTGAGCTGAACAGCTTCATAGGCAAATATCGGGATGTCGAGTTCGGGTTGGGGGACCTGTACATAGACTTTTTTTTAAACTTGATTTCCCTAGGTAATATTGTGAGTTCATGCATAAGTTCTTGATAGTTTTTGATAAAATGTACATTAATGGAGATCCTCTCCCAGGGCCCTTAACTATAGGGTATAGGGTTTTAGTCGACCCCGGGCCCTGGAGCCAAATATCAATTTGATCCATATGAAAAGACCAATACTACTAAAGACCTGTGATAGTTGTTGGCCCTGTTGGAGATACTGTATTGGGGCCACCCACTTGCTTTAGGTTATGCCATTGCCTTCTAACTCAACAGTTTGGAAAGTGTGCAACATGAGGCCTAGTCATTGTCTTAGGAATTGTCTTAGGCAAAGGTAATGTGTGTTGTGATGTCCAGGGCATACTCAACACTGAAAATCACTGCGCAGAGTGAGGATACAGGAAGAGCCAAAGAGGACAATGCACGCACAGTACCAATGGAATGAATAGGCCTAAAGGGAGTTGCATAGAGAATCAGATGACGTGCTACTTCAGCCGGATATGTGAGCAGTATAGTTCTTTTAACCCTATGTTTACTATGCACTTTGATCTGGAGATATCCAAGAAAATAA
Organism: Ranitomeya variabilis; assembly: GCF_051348905.1. NCBI lineage: Eukaryota > Metazoa > Chordata > Amphibia > Anura > Dendrobatidae > Ranitomeya > Ranitomeya variabilis. The sequence continues at coordinate 570,451,646 of NC_135234.1, read as the reverse complement.
TAAGAGAGATTCTGTTTGTATTGAAAATTTTTAATGCAAATTGAATTTTCTGGTCAAATTTGAGTAAACTGCTAAATTTAAACTTCAGTAGATTTCCTCAGCATGAGTTAATATTGTTTCAAAAAACTTTGCATACTTAGGGATGCACCGTTGTGCAGTTTTATATGTGAAGTAACATGTGTCTAATGTAATGTGATATAGTGTATTATAGTGATGTACAGGATATAACGTGTTAATGCATAATGTGAATATAGCATAAGGGTAAGCGTAGGACAGCATAGAATATAGCATAAGGATAATACGTTATTGAGTTAAATAGGAAATGGCTAAGGTTAGAATTAGTCTAGTGTGAGATGCTGATAAAAAGGGGACACTTCCTGATTAGAGGAAGTTCAGTGTCAGCCAGTGAAGTGTAAAGTCAGTTTAAGTTCAGGTGTGGCGGTGGGTTGATAGGGACAGCATGAGCCAAATGTTCAGGGCAAATAGAAATCCCTGATGGACTTTCCAACAGAATCTAGAGCCTAGGGCTCAGGCCAGGTCCCATGGAGCAGGCCTGGTATTCCGACATCACCAGATTGGTGGACATGGAGTTACATGGGGGTTGGGTGGCCAGTCCCGGGTGCACTGCCGCAGTGGACATTACATCCCTGAGGCTAATGGAATCTGCAGACCTGGGGGTAGTCTAGAATGAATGTGTGGCAGAACACAGGAGGAGTTGTACTAATGAGGAAGGAAGTCTGCATTGATGTTCCCATTCCCACTTGTACGCACCTGATGAACTTGGACTGTTTTGTAAAATTGTAAAAATTTGACTGTTGCAAAGAACCTTGTGTCCCATGCATTGTGTGCAGCAGCTCCTGAGGACGGAAGCCTGGAGGCGGCGGAGACCTGTAGCCTATAAGTGAGTGTAATGCACCCCAATCCCTACATAAAACTGGGACTGGGACAACCTTTGACTATAAAGTGCCAGAGCGCAACTGGACAGCAGATGGGTCACGACTACTGCTCTGCATCACTTTACACATCACTAGTACACTAGAAACTTTGCAATATACTTTATCAACATAGTTACATAGCTACATAGGTTGAAAAATGACCTATGTCCATCAAATTCAACCTTTCTCCATCAATTGCACATTTCGGCACTAATTTAACTATAGCCTGCAATGTTATGTTGAATAGCAATTTCCATAGAATTCTGAAATTCTTTAACAGAAAATAATTTTCACTTTCTGAACTCAATTTCTCCAGTTCTTAATGTAGATGTTGTTATTTCTTTGCAATGTCTGGGGGCCGGCGATGGTGGAGTGGGGCCAAAGAAGACATGGTTCCTTCCTTAGGAAGCCGACAACAACAGAAGTGGGGCAATGCTGTGGGCCGCGGGTGGGAGGAGGGCTAATCCCAGCGTGCTGGAGGCACGATGTTGGCGGAGAGGCAGAGCAGAGTCCGTTCCTCAGGGAGTCAAAGGCGGTAGAAGTGTGGTGATGCTGCGGGCCCTGTAAAGAACTTTTTCCTATTTAGTTGCCGGAATCGCCTTTCTTCCACCCGTAATGAGTGCCCCCTAGTCCTCAGTATGGTCTTTAGTAGGAATAAGTCATGTGCCAGTATTTTGACTGGCCACACACAAATTTATACATGTAAATGAGATCTCCTCGAGAACATCTTTTTTCTGAGTTAAACAAACCCAACTTTTCCAACCTTTCATCATATGAGAGGCTTTCTATCCCTTGTAATAATCTAGTTGCCCGTCTTTGAACTGCTTCTAACTTCTGAATATCCTTTTAAAATGTGGAGCCCAAAACTGGATCCCGTATTCTAGATGTGGTCTCATCAGTGATTTATAAAGGGGTAACAATACGTTGGGATCATGGGATTTTATCTTTCTTTTTATACATACTAAAATCTTGTTTGCTTTTGTCACTGCTGCTTGACATTGAGTACTGCTGCTCAGCTTACTTGTAACCAGCATACCAAAGTCCTGTTTTGTAGTCCCAAGTCCCATAAGATTACTCTGTACTAGGTGCATTACTCTACATTTATCCTCATTAAATCACATTTGCTAAGTGTTTGCCCATTCAGTCACCTTATTAAGATTGTTTTGCAATATTGTAATGTCAAGGTCAGTTGTTAATATCCTACATAGTTTGGTGTTATCAGCAAAGACTGACACTTTACTCTCAATCCCATCCACAAGGTCATTAATAAACAGGTTAAAAAGAATCAGTCCTAGCACAGATCCCTGCAGTACCGCACTGATGACTATATCCCATTTAGAGAACGTACTATTTATGACAACTCTTTGTTTCCTGTCATTTACCCAATTCCTTACCCATCTGCATATAGTTTCCCCAGTCCTTGCTTCTGTAGCTTCAGTATAAGACTGTTATGTGGTACAGTATCAAATGCCTTTGCAAAGTCCAGATAAATCACATCAGCCACATTACCAACATCCAGATTTGCACTTCCTCATAAAAACCTAACATGTTAGTTAGATACCACTTATTTTTCATGAATCCATGCTGGTTGTCAGTTATTATATTATCTACAATATTATTATTATTATTTCTTCAGGTCATTTCTTATAATACTCTGAAAAACTTTGCACACTACTGATGTCAGGCTTACAGGACGGTAGTTGCCTGGATTCACCTTCTTACCTTTCTTAAATATTGGTACCACGTGAGCCATCCTCCAATCCTGTGGCACCACCCCTGTTACAAGAGAGTGTAAGAATATGAGATACAGTGGTCTGTCAATTATTGAGCTCAATTCCCGCAGTTTCCATGGATGAATGTCATCTGGGCTGGGGAATTTGTCAATGTTTAAATTGTTCGGATGTAGATGTACTTCTTTTTGTGTTAAACTAGTTATATCAAGTTGTGAATATTGATTTTTGACTTGTTGAATGATCCCTGTAACAAACAGTTCATTGGTGAACACAGATGAAAAATGCCTGATTAATATCTCTGCCTTTTCTTTATCCTCTGTAATTTTCTTGTTATTGTCATCTATCTTTTAAGGGGCTGATATCATCAGTTTTTTTTCTTTTTGACATTGATGTATTTATAAAAAATGTTGGGATTTATTTTAATGTCGTGGGCGATTTGTTTCTCTGTAGATAACTTGCTATCTTGATTTCTTTTTTACATTTCTTAGTTAGATCTTTATAGTCCTGAAAGGCTATTTCATTATTCTCGGCTTTCAAGATTTTGAATGCCCTTTGTTTTTGTCTTATTAAACTTTGTACTGTCTTACTCATCCATAATGTTTTCTTTTTATTCCTTTAAATTTTATTACCAGAGGGTATATGTTTTTTGCAGGATTCTAATAGTAGTTCCTTAAAAAAGCCCCTTTTTTGTTCGGTAACCCCAGTTATCATGACGTGGTCAAAGTCTATATGATTAAGCTCTTCCTTAATTTGTTGAAATCGGCTTTCTTAAAGTTCCTTATTTTGGCATTTCCCCTTTTGAAAGTTTGATTGAAAGTTACTTTGAAACTTACCATGCTATGGTCATTGCTTCCCAAATGCTCCCGAACCTGTAGATCTGAAATTGTATGTGGTGTATTTGACAGAACCAGATCCAGCAGATTACCTCCCCTGGTTGGTTCATCAACCAGCTGAAAGAGGTAATTGTCATGAATTGTGGATAAGGAATTGGAGCTTTAAGCACAACTAGAAGATTCTATGTCCCATTGATTGTCTAGATTGTTAAAATCCCCCATTATATGAACCCTATTAATGTTTGCTGCCTTTTTAATTTGTTGCAGCATTTCATCCTCTACCTGTTCAGCTATATTAGGAGGCTTGTAGCAAACTCCATTTAGCAGCTTTCCATTATTGCTATCTCCGTGTACATTTACCCATAGTGACTCTACATCACTGTAACTCCCCCCAATGTCTTCATTGAGATCAGGTTTTAATGTGGATTTTACAAAAATGCACACCCCTCCAATTTTTTTATCTTTCCTGTCCTTTATAAATGTTATGTAATCTCTCTGTTTGCTACCCAGTCATGGCTCTCGTCAAGCCAGGTTTCCGTAATGCCCACCACATCATATTCTCTGACTGTCATAAGAGTCTCCAGTTCATTCATTCTGTTTGTTAGACTTCTTGCATTTGCCAGCAAACATTTAATATTATTAGCACATTTTTACTTCTACTCAGCTCCCTGCTTTCCTTGCATATCTCAGCCCCCTAAGTCCTCATTTACCCCTACTTCCTCCCTCTTTCTGTCTACTCTATCTATCCCCTTATTACCACAACTACCCTTCCACCTCCAAGATCCTAGTTTAAAAGCTCCTCCATCCGTCTGACCATTTTTACCTCAAGCACAGCTGCACCCTCCCCATTGAGGTGCAGAGCATCCCTACGATGGAGCCTGTAGCTGACAGCGAAGTAGGCCCAGTTGTCCTGGAACCCAAACCCTTCCTCTCTGCACCAATTTCTAAGACATTTATTTATCTACCTAAGCTCTTGCTGTCTTTCTAGTGATGCTTGTGGCACTGGCAGTGTTTCTGAAAATGCCACCTTGGTAGGTCCTGGCCTTCAGCTTCTCTACTAGTTCCCTGTAATCATTCTTAAAGATCTTTCACCTCCCTCCAACTTTGTCATTGGTACCAATGTGTAACTTGACTGCTGGGTTTTCCCCAGCCCCACCCAGCAACCTGTCTATCTGATCCACAAAACTGTTCGGCATTAACGGTCTCGGTAGCAGATGATCTGTCTGGCCTTTGTTGCACTAATACTTCCCTCCTTCCTACAGCAGTCGTTTTCCTGGTTGCTAGGAGAAATGTCCTGCTGCAGTGATCCCAGTCCTAGGCTCGCATTCCTAATAAACAGGCATATTTACTAGGTTGTGCCAGATCAGGACTGAGCTCCCTGGCACTTTTCCCCCTACCCCTTCTTGTAACATTTACCCAGCTGCGTACTTCTGTGTCCTGATTTTCCCCACTTCCACCCTCCTCCAAATCACTGGCCCCAGCCAACGTAAGCTCAGTGAGCTCTAAATTCCTCTCCAGGTTTGCAATGATCCTAAGTGTTGTCAGCTGCACATTTAGATCCATTACCTGGGCTTCCAAACATGTAAATCGCTGACATCGAGAGAAGACATATTCACACTCAAACGGCTGTTCAAGGCATGATACATCTGACAAGATGCACATCAGGTAGCATTGCCCATGGAGCACATACTAATGAGGATACACCATACAGATAAAAGAAAAATCAACCACCAAACTCTGCTCTCATGTTAAATTATGATATTGCATTTATCTATGGACTTATCTGCAGCCTCGGACTTAAAGACATCCGTCTTTCCGCTCAGCAGCCCTCGCTTAGAGTATCTGGAATTTGTAGTCCACCCAAAAGCACAGACAGGTGTTTCTGCTAGAAGGTTCTGGAACAAACACCTACCTCACAGATACCCGATCACATGCACCTTTTTTTAAACAAGCATTAACCAGCCCTCTGACAGACAACAACACAGATAATTCCCCAACAAACACCACAGTTACACAGTTATCACAACTATCATATTGCATTTAACTGTGGACTTATCTGCAGCCTCAGACTTAAAGACAGTCCTCTCTCCGCTCAGCAGCCCTCACTTAGAGTATCTGGAACTTGTAGTCCATCCAAAAGCACATACAGGTGTTTCTGCTAAAAAGAAATATTCATTTTTTCCCACTGCTACTTGAATTTTTTTTTTCACTCAGAAAAACAGCTAAAAGAAATCTTGCTCAAGTGGGCTAAGTGGGCTCAAAGGCTATCACTTATCTGACAAATTAGTAATTGCCACTACAGCGCAAGAAACCAGCTATAAAATTGTATCCAGGTGGTATCAGGTTCCCACCATTGGTGCTCTGAAGTCTCAGATCTATGTTGGAGGGGACACGGGGACAACGAAACATATTGGATGGTCCTGTTGAAATCTTTTAGCCTTTTGGGAAGGTGATTATTAGAGTAGGTCAGTAGCCCAAAAGGTGACTGGAACTCAATGGCTATAATAATATACATGGTTCCTATGTCCAGAATTGGATAGAAAAATATTTGCTGCATTACCTCCTTCAGGCAGCCAATAGATTTACTTTTTGTCATTCGAGATCTGTTGATGCAACATTAGCAGAGGGATGGTTTTTGGAAGTGGCACTAACCCAGCATATGTAGAAATTATGCTGTAGGTAGAAATTATGCCATCTGTTGGAGCTTTAAATATATATGTAAATTAATGGTTTCACCTTTCTCTCCTCGGCATCATACAGGAATATGTTAACACGGTAATATAATTTGAACCCCTTTGCATTATACCACAATCTACCACAACTATTTTATTAATTTCCATGATTGTTGGCGCTACTGACTTCTCAAGATTACTAATCATCTTTTCACAGAAGTTCTGTTCCCTTTGCTCTAAGGCCATGTGCACACGTTCAGGATTTTTTGCGGTTTTTTCGCGTTTTTTCGCTATAAAAACGTGAAAAAAAACGCTAACATATGCCTCCCATTATTTTCAGTGTATTCCGCTTTTTTTGTGCAAATGTAGCCTTTTTTTCCGTGAAAAAATTGCATCGCGGAAAAAAAAGCAACATGTTCATTAAAATGCAGAATTGCAGGGGATTCCGCACACCTAGGAGTCCATTGATCTGCTTACTTCCCGCACGGGGCTGTGCACACCATGCGGGAAGTAAGCAGATTATGTGCGGTTGGTACCCAGGGTGGAGGAGAGGAGACTCTCCTCCACGCACTGGGCACCATATAATTGGTCAAAAAAAAAGAATTAAAATAAAAAATAGTCATATACTCACCTTCGATGTCTTCCCGCCTCTTCACTGCACTCTGTCGCTTCGGTTCCTGTAGCTGGTGTGCGGTGAAGGACCTGCCGATGACGTCGCCGTCTTGTGATTGGTCGAGACCGGTCATGTGACCGCTCACGTGACCGCGACGTCATGGAAGGTCCTGCGCGCACACACCATCTATACGGAACGGACGCCGGTGAGGAGATCAGCTGTCTGCGGGTGAGTATAAGCATTTTTTTTATTTTTTTTATTTTTTTTAAACATTCTATCTTTTACTATAGATGCTGCAAAAGCAGCATCTATAGTAAAAAGTTGGTCACACTTGTCAAACGCTATGTTTGACAAGTGTGACCAACCTGTCAGTCAGTTTTCCAAGCGATGCTACAGATCGCTTGGAAAACTTTAGCATTCTGCAAGCTAATTACGCTTGCAGAATGCTAAAAAAAACCGCGAAAAAAACGGAAAAAAAAAAATGCGGATTTCTTGCAGAAAATTTCCGGTTTTCTTCAGGAAATTTCTGCAAGAAATCTGGACGTGTGCACATACCCTAATATTATACCCTTTTTTGCTACGTTGATAATTCTATTTAACATGCAGTCTGTACTTCAATACTATACTCATGACAAGAGAGGTGTGGTGCACTAGTCTTATTGTTCTCACTGTTTATCTCTTGATTTGGAATATCAAGTAGCATTTGCTCTACTATATGACCTATTGACTCTTGTTCTTTTTTAATGTTAATTACCAATATTCAACACTAGTGTATGTAAACCTCAATAACAACATAGATTCAACAAATTCTCAATATGGGAAAGAGAAAAACCGAGGCATCCATAAGATACTTTAAAATCTCTACCTGATGAACAAAAATGAATATCCCATGCTAATTGCAGTAAAATATAAAAACTTGCTGCAGACCTATGACAGTCAAAATGTATGAAATACCAGCAACAAACAATTACATAGGATAAAGTAAAGAGATAGTCATGAACCTTTAGAACTAAAGTCCAGGTTATGAGAAAATGTACATCGCAAAAAAAAAGTGCAAAGTGCTGAAGATCAATGGCCATAAATAGATCTATTGATCACCTTTAAAGCAAAATTGTGAACCTTTTAGTCAGTGAACCTAAGGCCAAACAAAAAATGTACTGATTACATATGACAGCATTAAAGTCCTATTTACAATTGCTCAAACCTAGTTAGATCTATATCAGGTGGATGTAACTTACATGCTATATCAGAAAATGCACATGTTGTGCCTGTGCCGCCACCCCGACAGCGCCGTTTCGCCTACCAGGCTTCTTCCATTTGGCCCTCACACCCCCTGACGAAGGCTGATGCCGAAACGTGCGTCGGAGTCGGGCGCATCCAGGAGATGGTCTTTCATACTACCCACAGGTAATGTTGTTTGTGGCCATAATTATAACATGACATATCAGCAGCATGCATTCTAGTCTTTGAATATTCATTAGCGTTTGCTATCTTTATGTTTAGTAACCCTGCACTTGCCGCATTATTTCCTGTGGATACTAATTTTTCTATTATTAGTGCCATGTATGTATTTATTTATTTATATTGTTGACCTATGCATTATCATGAGGCACCTTAATATATCGTATAAATACTTTTTCCATCTCCTGGTGTAGTGCCCCTCTGTTTGGTATCCCCCTCCCTCACCAGATGGTGTATCATATCTTTAATAAATATATCATTATTCAATTTGGGCATGGTTTCGGTTCCTTTTGTTCTCTTTCTATGTTTAGTTCCTAGTAGCTCTCCCTTTTAAAAGTAACAGCTTGTAAACGCTTTTGTAGCCAGCCAAGAGTCTTTCAATTCTTGTTTGAGGGATTTTCATCCATTCTTCCTTGAAAAATCCTTCTAGTTCTGGGAGATTCCTGAGTCATCTTGCATGCACTGATCTTTTGAGGTCTAGCCACAGATTTTCAATGATGTTCAGATCAAAGGACTGTAAGGGCAATTGTAAGTATGTTTGAGTTTGAGTGTGAGTATGCACCTTTTCACTGTGGATTGTGATGTTTGTTTAGGATCATTTTCCATTTGTAGAAGAAATCCTCTTTTCAACTTTGTGTTTTTTTACAGATGGTTGTTATGTTTGCATTAAGAATTTGATTAAATTTTATTGAGTTCGTTCTTCCCTCTACCCATGAAATATTCTCTGTACCATTGGCTACAGCACAACCCCAAAACATGATTGATCTACCCCCATTCTTAAGCCCTTAAGCCCCGAGGGTGGTTTGCACGTTAATGACAGGGCCAATTTTTACAATTCTGACCACTGTCCCTTTATGAGGTTATAACTCTGGAACGATTCAACGGATCTTGGTGATTCTGTCATGGTTTTCTCGTGACATATTGTACTTCATGATAGCGGTAAAATTTCTTCGATATAATTTGCGTTTATTTGTGAAAAAAACGGAAATTTGACTAAAATTTTGAAAATTTTGCAATTTTACAAATTTGAATTTTTATGCCCTTAAATAACAGAGATATCAGCACAATTTTGGAGCCAAAATTTTTTTTGGTTAGGGAGTTATAAGGGTTAAAAGTTGACCAGCAATTTCTCATTTTTACAACACCATTTTTTTTTAGGGACCACATCTCATTTGAAGTCATTTTGAGGGGTCTATATGATAGAAAATACGCAAGTGTGACACCATTCTAAAAACTGCACCCCTCAAGATGCTCAAAACCACATTCAAGAAGTTCATTAACCTTTCAGGTGTTTCACAGGAATTTTTGGAATGTTTAAATAAAAATGAACATTTAAATTTTTTTCACACAAAATTTGTTTCAGCTCCAATTTGTTTTATTTTACCAAGGGTAACAGGAGAAAATAGACCCCAAAAGTTGTTGTACAATTTGTCCTGAGTACGCTGATACCCCATATGTGGGGGTAAACCACTGTTTGGGCGCATGGCAGAGCTCGGAAGGGAAGGAGCGCCATTTGACTTTTCAATGCAAAATTGACTGGAATTGAGATGGGACGCCATGTGGCGTTTGGAGAGCCCCTGATGTGCCTAAACATTGAAACCCCTACAAGTGACACCATTTTGGAAAGTAGACCCCTTAAGGAACTTATCTAGATGTGTGGTGAGCACTTTGCCCCAACAAGTGCTTCACAGAAGTTTATAATGCAGAGCCATAAAAACAAAAAATCATATTTTTTCACAAAAATGAAATTTTCACCCCCAATTTTTTATTTTCCTAAGGGTAAGAGAAGAAATTGGACCCCAAAAGCTGTTGTGCAATTTGTCCTGAGTACGCTGATACCCCTTATGTGGGGGTAAACCACTGTTTGGGCGCATGGTAGAGCTCGGAAGGGAAGAAGCGACGTTTGACTTTTCAATGCAAAATTGACTGGAATTGAGATGGGACGCCATGTTGCGTTTGGAGAACCCCTGATGTGCCTAAACAATGAAATCTCCCACAAGTGACAGCATTTTGGAAAGTAGACCCCTAAGAACCTTATCTAGATGTGTGGTGTGCACTTTGACCCACCAAGTGCTTCACAGAAGTTTATAATGCAGAGCGGTAAAAATAAAAAATCATATGTTTTCACAAAAATTATTTTTCGTCCCCAATTTTTTGTTTTCCCAAGGGTAAGAGAAGAAATTGGACCCCAAAAATTGTTGTGCAATTAGCTCTGAGTACGCTGATACCCGATATGTGGGGATAAACGACTGTTTGGGCGCATGGCAGAGCTCGGAAGGGAAGGAGCGTTTGACTTTTCAAAGCAAAATTGACTGGAATTGAGATGGGACACCATGTCGCGTTTGGAGAGCTCCTGATGTGCCTAAACATTAAATCCCCCCACAAGTGACACCATTTTGGAAAGTAGACCCCCTAAGGAACTTACCTAGATGTGTTTTGAGAGCTTTGAACCCCCCAGTGTTTCACTACAGTTTATAATGCAGAGCCGTGAAAATAAAAATTATTTTTTTTTCACAAAAATGATTTTTTAGCCACCATTTTCCCAAGGGTAACAGGATAAATTGGACCCCAAAAGTTGTTGTCCAATTTGTCCTGAGTACGCTGGTACCCGATATGTGGGGGGAACCACCGTTTGGGCACATGACAGAGCTCGGAAGGGAAGGAGCGCCATTTGGAATGCAGACTTAGATGGATTTGTCTGCAGGCGTCACGTTGCATTTGCAGAGCTCCTGATGTACCCAAACAGTAGAAACCCCCCACAAGTGACCCCATATTGGAAAATAAACCTCCAAAGGAACTTATCTAGATGTGTTGTGAGAACTTTGATCCCCCAAGTATTTCACTACAGTTTATAACACAGAGCTGTGAAAAAAAAATTTTTTCCACAAAAATTATATTTTAGCCCCCAGTTTTGTATTTTCCCAAGGGTAACAGTTGAAATTGGACCCCAAAAGTTGTTGTCCAATTTGTCCTGAGTATGCTGATACCCCATATGTAGGGGGAACCACTGTTTGGGAGCATGGCAGAGCTTGGAAGGGAAGGAGCGCCATTTGGAATGCAGACTTAGATGGATTGGCCTGCAGGCATCACGTGGCATTTGCAGAGCCCCTGATGTACCCAAACAGTAGAAACCCCCATAAGTGACCCCATATTGGAAACTAGACTTCCCAAGGAACTTATCTAGATGTGTTGTGAGAACTTTGAACCCCCAAGTGTTTCAGTACAGTTTACAACGCAGAGCCGTGAAAATAAAAAATCTTTTTTTCCCACAAAAATGATTTTTAGCCCCCCAAAGTTTTATTTTCCCAAGGGTAACAAAAGAACTTGGACCCCAAAAGTTGTTGTCCAATTTTTCCCGAGTACGCTGATATCCCATATGTTGGAGTAAACCCCTGTTTGTGCATACGGGAGAGCTTGGAAGGGAAGGAGCACTGTTTTACGTTTTCAACGCAGAATTGGCTGGAATTGAGATCGGACGCCATGTCACATTTGGAGAGCCCCTGATGTGCCTAAACAGTGGAAACTCCCCAATTCTAACTGAAACCCTAATCCAAACACGCCCCTAACCCTAATCCCAACCACACCCCCAACCCTGACACACCCCTAACCCTGACACACCCCTAACTCTAATCCCAACCCTAATCCCAGCCGTAAATGTAATCCAAACCCTAACCCTATCTTTAGCCCCAACCCTAACCCTAACTTTAGCCCCAACGCTAACCCTAACTTTAGCCCTAACCCTAACTTTAGCCCCAACCCTAACCCTAACTTTATCCCCAACCCTAGCCCCAACCCTAACTCTAAACCTAGCCCTAACCCTAGCCCTAACCCTAACCCTAGCTCTAACCCTAACCCTAACCCTAGCTCTAACCCTAGCCCTAACCCTAACCCTAGCCCTAACCCTAGCCCTAACCCAAGCCCTAACCCTAGCACTAACGGGAAAATGGAAATAAATACATTTTTTTAATTTTATTATTTTCCCTAACTAAGGGGGTGATGAAGGGGGTTTGATTTACTTTTATAGCGTTTTTTATAGCGGATTTTTATGATTGGTAGCTGTCAAAACACTAAAAGACGCTTTTTATAGCAAAAAAGTTTTTGCGTCTCCACATTTTGAGACCTATAATTTTTCCATATTTTGGTCCACAAAGACATGTGAGGTCTTGTTTTTTGCGGGACGAGTTGATGTTTTTATTGGTAACATTTTCGGGCATGTCACATTTTTTGATCGCTTTTTATTCCAATTTTTGTGAGGCAGTATGACCAAAAACCAGCTATTCATGAATTTCTTTTGGGGGGGCGTTTATACCATTCCACATTTGGTAAAATTGATAAAGCAGTTTTATTCTTTGGGTCAGTACGATTATAGCGATACCTCATTTATATCATTTTTTTATGTTTTGGCGCTTTTATACGATAAAAACTATTTTATAGAAAAAATAATTATTTTGGCATCGCTTTATTCTGAGGACTACAACTTTTTTATTTTTTTGCTGATGATGCTGTATGGCAGCTCGTTTTTTGCGGGACAAGATGACGTTTTCAGCGGTACCATGGTTATTTACATCCATCTTTTTGATTGCGTGTTATTCCGCTTTTTGTTTGGCAGTATGATAATAAAGCGTTGTTTTTTGCCTCGTTTTTTTAACGGTGTTCACTGAAGGGGTTAACTAGTGGGACAGTTTTATAGGTCAGGTCATTACAGACGCAGTGATACTAAATATGTGTACTTTTATTGTTTTTTTTATTTAGATAAAGAAATGTATTTATGGGAATAATATTTTTTTTCTTTATTTAGGAATTTTTTTTATTTTTTTTTTACACATGTGGAAATTTTTTTTTTAACTTTTTTACTTTGTCCCAGGGGGGGAAAACACAGATCGCTGATCTGACAGTTTGAACAGCACTCTGTCAGATCAGCGATCTGACTTACAGCGCTGCAGGCTTACCAGCGCCTGCACTGAGCAGGCGCTTGGTAAGCCACCTCCCTGCAGGACCTGGATGCAGCCCCGCGGCCATTTTGGATCCGGGGCCTGCAGTAAGAGGAGGTAAGAGACGCTCGGAGCAACATGATCACATCACGTTGCTCCGAGGGTCTCAGGGAAGCCCGCAGGGAGCCCCCTCCCTGCGCGATGATTCCCTATACCGCCAAAACACTGCGATCATGTTTGATCACGGTGTGCCTGGGGTTAATGTGCCGGGGTCAGCACATAGTGCCGGATGTCAGCTGCGATAGCTGACACCCGACCGCGATCAGCCACGCTGCCCCATGAGCGCGGCTGATCGCATATGACGGGATAGTACGTCATATGGGATTAAGGGGTTAATAGTCGGTGAGATGCTTTTTTCCAGAAATTCTGTGCCCCTTTTTTTTACCACTAAGATAGTGGTGCTGTATGATGAGTGAGGAGGGGACGTGTTTGATGAGGGAATGAGGTGTGGAGAGATTAGAGGAGAGGCACTCTATTTTTTATTGTTTTCATTTTTTTCCCTTATTTTTATGTGTGTTGATTACAGCAGTGCAGAAAACATCCATAACGTCATGACACAAGATCTTCTGTGATTGGCTGCCAAAGCCACATGTCTGTGGCCATATAAAAAACTTACATCTTGTTTTGCTGGAACAATTTTCCCAGTGCAATAGTGCAGAGAAGCCATTCCTGCTAGTTCTTCAAGTGATCTGGTCAGTTAACTAGATAGGATCCTTGTAGAAAACTTGGCACTCAGGTAAACGATGTAAGCAGATAATTTTATTTTGTGCAGGCAATCCAAAAATAAAGAAACGTTTCGGTCCTACAATGACGTTCATCAGTCAAACAGATTGCAGTGTGCACAGGGTTACAGGCAGAAATGAATGCTCAGGATACCTAGCAGGATGTGCTGCATATCCTGAGTGTTCATTTCTAGCTCTAACCCTGTGCACAGTGCAATCTGTCTGACTGATGAAGGTCATTATAGGATTGAAACGTTTCTTATTTTTATTTGTGCAGGCAATCCAAAAATAATCTGCTTACATCATTTACCTGTGTGCCAAGATTTCTATAAGTTTTACATCAGATAGGATCCTATTTGGGCACAATCCACAGGAGTGCCGTAATTACCATTTTTGTGTTAGATAGGATCCTGTCCTGTGTGAAATCGATCTTCCAGCATCTAACTATATTATGCAAAAATTGTGCTGCAGTCTCAAGAGGCCCCATTTGCTAATCCCAATCAGTTGTGATAAAACTTTGTTTTAGTGAGAAATCAGAACGCCAGATTTCCACTTAAAAATTGTTAGGCCCAATATTGGGGTGCAGCCAGGAGGCCCAATTAGCTAATCCAAATAATTTGTGACAAAACTGTGTTTCAGTGAGAAATCAGAAGGCCAGATTTACACTTAAAAATCTTTAGGCCTAATATTGGGGTGCAGTCAGGGGGGCCAAATAGTTAGTCCAAATTGTTTGTTATTAAACAGTGTTTCAGTGAGAAATCAGAAGGCCAGATTTACACTTAAAAATTGTTAGGTATAACAGGGTTGTTTAGGCACACTATCTAAGAAAGTAAATAGTGATTGTTCATTTAGTGACAGATGACTGACAGCTGTGGGTCTAAGGTTGTGAAAAAGCAGATTACAAGAAGGGAAGGCTATATACAACATGAGTGGAAAAAAGCGAGGTCGTGGTAGAAAGTGGAATAGGCTTGGTGTTTGACGTGTACGTGGGTTAGGTGTTAATGTTAATGAAAGCTCCTCTAAACAAAAACTGTCTTGTCCTATCAAAAGACCATTGACAACATCTGTTACTGTACGGACTACTTTGGCAGTGGTACGCCTTGTAGATGAGGGCCAGAAAAAGCGTGTGCTTCAGTGGAAGGCATCAAGTGACCTCGCCTCCTCATCCTCCACCTTAACCTCACACACAGTACAATTCTCAGAGGTGGCTCCCAAATCACCCTTATTTCCTCCCGAATCAGAAATTTTCAAACGCTCAACTGATTGTGGGGAACCACAGATGAGCAATTCTGCAGAGCTTTTCACACATTCTATTCCATGGGCATCAGAGATCTGCTCCAAAGAATCACAGAATCCAACGGAGGAAAACATCTGCACTGATGCCCAAATTGTTTTCAATTTTGGATCTGGGGCTGGACGCCATAGGGTCCACGCAGAATCCAGACCCTCATCACCAGACATTAACCATCGGGGATGGGGGTGATCCTGATAAGACTCAGGTACCATAGGCGCACATGGACCGTAGTAAATCTCACTTGGTGTGAACCCAGAGGTATGCAGCTGAGTAGCTCAGCAGAGGAGATGGAGAAGGAGGAAGACGAGGAGGTTACATTACGGCTTCCCACACCAATACAATGTGATACAACCACGACAAGCACAGGATTGGTCACAAGTGTGCTGTTCACAGGGGTGGCAAGGGTTGCCTAGCCTGGGCCATTTTTGAAATCGCAAAGGATGTCCCAACTTACGTTATCTGCCAAATTTGCAAAAAAACTCAGTAGAGGCAAAAATTTGACAACTACATGCATGAACTGCCACATGTGAGATCAACATGCCTTAATGTTGGAATCTCACTGCGATAAAATGATTACTAGCAGTACTTACCAACCAGCGGCTGTTCTATCAACCACATCTGCTACTTCTTCCTTCTCCATCACTGTGGAAAGTCTTCTCAGGGATCTCCGGCTGCAGAAACTCTACTTGTTTACCCCTACATGATGAAATGCGGGGGAAGAAGGAGCTTACCACGCTGAGAATGTTTTGCTGGAAATTAGCCTGGAGTTCCTCCTGAGGGTGCCGTCTCCACTGGTGATCACAGGAAAGTTTAATGTTTTAACCACATTTCAATAAAAAATACATTTTATCCCTGGATGGCTGTGCCAGAATCTTTCACCATTTTTCGTTTGTTTACCCCCTACAGTACAGTTGGGGTGAGTAAGAACCTATCAGCTGTTACGGAAGTGAACATGACTGCTGTTTTTGTGTCACCACGCACAACACATCTTTCTCAATCTACCATAACATCTCCACCTGCACTTCAGGTGCAGGTGGAGATGTTATGGTGGATTGAGAAAGATGTGTTGTGCTTGGTGACACTCTTCCATCTTCTATCTGTTGGCCACAGAAATTCTGCCTTTCTGCCTAGTAGATACCGACGGTTTCAGAAAGTTGATAGCCCTCGTAGACACCCAGTACCAGTTGGCCGGTCACCATTACTTCTCTAGGAAAGCTGTGTCTGTGCTACACCTGCATGTCGCAGATAACATCACCTGCTCCCTGAAAAAATCTATGTCTATCCGGGTGATATCTGGACGAGCAAATATTTGCAGAGGCGTTACATCTCACTGACTGGGCACTGGGTGACTCTAGTGGCTGTCGGAGCAGGCAGTTAAGGGGCTGCTCCACAAGTCTTATAATCCCCAAGGCTTGCAGAACAAACCTCTGTATCTAACACTTATTCTATTGCTTCTGACTCCTCTAGCTCCTCTAAAGCCTCCATCTGTGCCCTTCTCCCTAAATCAGACACGCATTCCAACAGTGTAGATAGAATTTCCCCACTTCCATACTGTGCAGCCATGGCTCACCGCTGACAGGCAGTGTTCAATTTAATAAGCCTTTGATATCACAGTCACACAGCTCAAGAGTTGTGGACAGCTACCCAGGCCAAGTTAGAGCAATGGCTGAACTTGGAGCTAGGGAAGGCCGTGTGTGATAACGGTGTGAGCCTGGTGGCAGCACTATACCGGGGCAATTTCACACAGGTGCCTTGCATGGCTCACTTCCTCAACCTGGTGGTACAGCAATTTCCCCATCACAATCCTGGCCTGGATGCGTGGTCACTGTGTGCTCACTTACGATACTCGCACCCTGCAGGTCATCGACTTGCATCGCTAAAATGGTCTTTCAACCTACCGGTTAACTGTTTGATTTGCGATGTTCCAACATAGTGGAATTCCACTCTGCACATGTTGCAGCCACTGTGGCAGCAGTGATGATCCCTGGGTGCAGTGTGTCATTTGCATAGCCTGGGCCAATGCAATATGGACGTGGTGCAAATCACGCTTGCAGAGGGGGCTCAAATGAAGGACCTCTGCACCCTTCTGCACAATTTCAAAATGGAGATGGTTAGCACTGATGCTACCATCATCAGCATCACTATTCCAGTCATCTGCATGCTAGAGCACACTTTGAATAGTCTGGGTGAGGAGGTGGTGGTCCCAGAGGAAGAGGTTGAAGCAGAGAAGGATATAGAAGGGATAAAAATATCTCAAATTTCCGGACTGTCATCACACAGGTGGGTGCCATGGGGGGGGCATGCAGAGGAGCTCAGGATACCAGAAAAATAATTAGTGAAGGTGCAGGAGCTGAGGAACAAATGGAGGAGTAAGGTGTGATGGACGAGCAACACTAAGGAGATCAGGAGATGAAGAGGATATTGATCTTCTCTCTATTGTCCGACGTTAGTGGGAGGGGACAGAGGAAGCAACCTTGAATGTTACCCCACCACCAACACACCATGGACTTGGACCTTATGGAAGCGCCCAACCCATGAGCGCCTTCTTGCTGCACTATCTTCATCATCATGCATGTTTTATTAGAGTTAGAAATAGTGCTGAATATTGGGTTGCTACTCTGTTAGATCCATGGTACAAGAGCAAATTTAGCCAGATGCTTCCCCTCTGGAAAGGGGAGTGCATGCTGAAGTATAGAAACACGCTTGTAGACAATCTGAAGAGTGGTTTTCCCCAAGACAGAAGTAAGGCAGACAGTGTGTATCCCAGTTCTAGGCATCCAACCCCAGGAACATCAAGGCATCATCACAAAACATTAGCAGCAGCAGTAGTGTAAGTGGCATAAGCAATTTCTGCGAGTCATTTCACATATTTTTTAGACCAGCCATGGCACAAGCAGAACAAAGTGCAAGTCTGACACATTGTGAACGACTGGAGAGGATGGTGCAGGAGTATCTGGAGCTCAAAATCAGTGCCATCAGGATTTGGACCCTTTTGCATTTTTGTCTTAAAAAATGGATGACTGGCCTGAGCTCGCCTGTCGCCTTGAATGTTTTGTCATGCCTGGAAGTCAATGTTTTGTCAGAACGTGTCTTCAGCACTGATGGTGGTATCCTGATGGATAAGCATGATCGGCTGTCCCCTGAAAGTGTAGACCACTTAACTTTCATCAAAATGAACAAGTCATGGCTCTCCAATGACTTTTGCACACCGATTGCAATCTGGGCAGACAAGGCTATCATATTGTTTTCAGTGTCATGCATTGATCTTGTGTTATTGCAGTCTGTGACACCTTTGTTGTGGCTTCTGTGCCTTCTGTAGCTGCTGCTGCTGATGTTACAAACAATTTTTTGAAATGTGCAGATTCGAATTTGGGCCTCCATCCGGTGGGTTGCCTGTAGTAGAAGGTGTGTCAGAGGCCTATTATAATGCTTCTACTCTGTGGAAATTGATGCCACTGTTGTGGTGTGTGACAATATTTTTTTGAAATGTGGAGGATCCAGGTTGGTTCTCCATCTGATGGGTTGCCTATGTAAGTAGTGTTCCTAGACAGGCATGCTTATACTTTCTTTCAGTCAACTACCTTTCCTTAAATTTTTATACCAATATTACTGTATGAAACTGATATTTGGGCCATGGGAGAGTGGCTGGAAATAAAACTGGTGGTGTGAAGTATCAGGGATCCCAGGTAAGAAGGCTTACATTACCCCCTTAACCACCAGGTCCTCATTGAAACTTCAATTCCGAGCTGTAAATGCTGGCACAGAACCTGATATCTCATGCGTGGTCCACGGCTGACTGATGCTGTGCCATTTGCAAATTTCTATTTTCGGTCAATTGATGCCACTTTTTATGGTGTCTGCCCCTAATTTTAGCTGGTTGACAAGCTTTTTGTCACCCCTTAAGTTGTTGTGTATTAGTTTGGTTTGGCCTCCCATTGAATCTAATGGGATTCGGGTACGTTCAGTGAACATCTAAACGTTTGGCCAACGGAATCGAACCGAACCTTGAAAGGTTTGCTCATCTCTACACTGCCATGTAATGCTCCCCACATGTTTCTTAAACACAGGAAAGCAGGTATCCCTCATGTCTACGTGTACTGTGTAAATGGAACAACAGCCATATCTTTTAGCTTCACCCTGTAGCTTTTCAACAACTAAAAATCTGAAAAAAGTCTGCAGAGGGAAATACTTAAAAAAATCAAAAGTCTCTGGAAGATACAGATACGCTTTAAAGGGAAGCTGTCAGAACATGATCAAATAAACAGTTTGAAATAATTTACTAAGCACGAGGTAGACACATACTAAGACAAATGCATGGTTCACATTTAAAGTTCAGTAGATATGAAGGATTTTAATGTGATTATGTATGGGATCTTGAAACTGCTAAAAAAAGGAAAAAAAGCAGCAGTAGAGACTTTGATCCCACTTTCTGTGATTTTCAAAACAATAGGACCTTTCATAAATACTAAGTCTGTTCCCTTATTGCAATCAGCATGAAAACAAGATTTCATCCTTTTTGGCAATTTTCATCTGGTGACTTGGCAGAGATCCTTCATTTAATTACTAAACACCCATATGTTATCATTCAGTCCAGAGCAGCAAGCACTTTTTACACAAAGCTTTTTTATTGATTATTTTTTTATGAAACTAATGGTTACATAGCACTAGCACAGAAATTTTTTAAATTTAGCATTTCAATTTTTTTTGAACCAAGACTAAATTTGGAGAAAATTTGTCAGCATTACTTAAAAAGGATCGTTCTGCTCTCTTGACATTTCAGATAATTGTATTCCCATGAAACAACAATCCTGGAGCATATCTGAATTGTGCTCCTCTGTTTTGCTTCCTGAAAATTTATAAATAATTTATTTTTTTTCTCCAAAATTACAAGTTATCAACTGTCTGCCTTCAGATTACACAGGTCAACAAAAAAAAAATTTTTTTCTGGTGTCCAAAATATTTTAATGAATTTGGGGTATTTTTGGGGTGCTGATTCTGAATATGCTATCAGTTTTGCCAGATTGGCTCAAGTTTTTGACATTTTTGGTATCTTATTTATAGCACTTGTTGGTAAATGCGACGCATCATCTCATTAATTTCTTTGGATTAGTACTTGAACTGAGCAGTTCTCAATATAGTTTTGTGTTAATTAGTGTTCTAAAAGTTTGTTCATAGCTTGATTTTTGCACTAACTTTATGTTGTTGTCTGTTTTCCAGTGAAAAGCATGAACTCATCAAGAAGAAGTTGTCTTAACGATCCAGACTCATTCTGTTACATTTGTGGTGAATACACACTGCCAAAACATAGAAGAAACATAACAGACTTCGTAAAAAAAGTGTATTTTGCCTATTTTGGGGTTATGCTTGGGGACCAAGACAAGTTTTGGGCACCACACATAGTGTGCAAAGCATGTATCGAATTATTACGAAAATGGAGCAAAGGACAAAGAAAAAGCTTCAAATTTGGTGTTCCAATGGTGTGGAGAGAGCCAAAAAATCATCATGATGACTGTTATTTCTGTGCAGTGCAAGTGCAAGGATTCAATAAGCATAAGAAACGAAAATGGGAGTAACATGGAATCTGCAAGAAGGCCTGTCCCTCATTGTGAAGATGTGCCTGTACCTGTGTTTACCATAAATAACAGTCATCATGATGATTTTTTGGCTCTCTCCACACCATTGGAACACCAAATTTGAAGCTTTTTCTTTGTCCTTTGCTCCATTTTCGTAATAATTCGATACATGCTTTGCACACTATGTGTGGTGCCCAAAACTTGTCTTGGTCCCCAAGCATAACCCCAAAATAGGCAAAATACACTTTTTTTACGAAGTCTGTTATGTTTCTTCTATGTTTTGGCAGTGTGTATTCACCACAAATGTAACAGAATGAGTCTGGATCGTTAAGACAACTTCTTCTTGATGAGTTCATGCTTTTCACTGGAAAACAGACAACAACATAAAGTTAGTGCAAAAATCAAGCTATGAACAAACTTTTAGAACACTAATTAACACAAAACTATATTGAGAACTGCTCAGTTCAAGTACTAATCCAAAGAAATTAATGAGATGATGCGTCGCATTTACCAACAAGTGCTATAAATAAGATACCAAAAATCTCAAAAACTTGAGCCAATCTGGCAAAACTGATGACATATTCAGAATCAGCACCCCAAAAATACCCTAAATTCGATGAAATATCTTTGGCACCAAAAATGCTGTTGACCAGTGTTATCTATGACATAATGTAGCTATGTTTGACAGTCATATTGGTTTTTCTGGTCACTCAGAAAATTCATAACTAAACAAAATGTTTCTTAGTCTGTCACGGTTGTACCAGAAATATCAGGGTCTTCACTAAATTATCCTTATTTAAGGTTATATTAGTTTTACTTTATTTATTTAAGACTGCGGAGACCCGTGTGTCGTAAACAGTGCCTTACCCCCTCCCACCGGTCCCGTAAAGACAACACAGACAGGCCTAGATGGGTTGCACAGGTCGGTCACAGTTTATTAATTTGGCAAGCT
Source organism: Ranitomeya variabilis (assembly GCF_051348905.1). Classification (NCBI taxonomy): domain Eukaryota; kingdom Metazoa; phylum Chordata; class Amphibia; order Anura; family Dendrobatidae; genus Ranitomeya; species Ranitomeya variabilis. Next base: position 570,429,867 of record NC_135234.1, on the reverse strand, counting down.
GAGAGAGGCAATTACATTTCGCAACAGGCTCACCGCCGAAGGTCCTGTCTGCGACCAACAGGCAAGCAGCCAATGAGCGGTTACGAACCTTTGCCCCTCTACACTTCCACCAAGGAGAATCTTGTGTATGACCTACACAGGACTCTGACCCCACCCATCAGCATTAAGGCCTGTTCAACTCCATCTTGCAAACCTGACAGAAATATGTCGAGCCCAATGTCCATGAGATGAATACCGTCGGATCTCAATAGCCCTGAATTTTCTCCTTCCAGTTGGTGGTGGCGAACCACAATGCCATATTTTCCTTTTACGAATTTCGCCACTCTCACTTTGACCTTTTTTCTTGATCTCTCTATGGCTTTCGCATCCTTGGCCAGATAGCTCGTGGCACTATCTCTGGCCACACCAATATCATATTCGGTAAAAGACAGAAAAAGGACTCGATGTCTGCTGTCATCGCTGTACAGAGCTCAACACATTTTGGTTTATCCAGATTGTTGCCGACGGCATGTAACACTAATATCACTGGCCCTTTGGCCCACTTAGCGATGTTGACTATTTCCGGGAACATCTTTTGCCATTGTAGTCCTCTGATCCCTCTCCAGTTGACCTCCAGGTTTGGGAAGCCAAAATTTAAACCACCCGGCTGAAGTTCAGACCTTTTTTCAGCCCAGAAGACGTATGAGTGTCCAACTACCCAAACTGCGGGCTTACGGACGCCTGAAAGAGACAAGATGTGTTACTTGAGCAAATCAGGTCTTATATATCTGGTGAAGCATGCGGATTTCCAGCGACCCATTCTCTGCACTTCGGCCTTTGATACACCAGCTCTAGCTGCTTCGGTGGCAGCCCCTATTCGGAAGGATTGTGTCCCGTACTACTTTGGTTTACGCCGACTACTTCTAAGCACTGTTAAAAAAAATTCAGTGAAACTGATATATTTAATAAGAGGGGACCCGTCCGAGTGTGAGAGAAAGAATCTGCTTGTGTGTCTTATTACCATGTAGCGTCTGACTATGTTTAGTGGGCATAAGAGACCATCTGATGAATTCACGAGGACCCACATCCCTCTACCGTTGTGGTCACATATGGATTTACTCACTCTAATGCGCAGAGCGTCGCTGCTTATGACAAGGTCTTCATTGATTAAGCCACCTTCCGATGATGTTTTTGACCAAGGCACCAGTTCGCTAATACGAAGTACCTAGAAAAAAGCTATAGCACATGCAGCAAATACTAGGATTGACTCGCATTGCGACTTGCACACCGATAGAGAAATTGCGATAATATCCTGCAATAGACTCAATAAAATGGGGCAACGACATTCCTCACTAGGTTGAAGCCTTTTCCAGCCTTTAATGGCTTGTTTGATGAAAAAATATTTAGTTACGTCCACCCACCCCATTAGCTGGAAGAAAAAGGCTATTCCAGATAGATGTCGAGACGCCGATGTACCCGACGCTCTTCTCTGCTTGAGCCAATTCAAGAGCTCTACCGACACCTCGCATCTCGCCTGATCACACCTATCAACTGGCAGGGCCGGCGTCAGCACCCAGCGTGCCGGGGCCCTGAGCAGGCAGGGGTCCCACTTGCCTGCTCCGGGCCCCTGCACTTGCGATACTTACCTCTCCCAGTTCCAGCGCTGCAGCGTCTTGCATCCTCTGACGGTGACGTTCAGGTCAGAGGGTGCGATGATGTCACCAGTGCGTGCCCTCTGCCTGAGCAGTCACAGCACAGAGAGCAGGAAGACGCCGACGGTGAGGAGTCCAGAGCAGAGCAGCGTCAAGCAACGAGAGGTGAGTATTTCATTTTTTTAAATATCTGGAGCAATATATGGGGACCATCAGAAGGGGCCCATATATGGAGCATTATATGGGGCTAATTCTATATGGAGTATCTTATGGGGCCAATAATATAGGGAGCATCTTATGAAGCCAATTCTATAGGGAGCATTATATGGGGCCAATTTAATATGGAGACAATTTAATATGGAGCATCTTATGGGGCCAATTCAATATGGAGCAGTATATGGGGACAATTACATATGAAGCAGTGTATGGGGCCAAAAATATATGAAGCATCTTATGGGACTAATTATATATGGAGCATTTTATAAGGCGATTTATATATGGAGCATTATATGGGGCCCATTATACATGGAGCATCTTATGGGGCCAATTATTTTTGGAGCATTATATGGGACCCATTCTGTATGGAGCAATATATGGGGCTCAATATACTGTATGGGGCCGATCATATACTGTATGGAGCATTATATGAGGCCCATTATATATGGAGCAATAGATGGGGCCCATCATATACTGTATGGAGAATTATATGTGGCTCACTGTACTGTATGGAGCATTATATGGGGTCAATTTCGTATGGAGCAATATATGCGACTCATTCTGTATGGAGCACTCTGTGGTGCCCATTATACTGTATGGAGCAATATATGAGGCTCATTATTCTGTATGAAGCATAATATTGGGCTCATTATTCTGTTTGGAGCAATATATGGGGCTTATTATTCTGTATAGAGGACTATGTGGTGCCAATTATACTGTATGGAGCACTATATGGGGCCATTATACTGTATGGGGCAATATATGGGGCTCATTATTCTGTTTGGAGCAATATATGGGGCTCATTATTCTGTATAGAGGACTATACTGTCCGGTTTCTGAGCTAATGTAGAATGTACAATAGATATCACTCATGTAATGTAAGAAGTAAGTGAAATCTTTGGCATTGTACTATAGCTATATTTCTCTGCCGTATCGGTGCATTATGAATTGTGGTATGTGTTAAAGGGGCCCACCGGGACTCTTTCGCCCAGGGCCCATGAAAGCCTGGAGCTGGCCCTGTCAACTGGTATTCCCTGAATTAATGAGCACCACTCTTCCTACGCCTTACCATAAACCTGCCAGGTTGCCAGTGTAACCGAAGCGCGGGTTAATGGCATCAGTGATTGGCCACCATGTCCCAAATGGATGCTTGACACTGGACGCCCGATGGTTGTGCGTTGGAGAGGACTTTGAAGGCCTGCCAATCGGAAGATAACAGAGAGTTAACAAGATTATCATCTATGTCCGATGTTAATCTGGCATGACACCAGATGTTATGTTTTAGGCATAGTAATGCTAGGCGGCACAAAAGAGCGAGTAAAGGCGGGAATGCGGAAGACATGCTGCTTAAGCTCTTTGCGGTCAAAAATTTCTAGCAGGGCTGGGGTCCATAATGCGACCAATCACAAAGCCGGAACGTAATTTTAAAATCCTGAAGGACCTAAAATTACGTCACGGCTTGCTGTGATTGGTCACGTCGCGGCCACATGGGCGACGCGACCAATCACAAGCCGTGACGTCACGGGAGGCAGGACACGCGCGCATTTTAAAATGCGCGCGTGTCCAGCCTCCCGTGACGTCACGGCTTGTGATTGGTCGCGTCGCCCATGTGACCGCAACGCGACCAATCACAAAGCCGGAACGTAATTTTAAAATCCTGAAGGACCTGAAATTACGTCACGGCTTGCTGTGATTGGTCGCGTCGCGGCCACATGGGCGGCACGCGACCAATCACAAGCCGGGACTTCACGTAAGGAAGGAAACGCGCGAATTTTAAGCAAACAACGCTGCCGGTTCCCTCGGTGAGGTCCAGGCTGCGTCGGAGAGGTGAGTATAGCAATATTTTTTATTTTAATTCTTTATTTTACACATTAATGTTGTTTCGATACCGATACCCGATACCACAAAAATATCGGATCTCGGTATCGGAATTCCGATACAGCAAATATCGGCCGATACCCGATACTTGCGGTATCGGAATGCTCAACACTAGTTATAATGCTTGAATTATTTTACAGCTAAAAACACTGCTCTCAAAACATACAATATGTGATCATGAACTAAAATGCAAAGCTGTAGGCAATGCCTCTCAGATAATCCATCAGGCTTCTGTTATTGAAATCTTGCATGATACGTTTAACCCTTGCTGAAATTGCAGCATACTTTTTGTTTCTTGCAGCAATGGGATTTCCTGCTATTATCTGAATAATTTCAAAACTATGGAGCTCTTGCTGATGTTTCAGACAGTTAATGAACCGGTATATATTTTGGAAAAGAGTACCACATGTTTCTCGAAAGCTACGGTGCCATCCTTCGACATCATTATTTGTTCGCTGTTGATCATTCAATGTTCGTTCATACACATTCCAGAATTGAACTGGAAACAAAGGTGCTTGACGTCCTCTGCGATTCATTCGACCGATATAGCTGTCTTCAAAATAGTTGGCAATAGGTATTGCTTCTTGTGGAAAGTCAGGATCTTCCACCAATTCTTCAAATGATTGCACAACACAGTGGCGTATCCAGGGGGGGCAGCCAGGGCATGTGCCCCAGGCGCAGCCGACAGGGGGCACCAGCGGGCCGCCTGATGATGCAGCGGTCCAAGGAGGGGGTTGGCAGGGCCAGGGAGCGGGGGCTGTCTAATTATACTCACCTACTCCTGGCGCGGTCCCTGCAGGTCCCTGGCTGCCCGGCGCCCCGGCTTCTTCCTGTACTGATCGGTCACATGGTACCGCTCATTACAGTAATGAATATGCGGCTCCACCTCCCATAGGGGTGGAGCCACATATTCATTACTGTAATGAGCAGTAACAGTGACCGCTCAGTACAGGAAGAAGCAGCAGCTCTGGGGAAGCAGGGACTGCACCGTGCCAGGAGCAAGTGAGTATAACGGGGAGGGGAGCACTGCGCGATATTCACCTGCTCCTCGTTCCAGTCGCCGGTCCGTGTTCTACAGTGACGCTGAGGTCAGAGGGCGCGATTACGTAGTTAGTGCGCGCCCTCTGCCTAAACATCAATGCAGAGGAGGGGGGAGATGGAGTGGCGGCAGGAACGGAGTCAGGTGAATATTGAAAGTGCCGGGGGCCTGAGCAAGGTGAGTATGTGATTTTTTTTTAATCGCAGTAACAGCAAATGGGGCAAATATCTGTATGGGGCATCTTATGGGGCCATAACATTTGTGCAGCACTATATGGGGGCCATAATGTTTGTGCAGCACTATATGGGGGCTATAATGTTTGTGCAGCACTATATGGGGGCTATAATGTTTGTGAAGCACTATATGGGGGCCATAATAATAATAATATAATAATTTTTATTTATATAGCGCCAACATATTCCGCAGCGCTTTCCAACTTATAGAGGGGACTTGTACAGACAATAGACATTACAGCATAACAGAAATCACAGTTCAAAACAGATACCAGTAGGAATGAGGGCCCTGCTCGCAAGCTTACAAACTATGAGGAAAAGGGGAGACACGAGAGGTGGATGGTAACAATTGCTTTAGTTATTTGGACCAGCCATAGTGTAAGGCTCGGGTGTTCATGTAAAGCTGCATGAACCAGTTAACTGCCTAAGTATGTAGCAGTACAGACACAGAGTGCTATGAACTGCATAAAGTGTATGAGAACATGATGCGAGGAACTTGATTATGGTTTTTTTTTTGTTTGTTTTTTTTTTGTTTGTTTTTTAATAGGCCACACAGGGATAGTTAGGTTAATGCGTTGAGGCGGTAGGCCAGTCTGAACAAATGCGTTTTTAGGGCACGCTTAAAACTGTGGGGATTGGGGATTAATCGTATTAACCTGGGTAGTGCATTCCAAAGAATCGGCGCAGCACGTGTAAAGTCTTGGAGACGGGAGTGGGAGGTTCTGATTATTGAGGATGTTAACCTCAGGTCATTAGCAGAGCGGAGGGCACGGGTAGGGTGGTAGACTGAGACCAGAGAGGAGATGTAGGGTGGTGCTGAGCCATGGAGTGCTTTGTGGATGAGGGTAGTAGTTTTGTACTGGATTCTGGAATGGATGGGTAGCCAGTGTAATGACTGGCACAAGGTAGAGGCATCGGTGTAACGGTTGGTGAGGAATATGATCCTGGCAGCAGCATTCAGGACAGATTGGAGCGGGGAGAGTTTGGTAAGAGGGAGGCCGATTAGTAGAGAGTTACAATAGTCCAGACGAGAATGAATGTGAGACAGTAAGAGTTTTTGCAGAGTCGAAAGTAAGAAAAGGGCGATTTCTAGAAATGTTTTTGAGATGCAGATAAGAAGAGCGAGCCAATGATCGGATGTGGGGGGTGAATGAAAGCTCGGAATCAAGGATGACCCCAAGGCAGCGGGCATGTTGCTTTGGAGTAATGGTGGAACCGCACACGGAGATGGCAATGTCAGGCAAAGGTAGGTTAGTAGAGGGAGAGAACACGAGGAGTTCAGTTTTTGACAGGTTCAGTTTCAGATAGAGGGAGGACATGATGTTAGAGACAGCGGTAAGACAATCACTGGTGTTTTCTAAGAAGGTCGGCGTGAAAGCAGGAGAAGAGGTGTATAATTGGGTGTCGTCAGCATAGAGATGGTACTGGAAACCAAATCTACTGATTGTTTGTCCAATAGGGGCAGTATACAAAGAGAAGAGGAGGGGGCCTAGGACTGATCCTTGAGGAACCCCAACAGTAAAGGGAAGGTGAGAGGAGGAGGAACCAGCAAAACATACAGTGAAGGATCGGTCAGAGAGATAGGAGGAGAACCAAAAGAGAACGGTGTCCTTGATGCCGATGGAGCGGAGCATAGTGAGGAGGAGCTGATGATCCACAGTGTCGAATGCTGCGGAGAGACCCAAAAGAATTAGCATGGAGTAGTGACCATTAGATTTAGCTGTTAGTAGGTCATTAGAGAGTTTAGTGAGGGCAGTTTCAGTAGAGTGTAAAGAGTGGAAGCCAGATTGAAGAGGGTCGAGAAGAGAGTTATCTGAGAGATAGCAGGTAAGACGGGAGTGGACCAGGCATTCGAGGAGTTTAGAGATGAAGGGAAGATTAGAGACAGGTCTATAATTAGCGGCACAATTTTGGTCGAGGGAGGGTTTTTTAAGTAATGGATGTATGATAGCATGCTTAAATGAGGAGGGAAAAGTACCGGAAGTGAGGGTAAGGTTAAATATTTTTGTTAGGTGAGAGGTGACAGCCAGGGAAAGGGACTGGAGGAGATGTGACGGAATGGGGTCACTGGTGCAAGTGGTCGGGCGAGAAGTTGCAAGGAGCCTGCTTACTTCTTCTTCTGTAACTGGTTCAAAGTCAGAGAGTGAACTAGATGCAGTGGGGGAGGGAGGACAGTGCACATAGGCCGGTTTCCCACTTGCGTTTGGAGCAGCTGCGGAGGGCTGCGGACTTCCTCCGTGAAGCCCCGCCCTCCGCCGCTAGCTCCGCCTACTTCTGCATGCGGCCGGCATGCGGCCTGTGTACCTATATTTAACATTAGGTACGCAGGTCGTGCGGCTGTATGCGGAGGCTGCCGTATGCGTCGTTTTGACGCTGCGGAGACCAGCGTAGGAAGCTGCCTGTAGCATTTTTTTTTTTATCTGCAGCGTCAAAACGACGCATGCGGCAGCCTCCGCATACAGCCGCATGACCTGCGTACCTAATGTTAAAGATAGGTACGCAGGCCACATGCGGGCGGCATGCAGAAGTATGCGGAGCTAGCGGCGGAGGTCGGGGCTTCACGGAGGAAGTCCGCAGCCCTCCGCAGCTGCTCCAAACGCAAGTGGGAAACCGGCAATACACATACACATAATGCACATAATGTTTGTGCAGCACTATATGGGGGCCATAATGTTTGTGCAGCACTATATGGGGGCCATAATGTTTGTGCAGCACTATATGGGGGCCATAATGTTTGTGCAGCACTATATGGGGCCATAATGTTTGTGCAGCACTATATGGGGGCCATAACCTTTGTGCAGCACTATATGGGGCCATAATGTTTGTGCAGCACTATATGGGGGCCATAATGTTTGTGCAGCACTATATGGGGGCCATAATGTTTGTGCAGCACTATATGGGGCCATAATGTTTGTGCAGCACTGTATGGGGGCCATAACCTTTGTGCAGCACTATATGGGGCTATAATGTTTGTGCAGCACTATATGGGGCTATAATGTTTGTGTAGCACTATATGGGGCCATAATGTTTATGCAGCACTATATGGGGGCCATAACCTTTGTGCAGCACTATATGGGGCCATAATGTTTGTGCAGCACTATATGGGGGCCATAATGTTTGTGCAGCACTATATGGGGGCCATAACCTTTGTGCAGCACTATAACGGGGCAAGTGTCTGTATGGAACATCTTATGGGGCCATAACGTTTGTGCAGCACTATATGGGGCAAATGTCTCTATGGAGCATCTTATGGGGCCATTATTAACCTTTATGCAGAATTATATGAGGCTCCTGATTCAATATGGATATTCAAAACACTTAACCTACTGATGTCTCAATTAATTTTACTTTTATTGGTATCTATTTTAACATTATGGAGATTCAGGAATGTACCTTGGCTTGGTCATACAGTTTCAATAGAGTTAAGGTTCAAATTGGGGAGGGTTTGGGGGGGGGGGGCACCAAGCTGATCCTTTGCCCCGGGTGCTGGAAAGGCTAGATACACCTCTGCCACAACATTCTATGGTGGTAGAAAGGCCAGGGCAGGTATCATGCGGCAAATTCATGGTCACCTTGGTATTGCATCTTGAGTCCTTCATTTTGAACTTTACGCCAAACCGACTGTGATAGGTGGAAAAAGCAAACAGTCTTCACAAGGTTGGGGAATTCACTTTCAAATGCCTGTATTGCAGCTAGTTCAAAATCCAACATCAGGTTGTCTGGCTGCAGTCCAGGCTGCAAGTTCTTCAGCTCTTGCAGCAACCTCTGGTATGTAGAACGTCTCTTGTCTGTCAGCAAGGTGTACACTAGTGGAACAACAAGGCCACTGTGGACTACGTGGATTCTGTAAAGCTGCTTAAACAAGGCTGGTGTAGTGAAAAACATGCCATCAGCAAACCACTCTTTACTTTGTGCCAGTAGATGGAGATTGTCTCTTGTTCCAAATATCAACATACGGCTGTGTCCATTTCCTAATTTAAAATGAAAGTATTAGTAGAGAAAATAACAGAAAAAGTGTAACAAGCAGCAGACAGAGAATTTTGGGATAAATTCACAAAAAAAAATATCCTAATCAGAAGCCTCTGTTCATATCTAACATTAAAAACTCACATTTTGCTCCAAATTTTCTGATTTCATAATAAAAAAAACTGAAGCAAAATCTGGTGTGAAGGGGCCAACCAATAGTTTTTTACAACATACATTGTCCCAGTGGAAAATGATATATTTTTGTTTAAAATTAAAATTACTTCCAAACTTGAAATAGGTCACATTTTTAAGGTACCTTTAGACCCTTCAACTAGACGGCCGTTCAGCACGGCCGATCGCCGCCATGCTGAACGGCCGTCTAGTTGACAGCCGCATCCAGATGCGGCATGCGGCTGGACGTCTGAATGAACGACTGAGCGGGCCGCCCGCCTGAATGAGGGGTTCCATTCAGGTGGATGGGCGCGCTAGTCGTCGGGTGGGCAGCGCGGACGTTCTTGACGTCCGCGCTGCCTATGCTGTCTCATTGAGAGGATTGTGCAGGACGCAAAAAACGCCAGTAAAATCACCAGTGTGCTTTTGGCCTAAGGCATAACTGAATGGTCCATTAGGCTGGGGTCATATGCAGCATTAATGTGTAAATCCCATCCACATGCTGATGAAAAAATTTTGTTTACAAAAAAAAACCATGCAGTGCAGCATGTCAATGTATGCTGCCATTATACAAAGAAAATTCCAGCCATTCAGACATCCTGCACTAAAACCTGCACCTAAATCCATAGAGCTAAGATTGTGATACAGAATTAGGGTACCACAATAGTGGCCACAATTGCAGGCACAAATAGATTCCTGTGGGATCTGCAATTGCTACCACAATTACAGCTGCTGCGGAGATGCCGCTCCGCAATCCCCTTACGTCAGTGGGCACGAGGCCTCAGGCTTTATCCAGACAAGCTGGATTTACAGGCGTATTCCGTGCTGTGTTTCCTGCCTGAAACCCGCCCTTTCATGTCTATGGTGCAGGTTACGGGCGGATTCCGGCCGGGGCTGGAAAACGCCCCACCGGAAAATAGTTTCAAAGCTATTTTCCGGCGGATCCCGTGCTTAACTCGCCCATTCAAGGGAATGGGCAAGAGGGAAATCTCCCGAAAAATGCTTGCAAACCTCGGGAAATACGCTCGGTTTAGGCCATAGCAGGGCATGGCCACGCCCATAGCAGAGCTTGGCCAAGTCCCCTATTTGCAGAAGCGTTTTGCCAAAGCGCTTGCAAAGTTCTTAAAAAGTGCTTGCAAGCAGCATGCAAAACGCCTCTGCAAATCCTGGCGTTATCTCACCTGAGCTCCGGAGTTCAGAATCCTCCGTAATCTGAAAATACTGTCCAGGCATACACACCCGAACAGTGTGCGTATATATATATATACACACACACACACACACACTGTACGGATGTACAGCGTGTGTGCATATTTAGCTTTAGTAAATGGCTACAGGCTGCGCTGTTAAAAAATAAACCCAGTTACTCGCCTCTTTCTCCAGTGTCCAGTACTGGCTCCGGCTCTTAGCCCAGCAGTGCAGGGAATCCCGAAATCCGGGCGGCACATTGCCGCCTCTGTGCCTGCCGTACTATAACTACAATGGAGAGTGATCCCAGGACCGCTCACTAGACGGTCCTGGGAAAGCACCACATCACGTCACAGAACAGCCTGGCACATGTGCTGAGGTGGTGATGCACAACCCAGAATGCATAGCGTTGGGATTTTGGAATTCCCTGCACAACCGGAGACAGCGCTGGACACCGGAGAGAGAGTTGAATAACTGGGTTTGTTTATTTTTTAACAGCGCAGCTTGGGGCCATTATATATATGCAAGAAAGCTGGAAGAAGACTGGCTCAACTGAGATTGTTGCTGAGGACTCAGTGTGCTGCTAGAGCAGGGGTTGGCTTCCGCCCGTACTAAACATGCATCCATGAAGAAAGACCTCCACGCTGCTGAAGTCCTATACAAATCCTTTATTGCATTACAAAGTTCCAAAAGTGCCAGACCACCATCACCCACATACAGTATATACATATATATACACACACACTGTTCAGGCGTACAGTGTGCATATATACACTTTATTAGGTACACCTGTCCAACTTCTTGTTAACACTTAATTTCTAATCAGCCAATCACATGGCGGCAACTCAGTGCATTTAGGCATGTAGACATGGTCAAGACAATCTCCTGCAGTTCAAACCGAGCATCAGTATGGGGAAGAAAGGTGATTTGAGTGCCTTTGAACGTGGCATGGTTGTTGGTGCCAGAAGGGCTGGTCTGAGTATTTCAGAAACTGCTGATCTACTGGGATTTTCATGCACAACCATCTCTAGGGTTTACAGAGAATGGTCCGAAAAAGAAAAAAAATCCAGTGAGCGGCAGTTCTGTGGGCGGAAATGCCTTGTTGATGCCAGAGGTCAGAGGAGAATGGGCAGACTGGTTCGAGCTGATAGAAAGGCAACAGTGACTCAAATCGCCACCCGTTACAACCAAGGTAGGCCTAAGAGCATCTCTGAACGCACAGTGCGTCGAACTTTGAGGCAGATGGGCTACAGCAGCAGAAGACCACACCGGGTACCACTCTTTTCAGCTAAGAACAGGAAACTGAGGCTACAATTTGTACAAGCTCATCGAAATTGGACAGTAGAAGATTGGAAAAACGTTGCTTGGTCTGATGAGTCTCGATTTCTGCTGCGACATTTGGATGGTAGGGTCAGAATTTGGCGTAAACAACATGAAAGCATGGATCCATCCTGCCTTGTATGGAGCATCTTTGGGATGTGCAGCCGACAAATCTGCGGCAACTGTGTGATGCCATCATGTCAATATGGACCAAAATCTCTGAGGAATGCTTCCAGCACCTTGTTGAATCTATGCCACGAAGAATTGAGGCAGTTCTGAAGGCAAAAGGGGGTCCAACCCGTTACTAGCATGGTGTACCTAATAAAGTGGCCGGTGAGTGTATATTTATATATATATATATATCTAGCTCTGGAGATTGGATCGGAATTAATTCCAATCTTTCGGTATCTGATCCTATCTTTCCAGTGATCGGCCAACACTAGTTGGAATGAGTAGGCCTCACTACATTATATTACCCTCAAAGTTTCCCTTGAAGGCAAAAATCACATAGTATTTTATATCAGCACCTTATAGTCTAGCATTTTTCACATTTGTGCAAAATAAACTTTGCAATAATTATGCATAATGGAATTGTTTTAATACAATGTTAAATGGTTAAGTAGCTTACCAGAGTCATGCAGAAGGAACTGCTGCTGGACACCATCAATACTGATCTCCTGGAACTCCAGGGGGATAACAAGTTGATCAAGGGTTTGAGGTAACCTTGGGATATTGTTGCCTTGCTAATCGTATTGTCTTCTTCAGTGATGCTTTCCTTGGGAGAAGTGCCGCAACATTAGAATGGGCTCCTGAAATGACGTCTGTGAGAATCTGTTGTGGTGTCTCCTGTGTTGTCCTTGCCCTGGTGACTGCCCCATTAACAAGTCGGATTGCTTTAGGTCTTGCAGCTTGTGCTGCGTGACTATGAAGATTGACTACTTTCACAACTTTGCCAGATTCTTCATTGGTCCAAACACGTCCCTTGCAAGTCGACCATTTTTCACATATCCAGATGGAATGGACATCATCAGCGGTTCATTTGGAAAATAAGTAAATGTTTGGACAGAACTGAATTCATAGTTGTAGAAAGTGAATTGCTGTGGAAGCTGACTGATTTTTTGTGGCAGTACACTTCTCTCTTTGTGGAGATTTCAGACACTGCTATATTCTGATGTACAGATGGAATAAAAGCTAGTCTAATGTAACTTGCAGGACATGTGACCTGATACTTGTTACATCTGCAACAAAACTTGCAACAAAGCAGGTCAGTGCTGGGTCAGGTAAAAGTTCAAAATTGTTTAGATTTTAGGCCTCTTGCACACTGTAATTTTAGAGTGGTTTCACACTTGTGTTTGTGGCCGCCAGAGGTCGATCCGCTCTGGATCTGACATCCAGCTGACCCCGGGGCAATGCTGGCATTCCGCTTGCATTGCCCATAGAAGAGAACGGCTGGGTTCCGCGATCTGCAGCCGCCCGTTCGCTTTCGTAATGCTGCATTCCGCTATCAGTGTCAGAACAAAAAGAAGAGCATTTTCTTCTTTTCGTTCCGCTGCAGGTTAGCGGAATGCGGCATTACAGAAGCAAACCGGCGGCCTGTAGTGCATATGTAGTGGAAGTGTGAAAGCACCCTTATGCTGCCACTGTTTTAGAACTCCAAAGCACGTGCTTTACTGGCATTTTTCAGAGCGCTTTTGTGAGCGCTCTCGGTAATGACCCATAAGATACAGGCTATTGATGAATGCTAAGTGCTCAAAAATAGCTCCTGTAATAAAATAAAAAGAGCTGGCCGAAACAACACCTCGCTTTTCCAGCCATTGACTTATCTACTATATAATTGTCTAAGGGTCACTTTCGTCTTTCTGTCTGTAATGTTTTATTCGTATATTCATTGGTCGCAGCGTCTGTCTGTCATGTAAATCCAAGTCGCTGATTGGTCATAGCAAAACACCCACGACCATTGCCACGACCAATCAGCGACGGTCACAGTCTGCCAGAAAAATGGCCGCTGCTTCACTGCCCTGCACTCACCGCTGACCGCTCACAAAGGGTTAATGCCAGCATTAATGGATCGCGGTGTACCGCACTCCGTTAACGCTGCTATTAACCCTGTGTGACCAACTTTTTGCTATTGATGGTGCCTATGCAGCATCAATAGTGAAAAGATGTAATGTTAAAAATAATTTTAAAAAAGTTATTCTCACCCCCTCTGACATCACGCGGTCCTCCGCGCCTCTCTCCGGTGCACGCCATGCCTTCCGGTCCGAACGAAGCTATGCGTCCAGGACCTGCGATGACATCACGGTCATGTGACCGTGACATCATCGCAGGTCCTACGCTCAGACCGGAAGCCACCGCCAGCACTGCAGAGAGGCGCGAGGACTTCAGGGCCCATGGCTGAGGTGAGTGTATCTTTATTATTTTTTTTTTTAACACGAATATAGTGCCCACATTCCTAGACTACGTGGCCAGTGCAATATACTACGTGACCAGTGCAATATACTATGTCGGCTGGCAATTTACTACGTGGACTGTGCAATTTACTACGTACGCTGTGCAATTTACTACGTGGACTGTGCAATTTACTACGTGCGCTGTCCAAAATACTACGTAGGCTGTCCAATATACTACGTGGCCTGTGCAATGTATTACGTGGACTGTCCAATATACTACATAACCTGTGCAACATACCACGTGGCTGCGCCTTCTAGAATACCTGATACGTTAGAATCAGGCCACCATCTAGTATATTCAAAATTGGTAATCTTCTTAGCGATTTTCCAGTGCTTAGCACTTGGGAAAGTGGCTACTGTGAAAGAGGTCTTAGGGCTAAAATACAAGGCTGAAATTCCCTGCCTAATTTGTGGCCGAAACGTCTGGGGGAAAAAAGCTGGTGCGAAACATCCGGAGGTGAACTGCTGGGGGCGAAACATCTGGGGGCGAATTGCTGGGGCCAAAACATCTGGGAGCGAACTGCTGAGGGCGAAACATCCGGGGGTGAAACATCCGGGGCGAACTGCTGAGAGCGAAACATCCAGGGCGAACTGCTGGGGTCAAAACATCCGGGGGCAAACTGCTGGGGGCAAAACATCCGGGGGTGAAACATCCGGGGGCAAACTGCTGGGGGCAAAACATCCGGGGGCGAAACATCCAGGGGCGAACTGCTGGGTGCGAAACATCCGGGGGTGAACTGCTGGGAGCGAAACATCCGGGGCGAACTGCTGGGGGCGAAACATCCGGGGGCAAAACATCCGGGGGTGAACTGCTGGGAGCGAAACATCCGGGGCGAACTGCTGGGGCGAAACATCTGGGGGCGAACTGCTGGGGGCAAAACATCCGGGGGCGAACTGCTGGGGGCGAAACATCTGGGTGCGAAACATCTGGGGGCGAACTTCTGGGGGCGAAACATCCGGAGGAGAACTGCTGGGGGCAAAACATCTGGGGGCGAACTGCTGGGGGCAAAACATCCGGGCGCGAACTGCTGGGGGTGAAACATCCGGGCGCGAAACATCTGTGGGCAAACTGCTGAGAGCGAAACATCCGGGGCAAACTGCTGGGGGCAAAACATCCGGGGGCAAACTGCTGGGGGCAAAACATCTGGGGGTGAAACATCCAGGGGCGAACTGCTGGGGGCAAAACATCCGGGGGCGAAACATCCAGGGGCGAACTGCTGGGGGCAAAACATCCGGGGGCGAACTGCTGGGGGTGAAACATCCAGGGGCGAAACATCCGGGGCAAACTGCTGAGAGCGAAACATCCGGGGCGAACTGCTGGGGGCGGAACATCCGGGGGCAAACTGCTGGGGGCAAAACATCCGGGGGCAAACTGCTGGGGGCAAAACATCCGGGGGTGAAACATCCGGGGGCGAACTGCTGGGAGCAAAACATTCAGGGGCAAAACATCCAGGGGCGAACTGCTGGGGGCAAAACATCTGGGGGCAAAACATCCGGGGGTGAACTGCTGGGGGCAAAACATCTGGGGGCAAAACATCCGGGGGTGAACTACTGGGAGCGAAACATCCGGGGCGAACTGCTGAGGGCGAAACATCTGGGGGCGAAACATCCGGGGGTGAACTACTGGGAGCGAAACATCTGGGGCGAACTGCTGGGGGCGAAACATCCGGGGGCGAACTGCTGGGGGCAAAACATCCGGGTGCGAAACATCTGGGGGCGAACTGCTGGGGGTGAAACATCCGGGGTGAACTGCTGGGGGTGAAACATCCGGGGGCGAAATGTCTGGGGGCGAACTTCTGGGGGCGAAACATCCGGGGGCGAACTGCTGGGGGCAAAACATCCGGGGGAGAACTGCTGGGGGCAAAACATCCAGGGGCGTACTGCTGGGTGCGAAACATCCGGGGTCGAAACATCCGGGGGTGAACTGCTGGGAGCGAAACATCCGGGGCGAACTGCTGGGGGTGAAACATCCGGGGGCGAACTGCTGGGGGCAAAACATCCGGGCGTGAAACATCCGGGGGCGAACTGCTGGGGGCAAAACATCCGGGGGTGAAACATCCGGGGGCGAACTGCTGGGGGCGAAACATCCGGGGGCGAAACATCCGGGGGCGAACTGCTGGGTGCGAAACATCCGGGGGTGAACTGCTGGGGGCAAAACATCAGGGGGCGAAACATCCGGTGGCGAACTGCTGGGAGCGAAACATCCGGGGCGAACTGCTGGGGGCGAAACATCCGGGGGCGAACTGCTGGACGCGAAACATCCGGGACGAACTGCTGGGGGCGAAACATCCGGGGGCGAACTGCTGGGCGCAAAACATCCGGGGGCAAAATATCCGGGGGCGAACTGTTGGGGGCGAAACATCTGGGGGCGAACTGCTGGGGGCGAAACATCCGGGGGTGAAACATCCGGGGGCGAATTGCTGGGTGCGAAACATCTGGGGGCAAACTGCTGGGGGCGAAACATCCGGGGGCCAACTGCTGGGCGCGAAACATCCGGGGGTGAAATATCTGGGGGCGAACATCCGGGGGTGAAACATCCGGGGGCGAACTGCTGGGTGCGAAACATCCAGGGGCGAACTGCTGGGGGCGAAACATCCAGGGGCGAAACATCCGGGGGCGAACTGCTGGGGGCGAAATGTGCGGGGGGGCGAAATGTGCGGGGGCAAACTGCTGGGGGCAAAACTTCCTAAAACCGATTTTGCCAGCAATGCCCCGAGCCCAGCTGTGCGCACGAGTTCAACTGCCCTGTCAAATGAAGCGTAAGTTATGGATGCTTCTTCTGGGAGTATTGTGTCTTTAACCGAGTCACCTTTAGGGTATGAGAGGCGATGTATCAGCCAATATTTTCCCAGCTCTTTTTTAGGAACGATGCCTAACGGTGAAATTCTGAAATTCCTGAATGGCAAAGATTTAAAAGGGCCCGCCATCCTGCTTACTTCTGCCTCTTTTTTATTTCTTTATGTAAAATCTCAGGGAATTCAATTGTCCATTTTAGGTTATTCACCAATGTTGGTATCTGACTAAATTTGAAAGGGATAAAAAAAAGCCGAATTTAAAGCCGTGGCATAGCTGCTGCGCCGCTTCTTTATTGAGGTAAAGGCTTAGCCAGGGGCCCATCGCGGTAACGTTTACTGGGGGCACTCTGTTTGCTTGGTGGGTACACCTTACTGCTGGGTGTCCATCTTTGCAGGCTGAGCAGTCGTGCCTATATTTACAGGATGCGTGGAAGGGGCAGTATCTCTAGCTAAACAGCAAGCAGGCCCCTGGTCTCCGTACGTCCACTGAATTTTGGCCTGCGGCTGCTAGGTGATTGGTGGCCGTTGACGAAAAGGGGAGCTGTTTTTGGGATAGCATCAGTCGTACCCATACGTCTGTCACTTTTACGCCCCAACCTAGATCGTGTTGCATGGCCAGCTGCCTTCGGAACTCTTCATCATACCATCTACATGCGGAACCGCCGTGGGACTTGTATGAACTATATATTAGGTACTGATAGATAATTAGTTCAGAACAGCGTTCTGGATGGTTTTGGCCCATAATGATGCCTAGGACTGCGAAGGCCAATTGTTTGCGCTATTTTGGGTCTATTTCTATCATATAACAGTTCTCCTGTCCTCCCTTCCTTATCTATGATCTGTTGGCCTGCTGATAATCGTTATCCAATATTTTCTGTTTTGTCTCTAGGTCTACGTGTGCACCTAGCGGGCTAATTCCATAGAAAAACTAGTCTTAATGAAGGCTAGCTAATTGAGGTGTTGTCTTAATGTCAGTTGACCCAGCTGAGCGAGTCAAATGGTGAACTAGCGCCCTGATAGTAGATGCTAATTAGGTTTCCTACTATCTAGTAAGCGGACCTCAATTTGCTAAACCTATCTTCATACTTCGTATGTCATTTTCCTCTAAAATCACCGACAATATATGTGGGGGCTACTGTCTGCCTTTTGGGGAAAATTTCTCTAGAGGTAAGCCAGGTCTGTATTTTCCTCTGCTAGGGTCAGTCAGTTCTCCGGCTAGAACCTAGAATTCCTTTACCTGAATTTTTCTCCGGGGATAGATCTCGCTTCCAGAATTTCAAACATAATTGTAAATTATTTTTGTCTCTGAGATCTCGCTCCGCTGGAGATCCTGCACAGCAGGTCAGGATTGTAATTTCCTTGCTCCGGGGCGACCCTCAGGATTGGGCATTTGCTTTGGCACCAGGGGATCCTGCGTTGCTCAATGTGGATGCGTTTTTCCTGGCTTTGGGGTTGCTTTATGAGGAACCTCATTTAGAGATTCAGGCTGAAAAAGCCTTGATGGCCCTGTCTCAAGGGCAAGATGAGGTTGAAATATACTGCCAAAAATTTCGTAAGTGGTCTGTGCTTACTCAGTGGAATGAGTGCGCCCTGGCGGCGAATTTCAGAGAGGGTCTCTCTGATGCCATTAAAGATGTTATGGTGGGGTTCCCTGTGCCTACAGGTCTGAATGAGTCCATGACAATGGCTATTCAGATTGATCGGCGTTTGCGGGAGCGCAAACCTGTGCACCATTTGGCGGTGTCTACTGAGAAGGCGCCAGAGATTATGCAATGTGATAGAATTCTGTCCAGAAGCGAACGACAGAATTTTAGGCGAAAAAATGGGTTATGCTTCTATTGTGGTGATGCAACTCATGTTATATCAGCATGCTCTAAACGTACTAAGAAGGTTGATAAGTCTGTTTCAATTGGCACTTTACAGTCTAAGTTTATTCTATCTGTGACCCTGATTTGCTCTTTATCGTCTATTACCGCGGACGCCTATGTCGACTCTGGCGCCGCTTTGGGTCTTATGGATTGGTCCTTTGCCAAACGCTGTGGGTTTAATTTAGAGCCTCTGGAAGTTCCTATACCTCTGAAGGGTATTGATTCCACGCCATTGGCTAGTAATAAACCACAATACTGGACACAAGTAACTATGCGTATTAATCCGGATCACCAGGAGATTATTCGCTTCCTTGTGTTGTATAATCTACATGATGTGTTGGTGCTTGGATTGCCATGGCTGCAATCTCATAACCCAGTCCTCGACTGGAAAGCAATGTCTGTGTTAAGCTGGGGATGTCAGGGGACTCATGGGGACGTACCTTTGGTTTCCATTTCGTCATCTATTCCCTCTGAGATTCCGGAATTTTTATCTGATTATCGTGACGTTTTTGAGGAGCCTAAACTTGGTTCACTACCTCCGCACAGAGATTGCGATTGTACTATAGATCTGATTCCGGGCAGTAAGTTTCCAAAGGGTCGTTTATTTAATCTATCTGTGCCTGAACATGCTGCTATGCGGGAATATATTAAGGAGTCCTTGGAAAAGGGACATATTCGTCCTTCGTCATCTCCCTTAGGAGCCGGTTTTTTCTTTGTATCTAAAAAAGATGGCTCTTTGAGGCCGTGTATTGATTATCGGCTTTTGAATAAAATCACGGTTAAATATCAGTATCCTTTGCCACTGCTTACTGATTTGTTTGCTCGAATAAAGGGGGCCAAGTGGTTCTCTAAGATTGATCTTCGTGGGGCGTATAATTTGGTGCGAATTAAGCAGGGGGATGAGTGGAAAACCGCATTTAATACGCCTGAGGGCCATTTTGAGTATTTAGTAATGCCTTTTGGTCTTTCAAATGCCCCTTCAGTCTTTCAGTCTTTTATGCATGACATTTTCCGTGAATATTTGGATAAATTTATGATTGTGTATCTGGATGATATTTTGATTTTTTCGGATGACTGGGACTCTCATGTCCAACAGGTCAGGAGGGTTTTTCAGGTTTTGCGCTCTAATTCCTTGTGTGTAAAGGGTTCTAAGTGTGTTTTTGGGGTTCAAAAGATTTCGTTTTTGGGGTACATTTTTTCCCCCTCTTCCATTGAGATGGACCCTGTCAAGGTTCAGGCTATTTGTGATTGGACGCAACCCTCTTCTCTTAAGAGTCTTCAGAAGTTTTTGGGCTTTGCTAATTTTTATCGTCGATTTATAACTGGTTTTTCTGATGTTGCTAAGCCGTTGACTGATTTGACTAAGAAGGGTGCTGATGTTGCTGATTGGTCCCCTGCTGCTGTGGAGGCCTTTCGGGAGCTTAAGCGCCGCTTTTCTTCCGCCCCTGTATTGCGTCAGCCTGATGTTACTCTTCCTTTTCAGGTTGAGGTCGACGCTTCAGAAATCGGAGCTGGGGCGGTTTTGTCGCAGAAAAGTTCCGACTGCTCCGTGATGAGACCTTGCGCGTTCTTTTCTCGTAAATTTTCGCCCGCTGAGCGAAATTATGATATTGGTAATCGGGAGCTCTTGGCTATGAAGTGGGCTTTTGAGGAGTGGCGTCATTGGCTTGAGGGGGCTAGACATCAGGTGGTGGTATTGACCGACCACAAGAATTTGATTTATCTTGAGTCTGCCAGGCGCCTGAATCCTAGACAGGCGCGCTGGTCGTTATTTTTCTCTCGGTTTAATTTTGTGGTTTCTTACCTACCGGGTTCTAAAAATGTGAAGGCGGATGCCCTTTCTAGGAGTTTTGAGCCTGATTCCCCTGGTAATTCTGAACCTACAGGTATCCTTAAGGATGGAGTGATATTATCTGCTGTTTCCCCAGACTTGCGACGGGTCTTGCAGGAGTTTCAGGCGGATAGACCTGATCGTTGCCCGCCTGGTAGACTGTTTGTTCCGGATGATTGGACCAGTAGAGTCATCTCGGAGGTCCATTCTTCTGCGTTAGCTGGTCATCCTGGAATCTTTGGTACCAGGGATTTGGTGGCTAGGTCCTTCTGGTGGCCTTCCCTGTCGCGAGATGTGCGAGGTTTTGTGCAGTCTTGTGATGTTTGTGCTCGGGCCAAGCCTTGTTGTTCTCGGGCTAGTGGATTGTTGTTATCTTTGCCTATTCCGAAGAGGCCTTGGACTCACATCTCCATGGATTTTATTTCTGATCTCCCTGTTTCTCAGAAGATGTCTGTCATCTGGGTGGTGTGTGACCGTTTCTCTAAGATCGTCCATTTGGTCCCCTTGCCTAAATTGCCTTCCTCATCCGAGCTGGTTCCTCTATTTTTTCAAAATGTGGTTCGCTTGCATGGTATTCCGGAGAATATCGTTTCTGACAGGGGAACCCAATTCGTGTCTAGATTTTGGCGAGCGTTCTGTGCTAGGATGGGCATTGATTTGTCTTTTTCGTCTGCTTTCCATCCTCAGACTAATGGCCAGACCGAGCGAACTAATCAGACCTTGGAGACTTATTTGAGGTGTTTTGTGTCTGCGGATCAGGATGATTGGGTTGCCTTTTTGCCCTTGGCGGAGTTTGCCCTCAATAACCGGGCTAGTTCTGCCACCTTGGTTTCTCCTTTCTTCTGTAATTCGGGGTTTCATCCTCGTTTCTCTTCCGGTCAGGTGGAGTCTTCGGATTGTCCTGGAGTGGATGCTGTGGTGGAGAGGTTGCATCAGATTTGGGGGCATGTGGTGGACAATTTGAAGTTGTCCCAGGAGAAGACTCAGCAGTTTGCCAACCGCCGTCGTCGTGCTGGTCCTCGTCTTGGTGTTGGGGACTTGGTGTGGTTGTCTTCTCGTTTTGTCCCTATGAAGGTTTCTTCTCCTAAGTTTAAGCCTCGGTTCATCGGCCCGTACAAGATATTGGAGATTCTTAACCCTGTGTCCTTTCGTTTGGACCTCCCTGCATCTTTTTCTATTCATAATGTCTTCCATCGGTCATTGTTGCGCAGGTATGAGGTACCGGTTGTGCCTTCCGTTGAGCCTCCTGCTCCGGTGTTGGTTGAGGGTGAGTTGGAGTACGTTGTCGAGAAGATCTTGGACTCCCGTGTTTCCAGACGGAGACTTCAGTATTTGGTCAAGTGGAAGGGCTACGGTCAGGAGGATAATTCTTGGGTGACTGCCTCTGATGTTCATGCCTCCGATTTGGTCCGTGCCTTTCATAGGGCTCATCCTGATCGCCCTGGTGGTTCTGGTGAGGGTTCGGTGCCCCCTCCTTGAGGGGGGGTACTGTTGTGAATTTGGTTTCTGGGCTCCCCCGGTGGTTACTGGTGGTACTGAACTTGTGTGCTTCATCTCCTCTGTTCACCTGTTTCCATCAGGATGTGGGAGTTTCTATTTAGCCTTGCTCCTCAGTCATTTCTATGCCGGCCAACAATGTTACCAGAAGCCTTTCTGTTGCATGTTCCTGCTCCTAGACTACTATCAGCTAAGTTGGACTTGTAGTCCTAAGATTGTTTTGCATTTTTGTTCCAGTTCTCTGTTTTTGAATATTTCTGAGGCTGGAAGCTCTTGTGAGCTGAAATTGCCACTCTGGTGTCATGAGTTGATATTAGAGTCTTAAAGTAATTTCAGGATGGTGTATTGAAAGGGTTTTCAGCTGACTGTGAAGTTCCCTTTTCTGTCTTCCTACTATCTAGTAAGCGGACCTCAATTTGCTAAACCTATCTTCATACTTCGTATGTCATTTTCCTCTAAAATCACCGACAATATATGTGGGGGCTACTGTCTGCCTTTTGGGGAAAATTTCTCTAGAGGTAAGCCAGGTCTGTATTTTCCTCTGCTAGGGTCAGTCAGTTCTCCGGCTGGTGCTGGGCGTCTAGGGATAAAACGTAGGCACGCTACCCGGCCACTGTTAGTTGTGCGGTAGGTTTAGCTCACAGTCAGCTCGAGTTCCCATCTTCCAAGAGCTAGTCCTTTTGTATGCTTTACTATGGTCTCTTGCCATTGAGAACCATGACAGTATCCCCCTTCTGACAGCGATGGATAAAGGGGGTGACCACCATCTTCTGTTGTTCGCATGGTACAGCCTATTGTGGCTCTCAGATGCGTCAGACCATCCAGATGTGGATGGGGAGCGCCGTCTAGAGGAACAAGATCTGTGGCGGCACCTGTGTGAGCTGCGTCTGTGTTGGTAGGGGGAATAGCAAGAATTAGAGGGACAGCGAAGATGATGGCGGGAATCTTCGGAGGAGGATGGGGAGGGTCTGAGGTGTATATGCCTGCGACTGTCGTGGTTAGAGAATGTGTTGGGGACGC
This sequence comes from Ranitomeya variabilis, assembly GCF_051348905.1. Classification (NCBI taxonomy): domain Eukaryota; kingdom Metazoa; phylum Chordata; class Amphibia; order Anura; family Dendrobatidae; genus Ranitomeya; species Ranitomeya variabilis. The sequence continues at coordinate 570,406,764 of NC_135234.1, read as the reverse complement.
TTGTTTTGAGGCTAAGGGGGTCGTTATGCTGGCTATGGGAGTTGTGAGAGGGCAAAGGGAGGTGAGCACCTAGGTCAGACATAAGGGCTTGTAGTTCACCTTCCTGTGCTGCTTCCTACCACAGGGCCTTAATCATGGCTTCGGACATAGCTGCAGGGGGAGATCCGACACAACAGCTTCAAGGGTCAGCCGGGGAGAAAGAGGAAGGCACTAACCCCGGGCACCTGAATTTAACCCTTGGGGGTGTGGCCGGATGCCCCATCCTCCTTCTTCCCATCAGTCAGCTGGGCGTCCAAAATTACTGCATCACCTGGGGAGTAGTGGGAGGGGGGAATTGGGCACTAAACAGAGTTTCCTTCTAACTTTCCCATATGGGCTCTGCAGTCAGAGGCACGCTACTTAGTTAGTACCGTGCCTGCCATTACAGCTGTAAGGTTGCATTTCAGTAGTTGCACACTGTAGATGAAGGGGGAGCCTTAGCTAAATTTTTTGCTTTAACAAAATCAATGTAACGAGGAACATTACTACAAAATAGTATATAAATAAAAAAATCTATTTTATTATTTACAGTGGGAGAAATAAGTATTTGATCCCTTGGTGATTTTGTAAGTTTGGCCCACTGACAAAGACATGATCAGACTATAATTTTAAGGGTAGATTAATTTTAGCATTGAGAGATAGAATATCAAAAATAAAATCCAGAAAATCACTTTGTATAAAGTATATAAATTTATTTGCATTTTGCAGTGAGAAATAAGTATTTGATCCCCTACAAGCCATTAAGAGTTGTGGCTCCTACAGACCAGTTATACGCTCCTAATCAACTCGTTGGCTGCACTAAAGACAGCTGTCTTACATAGACAACTTTATAAAAGACTCCTGTCCACAAACTCAATGAGGCTAGGTTCACATTGCGTTAATGCAGCCCGTTCAACACATGCGTTAACGCAAGTGCCGACTTGCCATCGCAATAGCTCAGATAGAGCTAGCAGATGCTCTATCTGCACTAGCGATAACGGACCCGGAAACGCTGCAGCCCGCGTCTCAGGGTCCGTCACTCAATGACGGCACATCGGTAGCGCACGCCCATTATGGGCGTGCGCTAGCAATGCGCCCGAAATAGAGCTCAATGGCAGCGTTAACGGACTGCGGTACACTGCATTATGCCACGGTGTAACGCAGTCCGTGTAATGGACTGCCAGAACGCAATATGAACCTAGCCTTAATCAGTCAGGCTCTAACCTCTACAATATGGGTGTAACGGGGGCCAGGGTGGTAGCCGTACGGAGGGATTGCTGCTGCTTCCTCATCACACCCCGACGCTCCGCTACAGAAATATCATGTCCTGTCATGATCTCTGCAGGCAGAGATCATAGCAAGCCTATAGAGGGACAAGCTCTCGGAAGATGGAACTATACTGACCATGAACTAAGCCTGCCGCGCAACTAGAAATAGCCAGGTAGCATTTCCTATTTATCGCTAGATGCCCAGCTCTGGCCTAAGACCTAAATAGCTAGCAGAGGGAAATATAAGACCTGGCTCACCTCTAGAGAAATATTCCAAAGAAGACAGTAGCCCCCCACATATAATGACGGTGAGTTCAGATGAAACAACAAACGCAGCAGGAAAATAGTTTTAGCAAATTTGAGGTCCACTTACTAGATAGCAGAAGACAGATAGTATACTTTCATGGTCAGCAGAAAAACACTAACAAAACACCATCCAGAGATTACCTTAAACTCTGGCATTAACTCATAACGCCAGAGTAGCAATCCCTGATCAACGAGAGCTTTCCAGACACAGTAACAAAACTTCAGCTGTGAACTGGAACAAATAGGCAAAACAAAACATGGACAAAAGTCCAACTTATCTAGTAGTTGTCTAGAAGCAGGAACAAGCACTGAGAGGCATCAGATAACATTGTTGACCGGCAAGAAACCACCAGAGAAATGAGCTTAAATAGCGACACCCACTACTGATGGAACCAGGTGAAACAGGAAAGAGGATGACAAGTCCAATTCCACAAGCGGCCACCGGGGGAGCCCAGAATCCAAATTCACAACAGTACCCCCCCCTCAAGGAGGGGGCACCGAACCCTCACCAGATCCACCAGGGCGACCAGGATGAGCCCTATGGAAGGCACGAACAAGATCAGAAGCATGAACATCAGATGCATTGACCCAAGAATTATCCTCCTGGCCGTAACCCTTCCAGTTGACCAGATACTGGAGTTTCCGTCTGGAAACACGAGAGTCCAAAATTTTCTCCACAACGTACTCCAACTCACCCTCAACCAACACCGGAGCAGGAGGCTCAACTGAAGGTACAACAGGTACCTCATACCTGCGCAATAACGACCGATGAAAAACGTTATGAATGGAAAAGGACGCAGGGAGGTCCAAACGGAAAGAAACAGGATTAAGAATCTCCAATATTCTATAAGGGCCGATGAACCGAGGTTTAAACTTAGGAGAAGAGACCCTCATAGGGACAAAACGAGAAGACAACCACACTAAATCTCCAACACAAAGCCGAGAACCAACACGACGATGACGGTTGGCAAAACGCTGAGTCTTCTCCTGGGACAACTTCAAATTGTCCATAACCTGCCCCCAGATGTGATGCAATCTCTCCACCACCGCATCCACTCCAGGACAATCCGAGGATTCCACCTGACCGGAGGAAAATCGAGGGTGAAACCCCGAATTACAGAAAAACGGGGACACCAAGGTGGAAGAACTGGCCCGATTATTGAGGGCGAACTCTGCCAATGGCAAAAAAGCAACCCAATCATCCTGGTCAGCAGAGACAAAACACCTCAGATATGTCTCAAGGGTCTGATTAGTCCGCTCGGTCTGGCCATTAGTCTGAGGGTGAAAAGCAGATGAAAAAGACAAATCTATGCCCATCCTAGCACAGAATGCCCGCCAAAATCTAGACACAAATTGGGTACCTCTGTCAGAAACAATATTCTCAGGAATACCGTGCAATCGGACAACATTCTGAAAAAACAGAGGAACCAACTCAGAAGAAGAAGGCAACTTGGGCAGAGGAACCAAATGGACCATTTTAGAGAAACGGTCACAGACCACCCAGATGACAGACATCTTCTGGGAAACAGGCAGATCTGAAATAAAATCCATCGAGATGTGTGTCCAAGGCCTCTTAGGAATAGGCAAGGGCAACAGCAGTCCGCTAGCCCGAGAACTACAAGACTTGGCCCGAGCACAAACGTCACATGACTGCACAAAGACTCGCACATCTCGTGACAGGGAAGGCCACCAGAAGGATCTTGCCACCAAATCCCTGGTACCAAAAATTCCGGGATGACCTGCCAATGCAGAAGAATGTACCTCAGAGATGACTCTGCTGGTCCAATCATCCGGAACAAACAGTCTATCAGGCGGACAACGATCCGGTCTATCCGCCTGAAACTCTTGCAAGGACCGCCGCAGATCAGGAGAAACGGCCGACAAAATTACTCCCTCCCTAAGGATACCTGTGGGTTCAGAATTACCAGGAGAGTCCGGGTCAAAACTCCTAGAAAGGGCATCTGCCTTAACATTCTTAGAACCCGGTAGGTATGACACCACAAAATTAAAGCGAGAAAAAAATAAAGACCAGCGCGCCTGTCTAGGATTCAGGCGTCTGGCAGTCTCAAGATAAATCAAATTTTTGTGGTCAGTCAATACCACCACCTGATGCCTAGCCCCCTCGAGCCAATGGCGCCACTCCTCAAACGCCCACTTCATGGCCAAAAGCTCCCGATTCCCAACATCATAATTCCGCTCTGCGGGCGAAAATTTGCGAGAAAAGAAGGCACAAGGCCTAATGACGGAGCAGTCGGAACCTTTCTGCGACAACACTGCCCCAGCTCCGATCTCCGAAGCGTCAACCTCAACCTGAAAAGGCAGATTCACATCAGGCTGACGCAACACAGGGGCAGAGGCAAAACGGCGCTTAAGCTCCTGAAAGGCCTCTACAGCATGAGGGGACCAATTAGCAACATCAGCGCCTTGTCTGGTCAAATCAGTCAGTGGTTTAACGACATCCGAAAAACCAGCAATAAATCGGCGGTAAAAGTTGGCAAAGCCCAAAAATCTCTGAAGACCCTTAAGAGAGGAGGGCTGAGTCCAGTCACAAATAGCTTGCACCTTGACGGGATCCATCTCAATGGAAGAGGGAGAAAAAATATACCCCAAAAAGGAAATTTTCTGGACCCCAAAAACGCACTTAGACCCCTTCACACATAAAGAATTAGACCGCAGAACCTGAAAAACTCTCCTGACCTGCTGGACATGAGAGTCCCAGTCATCAGAAAAAATCAGAATATCATCCAGATATATTATCATAAATTTATCCAGAAAATCGCGGAAAATATCATGCATAAAAGACTGGAAAACTGAAGGGGCATTAGAAAGACCAAAAGGCATGACCAAATACTCAAAGTGGCCCTCGGGCGTATTAAATGCGGTCTTCCACTCATCCCCCTGCCTGATCCGCACCAAATTATACGCCCCACGAAGATCAATTTTAGAGAACCACTTAGCACCCTCTATACGAGCAAACAAATCAGTAAGCAATGGCAATGGGTATTGATACTTAACAGTGATCTTATTCAGAAGCCGATAATCAATACATGGTCTCAAAGAGCCGTCTTTTTTTGAGACAAAGAAAAACCCAGCTCCCAAGGGAGAAGAAGATGGACGAATATGTCCCTTTTCCAAAGACTCCTTTATATATTCCCGCATAGCAGCATGTTCCGGCACAGACAAATTAAACAAACGACCCTTTGGATATTTACAACCCGGTATCAAATCTATGGCACAATCGCACTCACGGTGCGGAGGTAACGACCCAAGCTTGGGTTCGTCAAAGACGTCTTGATAATCAGAGAGGAACTCAGGGACTTCAGAGGGAATGGACGACGAAATAGAAACCAAAGGTACGTCCCCATGAATACCCTTACATCCCCAGCTCAACACAGACATTGCTCTCCAGTCCAAGACTGGGTTGTGAGACTGCAACCATGGCAATCCCAGTACCAAATCGTCATGTAAATTATACAGCACCAGGAAACGAATAATCTCCTGGTGATCCGGATTGATACGCATGGTTACTTGTGTCCAGTATTGTGGTTTATTATTAGCCAATGGGGTGGAGTCAATCCCCTTCAGAGGAATAAGAGTCTCCAAAGGCTCTAAATCAAAACCACAACGATTGGCAAAGGACCAATCCATAAGACTCAGAGCGGCGCCAGAGTCAACATAGGCGTCCGTGGCAATGGATGACAAAGAACAAATCAGGGTTACAGACAAAATAAACTTAGACTGAATGGTGCCAATGGAAACAGACTTATCAAGCTTCTTTGTACGCCTAGAGCATGCTGATATAACATGAGTAGAATCCCCACAATAGAAACACAATCCATTCTTCCGTCTAAAATTCTGTCGCTCGCTCCTGGACAGAATTCTATCACACTGCATACTTTCTGGCGTCTTTTCCATAGACACCGCCAGATGGTGCACCGGTTTGCGCTCCCGCAGACGCCTATCAATCTGTATAGCCATTGTCATGGACTCATTCAGACCTGCAGGCAAAGGGAACCCCACCATAACATCCTTAACGGCATCAGAGAGACCTTCTCTGAAAGTTGCCGCCAAGGCGCACTCATTCCACTGAGTAAGCACAGACCATTTACGGAATTTTTGGCAGAAAACTTCAGCTTCGTCTTGCCCCTGAGATAGTGCCATCAAAGTTTTTTCTGCCTGAAGTTCCAAATGAGGTTCCTCATAAAGCAAGCCCAAGGCCAGAAAAAACGCATCCACATCGCGTAACGCAGGATCCCCTGCTGGCAATGAGAAGGCCCAATCTTGAGGGTCACCCCTGAGCAAGGAAATCACAATCCTAACCTGCTGAGCAGGGTCTCCAGCTAAACGAGACTTCAGGGACAAATAAAGCTTACAATTATTTCGGAAATTCTGGAAGCTAGCTCTATTCCCTGTGAAGAACTCCGGCAAAGGAATTCTCGGCTCAGATACCGGAGCATGTACCACAAAATCTTGTAAATTTTGTACTTTCGTGATGAGATTATTCAAACCCGCAGTTACACTCTGGAGATCCATTATTGTCAGGTGCACACAGAGATTAGGAGGAGAGAGAGAAAAAAGACTGCAGCAAGGCAGACTGGAGGAAAAAAAAAAAAAAAAAAAAAAAAAAAAAAATTCCAGCAGACTTCTTATAACTCTCCTTTCTCAACCTGGGTCTTTAACACTTTATGGGCCGGTCAAACTGTCATGATCTCTGCAGGCAGAGATCATAGCAAGCCTATAGAGGGACAAGCTCTCGGAAGATGGAACTATACTGACCATGAACTAAGCCTGCCGCGCAACTAGAAATAGCCAGGTAGCATTTCCTATTTATCGCTAGATGCCCAGCTCTGGCCTAAGACCTAAATAGCTAGCAGAGGGAAATATAAGACCTGGCTCACCTCTAGAGAAATATTCCAAAGAAGACAGTAGCCCCCCACATATAATGACGGTTAGTTCAGATGAAACAACAAACGCAGCAGGAAAATAGTTTTAGCAAATTTGAGGTCCACTTACTAGATAGCAGAAGACAGATAGTATACTTTCATGGTCAGCAGAAAAACACTAACAAAACACCATCCAGAGATTACCTTAAACTCTGGCATTAACTCATAACGCCAGAGTAGCAATCCCTGATCAACGAGAGCTTTCCAGACACAGTAACAAAACTTCAGCTGTGAACTGGAACAAATAGGCAAAACAAAACATGGACAAAAGTCCAACTTATCTAGTAGTTGTCTAGAAGCAGGAACAAGCACTGAGAGGCATCAGATAACATTGTTGACCGGCAAGAAACCACCAGAGAAATGAGCTTAAATAGCGACACCCACTACTGATGGAACCAGGTGAAACAGGAAAGAGGATGACAAGTCCAATTCCACAAGCGGCCACCGGGGGAGCCCAGAATCCAAATTCACAACAATGTCCATTATGTGGTGTGCTGTGTGTGTCACGTGTTTCACCAACCTGTGGGTCAGAATCCTTCACAGCATACAGGGCTCCAATCCGTCGCAGACACACACAAATGTTCTCAAAGTTCGAGTTCATTTTCAATAAAACTTTACTTAACTCGTGCATCTTCATAACAGTTACAGTCCATCCATTTTCCCAATACATGAGTAATCCATCTCCTGCGTTTTCCCTGGACTGCTCCCTCAGCTTTTCTTCCTGCACCGTGGCTCCCAGGCCCGCAGCTTCCTGAACCATGCAGCTAGCTGATACTGAGTGCTTCCCGTCCACTTTCCCCATCTTGGGTGAAAATTCAGGTTGCCTCTGCAATTCCTGTTCGGACCGTAAGTCCCGGACGTCACGGGAGGTAACCCACAGACTAGCCCCTGATTCTTCCAGGCTGCCTCGCTCTCTTAACTCTACACTGTTGCGCTCTTCAGCTTTCTGTCCCAACTCCTTCTAGAACAATTCTCTTCACACAGCTTTAGCTCCTCCCACTACCTGAAAATTACCTCAGAAAGGCCCTCTCCCTGCCACTACACTGGCTCCGCCCCTTTCTCAACTGTCACTACTCTGACTGAAACCAGTTCTCAACACAATCTAATCTCCTACTCTACAGCGCCCCCTTAACACTAACCTGTAACTACAATGCCATAACCCTTAACAATGCTGACCTACCACTGCCACTGACTGTCTCTATTCCTGTCCCTAACACACAGATATCGGAACAGTGTCAGCCATTATCATATTAAACAGTGTCAAATATCATAAACTACACAGGGAACACAGCAAACACAAAAAGTACCCAGTTTCATTAGGTAGGCATGCACAGGAATGCAGGGCTCAAACCAGCTGCCTGCACACCCCCTTACATACCTCCCTCCTAAAATCATGGTCGTCCCCGACCATATGATACCGGTAGGATATACACATCACAATAAGTACAATGTAATGTAATGGTATCTTTTTAAAACATCAATAACTTTAACAACTATTATACGTTACAATAAAAGAACTTTGCTCCAGTCCACCACGTTTGACCCGTTTCAGGTCAGGACTGGCACCGATCCCACTTACTTGGGACCCCGGAGCAAACAGTTCAGTTCTTTTAACAGTATGGCCCAACTTTGGCCAACAGTTCTCACCAGCTCACCATCACGTGGGCACAATCCTGGCATAACCAAGCTCGACCCTCAGGTTGTCCAGACACCAATATAGATCCATTTGACCCCGGTCTCCTCTTCCTGAGTCCCGGACAGACAGACAGTTCTCCATAGGCCTCTCCAGGTCCACTGACCAGTCCTAAACTGACATGAATGTCCACACTCTTCTTCATGGCCCACATGACCAAATTACTACAGCTCCAACCATTCAGGAGCATGCAGTCCATTCTCTTCTGACCCGGCTCACTCATCAGGTCATCCTTTATATGTTTCCTCCCCCTCCCTCCTATTTCCAGACCACTGTCCCTTTAAAACATGTGTGCTGCTCAGTTTATCTACTGCAAACAAAATTCAGGTTAAACAAGGACATTACACAGATCTCATTACAGTCCCCAGAGCAGCCACACACAGAACACCAGCAGTCCATAGGGCACCGTCTCTTCATAAGTTCTGTGTCCAGCAATCCAGCAGAAGGGGCGCAACAGGCGCAACAAAACTTGGAGGGGGGAAAACAGTTCAAAACAATTCTTTAACAGCAGCCATTCTCACCGCACTGTCTTCTGGGCTCCTGCCCACGGGACGCAGAACAGTCCCTCACAGCATTACAGGGCTCTTGCCCTCAGGGACACAGAACAGTCCCACTTTTTCACATCTGGTGCAACTAGCACAACTTTCGGATCCGGGGTGCAGTTACAGTAACTGTCCCCACTTATCATCAAAGGGGATACCGGAGGAGCATCCACTAGCTTCTGCTCCACTTCCCCTCCAGTCCCGTACATCATCTAAAGGGCTCCATGCCTGTGCTCCAGTGGTCACCGGTGACTCCAGAGCTGCAGCTGATGGATCATCCTCCCATTCTCCAGGAATCTGCTGCTGGGGATGAGGTTTCTTTTTCTTTCGCTGAGCCCACCGCGAGCGGGCACCGCCCACAGTGGGATCTACCCTGGCCTCAGGCCACAGTCTCTGCCCGACAGATTTTCGTGCCATTTTCAGTTTAGAACGCCCACGATGGTCGGAGCTATCTCCTGCTTCTGCACCATCATCCGCCATTTTAAAGTCTTTAACGACTGCCATCTTTGCCGTTTCAGGGGTTTCTCCATTTTTCAAATGCAAGGTATCTGGATCCTGCCGACTACGCCACTTTGTTGCGGGGGCCAGGGTGGTAGCCGTACGGAGGGATTGCTGCTGCTTCCTCATCACACCCCGACGCTCCGCTACAGAAATATCATGTCCATTATGTGGTGTGCTGTGTGTGTCACGTGTTTCACCAACCTGTGGGTCAGAATCCTTCACAGCATACAGGGCTCCAATCCGTCGCAGACACACACAAATGTTCTCAAAGTTCGAGTTCATTTTCAATAAAACTTTACTTAACTCGTGCATCTTCATAACAGTTACAGTCCATCCATTTTCCCAATACATGAGTAATCCATCTCCTGCGTTTTCCCTGGACTGCTCCCTCAGCTTTTCTTCCTGCACCGTGGCTCCCAGGCCCGCAGCTTCCTGAACCATGCAGCTAGCTGATACTGAGTGCTTCCCGTCCACTTTCCCCATCTTGGGTGAAAATTCAGGTTGCCTCTGCAATTCCTGTTCGGACCGTAAGTCCCGGACGTCACGGGAGGTAACCCACAGACTAGCCCCTGATTCTTCCAGGCTGCCTCGCTCTCTTAACTCTACACTGTTGCGCTCTTCAGCTTTCTGTCCCAACTCCTTCTAGAACAATTCTCTTCACACAGCTTTAGCTCCTCCCACTACCTGAAAATTACCTCAGAAAGGCCCTCTCCCTGCCACTACACTGGCTCCGCCCCTTTCTCAACTGTCACTACTCTGACTGAAACCAGTTCTCAACACAATCTAATCTCCTACTCTACAGCGCCCCCTTAACACTAACCTGTAACTACAATGCCATAACCCTTAACAATGCTGACCTACCACTGCCACTGACTGTCTCTATTCCTGTCCCTAACACACAGATATCGGAACAGTGTCAGCCATTATCATATTAAACAGTGTCAAATATCATAAACTACACAGGGAACACAGCAAACACAAAAAGTACCCAGTTTCATTAGGTAGGCATGCACAGGAATGCAGGGCTCAAACCAGCTGCCTGCACACCCCCTTACATAGGCAAGACCAAATAGCTTCATAGGATGTCACGGACAAGATCATAGACCTACACAAAGCTGGAAAGGGCTACAAAACCATAAATAAGATGCTGGGTTAGAAGGAGACAACTGTTGGTGCAATAGTAAGAAAATGGAAGAAATGCTAAATGACTGTCAATCGACATCGATCTGAGGCACCATGCAAAATCTCACCTCCTGGGGTATCCTTGATCATGACGAAGGTGAGAGATCAGCCTAAAACTACACAGGGGAACTTGTTAATGATCTCAAGGCAGCTGGGACCACAGTCACCAAGAAATGCATTGGTAACACATTACGCCATAAAGGTTTAAAATCCTGCACTTCCCGCAAGGTCCCCCTGCTCAAGAAGGCACATGTGCAGGCCCATCTGAAGTTTGCCAATGAACACTTGGATGATTCTATGAGTGATTGGGAGAAGGTGCTGTGGTCAGAGGAGACAAAAATTGAGACCTTTGGAATTAACTCACCATGTTTGGAGAAAGAGAAATGCTGCCTATGACCCAAAGAACACCATCTCCACTGTCAAGCATGGAGGTGGAAAGATTATGTTTTGGGGGTGTTTCTCTGCTAAGGGCACAAGACTACTTCACCACATCAATGGGAGAATGAAAGGAGCCATGTACTGTAAAATCCTGAGTGACAACCTCCTTTCCTCCACCAGGACATTAAAAATGGGTCATGGCTGGGTCTTCCAGCAAGACAATAACCCAAAACATACATCCAAGGCAACAAAGGAGTGGCTCAAAAACAAGCACATTAAGGTCATGGAATGGCCTAGTCAGTCTCCAGACCTTAATCCCATAGAAAACTTGAAGCTCAGAGTTGCCAAGTGACAGCCTCAAATCTTAATGATTTAGAGATGATCTGCAAATTGGAGTGGACCAAAATTCCTCCTGACATGTACGCAAACCTCATCGTCAACTACAAAAAAAATCTGACTGCTGTGCTTGCCAACAAGGGTTTTGCCATGAAGTATTAAGATGTGTTTGCCAGAGGAATCAAATACTTGTTTCTCACTGCAAACTGCAAATAAATACACTACCATTCCCAATTTTGGGGGCACCCAAACGCTGTCCAATATTTTCAGAAGCCCATAGACTTGCATTGGGATCACACACTCAGATCAATTTTGGACATATCTCCGCCATTTAGAGCAGACTTCTCAGTCTGTGAAAAATCACAGACACCCGAACAGCCCCATTTACTATTGTAAGTATGAGTGCTACCTGTGAAAAACACGGATAATGCTCAAACAGAAAAAACAGATGTCTGAAAGAACCCAAACTCATATATCAAAAAATCAAGACACAGATTAGGACCATCCCAGTGGGTACAAATTGACATGGTGGAATGACTTTTAGGCTTTTTTGATCAAAATATAGTTAACTAAGTTTCCCTATGTTATTTACATGTACTATTACCATTTACCGATTTACTTGCTGTATTGTATATGTTCTTCTTTTTTTTTTTCTTTTATCTTGGATATTGTCTGCAAAAATGACCACAGTGTGAACATGCTCTTACACTTTGCACAAATACCAGCTAATAGTCCAGCTCAGTTTTTTTGTTTTTCTGTTATCACTCCCTGAGCTAAGTATTTTATCTTTATAGTTTCCCATGAAGGTTGTCTCAGTCTGGCCCTATCCTGCTTTGCCCTTATTCACATTGATTTAGTTTGACACATGGTAAGGTTTTCATACTAGAGACAGTTAGGACTGTCCCAATAGTGTAGTGGGGTGGCTTTTATGCTTATTTCTATCAAAATAACAAAATAATATTAAGTACCCAATGTTATTGATATGTACTATTGACATTTACTTATTTATTGGTTGAAGGGTACAGTTGTGTGAAAAAGTGTTTGCTCCCTTCCTGATTTCATATTCTTTTGCATGCTTGTCACAGTTAAATGTTTCAGATCACCAAACAAATGTAAATATTAAAATACAAATAAAGTGGCAAACTCCTTAAAAGTAGTTGTAAATGATTTTCATAAGATCCAGCTTCCAGGAGAATTTTAAAAATAAAAACACTAACCTGATGAGTTCATATAAGCAACAAATTCATTTTTCCTATGCACCAGTTTTTTTAAATATTTTATTGTAAACAAATATTTGGGAGTTCTCAGGTTTTAAGCTGTTTTTAAAGAATAATTTGTATTAATGTACACTGTGTTTTCATACATCAATCTCACCAGCATTTTACATTGCTAGTTGTTAATAAATCCTCTAGACATAACATTTAAGACAACATAGTCATACCATCATGGAATTACTATTGACCTCTTATTTGACATTAAGGAGATAAGAAACCTCTGCAAGGCAGTAGCCTTGGCATCTTCAATAAAAAACAAGTATGTTTACCAGTCCTTAAAGAAAATCCAGTCAGAACTGAAAACCAGAGTAATGCATGCTGTCCCTTTTTGTTATTTAACCATTGTGGAGATTTTTCTTTGGGAAGACATACTGTAGGTGAGGGATACTGAAGAAGCAAGAGGGACACAAGTAAAGTGTGCTTCGGGCTGTATTTGGTGGGCAGACTATGTAGAACAGGGGTGGGAAACCTCCAGCCCTTGGTCAGATTTCTGCTGGGCTGCAGTGCTTGGGCCCATTTTAATGGCTGCTAGCCCTATAATTCTTCCCTAGGGTGTGCAAATATGCATTCATTATCCACTACTGAACACCATAGCGGATGCAACGCTGGTTAGTGCCAGTGTCAAGATGTTCTTTGTGGAGCAAAGTTAGCATGCTCTGTGCTCCTGTCCTTCTCCTTCCTGTAATGAGTGTAGCTGTAGTATGCTCTCCTTTGTAATATCTGCAGCAGTCAAATTGTTTGCTATGTGATGTATTTAACAGACTCAGTGTCTCCTATGTGATGTATTCAGCAGTCTCAGTGGACCCTATGTGATGTATATACTAGAGTTTCAGTGTATCTTTTGTGATTTATTCATCAGTCTCAGTATATCCCATGTGATGTATACAGCAGTCTTAGTATACTACAGTACATGTGATGTATACAGCAGTCTCAGTGTCTCTTATGTGTGACTTATGTGTGACTTATTGTGTGCTTTCAAATACATGTTGTTTCCTGTGATGGGACACGGTGCCAACCCTGACACTTTTTTTGATGCACTGTCTTCTTTATGGGTGTGGCATCACACCAACAGAGGCAACTTCTTATACCACAATGCAACCAATCAGCTGAAAAGTGCACATCAGGTTATAATTAACCAACTTAGATGAACTAGGATGTGATTGGAGTAAATGTTTATTTACATATAGTGTACTCTGCGTATTTGTAAAGGACACAATGGCTAGCGTGGTTCACATCCCTCAAGGTGGAGTTACCAATCCATAGTTGACAAGAAAATATCTATCCATATTAATATATACATACGTACCAGCCAGGTCACCCATTGAGACCTACTCAGCATGCTGCCTAATGATGATGCAAAGATTGCGCGCATCACAACTTTACGGTATAAGAATGAAACAGAAACACATGAGCCGTGCACACAGTGAACAGGCCTGTAGGGACACTGTTCACACCACCAGGAGACAAACCACACAAAAAAAGGCACAGTAAAACAAAAAAAATACTATATTGCAAAAAATAACAGTAAACAGCAAGTGCTAATAAAAAGATAGAAAAACACAGGGTATTTGGTGAATACGTTTTTTGCAAAAAATGTATATTAAGCCGCTCTACCAAACGTCAAGGTATACCCGTATTAGAGCATTCCTAACTAATGTATGCAATCCCTATCTGATGTATTTAAAAACCTGGTCATATGTGTAATACCTGTATGAGCAGCATTCAGAAAGGTAATGTCCAATGTGGACACGCAGCATAGAACAGCTTTTATGTGCACAGCTCCCATTGAGATCTACTCAGCGCATTGCCTAATGACGATCCAAAGTTAGTGCGCATCACAACTTTACGGTATAAGATGTTGCCTTTGTTGGTGGGATGCCAACCAAAAAGAAGGCAGTGCGACGAAATGCGAGTCTGGGTTGGCAATATAGAGACGCAATATAGATTTATGGTTTGTTGTTACATGCTACCTTTGGGATTCAGGAATCTTGTGGTTTCCTACTTTTTAACATGTTTTTATAAATTCTTTAGTATTGTTGTATTTAATAAAATTGTATATACATTTTTTGCAACGTACAGTTCTGGTATAAATGTTCTTGCATAATTGTATGTGATGTATTCAGCAGAGTCTCAGTGCATCCTATGTGATGTTTACAGAAGTCTGTGTATCTTACAGTGGCACCCTTGGAGATTTGTGCATGCAGATAACTTTGACCAAGATTTCAGACCTTAATTAGCCTATTAGGGTTATGGCTTGTTCACTATCATCGTTAGGAAAGTCCAAGTGATGCAAACTTCCCAGCTTTAAAAAAAAAACAGCTTCCTATAAGCTTGTGCCAAAAAAACAGCAACCATGGGTTCTTTTATACAGCTGATTAGCACTCTGAAAATAAAAATGGTGGAGGACCACAAAGCAGGAGAAGGATATAAGAATAAAGCAAAGCATTTTCAAGTTGCCCTTATCTCAGTTCGAAATGTAATTAATCAATGTCAGTTAACAGGAGCAGTGGAGATCAAGATAAGGTCTGAAAGACTGAGATAACGTCTGACGACTATGAGTTGTAGTACATTGTTCTACTGTTCAGACACATGCACACATAAGGCCTTCATGGAAGAGTCATCAGTAGTAAACCTCTCCATCCTCACCATAAAATTCTGAGTTATAAGTATGCAAAAGAACATCTAAACAAGCCTGACACATTTTGGAAACAAGTAATGTGGACTGATGAGGTTAAAATAGAAATCTTTGGCCACAATGATCAAAGGTGTGAATGAAGAAAACAGGGCACAGAAGTGGGAGTGGATCAATCATGCTTTGGGGTTGTGTTGCAGGATTCAATGAATTTTCAACAAATTCTTGGTGCACACATAACACCATCTGTAAAAAAGCTGAAGTTGAAAAGAGGATGGCTCCTACAAATGGATAATGATCCTAAACACACATGAAAATCCACAATAGACTACCTCAAAAGGAGCAAGCTCAAGGTTTTACAATAGCCCTCACAGTCCCCTGATCTGAACATCATTGAAAATCTATGCCTAGACCTCAAAATAGCAGTGCATGCAAGATGATCCAGGAATCTCACAAAACTGGAAGAATTTTCCAAGATAGAATGGATGAAAATCCCTCAAACAAGAACTGAAAGACTCTTGGTTGGCTAGTTAAAGCATTTCCAAGCTGTGATACTTTCAAAAGGGAGTGCTACTGGGTACTAACCATTCAAGGTGCCCAAACTTTTGCATCGGCCCATTTTTTTTTCGTTATTTTTAAAATATAAAAGATGAAAACATTTTTATTTGCCTAAAATACAAAAGAAGTGTGTCATCTTTAACTTAAGGTGTTTAGAGATCATTTCATCTTCAACTTGTCCAACTGTTTACAATAAGAGTAATTTTGACTAGGGGTGCCCAACCTTTCTGTATATATTGCAGTATCATTATACTCCACCTGATGCATACAGGAGTCTCAGTGTATCCTATGTGATATATAAAGCAGAGTCAAGGTGTCTCCTATGTGATGTATGTATAGCAGTCTCAATGTACCCTATGTGATGTATATAGAGCAATTGCAATGTCTCCTATGTGATGTATACAACAGCCTCAGTGCATCCTAAGGTATCCTACATCTGACATAATTCTGGAAAAGCAGTTTCGAGTTTGTTTGACCGAATATAGTAGGATCATTTATTATAAGTTTGTAATTTTGCATGGTCTGCAAGAGAATTATAAATATCCAAATGGCCGTTGGCAGAAAAAAAAGTTCCCCACACCTAATATAGTACATCATACTATGGAGAAGATTGGCCAATAATATATAATAATATACTTAATAATACTTCATTTATATATTTGACTGTGCTATGGTAACTTTGGGCTAATAAGCGTAATACTTATGTCCCATATGTAATTGATGTCCATACTACTCTCTCACTATCTGGTATAATGCCATACCTCTTACATTTGCTAGCCATGGGTCTATTTTTATCACGTATAATAAAATTGATTTATGTTTTAATAAGCTCTATGACTCACCTTTGGGCCTTTCTTTCTGAACATGTATTTAGGAGGTTGCTAATAGTGATTTTTGTATGGAATAGTAGAAAGAGATTTGATATTTTTCATATATGCCTAGATGTTGATTTGACTATGTAGCAAGTGTATCAGATTTTTCCAGTAGATGTATTAATGTATTTACCCAAGATTTCTGAAAAATACATAAGGAAAAATAAGTCCAATGCCATATTTATGAAGTTCTGCTCTGTAGGAGACCCCGGCTCTACATGGTGTGCTGGTAGTGATAGATTGTCCCCATAGACCTTTCTGTATGTGGTGCTTGAGTACAGCTTTTACATTCTGGCAGCTGATGACAAATTTTCCTACTTTAACAGACATGTCAGATTCCACCCCGTTATGTTATTTTGCTAACCCTTTAAGGGGCCTTCCCACACAGCAAAAAAAAAATGCTGGTTTTATGGCAGCTTTTCAGTCAGTTATTAAGCAATGTTGGAAGTGGCAGCAAATGAAGACATTCTTGCTTTATAGCTCCTCCTAGTCATTTAGAAACCACTTTTTAGTTAAAATCAAAAAGTTTATGAAAAAACACCACAAAAACTGAGCTTTTTTTATGTACGTGTGCACACCAACATGTGTCAAACTCTTTGCTGGGGGATAGTAGAGTAGCACATCACGGGACCTATCTAAAACTAGGCCTCAAAAGCAAAATGTTTAAGTCTGAACATCATTGGCAACATACATAATAATAACATTATGTGATGTCTGGAGTTTTTTTTAAGATAATTATTTACTTTAAGTGCTGACTTCTCTGACATGTGTAACATATACTGTAAGTGCTTGCGTAATGCCAGCCTTTTGCAAACATTGCTATGAAAACAGGAACATTGGTTTTGTAAACCATCTCACAGTTTAAACCGACATAGAAATACCGTAGGACTTCTAGCATGTTACATGTTCCTGAATATAAATGCGTTTATAGGAAGGTCTCGATGATCCATAGGAATTGTTGGCAAATTTACAAGTGTGCAGAAAGCAACAGGTAGCCTTCTGTATGGTAAAAGGCTCTATTCAGACTTTGCAGTTTTGACGCAGCTTTTGGGGGCATTATGTCAGCCAGATATGCTGTTGTTGTTATGACACAACTTTTTGTCTCATTAACATAGAAAAATTAAAAATGCTACATTTCTAACATGTGTCTTTTTTTTATATTGTCACAAGAACACTTATGATTTGAAGGGGTTGTCCGGCCTTAAGCTACAAGTCAGCAGGCACTATATTTGATTGCAGAGATGTGAATCCTCATGTTGCTCACATTGCGCACTCTGTGGATTCTCTGGTGCTGATGCATGGAGCAGTGGACACATGATTGCAAGCATGCGATTTGCATACTTCCGGTCACATGCCGACTAGACGTACGTAGCCTCACTCAATGCAACTGTATTCAGCAAGGCCAAACACGTTTAGTTGGAATGTGATTGGAAGTATGTAAATCGCTTATTTGCAGTCAAAAGACCTCCCTCTCCCACTGCTGGCACTGGGCAGGTTGCCCACTTGAACAAAACCTTCTGAATCCCAATGTTTCCCCCCAGTAAAATAATAACACTTATTCTCACCTCTCACATGACATTGTTATGTCATGTGATCACTGCATCCTATCAGTGCTGGCTTCACTCTCCCCTCCTTTGGACAAATCAAGACAGCAATAGAAAGTGAGAGGGCAACCACAACTCTTATTCCCACCAGATGTCAATTACTAACGTAGGAGAGGACAGTGAAACCAGCGCCGATTGGTTGCTGGGATCGCCTGACATAACACCTGCAGTGGCATTAGATGTGAGTATAAGTGCTTTTATTTTACTGGGGGGAAACATAGGGATTCAGAAGGGGTTGTCCAAGTAGTGAAAAACCCTCTTAAGTTTAGGGGAATCAAAACTTTTCTGTGATTCAGGAGCTGTAATTGAAAGCTTTCTGATTTTTCGTTTTACATTTACTTTTAGATTTAGTAAAAAAAAAAAACCATTTAAATGCAAGGTGTGAAGTAGGCATTAGAGGAAGCAACCAATCTTTAAAAAAACTGTGTAGAAATAGTTAAACTCCAATAGGAATAGCTTTTCACTTTCTAATCTCTCTTCACTGGCCTAGACCAGCAGCGCTCATCATAGTGCATTAATGCCCCCTTTACCCTCACAAAGTAAAAGTACCCTTTAGTACCCTTACACAGCAATGATGTTTGCTTAGCATTCCTCACAGAGTAGCAGTGTTCCCTTAGCACCCCTCCTCCTACAAGGATTAGGAATTGGGTGCCTCTTTAATATAATGTATACTCCCCTAGCTCCTTTCCCACAATGACTGGAGCAGACTAGTCTGCAGGCCTCTTCTACATTATGCAGACAGCGGCTCAACATAGATAAAATGATTATATACGTTGGTGTCCTTTCCCTATAAGAGTGTACAAGACACTAAAACAGGGCCCTAAGGCAGGCGGGCACAATATGACTTCATTACACCTGCCTGCACTGCTCTGCGCTCCAACCCCATTGTTTATTTTTACTTATATTCTGAGGACTTTGAGACTCCCCTGGGAAACTGGGGCAGCAAGTAAAAAATCCGGTCCTCTTGTCTGAAATTCTCCTGTCCACTGTGCTTTTTTTATGTAGCATAAACTGATCTGCGGTTCATGTTTGAAATCTGCAACATGGCAATTTCTCTTGTAAGTACACTGAGTTTTATGTGTGTATTCTCACGCAGAATGGCATCGAATGTGGAAAATCCACAGGCAAAAGAAAAGTATCTGCGCTTTTAGTGCATTTCCACTGCAGAAACTTACTAAAAACATATGCAATCTGCCCATGACTGTATCACTTAAGTTTTATCAAAGCCAAATACCATGAAGTAACAAAAACAATGCAGCTTTATGTAAAACATTATATATCAAAAAGACTAAAAACAGTGTCAAAAATGCAATAAAAACACGTGTCTATATTCCTGAATGGTCAGACACAGTCATTACACAGTACACAGCTGGGGCACATTTATAAGATTATCTCTGCGCAGGAATATTTTTTTAAACATCTAATTGTGGAAGTTATTTTTATTCCAAGATCTATTAATTAAAATGTACTTTGTGTGTAGGAAAACCTCTTTAAAGGGTAGGATCAGTAGGATCAATCCTCCTACCTGGATATGTAGGTCATAGAAAGCTGAATAACATGATACCTTCGTATCTGCAATCCGATGTCTTGTTCCAGAGAAATCCATGTTTTTCTTAATATATAAATGAGCTGTTAAGATCTATGGGCCGGATGCTGATCTGCTTGAGAACCTGACTACAGAGCTTATTTTAAATGAAAGGTAGAGATACCAGTGTGATATATGTAGATCCAAAGAGCAGACAGTTAGGTATTACATGTCTCACACTGGTAACTGCCCTTTTCATTTACAATAATCTTTGGAGGCAGATTCTCATGTAGATCAGTGTTCGCCCCATAGTCCTGAACAGCTCATGTTCATATAAGAAAAAATGTGGATTTCTCTGGAATAATACATCAAATCACAGATACCAAGGTACCATTTTATTCAGCTTCCTATGAAATGCATGTCCATGTAGATGGCTTAGGATGGTGGATCCTAAATACAGCTTTTCTTTAAAGTAAATTTCCTCCTTTAAAAAAGAAAAAGGTGGTTAATATGTGAAATTAAAAGGCATTTCATAATTGACATCGTTAATTTCACATGAACGATTGCCAGCACAATTACTGCTTGCTTACAGTGTGAAATAGCCTATTAACATAAAATCGCGCTCGATCTCTAGGGAAGCCTTACCATGCAGTGCTTTGTGTGCTGTCTGACCTACTTCTAATAACCTACAGCACGGCCCCGTCACACACAGCACAGTGGATCCAAGTCTTCAGTATTACAGCTACACCAAATGTTAAATGTAAAGAGCAGAAGAAGCTGTGACGCACAGTTATGACTGTCACGTATCACACATGACATAGTCTGTCCTAAATGACGGCTTCATGTGTGCCCTATAGACCTTTTTCTTGTACAGGAAATTGATATGATAATGTAGAGTTGTGTAAAGTTGCCATCCATTATGATTTTTTTTTTTTTTTAGGGCTTTTTTTGCAAACTTTGACCCATTTTAGAGGCTCCTAGCAGAAGCACACAACCAGTAACTCATTAGGGAGTCCATAGTAAGGGAAGGGGGTTGTCCAAACCCAACAATCTTTTCCACCAACACTAGACTCATAAAATAAGAAGCAAATGTATTTACTAAACATTGGTACTTTATTAAAATTAGCAAGAGGACAAAAAAAGTCAGCACTGACATATTGTATTAGGCCCATTTTTAAAACATACTATAACCCTACAGTTGATAGCAGAAACATGTCCTTGTGCTATAGCAAAAGCAACATTTATTGGTATACATACAAGAATAAGTAGGATACTTTTTATTTTATGCTTTCCAACATTTCAGTCTATATATGAGAAAGAAATTAGATACATCGTCTATTTTCCATGTGTATACTGTATTGTGCAAGTCCTTTAAGCTAGTTATGTTACTTCAGAGCACTAATATTATTAAAAAACTAAAATGTTTTCTCTATATATGTATATGGATATTTTATCTATTTACATACAGGTTATTCCACCCTTTAATGCCTTTACTGCCAAAGAGGCACTCGATACAGAAAGTGTGGTGTCATAGCAATGTACAAAGCAATGTATTATTAGCACAGATTTTACACAATTCTACATTTCTAAGACTGGTTATTATGAGGGAATTGTATCTGTCTGATCCCACGATTGGGCCTTGTAGGGGACACGTTGAGTTTCTCAACAAATCAATTGCAAAAATTTTGATATGCAAGTGATTCAACTCCTCGCACTCCTAAAACTAATGGAGTTGTTTAGTAGACGGTAAGTGGTGTCAGTAAGGCACCTAGACATCTATGACCATCTTTATGAATATTCAACGAAAGGACGATCTAGTACATCCCAAATTTTCAGGATTAGAACATTGATCTTATAAAGGTAGCCATATTTGGCCTATAATTATTTGGCATGTACAGTATATGAACTACAAGTCTAATCGTGACAAAAATCCAAAGCAAACGCCTAAAAAGAAAGAGATCTTAATATTCATCAAATTGGGACTCATTTTAAAATATTCTATTATTATGTGACATTCAAGTGACATTGATTATACAGGATCATTCTAAAATATTCCATCTATTGTAGCCATTGATCCTTTTATTATTTTCACCTGTGCGGTTAATTGTAATGAAATGTTTGCTAGCACTAATATAAATGATGTAATACACTGGTTCCATTAAGCTTAAAATTATGAAAAGGCTGAAATGGATAAAGCGCCTGTTGAAAGCATGTGATATCATTTTTATTGCTTCTTTGAATGTTTCGTATTCTGAAAGAAAATGAGACTAAATATAGAGGAAATGCATTCCTAGCGATCAGATGACCCAGCATACTACATAATGCAAAAGTGTCACATTTACACTGCTCAGCAGCTGGAATGAAGGGATAAATGTATTCTTATATATTATTATTGCCCAAAAAAATATTTAAAAAAAAAATTAATTAATATGAGCAAAATCTTTGGTAAAGCCATTGTTATCTGATGTCTAATAATCAAGTAACGAATAATTGTACATATACTGTAGGATAATAGCTGATTAATAGACTATGTGCTTCTGCGGGCAACAGGGAATCCGAGAGCATATCAAGTCAAGCTCAATGCGAATCAAGAGCTGCTGCAGTAAAAGGATTATAAATCATTTCTACTCCACTGCCTGAGAGTGTGCATGTGTGTGTGTCTATGAGCAATGAAGCCTCAGCCCAAAATGCACCTAGTCGTACATAAACCGATTCATTTCCACATTATTACCTCTCAAAACTACCAGAATGTGTTCGTAGATAAATGTCAAATGTATTATGATGTATCATTCTACAGTGGCCAATGCAGCTCCTGCTCTGTATAGTGGCTTTGTCCTTGTTAATTGGCTTCATGCACAATATCGTCTATGTGAATGGAGCATATAAGGTGCACAACGCGTTTCACATCAGATATGGCACAGGTCTTATGAAATATATTACTCACGGCGAGTTTTTTTTTTTTATTTAGTCCAGCAGCTACTCTGTAAATAAGCCCTTTAATGATTTAATAATTAACTTGATCACAAAGCGAGAATATACTGAACTCATTTCCAGCAACACAAAGGACGTAACACTTACAAGCCTATTATGGAATAACACCAGGTAATTTCCATGAAATGTTACTATGGCCTTACTGAACATAGAAAAGAAAATAATGAAAACACAATAAATCTAGTCATAATAAAAATAATGAAAAACCTCCTGCACTATAAGGATAGGGCTGATACAATTCTAATCCCTATTGTCTTTCGCAGTGAAGCCAGTGGAGTTAGTACGTGGTATAAAAAAAAGAAAAAGTTGCTGGATTAATAAATGATAGAAAAGAGAAAATGAATTATTACTTCATTATGATATTGAGAAAATGAAATGTTTCTATACAATGTAATGTGAGATTATCTGTGTATTTCATATAAGTACACACGTATTCATGTTAGTATTAAATACAGAGTATGATGTGTAAAAAGCTGTTCATACTTACACATTCCTTACAGTCTCTGTCCTGTCCCCGCCTCCCCCTTAGAAAAATATGGAGCAGTCAAGTGGTATTTTCTCCCCCCTGACCTACCTAACCCTAAAGATCTTATGGTTGGCTGAGACATTTCAGCAGTTAGCAGTTAAGAAATGTTACTTCATATTTTACTGCCTCTCGTCTCTAACACAAGGAGACAGCTTATCTCAGACATGAGAAACAATCTTCTGAGAATACTTCAATACACCTAGAAAACTAGAAATGCATGTACGACTGCTGTGCTGACCAGAAAGAGTGCTTGTATCAGTAATGTTCTTTTTTTTTTAGAAGTTGATGCATCAGGTCCACTTCTGTTTTTTGGATAGTCTTTGTAGCTTCTGAAGAATAGACATAATTTCGGTGGTAAAGTTTACTCAGATGAATTTTCTGTGTATCTTGAATTTTACTCAAAAGGTTTCAGTCTCTGCAAAAGACATATTCGGTGTAGCTGGTCCACACTTTGTCCTCACTCTGGTCATTGCTGGCAAAGGCACATGTTCCAGTGGAACTACATGCCACCATATGAAAACCAGCTTCAGACAACTTGTCAAAAGCTTGTTCTAGAAAGTTAAACTTGAGGTAATACCTAGAAGTGTACCTCTCTGGGGGTCTATCAGGATCACGGCTTTCATTTAAGGTTTCTCCAAAAACTTCTTTAGCCAGAGATGTTTTACCACAAACAGTGATACGGGCAACTCTACGAAATTTGGCATCAGCTTGTGCTTCACGGCCTATAGTGTATGAACCTCGATAGCCCACTGTAATATATCCAGATCTTCTTCCTTCAAGGGATTGAGAAGGAGTAAGTCTAGGAACTGAGGCAGGGCTGCAGGAAGAGGAGGCATTGAAGCGATATGGATCTAATGTTGGGGAGGGCACACCAGCTGCAGGAGAAGATGAGGCTGGAATGATTGCAGTGTCCAGATCAGAATCTTGAGTGGCTGCAGGAGTCAGAAGCAAAGGTGGTTCTTCACCACCTATGGAGCTGTCCTTACTAATACGTAGGGGATTGAGACGTTTCACTAGTTCGGGAAGCTGGAAATGTTCTGCTTCTCTTTGTAGACGACTTCTTTCAGGAAAATAATCAGGCAAAACAAGCTGCAGGTCCCGTAGATAATCCAAAATATACCGAAACAGGAAACCATCCCTATCCAGGAAGAAGCGTCCCTTGCTGTCCCGAGCCAGCTCTCCTGGTTTCTGTTGGGAAAACATACGCCAGAGTAGAGAGTCTGGAACTGACACAAGAGTCGTGTGTCTAGTTACATAAACCTGTCCCCCAACATTTAGTTCCACTATTTCTGGAAACAAAGGATCCAAGGGTTTGCCCCCTGTGCAGCTGCCACCTCCTCCTCCTCCTCCATTTGGTAATCCACGTGCACTGTCCGGTAAAGCCATGAAGGCTGGAAGGAGATAAATGTCTTAGAAATTTCTGTTCCTTTCCCTAAAAAAAAAGAATTCAAAGTAGATGAAATGGAAACAAGGAAGGAGAAAACGAAGTCCTTGCTCCAGCAGTTAGGTTTGGAGCTTAGTGCATTTAGTGTCTCCTCTCTGCAGGTTAGGTGCAAAGACTGCAAGAAGCAGCAATAGCTTAGCACATACTGCCTTGTTTTCCTTTCTCTTCTCTCTGGGTTTCTGATTGAGGGAGCTGGCAGGATCCGTGTTTTTATGTAGAATTGCACACTGGAGGCGTGGGAGGGAGGAAGGGAGGGAGATAGAGGAAGCACAGGCACAGCTGATCTCATATATACAGAAAGGGGATGTGTGCACACAATTTGCATGCTTTGCAGATGTAACTGATGTTTTCTGTGCAGAAACATGCACAGCTTTGCTGCTGTGGTGCTGAGCTGTGTACACATTGAGACAATCAATGCTAGCCACTAGGCACTAGAAATCATTTTTTGGGGGGATATGCAACAAAACACATCTAAAAATCTTTCAAATAATTGCATCATCAAGCTAGATTAGAGTTTTATTAACCTCAGATTAATGATCATAAATACAGAAAATTGTTACAAGCATACACGTGTTTCCACTATGACAATCATATTTATGAGGACCGATTTCTAACAATTTTTATAAGCAACACAGTTCAATAGTTCAATTATCAGAAGAAAACTTTATAATCACAAGATGAAAATAATAGGCTTCAAAATATATATATTAGAAAAATGTAAATTTTACCTTGTCTATGTACAAACAAAGTAACATTTAATAGTACTGTATATACCGTATGACTTGGGGGAGCTATGATATGAGGGTTATGGGCGGCAAATAGACTGTGCATCACTGGTGGTATTTTGTGGTCACTTTACTGATACTATAGATAGAAAATGGCCTCTTCATAGAGCAAAAGCACAGGAACTTTATTGTTGCTTATTGTGGTAGAAATCCTAAAACTCAATATCGACCCTTGGTCATTTCACCAATTGTTTTTATGCTAGCCTGAACACACATGAAGAAAATGTGGCTGCAAAGCAGAATTAAAACTTTTTTTTATTTTCAATGTTGCGAAGATATTAGCAATCAAAGTATTTGGCACCTAATGAGTTATTATTATTATTTATTTATATAGCACCATTGATTCCATGGTGCTGTACATAAGGAGGGGTTACATACAAATTACATACATCACTTACAGTAAGCAAACTAACAATCACAGACTGATACAGAGGGGTGAGGACCCTGCCCTTGCGGGCTTACATTGTACAGAATGATAGGGAAGGAGACAACAGGTTGGGGGTTGCGGCAGCTCCGGTGTTGGTGAGGGGGTAGCTCCGGTGGATGGTGAGGAGGCATTGGGGTCATTGCAGGCTGTAGTGTCTCTTGAAGAGGTGAAGATAGTCGTATGTGTTGGGGCACAGAATTCCAGAGGATGGCGAATATTTGGGAGAAGTCTTGGAGGCAATTAGGTGAGGAACGAATAAGTGTGGAGGAGAGAAGGAGGTCTTGGGAGGACTGGAGATTACGTGAGGGAAGATATCGGGAGATTAGGTCAGAGATATATGGAGGAGAGAGGTTATGGATGGCTTTGTAGGTCATTATTTTTTTTTCCTATGCTGTTGTGCATAAATATGTGATTCTTCAGAATTTGTTTTAGTCTTTGCCTGATGAAGAGACCTGTGTAGTCTCGAAAGCTTGCAATTTGTTACAATTTTTTCAGTTAGCCATTAAAAGGTATCAACCACTGAGGACTCTCAATTCTAAATATTTTTCTATCTACTGGCTAACACGGTACCCAGATATATTTCTTTCCTAGGTCATTATTAGTAATTTTAACTGGATACGCTGAGGGAGTGGGAGCCAGTGAAGAGATTTGCAGAGGGGAGAAGCGGAGGAGTAGCGAGCTGAGAGATGAATTAGTCAGGCAGCAGAGTTAAGGATGGACTGGAGAGGTGCGAGAGTGTAAGCAGGGAGGCCACAGAAAAGGATGTTGAAGTAGGGAGATGATGAGGGCATGCACAAGCATTTTAGCAGATTGAGGGTTGAGGAAAGGACGGATTCTGGAGATATTTTTGAACTGGAGGCGACAGGAGGTCGTAAGAGCTTGGAAGTGCGGTTTGAAAGACAGGTCAGAGTCAAGGGTTACTACGAGGCAGCGGACTTCAGGTATGGGGGAAAGCATGATGTGATTAATGGTGTTAAAATGTTTGTTAAGTCAAATGGGTATTATCAGACAGTTTTCACTGGTGGTGTGTACTTCTTGTCCCTATATGATGCTGATTGTAAGCAGGTATCAACAGTCAATGGAAAGAACAGCAAGCCTCTCAACCATAGCATAAAGTAGATTTCTCAGTGTGAGATGTAATGTTACAGCCCTGATCTCCTACATTTGCCAACAGGTATTTTATTAGTAATAGGACTGGATTTAAGTGGGTGTTTTGATTGATACTGAGTAGAGATGAGCAAATTTATTTAAAAGGAGTTGAATTCTCTTCAAGTTTTACAAAAATGTGTATTCTCCAGAATATGGATTTTTTTGTAATTCACTCTTTTTGAATTCAACAAATGGATGGTCTCTTCAATCTAAGCAGTGGCTTCCAGCTTGACTAGGCCTGTAAATAGGGCCAGTGCCAGGATTTTGTTGGCCCTGGGAGAAAGAGTCTCAGTGGGCCCCTTTTAACACATACCACAATTCATGATGCACGGAGAGAAATATAGGTATAGTACAATGCCAAAGATTTCACTTACTCCTTAAATTACAGGATTATGGGCACCACATAGCGCTTCATATAGAATAATGAGCCCCATATATTGCTCCATACAGTATTATGGGCACCACATAGTGCTCCATACAGAATATAGAGCCCCATATATTGCTCCATACAGAATAATGGACCACATATATTGCACCATATAGTATAATGAGCACCATATAATGCTCCATACAGTATAAAAAGGTCCATATATTGTTCCATACAATGTAACGAGCCCCATATAATGCTCCATACAGTATAATGAACTCCATATATTGTTCCATACAGACTAATGGACCCCATATAGTGCTCCATACAGAATAGGCCCAATATAATGCTCCATACAGTATATGATGAGCACCATATAATGCTCCAGTGTATGATGGGTCCCATATATTGCTCCAAACAGAATGGGCCCCATATAATGCTCCATTTATAATTGACCCCACAAGATGACTCCATAATGAGCCCCATATACTGCTCCATATGTAGATGGCCCCATAAGATGCTCCATATGTAATTGGCTCCATACGATGGTCCATATGTAATTGGCCCCATAATAATAATCTTTATTTTTATATAGCGCTAACATATTCCGCAGCGCTTTACAGTTTGCACATATTGTTGTCACTGTCCCCGATGAGGCTCACAATCTAGAATCCCTATCAGTATTGTCTTTGGAATGTGGGAGGGAACCGGAGTACCTGGAGGAAACCCATGCAAACACAGGGAGAAGATACAAACTCCTTGCAGATGTTGTCCATGTTGGGATTTGAACCCAGGACCCCAGCGCTGCAAGGTGCTATCCACTGAGCCACCGTGCTGCCCATAAGATGCTCCATATGTAATTTGTATAATAAGATGCCCCATATGTTATTGGCCCCCATAAGATGTTTCATATATAATGGGCCCCATATACTGCTCCATATGTAATTGTCATAACTGAAAAGAAAAACTGAAGTACAAGTCCAAGATAGTATAAAAGAGTACAAGTTTATTATACACTACATCATAGACAAAACATACACGTTATAAATAGTACTACAGGAAACAATGGTACATGTTCAGCAGGGATTGCAAGATGGAACCAAAGAGCGGTGTACCCTCCTAATACTACTGCAAATATATTGCATGAATAAAGTGCTTAGTGCTAAGAGGTAAATATGGGAAAGAAAGCGGACCCGGTAATAAGTACTATCAGTATTAAAGTATCTACCGGAGTCCCCAATCACAGAGGAACCATTGTAATAAGTATTGCCCTAATTCAGCATTCCTTACCCATGTTGCAGTGTATATGGAGTCACACCGTGATGCCCCAATGCGCGTTTCGCGTTGGCTTCATCAGGGGGCGGTCAGGGACGCATCCAAAGTACTAAACTGACTCTGCAGCTGACACTTTGATAATGTGAGCCTCTGTTGGTGTCTGAGCAGATCCTGAACCATCTGGGTCAAATTCGTCACCTGGTCTTAGAGTGCATGAAATGGATCCATTGGTGAGGAAAAAAAGTATATGGCCAAACGTAATGTGACACTAGTCACTACTCATGGATAGACCTGGGGGCAATCTCCAGAACAGAGAACATGTGGACAAAGTCCCTCATCTCCCAATCTCAGATTGGACAGCCAAGCTGTCAATCAAAGCATCTACAGCTTAGCACTCCCATCACAAGATTGGACAGCTGAGCTGTCAATCAAAACACTGACAACTCAGCATGACCCAGTTTCAATAGGACATCAAAATGATCATTGACTGAGTGGAAAAATCGTGACAGTACCCACTCTTCTAGGGGGGGACACTGGATCCCCAGATTTCCCAGGAAAACTGCAATGGAAGGACCTGACTCTATGATCTGTATTTACAGCTCGAGCAGAGACCCAGGATCTCTCCTCCTGTACATAACCTCTCCTATGAATGAGGTACTGGAGGGAATTTTGTACTTTCTAAGAATCAACAATCTTTTGCACTTCAAACTCCAAACTGTCATTGACAGAAACCGGCCGAGGAAGAGATGAAGGAGGCAAAACTGAAGGGACAAACTCTTTTAACATATATTTATGGAATACATTTGGAATGCGAAAAGATGGAGGGAGTTTTATTAGGAAAGCCACCGGGTTAACCACCTCTAAAATCTCATATGGAAGAAAGTAAACTTAGGACCCAACTTACTGATGGCACTTTCAATTTAACATTTTTGAAAGATATACAGACTTTATCACCTACCTTGAATATGGGGCCCCCTGAATGTTTCCTATCTGCCTTCATCTTCTGATGATGCTTAGCCAGCCCAATATTCTTCTGAACCTCCCTCCAGACATCCCCAAGTTTTTGTATGGCAACCTCTACTCCATTACAACCAGAACTCATCCTCAAGAATTCACCAAAATGAGGATGAAAAGCAAATTACAAAAAAATGCAAGGTTTGAAACACCTTAGAATTTGTTCTCTCTGTCTAACCATTGGTTTCAGGATGGTAAGCAGAGGAAAATTACCAGACAATCCCCAATTTCTTACAAATCTCTCTCCAGAATTTTGAGACAAACTGTACACCCCTATCAGATAATATGTTCAAAGGAATGCCATGCTATCTCACCACACGACTGATAAATAACCTGGCAAGTGTCTCGGCATTAAGTAACCCCGATAAAAGTAAGCTTGTTTACTGAATCACCATCTACCACCCAAATAACGGTTTTCCCACTAGACAAAGGCAAATCAGTAATGAAATCCATGAACAAATGAGTCCAAGTTCTTTCTGGAATCGGCAATGGAGTCAATTTCCCGGCCGGATGGTTTAACAAAGTTTTGCGCTTGCACAAACCTCACAAGCAGATACAAAACCCTTACTATCTTTAATCATGGACCACCAAAGGAGTCTAAATATAGCTTTCTGCTTAGCAGTAACCCCGGGGTGACCACTCAAGAAGGAGTCATGAAACTCTTGCAACAGACATAATCTTCGATACACAGGCAATAATAATTTAGACCCAGGAGTAGTGGAAGGAGCCAATGACTGAAAATCTTGAATCTCAGCCTTCAATTCTGAAGATACCATAAAAACTGCTATAACCTGAGGAAGAATGGAGGAAGGATGTTCTAGAGGAGAAACTGAATCACGGCCGCGTGGCAAAACGTCAGCCTTAACATTCTTAGATCCTGGACTGAATGTGATGGAAAAATTGAATCTAGAGAAAAACAAAGACCATCTGGCCTGTCTCTGGGTTAAATGTTTAGCAGATTCAATGTAAGCTAAATTTTTATGATCTGTCACAACCGTGACCTGATGAATAGCTCCCTCCAAAAAATGCCTCCATTCTTCAAAAGCTAACTTGAGATCCAGCAGCTAGCGATTTCCAACATGATGATTTCTCTCAGCAGACGAAAATTTCCTAGAAAAAAATGCACATGGCCGTAAGTTAGTCAGTGTTTGGGAACTTGAGACAAATCAGCCCCCACCCCAACATCTACCTCTATATAGATTATCCCTGAGTTTCCCTGATGCTGTCTTCCACTCATCAACGTCCCAGAAGCTTATCAGATTATAAGCCACTCTAAGATCAAGTTTAGAAAACTATTTAGCCACAGTAAGCTGTTTTTTTAGGTCAGGCATGCCTGGAAGTGGGCAAGTATTTTCAATAGTACTTTTGTTTAGTTCACGGAAATTGAGGCAAGAGCGGAAGAAGTAACCAGCAACCTTCCGTCAAGGAGGAAAGATGGATATGATCCTTCCGTAAAAATGTGTTTACATATTCATTCATAGCGGTCCATTCATGTTCTGACGTATGGTACAGGCAAGCTTTAGGTAATTTTGCTTTAGGAATAAGATCAATAGCATAATCATAAGAATGATGGGGAGGTAGTATTTCTGCCTCTTTTTCTGAGAACACATCTCTAAAGTCTTTCAAGAACGCCGGCAGACCCTCCGGACTAGCGGAGCACATTTGTACAGAAGGAAGAAACTTTTTATGGCAGTTGGGGCTTCTGACACCAATCAATAACTTTATTATGAATATGCAGCCATGGAAACACCAACAGCAACCCAGCAGGTAAATTATCCAAGATATAACAGGATAGGTACTCAGAGTGAATAGTTCAAACTCTTAGTGTGAATTCCACCTTTAGCAGTTCTGAGGTAACGGTGTCTTGTCAATGGCGATAATCTGAATGAGTCTTTCCAGTCTAACTGACCCTAATACTAATTTAAGAACCAGTCCAGAATCAATAAAGTTCGAGGCAGACCCACAGTCAATGAAAACAAGTGCAGATAACCACAGGTTCTAAAAACATAGTTCCATGTTCAACAGTACTTTATCTGAGTAGTAAGAAAAGTACCTGGAAGCCTGGGTGACCAACGCAATAAATCACCAAAACAGGCATTTCCCGATGGCTTGTTTGCTTGAGAGCGAATCTAGCAGCATGCCCAGCATGACCACAGTAGAAGCAGAGTCCAAGATCGCTTCCACTTTTCCGCTCCACTGTCCAAGAGCAGGCCAACCTCCATAAGTTCAGTCTCAGGTAAGGAAATAGACTTGAGAAGAATGACCAAAACCCCCTGACGCTCATTACGTCTCTCCCAAATTATACGATCCATACAAATGGCCTGGGTCCTGGTCTCCCCAAAGAACAAGGTAGAGTATGCAAAGCAAGAGTGTCCTCAAGAATTTCCATAAGGCCATGGTGCAACTGACACCTGAGAGCATTCATTCCACAGAACCTCAGAGGACAATTGCCTGAACTCCGAGCTATAATCCTCAGCAGTGTGGGCCCCCTGCGTTCATCATAGATCATCTCTAAGGCATAAAAAAGGCATCAACAGAAGACCTTTCTGGAGCTAGTGGGGACAAAGAGAATGCCCAAGTCTGAGAACCCCCCATGCAATAGGGACATGATTATACCCACCTGTTGGGACTCAACGAGGGTTGTAGAGCAAAAAACAATTTACTGCTCTCATTGAATACTCTAAAATGATCCTTCTCCAAAAAACTGTCAGGAAGTGCCACAACTGGTTCAGAGCAGTCAACTGCACATCAGTAGGTTCAAAAGACATAACTACCATCAATAGTTGAGAGCTTTGGGAAGTACTCAAAGTACTAAACTGACTCTGCAGCTGAGACTGTGATGATCTGTGCCTCTGGTGATTCCTGGCCAGATCATGAACCATCTGGGTCAGATTCGTCACCTGATCATAGAGTGCACAAACTGGATCCATTGGTGAGGGGAAAAAAAGTATATGGTCACATGTAATGTGACAATAGTCACTACTCACAGATAGACCGTGAGGCAGAGAAGACAGAAGTTCCGGGGTCAGTACCAAGAAAGCACGCAGTAAAACCAGGGGAAAAGAAAAAGGTGTAAGTCAGGTAACGGTCTGGGGTCAAAATACCAGGAGATAGCGGATAAAGGCAAAAGGAAAAGACAAAGGGATAGTGAGAACATGGTCCAAGGGTCAGGCAGCAGAATATCAGAACAACAGAATCAGGCAAGCACTCACTAAGAATCACAAACTAAACTACATCTGCCAGAGATCAGAGGAAAACAGCTCAATTAAATAGCTTGGGCAATCTCCAGAACAGAGAACACCTGGAGAATGTCTCTCACCTCCCAGTCCCAGATTGGACTGCTGAGCTATCAATCAAAGCACCTACAGCTCAGCACTCCCATCACAAGATGGGACAGCTGAGTAGTCAGTCAAAACAATGACAACTCAGCATGTCCTACTTTTCATAGGACAGCAAAACAATCACTGAGTAGAGGATTCGTGGCAGTACCACCCTCTTCTAGGGGGAACACCTGTGATGGAAGGCCCTGACTGGGTGATCTGTGTTTACAAGTCGAGCAGGGACCCAGGATCTCTCCTGGAGAAAGTTCAGCACCTCCCAATCCCACATTGGACAGCCGAGCTGTCAATCAAAGCACAAACAGGTCAGCATGACCCAGTTTCCATAGGACAGCAAAACAATTACTCAATGAGTAGAGGGATCATGACAGTACCCCCTCTTCTAAGGGGAACCTGCGATGGAAGGCCCTGACCGAATGATCTGCATTTACAGCTCGAGCAGGGACCCAGAATCTTTCCTGGAAAAAGTCCATCACCTCCTAGTCTCCTCACTGAGTGGAGGGATCGTAACAATAATAAGGAGCAATCAATTTGCAATACATTTCTTCGTTGAAAATTGGTTTTCCCTGTAAAATCCACTGAAATTAACTAATTTGACTAATTTGATCACATGATGAAACTAAAATTTTAAAAAAAATCCAAGCTTCATCATCACCTTTGTTTACAATGACTGGACTTTTTAAAAATTATGTTAAGCAATGGAATGGAGGCCTGTGAAAAGGGAAATCTAGTGAAAATTATTTTTGGATATGTCAGAGAAACATATAAGAAGCTTACACTGGGTAAAGGCCCCCATACACAATCAATTTTAGTAAGACTGGTTGACTATCTAATGTGTATGGGTGTCTCCCAACTATCCTCCAACAAATCATCTCAGGGGAGATAAGGATCAGGTTCATAGCAACATAGTAACATAGTTATTAAGATTGAAGGAAGACTTTAAGTCCATCTAGTTCAACACATAGCCCAACCTAACATGCCCTAACATGTTGATCCAGAGGAAGGCAAAAAAAACCATGTTCCTTCCCGACTCCACAAACGGCAATCAGACTAGTTCCCTGGATCAACGCCCTATCAAGGAAGCTAGTATATATACCCTGTATATATCAATTATTGCAATTCAATCTCCCTATCCTTTTGTGCTACCTCATAGAGAACACAGAATATTATGCCATGGCTCAGGAAAGATAGCTGTGGGCTGTATAGAATGTTTGGTACAGCTTAGAGATTTCTCTCTCTGAACCTCTGACCATATAACATTGACCCAGCATGTTTGCCCTTTCTATCCAAGCACCACATTAAAGTAAATTAAATTTTTCATAAAATCAAATGCTTTTTTGGATGGGACAGCAAATATATAATAGCTGCAATTACATATGTAAATAAATACTGAAATTACTGACCTATGCTTGGGTCACCAGGGTTACAGTCATTCCCAGCCTTCAATTGTAAATTCCATGGCTGAAACCCCACAGCATCCCCTGTTTATAAAACAAACATTTGGAAACCATTTAGTCACATGAAAAATAAAATCTAATTTTAGGTTTATTATACTAAGAAAAATTACAGCATATCATATACCACAAGAAAGCACTGAAAGGGACCTAAGCAATTCACTAGACCTAAGTAGCTTAGTAAAGAGCAAAACTCTTAGGCCCTTTTCACACATCAGTTTTTTGCTATCAGTCACAATTTTTGCCAGTTATACATGATTATACAATGTATTTCATATTGTTCCGTCTATCTCGAACAGAACATGCATATGTCCAAAAGTCTGGACGTTACCTATTCTTTAAGAGTGATTGACACTTATTTTAGTTGAACCTGGCTCACACCTTGACAACACAATTGACGCAAATTGCTTAACAAGTTGTGTTAAAAGTGTAGCATACACGTGCCCCCCAATATGGACATCACATGAAATAAAAAAAAAATTGACCCTTATCATTTTAGTACTCCCAACATGTTCCTCTCTGCATTTTCCAGGCATCATCACAAGACTGACAGGAGACTCCAATCTCTCTCCATGTGGCCAGACAGAAAACTGTGCACAGCGTTTAATTTGGGTGCTGCCATTTTATGAAGGATTTCAACAATTCCCGTTCAAAGTGCAGACGATTACCAGTATTTGTGGTGCTCACACCGCTCTTCCACCCCATGAAAATTATGTACATGGCACTCCAAATTCAGGTAAGACCAGAAATGAAGTGATCTAAGTTGGCCTAGAAGGAAATTGAGGCCATAGAAAGAAAAATGCATTTCATATTAATAAAAAAAACTTGAAGATGACAAAGACAATATAAGTATTAGACTTTCATGCATTCCACATATTAAAACATTATCAATGAGGCATAAGATTAAGTATCCAGTGTTTCAAAATACAAACAGAAAGATAAGCTTACTGTATATAACCAGTCATCTAAATTAGTATGTTCCCTCAACCTGATAATCTGTTATAAACCAGAGACTGAAAACTGGAATACTTCAATCGTAAGTATCAATTCACACCTACATAGTACTTATTCAGGTTAATGAACCTATATAATCCAATATGAAAATCAAAATACCCAAAAGAAAAATGAGTCAAATAAATAATAATAGTAATGGGACCACCAGGATGGGTAATAATTAATACATACAAAAGAAGTGGCTCCTCCAGAGCATTTAGGCTATGTGCACACGTCAGGATTTTGTCAGGATTTTGTCAGGATTTTGTCAGGCTTTTTCATCAGGTTTTGTAGCCAAAACCAGGAGTGGGTGATAAATGCAGAAGTGGTGCATATGTTTCTATTATACTTTTCCTCTAATTGTTCCACCCCTGGTTTTGGCTACAAATCCTGAGGAAAAATCCTGACAAAATCCTGACAAAATCCTGACAAAATCCTGACAAAATCCTGACGTGTGCACATAGCCTCAGGGTATGTGCACACGTTGCGGATTTCTTGCAGAAATTTCCTGAAGAAAACCGGAAATTTTCTGCAAGAAATCCGCATTTTTTTTTTTTGCGTTTTTTTTCCGTTTTTTTTGCGTTTTTTTAGCATTCTGCAAGCGTAATTAGCTTGCAGAATGCTAAAGTTTTCCAAGCGATCTGTAGCATCGCTTGGAAAACTGACTGACAAGTTGGTCACACTTGTCAAACATAGCGTTTGACAAGTGTGACCAACTTGTTACTATAGATGTTGCTTTTGCAGCATCTATAGTAAAAGATAGAACGTTTAAAAATAATAAAAAAAATAAAAAAAATGCTTATACTCACCCGCAGACATCAGATCTCCTCACCGGCGTCCGTTCCTATAGCTGATGTGTGCGCGCAGGGCCTTCCATGACGTCACGGTCACGTGATCGGTCTCGGCCAATCACAGGACAGTGACGTCATTCGGCAAGGTCCTTCACCGCACACCAGCTACAGGAACCGAAGCCAGCGTGCAGCACAGAGGCGGGAACACTTCGGGGGCCATCAGAGGGTGAGTATAGGACTATTTTTTATTTTAATTCTTATTTTTTTACCAATTATATGGTGCCCAGTGCGTGGAGGAGAGTCTCCTCTCCTCCACCCTGGGTACCAACCGCACATAATCTGCTTACTTCCCGCATCGTGGGCACAGCCCCGTGCGGGAAGTAAGCAGATCAATGGACCCCTAGGTGTGCGGAATCCCCTGCAATTCCGCATTTTAATGAACATGTTGCTTTTTTTTCCGCGATGCGATTTTTTAGCGGAAAAAAAGGCTACATTTGCACAAAAAATGCAGAATGCACTGAAAATAATGGGAGGCATATGTTAGCGTTTTTTTCGCGTTTTTATCACGTTTTTATAGCGAAAAAACGCGAAAAAAACGCGAAAAATACTGAACGTGTGCACATGGCCTTACAGTTGGTTCTAAACAGCCGTCATATACATATAGTACAAACAATGTATTCAGATGAATCTTGAAAAGCTTGAAAAACTCATCTGTTCCTTTCGGACTCGACCCAGTATATGCATCGTGCTTTCCTTTAAATTATTTTCTAGTCTGAGTCTCCCTTTCTAATAGATGGTTGAATTACCTCTAAAACATGAAAAGAAATACATCCAACATCCCCACCATGCTTAAGATTTCCATGACGTGCTAGTGGTGTATTTCTGCTATGTTTTACGTTTCCAAGATATTCACTAATACATACATGGAATTCGCACTTAGTAATCCATGGGGCACGTACAGGTGCAGAGATACACCACCTCCGAAGTCTTGTAATTTGCAAAGAACCTCATATCGTACGTCCTATTCATAACAGCACTTGTAAAGTTCTTGCAAGGGAAGATATACTGGCAAAAACTGCAGCAGCTATATTTGAAGGTGACTAGAGATCTGTTTTGTAACCAGGTACCCTCCTTCTTGGGTTGAGTAAAATGGCTATGGGCCACAAAATCCTTAATTGGTTTCCCCCTTCTATATGTAACTGATGGCTTAGGGGAAATAAATTCACAGATGGTCATGTCAGCTCTTAATATGCCCCAGTGTCTTTTCAGGGCATTCATGAACTTCTATGACTGATCATCATGCGTCCCAATCAGCCTGGTCAGGGAATCAGAGTCTGTTCTTATATTATGATTAGTGTTGAGCGATACCGTCCGATACTTGAAAGTATCGGTATCGGAAAGTATCGGCCGATACCGGCAAAATATCGGATCCAATCCGATACCGATACCCGATACCAATACAAGTCAATGGGACTCATGTATCGGACGGTATCCTGTATGGTTCCCAGGGTCTGAAGGAGAGGAAACTCTCCTTCAGGCCCTGGGAACCATATAAATGTGTAAAAGAAAGAATTAAAATAAAAAATATCGCTATACTCACCTGT
Organism: Ranitomeya variabilis; assembly: GCF_051348905.1. Taxonomy (NCBI): domain Eukaryota; kingdom Metazoa; phylum Chordata; class Amphibia; order Anura; family Dendrobatidae; genus Ranitomeya; species Ranitomeya variabilis. Next base: position 570,368,974 of record NC_135234.1, on the reverse strand, counting down.
CCGACGCAGCCGGGACTTCAGCGAGGGAACCGGCAGCGTTGTTTGTTTAAAATTCGCGCTATTACTTGGTTACGTGAATTCCCGGCTTGTGATTGGTCAGGTCGGCCATGTTGCCGGGACGCGGACCAATCACAGCAAGCCGTGACGAAATTACGTCACGGCTTGCTGTGATTGGTCCGTGTCCCGGCAATATGGCCGCCCTGACCAATCACAAGCCGTGACGTCACGGGAGGCTGGACACGCGCTCATTTTAAAATGGGCGCGTGTCCAGCCTCCCGTGACGTCACGGCTTGTGATTGGTTGCGCCGCGGTCAACCAATCACAAGCTGGGAGGCTGGACGCGCTCATTTTAAAATGGGCGCGTGTCCAGCCTCCCGTGACGTCACGGCTTGTGATTGGTCAGGGCGGCCATATTGCCGGGATGCGGACCAATCACAGCAAGCCGTGACGTAATTTCGTCACGGCTTGCTGTGATTGGTCCGCGTCCCGGCAACGTGGCCGACCTGACCAATCACAAGCCGGGAATTCACGTAACCAAGTAATAGCGCGAATTTTAAACAAACAACGCTGCCGGTTCCCTCGCTGAAGTCCCGGCTGCGTCGGAGAGGTGAGTATAGCGATATTTTTTATTTTAATTCTCTCTTTTACACATTTTAACATTAATGTTGTTGCGATACCCGATACCCGATACCACAAGAGTATCGGAATCCCGGTATCGGAATTCCGATACAGCAAGTATCGGCCGATACCCGATACTTGCAGCATCGGAATGCTCAACACTAATTATGATTTAACAGAGATGACCTATTAACTTCCACCGCATGTTGGTATGCTGACTCTATGATCCATTCAGGGTGCCCCCTCTCCAGAAATCTCCCTCTCAGGTCTTTGGACTGGGTGTGAAACTCCCCCCATGAAGAGCAGTTCCTCCTAAACCTAAGAAACTGTCCCTCGGGGATACCCCTCTTAAGTTGGGGTGGATGGTAACTCTCCCACTTAAGCAAGCTATTAGTAGCTGTGAGTTTCCAAAATAAAGAGGTTTTTAGAGACCCATCCTTCTCCCTAAACATGTTTAAATCCAGGAAAGGAATATTATCTCATCCCACCTCATAGGTAAAGAAAAGATCCATCTTGTTGGAATTCAAATAGTCAATAAAGGATTCAAAAGATATTCTGTCACCAGCCCACAGGATGAGGATGTCATCAATGTACCTACCCCTCATATCTGAGGGCACCAGATGACATCCTCGTTCCTGAAGATCATTGAGTTGTGGGGGAACAGGGGCTCCCCATCACTGTGCCCCTGAGTTGCTGGTAATATTTGCCATGAAAAAAGTCTCTTAGGAGAAACTCCATTAGTTCCATAAGGAACTTATTGTGCAGCCCTAAGAGTGTCCCCATACTTTTGAGGTAATAGTTGATTACCTCCAGGCCCACATCATGTCTATTGCTACTATAAAACAGCCCTATGTCAATTGAGGCTAAGATTGTATCAGAGTTAATTGTGATACCCTCTAAGTTATTTAGAAGGTCCATCGTATGCCTCAAGTATGAGAGGAGGGCCATCACAAATAGTCATAGGAGCTTGTCCAACACAAGCTAGAATTGTGACACAGTGCATCAACCCCCAAGACAATTACTCATCCCTTGAAGGGATTGATGCCCTTATGAATCTTGGGAAGTGCATAAAATGTTGCCGTAACTGGCCAGTTGGGAAATAAGAAATCGTGCTCACTTTTAGATAGCAAGCCCATATGTACGGCTTCAGAGAGGTTTTTAGATAGCTTAAGGGTATACTCCTTGGTGGGGTCCCTATGCAAGATTTCATATGTATAGAATTCTTATACACATTTCAACATAGTTTGCATTTTCCATCATAACCGTGTTTAGGTTTCAGCACTATGTTGTTATTGCTATTTAAATCTTCCAATGCCCTCTTTTCAATAAGTGATGACAGAAAATAGATTAGGCAGGTTCATATCTAGGATAGATATGGTGAATATTCTCTGCAACTAATATAAGAAAGATATCCATGTTACCCACATCACCGGAAGGAGACATTCTTACAGTCTGGGCTTTTAGATCTGAAAGCAGACCTTCCCCAATCTCCCATTACCTTCCTCAGATAATTCTGAAAGTAGTCTGACATCTGGAAGGTCCTCCAGGGAAATGCTCAGTTGTTGACACTTCAACCTATTATTTTTTACAAAAAACGTTTTTCATTTTAATTTACTTGTGAACAAGTTAATGTCTTTGATCCATATAAATAGATTGAACCTAGTTGCGAGGACAAATGTTAGTCCTTTCATCAATACCAACAGACAAAGTATTAGATGATAAATTAATTATACGATTTCCATTTCCCACCAAGGAGTCCTCCCCATTTCTACTTGTTAGTTGCTGACTTGTGGAGTGATACGTTCCCGTAATTTATAAGGAAGCATTCCCCTTGTTTCTAAAAAAAGTGGTGAAGCTGAACCAAAAGATGATGATTGAGTATTACGATGAAACTTTTGCATCATTTGATCCCATCCATGTCCCTGCCATTTTTTATAGTTTCCCCCTCTTGCCATGCCCTCTAGATTTCTGATATGCTCTGTTACAGGGATTCTAGGTACTGTCTCAATATCTGAGGACTCTAGGTCAGATGAGCAATCATCAGTAGGTGGAATTGCCCTTACTGATAGAGAAGGATATGGCCATTTTTCTTTAAATTCTGAGAAATCTCTCACAAACCACTTGTGTTTTATGTCCTTAATATTTAACTGGTAGCATTCGACCGCAGTCTTTAGATTCTCTTCTCTATTGGAAAATTCAGGGCCTGTCTTATGTTTTAGCGGTTCCTTGGTCAGTTCTTAAAAGATGTTTTTTCTATTGTAATTTTTTCTTCCTCTAACAAAATCTGCATAAATCGTATTGCGGATGATATTGATTCTTCTTCCCACTTGGCTAAACTTACAAGTGATCTACACCTAGGTGCAGGAGTGATGTGGATCCTTAGCCAATGAGAGACAATTTTTACGCTTAATATAATAGTAACTGCACTTCCTACCATGATTTTATATTATCTTTAAATGCACCCAAGAGTTCCAAAAGATAGATATAAGGGTAGGGCCAGCTGCAGAACCACCATCAAACTCAACTTCAGAGAAGACCTGTCTTGCATCATCTATCTATTGTTTCGTATCAGTAGGTCCTGATAGGAAACCAGCCATAATAATCAAAGCAAAACCAACTTATAAATAGAGAGCAGGGTCTCAATCACTTAGATACCAACAAACAAATAGACCTCTAAAAATTAGGTTTTATTCATATATTTTTCATATTTTTAAATCAGCACTCAGACCTTCAGTGATCAGTAAGTTATCCCCTAGCTCATTGATAGGTCATAACTGCCATGCTCCTGGGTTCGATCCCTTCAGTCTGTATTTTGTGGTCCGATTCTCTGTCCACAGAGCCACAGCAGACACACCTTTTCTCTGGGTATTTAGGTTCTGTTATTCTGGCTGCAATTTGTTTAGCATAACACAGATGTTTTCATTTGTCTACCTTATCACCTTTCTGGTGCGGCTTTATATTATGTCCCCCTGCTGGCATTTTCTGCTGATGATAGTTTCTTGTGGATATTCAGCCATTCTGCTGTAGTTTAAAGCCAGTCAGTGAAATTGCAGCTAGGGTTTTTCCTCCTTGCTGTTTGTGTTATTTATTCTGTTAATTATTCTGCACCTATCATCTATTTATTATTAGGAAGTGAGCGGCATATTTTCTAACAGTAAGTACTTTATGCTTTATTTTGTATTTCATGGTTTATTTTATTCACTCTGGAATCTTTTCCTTTTTTGAGCACACTTTCCCTTTTCTCTCCGATTCTTTAGGAGGAACGTGATGCGCTTGACGGCCTTTTAGGCAGCATAGGTCTGAGTTGCCATAGTCTGTGGTTAGTGAGATCTCTGTTCAGGCAAGAACCACTAAGAACTGTGGGGTCTGGATCTCTAGAATGTACAAGAATCGGCAGAGTAAGTTGCACTATTTAGATTTACCTATTACCCCAAGTAGCTACACTAGCATAAAAATAACTTAGCATCTTATTAACAAACTTAAACATAGAATTTAGAAATTAAAGAGGACCTTTTATTTATATTACTCCCACTGGTGCCTTGAGTATAACATTTTTTATTTCTTTTTAAATTCACCATACTGTTCCAAATATAAAGGCCTTTTTATTTAGTGCAAATTTTTATTGTCTTTACTGAGTAGGTTTGACTCATAGGGCAATTTTGCTGAGAAGCCCAAAGACACGCCCAAGAAAGCTCTGTAAGCCTCCTTTGTAAAGAGCACAAATATTAGCACTTAATACAAAGGCCTATATCTCCAGAACTGTATGGAGGATTTTTTTTTAAAAAAACAATATTTAGAATTGAGAGTCCTCAGTGGTTGAACCAACCACTGAGGACTCTCAATTCTAAATATTTTTCTATCTACTGGCTAACACGGTACCAAGATATATTTCTTTCCTGTGTTAAAAAAAACAAAAATTGGAATACTCAGGGGAGCAACGAAAATAAATAGAAGTATAAACTGGTCACTTTTGAACTGATGAAACATCCTCTTTAAAATGTACAAAATTATATATCTATACTTTATATTTTGGAATCTGCGACTGTATGTCACTGAACATAGGCCCACATGTAGCCCGATATAGATTTAAATTTCTTACTTTGTCTACTCTTGTAAAACAAAAAATCAGAGTACATATTTTTTTGCAGGATGATCTGCTATTGAAAAGTATGGTTGTGTACCCTTTTCAATACAGAAAAACTAAATAGATATACAGAAATATACTTGCAAGATACATGCCACAAGGACGGTATGTTGCCTTTTATTTAGCTGATGATATTGTTTGACTACATTTTTATGTAATCTGCTACTTTTAGTGCTATGTTTGTTACATACCAAGTTTATATATAAAGGTGTTACAATTCATGAAACATGATGGATTGAAAATGATGAACCGTATTTGTTTTTAATACAGGAATATATGATACATGAAACTGAGTTGTACTCTATCGAAAAGATTATGTCCTAATAATTCCTAGATAAGGTGGTTTTTATTATATTCTCTATATTAAAGGATTCCCGGCATGAAATCAATTTATTGAAATCTGAAACCTCTGCTGAAGCCAAGAAGGAGGAAGAATGTTGAAAATAAGCAAGGACAAGAAGTACTGTATAGATGATGCGCCTGTTTCTCATTAAAGAAATATGTTTGCGTGTGTGTAAAAATAAACGGCATGAAATGATTATTTTTTATTACCTGTTTGATTGAAGAACAGTACAGCAATGATATCATTAGAGCAAATGGGATCAGTAAGTAACCAGTTAACCATAAACACCTTGTACAATTTAAATGCTCTAAAGTACCGTAGTTTGATACGGATCCAGTAAAATCTTGGGACCACAACCAGCACATCATGTGGTTCACAGATGAAGGAATGGTATCTGAGATCTTAGAAAACTTTCTGCACACAACTGAATTACAGCCTCTCATAATTTCTGGGTGGCAATATGGCGCTTGTTTTATCCAAGAGAGGCTTCCACCTCTGCATGCAGTGATGGTAAAATGGTAAACTCTAGTTTAATTCAATCTCATTCAAAATATGTCTAGGTTTCATGGAAAAATAAAAAGAACACTACAACTCAGATCCCTCCGAATAAACATATTATAGGAAAAGTAAGCAGTTACAAAAACAGATTTGTCAGTAGAGCTGTGAGGTCCACTTTAAAAAGGAGAGTTGTACACTTGCCAAAAACTTACACTGCATTATCTGTTTGAAAGATCACACTACGTCGCCTAACAATCCTCAGTGTGGGAAAACACAAGATGTCTGTAGTTTTTGCACCTTGGACCTATGTAAGTGCTTGCAGCGCAAAACGGCCATAGTCCTGTCATTGTCTCCACCTTTTCTTCTGCTGTTATGTGTTAATCCACTATGAATAAAGAATTATGACTGGTATGGTGAGTGCTGCCTTTTTTCTCTATTGGACAATTCATGTGTACACAGTGTTATGCGTCGAGATCCTGCCGCTGCACAGGGGAAATATCGAGTCATGTCCGCTGTGGTCTCCCATTCTTCTCCAGCCGCAGTGGAGCCTGCTCAGCGGAGAAGTCGGTCCCAGCACCTGGCCAGGACAGATACTGCACGTTTGGTTACTGCTACCCTTCCAGGTTCAGCCATTATAACTAGTGCTGTTCGGCAGCGAGCAGGTGCTCCTGGGACTAAGTCCTGCTTTTCCCCTCCTGAGCATGCCCAGGGGAAGACCTCTCATTGGAGGTCAGGGGTCACAGGCTCAGGTCCTGTAGCAGCTCCTATTGGTCCACTAGGAAGGTCCTGAACTGCTACAGCTATAAAAGGATTGCATGGCCACACGGCCATGCACTAGTATCATTTGTATTTGGCAGTTGCCAGTGGATACTCTGCCACACTGTATATACGTGGTGGGAGTCTGTTTAGCCTTGGGGCTGCACACTCAGGCAGGCAGCTAGCATCAGTGGGGGCAATTAGCCTTGTCTTACCATCTGGTTCCTGTGCGGTTAGCACAGAAGAGTTCCAGAGCAAGCACAACACTTAGTTAGGGTTTTAGTCCCTGTGTACAGCGCGACTCTGTGAGGCAACAGAGCTCGCTTTCATTTGACACAGGGTGAAGTTTAACCAAGGTGTGACCTCAGTGTCCATCCGCCATTACTTGCAGCAGGTATCTCTGCATGGTGGACCCGGGGCTGCGAACGCACCTCGTATCTATCACCCTATTACTTGGTGCGTTCAGCTAGCCCTAACACACAGCAGCCGCAATAAGGTGATTCTGGTTGCTGGGAACCTACTTAATCCTCTCCAAGGCTAAAACCTGCATTTATATGGGTAGATAGGATCCCCCTATGATTAAAAATGCAAAAGGCTGATGGGTGGAGTGATCAGTAAGAGAGCCTATGTATATAAAAATAAGAGACTGACCGTAACTTCCAAAACAGAAACTAGGTGTGTACATGTATGAACTAAGAGTAACCATCTCCATATTTAACCAACAAAGTTGCACTCTGTAGCACTATAGCATACAAACATGACATATATGAAAATGAATTGTTTTACTGCTCTAGAAAATAGGAAAAATTGGGAATGCTTAGCACATAAATTGGCCATTTCAAGCAGGCTTCAGCCTAGGAGAGAATTCACATTAGATAGGTTCCCAGCAATGAAAATTACCTTATTATAGCTGCTTGGTACACATGAATTGACCAATTTTTCCTATTTTCTAGAGGAGTAATGCAATTCATATAAGAAGCAAGTGTCCCCTGATTTATGTTCAGCTGTTCCTGGATCCAGGATTAAGGAGACAGCTGAGGCCTGCAGCCGAAACTGAAAATTTGGAGACAAATTCATTTTTTTGAAGACAACAATTAGGACTCTCGTCATTATAGCCAAAGGACTGGGACAATTTTCAGGCTTGCATTGCTGGACTAGAAGGATAAATATTATATTTTCAGTTTTTGTGTTTTGTGCTTTGTAAACCTCAAACTGTTTCACAATATTGTCACAAAACTATTACACATAGCTTCCTCTTCCTATTAGATAAAAGTGCAAAAAAAAAAATATTTAGAATTGAGAGTCCTCAGTGGTTGATACCTTTTAATGGCTAACTGAAAAGATGGTAACAAATTGCAAGCCTTTGAGACTGCACAGGTCTCTTCATCAGGCAAAGAATAAAAGAAATTCTGAAGAATCACATATTTATGCACAACATAATTGCACATTTATGCACAGAAAAAAAAAAAAACATGGATAAGACAGGTGACATGAAGCAGAATTACCATGAGTGATAAAAGCTTATATCCATAAATATTGGACCAGTTCTTAGATAAGGAATGTTTTATTGTCCTCTGATTTGAGGTCTGGTTCTGTTGTGATGACCCCTCATAGTCTGAGGGGCAAGTTCCTTAGTTGATGTAAAAAGACATAAATCCATGTGACACATTCATTCCTGCACTAAAACTGTCAAAGGTCGTCATCAGTTTATATTCCCATACTCTTCTGTCTCTCTTAGATTTGAAGCTACATTTTAACACAAGTAATTTCATGTCCATAATATTATGATTTGGGAGACAAAAATGTATTGCCACAGGTATATCCATTCTTTTTTCTCTTATTGTATGGCGATGAGAGTTCATCCTTGTTCTCAGTTTCTGCCCTGTCTCCCCCACATACAGACCTGTTGTGAATTAGACTTTTTTGGCTCCCTCTAGTGGTTACTAGTGATATGACTCTGGGATTTCCTTCCCTCTGTTTGCACCCAGCTGGGTCGTTACTTCAGGGGTGTTGCTATATAAACCTCCTGGAACCTTAGTCCAGTGCCTGGCATCGGTGTTATCAGACACATTCTGTTTGCTCCTGTTTGCTGGTCCTGGTTCGTGCTAAATTAAGCTAAGTCTTGCTTCTTTGTTTTTTGGTTTATTTGTTTGCTATCATTTTTGTCCAGCTTGTACTAAATGTGATTCCTGACCTTGCTGGAAGCTCTAGGGGGCTGGTGTTCTCCCCCCGGACCGTTAGACGGTTCGGGGGTTCTTGAATTTCCAGTGTGGATATTTACAGACTTAGCATTATTCCTGAGACCCTCTGCCATTGGGGTCATAACAGTATGCCAGGCCAACATTGAATGTTTAAAGCATTGCAGAAGTGGGATAATAAGAAAGGAAATTCTGAGTTTTTTTTTTTTCTTTCCTTCTCTTCCTCCCCTTTACCTTTGAGTGGCGTGTGCTTGCTGCAGACATGAATGTGCAGACCTTGATTACAAGTGTTGACCAGCTGGCAGCTCGTGTGCAGGGTATACAAGATTTTGTTACCAGTAGTCCTATGTCTGAACCTAAAATACCTATTCCGGAATTGTTTTCTGGAGATCGATTTAGGTTTAGGAATTTCAAGAATAATTGTAAATTGTTTCTTTCTCTGAGACCCCGTTCATCTGGAGATTCAGCTCAGCAAGTTAAAATTGTTATTTCTTTTTTGCGGGGCGACCTTCAGGATTGGGCTTTCTCGCTAGCGCCAGGAGATCCGGCATTGGCGAATATTGATGCGTTTTTTCTGGCGCTCGGATTGCTTTACGAGGAACCCAATCTTGAAATTCAGGCAGAAAAAGCCTTGCTGGCTATTTCTCAGGGTCAGGATGAAGCTGAAGTGTATTGCCAAAAATTTCGGAAATGGTCCGTGCTTACTCAGTGGAATGAGTGTGCTCTGGCCGCAAATTTCAAAAATGGCCTTTCTGAAGCCATTAAGAATGTGATGGTGGGTTTCCCCATTCCTACAAGTCTGAATGATTCTATGGCGCTTGCTATTCAAATTGACCGGCGTTTGCGGGAGCGCAAAACCGCTAATCCTCTGGTGGTGTTGTCTGAACAAACACCTGATTTAATGCAATGTGATAGAATTCAGACTAGAAATGAACGGAAAAATCATAGACATCAGAATGGGTTGTGTTTTTACTGTGGTGATTCTACACATGTTATATCAGCATGCTCTAAACGCCTAACAAGGGTTGTTAGTCCTGTCACCATTGGTAATTTGCAACCTAAATTTATTTTGTCTGTGACTTTAATTTGCTCTTTGTCTTCTTACCCTGTTATGGCGTTTGTGGATTCAGGTGCCGCCCTGAGTCTTATGGATCTGTCATTTGCCAAGCGCTGTGGTTTTGTTCTTGAACCGTTAGTAAATCCTATTCCTCTTAGAGGTATTGATGCTACGCCATTGGCGGAAAATGAACCGCAGTTTTGGACGCAGGTGACCATGTGCATGACTCCTGAACATCGGGAGGTGATTCGTTTTCTTGTTCTGCATAAAATGCATGATTTGGTCGTTTTGGGTCTGCCATGGTTACAGACCCACAATCCAGTCCTGGATTGGAATGCAATGTCTGTGTCAAGTTGGGGCTGTCAGGGAATTCATACTGATTCCCCGCCGGTGTCTATTGCTTCCTCTACTCCTTCGGAAGTTCCTGAGTATTTGTCTGATTATCAGGATGTATTCAGTGAGTCCAGATCCAGTGCTCTGCCTCCTCATAGGGACTGTGACTGCGCCATAGATTTGATTCCAGGTAGTAAATTTCCTAAGGGAAGATTATTTAATCTGTCAGTACCTGAGCATGCCGCAATGTGTTCATATATCAAGGAGTCTCTGGAGAAGGGGCATATCCGTCCATCCTCTTCCCCTCTTGGTGCGGGATTCTTTTTTGTGGCCAAGAAGGACGGATCTTTGAGACCTTGTATTGACTATCGGCTACTGAATAAAATCACTGTAAAATTTCAGTATCCTTTGCCTCTCTTGTCGGACTTGTTTGCCCGGATTAAGGGTGCCAAGTGGTTCACCAAGATAGATCTTCGTGGTGCGTACAACCTTGTGCGCATTAAGCAAGGTGATGAATGGAAGACTGCATTTAATACGCCCGAAGGTCATTTTGAGTACTTGGTGATGCCTTTTGGGCTTTCTAATGCTCCCTCAGTATTTCAGTCCTTTATGCATGATATTTTCCGGAAGTATCTGGATAAATTTATGATTGTTTATCTGGACGATATTCTGGTTTTCTCTGAAGATTGGGACTCACATGTGGAGCAGGTCAGGATGGTGTTTCAGGTTTTGCGTGAGAATGCCATGTTTGTTAAAGGCTCAAAGTGTCTCGTTGGAGTACAGAAAGTTCCCTTTTTGGGGTTTATTTTTTCCCCTTCTGCTGTGGAGATGGACCCAGTCAAGGTCCGAGCTATTCATGAGTGGACTCAACCCACGTCAGTTAAGAGTCTTCAGAAGTTCTTGGGTTTTGCTAACTTCTACCGTCGTTTTATCGCTAATTTTTCTAGCGTTGTTAAACCTTTGACGGATATGACCAAGAAAGGTTCTGATGTTGCTAACTGGGCTCCTGCAGCCGTGGAGGCGTTCCAGGAGTTGAAGCGCCGGTTTACTTCGGCGCCTGTTTTGTGCCAGCCTGATGTCTCACTTCCCTTTCAGGTCGAGGTGGATGCTTCTGAGATTGGGGCAGGGGCCGTTTTGTCACAGAGAGGCCCTGGTTGCTCGGTAATGAGACCATGTGCTTTCTTCTCTAGGAAGTTTTCGCCTGCTGAGCGGAATTATGATGTTGGCAATCGGGAATTACTGGCCATGAAGTGGGCATTTGAGGAGTGGCATCATTGGCTCGAGGGTGCTAAGCATCGTGTGGTGGTCTTGACTGATCACAAAAATTTCATGTATCTCGAGTCTGCTAAACGCTTGAATCCTAGACAGGCCCGCTGGTCATTGTTTTTCTCCCGTTTTGACTTTGTGGTCTCGTATTTACCAGGTTCAAAGAATGTGAAAGCTGATGCTCTTTCAAGGAGCTTTGTGCCTGACTCTCCTGGAGTCACAGAACCTGTTGGTATTCTTAAAGAAGGAGTTATTTTGTCAGCCATTTCTCCTGATTTGCGACGTGTGTTGCAGAGATTTCAAGCTGGTAGACCTGACTCTTGTCCACCTGACAGACTTTTTGTTCCTGATAAGTGGACCAGCAGAGTCATTTCCAAGGTTCATTCCTCGGTGTTGGCAGGTCATCCGGGAATTTTTGGCACCAGAGATCTGGTGGCTAGGTCATTTTGGTGGCCTTCCTTGTCACGGGATGTACGGTCATTTGTGCAGTCCTGTGGGACTTGTGCTCGAGCTAAGCCTTGCTGTTCCCGTGCCAGCGGGTTGCTCTTGCCCTTGCCTGTCCCGAAGAGGCCTTGGACACATATTTCCATGGATTTCATTTCTGATCTCCCGGTGTCTCGGGGTATGTCTGTCATCTGGGTGGTATGTGATCGCTTTTCAAAAATGGTCCATTTGGTGCCTTTGCCTAAGCTGCCTTCCTCTTCCGATCTGGTTCCTGTGTTCCTTCAGAATGTGGTTCGTTTACACGGCATTCCTGAGAATATTGTGTCTGACAGAGGATCCCAGTTTGTTTCCAGGTTCTGGCGATCCTTTTGTGCTAGGATGGGCATTGATTTATCGTTCTCGTCTGCCTTTCATCCTCAGACTAATTGTCAAACTGAGCGAACTAATCAGACTCTGGAAGCTTACTTGAGGTGTTTTGTTTCGGCAGATCAGGATGATTGGGTGACCTTCTTGCCGTTGGCTGAGTTTGCCCTAAATAATCGGGCTAGTTCCGCTACTTTGGTTTCACCATTTTTCTGCAACTCTGGTTTCCATCCTCGTTTTTCCTCGGGACATGTGGAGCCTTCTGACTGTCCTGGAGTAGATTCTGTGGTGGATAGGTTGCAGCAGATCTGGAATCATGTGGTGGACAACTTAAAATTGTCACAGGAGAAGGCTCAGCGTTTTGCCAACCGCCGCCGCGGTGTGGGTCCCCGACTTCGTGTTGGGGATTTGGTGTGGCTGTCTTCTCGATTTGTTCCTATGAAGGTCTCCTCTCCTAAATTTAAGCCTCGCTTCATCGGTCCTTACAAGATATTGGAAATCCTTAATCCAGTGTCCTTTCGCTTGGATCTTCCGGTTTCGTTTGCCATTCACAACGTGTTCCATAGGTCTTTGTTGCGACGCTACGTTGTGCCTGTGGTTCCTTCTGCTGAGCCTCCTGCTCCGGTGTTGGTTGAGGGCGAGTTGGAGTACGTGGTGGAGAAGATCTTGGATTCTCGTCTCTCCAGGCGGAGGCTTCAGTATTTGGTCAAGTGGAAGGGTTATGGTCAGGAGGATAATTCCTGGGTGGTTGCCTCTGATGTGCATGCGGCCGATTTAGTTTGTGCCTTTCACGCTGCTCATCCTGATCGCCCTGGTGGTCTTGGTGAGGGTTCGGTGACCCCTCCTTAAGGGGGGGGTACTGTTGTGAATTAGACTTTTTTTGCTCCCTCTAGTGGTTACTAGTGATATGACTCTGGGATTTCCTTCCCTCTGTTTGCACCCAGCTGGGTCGTTACTTCAGGGGTGTTGCTATATAAACCTCCTGGAACCTTAGTCCAGTGCCTGGCATCAGTGTTATCAGACACATTCTGTTTGCTCCTGTTTGCTGGTCCTGGTTCGTGCTAAATTAAGCTAAGTCTTGCTTCTTTGTTTTTTGGTTTATTTGTTTGCTATCATTTTTGTCCAGCTTGTACTAAATGTGATTCCTGACCTTGCTGGAAGCTCTAGGGGGCTGGTGTTCTCCCCCCGGACCGTTAGACGGTTCGGGGGTTCTTGAATTTCCAGTGTGGATATTTTTGATAGGATTTTTTGCTGACCATATAAGTTATCTTTCTATATTCTGCTATTAGCTAGTGGGCCTCTCTTTGCTAAATACCTAGCTCATTCTTATGTTTGTCTTTTCCTCTTACCTCACCGTTATTATTTGTGGGGGGCTTCTATCCAACTTTTTGGGGTATTTCCTCTGGAGGCAAGAAAGGTCTTTCTTTTCCCTTCTAGGGGTAGTTAGCTCTCCGGCTGGCGCGAGACGTCTAGGATCAACGTAGGAACGTTCCCCGGCTGCTGGTATTTGTGGTGCTAGGATTAGTTATATGGAAAGCCCAGTTACCACTGCCCTATGAGCTGGTTTTCTGTATTTACAGACTTAGCATTATTCCTGAGACCCTCTGCCATTGGGGTCATAACACAGACCCCGAGTTGGACATTTAGTACAAATAATTAGGTACACCACATTAGAAGTGACGCAGCTGAAAGTATCTTGTAGTCCTGATGTGTAGGGTTGAGCGAAACGGATCGGTCATTTTCATAAGTCGCCGACTTTTGGCAAAGTCGGCGTCTCATGAAACCCGACCCGATCCCAGCGTGGGGTTGGCCATGCGGTACGCGATCTTGGCGCCAAAGTCGCGTTTTGAATGACGCCTTCCCCGCCATTTTTTCAGCCAATTAATTGTTGGCAGCGTGATGACATAGGTTCCGGCCCGGTTTCTGCGGCGTCATAGAGCCATATTACCGTTTGGGCTGCAGTGATTTCCGGAGTCAAATACAATATAAGAGAGAGAGAGAGAGAGAGAGAGAGAGAGAGAGAGAGAGAGAGAGAGAGAGAGAAAACACGAACGAACATTGACTTGCATTGGGTTTCGTGTTCCGGGACCGGAACCCGAGTTTACAGTAGAATCGGCCGATTTCACACGATCCGACTTTTGAGAAGGTCGGGTTTCACAAAACCCAACTCGATCCTAAAAAAGCAAAAGTCGCTCAACCCTACTGATGTGAATTCGGGATCTTTATCTTGTCCGCGGTTATTATAAATGGACAGGTTTTACATTTTTTCTGATTGCAAGGAAAGGTACCTGCAGCTGTTGGAGAGGACAGGGAGCTCTTGGCAATGATGCTTCTTAGATTTGGGGGCTGCATAAAACACAGTAGTGGGGGGTCTGGAAAAATGGATTGTAATCGGGCATCTTTTTGTAGTAAAGGTTGTAATTTCCGTGCAGCTCCCCTTAGCACCTCCAGATTTGGATTGTAGGTAACTACTAGACGTACCCGGTTATTTTCTTCTTTAGCTTTGTAATGTAGCAGGTGATTCCTTGATATTCTGGTGGCTCTTGTAATCTGGTTTTCAATTGCTCTTGGATGGTAGCCCTGATTCAAAAAGGTCTTTCTGAGGTGACCAAGGTGTTCATCCCTATCCATTGGGTTGGAACATATACGATTGTATATGATGGCTTGGCTGTAGGCAATTAAGTTTTTTATGTGTTTTGGATGGAAACTGTCCGATTTAAGGTATGTTGGGCGGTCGATTGGCTTCTGATACAGGGATGTCTCTATTTTATTGTTCTGCAGCTTAATGATGGTGTCCAAAAAGTTAATTTCAGTACAGGAGTAGTTGAGTGTCAAGTTGATGGTAGGATGAAATTGATTAAACTGTTCATGGAACGTCTTTAGCTGTGGCTCAGACTCCGTCCAGATGATTAAAATGTCATCAATGTAGCAGTAGTACACCAGAGGCCTGATGGGACATGAGGACAAAAAGTCACTTTCAAGCTTGGCCATGGAAAGATTTGCATACTGTGGGGCCATTTTACTTCTCATTGCTGTGCCAGTCTCCTGTAGATAGATCTTCTTGTCAAATTCAAAGTAATTGTGGGTGAGGATGAATTTTATAAGTTTCACAACAGAATTTGCAACTGTCCCTGTGTTTTCCAGGAAGAATTTGCAGGCATTTAATCCATCCTG
Source organism: Ranitomeya variabilis (assembly GCF_051348905.1). Classification (NCBI taxonomy): domain Eukaryota; kingdom Metazoa; phylum Chordata; class Amphibia; order Anura; family Dendrobatidae; genus Ranitomeya; species Ranitomeya variabilis. The sequence continues at coordinate 570,353,780 of NC_135234.1, read as the reverse complement.
GCGTGGGATATTGGAGTACAAAGATTCCACATCCATGGTGGCCAGGATAGTTCTTTCTGGTAGAGGACCTATTGCTGATAGTTTATTCAATAGGTCAGTTGTGTCCTGAATGAAGCTGGGTGTATCCTTTACCAGAGGTTTAAGAATACCCTCTACCCATCCAGATACCTGCTCAGTAAGGGTGCCCACACATGAAATAATTGGTCTTCCTGGATTTCCAGATTTGTGGATTTTGGGAAGCATGTAGAATGTCCCTGTTCTTGGACTTTCTGGTATCAGGTCATTGGCTCTTATGAATTCATCGGGCAGACAAGATACCAATTTGTTTAGTTCCTTGTAATAGTACTGTGTAGGATCCGACTCCAAATTTTTGTAGTAGCATGTGTCCATAAGTTGTCTGTTTGCTTCCTTCATATAGTCTGATGTGTTCATCATGACTATTGTACCTCCCTTGTCAGCAGGTTTGATGATAATTTCTTTGTTGGTTTTCAGAGACTGTATGGCCTTTCTCTCCTGGGCACTGATGTTGGATGCTTGTCTCTTGTTAGTATCTATGATGGTGGATTTTATCAAATGTCTGAAGGAGTCTATATATTTATCCAAATGAGGGTTGCGTCCAGGTGGAGGTGTCCAGTCTGACCTCTTCTTTGTTGTTAGGATCCCTTTTCCTTCAGTCCAGGTGGGTTCTGAATCTTCTGTATCATTGAAATATTCCCTCAGGCGCAGTCTCCTGAAAAAATGTTCCATATCACTGCAGAGTTCAGTTTTATCCAGGGCCTTAGTAGGACAAAATGAGAGTCCTCTGGAAAGCACGGCCAGTTCCACTTTGCTGGGTTTATAATCTGAGAGATTAATGACAGTTAGATGCTTTTGTGTCTGGAATGGAGTGGTTGTCCAAGTTGTCAGGTTTTGGCTTTGTTTTGTATCTGTTTGCATAGAGTCCTGAATTGAGGCGCAATCTGTGCAGTTTCTTTTCCTTGTTATGAATCAGAAGGGCCCATAGTTTGTTGTAATATTGTTGTAATTTTTGCTCTGTGTCTTCTGTAAGTGTCTTCCTCAGAGTTTCAAATTACCCTTGGACTTTACTCTTCATGCTGTAGCAGATATGCAAACGATGATTCCTTAATCTCTCAGAAGTCCTGTGACACAGGTTTTGTGCATAATGGGTATTGTAGGTATGAAGAATTGGGTTTGTAATCCAGAATCCTTTGGGAATTAGATTCTCCTTTTTGCATTTAGATAGGAAAAAAATGTCCCTGTCCATTTGTGCACATTTCTTCAGAAGTGGTTTTAGTTCCATAAAGATGCGGTACATTCTGGTATCCTCCATTTTGATACAGGAAAGATATATATCTTGGTACCGTGTTAGCCAGTAGATAGAAAAATATTTAGAATTGAGAGTCCTCAGTGGTTGATACCTTTTAAACTATGAGGGGTCATCACAACAGAACCAGACCCCAATCAGAGGACAATAAAACATTCCTTATCTAAGAACTAGTCCAATATTTATGGACATAACCTTTTATCACTCATGGTAATTCTGCTTCATGTCACCTGTCTTATCCATGTTTTTTTTTTTTCTCTGCTATGTTGTGCATAAATATGTGATTCTTCAGAATTTCTTTTAGTCTTTGCCTGATGAAGAGACTTGCAGTGCTGGAGTCCTGGGTTCTAATCCCACCTTGGACAACATCTGCAAGGAGTTTGTATGTTCTCTCCGTGATTGCGTGGGTTTCCTCCGAGCACTCCGGTTTCCTCCCACATTCCAAAGACATACTGATAGGGAATTTAGATTGTGAGCCCATCGGGGACAGTGATGATAATGTGTGCAAAACTGTAAAGCGCTGCGGAATATGTTAGCGCTATATAAAAATAAAGATTATTATTATTATTATTATTATGAGACCTGTGTAGTCTCGAAAGCTTGCAATTTGTTACCATCTTTTCAGTTAGCAATTAAAAGGTATCAACCACTGAGGACTCTCAATTCTAAATATTTTTCTATCTACTGGCTAACACGGTACCAAGATATATATCTTTCCTGTATCAAAAAAAGTGTCATCCCAAGGCTATCAATCTATCTTTTTGTGATCTTACCACAACGTAGAGTATATTAGGAGCATTTTTACAATTTAAAGCACTTAAACAAAACCACACAGAGGGACCAGCAAAGATGTTAGTATAAGTGCAATGTGTAGATGCACATTCTCAATGTGGCCATTTAACAATCAGAACCTAAAAACCTAAAAACAAAATGAGAAAATACCCTGCAGTAAGTAAATAAATAAATAAATAGTAATAGTACATGTAAATAATATAACAAAAGAGCGTTAAAGCCATCCTACCTCAAGAAGGGGTACCAACAGGGGCGGACTGGGCCGGGTGGCAGGAATGCATATGCCCCCCGGGCCGGTGCCTGAGCAGCTGCACAGGGCCGCTGGAGGACCGGCAGCGATTTTAATACATAGCGCGCCGCATCCCTCCAGCCGGCCCTTTAAAACTAAGCCAGGTCCTGTGTGCGCGCATTGCCCGCGCTGATAAGTGCCGCGGCGGCCCACGCTAGTGCACGAGCACGGCCGCGGTCGTAGTTCCTGCACGTGCTCGTCTGCTGCCCGTGTCAGCGCGGGCAAGCAGGAGACCACGCGCACACATGTTATTTGAAAAGGCCGGCGCGCGCATAGGACGCCTCCACCTGACTGTATCTGACGCTGGCCGGCCTGTACCAGCGTCAGAGAAGACTGCTCACCAATGCCTGGGATCCTCTTCACCGCTGACACTGGAGAGGACCCGACCCACCTCAGCCCTTCATCCTCCCGACCTCCCCCCCAATCTCAGGGACCTGGGTGAGTCCCAAGATGATTTTTTAATGTATATACAGCAGTTGCACCTATATAATGTGTATAGACTGCTATATATACGTTATATAGGTGATACTGCTGTATATAATCACTATACCACTAAAATGTATGTATAGCAGTCTATATCTTATATAGGTAACACAGCTACTGATGCGTATATACCTTATATAGGTGACACTGCAGTGTGTGTGTATACATACTGTATATACAGTATACTGTACACACACATGTATGCATACACATATATGTACATGTATACACAGCAGTATCACCTATATAATGTATATACACATCAGTAGCAGTGTTACCTATATAAGCTGTAGACTGCTATACATACATTATATAGGTAGTATAGTGATTATATACATCACTATCACCTATATAATGTATATTTAGTAGTCTATACACATTATATAGGCAATACCGCTACTGATGTGTATATGGGTGATACTGCTGTATATATGTCGTTAGATAGGCGATACTGGTGTGTGTGTGTATACACACACACACGTACATACAGTGGGGCAAAAAAGTATTTAGTCAGTCAGCAATAGTGCAAGTTCCACCACTTAAAAAGATGAGAGGCGTCTGTAATTTACATCATAGGTAGACCTCAACTATGGGAGACAAACTGAGAAAAAAAATTCCAGAAAATCACATTGTCTGTTTTTTTATCATTTTATTTGCATATTCTGGTGGAAAATAAGTATTTGGTCAGAAACAAAATTTCATCTCAATACTTTGTAATATATCCTTTGTTGGCAATGACAGAGGTCAAACGTTTTCTGTAAGTCTTCACAAGGTTGCCACACACTGTTGTTGGTATGTTGGCCCATTCCTCCATGCAGATCTCCTCTAGAGCAGTGATGTTTTGGGCTTGTCGCTGGGCAACACGGACTTTCAACTCCCTCCAAATGTTTTCTAAAGGGTTGAGATCTGGAGACTGGCTAGGCCACTCCAGGACCTTGAAATGCTTCTTACGAAGCCACTCCTTCGTTGCCCTGGCGGTGTGCTTTGGATCATTGTCATGTTGAAAGACCCAGCCACATTTCATCTTCAATGCCCTTGCTGATGGAAGGAGGTTTGCACTCAAAATCTCACGATACATGGCCCCATTCATTCTTTCATGTACCCTGATCAGTCGTCCTGGCCCCTTTGCAGAGAAACAGCCCCAAAGCATGATGTTTCCACCACCATGCTTTACAGTAGATATGGTGTTTGATGGATGCAACTCAGTATTCTTTTTCCTCCAAACACGACAAGTTGTGTTTCTACCAAACAGTTCCAGTTTGGTTTCATCAAACCATAGGACATTCTCCCAAAACTCCTCTGGATCATCCAAATGCTCTCTAGCAAACTTCAGACGGGCCTGGACATGTACTGGCTTAAGCAGTGGGACACGTCTGGCACTGCAGGATCTGACTCCATGGTGGCGTAGTGTGTTACTTATGGTAGGCCTTGTTACATTGGTCCCAGCTCTCTGCAGTTCATTCACTAGGTCCCCCCGCGTGGTTCTGGGATTTTTGCTCACCGTTCTTGTGATCAATCTGACCCCACGGGGTGGGATTTTGCGTGGAGCCCCAGATCGAGGGAGATTATCAGTGGTCTTGAATGTCTTCCATTTTCTAATTATTGCTCCCACTGTTGATTTCTTCACTCCAAGCTGGTTGGCTATTGCAGATTCAGTCTTCCCAACCTGGTGCAGGGCTACAATTTTGTTTCTGGTGTCCTTTGACAGCTCTTTGGTCTTCACCATAGTGGAGTTTGGAGTCAGACTGTTTGAGGGTGTGCACAGGTGTCTTTTTATACTGATAACAAGTTTAAACAGGTGCCATTACTACAGGTAATGAGTGGAGGAAAGAGGAGACTCTTAAAGAAGAAGTTACAGGTCTGTGAGAGCCAGAAATCTTGGCCAAATACTTATTTTCCACCAGAATATGCAAATAAAATGATAAAAAAACAGACAATGTGATTTTCTGGATTTTTTTTTCTCAGTTTGTCTCCCATAGTTGAGGTCTACCTATGATGTAAATTACAGACGCCTTTCAACTTTTTAAGTGGTGGAACTTGCACTTTTGCTGACTGACTAAATACTTTTTTGCCCCACTGTATATACACAACAGTATCACCTATATATAACATATATACACATCAGTAGTAGCAGTATTGTCTATATAATGTATATAGACTGCTGTATACATGATCTATAGGTGATACTATAATTATATACAGCAGTAGCAGTATCGCCTTTATATCGTGTATCCAACATTTGCAGTATCACCTGTATAATGTATAGACTACTGCATATACGTTGTATAGGTGATACTGCTGTGTATAGCAGCACTATCTATCCATGTCTAATATATATATATATATATATATATATATATATATATATATATATATATATATATATATATACATACATATAATTTTATTTTTTTTTGTTTCATCTATATAATGTGTGTACACCAGTCACAGTATCACATACAATATATAGGTGATACTACAACTATACACATCAGTCGCAGTGTCAACTATATATTGTATATACAGTAGCTTCAATGTGATATATATTCAGCAGTCGCGGTGTCTCCTATGTACATCAGCCTCGGTGTCTCCTACGTGATGTATCCATCATAACATAGTATAATGCTATCCTAATTACCGTATATTGTAGAGATGTGTGTGTGTATATATTTTTTGAATATATATATATATATATATATATATATATATATATATATATATTATATAGAGAGAGAGTGTAGAGATGTTTGTATGGTGTAGAAATGTTTATATAGTATGGCGCTATGTATATAGTGTGGAATTCACACTATATATACACTGCTGCCACATCTCTACACTATCTACTATATAATTGTCTAAGGGTCACTTCTGTCTGTCTGTCCTTCTGTCTGTCTGTCACAGATATTCATTGGTCGCGGCCTCTGTCTGTCATGGAATCCAAGTCGCTGATTGGTCTCGCCAGCTACCTGTCATGGCTGCCGCGACCAATCAGCGACGACCACAGTGCAATTAGTCCCTCCCTACTCCCCTGCAGTCAGTGCCCGGCGCCCGCTCCATTTTCCCCGCAGTCACCGCACACAGGGTTAATGCCAGCGGTAACAGACCGCGTTATGCCGCGGGTAACTCACTCCGCTACCGCCGCTATTATTCCTGTGGGACCAAGTTTTTACTATTGACGCTGCCTATGCAGCATCAATAGTAAAAACATCTAATGTTAAAAATAATTTAAAAAAAATAAAAAATCATTATATACTCACCTTCCGCCGCCTTTGCCACTCCTCGCGATGCTCCGGTGACTGGTCCATGCAAGCGGCAGGTTCCGTTGGCAAGGATGGTCTGCGAGAAGGACCTGCCGTGACGTCACGGTCAAGTGACTGCGACGCCATCACACCCTGGGACCGGAAGCTGCCGCCTGCACACAGGCGACAGAACTACAAGGGACCCCTCGGAAGGTGAGTATATGTTTATTTTTTATTTTTTAACCTGTGACAGACGTGGCTGGGCAATATCCTACGTAGCTAGGCAATATACTACGTGGCTCTGTGCTGTATACTACGTCGCTGTGCAATATACTGCGTGGCTCCGTGCTGTATACTACGTCACCGGGCAATATACTACGTCACTGGGCAATATACTACGTGACTGGCCAATATACTACGTGGCTGGGCAATATACTACGTGGCTGGGCAATATACTATGTCACTGGGCAATATACTACGTCACTGGGCAATATACTACGTGGCTGGGCAATATACTACGTGGCTCTGTGCTGTATACTACATCGCTGTGCAATATACTACGTGGCTCTGCGCTGTATACTACGTCACTGGGCAATATACTACATCACTGGGCAATATACTACGTGGCTGGGCAATATACTACGTGGCTGGGCAATATACTACATGGCTCTGTGCTGTATACTACGTGGCTGGGCAATATACTACGTGGCTGGGCAATATACTACGTGGCTGGGCAATATACTACGTCACTGGCCAATATACTACGTAGCTGGGCAATATACTACGTGACTGGCCAATATACTACGTGGCTGGGCAATATACTGCGTGGCTCTGTGCTGTATACTACATCGCTGTGCAATATACTACATGGTTCTGTGCTGTATACTACATCGCTGTGCAATATACTACATGGTTCTGTGCTGTATACTACATCGCTGTGCAATATACTACGTGGCTCTGTGCTGTATACTACGTTGCTGTGCAATATACTACGTGGCTCTGTGCTGTATACTACGTAACTGGGCAATATACTACGTGGCTGGGCAATATACTATGTCGCTGGGCAATATACTATGTCACTGGGCAATATACTACGTGGCTGGGCAATATACTACGTGGACATGCATATTCTACAATACCCGATGCGTTAGAATCGGGCCACCATCTAGTATAATATATACACCGCTCTATATTCCTTAACACGGTATATAATATGCCTCAGTGTATATAATAGATTTTAGTATACCGTATAAACTCGTGTATAAGCCGAGTTTTTCAGCATATTTTTTTGGTCCTGAAAACACCCCCCTCGGCTTATACACGAGTCATTGTCCCAGAAAAATGGAGGGGGGGCAGCAAGTCACAGAATATTCCAGTGCCGTGAATATTCATTTCTCTTATAGCGTTCACAGCCACAGCCGCCGGCTTCCAGCACACATCCTACTTACCTTCCCTGTGCTCCCTCGCTGCATCTTGTTCCGGCACCAGCAGCTCTTCAGGCCGAGCGATCATGTGTCTTTCTCTCATTAAGGTAATGAGTATTCACCCCTCTCCACTCCCATAGGCGTGGGTAAATATTCATTACCTTAATGAGTGGGGGACACGTGATCACCCGGCCACAGGAGCTGCTGGCACCAAAACGAGATGCTGCGAGGGCATGCAGGGAAGGTAAGTAGGATGTGTTTGTTTGTTTTTTTATCGGAACCATGCATACATGAACAAGGAAGGAGCCATGCATACAAGGACGGGGATAAGGAGCCATGCATGCAAGGACGAGGATAAGGAGCCATGCATACAAAAATGGGAATAAGAGGTCCATGCATACAAGGACGGGGATAAGGAGTCATGCATACAAGGATGGGGATAAGGAGCCCATGCAGACAAGGATGGGGATAAGGAGCCATGCATACAAAGACGGGGATGAGGAGCCATGCATACAAGGACGGGGATAAGGAGCCATGCATACAAGGACTGGGATAAGGAGCTCATGCAGACAAGGATGGGGATAAGGAGCCATGCATACAAAGACGGGGATAAGGAGCCATGCGGACGGGGACGGGGAAGCCATGCAGACAAGGATGGGGATGAGGAGCTATGCATACAAGAACTGGGATAAGGAGCAATGCATACAAGGACAGGGATGGGGGAGCCATGCAGACAAGGATGGGGATAAGGAGCCATGCATACAAGGACTGGGATAAGGAGCAATACATACAAGGACAGGGATGGGGGGACCATGCATACAAGGACAGGGATGAGGAGCTATGCATACAAGGATGGGGATAAGGAGCCATGCATACAGGGACAGGGGAGCCATGCATACAAGGATGGGGATGTGGGGACAATGTATACCTGGCTTATACTCGACTCAATAAGCTTTCCCAGTTTTTTTCTGGCAAAATTAGGTGCCTCGGCATATACTTGGGTCGACTTATACTCAAGTATATACGGTATATTGTGGTGCTGTGTATACTTCTACTGTCCTGCATAAATGGTGTAATTCTCAGTTTCTATTCTTATTATGTATGTGTGTGTATCTGTCTATCTATCACTCCGATTAATTGTGAGAAAAGTAGCGTACTCCTTAATGGCCCATGTGGCAACGTTTCAGATCCATAACTGCACATTTCTCTGATAAGGAAGTGAAATGTTGCCACATGGACTAATATAGAGTATAAAAAAAAAAATCGGTTTCATTTTCTTCCACAAAAGTGGTACGATTCTCTTCTCACTTTCTGTCCATGTGCAGTCGGTTTTTTTTTTCTCAGCAGATGTTGCAGTCTGATACACGGCGAGTCAGACCATTGAGAAGATGGAGAAATTAATTTCTCCGTCTCCTCCACACTTGTGCTGCGAGAGCATTGGAGCACGGACACTCGGATCATGCTCACAGCAGAGCAAGAGCCAAGTATCATTGGCAGATCACATCCGATGCCATATGCTAGTGTTATTCCACCCTAATGAGCACCTGTATTAACGGGAACCTGTCACCCCCCCCCAGCGTTTTTAACTAAAAAGCCTACTTGTACAGCTCTAATGCTGCATTCTGTGAAGGTGGCTCTTTTAGTTCTGGTCCCTTCCAACGCTGAAGTAATCGTTTTTAGAATTTGCCTGTCATACCTGTAGTTTGTCAGGGAGGCATGTCTTTTCCCCCCTGACACAAACGCCTCCCTCAGTACTCTGTGTGCCAGGCGCCACCTCCTCTTTCTTCATTAGCGTCCCCAGCGCCTGCGCTGTAAGTTTTTTTTCGGGCATGCGCAGCTTGCGCTGCCCTTCCAACTTACAATGCAGGCGCCGGGGGCACTAATGAAGGAGAGGAGGAGGCGCCTGGCTCCAGAGCAGAGACTGCTGGGCGGCAGGAGGAGCGCTGGTCCCCTGTGAGGGAGATGGCACCTCTGCTGTGAGTCCTCTGCAGAGCGGTCACTGGGCGCTGTCCTCCTCAGTCCTCTGCCATCCTCTGGGCTCTCCTCATCCCCATGGTGTCCCTGATGCCTGCCTGCAGTGTAAAGAGCACCATGTAAATGGACCTGTGTTCGATCATGCGCACTGCGGCGCCATTCACATGTGGCTCTTCAAATAACGCCTTTAAGAGGAGTGTTGAAGGGCAGGACAAAGTATAGCAAAATTCACTGATCGGGATGGGGAGTGTTATAGTATGTGGGCTGGTGGGGTTTGTGTGGCAGGGATGTTTTGTTTTGTCCCAGTCCGGCCCTGTGTGTGTGATTATACAGTGTGTGTGCGTGAGATTATACAGTGGGGCTGTGCGTGTCATTATACAGTGGGGCTGTGCGTGTCATTATACAGTGGGGCTGTGCGTGTCATTATACAGTGGGGCTGTGCGTGTCATTATACAGTGGGGCTGTGCGTGTCATTATACAGTGGGGCTGTGCATGTCATTATATAGTGGGGCTGTGCCTGCCATTATATAGTGGGGCTGTGCCTGTCATTATACAGTGGGGCTGTGCCTGTCATTATACAGTGGGGCTGTGCATGTGTGTGTCACTATATAGTGGGGCTGTGCCTGTCATTATATAGTGGGGCTGTGCCTGTCATTATACAGTGGGGCTGTGCGTGTCATTATACAGTGGGGCTGTGCGTGTCATTATACAGTGGGGCTGTGCCTGTCATTATACAGTGGGGCTGTGCCTGTCATTATACAGTGGGGCTGTGCGTGCGTGTGTCACTATATAGTGGGGCTGTGCCTGCCATTATATAGTGGGGCTGTGCCTGCCATTATATAGTGGGGCTGTGCCTGCCATTATATAGTGGGGCTGTGCCTGTCATTATATAGTGGGGCTGTGCCTGCCATTATATAGTGGGGCTGTGCCTGCCATTATATAGTGGGGCTGTGCCTGTCATTATACAGTGGGGCTGTGCCTGTCATTATACAGTGGGGCTGTGCCTGTCATTATACAGTGGGGCCGTGCCTGTCATTATACAGTGGGGCTGTGCCTGTCATTATACAGTGGGGTTGTGTGTGTGACTGTCACTGTATACAGTAGGACTGTGTGTGTGTTATATATATATATATATATATATATATATATATATATATATATATATATATATATATATATATATATATATATATATATATATATATATATGTATAATCATTCGCATGCTTGCAGTCACAAGACCACCTGTTCCCGGCGCCGACACCAGAGAATCCTCACAGTGCGCACGATATGGGGATTCACACACAGTGACTGTAGACATGTAGCTTAAGATCCGACAACCCCTTTAAGGATGGGCCGCGACTCATGGGCCACTGCTGTATGGTTGCCCCCCAGGCTAAAATTTGCCAGCCAGCCCCTGGGTACCAATCAGGATGATCCCTAACTAAGTTGTAGTTTCCTTACAGTGTGCCAGCAGACCTCAAAATAGAGATAGGCAGAGCAGGACTCAATCAAATCCCCTCCTGTGAAAAGCCATATAGACAGAGTGCCCAGCCTAGGTTCTGTCTGTTAAATGATCAATCACAGTGTGAATGTGCACATATTAGTGATGATCGAGCGTGCTCAGTTAAGGTGTTATCTGAGTATGCTCAGATACTAAAGAAGTGTCTTCGGTGTGCTCTAAAAATATCTTCGATTCCCAATGGCTGAATGTCTTGCGGCTAATCGACTGCTGCAGCACATGCAGGGATTGCCTGTTTGTTAGCCAATCTCTGCATGTGTAGCGGCTGTCTAACAAATATTTTTCAAGCACACCAAAGACACTCAGTTATCAACCTAGCATGCTCAAATAATACCTTATTCGAACACATTCACTCATCACTAGTATACATACATTGCACTTATACCGGCATGTTTGTATCTATCTCTTTGGTTTTGATATTGTTTTGTCTACTGTGTACATACAGAGGCGTGGCTCTCCCTTTTTGAGCTGTACCTCTACAAAGCTTTCCAGGAGCAGGTGTTGAAACAGTCAGGTCTTGGTCCTGCTCTACCCCATCTATTTTGAGGCCTCCTGGCACATACGTAGCTAGGTGAACTACAAGAGTTAGGGACCACCTTGGTCGGGTACATCTTATTGCAGTGAAATAGCTTTTAGGTTCTTTTGAATAAAATAGTGTCAACTAAGTACTTTATGTTATTTACATGTACTATTACTATTTATTAATTTACTTACTGCAAGGCATTTGCTCATTTGTTTTTATCCTATGTTCTGTCTGTTAAATGGCCACAGTATGAATATGCACCTACACATTGAACTTCTACCAACATGTTTGCAGGTCCCTCTTTCTGGGCTGTACATTCCATCTAGATACAGTCATGGCTGAAGGTATTGGCAACCTTGAAATTGTTCCCAAAAATTAAGTATTTCTCTTACAAAAATTATTTAAATGACACATATTTCATCATACATGTTTATTTCCTTTGTGTGTATTGGAACAACACAAAAAAACAGAGAAAAAAAAAGGAAAAGGGACATGCTTTCAAACAAAAACCGCAAAATGGTTTGAACAAAATTGGCACCTTCCCAAAATTGTGAGTAAACAACTTTGTTTAAAGCATGGTATTCTCATTCAAACTTGCCTGTGGCAAGTGACAGGTGTGAGCAATATGAAAATCACACCTGAAATCAGATTTAAAAAAGTGAGAAGTTGTCTCGGTCTTTGCATTATGTGTCTGTAAGTGCCACACTAAACATGGAGAACACAAAGATGAGAAGAGAATTGTGTGAGTACTTGAGAACCAAAATTGTTGAAAAATATCAACAATCTCAAGGTTACAGGTCCATCTCCAGAGATCTAGATATTCCTTTGTCCACGGCGCGCAACATAATCATAAAGTTTAGCTAATCTTACTGGATGTGGACGGCACGTAAAATTGATGAAAAGTTGCCACGCAGGAGAGTCCAGATGATGGATAAGGAGCCCCAATCAAGTTCCAAAGAAATTCAACCTATCTTGCAAGCTCAGTGTGCATCAGTGCCAGCTTGAACTATCTGTTGATATTTGAATGAAATTAAACCCTATGGCAGGAGACCCAGGATGACCCCACTGCTGACACAGAAACATAAAAAAGCTAGAATGAAGTTTTTCAAAATGAACATGAGTAAGCCAAAATCCTTCTGGGAAACCATCTTGTGGACAGATGAAGCCAAGTTAGAGCTTTTTGGTAAAGCACATCATTCTACTGTTTACTGAAAATGGAATGAGGCCTACAAAGAAAAGAACATAGTACCTGAAGTCAAATATGGTGGCTGGTAAAGATGTTTTGAGGTTGTTTTGATGCAACTGGGACTGGGTTCCTTGAATGTGTGCAAGACATCATGAAATCTGAAGATTACCAGAAGATTTTGGGTCCCAACATTATGCCCAGTGTTAGAAAGCTGCATTTGCATCCTAGGTCATGGTTCTTCCAGCAGGACAATGACCTCAAACATACTTCAAGAAGCCTATGTAATGGACACACCAGCGCTTACCAACCTCAACACTTCCCTTAGCAGCTTGACTCAAAACAGGTGGATGCCACCCCTGATGTAAACAATACACTGGAAAAGGGAATAGAGACCGCGCATAAGGGAATACAGTAGAAACAACACACAATTAAAGATACTGCACTGTAATGCCACTGACCATAAAGGCATATGTTAAAACAAATGGAATACCCGTAGAGGCTCTGAACCTCCCTACTGATCCATAAACAGCACTGCACAAGACACACTGGGCTGGCACGTTAGTGCAAATTAATACATAACCAGAAGAAGGCCAAGTAGGTTAGAGTAAGTTCCTGAGCGTTAATGGTAAACGTACCTGTAGCCCGTGTGCTTAGCACAATACTAGGAGTGGAGCTGAGCGTGGCGCTGTGAACCGGTGTGTCCAGCGTCCAATGTATGGGTGCGGTGGTGAATCGGTGAATCCCGAAGTGTTTCCGCACAAGGGCGCTGAAGAAAGGCTACGTAGAGCCAGGGAAAGCCCCGGCCGGTGGCGTCCCTGGATACGAGCACGAGGGAAGATGGCCAACAGCGGGCTAAGTGTGTGACGTCACAGCTAAAAAACTACGGAGAGGCAGTGGGACAAGGTAGTAACCAACGCGTTTCGAAGGAACAGCGTCCTTCTTCATCAGGCCAAACATGTATAGTTTTTTTATTTAAATGGGAAAAAAGTTCAACATTTGTAAGGAAAAAAACTACTTGCTTTTGTCACCATTTTCTGAGACCCATAATTTTTTGTATTTTTCAGGCTCTGGAGCTGGGTGACTGCTTATTGATTGTGCCCTGAGCTGATATTTTTACTGATATCATTTGGAGATAGGTATGTAAATGTAAATCTAGGGTTTGATTTTTTCTTTTCCGTTTACCAATCAGATTAATTTATTTTATTGTTTGATAAATCATACTTTTATGAGTGCGGCGATACCAAATATGTGTATTTTTATTATTTAATTTGTTTTATTTTTAATTGGACAAAAGAGAGGTGATTTAAACTTTTGTGCTTTTTATTTTTTTTCAAACTTTTAAAAACTTTTTTTTTCATTTTTCATTGGATATAATAGTCCCCTTAGGGTATGTGTCCACGTTCAGGATTGCTTCAGGATTTGGTCAGGATTTTATGCAGGTAAAATCCTGACCAAATCTGCACCTGAGGTTACTGGCAGGTCACCTGCGTTGTCCTTGATTTTTTTCTGCAATGTAAGGGTATGTTTCCACGGTCAGGAAACGCTGCTTGTTTGACGCTGCGCAGAGCTGCAGCGTCAAACAAGCAGCGTCCAGATGTTCCAGCATAGTGGAGGGGATTTTATGAAATCCCGTCTCCACTATGCGTGGAAACCCGCACGCGGCAGCCCTGCGACTCCGGACATGCTGCGCGTCTTTTCAGATCGCAGCATGTCCGTACACCTTGCGGGGACGCAGCGTCCCCGCAAGGCATATCACAGGGCGCTATGGGAGAGAGCGATCATCCCGGATGTGAAGAGTTAACACATCCGGCATGATCGTGTCCCAGAAAGGGGGCGGGGCTTAGCGCCGAGCGGCTTCGCCGCTGCGGCGATACCGCCAGCCATCCTGACAGTGGAAACATACGCTAAGGACATGCTGCATTCTTAAAAGACGCGCCGCATGTGAGTTTTCTCGGGTGTGCCGGATGCATCTTTTACTGCATAGTGGAGACGGGATTTCATGAAATCCCCTCCACTATGCTGTAACATCTGGACGCTGCATTTTTTATGCATGCTGCTCAATGCTGCGTCAAAAACTCAGCGTTTCCTGAACGTGGACACATACCCTTAGGGAACTTGAATCTCTGCTGTATATAGAGAAAATCACAATCTCCTGTGAAAGCCAGCCATGGCCTGGATTTCACAGGTGGATCATAATAACAGGCATGTGGATCTTTAGCAGACCCTCAGCTGTCATGGCAATCCATTGTCACCCCACAATCACGTCACGGGTGCCGATTGGAGCTGAAAAGATGTATACCCTGTTAAACGCTGCTGTCAGAGAGCCTGCGGCTGTTAGAGGCATATGAAGACTGAAATAAATTATGCATGATCACTAACTCATATACATCTGCCACCATTCCACTGCTATTGTTGTCTAGGTCCTCTGCTAGATTTTCTGTATATAGTAGGGATGGGTATGTGATCACTGCAGCCAGGCTGTACATAAAATAAGACTCCTATAGCAGATATACTACAAAAGAAAAAGAGTAGACTTCCTTGACTACCGTAAGAGTTGGGAAATCTCCTTAGCGTACAAGTAAATCTCTGTAAACCATCCAGAAAACATCACTTCTAAAGGATTTTTCACATAGGGCTAGGATCATATTGTGGGGCTGGGGTTATAATGGCTACCTCAAAAATTATTTATATTCTAAACAATATTGGAATCTCTTGTATGCAGTGGCGTAACTTGAAACTCATGGGCCCCGATGCGAAAGCTCCAACGGGGCCCCCAAATATTTTAAATCTTTAATAGCAATAGTCTTTTTCTATAGGCCAAAGGCACTTTTAGTGCCCCCTAGGCTCCAGGGCTCGGGTGCGATTGCAACCCCTGCACTGTTGTAGTTACGCCCCTGCTTGTATGTATGCCAGTTGGCAATATGGCAATCATGAACAGAACATTGTACTATATTTTGTTTGATTTTTCCAGAGTCTGAAGAAAAAAAGTTGATGGCGACTCATCTGATTGATTATAAAGATAAAAAACTAAATCGAATATTTAAATGTTAATATTTGTATTCAATAAACACAACAATACTGTAAAACTACAAATGACTCTCAGTTTGTTGATGCTATAATAAATGTTGGCAGACGCTGAAATTGACACCACATCTAAAGTATCTACTTAGACAGCACTAACAATAAAATGCACATTTGTCCTTCAGACGAAGTTATTTAGTGGGAGTCATGAACTGGGAGCTGTCCAAGGCCAAGTTCACTGAGTACTTTAAGAATGTAATTAACAGCAGTCTTTGGTATCAGGGTACTACAGTAAATTGCATCATTTCAGGACATATTAATAGAACATCTTCAATGCAAATCAATAACACATTTTCTATACACTGAGGCCAGTTTCCAATGGTCACAATACTGCCGTAGTCCCTGGAATCTCAATTACTGAACAGAACTTTGGCTCTGAGTCACCAAAGCATTTATGTTTTCTGGCATAAACCGCTCTGAAAAGTCACATAATTTGTGTGTAACAGAATTACACTAAAAAATTGTGCTTTTTGCAGGTTTATGCAGGTTTCAAGAAGTTTGCCAAAATGGGAGACAGAGCTGTGGTGGGCTAGGGCTATGCCTGCTCATCAAATTCATCAAAAGTTGTAGCGTTTCTTACACCAGAAATGTTACTTCAGTCACTGACTGATGTATCATCTCGGGCGAGACGCACATAGGCGTATGCCGCTCATCAGAAGCGCCAAATTCATTAACTTATGTTTGCCTCTTAATGAATTTGGTGCATCTTATTCCTGCATGACCCTCATTAAGACTGGAGAAAGAATCACTAATCTTAATGAATTAACCTCTTCATGACCTTGGGATTTTGCTTTTTCCGTGTTCGTTTTTTCGCTCCCCTCCTTCCCAGAGCTATAACTTTTTTATTTTTCCATCAATATGGCCATGTGATGGCTTATTTTTTTTGCGGGAAGAGTTGTACTTTTGAACGACATCATTGGTTTTACCATGACGTGTACTAGAAAATGGGAAAAAAATTCCAAGTGCGGTGAAATTGCAAAAAAAGTGCAATCCCATGCGTGGTTTTTTTGTTTGGCTTTTTTGTTAGGTTCACTAAATGCTAAAACTGACCTGCCATTATGAATCTCCAGGTCATTACGAGTTCATAGACACCAAACATGTCTAGGTTATTTTTTATCTAAGTGGTGAAAAAAAAATTCAAACTTTGCTAAAAAAAAAAAAAGATTGCGCCATTTTCCGATACGTTCTTTTGATTGCCCGTTATTGCATTTTAATGCAATGTCGTGGCGACCAAAAAAACGTAATTTTGGCATTTCAAATTTTTTTCTCGCTACGCTGTTTAGCGATCAGGTTAATCTTTTTTCTTTATTGATAGACCGGGCGATTCTGAACGCGGCGATACCAAATATGTGTATATTTGAATTGATTTTTATTGTTTTATTTTGAATGGGGTGAAAGGGGGGTGATTTAAGCTTTTATATTTTTTTATTAATTTCACATTTTTTTAAACATTTTTTTTACTTTTGCCATGCTTCAATAGCCTTCTTGGGAGGCTAGAAGCTGGCATAGCTTGATCGGCTCTGCTACATAGCAGCGATCATCAGATCGCTCCTATAAAGCTAAATTACAGGCTTACTATGAGCGCCGACCACAGGGTGGCGCTCACAGCAAGTCGGTATCAGTAACCATAGAGGTCTCAAGGAGACCTCTGGTTACCATGACGATGCATCGCTGACCCCCGATCATGTGACGGGGGTCGGCTTTGAGCGCATTTCCAGCCGCGCGGCCGGAAGCGGTAGTTAAATGCCGCTGTCAGCGTTTGACAGCGGCATTTAACTAGCTAATAGCGGGGGGATCGCGATTCCACTCGCCGCTATTGCACGCACATGTCAGCTGTTCAAAACAATTGACATGTCGCGGCTTTGATGTGTGCTCACCACCGGAGACCACATCAAAGCAGGGGATCTGACCTCGGACGTACTATCCCGTCTGAGGTCAGAAAAGGGTTAAAGGTTACTTGAAAGTGGAGCTTCCCTCCATATTGCCATGAAAGGAATTAGATTTTTTCTGTTCATTTTGGATCAAATTCCCACAGTAGAGCAATTTTCATGAAAGGAACGTCCTGTCAAAATGATCATTCAATGTATACAGTAGCGTATCTACCAGTGGTTGCAGCGGGGGCCATCACCCCGGGCCCTGCACTCTGAGGGGCCCCACCTGGAGCTACTCTACTGTAACTGTATTGGCGTGCACAGCGCACCTAAACAGTTACATTTTGTGGCAGAGCAGGGAGAATCGATCTTCGCCAGCCACTATGGAGCCCCTGAGCAGGCTGGGGGGGGCGGTGCCAGCAGTGGGCCCCCCACCTACCATCACAGGTTCAGCTGTATCAGCTGGATGCCGAAACAGCTGACCGCATTGATGAGAGAAGGAGCATTTCCATTCCCATCATCCCCCTGTCAGCGTTTGACGTCACTGACGCCAACACTGACAGGGGTCGCTATTACGTCATTGATCGGCACCTGCGGTCCAGAGGCGTGCAGGTGCTCAGAGTAGCGGAGAAACCAGGAGGAAGAAAGGTGAGTATTTATTTATTTATTTTTTATGGGGGCTTCCTTATACTACAGAATCTGCCTATGGGGTGTTTCCTTAAACTACAGAGTTTGCCTATGGGGAGGGGCTTCCTTATACTACAGAGTCTGCCTATGGGGGTTCCTTATACTACAGAGTCTGCCTATGGGGGAGTTCCTTATACTACAGAGTCTGCCTATGGGGGATCCTTATACTACAGAGTCTGCCTATGGGGAGTTCCTTATACTACAGAGTCTGCCTATGAGGGGGTTCCTTATACTATGGAGTCTGCCTATTGTGGGGTTCCTTATACTACAGAGTCTGCCTATGGGGTGCTGCCTTATACTACAGAGTCTGCCTATGGGGGTTCCTAATACTACAGAGTCTGCCTATGGGGGACCTTAAACTACAAAGTCTGCCTATGGAGGGTTCCTTATACTACAGAGTCTGCCTATGAGGGGGGTTCCTTATACTACAATCTGCCTATGGGGGTTCCTTATACTACAGAGTCTGCCTATGGGGGGTTCATTATACTATGGAGTCTGCCTATTGTGGGGTTCCTTATACTACAGAGTCTGCCTATGGGGTGCTGCCTTATACTACAGAGTCTGCCTATGGGGGTTCCAAATACTACAGAGTCTGCCTATGGGGGACCTTAAACTACAAAGTCTGCCTATGGAAGGTTCCTTATACTACAGAGTCTGCCTATGAGGGGGGTTCCTTATACTACAGAGTCTGCCTATGGGGGTTCCTTATACTACAGAGTCTGCCTATGGGGTGTTTCCTTAAACTACAGAGTTTGCCTATGGGGAGGGGCTTCCTTATACTACAGAGTCTGCCTATGGGGGTTCCTTATACTACAGAGTCTGCCTATGGGGGAGTTCCTTATACTACAGAGTCTGCCTATGGGGGATCCTTATACTACAGAGTCTGCCTATGGGGAGTTCCTTATACTACAGAGTCTGCCTATGAGGGGGTTCCTTATACTATGGAGTCTGCCTATTGTGGGGTTCCTTATACTACAGAGTCTGCCTATGGGGTGCTGCCTTATACTACAGAGTCTGCCTATGGGGGTTCCTAATACTACAGAGTCTGCCTATGGGGGACCTTAAACTACAAAGTCTGCCTATGGAGGGTTCCTTATACTACAGAGTCTGCCTATGAGGGGGGTTCCTTATACTACAGAGTCTGCCTATGGGGGTTCCTTATACTACAGAGTCTGCCTATGGGGGGTTCATTATACTATGGAGTCTGCCTATTGTGGGGTTCCTTATACTACAGAGTCTGCCTATGGGGTGCTGCCTTATACTACAGAGTCTGCCTATGGGGGTTCCAAATACTACAGAGTCTGCCTATGGGGGACCTTAAACTACAAAGTCTGCCTATGGAAGGTTCCTTATACTACAGAGTCTGCCTATGAGGGGGGTTCCTTATACTACAGAGTCTGCCTATGGGGGTTCCTTATACTACAGAGTCTGCCTATGGGGGTTCATTATACTAAAGAGTCTGCCTATAGGAGGTTCCTTATACTACAGAGTCTGCCTATGGGGGGTTCCTTATACTAGAGTCTGCCTATGGGGGGTTCCTTATACTACAGGGTCTGCCTATGGGGGTTTCCTTATACTACAGAGTCTGCCTATGGGGGAGTTCCTTATACTACAGAGTCTGCCTATGGGGGTTCCTTATACTACAGGGTCTGCTTATGGGGTGGGTTCCTTATACTACAGAGTCTGCCTATGGTGGTTCCTTATATTATAGAGTCTGCCTAAGGGGGGCTTCCTTATACTACAGAGTCTGCCTATGGGGTGCTGCGTTATACTACAGTTTGCCTATGGGGTGCTGCCTTTTACTACAGAGTCTGCCTTTGGGGCTGCCTTATGCTATAGAGTCTGCCTATGGAGTGCTGTCTTATACTACAGAGTCTGCCTATGGGGGGTTCCTTACACTACAGAGTCTGCCTATGGAGGTTCCTTATTCTACAGAGTCTGCCTAGGGGAGGTTCCTTATACTACAGTCTTACTATGGAGTGCTGCCTTATACTACAGAGTCTACCTATGGGGGCTGCCTTATGCTATAGAGTCTGCCTATGGGGTGCATTATACAATATAGAGTAGGCCTATGGGGAGTGCATTATACTATATTGAGGACTATCTGGTGCATTATACTATATGGAGGCTATCTAGGGGGCCATCATACAGTGTGGAGATTACTGTGAGGGGGCCATCATACAGTGGTGGAGCCATCAAACAGTTTGGAGGCCACTAAGGGGTCAGTGTACTGTGTGAGGCAGCATTATACTGTGTATAAGAGAGCATCATATTGTGTATAGGGAGCTGTACAGGGAGGATACTCAGGACATTATTAAATGTAAAGTGGGCATTTATGGTTTTAGGGGAACTCAGGTTACTGTGACTATCAAAGGGGCACACAGAGGGCAATATTACTTTGTAGGGGACAAAATATGGGCACTGTTTTCTAGGGCTCTTGGACCCAGTATTACTATATTCTAGAGGGTTGCTTTAGAATTTAGAAGGCACAGTGGACCACACAGTAGGTACAGTAATAGCGACACATATGGCGGTAGCGGCTCAATATTGGGATATCAGAAGGATGTGAGGTTTGAGAATAGATGGTGATGGGGCTGGAATATGAGAAGTGAAATCTGTCTTTGTTGTATTCTCTGCAGCTGAGTCATGGCTGGAAGAAGTTGTCATGTCGGTCTGGGCCCAATGGAAAAGAAGGGAAAAGTGAACGATTTCATCAGAAAGAATGTCAGCGGTAAGTCACTATCTGTAACTGTGTTGTGATCTCTTATATGTTTTGTAGGACTGGTATCTGCCACTAACCATATGGTGGTAATATCCATGTTGGTCTTTATATAGAGATTATTTTCAGTAGCAAGGACACATGTCTAAATCATTAGACGGAGAGAGGGGCTCCCACTCTGATCCCATCCGTCCCCTGTGACGTGATCTCAGGATGCTGATGGATTGCTATGGCAGACAAGACCCCGAAAAATAGCCTCTGGGCCATTTTTGTATGCATGTTATGATGCAGAACAAGTTATTGCAATGTATTATAGCAATTTTATAGTTTTAAGGTTGAAGATAGACTTAAAAAGAACCCCCATATGAGTTACAGCTACTACCTTTGAGCCCTCATATACAGTATACTAAATTGCTAAATATCTGCCCACAACAAAAGAAAAAAACCCTTTTATTATACTCACCTGCGATATGGCTGGGCCAGAGGGGCGTCGCTTGTCCTGGTCCTCCCCTCTTCTTTTGATGCTGTCCTCCTTCTATGCTTCGTGTGGATGACGCCTCCCTACCAATCTACACAGTAAGCCCGGCATAGCGCTCCTGCGAAGGCGTACTTCTCTGCCCTGACTAGGGCAGACCAAAGTACTGCAGTGCTCATGGGCTGGGAAAGGTCAAAGAGCCCCGGCCCATTTTTATTTTTAGTAGAAGTAGTCAAATGCTTTTGCACTCAACTCAATGAGTGTAGGTGCTCAGAAAGAAAAACAATAAACAGTAGTAGAAAACACCTCCAGCACTCAAAAAAAGATATTTCTTGGGAATATTCCGTGTAACAAAAGAATTTTTACAGCCAATATATGACATGGACAAGACAAAATTTCCAACGTTTCGCCTCTCAAGCCTTTACCAAGGATGTCTGGCACAAGATGAGTCGGCGTGCATGGCGTGTTTGCAGCCAGGAGCAGGTTCCAGTTATTTTTTTATGACTTTAGTGTTTATGTACTCTGGCTTGTTTTAGACACCTTGACCTGCTCAGCCGCTGCCTGCAGTTTCTTGGATGCTGCCTGCCTGTCTGCGGTTGCTGGCATCCTTCCTACCTGTCTGAGGATTCTTGGACATTGCCTGCCTACCTACCTGTGGTCTCCTAGATGTCTTCCATCTGCCTTCAGTTTCTGACTGCAAATGTCCTTTTCTGGGGAACCTGGGTGAATTCCCAAGGGCCACAGTGCTCAGGTCGATGGCCGCGTTTTACCAGCCTGGGGCCCTTCAATTGCTCCTGAGACTGCGAGTGCATGCATGCAGCATCCAGTATAGAACACTGTGGTGTGAGCATTGACGTACCTTGGAGTCAGTGAGCTCTGTACTCTGTGTTCCAGTCCCATCAATGACTACAGCAGCAGCTCAAAACCCAGCTTGCCCTGTGATGTCTATATGCCTCCAGCCTGTCCTGTGATGTCTATAGGCCCATCCTGTCATGTCTATATGCCCCCAGCCCATCCTGCGATGTTTATATGCCCCAAGCTCTTCCTATGATGTCTATATGCCCCCAGCCCCTTGTATGATGCGCATTTGTCCCCAGCTGCTCGCGAGATTCATATATGCCCCAGCCCCACGTGGGATGCAAATATGCTTCAGCTCCTTGCATGAATTGTATATGCCCCAGCCCCTCACATGATGTGTATATGCCCCTACTCCCTCGTGTGATGCGTATATGCCCCCAGTCCCTCTCATGATGCATACAGTATATGGCCCCAGCCGCTCCTGTGATGTATTGTATATATGCCCTCACCACGTTTTCCCAGCCATGGGCTTTTCAATTGCTAGTGAGACTGCAACACATGCATGCAGCATTCAGTATAGAACACATGCGGATTGACGTACCTTGGAGTCAGTGAGCTCTGCACTCCGTGTTCCAGTCCCATCAATGACTACAACAGCAGCAGAAACTCCAGCTTGTCCTGTAATGTCTATATATTCCCCCAGCCCATTCTGTGATGTCTATATGCCCCCAGCCCCTCGCGTGATGCGTATATGCCATCAGCTCCTCACGTGATGTGTCTGTGCCGTCAGCCCCTCGTGTGATGCGTATATGCCTCTAGCTCCTCTCTTGATGTGTATATTCCCAAGCCCCTCGTGTGATGTGTATAGGCACACAGCCCCCTCGCGTGAAGCATATACTCCCACAGCACCTCACGTGATGTGTATATACCCCCAGCCCCTCACGTGATGCGTACGTGCCCCCAGCACCTGTTGTGATGCATACAGTATATGCCCACAGCCCCTCGTGTGATGCATATATGCCTCCTGCTTCTTGTGTGATGCATATATGCCCAGCCCCTCACATGATGCATATTTTCCCTAACCCCATGCGATGCATATATGTACCTACCCCCTCATGTGATGTGTATATGCCCCCAGCCCCTCGTGAGATGCATATATGCCCCCAGCCCCTCGCTTGATGCTTATATGCCGACAGCCACTCCTGTGATCAATATATGCCCCCAACGTCTCCTGTGATGTGTCTATACTTCCATTTCCTGTGATGTATATGCTCCAAGCCCCTCCTGTGATGTCCATATGCACCCAGCATATCCTATGATATCCTTGAGTACTGCAGAATTTCTTGCGTAACGTTGGCCAGATCTGTGCCTTGCCACAATTCTGTCTCTGAGCTCCTTGGCCAGTTCTTTTGACCTCATGATTCTCATTTGGTTCGACAAGCACTGTGATCTGTGAGGTCTTATATAGACAGGTGTGTAGCTTTCCAAATCAAGTCCTATCAGTTTAATTAAACACAGCTGGACTCCAATGAAGGAGTAGAACCATCTCAAGAAGGATCACAAGGAAATGGACAGCATGTGACTTAAATATGAGTGTCTGAGCAAAGGGTCTGAATACTTATGACCATGTGATTTTTCAGTTTTTCTTTTTTAACAAATTTGCAAAAATTTCTACGTTTCTGTATTTTTTTCAGTCAAGATGGGGTGCAGAATGTACATTTATGAGAAAAAATGAACTTTTTTGAATTTACCAAATGGCTCCAATGAAACAAAGAGTGAAAAATGTAAAGGGGTCTGAATACTTTCCGTACCCACTGTATATACACCCCAAGTGTCTCCTGTGAAGTTTATATGCCCCCAGTGTCTCTTATGATGTATATGCCCCCAACCTTTCAGAGATCATTTCATCTTTAACTTGCTTAATTGTTCACAATTAACAGTAATTTTGATCATGGATGTCCAAGCTTTTACATGCCATTGAAGGAGATGAGAGTTGGTGCTTATAAAGTTCTATGAAGAACTGTAACTGACATTTCAGGAGAACTTGCAGCAGAATGTCTGTGTCTGCATTGAGCTCCTCCCTCTTCCTCATTACTCTCATTTTCATATAATTTTAAAAGCACCAACTGTCATTTATCTCAATAATGGAAAAATCTGTCTTTTCCGAATACAGATTTTACTCATGTTTTGAGAGTGAAAAATCAATCCAAGATGAGAAAGAAGCAAATTTCTCTAATCTATATATATATAACTCAAAATCTGCAGTAGCCCGCTCTATACAAATCCACAGTTCTCGCCCGATTTGGGTGAAATTTGGCACACCCCCTCTCCACCCACAGGAGCAGAATATTGCACATGTTAAATCTCACTATAATCCCCCTGTCATGAGATTGGGGACTCCGAAGTTAGGCACTATACATATACTGGAGAAATGTAAAGGTGAAAGTAAAAGTGCTGAGGGGAAAACAACAGTTGTGACTGACAGGGACGGATTATAGCGATAGCGCCAAAGAGTCGCTGCTGAAGGGGCCGTACCACCACATGCAACACAAAAACATTTCACAAACATCACACAGACAGCACACATACACCAATCCACAAGTACAACACCACACAAATGCCACAACACACCACACAAACACCAGACCACTCTAGACCCAGACAGCACAAACACCACCCCACAAATACCACAACACCACCCCATAAATACCACATGCACACCACACACACATGCACGCAAACATTACTGAGCAGCAATATTGGTCAGGCGAAGAATGCCTCATAGAAAGATTCGACTTTCATTCCTGAGATGTGAGCTCCTTCAGGTGACTCTGAAAATTTAACTTTAGCTACCATAACCAACAATTAAACATATTTTCCGCGAGGGAAGCCGCGGGTATTCTACTAGTAAGATATATTACAAAGTTACTTATGTTCATGGTTTTTTTTATTTTTTAAATAAAAATTAAATTGACGGTTAAGCTTTAATAATACAATGACACTTCCTTTGTGTAGAGATGACTTTTCAGTAGTCATCTTAATATTATCAGAGACTTAGTTACAATGAATACTAACACCTCTTATACAGTTGATAAACTTAGTGCACAGTATTCACATACTGATGTCACATCTTCCCCTACCTGTTGAATGACCTCTGCACAGAGTATGCCCAGAGAACTAATTTATAGAAATCTTCAGGCTATTGTAGTCTACATCCACACATATCTCTGAATGCTGATACCAGAAACTCAGAAAAGATCGCTGCCCCATCATCGTACAGAATATAGAATTTAAAAAATCTTCAATCAAAACAAAGAATTACTAGAGAAATAGAATATGTTTACCTATCTGGTTCTAGATATTAGAAATAATGTAGGAGAAACAATGCTCTTAATGGGCTTAAGGTGAAATGAAAATTCAACACTTACAACTTAATCAATAATAATAAAAATGTGAACTAGGTTTAGTACTACTCAATTGTTGTCCACATAGTTGTATTTGAACCCCTTGATTTGACCAGAAGAATAACCAAAGACTACAGGATGTTTAATTTATATAGATGTGCTGGAATTAAAGTAATTTACAAAGCCAATGAAAAAAGTCCAGAACTACAACAATTGCTCAGAGTCAGCACCATACTTGTTCATGGGATAGGTCTAGTATTGCAGTTCAATGGTGTCTAGCTACAATACTAGGCTCAATCAATTAACAAGAAAAGAAGTGGAGCGACGGGCCGAAATATAGTGGGTGCAGGGGTTGCAACTGCACCCCGGGTCTGGAGCATACGGGTTTCTAAAAGTCACCTCGTTCTATATCAGTCCAACCTATCTATATCCAACATCTACCATATACAGTGTGGGAAATAAGTATTTGATCCCTTGCTGATTTTGTAAGTTTGCCCACTGACAAAGACATGAACAGTCTATAATTGTGAGGGTAGGTTAATTTTAACATTGAGAGATATAATATCACAAATAAAATCCAGAAAATCACTATTAAATTTATATAATTTATACAATGTGATTTCCTGGATTTTATTTTTGATATTCTATCTCTCAATGTTAAAATTAACCTACCCTTAAAATTATAGACTATTCATGTCTTTCTCAGTGGGCAAACTTACAAAATCAGCAAGGGATAATATAGTTATTTCCCCCACTGTATATGGGCCCATATATTTGTATGCATGTTGGTAAATTATCCCAATTATTATGCTGGTAGGATTTTTTGATAGATAGCAGAATTCATGGTTCCATTTACCACAGAAAGTCTTCCAGGTCCCGAAGCAGCAAAACAGCCCCTTACCATCACACTACCACCATAGTTTACTGTTGGCATGATGCTCCTTTTCTGAAATGCTGTGTTACTCCTACACCAGACGTAGTGGGACATACACCTTCCAAAAATTTAAACTTTTGTTTCGTCAGTTCACAGAGTATTCTCCCAAAAGTCTTGTGGATCATCAAGATGTTTTCTGGCAACACTGAGATGAGCCTTTATGTTCTTAATGCTCAGCAGTAGTTTTCGTTTTGGAACTCTGCCATGCAGGCCAGTTCTTTGGATGTTGTTGTTGGGTCTTTTGTGACCAATTGGAAGAGTCATCACTGTGCTCTTCAGGTAGTTTTGGTCGGCCGGCCACTCCTGAGAAGGTTCGCCACTGTTCCATGTTTTCGTTGTTTGTGGATAAAGGCTCTGATTGTGGCTCACTGGAGTCCCAAAGCTTTTAGAAATTACTTTAGAACCTTTTCTAGACTGATAGATCTCAATTCCTTTGCTTCTCATTTATTCCAGAATTTCTTTGGATCGCGACATGATGTCTAGCTTTAGAGAATCTTTTGGTCTACTTCACTTTAACAGGCAGATCTTATTTAAGTGATTTCTTGATCGAGAACAGGTGTGGCAGTAATCAGCACATGAAAAGAGAACGGTATTTCAGCTCACCCTTAGTTCAGACGAGATGGTAGAAGTCAGTCCGAGCACGGATACAGAGTGTTGCTGCCACAACACAGATTGGTATGTAGAAAGAAACGGTGTGGATCCAGCTCCGGGATAAAAATGCAAAATTTTATTTAAACATTTAAAACGCTGCTAGAACATGACCAGCATGAAGGTGACGGAGAGCAACCAGCACCTGGACGCGTTTTGGGCAACAAAGATGCCCTTAGTCCTCAGTAAGCGTTTTAAATGTTTAAATAAAATTTTGCATTTTTATCCCGGAGCTGGATCCACACCGTTTCTTTCTACGTGGCAGTAATCAGGCCTGGTTGTGGCTAGGGAAATTGAACTCAGCTTCCCAAAGATGTGATAAACCAGAGATAAAGTTAATTTTAAGGGGGGGGTGGGTGGAGGAATCATTTTTTCACACAGGGTCCTATAGTCTGAAATTTCTTTATCTATTTATAATATAGACCTTCATTTAAAAACTGCATTCTGTGTTTACTTGTGTTATCTTTGTCAAATATTTAAATTTGTTTGTTGATCTGAAACATTAGTGTGACAAACATGCCAAAGTATAGAAAATCAGGAAGGAGGCAAGCACTTTTTCCCACTAGTGTATATATACTTATTTATTTATATAATATATAATTTTCTTAATTATGCCTACATATATTTCTTTAAGACTAGCCTACATAATAGCAAGTTTTACATTATGGATTAATATTGGTCTTTCGGATGCCCCCAACCCCCCCCCCCCCCCTTGTCTACACTGTGTGCAGAATTATTAGGCAAGTTGTATTTTAGAGGATTATTTTTATGATTGATCAACAACTATGTTCTCAATCAACCCAAAAGACTCATAAATATCAAAGCTTAATATTTTTGGAAGTTGGAGTGTTTTTTTTTTTAGATTTTTGCTATCTTAGGAGGATATCTGTTTGTGCAGGTAACTATTACTGTGCAGAATTATTAGGCAACTTAATAAAAACCAAATATATTCCCATCTCACTTGTTTATTTTCACCAGGTAAGCCAATATAACTGCACAAAATTTAGAAATAATCATTTCTGACATGCAAAAACAAACCCCCAAAAAATTAGTGACCAATATAGCCACCTTTCTTTATGATGACACTCAACAGCCTTCCATCCATAGAATCTGTCAGTTGCTTGATCTTGTCAGTTGCTTGACACTGTTCTGAGAGGTGCACTGTTTTCCCTCCCTGTAGATCTCACATTTTATGAGGGACCACAGGTTCTCTATGGGGTTCAGATCAGGTGAACAAGGGGGCCATGTCATTATTTTTTCTTCTTTGAGACCTTTACTGGCCAGCCACGCAGTGGAGTAGTTGGAGGCATGTGATAGAGCATTGTCCTGCATGAAATCATGTTTTCTTGAATAATATCGACTTCTTCCTGTACCACTGCTTGAAGAAGTTGTCTTCCAGAAACTGGCAGTAGGTCTGGGAGTTGAGCTTCACTCCATCCTCAACCCGAAAAGGTCCCACAAGTTCATCTTTGATGATACCAGCTCATGCAAGTACTCCACCGCCACCTTGCTGGCATCTGAGTCGGAGTGGAGCTCTCTGCCCTTTACTGATCCAGCCTCTGGCCCATCCATCTGGCCCATCAAGAGTCACTCTCATTTCATCAGTCCATAAAACCTTTGAAAAGTCAATCTTAAGATATTTCTTAGCCCAGTCTTGACGTTTTTATCTTATGCTTCTTGTTCAAATGTGGTCGTTTTTCAGCCTTCCTTACCTTGGCCATGACCTTGAGTATTGCACACCTTGTGCTTTTTGTTACTCCAGTAACGTTGCAGCTCTGAAATATGGCAAAACTGGTGGCAAATGGCATGTTGGCAGCTTGACGCTTGATTTTCCTCAATTCATGGGCAGCTATTTTGCGCCTTTTTTGCCCAACATGCTTCTTGCAACCCTGTTGGCTATTTGCCATGAAACGCTTGATTGTTCAGTGATCACGTTTCAAAAGTTTGGCAATTTCAAAACTGCTGCATCCCTCTGCAAGACATCTCACAATTTTGGACTTTTCAGAGCCCATCAAATCTCTCTTCTGACCCATTTTGCCAAAGGAAAGGAAGTTGCCTAATAATTAAGCACACCTTATATAGGGTTTTGGTGTCATTAGACAACACCCCTCCTCATTACAGAGATGTACATCACATGATTTACTTAATTGGTAGTTGGCTCTCAAGCCTGAACAGCTTGGAGTAGGACAACATGTATAAAAAGTATAATGTGATCAATATACAACTTGCCTAATAATTCTGCACACAGTGTATTTATCTGCGGTGTCCCATTTTCTCCATATGTGTTTTCTAACTATGTCTGTGTGTATACATCTGTAATAGCAATTCATTATGATTGTAATGGCTTGCATTTCTCTAATTATCAGTGTTATTGCTTACATGTTCTTAGGTACATTTCGTTAATATCTAACCCTCAAAAAAATATTCAACATTTTCTCAGTATTATTTTGCTCATCCATAGAGAATTACATGTTGTTGGGTAGATTTTGGTGGTATCTAACCCTCCAATAATTTTTTATAAATTTATCTGTATTATATTGCCCATCCATACAGTATTACATGTCCTTGGGTAGACTACTCCATGGTCTGGCGTACATTTCGTTGGCATATAAACCTCAAAAAACTTGTTCAAAATGTTATCCCTATTAACCCACTATCACCCATAGATTATTCTGTGGTCTTGAGTACATTTCATTGGTAGTTAACCCTCAGAAAACTTGTTTAAACATTTATAGGTATTATATTGCTCATCCACAGGGTATTAAATCTTCTTGGGTACATTTCGTTGCTATATAAATCTCTTAAAAGACTTGTTAAAAAATCTATCAGTATTATATTGTTCACTCATAGACTATTCCGTGGTCTGTAATACATTTCATTGGTATATAACCCTCAAAAGTGCATAGCGTTTATGAGTCTAGGAGTACCAATACACGATAATTGGAACAGAATATGTATGAGCTCCTTCTTTTTATCTAATACAGGATGTATCTGAGTCTCTAATTTTTGGCAGTTCTTGCTTCCTTCATAAATCACACTGAAATTTCCTATTTTTTAATTAAAAAAACAATTTTGGTTTACTTAAATGATATTTTTTTAAATCCTTTTTAAATTTTGCCTCGTATACAAGCCATTATACAGGAAAAAATGTTTCTAATTTTTTTCTTTCCTGTAAAATGCAATTTCTCGTTGGTTTGGAATGTTTTATTGTCAGTCCTTAAAGTGGAGTAAAAGTGTGACCGCATTTTTCTCAGCAGTGATCTGGAAGTCAGAGATGCTTCCAGGGGTCTTCCCCCATGCTGTTCTTCTTCTATTCAGCACTTTTTCCATCAATTTGAACATTTTCACTACCCCCCCAGACCTCTTTGTAGAGCAGGGTTGTCAAACTGCATTCCTCAAGGGCTGCAAACAGGTCATGTTTTCAGGATTTCCTTGTATTGCACAGGTGATCATTTAATCACCTGCACAGAATGATTCCAGCACCTTGTGCAAGGAGAAGGAAATCTTGAAAACACGCATGGTTTAAGGCCCTCGAGGAATGCAGTTTGACACCCCTGTTGTAGAGTCTTCCGGAAAAAAGCTCAGCTTTCCCATTGACTCCCATTATACTCCCATTATACTCGAGCATTCAAGTATTAGGAATTGCTTAGTTCACGCAACGAGCACCCGATCATTTTAGTGCTCGCTCATCTCTAGTATATAACACATATAGGAAGATACAACAAATGTGTCATTCAGATTGCACTAAGGCCTCTTTCACACATCCATGTCTCCAGTATGAGTGGTTTCTGTTTTCACACGTACTGGTGACACTGACATACCTAGACTCATTCAAATGAATGGGTCTGTGCACATGTCAGTGTGTTTCCACGGACCGTTTGTCTGTGGGCAAAACACGCCGACATGTCCGTTTTTTACTGTCAGCACGGGCCGCAAAACATCCCGCACACATGCACACGGAGAACACACATTGATGTCATCCATGTGACACGTATCGGCATAGAGGATGAATCGCTTTAGTAAGCGCTGTTCCCTGGCACTGGGTGCTGAAGATGACTCTCATCATTCTCCCCTCCTCTGCCAGCAATCGGCATGAGCAGAGGAGAATGATGAGAGTTATATTAAAGTCAGAACGATGACAGTAGGTGAGGGCTTTTGGGACTTATTACTCCCATCATCCAACACCTGCTGCCGCTAATTTTAGTGACAGCATGCCGTTTGTTTAATGATTTAAATGAATAATAAAAAAAACGGTGTAGGGTCCCCCCCATTTTTGACAACCAGCTTTGCTAAAGCTCACAGCTGGGGGCTAGTATTCTCAGGCTGGTAAGGGGCCATTGAAATAGGCCCCCCAGCCTAAAAATAGCAGCCCCCAGCTGTCCAGAAAAGGTGCATCCATTAGATGTGCAATTCTGGAGTTTTGCTTGGCTCTTCCCACTTGCCCTGTAGTGGTTTCAAGTGGGGTTCATATTTGTTGGGTTGATGTCACCTTTGTTTTGTCAGGGCGGAATACCCCGATCATCAGCTACTGCTGTCAATGTTATTAGCAGCAGCTGGTGTCAGATGATGGGAGTAATAGTCCCAAAAGCCCACACCTGCTGTAATTGTTCTGACTTTATTATAACTGTCATCATGATGAGATCCGTCTTCAGCACCCGCCTCCGGGGAACAGTGCTTACTGTAGCGCTTCTTCCCAGGTGGTCATCCGTGTGGTACTAATGCTGCACATGGTTGACACATATGTGCCGCAAGTATTACACACACAGACATGGATATCTCCAGTACCGGTTTTTCCGGAAGTGTGAAAGAGGCCTAATGTGGCATAAAGCTAGTTTTTGTCTGCATGGTCTTGTTATATCCTGTCTAATTAAAGGACAGCATTATTAAATCAGCTCAATTAGAATAGTTCTACAAAATATTTTAGCATGATATAAATAAAATTATTAATATTAATGTATTTAGTTATATGCATTTTTTTAAATAAGCAAAAATAAGTAGGAGGAACAATCATTATTTGGGGTAGTTCATAGGATCTCCCATTATCAGCTTGTACCATTAAATTATGTCACCTGCAATTTAATTATTGCCACTACAATGGAAAATGTGTCATCATACTAGTTATGGAAAGTGGTATATGTCTATATGTGTATGCTAATGTCTTCTAGATCTCTCAGGAACACATTAGAAAAAGAATAATCGATGAACAGCACAAGTACAAATTGACTATATGAAAACCTGATAGAAATAATTACATTATAAAATGACTATTTGTGGATACACATTGAAGTAATGACTTCCTATGCACCTTGTATTAGAAGATTCTACCAGCTGGATAATGGAGACAGAAGAAACCTCTACGGCTGAAATCACACATGCAGTTTTTGTGAGGGTGAAGGAGAGAAAGTGTCTAAAATGCATTACACATTTGGCATGTGCCATACACATTGAACGGTGAGCTAGTTTTTATACTTCCTTAGGGGCCACTGTGGACAAAAAAACTGAGAGTAAATTAAAACCAGCTGCTACTATTTAGTTGTTTCATTGTGTCATTTGGAAAACAAAGATGTTCTTCATCTTATAAACCCAGAGATGTCCCTGGAAGGCAAGATCACCAGACTCAATCTGACTTATTTTAGACATGTTATGAATGCAAATTCTTTCGAAAAGGAGATGTTACTGAAAATGCTCAGTGATAGGAGGAAATGGTGACAAAAGAGCCAAAGGCTGGATGCCATCAAAATTACACAGGAACATCAAGCAATTGAAAACAGCAACAACAAAAAAATAGAAGCATGATGAGAACTTCTCTAAAGTCTATCCAAGGGTCAGACACAACTAAATAAATACTGTAGAGCCAGGAGAAGAATTGCATCATTTGGATTCAGCATTGTATGGCAGTGTTAGGTGGTCCTAGAATGGCAAGTGGTGGGCCTTCTGCTCAGGGCCCCTATTTCTGTAAAACTAGCCCAGCAGGTCATGGGATGAATGACACAATATGTTCTGTTTGTAGTACCTTATCCCCTGAGTCAAGTAAAAAAGGCAGCACACTGCAGTGCTAAGACATGCAAACATGAAACATGAAAACTGAACTGCAATACTGCACTAGAAATATGAAAAATGAGAGCGTTTAGCGCATAAAAATGGCCAATTTTATGTGTACCTGATAGCCCCTTTACGGCATCTCTCATATATCAGGTCCTACGCTTGCCTACCTCGCTGAGAATAAACGTCTCCATGTGAATGGGTACCTGTGAAAACCTCTTCCTAGACTCATATTCTCTCTCTCTGTGGAGGGGTACTGGACCTACTGCGATTAAAACACCTGGGCTAGGAGGCGGAGTGCTCAGTCAGAAGGCTAAATAATATATTTGAAAAAACTGACCGTCACATCCAAACATAGACTAAGTGTGAACAGGTGCTGAACCTAGAGTAACCAACTCATATACAGTCAAGTAAAAAAGGCAGCACACTGCAGCGCTAAGACATGCAAACATGAAACATGAAAACTGAACTGCAATACTGCACTAGAAATATGAAAAATGAGAGCGTTTAGCGC
Organism: Ranitomeya variabilis; assembly: GCF_051348905.1. Taxonomy (NCBI): domain Eukaryota; kingdom Metazoa; phylum Chordata; class Amphibia; order Anura; family Dendrobatidae; genus Ranitomeya; species Ranitomeya variabilis. The sequence continues at coordinate 570,319,851 of NC_135234.1, read as the reverse complement.
ATAAAAATGGCCAATTTTATGTGTACCTGATAGCCCCTTTACGGCATCTCTCGTATATCAGGTCCTACGCTTGCCTACCTCGCTGAGAATAAACGTCTCCATGTGAATGGGTACCTGTGAAAACCTCTTCCTAGACTCATATTCTCTCTCTCTGTGGAGGGGTACTGGACCTACTGCGATTAAAACACCTGGGCTAGGAGGCGGAGTGCTCAGTCAGAAGGCTAAATAATATATTTGAAAAAACTGACCGTCACATCCAAACATAGACTAAGTGTGAACAGGTGCTGAACCTAGAGTAACCAACTCATATACAGTCAAGTAAAAAAGGCAGCACACTGCAGCGCTAAGACATGCAAACATGAAACATGAAAACTGAACTGCAATACTGCACTAGAAATATGAAAAATGAGAGCGTTTAGCGCATAAAAATGGCCAATTTTATGTGTACCTGATAGCCCCTTTACGGTATCTCTCGTATATCAGGTCCTACGCTTGCCTACCTCGCTGAGAATAAACGTCTCCATGTGAATGGGTACCTGTGAAAACCTCTTCCTAGACTCATATTCTCTCTCTCTGTGGAGGGGTACTGGACCTACTGCGATTAAAACACCTGGGCTAGGAGGCGGAGTGCTCAGTCAGAAGGCTAAATAATATATTTGAAAAAACTGACCGTCACATCCAAACATAGACTAAGTGTGAACAGGTGCTGAACCTAGAGTAACCAACTCATATACAGTCAAGTAAAAAAGGCAGCACACTGCAGCGCTAAGACATGCAAACATGAAACCTGAACTGCAATACTGCACTAGAAATATGAAAAATGAGAGCGTTTAGCGCATAAAAATGGCCAATTTTATGTGTACCTGATAGCCCCTTTACGGCATCTCTCGTATATCAGGTCCTACGCTTGCCTACCTCGCTGAGAATAAACGTCTCCATGTGAATGGGTACCTGTGAAAACCTCTTCCTAGACTCATATTCTCTCTCTCTGTGGAGGGGTACTGGACCTACTGCGATTAAAACACCTGGGCTAGGAGGCGGAGTGCTCAGTCAGAAGGCTAAATAATATATTTGAAAAAACTGACCGTCACATCCAAACATAGACTAAGTGTGAACAGGTGCTGAACCTAGAGTAACCAACTCATATACAGTCAAGTAAAAAAGGCAGCACACTGCAGCGCTAAGACATGCAAACATGAAAGTTTTTTCAAATATATTATTTAGCCCTCTGACTGAGCACTCCGCCTCCTAGCCCAGGTGTTTTAATCGCAGTAGGTCCAGTACCCCTCCACAGAGAGAGAGAATATGAGTCTAGGAAGAGGTTTTCACAGGTACCCATTCACATGGAGACGTTTATTCTCAGCGAGGTAGGCAAGCGTAGGACCTGATGTACGAGAGATGCCGTAAAGGGGCTATCAGGTACACATAAAATTGGCCATTTTTATGCGCTAAACGCTCTCATTTTTCATATTTCTAGTGCAGTATTGCAGTTCAGTTTTCATGTTTCATGTTTGCATGTTGATAGGGAAATCAGGGACCACCTTACTTCACTCTCATAATTCATATACATGACTATTAGGAATATGTCTTTACATGTCTAGAGACTTCTACTAAGTCATACCTGCTGACAACGTTATTATTGATTTGACCTGCTGACTGCTAATTAATATTGTTGATTAGGTCTAATAAAGATGAGACTTAGACCTTTAGCTTGTGACATGGCTAAACTCGAGTTACCCCTTATGTAAGACTCACCTGACCAGCAAGATAACCCTATTAGGAATTAGACCTGATATCTTAAGAATGATTTCATATGTAATAAACAGCTGATTGGCGCTCGGACATAATGTATACGCCTACTCAAACGTGTATATAAGTTCATGTCTAATAAACCAGGTTTTATGGCCTGATCAGATACCACATCTGTCTGTGTCCATCACTTTCCGGAAAGGTTCCTCCAATTCGGCAGCCGTCCAATATCCCTGACTGGTCTGACTTGCAGACCACCCCAACATATTTGGCGTCCCTGGGTGGGCGGCCACAACAGGAGACCGTCATTATCTGGAAGCCGGCATCCCGCAGCCCTGAGACCAGGACACACAGACGACATCACCGGTGAAGGTAAGAACCATTAGCTTCTTACAAACTCCCTCTGTGTCTCCCATTGTCTCATAAGCTGCACGCCGGCCTCCAAGGTAAATTATAGTTTTGGTCTACCTTACAAGGCCGTCCTTTTTGGCAAAGAACCGTAGAATATCCTAGTGATACTTAAAAGGCATATTGGATTGGTTGATTTTATGTGCTGCTATACCTGTTGTCTGTCTTGTTACTTGTTCAGTATATGACTGAAGATTGACTGACTGTGTGAATTTGCCCTTGAGGAGACGTCCTCTTGGGACAGGTGTGATAGAGGTACGGTGTAAAAACCGGGCTGAATCGGGTCAGGGTCTTTGCAGTTCCCAACAGCGACTCCCAGTGGGCACTTTGGGTCAGAGACCAGTATCACGTCCGTCTGTCTGTCTTATGTGTGCATAGATGCTGCCCACCACCTAGATGGTGCTAGTAGATCGAGAGATAGTTTTCATCACATTACTCTGCCTAGCGTTAGTTAGTTATGTTCTCTGGTTAGTATTCAGGGTTTCTGTGTATGTCAGGTTAAGTCAGAGACAGGTGCCCTAAGGTAGAAGGCCTAAGGTGGATTAGTGTGTGACGCTGCGGCGGTCACATCGGCCAAAACACTAATCATTAAAAACCCCCACAAACCTAGTGGCTGAGTTTTCGGCATAGGTTACGAAAGGAGCGGTAAAGGGGGAATTGCGTTTCTACACACCTTACCTGTGAGAAACAGGATAGGTTAGAAAGTGTAGATAGGGTGCTAGCACCATAGAGTAAAGGAGAGGCCGTGAGGAGTGGGCACCTTAAGAGACTACACATGAGTAGAGTAGTTAGTTGTCAGTGTAACCAGAGAACGTAGAGTCTTCGGCAGATAACAGAGAGCAGAGGACAGGTGTAGGCAGATAACAGAGAAGCACTAGCACAGGCTGAAGTGATATCAGGCAGCAAGGAAGGGCAGGTCAGAGTGCACAGATAAGGGAAAGATAGTGACAGCCGTTTAGCAGCTGAGTGAATAAATGTGTATGTCAGAGAGTGATTGATATATGAGACTCCTTGCTTGTTCTCGCATGATGTGTGTATCCATAAGGATTTACAAATAAGAATCCTGCGTGTATAAGGGAGTCCAAACTAGGTGTGGTCTTTTGGTCAATTGGTACCGAGACAAAACATAGGAACGCTAGTAGTTAAAACACATAGTCACATGTGTATGATGAGCTGAAACCAAATATTTGTTACCTGGCTAACTGATATTTGGGGAGGCTGTAAGTGAACAATTGTGCTGAATGATCTGCAGAGTGTGTTAGAGAATATAGGGTCAAGTTTTTCAGACCAAGTATATATGTGTTAGAAATAGAGCTCATTTCTGAACACATAGGTCCGTATTTAGGTTTTTGATGCTTTTTGTTGTATGGACAATAGTACCCAAGATTGTGGACATCCTTTGAGATACGTTAATTTATATTGTCCTGAAGGTTTTGCTTTTGTTTTTCTGGGACTTTTTGTATTTGTATGGTGTATAGGAATTAGGATTACTTGTAATCTTGTAAAGAACCGACCCCCAGCGCAAATTTTGTGAATGTCTTGCCCTGATTGCAAAGTAGGGATGATGCTGGCTATCTCGCCAGAAGGATGGAGAATTGTAAAAATAGTGGAACCCGGTTATAACCAGGAGTACACTGGGTTCGGACCTCTGTCACATAATTTCCCTGAATTGAAGTGTTTCCGTCTTAACGGTCACGGGGCAATTCTGTTTAGTCCAGGAACCTTGCTGAGTCAAATAGAAGATAATAATCTCTGGTACCCCAATGACGTACCATTCAGGTGTCCCCTGAATAGAGGGCACCCTGAGGATTATATCCAGATTGCTAGACACTTTGCTTATCTATGTGGATTTGATATGGACGAGCTGGTTGTTTCTGTCATGCAGCCAGATCAATAGAGGGTGAAGTCATGTTGATTTAGAAGGAAAAAGCATGTTGATAAGAAGGAACAACTGCAATGATGATCGCAAGTGTGTTTTAGATAAGACCGCCTAGCAAGGTACGAAAACTTGGCATTCTGCCAACTGTCCAAAATTTGCACGTAGGTTCTATACCCCAAGTATATGCTACCCTATTACCAGATTTTTCTGTTTTTGCTTAGTTCATAAGTTGTTGAAGTTTCAAATTTTTGGCTCCCCGCCAGTTAAACTTTTTCTTTAGTTGAATCCAGCTACTCTCCTGCACTGAGGTAGTGGATTCAAAAGGGGGGGAAGAGTACTAGTAAATTACTGTATTTTCGCTGTTTTCTGTTGATTTTGTAAGATTGTACAGCCCTTATGGCTCAAGAAGTAAATGCAGATTTCTCACATGTCTCGCGTGTACCTCTCAGTAATCCAGATGTTAAGCTTTTTGTAGATGGTGGAAGGAGCATTGGAACGGATGGACGGCTCTACGCTGGGTATACGGTGGTCACACAGCATGAGGTAATAAAATCACAACCACTCCCTCCTCGCATGTCCACGAGAGAGGTGGAGCTGGTGGCACTCATTGAGGCGCTTAGAGGGGCAAAAGGGAAAAGATGCAATGTTTATGTAACGTCAGGATACCTTCTGAGAGTGACCCATGAGTTTGGCCCCACATGGAGGGCAAGAGGCTTTCTTACAGACACAATGACTCCTGTCAAACACTGGTACCTCATTAAGCAGGTGATGGACGCACTACTGCTCCTGAAAGAGGTTGCCATAGTTGAGTTAAGGACACACTGGAGGCTCTCTACCAACAAGGCACGAGGCAAGGACAAGAAGAACAAAGCAGCCAAGGAAGCTGCAGGAATGCACAGGCGACACGAGACCTCTGCGGCCGCCCCACTTACTATGGTAAGCACGGAGTATAACCTGTTAACTGTAAGTATCTTGCAGGCTCTGACTTGGGCATTCACCGGGGAGGAGTCGAGGATCTGGTTGCAGAGTGATACCCGTCACCATGCAGGTTTGTGGAAGGTGGAACAGCAGGTGTGTCTGCCAAGGTCTTTGAACTCTGTGGAGGCCCAAGAGGCTCACAAACCGACGCACCGGTCCAAGGATATATGTGCCATGGTAGATGAGAGGGTCACTCACAACTTCATAATGCTCCCTTTTGGGTTCTGCTCAGGCATGTACCCCATTGCACAACACAGGTAGTATAGGCAATGCACCACATACACATGCCCAAGCCTCTCTTCTCGTCCCAATGACTGCGAACTGACTGCATACAACTACCCTCAGGTAGGAATGTATGTGCCCGTGTGTGTTGATCTCTTCCCAGGGTATCCAGAAGCCTTCCAGATGCCAAAAAGCTACGACAGCAGGAAGGTAATACAAAATGTTGTGTAACTGAGGCCGCATGGGAAAGTGTCCCCTCCCAGACAACCTTGTAGCTGCGTCTAGAGCCACAAGGAGAGACTGTTGCTTATGCATGAATAAGTTTTGATTCTGTTCCAGGAGGTTGTGTAGTGATCCAAAGACACGCAAGGAAACCACTGGAGCTGGAATCTCACGGTTCTCCCACCACAGCTACACCATTGGAGGGAAGACCCTGCGTGGAATCATGCAAGCCAGTGTATGGTCCGGGAGTGGAAGAGTGATATCCCTGCTCCTGATGATGATGTCAACAGTCTCATCTCAAGAAGGACGGATACCCATGCTAGATGATGATGCCGCCGGGATACCAACAATTTGGTTTGATGCCGTGGGAAAATCTGTGACTTTTAGATTTGACTTTTGTAGGATAGTAAAATGTCAATGGAATCTTAAATTTGGGAAAAAGAGCAGTAATCCCAGTTATAAATTCATAACAACAATTGAAGGGGCGGTGGTATATATCTGTGTAACCAGACCAGGGAATGAGAACTGTGCTTCATGGTCTGATGTAGCTTGGAATACTGGAGACACCTGGGGATATGAGCCAGAGGAGGCTAAGACTCGCCTCAGTGCATCTGGACAGCCCCTCCTTCACAGGGTGAAAATTGTAGCAACAGGGGGCAGATGGGACTGTAAAACAGAGGAGTATGCATGGGGAGCATCCTGCAACCCTATCCTTATGATAATGAATGAACCCTCTCGGGTAGATGAAGGTCTTTATGTGTTAGGACTATTTTCCCCGGGAAAAAGGGCTCAGTTGGGGAAGTTCTGGCTAAAAGCTTACCCACCAGAAGAGAGTGGGAATATAGAAAAGGAGCCCCAAGAAACAACGGCAGGAGGAAAGCCAAGATTTAACGTGTTTAAGGGGGTGAGCTACGAAGAGAAAGTTGCCATAGAAACAGGCTATACTGAAAGAAATGAGTGGCTCATGTGGATGAGATTTACAGCAGGACAGCATAACAAGTCTAACTGTATTGCATGTGCTACTGCCAGGCCTCATCTAGGGACAATCCCTGTCAGGTCTTCAGAACCAGACCAAACAGACTTGCAATGCATTGTAGCCTTGTATGATGCTACCTATGACCCCTCTGATAATACTTTGTGCCATGCTCTATCAGCTTTGTATCCACCTGTAAAGCTCGATCAGGTACCCCCTAGAGTCTTTGCGTATCCAGGGAACTACACCTGTTTCCAGAGACAAGGGACGGGAGTAGGTAAACCCGTATCAGTAGGAAACCTCACGTCAGAGTTCTGTGACACGGCCATCCCTGTAGACCAAGACACGGGGGGCTTTAAGGCTAAATGGTTCCAAGGACAGGCCACAGCAAGGAGTGATATATGGTGGATATGTGGAGATATGCTACTTAGAGCCAGGTTGCCAGCAGACTGGGTTGGCAGCTGTGCCCTAACGCAGATACTCATGCCATTTCAGATAATCTCATCAGAAGAGATACAAAGGGGTAAACTGAGTGTTGATGTTCTGCGTAGAAATAAGAGATCAGCACCTGCTGGATCCTTTGACCCAAGGATTTACATAGATAGCATAGGAGTTCCTAGAGGTGTACCGGATGAATACAAGGCTAGGAACCAGATTGCAGCAGGGTTTGAATCAGTTTTCTTTTGGTGGGTCACACTTAACAAAAATGTGGACTGGATAAATTATATATATTATAATCAGCAAAGGTTTATAAATTATACAAGAGATGCTATAAAAGGGATAGCAGACCAATTAGGGCCTACTTCATTGATGACGTGGCAGAATAGAATGGCTTTAGACATGTTGCTAGCAGAAAAGGGAGGTGTCTGTAAAATGTTTGGCACTTATTGTTGTACTTTCATTCCTAACAACACAGACCCAGATGGAAGCATCACTAAAGCTCTGGAGGGTCTTACATCACTGTCTGAGGAGCTGGCAGAGAACTCGGGTATCGACAATCCCTTCACAGACTGGCTCGAGTCATGGTTCGGAAAATGGAGCCACCTGGTGTCCAGCCTCCTCATCTCCCTCTCCGTCGTCACGGGAATCCTTGTGATCGCCGGATGCTGCTGCATACCCTGCATCAGAGGGCTCCTCCAGAGACTGATCGATGCGTCCCTTAACAAGACCATGTACATGCAAATGAAACCCCGCAATGATGAATATGAACAAGTGATATGATTGAGATGGGATATGATCTCCCCATCCTATGGGGGATTCGGCAGAAGAATTGACAAGAAAGTCCGACATTGGCACTAGGCCAGTGACAGCACCTATGGGTTAGGGGTAGAATCATATCTAATCTCAAAAGGGGGGACTGATAGGGAAATCAGGGACCACCTTACTTCACTCTCATAATTCATATACATGACTATTAGGAATATGTCTTTACATGTCTAGAGACTTCTACTAAGTCATACCTGCTGACAACGTTATTATTGATTTGACCTGCTGACTGCTAATTAATATTGTTGATTAGGTCTAATAAAGATGAGACTTAGACCTTTAGCTTGTGACATGGCTAAACTCGAGTTACCCCTTATGTAAGACTCACCTGACCAGCAAGATAACCCTATTAGGAATTAGACCTGATATCTTAAGAATGATTTCATATGTAATAAACAGCTGATTGGCGCTCGGACATAATGTATACGCCTACTCAAACGTGTATATAAGTTCATGTCTAATAAACCAGGTTTTATGGCCTGATCAGATACCACATCTGTCTGTGTCCATCACTTTCCGGAAAGGTTCCTCCAATTCGGCAGCCGTCCAATATCCCTGACTGGTCTGACTTGCAGACCACCCCAACAATGTCTTAGCGCTGCAGTGTGCTGCCTTTTTTACTTGACTGTATATGAGTTGGTTACTCTAGGTTCAGCACCTGTTCACACTTAGTCTATGTTTGGATGTGACGGTCAGTTTTTTCAAATAGATTATTTAGCCTTCTGACTGAGCACTCCGCCTCCTAGCCCAGGTGTTTTAATCGCAGTAGGTCCAGTACCCCTCCACAGAGAGAGAGAATATGAGTCTAGGAAGAGGTTTTCACAGGTACCCATTCACATGGAGACGTTTATTCTCAGCGAGGTAGGCAAGCGTAGGACCTGATATACGAGAGATGCCGTAAAGGGGCTATCAGGTACACATAAAATTGGCCATTTTCATGCGCTAAACGCTCTCATTTTTCATATTTCTAGTGCAGTATTGCAGTTCAGTTTTCATGTTTCATGTTTGCATGTCTTAGCGTTGCAGTGTGCTGCCTTTTTTACTTGCCTTTTTTACTTGACTTTAGCACCTGTTCACACTTAGTCTATGTTTGGATGTGACGGTCAGTTTTTTCAAATATATTATCCCCTGAGTCACACACACCACTACCTGTAAACAGATGCATCTTAGATCTTAGCCCTATGATCTGAAGGGTCTTGTAAACTACTGTATCACATAAAGGAATGTTCATCCATTGATGAGATGGGAATATCTGCCTCTGTAGTATCCACAAGCTGCCTGTATGCTGTGCTACTTTCTTTCCACAACTCCCATTAATTTCTATGTGAGCTATAGAAACAGTGTACCATAACCATGCAAGACTGTTTCCATAGTCCCGACCATCTGCGGCTGCAGCATAGGGACAGAAATTCCTTTCACATCCATGAATGGCTGAGGTGGGAATATATTTTTAATTTCTGTTTTGTGACATCACTGTACATTATCCCTAGTATTACACTACTGCATGTACAGTCTTCATACTATGACAGCACTGTGAATTATCCTTGTATTACAATGCTGCATATATAATCTTCATACTATGACAGCACTGTGCATTATCCTTATATTACAATGCTGCATGTACAATCTTCATACTGTGACAGCACAGGGCATTATCCTTGTATTACAATGCTGCATGTACAATATTCATACAGTGACAGCACAGGGCATTATCCTTGTATTACAATGCTGCATGTACAATCTTCGTACAGTGACAGCAGTGGGCACTATCCTTGTATTACAATGCTGCATGTACAATATTCATACAGTGACAGCACAGGGCATTTTCCTTGTATTACAATGCTGCATGTACAATCTTCGTACAGTGACAGCAGTGGGCACTATCCTTGTATTACAATGCTGCTTGTACAATCTTCGTACTGTGACAGCAGTGGGCATTATCCTTGTATTACAATGCCGCTTGTACAATCTTCGTACTGTGACAGCAGTGGGCATTATCCTTGTATTAAACTGCTGCATGTACAATATTTGTACTGTGACATCACTGTGCATTATCCTTGTATTACAATGCCGCTTGTACAATCTTCGTACAGTGACAGCAGTGGGCATTATCCTTGTATTACAATGCCGCTTGTACAATCTTCGTACTGCGACAGCAGTGGGCATTATCCTTGTATTATACTGCTGCATGTACAATGTTCATATTGTGACATCACTGTGCATTATCCTTATATTACAATGCTGCATGTACAATGTTCGTACTGTTACATCACTGTGCATTATCCTCATATTACAATGTTTCATGTACTATCTTCATACTGTGACATCACTGTGCATTATCTTTGTATTACAATGCTCCATGTACAATCTTCATGCTGTGACAGCACTGGGCATTATCCTTGTATTACAATGCCACTTGTACAATCTTCGTACTGTGGCATCACTGTGCATTATCCTTATATTACAATGCTCATGTACAATTGTCATACTGTGATAGCACTGTGCATTATCCTTATATTACAATGCTGCATGTACAATGATCGTACTGTGACATCACTGGGCATTAATTATCCTTTTATTACACTGCTTCATGTACTATCTTTATACTGTGACATCACTGTGCATTATCCTTGTATTACACTGCTGCATGTATAATATTCATACTGTGACATCACTGTGCATTATCCTTTGTGACAAAACACTTCGGGATCGCCTTTGCTGGGGTCAAAGGTCACGTGGTTTGTGCATTGAATCTGAGGCGTACAGCAGGTTTCTTAGCAGACTGACTTCAGGTCAGATTTATTAACGTGAAAGTAACATAGAAAAAAAAAGCATAAAAATAAATCCTAGCCGTCCGGCACTAACTAACAGATATGTTGCTATCTCAACAACTGGGGGCTGCTTCTCCCTCCCAGCTAACAACACACAATCCTTGAGCACAGCTCTCACTCACGTTTGTCTCACACAGACAGGCAATCTGTGTGCCCCAGGCTGACGCTGGAAACCCTCAGCTGGTCATCCTTTATTCCTGCACTCATTAACCCATCATTATCCTGAAAATACTGAACGGCTTAATTCACATAGGACAAATACCTGGGCGAGATATACCTGCCCCCGACTACCAGACCGACATGATTCTTACATATCCTCCCCCCCTGCTCAGACCACTCAGGTCGAGCAAGAACACTCTCGAAACAGTGCACTCGGGACAGGGCATCAGCGTTCCCCATCTGCACCCCGGGGCGGTGCTCCACCGTGAAAGAGTAAGCCTGCAGGGCAATGAACCACCGGGTTACCCGACTATTACGGTCTTTGTGGAGGTGCATCCACTTGAGAGGGGCATGGTCCGTGACCAGCTTAAACTTCCTACCTGCCAGGTAATACTTGAGGGAGTCGAGGGCCCATTTAATGGCTAGGCACTCTTTTTCAACCACGGCATACCTCTGCTCATGTACATTCAGTTTCCGGCTGAGGTAGAGGACCGGGTGTTCGACTCCGTCCCTCACCTGGGAAAGTACAGCTCCGACCCCAGTATCAGAAGCATCAGTTTGGACCACAAACTCGCTGCTGAAATCAGGAGTCACTAGTACGGGCTGAGAGCACAAAGCTCGTTTCAGACTGTGGAAGGCCTCTCCAGCCGCTGAGGTCCATTTTACCATGACGGAACCCTTCCCTTTGGTAAGATCCGTCAAGGGGGTAGCCATGGCTGCAAAATTAGGTATGAACCGGCGATAATAGCCGGCGATCCCCAGGAAAGCTTGTACTTGTTTCTTGTTCACTGGTTGCAGCCAGCCCTGAATTGCCTGCATTTTGTCGATCTGTGGTTTAACCACTCCTCTGCCAATCACGTAACCCAAGTATCGGGCTTCTTCAAGCCCGATGTGACATTTCTTGGGGTTTGCCGTTAAGCCTGCGTCTCGCAGGTCATCAATCACCGCCTGTACCTTCCGGAGGTGAGTTTCCCAGTCCAAGCTGTAAATTACGATGTCATCCAGGTAGGCAGAAGCGTACTGCCTGTGGGGCCTCAAGACTCGATCAATCAACCTCTGGAACATTGCTGGAGCTCCGTGAAGTCCAAACGGCATGTAGACATACTGGAACAGACCTTCCGGTGTAGCAAATGCCGTCTTCTCCCTGGCCGCCTCGGCCAGAGGGATCTGCCAGTACCCCTTTGTTAGATCCAGGGTCGTAATGTATCGGGCTTTACCCAGCCGGTCGATTAACTCATCGACCCGAGGCATAGGGTACGCATCAAATTTAGAAGCCGCATTCAGTTTCCTAAAGTCATTACAAAACCGTATGGAGCCATCCGGCTTAGGTATCAACACGATTGGACTGGACCAGGCGCTGTGTGACTCCTCAATGACTCCTAAGTCCAACATTGCCACCACCTCCCGGGAGATGGCTTCACGGCGTGCTTCCGGAATCCGGTATGGCTTCACATGAACTGTGACACCAGGCTCTGTAACAATCTCATGTTTCACCAGCTTAGTCCGGCCAGGTTTTTCCGAGAAAAACTGTCGGTTCTGTAACAAAAACTGCTTAACCTCAGATTTTTGTTGTTCTGAGAGAGTCTCGGCAATCTGCACCTCCGGTACGGTAGGTGCGCAAACCGGACGGGGCAGCTCCGCCGTTAGGGCAGAGCGGTCTTTCCAGGGTTTTATCAGATTCACATGATAAATCTGTTCTGGTTTTCTCTTACCGGGCTGGTACACCTTATAGTTCACTTCACCAACTCTTTCCATGACCTCAAAGGGGCCCTGCCATTTCGCCAGAAATTTACTATCCACTGTAGGGATTAGGACCAACACCCTATCCCCGGATGCAAACGTACGGACCTTAGCACCTCTATCATAACTTTGCCTCTGGGCTCCCTGGGCCTGTAACATATGGTCCCTAACAATGGGCATGACAGCGGCAATACGGTCCTGCATTTGTGTTACATGGTCGATCACCGTTTTAAAGGGAGTGACTTGACCTTCCCAGGTTTCTTTTGCGACGTCCAACAGTCCCCGGGGACGGCGGGCGTACAACAGTTCGAAAGGCGAAAACCCTGTGGAAGACTGGGGAACTTCCCTAATGGCAAACAGCAAATAGGGTAGCAAGTAATCCCAGTTCTTCCCATCTTTGTCTATCGCCTTCCGGAGCATCTGTTTTAAGGTTTTGTTGAACCGCTCAACCAGGCCATCTGTTTGAGGGTGATAGACAGACGTACGCAACTGGTCTATTTGTAAGAGTCTGCAGAGCTCCTTCATCACCCTCGACATAAAGGGAGTCCCCTGGTCGGTGAGTATCTGTTTTGGAATTCCCACCCGACTAAACACTTGTACCAACTCTTTGGCGATCGTTTTGGTAGCAGTGTTACGCAAAGGGATGGCTTCTGGGTAACGAGTGGCATAGTCCATGATGACGAGGATATGTTGGTGCCCACGTGCGGACCAGGGAAGGGGCCCAACCAGATCCATCCCAATTCTCTCAAAAGGGACTCCAATGATAGGGAGGGGTACCAAAGGGCTACAGAACCGAGTTTTAGGTGCAGAGATTTGGCACTCTGGACAGGACTCACAATAGTTACGTACATCACTATGTATTCTGGGCCACACAAAACAATGCGATATCCTTTCTATGGTTTTCTGTACCCCCAGATGTCCCCCCATTATATGTCTGTGGGCCAGGTCCAGTACCTTCCGCCGATAAGGTTTGGGTACCACTAACTGTTGCACAGTGTCTTCTCCTTTTTTCTCTACCTGGTAGAGTAAATCATTTTCAAGAACCATGTACGGGTACGCTAACCTAGTGTCAGGTTCTACGGGTACCCTATCTATCATTTTTACATTCTTCCTAGCCGGAATCAGGGTAGGATCTTTCATTTGCTCGCTGTGGAAGTCATCCAACTGGACTCCCAAATCTGACAGGCAAGGTGCTGGATGGCTGTCTGCCTCCACCTCTCGCTGAGTTTCCTCAGTTTCCCCCGCCAGAACTGAGAAGGGGAACTGAAGGTTAGTTTCAGTAACCTCCCCAGCAACGTCTTCCTGTGGGACCTCCTCTAGGAGTTCGGGACCTCCAGATGGCATGGGAAAAGGCTCACAGCTACCGTGAAGGAGCAACTGATTCTCCCACAACTGCCAGAAATGGGGAAAATCCCTGCCCAGGATTACATCCTGCAACAATGCGGGAACGAGTCCCACCTTGTGTTGCACAGACCCATAGGGAGTGGAAATCGATATGACCGCTGTTGGGTACGAGCAGGTGTCACCATGCACACACGTTACAGAAAATTTGTCAGACGAACCAGATGGAAGTGCCACCAGACTAGCTTTCACCAGAGTCACCACACTTCCAGAGTCTAGTAATGCCACAACATTTTTCCCATCCACAGATAATTCACACAGGTGTTTCGCTATATCATTTTGACCCGCATTCACATTCACTAGCCGTGTAACCAAAGACATGCGTTTCTTAGAGTCTGTAACATCGCACTGCATGGGTTCAGTGGTAACAGGACAGTTCGCAGAGATATGGCCCTTCTCACGGCAGCGGAAACACCTAACAGGCCCCCTACTGAGACCACCGTCCAACCCTCTCGGTCTCGGAGAACGAGCAGTCCCGTGTTCCTCCCCCACAGTTTTTGGCAATTTTCCTTCACTCGTAGTCGCTGGAACAGTCTTACCGGTTCCACGAGGAGAAGGCATGGACCGGGTGCCAGTGGTTTCGTCGGGAAGTCCTTCTGCCACGGAATAACGCTCAACCAACTCCACAAGTTGATCCGCTGTCGTGGGATTTCCTTGGCTTACCCACCTTTTCAGCGCTGGTGGTAGTACTCGCAGGTACTTGTCCAAGACAATCCGCTGGATTATTTCGGGTGTTGTCAGTACCTCGGGTTGCAGCCATTTCTTTGTCAAGCAGATCAGGTCGAACATCTGAGACCGCGCCGGTTTATCTTGCTGGTAGGTCCACTGGTGTACCCTCTGTGCACGGACAGCCGTCGTTACACCCAGCCGGGCCAGGATCTCAACTTTCAGCTTCTCGAAGTCCTGTGCGACTTCCGGGTCCAAGTCATGGTAAGCTTTTTGGGCCTCGCCGGAGAGAAACGGAGCAATCAAATCGGCCCAGCGTGCCTTCGGCCACTTCTCCCTCAATGCCGTCCGCTCAAACGTTGTCAGGTATGCCTCGACGTCATCTTCTGCAGTCAACTTTTGCCAGTATCGACTCACATGGATCCTTCTGGACTCTGCTTCCGGGTCTGCCTCAGGCATGCTCAGCAGGCGCTGCGCCACCTGTTGGAGGAGCTGGCGGTCTGCAACCGTCATGTCCATTAACTCCTTCAGCTGTGCGGCCATCAAGCGATTAGCTTCATGCTGTGCGGCAGTGGCCTGCTGCTGTACGGCAGTGGACTGTACTAGGGCTTTCACCACGTCTTCCATACTGTCGCCTGTGCCACGTAATTGCTCGCGTTCTCCACCACAATGTGACAAAACACTTCGGGATCGCCTTTGCTAGGGTCAAAGGTCACGTGGTTTGTGCATTGAATCTGAGGCGTACAGCAGGTTTCTTAGCAGACTGACTTCAGGTCAGATTTATTAACGTGAAAGAAACATAGAAAAAACAAAGCATAAAAATAAATCCTAGCCTGTCCGGCACTAACTCAAGGCCCCATCTCACTTAGCGATTTACCAACGATCACGACCAGCGATATGACCTGGCCGTGATCGTTGGTAAGTCGCTGTGTGGTCGCTGGGGAGCTGTCACACAGACCGCTCTCCCCAGCGACCAACGATCAGGGGAACGAGTTCGGCATCGTTGAAACTGTCTTCAACGATGCCGAAGTCCCCCTGCAGCACCCGGGTAACCAGGGTAAACATCGGGTTACTAAGCGCAGGGCCGCGCTTAGTAACCCGATGTTTACCCTGGTTACCAAAAAAAACAAACACTACATACTCGCCTTTCGGTGTCCAGGTCCCTTGCCGTCTGCTTCCTGCTCTCGCTGAGTGCCGCCGTACACTGAGAGCAGAGCGCAGCGGTGACGTCACTGCTGTGCTCTCACTTCTCACTGTACGGCCGGCAGTCAGTGAGAGCAGGAAGCAGACGGCAAGGGACCTGACGGACATCAGAAGGCGAGTATGTACTGTTTGTTTTTTTTTACATTTACGCTGGTAACCAGGGTAAACATCGGGTTACTAAGCGCGGCCCTGCGCTTAGTAACCCGATGTTTACCCTGGTTACCAGTGAAGACATCGCTGGATCGGTGTCACACACACCGATTCAGCAATGTCAGCGGGGCCTCAACGACCAAAAAAAGGTCCAGGCCATTCCGACACGACCAGCGATCTCGCAGCAGGGGCCTGATCGCTGGTACGTGTCACACATAGCGAGATCGCTATGGAGGTCGCTGTTGCGTCACAAAACTTGTGACTCAGCAGCGATCTCGCTAGCGATCTCGCTATGTGAGACGGGGCCTTCACAGATACGTTGCTATCTCAACAACTGGGGGGCTTCTCCCTCCCAGCTAACAACACACAGTCCTTGAGCACAGCTCTCACTCACGTTTGTCTCACACAGACAGGCAATCTGTGTGCCCCAGGCTGACGCTGGAAACCCTCAGCTGGTCATCCTTTATTCCTGCACTCATTAACCCATCATTATCCTGAAAATACTGAACGGCTTAATTCACATAGGACAAATACCTGGGCGAGATATACCTGCCCCCGACTACCAGACCGACATGATTCTTACACCTTGTATTACAATGCTTCATGTACAATCTTCATACTGTGACATCACTGTGCATTATCCTTGTATTACACTGCTGCATATACAATCTTCATACTGTGACATCACTGTGCATTATCCTTGTATCACACTGCTGCATATACAATCTTCATACTGTGACATCACTGTGCATTATCCTTGTATTACACTGCTGCATATACAATCTTCAAACTGTGACATGCATTATCCTTGTATTACACTGCTGCATATACAATCTTCATACTGTGACATCACTGTGCATTATCCTTGTATCACACTGCTGCATATACAATCTTCATACTGTGACATCACTGTGCATTATCCTTGTATTACACTGCTGCATATACAATCTTCAAACTGTGACAGCACTGGGCATTATCCTTGTATTACAATGCCGCTTGTACAATCTTCGTACTGTGACAATGTAGGGGACAGGGACCTGGTGAGCTGTGCAGACGGGTGGAACCATTGTTGCCGGGAGTCGGGGTTCCGGGGGACGGATTTGAGGGGCGCATGGGAAGCCAGGCTCATGTGACAGGAGGCAGAGTGACGCAGGGAGAGGAGAGGATAAAAAGCAAAACGCGCGAAAGCAGGGACAGAGAAGCGCGGGAAATCTCTGAGGAGAGGAAACTGCAGCGCAGTTGTTGTGTGTGTGCAGGCCGCAGTGAGACTTGCTGGAAGCAGGGGGAGAACGTGCAACAGACACTGCGGGCAATTACCAGAGCCCCCAAAAAGAGGCGCACTCGTCGTCAGCGACCCCCCAGGCAGAGGGGTAGCGCTGATCAGCTCAGGGACAATATTACCGTGCTCCCCGGGAACATCTTGCCACAGAGTGCTCCGGGCCCTCCTGGGTTTTTCTTAGCTGTGACTGATACCGATTATTCTGCTAATTCTTCTCAAAAAGACCCCTCTCTGGACGTGGAAACTGTTACCCCGGATCAACGTCCGCCTGTGGGAGGTAACGCAGCACCGCAAAAGACATTCTGGACTCGAATCTACACCTGGGCCCGTCAACGGAGGACACCTCCTTCCCCCGCCATCAGGACTACGTCGCTGACGGAGCTTCACCATCAGGACTACGCCGCTGACGGAGCTTCACCATCAGGACTGCATCGTTGAAACAACACTGATAAGTGAACTTGGTTGACTTGTTCTTGTTAGTGGGTCACTAGTGAGGCGCTGTCGTGTTTCGCGGGTTTAGTTCAGGGCGCCTATATAGTAGATAGGATTTACTGTGAAATTGTGATCGTGTACCTAAGTTCCCTGCGTGGAAAACTGTTGTTATTCTTTGTTGGGTTGGAAGTTAAAGGAAAGTTAAAAAACGTTATTTGCTTTCTGACTCCTCTTTGTCCCTGCATCCTTCTTTATCTGCGGTCTCTACATTTGGCGTAGTCGGCAGGATGCAGGATCCAAAGAGGGAGCCAGAAGATACGGAGGATGGGGCTGGCCCGAGAGCGTCTCTCTCATTGGGGGCCATGTTGAATAACCTGCCACATGTTGTTGTGGAGTTGGACTGAAAGGATGCGGGGGCTGCTGAGGATGCATCCTATGACCCCGGCCCTGGAAGCAGAGGTGGCCATTATGGCCTTAGACGGAGAGGCCCGAGATTCAGTGATGTTGAGACCCCCCACAGAGCGGAATACTTTTACCGGGGTGTTAAATGTGTTAGAGGGGACGCACGGGGATCCCACCGACGTGGGAGAGCTGTGGGCCCGGTTGTTTGGACGGCGACAAAAAGAAGGCGAGACTGTCACTCAGTACATGAATGCTCTGCAAGAGCTAAACATTGCAATCGTGCGGAAAGATGGTATGGGGATGGGACATGTTGACGTGACCCTGCGCGACCAACTGGTGACGGGACTGCGAGATGAGTTGACCAAACAGGCTCTACGTGAACGAGTGCGGGTCGACCCGCGCCTGACTTTCTCCGACATAGGCAATGAGGCCCGCACCCAGGAGCAAGAGAGGGGGGTGACGGTCCTGACAGGAGAGACTCGGGTTATCCAGACCGCTGCACCAGGAGGGGGTGAGCCGTCGTGGGTTCAGGAGATGCGGCAGGAGCTCAAACAAATCAGGGACGAACTGGCTGAAGTTAAAAAGAATGCGCGAAGCCCAAGGGAGCTACCCCGGGGGCAAGGGTCTGGGAGTCCAGCTCGTGGCGCTCGTCCAGGATATTATCCGGTCCCCGGTGCTTGCTATGGTTGCGGGGAGGCAGGACATTTCGCACAGGAGTGCCCCCGGAGAGGGAGGGCCTCGTCCCGTCAGGTGTTAAACTAGAGGGCTCCGAGCTAAGGGGACGACGCTCGGAGCCAGAGTCCCCGCGGATGGGTGGTGAAAGTCCCAGAAATTTGGTTGCCAGCTGCCCCCTGGTTTGGGCAGAGTTTGAAGGGCGGGCTGTCCGTTGTCTGGTGGACACCGGGTCCCAAGTCACGACTATGCCCGAGGCTTATTTTAGAAAACACTTTCCTTTGACAGTCAGACCCCAATGGGGTCCCGTAATTCGGTTACAGGCCGCCAATCAGCTGCCCATCCCAGTGGAAGGGGTCACCTGGATGCAAATATCTTTATGTGGGAAGGACCTGGGCCGCCGGGGGGTTGTGTTAACACGGGGAGATCCCGGCCCACAACATACTGTGACCTTGGGGATGAACGTATTGAAAGATTTTGGCAGTTTTCTGTTAGGGGAGACTACGCAAGAGACACTCAATCAGTGGGGGACCAGTACACCTCAGGGCTCCGTGTTCAGACAGTTAGTGAGGGAAGTCCGAGTACAAGAGACCTGTCAGGAGGGAGACATACTAGGGAGAGTAATTACTTCCCCGACAGCAAAGGTGACGTTCCCCCCAGGACAGACTGTTATATCCCTGCCCATACGAGCTCGCATCCCTCTAGAAGGAGTACAAGTACAGATTGAGCCCACCTTTACATCCCCTTTGCCCACAGGACTGCTGGTGGCCCGATCCCTGGCTACTGTTAAAAATGGGGCCATACCAGTGCGATGTGTGAATGTGGACGAACACGATGTCGTGCTACGGGTCTGAAGTGAGATGGCCAAAGTGTTACGACCTTTAGAAGTGATGCCCCCTCCAGATACTTTGCAGTTAACGGTGGATTCCCCTGATCCCTGGATGGTCAGTGTCCGGTCTACGCAGGATCCTGAGCCAATAGCGTTTCGAAAGGGTCAAACTATTCTGGAGCACATGCGGACGGAATTGTCGGGCCTGGATCCATCACAGATCTCACAAGTGCAGCGACTCCTTGGACATTATGCTAAAGTGTTCGCACAACATGAAGATGATTTTGGCTGTACCACGGCCATCGAACATGGAATTCCGACCGGAGATACAGTGCCCATCAGGGAGCGGTACAGACAGATTCCCCCGCAGATGTACCAGGAAGTAAAGACGTTGTTAGGCCAGATGCTACAAAAGGGAGTGATCCGCGAGAGTCAGAGCCCGTGGGCTGCCCCGATCGTGCTGGTGCGGAAAAAGGACGGCACGCTCCGGTTCTGTGTGGACTATCGTAAGCTAAATGCATGTACCGTCCGAGACTCTTATCCACTTCCCCGTATCGAGGAGTCTCTCTCCGTGCTGGGTCGGGCCAAATATTTTTCCACCTTAGACCTAGCCAGCGGATACTGACAGAAGCAGATCGTCCTAAGACAGCGTTTATCCTTCCCATGGGACTATTCGAGTTCAATCGAATGCCGTTTGGGCTGGCCAACGCTCCAGGCACCTTCCAACGATTAATGGAGCGGTGTCTGGGGGATTTGAACTTCGAGGCCACTCTCATTTATCTGGATGACATCATCATCTATGCTCCAACATTCGAGGAACATCTGTGCCGACTGGAGCAAGTACTAGACCGGTTGCTGAAATACGGGCTTAAGGTGAAGCCCCAGAAGTGTCACTTGTTCCGGGAACAGATCGAGTACCTGGGGCATGTGGTGTCCGCCGAAGGAGTCCGGCCATCGCAGGAGAAGATTGCCGCAATCCAGGAGTGGCCCACACCGGAGACCGCCAAGGATGTACGGGCGTTCTTGGGCCTCGCTGGGTACTACCGGCGCTTCGTGAAGAACTTTGCTCGCCGTTCTCACAATCTACAAGTCCTGCTGAAAGGAAGCTCCCCCAAGGAACGGGGAAAGAAGATACAATGGCAGGAGCCACAAGAAGCAGCGTTCCGGGACTTGAAGACAGCTCTCATGGAGCCGCCGGTGTTGGCTTATGCGGACTTTTCGCAACCGTTCATCCTACACACCGACGGCAGCTCTCAGGGATTGGGGGCTGTGTTGTCTCAGGTTCAGGATGGGCGGGAGAGAGTGATCGCCTATGCGAGTCGGTCTCTTCATGACTCTGAGTTGAACCCGGACAATTATAGTTCTTTCAAGGTGGAGCTGCTGGCCGTGGTGTGGGCTATGACGGAGCGGTTCGCTGAGTACCTGGCCGGTTCCGAGGTGCTGATACGCACGGATAACAACCCATTGGCACATCTGGAAAATGCGAAATTGGGTGCCCTGGAACAGCGCTGGGTAGCCCGGATGGCCAAGTACAGATACCGTATCCTCTACAAGCGAGGAGCGGAGAATGTTCATGCTGACGCGTTATCTCGTCTGCGGAAGAACCCCCCAAGAACTATCCGAGATGAGGAGCTGGAGGGAGAAGAAATCCCCTACGCCATCGGAGGCGCTGCTCGGACGGCTGTGAGCCGGGAACAGACCGGGAACGGAACGGCTACAGGACTGTTGGTTCAGAGTCGGGACGAATGGATACGGCTGCAACAGGAAGACCAGGAACTAGCTCCATTGCGACAGTGGATAACGAATGGTCTATTGCCCGTGAGAACCCCTGGACAAACTCTCCCGTCAGACCTGAACCTTCTTCTGAGGCAGTGGGAGCGCCTAACTCTTCAGGACGGGCTCTTATGCCACTTAACCATGGCTCAGGCAGATTCCGAGCCGACCTGGCAGATGGTCTTACCAGGGCCCGTGGTGGCCGCAGTTGCTAAAGAAGCTCATGAGTCCGGGGCACACTTCGGAGTGAAGAGGACGTTTAAGTGGCTGCAAACTCGGTTCTATCATCCTCGGCTGCTTGCGGAAGTACAGACTGCCTGTAGACAATGTCGACAATGTGAGCTAACCAAGTCACCGGAGGAAAGGGCGCCTGTGCAGAGCATCACGACGTCTGCCCCTTTTGAAGTATTAATGATAGACTACATTACCATTGGAGCAGCGCATCAAGGCTACAAACACTGCCTCGTTATGGTAGATCATTTTTCAAAATTCGCGGTAGTCACCCCTACCCGTGTTCAGACGGCTGAGTCGGCGGCGAGCGCTATCTGTAAGAACTTTATTCAAGTTTACGGCTGTCCGAGGCGAATACATTCGGATCAAGGCGCCTGTTTCTTGGGCAAAGTCATGGAAGAGCTGCATCGCCTCTACGGCATTGATAAGTCACGCACCACACCGTATCATCCCCAGGGAAACGGGGCTTGTGAGCGGTTTAACCGGACTTTGCTTCAAATGCTGCGTGCGCTAGAACAAGATCAGAAGGCCCGCTGGCCGGAGTATGTGTCTGACCTAGTGTGGGTCTACAACAATAGAGTTCATCAAGTCACAGGACGCACCCCGTATGAAGTGGTCTTTGGGCGCCCAGGAAAAGGCATGACAGATCTGGAACTGTCTTCGGAGGAAGAAGGCCCCCGAACAGGGATGGCTTCGTGGGTGCGTGATCATCGGCATCGGCTGCAGACCTTACACCGACTGGTACACACTCGAATTCGGGAAGTGGAGCATCGGAGCACCCCTACAGCAAAACCCCCAGAGTTCCGGCCAGGTGATCGAGTACTCGTTCGAGAGCAAAGACCGCAAAACAAGTTAGACCATCGTTGGGAAAAAACACCCTATCGGGTGCTTCGCCGTATAGACCCGCATGGACCTGTATATGAAGTGCAGTCTGAGGCCCCCGGAAGTACAGGTACTCGCATTCTTCATCGCAACATGCTCCGGTTGTGTCGCTCTGTTGACTCGGACACCCCGGAATCCGCAATCAGGGAAGAGCCACCTACGACTGAGTCCCCCAACAACCATTGGTGGGATGAAGAAGATGATGAAGAAGAACGGCGTCAAAATACTCCCCCTATCTCGACTACTACACTACCCCTGACCAGTCACCCTTCCGCTGACGACATTCCCCCAACACCCCCTACACAAGGACCCGAGCCACGACGTTCTGAACGTTCTACTGCCGGTAGACCCCCAACTCGCTACAGTCCTGACTTACACACTAGACAGACCCAAGTGTGGAACAACCCGTCAGATGGGCGACCTGTCAGTGCGAAGGCCTCGCCCGGGGACTGGCGAGCATACAGGGTGGGGGAATGTAGGGGACAGGGACCTGGTGAGCTGTGCAGACGGGTGGAACCATTGTTGCCGGGAGTCGGGGTTCCGGGGGACGGATTTGAGGGGCGCATGGGAAGCCAGGCTCATGTGACAGGAGGCAGAGTGACGCAGGGAGAGGAGAGGATAAAAAGCAAAACGCGCGAAAGCAGGGACAGAGAAGCGCGGGAAATCTCTGAGGAGAGGAAACTGCAGCGCAGTTGTTGTGTGTGTGCAGGCCGCAGTGAGACTTGCTGGAAGCAGGGGGAGAACGTGCAACAGACACTGCGGGCAATTACCAGAGCCCCCAAAAAGAGGCGCACTCGTCGTCAGCGACCCCCCAGGCAGAGGGGTAGCGCTGATCAGCTCAGGGACAATATTACCGTGCTCCCCGGGAACATCTTGCCACAGAGTGCTCCGGGCTCTCCTGGGTTTTTCTTAGCTGTGACTGATACCGATTATTCTGCTAATTCTTCTCAAAAAGACCCCTCTCTGGACGTGGAAACTGTTACCCCGGATCAACGTCCGCCTGTGGGAGGTAACGCAGCACCGCAAAAGACATTCTGGACTCGAATCTACACCTGGGCCCGTCAACGGAGGACACCTCCTTCCCCCGCCATCAGGACTACGTCGCTGACGGAGCTTCACCATCAGGACTACGCCGCTGACGGAGCTTCACCATCAGGACTGCATCGTTGAAACAACACTGATAAGTGAACTTGGTTGACTTGTTCTTGTTAGTGGGTCACTAGTGAGGCGCTGTCGTGTTTCGCGGGTTTAGTTCAGGGCGCCTATATAGTAGATAGGATTTACTGTGAAATTGTGATCGTGTACCTAAGTTCCCTGCGTGGAAAACTGTTGTTATTCTTTGTTGGGTTGGAAGTTAAAGGAAAGTTAAAAAACGTTATTTGCTTTCTGACTCCTCTTTGTCCCTGCATCCTTCTTTATCTGCGGTCTCTACAACAGCACTGGGCATTATCCTTGTATTACAATGCTTTTTGTACAATCTTCATACTGTGACATCACTGTGCATTATCCTTGTATTACACTGCTGCATATACAATCTTCATACTGTGACATCACTGTGCATTATCCTTGTATCACACTGCTGCATATACAATCTTCATACTGTGACATCACTGTGCATTATCCTTGTATTACACTGCTGCATATACAATCTTCAAACTGTGACATGCATTATCCTTGTATTACACTGCTGCATATACAATCTTCATACTGTGACATCACTGTGCATTATCCTTGTATCACACTGCTGCATATACAATCTTCATACTGTGACATCACTGTGCATTATCCTTGTATTACACTGCTGCATATACAATCTTCAAACTGTGACAGCACTGGGCATTATCCTTGTATTACAATGCCGCTTGTACAATCTTCGTACTGTGACAATGTAGGGGACAGGGACCTGGTGAGCTGTGCAGACGGGTGGAACCATTGTTGCCGGGAGTCGGGGTTCCGGGGGACGGATTTGAGGGGCGCATGGGAAGCCAGGCTCATGTGACAGGAGGCAGAGTGACGCAGGGAGAGGAGAGGATAAAAAGCAAAACGCGCGAAAGCAGGGACAGAGAAGCGCGGGAAATCTCTGAGGAGAGGAAACTGCAGCGCAGTTGTTGTGTGTGTGCAGGCCGCAGTGAGACTTGCTGGAAGCAGGGGGAGAACGTGCAACAGACACTGCGGGCAATTACCAGAGCCCCCAAAAAGAGGCGCACTCGTCGTCAGCGACCCCCCAGGCAGAGGGGTAGCGCTGATCAGCTCAGGGACAATATTACCGTGCTCCCCGGGAACATCTTGCCACAGAGTGCTCCGGGCCCTCCTGGGTTTTTCTTAGCTGTGACTGATACCGATTATTCTGCTAATTCTTCTCAAAAAGACCCCTCTCTGGACGTGGAAACTGTTACCCCGGATCAACGTCCGCCTGTGGGAGGTAACGCAGCACCGCAAAAGACATTCTGGACTCGAATCTACACCTGGGCCCGTCAACGGAGGACACCTCCTTCCCCCGCCATCAGGACTACGTCGCTGACGGAGCTTCACCATCAGGACTACGCCGCTGACGGAGCTTCACCATCAGGACTGCATCGTTGAAACAACACTGATAAGTGAACTTGGTTGACTTGTTCTTGTTAGTGGGTCACTAGTGAGGCGCTGTCGTGTTTCGCGGGTTTAGTTCAGGGCGCCTATATAGTAGATAGGATTTACTGTGAAATTGTGATCGTGTACCTAAGTTCCCTGCGTGGAAAACTGTTGTTATTCTTTGTTGGGTTGGAAGTTAAAGGAAAGTTAAAAAACGTTATTTGCTTTCTGACTCCTCTTTGTCCCTGCATCCTTCTTTATCTGCGGTCTCTACATTTGGCGTAGTCGGCAGGATGCAGGATCCAAAGAGGGAGCCAGAAGATACGGAGGATGGGGCTGGCCCGAGAGCGTCTCTCTCATTGGGGGCCATGTTGAATAACCTGCCACATGTTGTTGTGGAGTTGGACTGAAAGGATGCGGGGGCTGCTGAGGATGCATCCTATGACCCCGGCCCTGGAAGCAGAGGTGGCCATTATGGCCTTAGACGGAGAGGCCCGAGATTCAGTGATGTTGAGACCCCCCACAGAGCGGAATACTTTTACCGGGGTGTTAAATGTGTTAGAGGGGACGCACGGGGATCCCACCGACGTGGGAGAGCTGTGGGCCCGGTTGTTTGGACGGCGACAAAAAGAAGGCGAGACTGTCACTCAGTACATGAATGCTCTGCAAGAGCTAAACATTGCAATCGTGCGGAAAGATGGTATGGGGATGGGACATGTTGACGTGACCCTGCGCGACCAACTGGTGACGGGACTGCGAGATGAGTTGACCAAACAGGCTCTACGTGAACGAGTGCGGGTCGACCCGCGCCTGACTTTCTCCGACATAGGCAATGAGGCCCGCACCCAGGAGCAAGAGAGGGGGGTGACGGTCCTGACAGGAGAGACTCGGGTTATCCAGACCGCTGCACCAGGAGGGGGTGAGCCGTCGTGGGTTCAGGAGATGCGGCAGGAGCTCAAACAAATCAGGGACGAACTGGCTGAAGTTAAAAAGAATGCGCGAAGCCCAAGGGAGCTACCCCGGGGGCAAGGGTCTGGGAGTCCAGCTCGTGGCGCTCGTCCAGGATATTATCCGGTCCCCGGTGCTTGCTATGGTTGCGGGGAGGCAGGACATTTCGCACAGGAGTGCCCCCGGAGAGGGAGGGCCTCGTCCCGTCAGGTGTTAAACTAGAGGGCTCCGAGCTAAGGGGACGACGCTCGGAGCCAGAGTCCCCGCGGATGGGTGGTGAAAGTCCCGGAAATTTGGTTGCCAGCTGCCCCCTGGTTTGGGCAGAGTTTGAAGGGCGGGCTGTCCGTTGTCTGGTGGACACCGGGTCCCAAGTCACGACTATGCCCGAGGCTTATTTTAGAAAACACTTTCCTTTGACAGTCAGACCCCAATGGGGTCCCGTAATTCGGTTACAGGCCGCCAATCAGCTGCCCATCCCAGTGGAAGGGGTCACCTGGATGCAAATATCTTTATGTGGGAAGGACCTGGGCCGCCGGGGGGTTGTGTTAACACGGGGAGATCCCGGCCCACAACATACTGTGACCTTGGGGATGAACGTATTGAAAGATTTTGGCAGTTTTCTGTTAGGGGAGACTACGCAAGAGACACTCAATCAGTGGGGGACCAGTACACCTCAGGGCTCCGTGTTCAGACAGTTAGTGAGGGAAGTCCGAGTACAAGAGACCTGTCAGGAGGGAGACATACTAGGGAGAGTAATTACTTCCCCGACAGCAAAGGTGACGTTCCCCCCAGGACAGACTGTTATATCCCTGCCCATACGAGCTCGCATCCCTCTAGAAGGAGTACAAGTACAGATTGAGCCCACCTTTACATCCCCTTTGCCCACAGGACTGCTGGTGGCCCGATCCCTGGCTACTGTTAAAAATGGGGCCATACCAGTGCGATGTGTGAATGTGGACGAACACGATGTCGTGCTACGGGTCTGAAGTGAGATGGCCAAAGTGTTACGACCTTTAGAAGTGATGCCCCCTCCAGATACTTTGCAGTTAACGGTGGATTCCCCTGATCCCTGGATGGTCAGTGTCCGGTCTACGCAGGATCCTGAGCCAATAGCGTTTCGAAAGGGTCAAACTATTCTGGAGCACATGCGGACGGAATTGTCGGGCCTGG
Organism: Ranitomeya variabilis; assembly: GCF_051348905.1. Classification (NCBI taxonomy): domain Eukaryota; kingdom Metazoa; phylum Chordata; class Amphibia; order Anura; family Dendrobatidae; genus Ranitomeya; species Ranitomeya variabilis. Next base: position 570,292,815 of record NC_135234.1, on the reverse strand, counting down.
ATCCATCACAGATCTCACAAGTGCAGCGACTCCTTGGACATTATGCTAAAGTGTTCGCACAACATGAAGATGATTTTGGCTGTACCACGGCCATCGAACATGGAATTCCGACCGGAGATACAGTGCCCATCAGGGAGCGGTACAGACAGATTCCCCCGCAGATGTACCAGGAAGTAAAGACGTTGTTAGGCCAGATGCTACAAAAGGGAGTGATCCGCGAGAGTCAGAGCCCGTGGGCTGCCCCGATCGTGCTGGTGCGGAAAAAGGACGGCACGCTCCGGTTCTGTGTGGACTATCGTAAGCTAAATGCATGTACCGTCCGAGACTCTTATCCACTTCCCCGTATCGAGGAGTCTCTCTCCGTGCTGGGTCGGGCCAAATATTTTTCCACCTTAGACCTAGCCAGCGGATACTGACAGAAGCAGATCGTCCTAAGACAGCGTTTATCCTTCCCATGGGACTATTCGAGTTCAATCGAATGCCGTTTGGGCTGGCCAACGCTCCAGGCACCTTCCAACGATTAATGGAGCGGTGTCTGGGGGATTTGAACTTCGAGGCCACTCTCATTTATCTGGATGACATCATCATCTATGCTCCAACATTCGAGGAACATCTGTGCCGACTGGAGCAAGTACTAGACCGGTTGCTGAAATACGGGCTTAAGGTGAAGCCCCAGAAGTGTCACTTGTTCCGGGAACAGATCGAGTACCTGGGGCATGTGGTGTCCGCCGAAGGAGTCCGGCCATCGCAGGAGAAGATTGCCGCAATCCAGGAGTGGCCCACACCGGAGACCGCCAAGGATGTACGGGCGTTCTTGGGCCTCGCTGGGTACTACCGGCGCTTCGTGAAGAACTTTGCTCGCCGTTCTCACAATCTACAAGTCCTGCTGAAAGGAAGCTCCCCCAAGGAACGGGGAAAGAAGATACAATGGCAGGAGCCACAAGAAGCAGCGTTCCGGGACTTGAAGACAGCTCTCATGGAGCCGCCGGTGTTGGCTTATGCGGACTTTTCGCAACCGTTCATCCTACACACCGACGGCAGCTCTCAGGGATTGGGGGCTGTGTTGTCTCAGGTTCAGGATGGGCGGGAGAGAGTGATCGCCTATGCGAGTCGGTCTCTTCATGACTCTGAGTTGAACCCGGACAATTATAGTTCTTTCAAGGTGGAGCTGCTGGCCGTGGTGTGGGCTATGACGGAGCGGTTCGCTGAGTACCTGGCCGGTTCCGAGGTGCTGATACGCACGGATAACAACCCATTGGCACATCTGGAAAATGCGAAATTGGGTGCCCTGGAACAGCGCTGGGTAGCCCGGATGGCCAAGTACAGATACCGTATCCTCTACAAGCGAGGAGCGGAGAATGTTCATGCTGACGCGTTATCTCGTCTGCGGAAGAACCCCCCAAGAACTAACCGAGATGAGGAGCTGGAGGGAGAAGAAATCCCCTACGCCATCGGAGGCGCTGCTCGGACGGCTGTGAGCCGGGAACAGACCGGGAACGGAACGGCTACAGGACTGTTGGTTCAGAGTCGGGACGAATGGATACGGCTGCAACAGGAAGACCAGGAACTAGCTCCATTGCGACAGTGGATAACGAATGGTCTATTGCCCGTGAGAACCCCTGGACAAACTCTCCCGTCAGACCTGAACCTTCTTCTGAGGCAGTGGGAGCGCCTAACTCTTCAGGACGGGCTCTTATGCCACTTAACCATGGCTCAGGCAGATTCCGAGCCGACCTGGCAGATGGTCTTACCAGGGCCCGTGGTGGCCGCAGTTGCTAAAGAAGCTCATGAGTCCGGGGCACACTTCGGAGTGAAGAGGACGTTTAAGTGGCTGCAAACTCGGTTCTATCATCCTCGGCTGCTTGCGGAAGTACAGACTGCCTGTAGACAATGTCGACAATGTGAGCTAACCAAGTCACCGGAGGAAAGGGCGCCTGTGCAGAGCATCACGACGTCTGCCCCTTTTGAAGTATTAATGATAGACTACATTACCATTGGAGCAGCGCATCAAGGCTACAAACACTGCCTCGTTATGGTAGATCATTTTTCAAAATTCGCGGTAGTCACCCCTACCCGTGTTCAGACGGCTGAGTCGGCGGCGAGCGCTATCTGTAAGAACTTTATTCAAGTTTACGGCTGTCCGAGGCGAATACATTCGGATCAAGGCGCCTGTTTCTTGGGCAAAGTCATGGAAGAGCTGCATCGCCTCTACGGCATTGATAAGTCACGCACCACACCGTATCATCCCCAGGGAAACGGGGCTTGTGAGCGGTTTAACCGGACTTTGCTTCAAATGCTGCGTGCGCTAGAACAAGATCAGAAGGCCCGCTGGCCGGAGTATGTGTCTGACCTAGTGTGGGTCTACAACAATAGAGTTCATCAAGTCACAGGACGCACCCCGTATGAAGTGGTCTTTGGGCGCCCAGGAAAAGGCATGACAGATCTGGAACTGTCTTCGGAGGAAGAAGGCCCCCGAACAGGGATGGCTTCGTGGGTGCGTGATCATCGGCATCGGCTGCAGACCTTACACCGACTGGTACACACTCGAATTCGGGAAGTGGAGCATCGGAGCACCCCTACAGCAAAACCCCCAGAGTTCCGGCCAGGTGATCGAGTACTCGTTCGAGAGCAAAGACCGCAAAACAAGTTAGACCATCGTTGGGAAAAAACACCCTATCGGGTGCTTCGCCATATAGACCCGCATGGACCTGTATATGAAGTGCAGTCTGAGGCCCCCGGAAGTACAGGTACTCGCATTCTTCATCGCAACATGCTCCGGTTGTGTCGCTCTGTTGACTCGGACACCCCGGAATCCGCAATCAGGGAAGAGCCACCTACGACTGAGTCCCCCAACAACCATTGGTGGGATGAAGAAGATGATGAAGAAGAACGGCGTCAAAATACTCCCCCTATCTCGACTACTACACTACCCCTGACCAGTCACCCTTCCGCTGACGACATTCCCCCAACACCCCCTACACAAGGACCCGAGCCACGACGTTCTGAACGTTCTACTGCCGGTAGACCCCCAACTCGCTACAGTCCTGACTTACACACTAGACAGACCCAAGTGTGGAACAACCCGTCAGATGGGCGACCTGTCAGTGCGAAGGCCTCGCCCGGGGACTGGCGAGCATACAGGGTGGGGGAATGTAGGGGACAGGGACCTGGTGAGCTGTGCAGACGGGTGGAACCATTGTTGCCGGGAGTCGGGGTTCCGGGGGACGGATTTGAGGGGCGCATGGGAAGCCAGGCTCATGTGACAGGAGGCAGAGTGACGCAGGGAGAGGAGAGGATAAAAAGCAAAACGCGCGAAAGCAGGGACAGAGAAGCGCGGGAAATCTCTGAGGAGAGGAAACTGCAGCGCAGTTGTTGTGTGTGTGCAGGCCGCAGTGAGACTTGCTGGAAGCAGGGGGAGAACGTGCAACAGACACTGCGGGCAATTACCAGAGCCCCCAAAAAGAGGCGCACTCGTCGTCAGCGACCCCCCAGGCAGAGGGGTAGCGCTGATCAGCTCAGGGACAATATTACCGTGCTCCCCGGGAACATCTTGCCACAGAGTGCTCCGGGCCCTCCTGGGTTTTTCTTAGCTGTGACTGATACCGATTATTCTGCTAATTCTTCTCAAAAAGACCCCTCTCTGGACGTGGAAACTGTTACCCCGGATCAACGTCCGCCTGTGGGAGGTAACGCAGCACCGCAAAAGACATTCTGGACTCGAATCTACACCTGGGCCCGTCAACGGAGGACACCTCCTTCCCCCGCCATCAGGACTACGTCGCTGACGGAGCTTCACCATCAGGACTACGCCGCTGACGGAGCTTCACCATCAGGACTGCATCGTTGAAACAACACTGATAAGTGAACTTGGTTGACTTGTTCTTGTTAGTGGGTCACTAGTGAGGCGCTGTCGTGTTTCGCGGGTTTAGTTCAGGGCGCCTATATAGTAGATAGGATTTACTGTGAAATTGTGATCGTGTACCTAAGTTCCCTGCGTGGAAAACTGTTGTTATTCTTTGTTGGGTTGGAAGTTAAAGGAAAGTTAAAAAACGTTATTTGCTTTCTGACTCCTCTTTGTCCCTGCATCCTTCTTTATCTGCGGTCTCTACAACAGCACTGGGCATTATCCTTGTATTACAATGCTTTTTGTACAATCTTCATACTGTGACATCACTGTGCATTATCCTTGTATTACACTGCTGCATGTACAATGATCGTACTGTGACATCACTGTGCATTATCCTTGTATTTTATCTATTAGCCAACAGTGTATTTTTTTCCTGTTCTAAAGCATTTATCAGCAACAACCTTCCCTATGACATTGTAATGTCTCTATCGTAATTCTATGGCATCGCTGTTTTTGCTCTTTTACGACATCACTTTGTACTTCATCCATTTACTGTCATCACTACTGTGCTGTAACATCACAAGCTTTATTATATGTTTGTGTAAATATCACAGATTACAGAGGTAACTGTGTACTTTCCTGTACTGTACCATCACTTTATTTATTATTCCTAAATCACATCATGGCGCATTAGTACCCACTGGTGTGTCACATAAATTTATGCTTTTTACCTTTACAATATCACTGTGTATTATAACCCCTATTTGTGTCACTTGCACATATTATCCTGGTACTGTGACTTTAATGTAGTTAACACTGTGTGTGCTATCCAGGTCCAGTGACATCACTGTAAGGCTGGGGTCACACTTGGCGTAAGACAATACGCCACGTATTATACATCCGTACTACGGCCGTAATACGGAGAAATGTTCCCAAAATATTGATCCGTAGTCAGGGTGTGTCAGCGTATTTTGCGCATGGCATCCTCCGTATGTAATCCGTATGGCATCCGTACTGCGAGATTTTCGCGCAGGCTTGCAAAACCGACATCTAATGGATTTATGTGCTCAAATGTTCATTAAAACATATATACAGTGTATATATATATATATATATATATATATATATATATGTCATTGAGACACATATACAGTGGGGCAAAAAAGTATTTAGTCAGTCAGCAATAGTGCAAGTTCCACCACTTAAAAAGATGAGAGGCGTCTGTAATTTACATCATAGGTAGACCTCAACTATGGGAGACAAACTGAGAAAAAAAAATCCAGAAAATCACATTGTCTGTTTTTTTTATCATTTTATTTGCATATTATGGTGGAAAATAAGTATTTGGTCAGAAACAAACATTCAAGATTTCTGGCTCTCACAGACCTGTAACTTCTTCTTTAAGAGTCTCTTCTTTCCTCCACTCATTACATGTAGCAATGGCACCTGTTTAAACTTGTTATCAGTATAAAAAGACACCTGTGCACACCCTCAAACAGTCTGACTCCAAACTCCACTATGGTGAAGACCAACGAGCTGTCAAAGGACACCAGAAACAAAATTGTAGCCCTGCACCAGGCTGGGAAGACTGAATCTGCAATAGCCAACCAGCTTGGAGTGAAGAAATCAACAGTGGGAGCAATAATTAGAAAATGGAAGACATTCAAGACCACTGATAATCTCCCTCGATCTGGGGCTCCACGCAAAATCCCACCCCGTGGGGTCAGAATGATCACAAGAACGGTGAGCAAAAATCCCAGAACCACGCGGGGGGACCTAGTGAATGAACTGCAGAGAGCTGGGACCAATGTAACAAGGCCTACCATAAGTAACACACTACGCCACCATGGACTCAGATCCTGCAGTGCCAGACGTGTCCCACTGCTTAAGCCAGTACATGTCCGGGCCCGTCTGAAGTTTGCTAGAGAGCATTTGGATGATCCAGAGGAGTTTTGGGAGAATGTCCTATGGTCTGATGAAACCAAACTGGAACTGTTTGGTAGAAACACAACTTGTCGTGTTTGGAGGAAAAAGAATACTGAGTTGCATCCATCAAACACCATACCTACTGTAAAGCATGGTGGTGGAAACATCATGCTTTGGGGCTGTTTCTCTGCAAAGGGGCCAGGACGACTGATCCGGGTACATGAAAGAATGAATGGGGCATGTATTGTGAGATTTTGAGTGCCAACCTCCTTCCATCAGCAAGGGCATTGAAGATGAAACGTGGCTGGGTCTTTCAACATGACAATGATCCAAAGCACACCGCCCAAGGGCAATGAAGGAGTGGCTTCGTAAGAAGCATTTCAAGGTCCTGCAGTGGCCTAGCCAGTCTCCAGATCTCAACCCTATAGAAAACCTTTGGAGGGAGTTGAAAGTCCGTATTGCCAAGCGAAAAGCCAAAAACATCACTGCTCTAGAGGAGATCTGCATGGAGGAATGGGCCAACATACCAACAACAGTGTGTGACAACCTTGTGAAGACTTACAGAAAACGTTTGACCTCTGTCATTGCCAACAAAGGATGTATTACAAAGTATTGAGATGAAATTTTGTTTCTGACCAAATACTTATTTTCCACCATAATATGCAAATAAAATGATAAAAAAACAGACAATGTGATTTTCAGGATTTTTTTTTCTCAGTTTGTCTCCCATAGTTGAGGTCTACCTATGATGTAAATTACAGACGCCTCTCATCTTTTTAAGTGGTGGAACTTGCGCTATTGCTGACTGACTAAATACTTTTTTGCCCCACTGTATATATATTCTGTATTTAGGTTTCATTCAGCGCGATAGCTGTGAAAAGTCGGTAATTCAATTGCCGGCTTTTCATTTCTCCTGCACAAACAGGATATGAGACATGGTTTACATACAGTAAACCATCTCATATCCCCATTTTTTTTGCATATTCCACACTACTAATGTTAGTAGTGTGTATGTGCAAAATTTCAGCGCTGTAGCTGCTAAAATAAAGGGTTAAATGGCGGAGAAAATTGGCGTGGGCTCCCGCGCAATTTTCTCCGCCAGAATGGTAAAGCCAGTGACTGAGGGCAGATATTAATAGCCAGGAGAGGGTCCATGGTTATTGGCCCCCCCGTGGCTAAAAACATCTGCCCCCAGCCACCCCAGAAAAGGCACATCTGGAAGATGCGCCTATTCTGGCACTTGGCCACTCTCTTCCCACTCCCTGTAGCGGTGGGATATGGGGTAATGAAGGGTTAATGTCACCTTGCTATTGTAAGGTGACATTAAGCCAGATTAATAATGGAGAGGCGTCAATTATGACACCTATCCATTATTAATCCAATTGTATGAAAGGGTTAAAAAACACACACACACATGATTTAAAAGTATTTTAATGAAATAAACACAGCGGTTGTTTTAATAATTTATTGCTATATGCTAATGAGCACAGAGCAGTCTGATGGGCGTGTACGAACCATCCTCACCATCTGCTGGCATTCTGCTATTCCATCCCCGCTGCCTTGGTTGATGTGAATGATGTTACCTTTGTAATCAATTAGTCAAGGCAGAGAGGTTGGAATAACAGGAACCCAAGGGATGATTGGGGTGATTTGACAATTGACCGCATAGCACTCATTAGTATATAGGGATGTTCTAAAATCATTTTTGGAGATAAACCTGGAGGGTTGTAAAGGATGGATTGCTGGGACACTGAGTAGATGGTAAATTACATGTTGGCAATGGTGTAGCCACAATAAATGTGTTGTCAGGTTCCCTTTAATATGTCCTCTACACTCACTCCTGTTTATATATAAATATACAGTGGGGCAAAAAAGTATTTAGTCAGTCAGCAATAGCGCAAGTTCCACCACTTAAAAAGATGAGAGGCGTCTGTAATTTACATCATAGGTAGACCTCAACTATGGGAGACAAACTGAGAAAAAAAAATCCTGAAAATCACATTGTCTGTTTTTTTATCATTTTATTTGCATATTATGGTGGAAAATAAGTATTTGGTCAGAAACAAAATTTCATCTCAATACTTTGTAATACATCCTTTGTTGGCAATGACAGAGGTCAAACGTTTTCTGTAAGTCTTCACAAGGTTGCCACACACTGTTGTTGGTATGTTGGCCCATTCCTCCATGCAGATCTCCTCTAGAGCAGTGATGTTTTTGGCTTTTCGCTTGGCAATACGGACTTTCAACTCCCTCCAAAGGTTTTCTATAGGGTTGAGATCTGGAGACTGGCTAGGCCACTGCAGGACCTTGAAATGCTTCTTACGAAGCCACTCCTTCATTGCCCTTGGGCGGTGTGCTTTGGATCATTGTCATGTTGAAAGACCCAGCCACGTTTCATCTTCAATGCCCTTGCTGATGGAAGGAGGTTGGCACTCAAAATCTCACAATACATGCCCCATTCATTCTTTCATGTACCCGGATCAGTCGTCCTGGCCCCTTTGCAGAGAAACAGCCCCAAAGCATGATGTTTCCACCACCATGCTTTACAGTAGGTATGGTGTTTGATGGATGCAACTCAGTATTCTTTTTCCTCCAAACACGACAAGTTGTGTTTCTACCAAACAGTTCCAGTTTGGTTTCATCAGACCATAGGACATTCTCCCAAAACTCCTCTGGATCATCCAAATGCTCTCTAGCAAACTTCAGACGGGCCCGGACATGTACTGGCTTAAGCAGTGGGACACGTCTGGCACTGCAGGATCTGAGTCCATGGTGGCGTAGTGTGTTACTTATGGTAGGCCTTGTTACATTGGTCCCAGCTCTCTGCAGTTCATTCACTAGGTCCCCCCGCGTGGTTCTGGGATTTTTGCTCACCGTTCTTGTGATCATTCTGACCCCACGGGGTGGGATTTTGCGTGGAGCCCCAGATCGAGGGAGATTATCAGTGGTCTTGAATGTCTTCCATTTTCTAATTATTGCTCCCACTGTTGATTTCTTCACTCCAAGCTGGTTGGCTATTGCAGATTCAGTCTTCCCAGCCTGGTGCAGGGCTACAATTTTGTTTCTGGTGTCCTTTGACAGCTCGTTGGTCTTCACCATAGTGGAGTTTGGAGTCAGACTGTTTGAGGGTGTGCACAGGTGTCTTTTTATACTGATAACAAGTTTAAACAGGTGCCATTGCTACATGTAATGAGTGGAGGAAAGAAGAGACTCTTAAAGAAGAAGTTACAGGTCTGTGAGAGCCAGAAATCTTGAATGTTTGTTTCTGACCAAATACTTATTTTCCACCATAATATGCAAATAAAATGATAAAAAAAACAGACAATGTGATTTTCTGGATTTTTTTTTCTCAGTTTGTCTCCCATAGTTGAGGTCTACCTATGATGTAAATTACAGACGCCTCTCATCTTTTTAAGTGGTGGAACTTGCACTATTGCTGACTGACTAAATACTTTTTTGCCCCACTGTATACAGCGCCTTCATACCCTGTGAACTTTTCCACATTTTTTCACATTACACCCAGAAACTTACCGTAAATATTTTTATTGGGATTTTCTGTGATATACCAACATAAAGTAGCAAGTATTTGTGAAGTCTAAAGGAAATGATACATGGTTTTCTAATTATTTTAAAAATATGAATCTGAAAATTGTGTCGTGGATTTGTATTCAGCTCCCCTTTGTAGGACAACCAATCTCTGCAATTATTGCTTAATGTCTTTTGGAGTATGTCTACTACAGCTTTGTACATCTAAAGGCTGTTTTTGCCCATTCTCCTTTGCAAACTAGCTCTAGCTCAATGAGATTGAATAGAAAGTGTCTGTGAACTACTTTTTCAAGTCTTATCACAGATTCTCAATGGGATTTAGGTCTGAACTTTGACGAGTCCATTCAAACACATGAATATGCTTTGATCTAAACCAGGGATGTCAAACTGCATTCCTCGAGGGCCTCAAACCATGAGTGTGTTCAAGATTTCCTTAGCATTCCACAAGGTGCTGGAATCACTCCGTGCAGGTGATTAAATTATCACCTGTGCAATACAAGGAAATCCTGAAAACATGACCTGTTTGCGGTCCTCGAGGAAAGCAGTTTGACACCTCTGATCTAAACCATTCCATTGTAGCTCTGGAAGTATGCTTAGGGTCATTGTCCTACAAGAAGGTGAATCTATGCACCAGTCTCAAGTCTAACAGGAATTCCTCTAAGATTGCCCAATATTTAGCTTCATCCATCTTCACATCAACTCTGACTAGTTTCCCTGTCCCTGCTGAAGAAAAGCTTCCCAACAGCATGATGCTGCCACCATCATGTTTGACGGTGTGTTTGATTATATCAGGGAGATGTGCAGTGTTAGTTTTCTGCCACACATAGCGCTTTGCATTTAGCCCATAAAATTCTTCTTTGGTCTCATCTGACCAGAGCACCTTCCACATGATAGCTGTGTCCCCTACGTGGTCTATTGCAAAATGCAAATGGGATTTCTTATGGTTTGCTTTCAAAAATGTCTTTCTACTAGCCAAGGTTTTCTTTTTACCACTCTGTCTCTGGCCTGTTCAGTCTAGCCTGGGACTCCCAGTCATGACCAAGCATTAGAGGTCACTGTGCATCGCAGCTCCGTGTCGTCACAACGTGCAACATACATTGACGTCACAGGCCTGATTGCAGCTGGAAGTCCTGGCCTAAAGTGAACAGGCCAAGAGACCCCGCTTTCAAAGGCTGTGTTCAGACGTTGCAGATTTGGTGCGGTTTTTCCTTGCAGATTTGCTAGCAAAATCTGAAGCAATCCTGATGCCAGCAAAGTGAATGAGAAACCTGATGTGTCATGCACATGGTGAATATTTGTGAGTTGCTGCAGATTATTTTCTGCACAAAATCTGCAAGTCACAAATACTCAACGTGTCCATGACACGTCAGGTTTCTCATTCACTTTGCTGGCATCAGGATTGCTTCAGATTTTGGTAGCAAATCTGCAAGGAAAAACCGTACCAATTCTGCAACGTCTGAAAACAGCCAAAGGGGAAAGAAGAGTTGGTTCTAAGGCCTGGATAGGTGACAGGTGAGGTGAGTATAAGGCTCTTTTTTCATTTTTTACACTTGTGGTCTGGAGAGCATAATAAGGAATATTCCATTTGTGGAAAATATATTCGCTACAAATCGAATTTCTCAAGAAAAATTGCCATGATTTGGCGAATTTTAATTTTCTAAGATCTGCTCATCTCTAGTACTAAGCTTCCACAATTGCTGGCTTAAAATATGTTTGAACCATAGATTTATTAAGCTTATTTTCATAGTTGTGTTCTAAGAAATAACAATGGTGGAATTGGGTCAATAATTTGCCATTTAAATTGATCGGATATACAGGGCCGTATTTAGAGTTTCTGCTGCCCTAGGCACTTTTAGTGCTGCCTCCCCCTTTGGTGAGTATGACACTATCGGCAGTGACTTTGGCAAGAATCGCTGATGTGAAAGTCGCCTTTTGCAGCAGATCGGGCAGTTTTTCTGCATCTGCGTAACGGATCACTTACAGCAACACTGCGTTTGGCCTCATTCATTCCCTATGGGATTTGCGGCACTTGCCATGATCTGGCAAATGCGGTACCATACCTTCCAACTTTTGAAGAAGGGAAGGAGGTATAAAGTTTGCAGCGCGAGTAGTGCGCCGTGGCAAATTTTAGGCCATGCCTCTGACCACACCCATTTCACAATTAGTCACACCCATATCCACGTCCCAACCACAGTCATTTAGCACTGCTGATCACACTGTTTTATATACAATAATTATAAACAGAAAAAATATGGCCACAGTGCTCCATACTGTGTAATGGCCACACATGATGCTCAATACTGTATAATGGCCACACATGATGCTCCATACTGTATAATGGCCCCACATGATGCTCAGTACTGTATAATGGCCACACATGATGCTCAATACTATATAACGGCCACCACACATGATGCTCCATAATGTATAATGGCCACACAGTGATCCATACTGTATAATGGCCACACATAGTGCTCCATATTGTATAATGGACACACATAGTGCTCCATACTGTAAAACGGCCACACAGTTCTCCATACTGTATAATGATCCCGCATGATGCTCCATACTGTATAACGGCCACACATGATGCTCCATACTGTATAATGGCCATTGGCCACACATGATGCTCCATACTGTATAATAGCCACACATGATGCTCCATACTGTATAATGGCCATTGGCCACACATGATGCTCCATACTGTATAACGGCCACACACAGTTCTCCATACTGTATAATGATCCCACATGATGCTTAATACTGTATGATGACCCCCCCCCCTGTATGCATGGCTCATATTTCCCCTCCTGTATGCATGGCTCATATTCCCCCCCTGTATGCATGGCTCATATTCCCCCTCCTGTATGCATGGCTTATATTCCCCCTCCTGTGTGCATGGCTCATATTCCCCACCCCCGTATGCATGGCTCATATTTCACACACCCCTGTATGCATGGCTCATATTCCCCCCCTGTATGCATGGCTCATATTCCCCCCTGTATGCATGGCTCATATTTCCCCCCCCCTGTATGCATGGCTCATATTCCCCCTCCTGTATGCATGGCTTATATTCCCCCTCCTGTGTGCATGGCTCATATTCCCCACCCCCGTATGCATGGCTCATATTTCACACACCCCTGTATGCATGGCTCATATTCCCCCCCTGTATGCATGGCTCATATTCCCCCTCTGTATGCATGGCTCATATTTCCCCCTCCTGTATGCATGGCTCATATTCACCCCCTGTATGCATGGCTCATCTCTCCACTCCACTCCACCCCACCCCCCGCTCCCATCTTGAATGGCGCGGCTTACCGTCCTCCTTCATCCCCCCTCCCCTGTCCCCCCATCCCTCATACTCACCTGTTCCTCACCGCGCTGCCGCGCTGACGTCCCTCTGGCTCTGTCCCGACTCCCGGCGCAGCACCTTCTTCTTGCGTGAGCGGTCATGTGATACCGCTCATTAAGGTCATGAATATGCGCATATTCATGACCTTAATGAGCGGTACCACTTGACCGCTCATTCAGGAGCGCTGCAGAAGCCGAGACTAGGCATCGCTGGAGCAGGGTGAGTATCGTCTTCAAGGAGGGTGGGTGGGTGGTAGGCGGGGGGGCGAGGTCGGTAGGGAGGTGACCCAGCTTTTATTAAAAAAAAAAAAAAAAAAACCTTGCTCAGGTGCCGCCCCCTGCATTGTCCCCGCCCTAGGCACGTGCCCTCACGTGCCTAGTGGAAAATACGGCCCTGCTGATATATAAAGCTGAATGTGTGTGTGTGTGTGCGTAGGTCCAGGATTGGCATTTGCACCATCTCAGCTACAGCCACAAAATTTTGCACAGTCACACGTCTGGACCCCGAGAGCATCATAGGCTATGTTGTGAGGTGAAATTTTAACCCCACGCATTCCAATTCACCAAACGATTTTGCCCCTATCTACATAATGGGGAAAAAGTGAAAGGAAAAGTGTTGGAGGCAAATTGACAGCTGCCAGATGTGAACAAGGGGGACTTAAAGAATGAGAGCAATGGCACCAAAGAGTATATACCATACAGTTGCTAAGGTGGAGCCCCGACATGGGATGCTCACCACACACGGGGATATGAACACACACAAAATGCGCTACACACTAACACGTGTTTGAAAACATATACCACCCTCAGCACACATTTCACCACACATACACCAACCTCGCCACATAAAAGTCGAACCACAAAAGTCACCGCTCAAAACTCGCCACGCGCAAAATTCGCCACATGCAAAACTTGCCACATGCAAAACTAGGCTCACGCAAAACTCACCACACGTGCAAAACGCACCTCATGGAAAACTCGCCACATGCAAAACTTGCACACGTGGAAAAATTGCCACATGCACAAAAGTTGCAACACGTGAAAAGTTGCCTCACACAAAACTTGCACATACTCAAAACGCACCACACATAAAACTCGCCACGCACAAAACTCACCATGCGCAAAACTTGCCACACTAACCTGTCACATGAAACTCGACACACAAAAAGTTGCTACACGCATGTCGCCACACAACTCAACACACACTTGACACATGAAACTCACCCTAAAGCACACACAAGTCTGGTATTATCCTTCAAATATAAAAATATGATTAATAAGCAGACAAACTACAAGAGCAACAAATGTACCATATAGGAAATACGGCAGCTGTCAGTCACATGACCTGTCTATTATGTGTATGTGTGAGCTAAAATATACTGCCAGGGGGGAGGGCTCTCTGTTGGCTGGGGATTTATCAGGCTGCCAATAGCAACCAATCACAGCTCAGCTTCTACTTTGCTACAGTTAATTAATCTGAGCTCTGATTGGTTAATATAGGCAACAAAGGACATTCTCAGTATAACAAAGCTTGTGTGAGGTAATAGCATGTCAGTTAGCGTGTGTTGGGGGAAAGGCTGATGTCAGTCACATTACCTCTATGTGAGAGGATATAGAAACTGCCAGTTAGACTATTTTTACCACAATAATGCCTCATAAGAAAAGAAATTCCATGGCATGAATGTCAGCTGATGCAAAAAGAAAAGCTGCACTATGGGCCAATGAAAAATGTGAAGACCGACAAACAAGGCTGACACACATGAGAACAGCAGCTGCTTCCTCAAGAGCCAATAAACTTTCAGAGCAGAGGGAAGCGAGGCTTGCAGACATGAAAACAAGAGCTGCTTCCTCAAGAGCCAATGAACTTTCTGAGGAGAGGGAAGCGAGGCTTGCAGACATGAAAACAAGAGCTGCTTCCCCAAGAGCCAATGAACTTTCTGAGGAGAGGGAAGTGAGGCTTGCAGACATGAAAACAAGAGCTGCTTCTTCAAGGGCCTTTTAATAATTTCATTTCTATCTATTTGTTTTGTGGTTTTTGTGTGCAGAATACATTTTTGTTAACATGTTCTATCTTTCTAACAGCAGTTATTAACCCGGGTGAAGCCGGGTCGTACAGCTAGTTTATGATAAAACAAATAGATAAAGTTTTTACCTACTACAAGATACCACTAATAGCAAATTACATTGTACAGTTACAGTATGGTATTGTCAATGTCTCAGCTCAGGGGGAAAAGGTGCATCATTGAAGAAAGCAAACATGATTATAAGAGTCCTTCAGGGCAGTAAGTAGCCATTCCCAGTGTGACAATTGCCAGATGCGGTGTTAGCAGTACGCAGGGACATAATATATTTATTGTTGTCATTACTATTTTTATGACTGCTTGATGTGTTACATAACGGAGGTGCTGTTCCTGTTCTGAATGCTCTCTCTGTGAGTCTACAATACGTGCGACCAGTTACACTACTCCATAAAAAAGTTACCAAACACTTCTGAAAGAGACCTGACACACAAAAAAAAGATCACTTAACACAACAAAAGCCATTGAACTCGTATAGCTAGGTGTCGAGTTACATATTTCTGCATCATAATAACTTTGTCATTTTATTAAATGCTTTATCTGTAGGTCCTGTCCTATGTCCTATAGCAATCCATATACCAGTACCATCCAGCTTGCCGAATTGTTGTCTTCTATATCATAATGCTCGTAAACACGCACATTAACTGCAAGGTATTTTAGCACCATCACATTTTCACACAGATTTTGCCACGTATTCCTTGCCAAAAATTTGACATACATTTTAATAGGAAATCTGTGCCATTGTTTAAAGCAGATTCTGCGTGGACCCCACAGTAGATAGCCACAGGTGCATTCATCTCATCACTAGGAATCATTGTCACATTTCTGCAATTAAAAAGTGAAGTTTCCAAATAGTCATGTAAGTCTACAACTGGAACTGGAGACAACTTAGAAAATAGAGATTTACTCTGCTCCTTTTAACCTTGAGGGGTTGACTAAGATTGAAATTTTCAGGATCGACAATGTTTTGGTCATTTATGGAGGTTGGTTATAGTTTGCCTGTATAATGGATTTTGTTCTGAAGTGACATCCAAAAGAAGAGGAGTCTGTCACCTACAAAACTCTAAACCATTTATATATTCAGGTATGGGATTTAGCCCCTAAAAAAATCAGGTGGGTAACAGACTCCACTTAAAATCAGATCAGCGGGAGGTTGGCAGCTAGTCACCCCCACCAATCAGCTAATAGAGAACTACACTCAACTCCATACACTGTGTATTGGCCATTTTTAGATACTGAAATGCAGCTCCTATTCACTTCAGTGGGAGCTGAGATGCAGTACCCATGAAAGGCAACTACACAGGGTAGAGAGATGTGGTGTTCTGTCTCCACTCTTCAAATATTCCAATCCTGGCAAGAGTTTGAACATGTTTTCTCAAGAGGATATTGTCAATAGGCAAAATCAGAAAACTATTCCAACCTATTTTTCTGTCTGCTTTATCAAGGGTTTCAGAGAATTAAGAAAAACGTGACCACTGTTCCATCCTGAAGCATGTTTCATCATCTGCTTTTCCATAGTCTTGTACTTTACTTTGCATTGTGCACTTTAATTGCCTTTATTAACAATTAGACATAATGCAGTTCTCCGCTATCATATATTGGCTTGTAGTAGTTGTGTCATACCCTGTCTGCTCTTTACGTAGATTACTATTGATTTCTTTGATGTCCACTTTTCTATGTGCAAGTCTGGGAGTCAGTATTTGTACCATCATCTAATCATGGATTATATATTGTGACCACATCGTTGAATGTTTTGAAACATTGTTAACCCCTTAAGCCCCAAGGGTGGTTTGCATGTTAATGACCGGGCCAATTTTTACAATTCTGACCACTGTCCCTTTATGAGGTTATAACTCTGGAACGCTTCAATGGATTCTGATGATTCTGACAATATTTTCTCGTGACATATTGTACTTCATAATAGTGGTAAAATTTCTTTGATAAAACTTGCGTTTATTTGTGAAAAAATTTGGCGAAAATGTGGAAAATTTAGCAATTTTTCAACTTTCAATTTTTATGCCCTTAAATCAGAGAGATATGTCACACAAAATACTTAATAAGTAACATTTTCCACATGTCTACTTTAGATCAGCACAATTTTGGAACCAATTTTTTTTTTTGTTAGGGAGTTATAAGGGTTAAAAGTTGACCAGCAATTTCTCATTTGTACAACACCATTTTTTTTAGGGACCACATCTCATTTGAAGTCATTTTGAGGGGTCTATATGATAGAAAATAACCAAGTGTGACACCATTCTAAAAACTGCACCCCTCAAGGTGCTCAAAACCACATTCAAGAAGTTTATGAACCATTCAGGTGTTTCACAGGAATTTTTGGAATGTTTAAATAAAAATGAAAGTTTAACTTTTTTTCACACAAAATTTACTTCAGCTCCAATTTGTTTTATTTTACCAAGGGTAACAATGGAAAATGGACCCCAAAAGTTGTTGTACGATTTGTCCTGAGTACGCTGATACCCCATATGTGAGGGTAAACCACTGTTTGGGCGCATGGCAGAGCTTGGAAGGGAAGGAGCGCTATTTGACTTTTCAATGCAAAATTGACTGGAAATGAGATGGGACGCCATGTTGCGTTTGGAGAGCCCCTGATGTGCCTAAACATTGGAACCCCCCACAAATGACACCATTTTGGGAAGTAGACCCCCTAAGGAACTTATCTAGATGTGTGGTAAGCACTTTGACCCACCAAGTGCTTCACAGAAGTTTATAATGCAGAGCCGTAAAAATAAAAAATCATATTTTTTCACAAAAATGATATTTTCGCCCCCAATTTTTTATTTTCCCAATGGTAAGAGAAGGAATTGGACCCCAAAAGTTGTTGTGCAATTTTTCCTGAGTACACTGATACCCCATATGTGGGGGGAACCACCGTTTGGGCGCATGGCAGAGCTCGGAAGGCAAGGAATGCAGACTTAGATGGATTGGTCCGCAGGCATCACATTGCTTTTGCAGAGCCCCTAATGTACCTAAACAGTACAAAACCCCCACAAGTGACCCCATATTAGAAACTAGACCCCCAAAGAACTTATCTAGATGTGTTGTGATAACTTTGAACCCCCAAGTGTTTCACTACAGTTTATAACGCAGAGCCGTGAAAATAAAACATTTTTTTCCACGAAAATTATTTTTTAGCCCCCAGTGTTGTATTTTCCCAAGGGTAACAGGAGAAATTGGACCCCAAATGTTGTTGTCCAATTTGTCATGAGTACGTTGATACCCCATATGTGGGGGGGACCACGATTTGGGCACATAGCAGAGCTCGGAAGGGAAGGAGCGCCATTCCGAATGCAGACTTAGATGGATTGGTCTGCAGGCGTGACGTTTCATTTGCAGAGCCCCTGATGTAACTAAACAGTAGAAACCCCCAGAAGTGACCCCATATTGGAAACTAGACTCCCCAAGGAACTTATCTAGATGTGTTGTGAGAACTTTGAACCCCCAAGTGTTTCATTACAGTTTATAACGCAGAGCCGTGAAAATAAAAAATAATTTTTTTCCCACAAAAATGTTTTTTAGCCCCCCAAATTTTTATTTTCCCAGGGGTAACAAGAGAAATTGGACCCCAAAAGTTGTTGTCCAATTTGTCCTGAGTACGCTGATACCCCATATGTTGGGGTAAACCCCTGTTTGGGCACACAGGAGAGCTCGGAAGAGAAGGAACACTGTTTTACTTTTTCAACACAGAAATGGCTGGAATTGAGATCGGACCTCATGTCGCGTTTGGAGAGCCCCTGATGTGCCTAAACAGTGGAAACCTCCAATTCTAACTGAAACCCTAACCCTAGCCCCAACCCTAACCCTAGCCCGAACCCTAACCCTTGCCCTAACCCTAACCCTAGCCCTAACACTAGCCCTAATCCTAACCCTAGCCCTAACCCCAAACCTAACCCTAGCCCTAACCCTAGCCCTAACCCTAACCCTAGCCCTAACACTAGCCTTAACTCTGGCCCTAATCCTAACCCTAGCCCTAGCTCTAACCCTAGCCCTAACCCTAGCCCTAACCCTAATGGGAAAATGGAAATAAATACATTGTTTTATTTTTATTATTTTTCCCTATCTAAGGGGGTGATGAAGGGGGGTTTGATTTACTATTTATAGCATTTTTTTAGTGGATTTTAATGATTGACAGCCGTCACACACTAAAAGACACTTTTTATTGCAAAAAATAGTTTTTGCGTCTCCACATTTTGAGAGCTATAATTTTTCCATATTTTGGTCAACAGATTTATGTGTGGTCTTGTTTTTTGCAGGATGAGTTGACATTTTTATTGGTAACATTTTCGGGCACGTGACATTTTTTGATCGCTTTTTATTCCAATTTTTGTGAGGCAGAATGACCAAAAACCGGCTATTCATGAAATTCTTTTGGGGGGGGCGTTTATACCGTTCCACGTTTGGTAAACTTGATAAAGCAGTTTTATTCTTCAGGTCAGTACGATTACAGCGATACCTCATTTATATCTTTTTTATGTTTTTGGCGCTTTTATAAGTTAAAAACTATTTTATAGAAAAAATAATTATTTTTGCATCGCTCTATTCTGAGGACTATAACTTTTTTATTTTTTGCTGACGATGCTGTATGGCAGCTCGTTTTTTGCGGGACATGATGTCGTTTTCAGCGGTACCATGGTTATTTATATCCGTCTTTTTGATCGCGTGTTATTCCACTTTTTGTTCGGCGGTATGATAATAAAGCAGGTTTTTTGCCTCCTTTTTTTTTTTTACCGCGTTTACTGAAGGGGTTAACTAGCGGGACAGTTTTATAGGTGGGGTAGTTATGGATGCGGCGATGCTAAATATGTGTACTTTTATTGTTTTTTTATTATTTAGATAAAGAAATGTATTTATGGGAACAATATTTTTTTTTCTTTATTTAGGATTTTTTTTTTTTTTTTACACATGTGAATATTTTTTTTTTTACTTTATAACATTGCCCCGGGGAGGGGGGGATCATGTTATAGGGTCAGATCGCTGATCTGACACTTTGCAGAGCACTGTGTCAGATCAGCGATCCGACAAGCAGGGCTGCAGGCTTACCAGCGCTTGCTCTGAGCAGGCGCTGGTAAGCCACCTTCCTGCAGGACCCGGAAGTAGCCCCGCGGCCATTTTGGATCCAGGGCCTGCAGGGAGGAGACGCTCGGTACAAGGTGAGCACATCGCCTTGTAGCGAGGGTCTCAGGGAAGCTCGCAGGGAGCCCCCTCCCTGCGTGATGCTTCCCTGTACCGCCAGAACACTGCGATCATGTTTGATCGCAGTGTTCCGGGGGTTAATCTGCCAGGAGCGGTCCGTGACCGTTCCTGGCACATAGTGTTGGATGTCAGCTGCAATAGTCAGCTGACACCCGGCTGCGATTGGCCGCGTTCCCCCCGTAAGTGCGGCCGATTGCATATGACGTACTATCCTGTCGGTGGTCATACGGGCCCACCCCACCTCGACGGGATAGTATGTCATATGGGATTAAGGGGTTAATCATCAGCGGCTACCAGTGCTGGCGTCAGGGGTTCTAATCCCAGAAAGGACAACATCGGCAAGTAATTTGCATGTTCTACCTGTGTTTGTGTGGGTTTGTTCCCACACTCCAAAGACATACAGATAGGGAATTTAGATTGTGAGCCCCAATGGGGTCAGTGATGTCTGTACTGCACTGTGGAATTAATGGCACTATTTGGGTTAGTAAAATAAATAAACACTGACAGTACCATTGATTCTGTAAGTTAATAAAGTTTGGAATTTGACGCTCAGGTAATGTGAATGGACTCTACTTTTATTTACGCTCGACTTTGTATTATTCCAAAATTTGGCCAATGAAGGAAATTGCTTAAAAATAAGACATGGGAGTTTCCTGAGTAATCTGCTGCAATTCCAGGTCCACCGCTACCCCCTGGTCTGTCCTGTAATGATGGTACAGAGAAAACATTCAGCTACACTCCCCGTCCTCCCTATATACTATTTACTGTATGCAAATGAATTTTGTGGTATTGATATTTTCAGGATAATTACAGAAAGCCTGCGGGGAATAGAGATGGATAAGCTGATAAATTGTGAGGAATAAACTACTTACAAAGCTTTACCATGTGCACTACTGACTTATGAAAATATAATATAGATAACAATACAGTTTATCAGTATCATTACTAGAACGTATTGACATAGATACAATGTGCAAAAAAGAAGGCCAAGAGGAGACATAATAGCTGTATACAAATATCTGTAGGGATGTCACCCACCGTGTAGAGGAATCATCATTATTCTCAATTGCACATGGAAACATCAGAAGCAATGGAATGAAACTGAAAGGGAGAAGATACAGATTAGATATTAGAAGCAACTTTTTGACAGTGAGGGTGATCAATGAGTGGAACAGCTGCCATGAGAGGGGGTGAGTTCTCCTTCAATGGAAGTCTTCAAACAGAGGCTGGACAGACATCTGTCTGAGGCCAGTCTCACACGTCCAGATAATTCCGGTACCGGAGAAAAAGGTACCGGAGTTATCCGTGTCCGTGTGTCCGTGTGCTCACGTAGGCCATCCATGTGGGATCCGTGTGATGTCCGCGAGTACGTTTTTAGGGTCCGTGTGCTGTCTGTGTGCTGTACGTGTGCTGTACATGTGTCCGTGTATTGCAACAATGTTTACAATTTTAACCCTATGACAGTAAAAACGCACACGGACAGCATCCGTGTGCGGTACGTGTTTACACAGACCCATTGACTTTAATGGGTCCGTGTGATCCGTGCGCTCCCACGAACACTGACATGTCTCCGTGTTCTGCAAACGGACACACAGTCCGTGAAAACACGCTGACATGTGAAGAGACACATTGATTTTAATGTGTCTACGTGAGTCAGTGTCTCCGGTACGTGAGGAAACTGTCATCACACGTACCGGAGCCACTGACGTGTGAAACCGGCCTGAGATGGTTTAGTGAGTCCTACATTGAGCAGGGGGCTGGACACAATGACCCTGGAGGTCCGTTCTAACTCTAACATTCTATGATTCTATGAGCAGGGGGTCAAATTACTTTGAAACATGGATTTACTTGAATTGATAAATCCATGTTTCTTTTTAAACTATTTATTTTTACATATGTGATTAATGATTTGTTCACCATGTTGTGGAAGTTGATGGGTTAAAATCAATATGTAATTTAATAAAATAACACTTTCATGTTTAAAAATATTTAGTTCAGTTTGAGTTTGTTACACTGCATGATGCACAAGAGCTAATGAATGTCATTGTTGATACTTATAGAAACAGGTTGCTATCCTTCGTATAGTTATATAACTTCTAGATACTGTCACTTTTTGTCAGTAAATTCAGAATTGTACTTATACCTTTACAGATAATTAGCTGGCATCTGTGACAAGCAGTGACAAAAAAAATTCTATGTAATTTTCAGATCAAGAGCACCACCCAGTGGGGAAAGCTAAAATATCACTGAGAAGTCATCAATTGTGATTGAAATTGCAGAACACACAGCTTTATTTTTTGGGAATTTTAGTGAAAACATTTTTTTTCTGCTAAGGTGGTTCAGCTACATGAAGATTGAGGCCACGTGCACACGTTGTGGAAAGTGGTGCGGATTTTTCCGGACTGATTTTGGTAAAGCCGCAGGTAAACCGCACTGTGGATTACATGCGGAATTACCACGGATTTACCGCTTTTTTTGCGGATTTTATGCGGATTCCACCTGCGGTTTTACACCTGCGGATTCCTATTATGGAGCAGATGTAAACCGCTGCGGAATCTCCACAAAGAATTGACATGCTGCAGAATAAACAACGCTACATTTCTGCGCTTTTTTTTCTGCAGCATGGGCACTGCGGATTTTGTTTTCCATAAGTTTACATGGTACTGTAAACTCAGGGAAAACTGCTGCGAATCCGCCACGGCCAATCCGCTGCGGATCCGCAGCAAAATCGTGTGCACATACCCTGAAGATTATTGTAACTGATGTACAAGAAGTAGGTTGTGAGTGGTTGTCTAGTTAGTATTTTGCACCTGTGTTGCCAACATTTTTGCTATATGGGCTGGCTGCATTTTGTAGTGCATTTGTTCAGAGACCAGGCAGGTAAGCGCTGCTGCCCTTTTTCTTCTGCATTTTTGAATTTTTGGAGGATTTTTAGTCCTCTTCTGTGACTTTGCTACCAAGTTTTTTTTATGTATAAGGATTCCTCCCCCACATGGGAAAAACCATCCACAGTCCTCTCATATCGTGTACATTATATTATTGATGTGCATTATTGGTGTTATGAATATTGATGCTGCAATGCAATATATGAAGTGTGTTAAATAAATTGCAAAATAAGTGTGAGATTATTCCTATAGTTCTCAAGGGGATAATGGCCTATAGAATGATATGTGAAGTGGCATGAAAGCAAGGTGAATGACTGGTGAGTGGGCAGCGTATGTCGGAATGAGCGAGAGGCTAACACTTTTAGATATGAGGGAGTTAAAAAATTATTCCTGTGTGGGGAGCTTTAAGAGCTTTCTTTGCTCATTGAAGAAGCTTTTCACATGGTGTCTAAAAATTATCCCTTTAATAAGGAGAAAAAATAGGCGTGTGCAGCACTTTTGAAAGTAAAGAACTAATGGCTTCTCAGCTAGAAGTGAAAAAATGATCACTATTTTGGATCTGTATCAGGTTTTCTACTCTGAAGTAAACAATTACATAGACTTTTTAAATGAGCCTTCCAAAAATGACCCCATTTTTAGACAGCAGGAAAAAACTAGTTGTAAAGAAGCACTGGCTTGTTGTCAATAAGCCTTTAAAAAAACTAGCCCTATATTATGATCTGTTTGATGCTTGCACATTTTGCATTAGCAGTACAAGCTATCACTTTTTGTAGGGGGTACTTGTGGAGATTTGATCAAAGTGCCAGGCAGTTAAACATGGAAGTTGAACAGGGTAGGAGATAGATAAATCATGCAAAACATTCAAACAGCTATCAGCGATCTCCAAGAGCTGCTACTGCAGGAGGAGGAAATCTTTTTTTTCTTCTCCAGCAAGATGGTGCTGCCAGCACACGCGCAATAGCACCTATCGGATCTCTATACACACCGATAGCTGCTACTGCGCTGGCGTGACTGGTGCCATTTTCAAATTGACTTTTTTTCCCTCACTCAAATAAACAAAAGGGATTAAGTGTACAGTAAACTGCGATCATGCTGCAGCGCAGGTGCCACGGCCAGCACCTGCCTGCAGAAGCGTTTTGGGTTTTTTTTAAATTCAGTATGTACTGATATTCATTATGCAAACTAGGGGGCAGGTCAGTGAGGGATCAGTGACCTGTCAGCAGTCTGCATTATGAATATCTAATTAGAGCATCACATAAACCAGCCCCGCCTTAGGGCACGAGAATCTCATTAACACAAAACTGAAAATAAAGATTAAGAAACGACCACAAGACAGAGTTCATCAACGAAGGTATCATTTTATTCAGTGTAATGGCTCCGACCTGACACTGTCTGTAGGTTAATGTGCACAATCCTGCTGAAAGGTTCCTATTAAAAAACATCCCTCAACCAAAACTGCGCTGCTAACTACAGGCCAGTCTCTAATCTCCAAGCCATCTTTAAACTTCTGGAATGCTTGTTCTACTCCCATAGAACCTGCTATCTCTCAGATAACTCTCTTCTTGACCCTTTACACTCTGGTTTCCTGTCCTTACATTCATCAGAAACTGCCCTAAAGTCTCTATTGATCTTCTAAGAGCTAAATCTAATGGGTACTACTCCCTGTTGATTCTCCTGGGTCTCTCTGCAGTATTCGACACTGTGGATCACTAGTTTCTCCTCATTATGCTCCTCTCTATCGACCTCAAGTACACCATTCTCTCTTGGTTCTCTTCCAACCTTTCTGACCTCTCCTTCACTGAATCTTTTGCTGGCTCCTCTTCCCTTTATTGTCAGAGTTCCTCATGGTTCAGTAATAGAACCTCTTCCTCTTATCTCTATATACCATATCCATACCTCCCAACCGTCCCGGATCCCGCGGGACTGTCCTGATTTTGACAGTCAGCCCCGTGATCCCGGGCGGGACATTAGTTGTCCCGCACTACGCAAGGTTTGTTGCTGTTTTTTTTTTGTTTTGTTTTTTTTTTATAAAAGTTGGGTCACCTCCCGCCCGCCCCCGCCCCCCCGCCCGCATCATGGCATCATGTGTGGCCATTATACAGTATGGAGCATCATGTGTGGCCATTATACAGTATTGAGCATCATGTGTGGCCATTATACAGTATGGGGCATCATGTGTGGCCATTATACAGTATGGAGCACTGTGTGGCCATATTTTTTTGTTTATAATTATTGTATATGAAACAGTGTGATCAGCAGTGCTAAATGGGTGTGGTTGGGACGCGAAGCACGCCGCAAACTTTGTCCCTCTTTCCCATCTTCAAAAGTTGGGAGGCATGCATATCTTTTGGACAAACCATCAGAAGATTTGGTTTTCAGTACCATTTCTTTGCTGATAACACCCAATTATTCACATCATCTCCTGACATCACCCCTGCTTACTACAAAATACCAGTGATTGTCTGTCCGCTCTCTTTTACATCACGTCCTCACTCTATCTAAAACTGAATCAGTCAAAAACTGAATTCCTTGTGCTTCCTCCCTCCACTAACTTGACTAAACCCAATATTGCCATTTAGGGGTGTGGTTCTACAATAACTCCAAACTGATCTACACACTTACAACCTTCCACTCACACATTCAATCCCTCCACCCCTTGCTACAAAGCCCTCCCCACCCCATCCTCCACTCTCTACTCTTAGCCACTCCCCAAGTCACCCCTCTCCTTCATCTATTCCCCTTGTGTCTGTCTCACTTCATTGATCTGTTAAGGAGATCTTTGAGCGTGCATGAGGCGTCCGCACTCCCCCCTCTGACTTCCGGAGGAACTCATTCACATGAATGCAGTGCATTCCACTGTGGGTCATGGAGCATGATTCCGGGCATCCCATTGGCATGGTGTGATGGCCCTGCATGCGTGCTCTGACATGGGTCCTCTGGACACTTCCGGCATCTTGCACCAGCTTCTGCGTTCCTCAGCACCATATAAAATGCATCTGTACACCTTTGCAACCTGTCCACGCCCCTTGGAAGAAGCAACTGCGAAACTGGGCTTGTGGGGCGGTGGGGGGAGCTTCGCCAGTTAATTACATTTCATGCACAGATTTCCTGCTCTTTATTCCAGCCTCAATAGCAGGTAACATACTATATGAATTGTACCATATGAACTATACCTCCTTCTTTTGGACTGTGTCTTTTCCACTCCCTCCCTTGGTGAAGGCAGTATTGTTTAGTGTTGCAATCACTTCTCACTCTCAGCATTAAATAGCAAGGTATTTGCATTGCTGGATACATACCTACTGGCCTTTTTCCTAAGGGAGCCTAGAAATCCTCGTGGAGTGAGGAAATGAATGCCAGTGGTAGGATAGAGTCAGAGAGTGTGTGGGTGTCTAAGTGTGCAAGGTTTCTGCGGGAGTGGGCATGTGGCTGGACATGGGTGACAGGTGAGGAGGACAGGGATGAGAAAGTGAGCAGATGGTGGGCGGATAGAGGGAGAGGGGAGGTGGTGAAGTTAGATAGAGAGCAGAGACGGGTGAAGACCAGGTCTAGTGTATGTCCGTCTGTGTGGGTGGCTGCAGGGGACCACTGAGTAAGTCCAAAAATTGAAGTAAGGAACAGAAGTTTGGAGGCTGTGGACTGAAGGGTATCAATGGGGATGTTGAAGTCACCTATGATGATGGTGGGAATGTCAGCAGAGAGAAAGTGAAGAAGCAAGGTTGAGAATTGGTCAATAAAGGCAGTGGCCGGGCCCAGAGGTCGGTATATGATGGCCACTTGGAGGTTGGAGGGAGAGTAGATGCGGACAGAGTGGACTTCAAAAGAGGGGAGGATAAGGGAGGGTAGAGGTGGGATTGGGTTAAAGGTGCAGTTTGAAGAAAGGAGAAGTCCCACTCCTCCACCATGTCTGTTGCCGGGGCGAGGGGTGTGGGTGAAGTGGAGGCCGCCGTAACACAGCGCAGCAGGGGAGGCGGTGTCAGAAGGTGTTAGTCATGTTTCTGTGAGGCCGAGGAAGGCAAGCTTGTGTGAGAGAAAAAGGTCATGAATCACATAAAGCTTATTGCAGATTGAGCGGGCATTCTAGAGTGCTCCAGAGAGAGGGAGTAGGGGGGTGGGCGTCAGGGGCACGGGTTTTAAGTTGGAAAGATGGAAAGTTGGAAAGATATTATTGTGCTTTATTATAGATTTGCTTGCTGTGTTTATTAGACATTTGCTTATTCGTCAGTTTAGCTTCAGGAATCAATTTTTCCATTCAGTGACAGTAAGCAAAGGAAGACATAAGGCCAGACAGAAGATTGTTAAAGGTAAATGTAAGGGTACCGTCACACAGTGCAACTTTGATCGCTACGACGGCACGATTCGTGACGTCGCAGCGTCGTATGATTATCGCTCCAGCATCGTAGACTGCGGTCACACTGTGCAATCACGGCGCTGGAGCGATGCCGAAGTCCCCGGGTAACCAGGGTAAACATCGGGTTACTAAGCGCAGAGCCGCGCTTAGTAACCCGATGTTTACCCTGGTTACCAGCGTAAACGTAAAAAAAACAAACAGTACATACTCACATTCCGGTGTCTGTCCCCGGCGTTCTGCTTCTCTCCACTGTGTAAGCACCATAGCCGGAAAGCAGAGCGGTGACGTCACCGCGTCACCGCTGTGCTCGCTTTCCGGCTGGCCGGCGCTCACAGTGCAGAGAAGCTGAGACGCCGGAGGACAGACACCGGAATGTGAGTATGTACTGTTTGTTTTTTTTACGTTTACGCTGGTAACCAGGGTAAACATCGGGTTACTAAGCGCGGCCCTGCGCTTAGTTACCCGATGTTTACCCTGGTTACAAGCGAACATATCGCTGGATCGGTGTCACACACAACGATCCAGCGATGTCAGCGGGTGATCAAGCGACGAAAGAAAGTTCCAAACGATCTGCTACGACGTACGATTCTCAGCAGGGTCCCTGATCGCTGCTGCGTGTCAGACACTGCGATATCGTATGGATATCGCTAGAACGTCACGAATCGTACCGTCGTAGCGATCAAAATGGCACTGTGTGACAGTACCCTAAGGCAATCATTCAATTAATCTTATCAGTATCTGAGGGGCCTCAAGCCATTGTTCTTCCAGCCATTAGGTTCTTTGCATGGATGGAGATAGTAGACCCAGGGGAGCAGTCACTGACATATACTGTATTACATGTACAAATATATAATTATATCTCATATCTATGCACAGTTGATAAACATGATCCTAAATATAATTAATTATTAGAAAATATAGCAATCAAATTCAACCTAAAATATAGACCCCCGTGACAAGGTATTTTTGTACCATAAACATTGAATGATAAATATGTATCTGCCTAAACATGTGAATAATTATTTCCAATAGATGCAAGTATTGTTATCCCAAAAAGGGACAGTATAAATATGTAGATATCTATATTTTTAATATGATATTTCATTCAACATTGCACAAAAACCCAATTGCATAAGCCCCAATCGACCTGTGGAAAGTATAATCACCCACAAATAATGGATGCTGAAGGTCATATAAATTGTGTAAAGCACATGAAGTCATAAGAAATAGATCATCTGATAAATAGAGACATAGCAAGCTAAAAGTGCATATTGATACTGACCAAGTGGAGCACCACACACCCCCCTCCACAAACTCCAATGCGCATTTTGCTTCCTCTCCGTCAGGGAGGGGTGTTTAGGATGACGCCTGTGCTCGAAAATACGGCAAAATCATGCGGTATATTGGGGGGTGTACCCTTCAAAATTTGGACTATTAAAACATGTATTCAAAAAATTAAAATGTGTCCATTGTATAAAAGATTTTTAAAACAATTGAAAACTGTGTACTTTATGACAAATGATAGGGGTGAGAAAAGCATTTTAGTTGTGTGTCCTAAAAGCCAGCATCTGCAATAGACCACTGTATTTAAGTGGAATGTACAGGTCTAATATTGGAGTACTACTACAACAAAAAATGGGCGGAAAAAAGAAACATTTTTAACAACATTCACCTTCTGCCTATGACAATCAGGCCTAGTTTTCAGTATTCTTCTATACTAGCAAAATTAGGACACAGGGTATTAAATTTCCCTCCTGGCTTGCAATTGCATTGTGTGAAGATTAAAAAAAATCGCAGCTCAATAAATTCACACACATCGCACTAACTACAGTTACACCTCCCATATATCACTTGGATATTTGAGATATTTGATATAATTCATAGACTAAATGCCACTCCAGTTTTCAATGTGCTCCAGCACAAGTGTAGTTGTACACAGGGTCGGACTGACCATCTGGCATTTCTGGCAAATGCCAGAAGGGCCTGTCTGGTCATGGGCTGCCTTGTCTGCTACATTGTTAACAGAATCGGTGTTCTCAAGATACCCATACTGTTAAGAATTGTGATGGAGCACAAAGTTGCTGACTCCGTCACTTACCACAGCAGGCCACGGGTATCATTAGAAATATTGACCTTGCAGAAAATCTTCTGCAGCGCCCCAGAGTCCTGGTCGTTGCAGTACTGTGGCTCCGCCGCTAAGGGGGGCTATGGTACGTCTGATGGCACTGAAGGAGTTCATCTGACCAGGTATCACATACACCAATACATTTCACAGTCGGGCCTCCAGGGGGAGCTAAGGGTACTATTCATTAGGCCACTCCTCACATACTGGTAAAACTGGGGGTCAGGCAGGAAGTTAGAGAGAACGCTGACTGGGTTGGAACCAGGCAACACCTTGTGGCAGAGGGTGTTGCAGGGGAAGATTCAGTAGGGTCCCTGTCAGGGGTGGGATCCTGACAGAGGCCTGGCAAACAGAGAGAAAGCTACGGGACCGCGCCTGCACTTCATAGCGGCGGTGCCCTAAGAAAGGACAAGAAGCGAGATTTATTGTGCTGAGTGAGAAATGAGATCAAAGCAAGAAGGAGAATACCAGTGGGAGTCGTGCTGTAAGATCGAGGCAACATCCCACTGAGGCGTAACAACCGGCGGCCGGAACACCGAGGAGGTACAGAGCTCTAAGCCATACTTCAAACCAACGGCAGGACAGTCAGTCACAGGCGGGCTGTCTCACTTAAATCACCTACGCAGACATAGGGGGCAACCTTTGGAGAGGGGCGACTCTAGGGTCCCGGAAGAGCTCCGAGCCTACCCATCATACGGGTGCATCCCAACCATAACACCTGGGAGGGACGGAAGATTAGCAGAAGATCATCTAATCGAGTTGTGAGGGAACACGAGAAACAGACACAACAGTTGTGGGGACTATCCCGTAAGCACAGCAGGGGAGGACCACAACACATAGCGCTAGCAGGAAGGCACAGATTTCCACCTGCAAGGAGAACTCTGGAGGTGCCATTGGACCGGCCGGACTTGCGCAGCCTGGTGAACCGTATTCCGGACTGAGGACCCAGAGACCTTCAGTAAAGAGGTAAAGAGACTGCAACCTGGTGTCCTCATTATTTACTACGACCTACACTGCACCATCTACATCATCCCATACCTCCATCTTTATTGTACGCCCCACAGCAGGGTCACGGACCGGGTCTAGCCACCGTGACAACCCCAGAACAGAGACTCAGAGGCCCGGTACCGGGTACCTCTCGGCCCTGCGGCAGTGGGGGCGCTACACTTCCTTTCCTCCATCCAGGGTAATATTAGTAATACATCCCATCTGGTTCATGGGGACGGGGACAACATGGGCCTGAGTGATTTTAAATGCCAAGCCTGAATTTCAGCCCCAGTCCGTACCTGGTCGAACAGCACAATCCAATTTAGACTTTTCTATATCCCTATGTGGAATGAGCTTGACCCTAATAAAATAAATAAGCATAACTTCTTGTGCTGGCGCCGTTCTTGTGGTGTCAGCACTCGCTATCCCACAGCTCCCGTACTGTTGTTGTGACATGTGACTCTGGTGCCCAGTTAGTGCTGGCATCACTGCCCCCACCTCCTGTCATATTGAACATGAAGAGGAAGTCAGAGATCAGCTGCAGCCTGGATATCTTCTGCATGTTCGATTTGTCCGAAGGCGGGAACAGTGACACCAGCTGTGTCACGTGTTACAACAACTGCACAAGAGCCTCGGGACCACGAGTGCTGACACCGCTGGGAAGCTGCAGGTATGGGAAGTGAGTATAGCCTTTTTTGTTACATCAGGGTCAACCATTTTGATCAAACTGTCATTAATTACAAAGCAATCCTGCCACTGAAAAATAATATCAACTGGTTCAATTGATGGAGAATAAAAAGGTGTCTCTTTACCAAGGTGCCACACAAGAAACATCTCATGATGGATAAAACCAGTGAGCTGTCTAAAGACCTTCACAACCCTATTGTTGCAAACCATACTGTAACATTACAAAAGAATTTCTAAACTACTGAAGGTTCCAGTGAGCACTGTTGGGGCCATAATCCGAAAGTGGAAAAAACATTATTTTACCATAAACAGTCCACAACCAGCTGTTCTCAATATTTTAGACAGAGTATTGAAATGAATGATCAGAAGTTTTGTCCAAAAGCCAAGGATTACCTGTGGAGCAGGTACAATTGCTTCAAGGAAAACAATAAGTAATACACTCAACCTCCATGGCCTGTATTGCAAGGTGACCACGCATGACCCCATTGTTAAACAGAAAGCATGTTGAAGGGCGTTTAAAAATTGCTAACAAAATTTAGACAAGCCCGTGAAATTCTGAGAGAATATAGTCTGGTCAGATGAGACCAAAACTAAACTCTTTGAATACCATAATACAATGCACAAGCCAAAGGCACTGCATATCACCCCCAAAACACCATACCAACCAGGGGTGGATTAAGGGTAGCCAGGGCCCGGGTTGTTCAGACACTGTGGGCCCCCCGGTTATGTGACGGGGTCTTGCGAGGGGGTCATGCGACGGGATCATGCGACGGAGTCATCATATACCTGAACCAGATTATTCCAGAAAAATAGTTGCTGTGTGAAAGTATAACCTGTCAAACATCCATTGATCTAGTCAATTTACCCTTCAGTTAGGAAGAAAAAAAAAAACAATACTATCACCATAAGTGCCAGTATTCACAGGAGATCTGTACTTAGTATGCAGGGTCTGTGTAGAGGTAATACAGTGATCACCGGTGACATTGTACACAGGACCTCTGTATATAGTATACAGTGTAAAGTGTCAGTGTATACTGTAGGTAACTCACCAGTGACGTCTCTAGGTGAAGTCCTTCATCTTTCATCCAGCACAGACCGCCATCCCTTCATCCAGCCAGGACTCGTCTCTGCAGGAAATAACACAGTTATCTCGAGCTTCGCTTGCAGAACACATTACTTAATTTTTCCCAACTTCTACATTACACCACATGAAGAAAAAGAGGCAACATAGTGTCACTCTACACAGTAACAGAACCGCCCCCCAATTTAAAACAGTGTCCTCAAAAAATAAAATAAATACATCACTGCAGTAATAATATGCCTTAATTAGCCCCTATGGTAATAATAATATCTTCCATCCTGGCCCCGTGTATCTCATTCCTGGCTCCAGCCATATGTTCTCCCATCCTCCCCTCATGAGTATCCATTCTGCCCCATATGATCTCCCCATCCTGCCCCATCAGTCTCCATGGTATCCATCCTGCCCCATGATCCTGCACGATCTGTCTCCAATCCAGCCCCATGTCTTTCATTCTGCCCCGTGTCTCCAATCATGCCCCGAATCTACATTCTGCCCATGTCTCCAATCCTGCCCCATCTGTCTCTAGTCCTGCCCC
This sequence comes from Ranitomeya variabilis, assembly GCF_051348905.1. Classification (NCBI taxonomy): domain Eukaryota; kingdom Metazoa; phylum Chordata; class Amphibia; order Anura; family Dendrobatidae; genus Ranitomeya; species Ranitomeya variabilis. The sequence continues at coordinate 570,260,211 of NC_135234.1, read as the reverse complement.
CAGTGTGTCCAGCATCTCTGCCCCAGTGTCCAGCATCTCTGCCCCCAATGTGTCCAGCATCTCTGCCTCCAGTGTCCAGCATCTCTGCCCCAGGGTCCAGCATCTCTGCCCCAATGTGTCCAGCATCTCTGCCTCCAGTGTCCAGCATCTCTGCCCCCAGTGTCCAGCATCTCTGCCCCCAGTGTCCAGCATCCTGCCCCCAGTGTGTCCAGCATCCTCCCCCAGTGTGTCCAGCAATCTGCCCCAGTGTCTCCAGCATATTGCCCCCAGTGTGTCCAGCAATCTTCCCCAGTGTCTCCAACATATTGCCCCCCGTGTGTCCAGCATCCTGCCTCCAGTGCGTACAGCATATTGCCCCCAGTGTGTCCAGCATATTGCCCCCAGTGTGTCCAGCATATTGCCCCCAGTGTGTCCAGCATATTGCCCCAATGTGTCTAGCAATCTCCCCAGTGTGTCCAGCATATTGCCCCTAGTTTGTCCAGCAATCTGCCCACAGTGTGTCCAGCATCCTGCCCCTAGTGTGTCCAGCATCCTGTCCCCAGTGTGTCCAGCATCCTGCCCCCAGTGTGTCCAGCATCCTGCCACCAGTGTGTCCAGCATCCTGCCACCAGTGTGTCCAGCATCCTGCCCCCAGTGTGTCCAGCATTCTGCCCCCAGTGTGTCCAGCATTCTGCTCCCAGTGTCTCCAGCATATTGCCAACAGTGTCTCCAGCATATTGCCCCCAGTGTGTCCAGCATATTGCCCCCAGTGTGTCCAGCATATTGCCCCCAGTGTGTCCAGCATTCTGCCCCAGTGTGTCCAGCATCCTGCCCCCAGTGTGTCCAGCATCCTGCCCCCAGTGTGTCCAGCATCCTGCCCCCAGTGTGTCCAGCATCCTGCCCCAAGTGTGTCCAGCATATTGCCCAGTGTGTCCAGCATACTGCCCCCAGTGTCTCCAGCATATTGCCAACAGTGTCTCCAGCATATTGCCCACAGTGTGTCCAACATCCTGCCCCCAGTGTGTCCAGCATATTGCCCCCAGTGTGTCCAGCATATTGCCCCAGTGTATCCAGCATCCTGCCCCCAGTGTATCCAGCATCCTGCCCCCAGTGTGTCCAGTATATTGCCCGCAGTGTGTCCAGCATATTTCCCCAGTGTGTCCAGCATATTGCCCCCAGTGTGTGCACCATATTGCCCCCAGTGTCTCCAGCATTCTGGCCTGGGCCCCCCGGATTGCCGTTCGCAATAAAAAAAATGAGTTCTCCTCACTTGTCCGCGCTCCTGCAGCAAAGCTCCCTCCAGCAGCGCGCACTCGCCGGCGACTGACAATGACATCAGACGCCGGCGACGTGCACGCTGCGGCTGACATCAGCTGCCAGCCTTCAATGCGGGCCCCCTCTGCCCACCGGGCCCATACGCCAGTCAGGGCAGTAATTCCCTGATGGCAGCGGTCAATCTGAGCGGTTGCCCAGGGCCCCCCCAACACCACTGGGCCCTGGGCTACCGCCCAGATTGACCTCATTATAATCCGCCACTGATACGAACAGTGATGATTGGAGGTGGGAACATCATAGTGTGGGGCTGCTTTTCAGCATATGGCACTGGCAAAGTTCATGTACTTGAAGAAAAGATGAATAGACAAATCTACCTAGACATTCATGATAAAAATCTGCTGCTATCTACAAGGATGATAAAGATGAAACGGGCATTTCACCAAGACAATTATCCCAAACACGCAGCCAAAGAAACACATACAGGTCCTTCTCAAAAAATTAGCATATAGTGTTAAATTTCATTATTTACCATAATGTAATGATTACAATTAAACTTTCATATATTATAGATTCATTATCCACCAACTGAAATTTGTCAGGTCTTTTATTGTTTTAATACTGATGATTTTGGCATACAACTCCTGATAACCCAAAAAACCTGTCTCAATAAATTAGCATATTTCACCCGTCCAATCAAATAAAAGTGTTTTTTAATAACAAACAAAAAAACCATCAAATAATAATGTTCAGTTATGCACTCAATACTTGGTCGGGAATCCTTTGGCAGAAATGACTGCTTCAATGCGGCGTGGCATGGAGGCAATCAGCCTGTGACACTGCTGAGATGTTATGGAGGCCCAGGATGCTTCAATAGCGGCCTTAAGCTCATCCAGAGTGTTGGGTCTTGCGTCTCTCAACTTTCTCTTCACAATATCCCACAGATTCTCTATGGGGTTCAGGTCAGGAGAGTTGGCAGGCCAATTGAGCACAGTAATACCATGGTCAGTAAACCATTTACCAGTGGTTTTGGCACTGTGAGCAGGTGCCAGGTCGTGCTGAAAAATGAAATCTTCATCTCCATAAAGCATTTCAGCCGATGGAAGCATGAAGTGCTCCAAAATCTCCTGATAGCTAGCTGCATTGACCCTGCCCTTGATGAAACACAGTGGACCAACACCAGCAGCTGACATGGCACCCCACACCATCACTGACTGTGGGTACTTGACACTGGACTTTAGGCATTTTGGCATTTCCTTCTCCCCAGTCTTCCTCCAGACTCTGGCACCTTGATTTCCGAATGACATGCAAAATTTGCTTTCATCAGAAAAAAGTACTTGGGACCACTTAGCAACAGTCCAGTGCTGCTTCTCTGTAGCCCAGGTCAGGCGCTTCTGCCGCTGTTTATGGTTCAAAAGTGGCTTTACCTGGGGAATGCGGCACCTGTAGCCCATTTCCTGCACACGCCTGTGCACGGTGGCTCTGGATGTTTCCACACCAGACTCAGTCCACTGCTTCCTCAGGTTCCCCAAGGTCTGGAATCGGTCCTTCTCCACAATCTTCCTCAGGGTCCGGTCACCTCTTCTCGTTGTACAGCGTTTTCTGCCACATTGTTTCCTTCCAACAGACTTACCATTGAGGTGCCTTGATACAGCACTCTGGGAACAGCCTATTTGTTGAGAAATTTCTTTCTGGGTCTTACCCTCTTGCTTGAGGGTGTCAATGATGGCCTTCTTGACATCTGTCAGGTCGCTAGTCTTACCCATGATGGGGGTTTTGAGTAATGAACCAGGCAGGGAGTTTTTAAAAGCCTCAGGTATCTTTTGCATGTGTTTAGAGTTAATTAGTTGATTCGGAAGATTAGGGTAATAGGTCGTTTAGAGAACCTTTTCTTGATATGCTAATTTATTGAGACAGGTTTTTTGGGTTATCAGGAGTTGTATGCCAAAATCATCAGTATTAAAACAATAAAAGACCTGACAAATTTCAGTTGGTGGATAATGAATCTATAATATATGAAAGTTTAATTGTAATCATTACATTATGGTAAATAATGAAATTTAACACTATATGCTAATTTTTTGAGAAGGACCTGTATACATGTACACATATTCCCTCATAACTCCTTGTATACGGTGAAACATGTAGGGGGGACTTTATGTTTTAATCTGAGTGCCCTATTCTGCCTAACAATGATGGCACCTCAGGGTGCAATCGTAGGATAATTAGAAGCTACTGCTTATCCAACATACATACAATTCTAGCACACTAGGGGCTAATCTTTTTAAATCTTCACCTGCAATACCCTCATTTATTTTGATATTTAATAAAAGTTAAGTTTTATGACCTGTTAAAGAGAGTTACACAATGGGGTTCTCCCCTTCTGTTCTCAATTAGTAATATATCCCTCCCAGATCATTTTTATCCCATTAGTTTTTCTATTTGACTTAAAATAACCTAGATTTCTGAAAACTAATACTAGCAATCTATAGCCAGGAGGCGTAGGTCCAAGTGGAGGAAAAGGTGGACGTGGCGATATGGGTGTAAGAGACAAGACGGGAGGAATCCAACTTTTTTTGTTGTTATAAAAAAAATTTATGAAACCAATTTAAAACAAACTAGATTAAAAAAACTGAGCATCTAGAACCACGAGGCATAGGTCCAAGTGAAGGAAGAAGTGGACTTAGCAGTATAGGTGGAAGACGCTAAGGAGGAGTAATCCAACTTTTTTATATTTTTTTCTTGTTATTTTTGGTATTTTTGTATTTTTTTCTTTTTTGTGTATTTTTTGTATTTTTTTATAGAACTGACTTAAAACAACCAAGATTTAACAAAACTAAAACTAGCTATCTAGAACCATGAGGTGTAGGTCCAAGTGGAGGAAGAGGTGGTAGTGGTACATGGGTGGGAGAGGCAAAGGAAGAGTAATCCAACATTTTTTATTTTTTTGTATTTATTTTCTCTTTTTTTGTATTTTTTTGGGAACTGACTTAAAACAACCTAGATTTAACAAAATTAAAACTAGCTATCAAAAACCACAAGGTGTAGGTCCAAGTGGAGAAAGAGGTGAATGTGGCATATAGGTGGAAGAGACGGAGGAGGTAGCCAACACAGTTGGGTTTTTTATAAAGGGACAAGGCTCCCAAATGAAACAAATGGCAAATAGAGTTGAATACTGGCTGGGTGCGGCTAATATAGTTGTCTAGTCATCCAAAGGTCTGGACAAATCCTGTGGGATTCACGCCTGGTTCATTTTAAGGTATGTTAGGCTCCCCATGTTGGATGTGGACAGGTGGATGTGAACATCTGTGATCACACCCTATTCTGTACTAAACACATGTTCCAACATGACACTTGCCACAGGGCAGGCCAGCAACTCCAACTCAAGGGCAAGCTCAGGCCGTGTGTCCAATTTGGAGACCCAGAAGTTAAATGGGGCAGACCGGTGTGGACACGAATTCATCCACCATGTTGTTGTAACGCTGGCTCCTGATAATACAGACCTTATCACATGGTGGTGCTGTATGTTGTAGCTCATAACATTTTGCTACATTTCGACCATGATATCCCTGCCTTCCGAGGTGCTGGTGGTACCCCAATTGCATTGGCAACTTCGGCCTCCACCTCTGCATTGTTTTTCAACTGAGCTCCTGCTGTCAGGTGGGAAAGCCACCACTAGTTTCTTTACCAACGTCTACCAACGTCCCGCACCAGTGACAGAAGTAATAATGGTACAGTGTCCTTGTAGTGGGGATTCAGCAGGATGGCTACCCAATAATGCACTTGTAACAATTCGGAATCTTGCCGGTCATTGTGCAGGCACTGCATCATGTATTGGCTCATGTGCGCCGAGCTGCCCGGAGGCAATGACAATCTGTCCTCAGTGGGAGATGTATTGCCTGATGCTTCCAGGGATGCTCGTGAGCTGATCCGAGTGCCATTCTTCTCTGAACACGGTTGTTACTCCTCCTCCTCAACATCATCATCCCAAACTGTCCCCTGGCTGTACAGTTAGGTACCTGGCCACAGTTGGGACAGTAATCAACCCTATAAGTCATATGTGGATGACAGGCCTGATAACGGTGTGAATTGGTCCTGCTCCTCCTGATCCAGTGCCTCCACCTCATCCAGTATGACCTGAATTGCTTTTTCCAGCAGGCATATACAGTTGTGCTCAAAAGTTTACATACCCCTGCAGAATTTTTGCTTTCTTGGCCTTTTTTCAGCGAATATGAATTATAACACCAAAACTTTTTCTCCACTCATGGTTAGTGGTTGGGTGAAGCCATTTATTGTCAAACTACTGTGTTTTCTCTTTTTAAATCATAATGACAACCCAAGACATAGAAATGACCCTGATCAAAAGTTCACATACCCTGGTGATTTGGGCCTGATAACATGCACAGATGTTGACACAAATGGGTTTGAATGGCTACTAAAGGTAACATCCTCAAGGTAGTTGAACTGCATAAAACAGGAAAGGGATACAAAAAGATATCCAAGGAATTGATAATGCCAGTCAACAGCACTCAAACTGTGATTAACAAATGGAAAATCAGGGGCTCTGTAAAAAAAAAACAGGTAGACCAACAAAAATGTCATCCACAACTGCCAGGAAAATTGTTCGGGATGCACAAAGAAAAACCCACAAAAAACATCAGCTGAACTACAGGACTCTCTGAAAACTAGTGGTGTGGCTGTTTCAAGATGCACAGTAAGGAGGCACTTAAAGAAAAATGGGCTGCATCTTCGAGTCACCATAAGAAAACCATTACTGCGCAAATGCCACCAAATATCTAGACTACAATATGCAAAACAGCACAGAGACAAGCCTCAAAACTTCTGGAATAATGTAATTTGGAGTGATGAGACCAAAATTGAACTTTTTGGCTACAACCATAAACGTTACATTTGGAGAGTGGTCAACAAGGCCTATGATTAAAGGAACACCATTCCTACTGTACAGCAAAGAGATGGATCGCTGATATTTTGGGCATATGTGAGCTATAAAGTTGAAGGAAAGATGAATGCAGCATGTTATCAGCAAATACTGGAGGCAAATTTGCACTCATCAGCCCGGAAACTGCGCTTGGGACATACTTGGACATTCCAACATGACAACGATTCAAAACACAAGGCCAAGTCGACCTGTCATTGGCTAAAGCAGAACAAAGTTAAGGTTCTGGAGTGGTCATCTCAGTCTCCTGACCTCAATATCATTGAGCCACTCTGGGGAGATCTCAAGTGCACAGGTCATGATAGACAGCCCAGGAATTTACAGTAACTGGAGGCTTTTTGCCAAGAGTGGGCAGCTTTACCATCAGAGAAAACAAAGAACCACATCCACAACTGCCACAAAAGACTTCAAGCTGTCATTGATGTTAGAGGGGGGAACACACAGTATTAAGAAATGGGGTATGTGAACTTTTGATCAGGGTCATTTGGATGTTTTGGGTTGTCATTGTGATTTAAAAAGAGAAAACATAGTAGTTTGACAATAAATGGCTTCACCCAACCACTAACCATGAGTGGAGAAAAATCATTGGTGTTTATCATTCATAATCTCTGAAAAAAGGCCAAGAAAGCAAAAATTCTGCAGGGTACATAAACTTTTGAGCACAATTGTAAGTGGTATAGTAACGCTGATGATGGCGTTATCAGCCCTGGCCATATTGGTGGATTATTCGAAGCAGCGAAAGATAGCACACATGTTCCATATGGAGGCCAACTTATTGGTGGTGAAGTGGTGTTCTGCAGAATGACTCAGTCGTGTGTGCTGCAGCGGAAACCCTGCTATTGCCTGCGGCTTACACAGTTTCATCATATGCAAGGTGGAGTTCAACCTTGTTGCATTTCAGTCAGTGGGCGGGAAGGCAGAAGTTACTCTGCAGACCTCTGCACCCTGCTTCCTCTTTTGCTGTGCTGCTGGTGCAGTGTGGCCACATCCTCTTCCTTCAAACTGCATACTGTGTACATTACTAGGATGGCCTCCATGTGGATGTGGCGTGTAGGACCAACAGCAACTCCCATCAATTCTTTAACCCTGCCCTCCTTACCGGTTTGCACACTGCAGAAAGAAGCCACAGTTGGCAACTGAGGTTCGTCATCATCTGACATATCCTGCAGTGGTCCACTGACCATGTGAACTAGCCCTTCCACATACTCATCCTCCAATATAACAAGTTGTTAGGCATCAGTGCACTCAGTCTCTTCCACTTCTAGGGCAAGGCCAGTTGGATGGGCCACAGAACCTCAGCCAGCAGAGTTATCAAAAAGCAGAAGACACTGCTGCATGATTGGGACTCAGACTGCTTGGCTAATTTGCAAGGGGATGAGATGGAAGCCAGATGACCATGGTCCTCGGGTGCCAATTGTGCACTTTCTGCAGTGGACCAGGTGGAAGATAATAAGAAAGAACTGGAGCCACTCTCAGCCATCCAATCTAATACCTTTTCAACATCTTGTGGCCTCACCATTCTGCAGCAGTACTCGAGCCTACAAAAGGAGGTAAAATGTGTCTCACCATAGAAAAAGACTAATGTCACCCTGCCTTGCCACGGAGGTTGGCACCCTAGAGGACTACGCAAATGGCACCCACACTTGATGGCGGCTATCCCTCCAGACCCTGTAATGCCCTATTTATCAGAGAGGGACACAATTATAAATAAAAAAACAACACCAGTGTTACCATTAACAAAATATTAAATGCAGAATTATCCAATAAGGCTACCATTTGAGTCTCTAGGGATACTCTCTCAAATTGAAACAGTCTCATTAACGTAAGACATGAATATGAAGCTACAGGTGCATCTCACAAAATTAGAATATCATTAAAATGTTAATTTATTTTGTTTTTTCAATACAAAAAGTGAAACTCGTATATTAGAGTCATTACAAGCAGAGTGATGTATTTCAAGTGTTTATTTCTGTTGATGATTATGGCTTACAGCCAATGAAAACCCAAACGTCATTATCTCAGTAAATTAGAATACTTTATAACACCAGCTTGAAAAATGATTTTAAAATCCGAAATGTTGGCCTACTGAAATGTATATTCAGCAAATGCACTCAATACTTGGTCGGGGCTCCTTTTGCATCAATTACTGCATCAATGCAGCGTGGCATGGAGGCAATCAGTCTGTGGCACTGCTGAGGTGTTTTGGAAGCCCAGGTTGCTTTGATAGCAGCCTTCAGCTCATCTGCATTGTTGGGTCTGGTGTCTCTCATCTTCCTCTTGACAATACCCCATAGATTCTCTATGGGGTTCAGGTCAGGAGAGTTTGCTGGCCAATCAAGCACAGTGATACTGTTGTTTTTAAACGAGGTATTGGTACTTTTGGCAGTGTGGACAGGTGCCAAGTACTGCTGGAGAATGAACTTTCAATCTCCAAAAAAGCTTGTCTGCAGAGGGAAGCATGAAGTGCTCGAAAATTTCCTGGTAGACAGCTGTGCTGACTTTGTTCTTGATAAAACACAGTGGACCTACACCAGCAGATGACATGGCTCCTGAAACCATTATTGATTGTGGATACTTCCCTCTTAGCCCTACTGATAATAATGAGATGGGGTCAACAATACAATCTTATCACAGGATACACATTATACAGAAAATCATACAAAAAGGCTAAAGTGCTCGGTGCTTCTTCAACTATTTATTCAGATGCTATGGACCCTACAGAGTCACCTTGTAATCAGGGTATAGCATGAATATGAATATCACAGCATAAGGCAAGCATACAGGGTAAGAAAACAGTTTTACCCTTACCATATCATTTTTCGGAAGCAAAACACACAGTGTCCAATTAAGGTTTCAAATATTGGAACAGATTTAATCTCCTAGGTGAGTTGGGGACCAATTGAATTTATTAAAACAATGTGAAGCATTCTGGATTCACCGTTTACAAACTTTATAAAGGGTTTAAATAGGTGCTATGATGTATCTAGCTATATTTGAGATTGATTTCTAATTGTTATATTTTTCTTTTTACTGAAGAATCGTTAGAATTTGGTAACTGACGCTCTTCACTTGGGTAAGACTGCCTCTGTGATCTATTTATTATTGTCCTCTGAATGTGCAGAACATGCAGATGGACATGCCGCATCCCAGAGGGGTGGTATGTCCATTTCCATGTGGAGTACAATTTAATCTACTACATATTACCACATAGCATTCCCCTTGTATGTCAATGTCCCCTTCTATATTCGGTCACATAATTCATTGCTACATAATATGTGCTTTTGATAAGTGCGGTTATACACCATTGCTAGTCTTGCCTGATATAACATTTCACTTTATAACTAACTAGTGGACACCATGGAAATAGTGACAAAAAACTATGATGGGCAGAACATGAGAGGGTGGTACTATTGCCATCATTTGAGGTAGATCATGTCATGATCCAGACTGGGGTTTGTTTTTTTTCTATTTTCTCCCTGGTCTGGGGTTAAACTTCTTTGTCTTAGTGTTCACTCCCTGTGCTTGGACCTCTTGGTATTTGACCCAGCTTGTCTTTTGACCTGTTTACTGTCTCTCGTCTTGGTTATATCTGCTCCCATATGGCTCTGACTTCTGGCTTGTATTTGACCACGTGAATTGCTGTGACCTCTGGTACTTCTTGTCCTGGCGGTTTCTGATTCGGCTCGTCTGACCACTCTTTCACCACTTGATGGTGCTTGTGCTGCTGCTCAGTGGTGTTATGCTGTGTGTGCAACCTCTCTTCCCTCACCAGCATCCCCTGGTGGAGGTTGCGCTATACTGCACAGCAGCAGCATTACAGATCACATGACCGTGGGTCTCTAAGGACGGGTCACATGATTGTGCGGCCAAAGGAATTGCCTAACAATGCCGGGTTTGTCTCAGCCAGTTAAGACATCCAGCGGTGACGTAGGTCACAGGGTGGTACCTTTACGTAGCATGCCACAAACACTTACGGTGTTATGGAGCGTAGGTAGCACAAAGCAACACGTCTAACTTAGCTCGAATATTAAATGTTTTCTGCAATCTATCCTCTGCAATTCGGTAATTTTATCATTTGTTTTTCAGCTCCCTTTTCCTTTTTCTCTACAAATTGGTTTCCAACTAAGACATTGAAGAACTCAGTGGAGGTGGCTCTGACTGCTGTTCTGACTAATGCTTTATACTTTAAGGAATTTCCGCTTTTTATGATTGTGGTCATGCATGTATATATATATATCTCTGAAATAAGGATTTAATGCTTCTTTCTGTGTACGTAATTTGGATACAATATATTGTAGCGTCAAAACGTTTATTGGATTGCCTTATAAATAAAACAAAAATAATTTTTTCTTGAATTCTTCAGTGCTGAATACTTAATTTCAATACTAGAAAACACACAGCGGATCTCAAAAATTATTTCTTTTGCCTAGAAATGGCAACCAGATGGCTGATACCAAGTATTTATTTCCCAGACTGCTGAAAACACAAAGTGGTCCTGAAAAATTATTTATTTGGCCTACAAATGACAACAGGATGGCTCATGCTAATTATTTATTTCCCAAACTACTGGAAAACACACACCGATTTAGGAAAATTATTTATTTGGCCTATAAATGGCAACAAGATGGCTGATGCCAATTATTTCGCAGACTACTATAAAACACACCTGTCTAGGAAAATAATTTCTTTGGCCTAGAAATGGCAACAGGACAGCTCATGCCAATTATTTATTTCCCAAACTACTGGAAAACACACACCGATTTAGGAAAATTATTTCTTTGGCCTATAAATGGCAATGAGATGGCTGATGCCAATTATTTATTTCCCAGACTACTATAAAACACAAACCGGTTTAGGAAAATTATTTCTTTGGCCTTCAAATGGCAATGAGATGGCTGATGCCAATTATTTATTTCCAATAGGACATTGAAATTTATTTTTTTGTTGATTTCATATTTCATGATTTATGTAATAGCGTACCCAACATAATGTAATACAATATTTCCTATGTACTTCAAGCTATAATAACGGTGATTTGTGTTGGGAAAGAATAAGTCTGGGTCAGTTTTAACAAAGATGTCTAATTTAGTTTGGAACAGAGCAGCTATCATTAAAGGGGGTTTCCCATCTTGTCAGTTGATGGCAAGTGAATAGAATATACCATAACTTTACGATCAGTAGGTGTCTGACCTAAAGAACCCACAACAACCCTAAAAATGAAGAGCTCTTGCACAGAGGATGATAAAGAGTGCTGCTGTGCAGAAATAAAACAGTGAAGGGAATGCAACAATACACCAGGGCTGTGGCCTTTTCATTCTACAAGAAGTCAGACTCTCTCTGACCTTAAAGTGATGGCATATCCCAGATATATGACATTATTTTCCAAAACTCCAGTTTCATCATTATTCTGCTTGTAAGCAATGAATATTAAAAGCCTATTAAATAATATTATACTGTCCTTTGATTGCACTTTATTTAAAAAGAAACTTGTCTTGCTCACTCATCCAAGGTCTAGTGCTAATACATCATTGTAAATACACACCTGTACTTTGTATCTCCCCCACCTCATTGTAGATTGTAAGCGCTCACGAGCAGGGTCATCTTATTGTGCTTTAATTATTGTATTGTTAACTTTCTTACTAATGACTTGCGTTTGAAACTGTTAAACTGTAAAGCGCTGCGAAATATGTTGGCGCTATATAAAGATTATTATTATAGTGCTGAGTCTCTTACTGCTCCTGGAGTCTATTATTCTCTGTAGACCTGACATTACTTTAAGAGCACTGCGGCTCAGTGGCTCTGCCGGTTTGACAGCACAAGCCACTCAGATCCATAGAGCATAGTTATTGGCTGCAGTGCTTTCAATGTCACATCAATGCTGGAGACAATAACGGAAACAGCGGTGGAGACTGATAGACCTGGGGAAAGTCAGGAAAGTGCAGTTTGTTTGCTTTTCAAGGACGAGGGTTTTACAACAATCAGAAAAGCCCTTTAAGAATATATGACCTAATAATTCCCAAGTACCTATCTTCTCTGCTTGGTGCTCTGTGGCTGAGTAAGAGGCTGTAGCAAAGCTCATCACACAGAGAATGACCTGGAGGAGGTCTACATCATTTTGAAGGTGAAGAGATAAATTGCTCCGTCTAGCGAAGCATTCCCACTTTACACTGACACTTAAGCACATATTTGATCAGCACCCGGATGGGTCATGAGCTATTGTACCATAATGGTAAGTGGACATACTCGAGCATGCAATACTATAATGCAATGCTAAGTATGTTGTGGAGTGGAATAAATTACAGAAAGACATCACCAGTATACAGTATTAATAATAAATTATCAAATACAATTTAATGAGTTATAAACAAAACCATGGACTGTTTCATTCAAACCCCTGACAGTTTTGGAAACTGCACAAGTTACATATCCCGTAAAGCATGTAGAATCATGTTACCAATTACACATAAAGTGTTAAAAAGTGAAACGAAATGTATTACAAAAGTGATGTCAATTTTCTCATTTTATGACAAATATAATTACTTTGTACATTTTATTGTGTATTAACATTGTATTGTTCATTTTAAGATATCTGATTTTTTTAAACAAAAAATTGCCTGCATATTCCTGGTAATGCCATCATAGCTTTAGTGTGCTCTGGAATCAAAGACTACCCGTTGATATTTAGAGGGCATCTTGTTGTCCCTCATGAAATCAGCGCCAACTCAATATAAATACATTTTTGACTACAGTTTGAACGGAGTCCTAGCTTTATATACAAGTGTGCCTAAAGTGCATGACATTAAGGTGCAACACCATACACAACCCTTGGGCAAGAGTGGAGCTGTTTCTGTGCAAAAACATACAGCTTTTTTTCTAATCCTCCCCAGCCCCTTCAAATCAAGATGTCAATTTACTGAAACCTAGTAATCCTTTATAGATGTATTTCAGTGTCACAATGGCTGCAGCAACATTTAATTAGGAAGATCTTTCTTGCTTGCTAATTGCTTGTCGTCTTTGTCTCAGAAATGAGCATAGTTCTGAGAAGTCTGATAGATCTTCCAGCTTATTCACCATCTCCACAATACCATCTACTCCATCTTCGGAAAGCACCGTCAATGCGTTAGACCTGAACTTTCTAATCAAGTCTTCATTGCTCAGTGGTTTTCTCCAGTGACCGTAGAAGGTGTTACACCTCTCTGTAAAGGTGGCTCCATTTGTCAATGTAACGCTAACCTCACAATACAGTTTTTCAAAATTTGGTTGATTATCAGATGGGTGAAGAACTTCTATTTTATTCAGCATCGTCTGTAGCTCTGGTCTGGAGATATTCTGGTCACTGAAAGACTGGACAGACACAAGTCCATCAAGCAAAGCTGTGCAAGCATTGAACTGAAAGGAATGACGAGCTTCATGTTCTGAGCTTGGCAAGGGACGACTCACGTACTTAGCTTCTGGGATTCTGAGAACAATTTTCTGAATATTATCAATGACCAGTGGTTCATTATCACCAGCTATGTGTTTCCGTACTGCACATGCAGCGTCTGCCACCCAGTGCATCCCAAGGTGAGCAGGAAACCGTTTAATTGCCACATCTTGTTTCTCTAGCAGCCAGTTGTAGGATTCTAGGGATGGTAGGGCTTGTGGGTTATAATCATGGTAGAAAGCACCAAAGCCAGACTCTAAATCCAAGATCTGCTTATTTCCTTCTAGACCTAAAAATGCAAAGCAAGCAGCTTCCAGGCCATGCCTTCCGGCGTTACCTATGTGGAGGGGCTTAGTTTGTGTACCTGCATTGGCCATAGGAGCCCCAGAATAAGATGCAGCAATAGCTAAGGCTTCTCTGCACTGAACCTGATCCAGGCCTAGAAACTTAGAAGAAGCTGCAGCACTTCCCATAGTGCCAACCACAGCAGGAGGGTGAAACCTGCAGAAACAAAGGAAGAATAGTGAGGAAGGAAAACTGTGCATAATATAATAATACGTCTCATACACATAAACAACACAGGTAAAACTAAAATGTAACTACAGTATGTGCATATAAAATAAAGTTTTTAGATAGTGTTTGCTTTAGACCTCATTCAAATGTCCATTTTCAACATACGTGTTCGGTGTTTTTTCCACCGCAAGAACACATATCTATTATAATTTATGGGGCCGTTCACATGTCCGTGTTTTTGGGTGGACCACGTGTCCGCCAAAAAAATGGCAGAGACATGTCTGTTCTTGATTCGTATCATGGATCAAAATTACCAATACAAGTCTATAGGTCCGAGAAAATCACTCACAGCACATGGATGGCATCGGCGTACAGCCTGTGTGCTGTCTGTGATTAACACTGCAACATATAGGAGAAGCTTTGCAATGTATTTATTTTTCCATATATGAAAATCACTGATGAAACACTAATGGTAAAAACTGATCATAGACTGATGAAACTCGGATCTAAAGCACTGATGAACAACAGTCCATGTTTCTAATTAGGAGCAAAATCATGGACGTCTGAATGAGGTGTCACGGCAACTATGGGGGCCAGCCGTGCAGGGGTCAGCCTCGTGTCATAGATCAATGCCGTCGACGGAGGGAAGAAGAAGATAACAGACCAGTTTTCTGTACAAGAAGATTCCCTGTTTATTAGAGGAGGTTAATACATATTTATACAGTATCTTTTTGGGTGTTGCAAAGAGATAAGATACAAAAACCTAAGCATCTCATTGGTTGTATTAACCTCTTACTACTGATTGGTAATAATTCAGTCTTCTACGTAGCTGAATCTTCATTTCTAACTAACAAGCTATATGCTAAATTTCAAGCATCCTATTAACATAGTGTGAACACTGCCATTGGGGGGAGTCTCAAACCTTGTCTATGTGAGCTGAACATTACATTCTTTCTCAGTGGAAGGCTTGAAGGCCACAAATAAAAACTTGCATAATGTTCCTTCAGATATAGTCTGAAGAACAGTGCGTACGGAGTAAACTATCTTTTTAGAAATTCAATATGGAACTATTGTGTGTCCAGAATACCACAAAGAAAATAGATGTCAGTGTCAGTATTCTAAAATGAATGGTCATTACAGAGGCCATGAGAGAAATTAATATTACATACCTTCTTGGAATATTGCTAGCTTCGTTAGAAAACCTCATGAGTCTTCCCTGCACCTCAATGCCAACATTAAATGCCAATAGAAATTCAAGACCAGATTTCTTGTGATTTGATGGTAATGTTTCTGAAAGGGCAATCAAGGAGGGAAGGATGGCCCCAGATGGATGTGTGGCAGGGTGCCAAGTGTCATCAAAGTCCATTGAGTGAACCTACAAAATAATGAACACATTTCAATTACAAAGTAAAACAAGCCAAATATAGAATCCTAATAAATTATTCATGTTATCCTTAAAGGGTTATTCCCATGTTAGTAAGTTTTTATCCTACTATAGGCTAGGTGAGAACTTGCTGATCAACAGGCGTCTGACTGCTAGGACCCCATAGATCCCATGAATGGAACTCTGAAATTCCCCATAAGAATGGATTGGTGGCCAAGTAGGCTAATCTCCACTTATTTTCCATTGGAGTGTCAGGGATAGTCAAATAGAGCTGTGGTTAGGTGATAGCTCGCTAAGATGGGAATATACCCCTTTACATTTCTGATACAGGAAATAAAAGCAAATCCCTTGTCGCTCTACTGACATTTCTTCTGTCAAATAATGTGTGGTAAGTGTGACTCTCACAACTGATTGACTCAGTATTGATTCAGCAGCTCATGTTCATGTTCCTTTTACACAATGGTTGGTAAAGATTGGCCAGTTGCACATTGATTCATTAACACAAGGGAGCATAAATTAGAAAAAGGGTGCCAATTGTGGGAGATTGGGTTGGAAAGAGGAAAAAAATTGCTTGGGGGACCAATACCAATAAGGGAATGTTGTCAGGTGCTTTAAGGTGTAGACTGGATCTTAGCACTAGCACAGCACTTTACTGGCATGGTACTAGCAGGGAACTCTCTGTTCTCCTATTTGAGTTTTTTTTTTCCAGTGTTTGAATTTAAGTTTCTTAGAAATTCAGAAACAGAATAATCTGTATTCTAAGGCTCATGTTGGGCAACCAGAGTGTCTTACAAATTAACATATTTGGCAACACTGAAGGGAATACATATTACAGAACATTGCGACACTTGTTGGAACTTTCTAGATCTATGCTGAATTGGTGGAGGCCGGAGCTACAATGCTGATTGCTGAAAACTGCTCACAAAAATTGAACTAAGGAGCCGCTTTGGTAAATCAGTAAACCACTACTAATGGTCTGTCATTTAATAACCTAATAAGTAAACGATGTGCACTTAGCGACCTGTAATAGATCACACAGTGTGTACAGGCTGCCATGGTTCTCGGCAGTGCATGCCCTGTTTACACAGGATGATGCACAGCCGAAAACAATGATTTTTGCACTATGAAAAAAGATCGTTTCACCTGATCAACGAGTGTTTTGCTCATTAATTAGGTGATCAGCGGCCTGTTTACACTGAAAGATTATTATGAAATGAGCGTCATCAGGAACACTTGCTCACGATTGCCAGTGCCAATTTAACTTTAGTGGAGCATCAGCAGGTAATTTGCAAATACATCAGATGCATGCTCATCTGCAGAAAAATGAACAATCCAGCACATTTACAGATTAAGGGCAAACTATATTAGGATCCATTCAAAAGAGGCTTCTGTTATGATCCTTAGTGGTTGAGGATCACAAAACACTCCAGCCAAGCAACAAAACACAGGACAAGCTCCAGAGAGGTGGCAAACCGGACTGTCCGCAAATCTGAACCTATCCAACACACCAAAGGCAGCCGGTGAACGTGTCTAAAATCCTAGACGTCTCGAGCCAGCCTGAGGAACTAACTACCCCTAGAGAGAAAGAAAGACCTCACTTGCCTCCAGAGAAATAATCCCCAAAGATATAGAAGCCCCCAACAAATAATAACGGTGAGGTAAGAGGAAGGCACATACACAGGGGTGAAAGCAGATTCAGCCAATGAGGCCCACTAATACTAGATAGCAGAAAATAGAAAAGGGGTCTGTGCGGTCAGTAAAAAACCCTTACAAAATATCCACACTGAGATTTCAAGAACCCCCGCACCAACTAACGGTGTGGGGGGAGAAACTCAGTCCCCTAGAGCAACCAGCAAGCGAGGAAATCACATTTTAGCAAGCTGGACAAGAAACATGATGAATGCTGATAATCAAAAAATAAACAAACAAAAACTTAGCTTGTCTTGGAGAGACTGGGAGCAAGGTAGTCACAAGGAATCTGAAGAGCACTGACTACATTGAGAGCAGGCAAGGAACTGAGTATCCAGGTGAGCTAAATAGGAAACCAACCAAGGATAACGAACCAGCTGATGCTGCCAACCTGCAGAAAGACAACACTACACAGTACCGCTTGTGACCACTAGAGGGAGCCCAAAAATAGAGTTCACAACAGTACCCCCCCCTTGAGGAGGGGTCACCGAACCCTCATCAAGACCCCCAGGGCGATCAGGATGAGCCGCGTGGAAGGCATGAACCAAATCGGCCGCATGAACATCAGAGGCGACAACCCAGGAATTATCCTCCTGACCATAGCCCTTCCACTTAACCAAATACTGAAGCCTCCGTCTAGAGATACGAGAATCCAAAATCTTCTCCACCACGTACTCCAATTCGCCCTCGACCAGCACCGGAGCAGGAGGCTCAACAGAAGGAACCACAGGTACCACATACCTCCGCAACAAAGACCTATGGAACACATTATGAATGGCAAACGATGCTGGGAGATCCAAATGAAAAGACACCGGGTTAAGGATTTCCAAGATCTTATAAGAACCGATGAAGCGAGGCTTGAATTTAGGAGAGGAGACCTTCATAGGAACATACCGAGAAGACAGCCACACCAAATCCCCAACACGAAGTCGGGGACCCACACCGCGGCGGCGGTTGGCAAAGCGCTGAGCCTTCTCCTGTGACAACCTCAAATTGTCCACCACATGGTTCCAAATCTGCTGCAACCTATCCACCACAGAATCCACCCCAGGACAGTCAGAAGGCTCAACCTGACCCGAGGAAAAACGAGGATGGAAACCAGAATTGCAGAAAAAAGGCGAAACCAAAGTAGCAGAACTAGCCCGATTATTAAGGGCAAACTCGGCCAATGGCAAAAAAGTCACCCAATCATCCTGATCAGCAGAAACAAAACATCTCAAATAAGTTTCCAACGTCTGATTAGTTCGCTCGGTTTGGCCATTAGTCTGAGGATGGAAGGCCGACGAAAAAGACAAATCAATGCCCATCTTAGCACAAAAAGTCCGCCAAAACCTGGACACAAACTGGGATCCTCTATCAGACACAATATTTTCAGGAATGCCGTGCAAGCGAACCACATTCTGAAAAAATAGAGGAACCAAATCGGAGGAAGAAGGCAACTTAGGCAAGGGCACCAAATGGACCATCTTGGAAAAACGATCACACACCACCCAGATGACAGACATTTTCTGAGATACTGGAAGATCCGAAATAAAATCCATGGAAATGTGCGTCCAAGGCCTTTTCGGAATAGGCAAAGGCAAAAGCAAACCGCTGGCACGAGAACAGCAAGGCTTAGCCCGAGCACAAATCCCACAAGACTGCACAAAGGAACGCACATCCCGCGACAAGGAAGGCCACCAGAAGGACCTAGCCACCAAATCTCTGGTACCAAAAATCCCAGGATGACCCGCCAACACCGAAGAATGAACCTCGGAAATAACTCTGCTGGTCCATCTCTCCGGGACAAACAGTCTCTCTGGTGGACAACGGTCAGGTCTATCCGCCTGAAATTTCTGCAGCACTCGTCGCAAATCTGGGGAAATAGCAGACAAAATCACTCCCTCTCTGAGAATACCAGCCGGCTCAGAAACTCCCGGAGAGTCAGGCACAAAACTCCTAGAAAGTGCATCAGCTTTCACGTTCTTCGAACCAGGCAGGTATGAGACCACGAAGTTGAAACGGGAGAAAAACAACAACCAACGAGCCTGTCTAGGATTCAGGTGCTTGGCAGATTCAAGGTAAATCAGATTTTTGTGATCAGTCAAGACCACCACGCGATGTTTAGCTCCTTCGAGCCAATGTCGCCACTCCTCAAATGCCCACTTCATAGCCAACAACTCCCGATTACCAACATCATAATTCCGCTCGGCAGGCGAAAACTTTCTTGAAAAGAAAGCACATGGCTTCATCACAGAGCCATCAGAGCTTCTCTGCGACAAAACAGCCCCTGCTCCAATCTCAGAAGCATCAACCTCGACCTGGAAGGGGAGAGAGACATCTGGCTGACATAAGACTGGAGCTGAAGAAAACCGGTGCTTCAGCTCCCGAAAGGCCTCCACGGCCGCAGGAGACCAATTAGTAACATCAGAACCCTTCTTGGTCAAATCCGTCAAAGGTTTAACCACGCTAGAAAAATTAGCGCTGAAACGACGGTAAAAATTAGCAAAACCCAAGAACTTCTGAAGACTCTTAACAGACATGGGCTGAGTCCAGTCATGAATAGCCTGGACCTTGACTGGGTCCATCTCCACAGTAGAAGGAGAAAAAATAAAACCCAAAAAGGAGACCTTCTGTACTCCGAAGAGGCATTTTGAGCCCTTCAGAAATAAAGCATTAGCACGCAGGACCTGAAACACCATCCTGACCTGCTTCACATGGGACTCCCAATCATCAGAAAAGATCAAAATGTCATCCAGATAAACAATCATAAATTTATCCAGATGTTCTCGGAAGATGTCATGCATGAAGGACTGAAACACAGAAGGAGCATTAGAGAGTCCAAAAGGCATCACCAAGTACTCAAAATGGCCTTCAGGCGTATTAAATGCTGTTTTCCATTCATCTCCCTGCTTAATGCGCACAAGGTTATACGCACCACGGAGATCTATCTTGGTGAACCAACTGGCACCCTTAATCCGAGCAAACAAATCAGACAATAGTGGTAAAGGATACTGAAATTTGACTGTGATTTTATTCAGAAGACGATAATCTATACAAGGTCTCAAAGAACCGTCCTTCTTGGCCACAAAAAAAAACAAAAACCAAACCTGCACCAAGAGGGGAAGAGGATGGGGAGGATGGGCGAATATGTCCCTTCTCCAAAGACTCCTTTATATAACTCCGCATCGCGGTGTAGAGATTAGACTGAAAGAATCCATTGTATCTTTCTCCTGAAACATCTGGCTCATATCAAGAAACTTGAGCAAGTTGACATTTCCTTTTTATGCACGCATTCCTTCTGTTATTATAGCCTTTTACCTACATACTAGAGGTTGTAAATTTCACAGTATAGATAAGCTTTGTAAGAGAATGTGAAATAATGAGCGCTTGTGCGCATGTCTGCAAATGCATAACTCTTTTTCTTTATAAAGGAGGGGTAAAGCCCAGAGAGTCAGACGCGCTCCTGAGCTTCCCCTGTATATGATCACACAATACTTTGTTTGCGTGTCATTTACCTGGAAGCTTACCTCCAGTAAGCCAGGGACTGAGAAGGACTTAACATTTCTTTGGCGCCCGAACAGGGACCTGAGATAAGAGTATTTGCTCGAGATTTACCTGCGGATACGGACAACGGAGATCTGGGATAATGGACGGCAAATGAACTGAAAAACCTGGCCAGGTAAGAGACATTATTAGTTCTCTTTTATCTGCCCTGTATTATCCGAAAGATCTCTATGAGCCGTGTCACGCTGGGTTAGTCTAGTAGTGAGTAGATACCTATAAAACTCGGGTTACCATATTGTATAGACTTATGAGTCCTGTCCCTGGCAGTGTGTGAACAGTGTGAAGGTTGTGGTATGTTGTGAAAGAAGAGCAAAAGTGCATAGAAAAATAAGCCGAAATAGTTGGGGTATAAGCCTTATACACGGAAGTCAGCCTAACTGGGTCATGTGGTTGCGTCCTTCTGGGAGACCTCCACCCATGCTTGACTATTCATTAAGTGCTTAACCTCCTTCATTTCTGGATAAGGTTTGATAGAATGAGCCCAGGACGCGGGTTTTCATGAGCCTGGGACAAGTATGCTAACTGACACAGAAAGTTTTGTGATCTGTATGGTGTTGATGGGTCTGTTTGCGTGCATAATAGCACTTAAGTACGTCCTGCATATTAGAAGAAACGGAGCAGACGAGCCCTTCAATATTTTAGCTCCCTAGGAGAGAAGGCAACGAGACACCACCAACAGAGGAAGTGGTTGTCCAAACGTCACCTAGGGTAGTCATAGCTAATATTGAAAAGAAAAATGGGAAATAAACAGACCAAAACTGTCTTAGGACAAGTGGAAGCAGCAGATATCATACAGGAAAGATGTGGAAAGACAGTCAGAAGGCAGATTAGAAGGGTAAGAGGAAAATTGGGAATTTCAGAAGCACTTATGTTCAGTACAGAATGGGAAAGACTGAGTAAAGAACGAGGTGGAATTATCAAAGACAATGGGTGGGAAGAAATCATACATTGTATGATAGAGGTCTCAAAAACAGCTAAAGAGGAGAATTGGAAGTACGATCCAGACACTTCCAAATGGATCATGGGGAAGGGAAAAAGTTGTGACATAATCCCGCCACCTTACCTAGATCCAAAAGCCCAATCATTTGTACCATCTGGAAGAGCAGAAGGAGGAAAACAATTTCCAGCATTGTATCCCAATCTTGGTGGGGTAGGAGGATGGGAATGTTCACACTGTGGACAACAAACTCCAGATTGGAGAAATGATTGCCTAGCCTGTGGTACACCTAGATATGGCGCTGTACTTGCCCCTGTTAGGGTAGTACCAAGACCTTTTAGAGAAGCTGGTGCTGACGGGGTAATGAACACCAGATATCATCAGACCAGACAATACTTTCCTTGGTCCCCTGCCGAGGGTATGTCCCTCCTGCATAATGCGCCTGATCCCACTCAATACCCCATAAGGTTTGCGCAGTATATACAACAAATCATGCAGACTCATGCTGGGGTCTGGGCGGACGGGGAAGAATTATGTAGAATGAAAATGTCCCCCGGACTTTTTCAGGAATTATTGACACACCTACAGCCCAATAGACCAGTGGCAGAAGGGGGTGCCTTACAGACAGAAGCATCAGGTACCCAGTTCACAGAGGCATTAATAATTTTCATGAGAGGAAAACAGAGGGAAAGGGGGTCTACAGGTGTGATTATGCAGAAATTTGGGCAAAGTATTGAAGAATATAGTCAAGAACTAGAAAATAACTTTAGGGATGAAGGATTGGATTTGACTGATGCTTCAGTAAGGAGACTTTTTACAAAACAATTAATAGAGGGGCTAGATCCGAAAATCAGAGAAAAATTTAAATCCTCTACTCCAGATTGGAGAACAATTGAACAACCAAATATTGTGAAACAACGATGTTTAGGAATAGCCATGGATATGAGAGAGAATCGTAAGCCTGTTAGAATAGCACAAGCTAATACAGGAGGAAGAGTGAGACACAATTTTCTTTGCCACTACTGTAAAAAGCCAGGTCATTTCCAAAGAGAGTGCAGGAAGAAGTTGGCAGATATAAAGTCAGGCAAATTTGTTCCCAGAAATAACCCTCCCCAAACGGACAACCAGCAGAAATCTACCATCATAGATGGTCCCATACCAGATTCAGATTGACTCGATGTGTTACAAACTTCCCTACCAGCTAGAAGACCTATGATACAGGTGAATGTGGGGGGGAGAGAGATTCCATTTTTGATAGATACAGGTGCAACTTCCTCAATTTTGAATCAAGATTTTCTTCCGAATCCGGAAGATATTTCAGAACAAACAACTTTTGCTGAGGGTTATGATGGGGTAATTCGAACACTGCCATATACTGTGCCCCTAGAGGTCTCATTAGGACCTAAATGTTTTGCATCCAGATTTTTGTATGCCAGAGGTGCCCCAACATGTCTGTTAGGAACTGATGTACTAAAGAAATTAGAAGCTAACATCAAATTTAGGGACGATGGCACAGTTATGCTGACTATCCCTGATGATGCAGAATCATTAGAACAATATGTCAGAATTCAGGCTTTTGAGGATTATACTGAAGAAAAAGAGTACACCACAGATCTAGACCTCTCAATGATCCCAGAAACACTGTGGGCACAGGGTGACACTGATGTGGGATTATTGCATATTTCTCCTGTAAAATTATCTGTGCAACCAGGAACTGTTCTCCCACAGCTCAGACAATACCCTGTGAGTGCCCAGCAGGAACTAGCGATTACAAAACAGATAGAGGAATATAGAGAGAAAGGAGTTCTGGTAGAGATACAATCACCTGCTAACACTCCTCTGTATCCAGTCAAGAAGAGAACTCTTGATAAGGGTTCTATGCCCAAATATCGTATGGTACATGATCTAAGAGAAATAAACAAAGTTCTAGATCCAATCACCCCAGTTGTACCCAATCCTCATACGTTACTATCACAGATACCAGCCAGTTCTCAAGTGTTTACTGTAATAGATCTTTCAAATGCATTTTTCTCGGTTCCTTTACACCAAGATAGTTGGCATTTGTTTGCATTTACATTTAAGGGCAAACAGTTGGCGTGGACACGCCTTCCACAGGGAATGATACACTCCCCTACTCTTTATTCAAATGCCCTACAAACAGTTCTTCAAAGGTTTGAACCTGAATCACAGGTAGTAATTTTGCAGTATGTGGATGACCTACTACTTTGCTGCCCAGATCTAGAAACTGCAGAAAGGTCCACTGTGAGTTTACTATGTTTTCTAGAAAAAGAAGGGTGTAAAGTGAATAGACAAAAGCTACAAGTTTGTCAGATCAAAGTGGTCTTTCTAGGTCATTGCATTTCTCAAGGTAAAAAGCATCTTACACCTCAAAGAACTGAAGCAATAAGACAGATGAATGAGCCTAGAAATCATAAACAGCTACGAGCATTTTTAGGAATAGTGTCTCATTGTAGACAATGGATTATACATGCCAGTCAACTAATGCAATCACTGTATGACTGTGTAAAAAGTGAACCTTATTTGTTGACAAAAGAAGGTCAGATTTCGTTCCAACAATTAAAAGATGCCCTTGTTTCAGCTCCAGCGTTAGGGCTACCAGACTACACAAAATCATTTCAGCTTATGGCTGCAGAAGTTGATTCTCATGCTACAGGAGTTCTTACCCAGAAGCATGCAGGGAAACAAAGACCAATTGCATATCTTTCAGCAAGGTTAGATCCAGTAGCCAGGGCAGCGCCAACCTGTGTACGTGTGGTTGTTGCTGTCTCACTATTGTTGGACAAAGCATCAGAAATTGTCCTAGAGCATCCACTCACAGTTCAAACTACACATGATGTTTATGGGATATTAAACCAGGTCCAACCAAAACACATTTCCATGGCCAGACATTTGCGGCTACAGTGTTCTTTGCTGCTCCCCTCTACTATCACATTTGTAAGGCTTCAGACTCTCAATTTAGCTACACTGCTACCTCTCGAGTCTGAAGGGGGGAATAAGGACACTGATCCACACGCAAATTTTTTCCCTACAGACACACATGATTGTACAGAGCTCATTTTACAAGAAACGGTAGGCTTACCCAATGTATCCGAAACACCACTTCAAAATCCAGATTTAGAGCTGTTTATAGACGGTAGTAGGTTTGCAGATGACACAGGTAATTTCCATACAGGGTATGCAGTTGTGTCAGAATCTGAAACTCTCAAAGCAGAACCTCTTCCACCGAAACAGTCTGCACAAGAAGCAGAACTAACAGCATTGATTGAAGCGCTAAAAATAGCTGAGAATCAGACAGCTAATATATACACTGATTCTAGGTATGCACATGGTATTGTGTTTGACTTTGGAGTAATCTGGAGAGCTAGAGGTTACATGACAGCGTCAGGCCAACCTGTAAAACATGCTTCTCTGATCAAACAGATCTTAGAGGCTGCACAAGAAACAAAAGAAGTAGCAGTAATCAAGGTAGCTGCACATGTGAGACTCGACACTAGGGAATCTAGGGGAAATGATAGGGCTGATAAAGCAGCCAAGGCAGCAGCGGTCAAACCCTTACAGCAGGTTCATACTGTAAACCCCACAGAAAATACTGAAGATAGACTGAGACAAGCACAGGAAGATGCAGGAGAAGAGGAGAGGGACAGGTGGAAAAAGGAAGGGGCAGAAGAACAAGCAGGAATTTGGAAGAAAGATGGACTAATATGTCTACCTAGAGCCTGGTACCCGATTGTAGTTGGTGGACTGCACCACCCTACTCATGTGTCTGCAAATGCAATGACACTACTGGCAAAGCAAGTCTGGTTGGCTCCAGGTTTTGGCAACTACGCAAGAGACTATTGTGCTGCATGCGTTATATGCCTGGCACATAATCCCGGACAGACGACAAAGACCCCTATGAAGCACCACGTCCGACCTCTCTATCCGTTTCAGCGATTACAAATAGACTTTATCCAGCTGCCAAAAAGTAATGGGTATGAGTATGTGTTGGTGTGTGTGGACATGTTCTCAGGGTGGCCAGAGGCCTATCCAGTTCGGAAGGCTTCAGCTAAAAACACTGCTGTAAAGCTAGTTGCCGAACTGATACCCCGTTACGGTCTCCCTGAAGTGATCGAGTCAGATAGGGGTACTCATTTTACTGGAGAAATATTTCAAAATGTACTGAAAATGTTGGGTGTTGAAAGTCAGTTACACACTCCATACCATCCTCAAAGTTCTGGTAAGGTGGAACGCATGAATGGAACTTTAAAATTAAAAATACAGAAAGCCATGGCTGAAACAGGAAAGCCTTGGACAGAATGCCTTCCACTGGCCCTTTACTCAATACGCAATACCCCAAGGGGTAAGACTAAACTGTCTCCATATGAAATTTTGTTTGGCAGGACTGCCAATTTAGGATGTTATTTTCCACAACAACTTGTGTTAAATATTGAGTCATTGACTTCTTATGTGCAAAACCTCCAGAAACAATTAACTAAGGTGCATGCACAAGTTTTTGCTTCCCTTCCAGATCCTGACAACATTGAAGGAAGTCACAAGTTGGAACCAGGTGATCAAGTCTATGTAAAAAGACACACCAGAAAGGCTCTTGAACCAAGATTTGACGGACCCTTCCAAGTCCTGTTGACAACACCTACATCAGTCAAGCTTGAAGGAAAGGCATCATGGATACATGCAAGCCACTGCAAAAAAGCAGTACAAAACTCATGATATTGATGTTAATAATGTTAACACAGATGTGGGATAAATTAGTTAGAGCCACGGATTATCTAGATGATCAGATTTGGGATATATTGGACATATTAAATACTAGTATAGCTGTACAGAATCAGCTTATAATAGTCGTCAACCAACATACCCTGGTATTGGATTATCTAACTGCCTCACAAGGGGGTATGTGTCAAATCATCGGACCCACCTGCTGTCATTATATAGACCCGAATAGTACTATGAGTATGACATTTAAATTAAAGGACGTACAACGACTCAGAGATCAGTATGATAAAGACAATGACCAGAATAAGGATAGCTGGTGGTCTGATACTTTCTCTTTTCTCAACCCAGCCAACTGGTTCAGAGGGATTGGTGGGTGGGTTGCTGGGATTATGCAGAGCATAATACATATAGTTATGATTATTGTAGTCATATACGTACTATTCCAGATTGTGCTCAAGGGTATCTCAGTATGCACAGATAAACTTTGTGTAATAGATGCAAGAGTATAAAGTTTTTTTTCTTTCTCCTTTATTCTTATGTTATCCTCTAGTGATTCTGATTAATATTACTGTACTAATTTTTGTTTTTATATTTTAGTATACTGCTAAAGAAGAAAATAATTTGCGATAGAAGAATTAATACTAGATTTGATTCTCTTATTAATAATATAAGTGTGTGTATGTGTAATACCAAAAATAAAGGCTTTGTCTTTGGCCCTATGGTAATAAATAAAAGGAATATGTCAAAGGGGGGAATTGTAGAGATTAGACTGAAAGAATCCATTGTATCTTTCTCCTGAAACATCTGGCTCATATCAAGAAACTTGAGCAAGTTGACATTTCCTTTTTATGCACGCATTCCTTCTGTTATTATAGCCTTTTACCTACATACTAGAGGTTGTAAATTTCACAGTATAGATAAGCTTTGTAAGAGAATGTGAAATAATGAGCGCTTGTGCGCATGTCTGCAAATGCATAACTCTTTTTCTTTATAAAGGAGGGGTAAAGCCCAGAGAGTCAGACGCGCTCCTGAGCTTCCCCTGTATATGATCACACAATACTTTGTTTGCGTGTCATTTACCTGGAAGCTTACCTCCAGTAAGCCAGGGACTGAGAAGGACTTAACAGCGGCATGCTCTGGTATAGACAGATTAAAAAGTCGTCCCTTAGGGAATTTACTACCAGGAATTAAATTTATAGCACAGTCACAATCCCTATGAGGGGGCAGGGCACTGGACCTGGGCTCATCAAATACATCCTGGTAGTCAGACAAAAACTCAGGGACCTCAGAAGGAGTGGAAGAAGCAATAGACACCAACGGAGCATCGCCATGAATTCCCTGACAACCCCAACTTGACACAGACATAGCTTTCCAATCTAAAACTGGATTATGAGCCTGCAGCCATGGCAGACCCAAAACGACAACATCATGCAAATTATGCAGAACAAGAAAGCGAATCACCTCCTGATGTACGGGAGTCATGCACATGGTCATTTGCGTCCAATACTGAGGCTTATTCTCAGCCAATGGCGTAGCATCAATTCCCCTCAGAGGAATGGGAAATTCCAAAGGCTCCAGGACAAAACCACAGCGCCTGGCAAACGACAAATCCATCAGATTCAGGGCAGCACCCGAATCCACAAAAGCCATAACCGGGTAGGACGACAAAGAACAAATCAAAGTAACAGACAAAATAAATTTAGGCTGCATAGTACCAATGGTGACAGGTTTAGCGATTTTTTTTAAGCGTTTAGAGCATGCTGAGATAACATGAGTAGAATCACCACAGTAAAAGCACAACCCATTTTGACGTCTATGACTTTGTCGCTAAATTCTGGTCAGAGTTCGGTCACATTGCATAGACTCAGGTCTCTGTTCAGAAAATACCGCCAAAGGATGAGCAGATTTGCGCTCCCGCAAATGCCGATCAACCTGAATGGCTAAAGCCATAGAATCACTCAGACTTGTAGGGGTGGGAAACCCCACCATAACATTCTTAACGGCCTCAGAAAGACCTTCTCTGAAATTTGCAGCCAGGCACACTCATTCCATTGAGTAAGCACCGACCATTTCCGACATTTTTGACAATACACCTCTGCTTCATCCTGACCTTGAGAGATAGCCAGCAACGCTTTTTCTGCCTGATTCTCAAGATTAGGCTCCTCATTAAGCAGTCCAAGAGCCAGAAAAAATGCATCTACATTAAGCAATGCAGGATCTCTTGGCGCCAGAGAGAAAGCCCAATCTTGAGGGTCGCCACGTAACAAGGAGATAACAATTTTAACTTGCTGAGCGGAATCACCAGAGGAACGAGGTCTCAGAGATAGAAATAACTTACAATTATTCTTAAAATTTAGAAACCTAGATCTATCTCCAGAAAACAACTCAGGGATGGGTATTTTTGGTTCAGACATAGGGCTATGAATAACAAAATCCTGAATACTTTGCACCCGTGCAGCAAGATGATCCACACTAGAAGCCAGAGTCTGAACATTCATGTCTGCAGCTGAGCTCAAAACCACCCAGAGTTCAAGGGGATGAAAGAAGCTAAACAGACTGCAGCAAAGGAAAAGCGGGAGGAAAAAAAAAAAAATGTACTCAGGTCTTCTTTTTATCCCACTTCTGCGATGCATTAAACACTTTTTGGGCCTGCTCTACTGTTATGATCCTTAGTGGTTGAGGATCACAAAACACTCCAGCCAAGCAACAAAACACAGGACAAGCTCCAGAGAGGTGGCAATCCGGACTGACCGCAAATCTGAACCTATCCAACACACCAAAGGCAGCCGGTGAACGTGTCTAAAATCCTAGACGTCTCGAGCCAGCCTGAGGAACTAACTACCCCTAGAGAGAAAGAAAGACCTCACTTGCCTCCAGAGAAATAATCCCCAAAGATATAGAAGCCCCCAACAAATAATAACGGTGAGGTAAGAGGAAGGCACATACACAGGGGTGAAAGCAGATTCAGCCAATGAGGCCCACTAATACTAGATAGCAGAAAATAGAAAAGGGGTCTGTGCGGTCAGTAAAAAACCCTTACAAAATATCCACACTGAGATTTCAAGAACCCCCGCACCAACTAACGGTGTGGGGGGAGAAACTCAGTCCCCTAGAGCAACCAGCAAGCGAGGAAATCACATTTTAGCAAGCTGGACAAGAAACATGATGAATGCTGATAATCAAAAAATAAACAAACAAAAACTTAGCTTGTCTTGGAGAGACTGGGAGCAAGGTAGTCACAAGGAATCTGAAGAGCACTGAATACATTGAGAGCAGGCAAGGAACTGAGTATCCAGGTGAGCTAAATAGGAAACCAACCAAGGATAACGAACCAGCTGAAGCTGCCAACCTGCAGAAAGACAACACTACACAGTACCGCTTGTGACCACTAGAGGGAGCCCAAAAATAGAGTTCACAACAGCTTCTCAGTAAAACTTTGCACACATGTTCTCAGGCTTGAAACATGCCTTAGACTGTAGCCCGCAGAATCAAGCATGTAGGCAGATCCTTTCTGTGCGTTTTAACCTTTTATTTAGAGGAGTGGTACATTGTCTATTCTTTTTCTACAGCTCATTCCACTAACTATTTTAAATACCCAAACCAAGAGGTCATATTTTTTGCAATTGTGATCTGCATTAATTCTGCTATCATTATTATTGCCATTTTTAATATTTCTATGTAATATTGTGAAACAGGTTTTGCAGTTGATATGCCCCAAGCACACTACTTTTGCCAGATTGCTTTCTTTCCATAGTGAACACTGATCCTGCCTTTTCCCCAAGAAAGCAACATGAGCACCCAGACATCCACATGATGTGAGAATGTAAGACCTTTGTCCATTGCCCCTTGATTCAGCTCTAATGCTCACTGGCCTATTGTTGGTGCTTTTTTTTCCTGCTTCGAGCCCCTCAATTTCATGAACTGACAGTACACATGCTGCCTCTTGACATGTGCCATTGTCATGAGACAACAATTATTTACTTAAAGGGGTTGTCCTGCCTTCTGATGCAGATTTCTGAATCCTGACAGAGTGCACACCATACGATGTCAGGGTTCTCCGGTTATGCCGGTGAGATCAGGTGTTGACGTGACCAGAAGTATGCAAATTGTTTACTTCCGGCCACATTCTGACTAAACATGCACGACTCACTCATTTCATTTGTATTAAGTGAGGCCGATCACGTCTAGTCAGCATGTGATCTCATACATGCAAATTGTACACTATTATGTGTGTTGCACATATCTACAAAACACATAAGACTTTTGACAGCGTGTGATGTTCACGCTGTAAAGATTAAGAAGTCTGCAGTCACATAGAGTGACTGAAGACTTCCATAAGAAGACTGGACAACCCTTTTAACATGACATTGGTTTTACTGGTATTGCTGATGTAACTGCATAAAACAACAAATAAGGAACATACCCAAACTAGTAGTGTAGTTATTTCTTATTTTTATCAGTGCACATTTTGATAACTGATTCAGTCCAAAATTTTCACAGTCTATTTTCCAATATAGATAGCTGGGTTGCCAAATATATGTGTTGTGCAACAGGCTAGAGCGCTTCCCGCTACGTCACAAAAAGGAAGTATATGCATTTCTTCCTACCGTTTTGTCTATGGCAGAGTTATTACTCAGTGCCTACTTATCAATTAACCATTTTCTCACCTAATTCCTGTTTTATTGTTTGCTAGCTGAATAAATGTAAACATAAACTTATCAAATTGTTCCTATAATGTCAAAGATGACATAGGAAGCAATTGTAGAGAAACAGCACAAAACCGATTTCAAAGAAAAGATGCTGTAATGTGGGTTTTTTCTTCGAAAAATACAATTATTTACTAAAACAAACTTGTCAGGAGTATTGCCAGGTCCTCTTTAACAAATTTCTAAAATATTCCTAGACATTATGGCATACATTATGTATCAAGCTAAATATGCCAGAGTTCTGGCATAATTTACACCCAAAAGAAACTTTTGCTGCTTACACCAAATTCATTTTTTTTAAAGTTTTAGACACTTTTTGTGGCTAGTACTGAAAGGTGATGGACTAGTGATAGGCAGAAAGCGCACCTAGGGCATTAACCAAAGAGCATGTGGTTTAATTGCATATTTTGCTCTCACATAAGTGATGTAAAATTAGACTAGACAGTCTTAAAATATGCCAGGTTTATTGGCATGAACTACTTTTGTAAATCTGCACATTTTAAAAACTTCTAGTTAAGTTTTCACCTCCTAAAAATTAGACAGCATTAACAAAGCTGCCCCATTATGTCATTTTTAACCATTACTTAAATATTTAGTCCAGATTTGTAATAAATGCAAAAGACAATACCAATGTCAGCTTATAGCACTAAGCTCATAGAAGATTGCAGTCTTTCTTCACCGCCAGCAACATCTAACTCTTTGAACAATCTGAAGACATTGTTCATGTATCATTATGTATTATTTCTACAAAATGGTTAGTGACAATCAAATATTGATCAGAGATAATTGTATAGAAGGATGATTTCTTACAGCAACGCCATTGACAAAAGAGGCATAGAGTGGAGGAAGACGAAGGTCAGGATGGCCCCAGACAGTGCTTGAGATGTCTGTGCTGTAAATCTGAAATCGATAAAACAGGCGATCACATAAGCAGGAAAAGAAAGAAAAAAAACAGAAAAGTACACAAAGAAGTATACAGAGAATAGCTGTCACTGTCAAATAGCAAATGATCATCTTTTATCACCATGGAAGTAAATTACATCTACCGGTAGATAGCGTTCACTGGGAATATACTTTTTTTAAATAATATATAACTGATAATGTTTCATAACTTATTATAGAGCAACTCAAGTATAATATAATAAATGTACATAGGTCATATGTACTGCAGATACTAACATTTGTTTAAGCACCACTCCAGCGGGTTTTTTGTATTGGATTGCTAGGCTAGAGTGATGCTTCTAATCTAAGGTCCTAGCCTATAGTCTTGCACTCATCCGCTGCCGTCCTCACCTTCTATCACTGCCGCCCCATCGGTTTTCAGCAGTTTGTGAACCTGCCGGATCACTCCAGTGTTTGCAGGATCGAGCCAGAGGTAACTTTTCAATGCAAGTCTACGGGATCCTCATTCTGACTCTTATAGTCTTGCATTGAGAGGTGGTGACTGTTACGTCTGATTTCCAGCCAGTGACGAAGATGCAGTCATAACATGGCGTCACAGGACTGAAGCGGCAGCAATGGTAGGTAAAGAAGGCGGAGCGTAAGTATACGACTACAGTCAGAGATCTTAAGCACCACCCCAACGCTGATAAAAAAATAAAACCCTGGAGTGGTGCTTTAATCGATTTAGACTGCCTAAAATGAAGGTGATGTATGCAAAATAATATGAACAAATTGGAGCGTTCACCAATAGAAACAAATCAGGATGCTTTTTTTATTTTCTGCAAAAATATTTTTCTGAAATGGAAACTTTTAGTAACTAATACAAAAATAATTAATGATATATCAGAACATAGAGTAATAACTATGTCTTACTTTGCTGTACTGTAATGCCTTATGGAAGACTTCTGTTGTGGTGCCAATCAACCCGACTCCCAGGGTGTCTAAAATCATACGCTTGCTTCTCTGAATCAACGCTTCTGTTAGATTACTTGTGGTCAGACCATGAATAATTCCAGCAAAACTTCCTGTGACTGACTGGAAACAACATGAAAAAAAATAAGCTTGCAACATACAGTATGTCACTGTTACAGAATTCATCTGTTCCATCTGTTAAATAGGAAATTAAAGGCTTTTTCGCACAGTCCACTTTTACCACGTTTACCACCTATCTGTCACGGGAGTACTGGGTAGACTAAGGCTGGTTACCCGGGGCCCTGTGATATCCCTCAGGCTAGGGAAACCCTGTCTGTCCCTTTCCCAGAAGTTATACTAAAGGTGTGCATGTCTGGGCCGCCAGTCCTGACCCTGACTCCTGTTTCAGCCCTAAGCTGAAACCACCACCCGCCACCCAGTGAAGAGACCACACACCAATCCCCACAGAAAGCACAGACAGGGAAAACTGAAAAACGCACCACGCCGCAGTCACACAGGAATACACTATAATGTGCACAGGGCAAAACAAATACAAATATAGGAAGGAGAAATATGACAAAGGATAATACACCAACAGATACGATATTCCTTCTCCTAGACCACCACTCCAGACCGAGATCACCAGGCACAAGACACAAGCTATAATGGGCGACGCCCCAAAGTCCAGCACAACTATTTAAAGGCCGTGGGCGTGACCCAGCCTCCAACCAAATTACCAGCTAGATTAACCCCGAGCAAGCTGGATAAAGTCTAGCCAACGCCACTGAGCGTGTAGTGGACGTAAGTGGAATTACCGCTGTCTGTCGGACGCCCCAGTGTGAACAGCGTCCGACATGACACTATCTCAATTGGCTGTTTCCATACTGAATTATATGGAACGACATGACGAATGTTTGAATGCCTCTTCATGTAAACTCCTCCTCACGGTGCCCTTACTGAACGTGTTTTCACTGTCCAAGGGTTTGGTGGAGGTCCTATCTTTGGACCCCCTAAAGATCTAATATTTTTAACCTACCCCATGATTCATTGAACATTGTGGTTTGTAGGAAAACTCCTTTACTTTGAATATAATGAATTATATTTTATTGGAACCCTGTGGTGTGTTCCTCTGTGGGAAATTCACAGCGTAACTGACGGGTTGTTATTAAATATCTACATATATTGGATATATTTCTAATCATTAATAAAAGAATATCCATACGTTTTTACTTAGTTTTAGAAACAAAACTATTAAACATGAAATATAAAAAGTATCATACGCTGTACGTTCTGAACAGGATTTACTGGTTTGAAAGAGATTTGGTACCATCTCCTACGATATCTGTATGATCTTAAGACCAGTTTCACAAGGTTGATATTGTCAACCTCAGTATGGACCATGATGTAGAGACTGTCCGTGGGTCTCACAGATGTCTCATATGGCAAGTATTACCCAGTGATAATGGTTAGGCTGGACACAGATATTAAACAACAGTCAATGGTTAGATCCCCTTCACACTACTTTAATGAGCTATTTTCAAATCAGACACTTGGTTCCTTTAAAAAAGGTAACCTATGAGTTAGTTACATTTTTCTATTAGATTAACTTATGACAAAAAAAGTGTCTCTTTTGGATTTTTTTTTACATTGCTCAACCATGTAATCTACCATGCAGTTTAATACTCAAAAAAATGGTAAATGAATGTTTATATTATTGTTAAAATCCATATACGTTCATATCACATGCATATATATGCAGATACATAGGTTTTTTGTAAAGAGTTGAGCATCAACTCACTCAATTGTTGAGTGTAAAGCCTAACCAAGTAGAAACTGGCACATCAATCCCATTAAAGGGAGTGTGGCTGACAAACACCTCTTGCACTGCTTTTTTTCTGGTTTAAAGAGAAATACAGTAAATTAATTGGCCAAAGAGTTCTATCACATCCTGTTTACTCCAGGTACCAAATACCCCTTTGGCAGATTGTACCAAAAATAATGGCACCCACCATATTTAGTTTATTTCCAATTGAAAGTTGAGATGCTTGTCAAAAATACACAATGTCGCCTTTCCCCTTGCTCTGTAGATAGTGAGCCCATACAGACAGGGTCCTCTCTCCCGCCATACTATTCTGTTTCTTATCTAGTTTGTGTTTAATGATGTTTCTTTCTCCTACTCGCTTTTGGGAATTCGTAGCTCGTTAAAATAAATAATATTTGTAATAATAGAAATATAAGCATATCATTATGTATAATAAATTATGTTTTGAAAAGGCAAAAGTCTATTACCATCATAATACTCTCTATTATTACTAAACCCAGAAATAATTACAATAACAGTTATCCAACTTCATAAAGTTCTAGATAGTGGCTGAAGAGGATTTGCTGTTTCTGATCGATATCTCACAATATATCCTTTTATACTTTTAAGAATCCAAAATATAAGTACGGTATATTTAAAAAGCACCAATTTGGTCATTACTTATATGTAAATCATAAAATTACTCGTACTTGTGCAAGGACTGAATATATAATTGTGTGTATATTATCGTAAACTAAAAGTACAGGTACAGAGTCATCAAATTGCTAAGCAGAAGGACAAATATGTTACAAGTAAAATCCAATAAATCTGATCATCACCATTCACATACTTTGTCAGTAATGCATAATACATTCATTATATTAATGGCAATAATAGTATGGAGAATAGAGCAGGCAGAGAACAATACCTTCGTAGCAATCATGTTTCTTAGAATGAATGAACAGCTTCCTGAACGGGGTTCCTTCTCTGATTGCTACAAACATCCTGGCTCATTTTATAGTCTCCCTACATGATTCTTTCTTCCCCTTTTTTAACTGGGTTTTCCAATTTACATAATTTTCAAGTTCCCAGTCACAATAGGCAAAGAAGTCATCATTTTGGAGTGTTGGTGAGGTTAGCCACATGATGATGACCTATTTCACACACATATTTTGCCATTTACTTACATATTATTTTTACAATGTTTAGGCCTGTTCAGTTTATATTAAGGGGATTGTATATTATATATATTTTATACCAGCATCAAAAAATCCATTGTTATTCAGTTCAGACTCCACACATAAGACCTCAGGAGTGGACATGGATGTCAGACATATGTGCCATTCTACAAAACTTTGAGGACTCCACCAATATGGTGAGCGGCGATAAGTAGATAATTAGCATCACCATCCTGCTTCTCTGCATTCTGAAAACCTCTCTGCTCACAATGAAAGGATGCATTGCAGGCGGAGCACGAAGACATGGAGCAAGGAACCTTACAGTGTGATTACACACAGCCCAGTCTCATGTTGTCCCAACATGAATTGGTAGACAATGAAGAAGAGGAGGAAGAACAGGAGCTACTTTCATGCGCTATAGACAGTACTACAAGCACAACTGTCATACCGTCTGTTCAGCATGGATGGCCTGAGGAGGAGGACAGCACGATCAGTCGTCCTGTTGTTGAGGGCACAGAAGTCTTGCCTGTTAGAGGTCTGGCACGCATGGTTGACTTTATGTTGCGCTGCCTTTCCCGTGACCCTCGCATTATCAAAATTTTCAGTGACACTTCTAGACCTACGCTACAAGGAGAACTTTCAATCTCTTCTTCCAGAAGCAGACAGGTGTACTAAAATTTTGCAGTACCAGAGGGCCCATCTGAAAACCCTTGTGGCAGAAGTCACAGTTTGTTAGAAAACCAAGGAGTACAGGCAAGAGAGATACAACTCTAATCCAGCAGAGGCAGGGGAACACTGGCAAAGTTCTGAGGGAGTTTTCTCAGACCCTCCCATGTCCCTGGCCCAGAGACGCAGAGTACTGTCACAAGGAGTGCAGTGTTTGGGAAGATGTTGAGGGAGTACCTTGCTGACCATACCAACTTCCTCCGTGATTCCTCTGTGCCTTTTAGTTATTGGGTATCCAAGTTGGACACGTGGCATGAACTGGCTCTCTATGCCTTGGAGGTCCTGGTCTGCCCTTCCACTAGCATTTTGACAGAGCGGGTTATTAGTGCTGCTGGGGGAATTATAACTGATAAGTGCATCCGCCTGTCAACTGAAAATACTGACAGGCTGATCCTTATAAAAATGAACAAGGGCTGGACTGGGCCAGACTTCTCTACACTACCGAATGATAAGAGCGAAACATAACTTCCAATACAGTGTCTTTTTTTGGGAAGTGTATTCCCATGCACATCTTCACATCCACACATGGGTATACGCTTCCTGATTTTTGCTATTTGGTGTTATCCTCCTACTTCTCCTCTTCCTCATCATCCACCACCACTAGAACACCAGGTTGAAGGTGTTCCATGATGCTACAGCCACTCTAGCTTTTTGCAAGGGTGTTTATGATGCCTGTAAAAAATGTTAAAAAAATATGAACCCCCCAGGGGAAAATGTTTGTCAGCCCCATACACTTAGTGTATGGGCATTCCAAGTATCAGTGACCCGCTCCTTTAAATTGGGAAAAGATTCATAGGAGGACATCCTCCACGTCTCATCATCCACCACCACTAGAACACCAGGTTGAAGGTGTTCCGTGATGCTACTGCCCCTCTTGTTTTAGGCAAGGGTGTTTATGATGGAGGTCATGCATCACCCGCTAGCTCCTCCTGGTATGCACATATTCACACTAGTCTGGATGTGCCAGTCAGTTTTTTATCTTTTGTAATATTAGCTTACTGACCGAGCACTCCGCCCTCCACCAGGTGGTGATTTTAATTACAACAGGTCCCTACTTACCCATAAATACAGACATTGCTGACAGAGGTGTCCACATTCAACCAAGAAATTCAGTCATCAGCCTTAGAGAGGTATTCACACAGGTCAGGGACCCATCAGGCTGAGAACACCTTGACGTTGGTTGATGGGCACATAATATTTGGCCAAATTTTATGCTAAGCGTCTCATATTTTTTCCTAATCTTCCAAAGCCATATTGCTATTCAAATTTCACATATTCCAAATTGACATGCTTTAGCATGATAGAGTGCAACTGACGCACTCACAGGGCAGTGGGATACTCAGTACCGGGTCCGGTCGCAAAGGGGGATGTCATGGAGGCTGCGACCCGGTCCATGGCCCTGGGCATCAACGTTAAAGGGGGTGAAATGTCCAAAGTTTGTTGTGACACCACCTGTGGAGTTCGGTCAATAAGGGGACCGACGCTGCATTAGAGGGGTCCCCTGGGGGATGTTGCGGCAGTCCAGATGTTACACTTCCCACAGGTGAAGCGGGGTCCCCAGGGGTCCTATGGTGTGTGGCGTAGATGGTAAGGCCGGTGACAGGTTGTAAGTCTTTACCTGGTGACTTGTGGGTGACAGGCCACAGTCCAGGGCACCGGCAACAGGTGAATTAGAAGTTCGGGTAGTCCAGAGACAAGTGGAATCCCCTTGGCAGGTCAGGTAGGAGCCTTCCTCTATGCGCTTACTGTCTCTGAGGTCCCTGCTGCCACTAAGTGACCTACGCAAAGTCCTTATTCGTTCTCCTGTCCAGGGACAGGTACCTGTATGGCAGGCAGCTTGAGCCATGCCTATTGGGGTCCTTTCACAGTGACTCCATGCTCCAAGGTGCTGCTGTGCCACAGGTAAATATGGGCAAAGTACATGTAATTCAATGCCCTCCGGTTCTGTTCTGTGTCTTATAGTCCACAAAAGCCTTGGGCTCCCAGTACCCGGATTCTGCACACTGACTCCATGGAGGCCTTTCTCGTAGCCTCCTGGAGTCCTGCATCTCCACTGTGCTCCGTCCCTGTCTGTCCTCACAGACTGTCTGTACTCACTGAACTCACTCCGCCTCCAAACAAGGATCTTTATTCAGGGAAGCTGCCCTAAAACAGGGTTTTGAGCTCCCCCTCCTGGCCTGGATTTGGAAGGTGTTGTGTGTGTGATTACCTACCAAAGGGAATCTCACTTGTCTCCAGACATAGTACTACCCTCCCCAAGAGGAAGGCAGCACTACTGTGGTACCCGAACTCCTGGGGTGCCACACAACCTTTTTTTGTATATAGGTTTTCATGAATGTGGGTTCAAAGGCTTATTGGAGTGGGTTTAACTTTGGTGCAGGGCAGGCCTTGCATTCAATGCATAAGCAAACAGTATGGGAGTACCAAATGAATAATGTGAACTAGGTTTTCATGTAGCCATCCACTACGTGGGTTCAAAGGCTTATTGGGGTGCCTATAACTTTGGAGCAGGGCAGGCTGTTATGGTTCTCAATGGCAAGAGAACATAGCCCAGCATACATAGGAACTAGCTCTTGGAAGGATGGAAACTTAAACTGACCATGAACTAAACCTGCCGCACAACTAACAGTAGCCGGGTAGCGTAGCCTGCGTTTTATCCCTAGACGCCCAGCGCCGGCCGGAGGACTAACTAATCCTGGCAGAGGAAAATATAGTCCTGGCTCACCTCTAGAGAAATTTCCCCGAAAGGCAGACAGAGGCCCCCACATATATTGGCGGTGATTTAAGATGAAAATGACAAACGTAGTATGAAAATAGGTTTAGCAAAATCGAGGTCCGCTTACTAGATAGCAAGAAGACAGAAAGGGTACTTTCATGGTCAGCTGAAAACCCTATCAATACACCATCCTGAAATTACTTTAAGACTCTAGTATTAACTCATAACATCAGAGTGGCAATTTCAGATCACAAGAGCTTTCCAGACACAGAAACGAAACTGCAGCTGTGAACTGGAACAAAATGCAAAAAACAAACAAGGACAAAAGTCCGACTTAGCTGGAAGTTGTCTGGTAGCAGGAACATGCACAGAAAGGCTTCTGATTACAATGTTGACCGGCATGGAAGTGACAGAGGAGCAAGGTTAAATAGCGACTCCCACATCCTGATGGGAACAGGTGAACAGAGGGGATGATGCACACAAGTTCAATTCCACCAGTGGCCACCGGGGGAGCCCAAAATCCAATTTCACAACAGTACCCCCCCCCCAAGGAGGGGGCACCGAACCCTCACCAGAACCACCAGGGCGATCAGGATGAGCCCTATGAAAGGCACGGACCAGATCGGAGGCATGAACATCAGAGGCAGTCACCCAAGAATTATCCTCCTGACCGTATCCCTTCCATTTGACCAGATACTGGAGTTTCCGTCTGGAAACACGGGAGTCCAAGATTTTTTCCACAACGTACTCCAACTCGCCCTCAACCAACACCGGAGCAGGAGGCTCAACGGAAGGCACAACCGGTACCTCATACCTGCGCAACAATGACCGATGAAAAACATTATGAATAGAAAAAGATGCAGGGAGGTCCAAACGGAAGGACACAGGGTTAAGAATCTCCAATATCTTGTACGGGCCGATGAACCGAGGCTTAAACTTAGGAGAAGAAACCCTCATAGGGACAAAACGAGAAGACAACCACACCAAGTCCCCGACACAAAGCCGAGGACCAACCCGACGCCGGCGGTTGGCAAAAAGCTGAGTCTTCTCCTGGGACAACTTCAAATTGTCCACCACCTGCCCCCAAATCTGATGCAACCTCTCCACCACAGCATCCACTCCAGGACAATCCGAAGATTCCACCTGACCGGAGGAAAATCGAGGATGAAACCCCGAATTACAGAAAAAAGGAGACACCAAGGTGGCAGAGCTGGCCCGATTATTGAGGGCAAACTCCGCTAAAGGCAAAAAAGCAACCCAATCATCCTGATCTGCAGACACAAAACACCTCAAATATGTCTCCAAAGTCTGATTCGTCCGCTCGGTCTGGCCATTAGTCTGAGGATGGAAAGCAGACGAGAAAGACAAATCTATGCCCATCCTAGCACAGAATGCCCGCCAAAATCTAGACACGAATTGGGTTCCTCTGTCAGAAACGATATTCTCCGGAATACCATGCAAACGAACCACATTTTGAAAAAACAGAGGAACCAACTCGGAAGAAGAAGGCAACTTAGGCAGGGGAACCAAATGGACCATCTTAGAGAAACGGTCACACACCACCCAGATGACAGACATCTTCTGAGAAACAGGAAGATCCGAAATAAAATCCATCGAGATGTGCGTCCAAGGCCTCTTCGGGATAGGCAAGGGCAACAACAATCCACTAGCCCGAGAACAACAAGGCTTGGCCCGAGCACAAACGTCACAAGACTGCACAAAGCCTCGTACATCTCGTGACAGGGAAGGCCACCAGAAGGACCTTGCCACCAAATCCCTGGTACCAAAGATTCCAGGATGACCTGCCAACGCAGAAGAATGAACCTCAGAAATGACTTTACTGGTCCAATCATCAGGAACAAACAGTCTACCAGGTGGGCAACGATCAGGTCTATCCGCCTGAAAATCCTGCAAGGCCCGCCGCAGGTCTGGAGAAACGGCAGACAATATCACTCCATCCTTAAGGATACCTGTAGGTTCAGAATTACCAGGGGAGTCAGGCTCAAAACTCCTAGAAAGGGCATCCGCCTTAACATTCTTAGAACCCGGTAGGTATGACACCACAAAATTAAACCGAGAGAAAAACAACGACCAGCGCGCCTGTCTAGGATTCAGGCGTCTGGCGGACTCAAGATAAATTAAATTTTTGTGGTCGGTCAATACCACCACCTGATGTCTAGCCCCCTCAAGCCAATGACGCCACTCCTCAAAAGCCCACTTCATGGCCAAAAGCTCCCGATTCCCAATATCATAATTCCGCTCGGCGGGCGAAAATTTACGAGAAAAAAAAGCACAAGGTTTCATCACGGAGCAGTCGGAACTTCTTTGCGACAAAACCGCCCCAGCTCCGATTTCAGAAGCGTCGACCTCAACCTGAAAAGGAAGAGCAACATCAGGCTGACGCAACACAGGGGCGGAAGAAAAGCGGCGCTTAAGCTCCCGAAAGGCCTCCACAGCAGCAGGGGACCAATCAGCAACATCAGCACCCTTCTTAGTCAAATCAGTCAATGGTTTAACAACATCAGAAAAACCAGCAATAAATCGACGATAAAAGTTAGCAAAGCCCAAAAATTTCTGAAGACTCTTAAGAGAAGAGGGTTGCGTCCAATCACAAATAGCCCGAACCTTGACAGGATCCATCTCGATGGAAGAGGGGGAAAAAATGTATCCCAAGAAGGAAATCTTTTGAACCCCAAAAACGCACTTAGAACCCTTCACACACAAGGAATTAGACCGCAAAACCTGAAAAACCCTCCTGACCTGCTGGACATGAGAGTCCCAGTCATCCGAAAAAATCAGAATATCATCCAGATACACGATCATAAATTTATCCAAATAATCACGGAAAATGTCATGCATAAAGGACTGAAAGACTGAAGGGGCATTTGAAAGGCCAAAAGGCATCACCAAATACTCAAAGTGGCCCTCGGGCGTATTAAATGCGGTTTTCCACTCATCCCCCTGCTTAATTCGCACCAAATTATACGCCCCACGGAGATCTATCTTAGAGAACCACTTGGCCCCCTTTATGCGAGCAAACAAATCAGTCAGCAGTGGCAACGGATATTGATATTTAACCGTGATTTTATTCAAAAGCCGATAATCAATACACGGCCTCAAAGAGCCATCTTTCTTAGACACAAAGAAAAAACCGGCTCCTAAGGGAGATGACGAAGGACGAATATGTCCCTTTTCCAAGGACTCCTTTATATATTCTCGCATAGCAGCATGTTCAGGCACAGACAGATTAAATAAACGACCCTTAGGGTATTTACTACCTGGAATCAAATCTATGGCACAATCGCACTCCCGGTGCGGAGGTAATGAACCAAGCTTAGGTTCTTCAAAAACGTCACGATAGTCAGACAAGAATTCAGGAATCTCAGAGGGAATAGATGACGAAATGGAAACCAAAGGTACGTCCCCATGCATCCCCTTACATCCCCAGCTTAACACAGACATAGCGTTCCAGTCGAGGACTGGGTTATGAGATTGCAGCCATGGCAATCCAAGCACCAACACATCATGTAGATTATACAGCACAAGAAAGCGAATAATCTCCTGATGATCCGGATTAATTCGCATAGTTACTTGTGTCCAGTATTGTGGTTTATTACTAGCCAATGGGGTGGAGTCAATCCCCTTCAGAGGTATAGGAGTTTCAAGAGGCTCTAAATCATACCCACAGCGTTTGGCAAAGGACCAATCCATAAGACTCAAAGCGGCGCCAGAGTCGACATAGGCATCCGCGGTAATAGATGATAAAGAACAAATCAGGGTCACAGATAGAATAAACTTAGACTGAAAAGTGCCAATTGAAACTGACTTATCAAGCTTCTTAGTACGCTTAGAGCATGCTGATATAACATGAGTTGAATCACCACAATAAAAGCACAACCCATTTTTTCGTCTAAAATTCTGCCGTTCGCTTCTGGACAGAATTCTATCACATTGCATATTCTCTGGCGTCTTCTCAGTAGACACCGCCAAATGGTGCACAGGTTTGCGCTCCCGCAGACGTCTATCGATCTGGATAGCCATTGTCATGGACTCATTCAGACCCGCAGGCACAGGGAACCCCACCATAACATCCTTAACGGCATCAGAGAGACCCTCTCTGAAATTCGCCGCCAGGGCGCACTCATTCCACTGAGTAAGCACAGACCATTTACGGAATTTTTGGCAGTATATTTCAACGTCATCTTGCCCCTGAGATAGGGACATCAAGGCTTTTTCCGCCTGAAGCTCTAAATGAGGTTCCTCATAAAGCAACCCCAAGGCCAGAAAAAACGCATCCACATTGAGCAACGCAGGATCCCCTGGAGCCAATGCAAAAGCCCAATCTTGAGGGTCGCCCCGGAGCAAGGAAATCACAATCCTGACCTGCTGAGCAGGATCTCCAGCAGAGCGAGATTTCAGGGACAAAAACAACTTGCAATTATTTTTGAAATTTTGAAAGCAAGATCTATTCCCCAAGAAAAATTCAGGCAAAGGAACTCTAGGTTCAGATATAGGAACATGAACAACAAAATCTTGTAAATTTTGAACTTTCGTGGTGAGATTATTCAAACCTGCAGCTAAACTCTGAATATCCATTTTAAACAGGTGAACACAGAGCCATTCCAGGATTAGAAGGAGAGAGAGAGAGAGGAAGGCTGCAATATAGGCAGACTTGCAAGTGATTCAATTGAAAGCACACTCAGAACTGAAGGAAAAAAAAAAAAAAAAAAAATTTTTTCAGCAGACTTCTTTTTTCTCTCCTTTCTCTGCCAATTAATTTAACCCTTTGTGGGCCGGTCAAACTGTTATGGTTCTCAATGGCAAGAGAACATAGCCCAGCATACATAGGAACTAGCTCTTGGAAGGATGGAAACTTAAACTGACCATGAACTAAACCTGCCGCACAACTAACAGTAGCCGGGTAGCGTAGCCTGCGTTTTATCCCTAGACGCCCAGCGCCGGCCGGAGGACTAACTAATCCTGGCAGAGGAAAATATAGTCCTGGCTCACCTCTAGAGAAATTTCCCCGAAAGGCAGACAGAGGCCCCCACATATATTGGCGGTGATTTAAGATGAAAATGACAAACGTAGTATGAAAATAGGTTTAGCAAAATCGAGGTCCGCTTACTAGATAGCAAGAAGACAGAAAGGGTACTTTCATGGTCAGCTGAAAACCCTATCAATACACCATCCTGAAATTACTTTAAGACTCTAGTATTAACTCATAACATCAGAGTGGCAATTTCAGATCACAAGAGCTTTCCAGACACAGAAACGAAACTGCAGCTGTGAACTGGAACAAAATGCAAAAAACAAACAAGGACAAAAG
Organism: Ranitomeya variabilis; assembly: GCF_051348905.1. Taxonomy (NCBI): domain Eukaryota; kingdom Metazoa; phylum Chordata; class Amphibia; order Anura; family Dendrobatidae; genus Ranitomeya; species Ranitomeya variabilis. The sequence goes on along the minus strand of NC_135234.1, from coordinate 570,215,467 downwards.
TCCGACTTAGCTGGAAGTTGTCTGGTAGCAGGAACATGCACAGAAAGGCTTCTGATTACAATGTTGACCGGCATGGAAGTGACAGAGGAGCAAGGTTAAATAGCGACTCCCACATCCTGATGGGAACAGGTGAACAGAGGGGATGATGCACACAAGTTCAATTCCACCAGTGGCCACCGGGGGAGCCCAAAATCCAATTTCACAACAGCAGGCTTTGCATTCAATGCATGGGCAAACGCTATGGGAGACCCACTTTCTTATAATGGGAAGATTTTTTCAGGAGGCCCTCCTGTACGTCTCGTCAAAGGGTTATTGGGGTGTGTCCTAATTTTTGGCAGCGCAGCCACTCACTGTATAGGTTCTAACAGTATAGGAGACCCACTGTTTAATAATGGCCCTTTAACCCCTTTCTGACCTCGGATAGTACGTCCGAGGTCAGATCCCCTGCTTTGATGTGGGCTCCGGCGGTGAGCCCACATCAAAGCCGCGACATGTCAGCTGTTTTGAACAGCTGACATGTGCGTGCAATAGCGGTGAGTGGAATCGCGATCCACCCGCCGCTATTAACTAGTTAAATGCCACTGTCAAACACTGACAGCGGCATTTAACTAGCGCTTCCGGCCACGCAGCCAGAAATGTGCTCATCGCCGACCCCCGTCACATGATCGGGGGTCAGCGATGCATCAGGATAGTAACAATAGAGGTCCTTGAGACCTCTATGGTTACTAATGCTGGCTTGTTGTGAGCCAAACTCTGTGGTCGGCGCTCATAGCAAGCCTGTAATTAAGCTACATAGAAGTGATCTGATGATCGCTGCTATGTAGCAGAGCTGATCAGGCTGTGCCAGCTTCTAGCCTCCCATGGAGGCTATTGAAGCATGGCAAAAGTAAAAAAAAAATAAAAAAAAAAATATGAAATAAATAAAAAAAATATAAAAGTTTAAATCACCCCCCTTTCGCCCCATTCAAAATAAAACAAAAAACATAAAATCAAACATACACATATTTGGTATCGCTGCATTCAGAATTGCCCGATCTATCAATAAAAAAAAGGATTAAGCAGATCGCTAAATGGTGTAGCGAGAAAAAAATTTGAAACGCCAAAATTACGTTTTTTGGTCGCCGCGACATTGCATTAAAATGCAATAACGGGCGATCAAAAGAATGCATCTGCACCAAAATGGTGTCATTAAAAATGTCAGCTCGGCACGCAAAAAATAAGCCCTCAACCGACCCCAGATCACAAAAAATGGAGACGCTACTGGTATGATTTGAAACATGGAAACATTCAAGAATGGATAGGATTGGCTCCAGTCCTAGTATGTCTAAAATGTTGCCCATGGCTAAGTTTTAAATAAAGAAGAGACACCAAGACACAGTGGAGGGGATAGGACAAAGTTGAAGACCCTACCCACAGTCCTGCCCACAGGCCCACCTTGATGCACAAAGAAATGAATACAAGCAACTTCAAATAAAGATGAAAGAAAATCTATAAAATGGATTTCTTCCATTTTAATCAGCATGACTGTGCCAATATGGTCCTCTCTGTACTTTACTTAGTAAAATGCTGCTGACAGGTTCCCTTTAGGTTAAAAAAAAAAGTGAGCTCCAGCTATTAAACTGATATTCTCATGTTCCTTTTGATCACCACTAGTGTAGTTATCCAATAGTTTTATAATTTTGCTGCTGTTGTTAGGAATGTCAACACATAAATAGAAACGGATGTATTCACATTATGACATAACCTCCTAAATTATCCATATTTATAGAATATCATGACTGCTAAATCTTGCCCATTGGTGATGCTAAATTTTAAATAGTGAATATAAATGGCTTCATACTACAATAGTTATACTGTATGGTGTGCTGCCGCATCATGTCCGGTTGAGTGCTAAATTCATAAATGTCCCCCCTTAGAAGGAATGTGTCAGAAAGAACATGGCACAATTTTTTATCCTTTGCATTTACCGTATATACTCGAACATAAGCCGAGTTTTTCATCACATTTTTTTTGTGCTGAAAACACCCCCCTCAGCTTTTATTCGAGACATTGTCACAAAAGATGGAGCAGGAGTGGCAGAGCAGCGGGTCACAGAAGGCAGGAGCCGGCTGCTGTAGCTAACTCCTGTGCCCGCTGCTAAAAAGAAATAAATATTCACTGCACTGGCAGTGAATATTCATTTCTCTGTAATAGCGCACACAGTGTCAGCCGCAGCCGCCGACTTCCAGCAGTGGCTGGGAGATCACACGTGCCCACTGCTTCGTTCCCTTAAGTTAAGTAGTGGGCACACGTGATCGCCCCACCACTGCAGCTGCTGGCACCAGAACAAGATGCTGCGAGGGAGCGCAGGGACGGTAAGTAGGATGGTTTATTTTTCTTTATGCTTTTCTGATGGGGCCATACATACAAGGATAGGGATTAGGGTGCCATGCATACCAGGATAGGGATGATGAGCCATGCATACCAGGACAGGGATGAGGAGCCGTGCATACCAGGATAGGGAAGAGGGGGCCATGAATAGAAGGATGGGGATGAAGGCGCCATGCAAACAAGGATAGGAATGAAACATGCATACAGGATAGGGATGAGGAACCATGCATACAAGGATGGGGATGAGGGGCCATGCATACAAGGATGGGGATGAAGGGGCCATACATACAAGGATGGGGATGAGGGGGCCATGCATACAAGGATGGGGATGAAGGGGCCATGCATACAAGGAAGGGGATGAGGAGCCATGTATGCCAGGATAGGGATGGGATGGCCATGCATACAGGGATGGGGATGAGACACTATGCATACCAGGATAGGGATGAGGGGACAATGTATACCAGGATAAGGATGAGATGGCCATGCATACAAGGATGGGGATGGGGAACCATGTATATCAGGATGGGGATGAGGAGGTCGTGCATACCAGGATGGGGATCGAGGGACAATGCATACCCGGCTAATACTTGAGTCAATAAGTTTTCCCAGTTTTTCGTGGCAAAATTAGGTGCATCGGCTTATACTCAGGTCAGCTTATACTTGAGTATATACAGTATATGGAACTAATACAGAAAAATCACTCTGTGGCTCACATTTATCACACATTTTATACCTCTTTTGGCTTAAACTATATCCCAAGTTGTACAAAAAACATGCCACATTTTTTTGTTTTTCGCACTATGCCCACTTAAAAATTTAAAAAGTGGATGTGGCCAGGAGCAGGTGTAAGCAACAATAATAAGAAATTTATTAAGTTTTATACTAGAAAATGTTGCATGTTTTGGCACAAATTTGCATATCTTCATAGAGGGTGTAGATTTACTTTTCTGACTTTAGGCAAGTATACTAAGTCTATTAAGTGGCATAAGCCTCTTAATTTGCTACAATTCCTTTTTCGTATATGCTCTGGTATTACTCACCAGTCTTAACCCCTTAATCACCAGAGGTATTTTTGTTTTTGCATTTTTGTTTTTTGCTCCCCTTCTCCCCTTTTTCACAGAGCCATAACTTTTTTATTTTTTGGTCAAAATGACCATGTGAGGGCTTGATTTTGAGGGCCAAGTTGTACTTGTAAACGACACCATTGGTTTTAACATATCATGTACTTGAGAATGGGAAAAAATTCCAAGTGCGGTGAAATTGCAAAAAAAGTGCAATCCCATAGTTTTTTTATGTTCACTAAATGCTAAAACTGTCCTGCCATTATGATTCTCCAGGTCATTATGAGTTCATAGACACCAAATATGTCTAGGTTCTTTTTTATTTAAGTGGTGAAAAAAAATCCAAAGCTTATTAAAAAAAATTGCGCCATTTTCCAATACCCAAAGAAATTCAAAAACTAGGGCACCATCAAGTATTATAGCTCATGTCTTTAACCTGCAGCATGTCAAAAGTAGACGAGTATAAAGAGAAGAAAGAAACATGTAAAATTGCAGGGATCAACATGCAAAAATTACAAATTTATAGTTTAATTCATTAACCACACAATATATTAAAAACACTTAAAAACACACAAAAATTTACCATCATCATCACCGTAGAGGGCAAGAGTGTGGTTTGCTGACTGACGCCTCATAATTCTACCAATATAGAAATTATTGTAACATGGTTATCTGAATGATTGTAGTACAGCATACATGGTACAATACAACTTAATCTACTAATCTTTAACAGAACCCATGCTTATTATATATTGTGTGAGGGTTACATTTAGATAATATATATATGAACGAAGAAGAAGTTTCTAATATAGCTATACCTCAATACCATACAACAATACACCAAGAGATTGGTACTCAATATAAATATACATAAACCCCACCATTAAAATGACTAACTGGAACCATAGGTGGGAGAATAAATGTAACAGGGACCAGTCAAAAGTATACCGTGTGTAGTCTTTGCATGCAATATGTGGCGGACATAAAAATACTTCCCACTAGTTCTCAATAGGCAACCACAGGGTACACTTGTAAGGCCGGCCTCACACTGGGCGTAAGACAATACGCCACGTATTATACGTCCGTACTACGGCCGTAATACTGAGAAATGTTCCCAAAATATTGATCCGTAGTCAGGGTGTGTCAGCGTATTTTGCGCATGGCATCCTCCGTATGTAATCCGTATGGCATCCGTACTGCGAGATTTTTGCGCAGGCTTGCAAAACCGACATCTAATGGATTTATGTGCTCAAATGTTCGGGAAAACATATATACAGTATATATATATATATATATATATATATATATATATATATATATATATATGTCATTGAGACACATATATATATATTCTGTATTTAGATTTCATTCAGCGCGATATGTGTTAAAAGCCGGTAATTCAATTGCCGGCTTCTCATTTCTCCTGCACAAACCCGACAGGATATGAGACATGGTTTACATACAGTAAACCATCTCATATCCCCTTTTTTTTTGCATATTCCACACTACTAATGTTAGTAGTGTGTATGTGCAAAATTTCAGCACTGTAGCTGCTGAAATAAAGGGTTAAATGGCGGAAAAAATTGGCGTGGGCTCCCGCGCAATTTTCTCCGCCAGAATGGTAAAGCCAGTGACTGAGGGCAGATATTAATAGCCAGGAGAGGGTCCATGGTTATTGGCCCCCCCTGGCTACAAACAACTGCCCCCAGCCACCCCAGAAAAGGCACATCTGGAAGATGCGCCTATTCTGGCACTTGGCCACTCTCTTCCCACTCCCTGTAGCGGTGGGCTATGGGGTAATGAAGGGTTAATGCCACCTTGCTATTGGAAGGTGACATTAAGCCAGATTAATAATGGAGAGGCGTCAATTATGACACCTATCCATTATTAATCCAATTGTTGGAAAGGGTTAAAAAACACACACACACATGATTTAAAAGTAGTTTAATGAAATAAACACAGCGGTTGTTGTAATAATTTATTGTTCTCTCAATCCATCAGGAACACCCTCGCTTGGAAAAATAATAAACGCACAAGATACATACCTTCTGGTGAACCGTCTCGTCCCACGAAGTAATCCATCTGAAGGGGTTAACTAATATTACAGGCAGGAGCCCTGCTAAATGCAGCTGTGCTCCGTGCCTGTAATCCCCGGCGAATGAATGAAATGTAGGTCATTGACCTACATTTCCTTCAGTCGCGGTGAGGCGCCCTCTGGTGGATGTTCTCATGAACTGCAGCCTGGGAACTTTTTCCCACGCTCCAGGTCATATGAGGACATCCACCAGGGGGCGCATCACCGCGACTGAAGGAAATGTAGGTCAATGACCTACATTTCATTCATTCGCCGGGGATTACAGGCACGGAGCACACAGCTGCATTTAGCAGGGCTCCTGCCTGTAATATTAGTTAACCCCTTCAGATGGATTACTTCGTGGGACGAGACGGTTCACCAGAAGGTATGTATCTTGTGCGTTTATTATTTTTCCAAGCGAGGGTGTTCCTGATGGATTGAGAGAACAATAAATTATTACAACAACCGCTGTGTTTATTTCATTAAACTACTTTTAAATCATGTGTGTGTGTGTTTTTTAACCCTTTCCAACAATTGGATTAATAATGGATAGGTGTCATAATTGACGCCTCTCCATTATTAATCTGGCTTAATGTCACCTTCCAATAGCAAGGTGGCATTAACCCTTCATTACCCCATAGCCCACCGCTACAGGGAGTGGGAAGAGAGTGGCCAAGTGCCAGAATAGGCGCATCTTCCAGATGTGCCTTTTCTGGGGTGGCTGGGGGCAGTTGTTTGTAGCCAGGGGGGGCCAATAACCATGGACCCTCTCCTGGCTATTAATATCTGCCCTCAGTCACTGGCTTTACCACTCTGGCGGAGAAAATTGCGCGGGAGCCCACGCCAATTTTTTCCGCCATTTAACCCTTTATTTCAGCAGCTACAGCGCTGAAATTTTGCACATACACACTACTAACATTAGTAGTGTGGAATATGCAAAAAAAAAGGGGATATGAGATTGTTTACTGTATGTAAACCATGTCTCATATCCTGTCGGGTTTGTGCAGGAGAAATGAAAAGCCGGCAATTGAATTACCGACTTTTCACTAACAGCGCTGCGTATTTCTCGCAAGTCACACTGCAGGTCCGTGTGGAATCCGTATTTTTCTCGCCCCCATAGACTTTCATTAGCGATTTTTTTGCGCAATACGCTGACAAACGCAGCATGCTGCGATTTTGTACGGCCGTAGAAAGCCGTATAATACTGAACCGTAATATACGGCTAATAGGAGCAGCCCCATTGAGAATAATTGTGCCGTATGTAATGCGAGTTTTACGGACGTAGTTTCTGCGCTCTTACGTCCGTAAAACTCGCCAGTGTGACGCCGGCCTAAGTGTTAGAGGTGCAGGAGCAAAATCCAGCTCCTGTTGAGCCTGACGCATGTCGTCACAACAGTGACTTCATCAGGGGCAGGTAATGTGGTTAGCGGATCATAATCTCAATATATATATACTCACAAATTGAATAGTTCTCCACAGCTGACGAGCTTACTCCGCCGGAGCCACACGCGATCATGAGCATTGGCTTGTTTGCACCATGTTCAGTAAAGTTTTACAGTTGGAACAGAACTTTGGCTTCTTGTGTTTCCTGAGACCTCTTCCCCGGCAAACTGAGTGTCTTTGTGCTGAAGGTAACTGACTGTATCGCAAGACTTTGACTTCACCTGTCTTTTCATGTGCAAGGTGCAGGGGTGTTCACTGACTGACTTAGTAAGCTCACCCACGACTCCCACCCTGTCTCACCTTGTTACATTTGACGTAGTGGGCAGGATGCAACTTTTGAAGATGACAGCCATGAAAGAGTGAAAGATGGTGGCTGCTAGTGAATTAAAGATGTCGCCGAATGCTGCCAAGAAGATGGTGGCCAGTGGCGTGAAAATTGGGGTGGTGCAGTCCTTTGTGGGAGTCCTGAAGAGAAACAGGCGCCAAACTGGAAGAGGCCACATCCCGCTGTGACTAATGCCAGCCCGAAATGGGTGCGGGCGAAGAAGAAGCTTCGGCCTTTCCAGCAGGATGTGAGGAAATGGGTGGAGCAGCTACAAACTGGTAGAGCCCAAAAGGTGAAGCCATTGCCTGACAACATGCAGAGGTGGATACTGTCCTTCTGTGATGGCATTGGATGCCAGGACTGGAAGCGTTCTGTGGCCTGGGTTGGAGACGGGCTCCCTATACTTCAAGGCTTGGTGGATGAACCAGTGGGAGAATTGGAACAGCAGGCTGTCGAGAAGGAGTAGGTCACAGGACTGGTGGAACCAGAACCAGAATCGTAAAAAGCCCAGAAGACCTTGGAGACTGTCTGAGATGGGTCGTCGCTACCGTGGTTACCGGCTCCCGTGACTGCGGGAAAAGATTGACACCGGGCGCAGTGGCAGTGAGTAGAGAACTTGTGTCTCACCAGATGGCTGCACCTATCTCTACCCCCCCACCTCCCTCGGCACCGACATCATCACCGACTCTCGCTGCCTCTCCCCGCAAACACCTGGAGGAGCCCAGGGCGCGCTCTGCTGAGGAGGTCCGGTGGATCCGGACAGTAATCAATGAAAAGAAGCGGCGAGAACGTCATATTGTGAAGGAGTTGCAGTGCCCCAGGAGGGGAGCCATGTCTGACCGAGTGACCAGCGGTGTCATTAGGTACTTTAACACCACAAGGGGTTATGGATTCATTCTGGAGACCGGCACCAGAGATAAAGTATACGTTAACGCTGGATCCATTGCCTTTAAGGGTCCTCTTCGATTGTGTGACCGAGTCACCTTTGTGAAGGAGCAAGGGCCCCGAGGACCATATGCGGTGGCTGTAAGGATGGCCTCCAGTCTGGAGGAAGGATGAGCGCGAGAGGCCCAATGTTATAAGTGGCCAACTGCAGCGGTCGCAGATCCTTCAACTAGACAGGAGGAAGCGGCATCTGGACAGAATGTGGCGGCCGCAGGTGAGTCACTGGAGCAGGCGGCTATGGGAAGCCATGGAACCGCCACTGGAGGGGGCACGTAGCAGGAGAAATAGCGGCGACTCCTCCTCCAGCGGATCCTCGTCCCATACATATATTGTTGTACAGGGCCCAAAGGCGGCTCACTATGCTAATCAGCGGCTGTGTAAAGACTGACGTGGCCCTGTTTTGGAAAAAAAATGTTGTGCTGGTTACAAAAGCCCCGAAGCCCATATGCAGTGACTGTAAGGATGGCCTCCAGTCTGGAGGAAAGATGACCGCGAAAGGCCCAATGTTGTGAGCAGCCAATGGCAATGGTCGCAGCTCCTGCAGCTAGACAAGAGGAAGTGGCATCTGGACAGAACGTGGCAGCCGCAAGTGAGTCACCAGAGCAGATGGCTCTGGGAGCCATGGGACCACCGCTGGAGGCGGCACGGAGCAGGAGAAATAGCGGCGACTCCTCCAGTGGATCCTCGGCCCATACATATATTCATATATATTCCCTTTTGATAAAGCCTACGCGAAACGTGCGTCAGGGGGTGGAATGGGCTCCTCGGCATCAATTTACTCTCATCATTGGTAAGCAACTTAACTATTAAGGGCACTTCTCTTTTCTTTCTGTGGGGGTGCATTGTCACTGTGGCAGCCTCAGGGAATTCACTATAAATTGTGCTGTTTCATTATATGGTTGTCAGCATTACAGGATCACATGAAATCCAAAAATTGTTACTGCTATATATGGCTGATACTATATATATCTTTACAATCTATAGTAATCTGTACTAATACCATGATGATGTTTATTATTAATACTCTTTCTTATGCCTTGGACACATGTGTTTCTCACTAGGGTGTTCATATTCCTTGTTTGTGCTTCAATTGACATATTTTTGTATTTTTTATCATGTGTAATAAAGTAACTTTCTTTGGATATTACCATTGTGTATAGAACTCCATTCTTCTTGTTTCTAATTGTATGGGGAGTATACACTTACTGTCCTGTTATGTACATGGGTAAAGACATATATTCACTTGGATTTAAATTTTGGTTATATGGGACCCATGCTATTTCTGGGAGTTTGATTATATTCCCATACATATATTGTTGTACAGGGCTCAAATGTGGCTCACTATTCTAATCAGTGGCCGTGTGAAGACTGACGTGGCCCTATTTTTAAGAAAAATGTTGTGTTGGTTACACTTAAAGAATGAAAGGGGAGCTAGTATGTTTGCGGCGATGCATTTCCTGCATTTGGATACCCGGAGAAGGAAAGGACTAGCCTAAGGGCCTAAACCATTGCTGTTGTATATGGGTCCTAGGAGCAAAGGGAGCGGGGTCAGTCGGACCCACATAAGAGGAACTTGGACTCTTTGGTGTCAGTGCTCGGCCAAGTGAAACGGAGGTCACAGTTGATCCACCAGAAGTGTTAGAGAAAAAAAATAGCCCCCATATAGAATAATGCACCAGATAGTCCTAAATATACACTGCTCAAAAAATAAAGGGAACACTTAAACAACAGAATATAACTCCAAGTAAATCAAACTTCTGTGAAATCAAACTGCGCTCTTAGGAAGCAACACTGTTTGACAATCAATTTCACATGCTGTTGTGAAAATCGAATAGAAAACAGATGGAAATTATTGGAAATTATCAACACACTCAATAAAGGAGTGGTTCTGCAGGTGGGGACCACAGACCATATCTCAGTACCAATGCTTTCTGGCTGATGTTTTGGTTACTTTTGAATGTTGCTTGTGCTTTCACACTCATGGTAGCATGAGACGGACTCTACAAGCCACACAAGTGGCACAGGTAGTGCAGCTCATCCAGGATGGCACATCAATGCGAGCTGTGGCAACAAGGTTTGCTGTGTCTGTCAGTGTAGCGTCCAGAGGATGGAGGCGCTACCAGGAGACAGGCCAGTACACCAGGAGACATGGAAGGGGCCGTAGGAGGGCAACAACCCAGCAGCAGGACTGCTACCTCAGCCTTTGTGCAAAGAGGTACAGGAGGAGCAGTGCAAGAGTCCTGCAAAATGACCTCCAGCAGGCCACAAATGTGCATGTGTCTGCACAAATGGTTAGAAACCGACTCCATGAGGATGGTCTGAGTGCCTGATGTCCACAGATGGGGCTTGTGCTCACAGCCCAACACCGTGCAGGATGCTTGGCATTTGCCACAGAACACCAGGATTGGCAAATTTGCCACAGGCTCCCTGTGCTCTTCACAGATGAAAGCAGGTTCACACTGAGCACATGTGACAGACGTGACAGAGTCTGGAGATGCCATGGAGAGCGATCTGCTGCCTGCAAAATCCTTCAGCATGACCGGTTTGGCAGTGGGTCAGTAATGGTGTGGGATGAAATTTCTTTGGAGGGCTGCACAGCCCTCCATGTGCTCGCCAGAGGTAGCTTGACTGCCATTAGGTACCGAGATGAGATCCTCAGACCCCTTGTGAGACCATATGCTGGTGCGGTTGGCCCTGGGTTCCTCCTAAAGCAGGGCAATGCCAGATGCCTCATGTGGCTGGAGTATGTCAGCAGTTCCTGCAAGATGAGAGCATTGAAGCTATTGACTGGCCCGCCCGTTCCCCAGATCTGAATCCGATTGAACACCTCTGTGACATCATGTCTCGCACCATCCACCAACGTCACGTTGCACCACAGACTGTCCAGGAGTTGGCGGATGCTTTAGTCCAGGTCTGGGAGGAGATCCCTCAGGAGACCATCCGCCGCCTCATCAGAAGCGTGCCTAGGCATTGTAGGGAGATCATACGGGCACGTGGAGGCCACACACACTACTGAGCATCATTTCCTTGTCTTGAGGCATTTCCACTGAAGTTGGATCAGCCTGTAACTTCATTTTCCACTTTGATTTTGAGCATCATTCCAACTCCAGACCTCCGTGGGATATTAGTTGTGATTTACATTGATCATTTTTAGGTTTTATTGTTCTCAACACATTCCACTATGTAATGATTAAAGATTTACAACTGGAATATTTCATTCAGTGATATCTAGGATGCGGGATTTTAGTGTTCCTTTTATTTTTTTTGAGCAGTGTAGTATAATGCATTTCCCATAGGCCTCAATATAGTATAATGCACTTCCCATAGACCTCCATATAGTATAAAGCACTCCCCATATGCCTATTTATAGTATAAAGCACCCACATAGGCCTCTATAGTATAATGTACTCCCCATAGGCATCTATACAGTATAATGCACTCTCCATAGACCACCAAATAGTATAATGTACCCCCATAGGCCTCCATATGGCCTCCATATAGCCTCCATGTTATTATTATTATTATTATTTATTTATATAGCACCATTGATTCCATGGTGCTGTACATGAGAAGGGGTTACGTACAAATTACAGATTTCACTTACAGTAAGCCACCAGGCGGCGCTCATAGCAGTTCGACAATGACAACCTCAGGAGTCTCCTTCAGACCATGGGTTGTTATACCAAACCTTCTGTGCCCTGTGATCATGTGACAGGGGTGCCAACAGACAGAGCTAAGACGCTCATCGGGTTTGCACAATTTAAATGCCCCTGTCAGAGATTGACAGCGGCATTTAACTAGTTAACAGCCATGGGTGGATCACAATTCCATCCGTGGCTGTTAGGGGCACATGTCAGCTGATCAGATCAGCCGTCATGTGTCAGAAAAAATGTGGGCTACATGTCATAGGTCGTAAAGGGGTTAATGGGGATGCAGCCTCTGTGGCCTATCAGAAAAGATGTTTATATACTGACAGACCATGTGACTTATGAAGGTAGTTGCTTGTACCAGAGATTATTGGGGGCTTCATAGCAAAGGGGATGAATACTAATGCACTTGCTAATTTTTAGTTATTCGATCCCATAAATTTAATTTATGCCTATATTTTTTCACTTCACTTCACCATCTTAGACTATTTAGTGCTGGTGCGGCATGGACAATACAGCAAACAGCGGTCCATATATGTAAGTCTAAGTTGTACCTTTTATTCTACCTATATGGGTAAGTTTACTCATTGATTTTTTACAATATTAAGGCCTCATCTCTGCATACATTTACTAAGCACATTGCCTCTTCAGAGAGAAAGAGGACTTGAACTCTATAGCGCCATCAGTTTGAAGTAGAGCTGGTATGTCATTCTCCACAAGGAGAAACCTTACCTCTTAGACCCCAGTAAAGAGCCTCTCACCTAGCCAAATCAGTTCTCATACTTTGCACTGAAGAGGGCCAATAGCCCGAAACACCGTGTCTGCAAATTGAGATTCTGATTTGGCTCTTATCCTAAATTATATTACAAGACTCGTTAAAGGGTCAATAATGACTTGTAGGATCGCTACTTCAAGTATGTGGCGCTATAGAGTTCTCCTATAAGTCCTCTTTCTCTCTGAAGAGGCAATTTGCATATAAAATTTCCCAGAGGAGCATTGCACGGCGAATAAGCCTCCTTACGTTGACAAGCCAGAGCTGGTATGTCACTCTCCACAAGGAGAACCCTTACATTTACTAAAACATGTATATGCTACCACTAGTTGTATATATAGGAGTCCCTGCTTTGGTGTGTAGCAGCCTCTGTATTTGTTAAAAAAAAAATTCCTTTTTGCACTCTTGGTATTTGTTTCAACAAATTCTGTTTTATGGCTTAACCCCTTTACATTCAATATAAAAAAGGAGCAGGACATCTAAACTAGTGTGAACAGGTGCCAACCAAAAAAAAGCATATAAGCAACAAACAGTAAGGTTGCACCATAATACAAAGAACACTGAAACTGCATTGCTGCCATAGGAAATAGGAAAAAAATGGAAAAAAGCACTATATAATGTTCACATGAAATATTTATCTGCAAAAATTGCTATGAAAAAAGTAAGGTACTTCGCGCATAGATTGGCCTATATGTGTGAGCCCAATTACCGCGTCAAGGCCTCCTTTGTAAATTGGGTCCCTCTCCTGATACATCACCTCTCCTGGGCAAAAAAGCCTACAATTTATGGGGCAGGAATGGACCAGCTAATCTGCTTAAAATCACCTGTGGTTAAGGCGTTCTCACACATCCAGATAATTCCGGTACCGGAAAAATCGGTACCAGAGTTATCCGTGTCCGCGTGTCCGTGTGCTCACGTGGCACATCAGTGTGGCACAAATGCGGCAGCCGTGTGCTGCCCGTGTGCTGACTGAGGACCACACGGACCATGCAGGAGACAGCGCTAGAGTTAAGCGCTGTCCCCTGCTTTTTGGTGCTGAAGCCGGCATTCATTCCTTCTCCCCAGCAGCGTTCGCTGGAGAGAAGGAATGAAAAATCAAGATTTTTTTTCTTGTTAAGAATAAAGTTTGGGGTCACCTCCCGCCTCCCACCCCCTGTGCGCCCGCCCATTTGCATTAAAATACTCACCCAGCTCCCGCGATGTCTCCTCTCAGCGCTGGCAGCTCGTCCTGTGTGAGTGGTCACGTGGTACCGCTCATTACAGGGATGAATATGCGGCTCCACCCCTATGGGAAACTGTCACCACACGTACCGGAGCCACTGACGTGTGAAACAGGTCTAATGGGAGTGGGAATGCACATGTCCAAAAGGCTATGATTCAGAAGAAAAAAGGACTAAACTAGTGTGAACAGGTGCCAACCAAAAAAAGCATATAAGCAACAAATACTGTAGTAAGGTTGCACCATAATATACAAAGAAGGATTACTCTACAACACTGAAACTGCATTGCTGCCATAGGAAACCCTTTAACGACCAGTGGTATTTTTGGTTTTGCATTTTAATTTTTTGCTCCCCTTCTTCCCAGAGCCATAACTTTTTTATTTTTTGGTTAAAATGGCAAAGGTGAGGGCTTGTTTTTTGTGGGACGAGTTGTACTTTTGAACAACACCATTAGTTTTAACATATCTTGTACTGGAAAACTGGAAAAAAAATCCAAGTATGGTGAAAATGCAAAAAAGTGCAATCCCACACTTTTTTTTGCTATGTTCACTAAATGCTAAAACTGACCTGTCATTATGATTCTCCAGGTCATTACAAGTTCATAGACACCAAACATGTTCATCTAAGTGGTGAAAAAAAATCCCAAACTTTGTTAAAAATTAAAAATTGTGCCATTTTCCGATACCCGTAGTGTCTCCTTTTTTCGTGATCTGAACCTGGGTGAGGGCTTATTGCTTATTGTTATTCTTTTGATCGCCTGTTATTGCATTTTAATGCAATGTTACAGTGACCCAAAAAATGTAATTCTGGCGTTTTGACTATTTTTCTCGCTACGCCGTTTAGCGATCAGGTTAATCCTTGCTTTTTATTGATAGATCGGACAATTCTGAACTCAGCTATACCAAATATGTGAATGTTTGATTATTTTTATTGTTTAATATTGAATGAGGCAAAAGGGGTGTGATTTGAACTAAAAAACATTTTCTTACTTTTGGCATGCTTCAATAGTCTCCATGGGAGCCTAGAAGTTGCCATAACCCGATCGCCACTGCTACGTACAGGCGATGATGATCAGATGGCCTGTATGTAGCAGAATTACATTAATAGCTATCCGGCAGTGATAACCATAGAGGTCTACAGGAGACTTCTGGTTGTCATGCCAACCCATCGGTGACCCGCAATCACGTGATGGAGTCACCGATGGGTGGATTTCCGGCGTGATTGCCAGAAGCGCATGTTAAATGCCGCTGAGTTTGAGAGCAGCATTTAACGGGTTAATAGCCATGTATGGATCGCAATTCCACCCACAGCTGTTCTGGGCACATGTCAGCTGTTCAAAAACAGCCAGGAAAGATATGGGCTCACCGCCAGAGCCCACATCAAAGGGAGGGAGTCCGACATCGGCATACTATTACGCCTGATGTCGGAAAGGGGTTAATATACTCCTTGGGTTTTTCTTGCTCTCTTTTTGTGATGTCTACTATTTGAGTTTGCCTGTCTATTTATACCTATGGGTATTTTGCTATAGATATTTAGTGCTGATGCATCACGCACAAATAGGATTATAAAAATATTTAAAGTGAACATGTCAGCAGGATTTTGCTAAGTAAACTACAGACACTGTCAAGTTAGCAGTGTTAAACTGATTAAAATTATACCTGGGGTGAAGAAATCCATCTTGTGGTTAGAAGCTTTCAGCTAATGATATGCCCGTGCTGCACGGCGGGACTCTAGGCAGGGTCTTCTCTTCCTGCTGTAAGCCAGAGAAACCAAGGAAAGACCTGCCCACAGGCTTGATGAGGTGTTGTGGCTCCTCCTCCTGATCGGAAGACAGAAAAGACCTAGATAGTGCTTCCATCTTGACGTTCTTATCAGCTGGATATGGAGAATAAAATTGAAGCAGGCAAAGATCAGAGACCACATGACTTGTTGTGGATTTACCTGCTGTGCGGACTGCAGATAGGCTAGATTATTGTTTCTTGTGGTCAGTGTAAATGACCACCAGGTGCATCACTCCTTCAAGCAAAAAACTCCACTCCACCAGAGCTAGTTTTATCGCCAACAGCTGAGAAGATTTTGGAAAAGAAGCTGCGGGTCACCATACGGCCGGAAGGAGACTTCTGGGTAAGAACAGCTCCGGCCCGGGGGAAGATGCATCCACTTCCAAGAAGAGCTGCCTATTATTGTTGGGTTGATGCAGCACAAGAGCTGAGGAGAAGGCCTGTTTTAAAGACACAAAGACGTACTCTGCCTCAGAAGTCCTTAGGGTTGGCCTCCTTGCGGGTCTGGACAGAAATAGGAGCAGGAAAAATGCGGAACGAACTGGCGGCAGTAATTTGTGAATTCGAGAACCCACTGGATAGCTTTTAGGTCTTCAGAACGGGGCCACTTCAAGACAGCAGACACTTTCTCGGGATCCATATTCAGTCCGGTCTCAGAGATAATGTACTCAATAAATGGAATGGAATGAAATGGAAGCAAAATCTCCTCAAAGATGCACTATTCATACTTGGCGTACAGACGGTTCTTCCTTGATCTATGCAGAACCTGGCGAACATCCCTCTGGTGTGAGGGCAGATCTGGAGAGAACACCAAGATATTGTCTAGGTATACTACCACACACGTGTAGAGAAGTTCCCAGAAGATGTCGTTCACCAGTTCTTGAAAGACTTCCGGGAAATTAAAGAGTCCAAATAACATTACAAGATACTCATAAAGGCCATTGTGAGTATTAAAGGCCATCTTCCATTCATCACCCTGGCATATTTGGATCAGGTTATTTGCCCCCGGAGGTTGAGTTTTGTGAAGACTCTGGAGCCTTTAAGACGATCAAACAGCTCGGAAGTGAGAGACAGAGGATATTTATTTTTGATCGTTATTTGGTTGAGCCCCCTATAATTTAGGCAGGTTTAAAGAGAACCATCCTTTTTCTTTACAAAGAAGAATCTTGCTCCAGTTAGGGAGCAACACTTCTAGGTAAATCCCCTGGCAAGATTCTCTTTAATATACTGTAATACTGTAATCTCTGGGGATTTTAATCGGGCTAAAATTTCAACTGCTCTACCTAAATTCTATCAATTTGTTAAATGTACAACACGTGACAACATTATTTTGGACTTACTCTATGCGAATGTCAAGAATGCTTATTCATCATCTACCCTGCCGCCCTTGGGGAAGTCTGATCACAATCTTATACTATTGTCACCAGTCTACCAACCTGTTGTTAGAAAACAGCCTGCTACAATTAAATCAGTTAGAATGTGGAGTCCAACAAATGAACAGGCTTTACAGGATTGCTTTCATCTTACAGACTGGGATGTGTTGCTTGGGACAATGGACGAGTATACAAATGTTAATGAAGTGGTTGGTAGAGTGACTGATCACTCTAATCCGGCTAAAAGGATTAGGTGTTTTGCAAACAACAAGCCATGGATAACAAAGGAATTGAAGCATTTGCTCAACAGGAAAAAAAAGGCATTTAAATTAGGCGACAAAGAGGAAATTAAAATGATACAGCAAGTATAAAATAAAGGAGGCCCAGAAAGCCTTCAGAATTAAACTTGAAAAGAAACTGTCCCACAATAATACCAGGGAGGTTTGGTCAGGAATGAAATTACTGACTGGGCTTAAGGTAAGGTCTGAACACGGGGGAGGAAATCTGGACAAGGCTAATGAGATGAACGAGTATTTCAATAGATTTAGCAGTACATGTGTACTGCCAACTGGAAGTGGAGGGGAATTGGGTGCAAATTCTGCAACATCGATATTGGAGGAGGAGCAGACTAATTTTAGAGTATCCAAAAATGATGTGAGGAGGCAGTTTCAGTCACTTAACATTGGTAAAGCTGCTGGACCTGATGGACTCAGCTCACGTGTCCTTAAAGTTTGTGCAGACCAGCTGTGTACTGTCTTTACACTCCTATTTAATGGAAGTCTACAAACACAGAGGGTACCTGTGTTATGGAAAACTTCCTGTCTGGTGCCGGTACCCAAGACTTCTTCTCCTGCAACCCTAAATGACTATCGTCCTGTAGCCTTAACATCTCACGCTATGAAGGTCTTGGAAAGATTAGTGCTTGCTCACTTAAGACCAAGGGTCAATGCTTTTATCGATCCCCTTCAGTTTGCTTACCGACATAGATTGCTATTCTTTCTCTGTTACATAGTGTACATTCATTTCTGGAGACTGACGGAACCATGGTGCGAGCGATGTTCTTTGATTTCTCGAGTGCATTTAATTCCCTGCAGCCACCTTTACTACACAAAAAGATGACTGATATGAAGGTGGAGGTGGGGATGAGAAATTGGATAACTGACTACCTATCAGATCGGCCACAGTTTGTACAGATGGGAGCAGTTGTGTCAAGCAGATTATTGAGCAGTGTAGGTGCCCCCCAGGGAACGGTGCTTGCACCCTTTCTATTCACACTGTATACATCGGACTTTCAGTATAAATCTGATCTTTGCCTCCTTCAAAAATTTTCGGATGACTCCGTGGTTTTGGGATGTATTAGGGGAGATCGGGGGGATGAGGAATATAGAAGGGTGGTGTCGAATTTCGTGGATTGGTGCAATGGTAACTATCTACAACTAAATGTTAAGAAAACCAAGGAGTTGGTGGCCAACTATAGCAGGATTAAGTTGGAAAGCTTACCGATCACTATTGCTGGTCAGGAGGTAGAGCAGGTGGAGAGTTATAAATATTTGGGGGTCCATTTGGATAGCAAACTGGACTGGAGATGCCACTCAGAGACTGCCTACAAGAAGGGGATGAGCAGATTGTATTTCCTAAGGAAACTGAGGTCTTTTAATGTGTGCAGCAAAATGTTAGAAATGTTCTACCAGTCTGTGGTGGCAAGTGCCATCTTTTTTGCAATCATATGCTGGGGTAATAGTGTGCGGGCCTCTGATGCTAATAAGCTGAATAAGCTTATCAAAAAGGCAAGCTCTGCTGTCGGCTGCAATCTGGACTCTCTTGAGGAGGTAGTGGAGAGAAGAACTCTGAGAAAGTGTAGGGCAATTATGAACAATAATGCACATCCACTATATGAGCTATTCATGAGACAGAAGAGCACCTTCAGTAACCGGCTAATACTTCTGAGGTGTAAGAAGGAAAAATTTAGGAAAGCGTTTGTGCCAACTGCTATGGGGATGTACAACAATAACATTAGGGTTAAATCATAAAGGGGATTGTCTACTTTATTTCTTCTACTTTTCAGTTCACCCGCTGTGTATGTCCTATTCTAATGTATAATGTCCTTCTGTCAACAAACTGTCATGTCAATTAATTCATTTTATGATTCTTATGATGTAAGTTGTGCTGCTGTGATACCATAATTTCCCACGGGATCAATAAAGTGTATCGTATCGTATCGTATATACTCGGACATTGCTCGGATCTCAGCCTGCTTTAGGGGTAGGTAAATCCTCATGGGGGGAAGCACCAGGAAGAAGGTCGATACGACAGTAATATGACCTATGTGGTGGTAGAGTCTAAGCCTCCTTTTTGTCAAAGACGCCAGCATACATCCAATATGCAGCAGGCAAGCCAGGTAAATTAGATGGAGAAGCTGGAGTTCGAGCAAGACGAATAGGAAGACAAGTCTCATGGCACTCCTGTCCCCAACTAAGTACTTCTCTGGATTTCCAGTCCATAACAGGCTTGTGTCTCCACAGCTATGGCACACCTAGAAGTAGAGGGCAAGACAGACCCAACAGCACACAGAGAGGGATCTTCATTTAGTGTAGCATTCCTACCCGAAGTTCAACATTCTCGGTAACAAAAAGGATGGTCTTGGAATGAGGTTTTCCATCCACCGATGAAACAAACCAACGGATCCCGTAGATGTTGGACTGTGATTTTATACTGCTCCACAATGGCCTGTTGGATGAGATTACCTACGGAACCAGAGTCCAGGTAGGCAGACTCGACAAAACAGATGTTTCCACAAGAAATGGATACCGTAAGAGGCACCGATGGAAAGGTGTGATTCTTGCCCAGGATGGACTCTCCAACAGACCCTAGGCACTGGAGTTTCCCGGTTTCTCTGGACAGGAGTGGATTACATTCTAATGACTGCCACAATAGAAGCAGCTTCCTTCAGCACAACGAGCCTCCTGACGATGCCTGGCCATCTTCACCCGGTACCCTGCATGGACTCTGGGGAGGATGCCGAAGATGGGGCTTGCTGTAAGATCAGCCTTTGAAAGGTAGCAGCCAGGCATGCAGATCTTCTCTTGCGGGTTAGGGTCTTACTAGCCAGCTCGTCCTTGATTCACCCAGAAAGGCCCTCCTAGAAGGTAGCCACCAGAACCTCATTATTCCAGGCAAGTTTGGATGACAGTGTATGGAAACGAACAGCATACTGGCCCACTGTGAGGTTTCTCTGGAGCATTCTGAGGAAAGAAGATGCTGTGGAGGAAACACAGCTGGGCTCACCAAAGACGTTATGGAAGGCTTGAAAGATGGACTGGAATTTCGACACAAGAGGATCCCCTCTTTCCCAAAGAGGATTGAGCCACACCAAAGCTTCACCGGTGAGATGGGACATGATGAAAGCCACTTTGGCCCGATCTGAGAAGAAATGATAAGCCAAGAGTTCTAAATGCAGTGTGCACTGATTAATAAACCCCCAACGTAGGTCAGGATCACAGCCATAATGTAGAGAAGATGACAGAGTGTGTCTGGAACAGGGCACATAGCTGGCAATCTGATGGGTCACGGCCGAGGCGGTTGTAGATAAGGCAGGTGCGGATGCAGCAAGTGTTGTCAGTGTATCTTGACAGGTGGTTACTGTCTGCAGGTAGGAGAAGATTTGATCCTGTTGGTCTTTCTGGCTAGAGACCTCCTGGTACACGTCTTGATATGGATGGAGAGCCAGCGGATTCCATGGCCTGTGCAAACTTTAACAGCAGTGGTGGAACGACTGTGCCATGGTCCAAGGAGTGCCTGAAGGGGCGTGACTAGGTGAGCACCTGACTTTTCACTAGAGCCCCTGATGGTGGGTTAGGCTTGGCTCCAGGTGGACACCAGGTGCTACTCCAGGACAGACCACAGATGCACGGCAGCTGACCCCAAGAAACAGGTAGCTGGAACAGCCCAGTACATGGATACAGCTGATACAGTAGGAACACAGCAACCACAGATGCAGAAGAGAACGGCAGATATACCGATTGGCACGGTAGGTGCAGACAGGACCGGCTGATGTGCAGACTGGCACGGCAGGTGCAGATGTGACCGGCTGATGTACAGACTGACAAGGCAGGTACTGGAGCAGAGGTTAAGGATGGCCAGATACTAGCAATAGTAGCAGGAACACATGGATAGGGACCTGAGAACCAGCAAGCGTATAGGAACTAACAACATTACACAGGCACCTCTATGCAAGCTGAGATGCCTTAAATAATGAGTGTTTCCAGCCATTGACTAGGGATGTGTCCTAAGCACAGTGCCCGAGGATCTGTGCGCAGTGCTTGGACCCCAGGCAGCAGCAAGACAGGAAGGAGGAAGTGCGGGACGGGCTGCGGCGGTGAGTGAGTCGGCATCCCTGAAGGGGGAGGGGAGCAGCGTGCATGAACACAGGTGCTACAGTCATATATAAAGGATATGGGCATATCAAGCTCTGTGTATACTTGTATTCTATGCAAATGCTGTTGATGCTCCTTCTGCATCATATTTTTAGAACTGGTGCAGACCACAAGTAAAAGTTACCTTCCATGTTTAATTCCCCTTTATACAGAATATATGGCTGTTCCAAATGTACAAGTAATATTACTGAGCCACTAGTGGAGCAAAAAATTAGGTGGGGATGAACTGGTGGAGCAGGCATCAAGGATGTTAGTAAGTTGCATTAACCCTATTCCAGACAACTTTTCTTCATTATGATAGTTTTGAGGAGAGAAATTCTTTGGTTCCACAGGTTCAATAGAGCAAAGAAAGCAACAGTTCCAGAGCAGTGCAGAGTGATTATTTTTAATCATGATAAAAATACCACTTAGATATTAAGAACCAAATCACAATTTAGAGAATTCAGAAACTAGACAATGCTAGACTAATATTGTGGCAAAAAAGGAACCACTGTTCTGTTTCAATTTTGAGTACAGTAGGAACACAAAGTAAATCACAGCATTACAACATATTGTAATGGGAAAATTGTGAAATTGTAAAACAATATTTCATCACATTTCAGTCATTATGTGCTGATTGAATCTCTTTGTATGGCATACTGGTAAAGATTCTGCCCAGCTGCTCATATCACAGCCCTGGGCCCTCTCACGTGGTGGATCATAAAAGTGCCTCTTTTATGGTATCTGCATCTAATGGATGCCAATACAGTTATAAAGTTATTGCAGTTTCAACAATCTTTACATAAATGAATACTATTAGCAAATATAAGAACATTTTAAAGATATCTTATCAGAGAAATACACATCTCTCTCCATTTATGAGCCACTTCTTATCCATCTCTTTGCCTCCTGAACTTATCATTCACTATGAAAAATAGTCTATATGCATCTTCGTCAAAACAAGATGGATCGCTAGCTCAGCGAATATCGGGTTATAGATCCTATTAAAATGTATGAACTCCCTCTCTGTGTGAACTGTGTATAGGATAATCCTAGTCAAGCAATTTCTCAGTTCAACTTATTTCTCACTTATTGTCCTGCTAGAAAAAAAATACTGATATATTCTCAAAGAATATATGATTTGTCCCATTGGTCAAGAGTTAAATTTGTTTCTAAATCCTAGAAAGCTCCGTACAAAGTACTGAGAATTTAGCTGGATTTTCTTACAATATCCTTAAAACAATGGTCAGACTGAGTAGCTTAAGCCATAGAACAATATTTTGGATATTTTCAAGCAGTCATCAAGACAATTGGCCTAATCTTCTTCTTTGGGTTGAATTTACCAGTAACAACTTGTTTATGAAGGACACTAGGGAATCCCATTCTATAAAGTATTTGAATGGGAATCTCGTCTTTCATTGCCAACCTCCCTGACAGCTGGCTTACTTGGCTCTGCTACATTACTACTAGTGATGAGCGAGCACTCAAATGCTCGGGTGCTTGCTGCTCGGGTCGAGCAAATTGGAATACTCGGGTACTTGACCCGAGCAATGAGCCCAATGTAAGTCTATGGGAAACGCGAGTATTTTTACCGCGATCCCCCCGGGGGTCCTTTTAAGGTCTAAAACATCTGAAAATTATGGAAACACTGCTCAATTGACATGGGAACATCATGGGGATCGCCCCTGGAAGCATTTCTGACTCCAAGGTCACAGCTGTAAGCAATGTTGTAAGAGTTTCACGCCATTTTTACAGGTGCACCAAAAAACATACAAAAACAAAACCAAAATGGACTTTGCTGGGAAATATGTTAAGGTACATCCTTTCCAGGGTAATGACTTGTACATAAGGCAAAATAATTAACCCCCGACAAAAATGTTCCTCCACCACTTGGGCTATGTTCACACGCAGCGATTTGATGCGTTTTTCAACTTTAACATAGCTTCCAACCAATACAAATGCATTCACTGGGAAATGTCATTGTAACATTTAACAACCCTAGCTGGCCATGTGGTGTGTGACACATAAGGAGACACATCTTGTTTCATTTATGAAAGAGGGACTCAGTATTAGGCCGGCGTCACACTCAGCATAGGTAAATACGGTCTGTATTTTACGGCCGTAATACACATCAAAAATCCAGAAATGGTGATCCGTATGCAATCCGTTGGCAAGGTGTGGTCGCGTATTTTGCGCATGTAATGTTGCGTATGCAATCCGTATGACATCCGTAATGCGTTTTTTCCACGCAACCTGACAAAATGGACATTTATCGGTTTTGGAGGCTGAAATTAATTTAAATCAGCATCAGTGACCCTCTACAACAGGTGGCACCCTCCCATATGGTCAGTTTGTGGTTGTGCATCTGTTGGTGTGTTGTGGTAACGTTTGCACGATGTCTGACCTACTGCACTTCACCCCAACTCAGCAGGTTTTATTTAACTGGGTCTTGTCGCGTCGGTTTGGCCAGCCATACCCTGTGATTGTAGATCCGCGAAGGAGGAGAAGAAGAATGTGGGTGCATCCTCTTTTGACCCAAAGCCTCACTAAAGGCCATTTTAAGAGGCTCTATACAGCTCTGCGTGCACACATCCTGATAAGTTTTACCTATACTGTCGAATAACCATACCAACATTTGATATATTGTTGGAGACAGTACGTCCAGGACTCACCTATCAGGACACCAGGATGCAAAAAAGCATATCTGCAGAGGAGCGTCTTCTCCTTACCTTACGGTATGTATTCAACATCCTCACATGCTGTATGTTGATGATGTTTGTTTTTTCAGGGATGTTTGCTATCAGCTTTTTTAACAAATATGTGCTACTTAGGAGCAAACCAAAAGATAAAGATATATTTTTAATGTTGTACGTACTGTATGTACAATAGGTAAATATTGGTAAAATTCATTGATATTCCAGAGTTTTTTCTAAAACTACATACTTGTGCTTTATAATGTGTTAGCAACACTATTGTTACCTAACTAATATGTTTTTTTGTTACTTTCAGCTTCCTGTCAACTGGCTTGTCTTATGCGGGACTACACCTGGAGTTTCTCATTGGTCGCTCCACGATTTCTGGCATTGTGTGCTCAACATGCATTGAAATATGGGAGAAACTACATGAACTGGTCATGCCTGAGCCAAAAATGGCTGATTGGCTAAAAATAGCCCATGGTTTCAAGGACACTTGTGACTTCCCACACTGCATTGGAGCCCTGGATGGGAAACATATTAGGGTGCGTAAGCCGCCGAACTCTGGGTCCCAATTCTTCAATTATAAGCAGTTTTTCTCTGTAGTTCTGTTAGCTGTAGTTGACAGTAACTACAGGTTTATAATTGTAGACATTGGGGCCTATGGGCGAACAGCAGACTCAAGGGTCTTCAATTCATCCATTATGGGTAGGAGGCTACGTGAAAACCAGTTAGACCTCCCTCCACCACAACAACTCCCAGGCTCCAATGCTCAACCGGTGCCATATGTTCATGTGGGAGATGAGGCCTTCCAATTGACAAGGAATGTCATGAGGCCTTAAACCAGGCGAAACCTGGATCACCGGCAGCGTGTTTTTAATTTGAGGCTTTCCAGGGCGCGTTGACTGGTGGAGTGTGCCTTTGGGATTCTGTGTGAAAAATGGCGTCTCCTCCAGTCTGCCATTCAGCTGAGTGAGGCTACTATTAATGAAGTTATAAAAGCGTGTGTTGTTTTGCACAATTTTACAAGACTTCATGATTGTCCGTCATCTATTGTTGGTGAAGAAATGTTGCCCAATGTGAGTAGCCCTACACCACATGTCCCTCCTCTACGCCGTCCCCTTTCTGGAATCAAAGTGAGAGATATTTTCACAAATTATTTTGTTTCTCCTCAGGGTGCTACTCCCTGGCAAGATTATGCTGTTTCTCAGTTGTGATTTCCTTCTTTTAAAAACATATTTGCACCATATAAATTTGGTTTCATACAGAAACTGTACTCTGTGTGTTGTATTTACTTAATTACCAGATGCTTATGAACAGAGCATATGTGTGTGATGTAAGAATGATTGTCCCACAAACGTCAATTGGCTTTTGACAACATTTTTTACTAAGAGCAAAAGCCTTTTGTTGTAAACTTTCAACCATATTTGTTTCATATGGATTTTTTTTTTGGTTTTTTTTTTTTTGCAAAACCACAAAAGAACAAAATGCAATTACAGCACAAAGGTAACCAAAACATGGTTACACGTAACAAATCAAAACAAAACAAACTTTTTATTACAGATTTCTGTAAGTTGGTGGAGGTGATGGCGGCAGCTCAGGGTCCTGCTCAGGTGGCCTTTGTTGGGCCAATTGTCCTTCAGCCTGTGTGGATGCTGTGTGTGGTGGATCAAAATACAGGGATTTGTCTCTGGCCCTCATGCTGAGTAACATATTGGCTGGACTCATACCCACCCCCAAAATGGCCATGTCGTCCAAACCCAGGTTGGGACCAGCCTACAGCACTGGGTCTGGAAAAATGGCCATATTGGGAAGGTTGGTTGTAGGCTGCCATATGGTACGGTGCTGGCCTTGGTTGATTTTGGGTTCAGAGGGGTTGAGGTGTAGGCACACGTGGAGGAGGTGCTTCAAATCCTGATTGACCATGCACCTGTTGATTTTGTGGAAGGCGCAAGAGGTTCTGTGGTGAAAGCTGCCTTCTCTCAATAAATTCAAAAACCTCATAGGGGTCATTTGGGGCGGTGCTTAAATCAATCAGGATTTGAATACACCCTCTCACGCATAGCCTCACATCACGGGGAATGGGACTGGGCCAGGCTGCGAGCAAAGGCCTCCTCACCATCATCTGTGGCTGCCCTGGCCAAATAATTGAGGACCCCAGCATCCACTTCCCTCCTAGTGGCTTGCAGCTCTCTCCTTCTGTGGCCTCTGCGTAAAGGCCCAGATGCCTGTGGGGAGGACACCAGTGGGACAGTAGGGCTGCTGCTGTGTCCATGCTCTTCCTCCTGGCTTACAGGATCAGGTGCTGCTGATGTTGATGGTGCTGCATCTTTGACACCTGTTGCTGTCTGTTGTGATGCAGAAGCCGATGGTCCAGGGAGGATGGATCTAGAAGAGGCCAAAGATGGGCCTGCCACCTCATCATCAACAGCAACTGGATCTATTACAACCTCCGAGTCAGACCCGGTCTCCCTCTCAGTGAGGTGGGACTGTGTTCTGGTATGAAAAAAAAAAAAAAAAGATTTGAGTCATTTTCTTACATAAGTTTCTCAGACATGTGTAACATCGTCTCATGGTAATTAGCTACACACAAACTACGATCCTCACAATATCTCCTTCTCTACTACCCTGTTATCTCCTCATCACAAAATCGTATACAAGATTTCTTATGTGTATCACCCCAACTCTGGAGTCCTAAACCACAAAACATCAGACTCTCGCCTAAACATTGAAAGCTTCAAAAAGAGCCAGAAGACCCACCACTTCCGACAAGCATATAACCTGCATTCACCAATAATCAACCACACCACTGCATGACCAGCTCTACCCTTGCCTACTGTATTCTCACCCATCCCTTGTAGATTGTGAGCCTTTGAGGGCAGGGTCCTCTCTCCTCCTGTACCAGTTGTGACTTGTATTGATTAAGATTAGTTAACTTTTTTTTATTCTGTATACCCCTCCTTACATGTAAAGCGCCATGGAATAAATGACGCTATATCAATTAAAAAAAAATAATAATAATAATAATTGTGTTGTGATGTTTTTACTTACTGTCTTAGATCCATACTGGGATCCAAAAATGAAAGTCGATCGTAGTATATGTACTTTCTTTTTTTGGTTGTTGCTGCGGAGCCCGCTGCTGCCTTTCCGGCCGATATTGGTCCCTGATGCTGCGCCATCGTGTCATAACATCATCCACTGCAATGACATGGTAAGAAATATTATATAAGCTCATTCTGCACATTTTTAAAAACAGTTGGCATTGATTGATCATATTGTAAGGATGCTAATAAAATGCCTTCATAAATGATTTCCCTAAAGTTTAAATTGCTTACAACAGCAAATACATTATACCCAATAAAATGAAAAAAACACAAGGACAGGGTTCACTCCCCTCTGTACCAGTCTGGCGTTAACAAAAATAGTACACAAGACAACATCTATATTATGTATGTACGTAAACAGTTTCTCATGTTCATGATGTTTATTTTTGAACAAAACTTTAAAAAAAAAACACAATAAGCCAAAAAAAACAGCCAGAAATCATGTAGGTCAAGCATTTTTCAAGGTTAATTAATGTTGCAACATGAGTGTACTTACAAAGTTGTGTCTGCTCTGCACGTGGCCGTTGGGCATAATCTGGGAATAGGATCCCACAGATGGTCCTCCAAGCTGCCTCTTTCCTGGACCGGTTTGAATAATTTGGATCCCGCTGGTCCCAGATTTCTGGCCTTTCTTGGACCAGGATGAGGATCATATCGATGTTTATGATGCTTGCCATGCTGCTTGCAACTACGTGGAGGCAAGCGCCAGACTTCCAGGATGTCTGGGTGGCTTTTTGAGCTAATTAGCATGTCTGAGCTTCCTGATTGAGGGCTTGGCACATTTCCTGACACCTGGAGATGTCTGGCGTATTTCTCGCAAGTCACACTGCTGGTCCGT
This sequence comes from Ranitomeya variabilis, assembly GCF_051348905.1. Taxonomy (NCBI): domain Eukaryota; kingdom Metazoa; phylum Chordata; class Amphibia; order Anura; family Dendrobatidae; genus Ranitomeya; species Ranitomeya variabilis. Next base: position 570,187,409 of record NC_135234.1, on the reverse strand, counting down.
GTGTAATCTGTAATTTTCTCGCCCCCATAGACTTTCATTGGCTTTTTTTGCGCAATACGCTGACAAACGCAGCATGCTGCGATTTTCTACGGCCGTACAAGACCGTATAATATGGATCCGTAAAATACGGCAGATAGGAGCTCAGCCATAGAGAATCATAGTACCGTATGCAATCCGTATTTTCTGCGCCTCTCATTCGTCCGTAAAACACGCCAGTGTGATGCCGGCCTAAAGGGCCATTATTAAACAGTGGGTCTCCTATGCTGTTATTGCCTATGAAGTGAATGGCTGGGCTGCCAACAATTACAACACACCCCAATACCCCTTTCACAAGAGGTACAGGAGGGCTTCCTGAAAAAATGTTGCATTGACTGCAAGGCCTGCCCTGCTACCAAGTCATATGCACCCCAATAAGCCTTTGAACCCAGGTACTGGATGGCCACAGGAAAACCCACTTCACATTCTTCAGTTGGTCCTGCCATACTGTTTTCTTATGTATTACCTGCAAGGCCTGCCCTGCTATCAAGTCATATGCACCCCAATAAGCCTTCGAACCCAGGTACTGGATGGCAACAGGAAAATACACTTCACATTCTTCAGTTGGTCCTGCCATACTGTTTCCTTATGCATTGAATGCAAGTTCTGCCTTGACCCAAATTTGCACGCACCCCAATTCCCTTTGGAAGAAACATGGAGGAGGGCCTCATAAAAAAAGCTGTCCCATTACAAAAGAGTGTGTCTCCTAGACTTGTAATGCCCATACACTAAGTGTGTGGGCTGAAAAACATTTCCCCATGGGGGGTAAATTTTAAAAAAATATTTAATGGGGATCACAGACACCCTTGCCAAAAAATTGACTGTAGCAGCACGAAACCCTGAACCCTGGTGAAACTATGAACCCTGGTGATCTAGTGATGGTGAATGAGGAGACATTGCTGAAGGCCTCATTAAAAACTAGGCCCATTGTAAAGGAATGTGTCTCCTAGACTTGTAATGCCCATACACGCAGTGCATGGCCTGACAAACATTTCCCCAATAGGGATACATTTTTTAACAAAATACTATGGGCATCATAGACACCCTTGCCAAAAATTGGAGTGACTGTAGCGGCACAGAAGACGTTAAGGCTATGTGCATACGTTGCGGATTGGTGTGCGGACTTTTCCGCACTGCTTTTGCAAAATCCGTAGGTAAACCACACTGCGGATTACCCGTGGATTTGCCGCGGATTTACCGTGGTTTTTATGCGGATTCCACCTGCAGTTTTACACCTGCGGATTCCTATTGAAGAGCAGGTGTAAACCGCTGTGGAATCCGCACAAAGAATTGACATGCTGCAGAAAAAACAACGCTGCGTTTCCACGTGTTTTTTTCCGCATCATGTGCACTGCAGATTTTATTTTTCATATGTTTACATGGTACTGCACAACGCATGGAAAACAGATGCAGATCTGCAGCATCAAATCCGCTGCGGATCCACAGCAAAATCCGCAACGTGTGCAGATAGCCTTACACTGGTGATCTAGAGGTGGAGAATGAGGAGACATTGCTAAGGGCCTCATTAAAAACTAGGCCCAATGTAAAGGAGTGTGTCTCCTAGACTTGTAATGCCCATACACGCAGTGCATGGTCTGACAAACATTTCCCCAAGTGAGATTAATTTTTTAAAAATATACTAAAGGCATCATAGACACCCTTGCCAAAAACTGGACTGCCTGTAGCAGAACAGAATACGTTAAGCCTGGTGATATAGTGGTGGAGAATGAGGAGACATTGCTGAAGGCCTCATTAAAAACTAGGCCCAATGTAAAGGAGTGTGTCTCCTAGACTTGTAATGCCCATACACGCAGTGCATGGTCTGACAAACATTTCCCCAAGTGGGATTAATTTTTTAAAAATATACTAAAGGCATCATAGACACCCTTGCCAAAAACTGGACTGCCTGTAGCGGAACAGAATACGTTAAGCCTGGTGATATAGTGGTGGAGAATGTGGAGACATTGCTGAAGGCCTCAAGAAAAAATAGGCCAAATGTAAAGGAGTGTGTCTCCTAGACTTGTAATGCCCATGCACGCAGTGCATGGTCTGACAAACATTTCCCCAAGGGGGATACATTTTTTAAACATATACTATGGGCATCATAGACACCCTTGCCAAATATTGGACTGCCTGTAGTGGCACAGAAGACGTTAAGTCTGGTGATCTAGTGGTGGAGAATGAGGAGACATAAAGATAAATCATGCTAAAATAAAATTAAAAAAAGGATGTGAATCCACCGATGAAAGTAAATAACAAAACGGAGGGGCGAACACAGGTTCATATATATGATGCCAGATTGTGCCCAACGAGATATGTTTGTCCCTAGCAACAGCTCAGAGACAGGGATATAAAAAAATATATATAATAGTATTTCGATATTTTCATATTGTAGACACTGGGTCATAAAAGGATGGTGCAGAGACATTAAAACTGGTATATATAAGAATAAATGGGAAAAAGATACGTACATCTCATTTTGATGACAGTTCCCCCTGGGGGAGTTTATTTTGGTTCCTAATTAGTAACGGGCATCTGAAAAACACCACTGCACAAACATTGAGTGACTATTGCATCACGGAATATGTTCACCCTGGTGTTGTACTGGTTGTGGATGATGAGGATGAGGATAAGGAGGATAACACCAAACAGACAAAATCTGGAAGAGGATCGCCATGTGTGGTTGGGGAGAGGTGCATGACAATACACCTTCACAAAAAAGACAATGTATTACAGGTTATGTTTTGCTGTTTTCACTTGGTGGTGTACAGAAATCTTGCCCAATCCAGCCCTTGTACATTTTTGTAAGAGTCAGCCTGTCAGCATTTTCAGTTGACAGGCGGATGCGCTTATCTGTTATAATTTCACCAGCGGCACTAAAAACCTGCTCTGACAGAACGCTAGCAGCAGGGCAGGCCAGGACCTCCAAGGCGTAGAGAGCCAGTTCATGCTACGTGTCCAGCTTGGATACCCAATAATTAAAAGGCACAGAGGAATCATGGAGGACGTTGGTACGATCTGCAAGGTACTCCCTCAGCATCTTCCCAAACATTGCACTTCTTGTGACAGCACCCCTGGCCTCTGTGCCAGCACGATGGTAGGGTCTGAGAAAACAGTCCCAGAGCTTTGCCATTGTTCCCCAGCCTGAGCTGGATTGTACTTCTGTCTCTCTCGCTTGGACTCCTTGGCTGTACAACAAACTCTGACGTCTGCTGCCAGCGTTCTCACATGGGAATTTTCTAAGTAATTCTGCTACAAGGGCCCTACAGTACTGCAACATTTTAGTACACCTCTCTGCCTCTGGCAGAAAAGATAGAAAGTTCTCCTTTTAGCATGGGTCTAGAACTGTCACCAACCAGTAATGAGTGTCACCAATAATGTTTATAATGCGAGGGTCACGTGAAATGCAGGGCAACATAAAGTCAGCCATGCGTGCCAGACTGCTAACAGGCAAGACTTCTGTGTCCTCACAAACAGGACGAAAGACCATGCTGTCCTCCTCCTCCTCATCCTCCTCCTCCCTGTCCTCAGGCCATCCCCGCTGAACAGACGGTATGACAGCTGTGCTTGTAGTACCGTCTATAGCGCATGAAAGTATCTCCTGTTCTTCCTCCTCCTCCTCCTCATTGCCTACCAATCCACATTGGGAAGACATGAGGCTGGGCTGAGTGTAATCCCCCTGTTTGGTTCCTTGGTCCATGTCCTCGTGCTCTGCCTGTAATACATCCTCTTTAATTGTGAGCAGAGAGGTTTTCAGAATGCTGAGAAGTGGGATGGTGACACTAATTATGGCGTCATCACCGCTCACCATCTTGGTGCAGTCCTCAAAGTTTTGTAGGATGGTACATATGTCTGACATCCATGTCCACTCCTGAGGTCTTATGTGTGGAGTCTGAACTGAATATCGACGGACTTGTTGATGTTGGTAGTCAACAACTGCCCTCTTCTGCTCACAAATCCTTTCCAACATATGCAGAGTAGAGTTCCAACACGTGGGGACATCACACATCAGTCGGTGAGCCGGAAGCTGCAAATGCTGCTGAAGTACGGCAAGGGCAGCTGAAGCTGTCCCTGACTTTCTAAAATGGGCAGATGGCATACTTTCATAGCTTTTCAGAAAATGGTGAACCACGAGGTTAAGCACATGGGCCAGGCAAGGTATGTGTGTGATATCACCTTGCCTCTGAGCCACCACCAGGTTCCAGCCATTGTCACACACGACCATGCCTGGCTGTAGGTTCAGCGGTGTCATCCAAATATCTTACTGCTCTTTCAGCACTGTCCACAACTCTTCTGCATTGTGCGGTTTGTCACTGTAATAATTATAGGGGATAACTCAGGAGACTCTTTGCGCGGAACAAGACAACTACAGGACACAGTTTTATAAGTGGTAAAGTCTATATTATCACACAGTGATTCAAACAGGTGCAGAGAGAAACTCAAGTCCACAACACTTGGTGCAAATATCAAATGCAGCTCAGCAGTCTATAGGAAACTTCAGAAGAAAATGCAATCAAGTAGAAAGTCTATGAAGCACAGTTATTCTTGAGGCTACTTGACACAAATAAATCCTTGTCTTAGTCCAAACACAGATAGATAAGCTTATAAGGCAGATCAAATCATATCTTAGCTCAACCAGGGAGGCCTGGTTAATAGTCTCAGGTCTTTGCAGAGCAGAAACAGCTTACATGTCCAGCAAATGCAGATGGAAGTAAACACAAGCAGCAGATGAAGGAGGATTACTGGAAACTGGTGTTTGCAGCAGGAACTCAGAGCAGAGTAGCAGGATCACCACACAGGTTCACAGGAGCAGGTATATAGCCAGGGAGTAATCAGAGGTCAGGAGCTGGATGCAAGGCAGAATACTCTAGCACAGACTGAAGGCTGAGGTGGAGTTTTATAGCAGGAAGACATAGTGCACATGAGATCAAAGACGCCATCTTGGAAAAGGGCAGTAATGCACAAAAGGTAAAAAATGTTCAGAGTCCTGACAGTCACCTATGCAGATTAGCTTCAGCACAGCCTGTTGCTGCTTGGCTGAGGCAGTGCTGCAGTGCTTCCAGCTTCTGACTGATGTGTTGATTTCAGAGATGGAGGCTGAAGAGGAGGCGGAGGAGGTGCAGGAGGCTGTAGACTGTGGGGGCAACCCTGATTGATGTAGTGCCCTCAATCCTCGGCATGGGGAGGATGTGTTCCATCCCAAGGTCCGACTGGGTCTTAGCTTCCACTATGTTAACCCAGTGTGCCGTCAGTGAGATGTACCGTCCCTGCACACAAGCACTTGTCCACGTGTCCGTGGTTAGGTGGACTTTTCCAGTAACAGCATTGTTGAGGGCAAGGGTAATGTTATGGAACACATGCTGGTAAGGCACACCGGGAGAAATAGTGGCGACTGGGGACCGAGTACCTTGGGATGGCTGCCGCCATCAGGTTTCGGAAAGCTTCCGTCTCAGTGAGCCTAAAAGGCAACATTTCGAGTGCAAGCAGAAGTGAATTGTTAGAATTTAGTACTGTGGCCTGTGGTGCGTTGGCTGGGTATTTCCACTTATGTTCCAATGACTGGGGTATAGACAACTGAAGGCTGTGCTGGAACAAGCATTGGTCTCCCCGAGGCCAATCATCTGTGCCTTTACAGCCTTTTACTAGGCACTGCTTCTAATAGCCAGATTCCTACTCCACACTGATGAGGGGCAAACACCCCGAAACAGCTGTCTGTGGATGGATACCATGCTTGGCATAGGTGGTTTTCCTGTATTGGATGTTTTCCTTTATTGGATGCTGCCCGTCCCGTGGTTGTTCCTTCCCGGGGAAAGGTCTGGCTATTCACTGCTTGCATTGAGAAACACGTGATGGTGTCTCCGCAGCTATCCTACATGCATTTGCATATTTCCCATAAGGGATGGGGGCAGTGTTCTGGATCACTGCGTTGAGAAACACGTGATGGTGTCTCCGCGGTGTTGGATGTTTTGGTCTCCCCGAGGCCAATCATCTGTGCCTTTACTGTGCTGGAACAAGGACGTGGACGGGCTTGATGATGGTGCTGCTTGACTATGGGCAACAACAGGTGAACGGCTACAGGCATCTTCACATGCACGGTGGACTAGGGATTGGCTTCTGCGCAAAACAGTAGAAGAAGCAGTGGTGTCACCTGCAGACAGTGTTCCTGGAGCCTGGGGTTTGGCCCACAAAGTCGGGTACTTTGCTGCAGTGTGCCTGATCATGCTGGTTGTGGTCAGGCTGGTAGTTTTGCTACCCCTGCTGATGCGGGCATAGCAGGTGCTGCAAATGGCCTGTTTGGGGTTATCGGCAGAGTCTTTAAAAAATAACCAGACTCGGGAAGATCTAACAGTTGGAATGGCAACTTCCCTCATGTTGGTGTTACAGGGAACAGATGCACGCCTTCTGTCTGTGGCCACCACACTGCTTCTACCTGCCTGTTGAGGTGATATGTCTCCTTCCCCATGTGTGCTGCTGCCCTCGCTCTGCATGTCCTCCTGCCAGGTTGGGTCAGTCACTATGTTATCCACCACCTCGTCTTCCACATGCTCACCCTGCTCCTCCTCCTGACTTTCTGGCAATTGTATCTCATCATTGTCCACCTCGTGTGACACTTTCCCACCATCGCCTTCGTGTGACCGTGGCTGGTCAAAGCTTTGGGCATCGCTACATGCGATATCATCTGGCCCCACTTCAAGTTGAGTCCGGAATCTTGAAAGGGAAAACTGAACAGCTCTTCGGGGTGTCCAAGTGTGGGATCAGTTGTCTCAGGGCACTCGGAATGGTGGGAGGAAGGAGGATCAGGGTGAGGAATATCCAGTCCACACTCAGACTTGACCTTGTGGAAGACATTGTGGTGGAGATGGTGGCTAAGTGACTGGAAGCATTATCCGCTATCCAACCAACAACCGTTTCACACTGCTCTGGCTTCAATAGTGATGTGCTGTGATCCCCTGGAAACTGGGACAGGAAGGTCAAGCGAGAAGTTGTGGATCTTGGTTGTGGTCCACTTTCAGCTTTGTCACGGCCTTGTCCTCTGCATGCACCATCAGCATCACGTCCACTTCCTCGTCCCTTGCCCCTTGCCTTGCCCATTTTAAATGGACTACTGAACTATTTCAAAAGCTCAACACAAATGTATTTATTTGGAGCAAAATTAAATCTGATCAGTATGCCTTCAAAGCTACGATTTTTCTACCACAGATACAACAGGCCTCAGCCTGACATAACAGACTGTATACATTTTTTTTTGTTTTTTGGAGATTTTTTTTTTTTTTTTTTAAAGAGTGGAACAAGGCTAGCAGACAGAACTATGGAACTTATGCCTGCGATGCTATGATTTTTCCACCACCGATACACCAGGCATCAGCCTGACATAACAGACTGTATACATTTTGGGATTTTTGGATAATTAAAAAAAAAAAAAAAGTGGAACAAGGCTAGCAGACAGAACTATGGAACTTATGCCTGCAAAGCTATGATTTTTTAAACACAGATACACCAGGCCTCAGCCTGACATAACAGACAGAAAACTGCAGCTAGATATATATTAAATAAGCAGCAGCAGACAGTAATGGAGCTTTTGGAGGTATGCAGGGAGATCTATATACTCACATACAGTGCCTGCAGGCCTAGAAAGGCAGTACTGGGCCTCTGGCCCTCAGGGGAGGCCGCCATGACAGGGTGACGTGGGACAATAAGGAGCTCATAGGATAGTTGGGGGGCCATAGGGTTAACAGTGGCTGAGGGGAGGGACGGAGTTTTTTGAATTTGAAGAGGAGGAGGGTTCGGACACAGGGCAAGGGGGAGGGACCTTATAAAAGGTAGTGGCCACGTGAAGGGGGCAACCATTTGGGTACTCACCAGCCAGTGAAGAGAAGCTCCGTAGTGCCCAAGCAATGGATGTTGAGGCCTTGCTACAGCAGCTCCGGAGAGAAGCAGCCACGCAAGGAACTGATTGGTTGCAGGCTTCGGTTAACAGCCTGCTTCAGGGGTCGGTAGCCGGAGCCTCCATCGCCCCTCCAACAGGACCCCGGCCACGGAGGTCCCGGCCTCCGGCGCACCTTAGTCCTGAGGCTACCCCCCGAGTCCGGCGCCGCATACGGAGCCCCTCCAGGGACCCTCCAGCTAGGGCCGGTGGACGCGTCCCCCCTGCTCCCCGCCCTCAGGCTGGGAGGAATCCACCTGTCAGGCGGGACCTTCAACAGGGGCCGGGTTCCCCCTTCCCCGCGGCACAGAGACGGCGGGATCTGGGACCAGGAGCGGCGGGTGTCAGCGTCCCTGCTGGCACCGCTCGGCGTGGAGGAGCGCGAGGAGCCAGGGGGCGGGCCCCTGTGCGGCGACGTCCCAGTGGCCGGCAGCAGGCCGGCCTGTCTTCTAACGCACCGGATGGAGCAGTGCGCCGTGGATCCTCGGCCCAGGGAGCAGTGGAGGCGGCTCCGGTGGGCAGCGGGCAGCGATCGGCTGCCTTGGTTGGCACCGCTGCAGCGTCGCAGCTCACCCGGGACTTCATTCAAGATGGCGCCGCTACAGGAAGTGCGGCACCTCGTGGAGAAGGACTACGGCAAGATGGCGCCGGATTATGGGGCCCGGCGCCTGCGCACCAGCACCCGGGACTTCCCCAAGATGGCCGCGCGCTGTGGGGACCTCCCCAAGATGGCGGCGCCCTGCAGATCACGGTGGCAGCTCCGAGGGGCCCTGCAATTCTTGCCGGTTCGCCTGCTTCTGGCGGTGGGCAGCCGTTGAGGCAGGTTGACCCGGGAGCTGCGGAGCCACCAGCGGACAGAACCAGCCTGGGATCGACACGTCTGCACCAGGACTCAGGACCTTCGGCGGCTGGGTTCACAGCGCCCAGGCAGCCTGGTGAGATCCAGCATTTTACTAATTTTAACCCCTTTGTAGCTCCCAGTGATAGTAGAGAACGGGAGTCATTTATGGGGGGGGGGCTAGCGGGGGGATGGGTTTGATATTACATGGCCTTAGGAATTTAGCTAGAATATGGCATGGGGGCCCTCAAGGTGGGGGGTCACCTGCGGCTGCATGGCTAGGAAACACGGAAGGGCCAGCGGGGATTGGGGGGTTAACAAGGTCTGAGGTAGTGTCGCAGTGTGGGGGACAAGGTACAGCGGTCCCAGCAGCATCAGGGGGGGGGCAGCAGTGAAGCAGAAAGGGGGTCAGTCGGCGCGGGAGACCGTAGTGAAGGGGTTAACAAAGATAAAGAAAATGAGGAGACGGTGCGTTTGGATGATTCCGCTAGGACCGAGGTATATGTTTGTTTTGAGGGGCCGCTGGGGTCACATTTGAAAGAAGAGGTGAAAGAAAAGATCTGGAAAGAGGATTATGTTGATATTTTTTCGTTATTGCCATTGGAAAGATTTAATCTGGATAGATTAAGGAGAGCTGATTCCAAAAAAGATGACGAGGAGAGGAGGAGGTACCGCCTGATCCCTCGTACATTTGCTAATTGGTTGCAGGCGTTTGCTATATTGGCGAGTGTAATAGGCGAGAAGGCGCCCGAGAATTGTTCGGGACTTTTTTGTTATATGGACGCAATAGGGGAGGCTTACAGGGTATATGGCGGTTTAGGATGGTTAAGGTACGACGAGCAGTTCAGGCAGCGTAAAGCGGTACGACTGAGCATGCGTTGGGAACATAAGGATATAGCGTTATGGATGAGACTTACGGCACCGGTTAGAGCGAATCAGGGATCTCAGCCATTTCAGGGGGGCGCCGGGAGTTCAGGACAGTCAGGACACTCGGTCGCAATGCAGAAGGGACTGTGTTTCTCCTTTAATGAAGGGGCATGTAGGTTTGGGAGCAAGTGTAAGTTCAAACATGAATGCTCAAGTTGTGGGGGCACACACGGGGCGGCTAGGTGTTTCGGGGGGGAAAAACAAGAGGGGGAGATGGTGTTGAAAAAAGGGGAGACACCGGTGCGGCTGGACGCGATGGAAGCGTATCTAAATAGATACCCCGATGTAGCAGCAGCGTCACTTTTAAGGGAAGGTTTTGGTTATGGTTTTAAAATTCCGTTTATTGAGCAGGATGTTTGTCTGTCAAGAAAGAATCTAAAATCGGCTTTGTAGTTTCCTAGCGTTGTGTCTGAAAAATTTAAAAAAGAGATTGATCTGGGTAGGATGGCCGGACCTTTTCCAACGGCTCCAATCAGTAATTTGAGGGTGTCACCGCTGGGAGTGGTTCCGAAGAAAGAGCCCAATAAATTTAGGCTTATTCATCATTAATCCTTCCCAAAAGGTCTGTCAGTGAACGACGGCATTGATCCTCAACTGTGTGCAGTTTCTTACACGTCTTTTGATGTAGCAATGAATTTAATACGGCTGTGTGGTAGGGGAGCTTTGATGGCAAAAACGGATATCGAGGCGGCATTTCATCTGCTACCGGTACACCCTGAGAGTATGCACTTGTTAGGTTGTTTTTGGGACGGAGGTTTTTTCATTGATCGTTGTCTTCCCATGGGCTGTTCACTATCATGCGCCTATTTCGAGACGTTTAGTACATTCTTGGAATGGGTTGTTAAGGATGTATCTGGTTTAAATTCTTGTCTACATTACCTCGATGATTTCTTGTTTGTAGGCCCGCCACAGTCTGCAGCTTGCTCGATTCCATTGCACACGATGGAAAGAGTAGCAAAAGGTTTCGGAGTTCCATTGGCGGCTGAAAAAACTGTCGGGCCAGTGACGTCACTAAGTTTCCTAGGCATAGAGATTGATTCCATGGCAATGGAATGTAGACTGCCTGATGATAAGTTGGTTGCTTTTCGGGGGGAAGTTGGAAAGGCAATTGCATGGCGCAAGATAACATTGCACGATTTGCAATCTTTACTGGGCAAGCTGAACTTTGCTTGCAGAATTATGCCTATGGGCCGCGCATTTTGCCGGCGTTTGTCCTTGGCGACGGTGGGAGTAAAGTCCCCCCTGCATTTTATCAGATTGACTAAGGTGTTGAAACAGGATTTGAAGGTGTGGGCTCTTTTCCTAGAGGAATACAATGGCAAATCCATTTGGATTCAGTCAGTTGAAAATGCAGTTGATCTAGGTCTTTTCATTACCGTGATTGAAAAGCGTGGTTTCAATCTGCAGTATCGCGGTCAGACGGTGGTGGCGGAGTGGCCACTCAATTGGCGTGAACGAGGTTTGTTACAAAATCGGGTGCTACTACAGTTATTTCCTCGAGTGGTGGCGTTGTCAGTGTGGGGCGAGACGGTGAGGAATAAAAAGATCTGTTTTTCTTGCGAGCATGCGAATGTCGTGGAAGCCATCAATACCTTATCTGCGGCGTCTTCAGAAGTTGTTAGGGTACTGCAGCACCTGGTTTTCTTGGGCCTCAGGCTTAATTTGTGGATTGTAGCGGATTATAAGTCAACCGGGCCTACTAATGCTGATGATGTCCTTTTCCATTCACAGTGGGATCAATTTCAGGGGCCGAAGCCTTACTTCGACTCAGCGTGCCAGGAGTGTCCAGTGGAGCTGTGGAACCTGCCTTTAGGGCCGTGAGGGATCTATTTGCTAGATCGCTATCAGACAGGTCTTGGCTGCAGTATGAGCAGGCCTGGAGGACATGGGAAGATTGGAAGGTGTCTTACGGGTCCGGCATAGACGACGAGGGTAGATTGTTGTTGCTAATAGGTCATGTGTGGGAATCGGGTTGGTCGGTGTCTAAAGTGAGTAAGTTTCTGGCTGGTTTAGCGTTCGGTTTTAAGGCTAGAGGTTTACAGGATGAGACGAAGTCATTTATGGTGATGCAAGTGGTAAAGGGCTGGAAAAAAGTGCAGAAGTCGTTCGACGGCAGACGACCGGTCTCCTTTGAGGTGCTGTTAACAATTGGAAGGCAATTACGGGTTGTTTGTTTTTCGGATTGGGAGGTAATTTTATTTCAAGCGGCCTTTTCATTGGCGTTTTTTGGAGCATTTCGCTTGGGGGAGCTGGTTAGCCCTTCAAGATATAAGGGAGGGGGTTTGCGGAGAGAGGACGTGGATGTTACGTTTGACAAGGTGGTGGTGTTTATTAGGTCATCAAAAACGGACGTGTTTGGAAAAGGTTGCAAATTAGTGTTATTTCAGGTTCCAAATTGTTCTTTGTGCCCGGGAACCTGCGTGGATAGATTGATGAGTAGGGGGGGTGTATTATCCGATCCACTGTTGGTTCATGCAGATGGTTCTTTCTTGTCGCGCTTCCAATTTGTTTCTGTGTTTCGGAAGTGTTTGGTGACCGGGGGAATTTCGCCCGCAAAATACAGCGGCCACTCATTTCGGATAGGGGCTGCAACGGAAGCAGCCAGGAGAGGTTTGGGGGAGGAAGTGGTAAAAAGAATTGGGCGGTGGGAATCAGAAAGATTCCGGTCTTATGTTCGCCCGGATCTGGTCTAATTTCGTGGGGGCATGCATTCGGTAGAATTTTCTCGTCTTGATCGGTGTTATTATTTATTCTCTTACAGAACACGGAAAATTGCTGGTGTGGATAATGGGACACTCATTTGTGTTCTGGGCGGCGGAGCGGGCAGCGGTTTGTCCAGATGGCCGGCAATTGGGGTTTTCACGGGACGTCGCGTCGCTGAGATGGATGGGAAAAAGGGAGATGACTTGGAGTCAATTTTTGCCTGAGTTTCATCGTTTTGTGTGTTGGGATCAGGTCCCACAAATTGTAGTTATTCACCTGGGGGGTAATGACTTGGGGAAAAGGCCGTGCAGGGAACTTATAAAGGACATTAAGTTCGACATGTTGAGGTTGTGGGCAATGTTTCCAAGGGTCTTGGCGGTCTGGTCGGACATCGTCCCGCGGAAGGTTTGGCGGGGAGCTAGATAACCAGAAGGGTTGAACAAGGCGAGGATCAAGGTGAACAAAGCTGTTTCGCGGTTCTTGGCAAGGAACGGAGCGGTAGTGGTGCGGCACATAAATCTAGAATCCGGCACTGGAGGTTATTGGAGGTTGGATGGGGTGCATTTAAATGCAGTGGGTACCGATATGGGGTGTTTGGCGATCCAGGAGGGCATCGAAACAGCTTTGAGGGTGTGGAGGGACATAAATGGCTAAGGGGTTAGTGCATTTATGTTTGTGGCAGGGGGTGGTGGTCCTCGAAGTTGGTGGAGGTGGAAAATGGCGGATTGATGGGGGGGGGATCTCAATAGGTCCTGGACTCCCCGGGGTGATTTGAAATCGGAAAAGTGGTATCGATAATCCCGTGGAGGGGATTATTAGGGGACCCACAAACAGGTGTGCAGTTTTGGCCTGGCGGGTGGAGTTTGCCTCTGAGCTGGTGCATAGCGGCTGGGGGTAAGGCGGATATAAGGCCAAAATAGGTGGGACGGTTTGGCAAAAATATTTAATACAGGTTTCGGGCTTCGAGGATCATCCACTTCCAGGGTTTATTGTTATATCATTTTGTATGTTAAATGTTAATAAACGGCTGCTGTGGCCAATTAATCCAACCTATTTGTCGTGTGTTTTAATAGGGGGTGTCCTTTGGCCGCAAGAAAAGGGGGAGGTGGCTATCCCGGGGGTGTCGTAAGGTAAGGTAAAAGGTTTTATATTAGAGCTCACAGGAGTCACGGATACCCGTTGTCAAGAAAGGCCGTACTGGGCCTCTGGCCCTCAGGGGAGGCCGCCATGACAGGGTGACGTGGGACAATAAGGAGCTCATAGGATAGTTGGGGGGCCATAGGGTTAACAGTGGCTGAGGGGAGGGACGGAGTTTTTTGAATTTGAAGAGGAGGAGGGTTCGGACACAGGGCAAGGGGGAGGGACCTTATAAAAGGTAGTGGCCACGTGAAGGGGGCAACCATTTGGGTACTCACCAGCCAGTGAAGAGAAGCTCCCATCCACCCTCCCTTTGTAGTTTACGGTTTTAGAGTTATAATCGGTGATTGTTATTGCGAAGTTAGAGCTGGGTTTCTTAACATTATGAATGTACTTATGTACGTTTTCGTATGGAAGATATGTCGCGGCAGCATGGCAGGGGGTGGTGGTCCTCGAAGTTGGTGGAGGTGGAAAATGGCGGATTGATGGGGGGGGGGGATCTCAATAGGTCCTGGACTCCCCGGGGTGATTTGAAATCGGAAAAGTGGTATCGATAATCCCGTGGAGGGGATTATTAGGGGACCCACAAACAGGTGTGCGGTTTTGGCCTGGCGGGTGGAGTTTGCCTCCGAGCTGGTGCATAGCGGCTGGGGGTAAGGCGGATATAAGGCCAAAATAGGTGGGACGGTTTGGCAAAAATATTTAATACAGGTTTCGGGCTTCGAGGATCATCCACTTCCATGGTTTATTGTTATATCATTTTGTATGTTAAATGTTAATAAACGGCTGCTGTGGCCAATTAATCCAACCTATTTGTCGTGTGTTTTAATAGGGGGTGTTCTTTGGCCACAAGAAAAGGGGGAGGTGGCTATCCCGGGGGTGTCGTAAGGTAAGGTAAAAGGTTTTATATTAGAGCTCACAGGAGTCACGGATACCCGTTGTCATGTACTGATGTGAATATGTGCACATAGACTCCCCTGCCTACCTAGTGCTGCAATCTTGGGACCCCCGAATTAGCCCTAAAAAGGACTGTTGGTTTCTCAGGAGTTATGGACTGAACAGTTGCAGACCTACACTAACTATTGACAGGACGATTCTGACCCTATCTCAGCAGCAGCTCTCCTTACACTCGCTAAGTCCAGAGCAGAACGCGGAGCAGGGCAGCGCCAGGTCTCTTATAGACCTGGTAACGTTGTGCGGCCAGCCAATCACTGTAATACCACAACAAAGATGGCTGCGGCATTACAGTGAATGGCTGACAATCCCTGCATTGTCATTGGTGCTCTAAAGAGCGTCAGAATTGCAGGGCACAGATCCTAGTACACCGAGCATAGTGATACTCGGGCGAGTAACGAGTAGTGGTGAGCACGTTCGCTCATCACTAATTACTACAGCTTCACTGTAACAGCTTAGTTACATATTCAATACGACTGTGTTACTGACTCATTAATCCTACTGCACCAGTGCTATCTGTCCGTGCTACTTAAAAAACATGCTCAAAGGCTGAACAGAGGCTTCTTGGATCCACCTCACCTGATGAGACATAACAGCCACATCACAGCATGTGCACTAATAGAAGCAATAGGAAGGGCGACCACTAGCTCATCGTCATAGTGTTCTGGACCAGGTAGAAGAGGTAAATGACTCCTATCTGAAAGGAACTCATCTGTGATCACTACATGTTACTGTACTGTGATCCTTTAGATCAGTTCCCCAATTCCAGTCCTCAAGAGCCACCAACAGGTCATGTTTTTAGGATTTCTTTAGTATTATACAGGTGATGAAATTCCTGCCTGTGAAGGTGATGCAATTATCACCTGGGCCATACTAAGGAAATCTTGAAAACATGACCTGTTGCTGGCTCTTGAGGACCGGAATTGAGGAACACTGCTTTAGATGGTTTGCAGAACTGGTATCAACTACTATATGGTCACCGTATAGTGGTACTATTGATCTTAGTATTTATATAGTATTTTTTTATTCAGTAACAGTCTTGTAATCCACTGAGATGCCTACTATACCCACTTATACTTAGAGTCTGCCTCTAAACATTTGTGTTCTAATTCAACCCCTGGCAAAAATGATGGAATCACCGGCCTTGGAGGATGTTCATTCAGTTGTTTAATTTTGTAGAAAAAAAGCAGATCACAGACATGGCACAAAACTAAAGTAATTTCAAAGAGCAATTTTCTGGCTTTAAGAAACACTAAAAGAAATCAAGGACAAAAAATGTGGTAATCAGTAATGGTTACTTTTTTTAACCAAGCATAGGGGAAAAATTCTGGAATCACTCAATTCTGAGGAAAAAATTATGGAATCACCCTGTAAATTTTCATACCCAAAAATAACACCTGCATCAAATTAGATCTGCTCGTTAGTCTGCATCTAAAAAGGAGTGATCACACCTTGGAGAGCTGTTACACCAAGTGAACTAACATGAATCATGGCTTCAACACGAGAGATGTCCATGGAAACAAAGTAGAGGATTATCAAACTCTTAAAATAGGGTAAATTATCACGCAATGTTGCAAAAGATGTTGGTTGTTCACAGTCAGCTGTGTCTAAAATCTGGACCAAATACAAACAACATGGGAAGGTTGTTAAAGGCAAACATACTGGTAGACCAAGGAAGACATCAAAACGTCAAGACCGATAACCTCAAGCAATATGTCTCCAAAACAGGAAATGTACAACAAAACAAATGAGGAACGAATGGGTGGAAACTGGAGTCAATGTCTGTGACCGAACTGTAAGAAACCGCCTAAAGGAAATGGGATTTACATACAGAAAAACTAAACAAAAGCCATCATTAACACCTAAACAGAAAAAAACAAGGTTACAATGGGCTAAGGAAAAGCAATCGTGGACTGTGGATGACTGGATGAAAGTCATATTCAGTGATGAATCGTGAATCTGCATTGGGCAAGGTGATGATGCTGGAACTTTTGTTTGGTGCCGCTCCAATGAGATTTATAAAGATGACTGCCAGAAGAGAACATGCAAATTTCCACAGTCATTGATGATATGGGGCTGCATGTCAGGTAAAGGCACTGGGGAGATGGCTGTCATTACATCTTCAATAAATGCACAAGATTATGTTGATATTTTGGACACTTTTCTTATCCCATCAATTGAAAGGATGTTTGGGGATGATGAAATCATTTTTTAAGAGGATAATGCATCCTGCCATAGAGCAAAAATTGTGAAAATATTCCTTGAAAAAATACACATAAGGTCAATGTCATGGTCAGCAAATAGTCCGGATCTCAATCCAATTGAAAATCTTTGGTGGAAGTTGAAGAAAATGGTCCATGACAAGGCTCCAACCTGCAAAGCTGATCTGGCAGCAGCAATCAGAGAAAGTTGGAGCCAGATTGATGAAGAGTACTGTGTGACACTCATTAAGTCCATGCCTCAGAGACTGCAAGCTGTTATAAAAGCCAGAGGTGGTGCAACAAAATACTAGTGATGTTTTGGAGTGTTTTTTTGTTTGTTTGTTTTTCATGATTCCATATTTTTTTCCTCAGAATTGAGTGATTCCAGAATTTTTCCCCTATGCTTGGTTAAAAAAAGTAACCATTACTGACTACCAGATTTTTTGTTCTTGATTTCTTTTAGTGTTTCTTAAAGCCAGAACGTTGCTATTTGAAATTACTTTAGTTTTGTGCCATGTCTGTGATCTGCTTTTTTTCTACAAAATTAAACAACTGAATGAACATTCTCCAAGGCTGGTGATTCCATAATTTTTGCCAGGGGTTGAAGAAAAGGAGGATACCACTGTGTAAGAAGAACTACTGAGTAAGAAGAGAAGGGCTGAGTAAGAGGCAAAGGGAACTAATTGTAAAAGTATGCTTTGAAGTATGATATTGTAGTAGGTTGGTGAGCACTAAAAACTATCCCCGTAGAATCAAGTTATAATCTGTGTATATTTTCCTCAGGGCAATCACCTTCAAACATTGCATCAGAATGATCTCAAGTATTAATTCCTACCAAGTTGCAGGGTCCATGGACATCCAGTGCTGTGCAATGATAATTTTAGCAGCCTTGAGGACACGGCATAATACAGACTTTTTGTATCTGGATTGGGCTATTTGGAACATAAAGAAGAGGACAGCAGTTATGTTTTTTGAGACTGAGACTCCTGTTACTCCTGTTACAAGGTACCATATATACAAGGTAGCAAGATGCCACCTTTTAAGTGATGCGATAGCTCATTTTCTGGTGATTAATGTTTTATAAGTTAAATAGAAACATTTAGCCCAGTAATGGGCTGTAAATTGCTAACACAGTTTTATTTCTTAAAAAACTAGTTACATACAAGGTGACAGTAATAATTTGTATATAGCTGAGATGGCATGTGGGGAACAGGGGAAAAGACATCCACATCTTTCTGATTTAGGAACATGATCTGTGAAGTTCAGTGTGTCAGGTTAAAAAAATAGAAGTGTTGAAGCTGTACATATTCAAATGATGACCATATTTTTGGTGAATGGTATTGCAAAATTGAGGAGAGAAGGAGCAACCATCCACCTTATACTATTTGGGTCAATCAAAAAAGATACTGCTTTGTGCCACCTAGGAATGTGTTAGCTATGGTACCCAGCAGAAATAGGGAGTTTTCTGTAATGGAAGTCAGCGGACCATGGGAATTAACCAACGAACCCATTGATACAGGAGAGAAGAATGAGGCTAATGTTTGTCGGGTACCGTAGGAAATAGATATTATGCTGCAGATATTATCATAGACCATGGGAGTCCATGTCCATGGGAATGTGGACACTGATCTGGAGCAGAGATCCTACTTCATATGGACCCAGAGTTTTTTTTAAGAACAGTATAAGGGATTAATTATTCCAGTATGGATCACCGCTAAGTAGTTTAGGCAACAGTTAGCTATGTTAACGACACCAGCATCCATAATCCTAGTGAGTATTTCTCAGAGGAGACTAGGAGAGCTAGGGCCCCCCAAAAAGCATCTAAAGTAATGCAGGATCTGAGTCTAAACAAGAGGAGGGATGTAGTAGGAATGGTCTGTAATAAATACAACAATCTGGGCAGTAAGATTATTTTGAGGTTGATCCTACATATATAAAGAGAATTCTTTGTTCCAGGAATCAATATCACAACTGAACTCGGACAATAGAGGAACATAATTTACAGTAAATTCCTTGGTCTAGGGGATTTTCATCCCAAGATAAATAATGTTATTGGGCCACAAGAAAGGGAAGTTTTATTTTGAGCTCTATCAATTGTGAAAGGAGTGTGATGTTTAGAGCCTTTTAGCTCGGTGAGATTTATTTTAAAATGTGACCACTCCTAAAACCATGTGAATTACAACATAAAGGAAGAAATAGATGTGGGTTTATGATGGAGACTACGTGGTCTTCAGGAAATACAGAGCAACCAATTTTGATTCCATAGATTTCAGAGTTGATATGTATTGCAGCCATGAGATTTTCTTTCTAAAGCCGGGGTCACACTTGTGCGTGCAATGCGAGAAACTCGAGCGAGTCTCTCGCATCAATACCCGGCACTGCCGCCGGCACTCGGGTCCGGAGTGTGCAGCTGCATGTATTTCTATATTGATGCGAGAGACTCACGCGACTTTCTCGCACTGCACTCACAAGTGTGACCCCGGCCTAATATGAGGGTACATCCCTGTTAAGTGCCATTATGTATTAAGAAAGTGTCAAAATGGGATTAATTGATTTTCAGTCTTGCAGAGAAGGATTTTTTCGTGTGTGAATGGGGAATAATATCTATGGTTTTGAGGCCATTGTCGCAAGCCCCTCTTCCTTGTCTTCCTTGCACAAAGCTGACTTGATCTTGATGGATCAAATTGGTCTCATGTGGTTTTAGCTTGTTAGCTTGGAATTTAGCATATATTTTTAAATCCATGTTAATGAGAGAGATTGGGGGTAAGTAAAGCATAATTGAAGATCCTTGCCTCCTGAGTTAATGAGGGCCACAACATGTGTTGCAGTGGATTGTGATGGGACCAAGGAAGTGGATGGAAGGATGGATATTGATTTTGAGAAAAATATTAAGAATTTATAGGTATAGCTGTCTGGGCCAAGGATTTTTGCACCATAGAGATGTTTGATCACACCTAAAGGTACCTTCACACTAAACGATATCGCTAGCGATCCGTGACGTTGCAGCGTCCTGGCTAGCGATATCGTTGTGTTTGACACGCAGCAGCGATCAGGATCCTGCTGTGATATCGCTGGTCATTGATTAAAGTTCAGAACTTTATTTGGTCGTCAGATCGCCGTGTATTGTTGTGTTTGACAGCAAAAGCAACGATACCAGCGATGTTTTACAATGGTAACCAGGGTAAATATCGGGTTACTAAGCGCAGGGCCGCGCTTAGTAACCCAATGTTTACCCTGGTTACCAGTGTAAAATGTAAAAAAACAAACAGTACATACTCACCCTCTGATGTCTGTCACACGTCCCTCGCCGTCCGCTTCCTGCACTGACTAAGCGCCGGCCGCAAAATGAAAGTACAGCACAGCGGTGACATCACAGCTCTGCTGTTAGGGCCGGCGCTCAGTCAGTGCAGGAAGCGGACGGCGAGGGACGTGTGACAGACATCAGAGGGTGAGTATGTACTGTTTGTTTTTTTACATTTTACACTGGTAACCAGGGTAAACATCGGGTTACTAAGCGCGGCCCTGCGCTTAGCAACCCGATGTTTACCCTGGTTACCCGGGGACCTCGGCATCGTTGGTCGCTGGAGAGCGGTCTTTGTGACAGCTCTCCAGCGACCAAACAGCGACGCTGCAGCGATCGGCATCGTTGTCTGTATCGCTGCAGCGTCGCTTAGTGTGACGGTACCTTAAGAGCTCTTGAAGGAAGAAAGTTTATTCCAAAACCTCAGAAGCTTTACTGGAACTGTTGCTAATTAGAGCGGATGGGTCAGTATGAATCTGAGACAGCAGGACAGAAGATGTGAGATAACACAAATTGGAATTATAGGAATGGAAGGTGTTAGCTATTTCCAGGGTGATATACATTGATGTGTCACTGAGGGGGTTTTATGGATGTGATGGGAGTATGATTTATGATTTTTCTAGTTCTAAAGGCTCTGACCAACATCCACCCATTCATATTGTTACATTCATATAATTCATTGTGACAAACAGGGAAGAGACATTTTTGGGATGTTTCCAACAGTTGCTTAACTTCTACTCAGGTATTTAATAGGTTACTGAAGGTTAAGGTAGATTTACAAGAGCATATAAAAAATCAGAGGTTCAGAATGGCATTTTATTCTCACTTGTTATCCGTGAGCTGCCCATGTGCAATCCGTTTTTTACATCAGCAGCTATTAATCATGTACAAGACAATTTAGTTTCCTATGTTACAGGATTACAATGTATCTGTAAAAATCAGATGCTATACTGTGACTGCGTATGGCTGCGTATTTTTTTTGTACACACCCATAGATTCGGTCAGTGAAAAATATCACTCATCTGCACTGCCCTATTGAGTAGCATTGATCCAAGGGTGATCCGTTTTTCCATGGACAGCTCTCGGACCAAAAATACAGTCATGTGAATGATCTCTAAGAATGGACAGTGCACATTTGCCAGTTCCAGCTTATGGGCTTTATTAAGCCTGGTGCTGTGCTTCATGGTTTCCTATGTAATTGTGGGAGAGTTAGCGTCTTGTGAGTGGTGTGAGAAAAAGCGAGCTATAGTTGGATGTATGTTTAAAACACATAATGTCACTAATAATAGGGACTCAATAAGTCATAAGCCATACAGTTTTATCAATGAGACTGAGTGCTCTAAAAGCAGTGTATGATCAGACTAAAGGATATTTCCTACAATGGTGGATGAGATGCAGGGGATAGCATTGTGTTGTTGTAAGATATGATCCAGGTGGCTATACATGCATTGTAAGGTTGAAAAGAACCTATACTCTCTATCGGATAAATGTTGAAGTTTCCATGTGTAAATGTAAGAACTATTTTCAGCATAAGGGATTCTGGAAGTGATTATATAGTCCGTACAGAGCCCTAAACTCAACATTGATTAAGCCTTGAATAACATGAAGAGAAAGAAGAATGGTCCAGCAGCACATCCACAGA
The DNA here is from genome assembly GCF_051348905.1 of Ranitomeya variabilis. Taxonomy (NCBI): domain Eukaryota; kingdom Metazoa; phylum Chordata; class Amphibia; order Anura; family Dendrobatidae; genus Ranitomeya; species Ranitomeya variabilis. The sequence goes on along the minus strand of NC_135234.1, from coordinate 570,165,746 downwards.
AGATCTGCTGTTAGTTCTACAAGAATGTTTGCAACAACCTACTTGCTGAGTTCCTTCAAAATCTGTGTATAAGTAATACTGTTTTGAAGACAGCAGTTCACACCAAATATTTATTTGATTTAGATGCATTTTGTTAATTGGTAAAAATAAAAAATAAACTCTAAACATTTCTATTTCTTTCAAATCATTTTTACTTTTCAGCGTATCTTCCTGGATCTAAGAATGTGAAGGCTGATGCCCTCTCTAGGAGTTTTTTGCCTGATTCTCCGGGAGTCCTTGAGCCGGCTGGTATTCTCAAGGAGGGGGTGATTCTTTCTGCCATCTCTCCTGATTTACGGCGGGTGCTTCAGGAGTTTCAGGCTGATAAACCTGACCGCTGTCCAGTGGGGAAACTGTTTGTTCCTGATAGATGGACTAGTAAGGTAATTTCTGAGGTTCATTGTTCAGTATTGGCTGGTCATCCTGGGATTTTTGGTACCAGAGAGTTGGTTGCTAGGTCCTTTTGGTGGCCTTCCTTGTCGCGGGATGTGCGTTCCTTTGTGCAGTCCTGTGGGACTTGTGCCCAGGCTAAGCCTTGCTGTTCTCATGCTAGTGGGTTGCTTTTGCCTTTGCCGGTCCCTGAGAGGCCCTGGACGCATATTTCCATGGATTTTATTTCTGATCTTCCTGTTTCTCAGAAGATGTCTGTCATCTGGGTGGTTTGTGACCGGTTTTCTAAGATGGTCCATTTGGTACCTTTGCCTAAGTTGCCTTCCTCCGCTGATTTGGTTCCATTATTTTTTCAGCATGTGGTTCGTTTGCATGGCATTCCGGAGAATATTGTGTCTGACAGAGGTTCCCAGTTTGTTTCTAGGTTCTGGCGGTCCTTTTGTGCTAGAATGGGCATTGATTTGTCTTTTTCTTCAGCATTTCATCCTCAGACAAATGGCCAAACGGAGCGAACCAATCAGACTTTGGAAACCTATTTGAGATGCTTTGTGTCTGCTGATCAGGATGATTGGGTGACTTTCTTGCCGATGGCCGAGTTTGCCCTTAATAATCGGGCTAGTTCGGCTACCTTGGTTTCGCCGTTCTTTTGTAACTTTGGTTTTCATCCTCGTTTTTCTTCAGGGCAGGTTGAGCCTTCTGACTGTCCTGGTGTGGATTCTGTGGTGGACAGGTTACGGCAGATTTGGACTCATGTGGTGGACAATTTAACGTTGTCTCAGGAAAAGGCTCAACGTTTTGCTAACGTTTTGTCAGTGTGTTGGTCCCCGGCTTCGTGTTGGGGATTTGGTCTGGTTGTCTTCTCGTCATGTCCCTATGAAGGTTTCTTCCCCTAAGTTCAAGCCTCGCTTTATTGGTCCTTATAAGATTTCTGAAATTATCAATCCGGTGTCTTTTCGTTTGGCCCTTCCAGCTTCTTTTTCCATTCATAATGTTTTCCATAGATCTTTGTTGCGGAGATATGTGGTGCCCATGGTTCCCTCCGTTGATCCTCCTGCTCCGGTGTTGGTTGAGGGGGAGTTGGAATATGTGGTGGAGAAGATTTTGGATTCTCGTTTTTCGAGGTGGAAGCTTCAGTATCTGGTCAAGTGGAAGGGTTATGGCCAGGAGGATAATTCTTGGGTTGTTGCCTCCAATGTCCATGCTGCCGATTTGGTTCGTGCCTTTCACTTGGCTCGTCCTGATCGGCCTGGGGGCTCTGGTGAGGGTTCGGTGACCCTTCCTCAAGGGGGGGGGGTACTGTTGTGAATTCCGTTCTTGGGCTCCCTCCTGTGGTTGTGAATGGTACTTTTGTGAGTTCTGCCCTTGGGCTCCCTCTGGTGGTTTCGAGTGGAACTGCTGCTCCTTGAGTTTAGCTGTAGCAGCTGCTTTCACTGATCGTCTCTCCTGGCTTTGCTATTTAACCTGGCTCTGGTCTTCAGTTCATGCCAGCTGTCAATGTTTTAGGGTTGGATTCAGATCTCTCCTTGGATTTCTCCTATGGCCTGTCCATTTCAGCAAAAGATAAGTTTTTGCTAGTTCTTTGGTTGTCCATTTGCTGTGGACTTTATTTCTCAGCCCATGTTATGTTTCCTTTGTCCAGCTTGTCATCATGATATATTCAGGCTAGCTGGAAGCTCTGGGGAAGCAGATTTGCCCTCCACACCGTGAGTCGGTGTGGAGATCATTTTTGTAAACTCTGCGTGGATTTTTAGTTTTTAATACTGACCGCACAGTAACCTTTCCTATTCTGTCTATCCAGATTAGTATTGGCCTCCTTTGCTAAATTCTGTTTTCATTTCTGTGTTTGTCATTTCCCTCTCTACTCACAGTCAATATTTGTGGGGGGCTATCTTTCCTTTGGGGGTTTTCTCTGAGGCAAGATAGCTTTCTGTTTCCATCTTTAGGGGTAGTTAGTTCTCAGGCTGTGACGAGATGTCTAGGGAGTGACAGGAACATCCCACGGCTATTTCTAGTGTTGGTGTTAGGATTAGGAACTGCGGTCAGTAAAGATACCACCTCCTCAGAGCTCATCCCATGTTGCTCTTTAACCACCAGGTCATATCAGTGTTGCTCCTTAACCACCAGGTCCTAACAGCGTAGCCGGCGGCTGGAACGCCGAGGAAGTAATAGGCTCTACGCATTACTTTGAACTACGGCAGGGCAGTTAACTCTAGGTTGGCTGTCTCACCTTTACACCTAATGAATACAATGGAGGCAATTGTGGGAGAGGGGTGTCTCTAGGGTCCCTATAAAATAACTCCAGGCCTACCCCGTCATACGGGTGCGTCCTATGCAAACCATCTGGGGGACGGAGAGAGAAAGAACAGAAACATACACGACAGTTGTGAGGACAATCCTGTGGTGCTCAGCAGGGAGGTACTACAACACACAGGCGCTAGTAGGAAGGCTACTGATTTCCACCTGCAAAGGGAACTCTGGATGTGCCTTCGGACCGGCCGGTCTCAGCCAGCCCTGTTAGCAGTGCTCTGGATTGTGGATGCCGAAGCCTTCATTAAAAAGGTAAAGAGACTGCAACCCTGTGTCCTCGTCATTTACTGTGACCTACACCATTACCATCTACTCATCAAGGGAAGCCCTGGGGACATACTTCACCTGTGGGAAGTTGCAACATCTAGCTGCCATTCCATCACCCCAGTGGACCCCTAGCAGCGTCGGTCACCCTGACCGAATATCACAGGTGGCGTCACGAACACTTGACAAACTCTCACCTACACCTTCATTTGGGCGCCCCTTAGCAGGGCCACGGACCGGGTCGGGCCACCGTGACACCCCTAGAGGCACACCGAGGGACCCGGTTCCGAGTACCCCGCTGCCCTGCGTTTGGGGGCCGCTCCAGTTGCTGCACCCCAAATGCTCCCTGACCTGTAGATTTGAAATTATACAGTTTGTGGTCTGTTTGACAGGACCAGATCCAGCAGATTATCTCCCCTGGTTGGCTCATTTGGGTAATTGTCTTGAACTGCAGATAAGAACTTTTAGCACAACAAGAAGATTCCATGTCCCATTGAATGTCTGGATAGTTAAAATCTCTCATAATTAGGACCCTATTATGCCGAGAGGGTGGTCTTAGGTGGTGTTAGGAGCTGCTGCTGCAAGTTTGCTGGGTTAAAGTAAATTCTCTGTCCACACTCAGATGCACAACTGGTGGGTAGCGCTCATGAATGGAGAATCCTAGTATTCTCCAAAGAGCTTCATTGCTGCTTATGTATCTGCCCATCTGGAATGCCTCCACTTCATCAATAATAGGTCCATTTTTCTGGAGTTCAGAAACTGCTTGATCACTTCATTTGTGGACATATCTGCAGATATACTTGATTGATTTCACAGAGTGGCAAGATTCAACATTTATGTGGGCCTGGAAGATTTTTGAGAGCAAAGGGTTGTAAGGCACTACCCACCTGTTGTCAATTTTATCTCCTGGAGTGATGATCCATCACGCATTTTGAGCTTTGCTGTGAAACCACCATCCCCTGGCTTTCTTTTATTAGACTGGATATCCATCTTGTCCTGTTTGGGTTTCTTGGACCAGGGATCGTGGGTAATGCTTTGAACACCTGCCATCAATCATACAGGGAGAATTTTTGTTGAGACTCCCACACGGACCATGGATCTTGTTTTTTGTGATGGTGTCAAACAGCAATGGGTCAATCTGAAGGTCTGGCATTTTGGCACTGATGATATTGTCAATTTCGGTAGGCTGTATTTTTTGCTTCAGCCAGATCAAGATGTGGGCGTGAGCAAGTCCTCTTTTTTGCCATTCAACTGAATACATCCAACACTGCGTCTCACCATAAATATGTGATTTTTTGATGAGATTAGTCATTTTTGAAAGTTTCTGTTTGAAAACCCGAGCAATAAGGTCATGGCAATTCACTGTTTTTTGGCCCGGCAACAGGTGCCCTCCAATTTCCTCCCAGGCAGGATTGCAAGTAAAGGTGATGAAAAGATCTGGACGGCCATACTTTCTCACATAAGTCATTGCATCCTGTGTGTATTCATGCATGTGTCGTGGGCTTCCAGTGACAGTTGATGGAAGAATAACCATTTTCCCCAACAATTTTGGATCAGCATCATTTGCAACAGCATCTCTAAGGTGAATATATTCCTCTGCCCTGAGCTTCTTTTGATTTAGTCGGATATATAAAAGACATTCACTCTCAATCTTTGCATACATGTCAACAATAAATTGGCGGAAGAGGTGTTTGCATTTCAAGATGTGATTTTCCTCTGCAAATCTTGCCATGATCCTATATGCATAGAAGTCCATGGCAGACACTTTTTTTCCTGAAGGGTTGCCTGTTGTAGGATCTGTCTGAGGTATTCCAAAGTGATAGCCATCTCCTGTCCCTGCCAAAAGATGATTGGATATTGCAGTGCATCATAGGACCTGTGAGTTTCTGCTACTCGTTGCAAACTATTGTTCCTTTTCTGAAGCACAATGTCAGGACTTAGAAAATTATTACCTACAATCAAGATGGTTACCTCATCAAATGAGGGAGCATTGAAACGTCGCTGATGTTCACCTTGCGTTTTGTCAGCTCGAATGACATCCTTGTAATCGTCATTTGGCATGCATTCAAGTGCAGTCTTCAAAAGTTGAACTTATGGATTGTTGGAGTGAAGGAACTGCTGCAAAATAGTGACAATATCAAGGCGAGGGTTAGGAATTAAAGAGCATCTCCGCTGAGCCTCTGCTTCTGTATTTTCCATGAAGAAGAGTTGAAGAAATAGAGGTTCTTCTCCTTGTAATGGAAGCAGTGAGCCAATTGAGTGGTAAACCTGTCCTTGAACTTTAAATGTCAGCATAAATCCTGTTGTAAACATTTCTTTTGTTGCACCTAATGATGTCATTTGGAAGCAGGAGTTGTACTTCCTGATGTTGTCCTTTGCTTTGATATTGTACTGGTACCTGTCATCAGAGACTTTAGGGGATCTGGTGGTGACAGGAGAGGTGGAGGTTTTATCTTGCCATTTGCACAGCATAAACCTGGCGGTTGATCTTTCCATTTCAGGGCACTGCAGTACATGCAGACCACATCCATTTTTCCTATCTGAACTTTAGGATTATCCTGATAGTTTATGTCTGACTGGTAACAAAAGGCAGCATGTTTAAAATCTCCAACCATTTCCTGTGCCCTGGTGGAAGAAATAACAATTCTCTCAGAGGCAAGTCGGCCTTCTCTCTGCTGAGATGACTCATTGGCCCTTGAGGAAGCAGCTCTTCTTCTCTTATTTGCAAGCCACGCTTCCCTCTCCTCAGAAAGTTCATTGGCCCTTGAAGAAGCAGCTCTTGTTTTCATGTCTGCAAGCCTCAATTCCCTCTCCTCAGAAAGTTCATTGGCTCTTGAGGAAGCAGCTCTTGTTTTCATGTCTGCAAGCCTCGCTTCTGCAGCGCCCCAGAGTCCTGGTCGTTGCAGTACTGATGCTCCGCCACTAAGGGGGGCTATGGTACGTCTGATGACACTGAAGGAGTTCACCTGACCAGGTATCACAGACACCAATACACTTCACAGTCTGGCCTCCAGGGGGAGCTAAGGGTGCTATGTATTAGGCCACTCCTCACAATCTGGTAAAACTGGGGGTTGGATAGGAAGTTAGTTAGAAGCTGACTGGGAATCGAACAGGCAACATCCTGTGGCAGAGGGTGTTGCGGGGAGAGACTCAGGGGGGTCCTTGTCGGGAGTGGGATCCTGGCAGAGACCTAGCGAACAGAGAGAACGTTACGGGACCGTGCCTGCACCTGATCGCGGCGGTACCCCAAGAAAGGACAAGAAGCGAGGTTTATTGTGCTGAGTGAGAAACGAGATCAACGCAACAAGGAGAAACACCAGTAGGAGCCGTGCTGTAAGACGAGGCAACATCCTACTGAGGCGCGCAGCCGGTGGCCGGAACGCCGAGGAAGTATAGAGCTCCAGGCCTAACTTCAAACCTACGGCAGGACAGTCAGTTATAGGCGGGCTGTCTCACCCAAATCACCTAAGAAGACATAGGGGGCAACAACAGGAGAAGGGCGTCACTAGGGTCCAGGAAGAGCTCCGAGCCTACCCATCATACGGGTGGTCTGTTATGGTTCTCAATGGCAAGAGAACATAGCCCAGCATACATAGGAACTAGCTCTTGGAAGGATGGAAACTTAAACTGACCATGAACTAAACCTGCCGCACAACTAACAGTAGCCGGGTAGCGTAGCCTGCGTTTTATCCCTAGACGCCCAGCGCCGGCCGGGGGACTAACTAATCCTGGCAGAGGAAAATATAGTCCTGGCTCACCTCTAGAGAAATTTCCCCGAAAGGCAGACAGAGGCCCCCACATATATTGGCGGTGATTTAAGATGAAAATGACAAACGTAGTATGAAAATAGGTTTAGCAAAATCGAGGTCCGCTTACTAGATAGCAGGAAGACAGAAAGGGTACTTTCATGGTCAGCTGAAAACCCTATCAATACACCATCCTGAAATTACTTTAAGACTCTAGTATTAACTCATAACATCAGAGTGGCAATTTCAGATCACAAGAGCTTTCCAGACACAGAAACAAAACTGCAGCTGTGAACTGGAACAAAATGCAAAAAACAAACAAGGACAAAAGTCCGACTTAGCTGGAAGTTGTCTGGTAGCAGGAACATGCACAGAAAGGCTTCTGATTACAATGTTGACCGGCATGGAAGTGACAGAGGAGCAAGGTTAAATAGCGACTCCCACATCCTGATGGGAACAGGTGAACAGAGGGGATGATGCACACAAGTTCAATTCCACCAGTGGCCAGCGGGGGAGCCCAAAATCCAATTTCACAACAGTACCCCCCCTCAAGGAGGGGGCACCGAACCCTCACCAGAACCACCAGGGCGATCAGGATGAGCCCTATGAAAGGCACGGACCAGATCGGAGGCATGAACATCAGAGGCAGTCACCCAAGAATTATCCTCCTGACCGTATCCCTTCCATTTGACCAGATACTGGAGTTTCCGTCTGGAAACACGGGAGTCCAAGATTTTTTCCACAACGTACTCCAACTCGCCCTCAACCAACACCGGAGCAGGAGGCTCAACGGAAGGCACAACCGGTACCTCATACCTGCGCAACAATGACCGATGAAAAACATTATGAATAGAAAAAGATGCAGGGAGGTCCAAACGGAAGGACACAGGGTTAAGAATCTCCAATATCTTGTACGGGCCGATGAACCGAGGCTTAAACTTAGGAGAAGAAACCCTCATAGGGACAAAACGAGAAGACAACCACACCAAGTCCCCGACACAAAGCCGAGGACCAACCCGACGCCGGCGGTTGGCAAAAAGCTGAGTCTTCTCCTGGGACAACTTCAAATTGTCCACCACCTGCCCCCAAATCTGATGCAACCTCTCCACCACAGCATCCACTCCAGGACAATCCGAAGATTCCACCTGACCGGAGGAAAATCGAGGATGAAACCCCGAATTACAGAAAAAAGGAGACACCAAGGTGGCAGAGCTGGCCCGATTATTGAGGGCAAACTCCGCTAAAGGCAAAAAAGCAACCCAATCATCCTGATCTGCAGACACAAAACACCTCAAATATGTCTCCAAAGTCTGATTCGTCCGCTCGGTCTGGCCATTAGTCTGAGGATGGAAAGCAGACGAGAAAGACAAATCTATGCCCATCCTAGCACAGAATGCCCGCCAAAATCTAGACACGAATTGGGTTCCTCTGTCAGAAACGATATTCTCCGGAATACCATGCAAACGAACCACATTTTGAAAAAACAGAGGAACCAACTCGGAAGAAGAAGGCAACTTAGGCAGGGGAACCAAATGGACCATCTTAGAGAAACGGTCACACACCACCCAGATGACAGACATCTTCTGAGAAACAGGAAGATCCGAAATAAAATCCATCGAGATGTGCGTCCAAGGCCTCTTCGGGATAGGCAAGGGCAACAACAATCCACTAGCCCGAGAACAACAAGGCTTGGCCCGAGCACAAACGTCACAAGACTGCACAAAGCCTCGTACATCTCGTGACAGGGAAGGCCACCAGAAGGACCTTGCCACCAAATCCCTGGTACCAAAGATTCCAGGATGACCTGCCAACGCAGAAGAATGAACCTCAGAAATGACTTTACTGGTCCAATCATCAGGAACAAACAGTCTACCAGGTGGGCAACGATCAGGTCTATCCGCCTGAAAATCCTGCAAGGCCCGCCGCAGGTCTGGAGAAACGGCAGACAATATCACTCCATCCTTAAGGATACCTGTAGGTTCAGAATTACCAGGGGAGTCAGGCTCAAAACTCCTAGAAAGGGCATCCGCCTTAACATTCTTAGAACCCGGTAGGTATGACACCACAAAATTAAACCGAGAGAAAAACAACGACCAGCGCGCCTGTCTAGGATTCAGGCGTCTGGCGGACTCAAGATAAATTAAATTTTTGTGGTCGGTCAATACCACCACCTGATGTCTAGCCCCCTCAAGCCAATGACGCCACTCCTCAAAAGCCCACTTCATGGCCAAAAGCTCCCGATTCCCAATATCATAATTCCGCTCGGCGGGCGAAAATTTACGAGAAAAAAAAGCACAAGGTTTCATCACGGAGCAGTCGGAACTTCTTTGCGACAAAACCGCCCCAGCTCCGATTTCAGAAGCGTCGACCTCAACCTGAAAAGGAAGAGCAACATCAGGCTGACGCAACACAGGGGCGGAAGAAAAGCGGCGCTTAAGCTCCCGAAAGGCCTCCACAGCAGCAGGGGACCAATCAGCAACATCAGCACCCTTCTTAGTCAAATCAGTCAATGGTTTAACAACATCAGAAAAACCAGCAATAAATCGACGATAAAAGTTAGCAAAGCCCAAAAATTTCTGAAGACTCTTAAGAGAAGAGGGTTGCGTCCAATCACAAATAGCCCGAACCTTGACAGGATCCATCTCGATGGAAGAGGGGGAAAAAATGTATCCCAAGAAGGAAATCTTTTGAACCCCAAAAACGCACTTAGAACCCTTCACACACAAGGAATTAGACCGCAAAACCTGAAAAACCCTCCTGACCTGCTGGACATGAGAGTCCCAGTCATCCGAAAAAATCAGAATATCATCCAGATACACGATCATAAATTTATCCAAATAATCACGGAAAATGTCATGCATAAAGGACTGAAAGACTGAAGGGGCATTTGAAAGGCCAAAAGGCATCACCAAATACTCAAAGTGGCCCTCGGGCGTATTAAATGCGGTTTTCCACTCATCCCCCTGCTTAATTCGCACCAAATTATACGCCCCACGGAGATCTATCTTAGAGAACCACTTGGCCCCCTTTATGCGAGCAAACAAATCAGTCAGCAGTGGCAACGGATATTGATATTTAACCGTGATTTTATTCAAAAGCCGATAATCAATACACGGCCTCAAAGAGCCATCTTTCTTAGACACAAAGAAAAAACCGGCTCCTAAGGGAGATGACGAAGGACGAATATGTCCCTTTTCCAAGGACTCCTTTATATATTCTCGCATAGCAGCATGTTCAGGCACAGACAGATTAAATAAACGACCCTTAGGGTATTTACTACCTGGAATCAAATCTATGGCACAATCGCACTCCCGGTGCGGAGGTAATGAACCAAGCTTAGGTTCTTCAAAAACGTCACGATAGTCAGACAAGAATTCAGGAATCTCAGAGGGAATAGATGACGAAATGGAAACCAAAGGTACGTCCCCATGCATCCCCTTACATCCCCAGCTTAACACAGACATAGCGTTCCAGTCGAGGACTGGGTTATGAGATTGCAGCCATGGCAATCCAAGCACCAACACATCATGTAGATTATACAGCACAAGAAAGCGAATAATCTCCTGATGATCCGGATTAATTCGCATAGTTACTTGTGTCCAGTATTGTGGTTTATTACTAGCCAATGGGGTGGAGTCAATCCCCTTCAGAGGTATAGGAGTTTCAAGAGGCTCTAAATCATACCCACAGCGTTTGGCAAAGGACCAATCCATAAGACTCAAAGCGGCGCCAGAGTCGACATAGGCATCCGCGGTAATAGATGATAAAGAACAAATCAGGGTCACAAATAGAATAAACTTAGACTGAAAAGTGCCAATTGAAACTGACTTATCAAGCTTCTTAGTACGCTTAGAGCATGCTGATATAACATGAGTTGAATCACCACAATAAAAGCACAACCCATTTTTTCGTCTAAAATTCTGCCGTTCGCTTCTGGACAGAATTCTATCACATTGCATATTCTCTGGCGTCTTCTCAGTAGACACCGCCAAATGGTGCACAGGTTTGCGCTCCCGCAGACGTCTATCGATCTGGATAGCCATTGTCATGGACTCATTCAGACCCGCAGGCACAGGGAACCCCACCATAACATCCTTAACGGCATCAGAGAGACCCTCTCTGAAATTCGCCGCCAGGGCGCACTCATTCCACTGAGTAAGCACAGACCATTTACGGAATTTTTGGCAGTATATTTCAACTTCATCTTGCCCCTGAGATAGGGACATCAAGGCTTTTTCTGCCTGAAGCTCTAAATGAGGTTCCTCATAAAGCAACCCCAAGGCCAGAAAAAACGCATCCACATTGAGCAACGCAGGATCCCCTGGAGCCAATGCAAAAGCCCAATCTTGAGGGTCGCCCCGGAGCAAGGAAATCACAATCCTGACCTGCTGAGCAGGATCTCCAGCAGAGCGAGATTTCAGGGACAAAAACAACTTGCAATTATTTTTGAAATTTTGAAAGCAAGATCTATTCCCCAAGAAAAATTCAGGCAAAGGAATTCTAGGTTCAGATATAGGAACATGAACAACAAAATCTTGTAAATTTTGAACTTTCGTGGTGAGATTATTCAAACCTGCAGCTAAACTCTGAATATCCATTTTAAACAGGTGAACACAGAGCCATTCCAGGATTAGAAGGAGAGAGAGAGAGGAAGGCTGCAATATAGGCAGACTTGCAAGTGATTCAATTGAAAGCACACTCAGAACTGAAGGAGAAAAAAAAAAAAAAAAAAAACTTCTTTTTTCTCTCCTTTCTCTGCCAATTAATTTAACCCTTTGTGGGCCGGTCAAACTGTTATGGTTCTCAATGGCAAGAGAACATAGCCCAGCATACATAGGAACTAGCTCTTGGAAGGATGGAAACTTAAACTGACCATGAACTAAACCTGCCGCACAACTAACAGTAGCCGGGTAGCGTAGCCTGCGTTTTATCCCTAGACGCCCAGCGCCGGCCGGAGGACTAACTAATCCTGGCAGAGGAAAATATAGTCCTGGCTCACCTCTAGAGAAATTTCCCCGAAAGGCAGACAGAGGCCCCCACATATATTGGCGGTGATTTAAGATGAAAATGACAAACGTAGTATGAAAATAGGTTTAGCAAAATCGAGGTCCGCTTACTAGATAGCAGGAAGACAGAAAGGGTACTTTCATGGTCAGCTGAAAACCCTATCAATACACCATCCTGAAATTACTTTAAGACTCTAGTATTAACTCATAACATCAGAGTGGCAATTTCAGATCACAAGAGCTTTCCAGACACAGAAACAAAACTGCAGCTGTGAACTGGAACAAAATGCAAAAAACAAACAAGGACAAAAGTCCGACTTAGCTGGAAGTTGTCTGGTAGCAGGAACATGCACAGAAAGGCTTCTGATTACAATGTTGACCGGCATGGAAGTGACAGAGGAGCAAGGTTAAATAGCGACTCCCACATCCTGATGGGAACAGGTGAAAAGAGGGGATGATGCACACAAGTTCAATTCCACCAGTGGCCACCGGGGGAGCCCAAAATCCAATTTCACAACAGTGGTCCTAGCCATATCATCTGGGGGACGAAGAAGAACATCATAATCGAGTTGTGAGGGAACTTCAGAAACAGACACAACAATTGTGGGGACTATCCCGTAAGCACAGCAGGGGAGGACCACAACACACAAGCGCTAGAAGGTAGGCAAAGATTTCCACCTGCAAAGGGAACTCTGGAGGTGCCATCGGACCGGCCGGACTCGCGCAGCCTGGTTAACCATATTCCGGACTGAGGATCCTGAGGCCTTCAGTAAAGAGGTAAAGAGACTGCAATCTGGTGTCCTCGTTATTTACTGCGACCTGCACCGCACCATAATATCACCATACTTCCACTTTCATTGTACGCCCCTCAGCAGGGTCACGGGCCGGGTCTAGCCACCGTGACAACCCCAAACAGAGACTCAGAGGCCCGGTACCGGGTACCCCTCGGCCCTGCGGCAGTGAGGGCGCTACAACTTGGCGTCACGAACAGGATCTACTTAAGCCTGAAGAATCAGGTCATGTGTGCCTTGGAACTGTGATTTATTGTACTTGGACTGTGACTTATTGCAAAGACTGTGCACTGCCATTTGCCGCCAAAACCCGCCGCCATTGCAGCGCCACCGGGAGCGCAGAGGAAGAAGGGCGTGCCATGGGAGGAGACTACCAGAGCGGCGCCAAAAGCAGTGACCGCCCCCTCTGACTTCTGCTGCGAGAGGATGACCTGCCCAGAACCAGAGGAGAACCACCCCCTGATTTGCAACGGCGGGAACGAGGTGAAGAGGGAGCTCGACCTTGGAGAAATGGCGGGGCCAGGTGTATGCGGTGCCGCCGAATGCCGGACAGCGACGATGAGCAGCAAGTGCCCGAGCGACGGCGAAGTATTCCCGGCTTGTCCCCACCCACCGGAGACGGACCCGAATCCACCGCAGCTGAAGGACTCGAACTCCTTGGAGCCGTCGGCGGAGGAGCCGAGCCTACCTATCCCAACCACGGAGCCATGGAGAGCGGAACCACATCAAGAGGCCACCGTGGAGGAACCGCAGTCCGGGCTGCGGCCGACTCCAGTGTCCTTGTCAGCGGAACGGATCGACATCGGTGGAATCACATTAGGCGCAGGTATGGAAGACGCACCTGCTCCCCTGACCGATCCTGCTCCCCTGACCGATCCCGCTCCCGCGACCGCTCCTCACCCCAACAATAACTGTTTCCTCTCGGCGGGGCTGGTGGTGCTCACCCCCGACACGATGGGGAAGCTGGTACCTCCACTACCGACCATGATGGGGGAACCCATAGATGTGAGCCCAGAAGGGGTGATCCTCCAGTGGGACACCCCCTTGACCGGGCCAGATGGAGCTCGGGAGGAAGGCTTCACCCTTGCTGTGCTCACCTGGGAACAATATAAACAATGCCTGATCCTACATTGGAAAAACCGAAAAGACACAGGACAAACTAATGCGCCAAAAGTACAACGCCCAAAGCCTGCGTGCGGCAGGAAGGACGTGGTAAAGCGGGGAACTGTGCTGGCCTTTCACCCAAAGCGGGGTTGGGGCTCCATACAGGAACCGGGACTACCGACTGACGTCTTCGTTACCAGTTATAACGTGAAGACTCCCTGCCGCAACCACTATGGTGACCCACTATTGCAAAGGGGGGATCAGGTGACCTACACCCGCCACCGGAGTGCGCAAGGGTGGTGCGCTCAGAACGTCCAGCGATGTGGGCCTGAGGGGGTGTCGCCTGTTGCCCCGACCATGACCGATCCGGACTTGACAGATCTTGTCACTATCGCCACTGTACGCCTTGTTGCGGCTACCGAGCTTGCAGCCAGGGTTAGTCTTCGAATCCAGACACCGGGTGACCTGACTGCACCCGAGAGACCAACCATTGCCACTGACACTACATCAGCCGCCGACCAGGGGCTGAAGCTTGAACGGTCGAGGTGTCCACTGTTGGCTGATGTCTTGCAACTTACTATGAAGCTCTAGATGCCTTATAAAATGTAAATAGTTAACTGTTTGTCTTCCTGCTGCTATAACCCGACCAGGGTAACTCTTAAAGGGATCCCTTTGTTTACCCGGGATCCCTTCCTCTGCTTTTGCTTTTGTTTCCTGTTTTATCATTGTTGAAAGAACTGCTGGATCATGAACACTGCATGATTACAAACTCATTGTAAATAGTTTGCACCTTCTTAAAGGTGCCCTCTACTGGTTTTACAAAAGAAAGGACTCTTTGCGAAGAAACTGTTCCTGGAAGCAGTACCGGAGTCCTTGCTGCGTACGGACTTGCAGCTTGAGAAGTTGCACTACCTCATAGAGACTTGGTCCCCTCTTAAAGGGAACGTTCATCAATAGCACTTAAAGAATGATGATGCTTTAAAAGGAAGTACTAATAATGCGTATATATAAAAGTTATATGTAGTGAGCAAGTTAATTGTGAGAAATGTTTAATGATGTTGCTAGAAGAATGAGGACAGGAAGTGAACCCATACGGGGTTAGTCGGTGAGTCCTCATAGGAGCCATACAGAGATGGCTCGGTGATCCTGAACTGAGAGATGGATGATAAGTTCTATACTGTGTATAGTAGTAGAAAGGCAGTAGGCCCAGGCAGAAAGGGGCGGTCCTGTAATAGAACGAGAGGCGGTAGGCCTGGGCAAGTAGACAGGCGGTCCTGCAGATGTAAGGATGGAAAATGAAAGAAAAGTTGATTAGCCTTATAGTGTTTTATAAGAAGGTCTTTAGTGGAGTCAGCGTGTACGTCCTTAAAGGCAACGTTAAATTATTGTTTAAAATTTTGCACTTAGTAGAATACCCGGTTGGGTAAGAAGTTATTTATAGTATGTTATTTAAAGTATTTAACCATGTTTGTAACGTTCAAGTGTCCTCACCTCCCATAAAGGGAAGCTCTGTTCAAATTTACTTATTGTTATTGCATTTCAAAATTGTATGTCTTTTTGCTGACATGTATTGTTGTTTTCTTCCCAGTCCAGGAGTACTGGATTTAACCGGGGGGGAGTGCAGCGCCCCAGAGTCCTGGTCGTTGCAGTACTGATGCTCCGCCACTAAGGGGAGCTATGGTACGTCTGATGGCACTGAAGGAGTTCACCTGACCAGGTATCACAGACACCAATACACTTCACAGTCTGGCCTCCAGGGGGAGCTAAGGGTGCTATGTACTAGGGCACTCCTCACAATCTGGTAAAACTTGGGGTTGGATAGGACGTTAGAAGCTGACTGGGAATCGAACAGGCAACATCCTATGGCAGAGGGTGTTGCGGGGAGAGACTCAGGGGGGTCCTTGTCGGGAGTGGGATCCTGGCAGAGACCTAGCGAACAGAGAGAACGTTACGGGACCGTGCCTGCACCTGATCGCGGCGGTACCCCAAGAAAGGACAAGAAGTGAGGTTTATTGTGCTGAGTGAGAAACGAGATCAACGCAACAAGGAGAAACACCAGTAGGAGTCGTGCTGTAAGACGAGGCAACATCCTACTGAGGTGCGCAGCCGGTGGCCGGAACGCCGAGGAAGTATAGAGCTCCAGGCCTAACTTCAGACCTACGGCAGGACAGTCAGTTATAGGCGGGCTGTCTCACCCAAATCACCTAAAAAGACATAGGGGGCAACAACAGGAGAAGGGCGACACTAGGGTCCAGGAAGAGCTACGAGCCTACCCGTCATACGGGTGCGTCCTAGCCATATCATCTGGGGGACGAAGAAGAACATCATAATCGAGTTGTGAGGGAACTTCAGAAACAGACACAACAGTTGTGGGGACTATCCCGTAAGCACAGCAGGGGAGGACCACAACACACAAGCGCTAGAAGGTAGGCACAGATTTCCACCTGCAAAGGGAACTCTGGAGGTGCCATCGGACCGGCCGGACTTGCGCAGCCCGGTTAACCGTATTCCGGACTGAGGATCCTGAGGCCTTCAGTAAAGAGGTAAAGAGACTGCAATCTGGTGTCCTCGTTATTTACTGCGACATGCACCGCACCATAATATCACCATACTTCCACTTTCATTGTACGCCCCTCAGCAGGGTCACGGGCCGGGTCTAGCCACCGTGACAACCCCAAACAGAGACTCAGAGGCCCGGTACCGGGTACCCCTCGGCCCTGCGGCAGTGGGGGCGCTACACTTCCCTCTCCTCAGAAAGTTCATTGGCTCTTGAGGAAGCAGCTCTAGTTTTTATGTCTGCAAGCCTGGCTTCCCTCTCCTAAGGTAATGTGACTTTCCACCAACACACCCTAACTGACATGCTATTACCTCACACAAGCTTTGTTATACTGAGAATGTCTGTTGTTGCCTATATTAACCAATCAGAGCTCAGATTAATTAACTGTAGCAAAATAGAAACTGAGCTGTGATTGGTTGCTATTGGCAGCCTGATAAATCCCCAGCCAACAGGAAGCTCTCTCCCCTGACAGTATATATTAGCTCACACACACATAATAGACAGGTCATGTGACTGACAGCTGCCGTATTTCCCATATAGTACATTTTTTGCTCTTGTAGTTTGCTTATTAATCAGATTTTTATTTTTGAAGGATAATACCAGACTTGTGTGTGTTTTAGGGCAAGTTTCATGTGTCAAGTTGTGTGTGTTGAGTTGCGTGTGGCGATATGCATGTAGTGGCTTTTGTGAGATGAGTTTTGTGTGGCGACATGCGTGTAGCAACTTTTTGTGTGTCGAGTTGCATGTGACAGGTTAGTGTAGCAAGTTGTGTGCAGCAAGTTTTGCCCATGGCGAGTTTTGCGCGTGGTGAGGTTATGTGTGGTGCGTTTTGAGTATGTGCAAGTTTTGCGTGAGGCGACTTTTGCATGTGTTGCAACTTTTGTGCATGTGGCAATTTTTCTGAGTGTGCAAGTTTTGCGTGTGGCGAGTTTTGTATGAGGTGAGTTTTGCACGTGTGGTGAGTGTTGCGTGAGCCTAGTTTTGCGCGCGGGGAGTTTTGAGTGGCGACTTTTGTGTTTTGACTTTTATGTGGCGAGGTTGGTGTATGTGTGGTGAAATGTGTGCTGAGGGTGGTATATGTGTTCAAGCACATGGTAGTGTGTGGCGCATTTTGTGTGTGTGTTCATATCCCTGTGTGTGGTGAGTATCCCATGTTGGGGCCCCACCTTAGCAACTGTATGGTATATACTCTTTGGCGCCATTGCTCTCAATCTTTAAGTCCCCCTTGTTCACATCTGGCAGCTGCCAATTTGCCTCCAACACGTTTCCTTTCACTTTTTCCCCATTATGTAGATAGGGGCAAAATTGTTTGGTGAATTGGAACGTGCGGGGTTAAAATTTCGCCTCAAAGCATAGCCTATGACGCTCTCGGGGTCCAGACGTGTGACTGTGCAAAATTTTGTGGCTGTAGCTGTGACAGTGCAGATGCCAATCCCGGACATACACACACACACACACACATTCAGCTTTATATATTAGATGTGTCCCTGCTAAGTGCTGTGTAATGGCAGTGTCTTACCATATATGGACATGGTTCTATCATACCACAGCTCTTGGGCAGGGGAGGACACAAAAGAGTTTACAGTTAGCACATCAGGGATCACTGCTGATTCTTTTTGTGACATAAATCATTTCCCTATCTGTTTTTTAAAAATGTTTTACCTCAAAGAAATAATTATTTGCGATCCTGTGCTGTAATGTCTGTATACTTTTTTGCTTCCTCCCCTGCCCAGGAGCTGTGGTATAACCAGACCATGTCCTGTGCATGGTCAGAAACAACCATTGCACAGTACATAGATCCATGCTCAGATCCATGATGGTCAGGTTATTGGCCCCAGCCAACTTATTGAGCAGGTCATTGATGCGCGGCATTGGGTACACATCATTGACCATGATAGTGTTGAGCCCCCTGTAGTCCACGCAGAAACAGGTTGTCTGGTCCTTCTTTGGGAAAAGGACCATGGATGAGGCCCAAGTGCTGCTAGATGTTTGGATGACCCCCAGCTTCAGTTCAGCATCTCGTCAATCTCCTGGTGCATGTGCTGCTGCACCTCCAGGGAGACCCAATATGCTGAATGCCGGATTGGGGGGTGATCTCTGGTGTCCACGTGATGGATGACCAGCTCGGTCCTTCCGGGCCTGTTTCTGAACAAATTTCGAAAGGGGAGTAGGGTTTCCCGCAGCTGGTACCATTGGTCCAACAACAGCTGAGGAGCTGATGACAAGTCTCCACATTTTTGATGGTCCCACCCAACCTAGCCTGGGCGAGCATATCCAGGAGGGTCTCCATCTCTCTCGGCAGGTCATATACGGAGAGCGTGCAGGCCTCATGGGTCATGATGTGCCTTCATCATGTACACATGGAAGGCCTTCTGCCTTCCCCAGGCATGGCCCAGTGTGACCAGGTACGTTACAGTTTTGAGCTGCTTGCGTACGTGGTAAAGGCCTTCGCAGGCCGCCAGAAGCTTGTCCTGGAGTATGGGGACCGTTATCCACACCTTTTGACCCACCCGGTGGGTCCTCTCACAAGAATTTTGGTCGTACTATCACTTTTGGCTGGCCTGGGCTCGCTTCACATTGTCATGCACCAGCTGCAACAAGGCCTGCATCATGTCACGGAAGAGCACGACAAACTCGACCAACAGTCCAGGAGTGGCTAAGTTTCCTTTGCAGACTCCTTTCACCAGGGCCCCATCACACGTCACCCTTACAGGAGCGTTGAGGCTAGTGGAACCTCCCAGCAGGCAAATAGCAAGCGTGGGAGGAACCACGCTCAGTCAAACCCATGGGAGTATACCAACATCTGCTTCAGGGTGCCATTGAACCATTCACACAGGCCGTTGGTCTGTGGGTGGTACTGGCTGGTCACCAGATGTTGCACCTGTATCTGCTTACAGAGGGTCTCCAGCTGCGACATGACCTGGGTCCCTCGGTCAGTGAAAAATTCCTGTGGAAAACCATCTCAGGAGAAAATCTTCAGTAAGGCGGTGGCCACCTTGTCTGCCTGAATGGTCAACAAGGCTACAGCTTCTGGGTACCAGGTGGCCGGGTGGCATAGTCTACTACCATCTGGACAAAGTATTTTCCAGAGAAGCTGGCAGTGACCATCTGGCCAACTAAATCCACAGCCACCCTCCTTAAAGGATCTTCAATAATGGGTAGAGTTACCAGAGGGTCTTTGGGGCACCCTCTTACAGGTGTAGCACGAACAGAACTAGGCAGCCACATCAGCCCCCATCCTGAGCCAGTAGAAATACTGGGCTAGCCTAGCTTTAGTATTAGTGATCTGTAGATGTTCTGCCATTGGAATCTCGTGTGCAATCCGCAACAACTCCACCCTGAATGGATAGGGTACCACTTAATGTCAGTCCATAGGCCACGCCTCCGGTGAACCCTGACGAACCATTACCCTGTACAGTCGTCCTTGGTCCCAGACCACCCGCTCAAGGTCTGAGTCTGAGTGAGGTTGTGTCACCTGGTCCTTAAGAGTTTTCAGGCTGTTGTCAGTTTCCAATGCCACCTGAAGCTCCTGACTGGACAGAATAGACAAGACTGCCATGTTGTTATGCTCACGCATGGGCTGTTTAACGCAAGCGTAGATTGTGGTCCCACTGTGCTGTGGACTGAGGAGACCCTGGAGGGGAATGACTAAGAGCCACTCCAAGATTGACCCCGGATTCACGGCAACTGATGGTGCCACTATCCGAGGAGAGCCCGGGAATGCATGAATAAGTGCTACACAAGGACTGACTTAATTCACAAGGCAGCTGGACACAACTGCTATACAGGCAGGCAGGTATAGGACCCAGTTCAAACAGGATGGACAAGAGTGGCTTCAGGAAGAACTGGGTCTCTGGCAAGGGGCACTGGATCGCAAGTGCGGACAGACAGGGAACCACAGATGTGGACAGAAAGGGAACGGCAGATGCAGACAGGCAGGGAACTGCAGACACGGGTAGGCAGGGAACCGCAAACATGGACAGGCAGGGAACCGTAGATGAGGACAGACAGGGAACCACAGACTCGGACAGGCAGGGAATCCCAGATGCAGACAGGCAGGGAACCGCAGACACAGACAGACATAACAGAACATTGTCCACAAGGAGTAGACAGAGTCAGGTTCACACAGGATGCATACAAGGATAGGTACAGACAAGACAGACTGGAACAAGATCACACAAGGTACTTACAATGAAGTAGCAAGTGAACTCACTAAACACTACTGTTGCATAGCAACAACAGATTAGAGATAAGCACTTGTTCAAACACCGAGATAGGAAGAGATAGGAACAGGTTCAGACACTGCACCTTTTAGAGATAAGAACAGGTTCAGACACTGCAGATTTTAGGGAAAGATCCAGACTTAGATATAAACAAGTACAGGTATTCAGACAATTCAGACAAGGACAGACACAGGTACAGATTCAGGGTTCAGGCATGAGTAATTATCCACCAGGGTGTCAGGAAGAGGAAAGGGCCTGGCAACTCAGCAGTTGCACACACACTGAAAGAGAATGTTGCTCAGGCAAATTCCAACAGGTGGAGGTGCCTTAAGCACCAAGTGCCTCTAAGCAATAAGCTGGGGACACATTAGGAATGTGTGCACTGTCTCTTTAAGAATCAAGAAGTTCCCGCTCATGCTGCCTAACAGTATACAACAAGCAGATGAAAAAGAACTCACTGTACAGCCTGTGTTTGCGAGTATGCATGGCGGGGGATGGGAAGCCATGCAGGGCTGCAGGCAGTGATGTTACACATGTCTTCTGTCAGTTCCCTGTGACCTGTCTGCTGGCTTCCATCTGACATGGCAGCCACTTGGTCAGAAGGGGGAAGCTGACAGACCCTGGAGATACTACTGTATGTGACAGTGTCAAAAATAGCCAAGAGAATATCTTACATACAATTTAAAACATAACTTTTACTAATATTAATATAAAATAGTTTTATGGATAATAGACGACATAAAGTGCAAGCAGTGCTCCAATTACCAGTGCTCAATAAAAAAATGGTTTTATCTCACCAAATCAGTCATTTTTTTCTCTCTTTCAAGGAGCTCTATTACAAAAAAGGGGGGGATTTAGTTACTGTACTACCCCGGTCGTGCCCCTGTATTGCTCCTGCCCTGACAAGGGCAGTCCCCAAGTCAGGCTAAATAATTGTCCCCACTCTGAAATAGGTGAATATCCCTACGCGTTTCCTCTCCCATAGGGGAGATTCATCAGGGGAATATATGGATATAAATTGTGGGATATGCAATTCTTTAGAAAAAGAGCCCCTCCATCAGGAGGTGGCTCCTATGTGTCCAGTGCACCTGTTTTTGGGTATGGACTAATGGTAAGGTGAGATAAGGAACGGAAATAATCCCCCTTAAGTAGTTTCCTACATTTTCTGTCTAATTACATGGCGTTCTACCTCATTTCCTGCCGGGCGCATGTTCCATGTGCGCACTGATGTTTTCATTTGGTGATACAAACCCCATTCCGCCATTATACTTCCCACATATGTGTACTTCCGGTATCAGAAAACACTGGGCTACTGCGCTTGCGCTATGTAGCGCAGCACACGAGGTTGCCGGACAAAACATCCGGTTCGCATTCCCTGGCTTGCCCGCTACTGCGCATGCGATACTCCGGGAAATGAAAAGAAACATCCCACCAGTAGCGTACCTGTTTCCCTGGTAACCGCCCGGCTCTCAGGATTATATGTTGCTGCGCAGGCGTGATTGAATAGGGCGGC
Organism: Ranitomeya variabilis; assembly: GCF_051348905.1. Classification (NCBI taxonomy): domain Eukaryota; kingdom Metazoa; phylum Chordata; class Amphibia; order Anura; family Dendrobatidae; genus Ranitomeya; species Ranitomeya variabilis. The sequence continues at coordinate 570,143,806 of NC_135234.1, read as the reverse complement.
CAGCTAGTCTATTGACCCCATAATGTGTAGCTTGTATCAAACAAATAAATATTTACAGTTTAGATATTAATTATTACTGCCCAAAGATAAATTATAGATACACCATTTATTTTGTCCAATGTATTGATATTTTTATTTTTTATATATAAAAAAAGGCCTATTCCTGCAGATATTTCACAGCATGGCCGGATTTTAGCAGCTAGTAAAACAGCTACTATCCCAGTAATAGAATCCATGAATATATATGTAAATATACCTGTGGAGGCATATGTGCTGATATCACAGATCCATAAAGATCTTATATCCCAAAGGATTAATGAACCCATAGGGTACCAATATTATTACTGTAAATTTATATTGGACTTACACCCATATCATGATAATGTAAAACATGAGCTTACTGGCCGGTAGTTACCCGACACTATATAAAGAGGCGATGTCCTACCTATTCAAAATGTATCTAGAGTGGGCTAATAATTATCTGCAAAGAAAATTGCTTAATATAGACATATGCAGGGGTATGATGTAACCACCATTTCACTAAGTGTATAGTAAAGTTGAATAAACCGACCCGCAGGGCACAACCTATCGGAATAATATTTAGGCAACCAAAGTGGGCTATCATATTATACAGTCTTAATGTGGGCTACCATATTGTACTATTCTAAATGTGGGCTAACATGTTATACGGTCTTAATCATAAACAGTTATACATTCTGCAGGAAATATTGTATATACTATGGGGGGATAAGGAACCGTCCGAACATAAAAATCCATAAAAACGACAATCTCAGTTTTGTGCCCCATAAGTCGGGGCCGGAGATAAAGATACGTAAAACACAGCAGTGGCTAGTATTTTATTCTTAGATCATACTAGATCATATACATTTTGTTTTATTGACTCAATATTCCTAGAAGGCAAGCCACTACACCCCAACCTATCAATATATAACTGTACACGTCTCCAAATCTTGGGATTCATATCAATTCACAGAAAGCAACTATAACTTAATTGTTCGTTCAGACCGTGTGGAAAACAAGTATTTAGACGAAATATCCACCTCGATTCCCTTTGGAGCAGAATTTTATCAAAGTCCCCACCCCTTCCTGGTGGTTTGACCTTCTCAATACCCATGAACTGGATGGCCTTCAGATCCCCATTGTGCAGTCCATTCACATGTCTAGCCACAGATGTGTCTCTTTTGTTGCGAATATCGCCCAAATGCTCTCCTATCCTCCTCCTAAGTTCTCTTCCAGTTTTACCCACATAGGCCTTGCCACATCTGCAAGTCATGCGGTAGATTACACCCTTAGTCTTGCAATTTATAAAGTCTCTGATCTCAAAAGACTCCCTAATGCCATCAAATCTTTTTCCCACATGTATGTGTTCGCAAGCTATACATGTACCACAACCTTTTTTAAGGGCATACCCAAGGGTCAATACCTGCGGTTAAAAATGAATTGTTCAAATGTGAAAGATTTCAAAAGCAAGGCGGATGATCTGCGCCAAAGATTCCTTACGAAAGGGTACCCCGATTCTATACTCAGAGAGGCCTTTAAATATGCAAATGAACAAGATAGGAGGGGATTGATGATACCCAGAAGAAGAACCGAGAACTCAGACGGGAAAGCTCGACTTATTTGCACCTTTGATAATGGGGCTCAGATGGTTAGGCAGGTAATTCAAGAACATTGGGGTATCCTCCAGATGGATGAGGATATAAGAGATTTTGTGGGTGAAAGACCACATATAACCTACAGAAAGAGCTGCACAATAGGAAACCGTCTAGTCCATAGCCACTTTGTCACACCTGTGGCTAAAGAAACCTGGTTATCTGCCAGAATCAAGGGATGTTACCATTGTGGTACATGTATAGCTTGCGAACACATACATGTGGGAAAAAGATTTGATGGCATTAGGGAGTCTTTTGAGATCAGAGACTTTATAAATTGCAAGACTAAGGGTGTAATCTACCGCATGACTTGCAGATGTGGCAAGGCCTATGTGGGTAAAACTGGAAGAGAACTTAGGAGGAGGATAGGAGAGCATTTGGGCGATATTCGCAACAAAAGAGACACATCTGTGGCTAGACATGTGAATGGACTGCACAATGGGGATCTGAAGGCCATCCAGTTCATGGGTATTGAGAAGGTCAAACCACCAGGAAGGGGTGGGGACTTTGATAAAATTCTGCTCCAAAGGGAATCGAGGTGGATATTTTGTCTAAATACTTGTTTTCCACACAGTCTGAACGAACAATTAAGTTATAGTTGCTTTCTGTGAATTGATATGAATCCCAAGATTTGGAGACGTGTACAGTTATATATTGATAGGTTGGGGTGTAGTGGCTTGCCTTCTAGGAATATTGAGTCAATAAAACAGAATGTATATGATCTAGTATGCTCTAAGAATAAAATACTAGCCACTGCTGTATTTTACGTATCTTTATCTCCGGCCCCGACTTATGGGGCACAAAACTGAGATTGTCGTTTTTATGGATTTTTATGTTCGGACGGTTCCTTATCCCCCCATAGTATATACAATATTTCCTGCAGAATGTATAACTGTTTATGATTAAGACCGTATAACATGTTAGCCCACATTTAGAATCGTACAATATGGTAGCCCACATTAAGACTGTATAATATGATAGCCCACTTTGGTTGCCTAAATATTATTCCGATAGGTTGTGCCCTGCGGGTCGGTTTATTCAACTTTACTATACACTTAGTGAAATGGTGGTTACATCATACCCCTGCATATGTCTATATTAAGCAATTTTCTTTGCAGATAATTATTAGCCCACTCTAGATACATTTTGAATAGGTAGGACATCGCCTCTTTATATAGTGTCGGGTAACTACCGGCCAGTAAGCTCATGTTTTACATTATCATGATATGGGTGTAAGTCCAATATAAATTTACAGTAATAATATTGGTACCCTATGGGTTCATTAATCCTTTGGGATATAAGATCTTTATGGATCTGTGATATCAGCACATATGCCTCCACAGGTATATTTACATATACATTCATGGATTCTATTACTGGGATAGTAGCTGTTTTACTAGCTGCTAAAATCCGGCCATGCTGTGAAATATCTGCAGGAATAGGCCTTTTTTTATATATAAAAAATAAAAATATCAATACATTGGAAAAAATAAATGGTGTATCTATAATTTATCTTTGGGCAGTAATAATTAATATCTAAACTGTAAATATTTATTTGTTTGATACAAGCTACACATTATGGGGTCAATAGACTAGCTGGCCGCCCTATTTAATCACGCCTGCGCAGCAACATATAATCGTGAGAGCCGGGCGGTTACCAGGGAAACAGGTACGCTACAGGTACGCTACAGGTACAAGCTACACATTATGGGGTCAATAGACTAGCTGGCCGCCTTATTCAATCATGCCTGCGCAGCAACATATAATCCTGAGAGCCGGGCGGTTACCAGGGAAACAGGTACGCTACTGGTGGGATGTTTCTTTTCATTTCCCGGAGTATCGCATGCGCAGTAGCGGGCAAGCCAGGGAATGTGAACCGGATGTTTTGTCCGGCAACCTCGTGTGCTGCGCTACATAGCGCAAGCGCAGTAGCCCAGTGTTTTCCGATACTGGAAGTACACATATGTGGGAAGTATAATGGCGGCATGGGGTTTGTATCACCAAATGAAAACATCAGTGCGCACATGGAACATGCGCCCGGCAGGAAATGAGGTAGGACGCCATGTAATTAGACAGAAAATGTAGGAAACTACTTAAGGGGGATTATTTCCGTTCCTTATCTCACCTTACCATTAGTCCATACCCAAAAACAGGTGCACTGGACACATAGGAGCCACCTCCCGATGGAGGGGCTCTTTTTCTAAAGAATTGCATATCCCACAATTTATATCCATATATTCCCCTGATGAATCTCCCCTATGGGAGAGGAAACGCGTAGGGATATTCACCTATTTCAGAGTGGGGACAATTATTTAGCCTGACTTGGGGACTGCCCTTGTCAGGGCAGGAGCAATACAGGGGCACGACCGGGGTAGTACAGTAACTAAATCCCCCCCTTTTTTGTAATAGAGCTCCTTGAAAGAGAGAAAAAAACGACTGATTTGGTGAGATAAAACCATTTTTTTATTGAGCACTGGTAATTGGAGCACTGCTTGCACTTTATGTCGTCTATTATCCATAAAACTATTTTATATTAATATTAGTAAAAGTTATGTTTTAAATTGTATGTAAGATATTCTCTTGGCTATTTTTGATATTTATATCAGAGGATTTGGTCTGGGGTATCTGTACCTGATACACCGTTTAGTTTGGCTTGCTTTTGTATGTGACAGTGGCCAAGGCCGCTGCAGCCAAGCGTAGTGCCCACTTTTCCTCTGTTTCTGACCAATTCTCCAGTCCAGACCGACTAACCTGGCATTCTGACATCCCGGTCGTGGAGGAAGCTTGCAAAGAAGCCTTACCTTGTAGCCCTACCTCTCCTGGGACAGCCCTGGCCTCAACTGCATGCTCCCCCTCTGCAGATGTCTGCCCCCAATCTGTCCCTTCCATGTCAACTACATGACAACTAGTTCCAGAATGCCGGCTGGCCACACTCTAAGGCATTAGTACACATTGCTTGATTGATCTCCTTACCCCAAGGGAAGATGAACACACTACATCACCCACCCCCACATACCCACCAGCAGGCATCCTAATCACACTGACATCAACAGGGGTGGATAATATGTGGTTGCCTGGAGGATCAGGCCTTGGGGGTTCATTGGCCACATACTGGGACACTAGCCATCCCAAGTCTGTCCCAGGGCAAAATATTAGCGGTAATATTCAAGGTTACCCCCACCTCCCCCACTCCCGAACATTTGTTCGGGCCACACAAGAGTCATCTCAGCGCCGGTGTACAAAAGGCCCATGGCGATGGCCCGCCTACGGTGACGGGCTGAAAGCTGTTAAGGGACCTTCCACCACCCCCACCCACACACAAAACAGTTTCTGGAACATGGACAGGCCATTCTGGTGCTGGGGACACATGGCTTTGAAGTGTACTGGCTGTTTGCAGAGATGACAGTCGGAGTACCCCCACCGACGTGGAGAGGGGAGCATGGGCAGCTACCCCCTTGGGCTTGGGGGCGCGGACAACAGGCCCCATGTTCATCTTACTCCCTCTCCAACCGGCAGGTTTCTTGGCCTCTGGAGTCCTGTTGTTGGAGTACTCATCAGCAAATGTCGCTGTTGCAGAGGCCCTCTTTGGCCTCCAGTCACAGAGATACTGCTGGAGGTCCTCGGGCAGTTCCACAAAAACTGCTCAGTCATGATGAGCTTCTTCAGCTGCTGGACTGTGGTAAACTCAAATCTCATGTTCCATTGGTCAACTGCTCTCAGTAGGACCCGCATGTGATTGGCCCAGCTGTTGTAGACAGTGCTTCTTCCGGTACATCTCAGGAGTCAAGTTGTACTGCCAGACCAGAGCCTGCTTGATGTCCTCATAGCTCAGGGTGGTCTCCCTGGGCAGGTAATCAAAGATTTACAGGGCCTTACCACTAAAGCTAGGGGTTAAGAACCGAATCCACTGGCCCTCAGGCAGATGATATTAATGGTAAGTTTTTTCAAATGCCAGCAAGAAAAGGTCTAAGTCACCCCCTTTGCCCAGCATGGGGAAATCCTCCGCCCGTAGTTTCAGGACCCAGATTTCAAGGGACTTGCAACTGGCTGGGGTCTGCAGTTGGAGTTGGAGCTGAAGCATTTGTTGCTGGTGCTTGCGCTCACGCTGACATTCTGCATCCTCACGACATTCTGCTGCCTCGTGACTTTCAGCTGCTGCTATGAGGGTCTCGAAGGAGGCCTTGTCTCTTTCCTTGAGTCTGGCCAGAGCAGCTTGCAGGAGTGTATCCAAGCCTGCCTGGGGAAATGAGCATGTGGTGAGTGGCCCACTGTGGGACTGAAAGCCAATAAGTGGCTCTTGGGAGAGCCTGGGCAGGACTCCCCCCTCTGCTTGAGCAACATTGTCTTTCACCTCCTCCCCACCATCAGTAGCATTGGCCAGCTCTCTGGCTCAGCCCCTGATGCCACTAGCCATCCATCCAAACTTTGGTCACTGACATACAGCTGCAGCCTGAATCACCCATACACCTTACAGTATTTGCACTTGGACTGTCTAGTGCTGAGCTGATCTTAAGATACCAGCAGCAAAAGCTACTGCTGGTAGTCTTTAGGGTATGTGCACACGTCAGGATTTCTTGCAGAAATTTTCCTGACAAAATCCGGATATTTCTGCCAGAAATCCGCATGCGGTTTTTTTTTGCATTTTTTACTCGTTTTTTTGTGCGTTTTTTTTGCGTTTTTTTTGCGTTTTTTCCTGACACTCCAATTTAATGGGAAATCTGCAAAAAATCCGCAAAAATAATGAACATGTTGCTTCTTTTTCCGGAATGCGTTTTTTTTTGCGGAAAAAAAACGCAACATGTGCACAAAAAATGCGGAATGCATTCTAAATGATAGGATGCATAATGTATGCGTTTTTTATGCAGAATTATAGCGTTTTTATCAGGGAAATCCGCAAAAAAACCCGCAAAAATTCCTGAAGAAATCCTGACGTGTTCACATACCCTTAGGGTCTGGAAGTATGGGTCCCACATTCACATATACTATTATCTTGATCCCACCACTCTGCCATCACATGTGATGAACCCGCAACTCGCCACCCTACCTGACGTCACTACTACATCATAATGATCAGGTAGTGCGGTCTCCCCACTTTCACCAATGTGAAATTCCGCACCCACTGAGAACACGTAAGGTTAACTTGGTAGTTTCACACAGACACTCCCTGTCCACACGGTCCCAGGGAGGCATGGAAAGTGAGAGGATGTGGCCCACACAGTCACTGATGTGGCACCACACTCACCCATCCCACAACTATGACAGGCTGAGTAAAACACCAGTGAAACAGTGCCTGGTTAGCCCGGTGGGACTGCCACCAGTTCCTTGTTAGATATAAGCACGGTCTGTTAACTGAATTATATCAGGCCAGAAACCAGCCCCAGTAGCATGGAAAGTTAAGCCGAGAATATGGACGTGTGGATTCTTGGATCGAGATAAAAGAACAGTCCAAGGTTCAATTACATATTTAATCGCCTTAAGGGCACAGTAGACAATACAAAATATACATATACAATGGTCAGATATGCAAATACAGGTGAAATACAAAAGATATGAGATGGATCATGTCAAATACTGTGTGCGCTGGACCATAGGGGCAGGGGCTGCCAGTTGGGTCATAGTGCCTTTGTAGCACGTTACTCAAAGTGGCCCCCAATTTTGAAGTTAACAGCAAGCATAAGGGCCCCTTCACACTGTGCAATCAAAGTCTGAACGAGCGTTCGATTTGTGACGTTTATCCGTCCTCGTTCCGAGGTTGCAAAGTGTGACATGGCGTTACGATTTGCGACGCAGCCCAGCATCGTACGATGTGAAAGAAAGAGCAGAACTTTCTTTCGTCGTAAATGTCCCGCTGTGGCGGTCGAAATCGTAGTATGTGACGGCGGTCATACGAGCTCGTAATGCGACTACGTGGGTTGGGCTTCCGCATACCTGTCTCCTGATTGGGCGTGACGTTTTAGCACGCCCATGCTGGTAATACGTCACGCTCGGAGTCGTAGGACTATGGCGGTGTGAAGGGTAGCGTACGATTGCGACGCGTGACGTTCACATCGCAACTACGTCAGAAAAAGCGTTAACATCGTAGAGTGTGACCGCTGGCTACGAGCTCGTACTGCGATGTCGAATATGACGCAAATGCGTCGTAATCGTAGCAGAATCGACCAGTGTGAAGGTACCCTAACAGAGAGAGAGCATATGACCTTACAAAAGGTTTTGGTTTTATCTCCTTGGTTGGTCACACCCTTTTCCGCCACTGGGAGGATCCTTATCCCCCTTCCCTGAAGGTTTGTAGCTACATCTCCCAAAACCTATGAAAGAACATAACTTCCTAACGGAAGGTCATAGGGTGGTGGTTCTGGCGCCATCAGGTCCGTCAGGGCCCCCATTACGCTTTTAGACTAAACATGGCTTTGCTACCTGGCCCTTACTAGCCATTCTACGTTTATTCCCACCCTGGGAGCTACAATGGATCGAGACCCCAAAAGGCATTCAGTCCATTCAAGAGATATCGAAAATGTTACTGGTGGGTAGCTAGGACGTACGATAAGTCCATATTTTTCATATGAAATCATAGCTGACCCAGCAAAGCAGTTAGAAGGCATGGTATCCACAGGGGGTCTTCCTGTAGAAGCTGGGATGCCTGCTAGCTTGTGGGGGGGGGGGGTGAATTTCTTATCTGAAGCTGAGACAGCTGTGCCCCCCTGCTGAGTCAGCATCTAAAGGTACCGTCACACTAAGCGACGCTGCAGCGATACAGACAACGATGCCGATCGCTGCAGCATCGCTGTTTGGTCGCTGGAGAGCTGTCACACAGACCGCTCTCCAGCGACCAACGATGCCGAGGTCCCTGTGTAACCAGGGTAAACATCGGGTTGCTAAGCGCAGGGCCGTGCTTAGTAACCCGATGTTTACCCTGGTTACCAGTGTAAAATGTAAAAAAACAAACAGTACATACTTACCTTCGCGTCCCCCGGCGTCCGCTTCCTGCACTGACTGAGTGCCGGCCCTAACAGCAGAGCGGTGACGTCACCGCTGTGCTGTGCTTTCACTTACGGCTCAGTCAGTGCAGGAAGCGGACAGCGAGGGACGTGTGACAGACATCAGAAGGTGAGTATGTACTGTTTGCTTTTTTACATTTTACACTGGTAACCAGGGTAAACATCGGGTTACTAAGCGCGGCCCTGCGCTTAGTAACCCGATATTTACCCTGGTTACCATTGTAAAACATCGCTGGTATCATTGCTTTTGCTGTCAAACACGACGATACACGGCGATCTGACGACCAAATAAAGTTCTGAACTTTAATCAACGACCAGCGATATCACAGCGGGATCCTGATCGCCGCTGCGTGTCAAACACAACGATATCGCTATCCAGGACGCTGCAACGTCACGGATCGCTAGCGATATCGTTCAGTGTGACGGTACCTAACAGATACACATGTTTCAGGAGGATTGTAAGTTGCCATTAAATCCCTTCATCCTTCACAGTCAAACCTATAAAAATTATATTGAATTATTAAGTCTTTTCTGGAAATAGCAAAAAATACAGATCACACAATAATCTTAACATTGCAATTTGACATAGTCCCCCTGCTTGTCTTGTTGTAATGTGATGATGTGATGCCTCATAACCATAAAAGGTTTTTGCATCATTTCAAAAACATATGTAATATTTATTGCCCCTACAGCAATCAAACATTTATCAGTGAGATATATAGATCATGTGCTAATAACCCCTTCAACGAATTATGAAACAAAACAGGATAAAATACAATACAATAACAAATTATTTAGTACTGCATAAATATTCAAGAGAGAAGTGAAAACTGCCGTGCACTCACTTCACTATTTTTGTACGAAGAAATCTGCACTTTCATTCTTGGTAAAGTAAAAGACAGCTTTAAAATTAGATTAAAAAAACAAGGTTCCCTTTTCTTAAATGTTTTGTCCCTTGTCCTTAGTTCAGGAGCACACTGCTACCCAGCCCCAACACTTCCTGATTGCTGGGTTTTGTGTGAGCACCTCCTATTGACAGTTCAGACTAATAGCATTATCGCGCTGCTGGTCCAAAATGTGCGCTCCCAATGCTGCTGTGTGAGGTATGAAGGAGCCTGCAGAGCTTCAGAGATGTGCAGGGGAACTGAAGTTGTCCCTGATCAGGTGCTAACAGAGTGCTGTCATCCCTGATCACTTCGCTGCTGTATTTACAAACTCACTATAAGGCCTCCTTCACATGTTCAGGTTTCCAGTATGTGTGATATCCATTTTTTTCACAGATGCCACATGCAGCGCCCCAGAGTCCTGGTTGCTGTAGTAATGTCATTCTTCCACCAGGGGGAGTGATGTTACGTCTGAAGGTAATAAAAGAGTCCATCTTTCGAAGTATCACAGCATCACAACACACTTCACACTCCAATCCACCAGGGGGAGCCATGCTCCTATCTAGTAGGGCACTCCTCACAGAAGGGTAAAACTGGTGGTTTGGATAGAAAGTTAGAGAGACGCTGGCTGGGCGACACCTGTCAGGGAGACAGGGGGAAAGGAGGAACATCTGAGCTGCAGACAGAGGGTCCCTGTCAGGGGTGGGATCCTGAAAGAGGCCTAGTGGGATAGAAAGCTACGGAGCTGCGCCTGCCCCACGTGCGGCAGTATCCAAAGAAAGGACACGAAGCGAACTGTGTTGTAGAGAGTGAGAAACAAAGTCACAGCACAAGGAGAAAACACCGGGAGGAGTTCTGCCCCGAGACAGGCAGCCTCCTTCTGAGGCGCGTAGCCGGTTGCCGGAACCCCGAGGGAGTAATTGACTCTACGCATTACTTCAGAGACCGGCAGGACAGTCAATTCCAAGTTGGCTGCCCGACCTTAATACCTAAGAAGACACGGTGGCAAATTGTGGGGGGTCGGGGCGTCTCTAGGGTCCCTATAAACAAGCCTCAGGCCATCCCAGTAATACGGGTTTGTCCTATCCATACCATCTGGGGGACAGAGAGAGAAAGACATCTAGAACATCCACGAAAGTTGTGAGGACTATCCCGTGGTGCTCAGCAGGGAAGTACTACAACACACAGGCGCTAGTAGGAAGGCTACTGATTTCCAACTGGATAAGGGGTCTCTGGATTTGCCTTCGGACCGGCCGGATTCTGCCTACCCTGTGGTCCATACCCTGGACTGTGGATGTTGAAACTTCCAGTAAAAGGTAAAGAGACTGCAACCTTGTGTCCTCGTTATTCCCTGCGCCTCACATCGTCCACCATTACCATCTACACTTCTGGGAAGCCCTGGGGATACACTTCACCTGTGGGAAGGTATACCACCTTGCTGCTATAACATCACCCCAGCGGACTGCTAAGCAGCATCGGTAACCCTGACCGAGTACCACAGGTGGCGTCACTACACCTTTAATTGGACGCCCCTCAAAGGGCCACGGAGCGGGTCAGGCCACCATGACATCCCCCGAACCGTAGGACCCGGTACCGAGTACCCCATTGCCCTGACGTGGGGGCGCTCCAAATCTTGGTATCACAAACAGGATCTACTTAAGCCCGAGAATCGGGTCATGTGTGCCTAAGAACTGTATTGGAACTGTGATTTGCTTAAAGACTGTGTATTGCCATTTGCCGCCAAAATTCCTGCCAAAACTGCCGCCATTACAGCGCCACGAGGAGCGCAGAAGAAGAAGGGCGTGCCATGGGAGGAGACTACCAGAAGTGACGACCGCCCCCTCCGACTACTGCTGCGAGATGACGACATGCCCAGAAGTCAGGAAGGAGCTCCACCCCTAAAAAATGGAGGAGCAGTGTGCATGTGCGGCTTCCGACCTCGAGGCAGTGAAGGCGACCAGCGAGTACCTGAACGACGACGGAGTGACTCAGGACTGTCACTGTCAGGAGGCGGACCCAAACCTGCCGCAGTTGGAGGATCCGGACCCCTTGGATCCGCCGGTGGAGGAGCCGAGTCCCCCACTTCAGGAAGCGGAGCCGACAGTAGCGAAGAAATGGAAGTCGGAGCTGTGCAAGAAGATCGCATTGGAAGAACAGTGGTCCGAGCCGCCGCCGATTCAAGTGTCCTCATTAATGGAGCGGATCGACATCGGTGGAATCACATCAGACGCAGGTATGGAAAGCACCCCTGCCCCACCGACCGATCCTGCGCCAGTGGCTACTCCCCGCCCCGCTTGTGACCAACCACCCGCTGCCGAGCTAGTCGTGACCGCTCTCGGCACGATGGAAGGGATACTGCCCCCGTTACCGACATCTATGGGTGAACCACTAGACGTGAGCTCCGAGGGGGTGATTTTCAAATGGGATGCCCCAAAGACCAAACCGGGCGGATCCAAACAGGAAGGGACCTATATTGCAGTGCTCACCTGGGAGCAGTATAAACAATGTCTAATTTCACACTGGAAACATCGGAAGGAAACAGAACAAAATGACCAACCTAAAGTACAGAAGCCAAAGACTAAACGCGGTAATAAGAACTCGGTGAAGCAAGGAACAGTATTAGCCTTTCACCCGAAAAGGGGTTGGGGCTTTATACAGGAGCCGAGACTACCGACCGAAGTCTTTGTTACCAGCTACAACGTGGACACCATCACCGAAACTTGAACAGAGGAGATCATGTAACCTACACCCGCCATTGGAGTGAGCAAGGTTGGTACGCTAAAAATGTTAAGCAATGTGAACCTACTGTAGCGCCACCTGCCGTCCTGGCTAAGACTAACTCTGAACTGACAAATCCTAACACTACTACCACTGTGTGCATCATTTCCACTACTGAACCTGCCACCAAAACTGACATTCGAACCAAGACTCCTAGTGACTTGACCACATTTGAAAGACGCACCAACGACATTGACACTGCATCAGACGAGGATATGGAACTAAAGCTTCCCCGGTCAAGAAGTGTTCATTACCGACTGATGTCTTGCAACCTACTATGAGAATAAACCTTGGAACCACGACAATGTAAATAGTTAACTGTTTCTTTGCTGCTTTAAAACCCGTCCAGGGTTAACTCTTAAAGGGATCCCTTTGTTTACCCAGGATACCTATTGTTTCAAGTTTGCACAAGTTTTCTACTTTTCCAAAAGAACTGCTGAATCATGGATGGTGAATGATTCACAAACTGCTTCTGTACATAGTTTGCACCTTCTTAAAGGTGCTCTCTACTGGTTTCACATAGGAGGCTTTTACAGAGACTGCCTCTTAACAGAAACTGCTGTTAAATTATGCTGTAAAAAATAACTGCTTTGCTTCACAGACCTGAAGAAAAACCCGTTGGTGCGGCAGAATTCCGGGTCAGGATTACACGTCTTGTAGCTCACCAAAGACCAACGTTTGGGGGTTCGTAACGGGTCCCTCATATTGCATCACGTCATACCGCTTTAAATAAACTTGGGAATTAATGATGTGATTATTTGCACTACCTTAGAAGAGACTTGAGATTTCCTCTTAAAGGGAATGTTTACTTGTTGCACTTAGCCAAAACATTATGTTGTTTTAAGAAGTTAGATAGCCATAATGTTTTACATAGTGATAGTATGTAGCCAAAAATAGTAAAATGTTTAATGATGTACTTTGAAAAAAATTGAGGACAAAAAGAAATTGGAAGAAAGATACAGTGAGCCCGTAGTGGGGGTGGAACCTGTTCTGCATTTCAATAAAGTGAACCCGTAGGGGTTAGTGAGTCCTCTAGTGAGCCTTTGGAAGTTAGTTAAAAGACTTTGCACTTAAGAAAAATGTTAATTTATTGTTGTGTAAATGCACTTAGTAGAAAGAATACCTGTAGGGGTAATTGCGTTCCATAGATAGATAATAACTGTTTCCCAATTGCCTTATGCCCAATGTAAATATGTTCTTGTTTGTAACGTTCAAGTGTTCTCTCCTCCCATAAAGGGAAGCATTGTTATATTATTCTGTTTTACAGCATTCCAAAAATGTGTATGTCTTTTTGCTGATGTATTGTTGTTTTCTTTTCCCAGCCCGGGAGTGCTGGACTTAACGGGGGGGAGGGGGAGTGCAGCGCCCCAGAGTCCTGGTTGCTGCAGTAATGTCATTCTTCCACCAGGGGGAGTGATGTTACGTCTAAAGGTAATAAAGGTGTCCATCTTTCCAGGTATCACAGCATCACAACACACTTCACACTCCAATCCACCAGGGGGAGCCATGCTCCTATCTAGTAGGGCACTCCTCACAGAAGGGTAAAACTGGTGGTTTGGATAGAAAGTTAGAGAGATGCTGGCTGGGCTTTGCCCAGGCAACACCTGTCAGGCAGACAGGGGGAAAGGAGGAACAACTGAGCTGCAGACAGAGGGTCCCTGTCAGGGGTGGGATCCTGAAAGCGGCCTAGCGGGATAGAAAGCTACGGAGCTGTGCCTGCCCCACGTGCGGCAGTATCCAAAGAAAGGACACAAAGCGAACTGTGTTGTAGAGAGTGAGAAACGAAGTCACAACACAAGGAGAAAACACCGGGAGGAGTTCTGCCCCGAGACAGGCAGCCTCCGAGGAGCGTAGCCGGTGGCCGGAACCCAGAGGGAGTAACTGACTCTACGCATTACTTCAGAGACCGGCAGGACAGTCAATTCCAAGTTGGCTGCCCGACCTTAATACCTAAGAAGACACGGTGGCAAATTGTGGGGGTCGGGGCGTCTCTAGGGTCCATATAAACAAGCCTCAGGCCATCCCAGTCATAGGGGTTTGTCCTATCCATACCACCTGGGGGACAGAGAGAGAAAGACATCTAGAACATCCACGAAAGTTGTGAGGACTATCCCGTGGTGCTCAGCAGGGAAGTACAACACACAGGCGCTAGTAGGAAGGCTACTGATTTCCACCTGGATAAGAGGACTCTGGATTTGCCTTCGGACCGGCCTGACTCTGCCTACCCTGTGGTCCGTACCCTGGACTGTGGATGTTGAAGCTTCCAGTAAAAGGTAAAGAGACTGCAACCTTGTGTCCTCGTTATTCCCTGCACCTCACATCGTCCACCATTACCATCTACACTTCTGGGAAGCCCTGGGGATACACTTCACCTGTGGGAAGGTATACCACCTTGCTGCTATAACATCACCCCAGCGGACCCCTAAGCAGCGTCGATCAACCTGACCGAGTACCACAGGTGGCGTCACGAACACCGTACAAACTAGACCTTTAATTGGATGCCCCTCAAAGGGCCACGGACCAGGCCAGGCCACCGTGACATCCCTCGAACCATAGGACCCAGTACCGAGTACCCCATTGCCCTGACATGGGGGCGCTCCACCACACATACTCATTATAACCTGTGATGCTATGCCCATGTGTGAGCACATTGCAGGATGCAGTAACGGACAGAAGGCAGAGCAAGAATTAACGTTAATTTTTACTTGAGCAGTGGAATACTCCACGCAGGGAGGAGAAAGGAGAGACAGGGGTTTGGCAGGTGATATGAACACAATAGGTGGACTAGGAGAGGTAGCAGGGTGATAGGTATAACAACTGTTCATTAGGGTCAACTTATCAGTCTAAGCTTCTTGACTGCAGAATCCTAGGTTCAAACGGTGGTGCCAACGTGGTTAGTACATGATCCAGTGTCATCCTGCAGATGTCGATGATCCGGTTCCTGGCAGTGTTGATGGGTCCTCGACGTCTTTCATGGGGTCCTGGGTCCGTGATTCAAGTTGCAGAGTGAAGAGCAGTCTCCAACACTGCCGGAGCTTGACGATGCTCGGCAGAGGTATGCGGGTGAGTAAGAGTACAGTTCTCTGTGAGTCACCTGGTATTTCTTAGTTAGCATGTGCATGGTATTCAATTGCCTGTTGCGTTGGGTACCTTGAGCAACAGGGGTCAATGGGCAGAATACAGTTCTCCGCTCATAGTCTCTGTAAGTGCCAGCAGGGATACTATAGCGCGGACCTGCGCTGTCACGTTGCTCAGAGCACCAAACTTTCCCTGCTGTGCTCTGCGTGCTCCCGCCAAATCTGTCTTCCTTTTCACGCAATCTGTCCTAGCTATGTCCCCTGCTGTCGAGTGCAAAGGTCGGTTCCGGTGTCTAAGTCTTCCCCCAGACAACAAAGGTGAAATAATAATAATCTTAATAATCTTTATTTTTATATAGCGCTAACATATTTGCAGCGCTTTACAGTTTGCACACATCATCATCACTGTCCCCGTTGGGGCTCACAATCTAAACTCCCTATCAGAATGTCTTTGGAGTGTGGGAGGAAACCGGAGGAAACCCAGGCAAACACGGGGAGAACATACAAACTCCTTGCAGATGTTGTCCTTGGTGGGTTTGAACCCAGGACTCCAGCGCTGCAAGGCTGCTGTGCTAACCACTGCACCACCGTGCTGCCCGGTCCAGTCCCTCTTCTTACACATGTCCGGGAGCATGGATGACAAGGGCCAATACAAGTCTATTGGTCTATGAAAAACACATACAGCTCAGGGATGGCATCTGAGTCCTGTCTGTGTTTAACATTGCAAAGTAGAGGAGAAGCTTTGTAATTTATTTTTTTTATCAATACTGGAAAAACACTAATGGTAAAAACAGACACACGGAAGACACACTGATGTTGAAAACAGACACATGGATGACACACTGATGGGAAAAACGGACAAACGGATGACACTGATGGTGAAAATGACACACAAATGACACACTGATGGAAAAATGACACATGGATGACACAGTGATGTTGAAAACGGACACATGGATGACACACTGATGGTAAAAACGACATACGGATGACACACTATTAGTATTTGGTCAGTATTTTACTTCAGTATTTGTAAGCCAAAACCAGGAGTGGAACAATCAGAGGAAAAGTATAATAGAAACACGTCACCACTTCTGGATTTATCACCCACTCCTGGTTTTGGCTTACAAATACACAAATACTGTTGAGAAATACTGACCAAATACTGATAGTGTGACTGCAGCCTTATGGTAAGGACCACCACGCAGATTATACACTGATGGTAAAAACAGACACACTGATAACACACTTTTGGTAAGGACGGACACACGGATGACACACTGATGTTAAAAACGGACACACGGATGACACTGTTGGTAAAAATGACACATGACACACTGATGGTAAAGACGACACACGAATGACACTGATTGTAAAAACAGACACACGAATGACACACTGATGGTAAAAACGGACACACGGATGACACACTGATGGTAAAAATGAGACACAGACGAGACACTGATGGTAAAAACAATCACACGGTGACACACTGATGGTAAAAATGACACACAGACGAGACACTGATGGTAAAAACAATCACACGGTGACACACTGATGGTAAAAATGGACACACGGATGACACACTGATGGTAAAAATGGAGACATGTGTAAGGAGGTGGCGGGGAACCTCAGTTGCCTCCTCTCTCCTACATACGGAGCCTATGCGGCACCTTAATGGTTCCCTCATGTTTTATATGGTGATGTCATGTATTAATGTGCAGTGTTTTACCAATTTAATGTGCTGTGTTTATTATGCCTGTTCTTGTACTGTGTATATTGTAATGTGCTGTGTGTGTTACGCACAAGCTTAGGGATAGAAAGGCAACATAGGTTTAAACTGTTGTTAGGAGTTAAGCCGAGAGGCTGTGCAGCAGGTTTACAGGAAAAGGATTTCCTGATCTGCAGCAGAGCCTGGGCAGGCTTGCCAAAGGCAAGACGTGCTTCATTGCTGGGAGCAGAGGACACCCCAGGAGGTGGAATGAAGGACTGCCAAGGACTGTTGGGCAGTGTGGATGGGCATCGGTGCTGCAGGAGCAAATGCAGCAGGACTGTTGGTTCCCAGAACCCAGATGAGAGCAGTTGATACTGCATAATTTGAGAAGACACAGGGAAAGACCAGGAAGCATTACTTTATTTTCCTCATGCTACTTATATTCATTAAAAGTTTCTAACGTTTGGACAGAATCGTGACCTGTGGTGTATCTGAGGACGTGTTTCCAGCATGGAGAACAACCCTGTGATAGAGGTAACTGACTGTGCTGCAAGATCAGGACTTTATCTGTCTTTCTATGTGCAAGGGGCTGGGGTGCTCACTGACTGTGACTTAGTGGACTCGCCAGGACTACAACCCCGTGTCATCTTGTTATACACTGATGACACTGATGGTAAAAATGGACACACGGATGACATACTGATTGTAAAAATGGAAACACGGATGAAACACTGATGGTAAAAACGACACCCGGATGAGACACTAATGGTAAAAACGATCATACAGATGACACACTGATGGTAAAGATGGACACACGGATGACACACAGATGGTAAAACCGGACACACGCATGACACACTAATGGTAAAGATGACAACACGGATAGCAATCTGATGGTACAAATGGACACACTAATGCCACACTTATGGTAAGGACAAACACGTGGATTACACATTGATGGTAAAAACAGACACACGGATGACACACTGATGGTAAAAACAGACACACTGATGGTAAAAACAGACACACGGATGAAACACTGATGGTAAAAACTACACACGGATGACACACTGATTCTAAACACTGCTGACACTAGTACCGTTTTTTCACATATGTGCTTAAACATGGACATGTGAAGAGGCATAAAAAAGCTGGTAAGCACAGGTTAGACTGCAGCAGAAGCCAATTCTCTTGGCAGAGATCAGTTAAGATTTTTTTTTTTAAATTGCAATAGCCCAAGCATTATGGGGAATTTTAGTAGATCGTAGTTTACACAAGTGCTTGTTTATACGTGCAGTATCCATTAGTGAAGCTATAACCGTTTAAAGGGAAACTGTTAAAGGATTCATCCTGCCTAAACTATGGGACGAATGAATGAGGTATTGTAACACCCCAGGTAACCTGTTGTTGCAGTGATGTTGCCTTCCTTTCGGGGAGGGTGATATCATGCTCAGAGGCAATGGAGTTCTCTTCACCAGGTAAGGCACTCGCATGCAACACATTCCGAATCAAGGCCAGGAGGGGGAGCTCAGGACCCGGATTCAGGGGAGCTTCCCTGAGCTATATGTATCCTGACCTGGAGGAGGAGTTAGGCAGTCTGATAGAGACACTGAAGGAGAAAGAAGTCTGAGAGAGCAGACAGAGAGGCCTGGCAGCCACGAGGGAGCTGCAGCCTCCGAAAGGACAGATAACCCAAGGGGTTGTATGTGGTGGAGCTTCAGAGGAAAGGAGCAAAGGAGAGGAACAGGGCTCAGAGGGGAACTGTGACCGGGCACCCTCAGAGCCGAAGTGCAGTACTGTGTACTGGGAGCCCGAGTCCTTAGTGGAACTGTAGGACACTTGGCAGAACCGGAGGGCTGAGAACTTTATGGGATTGGCCCACACCACACCTGAGACGCAGCAGCACCTGAGGAGCCCGGGACATGATAGAGTCCCGGTAAAAAGGCTCACGCTGCCCGTCATGCAGGTACCTGTTGTGAATTCCGTTCTCGGGCTCCCTCCTGTGGTCATGAGTGGTACTTTGTGAGTTCTGTTCATGGGCTCCCTCTGGTGACTTTTAGTGTTACGGCTGGTCTGTAGCTGGACTCCAGCTGCCTCGTTTCCTGCTAGGCCTGCTGCCTATTTAACTCCATCTGGACCTTTACTTGTTGCCTGCTGTCGTATTCAGTACTGGTTCAGATCTCTCTGGGACTTCCCTTGTGACCTGTCTTCTCGTGGAGAAGCTAAGTTCATGCTAGTCCATTTTTGCTCATTTCTATTTGAAAATGTTTCTCAGTATGTTATGAATTCAGTCCAGCTTGCTTATATGCTATTTGATTGCTAGCTGGAAGCTCTGGGGTGCGGAGCTGCGCCCCTCACATCGTGAGTCGGTGTGGGGGTCTTTTTGTATTCTCTGCGTGGATACTTTTGTAGTATTTTATACTGACCGCACAGATTCCTTGCTATCTTCTGACTATTTAGTTATTAGCGGGCCTCATTTGCTAAAACCTATTTTCATTTCTATGTTTGTGTTTTCCCCTTAAACTCACCGTTATTATTTGTGGGGGGCTGCTTACACTTTGGGGAAAATTTCTCTGAGGCAAGTGAGGCTTTGTTTCTCTCTAGGGGTAGCTAGTTTCTCAGGCTGTGAACGAGGCGTCTAGGCTGAGTTAGGAACGCTCCACGGCTGCCTTTAGTGTGGTTCGATAGGCTCAGAATTGCGGTCAGTAAAGTTCCCACATTCCCAGAGCTTGTCCTTATTTTTTGGTTTACTTATCAGGTCAGTTCATGTGTTCTAACCACCAGGATCATAACAGTACAGCAGGCCCGTTAAGTGTTTATGCATCGCAAAAGAGGGATAAGAGAAGCTTTGAGGTTTTTTTTTTTCCCTCTGCAGTGTGTTTAGCCTCTCTCCTCCCCATAATCTCTGGGTGGTTCAGGACTCAGCTGCAGATATGGACATTCAAGGTCTGTCCTCTTGTGTGGATCAGCTTGCTACAAGGATACAAAGCATTCAGGATTATGTAGTTCGCAGTCCTATGTCAGAACCTAAAATACCAATTCCTGAGCTGTTCTCTGGAGATAGATCTAGGTTTTTGAATTTCAAAAATAATTGCAAATTGTTTCTTTCTCTGAGACCTCATTCCTCTGGTGACCCTGCTCAGCAAGTTAAAATTATTATTTCTTTGTTACGTGGTGACCCTCAAGATTGGGCATTCTCCCTGGCGCCAGGAGATCCTGCATTGCTAAATGTGGATGCGTTTTTTCTGGCGCTTGGATTGCTTTATGAGGAACCTAATCTAGTAGACCAGGCAGAAAAGATTTTGCTGGCTCTCTCTCAGGGTCAGGATGAAGCAAAGGTTTACTGTCAGAAGTTTAGGAAGTGGTCTGTGCTCACTCAATGGAATGAGTGTGCCCTGGCAGCGATTTTCAGAAAGGGTCTTTCTGAAGCCCTTAAGGATGTTATGGTGGGGTTCCCCACGCCTGCGGGTCTGAATGAGTCAATGTCTTTGGCCATTCAAATTGATCGGCGTTTGCGGGAGCGCAAACCTGTGCACCATCTGGCGGTGTTTTCTGAACAGAAGCCTGAGTCTATGCAATGTGACAGGATTCTGACCAGAATTGAACGGCAAAATCACAGACGTCAGAATGGGTTGTGCTTTTACTGTGGTGACTCCACTCATGTTATATCTGATTGTTCTAAGCGCACAAAGAGATTCGCTAAGTCTGTCACCATTGGTACTGTACAGCCTAAATTCATTTTGTCTGTTACTTTGATTTGCTCGCTGTCATCCTACTCTGTTATGGCTTTTGTGGATTCAGGCACTGCCCTGAATTTGATGGATTTGTCATTTGCCAGGCGCTGTGGTTTTATCTTGGAGCCATTGCAATTCCCTATTCCACTAAAGGGAATTGATGCTACGCCATTGGCCAAGAATAAGCCTCAATACTGGATTCAAGTGACTATGTGCATGACTCCTGCACATCAGGAGGTTATTCGCTTTCTGGTGTTACATAATTTGCATGATGTTGTCGTGTTGGGTCTGCCATGGCTGCAGGTTCATAATCCAGTCCTGGACTGGAAAGCAATGTCTGTGTCAAGTTGGGGTTGTCAAGGGGTACATGGCGATGTTCCTTTGGTGTCAATTGCTTCTTCTACTCCTTCTGAAGTCCCTGAATTTTTGTCAGATTACCAGCATGTATTTGATGAGCCCAAATCCAGTGCCCTACCTCCTCATAGGGATTGTGATTGTGCCATAAATTTGATTCCTGGTAGTAAGTTCCCTAAGGGTCGACTTTTTAATTTATCTGTACCAGAACATACCGCGATGCGGAGCTATGTAAAGGAGTCTTTGGAGAAGGGGCATATTCGTCCGTCCTCGTCACCTTTGGGTGCAGGGTTCTTTTTTGTGGCCAAGAAGGATGGTTCTCTGAGACCCTGTATAGATTATCGCCTTCTAAATAAAATCACGGTCAAATTTCAGTACCCTTTGCCTCTGCTGTCCGATCTGTTTGCTCGGATTAGGGGGGCTAGTTGGTTCACCAAGATAGATCTTCGAGGAGCTTATAATATTGTGCGTATAAAGCAGGGCGATGAATGGAAGACAGCATTTAATACGCCCGAAGGTCATTTTGAGTACTTGATGATGCCTTTTGGGCTTTCTAATGCCCCTTCCGTGTTTCAGTCCTTCACGCACAACATCTTCCGAGAGTATCTGGAAAGATTCATGATTGTGTACCTGGATGATATTTTGGTCTTTTCTGATGATTGGGAGTCTCATGTGAAGCAGGTCAGGATGGTGTTTCAGGTCCTGCGTGCCAATGCCTTGTTTGTGAAGGGCTCTAAAGGTCTCTTTGGAGTCCAGAAGGTTTCCTTTTTGGGCTTTATTTTTTCCCCTTCTACTATCGAGATGGATCCAGTTAAAGTCCAGGCCATCTATGACTGGACTCAACCTACATCGGTGAAGAGCCTTCAGAAGTTCTTGGGCTTTGCTAATTTTTACCGGCGCTTCATCACTAATTTTTCTAGTGTGGTTAAACCTTTGACGGATTTGACTAGAAAGGGTGCTGATGTGACGAATTGGTCTTCTGCGGCCGTTGAGGCCTTTCAGGAGCTGAAACGTTGGTTTTCTTCGGCTCCTGTTTTGCGTCAGCCTGATGTCTCTCTTCCCTTTCAGGTCGAGGTTGATGCTTCTGAGATTGGGGCAGGGGCTGTCTTGTCACAGAGAAGCTCTGATGGCTCGGTGATGAGACCATGTGCTTTCTTTTCTAGAAAGTTTTCGCCTGCCGAGCGGAATTATGATGTTGGTAATCGGGAGTTGTTGGCAATGAAGTGGGCATTCGAGGAGTGGCGACATTGGCTTGAGGGAGCCAGGCATCGCGTGGTGGTCTTGACGGATCACAAGAATTTGATTTATCTCGAGTCTGCCAAGCGGTTAAATCCTAGACAGGCTCGATGGTCGCTGTTTTTCTCCCGTTTTGATTTCGCGGTTTCATACCTTCCGGGCTCAAAGAATGTGAAGGCTGATGCCCTTTCTAGGAGTTTTGTGCCTGACTCTCCGGGAGTTTCTGAGCCGGCTGGTATCCTCAGAGAGGGGGTGATCTTGTCTGCCATCTCCCCTGATTTGCGGCGGGTGCTGCAGGAGTTTCAGGCCGATAGACCTGACCGTTGTCCACCGGAGAGACTGTTTGTCCCGGATAGATGGACCAGTAGAGTTATTTCCGAGGTTCATTCTTCAGTGTTAGCGGGTCATCCTGGGATCTTTTGTACCAGGGATTTGGTGGCTAGGTCCTTTTGGTGGCCTTCTTTGTCACGGGATGTGCGTTCCTTTGTGCAGTCCTGTGGGATTTGTGCTCAGGCCAAGCCTTGCTGTTCTCATGCCAGTGGATTGCTTTTGCCTTTGCCTGTCCCGAAGAGGCCTTGGACGCATATTTCCATGGATTTTATTTCGGATCTTCCAGTCTCTCAGAGGATGTCTGTCATCTGAGTGGTTTCTGATCGTTTTTCTAAAATGGTCCATTTGGTGCCTTTGCCTAAGTTACCCTCCTCCTCTGATTTGGTTCCGCTGTTTTTTCAGAATGTGGTCCGTTTGCATGGTATTCCGGAGAACATTGTGTCTGACAGAGGGTCCCAGTTTGTGTCCAGATTTTGGCGGTCCTTTTGTGCTAAGATGGGCATTGATTTGTCTTTTTCTTCGGCCTTCCATCCTCAGACGAATGGCCAAACCGAACGTATGAATCAGACCTTGGAAACTTATCAGAGATGTTTTGTTTCTGCCTATCAGGATGATTGGGTGACTTTTTAGCCATTGGCTGAGTTCGCCCTCAATAATCGGGCTAGTTCCGCTACTTTAGTTTCGCCTTTTTTTTGTAATTCTGGTTTTCATCCTCATTTTTCCTCAGGTCAGGTTGAACCTTCTGACTGTCCTGGGGTGGATTCTGTGGTGGATAGGTTGCAGCAGATTTGGAACCACGTAGTGGACAATTTGACGTTGTCACAGGAGAAGGCTCAGCGCTTTGCTAATCGCCGTCGCTGTGTGGGTCCCCGACTTCGTGTGGGGGATTTGGTATGGTTGTCATCTCGTTATGTTCCTATGAAGGTTTCCTCTCCTAAGTTCAAACCTCGTTTCATCGGTCCTTATAAGATTTTGGAAATCCTCAATCCGGTGTCATTTCGTTTGGACCTCCCAGCATCTTTTGCCATTCATAATGTGTTCCATAGGTCATTGTTGCGGAGGTATGTGGTGCCTGTGGTTCCGTCTGTTGACCCTCCTGCTCCGGTGTTGGTCGAGGGAGAATTGGAGTATGTGGTGGAAGATCTTGGATTCTCGTATTTCGAGACGGAAGCTTCAGTACTTGGTTAAATGGAAGGGCTATGGTCAGGAGGATAATTCCTGGGTTGTTGCCTCTGATGTCCATGCTGCCGATTTGGTTCGTGCCTTTCATTTGGCTCGTCCTGATCGGCCTGGGGGCTCTGGTGAGGGTTCGGTGACCCCTCCTCAAGGGGGTGGTACTGTTGTGAATTCCGTTCTCGGGCTCCCTCCTGTGGTCATGAGTGGTACTTTGTGAGTTCTGTTCATGGGCTCCCTCTGGTGGCTTTTAGTGTTACGGCTGGTCTGTAGTTGGACTCCAGCTGCCTCGTTTCCTGCAAGGCCTGCTGCCTATTTAACTCCATCTGGACTGTTGTGAATTAGACCTTTTTGGCTCCCTCTGGTGGTCACTGGTGATATGACTCTGGGATTGTTCCTCAGTTTGGCACCCACCTGGGTCGTTAGTCCAGGGGTGTTGCTATATAAGCTTCCTGGATTCTTAGTCCAGTGCCTGGCATCGTTGTAATCAGATCCTTTCTGTTTGCTCCTGTCTGCTGGTCCTGTTTCTTGCAAAATTAAGCTAAGTCCTGCTTCCTTGTTTTTTGGTTGTTTGTATTGCTTTTATTTTCTGTCCAGCTTGTACTAAATGTGATTCCTGATTTTGCTGGAAGCTCTAGGGGGCTGGTATTCTCCCCCCGGGCCGTTAGACGGTTCGGGGGTTCTTGAATATCCAGCGTGGAAATTTTGATAGGGTTTTTGCTGACCGTATAAGTCATCTTACTATATTCTGCTATTAGTCAGTGGGCCTCTCTTTGCTAAATATCTAGTTCATTCTTCCGTTTGTCTTTTCTCCTTACCTCACCGTTATTATTTGTGGGGGGCTTGTATCCAACTTTTGGGGTCTTTTCTCTGGAGGCAAGAAAGGTCTATCTTTTCCCTTCTAGGGTTAGTTAGTTCTCCGGCTGGCGCGAGACGTCTAGAACCAACGTAGGCACGTTCCCCGGCTGCTGCTATTTGTGGTGCTAGGATTAGATATACGGTTAGCCCAGTTACCACTGCCCTATGAGCTGGTTTTTTATGTTTGCAGACTTGGTATGTACTTTTGAGACCCTCTGCCATTGGGGTCATAACAGTATGCCAGGCCTAAGTTGAATGTTTAATGCATTGCAGAAGTGGGATAATAAGAAAGGAAATTCTGAGTTTTTTTTTTTTTCCTCTCTTTGTTCCTCCCCTTTACCTCTGAGTGGCTTGTGCTTGCTGCAGACATGAATGTCCAGACCTTGATTACAAGTGTGGATCGGCTTGCTGCTCGTGTGCAGGGCATACAAGATTTTGTTACCAGTAGTCCAATGTCTGAACCTAAAATACCTATTCCTGAACTGTTCTCTGGAGACTGATTCAAGTTTAGGAATTTCAGGAATAATTGTAAATTGTTTCTATCTCTGAGACCCCGTTCATCTGGAGACTCAGCTCAGCAAGTTAAAATTGTTATCTCTTTCTTACGGGGCGACCCTCAGGATTGGGCCTTCTCGCTAGCGCCAGGAGATCCGGCATTGGCAAATATTGATGCGTTTTTTCTGGCGCTCGGATTGCTTTACGAGGAACCCAATCTTGAAATTCAGGCAGAAAAAGCCTTGCTGGCTATTTCTCAGGGCCAGGATGAAGCTGAAGTGTATTGCCAAAAATTTCGGAAATGGTCCGTGCTTACTCAGTGGAATGAGTGTGCTCTGGCCGCAAATTTCAGAAATGGCCTTTCTGAAGCCATTAAGAATGTGATGGTGGGTTTCTCCATTCCTACAAGTCTGAATGATTCCATGGCGCTGGCTATTCAAATTGACCGGCGTTTGCGGGAGTGCAAAACTGCTAATCCTCTGGTGGTGTTGTCTGAACAAACACCTGATTTAATGCAATGTGATAGAATTCAGACTAGAAATGAACGGAAAAATCATAGACGTCAGAATGGGTTGTGTTTTTACTGTGGTGATTCTACACATGTTATATCAGCATGCTCTAAACGCCTAACAAGGGTTGTTAGCCCTGTCGCCATTGGTAATTTGCAACCTAAATTTATTTTGTCTGTGACTTTAATTTGCTCATTGTCTTCCTACCCTGTTATGGCGTTTGTGGATTCAGGTGCTGCCCTGAGTCTTATGGATCTGTCATTTGCCAAGCGCTGTGGTTTTGTTCTTGAGCCTTTGGTAAATCCTATCCCTCTTAGAGGTATTGATGCTACGCCATTGGCGGAAAATAAACCGCAGTTTTGGACACAGGTAACCATGTGCATGACTCCTGAACATCGGGAGGTGATTCGTTTTCTTGTTCTGCATAAAATGCATGATTTGGTCGTTTTGGGTCTGCCATGGTTACAGACCCATAATCCAGTCTTGGATTGGAAGGCAATGTCTGTGTCAAGTTGGGGCTGTCAGTGAATTCATGGTGATTCCCCGCCGGTGTCTATTGCTTCCTCTACTCCTTCGGAAGTTCCTGAGTATTTGTCTGATTATCAGGATGTATTCAGCGAGTCCAGGTCCAGTGCTCTGCCTCCTCATAGGGACTGTGACTGCGCCATAGATTTGATTCCAGGTAGTAAATTTCCTAAGGGAAGACTATTTAATCTGTCTGTACCTGAGCATACCGCAATGCGTTCGTATATCAAGGAGTCTCTGGAGAAGGGGCATATCCGTCCATCCTCTTCCCCTCTTGGTGCGGGATTCTTTTTTGTGGCCAAGAAGGACGGATCTTTGAGACCTTGTATTGACTATCGGCTTCTGAATAAAATCACTGTTAAATTTCAGTATCCTTTGCCTCTGTTGTCGGACTTGTTTGCCCGGATTAAAGGTGCCAAGTGGTTCACCAAGATAGATCTTCGTGGTGCGTACAACCTTGTGCGCATTAAGCAGGGAGATGAATGGAAAACTGCATTTAATACGCCCGAATGTCATTTTGAGTACTTGGTGATGCCTTTTGGGCTCCCTAATGCTCCTTCAGTGTTTCAGTCCTTTATGCATGATATTTTCCGGAAGTATCTGGATAAATTTATGATTGTTTATCTGGATGATATTCTGTTTTTTTCTGATGATTAGGACTCGCATGTAGAGCAGGTCAGGATGGTGTTTCAGGTTTTGCGTGAGCATGCTTTGTTTGTTAAGGGCTCAAAGTGTCTCTTTGGAGTACAGAAGGTTCCCTTTTTGGGGTTTATTTTTCCCCCTTCTGCGGTGGAGATGGACCCAGTCAAGGTCCGAGCTATTCATGATTGGACTCAGCCCACGTCAGTTAAAAGTCTTCAGAAGTTCTTGGGTTTTGCTAACTTCTACCGTCGTTTTATCGCTAATTTTTCTAGCGTTGTTAAACCTTTGACGGATATGACCAAGAAAGGTTCTGATGTTGCTAACTGGGCTCCTGCAGCCGTGGAAGCTTTCCAAGAGTTGAAGCGCCGGTTTACTTCGGCGCCTGTTTTGTGCCAGCCTGATGTCTCACTGCCCTTTCAGGTTGAAGTGGATGCTTCTGAGATTGGAGCAGGGGCCGTTTTGTCACAGAGAGGCCCTGGTTGCTCTGTAATGAGACCATGTGCCTTTTTCTCTAGGAAGTTTTCACCTGCTGAGCGGAATTATGATGTTGGCAATCGGGAGTTGTTGGCCATGAAGTGGGCATTTGAGGAGTGGCGTCATTGGCTCGAGGGTGCTAAGCATCGTGTGGTGGTCTTGACTGATCACAAAAATCTGATGTATCTCGAGTCTGCTAAACGCCTGAATCCTAGACAGGCCCGCTGGTCATTGTTTTTCTCCCGTTTTGACTTTGTGGTCTCGTATTTACCAGGTTCAAAGAATGTGAAGGCTGATGCTCTTTCAAGGAGCTTTGTGCCTGACTCTCCTGGAGTCGTAGAACCAGTTGGTATTCTTAAAGAGGGAGTTATCTTGTCAGCCATTTCTCCGGATTTGCGACGTGTGTTGCAGAGATTTCAGGCTGGTAGACCTGACTCTTGTCCACCTGACAGACTGTTTGTTCCTGATAAGTGGACCAGCAGAGTCATTTCCGAGGTTCATTCCTCGGTGTTGGCAGGGCATCCGGGAATTTTTGGCACCAGAGATCTGGTGGCTAGGTCCTTTTGGTGGCCTTCCTTGTCACGGGATGTGCGGTCATTTGTGCAGTCCTGTGGGACTTGTGCTCGAGCTAAGCCTTGCTGTTCTCG
Organism: Ranitomeya variabilis; assembly: GCF_051348905.1. Lineage (NCBI taxonomy): Eukaryota > Metazoa > Chordata > Amphibia > Anura > Dendrobatidae > Ranitomeya > Ranitomeya variabilis. The sequence goes on along the minus strand of NC_135234.1, from coordinate 570,115,708 downwards.
TGCCAGCGGGTTGCTCTTGCCCTTGCCTGTCCCGAAGAGGCCTTGGACACACATTTCCATGGATTTCATTTCAGATCTTCCGGTGTCTCAGGGCATGTCTGTCATCTGGGTGGTATGTGATCGCTTTTCCAAGATGGTCCATTTGGTATCTTTGCCTAAGCTGCCTTCCTCTTCCGATCTGGTTCCTTTGTTCTTTCAGAATGTGGTTCGTTTACACGGCATTCCTGAGAATATTGTGTCTGACAGAGGATCCCAGTTTGTTTCCAGGTTCTGGCGATCCTTTTGTGCTAAGATGGGCATTGATTTGTGGTTTTCGTCTGCCTTTCATCCTCAGATAATGGACAAACGGAGCGAACTAATCAGACTCTGGAGGCTTATTTGAGGTGTTTTGTTTCTGCAGATCAGGATGATTGGGTGACCTTCTTGCCGTTGGCTGAGTTTGCCCTTAATAATCGGGCTAGTTCCGCTACTTTGGTTTCGCCTTTTTTTTTGCAACTCTGGTTTCCATCCCCGTTTTTCCTCGGGACATGTGGAGCCTTCTGACTGTCCTGGGGTAGATTCCATGGTGGATAGGTTGCAGCAGATCTGGAATCATGTGGTGGACAACTTGAAGTTGTCACAGGAGAAGGCTCAGCGTTTTGCCAACCGCCGCCGCGGTGTGGGTCCCCGACTTCGTGTTGGGGATTTGGTATGGCTGTCTTCTCGATTTGTTCCTATGAAGGTCTCCTCTCCTAAATTTAAGCCTCGCTTCATCGGTCCTTACAAGATATTGGAAATCCTTAATCCTGTGTCCTTTCGCTTGGATCTTCCGGTGTCGTTTGCCATTCACAACGTGTTCCAAAGGTCTTTGTTGCGGCGGTACGTTGTACCTGTGGTTCCTTCTGTTGAGCCTCCTGCTCCGGTGTTGGTTGAGGGCGAGTTGGAGTACGTGGTGGAGAAGATCTTGGATTCTCGTCTCTCCAGGCGGAGGCTTCAGTATCTGGTCAAGTGGAAGGGCTATGGTCAGGAGGATAATTCCTGGGTGGTTGCCTCTGATGTGCATGCGGCCGACTTAGTTCGTGCCTTTCACGCTGCTCATCCTGATCGCCCTGGTGGTCTTGGTGAGGGTTCGGTGACCCCTCCTTAAAGGGGGGGTACTGTTGTGAATTAGACCTTTTTGGCTCCCTCTTGTGGTCACTGGTGATATGACTCTGGGATTGTTCCTCAGTTTGGCACCCACCTGGGTCGTTAGTCCAGGGGTGTTGCTATATAAGCTTCCTGGATTCTTAATCCAGTGCCTGGCATCGTTGTAATCAGATCCTTTCTGTTTGCTCCTGTCTGCTGGTCCTGTTTCTTGCAAAATTAAGCTAAGTCCTGCTTCCTTGTTTTTTGGTTGTTTGTATTGCTTTTATTTTCTGTCCAGCTTGTACTAAATGTGATTCCTGATTTTGCTGGAAGCTCTAGGGGGCTGGTATTCTCCCCCCGGGCCGTTAGACGGTTCGGGGGTTCTTGAATATCCAGCGTGGAAATTTTGATAGGGTTTTTGCTGACCGTATAAGTCATCTTACTATATTCTGCTATTAGTCAGTGGGCCTCTCTTTGCTAAATATCTAGTTCATTCTTCAGTTTGTCTTTTCTCCTTACCTCATCGTTATTATTTGTGGGGGGCTTGTATCCAACTTTTGGGGTCTTTTCTCTGGAGGCAAGAAAGGTCTATCTTTTCCCTTCTAGGGTTAGTTAGTTCTCCGGCTGGCGCAAGACGTCTAGAACCAACGTAGGCACGTTCCCCGGCTGCTGCTATTTGTGGTGCTAGGATTAAATATACGGTTAGCCCAGTTACCACTGCCCTATGAGCTGGTTTTTTATGTTTGCAGACTTGGTATGTACTTTTGAGACCCTCTGCCATTGGGGTCATAACACTGGACCTTTACTTGTTGCCTGCTGTCGTTGTATTCAGTACTGGTTCAGATCTCTCTGGGACTTCCCTTGTGACCTGTCTCCTTGTGGAGAAGCTAAGTTCATGCTAGTCCATTTTTGCTCATTTCTATTTGAAAATGTTTCTCAGTATGTTATGAATTCAGTCCAGCTTGCTTATATGCTATTTGATTGCTAGCTGGAAGCTCTGGGGTGCGGAGTTGCGCCCCTCACATCGTGAGTCGGTGTGGGGGTCTTTTTGTATTCTCTGCGTGGATACTTTTGTAGTATTTTATACTGACCGCACAGATTCCTTGCTATCTTCTGACTATTTAGTTATTAGCGGGCCTCATTTGCTAAAACCTATTTTCATTTCTATGTTTGTGTTTTCCCCTTAAACTCACCGTTATTATTTGTGGGGGGCTGCTTACACTTTGGGGAAAATTTCTCTGAGGCAAGTGAGACTTTGTTTCTCTCTAGGGGTAGCTAGTTTCTCAGGCTATGAACGAGGCGTCTAGGCCGAGTTAGGAACGCTCCACGGCTGCCTTTAGTGTGGTTCGATAGGATCAGAATTGCGGTCAGTAAAGTTCCCACATTCCCAGAGCTTGTCCTTATTTTTTGGTTTACTTATCAGGTCAGTTCATGTGTTCTAACCACCAGGATCATAACAGGTACCTGTCTCAGGACAGGGGGAATAGAGGACTCTGCAGAAAGCTTCAGGCAGCAGGAACTTCATGTACAGCAAGCGCTGTTGGAAAGGCTCACGAACCTCGACTGGAAAAAAGGGAATCTTCCATTTCTTCCGAGCCAGCCGGGCCATACCATCACCTGTACCTGGTACCCTGGACTGTGGCCCTCTAGCTACAGTAAACCAAGTAAAGACTTGTGTCCTTTACTCATTTTACCGGCCTGCACCATCATCGCCATACACTTCAGGACCTCTGGGGACTCCGCTTCACCTGCGGGAAGCGTTACCATCATTGCTGCGACAACATCCCCCAGAGGACCCCTTTAACCCATTTCTGCCAGCTGACGGAATAGTACGTCAGCTAGCAGAACCCCCGCTTTGAGGTGGGCTCCAGCGGTGAGCCCACCTCAAAGCCGCGACATGTCAGCTGTTTTGTACAGCTGACATGTGCGCGCAATGAGCGCGAGCGGAATCGCGATCCGCCCGCGCCCATTAACTAGTTAAATGCCGCTGTCAAGCTAGCGCTCCCGGCAGCGCGGCTGAAAGTGCTCGCACCGCTGACCCCCGTCACATGATCGGGAGTCATCGGTGCATTGCCATAACAACCAGAGGTCTCCTTAAGACCTCTATGGTTGTTGATGGCCGATTGCTTTGAGCGCCACCCTGTGGTCGGTGTTCAAACCAACCCTGCATTTCTGCTACATAGAGGTGATCTGTGCTTCAACTCTATGTAGCAGAGGCAATCGTGTAGTGCATGCTTCTAGCCTCCTGTGGAGGCTATTGAAGCATGCCAAAAAAAAAAAAAAGTGTTTAAAAATATAAAAAAAATAAAAAATATATAAAAGTTCAAATCACCCCCCTTTCGCCCCAATCAAAATAAAACAATTAAAAAAAATCAAACCTACACATATTTGGTATTGCCGCGTTCAGAATCGCCCGATCTATCAATAAAAACAAAGGATTAACCTGATCACTAAATGGCGTAGCGAGAAAAAAAATCAAAACGCCAAAATTAAGTTTTGGTCGCCGCAACATTGCATTAAAATGCAATAACGGGCGATCAAAAGAACGTATCTGCACCAAAATTGTATCATTAAAAACGCCAGCTCGGCACGAAAAAATAAGCCCTCACCCGACCCCAGATCACGAAAATTGGAGATGCTACAGGTATCGAAAAATGGCGCATTTTTTTTTTTTTAGCAAACTTTTGAATTTTTTTTTACCACTTAGATAAAAGAGAACCTAGACATTTTTGGTGTCTATGAACTCGTAATGACCTGGAGAATCATAATGGCAGGTTAGTTTTAGCATTTGGTGAACCTAGCAAAAAGGCCAAACAAAAAACAAGTGTGAGATTGCACTTTTTTTGCAATTTCATCGCACTTGGAATTTATTTCCTGTTTTCTGTTAAACGGCATGGTAAAACCAATGGTATCGTTCAAAAGTACATCTCGTCCCGCAAAAAATAAGCCCTCACATGGCCATATTGACAAAAAAATAAAAAAGTTATGGCTCTGGGATGGAGGGGAGCAAAAAACGAAAACGAAAAAAGCTCCGGGGGTGAAGGGGTTAATGCAGTGTCGCTCCCACAATTGACCGAACACCCCAGGTGACGTCATGACAGACTTTGCCACAATTCCCCTTAAAAGACCGTTTCCCTTTTATCGGAGTCCCAGGGCCACGGACTGGTTCGCAGCCGCCGTGACATCCCCTTTAAGAGAGACCGGACCCAGTGCCGAGTACCCCACAGCCCTGGCAGAGCGCTCCAGCATCCTCCTTAATTATATATAATATATATTTTCTGAGAAGAAAAATGGCATTTCAGAGAAACTCAAAGTTGGAAACAGGTGGGGGACAAGGTGACCAGAAGAGGAAGTATGTCTCTGTCAGCTTCTCCATATCTGCATCACTAGACTGACCTCTCTCTCCTTATTTTTGTTTATAGACCAGCCAATCTGGGTGAGCAAGAGGGGACATACCTCCTTGCCTTGTCCCCAGCCTGCTTTAAACTTTTTCTAAATATTTTTCTCTCAACCCCTCACCTTTTCAAAGTAAGGCCGGCGTCACACTCAGCGTATGGAAATACGGTCCGTATTATACGTCCGTAATATGCCACAAAATTCCAGAAATGGTGATCCGTATGTAATCCGTAGGCAAGGTGTGGTCGCGTATTTTGCGCATGTAATGTTGCGTATGTAATCCGTATGACATCCGTAATGCGTATTTTTCATGCAATCTGACAAAATGGACATTTAACGGATTTTGAGGCTGAAATTGATTTAAATCACCATCATCAACCCTATTTAAGGCCTCTACAACAGGTGGCACCCTCCCATATGGCCATTTTGTGGTTGTGCATCTGTTGGTGTGTTGTGGTAAGGTTTGCACCATGTCTGACCTACTGCACTTCACCCCAACTCAGCGGGTTTTGTTAAACTGGGTCTTGTCGCGTTGGTTTGGCCAGCCATACCCTGTGATTGTAGATCCGAGAAGGAGGAGAAGAATGTGGGTGCATCCTCTTTTGACCCAACGCCTCACTAAAGGCCATTTTCAGAGGCTGTATACAGCTCTGCAGGCACATCCTGAAAAGTTCTATCTACTGTCGCATGACCATCAGAACCTTTGATATCTTCTTGGAGATATTACGTCCAGGTATCACCTATCAGGACACAAGGATGCGCAAAGCCATATCCGCAGAGGAGCGTCTTCTCCTTACCTTACGGTATGTATTCTACATCCTCACATACTGTATGTTGATAATGTATATGTGTACATTAGGTCACAAGCAGATCTTAAAAAGTGTGTTTAATGTTATAGTTAAGTACCCTTGGTACATTTTTCATGTAAAGCATGTATTTCAAAATATACAATCTACTTGTGTTTCTTCATGTTTTGTGTGAACTCTTGTAACCTACCTAATATTCCTTTTTTTACACTTTCAGCTTCCTGTCCACTGGCTTCTCGTATGCGGGGCTACACCTGGAGTTTCTGATTGGCCGGTCGACAATTTCAGGCATTGTGCGGTCAACCTGTATTCAAATATGGGATAAACTCAAGGAACTTGTGATGCCTGAGCCAAAACAGGCTGACTGGCTCAAAATAGCACTTGGTTTCCAGGACACTTGTGACTTCCCACACTGCATTGGAGCCGTGGATGGGAAACATAGCAGGGTACGTCAGCCGTCGAACTCTGGCTCCCAATTCTACAATTATAAGAAGTTTTTCTCTGTAGTTCTGTTAGCTGTAGTTAACAGCAACTACAGGTTTATAATTGTAGACATTGGGGCCTATGGCCGAACTGGAGACTCTAGGGTCTTCAATTCGTCCATTATGGGTCGGCGGCTACGTGACAACCAGTTAGACCTCCCACCACCACAATAACTCCCAGGCTCCAATGCGGAAGCAGTGCCTTTTGTTCTTGTTGGAGATGAGGCGTTCCAACTGACGAGACACGTCATGAGGCCTTATCCCCGGCGAACCTCGGCCACCGGCGGAGGATCTTTAATTTGCGGCTTTCTAGGGCGCGGAGACTGGTGGAGTGCGCCTTTGGTATTCTGGTGGCCAAATGGCGTGTCCTCCAGTCTGCCATTCAGCTCAGTGAGGATACAGTGAATTAAGTCATAAAAGCCTCTGTAATTTTGCACAATTATACCCGCATACATGATTGCTCCTCAGCTGATATTGCTGAACACATGTTGAGCAATGTGATTAGGCCTACACCACATGGCCCTCTTCTGCGCCGTCCCCTTTCTGGCATAAAAGTTAGGGATGTTTTCACAAATTATTTTGTTTCTCCGCAGGGTGCTACTCCCTGGCAAGATTATGCTGTTTCTCAGTTGTGATTTCCTTCTTTTATAACTATATTATAAAAATCAAATTTTTTTTGCAAAAGAAACAGTACTCTGTGTGTTGAATTTCCTTAATTACCATATGATTATAAACAGAGCATATGTGTGTGATGTAATAATGATTGGTCCACAAACATCATTTGGCTTTTGACAACAATTTTTACTAAGAGCAAAAGCCTTTTTTTGAAAACTTTTAACCATATTTTTGGCATATGGTTTTTTTCCCTCATTTTGGCATTTTTTGCCAACAACCAAACACAACAAAGTGCAAATACTGCACAAAATAACCAAAAACATGGTTTTGCATAACCAAAAAAAAGAATAAAAAAAAAAAATTGCCTTACAGATCCCTGCAAGTTGGCGGTGGAGATGGCGGCAGCTCAGGGTCCTGTTCAGGGGGCCATTGTTGGGCCAACTGTCCTTCACCCTGTGAGGATGCTGTGGGTTGCTGAGCCGAATACAGGCCTTGTCCATATTGGGCAGTTTGGTGTTGGCCATAAGGGAATTGTCTCTGGCCCTCATGCTGACGGACATTTTGGCTGGACTCATACCCAACCCCAAAATGGCCATGTTGTCCAAACCCAGGTTGGGACCAGCCTACATCACTGGGTCTGGAAAAGTGGCCATATTGGGAATGGGGGTTGTAGGGTGCCATTTGGTACAGAGCTGGCCTTTGTAGATTTTGGGTTGGGAGGGGTTGAGGTGTAGGCATACGTGGAGGAGGTGCTTCAAATCCTGATTGATCATGCTCCTGTTGAGTTATTTGAAGGCTTAAGAGGTTATTTTGGGAAAGCTGCCTTCTCTCAAGAAATTGAAACACCTCATAGGGGTTATTTGGAGGGGTGCTTAAATCAATCAGGATTTGAATACACCCTCTCACACGTAGCCTCACCTCACGGGGAAGAGGACGAAGGTACCGGGCAAGGCTACGAGCAAAGGCCTCCTCTCCATCATCCGTGGCTGCCCTGACCAAATAATTAAGGACTCCAGCATCCACATCCCTCCTAGTGGCTTGCAGCTCTCTCCTTCTGCGGCCTCTGCGTAAAGTCCCAGCTGCCTGTGAGGAGGACTCCAGTGGGCCAGTAGGGCTGCTGCTGTGGCCATGCTCTTCATGGCTTACATGATCAGGTGCTGCCGAGGGTGGTGGTGCTGCATCTTCGACACTTGCTGCTGTCTGTAGTGATGCCGAAGCCGATGGACCTTGAAGGATGGAGGTAGAAGAGGCCAAAGATGGGCCTGCCACCTCTTCTTTCACACTAACGGGATCGATTACAGCCTCCGAATAAGATCCGGTCTCCCTCTCTGTGAGGTTGGACTGTGTTCTGTTATTAAACAATGAAACGAAAAACAAAACATTAATAGTTGAGTCATTTGGTAACATAATTTTATTAGCCATCTGTGACCTCGTCTCCCGATAATTACAAACACACAACCTCTGATCCTCACAAGATCTCCTTCTCTACTCCCCTCTTATCTCCTCTTCCAACAATTAGATAACCTGCTGTAACCACCGATCGACCAAACCACTGCATGAACAGCTCTACCCTCACCTACTGTATTCTCACCCATACCTTGTTGGAGCTTGTGAGGCTTTGCGGCCCGGTTCCTCTCTCCTCCAGGACCTTTTTTTTTTTTAAATTATTTTTTATAATATTTTTTAGAAAATGTTTACCCCCCCTTACATGTAAAGCGCCATGGAATAACCAGAACAAATAAGATTAATAATCATATTTTCTAACAAAAATGTGTATTGTTGTTTTGACTTACTGCCTTAGATCCATACTGGCATCCAAAAAGGACAGACGATCGTAGTAAATGTATTTCCTTTTTTTGGGTGGTGCTGCTGACCCACTTCTTGCCCGCTGCTGCCTTTCCTGCCGGTACTGGTCCCTGATGCTGCGCCATCGTGTCATAACATCATCCACTGCAATGACATGGTAACAAATATTGTTTAAGCTCATTCTGCACATTGCTTAAACCAGTTGGCATTGATAGATCATATTTGAACGATGATAATAAAATGAATTCTTAAAAATGATTTGCGTAAAGTTACAATTGCTGAAAAAAACAACAAAATATAAAAAAAAAATAAACGACAGGGTCCACACCTGTCTGTACCAGTTTGGCGAAAAAAAAAAAATATTAAGCAACGCAACATCAATATTAGCTATGTACGTAAACACTTTATCATGTTAATCATCTTTGCTTTTTTAAAAAAAAAAATAAAAATACCATACTAAGGCAAAAAATATTCTTCATGTAATCATGTTGGTAAAGCATTTTTCAAGGTTAATTAATGTCGCTACATGACTGTACTTACAAAGTTGTGTCTGCTCCGCACGTGGCCGTTGGGCATGATCTGGGAATAGGATCCCACAGATGGTCCTCCAAGCTGCCTCTTTCCTGGACCGGTTGGCAAAATTTGGATCCCGCTGGTCCCAGATTTCTGGCCTTTCTTGGACCAGGATGAGGAGCATATCCACGTTGATTATGCTGGCCATGCTGCTTGGAACTCAGTGGAGGCGAGCGCCAGACTTCCGGGATGTCTGTCTGGCTTTTTCAGCTAATTAGCATGTCTGAACTTCCTGATTGAGGGCTTGGCACAATTCCTGGCACCTGGAGATGTCTGGCGTATTTCTCACAAGTCACAAAGCTGGTCCGTGTGTAATCCGTATTTTTATCGCCCCATAGACTTTCATTGGCGATTTTTTTGCGCAATACGGTGACAAACGCAGCATGCTGCGATTTTCTACAGCCGTACAAGACCGTATAATACAGATCCGTAAAATACGGCAGATAGGAGCTGGGCCATAGAGAATCATTGTACCGTATGCAATCCGTGTTTTCAGCGCCTCTCATACGTCCGTAAAACTCGCTAGTGTGACGCCGGCCTAAATCATACATACTTGAAATGAAGGAGCAGATCTCTGATTTACATTGCCAATGGTTCGGGCAGCATGATTCATGTTACAGGCTCCCTTTAAAAATCAAAACTATCAATGTAGGCCTAGAACTATTCTGAATATACAGCTCTGGCAAAAATTAAGAGACCACTGCAAAGTTTTATAAAAATCAGCTTCTCTACATGTCTGACAGCCATTCCATTCCAGTGTCAGTTGAATTCCAACCAGAGTACACCTCATTCTACTTAATGTGATCAGTTGATCACCTGAACCAAATCTTATTTCACTGAAGGAAAATATAAAAAACCCTGCTGTGGTGTTCACAATCCTTTTCCAATAGGACAAGCTTAATGGTAAAACAAGTGCTAGTAATATCTCAAAAGTAATAGGAATGAAAAAATAATTTGTAGCCATGCCAAAGGAGTTGAAAAGTCTTGAGTAAGGAAAAGAAGGGCTCAATTCTGGCTTTACTAGCAGAGGGACACAGTGAGCATCATGTTGCCTCCATCCTTACAATTTCTAAGACGGCAGTCCATTACAACAAGGTCAAGCAGCAGACATTGGGGACAACATAGATACAGACCGACAGAGGGCGAAAATGACTCTCCACTGACCGGGATGACCATCATCTTTTATTTGAAGGTCACTCAGCAAACGCAGGATGACATCAAGTGACCTACAAAAGGAATGGCAAATGCCAGCTGGGGTGAAGTGCACGGCAAGAACAGTTCGTAATAGGCTCCTAGAGGCAGGACTCATGTCATATAAAGCTAGAAAAAAGACTTTCATCAATGAGAAGCAAAGGAGAGCTTCCTTTGGGCTTGATGTCGCCTGACAATACAAATGTGACATCAACCCCCCCAACCATTGCCCGACTTATATATTGAAATTATGAACGAGAATTTTAACTATATGGTGAACATGAATTCCCTTTTAAAATTAATTTTATTTACAAATATCTAAAAAACACCTTCCCAGTGGTTTTAGGCAAAAAAATAGCCAATGTTTTGACCAAGGTCTAGCGCATACCCTATGATAGGCCTTATCTGTCTCCTGCCTTACTGTGGAGGTTGGCACCCTAGATGTATGATTTTAGCGCCCCTACTCAGGGCAGTAAGGGATAGCCTACGTTATCTCACACTATATTCAAAGGTGAGAAAACAATAATTTAAGAACAGACATGAAAAAAACAAAAAAAATGGTCAAAAAAACAACACAAAAACAAATATAAGTAAACAATAAAAACCAAAACAATAAACAGCCTCAATAGAGCAGTGGCCTTTGGGTTTCACCCTATATTAGCTCCAAGATCCTACTGGCACAGGATATGATAAATACAAGGCCAATAAACTGTTTAAACGATCTTTGACCTTAATGTAGCATAATTTGCTTATTCAATGAATTAGCTGGGTATGCTTCCAGGCTATTAAATGTATATGCAAATTAACACCAACACATGAATTCATCCTATATCACATCCAATCAATAGGAACATAGATGAAATATCACTTATCCGATATAGGATGCCCCTTTTCTGGGGTGGCTGACAACTGATGTTTTTAGCTTGGGCGGGCCAGTATCCAAGGCCCCTTACTAGGTTATTAATATCAGATGCGCGGCTGTCTGACTTGCCATTGCTGGTTATTAATTATAGGGGGACCTACATAATTTTGGGAGGGGGACATTTTAATAACCAGTAAAGGCTAAGTATACAGCTGTGAGCTGATATTAATAGCCTGGGAAGCTCCATGGGTATTACCCCCTTCCCATGCTATAAACATCTGCCCTCAGCCTTTCCCTCTGCTGCTTAAAAAAAATACAAGGTAGCCCACATCATTTTTTTCAGAAAAATAATCGTTTAATAATTAAAGGCATGTACAGTAAGCTGCACGCACACTGTACTAATTGTACATGTCACTGACATCTATATATTTATCTATTCTTAGTGTATGTACTGTATGCATTCCATCTATTCTATCCTGTTGGGTCCCACTGTGATTTTACTGTATGTGGCTGCAGAATTGCTGACTTTTCTTCTATTTATCTATATATATATATATATATATATATATATATATATATATATATATATATATATATATATACAGTGGGTATGGAAAGTATTTTTCACTCTTTGTTCCATTGCAGCCATTTGGTAAATTCAAAAAAGTTCATTTTTTTGTCATTAATGTACACTCTGTACCCCATCTTGACTGAAATAAAACAGAAATGTAGTCATTTTTGCAAATTTAGTAAAAAAAAACAAACCTGAAATATCACATGGTCATAAGTACTCAGACCCTTTGCTTAGTATTGAGTAGAAGCACCCTTTTGAGCTAGTACAGCCATGAGTCTTTTGGGGAATGAGGCAACAAGTTTTTCACACCTGGATATGGGGATCTTCTGCCGTTCTTCCTTGCAGATACTCTCCAGTTCCGTCAGGTTGGATTGTGAACGTTGGTGGACAGCCATTTTCAGGTCTCTCCAGAGATACTCAGTTGGGTTTAGGTCAGGGCTCTGGCTGGGCCAGTCAAGAATGGTCACAGAGTTGTTCTGAAGCCACTCCTTTGTTAGTTAAGCTGTGTGCTTAGGGTCATTGTCTTGTTGGAAGTTGGACCTTCGGCCAAGTCTGAGGTCCAGAGACCTCTGGGAGAGGTTTTCATCCAGGATATCTCTGTACTTGTCCGCATTCATGTTTCCTTCAATGACAATAAGTCGTTATGTCCCTGCAGCTGAAAAACACCCCCATAGCATGATGCTGCCACCACGTTTCACTGTTGGGATTGTATTGGGCAGATCATGAGCAGTGCCTAGTTTTCTCCACACACACTGCTTAGAATTATCACCAAAAAGATCTATCTTCATCTCATCAGACCATAGAATCTTATTTCTCATAGTCTGAGAGTCCTTCCTGTGTTTTTTAGCAAACTCTATTTGGGCTTTCATGTCTTGCACTGAGGAGAGGCTTCCGTCGGGCCACTCTGCCATAAAGGCCAGACTGGTGAAGGGCTGCAGTGATAGTTGACTTTGTGGAACTTTCTCCCATCTCTTTTGGAAATCAAGGTCCCAGAGTCTGGAGGAAGAGTGAAAAGGCACACAATCCAAGCTGCTTGAGGTCTAGTGTGAAGGAGTGGACTACTGCTGGAGTCACACACACAGATGTATCCAGGACATGGGCTACAAGTGTCACATTCCTTGTGTCAAGCCACTCATGACCAATACACAATGCCAGAAGAATCTTACCAGGGCCAAGGAGAAAAAGAACTGGACTGTTGCTCAGTGGTCCAAGGTGTTGTTTTCAGATGAAAGTAAATTTTGCATTTCTTTTGGAAATGAAGGTCCCAGAGTCTGGAAGAAGAGAGGAAAGGCACACAATCCAAGCTGCTTGAGGTCTAGTGTGAAGTTTCCACAATCAGTGATGGTTTGTGGAGCCATGTCATCTGCTGGTGTAGGTCCACTGTGTTTTATCAAGACCAAAGTCAGCGCAGCCGTCTACCAAGAAATTTTAGAGCACTTCATTCTTCCCTCTGCAGACAAGCTTTTTGGAGATGGAAATTTCATTCTCCAGCAGGACTTGGCACCTGTCCACACTGCTAAAAGTTTTTTGTCATTTGTATGTTAGCTTACTGACTGAGTACTCCGCCGTTCAACATGTGTTGATTTTAATTACAGCAGGTTCCTACTTACCCACAAATGCAGGCATAGCTGACAGAGGTGTCCACATTCACCCAGAAATTCAGACATCAGCCTAAGAGAGGTGTTCACACAGGACAGGGACCCATCAGTTTTTGAGACCATCTTGACGATCGTTGATGGGCAGATATAATTTGGCCAAATGTTATGCTAAGCATCTCAAATTTTTTTCCTAATATTCAAAAGCCGTATTACTATTCATATTTCACATTCACATGCTTTAGCATGATAGAGTGCAACTTTTTTTTGTATATTGCAATTTGATTTTTAGTCGGATTGCATTCGTCCAATTTCATCGCAAGTGGGAATGAATGAGCCCTAAATGTGTTATCTCCGTGATCAACAGCAAAAAGAAAGCTGATACACACAGCATAGCCATAATTCTGGTCCGGTTAGGTTCGGTCCTTTAAATGTCAGGGCTGTCTGCAAATGGCTGCAGAAGTGGGCAATGGCTGTCAGAGACACCGGACTCCCCACAGAAGGGGCAGAGACAGGTCATTGCTGTTAGATAGGAGCCGCTGAATGATGAAAGTTGTGTAATCTGGGCAGGAAGCAAGTAGCTTCCTGATCTTGCTCCAGCAATCACATGGTCTGTAGTGACCGCAGCTGCAGGGTATAACAGGGCACACCAATCTGCAGTGTATGTCAGGAGGCTGTGTTTCTCCTGTAACTGGAGGGAATAATATGTTAGCCCCAGTTACATTGGAAATCAACAATAAAAAAATAAAATTGGAAAATAATTTAGGACACCCCAATGATAGTACATCATGTCCTGGGTGTATGGTTTTTGATCCCCTACAGCCAATTAATGGAGCTGCTGGAAATGTGCTGAGCTGATCTTCAGCACTCCCATATCAATGAATGAATGGTAAGACCACTTCCCCATTTACACAGGATTGGTGGGGCCCCAGCAGGCAGACCTCCACAGGTTGGGATGGGATAACATCCAAACTACATCATACCCATTACGTCCCTTCGTGGCTACAGATACATGTTCTGATGGAGCCAGGGACTGGACCCCAAACTGTCAGCACTGCAATAAATTGGCTCAGGATAAAAAATATAAACTAACGGCAGGTGCAGACGACCGTAATTTCAGTCCAAGTGAGATCTGACAATAACATTGTATTGCACCCGGTCCAATATTATTATATGGGGACATGTACACGTTTGATTTTTTTTCCTCTGACAAAGCCGGTCGGGAGAAAAAAATCGCAACATGCCTGAGTTTTATCCGCTATTTGTATCGCACTCGGCCATGCAAACCAATAAGTGCGTGGGACACATCGGACTGCGCTTGTATGACATCCAGTTTCCACGGACTGACACAATGAAGAAGACGGAGACATTTTTTCTCCATCTTCTCCTCATCTGAAAGACTCAATCACACAGATAACACACAGATCAGAGTGTGATCAGAGTGTGATCAGAGTGTGATATGCATAAGCGGCGGTATGCTCTCAGATGGGAGAATGGAGGGTCGCTGGCACCTGCCCTAAAAGTGTCACCCTGCCGCCAGCCCCCCGCAATGTCACGGCTGAGCAGCATGAAACCCCCTGCTAGCAGAACATAGTGCCCACTTGGTGCTGACCCGGTGTGTGCCAGCAGGTATTGCGCCTGTCCTCCCTGTGCTGTGCGATGCCGTGACACCGAGGACTGACAGCAGAGGGAGCTAGAGTACTCCGGCTCACACTGCAGGGATGACCGCTCTACTTGCAGGGCTCACTGGTAAAACACAGCAGTCACAGGGCCCACTACACGTGACAGTCACGGTCAGGGTCACGGGCTACGTCAGCAATAGCTCTCTGAGGGATCCTGGCATACATGCAATGCTATTGCTAATAACTAAAGATGCGCCGTCGTGTCTGTGTCCAGGCGGGCCGGTATCCTCGGTGTAGTACCGGAGTGGTCAGGGTGCGGGCACTGTGGGGAGGTGGCGGCTCGGGGCAGGGCACCGCCTGGAGATGCGTGTGTCTTCCTGGTCATATGACAGTGTGATGAGGAAGGAGCGGGCGGCGGCGGGGCTCGGGGGCGGTGGTGCCGCGGTCATGGCGCACGGGGTTGGAGCTGCCCTGCTCCGTGCTGTGGCCCTGCTGCTCCTGGCGGGGGCAGTGTGGAGCACAGCGGGAGGGTGGCCGGTGCCCTACAAGTAAGTGCCGCCCCCCTCCTCACTGCCTGGGTAACCCCTTCGGGGCTGGACACTTCCGGCACTATAGATGACATGGTGGCTTTCTACTGTAGAATGGCTTCATCATTACATTCCTTAGTATATTAGTGCAGGTGACAATATGGTGAGAATCTGCAGTGTTGTGGGGACATCACAAGAAGTGCCCTGTGCTGGGGATCAGTGGGGTGTCAGCAGGGGCGAAACTACAATAGGTGCAGGGATTGCAATCGCACACGGGGCCCCAAAGGTTCATATAAAAAGACCAATGCTATTAAAGATTTGCAAGAAGTGGGGGCCCTGTTGGAGCTTTTGCATTGGGGCCCATGAGCTTCAAGTTGTGTTACTGGGTGTCAGTGTTTGGAGAATGATGAAACCTATATCCCTCTTTATAACCCTTTAAGATGTAATCTGTCTATCCCTTTAAGATTCACCTGTTGCAGTGTTATGCCTCATGGCCAGTGAGGCTGGGGCACCTCTAGCCATGACTTAAGATCACTGTCTGCCACTCCTACATCACAGCATAATGCCGGGGAGTGGCATCGCATTGTGATCCGCACCGTACTGGGATCACGACAAGCAAATTACAAAATATCTAACTAGTTCCAACTTTCTGTGGCTTCCTAGATGTCACTTGCTTGCCATGTGACCCCACTCACCTGCACTGTGCTGCCATGTGGCACACAATGATCTTTGGCAGCAGGACTGGCATCACGGCTAAGTCACTGTGTAGTCCCAGCCTACGGCCTAAGTCATATAAATCGTATGAAAAATCGGTCCGAGTCTCCCTGCCGAGAGTCGCACACGTGTCATGCGAGTGCAATCCGATTTTTCACACTTGGTGTCCGATTTACGCCTGATTGCAGTGCAATTTTAACATGAGCTTTTATGGATCGCCCCCCAAGGGCCATGGGGTACTCGGTACCGGGTCCTGCGGTTCACAGGGGGATGTCACGGTGGCTGACCCGGTCCGTGGCCCTGGGACGTCCCTATAAAAGGGAAAGGTCTTTAAAGGGATAAAGTTTATGTTCGTAACGCCACCTGTGGTATTCGGTCAGGGTGACAGACGCTGCTTTCAGGGGTCCACTGGGGTGATGTTATGGCAGCTAGATGGTATACCTTCCCACAGGTGAAGTATGTCCCCAGGGCTTCCCGGTGTGTAGATAGTGGTATGGTGAGGGGCGCAGAGACGAACGAGGACACAAGGTTGCAGTCTCTTTACCTTTACTGAAGACTTCAGCATCCACAGTCCAGGGCACCAGATCACAGGGCAGGCAGAGTCCGGCCGGTTTGGAGGCACGTCCAGAGTTCCCTTGTCCAGGTGGAAATCAGTAGCCTTCCCTTGCGCTGCGGTGGTGATATCCCTTACTGCTTATGGCTTCACATAAGGGTCTCACAGATGCAATGTTTCGCTCTCTCTGTCCCCCGTATAGGATAGGACAAAACCCGTATGACTGGTGACTTGAGCCTGTTTATAGGGTCTTTTAGATAACCCGGCTCTGTAGGTGTCACCGTGCCTCCTGGGTTTAGGTGCGGACAGGTAACCTGCAATTAGCTGTCCTGCCTGTCTCTGAAATAAGGCGTAGAGGTCCTTACTCCCTCGGTGTTCCGGCTACCGGGATTTTGCGCCTCAGAAGGAGGCAGCCTGAGCAGGGCTGGTCCCCTTCTCGTATCCTCTCCTTTGCTTAGACTTCCTTCACGCTCTCTGCAACACAATTCTGCCTTTCAATGTCTCTTTCTGGTAGCTGCAGCTCTGAGGGCATGCACAGCTCCTTTAACCTTCCGTCCTCAGACTACTGTCTAGAACTGACTGAGCTGAGCTCAGCCAGCAACTATCTTCTGTCTGGAACTAACTTACCCTACAGACTACCAGTTATATATACTGTATATATGGGGAGTGTCCTAATAAATAGGAGCAGAAGCTCCCCCTGGTGGCCTTGAGTGTGAATGTGTTGCATGTTTGTGATACCTGGATGCAGTTATCCCTCTTTGCCTCCAAACGCAGTATCACTCTCCCCTAGAGGAAAACAATACCACTGCGACGACCAGGACCCTGGAGCGCCACATTTACATAGAAAAATTCTGTATGTCATATATATCATATATATAAAGTGCTTCTCACAAAATTAGAATATCATCAAAAAGTTAATTTCAGTTCTTCAGTACAAAAAGTGAAACTCATAGTCATTACAGAGTGATCTATTTCAAGTGTTTATTTCTGTTAATGTTGATGATTATGGCTTACAGCCAATGAAAACCCAAAAGTCATTATCTCAGTAAATTAGAATGATTAATAACACCTGCAAAGGATTCCTAAGCGTTTAAAAAGGTCCCTAACGCTAGGTTCACATTGCGTTATGGCAGTACGTTAAACGGACTACGTTACACCGCGGCATAACGCGGTGTAACGTAGTCCGTTAACACCGCCATTGAAAGCAATGTCGGACACATCGCTAGCGCACGCCCACAATGGGCGTGCGCTAGGCGATGTGCCGTCATTGAGTGACGGACCCGAGACGCGGGCTGCAGCGTTTCCGGGTCCGTCACTGCTAGCGCAGATGGAGCTAGCAGATGCTCCATCTGCGCTAGCGCTGTGCCAAAGTCGGCACTTGCGTTAGCGCAGTCCGTTAGCGTATGCGCTGAACGGACTGCACTAACGCAGTGTGAACCTAGCCTTAGTCTGTTTCAGTAGACTCCACAATCATGGGGAAGACTGCTGACTGCAGATGTCCAGAAGGCAGTAATTGACACACTCCATAAGCCACAAAAGCTCATTGCTAAAGAAGCTGGCTGTTCACAAAGTGCTGTATCCAGGCATATTAATTGACAGTTGAGTGGAAGGAAAAAGTGGTGTAGAAAAAGCTGCACAAGCAAACGGGATAACCGCAGCCTTGAAAGGATTGTTAAGAAAAGGTATTTCAAAAATTTTGAGGAGATTCACAAGGAGCGGACTGCTGCTGGAGTCATTGCTGCAAGAGCCACCACATACAAACATATCCAGGACACGGGCTACAAGTGTCGCATTCCTTGTGTCGAACCACTCATGACTAGAGTTGAGCAAAACGGATCGGTCATTTTCATAAGTCGCCGACTTTTGGCAAAGTCGGCGTCTCATGAAACCCGACCCGATCCCTGTGTGGGGTCGGCCATGCGGTACGCGATCTTGGCACCAAAGTCGCGTTTCGTATGATGCGTTTAGCGCCATTTTTTCAGCCAATGAAGGAGCGTGGGCAGAGTGATGACATAGGTCTTAGGGGAGTGCACGCCTTTCGCCCATTTTATCGCTTGTGCGCAGTAGGGATTTGCAATGTGCAACACGAGATTTTCTGCTGGGATGGGACGGAGAGAGAGAGAGAGAAAAAATATATATATATATATATATATATATATCCCCATTGACGTGCATAGGGTTTCGTGTTCCGGCCGATCCCCGACTTTTCGCAGTAATCGGCCGATTTCGCCTGACTCGACTTTTCAAATAGTCGGGTTTCGCGAAACATGACTCGACCCTAAAAAAGTCAAAGTCACTCAACCCTACTCATGACCAATAGACAAGGCTAGAAGCGTCTTACCTGGGCCAAGGAGAAAAAGAACGGGACTGTTGCTCAGTGGTCCAAGGTGTTGTTTTCAGATGAAAGTAAATTTTGCATTTCATTTGGAAATCAAGGTCCCAGAGACTGGAGGAAGAGTGGAGAGGCACATAATCCAAGCTGCTTGAGGTCTAGTGTGAAGTTTCCACAATTAGTGATGGTTTGGGGAGCCATGTCATATGCTGGTGTAGGTCCACTGGGTTTTATCAAGACCAAAGTCAGCACAGCCGTCTACCAGGAAATGTTGGAGCACTTCATGCTTCCCTCTGCCGACAAGCTTTTTGGAGATGAAAACTTCATTCTCCAGCAGAACTTGGCACCTGTCCACACGGCCAAAAGTACCAATACCTGGTTTAAATACAACAACATCACTGTGCTTGATTGGTCAGCAAACTCGCCAGACCTTAACTCCATAGAGAATCTATGGGTAATGTCAAGAGGAAGATGAGAGGAAAATGTGTGTAAATGGATAAGTAACTGGCTTAGTGATAGAAAGCAGAGGGTGGTTATAAATGGTATATTCTCTAACTGGATCGCTGTGACAAGTGGGGTACCGGAGGGTCGGTGGTGGGACCTATTCTCTGCAACATTAATGATCTGGCAGAAGGTTTACACAGTAAAATATTGATATTTGCAGATGATACAAAACTATTGTGGGGGTTGTACTCGCTCAGGTGCAACAAGTGGCAGTCAGGAGGCACGTTCCTTTAAAAGTTCACTGGGTTTATTCAACAACTCCAAAAACAGAAAACAAATAGCCTTAAGCTCAGGCAAAAGAAAATAGCAATGTCCAGTACTTCAGGCTCAGTCCTGGAGCCTCAACTCATATTGGAGGCTTTCACCTCCCCACATACAGGTCCTGAGTTAAGCATTAGGCTACATTATATAGTTTTAAACACACCCAGGAACCCATCACATGATTAGTCACGTGGTAGTGACATCACCGCAGGTCCTCAAACACATATAGAGATACGATGATGCCCCTACCCAGGGGTAAGGCATGTGGGTAGCCAGACCCTCCCATCTCTCACAGCTACCCATGATCCGGACCCAAGTGTACTCAATGATCCCTTATTGCTTATGTGCATTAGAAAAAACACTCCTGGTTACATCACAGAGACAAGCCATCTTTGCGAAACATACCTTCCGTCGACTATACGACCTTTAGCCACGCTACACTATGTAAAGCAGTCAATACAAGAGAAGATAGTATTCTGCTACAGGTGGATCTGGATAAGTTGGAAACTTGGGCCAAGAGGGTTCAAGAGAGGCCTGGATGTCTTCCTGGAGCGTAGCAATATTGTATCTAAGGCTAGTTTCACACTAGCGTCGGGCTCGGCCCGTCGCTGTGCGTCGGGCCGACGTTCCCGATGCTAGCGTCTCCGCCGCACAACGGGGGCAGCGGATGCATTTTTCCAGCGCATCCGCTGCCCCATTGTGAGGTGCGGGGAGGTGGGGGCGGAGTTCCGGCCGCGCATGCACGGTCGGAAAAAGCGGACCGTCGTGAGCAAAAAACGTTACATGTAGCGTTTTTTGCTCCCGACGGTCCGCCACTGCACGACGCATCCGTTGCACGACGGGTGCGACGTGTGGCAATCCGTCACAATGCGTCGCTTAATGTTAATCAATGGTGAAAAAACGCATCCTGCAAACACTTTTGCAGGATGCGTTTTTTCGGCAAAACGACGCATTGTGACGGAATGCAGTTAACGCTAGTGTGAAAGTAGCCTTACAGTTATTAGGTTCTTTAGAAGGATGTAGATCTAGGGATTTATTCTGATGGAATATAGGCTGAACTAGATAGACAAATGTCATTTTTCGGCCTTGCTAACTATGTTAGTACTAGATAGTGGCCCAATTCTAACGCATCGGGTATTCTAGAATATACATGTCCACGTAGTATATTGCACAGCGACGTAGTATATTGCCCAGCCACGTAGTATATTGCACAGCCCACGTAGTATATTGCCCAGTTACGTAGGGTATTGCCCAGCCACGTAGTATATTGCACAGCCCACGTAGTATATTGCCCAGTCACGTAGTATATTGCCCAGTCACGTAGTGTATTGCCCAGCCACGTAGTATATTGCACAGCCCACGTAGTGTATTGCCCAGTCACGTAGTATATTGCCCAGCCACGTAGTATATTGCCCAGCCACGTAGTATATTGCCCAGTCACGTAGTGTATTGCCCAGCCACGTAGTATATTGCACAGCCCACGTAGTGTATTGCCCAGTCACGTAGTATATTGCCCAGTCACGTAGTATATTGCCCAGTCACGTAGTATATTGCCCAGTCACATAGTATATTGCACAGCGACGGAGTACACAGCACAGAGCCACTTAGTATAGAGTTAAAATAAAAAATAAACATATACTCACCCTCCATAGGCCCGTTGAAGTCCTGGCCCTGTGCGCGGTGCAGGCGTCAGGTTCCGGTCCCAGGGTGTGATGACATCGCAGTCACATGACCGTGACGTCATGGCAGGTCCTTCTCGTGTAGGACCTGTGATGACGTCACGGTCACATGACCGTGACGACCGCAGGCGGCAGCTTCCGGTCCCAGGATGGTATGCCAGAAGGACCTTCCATGACGTCACGGTCATGTGACAGCGACGTCATCACAGGCCCTGCGAGAAGGACCTTCCATGACGTCACGGTCATGTGACAGCGACGTCATGGAAGGTCCTTCTCGCAGGGCCTGTGACATGTCGTGTTCACATGACCGTGACGTCATGGAAGGTCCTTCTGGCATACCATCCTGGGACCGGAAGCTGCCACTTGCATGGAGCGGTCACCGTAGCGACGCTAGGAGCGCGAAAGGCGGCGGATGGTGAGTATAGCAGGTTTTTTTTTTAAATTATTTTTAACATGACATTTTTACTATTGATTCTGCATAGGCAGCGTCAATAGTAAATAGTTGGGGACACACAGGGTTAATAGCAGCGGTAATGGAGTGCGTTACACCGCGGCCCATTACCGCTGCCATTAACCCTGTGTGAGCGGTGACTGGAGGGGAAGGGGATTATGGAGCGAGTGCCGGGCAGTGATTGCTGGGGAGTAGGGGAGGGACTAATCGGACTGTGGCCGTCGCTGATTGGTCGCGGCAGCCATGACAGGCAGCTGCCGAGACCAATCAGCGACTTGGATTCCATGAGAGAGGCCTTACCCAATGTATATCCGGGACAGACAGCAGACGGAAGTACCCCTTAGACAATTATATATATAGATGAGAGACACCAGACCCAACAATGCAGATGATCTGAAGGCTGCTATCAAAGCAACCTGGGCTTCCATAACACCTCAGCAGTGCCTCAGGCTGATCGCCTCCATGCAACACTGCATTGATGCAGCAATTGATGCAAAAGGAGCCCCGACCAAGTATTGAGTGCATTTACTGAACATGCATTTCAGTAGGCCAACATGTCGGATTTTAAAATCATTTTTCAAGCTGGTGTTATAAAGTATTCTAACGCTACGTAACGGATGCATTAGCGCACCCATTGACTACCACTATGTAGCGCATGGAGCTACTGTGCTATCGCGATCGCATGACGCGATCTATTCAAGGCACTAGCGTTGGTGCAGTCCATTTAACGCATGTGTTGAACGGACTGCAGCAACGCAATGTGAACCCTGCCTAAGGAATATTAGTGACCTGCAAATACTTTGGTCTTAGGCCTTTTGTATTATGGTCATGGAACTCGTCAATGATTTCATGAATTCTTAAAGGGGGTGTCAAACCTGCATATAATATAGTTAAAGAGCTGTTAAAAGTATAGTCTGTTGCCTTTGTCTCTAGGCGTTTTGACCATCGGCCCAAGTCGGACCCATACTGTCAAGCTCAATATACATTTTGCCCTACTGGATACTCAAATGGTTCGATACCCCTCATGAAGAATGAAGATGTCATTGAGGTTTTCCGACTGCAAGCTCCTGTCTGGGAATTCAAATATGGAGACCTGCTTGGACACTTTGTACGTATGATTTTATTGGGCTTAGATTTTTTTTTTTAAGATTTTCTCCATTGAAATATATTCATATAAACTATCCTATTCATTATAGATGTCAGCTTGGTTTCAGCTCAGCCTTGCCTTTTTGTTCCTCCTCTGTTGACCATCAAAATCTTGGATTAATTTGGAGCACATAACTAAATGGGGCAGCATGGTGGCTCAGTGGTTAGCACTGTTGCTTTGCAGTGCTGGGGTATAGCTACTACCTTTGATCACTGCTGTTTAACCATTTAAATGCTGCTGTTATTCACTGTAATGGGTGCTGATGTGCGCATAGGGGCTCCCATCATCCCACTACCATCTGTGGCACGATCATGGGGATCCGATAGGTTACCATGGAAGACGGGAGCATACTGAAGGCATCTGTCGCTGCCATCTTGGCCCAGCTAAGAAGCTTCACAGGAGGAGATCAGTTACTTTCTTTACTACAATACTTAAAGGTGTATTCCCATCTCGAAGATCCTATCACAAATATGTATTAGATGTAATAAAAATAATATTAGCAAATGCCTCCAATTAGAAATGTAGTATAGTTCTTCTGATTCGCTATGTCGCTTATCGCATGTGCATGACATTGCAATAGGTTAGGTATCCATGATTATGACCACTAACAACTAACTAACTGTCACTATATCAATGGTCGTAGCCATGGATACCTAAAATACTGCAATACCTGCATATGGGGTAAGCAATATAGCCAATCTGAAGAACTATACTATATTTATACTTGGAAGTATTTAGCAAATATTATTTTTACACATACTACATATTGGGATAGGATATTGGAAATGGGAATGCCCCTTTGAGTACAATTAATCAGAAAGGATAAAAAAAAGTAAAAATTTAAAAAAAAATATAGAAAAGTTTAAATCGCCCCTGTTTTCTCAGTCGAAAAATAAACAAATTTAAAAATAATAAAGAAAACATATTTGGTATCATCATGTGTGGAAAAAGTCTGATCTAGCAAAATATTAAATCATTTAAATTGCACGTTAACCGCCTACACAAAAAATTGCATTAAAAAGTGATCTAATGTAGGGTTGAGCGAAACGGATCGGACAGCAAAGTCGGGTTTCATGAAACCCGACCCAATCACACTGTGGGATCGGCCATGCGGTCGGCGATCTTCGCGCCAAAGTCGCGTTTCATATGACGCTTTCCCCGCCATTTTTTCAGCCAATGAAGGAGTGTGGGCAGCGTGATGACATAGGTTCCGGCTTGCTTTGTGCGGCGTCACAGGGGGTGGGGGTATAAACGCCATCTTAATGTTTGGGATATAGCGATTTGCACAGTGAAACACAAACTTTGCAGGGACGGAGGAGAGAGAGAGAGAGAAAAAAAAAATCTCCCCATTGACCTGCATTGGGTTTCGTGTTTCGGTTGGCCCCCGACTTTTCACAATAATCGGCCGATTTCACACGATCCGACTTTCGAGACAGCCGGGTTTCACGAGACCCGACTCGATCCTAAAAAAGCAAAAGACGCTCAAACCTAATCTAATGTCATGTGTACTTCAAATTGATGTCAATAAAAACACCAGCTCAGTACACAAAAAAAAGATCCTCAGATCCATCAACAGAAAATTCCACGTCAGAACATGACAACACAATAAAATTGTTATATATAAAAAAAACTCTAGAATATAATATCTAAAAAAAATAAATACGTTTGGAATCACCCTAGATGTACGGACCTGAAGAATCATATTGTACAGTCATTTTTACAGCACAATGAACACTGCAAAACAGTTGGGAATTTTTTTTAGTATATTATGTGCTAAATTACATTTATTCAAAGCTATAATTTGTATTGCCAAAACAAGCTCTCATACAGCTTTATTGACTGAAACATAAAAGAAAGTTGTGGTTTTTTAAAGCAGTGGAGGGAAAAAAACAAAAGAGCAATAACAAAAAAATGCTGGTCATAAACAGTTTAAACACTTAAAGAAGTTGTCCACTGCTTGGCTAACTTCTTGTCATAGCCCTCACTTGGCCTCCATAAAACAATATAGCTTATACTCGCTCCCGTGCCGGCACCGTTCCCGTCTCCCGGGGCTCCTGTGACACGTGACCACGGTGCCCAATCAGTGCTGGCGTCACTGTCTCCGCCTCCTGTCAAATTGAAAAGGAAGAGGAAGTCCAAAATTAGCTGTAGCTCGGACTTCCTCTTCATGGTCAATTTATCCGAAGGCGGAGACAGTGACGCCGGCGCTAATTGGTCACAACAACCACCGACCGGTGAGAACCGACACCGCAGGAATGGCCCCAGCACAGGAGGTTACTACAGGCTTTATTATTTTATGGGCACCAAACATT
The DNA here is from genome assembly GCF_051348905.1 of Ranitomeya variabilis. Classification (NCBI taxonomy): domain Eukaryota; kingdom Metazoa; phylum Chordata; class Amphibia; order Anura; family Dendrobatidae; genus Ranitomeya; species Ranitomeya variabilis. The sequence goes on along the minus strand of NC_135234.1, from coordinate 570,090,602 downwards.
TTGATTAAGAAGGGCTTGTCCTAGTAGTTGACAACCCCTTTAATGAGTAGATGTCAAGTCTATATTATTATTGCAATGAACTTCCAGACATTAATGGGACCTGTTGAACGTTGGATTATCAGACGCTCTGGACTAGTATGAGGAGGGCGCCTCGAAGAAGGCTACATGTTATAGTAGATTGGCCATATCTGCTGGCACAGCTCTTTTCATAAAGACCGCTTCCCTTCTTAGTGGCCGGGCTACAGCAGGGCACACAATACTCCCATTCCCCTAGTAGGAGGGAAACACTGAGCTTGGCCTGTACGCTCAGCATATATGCCTGTTACACTTTCCAATCAGTTTGCCCAAAGACCATCATTGCTAGAGGAGTGTACTTTAGACGTAGCTTTGGGCGTTATTTATGGTCATACTTTTTTTTCAACTTTATTCAATAAAACATAGTCTTCTATGCAATTCAGTATAACTGGATTCTATAGCTAAGGATGCTGTGCTGTATATACTTTTACAATTCAATGATTTACTTCAAACATATATGGCCTCGTTGAACATGTGTGAACACAGCCTAAATCATCTTTGGTGGCACTTGCTAGTTTTTGTTATTGTTTTACAGCTCAGTCTTGTGTCATAGCTATGTAGGTAGATAACGCATTTTTTATGAAGAGCTGATGTGTTACGGGCCAGTTGAATAACAGAATAGAATGATAGAACAAGTTGCAATAATTTAAATGGTCACTGTCTTTTCTAATGAATATCTTAGTGAAATATTCTTGTTTCTCCACTTATGAGCCACGTCTTTCCTTTCCTCTACCTTCTGAACTCACTATTCCTTCTGTAAAAAAATACCAACTCAAATCTGTCTTGGTCAAAGCAAGACGCACTGAATTGTGTATTAAGTTACAGCTGCCTGTTAGTCTTTGGGAGAAGAGGAACCAGCGTGAGAACTTCCCATTACACTACTTGGTTCTGCTGTTTGATTTCTATCCAGGATGCTGCTGCTGCTTCTGAGGATGTGTGAGGCGAAATTCCCACCAGCGTAGAAATAATCTTCATCCAGAAAACTCAGACAATTTTTTTTCTCACTTGTCATACGTGTGTAAATCATATACAATCTATTGTTTACAGCAGCTATTAACCATTTACAGTTTTCTATGTTGCAGAATTGCAATGTATCCATAAGAAAATGGATGCTGTACTGTGGCTCCAAGTGGGCGAATCCCATCTGACAAACAGAAGAAATGAGTGCATGATGTGATGTTTTTCACAAGCATATTTGGTCAGTGGGAAAAAATTGCTCCTTTGCAGCCCCTCAGTGATTAACATTAATCCTAGTGCTGTATATGTGGGGTCCGTTTTTCTTACAGACAGCACTTGGACCAAAATACACTCATGTGAACAAGTCCTCACAGTGAGATAGGGGAACAGGATTCTCTCACATCTGTGTGTTGTGCATGAAAGACATCATAGCAGCTGGTGTCCACCCACTAGCTCAGAGACAACTGAAAATTTAGAACTGGGGTCTGCAAAAGAAAACTACCAGTGCAAAATTCAGGATGTAAGGCACATAATAGCCAGAAATAGTGTTATTCCACATGTACACGAAGCTTATTCTGAGCAGTCACCTGAGATGACGGGTACGCTTATGAACTAACCTCTATCTCTATTGTCTTTTGCTCAGAAAATCATGCATGATGCCATCGGTTTCCGGAGTACGTTAACTGGCAGGAATTACACAGCCGAATGGTATGAACTCTTCCAACTTGGTAACTGTACATTTCCGCACCTCAGGCCTGGCATATCGGAGCCATTCTGGTGCAATCAGGGAGCAGCGTGTTTCTTTGAAGGAATAGATGATCAGCACTGGAAAAATAATGGCACTTTAGTTCCTGTAACAATGATATCAGGTAAATGGAAAAACAAGGTTTTCTGATAAAATGAAGTTTGGGGATTAATCAGAGGCATATTTACATTTTTTTTATACTTTTAAGACCTGCCTACAATCAAAGGTAAAAATACAAAGGATCACCCTACCCAAAACTGAGTGTATGGTGGAAGTGGGTGATTTTAATTCAGCAATTGACTAAGGTTTATCTTATGTCTGTCAAACGACCCCGTTCCAACAAATATTTTAAATCTTATTTTACATATTCAACTTTTTTCCTGCTTTATATTTTCTAGTTAAAAAAGGTTTTAATGAATTTGTTCCCTTTAGGTTCCATCTTCAATCAGCTGGCGAAATGGATACGAGAAGATAACAACACCGGCATTTACTATGAGACGTGGACTGTGCAGGGATCGCTGGGACCCAACTCATCTGTGTGGTTTGATTCGTACGACTGCAGCAAGTTTGTGCTCCGCACTTACGAAAGACTTTCACAGCTCGGTGCCACATTTAAGAGAAACCTACAGACAAACTACACTCGCTTATTCTTATTAAGTGGAGAACCTGTCTATCTGGGGAACGAAAGCTCAATCTTTGGCCCACTGGGAAATAAGTCACTGGCTTCTGAGATTCAAACATTTTACTACCCTTATAGACCCCATCAGTCTTTGAAAGAACTTCTCCTGAGTATTCTGGATATTTATGGGAAGGTGGTTTTAGATAAGACATTTTATCTGTATTATAATTTTGAATACTGGTATTTGCCTATGAAGCCGCCTTATGTTAAGATAACCTATGAGGAAATTCCCCTCCCGTCCAGGTAGCGTAGTAAGGCAGAAATCACATCTCTTTAGTATTGTCATTTCAGATCTATGTAAATGTCCTTCTCTATTAAGAAGGTGATACACGAAAGAAAACTGGAGGAACTTTCCTGCATGATCATCTTCATCACTGCTCCTCTTCAGCTCTCCTACTCCGGCGCTTTAACGTCATTACATTTTGAATGTCATTGCGGAGAGAAGTGATGAAGATGATTGTGATAGATCCTGAGCATTGAATGTAAAGACATTACATCAGAGAAATCCTCCCTGCACTTGTGATAACAGTAAGCATCGGGAGTGAGGAGATCTCAGTGTGAGACATCGGTCTCCCCAGATCACAGTGGAGAAGCCTGTTCTGATCTTCACTGAGAGCGTTTCCTTCTTTCTCCTGTATGACACTGCCTTTTTTCCTCTTGATTGACACTGCCGCCTTATGATTGGGCAACGTGATATAGTGTTAAGAGTAAATGCCCCCAGAGAAGAATGTCTGTTAACGCCCCCTTGTTGAAGGGGAAATTGGCCTACTAGGCATTCTAAAATTAAGAAATCAATATCTCTTCAACAGAGAAGATAAATTAAAATGGAAAACTATGTTTTATTCAGCTCTTCAGACACTTTATCATGAGGTAGCCAGAATAACTTGCAAAAAGTGAATGGGGTTATTTTTGAAGGGACAGTCCACAACTTGCCTTCCGTAGGTTAAGTGTTACACTGTTGATCGCAGCAAAATAAGTTAAAAAAAAAAAGAAAACATGTCCACAAAGATGGAGAGCTCTTGTAAATATAGAATTTTTCTAACATGCCAATTGTTTAGAATGAGTAAACTGAGGATTTATTAGTGAGCTTATTCTGACCGTCTGACTGGAGAGTTTCATCAGTCTTTCCTGAGCCTGTAAAAGCCAAGCAATGCAACGTTTTTAATGATTGAAGAGTTTGCAACTCTTGTGGGTTTTGTTTCTTAACTTTTAATGAAACCCAATTGCAAAATGATTTTTAGCCCCAAAATATATGGATTTAAGATAAAAAATAAAACTTTCCCCAAAGATGCATGGCGCCTATAAATAGAGGAGCTGTCTGCTTTACTGACATGTCTGTTTCACTGTATACTTGTATATACAGTGGGGCAAAAAAGTATTTAGTCATTCAGCAATAGTGCAAGTTCCACCACTTAAAAAGATGAGAGGCGTCTGTAATTTACATCATAGGTAGACCTCAACTATGGGAGACAAACTGAGAAAAAAAAATCCAGAAAATCACATTGTCTGTTTTTTTATCATTTTATTTGCATATTATGGTGGAAAATAAGTATTTGGTCAGAAACAAACAATCAAGATTTCTGGCTCTCACAGACCTGTAACTTCTTCTTTAAGAGTCTCCTCTTTCCTCCACTCATTACCTGTAGTAATGGCACCTGTTTAAACTTGTTATCAGTCTAAAAAGACACCTGTGCACACCCTCAAACAGTCTGACTCCAAACTCCACTATGGTGAAGACCAAAGAGCTGTCAAAGGACACCAGAAACAAAATTGTAGCCCTGCACCAGGCTGGGAAGACTGAATCTGCAATAGCCAACCAGCTTGGAGTGAAGAAATCAACAGTGGGAGCAATAATTAGAAAATGGAAGACATTCAAGACCACTGATAATCTCCCTCGATCTGGGGCTCCACGCAAAATCCCACCCCGTGGGGTCAGAATGATCACAAGAACGGTGAGCAAAAATCCCAGAACCACGCGGGGGGACCTAGTGAATGAACTGCAGAAAGCTGGGACCAATGTAACAAGGCCTACCATAAGTAACACACTACGCCACCATGGACTCAGATCCTGCAGTGCCAGACGTGTCCCACTGCTTAAGCCAGTACATGTCCGGGCCCGTCTGAAGTTTGCTAGAGAGCATTTGGATGATCCAGAGGAGTTTTGGGAGAATGTCCTATGGTCTGATGAAACCAAACTGGAACTGTTTGGTAGAAACACAACTTGTCGTGTTTGGAGAAAAAAGAATACTGAGTTGCATCCATCAAACACCATACCTACTGTAAAGCATGGTGGTGGAAATATCATGCTTTGGGGCTGTTTCTCTGCAAAGGGGCCAGGACGACTGATCCGGGTACATGAAAGAATGAATGGGGCCATGTATCGTGAGATTTTGAGTGCAAACCTCCTTCCATCAGCAAGGGCATTGAAGATGAAACGTGGCTGGGTCTTTCAACATGACAATGATCCAAAGCACACCGCCAGGGCAACGAAGGAGTGGCTTCGTAAGAAGCATTTCAAGGTCCTGGAGTGGCCTAGCCAGTCTCCAGATCTCAACCCTATAGAAAACCTTTGGAGGGAGTTGAAAGTCCGTGTTGCCAAGCGAAAAGCCAAAAACATCACTGCTCTAGAGGAGATCTGCATGGAGGAATGGGCCAACATACCAACAACAGTGTGTGGCAACCTTGTGAAGACTTACAGAAAACGTTTGACCTCTGTCATTGCCAACAAAGGATATATTACAAAGTATTGAGATGAAATTTTGTTTCTGACCAAATACTTATTTTCCACCATAATATGCAAATAAAATGATAAAAAAACAGACAATGTGATTTTCTGGATTTTTTTTTCTCAGTTTGTCTCCCATAGTTGAGGTCTACCTATGATGTAAATTACAGACGCCTCTCATCTTTTTAAGTGGTGGAACTTGCACTATTGCTGAATGACTAAATACTTTTTTGCCCCACTGTACTATTATTTGCCTTCTATAAGCTCTCCGTTGTACTGACTATTGCAGGCCGCAGAATGATTGACCTGAGAATCTGTCAGTGAGCTTGTTCTGACTATATGACTGGAGAGTTTGTAACTCTTTTCTCTGTGTTTTTTATTATCTGAGTTTCTCTCAGATTTTGTTTGCTGGGAAAAAGCCTGTAAATGCGAATTGTTTTAATGGAAACTAATTGCCAAAAATTATTGCCAAAAAATATTTTTAGCTCTACATACATACATTTATATATATCAAAAGTCCCCAATAATGAGATCTCTTGTAAACTTGTAAATGGAGGATCTGTCCGCTCCACAGAGATGTTTATTTGAGAATAATATTTGTATTCCCCATAAAATAACAATTTTGTATCATCATTTCTTACACCTCTGCATTGTGCAAACATACAGTATATAGGCATAATTGCGTCTTACGTAAGCAGTTACTGAGGCATAGTTAGGTCTTGGGGGGGTGTGCACACATTCAGAAAAATCTGCTCCAAATACTGGAGTGTTGGCAGGAATAACGCTTCGTAACATACGTGTTTTTTCCCCATTCGTTTGGGTGAAAAACACTGCAAATATGCTAAAAGAATTGACATTCTGCAGTTGTGGAGGGAAAAAAATGGCATCATGGGCATGAGTTTTCAGAAATCTCAACCACTTTGCTGGTACGGTAAAACACTGTTTTTACACTGCAAGCACTCATCATGTGAATATACTGTAAGTGGGGTTATGTGGTTACAGAATAGCTCTGCTCTCAGGCGCAGATGGAAGTAAAAAAAAAAATGAGAATGTGCTTTACTCGCTCTACTCTGCTGCCCCCTTGAGAGCCTTTTGAAAATAGCAGAAAAAAATATTGTAGAAAAAGATGGTGTCAGTTTCTTTTTTCACTATTAAAGCAGGTAGATTTTTTTGGACAAGAATTAATTTTATAAAGCATGTCCTTTTAGAGACTGTTTTTATGAAATAGAGTTTTGTGGTTTTTGCGGTATTAAGCTTTGTTAGTTAAATGATATTTGGCCTTACCTAGCCAAACACTAAGCGGTCCCGCTTCTCTGTCTAGTGCCCTGACTGCATTCCAAGGTTGCCTCACTTTTCTTCACGGTTACTGGAACATGTTAAAGTTTATTGTATTGTTTACTGGTTTATAGTTTATTAATTCACTTGGAAATTTCCTTAAAGGGGTTTGCTGATGATGTGCGGTGAACAGGTATATGCCAGGAAGCATGCGCCGTCAGCGGGTACCATGAACCTATTTTATTCATTATATACAATATGGAACTGTCTTGGGAATTTCCTTCTTATTAGGCTGTATGTTACTCTGAATCCTATCATACACTGTGTGCAGAATCATATTAGACTCTTTGTATTTTTGATGGTTCATTTTATTATTGAACAACCACAGTGCTCAATATTTAAGAAAGTTAAAGCCAGATTTTTTCTTTCTTAGGAGAATATTTATGTGTGCAAAATTATTGGCAACTATTAGTGGGCAGAATTATTATGCAACTAAAATAAAAAGAAGAAAATGTTCCTATTATTTTCATTTTGTAAAGTGAGACTAATAACAAAACAACTCAATGTGCAAAATCACATTTCTAACATAAAAAAAAACAGCGTCTTTTTTATCAACATGTATTTTGCGATCCTGATGACTATTTGCAACAAAACTTTTGATGGTTCAGTAATAATCCCACAATTATATATTGTCAATTTCAGGACTTCTGCATCCCTGTCATGCTGGCTTTCACACTGGGGAGTGTGATGTGCAGTCTTTGATCTTCCTGTTGCTTAGCCTGAGTTTGGGCATTGGGTGTTCTCAGAATTTCAGCTTTGGAGGAGTTAACTGTTTGGTTTGTGTCAATTGAAGCCTGAGGCTGCTAGGAACACTCCCTTTAAGTATGGCTCAGAACATGACTGGATGCTGACTATAGCATTTGCGTGCCTCTTGCATACCGATCCCATGTTGGAGTAGCTGTTGTTACTCAAATCTTAATTTGGAGTCTGGTGAACTATACCTTGTTGTTTGTTCTTTTTCCATTTTGTATTGTGTTCCTCTCACACACTTATTGTGTCATCCTGTATTCCAATTGCTCCCTATGAAATCCCTCTGTAAGACTTGTAACAATTTTTGACTTTTTTTTTTAAATCAGTTAGGAAAACAAGCTGCCTAATAATTCTACGCACCTTGATAAAGAGTATTGATATCCTTAGGGTATGTGCACACGTTGCAGATTTGCCTGTGGAATTTTCTGCGCAGATTCTGCATCTCTTGGCAGAAAACGCAGGTAAAAATCCGTGCGGAGTTCATGCGTTTTTTTCATGCGGATTTGTATGCATTTTTGTTGGTTAAATAAAGATCTATTAATTAGCAAAAAAAAGAGAATTGTGATGTCATTTCCTTGTCCAACCTCTTCTTTTACATACTCCATTGAAGAATAATGTTTACACACACAGATAGATAGATAAATAGATAGATAGATAGATCTATAGATAGATAGATAGATCTATAGATAGACAGACAGATAGATAGATCTACAGATAGATCTATCTATCTATCTACATAGTATATAGATCTATCTACAGATAGATCTATATACTATATAGATAGATAAATACCAAGCCCGATGTTTAGTAATAAACATAATAAAATGGTACATAAAGAGTTAAGACACACACACACACATTAAATCTTCGTTAGGCTGGGGTTACACTTGCGAGAAACTCGCACGAGTCTGTTTCATCAATACCCTGCATTTCTGCCGCCACTTGGAACCGAAGCGTTCAGATGCATAGAAATACATGCAGCCACGCACTCCGGTCCCGAGTGCCGGTGGCAGTGCCAGGAATCGAGGTGCAAGAGTCGTGCGAGTTTCTTGCAAGTGTGACCCCAGCCTTAAACGCAACATCTGTTTAATCTAAAAAAAATATTGAAAACAAAAATGGCGTGGGCTCCCACACATTTTTCTGCGCCAGAGAGGGAAAGCCAGCTACTGGGGGTCGATGTTTATAGCCTAGGAAGGGGTTAATACTCATGGATCTTCTCAGGCTATGAATATCATCCCGCAGCTGTATATTTAGCCTTTGCTGGCTATTAAAATAGGGGGACCCAAAAAAAAACGACGTGGGGCCCCCCTATAATTAATAGCCTGAAAAGGCTATTCAGACAGCTGCGGGCTGATACTCATAGCCTAGGAAGGGACCATAGTTATTGCCCCCCCAGCTACAAACACCAGCACATAGCCACCCCAGAAATGGCGCATCTCTAAGATGCGCCAATTCCGGCACTTAGTCTCTCTCTTCCCACTGCCCTGTAACAGTGGCATATGGGTAATTTTTGTGGGGTTGATGTCACCTTTGTATTGTAAGGTGACATCAAGCCGGCTTAGTAATAGAGAGGTGTCAATAAGACAGTTATCCATTACTAATCCTATAGTTGGTAAAGGGTTAAATAAATACACAACCAGAATAAAGTATTTTAATTAAATAAAACACTACGCACATTTGTCCCATATTTATTGCACAGTTAATCCATGCAACGCCCTCGATCTCCTGCAAAAAAAATAAAAATAATAAACCAACACAAATACTCCCTAGTCCATTTAATAACGAGTGTCACACGACGATCTCTCCTATAGAGCAGTCGCATCAGAAGATGTGACTGCTCTACAGGGCCTCCAGTGACACACTGACAGGAGGTAATGGCTCCTGCAGTGCATCACTGAAGAGGTTACTTGAGTTCAGGCTCTCACTTTATGGCACTGCTGTGTGAGAATTTTCCCACACAGTGGCGCCGCAAGTGACAGCGATCTCTGACGGCGGAGTGATACACTGCGGAAGGATATCTTCCGTCATTGTATCACCGGAGCCCCTGTAGAGCGGTCACATCTGCCGATGTGACAGCTCTCCACGGGAGATCGTCGTTGGCCACTCATGAAATGGATTACGTCAGAACAGGGAGTATACTGTTGGTTTATTTATTTATTTTTTACAGGTGATCGAGGGTGTCGGGGATTAGCTCTATAGTGAGTATATACTGTATATGTATATGTATGTACTGTATGTGTGTATGTGTTTGTTTGTTGTTTTACACTTGAACACAGTGCTGGATGATGGGAATACTACTGCTGTCCCATCATTGGCTAGCTGTCACTGTAGCAAGCATAGCTGGATAGGACTAGTAGTCCCATTGGATGATGCCTGCCTACCTACAGACCCACAAACACACAGACACCCACATATTCACCGCACACACAGGCACACACAGATACACACAGACACGCACACACACACAGCCCAGCAGACCCCCACACACACAGATACACACAAATACCTGCACACAGACACGCAATCTTCACCGCACACACACAGTATCCTCCCCCACACATAGTCTCTGCCCACATACTCTTCCTCCTCCCGATCTGCAGCGCTTCTCGCACCCAACTCTGCAGCAAAACCGCAGATCTTTTTAAACCTGTGGTTTTGCTGCGGATTTGACTGAATCAATGGAAGTCAATGGGTGCAGAAACGCTGCAGATCCGCAAAAAGAATTGACATGCTACGTTTCTGCAGCATGTGCACACCAATTGTCAATTTCCCATTTGATTTGATTTGATTTGATTTGATGCAATTCCGTGAGTCCAAAAACGCTGGGGAAACGCATTAAAATCTGCAATGTGTGCACAAAGCCTTACAGCACCTGGTCTGCTTCCTCCAATACACATTCAAGTTCATACAGCTTGGAGTTGGAAAATGGTGATCTGGTCAAAATACTTACATTTCAGTAGATAATTGTGCACACAGTATTATCTACTGAACAATGCAGAGGGTATCCATCGCTGGGGATCCAGACTTTAGTTTTCCAACAATCAGATGAAGCTACCGTATATACTCGTGTATAAGCCAAGATTTTCAGCAAATTTTTTTAGGCTGAAAACGCCCCCCCTTGGCTTATATATGAGTAATTGTCCCAAAAAGACAGCGGGGGAGGGGGAGCAGCCGGTCACAGAGGCAGGATCTTGCGGATGTAACTGTGACCGCTGCTAAAAAGAAATGAATATTCACAGCGCGCACAGTTACAGCTGCAGGCACCGACTTCCAGCACACATCCTACTTACATTCCCTGCGCGCTCTTGCTGCATCTCGTTCCGGCGCCAGCAGCTCTTCCGGCCGAGTGATCTCGAGTCCCCTGCTCATTAAGGTAATGAATATTGACTGCTTTAATGAGCGGGGACACTTGATCGCTCGGCCGGAAGAGCTGCTGACATCAGAACGAGATGCAACGAGGGCATGCAGGGAAGGTAAGTAGGATGTGTTTTTTTTGTTTGCTTTTTTTTAATAAGAACCATGCATACAAGGATAGGGGATACGGAGCCATGCATACAGGGACAGAGAGCCATGCATACAAGGACAGGGATGGGGAGTCATGCATACAAGGACAGGGATGGGAGCCATGCATACCAGGATAGGGATGAGGGACAATGCATACCCGGCTTATACTCGAGTCAATAAGTTTTACCAGTTTTTCGTTTCAAAATTAGGTGCCTCGGCTTATACTTGGGTCGCCTAATACTCGAGTATATAAGGTAATTCCCCCAATAAAATTATATCAAGAAATTGCTGTCTAGACTTGTTTCCATTTCAGCACTTTTTATTTTATTATTTTTTTAATTAAGATATTGTTTTTAATCTTTTCTGACAAGAATAAAGTTACTTTGTGCATAAAGAAGATTTTTAAGATGTTTATACTGAATGTTTCAATAGTATGAAAGATAAATATTAAAGTGATTATTCAGCTTCCCTGACTCCCACATTGCTAGGCGAAAGACGCTAATGACATGGCGTCTGTTGAACACTTGCCAGGTCTCATGTTTTGTAACTAGAATAGGACGTGAGATAACCCCTTTAAGTTCTGTATAATGTAACTTTTTATTGGAGTTTACAAAATAAACTTTTAAATTTGTTGTAAGAGCATTCTTTAAATCTGCTTTATCAGACATTATCTTGGAAGTGAATGGAATGCTTTCTTTTAGGTCACTCAATATTCAGTGTGTTATGGAAAAGTATTAACCCCTTCAGAACCGTTAACATTTATTTACATCAAAGGTTGAGTCCCTGCCATTGAATGGCCGGCATTCATAGGAGATTGTGATTTTTGTTATTCATAAGGGGGAGACTATTGAAATCAATAAAAAGTGTGAAAATCAAAGTTTGGAAAAAAAAAGCAGTTCAAATCACCCCATTTTGCAAGATTAAAAATAAAACATTTTAATTTGGTATTGCTGCATTCAGAAATGTCCAATCTAACAAAATATAAAATAAATTAATCTTATCGGTAAACAGCGTAACGAGAAAAAAAAATGTTTTCTTACAGATTTGGAAAAAAAAACATATACATGTTTTGTATATACTCGTACTGACCTAGAAAATCATATTGCCAGGTCATTTTTACCATATAGTGAACATGATCAATTAAAAAAAAATGTTAAATTGCACTTTTTTGAAATTTCAAAACACTTGGATTTTTTTTCCCGCTTTCTAGTGCATCAAATGATAAAATGGATGGTGTCATTCAAAAGTACAACTCGTCCTGCAAAAAGCAAGCCCCCATTCTGCTACTGGGACAGAAAAATAAAAAAAAAGTTATGGCTTTTGGAGTAAGGGGAGGAAAAAACAAAGCAAAAACATAGAAAATCGCAATGCGATGAAGGGGTTAAAGAATAGTAAATCCCGCAGTTTATACGCAGTTTATAAACAGTCAGCTATATGCAACATTAGTGAGTTATCTGTCTAGAGGTGATGCACTGTCATTGCAGCAGATCTTCTGAGGAAATGGAAGTATCTATTGATCGCTAAAGCTGGTCATAAATATGTGAGAGAATTTGACATTGGTGTTCCCCAAATGCCCCATTAATGTGAGCGCTCTGCTTTGAAAACCAAAGGATCGGACATTGAAATTCCAACTTGACTGATCCTTCTCTTCTTTGACATCATCTGTCAAAGGAGACTCGGGAAGCTATCATAAACATCACTCAGTCATCTGGTGCTGCCCAAAATAGCCAGAATAGGACAACTTTCATCCAATGTGTTTTGTGACCTTTAGAGGTTATTGTTAAACAGTAATTATTATTTTCATATTTATTTGATAACTCAGCAGTAGACATAAAATAAGCAACTGTTTAATACATATTATCAGAGAAAATTAATTCACTTTCATTTCTTCGGTTAAAACTGTATTAAGTTAAGGCAGATTTTCCCATTACTGACATAGGAAATGATAGTTGTTGTCAGGGCTGGACTGGACATCTGATAATTTTGACATATGCCAGATGAGCTGGTCTAGCTGTGGGCCCTATCAATGGAGGCTATGTTAACAGTATCGGCATCCTCAGGACACCGGTAGTGTTAACATCTGTAGCAGCGCATAAAGCCATTGCTCCATGCTCTGTCACTTACTCTTGTAGGCCTGCAGTTTTCTGGGGGGCTAGCGCTACACAGGTGTCATCTGGCATGATGATTTCACTGCATCGCGTCACCAGTGTCTACTGCAAGCCAGGATTGAAGGGGAGGATGAAGGTTGAGGTGGATGCTAAGGTTGGATTAGGTGAGTATTAGGTTTGGCGTCTTTTTGTGGGCTGTGGTGCCGATAATACTGAGGACCATCTGGGGGAACCATCATACTATAAAGGGATCTATGGGTGGGACCATCATGCTATATGGGTGGTCACAGAAGATTATCATACTATATGGGTAGCTATGCGAGACTATCGTACTACACTCCCTGACAGAAGTTATGTCGCTTATCCATATTATGTAAATAAAAGCTTATAACCTGACGTTAAATTCATCCATTGGTTGTATAAATTATTCTTTTGAAAGCTGAAATCCTCCGAAATGTGGTTTAGGTTAAGAAAATCAATTGGCATCAATGCAGAAATATTGATCAGTTAATGGACACAGAATGGTCAGATTTTGGCAAGACAAATGTTTTGTCGCCTGGTCATATAATGCACCCAGACCTTCACTTGAACTGCAACTTGAGCTCTGACAACATGCCAAAAATCCAGCCTGCGACCAAAGCCTGGATTATCAAGAGGCTGAAGACCAGATCCACTGCAGAGGTGGCTGGCACCTTTAATGTGTCTCAGCGTCAAGTACAAAGAATTAAAAAAAGATTTGAAGAGACTGCAGAGAGTGTTTTGACAAGCCCAGGTCCGGCAGACCCCACAAGAAAACTGCTCAGGAGGAACATTTGTTGGTTAGAAAATCCAAAGCAAGCCCCTCTTCCACTGCAGCAGAGCTCCAACAGGCCTGGCCACCTCAAGTCCCTGTGTTAACTAGAACAGTTTGTAGGATTCTGTCTCGAAATGGCCTCCATGGTCGAATCTGCCCAGAAGCCAGCACTTAACAAAAGGCAAATAAAAAAAGTGTGGCATTTGCAAAGTCCCGCAGCCTGCTAAAGAAATGGATGCTGAAAAAGTGGCAGAAGGTGGATTTCTCTGATGAATCTTCAATAGAATTACACCACAGCCGCCACAAATACTGCAGGAGACCTACTGGAGCCCGTATGGATCCAAAATACACCCAGAAAACAGTTAAATTTGGTGGTGGTAAGATCATGGTCTGGGGTTACATTAAGTATGGGGGTGTGTGAAACATTTGCAAGGTGGAAGGCAATATCAATAGCCTTAAATATCAAGAAGTATTAGCTACCTCTTATATTCCAAATCATAAAAGGGGTCAAATTCTTCAGCAGGATGGTGCTCCATCTCATACATCCATCTCTACAACAAAGTTCCTCCAGGCAAAAAAGATCAAGGTGCTCAAGGACTGGCCCGCCCAGTCACCAGACATGAACATAATTGAGCATGTTTGGGGTAGGATGAAAGAGGAAGTTTGGATGACAAAACCAAAGAATCTAGATGAACTCTGGGAGGCATGTAAGACTGCATTCTTTGCTATTCCTGATGACTTCATTAATAAATTGTATGAATCATTGTTGAACCGCATGGATGCAGTCCTTCAAGCTCAAGGAAGTCACACAAAATATTAAATATGACTCTAATAGCACCACAACTTCATTCACCAATGTTATGCAACATATATTTGTATTTTAAGTTAATTATTTGTTTGAATATCACATTACTTTCTGTGGGCGACAAAACTTTTGTCTTGCCAAAATCTGACCATTCTGTGTCCATTAACTGATCAATATTTCTGAACTGATGCCAATTTATTTTCTTAACCTAAACCATATTTTGGAGGGTTTCAGCTTTCAAAAGAATAATTTATACAACCAATGGATGAATTTAACGTCAGGTTATAAGCGTTTATTTACATAACATGGATAAGCGCCATAACTTCTGTCAGGGAGTGTATATAGGGGCATGTAGGAGGACCATCATACTGTACTGGGTTTGTTGGGGGACCATCATACTATATAGGAGTCTGTGGGGAGACCTTTGCACTATATGGAGGGCTGTGGTGGGGCCATCATACTGTGTGTGGTGACCATTATACATTATATTGTGGGGGGCTGTGGTGTAACCAATATACTCTGAGAAGTGCTGGGGTGACCATCATACTGTGTGGGCGGCTAGGGTGAACATCTTACTTGTGGGGTTGTGGAACCATCTATGTAGTTGGAGGAATGGGGGAACATCATTCTATGTGGGGACATTTTGGGGGGCATCATACTCTACGGGAGCCGTAGAAGATGTATCAGACTCGTCAAGAACAGTAAGCTGCTTGAGTTGGGGTAAAATAACTGTACAAATGCTGCAATACATATCCCTCTCTCTCCATGTCTTATATTTAATCTGACATCTGATACATGCTGTCCAGTCAGACATTTTTCAGAGAAAAACATACTTTAATAGTTGGCCAAGGTCCCAGCCGCACCGTAGACTAGTCGGACAGGCAGTTCCCGTGTGACTTCTCCCTGCCTGCTGCCTATACGGGCACATTTGGGCAACATGTATTAGGTGTCATGTTAAAGTTGGCCCTTCTTGACTGCGCCTACATGCCATGATAGGACTTTTGCAAAGCGGTCCTGTGATTTCTATATGTGTCCCAGCTCAGGGGCATTATCACAAGGCAGCATAATAGAGGATGGGGGATAATTCTAAAGAGGCAAACTATGAATGATAATTATTATTATTATAGGGAGAGCACAGGAGGTGTTATTATTATAATAAGAAAGCACTCAGGTGTTTGAATAATTATAAGGAAGTTCAGGATCATTATTATAAAGGATCCTAGGCCATTATTATAAAGAGGCACAGGGGGACACTATTTCTATAGGGTGTTGTATAACTGAATAGGCGCAGGAGCCATTATTACTATAAGGAAGTAACAAAGGAACATTACTACTGTGTAGGGGCATAAAGGGAGCAGTCTTATTGTGTGGGGCACAATAGGAGGGTAATATTACTATACAGGGCCCAGAGGGGCATTATTTCTGTCTAGAGCACTGGTTAAAGCACTATATGCTTTGTATAGAGGTGGTAGAATGTGCGGAGGGTACTGGAAAAGCAGTACGTCAAGGATGTTTCTGCTACCTTTTACAGGGATAAGTTATGGATGGAAGAAGAGGTCATAGTGGTCTGGACCAAATGAAAAAGAAAAGGGAAAATATACAACTAATGATCAGCAAGAACTTCACTGGTAAGAACTTGCACATTACACACACACACGGTCTGCAGAGCACTGGTATAGAACTGATATTACCATTATATGGTCTCTGTATGGCGGTAATATCAGTCTAATAACAATCTGCATGATGGTATCCCTTCTGTATATGCTGGTGAATGATATGTGGTTCTGGTCTGGTAGTATTTGTTATATTGCAATATTATTATATCATTATAGCTTATATAGGGGTATTATTGGAAAATGTAGATAGTAGTCTTGATTTCCTGCAGGCAGTGTGCTATAATTTATCTGATAAGATATATTGCAAATATTATTCATTTCATGTGTACTTTTAAAATTTCTTTTTATTGTTATGATCACTGAATTTGCCCTGCTAAACAGCAACAAATATTAGCTAGTTTGCTACATAACCTGATTTACTACATTTTCCTGGACCAGGCAGGGAATTGGGCATTATTGTCCAGGGACACCATTTCCCACTACTTCACATGAGATCTTTGGCTTGGATTCCACAATTCTTATGTGCATACTATAAACTCCTAAGATGGAGTTTAAACGACATCCTTCATTTCATCTCCTTTTTACTTTTTATTAACCTATAAAGAGGAGTAAACTGCACTTAATGAGTTTATTAGGGATTAACCAGCAAATACAACAAAACTGATGTATGTAAACAGTGTGAAGAGACTGATTTGAGGTTTTGGGACTTTTGCCCGGATATTTCTCCATTAAGTGGATAATCTGGTCCTACTGGTTCCCCGCTTACGTTCATGTTGAGAGTTGTTCTTTGCAGCACTAACTAGTGCATATCATGTCTGCCGAGGCATTAATTCTCGGTTCATTCGAAGTTTGTAGCAGGGCTGTGGAGTCGGTGTCCATTTTGGTGACATCGGTATAAAATGGATCGACTCCTAAAATATCTAATAAATTGGTTACAGTAGTTTAGTGCAGGAAGTGCTTTAATGTTTTTGTATGAATTTGGGAAAGTTCTGAAATGTCCTATAAATGTCTGTTCTGTTCCTGATATAAGGATCTCGGCTTTTAGATGAGATGAATCTGTGCTGCACTTTATGCACATGCTCCGTAGTGACCAGTGCTGTGGAGTCGGGAGTCAGGTAAATAGAGGAGCCGGAGATTTGGCTTACCGACTCCACAGCCCTGGTTTGTAGACACCAGTTTGGTTGTCACCCATATTGCTGTTATTAAAGGATTTTCTAGGACATTGATATTGAGAGCAGCTCCTTACTAAGTGTACTCAATATTAGATCAAGGAAGGTCCGACACCCAACTATCTTCAATGGGATCTGTGCTGTTCCATACACCATGTACATCCTTCTGCTCTGGGTGATGAAAATAGCTGATTAGTGGGGGTCTCTGCTGGGAGACCCATACTGATCTGATATTACTGACCTTAATCTCAGAAAACCCCTTTAAAGTGAATCTGTCAGCAGGTTTTTGATACTCCATCTGAGAACAGCATGATGTAGTGACACAGATTCTAGAGATGTGTCACTTACTGGGCTGCTTGCTGTAGATTTGATATAATCACTGTTATCTGTTTTATCTGCTGCAAATCTAGCAGTTCTCTAAATGCCGAGCTCTGTGTGACTCCGCCCACATCACTGATTGGCAGCTTTCTGTGTACCCTGTGCATGGGCAGAGTGCTGCCAATCAGTGGTGGCCAGGCTTATACAGAGCTCATGAATATGGAGGACTAGATGGCAGCAGGTTTACTACTCCTCTAGTGATGATCTCCTGCTGAAAGAACAGTGATTTTTATCAAAACTACAGCAAGCAGCACAGTAATTGACACATCACAGGGTCTTAGTTTTACACTTTTCAGATTAGGAGGCAAAAACCTGGTTACAAATTCTTTTTAACTGACACATAAATCCCTTGTGAGCAGCAAGCCATAGCAAAGTGCTACGGATAGCCAAGTAAAATGGTGGAACACGGGTAAACTCCATCCTGTAGAACCATGACCAGTCTCCATTTGCTGAAGAGAAATAAATGTATTGTTAATCTTGTTGAAACAATAACTTAAAATGAGACGCACAAATGTGTTTTATTTTATTTCATGATAGATTAATAGAGCAAATTAGTTGTAAGATTCTTTTACCATTCCATTTTATTAACCACTTTTCTGTGGTAGTTGCACCAGCAATTTGTAAACTGTTCTTTCCAGGGAGTATCGGGAAGCAAATGAAAGGTTCATGGAAATGACAGAAACTTTGAATCGTTTACAGCTCTTTAAAAAGGAGAGACGCATCAGAAATGTATGGAAAGTAACAGAAAGAATAGTCATGTGCTGCCTGGTACATTCTAATGCGCATTATCATGATTTGGATTTGTAGCCTATATCTATGCCATGTGTGGCTATGGAGGAGGCGGTATACATCTGAAAATTAAAGCATAAATGTACAGACATATCCTGTGATAGAGTAGATACTGGGTTTATTACTTGTTTATGATTTAGGCCACATATGTGATTGGTACTCCGATTCATAAAGATTGGCCATCTCTTATCCCCTTCCCTCTGCAGCCCAATATTTTGCACTTTCATTTCTTTTCCCCTAAGAATGCAGTGAAATGGTTATAAAAATGCCATTCCGCCATTATTTGTTGGGCTTAGTTTTTATAGTGCTCATTGTGTTAAAATGACCTGGGACCATTATTTTCCAGATCAGTACCTTCACCGCAATCCCAAACTTGCATAGTTTTTTTTTCTATTTAAGTCATGAAAAAACTTTTGTATGTTTTTTTTTTAAATTATTTTATTTGTGTTACCATTTTCAGAGACCTGTAACTTTTTATTTTCCCATTGAAACAGCTGTCAGGCTTTTTTTATGGAAAGCTGTCTATTGGTGCTAATTTGCTCTATGTAAACGTTATTAAAGTACAATTTTCAGGGAGGCGTGGTGGCCGAAAAACAAAAAATTCTTTGCGCCATTTACCATATAGGTTAATTTTGTATTTTCATAGATCGGACTTTAACAGATGCCACAAAACCAGATATGTTTATTTTTAGTATATATCTGGGTTAAAGAGATTGACAGAATTTGAATATTTATATTTTAAAAATATTATCACATATGTTATTAAAGGGAATCTGTCAGCTGATACATGCTGCCCAAACCGCAATGTTTCAGAGACCAACATGCATGGCTGTGATGGTTCAGCCACTGTCTGATACATACACATTTCGGGCAGCATGCATCATCTGACAGGTCTCCTTTAAAAAAAAAATCCCCTAAAGGAACTTGAACTTTATTTCCAATATTTAAATTGTTAAACCAGAGTAATCTCAGCAATAAGCTCTGATCACTGCTGTTACAGGCAGATGTCTACTGTGTTACACGGCCGGAATCTGCCAGGTACGCTGCAGACTAAGCTCTTGAACCCGATCTATACATAGATACCCGACTGAGGATGTACTGTTAAAGGGAATTTTAATGAAAATTTTACATTTTATTTTAAATTGATAAATATGTTTTTTTATATTAAATTATGGACTTTCAACGTGTAACATTGGAAAACAATACTGGATAATTGGCACATCCGTTTTCGAAATGTCGCTTTTTGACATTTCTGCGCCCTTAATAGTAGTGTTTATTAAGGCCACAGTAATGGGAGAAACTGTCAGTGAGTTCATCACATGGAATATGAGTGCCATGCATTTTATCATGAATACTCGATAAAGAAGATTCATTTTAAGGGATATGGATGTTCAATTTATCCTCAATTTTTCTGATGTCATATTCATTATAAACAGGTGTTAGCTTTCACAATAATACTGTCAGTGATGATAATGTGACTGTTGAAAAGTCATCTGTACAGAACACAAGTGTGAGTCTTCAGTTAAGTAGAATGGCCAATGGGAAAATTGGTAGATTTGAGGGAAAGGGCTATTTTTTGGTATAAATAATGATTTAGGCTATGTTTCCGAGATGAGTTACAGATGATGTTACAGATTTTCTGCACCTATTAAGTAACTTTTTTCACTGCATTTTTTTTACATGTGTTTTTATCACGTTATTGACGCTGTGGTTTTTGTCTCTTGTTGGTTTGTCATATTTTAAACTAAACAGCTTTGTTTTTGATACTTCCTTTTATTTGTCTTCAACAAAACTTTATTGATATAGTCATGTGTGAATTACATGTCTTTTTTATGTTTCCACTAAAAATGCAGGTGCATTATTTACATCCTGATTTTCTGCATCTAATGCAAGTCTATGGTAAAAATCTGCACATAAACCGCCTTATAGCCGCAGTAGAAATGAACATACTGTGTATTTGAAACACGCACTGCAGGTCAGTTACCACAGAGTTAAAAAGAAAAAACACAGTGGGCATGAAATGTCTATAAATCCCATCCATTCTGTTGGAATTGTAAGGCACGGCGCTCTCCCTTGAGTATTCTGATTTTTGTTTTTCAATGGTTTTTATTTTCACAAAGGGGTGTGACTTACAGCGTAATAATGTTGAGCAGCGTAAAGACACGCCCCTAGAGCACCCTGTGAGTAACGCCCCGTTGGTAAAGATTATAAATAATAGCGCTAAAAAAAGAAAATGACACTCAGAGAGACAAAAATAGGAGCAAAAACGAGCCACTTTTCACTTGGTGACAGGTCCTTTTTAAACAGTAGGTTATTTTTTAAAGACATCTGTTTTAAGCCAATGAACTGCAAAATAGAAAAGCTAACTTCACATCAGAATACAGGGCCATATTTAGCCTAACGTACGTCAGTGCCACTCATTCTATGTATTCTCAATGCATATTGTGTACTGTATATTACATATCCGATAATATGGTTTCATTAATCATTTCCATTTACTTTCACATATTCCCATATTCCTTGCTTTGCTTCCATGGGGATCATGTTTTTACTTTATCTGGAGTGTAATGAGGAATCAGAATTTGCAGAATTCTTGCAGTTGGAAGAAGGTCCATTTACCCACTGTCATCCTCTGCAAAAGAAAAAGCAGGAATATATCTCTTTAATGTAATCCTCCCTATAGGGACAGTTCTTTTCTACAGTAATGAGATCTGGATATACAATTGTTCTAAAATGTAGAAAGATTTTCATGTTAATTTATAGAGGCACTTCCATTACTATTTTTTTCAGTAAATGTGTGTATATGTGCATGTACTCACCTACTTCTGCTCTCCAGTACTGTTCCACCCTTCTTCTCAGTGACGTCACCGCAATTCAGACTAGCCTGCCCACTACGTGCTATATGTGTGAGACGGAAGTCTCTTCTACAAAGTAAGCCTATTTTAGGTTCAATCTGATGCTCCATAGAATTGCAATGTAAAAGCCACTTCCGAGTCACACTGAGCGCACTGGGACCCGGTGTGTAAGGAGATGGCGAAGAACCTCATTGCTTTCCCTCTCTTATGTGATACTCTCTTATCCCATGCCCTTGTATTATGTGTATTAATGTTTTTCTGTTATGTTTGCTATGTGTCTGTGCTGTGTTTGCCGTGTTTTGATGTGATGCCAGGTATGTTAGCTTAGGGAAAGGAACTGGTTAACTTTGAGGGCTGTGTTAGCAGCCTCTAGAGAGCAGGAAGCTCCTGCTTCCAGTTAGTCGCCCGGGCACATTAGCCCTGGGCAGGAGCTCAGCAACGACCGGGACATTGCCAGACCCCAGGAGGGGACAGAATCTGTTGCCCCAGACCCACGGGCAGTGAGGTGGGCACAGGACTGTGCAAGTGCCCCACCGAACGGACTAGAAGCATCCAGATTCCAGCGAGTGAAGTCTCACTACCTTTGCTTATGAACGTTGACCGCCGCTGTGGCTGATGCTGAGACAGTGGTGAATAAGAGTAGGGAAAGAGCAGTAAGTCTCTATCGTATTTTCTCCAATCACCTGTCTCTACCTAGTTTATCCTACAAAAATAAAAGTTATCCCTGTTGGATTACTTCTGTGACCCTGGATTGTGATTGCCTGGACTGCAGTGACTGGGAAAAAGAGGTAACTCGTGAGGGGAGCTGTGTCCGTCCTGTCTATTTCATGTACAAGGTCCCGTGGTGTATACTGACTGTGGCTTAGCTGACTCTGCTGGGACTACCGCCCCGGGCCACCTTGTTACATCTGCAGAGCAGTGATGTCACTGAGAAGAGAAGAGCACGCTGGATCTCGAAGAAGGCAGCGGTAGGTGAGAATATTAATACACTCACACTACATTACATGCACATATACACACATATTACTGGGAGTGCTACTCTAAATATTTTATTAAAAATCATTTATGTACCATGGACATTGCCATCATGTAGGTTCTATCTGATGGGCACCATATGATCGCAGGAGTAATATCAGTCATCTGATTAGCATGACTTACCTAAGACTAGCCATTGCAAAAGCTATATGACTGCTCTCAGACATTTTTATGAAAAGAACCAAAAAGATGTTACATAAGATCAATGCAAAAATGCTAAAGACTATCTTCAAAAATTAATCTTTGTTGATGATAATTGACTACACATCTTATAAAAAACATATAAAACAAACTATACAGCACAAATGACATTAAAAAGCCAAAGTATGCTGAAACAGGCACAAGATGTAGATAGCGGTGTGATAGCGATAAATAGATGACCATGAAATTAAACCAATGCTAACTTGGTAGTCAGTATTGGCTGCTGGAAGACCTGTTCAATCTCATGGTTATTAATTTATTTTTGTTTATTATTATGTACGGTACATATTTTTTATCTAATCCAATTCATTTTTTAATCGGAAGCGGAATGGCATTAAAAAAACAGTCAAAAAACAATTACTGAATTGCTGGTTTTTGTTCATTCTGCCTCCCAAAAATCGGAATAGAAAGCGATCAAAAAATGTCATGTGACCGAAAATAATACCAATAAAAACGTCAACTCGTCCCACAAAACAGAAGCCATCACATGACTCTGTTGGCGGAAATATTGAAAAATTATAGCTCTCATAATATGGCGATGCAAAAACTAGTTTTTGCAAAGATAAAAAATTGATTAAAATCTGGTATCGTTGTAATCGCCACGACCAGAAGAATAAAGTTATATAATCCCTTATAATGCACGGTTAAAGGTGTAAAAAATAAATAAAACCAATTCTTCACCTACTTTTGATTTGTTCATTCTGCCTCCCAAAGATAGCAGTAAGGCTTGGCTCACATATATCCTTCACTCTGTTCTGAGTGCTTACACTTGGGTTTCTGTGTAAATCTCTGAAATATGTGATTCAGACAGAACCCTCGAAGGAAGATTCCCTATAATGAGGCCGATAGAGTCACTTTGGAAGTTGTCTGGCCTTTGATCCGGCGGTGTCTGTCATCTTCCTTATGCATAAAAGTGCCGTCGGCCTCAGTTTTGTGCACCTCACCTCTGAAAAGAAGGACGCAGATGAACAAAACCCAGAAGGAGTCTAGAGTAACTCTGCTGCCTCAATATAGTGAATGATCACTCTGGGGTTTCATCTGAATCATGTCATTCAGAGAGTTAGATGGATGTGAATACTTTTCGCCCCGATGATGACAAAAGTATTCTGGGAGTGATACCTTTATTGGCTAACCAGAAAATAATATGTTTGCAAGCTTTCAGAGCACAAAGGCTCCTTCTTCAGGCAAGATTACAAATAGATTAATAAGAAAGCACAACATTTAAAGAATACTATAGTAGGACATTGGAGGGTTAGGCTACTTTTACACTAGCGTCGGGCTCGGCCCGTCGCGGTGCGTCGGGCCGAGGTTACCGACGCTAGCGTTGTCTCTGCTGCACAACGGGGGCAGCGGATGCATTTTTCCAGCGCATCCGCTGCCCCATTGTGAGGTGCGGGGAGGTGGGGGCGGAGTTCCGGCCGCGCATGCGCAGTCGGAAAAAGCGGACCGTCGTGAGCAAAAAACGTTACATGTAGCGTTTTTTGGTCCCGACGGTCCGCCACAACACGGCGCAACCGTCGCACGACGGTTGCGACGTGTGTCAATCCGTCGCAATACGTCGCTTAATGTAAGTCTATGGGGAAAAAACGCATCCTGCAAGCACTTTTGCAGGATGCGTTTTTTCAGCAAAACGACGCATTGTGGTGGATTGCAGTTAACGCTAGTGTGAAAGTAGCCTTAGATGGAAATCCCGAAGTAAGCTCTTAGCGTAGAGTGCCGGATAAATGTGATCCTAAACGTTATGTAAAATGTTCCCAATAAAAGCTTCAACTCAGTCCATAAAAAAAGCCCTCACTCAGGTCACTTAACGAAAATATAGGGGGCTTCCATGTTACTGGCAGTACATTGGCTCTGGAAAAGCACTATGCAGGAAAGAAAATCTCCAGCTTGAAATTCCATTATAGAAAAAAGTCCAATATTTTATTGATAACAAACTTAATAATCCAGCATTAAAAATGGAAAGACATGATGACAAATGGGGTCCCTGGTGGTCTGAAACTGATGCGTTTTGACCATTCAGGTCTTACTTTTGCCATGAGTAAGGCCTGAATGGTCGAAATGCATTGGTTTCAGACCACCAGGGACCCCACTTGTCATCATGTCTTTCCATTTTTAATGCTGGATTTTTAAGTTATCAATAAAATATTGAACTTTTTTCTATAATGGAGTTTCACGCTGGAGATTTTCTTTCCTGCATTTGCTACAGACAACACCGTTAATCAAGGTGGCTCTGTGCGTGGACCAACAGAGGACTATTCAGAGACTGGTGAGCTAACTTGGTTCCCTCTTTTCCCCTTTTCCTCCATATATATTGGAAAAGCACTATGGCTCCTCACCCCCAAAGAAAATCAGCGAATTTTGCACTCTCAAATTCAAATGCCCCTCTCTAAATTATGGCGCTCCTTCCCTTCTGAGTTTTCCACTGTGCCTCAAAAGTTGTTCCTGATTACATGTAGGGTATTAGTGTACTCAGGAGAAATTGCATAACAAACTGAGAGGTTCTTTTTTTCCTAATAGCCCTTGTAAAAATAAAAAAGTTGGGACTAAAACAACATTTTAGCAGTAAAAATGTAATTATTCTTTCTTCACCTCCCAATGATATAAATTTATGTGAGGCACATGTGATGTCACCATGCTCATTGCACCCCTAGATTAATTAATTGAGAGGTATATTTTGAAAAATGACGTGATTTATGGGAGTTTTCTGTTGTTCTGGCACCTCAGGGGCTAGGCTAATGTGACATCGCACCCTCAAACCATTTCAGCAAAATCTGAACTCCAATGTGCAGCTTCTTCCCTTCTGAGCTTTTTTTGTAAACGGTATGACATTGGACAGTGTCTCAAAAGTAGTTCTCGACCACATATGGGGTATCGGTGTTCTGAGGAGAAGTTGCACAACAAATTATATGGTACATGTTGCTTCTGTTACCCTTGTGAAAATGAAAAATTTGGGGCAAAACCAAATTTTTTGTGGTAAAAATGTATTTAGTCATTTTCACAGTTTAATGTTATAAACTTCTGTGAAGCACCTGGGAGTTCAGAGTGCTCACCACATGTCTAGATAAATTCCTTGAGGGGCCTAGTTTCCAAAATGGGATCACTCCCACTGTTTAGGCACATCAGGGGCCCCTCCAAACAGGACATGGTGTTCGCTATTGATTCCAGCAATTTTGCATTCAAATGGCACTCCTTCCCTTTCCAAGCCCTGCCATGCATCCAAACAATAGTTTTCTTTCACATATGGGGTATTGTCGTACTCGTAGGAGAAATTGCTCAACAAATGTTGGGGTCCGTTTTCTCTTGTTACCCTTGTGAAAATAAAAAAATTGGGACTAAAGTAAAATGTTCAATTCCTGTGAAGCATTTGAAGGGTTAATAAACTTCTTGAATGTGGACTTTGAGGGGTGCAGTTTTAGAATGGTGTCACTTTTGCATCATATAAATTCCCCAAAGTCACTTCAAATGTTATGTGGTCCCTAAATAAATTGTTTTGTACTTTTTGTTGGGAGTAGGAGAAAGTGCAACTTTTACCTCTTCAAACTAAAAAAAAATTATGTTTAAAAAATGATGGAGGTGTAAAATAGACATGTGGTAAATGTTATTTATGCACTATTTTGTGTAACATAAATCTCTGGTTTACAGGCATAAAAAGTAAAGGCTTGAAAATTGCCAAATTTTTCAACATTTTCACAAAGAAATGCAAGTCATATCAAACAAATTTTACCACGATCATTTAGTATAATATGTCATGAAAACAAACAATGTCAGAACCAATGGGATCCATTGAAGCCTTCCAGAGTTATTACCCCACAAAGTGACAGTGGACAGAATTGTAAAATTTGTCCTGGTCATGAAAGCGAAAACCAGCTTGGGGTGTGAAGAGATTAATGATGCATATTGTGCTGTACATGTGCTTTTTTGAAAGTGTGTAGTCAGTTATTATCAATTAAGATAATATTTAGAATATAATATTTTGCATTTTTCTATTAGTGTTATGTCACATTTTTTGGGTTTTGGTAATTATATGTTCATAGACCCCTTACCAATCACATATTTGAGGAATTTTCTTCTAAGGATTTGCTTATTTTTCTGAATAGACCTTTTTAAAGAAGGACCACCATCAAAATTGTAACATAGAAGTCATCTGTGTGCTGTCCATGATGAACATTACAATGTATGGTAGAAGCTTTAAAATAAATGTATTTATCCATACGTGAACATCACTGATGAAAACAGTGCAGAAGTTCTTCTCAATGTGGGAATTCAATTTGTTTTTATCTCACAGAGTGCTGAAACAGTTATATGCAGCTCATTTTATGTCTCACATTTTACCCACCAAAATTGATTAAAATATTGCATTATTTTGTTTGGTGCTTTGAGTAGAATCTACAATAGAAGCTCTAAACTGAGCCTTGAATACAGATGTGAGCGGAGCCTAACTTACTGCAGTTCCATCATCTGTCACTTTCCTCAGACCATTTAACCTCAGTAATGCAAAAATGATGAAGATAAAACTGATAAAGACTACTGCAAAGTGTTCAATTTGGTTTTCAGTAATTATTTTATCTACTTAAATATCATTATCATATTCCACAGTGCTTTACATACACATCATCGCTGTCCCCAATGGGGCTCACAATCTACATTCCCTATCAGTATGTCTTTGGAATGTGGGAGGAACCGGAGAACCCAGAGGAAACCCACGCAAACACGGAGAGAACATACAAACTCCTTGCAGATGTTGTCCAAGGTGGGATTTAAACCCAGGATCTCATCTGCTGCAAGGCTGCTGTGCTAACCACTGAGCCCCTCCACTTTCAATACCAAACATTATTGATACACTGTGGGAATAAACTATGAACACTGTTTTATGCAGATTCATTCATTCTTATGGATTATTTAAAGCTGATTCGTCACCAGATTTCAAAATCTGCATCCATTAGTAAATAGATCTCTTACACCTGATGAGGCTGCTGTACTTTCTCCAACAGTAGCTAGACTCATAAAATGCTCATGTTAATATCAGGCATGAGAACTTTCAAAAAAGTTTGTACAGCCATTCTGACATGGATTATCAAAGTAAGTACACCATCCTTATTTTTCTGCCAAGCACTGCTCACATAATACTACATATGTAGCCCACAGAATGCTGCCGGACATAAAGCAGAATGGTTTTTTTTAATCCATTATCAGGTTTCTCTGGGTGGCCCCTGAAAAAGGGTAACTCTGGAGACCGGCCTATATTGCCATCCCCTATAAACAGCCTTAAACATTTGACCTAGCATTGAGTACAAATATTGTTTTGAAGTTAAGAACGTCTTCAGAAACTGTAAAAAATGAGAGACTAACCTTTGTTCTGAATCTTGAAATCCTCGGGCAACAAATTATCCTGCCTATTTCCAAGTGTAAAGGCAAGGAAGGAAAGTATAAGAGCATCCATGATGGCTATGATAGCTAGAATATAGGCCCAGCGCACAGTACAGGCTCCCAGCGTATATTTATCCGTCTTATCTCCACACATGCGCTTCACTTCTGTAGAGTCCCACCCATCTGGGTAAATTAGGCATCCGATCATTATGCCAGCAGCTGCAAGGTGAGGAAAAATTTAAAATTTTCATGTGCCAAAATGGGGAAGAAAATAAAAAGTAACTGTTCACACTCATAATAAGTATAATGGAGACTGAAGCATATAAAGTAATGTCATTATTTTACACTACTGCACTTTTTTATGCACTATCCTCTAAATCAGGGGTGGGGAATCTTTTTTCTGCCAAGGGCCATTTGAACATGTATATCATCCTTCGGGGGCCGTAAAACTCCACCCACAAAGTGCATCCTGACTCTGGCACTGGTTTCAGGATGTAATCTTTCATTGCATGCCCTTCAGTGTTCAGTAGTGAACACTGCATGTGTGTGCTAACAGAGCAAGAAGAAATTAATGAGCTGGTTGTAATCAAAGTACACCTCCCTGCCCAAGAATGTGGTCCCTGAGAATCTGCTCAGTGGCCTGATAAAAGATCATCGAGGGCCGTAAATGGCCCTGGGTCCTGAGGTTCCCCACCCCTGCTCTAAATAATAAATCAATAGGTAATGGATCTTATTTAGTACCTGCAGCCAACTGCATCCATGCACAGACCTTGTACACTGTGGCCGAATTGCAGAAAAAGAAAAGACTGAAGGCCAGCATGGAACCCACCACCAGAAACATGGACACTCCAATAAAAAACATGGCAGTCTTGAAGGCTCCTGACGGAATGCTCTCAAAGTCCAAGGCACTTCCTTTGCAGATTAGCTCTGATGTCAGTGCATTTCCTATGCAATAGCTGAACAGACCGAAATAACCAGCCTGAGGAGTATTTAAGCTATCCCCAATCCAGTAAGGTTGGATGAAGACTTCTACCATGATGACAGAGAAGCATATGGTAAACACTGCCCACAAGACACCGATGGCGCGTGCGTTACGTACATAGTTGGTGTGGTATATTTTGGCTGCTTCTTGTGCTGGCAGCAGCTGAACCATTTTGATCCGATTTTGGTATAACTCTTCTCAAAAGAAAAACCTTAAAGCAATGAGAGTAACAAAGATCAATAAAATATACAGTAAAGGCACTCACAGTTTAATGATACTCATCGGTTGTTTTCAGATCACACCCTTCAATGCTTCACTCAACCCTTTCTCTAGCCACTAAGTTTTGACTTCTGGAGTATGGTGGCTCCTGTTAGCAGCTGAGATTCCGGCCCAATGGGAAGTGATCTTATCTATGGTGAGAATCAAATCTTTAACCCTTTCACTTATCAGACAATTTTCACACCTTTGTCAAACACTAAGCTGCTCTTCTTTTATTACCTTTGAAATAGTACAAGACTCAATATTTTAAAAGCCCTTAAACATGTTAGCTGCAAGCCAAACACTCAAGAAAAAGGTTAAAGTTGGTGTTTTTGCTTGACCCACCTCCAAAATAACAAAAACTAATGAAAAGAAATAAAAAAATCCTATCTACAACAACATGACACACGCACAAACTACAGCTTGCAAATTATATAGCTCTGCCAAAACAAAAATAGAAATATTAGGGGTCTTTCAATGTAGAAACATATATACAGTATTTATACAGCACCGTGCAAAAGATTTAGTCAGGTGTGAGAAAAAAATGCAAGAATACTTTAAAAAATAGAAGAGTTAACATGTTAATTTTTTATCAATTTTAAAAATACAAAGTGAATGAAAGAGAAATCTAAATTTAATCAATATTTAGTGTGACCATCATTTGACTTTTTAAAACAATCAAAATAAAACAATATACAAATTTTAATCATGCACGTTTTCCAGCATTAAAAAAGTTAAAATATTTTGGATCACCATGTCCAAAAAACTCCAGTCTAGCAAAAAAAAAAAATAATTAACCCATATGGTAGACACTATAAGGAATAAAAAAAAAACACTACTTCCTAAAAAAATGCAATAAAAACATTGTGTGTTCACCAGTTTGGAATGAGTGATAGGGGATTTGGGGATAGGGGAAAATATGTGTAAGTGGGTTGAGAGCTGGCTCAGGGATAGGAAACAAAGGGTGGTTATTAATGGAGCACACTCGGACTGGGTCGCGGTTAGCAGTGGGGTACCACAGGGGTCAATATTGGGCCCTCTTCTTTTTAACATATTTATTAATGACCTTGTAGGGGGCATTCAGAGCAGAATTTCAATATTTGCAGATGACACTAAACTCTGCAGGGTAATCAATACAGAGGAGGACAATTTTATATTACAGGATGATTTATGTAAACTAGAAGCTTGGGCTGATAAATGGCAAATGAGCTTTAATGGGGATAAATGTAAGGTCATGCACTTGGGTAGAAGTAATAAGATGAATAACTATGTGCTTAATTCTAAAACTCTGGGCAAAACCGTCAATGAAAAAGTCCTGGGTGTATGGGTGGATGACAAACTCACATTTAGCAGCCAGTGTCAGGCAGCTGCTACAAAGGCAAATAAAATAATGGGATGTATTAAAAGAGGCATAGATGCTCATGAGGAGAACATAATTTTACCTCTA
Organism: Ranitomeya variabilis; assembly: GCF_051348905.1. Taxonomy (NCBI): domain Eukaryota; kingdom Metazoa; phylum Chordata; class Amphibia; order Anura; family Dendrobatidae; genus Ranitomeya; species Ranitomeya variabilis. The sequence goes on along the minus strand of NC_135234.1, from coordinate 570,060,029 downwards.
TACAAGTCACTTGTTTGACCACACTTAGAATACTGTGCACAGTTCTGGTCTCCGGTGTATAGGAAAGACATAGCTGAACTAGAGCGGGTGCAGAGAAGAGCGACCAAGGTTATTAGAGGACTGGGGGGTCTGCAATACCAAGATAGGTTATTACACTTGGGGCTATTTAGTTTGGAAAAACGAAGGCTAAGGGGTGATCTTATTTTAATGTATAAATATATGAGGGGACAGTACAAAGACCTTTCTTTTTAATCATAGACCTGAGGCAGGGACAAGGGGGCATCCTTTACGTCTGGAGGAAAAAAAGTTTAAGCATAATAACAGATGCAGGTTCTTTACTGTAAGAGCAGTGAGACTATGGAACTCTCTGCCGTATGATGTTGTAATGAGTGATTCATTACTTAAATTTAAGAGGGGACTGGATGCCTTTCTGGGAAAGTATAATGTTATAGGTTATATACACTAGATTCCTTGATAGGGTGTTGATCCAGGGAACTAGTCTGATTGCCGTATGTGGAGTCGGGAAGGAATTTTTTTCCCCAATGTGGAGCTTACTCTTTGCCACATGGGTTTTTTTTTGCCTTTTTGCCTTCCTCTGGATTAACATGTTAGGGCATGTTAGGTTAGGCTATGGGTTGAACTAGATGGACTTAAAGTCTTCCTTCAACCTTAATAACTATGTTACTATGTTACTATGAATAAAATTGTCACCTTGCCCTCACATAGCTTAATCAATGGAAAAAGGAACAAGTGTACGGGTCTCATAAAATAGCAACACAAACTGTTTTTTATTTTCTTTTACAAACATCTGATTTTTTTTCTATGTAATGAACTATGTATAAACAGAACCAAAAAAACAATGGTGGACTTTCATTCCATTTGAATTTTTTTTTTCAGTACATTATATGGTAAAATAAGTCATGTCAATCAAAACTCTTCTTCAACAAACAAACCCTAATCCAGTTATGTTGACAGAAAATTAAAAAAACTTATAGCTGTTGGAAGAAAGGAATAGGAAGATATAAAACTGGCTGTAGAGGCAAGTGGTTAATACCCCGTATGTGAATATTCTCTCTTCAAACCTGATGTCATCCGCGCCTCTTGTCATAGTAGAGGCCAACATTTCACTATTCTGAACATTATTTCTTCTATGTCAATCATACTTTTTACCTTTCTATATTTCAAAACATAATTCAGAATAAACTGGAGAATGGTTATTCCAGAAACAAGAAGAGATCCATTAAGATAAAATATATATAATTTATTAATTTCATTTAAAACCATCACTGTAACAACAAAAAAAAGGTAAAAGAGCAGAGTGCCTCAAAAGGAGAAGACCATAAATTCCCAATAATACATATAGCGTACATAAAAAAAGAGTTAAACTCCTAAATGATAATATATAGAGAGGTAATTAGGTAAATAGGTATGTATGAAGAGATGGACTATGAGTGCATTGTATAATACCCGTTAATAATTGGATAGTAAGAGGTGTATAAAGCTATAACTACGTTCAAAATAGAGCAATAACTAACAGATAACCGTAGTCCAAGATGTCCTTGCCCAAAGATTAGCTAGAGCATGCATACTTGCAATTGTAACTCCATTGCTCATAGGCTATTACCCCACTGTGTGGAGAGATTACAGACCAAAAAACACATATCAAAGACAAACAAGCCCAAGTGGTTACCTGGTTACCTCATGCAGATAGGAAAGGCGTCTCCCGTCCCGACGTGCGTTTCGCCGCTGTCTTCTTTCCCGGGGGCGAGTGAGTTTTTATTCCTGATATGTTTGCACATATGTTTTATTTGTTAAGCTCTGTTTTGTTTTCTTTTTCTATCACGTGTTTTGCTTTGAATTTCCTCACCTGTGTATTTAGGGTGGGTAGTTGCTCACTTTAAGTAAGCTTTCACAAAGAACGTTGACATACATTCATATCTTCCTTGGATATAGTTTTTAATTTTTATACGGAATAAAGTCTCAAGAATTTTTTACCGGGAACTGGAATTTCTTTCATGTTTTCTACATAAAATTAAGCCAGAGGTTAGGGGTGGACTCGAGTACATTTGCACCAAATGTAGCAACTGTTTGAAAAGCCGCAAATGATGAATCAGGTAAAACCATCTGGAAATCTCATACTTTACCCACAGTAGTGTAGTGAAAAAAAAAAACAGATAAAAAGTAACTTTAATAAAGGCATAAATGGAAAGATGCACAAATAAAAAAGGTGCAAAATACTAAAAACACAATTAAAACAAACGCAAATGCAATAATGAATGGGGAGCAAAGTGTTTTGTATAAATGACACTATAGTATTTGAAGTAGTTTTTGATTGTATGCCAGTAGTGGATCAAGCAGAAAGAAGACATATAAGTCGTTCCTTTGTTTTTTTCCATTCCATTTGAACTCACTTTTGGCTTTGGTACTAAGTCTGCAAATGTAAGAAAGTGGAGGTGCTGCCCACTTGGCCTTAGAGATAGGTTGTTGTTATACACTGCTCAAAACTAATAAAGGGAACACTAAAATACCACATCCTAGATATCTCTGAACGAAATATTCCAGTTGCAAATTTTTATTAATTGCATAGTGGAATGTGTTCAGAACAATAAAACATTACAGTTATCAATGTAAATCAAAATGAATATGGATTTGGAATGATACTCAAAATCAAAGTGGAAAATCAAATTGCAGGCTGATCCAACTTCAGTGGAAATGTCTCATGACAAGGAAAAGATGCTCAGTATTGTGTGTGGCCTCCACATGCCTGTATGACCTCCCTACTGTACAACGCCTGTGCATGCTCCTGATGAGGCGGTGGATGGTCTCCTGAGGGATCTCCTCCCAGACCTGGACTAAAGCATCCGCCAACTCCTGGACAGTCTGTGGTGCAACGTGACGTTGGTGGATGGAGCCAGGCATGATGTTCCAGATGTGCTCAATCGGATTCAGGTCTGCGGAATGGGCGGGCCAGACCATAGCCTCAATGCCTTCATCTTGCAGGAACTGCTGACACACTCCAGCCACATGAGGTCTGGCATTATCCGGCATTAGGAGGAACCCAGGGCCAACCGCACCAGCATATGGTCTCACAAGGGGTCTGAGGATCTCATCTCGGTACCTAATGGCAGTCAGGCTTCCTCTGGCGAGCACATGGAAGGCTTTGCGGCCCTCCAAAGAAATGCCACCCCACACCATTACAGATCCACTGCCAAACCGGTCATGCTGAAGGATGTTCAGGTCTGCGGAACGCTCTCCACGGCGTCTCCAGACTGTCACATGTGCTCAGTGTGAACCTGCTTTCATCTGTGAAGAGCACAGGGCACCAGTGGTGAAGTTGCCAATCCTGGTGTTCTGTGGCAAATGCCAAGCATCCTGCACGATGTTGGGCTGTGAGCACAACCCCTATCTGCGGACGTCGGGCACTTAGACCATCCTCATGGAGTCGGTTTCTAACTGTTTGTGCAGACACATACACATTTGTGGCCTGCTGAAGGTCATTTTGCAGGGCTCTGGCAGTGCTCATTTTCTTCCATGCACAAAGGCGGAGGTAGCGATCCTGCTGCTGGGTTGTTGCCCTCCTACAGCCCCCTCCACATATCTTGGTATACTGGCCTGTCTCCTGGTAGCGACTCCAGGCTCTAGACACTACACTGACAGACACAGCAAACCTTTTTGCCACAGCTTGCTTTGATGTGCCATCCTGGATGAGCTGCATTACCTGAGCCACTTGTGTGGGTTGTAGAGTCCGTCTCATGCTACCACGAGTGTGAAAGCACAACCAACATTCAAAAGTGACCAAAACATCAGCCAGAAAGCATTAGTACGGAGATGTGGTCTGTGGTCCCCACCTGCAGAACTGCTCTTTTATTGAGGGTGTTTTGATAATTGCCAATAATTTCCGTCTGTTGTCTATTCCATTTGCACAACAGCATGTGAAATTGATTGTCAATCAGTGTTGCTTCCTAAGTGGACAGTTTAATTTCACTGAAGTTTGATTTACTTGGAGTTATATTCTGTTGTTTAAGTGTTCCTTTTATTTTTTTGAGCAGTGTATAATTACTCCACTTAGTTGGGGAACAGATAGAGTAGGTCAGATAGGGCCTAGCAACGAGTATTGTAAGACCCAAGTCTGATAGTTGGCTGACTGACATGGTACAATGTGATGCATGCGAAGAGAGAGGACCACTACACATCAGATAATGCATCCTTTGGACTACAGAAATGTAGAGAGATATTTGACAGAGAGATATTTGACAGATTGAAATCCAGGCCAGTGAGGACATCTAAACGGTATGGAACTTTACCCACGGGGAAGCAGAAGGCCCAATTAAAGAGGATCAAAAGCAGAGAGAAGGAATTATATCAGCAGGGTGCTAGTGAACAGTTGTCTACTGTGAAATGAAGCTCGATTGTATATATTCAAAAAGAAGCTATGGTAACCATATAGGGAATTAATTATCCTACAGAAAGTAATGGACTTTCATGGTTCTAGTGAGGAGTCGTACCGACGTAACCCAAGCAATTGTTAGTCATTTGATAACTGAGAGTAGCTGTGAGTGGCCACAGCGTTATACCTTGACTTGTGTGGTCCTCACAGGGGAAGATGAGGTCTCTCAAAATCAGTTGCTGGATTATCATGAGATGCAAGATTATGAAGTGCAAGGAAAAGGAAGTGTCGTTAAATGTAACTGAGAAGTGACTATGTTTAATGCAAGAGAAACACTTGCGAAGATTTGTACCTCTTATTTGAAGTACATAATTGTTATCAAGTTGATGTTTAGTAAAGAGAAGTTTATAGTTGGACTTTGGTCTCCCTCACTCATCCTTGTAACATCTGGTCATGACCCGCCCAGTACATCGGCATCATGCAGTCTGCAGAGGCGTATCACCCAGTTAACACAAACACACACACCTAGAGAGGACCCCCATTTTCATGTAGCGTACTGGGGTGTGAAACATGAGTACCTCGCCCATGGCTATCGCCTCAGACTACCTTAGACTGAGGGCAATTGTAAGGGCTCAACTACGATTGAACTTGACTGATTTGACAGTGCCAGGTTTAGAGCGGATTCCATCAAATGATGCTTCAAAAAGTGATAAGCATTTTCTTTTTTCTCCACTGGGCGTTTTACAAAACCAGAAGCTGCAAAAAATGCTTAAAAGACTGAGCATATGAGCAGTAGAGTGGTCTTGCAAAGGAGAGGAATACGAAGAGTCCTTTAAACATTCTTAAATGATTTTTCAGACATTTTTTTTAGCAGACTTGCTACAAATACCTTTGTGTGCACTTTGCCTAATGGTATTTTACACTTTGTAAGAGACCATATTACAATAAAGCCACATTCACACGTTCAGTATTTGACATCAGTATTTGTAATCCAAAATCAGCAGCCGAACAATCAGAGGAAAAGTAGAATAGAAACACGTCACCACTTCGGTATTTATCACCCACTCCTGGTTTTGGCTTACAAATACTGAGGTAAAATACTGACCAAATCCTGCTAGTGTGAATGTTGCCATACAGAGCTATTGTTTTTGGAATTGCCATTTAACAACATATTGATGTAACTTATTCCTATATTTGCCATTTATGTAAAGCAATCTCAAGGGCAGGTTGTCTCAGTTACATAAACTTACTAAACTGTTTAGTTACAGAATAAAAGATCAGATAAATACATTGGTATAATGCAACTAACCTTAATGCATGTGAAAATCCAAGGCGGCAAATTAATTTTCTAGCTGAGCATTACAAAGATCAGAATGAGCGACCCAGAAACTCAACTGCATGTGATGCTGGACCAAAAGGATGTGTATATTATCACTGAAATGTAATAGGATGACTGCTCCTGTGCTGTAATGTAATGCCCAATATATTATTTATGCCCAGCGGGTTTACGGTGTCATCTCTATGCTCTTTTAATCCTGGAGTGTTAGGTGAGAATTTACATGCATCCCCCATCATCCAGGTGCATTATGGGACTGTAGGTAATCCTCTTACTATTGATTGTCTATTTAGTATCATCCGAGTTTACAAGATTAGTACGTGTGACTACAGATACTATGAATGTAATGTGAACATATGTCTTCTGCAGGTCAATGATAAAACCAATTACTATTAGACTGCCGTCACACATTCAGTATTTGGTCAGTATTTTACCTCAGTATCTGTAAGCCAAAACCAGGAGTGGAACAATCAAAGGAAAAGTATAAGGCCGGCGTCACACTCGGCGTAAGGCCGGCGTCACACTTGGCGTAAGACAATACGCCACGTATTATACGTCCGTACTACGGCCGTAATATGGAGAAATGTTCCCAAAATATTGATCCGTAGGCAGGGTGTGTCAGCGTATTTTGCGCATGGCATCCTCCGTATGTAATCCGTATGGCATCCGTACTGCGAGATTTTCGCGCAGGCTTGCAAAACCGACATCTAATGGATTTATGTGCTCAAATGTTCGGGAAAACATATATACAGTATATATATATATATATATATATATATATATATATATATATATATATATATACAGTGGGGCAAAAAAGTATTTAGTCAGTCAGCATTAGTGCAAGTTCCACCACTTAAAAAGATGAGAGGCGTCTGTAATTTACATCATAGTTAGACCTCAACTATGGGAGACAAACTGAGAAAAAAAAATCCAGAAAATCACATTGTCTGTTTTTTTATCATTTTATTTGCATATTATGGTGGAAAATAAGTATTTGGTCAGAAACAAACAATCAAGATTTCTGGCTCTCACAGACCTGTAACTTCTTCTTTAAGAGGCTCCTCTGTCCTCCACTCATTACCTGTAGTAATGGCACCTGTTTAAACTTGTTATCAGTATAAAAAGACACCTGTGCACACCCTCAAACAGTCTGACTCCAAACTCCACTATGGTGAAGACCAAAGAGCTGTCAAAGGACACCAGAAACAAAATTGTAGCCCTGCACCAGGCTGGGAAGACTGAAACTGCAATAGCCAACCAGCTTGGAGTGAAGAAATCAACAGTGGGAGCAATAATTAGAAAATGGAAGACATTCAAGACCACTGATAATCTCCCTCGATCTGGGGCTCCACGCAAAATCCCACCCCGTGGGGTCAGAATGATCACAAGAACGGTGAGCAAAAATCCCAGAACCACGCGGGGGGACCTAGTGAATGAACTGCAGAGAGCTGGGACCAATGTAACAAGGCCTACCATAAGTAACACACTACGCCACCATGGACTCAGATCCTGCAGTGCCAGACGTGTCCCACTTCTTAAGCCAGTACATGTCCGGGCCCGTCTGAAGTTTGCTAGAGAGCATTTGGATGATCCAGAGGAGTTTTGGGAGAATGTCCTATGGTCTGATAAAACCAAACTGGAACTGTTTGGTAGAAACACAACTTGTCGTGTTTGGAGGAAAAAGAATACTGAGTTGCATCCATCAAACACCATACCTACTGTAAAGCATGGTGGTGGAAACATCATGCTTTGGGGCTGTTTCTCTGCAAAGGGGCCAGGACGACTGACCCGGGTACATGAAAGAATGAATGGGGCCATGTATCGTGAGATTTTGAGTGCAAACCTCCTTCCATCAGCAAGGGCATTGAAGATGAAAGGTGTCTGGGTCTTTCAACATGACAATGATCCAAAGCACACCGCCAGGGCAACGAAGGAGTGGCTTCGTAAGAAGCATTTCAAGGTCCTGGAGTGGCCTAGCCAGTCTCCAGATCTCAACCTTATAGAAAACCTTTGGAGGGAGTTGAAAGTCCGTGTTGCCAAGCGAAAAGCCAAAAACATCACTGCTCTAGAGGAGATCTGCATGGAGGAATGGGCCAACATACCAACAACAGTGTGTGGCAACCTTGTGAAGACTTACAGAAAACGTTTGACCTCTGTCATTGCCAACAAAGGATATATTACAAAGTATTGAGATGAAATTTTGTTTCTGACCAAATACTTATTTTCCACCATAATATGCAAATAAAATGATAAAAAAACAGACAATGTGATTTTCTGGATTTTTTTTTCTCAGTTTGTCTCCCATAGTTGAGGTCTACCTATGATGTAAATTACAGACGCCTCTCATCTTTTTAAGTGGTGGAACTTGCACTTTTGCTGACTGACTAAATACTTTTTTGCCCCACTGTATATATATATATGTCATTGAGACACATATATATATTCTGTATTTAGATTTCATTCAGCGCGATATCTGTGAAAAGTCGGTAATTCAATTGCCGGCTTTTCATTTCTCCTGCACAATCCCGACAGGATATGAGACATGGTTTACATACAGTAAACCATCTCATATCCCATTTTTTTTGCATATTCCACACTACTAATGTTAGTAGTGTGTATGTGCAAAATTTCAGCACTGTAGGGTTAAATGGCGGAAAAAATTGGCGTGGGCTCCCGCGCAATTTTCTCCGCCAGAATGGTAAAGCCAGTGACTGACGGCAGATATTAATAGCCTAGAGAGGGTCCATGGTTATTGCCCCCCCCTGGCTACAAACATCTGCCCCCAGCCACCCCAGAAAAGGCACATCTGGAAGATGCGCCTATTCTGGCACTTGGCCACTCTCTTCCCACTCCCTGTAGCGGTGGGCTATGGGGTAATGAAGGGTTAATGCCACCTTGCTATTGTAAGGTGACATTAAGCCAGATTAATAATGGAGAGGCGTCAATTATGACACCTATCCATTATTAATCCAATTGTATGAAAGGGTTAAAAAAACCACACACACATGATTTAAAAGTATTTTAATGAAATAAACACAGCGGTTGTTGTAATAATTTATTGCTCTCTCAATCCATCAGGAACACCCTCGCTTGGCAAAATAATAAACGCACAAGATACATACCTTCTGATGTCCTATCACGTCCAACGAGGTAATCCATCTGAAGGGGTTAACTAATATTACAGGCACGAGCTGCGATAAACCACTCGCTCATGCCTGTAATCCCCGGGTGCTGAAAGGAAAGCTGGATCTGTACTTACATTGAGTCGCGGTGATGCGCCCCTGCTGGATGTTCTCATGAACTGCAGCCTGGGAACTTTTTCCCACGCTCCAGGTCATATGAGGACATCCACCAGGGGGCGCATCACCGCGACTGAAGGAAATGTAGGTCAATGACCTACATTTCATTCATTCGCCGGGGAATTACAAGCACGAGCACACAGCTGCATTTGCAGGGCTCCTGCTTGTAAATTATTTTAACCCCTTCAGATGGATTACCTCGTGGGACGTGACGGTTCAGCTGAGGGTATGTATCTTGTGTGTTTATTATTTTGCCAAGCGAGGGTCTGCAAATGGATTGAGAGAGCAATAAATTATTAAAACAACTGCTGTGTTTATTTCATTAAAATACTTTTAAATCATGTGTGTGTGTGTTTTTTAACCCTTTCAAACAATTGGATTAATAATGGATAGGTGTCATAATTGATGCCTCTCCATTATTAATCTGGCTTAATGTCACCTTACAATAGCAAGGTGGCATTTACCCTTCATTACCCCATAGCCCACCGCTACAGGGAGTGGGAAGAGAGTGGCCAAGTGCCAGAATAGGCGCATCTTCCAGATGTGCCTTTTCTGGGGTGGCTGGGGGCAGATGTTTTTAGCCACGGGGGGGCCAATAACCATGGACCCTCTCCTGGCTATTAATATCTGCCCTCAGTCACTGGCTTTACCATTCTGGCGAAGAAAATTGCGCGGGAGCCCACGCCAATTTTTTCCGCCATTTGACCCTTTATTTTAGCAGCTACAGCGCTGAAATTTTGCACATACACACTACTAACATTAGTAGTGTGGAATATGCAAAAAAAATGGGGATATGAGATGGTTTACTGTATGTAAACCATGTCTCATATCATGTCGGGTTTGTGAAGGAGAAATGAAAAGCCGGCAATTGAATTACCGACTTTTCACTAACACCGCTGCGTATTTCTCGCAAGTCACACTGCTGGTCCGTGTGGAATCCGTACTTTTCTCGCCCCCATAGACTTTCATTGGCGATTTTTTTGCGCAATACGCTGACAAACGCAGCATGCTGTGATTTTGTACGGCCGTAGAAAGCCGTATATTACGGATCCGTAATATACGGCTGATAGGAGCTGGGCCATAGAGAATAATTGTGCCGTATGTTATGCGAGTTTTACGGACGTAGTTTCTGCGCTCTTACGTCCGTAAAACTCGCCAGTGTTACGCCGGCCTAAGACAATACGGTCCGTATTTTACGGCCGTAATACGGCCGAAATACGGTGAAATGTTCCCAAAATAGTGATCCGTAGGCAGGGTGTGTCAGCGTATTTTGCGCATGTAATGTTGCGTATGCAATCCGTATGCCTACCGTAATGCGTATTTTTCACGCAACCTGCCAAAATGGACATTTAACGGTTTTTGAGGCTGTAATTGATTTAAATCAGCCTCAGAAACCCTATTTAAGGCCTCGACAACAGGTGCCACCCTCCCACATGGCCATTTTGTGCTTGTGCATTTGTTGGTGTATTCTCTCAACCTTTGCAGCATGTCTGACCTCCTACACTTCACCCCAACGCAGCGGGTTTTGTATAACTGGCTCTTGTCACGTTGCTTTGGCCATCCATATCCAGTTATTGCTGATCCGCGAAGGAGGAGAACAAGAATGTGGGTGCATCCTCTTCTAATGAAACGCCAAACTAAAGGCCATTTCAAGAGGCTATATACAGCTCTGCGGCAACATCCCGATAAATTCTATCTATACTGTCGGATGACTATCACAACATTTGATAGATTGTTGGAGATTTTACGTCCTGGTATAACATATCAGGACACAAGGTTGCGCAAAGCCATATCCGCAGAGGAGCGTCTTCTACTAACCTTACGGTATGTATTACATATTCACCCTCCTCACATACTGTTTTTTTTTTTTTTAAACAGTTGATTTTTATCCTTTATTTCCAGGTATATGTGGACAGTAGGTCACAAACATATATCTAAGCTTTACCAAAAGTTAAGAGTCAAGTTGCATTTTTTATGTTTGGCTTTTGAAGACCTTATCCTGCTCTACAAGAAATAACACAAAATTGGGCCTAGTAATGTTTTTGGTGTACTGGTTTAACATAACTATTTTTTTGTTTGTTTCTTTTTTCAGCTTCCTGACAACAGGCTTGTCATATGCGGGACTTCACCTGGAGTTTTTAATAGGACGCTCAACAATATCTGGCATTGTCCGTTTAACCTGTCGCCAAATCTGGGAGAAAATGAAAGACATTGTTATGCCTGAGCCAAAGCAGGCTGATTGGATACAAATAGCCCGTGGTTACCAGCAAAATTGTGACTTCCCTAACTGCATTGGAGCCGTGGATGGGAAACATATCAGGGTACGTAAGCCGCCGAACTCTGGCTCCCAATTCTATAATTATAAGCAGTTTTTCTCTGTAGTTCTGTTAGCTGTAGTTGACAGTAACTACAGGTTTATAATTGTAGACATTGGGGCCTATGGGCGAACTGGAGACTCTAGGGTCTTCAATTCGTCCATTATGGGTCGGCGGCTACGTGACAACCTGTTAGATCTCCCACCGCCTCAACAACTCCCAGGCTCCAGTGCAGAAGCAGTGCCTTTTGTTTTTGTTGGAGATGAGGCCTTCCAACTAACCAGACATGTCATGAGGCCTTATCCACGGCGCAACCTCGACCACCGGAGGCAAATCTTTAATTTACGGCTTTCGCGGGCGCGGAGACTGGTGGAGTGTGCCTTTGGGATTCTGGTTGCAAAATGGCGTGTCCTCCAGTCTTCCATTCAACTCAGTGAAACTTCAGTGAACGAAGTGATCAAAGCGTGTGTAATTTTGCATAATTACACTCGCATACATGAATGCTCATCAGATGCTATTGGTGAACACATGTTGAGCAATGTGATTCGGCCTACACCACATGGCCCTCCTACGCGCCGTCCCCTTTCTGGCATAAAAGTAAGGGATGTTTTCACCAATTATTTTGTCTCTCCTCCTGGTGCCACTCCCTGGCAAGATTATGCTGTGTCTCAGTTGTGATGTGATTTTTTTGCCCTTATCTTTCTTTAATACAATTTAGTATGCCATTTTAAAAGGTAACGTGTGTGTCTGATTTCCTTAAGTACCATTTTTGTAGCTGACCATATGTGTGTGGTGTTGAAATGATTAGTCCACAAACTTTTTGTTTGTTTTCTGTTTTTTTTTGTCACAAACTGCGTCAAAATTTTTAGGGCAACTTGCCACCATATTTGTGTTTGAACATGGTTTTTGGGCTTAACCAACAAAACCCAAAAATAACAAAAAACAAAAACAAAACAACAACAGCCATGGGTTGGCTTAACATATATGGACCTTAAACAAAAGCAAAGCCAAATTACAGATCCCTGTAAGTAGGCGGGGGAGATAGCGGCAGCTCGGGGTCCTGTTCAGGGGGCCTTGGTTGCGCCAATTGTCCTTGAGCCTGTGAGGAGGCAGATGGTTGCGGAGTGGAACTCTGCCCTTGTCCATATTGGGCATTTGGTTGTTGGCCATAAATAAATTCGCGCTGCAACTCCTGCTGACGCAGATATTGTTGGTAGTCATACCCCATCCCAAAATGGCCATGTTGTCCAAACCCATGTTGGGACCAGCCTACATCACTGGGTCTGGAAAAGTGGCCATATTGGGAATGAGGGTTGTAGGCTGCCATTTGTTGCAGTGCAGGCCTTTGCATATTTTGAGGTGGGATGGGCTGAGGTGGAGGCCTACGTGGAGTAGGTGGTGCAAATCCTGATTGATCCTGCCCCTGTTGAGGAAATTGAAGGCGCAAGAGGTTTGTTGGGGAAAGCTGCCTCATCTCAATAAATTCAAATACCTCATAGGGGTTATTTGGAGGGGTGCTTAAATCAATCAGGATTTGCATGCACCCTCTCACACGTAGCCTAACCTCACGGGGAAGGGGACGAAGGTAGCGGGCAAGGCTGCGAGCAAAGGCCTCCTCACCATCATCTGTAGCTGCCCTGGACAAATAATTAAGGACACCTGCGTCCACATCCCTCCTTGTCGCTTGCACCTCTCTCCTTCGGCGCCCTCTGGGTAAAGGCACAGATGCCTGTGGGGATGCGACCGGTGGGCCAGTAGGACTGCTGCTCAGGCCTTGCTCCTCCTGGCTTGCAGGGTCATGTGCTGCTGAGGGTGGTGGGTCTTGATGTTGGCCACTTGGTGCTGTGTCTTGGGATGCTGGAGCAGATTGTCTTGGATTGATGGAGTGATCACATGAAGAAGATGGGCCTGCCACCTCTTCATCCACACCAACCGGATCAATTACTGCTTCCGATTCCGACCCGGTCTCCCTCTCTGTGAGGTTGGAGTGTGTTCTGTCCAAAAAAAATAAAGACAAAAATAAAACAGGAAAGCGGTCAATATTTTTCTCACATTATTTTCTCGAACATCTGTGACCTCATGTCAGGAAAGATATTTCCAATAAACTACAGAGCAGCAACAGCTATAATTCCAAAAACCCATGCTATATGCAATTCACACAATGTGATCCACGATTTATCCCGTGAGTCTCACAACCTGATGAAAATACTACCACAACACATCATACTGTCGCATACCATTGAAAAGCTACACAAACAGAGTGAAGACCCACCTCTTACAACAATCACATAAAAAGCAGTAACCACATAGGAAAAGCAAAAAATAATAACCAGCTGGACCCACGCCTACTGTATTGTCACCCATCCCTTGTTGGAGCTTGTGAGGCTTTGCGGACAGGGTCCTCTCTCATCCTGGCCCATATTTGGACAATTATTGTTAGCCATTTTGATTTTGCATATCTTTAACAATCCTTACATACAAAGTGGCATGGAATAACCCTACCAAAAACCACAAACACTATCCCAAAAAATGACTAATAAAGTGTGGTGTGGTTATAACTTACGGCCTTAAATCCATACTGCCATCCAAAAACGACAGACGGTCATAATATATGTATTTTCTTTTTTTTGGTGGTGCTGCTGACCCACTTCTTGCACGCATCTGACGTTCCCGCCGGTGCTGGTCCCGGATGCTGCGCCATCTTCTCATAACATCATCCACTGCAATGACATGGTCCAACATTTTGTAATTACCAAGCCCTCATTCTGCACATTGCTTAAAACAGTTGTCATTGATATCTAAATAATCTTAGTATGATTTTTTTAGATAGCAACATTAATTACATGGTGCTGGACATCTGAAAGGGGTTACATACAGGGTTCTAGATATCCTTTACAGTTAACAGGTTTACAGTGACAGAGTGGTACTGAGGGGAGAGGACCCTGTCCTTGCGGAGTTACATTTCTGGAGTTTGGTAAGACGAAACATCAAAAGCATTAGGAAAATATTATCCTAAAGTAATACCTCAATTATGACTAAAAACAAGAACATGGCCCACAACCCTCAGTACTAGTTTTTTGCTTACTAAAATAGGACACAACGACACATCAATATTAGCTATGTCCGGTAACACTATATCATGTTCCTAATCTTTTGTTTGTTACCTAAAGTTGCCATAATAGCAGAATCGAAATAGTTAAAGTATAATCTTGCTTGAAAAAAGGTCTGGGAAGCATTTTGGAAGGAGACATAATGGGAAGACATTATTGTACTTACAAAGTTGGGTCTGTTCCGCAGGTGGCCTTTGGCCATAGTCTGTGAATAAAATCCCACATATCGCACGCCATGCTGCCTCTTTCCTGGCCCTGTTTGAATAATTTGCATCCCGCTGGTCCCAGATTTCTGGCCTTTCTTGGACCAGGATGAGGAGCATATCCACGTTTATGATGGTGGACATGCTGCTTGCAACTCCGTGGAGGCGAGAACCAGACTTCCGGGATGTGTGTGGGGCGTTTTCAGCTAATTAGCATGTCTGAGATTGAAGATTGAGTGTTTGTCACAATTCCTTGCACCTGGCGATGTCTGGAGATGTCTGGCGTATTTCTCGCAAGTCACACTGCTGGTCCGTGTGTAATCCGTATTTTTCTCGCACCCATAGACTTTCATTGGCGATTTATTTGCGCAATACGGTGACAAACGCAGCATGCTGCGATTTTGTACGGCCGTACAAGACCGTATAATACGGATCAGTAAAATACGGCTGATAGGAGCTGGGACATAGGGAATCATTGGGCCGTGTGTTATGCGTATTTTACGGATGTATTTTCTGCGCCCATACGTCCGGAAAACTCGCCAGTGTGACGCCGGCCTAACAGAAACATATGCACCACTTCTGCATTTATCACCCACTCCTGGTTTTGGCTTACAGGTACTGAGGTAAAATACTGACCAAATACTGCTAGTGTGACGGCAGCCTTACAGTGTATATAACTATACCTGACTTTTTATTTTTGAAGAGGCTCTGATCTCATCTGTATCTTTGTTAACGGCAGATTCTGTTGTTTTAGATAGGGAAACTAGTATCGCATGTAGTGCTATGGACACCTCAGAGGTAACCAACAGAACCCATTATAAGGTTATGTGCACATCTGCATCTGAGTCGCTGTCAGGAGCTTCGTTCGTAAATTACGACATTTTTGGATGGGAAGAATATTGTCACATGCAGCGTTTTTTCTTGTTAAACTTACACCCACAGAGTGCCAGCTGACAGACTGCAGCAGGGATAACTTCCAAGCACCCTCTCCTGTCAACTTGGCAGTCAGAAGAAAGATGGGGAGAGGGGGCTGCAGTGTATTGCTGGGTTGAGGAGGCCTATCAGTCAGGGGACCACTTACACACACAAAGTACAGACTGCACTGGTAATGACAACCCTGCATGAGTACAAGAACCTGCATTGACATCATCATGACATGCTTCTCACTTTTCGCAAGGAGAAACGTTTCCACTTAGGCCCCTAGTCTGGGAAGGATGGGAATAGGGAAGCTGCTGCTCTTAGTGGGGAACGCTGGTTTAGAATTGAGTTTTACTACCACTGAAGTAGGGGCAATAATGCTACTAGTGAGAAGGTAAGAACCTAGGATAAATCAATAATTCTTTCCATTCTTGCCTTTAAAAAAATGGTCAAGACATAATTGAGGTGGATTTGGAAGGGGATTGGGAGTATGAGGTAGAGGTCAGGCGCTTTCTGCAGTATCCATTATGGTCCTGAAGATAACTCTTTGGTTAATTCAGGGGATCCTCATGCAAATCACCTGGTGAGAGTTCCATCAGAGGGTAGGCGCTTCTGAGGGTCTAGTGGCCGCTCGTTGAAGGGGGGTCTAGTCATAGCTCAGTTTGGGTATTTTATCCGGTAACCTGTTGCAGAAGGGTCAGATCCACTGTCTGCCTTAGCTTTCCCTTTCTAACCTATATCAATGTGTTTTATGTTGTGTATCCGCTTTTTGGGCTCCCCTGGTGGTTGCTGGTGGTACTGGTGACTTGTTTGCACTTTGCTTCTTCTGTTCACCTGCTTCCATCAGTGTTTGGGAGTTTCCTATTTAGCCTTGCTCTCCAGTCATTTCCTTGCCGGTCATCATTGTAACCAGAGCCTTCGGTTGCATGTTCCTGCTACTAGTCTGCTGATCAGCTAAGTGGACTTTGTCCTTTTGTTTTGTACCTTTTGTCCAGTTTGCAGTTTTTGTATTTCTCTGTAGCTAGAAGCTCTTGCGGGCTGAAATTGCCACTCCTGTGTCATGAGTTGACACAGGAGTCTTAAAGTAATTTCAGGATGGTTTTTGAAAGGGTTTTCAGTTGACCGTGAAGTCCTCTTTTGTATCCTTCTGCTATCTAGTAAGTGGACCTCTCTTTGCTAAATCTACTTTCATACTGTGTATGTCTATTCCTCTTAATTCACCGTTATTACATGTGGGGGGCTGCTATCATCTTTTGGGGTATTTCCCTAGAGGTAAGCCAGGTCTGTTTCTTCCTCTACCAGGCGTAGTTAGTCCTCCGGCTGGCGCGTGGCATATAGGAAGCCGTAGGTATGCTCCCTGGCTACTGTTAGTTGTGTGGTAGATTTAGCTCACGGTCAACTCGAGTTTCCATCACCCGAGAGCTCGTTCGTTACTTATGTGTTTTTTACGTTCCCTTGCCATTGGGAACCATGACAGTATGACCGGCCTACAAAGTGTTAATTGTTTGGGCTGAAGCAGGAGAAAAAGAAGTGTTGAAGGGAATTTTTTTTTTTTTTTCTTTCCCTCAGAGTTTTGCTGCCTAGCCCTTAATTGCTGTCTAGCTGCTTCTTACCTCCTCTTAACCCTTGAATGGCTCTGACCTTAGCTGTTTAACATGGATGTCCAGAGTTTGGCTGCAGGTTTAAATAATCTTGCTACGAAGGTTCAAAATTTACAAGATTTTGTTATACATGCTCCTATTTCTGAACCTAAAATCCCTACACCAGAGGTGTTTTCCGGAGATAGATCTCGCTTTTTGAATTTCAAATATAATTGTAAATTATTCCTTTCTCTCAGACCTCACTCCTCAGGAGATCCTGTCCAGCAGGTTAAGATTGTAATCTCTTTGCTGCGAGGTGACCCTCAAAATTGGGCATTTTCATTGGCACCAGGGGATCCTGCGTTGCTCAATGTGGATGCGTTTTTCCTGGCTTTAGGGTTGCTTTATGAGGAACCTAATTTGGAGATTCAAGCTGAAAAAGCTTTGATAGCCCTATCTCAAGGGCAAGATGAAGCGGAGATATACTGCCAAAAATTTCGTAGGTGGTCTGTGCTTACTCAGTGGAATGAGTGCGCCTTAGCGGCAAATTTCAGAGAGGGCCTTTCTGATGCCGTTAAAGATGTTATGGTCGGGTTCCCTGCGCCTACAGGTCTGAATGAGTCCATGACAATGGCAATTCAGATTGATCGGCGTTTGCGGGAGCGCAAACCCGTGCACCATTTGGCGGTATCTTCTGAAGAGACGCCAGAGAAAATGCAATGTGACAGAGTTATGTCCAGAAGCGAGCGGCAGAATTATAGGCGTAAAAATGGGTTATGCTTCTATTGTGGTGATTCTGCTCATGTTATATCGGCATGCTCTAAGCGTACTAGGAAGGTTGACAAGTCCATTTCAATTGGCACTTTACAGTCCAAATTTATTTTGTCTGTAACCTTGATTTGTTCATTATCAGTTATTACCGTGGATGCCTATGTGGACTCGGGCGCCGCTCTGAGTCTTATGGACTGGTCCTTTGCCAGGCGCTGTGGGTTTGATTTAGAGCCTCTGGAAGTCCCTATACCTCTGAAGGGTATTGATTCTACACCTTTGGCTTGTAATAAACCACAGTTCTGGACGCAAGTGACTATGCGTATGACTCCAGACCATCAGGAGGTGATTCGCTTCCTTGTGTTGTACAATTTACATGATGTTTTGGTGCTTGGATTACCATGGTTACAGTCTCATAACCCAGTCCTTGACTGGAAGGCTATGTCTGTGTTAAGCTGGGGATGTCGGGGGGCTCATGGGGACACTCCTATGGTGTCCATTTCGTCATCTATTCCATCTGAGATTCCGGCATTTTTGTCTGATTATCGTGATATTTTTGAAGAGCCTAAGATTGGTTCACTCCCTCCTCACAGGGATTGTGATTGCGCCATAGATCTGATTCCTGGCAGTAAATTTCCAAAGGGTCGTTTGTTTAACCTATCTGTACCTGAACATGCTGCTATGCGCGAGTATATTAAGGAGTCCCTGGAAAAGGGACATATTCGTCCTTCTTCATCACCTTTAGGAGCCGGTTTTTTCTTTGTCTCTAAAAAGGATGGCTCTCTGAGGCCTTGTATTGATTATCGTCTCCTGAATAAAATTACAGTCAAATATCAGTATCCGTTGCCTTTGCTGACTGATTTGTTTGCTCGCATAAGGGGGGCTAAGTGGTTCTCTAAGATTGATCTTCGTGGGGCGTATAATTTGGTGCGAATTAAGCAGGGGGATGAGTGGAAGACCGCATTTAATACGCCTGAGGGCCATTTTGAGTATTTGGTAATGCCTTTCGGCCTTTCTAATGCACCTTCTGTCTTTCAGTCCTTAATGCATGATATTTTCCGGGAATATTTGGATAAATTTATGATTGTGTACTTGGATGATATTTTGATTTTTTCTGATGACTGGGAGTCTCATGTTCAGCAGGTCAGGAGGGTTTTTCAGGTTTTGCGGGAGAATTCTTTGTGTGTAAAGGGTTCAAAGTGTGTTTTTGGGGTTCAAAAAATTTCATTTTTGGGGGGTATATTTTTTCCCCTTCTTCTATTGAGATGGACCCTGTCAAGGTTCGGGCTATTTACGACTGGACGCAGCCTACGTCTCTGAAGAGTCTCCAGAAATTCTTGGGCTTTGCTAATTTTTATCGTCGATTTATAGCTGGTTTTTCTGGCGTTGCTAAACCTCTGACGGATTTGACTAAAAAGGGTGCTGATGTTGCCAATTGGTCCCCTGCTGCCGTGGAGGCCTTTCGGGAGCTTAAGCGCCGCTTTTTGTCTGCCCCTGTGTTGCGCCAGCCTGATGTTTCTCTTCCCTTTCAGGTTGAGGTCGATGCTTCCGAGATCGGAGCGGGGGCGGTTTTGTCGCAGAAAAGTTCCGACTGCTCAGTGATGAGACCTTGTGCGTTCTTTTCGCGAAAATTTTCGGCCGCCGAGCGAAACTATGATGTTGGTAATCGGGAGCTTTTGGCCATGAAGAGGGCATTTGAGGAGTGGCGTCATTGGCTTGAGGGTGCCAGACATCAGGTGGTAGTTTTGACTGATCACAAGAATTTAATTTATTTGGAGTCTGCCAGGCGCCTGAATCCTAGACAGGCACGTTGGTCGTTGTTCTTTTCCCGGTTTAATTTTGTGGTCTCGTACTTACCGGGTTCTAGGAATGTGAAAGCAGATGCTCTTTCTAGGAGTTTTGAGCCTGACTCTCCTGGGAATTCTGAACCTGCTGGTGTCCTTAAGGATGGAGTGGTTTTGTCTGCTGTCTCTCCAGATTTGCGACGTGCTTTGCAAGAATTTCAGGCGGATAGACCTGATCGTTGTCCGTCTGGTAGACTGTTTGTTCCTGACGAGTGGACCAGTAGAGTCATCTCGGAAGTTCATTCTTCTACTCTGGCAGGTCATCCGGGAATTTTTGGCACCAGAGATTTGGTGGCTAGATCCTTTTGGTGGCCTTCCCTGTCTCGAGATGTGCGTGTTTTTGTGCAGTCTTGCGATGTGTGTGCTCGGGCCAAGCCTTGTTGTTCTAGGGCTAGTGGGTTGTTGTTGCCCTTGCCTATTCCGAAGAGGCCTTGGACGCACATCTCTATGGACTTTATCTCGGATCTCCCTGTTTCTCAGAAGATGTCTGTCATCTGGGTGGTGTGTGACCGTTTTTCTAAAATGGTTCATTTGGTGCCATTGCCTAAGTTGCCTTCCTCATCTGAGTTGGTCCCTCTGTTTTTTCAAAATGTGGTTCGCTTGCATGGTATTCCGGAAAACATCGTTTCTGACAGGGGTACCCAGTTCGTGTCTAGATTTTGGCGGGCAGTCTGTGCCAGGTTGGGCATTGATTTGTCCTTTTCGTCTGCATTCCATCCTCAGACCAATGGCCAGACGGAGCGAACTAATCAAACTTTGGAGACTTATTTGAGGTGTTTTGTGTCTGCGGATCAGGATGATTGGGTTGCCTTTCTGCCGTTGGCGGAGTTTGCTCTTAATAATCGGGCTAGTTCTGCCACTTTGGTTTCTCCTTTCTTTTGCAATTCAGGGTTTCATCCGCGTTTTTCATCTGGTCAGGTTGAATCTTCGGATTGTCCTGGAGTGGATGCGGTGGTGGATCGGTTGCATCGGATTTGGGGACAAGTAGTGGATAATTTGGAATTGTCCCAGGAGAGGACTCAGCAGTTTGCTAACCGTCGTCGTCGTGTTGATCCCCACCTTCGCGTTGGGGACTTGGTGTGGTTGTCTTCCCGTTTTGTCCCTATGAGGGTTTCTTCTCCCAAATTTAAGCCTCGGTTCATCGGTCCTTATAGGATTTTGGAGATTCTTAACCCTGTTTCCTTTCGTTTGGACCTCCCGGCATCTTTCGCTATCCATAATGTGTTCCATCGGTCGTTGTTGCGGAGATATGAGGTACCGGTGGTTCCTTCTACTGAACCTCCTGCTCCTGTGCTGGTGGAGGGTGAATTGGAGTACGTCGTGGAGAAGATCTTGGACTCCCGTATTTCCAGACGGAGACTTCAATATCTGGTTAAATGGAAAGGCTATGGTCAGGAAGATAATTCTTGGGTAACTGCCTCTGATGTTCATGCCTCGGATTTGGTTCGTGCCTTTCATAGGGCTCATCCAGATCGCCCTGGCGGTTCTTGTGAGGGTTCGGTGCCCCCTCCTTAAGGGGAGGGTACTGTTGTGTATCCGCTTTTTGGGCTCCCCTGGTGGTTGCTGGTGGTACTGGTGACTTGTTTGCACTTTGCTTCTTCTGTTCACCTGCTTCCATCAGTGTTTGGGAGTTTCCTATTTAGCCTTGCTCTCCAGTCATTTCCTTGCCGGTCATCATTGTAACCAGAGCCTTCGGTTGCATGTTCCTGCTACTAGTCTGCTGATCAGCTAAGTGGACTTTGTCCTTTTGTTTTGTACCTTTTGTCCAGTTTGCAGTTTTTGTATTTCTCTGTAGCTGGAAGCTCTTGCGGGCTGAAATTGCCACTCCTGTGTCATGAGTTGACACAGGAGTCTTAAAGTAATTTCAGGATGGTTTTTGAAAGGGTTTTCAGTTGACCGTGAAGTCCTCTTTTGTATCCTTCTGCTATCTAGTAAGTGGACCTCTCTTTGCTAAATCTACTTTCATACTGTGTATGTCTTTTCCTCTTAATTCACCGTTATTGCATGTGGGGGGCTGCTATCATCTTTTGGGGTATTTCCCTAGAGGTAAGCCAGGTCTGTTTCTTCCTCTACCAGGCGTAGTTAGTCCTCCGGCTGGCGCGTGGCATATAGGAAGCCGTAGGTATGCTCCCTGGCTACTGTTAGTTGTGTGGTAGATTTAGCTCACGGTCAACTCGAGTTTCCATCACCCGAGAGCTCGTTCGTTACTTATGTGTTTTTTACGTTCCCTTGCCATTGGGAACCATGACAGTTTTAGTTCCTTATCCTGGGTTTTTGCATAGCTCCCAACCGTCCCTCATTGTGCGGGACTGTCCCGGTTTTGAGCCTTTGCCCAGCTGTCCAGCACGGGATGCTCTGCTTCCCGCAGACAGCAGGAGAAGCAGCCGACACGCCCCCTTGTGTTAAGCCATGCCCCGGGCCCTTACCCTTCCGTATGGCTGCCTGCTTTCTGCGCACAGGACCTGTGATGAGGTCACAGGAGAGGAGTCAGGGGTCACATGATCGGGACCTCCGTGGATTGCAGGACTCGACTATGCTGGTTGCCAACTTGCCACATGGTGCTGTAGGATGAGGTAAGTAATGCCTTGTGTGGGGTCAGGAGGTGTACAGTGTGGATGTAGCAGAGTCATGTGTGTACGAGGTGTATGGAGCGGAGCCATGTGTGTACGAGGTGTATGGAGCGGAGCCGTGTGTATGAGGTGTATGGAGCGGAGCTGAATGTGTACGAGGTGTATGGAGCAGAGCCGTGTGTGTATGAGGTGTATGGAGCGGAGCCGTGTGTGTATGAGGTGTATGGAGTGGAGCGCGTGTGTACGGAGCGGAGCCATGTGTGCAAAGTGTACAGAGCGCAGCCGCGTGTGTAGGAGTAGCTATGTGTGGCCATTATATGGTACGAAGTATCATGTGCGGCCAATATACAGTATGGAGCATTATGTGCAGTCATTATACAGTATGGAGCATCATGTGCGGTCATTATACAGTATGGAGCATCATGTGCGGTCATTATACAGTATGGAGCATCATGTGTGGCCAGTATACAGTATGGAGCATCATGTGCGGTCATTATACAGTATGGAGCATCATGTGGAGCCAGTATACAGTATGGAGCATCATGTGTGGCCATTATACAGTATGGAGCATCATGTGCGGTCATTATACAGTATAGAGCATCATGTGGGTCATTATACAGTATGGAGCATCATGTGGGGCCATTATACAGTATGGAGCATCATGTGCAGTCATTATACAGTATGGAGCATCATGTGCAGCCATTATACAGTATGGAGCATCATGTGCGGTCATTATACAGTATGGAGCATCATGTGCGGTCATTATACAGTATGGAGAATCATGTGGGACCATTATACAGTATGGAGCATCATGTGCGGTCATTATACAGTATTGAGCATCATGTGGGGTCATTATACAGTATGGAGCATCATGTGCGGTCACTATACAGTATGGAGCATCATGTGCGGTTATTATACAGTATGGAGCATCATGTGGGGTCATTATACAGTATGGAGCATCAAGTGCGGTCATTATACAGTATGAAGCATCATGTGGGGTCATTATACAGTATGGAGCATCATGTGGGGCCATTATACAGTATGGAGCATCATGTGCAGTCATTATACAGTATGGAGCATCATGTGCAGTCATTATACAGTATGGAGCATCATGTGCGGTCATTATACAGTATGAAGCATCATGTGCGGTCATTGTACAGTATGGAGAATCATGTGGGACCATTATACAGTATGGAGCATCATGTGCGGTCATTATACAGTATTGAGCATCATGTGGGGTCATTATACAGTATGGAGCATCATGTGCGGTCATTATACAGTATGGAGCACTCTGTGACCATTGTACAGTATGGAGCATCATATGCAGCCAATATACAGTATGGAGCATCATGTGCAGTCATTATACAGTATGGAACATCATGTGCGGTCATTATACAGTATGGAGCATCATGTGCGGTCATTATACAGTATGGAGCATCATGTGCGGCCATTATACAGTATGGAGCATCATGTGCGGTCATTATACAGTATGGAGCATCATGTGTGGCCATTATACAGTATGGAGCATCATGTGTGGTCATCATACAGTATGGAGCATCATGTGTGGCCATTATACAGTATAGAGGACTGTGTGGCCATTTTTTTTGTTTATAATTATTGTATATGAAACAGTGTGATCAGCAGTGCTAAATGGGTGTGGTTGGGACGTGGATATGGGCATGACTAATTATGAATGGGTGTGGTTAGAGGCGTGGCCTAAAATTTGCCCCTCTTTCCCATCTTCAAAAGTTGGGAGGTATGGTTTTTGTATCTTACTTCACACTTTCATTTCCCTTTGCCAGTGTGTTGCATCTTCACCTCTGGTTCCTCAGGAGGTGCGAGGAACTCCTAAACAGCTTTTTTGAGAGTTATGTCCAAAGTGGTGTTTTTAGTCGTGTGGCTAGGGCCTTTTCAGTCTGTACAGGGACCAGTTGAAAACCCAATCTGTTAGATCCTCGATTACCCTTCAACATTAGCATGGATGTTAAATACTGACAACATAAATGGTATCTGCTGACAAAAATGTAAGGGTCAAATTCATGTTTTCATTTATCTAGTTTTTGGATGCTTTTAGCTTATTTGTCCTTTGCAGATTTTTTAACCCCTTCATCCCCAAGCCTCTTTTTACTTTCATGAATTTTACAATTCTGACCACTGTCACTTTATGTAGTAATAACTCTGGAACAATTCAATAGATCTCAGTGATTCTAACAAAAAACTTCCATGACATATTGTGTTTCTTTGTGAAAATATAAGAAATTTGGAGAAAATTTTGAAAAATTCACAATTTTCAAACTGTTAATTTTTATTTCCTTAAACCAGATAGTTAAATTTTTTTTTTTTTTTCAAACTGTTTTTATTAAACATTTTCAATTAAACATTTTCAACATTAGCATATCAACATGCAAACAAAGGTACACGGAATTACCTCCCTCTTTCCGGTATTACAGAAGCCCATTATTAAAGATGGTAACTATTTTAGCGTTCCAGTTTGCAAATTAAAGGCAAAGTACCTCTCAATCAAGGTAAACATAAGGCTAAAAACATAGAATTCAACATGGAAATACAATGCGAGTGGACTACCACTCTGTAACTAGATAACCCCAAATGGTGAGAGAGGGGTGGATATAGCTAAAGAAAAAATGAAGAACAAAAAAGAGGGGGGAGGGGTCAACAAACAGACTAGGGAAAGTCGAGGGAAGGGGAGGGGGGGGGGGGGGAAACACACGACTTCACACTTCGCCCAGTGTGTTATTTAGGAGACAGCTCCGCTTACAAGGGTGCTCGGCCCACCACCGTCCGTTCCAGGAACCATGTAGTTGTGCAGAAGCATTGTTTGAGCCTCTGTTGTATATGCGTTGGAAGGATGGGTATAAGTGGCTGCCATAGTTCGAAAAAATTTTGGGTTTTTAGTTCTTTCTGAAGGGATGCTTCCACCCAATCCATCCTAAATAGGAAGGAGAGTTTGTCCAGGAATATCCTCAAGGTGGGCACATTAGGTGCCAGCCAGGTTTGTAAAATCGTTTTCCGGGCCGAGGCCGAAATCATGTACAGGAACTTTCTACCACAAGTGGAGATCACAGCCCCTTCATTAGTAATGTATCCGAAAAGAGCCCAGGCTGGGGTGATAGCCACTCTATATGGTGTATGCGTATGAGTAAATACAAGTATGCGTTGCCAAAATTGTTGAATTTGTGAGCAAGCCCACAAACAATGGAACATGTCTGCCTCGGCCTCTCCACACCTGGAACAGATCGGACTCGGTATATTACCCATAAGAAAGTTGCGCCTTGGCGAGATATAGGATTTATGCATAATCTTCAACGCCATTTCCCAATAAGATGTAAACGGTGTAAATTTAAGCGTGTTCCTCAACATTTGTAAAATCAGAGTAGGTGTTAATGACGGGTCACAGAGCTGCCACTTCATTATTCCTGTGGAATGTTCTTCCCTCTCGGTCTCAGTTCTTAAGAATGTATAGTAGTCTGACACAAGCCTTTTTGTCAGCTTGCATGTGGTAAGTTTGGTTATCAGCTTATCCTGCCAGTCATTATCACTGAAGCCACAAGTAACACTTGTCACATAGCTCTGTAGTTGCATGAAGTGGAAAGGGTGTGTACTGATAAAATCAAATAAGAGTGTCGCCTGGTTGAAGGTAAGGACCTTTTTGGAATGTACATCTACTATGTCTCCCACCCTGCCCAGGCCTAGTGTTTGCCAACCATGAAAAATATAGTGTGCCTTCCCTGCCTGAAACCTAGAATTAGTACAAAACGTCTGTGCCAGCGATACCTGTGGTGATAGCTTTAATCTACGGCGTATGACAGCCCAAGACCGCCAGATTGTCATAAACAGAGGATTGGCTCTCAGTTCCCGGGGCACCAAAGTGTAAGGCTCGTGTAGTACGTTTACCAGTGACCTGCCTCCCACTAGTGATGTTTCAACTGCTAGAGCTGAGTATATAGAGGTACCCTTCAACCAGTCTCGGAGAATTCGCATGTTTGCTGCTAGGTTATACAGCTTAATGTCCGGGAAATTCACTCCGCCACTGGTTCGGGTTTGTGTGAGGGTGTGGAATCCTATTCTGGGCCTCTTCCCTTGCCAAATAAATCTGCGAAACAGACGGTTAATATTATGTTCATCCGCTGGTCTCAGATAAAATGGCAGGACATTGAATAGGTATAATAATCGGGGAAATGAGATCATTTTTATCAAATTTGCCCGGCCTATGAAGGACAAGGTGAACTTTTCCCATGCTGTCATCTCATCCTGTAATGAGGTGATGTACATTTGCAGGTTAGTTTTGTAAAGTTTTGCCGGGTCTCTCGTGATCTGAACCCCCAGGTAAGTCAAGGAGTGAGTCTTCCAACGCAAAGAGTGTTCCTGTGTCCAACGTGGCTCGGGAGGCCCAGAGAGCATCATTGCCTCAGATTTACCAACATTTATGGTGAAACCCACCAACGCCCCCTTCTGTTTTATTGTTCTAAGGAGCGGGCCCAGAGACTCCCGCGGGTTTGACAGGAAGATCAATAAGTCATCGGCAAAGGCCACAGTCTTAAGTTCTGTCGCCCCATATCGTATGCCCTCAAGACCTGCCCAGCCATGGAGATACTGTAAGAGAGGGTCCAAAACCAGGTTGAACAATAAGGGTGATATTGGGCATCCCTGTCTCGCCCTTTTTTCCAAATTAATCTGAGGAGACATCAGGTTGTTCACCCAAAGTCTAGTAGCCGCGCCACGTTGAATATTCTGCAGGAATCCCAGGAAAGTCTCTCCAAAACCCCTGTAGCGCAGTACTGTATTTAAAAATTTCCATGAGATCGAATCAAACGCTTTCTCCGCGTCAAGGCTGAGAAGCATTGTCCGGGGATAATTTTGTTGTTTGGCCATAACCGTAGCCGCCACCGCCAATCGGACCCCCAAGGTCGAGTGTCGCCCCCTCGTAAACCCCAACTGTGAGGGTGTCAATACCCGAGGTAGAAATACCTGCATTCTATTCGCCAATATCTTAGCTAAAAGTTTGTAATCCACATTCATTAGTGAAATAGGGCGAAAGGAGCCCACATCAAGAGGATCTTTATTTGGTTTGGGTATAAGAATTGTGTGGGCCTCATGAAAGCCCTCCACCACCTCCCCTTTAAGATAAATATCATTGAGTATATCCACTAGAATAGGGGTATTATACGGTTGTAAAAGCTTATAATATTCTATGGTCAGTCCATCAGGTCCCGGAGACTTATTATTGTGGAAAGATTTAATCGTTGATTGCACCTCCTCAATGGTTATCGGGGCAGACAAGAAATCTCTCTGCTCTGCTGTCAGCTTTGTGGTCTCCACCGAGGAAATTAAGTCCCATACACCCTGGGCGTCAACGGTCTCTCTTTATAAAGTGTGGTATAATATGTTATAAACGCTTGTTGTATCTCAAGTGGCGAGGTGACCAGTCGGTTACTTTCGGGTTGTTGAATCTGCAGGATTGTGCGCTTGGAGGCATGCAGCTTAGTCAGGCGGGCCAGTAAACTACCCGTCTTCCCCCCCCATCTATGGTAATGATTTTTCGTGAACTCTATATTCCTGGTTGCTTGGGCGATAGTGAAAGCATCTAGCAGTTGTTTGGCGGAGAAGTAATTTTGTTTATTAATGTCTGTAGGGTCTCTCAAGTACGCCTGGTGTGTGGCTAGCAGGTCAGTGTGAAGAAGATTATACCTAGTTCTCCTTTCCTTTTTTTGGTGTATCATGTATGAAATGACATGGCCTCTCATGACGGCCTTAGATGTGCGCCACATCAGTGAGGTATCCGAAGATGAGGACATGTTATCGTCCAAAAAGTTGTTCCAGTGGATCTGGAGGAACTGTTTGAAATCCTCTGAGTTAGGCCGGAGACACACTGGTGCGAGAGACGGCCGAGTCTCGCTGGTTAAAAGCAAGCTGTGGCACCTGCACTCCGGAGCGGAGCGTGCGGCTCCATAGCAATACATGGAGCTGCACGCTCAGCTCCGGAATGCAGGTGCCACAGCTTGCTTTTAACCAGCGAGACTCGGCCGTCTCTCGCACCAGTGTGTCTCCGGCCTTAACCAAATAGGATGGAAACCTCCAGGGCGCCGAAGAGCCCCTCGGAGGCTCCATCCTCAGTTGCATTCCAATTGGTGTGTGGTCCGATATCATGATAGTCTCTATTGTGGCTTCTGATATCCTTTCGAATAGAGCTTCTGCTACTAGGAAGTAATCTATCCTAGAATGGGTATCTTGGACCCTTGAGTAGAATGTATAATCCCTTTCCGTGGTATGGAGCACTCGCCACGGATCACACAACCCAGTGTGCTGCATAATCTTTAAAATGATTGAAGTAGCTCGTTTATCATGGGAAGCCGCGGAAGACCTATCCAGGTGTGGAGCAAGGACAGCATTAAAGTCGCCGCCCACAATTAAATTATCTGTACGCTTTGTCAGAATAAATTGATATAACTCTGAAAAGAAAGTAGTATTGGGGTAGTTTGGAGCATAGATATTCAATAGTGTGTATACTGTGTTTCCAATTTGGATCGCAAGATATAAAAACCGTCCCTCCGTGTCTGAGTGTTCATCAAGCAAGGTGTAAGGCAGAGAATTCCCCAGCAAAATCGCCACTCCGCGCGACTTGGAAACAAACGGCGCTGTATAGCAATGGTGAATCCAAGGTGCTCTCAGAGTATTATCATCCCCTTGCCTCCAGTGAGTCTCCTGCAAGAAGACCACGTCGGGCTTCAGCCTCTTTAGGTGCGTAAGGACCCGTTTACGTTTAATCGGGGAATTCAGGCCCGCCACATTCCAAGACACAAAAGCGTATGGCTGTGTGTTAAGTGTTATGTTACTCATCCTACCCCAGTCCTGGGCGTCTCAAAATGCTGAAAATCCTGCATCTGGATCCTGTGGTCCCTGCCCCAGCGAGCAGGACCCTCCAGGAAGTCGGTAAGGCGGACGGAGTCGTGTGTTGGTGGGGAGGGGAAGGGGAGTCCACACAAGGGTAAAAACAACATAAGAACAAACCTATGATAGAAAAACATCAGTTATAACATATTAAAACATTGATTTGAAGTCGTGAGCATACAGGGTAGAACATTGCAATAATCTCAAGCTAGGTGCTTAACACCCTATAACTTCTCCTAGCCAGTGTCCTCTTGGCGAATGAGCCTAACCCTAGCCTCATCAGGATCTGTGTACACCGTAAAACGCCCATTTTCCAGCACTCTGAGTTTAGCAGGATATTGCAACTGGAATCTAATGTTGTGTTCCGCCAGATAGGAGCACACAGGCGTAAATAATTTTCTCTTGTCTGAGACCTGTTTTGAAAAGTCCTGAAAAATTAAGATCTTGAGACCTCGGACTGAGACATTGCTCTTTTGTCGATATGCTCTAAGGATTGCTTCCTTAGACACGTAGTGCAGGAATTTGGCTATAGCAGGTCTCGGTCTCTTGTTGTCTGCTGGCATGGTGTCCCCTATACGGTGAGCCCTTTCAAGCAATGGGGGGTATTGTGGGAAGGAAAGTTCCAGAGCTGCAGGCAAGTCTTTGGTCAGGAAAAGAGTAAGGTCCTCTCCTCTGATGGTTTCTGGGATACCCACAAATCGTAGATTATTTCTTCGGCTGCGGTTTTCCAGATCATCATTGTGCTCCCTCAGTTGTTTGATTTCCTCCTGTTGCTGCGCAAGCATCTGATGGAGCTCTGCGGTTGATGTTTCACATGACTGAGTGCGAGCCTCCAGGTTCCCCACTGTGTGCGATAGAGTCGTGACCTGCGCCAGCACTGCTGTAATTGAGTCCCGTAATTCATCGAATTTCTTGTCAAACATGGGCATTAGAATACGTGAAACATCCAGAGCCAGAGTGTCGGCTTTGGTCTGCCCTGAGTTGTTCTGGGGGTGTACTTTGGCAGATTGCCCACATGAGGGCGAGCCTGTACCTGCATGTTTAGGAGGTGATGGAGTAGGCTCAGCCATTGCTTTTGTCTTGTCCTTGCTGGTAAGGTCTGTGGTCTTTTTTGGTGGTTTGGGTGCCATGTTGTATACAGGTACTGTAAGAAACTTTTCCATTAGATTAGCAATATCAAAAAGATGAGGCTTATGTGGCGGTTTCGGAGAACTGTACGACCTTCTACCCCATGTCTCTACTCACGGCACCTCAAATCATTTAACAAAGGATTACAAAACCTTCCATTGCGTGGATTATTACTGAGCTCGGAAGCACTATCAGTTCCTTCTGGTGAGTCACATGCAGCCCTGTAACAGTCTCTGATCAGTGCAAGAAAGGTTGTGCAGCAACCGGTACCACAGGGGTTAACAGTTCCTCTGTCAGACAGTGATCAGGTAGCAGCCATGTGAGCAGCACGCCCCCAGCAATAACTCCTGCAGAGCTGAAGCTTATAATCACTCCTCTACACACAGCCCCCACCCCAGAGAATCTGCTCCACAGTGAGTCCTGTGCTTGCGATAATCTTATCTCACCCCAGCCACAGATTGATAGCTGATTAGGTGACTTTCAGGCAGAGGGGATTAACACAGTCTTCACTGCCCTGCACCTAGTAGCTCTCCTGTGGGAGGAGGGGGGAAGGGCCCCGTCTGTCCGTACACACTGCCCCTGCACAAACCTCCAAGTGACTCTCTCCTTCGTGCCTCCTTCAGAGTGAATGCATGTGGGATTGACTTCAGAGTGAAGTCCTTACTGGGGGGAGAAGGTGTTGCTGTCTCTCTGTGTAAGTCTGGGATCCCTTCAGAACAGTCTTTCCCTCACTGCAGTGATGGACGATGTAGGAGGGGGAGGGGGACAATGTGCTCACAGTTACTGCAGTTTGTACAGTCCTCGGCAGGCACACAGCTCCAGGTAGAGGGCACTGTCAGGCTCCACTCCTACCTGCTTCCAGCTGCCGGGTAGTGTAGCAGTTCACCCTGATGGTCGGGTCCTCTAGGCCCCTAAGATGGCGGCAATCTGCACCCACGATGTCTGCCAGCTGCTCTCGGGCTCTTCCAGCCCTGTCTTCCGGGACAAACACACTGCTCCTGCTGCCTAATGGTTTCCACAGCTCCTCAGCGTCTTCCCTCCCCTTTCTGTGGAGATCTGAAGCCAGATGGACATGGATTCTGGCACTGCATGCAGGAGCTCTGTTAAGATGCGGCCATTCAGATGCCCCGCCTCCCGGAACTCAGTCCCAGATAGTTAAATTACATAAAATAGTTAATAAATAATATTTACCAAATGTCTACTTTACATATGCATTGTTTTTGAAACATTATTTTTTTCTAAGGAAGTTAGAGGATTAACTTTTAACCCTTCTATTTCTCATTTTTCCAACAAAATTTACAAACCATTTTTTAGGGACCATAGCAAATTTGAAATTACTTTTTGGGGCCTGTATGACAGAAAATACCCCAATGTAACACCATTCTAAAGACTGCACCCCTCAAAGTGTTCAAAACCACATTCAAGAAGTTTATTAACCCTACAGGTGCTTCACAGGAATTAAAACAATGTGGAGGGAAAAAATTAACATTTTACCAAAATATTACTTTAGGGTAACAAGAGAATAAGGAGAAAAAAAAATTGTTGTGCAATTTCTCCTGAGTACGATACCCCATATGTGGGGGAAAACTACTGTTTGGGGGCACGGTATGGCTCAGAAGAGAAAGAGCACTGTTTGACTTTTGGAAACTAGACCCCTCAAGGAATTTATCTAGTTATGTGGTAAGTACCTTCAACCCCAGGTGCTTCACAAAAGTTTATAATGTTGGGCGGTCAAAATGAAAAAAAATAACAGTTTTCCCACAAAATAACCCTAAATATTTTATTTTCACAAGGGTAACAGGAGAAAATGGAACGCAAAATTTGTTTAGCAATTTCTCCTGAGTACACTGATAACCCATATGTCGGGGAAAACTATTGTTTGGGCAAACGGTAGGGCGCAGAAGGGAAAAAGCACCGTTTGACTTTTTGAATGCAAAATTGGCTGGAATCAAGAGCCGACGCCATGTTGCATTTGGAGAGCCCCTAATATACCTAAACAGTGGAAACCCCCCACAAGTGACCCCATTTTGGAAACTAGACCCCTTGCAGAATTTAACTAGACGTGTGGTGAGCACAGAATTTTACAATTTTGAACTGTGATAAAAAAATTGATATTTCCCACAAAAATGTTGTTTGAGCCCCAATTGTTTTCATTTTCACAAGTAAAGCAGGAGAAAATGGACCCCAAAATTTGTTGTGCAACTTCTCCTGAATACACTGATACCCCACATGTGGACGAAAACTACTTTTGAGGCACAGTGCAAAGCTCAGAAGGGATGAAATGCCACAATGAATTGAGGTGCCACAACAGCAGTTACTCCCATAAGTGACGTCATTTTACAAACGACACCCCTCAATGAATTAATCTAGAGATGCAGGGAGCATGTTGACACCACATATGCCTTACTGAATTTTATACCATTGGGCAGTGAAGAAAGAGTAATTACATTTTTACCTCTAAAATGTTGTTTTAGCCCCACATTTGAATTTTTATAAGGACTAATAGCAAAAAAAAATAGACCTCTCAGTTTGTTGTGCAATTTCGCCTGAGTGCACCAATACCCTAAGGCCATGTTCACACTTTGCGGTTTTTACCGCGGATCCGCGGCGATTTTGATGCTGCGGGTCCGCAGCAGTTTCCATTGCGTTTACATTAACATGTAAACCCTATGGAAACCGCAAACCGCAGTGCACATGCTGCGGGAAAAACCGCGCAGAAACGCAGCGGTTTACAACAGCATGTCACTTCTTTGTGCAGAATCGCTGCGATTCTGCATCCATAGGAATGCATTGAACCGCTTACTTCCCGCATGGGGCTGTGCGGGTGGTACCCGGGGTGGAGGAGAGGAACCATATTTGGGGTAAAAAAAAGAATTAAAATAAAAAATCATGTTATACTCACCTCTCAGCGCTGCACGCGGCCGGCCGGTTAGAGTTGCTGTGCGAACAGGACCTGCGGTGACGTCGCGGTCACATGACCGTGACGTCACGAAGGGTCCTTCTCGCACATCATCTTTGGAACCGGAGCGCCGGGTGCAGCGCCGAGGAGATCGAGACGTCAGAGGGTGAGTATATAAACTTTTTTTTTTATTTTAACATTACTATTGATGCTGCATATTTCTGCATATAAAAAACACCACAGAAAAACAGGCAAAGGTGCTTACCTGTCTAGGCCTCAAATCAAATGCACTCTCATGGTGCAGTGGGCCTCAAGTAAAGATGGCGACTACATAGGTGTGGTAATACCAAATGAGACAGCCAGCCTACAATCAGGGATTGGCCGCTGGACACACCAGTGCAAATAAATAATCTGCAGCAATGTTCACACAGAGTATGCACAGCAACTGGATCCTAGCCTATTAGTAACGCCATGTGGCGGGCTGACCAGTGCTAACTGTAATGCGTCCTGTGTGAACCTGTGTAGTCGCCATCTTTACTTGGGGCCCACTGCACCATGAGAGTGCATTTGATTTGAGGCCTAGACAGGTAAGCACCTTTGCCTGTTTTTCTGTGGTGTTTTTTCTAGAATAGTGGAGGTTTTCCTCCTTTTTTTTCCTCCTGTTGTGATATTTCTGCATATGCAGCATCAATAGTATAGGCGAAAACCCGCAGCGGAAACCGCGGAACAAACCGCGATAAATCTGCAGGGATAACCGCAGCGGTTTTGCCCTGCAGATTTATCAAATCCGCTGCGGGAGAACCCGCAGAGGGACGCCGCAAAGTGTGAACATGGCCTAAATGTAAATCGGGAACAACTTTTCAAGCACAGTGCAAAACTGAGAAGGGAAGGAGCACTATAATTTAGTGCAGATTTTACGGTTATGGTTTGCAGGTCCCATGACCTACTGGAAGTGCCCCTGAGGTGTCAGAACAGCCAAACCCCCCCATAAGTGACCACGTTTTCCAAACTACACCACTCAATGAATTCATCTAGGGGTGCAGTGATCATATTGACACAATGGGTGTGTCACAGAATTTTATTCCATTGTGCATTGAAGAAAAAATAATTACATTTTTACCCCCAAAATTTTGTCTTTGCCCAAGGTTTTACATTTTCACTAGGGAAATGGGTAAAAATAGCACCAAAATTTGTCACACAATTTTTGCTGAACATGGAAATACTCCATATGTAGCTGTACAGTACTGCTTAGCCATACAGCGAATCTCAGGAGGGACGGATCTCTATTTGGCTCCTGGAGCACAGATATTCCTAGAATAGTTTGTGGACTCTACAGTCATGGCCAAAAATTTTGAGAATGAGACAAATATTAATTTTTCCAAAGTCTACTGCTTCATTTTTTCTAATGGCAATTTGCATATACTCCTGAATGTCAGAGTGATCAGCTTAACAGCAATTACTGTACTTGCAAAGTCAATATTTGCCCAGAAAATGAACTTTAACCCCCAAAACACATTTCAACATCATTTCAGTCCTGCCTTAAAAGGAGCAGCTAACATCGTTTTAGTGATTGATCCATTAACACAGGTGTGGGTGTTGATGAGGACAGGGCTGGCGATCAGTCAGTCATGATTAACTAAGAATGACATCACTGGACACTTTAAAAGGAGGCTGGTGCTTGGTATCATTGTTTCTCTTCAGTTAACCATGGCTATCTCTAAAGAAACAGGCGCAGCCATCATTGCACTGCACAAAAATGGCCTAACAGGGAAGAGTATCGCAGCTACAAAGATTGCACCTCAGTCAACAATCTATCGCATCATCAAGAACTTCAAGGAGAGAGCTTCCATTGTTGTCAAAAAGGCTCCAGGTTGCCCAAGATAGACCAGCAAGCGCCAGGACCGTATCTTAAAACTGTTTCAGCTGCGGGATCGGACTACCAGCAGTGCCGAGCTTGCTCAGGAATGGCAGCAGGCTGGTGTGAGTGCTTCTGCACGCACTGTGAGGCGGAGACTCTTTGAGCAAGGCCTGGTTTCAAGGAGGGCAGCAAAGAAGCCACTTCTCTCCAGAAAAAACATCAGGGACCGACTGAAATTCTGCAAAAGGTACAGGGAGTGGACTGCTGAGGACTGGGGCAAAGTCATTTTCTCTGATGAATCCCCTTTTCGATTGTTTGGGACATCTGGAAAACAGCTTATTCGGAGAAGAAGAGGTGAGCGCTACCACCAGTCTTGTCTCATGCCAACTGTAAAGCATCCTGAAACCATTCATGTGTGGGGTTGCTTCTCAGCCAAGGGAATCGGCTCACTCACAGTCTTGCCTAAAAACACAGCCATGAATAAAGAATGGTACCAGAATGTCCTCCAAGAGCAACTTCTCCCAGCCGTGCAAGAGCAGTTTGGCGCCCAACAGTGCCTTTTCCAGCATGATGGAGCACCTTGCCAAAAAAGCAAAAGGTGATAACTAAATGGCTCATGGAACAAAACATAGAGATTTTGGGTCCATGGCCTGGAAACTCCCCAGATCTTAATCCCATTGAGAACTTGTGGTCAATCATCAAGAGATGGGTGGACAAACAAAAACCAACAAATTCAGGCAAAATGCAAGCATTGATTATGCAAGAATGGACTGCTATCAGTCAGGATTTGGTCCAGAAGTTGATTGAGAGCATGCCAGGGAGAATTGCAGAGGTCTTGAAGAAGAAGGGTCAACACTGCAAATATTGACTTGCTGCATTAACTCATTCTAACTGTCAATATAACCTATTGCTACTCATAATATGATTGCAATTATATTTCTGTATGTGATATAAACATCAGACAAACACTAATAAAAACCAGAGGGCAGCAGATCATGTGAAAATATAATTTTGGTGTCATTCTCAAAAATTTTGGCCATGACTGTATATACAGAGCACCTAAGTGCTAGAAGAGCAGAATTCCCCCTCAAGTTACCCCATTTTGGAAAATATACCCTTTTGGGAATTTATCTACAGGTGTAGTAATGGGTGGTTTCCAGAAACAAACAGCAATGGATGTTGCTGAGTGAAAATTGCAAATCTGCTAGTGTAGGGCATTTGGATTTGAGAGTACAGAATTCACTGGGTTTCTTTTTGGGGGTGAGGAGCCATAGCAGTTTTCCAGAGCTTTGAACTACCAGTAACGTTGAAGCCCTCTAGATTTCAGATGATGGACCGGAAAGGGGACTTGCTTTGTTGTTGATTGATTGATTTGAAGTTTTGGGGGGAATATTTATTATGTGCTCTGCACTAAGTACTTACATTGGGCTTTTTATATAAAAATATGATTCAGATGAAACCCCCAGGGATCCATTTACTCTAATGAGGTAGCAGCGTTACTAATTGCAAAATTTTCACCAAATGTCCATTTTTTTCATAAATAAACGCAAGTCATATTGAATAAATTATACCACTATCATGAAGGACAATATGTCACAAAAAACATTCTCAGAATCACTGGCACTGGTCTAAATTGCAAAATGTGGCTTGGTCATTAACCCCTTTCTGACATCGGACATACTATCCCGTCGAGGTGGGGTGGTCCTGTATGACCACCGACGGGATAGTACGTCCAGCGCGATCGGCCGAGCTCACGGGGGGAGCGCGGCCGAGTGTCAGCTGACTATCGCAGCTGACATCCAGCACTATGTGCCAGGAATGGTCACGGACCACCCCCGGCACATTAAACCCCGGCACACTGCGATCAAACATGATCGCAGTGTACCGGCGGTACAGGGAAGCATCGCGCAGGGAGGGGGCTCCCTGCGTGCTTCCCTGAGACCCCCGGAGCAACGCGATGTGATCGCGTTGCTCCGAGGGTCTCTTACCTCCTCTTCCCTGCAGCAGGCCCGGATCCAAGATGGCCGCGGCATCCGGGTCCTGCAGGGAGGTGGCTTCACTGGGCCTGCTCAGAGCAGGCGCCGGGAAGCCTGGATCTGTGCACTTCAGATCGCCGATCTGACACAGTGCACAGCAAAGTGTCAGATCGGCGATCTTACACTATAACATGATGCCTCCCCCGGGGCAATGTTATAGTGTAAAAAAAAAAAATATTCACATGTGTAAAAAAATAACAAAAAAAATTCCCCCAAAAAATTCCCCCCCCCCCAAAAAAAATATTGTTCCTATAAATACATTTCTTTATCTAAATAAATTAAAAAAAACAATAAAAGTACACATATTTAGTATTGCCGCGTCCGTAACGACCCGACCTATTAAACTGTCCCACTAGTTAACCCCTTCAGTGAACACCGCAAAAAAAAAAAAAAAGCACTTGGCAAAAAACAACGCTTTATTATCATACCGCCAAACAAAAAGTGGAATAACACGCGATCAAAAAGACGGATATAAATAACCATGGTACCGCTGAAAACGTCATCTTGTCCCGCAAAAAACGAGCTGCCATACATCATCATCAATGAAAAAATAAAAAAGTTATAGTCCTCAGAATAAAGCGATGCAAAAATAATTATTTTTCTATAAAATAGTTTTTATCGTATAAAAGTGCCAAAACATAAAAAAATGATATGAGGTATCGCTGTAATCGTACTGACCCGAAGAATAAAACTGCTTTATCCATTTTACCAAACGCAGAACGGTATAAACGCCTCCCCCCAAAAAAAATTCATGAATAGCTGGTTTTTGGTCATTCTGCCTCACAAAAATCGGAATAAAAAGCGATCAAAAAATGTCACGTGCCCGAAAATGTTACCAATAAAAACGTCAACTCGTCCTGCAAAAAACAAGACCTCACATGACTCTGTGGACCAAAATCTGGAAAAATTATAGCTCTCAAAATGTGGTAACGCAAAAAATATTTTTTGCAATAAAAAGCGTCTTTCAGTGTGTGACGGCTGCCAATCATAAAAATCCGCTAAAAAACCTGCTATAAAAGTAAATCAAACCCCCCTTCATCACCCCTTTAGTTAGCGAAAAATTTTAAAAATGTATTTATTTCTATTTTCCTATTAGGGTTAGGGCTAGGGTTAGGGTTAGGGTTGGGGCTAGGGTTAAGGCTACAGTTAGGGTTGGGGCTAAAGTTAGGGTTTCGGGCTAAAGTTAGGGTTTGGATTACATTTACGGTTGGGAATAGGGTTGGGATTAGGGGTGTGTCAGGGTTAGGGGTGTGGTTAGGGTTACCGTTGGGATTAGGGTAAGGCCGGGGACACACACGTATAAAAAAACGGTCCGTTTTTCACGGACGAGAATCGCACAAATGTTTCCAAAACAGTGATCCGTGTGCAGTGTGAGGATGCGATTTCCTCGCATCAAATGATCCCTTTGACATCCGTGTGACATCCGTATGGCATCCGTATGCCGAGATTTTCTCGCAGGCTTGCAAAACTGACATCTAATGGATTTATGTGCTCAAATGTTCGTTAAAACATATATACAGTATACATATATATATATATATATATATATATATATATATATATATATATATATATATGTCATTGAGACACATATATATATATATATATATATTCTGTATTTATATTTAATTCAGCACGAGATATGTGAAAAGCCGGTAATTCAATTGCCGGCTTTTCATTACTCCTGCCTAAACCCGACAGGATATGAGACATGGTTTACATACAGTAAACCATCTCATATCCCCCCTTTTTTTTGCATATTCCACACTACTAACGTAAGTAGTGTGTATGTGCAAAATTTGGGCGCTGTAGCGTGTTAAATAAAGGGTTAAATCGCGGCAAAAAATTGGCATGGGCTCCCGCGCAATTTTCTCCGCCAGAGTGGTAAAGCCAGTGACTGACGGCAGATATTAATAGCCAGGAGAGGGTCCATGGTTATTGGCCCCCCCGTGGCTAAAAACATCTGCCCCCAGCCACCCCAGAAAAGGCACATCTGGAAGATGCGCCTATTCTGGCACTTGGCCACTCTCTTCCCACTCCCTGTAGCGGTGGGATATGGGGTAATGAAGGGTTAATGCCACCTTGCTATTGTAAGGTGACATTAAGCCAGATTAATAATGGAGAGGCGTCAATTATGTCACCTATCCATTATTAATCCAATTGTCTGAATGGGTTAAAAAACACACACACGATTAAAAAGTATTTTAATGAAATAAACAAATAGGTTGTTTTAGTATTTTATTGCTCTCTCAATCCATCCGGACACCCTCGCTTGGGAAAATAATAAACCCACAATATACATACCCTCTCTGATGAACTGTCAGGTCCCACGAGGTAATCCATCTGAAGGGGTTAATTATTTTACAGGCAGGAGCTGCGCTAAAGCACTCGCTCGTGCCTGTAATCCCCCGGGTGATGAAAGGAAAGCTGAGTGATCTGTACTTACATTGAGTTGCGGTGAGGCGCCCTCTGGTGGATGAACTTATATGAACTCGAGCGTGGGAACTTTTCCAAGGCTCCAGTTCATGAGAACATCCACCAGAGGGCGCCTCATCGCAACTCAATGTAAGGGCTGTCCCACACGTCCAGATAATTCCGGTACCGGAATAAATCGGTACCGGAGTTATCCGTGTCCGTGTGCCTGGGAACTCACGGAGGCCATACCTGCGGCACACGTGTGCCGCCCGTATGGCGAGTGGGTACCACACGGAGCGTGTGGTACCCACTCTGCATGGTGCTGAAGCTGCGATTCATATCATCCCTGCAGCAACGTTTGCTGCAGGGAAAATATGAAGAATAGTGTTTAAAATAAAGATCCATGTGTCCGCCGCCCCCCCACCCCCTGTGCGCCCCCCCCGCTGGTCAGAAAATACTCACCCGGATCCCCCGTCGGCAGTCGCTCCTTCCTGGTCTGGCCGCGGCTTACTGTATGCGGTCACGTGGGGCCGCTCATTTACACTCATGAATAGGCGGCTCCGCCCCTATTGGAGGTGGAGCCACATATTCATGAGTGTAATCGGCCGCATACAGTAGGAGGCGCGGCCAGACCAGGAAGGAGCGACAGCCGACGGGGGACCCGGATAAGTATTTTCTGACCAGCGGGGGGGGCGCACAGGGGGTGGGGGGGCGGCGGACACATGGATCTTTAGTTTAAACACTATCATTCATATTTTCTCTGTAGCAAACGGTGCTACAGGGAACATATGAATGGCGGCTTCAGCACCATGTGGGGGGGACAGCGCTTACTGTAGCGCTGTCTCCGGCACGCCACACGGACCCCAGACGGAGAATGTCCGTGTGAGGTGCGTGTTTTACACGGACCCATTGACTCTATTGGGTCCGTGTAATCCGTGCGCTCCCACGAACACTGACATGTCTCCGTGTTTGGCACACGGAGACACGGTCCGCACACGGTCCGCACAAAATCAATGACATCTGAACAGATGCATTGATTTTTATGGGTCTACGTGTGTCAGTGTCTCCGGTACGGGAGGAAACTGTCACCTCACGTACCGGAGCCACTGACGTGTGAAACCGGCCTAAGTAAGATCACTCAGCTTTCCTTTCATCACCCGGGGGATTACAGGCACGAGCGAGTGCTTTAGCGCAGCTCCTGCCTGTAAAATAATTAACCCCTTCAGATGGATTACCTCGTGGGACCTGACAGTTCATGAGAGGGTATGTATATTGTTGGTTTATTATTTTGCCAAGCGAGGGTGTTCCGGATGAATTGAGAGAGCAATAAAATACTAAAACAACCGGTTTGTTTCTTTCATTAAAATAATTTTTAATAATGTGTGTGTGTGTGTTTTATTAACCATTTCGTACTATTGGATTAATAATGGATAGGTGACATAATTGACGCCTCTCCATTATTAATCTGGCTTAATGTCACCTTACAATAGCAAGGTGGCATTAACCCTTCATTACCCCATATCCCACCGCTACACGGGAATGGGGAGAGGCTAAGTGCCAGAATAGGCCTTTTCTGGGGTGGCTGGGGGCAGATGTTTGTAGCCAGGGGGGGCCAATAACCATGGACCCTCTCTAGGCTATTAATATCTGCCCTCAGTCACTGGCTTTACCACTCTGGCGGAGAAAATTGCGCGGGAGCCCACGCCATTTTTTTCCGTGATTTAACCCTTAAATTTAATAGCTACAGCGCCGAAATTTTGCACATACACACTACTAACATTAGTAGTGTGGAATATGCAAAAAAAAAAGGGGGATATGACATGGTTTACTGTATGTAAACCATGTCTCATATCATGTCGGGTTTAGGCAGGAGAAATGAAAAGCCGGCAATTGAATTACCGGCTTTTCTAGAGAACACGGCTGCGTATTTCTCGCGATGCACACGCATGGTCCGTGTGTAATCCGATTTTTTTCTCGCACCCATAGACTTGCATTGGCGAGTCTCGGCCGAAATACGCTGACAATCGCAGCATGCTGCGATTTCACTCGGATCCTGAATACGGCGGAGAAAATATCGGATGATGGGAGCTGCACCATAAATTAACATTGGGCCGAGTGCTATGCGATTTTTTTATCGCATAGCACTGGTCCGTATTATGGTCTAGTGTGACCCCGGCCTTAGGGATGTGTTCGGATTAGGGTCTCAGTTATAATTGGGGGGTTTCCACTGTTTAGGCACATCAGGGGCTCTCCAAACGCGACATGGCGTCCGATCTCAATTCCAGCCAATTCTGCGTTGAAAAAGTAAAACAGTGTTCCTTCCATTCCGAGCTCTCCCGTGCGCCCAAACGGGTTTACTCAGGATACATTGGACAACAACTTTTGGGGTCCAATTTCTCTGTTACCCTTGGGAAAATACAAAACTGGGGGCTAAAAAATAATTTTTGTGGAAAAAAAAGGATTTTTTATTTTCACGGCTCTGCGTTATAAACTGTAGTGAAACAC
The DNA here is from genome assembly GCF_051348905.1 of Ranitomeya variabilis. Classification (NCBI taxonomy): domain Eukaryota; kingdom Metazoa; phylum Chordata; class Amphibia; order Anura; family Dendrobatidae; genus Ranitomeya; species Ranitomeya variabilis. Next base: position 570,017,949 of record NC_135234.1, on the reverse strand, counting down.
TTGGGGGTTCAAAGTTCTCACAACACATCTAGATAAGTTCCTTGGGGGGTCTAGTTTCCAATATGGTGTCACTTGTGGGGGGTTTCAATGTTTAGGCACATCAGTGGCTTTCCAAACGCAACATGGCGTCCCATCTCAATTCCTGTCAATTTTGCATTGAAAAGTCAAATGGCGCTCCTTCCCTTCTGAGCTCTCCCATGCGCCCAAACAGTGGTTTACCCCCACATATGGGGTATCAGCGTACTCAGGACAAATTGTACAACAACTTTTGGGGTCCAATTCCTTCTCTTACCCTTGGGAAAATAAAAAATTGGGGGCAAAAAGATTATTTTTGTGAAAAAATATGATTTTTTATTTTTGCGGCTCTGCATTATAAACTTCTGTGAATCACTTAATGGGTCAAAGTGCTCACCACACATCTAGATAAATTCCTTAGGGGGTCTGTTTTCCAAAATGGTGTCACTTGAGAGGGGGGTTTCAATTTTTAGGCACATCAGTGGCTCTCCAAATGCAACATGGCGTCCCATCTAAATTCCTGTCAATTTTGCATTGAAAAGTCAAATGGCGCTCCTTCCCTTCCGAGCTCTCCCATGCGCCCAAACAGTGGTTTACCCCCACATATGGGGTATCAGCATACTCAGGAGAAATTGGACAACAACTTTTGGGGTCCAATTTCTCTTGTTACCCTTGGTAAAATAAAACAAATTGGAGCTGAAGTAAATTTTTTGTGAAAAAAAGTTAAATGTTCATTTTTATTTAAACATTCTAAAAATTCCTGTAAAATACCTGAAGGGTTAATAAACTTCTTGAATATGGTTTTGAGCACCTTGAGGGGTGCAGTTTTTAGAATGGTGTCACACTTGGTTATTTTCTATCATATAGACCCCTCAAAATGACTTCAAATGAGATGTGGTCCCTAAAAAAAAAAATGGTGTTGTAAAAATGAGAAATTGCTGGTCAACTTTTAACCCTTATAACTCCCTAACAAAAAAAAATTTTGGTTCCAAAATTGTGCTCATGTAAAGTAGATATGTGGGAAATGTTACTTATTAAGTATTTTGTGTGACATATCTCTGTGATTTAATTGCATAAAAATTCAAATTTGGAAAATTGCAAAATTTTCAAAATTTACGCCAAATTTCTTTTTTTTTCACAAATAAACGCAGGTAATATCAAAGAAATGTTACCACTACCATGAAGTACAATATGTCACGAGAAAACAATGTCAGAATCATCAGGATCCGTTGAAGCGTTCCAGAGTTATAACCTCATAAAGGGACAGTGGTCAGAATTGTGAAAATTGGCCTGGTCATTAACGTGCAAACCACCCTTGGGGGTAAAGGGGTTAAAAACGACATTTTGTGTTATTTTTGCCTAATATTTAAATTAGTTTGGTGATCTGAAACATTAAAGTGTGAAACACATGCAAAAGAATAGGAAATCAGGAAGGGGCAAACACTTTCACACAACTGTAAGTGTACTGTACTTTTCACTTTCTTGAAACTATTGTGGCAGCTACACCCATGACTCAGGGGAATCTGTCAGGCCATTTTTGGTGATACAATTAATGTATGCCTGAAATAGTGCTTGTTGAGCTTTTTCTGTACAAGTAATTTTTTTTAAATTGTTGCACTCAACCACTTTTGCTCACTATCCGCTTATAAAGCTAATGCACCGCAGCTGTGAGTGGTCTGCACCTTATAGGTCACGTGCCTCCTAGTGCTCCATATGTTAATAAATTGCTAAGCTCTAAGCCCATATTTGGCCCTTCAAATCTGCCCTGCCACCCTCATCAGTGGGTCTAGGTTTCTAAAATCCCATGCATGTGTGGATGTAGAAAGAACAGAGAATGTACGGCGTGATTTTTATTTTCCCACCATGTCCTGGCACAGAGCCTGCTTAGTATACTCCCAATCTCAGATGAGCCTAAAAAATTTGAAGAACAGAAAGCAGGTGCTGTGCAGGACATAGTGTGGGCACTGCCGTGGGGAAGGTAGTATAAGGGTGAAATCATACAGTGAGAGATTTTGGAAATCTAGACATACTGATGAGGGCGGTAGGTCAGGTTCACCATTCATTAAAATAAGGAACCTGACTTATAAGGAAAGCGTGGTCCACTTAGAGCTGGGGCACACGCTAGCTTGATTAGCTTATCGCGGATAAAAATGGGTGAGTACAATAATAAAAATTACAAGTACAGGAAAAAACTCAGCAAACACTATTTCAAGTGATTTAAACCGAACCTGTCATCAGGATTTTGCTAAGTAAACTACAGATAGTGTCAGGTTGGTGCTGTTACACTGATTAAAATGATACCTGGGGTGAAGAAATCAGTCTTGTGGTTCTTGTTTAATGTGTTTGCATTTTTGAGTTAATAAGATGCTCATGCTCCGTGGCGTCCCTACAGTGACCTGCCTTCTATTTTAAATACTGCACCTGCACATTTAATATTCCGGTCTTCAAAAAAAAACAAAAAAACTTGACCTCAACAAAATGAAACCAGCGCATGCACAGCAGTATCTATCTCAAGCGATATTTTCAATTTGCACATGCAGGAGCGCGCACAAGACCAGGAAATTGTCGCCACTGAACATAGCAGTGCTCCCGCACTGGTCCCCGAAACACAGTGCATGCGCAGATTGAGAGCATCGCTTGCCGATAGATGCTATTGTGCATGCGCCATTTTCTTGAAGCAAAATTTTTTTTTTGAAGACCAGAATATTAAATGCGCAGGCAGAGTATTTAAAATAGGAGGCAGGTCACTGAAGGATCAGTGACCTGCCATTTAAGAACAGAATGATGATGAGTAGAGTTGAGCGAATTTCTTCAGGTCCCTGGTTATTCGGCAAGCTATAGCGCTTACCGAATAAGCTGCGGAGGGAACCCAGCTTCCTGGATCTCTCTGGCTGATCAGTTGTTCGGCGCCGCAGCTGCATGTGTCGCGGGTGTGTGACAGTCACAATACATGCATGGAGAACCTGTTTGTTGGTATTCAGTAAGTGCTATAGCTGGCCGAATCAGCAGGGACCCGATGAAATTTGCTCATCTCTAATGATGAAGCCATAGGACTAAAAAAAAAGACCCGCCAACGAGTACGCCTCGAAACACGAGCATCTGATCAACTCAAAAAGTATCATTTTAATCAGTGTAACAGTGCCAACCTGACAATTCCTGTAGTTTATCTAGCAAAATCCTGATGACAGGTTTGCTTCAAACACTGAGTGAGGACAGATTTTTAATATAGAAAAATTTGGAGTCCGGATCAACAGGACTGGATTTTCCTTTTCTTTTTCAAAAGAAAAATTTACACGGTCGACATAACCCAGTCCCAGACCCATTCTTTTGAAAGATAAAAAGGAAAACCATTTTTTTTCTATTTTCCTTGATGTGAGGCCAGGGTGAGGTCAGTGTCAGAGCCCCAGGTGGATGAGCATAGAGCAACTGGGTGAGCTGGAATCAAGTTTCTATAATAGATCTTTAATATGATTAATAAATGTTCTGTCCCCATATAACAGGCATATTACCGGCAGCACATCCACTGTATACACACAGAGATGTACTACTGACAATGAGGATTCTTAGGCCAGCAGAAACAATTACATCAGTCGAAGAACAAAAGTTTCACTTGTGCATCTGCTGATTGGTGACAGGTTTACATAAGACAAAAGGTCAAAAATAAGCATTATTGTTGGGAGTCCCGGGACCAGGGGCTCCTTCCCTGTCCCTATTGCTAGCTCGCCCTGTTCCCCGGATCACTTCTGATGGTGAAGATGCCGGGACCACATACCTTGTCTTAACTCCTGAATCCACCCTCAGTCTGTACCCTGCCCCACACAGGGAAGAGGGGAGTAATAGTGTACACCAACCAGACTAACTAGGTAATATGAACAGGGGTAACGGTAAACATATACATACAAACAACAGAGGTATGCATCGGGGAGTAGAGGATGGGGTAAAACCAAAGTAGGCGAAGAAAGGGAATTATCACATACTCTCGGCTTATACTCGAGTATATACGGTATGTGTTTATTTTATTCGAAGATCCATTATACTCGAGTATATTCTCGAGTATAAGCCGAGACCCCTAATTTTACAACAAAAAACTGGGAAAACTTAATGACTCGGGTGTAAGCCTAGGGTGGAAAATGCAGCAGCTACCGGTAAATGTCAAAAATAAAAAAAGATACCAATAAAAGTAAAATTAATTGAGACATCAGTAGGTTAAGTGTTTTTAAATATCCATATTGAATCAGGAGCCCCATATAATGCTCTATGCAGTTCATGATGGGCCCCATAAGATGCTCCATACAAAATACGTCCCATATAATGCTCCATAAAATTTATGATGGGCCCCATAAGATGCTCCATATTAAAATATGCCCCATATAGTGCTGCACAAATGTTGATTATGGTCCCATAAGATGCTCCATACAGACATTTGCCCCATATAATGCGGCACAAATGCTGATTATGGCCACATAAGACGTTCCATAGACACATTTGCCCCATATAATGCTCCACAAATGTTGATTATGGTCCCAGAAGATGCTCCATAGACTATTATACCCCATATAATGCTGCACAAATGCTGATTATGGCTCCATACAGGTATTTGCCCCATATAATGCTGCACAAATGCTGATTATGGCCCCGTAAGATGCTCCATATAACAATGTGCCACATGTAATACTGCTGCTGCAATAAAAAAAAAAAATGACATACTCACCTCTCGTCGCTGCTCCTCAGCGTCCCGTCTCTCCACAGTGACTGTTCAGGCAGACGGCGGCGCGCACACTAATACGTCATCACGCCCTCTGACCTGAACAGTCACTGCAGAGGACGCGGAAGACGGAGCGGCGGTGGAACGAGGAAAGGTGAATATGAAATACTCACCTGCTCCCGGCGCGGTCCCTGGCAGCTTCTCCGGGACAGATGGTCTCCGGGAGCTGACAGCTTCTTCCTGTGTTCAGCGGTCACTGGTACCGCTCATTACAGTAATGAATATGCGGTTCCACCCCTATGGGAGTGGAGTCCATATTCATTACTTTAATGAGTGGTACCACATGACCGCTGAACAGAGGAAGAGCTGCGGGCGCCGGAGACCATGGGACATGCGGGGACTGCGTCAGGAGCAGGTGAGTATGTGACCGTCGTCGCTCCCCCTCACCCGCCGACCCCCCCCCCCCGCCGACCATGACTCGAGTATAAGCTGAGAGGGGCACTTTCAGCCCCCCAAAATTGGCTGAAAATCTTGGTTTATACTCGAGTGTATACGGTAATTAAAATCTACTTTGTTCGTGGGACAACCCTTTTAAGTTTGTTTCTATATAAAAAGGTTCATCGTTATATATTTGATAAGGAAAACCTCCCTCAATTGCAGACAATTTTTAATAAGTATCTAGGTTGTCCCACGACTTTGCCCAAGAATTTTATTTCGGCTGTCTCTGTATTTGAGTTTAACATCCCTGCTATTTTGGAAAGTACATAGAAAAGATACTGCAAAAAAATACAGCAGAGTCGCTTCAGTAAAAAGAATGCTGCCATGTTCCTGAAGCAACTTTGCCTACAAAAACTCGGCTTGTCTGCCACCAGGAAAAAAAAGAGGTCATGTACATATGCCCTTGTGCCATGATGGTATCCATTCCCATCATTCCTATTCTACTTCACAAAGAATACAGGACATTACATGTCTTAGGCCATGTGCACACGTTCAGTATTTTTCGCGTTTTTTCGCTATAAAAACGCGAAAAAAATGCTGACATATGCCTCCCATTATTTTCAGTGTATTCCGCATTTTTTGTGCATCGCGGAAAAAAAAGCAACATGTTCATTAAATTTGCGGAATTGCGGGGGTTCCGCACACCTAGGAATGCATTGATCTGCTTACTTTCCGCATGTGGCTGTGCCCACCATGCGGGAAGTAAGCAGAGCATGTGCGGTTGGTACCCAGGGTGGAGGAGAGGAGACTCTCCTCCACGGACTGGGCACCATATACCGTATTTTTCCGACTAGAAGACGCACTTTTTCCCCAAAAAAATTGTGAGGAAAATGGGGGGTGCGTCTTATAGTTGGAACGCAGACTTACCGGCATTGTGGCGGCAACAGAGGTGCGGGGATGATGTGGTGCGGTGAGCTGTATGGCGTGAGCAGGGTCCCGTCCATATTTGAGGTGAATCCGCGGCCCGGTATTGATGGAGAGCAGCAGAGCTGGGTGAGTTACGGTATTTTCCGGTGGCGGCGGCCATCTTGCTGAGGCCGCGCATGCGCAGATTCACTACTCTGCGTCCCAGGGCTTTAGGAAAATGGCCGCGGGAGGCCGCGCGTGCGCAGATGCAGATCGCGGTGGCCATTTTCCTGAAGCCGAGTTCGCAGATTGAGATCTCGGATTCAGGAAAATGGCCGCCGCGATCTCTATCTGCGCACGCGCGGCCTCCCGCGGCCATTTTCCTGAAGCCCTGGGACGCAGAGTAGTGAATCTGCGCACGCGCGGCCTCAGCAAGATGGCCGCCGCCACCGGAAAAATTTGTAACTCACCCAGCTCTGCTGCTCTCCATCAATACCGGGCCGCGGATTCACCTCAAATATGGACGGGACCCTGCTCACGCCATACAGCTCACCGCGCCACATCATCCCCGCACCTGTCGCCGCCACAATGCCGGTAAGCACGCCACCACCAGGAAAACCGTGACTCACCCAGCTCTGCTGCTCTCCTTCACTACTGCTGTGGCGTCACCTCAAATGTGGAAGAGACCCTGGCCGCCGCCACCTGAGGAAGTGACCGCACATCTGCCGCCGCCACAGCAACCTCCCCATGGACACCAGGCCATGGCGTCGCCCACCTAAGCAGGATGGGACCCTGCTCAGGTGCACGCCGTTCCGCCCACCGCACCTCAGCATCACCTCACCTCTGCCACCACCATGCCTCCTGTGACCCTGCTCTGCCACTGCCTGCCCTCAGGTAAGAGATCTTAAATTCGGACAATAAGACGGACCCCCATCTTATAAAAAATCTTTTTTTCTGCAATTTTCACCCCAAATTTGGGGTGCGTCTTATGGTCCGAAAAATACGGTAATTGGTCAAAAAAAAAGAATTAAAATAAAAAATAGTCATATACTCACCCTCTGATGGCCCCGGAGTGTTCCCGCCTCTCAGCGGTGCATGCTCTCTCTTCTGTTCCTATAGATCGTGTGGTTCAGGACCTGCAATGACGTCGTTGTCTTATGATTGGTCGCGTGACCGCTCATGTGACCGTGACGTCATCGAAGGTCCTGAACCACACCATCTATAGGAACGGACGCTGAGGAGGTCGGCTGTCTGCAGAGGGTGAGTATAACCATTTTTTTATTATTTTTAACATGATATCTTTTTACTATTGATGCTGCATAAGCAGCATCTATAGTAAAAAAGTTGGTCACACTTGTCAAACAGTATGTTTGACAAGTGTGACCAACCTGCCAGTCAGTTTTCCAAGCGATGCTACAGATCGCTTGGAAAACTTTAGCATTCTGCAAGCTAATTACGCTTGCAAAATGCTAAAAAAAAACGCGAAAAAAAAATGCGGATTTCTTGCAGAAAATTTCCGGTTTTCTTCAGGAAATTTCTGCAAGAAATCCTGACGTGTGCACATACCCTTAAACAGGAAAAGCATTGGACCATATTCTTAATTTGTTTTTTTCAAAAAGATTGTGTTGCAAGTAGTAAGCAAATTGTAGCTGTGATTTAACCAAAAATGGATACTAACTACTAAGGGCAACACTAACAATTATTACTTTAGGTAAGATTTTTAATTGTATTTTGGGGCTTTTAGTTTAATGTAGATCTTCTATGTAACAAAGTGTGCATAAAAAAAAGACAACACAATGTAAGCAAAGTAGACCGTATGCTAATGGATTTAGGGTATGTGCACACGTTGCGGATTTCTTGCAGAAATTTCCTGAAGAAAACCGGAAATTTTCTGCAAGAAATCCGCATTTTTTTTTTTGCGTTTTTTTTCCGTTTTTTTCGCGTTTTTTTAGCATTCTGCAAGCGTAATTAGCTTGCAGAATGCTAAAGTTTTCCAAGCGATCTGTAGCATCGCTTGGAAAACTGACTGACAGGTTGGTCACACTTGTCAAACATACTGTTTGACAAGTGTGACCATCTTTTTACTATAGATGCAGCTTATGCAGCATCTATAGTAAAAGATAGAATGTTTAAAAATAATAAAAAAAATAAAAAAAATGCTTATACTCACCCGCAGACAGCTGATATCCTCACCGGCGTCCGTTCCGTATAGATGGTGTGCGCGCGCAGGACCTTCCATGACGTCGCGGTCACATGACCGGTCTCGACCAATCACAGGACGGTCACAAGACCGTGACGTCATCGCAGGTCCTCCACCGCACATCAGCTACAGGAACCGAAGCGGCAGCATGCAGCTGAGAGGCGGGAAGACATCGAGGGTGAGTATATGACTATTTTTTATTTTAATTCTTTATTTTTGACCAATTATATGGTGCCCAGTGCGTGGAGGAGAGTCTCCTCTCCTCCACCCTGGGTACCAACCGCACATAATCTGCTTACTTCCCGCATGGTGTGCACAGCCCCGTGCGGGAAGTAAGCAGATCAATGGACCCCTAGGTGTGCGGAATCCCCGCAATTCCGCATTTTTAATGAACATGTTGCTTTTTTTTCCGCGATGCGATTTTTTCGCGGAAAAAATCACAACATTTGCACAAAAAATGCGGAATACACTGTAAATAATAGGAGGCATATGTTAGCGTTTTTTTCGCGTTTTTATCACGTTTTTTATAGCGAAAAAACGCGAAAAAAACGCTAAAAATCCTGAACGTGTGCACATGGCCTTACACTGTCCTTTGATTAAAGATAACCAAAAGATAGAAAGAAAAACAGCAACAGCTCAAAATGTGACTAAAATCTAAAAACAAATAGAAAGACAAATCTACAGCGTAAATGGATTTCTTGCAGCCCTTGACTGAATCAAAAACAAAACACAGAATTCTGTCAGAATAAAACACTCATACATGCACCAATATTCATCATGTAATAAGTAAAAGATGGAAATGACAAGCAAGCAGGGTCTGTTTATTGAGTACATAAAAATAAAAAAGCTTTGCCAGTGGCAAAACACACCCCAAATCAGATCCCGGCAAATATAAAATTTGTACATTTGCAATCTTTATACTGAAAACTTAAAATGATTAAGTGTGGAACAGAGCAAATCATCTCCAGCTCCATTTCCACACTATCGGAATCTCTTACATAAGAACGTAGATAAAACCAAATGCAGCAATGGTCCCTAGTTATTCCAAACTATAACGTGACCTTAATAAATTAGCTCCTGCACAAGTATTAAATAAAGCAAAAACAAAAGAAAGAAAACTGCAGATTCGTTTATTAGCTTGTCATGCAGATGTACTGAAGATATAAGGTGCTCTTCCATATAACCACTGGTAGTACACCAGCGTCAGATCCTACCAAGTGGGCATCATATCTGGAAACCAGACTCTGCCAAGATGCTTTGAAACTTCCCAATGAATTTGCTCTAAGTTATACTTCTGGTCAGGGATCAACACTTCCTCCATAATAGAAAGCTGGGACAAGCGACCACCACACATCTTTACAAACTCTACAAACGCAGAGCAGGAGACTTCACACTCCCCAAGTCCGATGGCCGTCAGGCTCTTGCATCGCTCTGCAATACGAATCAGCTCTTCATCAAGAGGTCGAAGTCCATTAGCACAAACTACCAGCTCCACAAGCCGAGGACATGTCATGCCAACACGACCAAGCACTTCCTTGCTCACAGATCTCCCGAAGTACAGGTGTGTTGCCGGTGTTTCATAGCGGAAAAAAGGATCAAACTCCTCCTCATAAAGGAAAAAGTACATGACCAGGTTCACCTTAGGAGAATGCTTGATTAGGGCATCCCAACTGCTTTTCTGAATGGTGTGAAAGTGTGTTTGTCCTGGGTTCTCGCTGACAACATCGATACGGAGGTGTTCCAGTCGCACATGTTTTTCAGAAGACAATGCAAGGAGCAGCTCATCACTCAGTAAATAGTAGTTCAAAGCCAATTCCCGCAGACCATGGCACTGATCCGCTACACATAAAACGCCTGGAAAAAAAAAATTACAAATTAACGTTTGCATCTAAGGCTTTGTTCACATTTTGAATTTAGCTGCATCCACTGGAAGTATTCTTTGACCTATACCTCATACAGAAGTCTCCAAGGTATGTCACTGTGAGTCAACGCGTGAGATGTAAAAACAGTACCATGTGACAGTACCTAAGTATATTTAAAGTGGATTTCCACTGACTATAAGAGAGTATGCAATACAAGTATGTTGACTCTTAACCTCATCAGACTGAAAGGGCTGAAGGACATGTGATCTGCAGACGAAGCCTGGCTTCGCCCTGTCACACATATTAGCAGTTCACTGCCTCTAGTTAATCATAAGCAATGCACATAGTGACCGGCAGGGAAAATAGAGGTATGAGAGGTCCATCTATCGCAGCTGAGAAGTCCCATTATCAAGACTAAAATGTGAAATATGAACCCATACCATTAGACGAGGGAAAACATGTTGGGATGGAAATCAGAAGACGGATCACGATAAATACTTTCTAAACATTACTTATGTCTTATCTTTGGTCTTCACTTTTGTTTTTAATTATTTTTGTGATCTACAGATGAAGCCTGGCTTGGCCCTGTCACGTTAGCAGTTCACTGGCTCTAGTTAATCATAAGCAATGCACATAGTGACCGGCAGGCTTCCGTTCCCAGGGATGCATTGCGCGAAGGACCTGGGATGATGTTGCGGTCACGCGACCGTGACGTCACAAAGGTCCTTCGCGCAAAGCATCAATGGGAACGGAAGCCACCGCGTGCACCGCTGAGGAGATCGGGGGCCGTCGGAAGGTGAGAATAACCATTTTTTTATTATTTTTAACATTAGATCTTTTTACTATTGATGCTGCATAGGCAGCATCAATAGTGAAAAGTTGGTCACACATATACATACATATATACACACACACACACACCCTTGAGCACAGTTGAATTGTTACTGATCTGGAGTCATTGTACAATAGCAACTCTGGGTAAACCTGAACATGCAGGTCTGAAATTCTTTTCTGAGGGTATGCTCACTGCTCACTGTATCTAACTTGGGCTTGGCCACTGAGCTTGTGCAATAGATTCACATGTGTGGTCGAGGGGCTATACATGATTACAATATGGACATTGTCTGATTAGGGTATGAATATTTAAAGCACTCGTAAACATCTATAGTCTACCTGATGGCCCTAGAGTATCCTTCTAGAATTGAAGGAACATATCTCATACTAGAGTCTAGGGGCAATGGAAGGCCATTGGGCCTGTGCAATGTATCTCCTGTTGTGATTCTAAAGGACTATACAGAAACAGAATTCTGATCTGGTCAAAAAATAGCGTTCATAGCACTTACTGTTCATCGCTATTATATGAGATATATGTGAATCACTCACCAATGTTGTATGACTAATTCAAAGAGAACAGTCAAACCGCACCCTACAATCACATTGTCTCTATGGACATCAGGGCGCACGTCCTCACCAGGGGGTCCATCCCGGATAAAATGTCCAAAACCAAACTGAAGAAAGGGACAGCGCCACACCGGATAGTGACAAAGGTCTTCGGACCGAAACGTTGCCGCAGGGGGCAGAATAAAATGTGAGCTGCTTTTTTCACTATCCGGTGTGGCGCTGTCCCTTTCTTCAGTTTAATGTTGTATGACTGACATACTGAGAGAGTCTTTGACAAGATTATGCTTATGAACACCAAACACAAGTTATTTTAAATACAGACCAAGGAAAGATGTAAAACCACAGTTTGTTGAACAAACCATAAAAACAAGTCGCAAATTGACATGATGTATTATACAGGGTGGGCCATTTATATGGATACACCTAAATAAAATGGGAATGGTTGGTGATATCCACTTCCTGTTTGTGGCACATTAGTATATACCCTTGGATGAAGCATTCCTATGCGAAACGTGCGTCAGGTGTGGTGGACGCTAAACCAGCAATAATTACAAGGTAATGAATAAATATTTTCTCTATTAGGCATCTTTTTTACCTATGCCCATGTTCTGCTAATCTTCCATCTGGTAGCCATATATAGTGGCATATAGTGTGTTATAAGTGCTTTTAACATTTTTTTACTTTCAATATATACCCACTATTAATCATTCAGTTTTTATACTGTGGTATGTTATCCGACATATATATATATTGATTACCTATACCTTCTAAGCATAATGTTATATATTACAGGGCACATGGTGTTATTATTTGCCAGTTAACAACAATTTATGTTTTTAAGCTGCTGATACTTCGTCCTTGCCGTTTTTGTTTAACTAATTATATTATACATGGTTCGGGCTTCTCACCAATTCGCCTCATCTGTGGTATTTTTCACTTTTAATTACATCATGTCAATTGGTGACTTGTTTCTACGGATTGTTCAATAAACTGGTTTTATATCTTTCCTTGGTCTGTATCTAAGGTAATTTTTTTTTCTCATTGTGCCATTTTCCGATCTGATTAAATCATTTTATATTTTGTTAGATCGGACATTTCTGAACGCAGTGATACTAAATACTGTATATACTCAAGTATAAGCCGAGGCACCTACTTTTGCCACAGAAAACTGGGTAAGCTTATTGACCTTAGTATGCATTATCCTCTCATCCCTGTCCTGCTATGCGTGGCTTCCCCCGTTGCTGTCGTGGTATGCATGCCTCCCTGTCCCTGCCCTGTCTGCATGCCTCCCCTGTCCCTGTATGCATGCCTCCCCTGTCCCTGTCTGCATGCCTCCTCCGTTCAGTCCCTGTAATGCATGCCTCCCCCGTTCAGTCCCTGTAACTCATGCCTCCCCCTTCCCTGTCCTGGTATGAATGCCTCCCCCGTTCCGTCCCTATATGAATGCCTCCTTCCTTCCTGTATGCATGCCTCCCCCTTCCCTGTCCTGGTATGAATGCCTCCCCCGTTTGGTCCCTGTATGCATGCCTCCTCCATTCCGTCCCTGTATGCATGCCTCCTCCATTCCGTCCCTGTATGCATGCCTCCCACGTTCCGTCCCTGTATGAATGCCTCCCACGTTCCGTCCCTGTATGAATGCCTCCTCCGTTCCGTCCCGGTATGCATGCCTCCCCTGTTCCATCCCTGTATGCATGCCTCCTTATCCCCTATCCTTCCTTTGTTTTGTTTTCACTAGGAAAAATGCACACATCATACTCACCTACCTGCGCGTCCTGGGTGCTCGCACTACATCTTGTTCCGGCTGTCGGCGCCTGCCTGCAGCTCTTCCTGTGCTCAGCGGTCCTGTGGTCCCGCTCATTAAGGTGATGAATATGCGCTCCACGCCTATTGGAGTGGAGACGCATCCATATTCATCACCTTAATGAGTGGTACCACGTGACTGCTGAGTACAAAGCTGCAGGCAGGCGCCGGCGGCCGGAACGAGATGCAGTGCCAGCACCCAGGGCACGATAGGAGAGTATGATGTGTGCGCCGGCTCCTGGCACCCGCTGCTCCAGCGCCCATCCTCCCTCGCCGGCTTTCTGTACCGTGACTCGTGTATAAGCCGAGGGGGGCGTTTTCAGCACAAAAAAAAAAAATGTGCTGAAAAACTCGGCTTATACACGAGTATATACGGTATATATTTTTTATTAAATATTTTTTATTCTTTTTTGGTATTATTTTTAATGGGGCAAAAAGGGGGGCGATTTGAACTTGTGTTTTGATTTTTTTCTTTAACTTTACTAGTAGTGCATCAACACTGCTATGATAGTAGAAATCATAATCTCATATGAACACTGGCAACAGACTGGCGTTCACAGGAGGATCGTGATGACATGCACAGGAGTCATCAGCAGACCCCCGGCTGTCATGACAAACCAATGGTGCCCTGCAATCACGTGATAGGTGAGCCGTTGGGTGGGATCAATGACGAGCTTCTGGCCAGTGGATGTTAAATGCTCACATCTTTCCTCGCACATGATGGACAATTTGATCCACACATGTCTGTTAGCCAGTTAAATGCTGTCAATCTGTTAACTGGTTAACAGCCGTGGGTGGATCTTAGATCCACTGGCGGCTGTAAGGCCGGGTGCACACGATCCTGAAGCAGCAGCGCATGTTTGCTGCGTCAAAAGTGCTGTTGTCTATTGAACGCAGGTGAATCTGCATGTGTTCACTGAACTGTACGGATTCACCGCATCCAATACATTCTATTGGTGAAATTTCTCTTGCGGAGACTTTCGTCTCTGCAAGAGAAATTGACTTGCTGTGGTCAGGAGAGACGCGCCGCATGTCCGTCTCCACGGGTGAGCCGCAGGCGTCTCTGGACACATAGTGGGAATGGGGTTTCTTGAAATCCCATCCACTGTACTGTAAAATCTGGCTGCTGCAGGTTGGATGCTGCAAAGGTACGCAGCGTCCAACCCACAGCATTTACTGATCGTGTACACATACCTTTAGAGGCACTTGATGGCTGATTAAATCAGCCATCAAGTGTGGCGAAGGATGCGGGCTCAGTGTGCGAGCCTGCATCAAAGGCAGCGGCACGTGTGATGACATAAATATACGTCGTCGGTCATGAAGGGTTTAATGTCTCCATCTAATGAAAACCCAAGTTAAGTTCTGCAAAGTTTTCTTCAACTAACGTCTACAATGTGTTACCTGCAGGAGAAACATGTGGACAACTGCTCATTTTCAGAAGCTTCAGTGTGTCACTGTTATTGGCCACCAGCACTTTCAGAGATGGATCATCAACCGGAGTGTCATCAATTTTCAGCGACGACAGCGACTTTGAGTTGACAAATACAACAGTAAGTGCAGATATGAAGTGCGACTACAAAACAAAAGTGAAATGCATTATTTCCGTTCAGTGGGCTGTCTTCTTCAAAAGTGTTGGAGTCACTTGCAGACACAGCTATTATTCTTAGGCCTCATTCAGACGTTCGTTTTTTGTCACATGTAAAAATCGTGTTTTCATCATCATCATAATACATCAGATTTTCAACAGCATTTGGCCATCTAGTCCATTTTTGTCATTAGTTGTTTACTTGTATGTCAAAACAAAAAAATTACAAATCTTCTCCTACCAACTGCAATGTTAAAACTAAAAAACAGTTCATGGTGCCATCCATGGTTTTCATGGACCCATAAACTTGATGGGTGGTTTTGATTCTTGCCTCAGATAAAAATTGGAAGTGTGTATGTGATTTTATTTCTGGACACGGTCCACAAAAAAACAAACCAAAGAAAAAACAAAAAAAAAAACACGTGAACAGTGCCCAATAAGGCTTAGCAGCAAATAACACCTAAGACATGTACATGAAAAATGGACGTCTGAATGAGGCCTTATATTATGGTTCCAAGAAACACACAGCCAAAAGCATGTCACAATCTGTAACAAGACACACATTTTTGACAGCGTTATGTGCCTGCCGGTTCACCACAGGTTTAATCATTACTACAGCGGCCCTGCGCTTAGTAACCCGATGTTTACCCTGGTTACCCGGGGACTTCGGCATCGTTGGTCGCTGGAGAGCTGTCTGTGTGACAGCTCTCCAGCGATCAAACAGCGACGCTGCAGCGATCAGCATCGTTGTCTGTATCGCTGCAGCGTCGCTTAGTGTGAAGGTACCTTCAGAGTTGAACAACATTTTACTAGATAAAGATAAAATCAGTGGTCTTCTATATAGCCTTGCTGGAACTGACAGTAACTTCAAGCAATCCATCAGCCATATTTACTTTTCGTAAAGCCTTTAAAAATAGTTTCACATCACATAGTTGATCTCTTTCCAGGATTAAAAATGAATAAAAATGGCTGTGCACCTTAGACAGTGGTCATCTAAATGACAGCCATTTCTCTCTTCCCCCTAAAAACACATGGTCAGGTACGAATGAGTTATCAATAGGGGAAAATCTCGGAAATCCAATGTGTCAGATTATTCTTTCGCCTGACCTTTTTCATCTGGGAAAAGTTGGAACAGTCCCCAATTACATAAGATTACTAGCCAGTTTTGCTGAAATCATCTGTATTGGCAGGCGATAATCTCATGTGTAGGGGCACCTCCTGACTGTAGTATACTTACACTTGCCAGATATTTTTTCAAGGATTTCCCTAGACACTTATGAAATACTGAAACCTTTACCTTTGGTAAATCCATAAAGCTTGGTCGAGCAGTTGAAATAAGTCCGAGTGTTTTTAAAGAGCAATTTACAAGTTGTGAAAGGATGTCACATGCAGCTTCTGCCGATTCCTTACTACTATCAACCTGAAAAAAGGAAACGATAAATCACACACACACCATGAAAAATGCCTACACAGGACAAAGAAGTACCAACTTGTGTTTGTGTACTAAGGTAAATTAGCTTCTCTACAGACTTCACGTGTTTGCATATTAATAACACGGAAGAAAAAATTATGAAAGAAGTTGTCCACTCCTACGATAGTGATAAGCTCTCCTTAGAATCTGTCATCATTATACATGTACATTAAATATTTGTTACCTTGAAGCTGACATACTGTAGGTGATTTGAGTGCCTCTTAATGATCTGTTTGATCAGGTCAGGATGTGTTGCCTTTAGGTAAGATGTAGCCGGCTGATTAAGCTCAAACTCAAAGCATCTCCACAGGTCAGGCATGTGAAACACATGATTCCAGTTTCTGCACACTTGTGAAGCATACGCACGATCCAAAAGAGGCAAATACTGAAAAATCTGCAGAATGATGTCTGGAAGTAGATTACCCCAGTCGTAAACCTTGGATGGCTTGGTGGATTCTTCTTCTGTATTTGCTTTTGACTTTTTTGACAACTCGCCCAACTCTCCATCTGACAACCCAGTGCTGGTGTCACTGGCCATTTTACCTCTTTTCATCCTGCATATAAAAACATGATACATTAGAGAGCTGGAGATCAGAATAGTGACAATGCAGATTATGGTCTATATGAGAGGAATGTGGATGGCATACTCAAAAGCCATAAGAGTGCAGCATAGAGCTAATGTATAACCTAGCAAGCAGGACCATACCCATCTTCATGGTCTCTTCTTGCCATCATTGAGCTATTGATAGACAAAAATGTCTCTCTTTCCATTTGACATGAAAGCCTATTCCTTCATGTATGGGAAGGCCCCTTTACCCCAAATAACTTCCTCACCATCTCATTATTAACAATGACATTAGTTACAAAAAAACGAGTCAAACAAAGCAGAAAATGAAATTATATATCGCACATAAAACAAGACTGCATAGTTCGGATTATGAGAACAGGGCTGTTACTTTGGTAATATGAACCGTTTGTAACGTGCTTCACATTGAAAAGTATTGCTAATCATACTGCGAGAGATCTGCATTGGTAAATGACTAAATAAAGGCCTTGTATTTCCCATCTTTGTGTAGTAGAAATAGCAATGTGCCTGCCTGTTAGAGAAGCATAGAGCTGCCTGCTGTGGGCTGCCTGAGCTGCATGCAGATGCCCACTGTCAGATTCCCACCAATCTTCTAATGATGACCAGTCATACATATAGACCATCAGTTATTTTACAACCCTTTAAAGCTTATTCTTTTATGCCTATACTACAAATATGTTTTCTAAGGCCTTTTTTCAGAAAGTAGTTAATCTTAATCCCTGTTGTCATATGCCAACTACCTGTTAGGCTACCTGCCCTACTGTAACACATAGCACAACCCTTACTCCTCACGTGACAGATGAAATCATCTCCCAACTATTTATTTAGCTGATAATTACACGGGAAAACAGGAAGCCCTGTAATATCTAGGTCCGCACCCAACATACAAACTCACATTTTTTTTTTGTTTTATACATTTTCAAAGGAGGTTTCCATTTTCAGAAGTTATGATCAGCCGAGGCTGGCCTCAGTGTCCCACTGCTCCTGGGAATGAAGGTGACCCACTGCCGGTGAAGCTTTGCCTGTCTTCCACACCAATTGGCTGTGGGCTCTGGTGTGCATGGACAATAATGAGGACATGTAGTGCTACACAAGCATTGTTTCTCCTTTATTCCAGAGGTCACAAGAAGAGATGGGCGATCCCGAACAGTAGGTGTTCGGTATGGACGCCAAAACTTTACTGTTTGGTTTCGCTACGGACACCGAACACGGATTTCACCAGGAAGTTTGTGTTACTGTTTGGGTTCGGCTGCCCAACCACCGGCTGCTTGTCACTCTGTTACGATAGGATGATTTCACCGCCGGTCAGAGAGCCGTGGTTCCCACGCTGTCAAAAGCTGTGATTGGAGTTATACAGTTTACCTCTGGTCACTGGGTGTCAGCTGATAGGACTACTGCTCCCATAATCCCACGCCTACTGCCGCTAATAACGGCGAGAGCAGGAGCAGCTGATGGGAGTATTCATTGGCTGGCTCCTGCGCTGTAAATAAATAATAATAAAAAAAATGGTGTGATTTCCCCTGTATTTTTGATAACCAGCCAGGCAAAAATCACAGCAGGTGGCTGCAACCCACAGTTGTCAGCAAGGCTGGTTATCAAGAATAGAGGGGTCCAGGCTGAGGACCACTGGTGACTAAACTAATGTGAGCATAGCCTCAGTGTCCAGCAGTGACGTCATTGAGGCTGCGCTCGCATTAGTTCAGTCACAAGTGGTTCTCAGCCTGGACAGTCGCATCTTGGCACCGTCCAGGTTTAAAACGGTTTATCCCCCAGACATGGACTACGGCGTGGGACAGAACGACTGAGAGGTGAGAGATATTGTTTTTTATTTTTGTTTTCTTACAGGAGAGCGAGGGCTTCAGTGGAATTAGGCGTTAGGTGAGTATAACTGTGTTTGTTATTTTTAAATAAAAATGGAAAAGTGTGTTTTGTTTTATTTCTAATACAGGACTTTATTTTGGCTGTGTCTTTATTTGTTATATAACTATAGGATTAGTAATGGAAAGGTGTTTTATAGACGCCTCTCCATTACTATTCCGTGGGCTTGATGTCACCGGACAATACAAAGGTGACATCAACCCAAAAATATGAACCCCACTTGCCACCACTACAGGGCAAGAGGCAAGAGCCAGGCAAAGCGCCAGAATTGGCACATCTAATAGATATAACTTTTCTGGGCAGCTGTGGGCTGCTATATTTAAGCCAGGGAGGGCCGGTATCCATGGCACCATACCAGCCTGACAATACCAGCCCCCAGCTGTCTGCTTTAGCAAGGCTGGTTGTCAAAAATGGGGGGGACCCCACTCGTTTTTTTTTTAAATTATTTAAAAATATGGCATGGGGACCCTCTATTCTTGATAACCAGCCTTGCTGAAGCTGACAGCTGGCCACCATATAAAAGATTTATTTTGTCATGTTATGGGCCATAAAAGGAAAAAACAAATAGTGACTCTGCAGGGTTAGCAAGTCTAAATGGATTATACTATTTGTTGGGGTCCTTTTGGTGGAAGGAATAATGTATCCTTATGTCAAAAAAGTAATGTATGTCTAAAAATAAAATATAAGACAACCTATTAATAATGTTTCATTGGTGCCATCCTATTCACCTGTACCATTCCTATACGTGAAGAAGGACACATACTGAGACAAGGAAGCCTGGCATTTTGGTTTGCTCCAATAACTGTGTACAATAAAATAAATGTATGAAGCATTGTCTTCTGGAATGGGCTGCTATGCTGCTCGGGTCTACAGTCTTTTCCAGTTAATGTATTTACAGACATATAAAATCCAGAAGAATAGTGCTTAGCTAAATGGCTAACTACTCACTGGAAAATATAGGAGGTCAAAAGGCTAAACAGGACACCCCGATGCCGGAACGTGACTTCAGTCACTGAATTGTAAACATCTGATGTCAGTTACCACAAGGAAGTCAAACACTGTCAGTAATATCAGCCAGCAAATGATTAAACCAACACTACAGTCCGCAGTCTCCTCTGCCCAGCAAAGATCAGCGATTGCTGGAAAACAGAAAACGTTGGACTGCACTTGGATGACATCAGAATGCCATCCGATTTGCACAGACAGGATGGAGAAACTTCTATTTTTTAATACTTCACATCTGAGAAAAATGGATCCCACTCTGGTCAGAGTATGATTACCATAATCGGACAGATTTTCTCTGATGGAGAAAGTACAGTCATCTGCACCTGCCCAAGTATGATGGACGAGACTCACCGATTATTGTCATTAGTCAGAACTACTAATGCATATAACAGTGGCGCCACACCTATCCCAGTGCCAAGTCAGTACATAGGAGCATAGCAGATGTTCTGCAATGACACAGGTAAAAGAAGGGTGATCTACTGACCCCTGGCATGCCTGCAGCACTGTGCCTACTGGTAATCCTATCCTCCATGTGACATATATACATGGCCAGAGCCGCCTGTGTGGTGTAGAGTGGGTCACATAGTGCTCTGTATACATATATACATGGCCAGAGCCGCCTGTGTGGTGTAGAGCGGGTCACATAGTGCTCTGTATACATATATACATGGCCAGAGCCGCCTGTGTGGTGTAGAGCGGGTCACGACTCCAGTGTAGCGGGGTCACATAGTGCTCTGTATACATATATACATGGCCAGAGCCGCCTGTGTGGTGTAGAGCGGGTCACATAGTGCTCTGTATACATATATACATGGCCAGAGCCGCCTGTGTGGTGTAGAGAGGGTCACATAGTGCTCTGTATACATATATACATGGCCAGAGCCGCTAGTGTGGTGTAAAGTGGGTCACATAGTGCTCTGTATACATATATACATGGCCAGAGCCGCCTGTGTGGTGTAGAGTGGGTCACATAGTGCTCTGTATACATATATACATGGCCAGAGCCGCTAGTGTGGTGTAAAGTGGGTCACATGACTCCAGTGCATCGGGGTCACACAGTGCTCTGTATACATATATACATGGCCAGAGCCGCCTGTGTGGTGTAGAGAGGGTCACATGACTCCAGTGTAGCAGGGTCACATAGTGTTCTGTATATGTATATATATATATATATATATATATATATATATATATATATATATATACACACACACACATGGCCAGAGCAGCCTGTGTATAGTGTATGTATACAAAGCACTCTGACCCTGCTACACCGGAGTCACGTGACCAGCTGTACACTACACAGGCGGCCATGTATACAGAGCACTATCTGACCCTGCCAGAAGAGGGCGCCTGCTACATGGGAGTCACGTGACCCGCTCTACACTACACATCAGGCTCAGGGGAAAAGGGCATCACAGATCCCAACACAAACAGCAGCGATAAAGCACCACGTGATGTCTTCACTGTGGGTGGGCTAGAAGTTACCTTAGTTGAGGGTCAGGTTTTCGACTGGTCGCTGTATGTGGTGGTCTTCTGCTGGTCGCATTAACCCGGGACCGCCGTATTGTAGCTCAGCTCCCCGTCACCACTCAGCCCGCCCCCGGCACTCATTAGACAACCAGGCCCTTGCCGCTCACGCCGGCGTTAGAGGACAAACAAAGTAGAGAGCGCCGCGTCCTGGTGACCAGCTCCTTCTCTATGGCGCTTGTTTCCAGCGTCCGAGTATTATTATTGTTATTGCTGCTGCGTCTGTCAAGATGGCGGCGGTGATGCGCGCTCCCTCATGAGATGGCTGCGACTGTCGGAGGGTGAGGCGGACACGCGCGTGTGGGGTGTGACCCATAGGGAGGGAGAGGAGAGGCGAGCGCTGCAGGTGTAAATGGCCGGGGATAGTAATAGTGTGTGATACCTGGTATACTGTGCCGTGTATATGGCCGGGGATAGTAATAGTGTGTGATACCTGGTATACTGTGCCGTGTATATGGCCGGGGCTAGTAATAGTGTGTGATACCTGGTATACTGTGCCGTGTATATGGCCGGGGATAGTAATAGTGTGTGATACCTGGTATACTGTGCCGTGTATATGGCCGGGGCTAGTAATAGTGTGTGATACCTGGTATACTGCGCCGTGTATATGGCCGGGGATAGTAATAGTGTGTGATACCTGGTATACTGTGCCGTGTACATGGCCGGGGCTAGTAATAGTGTGTGATACCTGGTATACTGTGCCGTGTAAATGGCCGGGGATAGTAATAGTGTGTGATACCTGGTATACTGCGCCGTGTATATGGCCGGGGATAGTAATAGTGTGTGATACCTGGTATACTGTGCCGTGTATATGGCCGGGGATAGTAATAGTGTGTGATACCTGGTATACTGCGCCGTGTATATGGCCGGGGATAGTAATAGTGTGTGATACCTGGTATACTGTGCCGTGTATATGGCCGGGGCTAGTAATAGTGTGTGATACCTGGTATACTGTGCCGTGTAAATGGCCGGGGATAGTAATAGTGTGTGATACCTGGTATACTGTGCCGTGTATATGGCCGGGGCTAGTAATAGTGTGTGATACCTGGTATACTGTGCCGTGTATATGGCCGGGGATAGTAATAGTGTGTGATACCTGGTATACTGTGCCGTGTAAATGGCCGGGGATAGTAATAGTGTGTGATACCTGGTATACTGTGCCGTGTATATGGCCGGGGCTAGTAATAGTGTGTGATACCTGGTATACTGTGCCGTGTATATGGCCGGGGATAGTAATAGTGTGTGATACCTGGTATACTGTGCCGTGTATATGGCCGGGGATAGTAATAGTGTGTGATACCTGGTATACTGTGCCGTGTATATGGCCGGGGCTAGTAATAGTGTGTGATACCTGGTATACTGTGCCGTGTAAATGGCCGGGGATAGTAATAGTGTGTGATACCTGGTATACTGTGCCGTGTATATGGCCGGGGCTAGTAATAGTGTGTGATACCTGGTATACTGTGCCGTGTATATGGCCGGGGATAGTAATAGTGTGTGATACCTGGTATACTGTGCCGTGTATATGGCCGGGGATAGTAATAGTGTGTGATACCTGGTATACTGCGCCGTGTATATGGCCGGGGATAGTAATAGTGTGTGATACCTGGTATACTGCGCCGTGTATATGGCCGGGGATAGTAATAGTGTGTGATACCTGGTATACTGTGCCGTGTATATGGCCGGGGATAGTAATAGTGTGTGATACCTGGTATACTGCGCCGTGTATATGGCCGGGGATAGTAATAGTGTGTGATACCTGGTATACTGTGCCGTGTATATGGCCGGGGATAGTAATAGTGTGTGATACCTGGTATACTGTGCCGTGTATATGGCCGGGGATAGTAATAGTGTGTGATACCTGGTATACTGCGCCGTGTATATGGCCGGGGATAGTAATAGTGTGTGATACCTGGTATACTGCGCCGTGTATATGGCCGGGGATAGTAATAGTGTGTGATACCTGGTATACTGTGCCGTGTATATGGCCGGGGATAGTAATAGTGTGTGATACCTGGTATACTGTGCCGTGTATATGGCCGGGGATAGTAATAGTGTGTGATACCTGGTATACTGTGCCGTGTATATGGCCGGGGATAGTAATAGTGTGTGATACCTGGTATACTGCGCCGTGTATATGGCCGGGGATAGTAATAGTGTGTGATACCTGGTATACTGCGCCGTGTATATGGCCGGGGATAGTAATAGTGTGTGATACCTGGTATACTGCGCCGTGTATATGGCCGGGGATAGTAATAGTGTGTGATACCTGGTATACTGTGCCGTGTATATGGCCGGGGATAGTAATAGTGTGTGATACCTGGTATACTGTGCCGTGTATATGGCCGGGGATAGTAATAGTGTGTGATACCTGGTATACTGCGCCGTGTATATGGCCGGGGATAGTAATAGTGTGTGATACCTGGTATACTGTGCCGTGTATATGGCCGGGGATAGTAATAGTGTGTGATACCTGGTATACTGCGCCGTGTATATGGCCGGGGATAGTAATAGTGTGTGATACCTGGTATACTGTGCCGTGTATATGGCCGGGGATAGTAATAGTGTGTGATACCTGGTATACTGTGCCGTGTATCTGGCCGGGGATAGTAATAGTGTGTGATACCTGGTATACTGTGCCGTGTATATGGCCGGGGATAGTAATAGTGTGATACCTGGTATACTGCGCCGTGTATATGGCCGGGGATAGTAATAGTGTGATACCTGGTATACTGCGCCGTGTATATGGCCGGGGATAGTAATAGTGTGTGATACCTGGTATATTGTGCCGTGTATATGGCCGGGGATAGTAATAGTGTGTGATACCTGGTATACTGCGCCGTGTATATGGCCGGGGATAGTAATAGTGTGTGATACCTGGTATACTGTGCCGTGTATATGGCCGGGGATAGTTATAGTGTGTGATACCTGGTATACTGCGCCGTGTATATGGCCGGGGATAGTAATAGTGTGTGATACCTGGTATACTGTGCCGTGTATATGGCCGGGGATAGTAATAGTGTGTGATACCTGGCATACTGCGCCGGGGATAGTAATAGTGTGTGATACCTGGTATACTGTGCCGTGTATATGGCCGGGGATAGTAATAGTGCGTGATACCTGGTATACTGTGCCGTGTATCTGGCCGGGGATAGTAATAGTGTGTGATACCTGGTATACTGCGCCGTGTATAGGGCCGGGGATAGTTATAGTGTGTGATACCTGGTATACTGCGCCGTGTATATGGCCGGGGATAGTAATAGTGTGATACCTGGTATACTGCGCCGTGTATATGGCCGGGGATAGTAATAGTGTGTGATACCTGGTATACTGCGCCGTGTATATGGCCGGGGATAGTAATAGTGTGTGATATCTGGTATACTGTGCCGTGTATATGGCCGGGGATAGTAATAGTGTGTGATACCTGGTATACTGCGCCGTGTATATGGCCGGGGATAGTAATAGTGTGTGATACCTGGTATACTGCGCCGTGTATCTGGCCGGGGATTGTAATAGTGTGTGATACCTGGTATACTGTGCCGTGTATATGGCCGGGGAAAGTAATAGTGTGTGATACCTGGTATACTGTGCCGTGTATATAACCGGGGATAGTAGTGGTGTGTGATACCTGGTATCCTGTGCCGTGTATCTGGCCGGGGATAGTAATAGTGTGTGATATCTGGTATATGGCTGGGGATAGTAATAGTGTGTGATACCTCGTTATACTGTGCCTTGTGTATGGCCGGAGATAGTAATAGTGTGTGATATCCGGTATATGGCCGGAGATAGTAAGTGTGTGATATCTGGTTATACTGTGCTGTGTACATGGCCTGTGATAGTAATAGCGTGTGATACCTGGTATACTGTGCCGTGTATATGGCCGGGGATAGTAATAGTGTGTGATATCTTGTATGCTGTGCGGTGTATATGGCCGGAGATAGTAATAGTGTGTGATATCTGGTATACTGCGTTGTGTATATGGCCGGAGATAGTAATAGTATGTGATGTATGGTATACTGCGCCGTGTATATGGCCGCAGATGGTAATAGTGTGTGATACCTGGTATACTGTGCCGTGTATATGGCCGGGGATAGTAATAGTGTGTGATACCTGGTATACTGTGCCGTGTATATGGCCGGGGATAGTAATAGTGTGTGATACCTGGTATATTGTGCCGTGTATATGGCCGGGGATAGTAATACTAGTGTGTGATATATAGTGCGCTGCAGGTGTATATGGCCGGGGATAGTAATAGTGTGTGATATCTTGTATGCTGTGCGGTGTATATGGCCGGAGATAGTAATAGTGTGTGATATCTGGTATACTGCGTTGTGTATATGGCCGGAGATAGTAATAGTATGTGATGTATGGTATACTGCGCCGTGTATATGGCCGCAGATGGTAATAGTGTGTGATACCTGGTATACTGTGCCGTGTATATGGCCGGGGATTGTAATAGTGTGTGATACCTGGTATACTGTGCCGTGTATATGGCCGGGGATAGTAATAGTGTGTGATACCTGGTATACTGTGCCGTGTATATGGCCGGGGATTGTAATAGTGTGTGATACCTGGTATACTGTGCCGTGTATATGGCCGGGGATTGTAATAGTGTGTGATACCTGGTATACTGTGCCGTGTATATGGCCGGGGATAGTAATAGTGTGTGATACCTGGTATATTGTGCCGTGTATATGGCCGGGGATAGTAATAGTGTGTGATACCTGGTATACTGCGCCGTGTATATGGCCGGGGATAGTAATAGTGTGTGATACCTGGTATACTGTGCCGTGTATATGGCCGGGGATAGTAATAGTGTGTGATACCTGGTATACTGTGCCGTGTATATGGCCGGGGATTGTAATAGTGTGTGATACCTGGTATACTGTGCCGTGTATATGGCCGGGGATAGTAATAGTGTGTGATACCTGGTATATTGTGCCGTGTATATGGCCGGGGATAGTAATAGTGTGTGATACCTGGTATACTGCGCCGTGTATATGGCCGGGGATAGTAATAGTGTGTGATACCTGGTATACTGCGCCGTGTATATGGCCGGGGATAGTAATAGTGTGTGATACCTGGTATACTGTGCCGTGTATATGGCCGGGGATAGTAATAGTGTGTGATACCTGGTATACTGTGCCGTGTATATGGCCGGGGATAGTAATAGTGTGTGATACCTGGTATACTGTGCCGTGTATATGGCCGGAGATAGTAATAGTGTGTGATACCTGGTATATTGTGCCGTGTATATGGCCGGGGATAGTAATAGTGTGTGATACCTGGTATACTGCGGCGTGTATATGGCCGGGGATAGTAATAGTGTGTGATTCCTGGTATACTGCGCCGTGTATATGGCCGGGGATAGTAATAGTGTGTGATACCTGGTATACTGTGCCGTGTATATAACCGGGGATAGTAGTGGTGTGTGATACCTGGTATACTGCGCCGTGTATATGGCCGGGGAAAGTAATGGTGTGTGATACCTGGTATACTGTGCCGTGTATATGGCCGGGGATAGTAATACTAGTGTGTGATATATAGTGCGCTGCAGGTGTATATGGCCGGGGATAGTAATAGTGTGTGATATCTTGTATGCTGTGCGGTGTATATGGCCGGAGATAGTAATAGTGTGTGATATCTGGTATACTGCGTTGTGTATATGGCCGGAGATAGTAATAGTATGTGATGTATGGTATACTGCGCCGTGTATATGGCCGCAGATGGTAATAGTTTGTGATACCTGGTTATACTGTGCCTTGTGTATGGCCGGAGATAGTAATAGTGTGTGATACCTGGTTTACTGTGTTGTGTATATGGCGGCTATAGTAATAGTGTGTGATATCTGGTATACTGCGTTGTGTATATGGCGGGGGATAGTAATAGTGTGTGATGTATGGTATACTGCGCCTTGTATGTGGCCGGGGATAGTAATAGTGTGTGATGTATGGTATACTGCGGCGTGTATATGGCCGGAGATAGTAATAGTGTGTGATACCTGGTATATTGTGCCGTGTATATGGCCGGGGCTAGTAATAGTGTGTGATACCTGGTATACTGCGCCGTGTATATGGCCGGGGATAGTAATAGTGTGTGATACCTTTTATACTGCGCCGTGTATATGGCCTGTAAGATAGTAATAGTGTGTGATACCTGGTGTATACCGCACAATGTACACTACCGTTCAAAAGTTTAGGGCCACCCAGAGAATTTTGTGTTTTCCATGAAAACTCATAATTAAGCAAATGAGTTGGCAAATCTAGTCCAGACAAAAAAAAATATTGTTATTTGAAATAATAATTTTCTCCTTCAAACTTTGCTTTTGTCAAAGAATGCTCCCTTTGCAGCAATTACAGCATTGCAGACCTTTGGCATTCTAGCAGTTAATTTGATGAGGTAATCTGGAGAAATTTCACCCCATGCTTCCAGATGCCCCTCCCACAAGTTGGTTTGGCTTGATGGGCACTTTTTGCGTACCATATGGTCAAGCTGCTGCCACAACAGCTCAATGGGGTTGAGATCTGGTGACTGCCCTGGCCACTCCATTACAGATAAAATACCAGCTGCCTGCTTCTTCCCTAAATAGTTCTTGCATAATTTGGAGGTGTGCTTTGGGTCATTGTCCTGTTGTAGGAAGAAATTGGCTCCAATTAAGCGCTGTCCACAGGTTATGGCATGATGTTGCAAAATGGAGCGATGGCCTTCCTTATTCAATATCCCTTTTACCTTGTACAAATCTTGCACTTTACCAGTACCAAAGCAACCCCAGACCATCACATTACCTCCAAAAATCTGTAAAAAAAACACCAGGAAAAAGGCAGAGACGCTTACTTGCCCAGGCCTCAAAACAGGCGTTCCAAACAGCCAAGCCCCTGATTGTAGGCTGGCTGTCTTATCGGTATTACTGCACCTGTGAAGCCGCCATCTTTAAATGGGTCCACTGCGCCCTGTTAGGGCATTTGTTTTGAGGCCTGGGCAGGTAAGTGTCTCTGCCTTTTTCCTGGTGTTTTATACAGATTTTTGGAGGATTCTCACGTCCTCTTTTTGTGGTTTTGATGTTAGAGTAGGACTCACAAGCGTGAGGACCCGTGACGTGGGTTGTGAGCTTCAGTATTTTGACCAGAATATCAACTAATACCTCACATATATTGGTGTGTGTTTTTTGCACTTTTTATCTTTTCAAGGTGCAGTTGGCCCAGATGGCTCTGTAAACTGTGGCCTCTGTTCACACATGACGCATTAATCAGCACTGGTTAGCCCCCCATATGGTGTCATTAATAGGCTGTGAGCCAGCTGCTCTGCATTTTCTGTGTGAACATTGCCACATACAGACTGTATTTTTTGTGCACTGGTGTTCCAAATGGCCAATCCCCTGATTGTGGGTTGGCTGTCTTATTGGTATTACTGCACCTGTGTAGCCGCCATCTTTAAATGGGTCCACTGCGCCCTGTTAGTGCATTAATTTTGAGGCCTTGGCAGGTAAGCGTCTCTGCCTTTTTCCTCGTGCTTTTTACAGATTTTTTGAGGATTCTCACGTCCTCTTTTTGTCGTTTTGACATCACATTACCTCCACCATGCTTGACAGATGGCGTCAGGCACTCTTCCAGCATCTTTTCAGTTGTTCTGCATCTCTTATGTTCTGTCTGATCCAAACACCTCAAACTTGGATTCGTCTGTCCATAGCACTTTTTTCCAATCTTCCTCTGTCCAATGTCTGTGTTTTTTTGCCCATATTAATCTTTTCCTTTTATTAGCCAGTCTCAGCTATGGCTTTTTCTTTGCCACTCTGCCCTGAAGGCCAGCATCCTGGAGTCGCCTCTTCACTGTAGACGTTGACACTGGCATTTTGCGTGTACTATTTAATGAAGCTGCCAGTTGAGGACCTGTGAGGCGTCGATTTCTCAAACTACAGACTCTAATGTACTTGTCTTGTTGCTCAATTGTGCAGCGGGGTCTCCCACTTCTCTTTCTACTCTGATTAGAGCCTCTTTGTGCTCTCCTCTGAATGGAGTAGTACACACTGTTGTAGGAAATCTTCAGTTTCTTGTCAATTTCTCGCATGGAATAGCCTTCATTTCTAAGAACAAGAATAGACTGTCGAGTTTCACATGAAAGTTCTTTTTTTCTGGCCATTTTGAGAGTTTAATGGAACCAACAAATGTAATGCTCCAGATTCTCAACTAGCTCAAAGGAAGGTCAGGTTTATAGGTTTTCTAATCAGCCAAACTGTTTTCAGCTGTGCTAACATACTTGCACAAGTGTTTTTCCCTTCCCCCATGACGGCACACCTGAGAGAGGGGATCCGCCCAGTCAGGACAGGAAACCCTACTGAAAATAAAAGGGTGGTACCTCTCTGCCGCTTCAGTTGGGTTTCCTGTCCTGACAGGGACCCTCGTGCTGAACACGGCAGAAGTTTCCACTTACACATTACCCGTCCCGGCGTGGAAGAACAGGCAGTGCTTGTGCGTCGGTCCTCGGGTACTGAAAGCGCCGTCCGCGGGTCCTCCGGGGCTTTGCGTCCGAGCGGGCATCTGCAGCATGGTTGGATGGCCGGGCTCCTTCCGTGGCTGCCAGGCCACCCTCCTCCCTCTGCCGGCATCCAGGTGTGGCAGCCACTTCCGGGTCGCCTGTCTGACGTCACGCGCAAGGCACGCTGGGAATGGGCATGCCCGCATGACGTTGGGGGCGGGCACTGGATCCAAGATGGCGGCGCCCATGAAGAAAATGCCTGCCGATGGAAAAAGGCTCTGGCGGGAGGGGAGGGGCCATCATTGGGCACCGGAGGAGGCAGGGAGTGCATTGGATCCCCCATAAAAGGGGAATGACCAAAGAAGATGCGCTCATGCCCAGAAGCTTCATCATGGAAGTGGGGCAACAGGAGCAGCAGCAGCCGACTCAGGAACTCTCGCCAGATACCTTGCCGAGCCACCAGCATACCAGGAGCAGCCGCTCAAGTGGTAGGAGCAGCAGTCGTCCTGTCCGGCAAGACTCTTCGGTGTCCAGAAGGGACGCTGCACATGCATCTGTCCAGTCTCCGAAACCGGTACCCTTGACTGTCAGCGTTAGCGTTGGTGAGTGATCTACGTGAGTGTCATCCTTGTGGTAACAGGGTCCATTTTTTCTGTTTGATCACTAGGGGTCGAGGAAATCTAGCGGCAAAACAAAGAACCGAGAATGTGCCCTTTGTAAAGTTCTGCTTGCAGTTCAGTGGCAGAAGGACCTCTGTGCTGATTGCATTAATAAAACTATACAGGAAGAGACCCCTAATTTCGCCACTAGCCTTAAAGCCATAATACAGGCAGAGATAAAAGACTTCTTAAAACTGGCCCTTAAAAAAACGGAGGAAAAGCCGCAAGGTGTCTACGGATTTGGATGCCTCTCAGAGACAGAGTCATAAATCATCCCGGTCTTTCTACCTCCTCTGCCTCTATACAGTCTTCAGATTCCTCCTCAGACAGTGATACAGGGGGTCGACCATGTTTTCCAACTGAGGATGTAGAAAAACTAGTTAAAGCAGTCAGGTCTGCAATGGGTCTTAGAGGAGAAGACAGCTAGGTCACTTGAGGATGTCATGTTTGGCGGGTTAGAAGAAAAAAGGAAACGTACGTTTCCTATCAATGCAAAAATCAAAGCGTTGATCGAAAAAGAATGGAGAAAACCCGAGAAAATGGGTACCTTGCCTTCTTCATCAAAAAGGAGATATCCTTTTGAGGCAAAAGACTCCGAATCCTGGGAAAAAGATCCCTAAAATTGACGGTGCGGTGGCCAAATCTTTGAAAAAATCTTCCCTTCCATTAGAAGATTCAGGTGTCCTAAATGACCCGGTTGACAAAAAAGCAGATTTTTCCAGGTCACCACCTGACAGCACCATGGAGGACGTCCTTCTTATCCGTAGTGGGACAGGAAACCACGAGAGTTCAAAAGGACCCTCCCCCTTCCACCCTTCAGTGTTTTTCCTGTCCCACTGTGGATGGGAACGACGAGAGTTCCGTCTGTTCCGTGCAGACAGCGTGGATCGGGGGGGCTCGGCCTCTTCCTTCCCGCTGGAAGAATCTGCCAAGCTGATACCCGTACTATAGGGTCACTCAGCTTTAACCGGTGTAAGCGCTGCTCCCGGTTTATGGGTCGCTTCCCCCCTGGGGGGGCTCTCGACCCTGGACGCAAGACCCACGATGTACCTGCAGATATGGCGCCTCTGCGGGATGGATTCCTGACCAAGCGCTTACGGGGGTATGGCAGCAGGTCATCCTGGAGAGCGAGAATCGGGGGAGCGCGGCGGATCGCGCTCCGGCACGAGTCACTTCCGGTTCGCGGCTGCTGCGCTCGTCACTTCCGGGTCGCGCAGCATGGGTTCGGCGTCTTTCATCTCCTTCTACCCTGGAGCGAGGGAGGCCCGGAACATGGCGGCAGCGGTATAAAAGGTATGTGTGGGCTGGGGTGGCTTGTCGAGCAAAAATGGAGGATAATCCAAAGCTTGATACGCAGCAGGAGCCCCAGGCGCATGTAAGTCCCAGGCCCTGCTACCTCATAAAGGAGGCCATATAGGAATTACCCCTTATTATATATTATAGGCCTCGGCGGTTAAGAGATCTGGGAGAGGCAAGAAATGTCCCCTCTGTGCCGTAAAACTGAAGGACTCCTGGCAGAAATCCCTATGCGAGTCGTGCACCAGTCGTATCTTGGGGGAAGAGCAGGCCGCTCTGATGACGAACATGAGGACCATAATCAGAGAAGAAGTGCAGGCTTCAATATCCAGCCTATCGCTTCCCCAGCCCATGCAGTCTGACCCCCAGGATTCCCAGAAATCCAGGAAAAGGCAGAGAGAATCAGATCTGTCATCTGTGGACAGCTCTTTTGAATCCGACTTAGAGGAGGAGGAATTGAGCAGAGATCCCCCAGAGAAGGGGAAAAGATATCTTTTCTCATCTAATGATATTGAGGAACTGTTGGGTGCTGTTAGACAGACTATGCAGATTGAAGAACCCACATCTACCCGTTCAGTGCAGGACGAGATGTTCGGGGGGCTGCGCTCTCACACCTCAAAGGTCTTTCCTGTCAATGCTCACATTCGCTCTATGATTATAGAGGAATGGGAGGAGGCAGAAAAGAAATTATCAATTCCTAAAGACTTTAGACTCCGCCTCCCTTTTGATCATGAAGATGTCAAGGACTGGGAGGATATCCCAAAGATTGACATTCCTCTGGCGAAGGTTTCCAAGAGA
The DNA here is from genome assembly GCF_051348905.1 of Ranitomeya variabilis. Lineage (NCBI taxonomy): Eukaryota > Metazoa > Chordata > Amphibia > Anura > Dendrobatidae > Ranitomeya > Ranitomeya variabilis. The sequence goes on along the minus strand of NC_135234.1, from coordinate 569,985,342 downwards.
ACCGCCATTCCATTTGAGGACTCCTCTAATTTAAAGGAGCCGATGGATCGCAAAGCGGATGGACTCTTAAAAAGGTCCTGGGAGAGTTCGGCAGCAGTAATCCGCACGAACATAGCGGCCACGTCGGTAGCACGGGCAATGCATTTGTGGGTGGATGACTTGAAGGATCAGTTATCGTCCAAAACCCCTAGAGAAACCATTATTAATGCAATTCCTCTGTTGAAGCTGGCTACCGGTTTTTTAGCAGATGCTTCAGCAGAATCGGTTAGGTTTACAGCCAGGGGTCAGTCTTTGTCGAATGCAGCCAGACGTGCTATTTGGTTGAAAAATTGGTCAGGCGACGTTCATTCTAAGAACAAGCTGTGTGCCATCCCGTTCTTAGGGGGAAGGGTCTTCGGACCTATCCTTGACAACATCCTGGAAAAAGCTTCTGACGAAAAGAAGGGGTTTCCAGAGGAAAAAAAGAGAAAATACCAGCCCTTTCGCAGACCCTATTATGGTCAGAGGTCAGACTACAGGGGTAAGGGCAAGCAAGGGAGGTGGAGCTATCAAAAAGGGGGAGACAGGAACAGGGATTCAGGTCCCTCGACTTCCAGAACAGAATTTCGAAAGAAATGACGCCATCAGAATAGGAGGGCGATTATTGGGCTTTCGGGTACAATGGGAGAAAATTACCAAAAGTCCTTGGGTCCGCCAGGTCATTTCCCAGGGGTACAAGATAGAGTTCAGCTCTCTTCCCCCAGAAAAATACTTCGTGTCCAACGTACATCTCTCTTCCGTCTCCCCTATGTGGTCGGACATTCAGGATCTTCTGCAGATGGCAGCAATATCCCCAGTTCCTCAGGAGGAAATAGGAAGGGGTCATTATTCAGGCCTCTTCTCTATAAAAAAGCCCTCCGGAGAATCCAGGACCATAATAAACCTCAAACCCCTAAACAAGTATCTGGTGTACAAGAGGTTCAAAATGGAATCCATTCGTTCCACAATTCCCCTTTTAGGGAAAGACATGGTAATGTGCACCTTAGACCTAAAGAGTGCATATTACCATGTTCCAATTTACAGAGATCACCAAAAATATCTCAGATTTGCGATAGAAAAGGACGGAAGGATCTATCACTACCAGTTTTGCTGCCTCCCCTTTGGGTTAGCAACAGCACCCAGAGTCTTTACAAAAATCGTCGTAGAGATAGTGGCATATCTGAGAAATCAGAATGTCACGATAGTACCCTATCTAGACGATTTCCTTCTGACAGCAGATTCTGTGGGGCAGCTCAAGATCGACTGTCAATTGGTGATCTCCACTCTGCAGAATTTAGGCTGGGTGGTAAACTGGTCAAAATCCCACCTAACCCCTAGATCGAGAATAAAATTTCTAGGTGTTATCCTAGACTCAAAAGCCAGAGAGTCTTTCCTTCCAGACAAGAAGCGGGTCGACATTATAAGAAAAATTCACCATTTTTCAAAAAGCCGAGTGTCCATCAGAGACGCAATGAAGATCCTGGGGATGATGACGGCCTGCATTCCTTGCGTCAACTGGAGCCAATTTCATTCTCGTCACCTAGAGAGAGCAGTCCTCACTTCCTGGGACAGAAGACAGACATCTCTGGACAAGGAGTTTCGTCTTTCCCATCAGGTCAGAAGATCCCTCCGATGGTGGACGATCCCCGAAAACCTACAGGTCGGGGTACCATGGATCCTCTCTCCGGCTATCACGGTGACCACAGACGCAAGTCAGCAGGGATGGGGTGGTCAGGTCCTAGGAAGATTTTATCAAGGACAGTGGAACCCAGAGGAAAGCATGAATTCCTCGAACCACAGAGAACTTCACGCGGTCTGGAAGGTTCTCTATTCAGCCCAACTTCTGCTAGAGAACAAGCACCTGAAGGTTTTCTCGGACAATACAACGACGGTAGCCTTCCTACGACATCAGGGGGGTCCGAGGCATCTAAGATTACAGCATCTTGCAGATCGAATCTTCAGGTGGGCGGAGGGAAGAGTCCTCTCGATTTCAGCAGTTCACCTGGAAGGATCAAGGAACCAGGTGGCGGATTTTCTGAGCAGGAGAAAGCTGTCAGCCATAGAATGGGAACTGAACAACGAAGTTTTCATCGATCTATGCCAGCGATGGGGAACTCCAGAGGTGGATTTATTCGCCACCAGAGAGAACGCAAAAGTCAGAACCTTCTACTCTCTAAACCCTCGGGAAGATCCGACAGGAGTAGATGCACTTTCCCAGTCATGGAGCAGGGGTCTCCTATACGCCTTTCCCCCTCTTGCACTTATCCCAAGAATCCTGAGGAAGATATACGAAGACAGAGCTCAGGTCATCCTAGTGGTTCCGTTCTGGCCCAAGAGGAGCTGGTTCCCCTTATTGAAGAAACTAGCAGTGGAAGAGCCTCTATTCCTTCCAAAAAGAAGAGATCTACTTCTCCAGGGCCCGGTTCTTCATCAGGACCCAGACAGCCTCCAATTAGCGGCTTGGATCCTGAGCGCCAGATCTTAAAAGCAAGAGGTCTTTCGGAAGAAGTCATCTCCGTTCTCAAAGCAAGTAGAAAACCTGTGACCTCTGCAATTTATTTAAAAATTTGGAAGAGGTTCTGCAGTTTTTGTGGAGATACGATAGTTGATCTTGATTGCCCTAACATTCCCAAGATCCTTGATTTTTTGCAGCAAGGGTTTAGAAAGGGTCTTAAACCAAGTACTCTGAGGGTCCAGGTGGCAGCCCTCAGTGTATTTTATGACTCCTGTCACGATTCACACCGTGACTGTCAAGATCCCTTAGCCGCTGCCCACAATATGTCACGGATCGGGGTGACTTTAGACCAGCAGACGGCTGTCACATGTGCAGGGGGCTTATCCTAGTTATCCCTCCACTGCCACAATGTGATGAAAAAAACACACACGAGGCTATTGCCCTCTTGTTTACAGCAGGGGCTTATTTTAGGTATCCCACTGCTCTTCAGTATACCAGGAACTGCAGGGATTTGTGTCTATCCCGCTTACAGTTCCACTTAACACTTGCAGCTATGCCAGTCGTAAATACCTTTCGTCAATAAAACTCCCCCACAAGGCAAGCTCTTCTACACAGACAGATAGAAACACAGGGAAGGAAAGAGAAAAAGAGAGAGGGGGGTTTTAGCCCCCGCATGCTAGCAAGAAAACTAACTTATGATATTTCATACCATATCGTGACACCTCCCCCTTTTGGCGTGCGCTACGGTGGCAGAACCTCTCGGTATGCCTCCATGCGCACCTCCGTGGGTTCACCCTGGCGGGAGAGTCCATCTGCATTCCCATGCTCTCTGCCCGCTTTGTGTTTAATGGTGAAGTCAAATTGCTGAAGGGCAAGGCTCCAGCGCAGCAACCTGCCATTGGTTCCACACATGGTGCTTAGCCAGCGCAGAGGGTTGTGGTCGGTCACCACGGTGAAGGTGCGACCGTACAAGTAGGGCTGCAAGCGCTGCAGGGCCCAGTCTATGGCCAGGCACTCCTTCTCAATGGTGGAGTAGGCCACTTCCCTCGGCAAAAGTTTCCGGCTCAGGTACAACACGGGGTGCTCTTGGTCCTCCGAGTCAACCTGGCTGAGCACAGCACCAAGGCCAAACTCGCTGGCGTCGGTCTGTACCAAGAACGGTCGACTGCTTTCAACACAGGGGCGTTGCACAGTGCTGTTTTCAACGCCTGGAAGGCCCCCTCACAGCCATCTGTCCAGTTGACGATGTGGGGTAGCTTCTTCCTGGTGAGGTCCGTCAAAGGTTTTGCCAGGCTGCTATAGTGCTGCACGAAGCGCCTATAGTACCCTGCAGTGCCCAGGAAGGACATCACATGTTTCTTGGTCCTGGGAGTGGGCCAGTTCACGATCACGCCCACTTTGTCAGGCTCTGGTTTTAGGGTGTTTCCGCCTACCCGGTGCCCCAGGTAGTGAACCTCCCTCATGCCCATCTGGCACTTTCCCGGCTTGATAGTCAGTCCTGCTCGGTGAATTCGCCCGAGCACCTCCTCGAGATGCTGCAGGTGTTCATCCCAGGAGGGACTGAAGATGGCAATGTCATCTAAGTACGCCACAGCGTACTTCTCCAGTCCCTGAAGCAGGAGATTGACCATCCGCTGGAAAGTGGCAGGGGCATTCTTCATGCCGAAGGGCATGACCGTGGACTCGTACAGTCCAAAGGGGGTGATAAAGGCGGACTTCTCCTGCGCCTCGGGGCTCAGGGGAATCTGCCAGTATCCGCGACTCAGATCCATTATTGTCAGGTATTCTGCGCCAGCTAACTTCTCAAGCAGCTCCTCGATGCGCGGCATTGGGTGCGCGTCAGAGGCTGTAATGGCGTTGAGCCCCCTGTAGTCCACGCAGAATCGGGTGGTCCGGTCGTTCTTTGGCACGAGAACTACAGGTGAGGCCCACGCGCTCTTTGACCGTCGAATCACCCCCAGCTGCAACATCTCATCGATCTCCTGGCGCATAATCTGCTGCACCTGGTCAGAGATTCGATAGGCTGTTCGCCGTAGTGGGGCGTGATTCCCGGTGTCCACCTCGTGGATGGCTAACTCAGTCCTTCCAGGCCGGTTGGAGAACACGACCCGGAAGGGTTCCAGTGTGGTTTGCAACTGCAACCGCTGTGGTTCATCTAGCGAGGCGCTCACCTCCACGTCCTCAATGGACCCACGGGCCTTGGCTTGGGCCAGCATGTCCAGGAGGGTGTCTTCCTCCCCGTCTTCGGGTAAGCTGCAGACCGGTAGGACGAAAGGTTCACGTTCGTGATGAGCCTTCATCATGTTGACGTGAAAGGCCTTTCGCCTACCCCGAGCGTGGTCAAGCGTGACCTCGTAGGTGACTGGGTTGAGCTGTTGGTGGACGACATACGGGCCCTCCCAGGCTGCCTGAAGCTTATCCGTTGGTACAGGAACCAGCACCCACACCTTTTGACCCACGTGGTAGGTCCGCTCCCGGGCGTTTTGGTCGTACCAGTGCTTCTGATCAGCCTGAGCCTGCGTCATGTTGTCATGCACCAACTGCGTCAAGGTCTGCATCTTGTCACGGAAGCGCATGACATACTCCACTATGGACACTTCAGAAGGGTTCGGCTCCTCTTCCCAGGATTCTCTTACCAACCCAAGGGGTCCCCGGACTCGCCTGCCGTACAGGAGCTCGAAGGGGGAGAACCCCGTCGAGGCCTGCGGAACCTCTCGGTAAGCAAATAGCAGGTGTGGGAGGTACCGCTCCCAGTCGCGCCCTTGTGTCTCAACCAGCATGCGTAGCATCTGTTTGAGGGTACCATTGAAGCGTTCACACAAGCCATTGGTCTGTGGGTGATACGCACTCGATACCAGGTGCTTCACCTGCATTTTCTTACAGAGAGCCTCCATTAGGTGAGACATAAATTGGGTCCCTCGATCAGTAAGCATTTCCCTGGGAAATCCTACCCGTGAAAAGATGGCCAACAGGGCATCCGCCACCTTATCTGCCCTAGTTGACGACAGAGCTACTGCCTCTGGGTACCGGGTAGCGTAGTCTACCACAGTAAGAATATATTGCTTTCCAGAGCTGCTGGGGACGGCCAGCGGGCCCACAATGTCCACCGCAATCCTCTGGAAAGGCTCCTCTATCACTGGCAAAGGGATCAGGGGAGCCTTAAGAGCAGGCCCCGCCTTCCCCACTCTGACAGGTGACACAGGAGCGGCAGTAGTTTGACACATCTGTCCCCATCTTAGGCCAATAGAAGTGTTGAGACAGCCGGGCCTTAGTTTTGCTGATACCCAAGTGTCCAGCTAGCGGGATCTCATGGGCAATCCGCAACAACTCACCCCGGAATTGCTGTGGGACGACCAGCTGTCTTTCCCACAACCACTCCTTTTGTGATTCTCTGGGTACGGTCTCCCGGTACAACCTTCCTCCTTCCCAGAACACCTTCTCCTTATCAGTCTCGGAGAAGCGCGTCCCGGCGAGTTGTCTCAAACTCTCTAGGCTCGCATCCGTGTGCAGAGCGGCCTGAAACTCCTGGCTAGGGGAAGCCAAAAGCGATGTCAGGGTCCCTTCCCCACGGGAGCCCTCTGGGACCTGCACTGGGTCCACCTCTGGTTCAGTCACACTGATGACTGAGGAGGGTCCGGAAGGCAGACAGGTATCTGCGTTCCGGGCACTCTGACTGCGGGTGACAGCAGCTACGTAGGCTGTCTCCCCGGGGATTTCTACAGACCCAAAAGCCGACGCTGCTATGGGCTCTACCTCCCCATCCACCCCCATTACCTCAGGAGCATTGCTACTTATGGGCCAGTTACCTTCCTCGGTGGCACTGGTCAATTGCATGGCATCACCTTGCTCACGGTTCCCATGTATCTCCCCATTTCTTGTAGCACCGACACTTGCCCCTGCTAGGGGTTCCTCAGCCGTCTCACTCCGCAGAGCGACGTGGCTGAGCACTCCTGTACCTATGGACACATCAACTTTCACAGAAACATTATCAGATACAGTTGGCACAGGTACAGCATTTTCACCATCAATCCTAGGGAAAAAATGGTTAGCAGATGCATCACTACAAGATAAAGCATGGTCAGGTAACACATGCGATTTCCCATCATCATCATCATCATCACCAGGGTTAACTTTACCCTCATTAGTAGATTGGGGAGGAGGGTCATCCACGAAGTATGCAACCAACCTCCCCAAATCAGTCCCCAACAAAACATCAGTGGGCAAATTATCAGACAGCCCCACTTCCTTCACCCCGCTCCCGGCACCCCAATCAATAAAAACCCGGGCCATCGGTAAGGGACAGCTGATGCCCCCAATCCCAGTGACAGTTAGGGTTTTCCCCGGAATGATTTCTTCAGGGGCCGCCAGTTCGGGTCGGATGAGGGTTCGTTCAGCCCCGGTGTCCTTGAGGCCTGTAGCAACACGACCTCCCACAGTGACGGGCTGTACGTTGTCACACACCCTCCCAACCACACCACCCACCAAAAGAACAGCTGCATTAGGCCCTGGGGCCTGGGATGAGGGGTTCTTCTGCTTGGCTGGACATTGGTGACTGAGGTGTCCAGTCTGCCTGCAGTGGTAACACTGGCGAAGTTCGGTGGTAGGTCTGGTGCTGTTGGCCACGGGGACAGGACCTCTGGTGTGTTGGCTGGCAGGGGTACTGGCATTGGCTGCAGGCTTACCCCCTCTCCAGCTGGTGGTGACTGGCTTCCGCACTTCCGATCTACGGTTGGCCTCATAGGCATCGGCAATCTGCGCTGCTTTCGTCACGTCTTTGGGTTCTCTGTCCATCACAAACTGTCGCACCTCAGTTGGGCAAAGACGGAAGAACTGGTCTTTGATCATCAGGTCTCGCAGCTGTGCAAAGGTGGTCACTGACAGTCCTTGGGTCCACTGGTCAAAGTGGGTCCCCAGTCCATGCACCACATCACTGTAACTGTCGTGTGGGCCACGTTGGAGGGTCCGAAACTTTTTGCGGTACACCTCGGGTGTAAGCTGGTACTTAGCTATGAGAGCCTGCTTGATGGCCTCATAGTCACCATCTTGTTCTTGAGGGAGGGCAGCAAACGCCTCCAGAGCTTTTCCTCTCAGCCCTGGGGTCAGGTATCGTGCCCATTCTTGTGTAGGCAGCTGGTACTGTCTGCAGGCTTTCTCAAAGGCCCGCAGAAAAGTGTCCCAAGTCCCCATCCTTTTCCATAACAGGAAAGTGGTCGGGCCGGGGCTTTGGTATCTGAGCGCTGCTGGGCTCACGACTGGACTGAGACGACCCCTGCATTTGCAGTTGGGCCATCTGCAGCTGGTACTCCCGCTCCGCTTGCCGCTCGGCTCGCTCCTGGTATTGCTGGATCAGCTGCAGACGTCTCTCCAGGTCATCTGCGGAGCATTGTTGCAGAGCCAGCTGCAGGAGGAGGTCTGCGCCCCCTTGGTTGCCAGTAGGGCCCGTATTCAGCGGTTGGACCTCTGCTGCAGCACCATGTTCGCTTGTGCCGGCTTCTGCGGCCTCTGGGCTCTGTGGCCTGGCTTGGTCTGCTTCACATTGCACCAGTTCAGCGACCATTTGAGCCTTGGTTTTGTTTGTACAGTCAATCTGCTGTGACATGCACAAGGCCATAAGAGTGTCCTTGGACTGCTTCTTATAAAAGGTTTCTCCCAGCACAACCATGGTTGCCAAATAAAAGATAGGATAGAAAAACGAAGAGAAAGGGAGGGGATAATTACCAGTACACAATTGTCTCACAACTAATAAACACTGAGTTCTTTCTCCAAACGTATTTGCGCAGAGTTCTCGCAAGAACTTTCTGCAAGTTTTTAGTGAGAGGAATGATTGCTCAAACCAAATCACTAATGCTCTAATATCCCACCGCCTTGCCACCACTATGTCACGATTCACACCGTGACTGTCAAGATCCCTTAGCCGCTGCCCACAATATGTCACGGATCGGGGTGACTTTAGACCAGCAGACGGCTGTCACATGTGCAGGGGGCTTATCCTAGTTATCCCTCCACTGCCACAATGTGATGAAAAAAACACACACGAGGCTATTGCCCTCTTGTTTACAGCAGGGGCTTATTTTAGGTATCCCACTGCTCTTCAGTATACCAGGAACTGCAGGGATTTGTGTCTATCCCGCTTACAGTTCCACTTAACACTTGCAGCTATGCCAGTCGTAAATACCTTTCGTCAATAAAACTCCCCCACAAGGCAAGCTCTTCTACACAGACAGATAGAAACACAGGGAAGGAAAGAGAAAAAGAGAGAGGGGGGTTTTAGCCCCCGCATGCTAGCAAGAAAACTAACTTATGATATTTCATACCATATCGTGACAACTCCTCTCTAGCCTCCCACCCCTGGATTGCTCGTTTTTCCAGGGCAGTCTTAAGACTGAGACCCTTGATCAGGAAAACCATCCCACCTTGGGATCTTAACCTGGTCCTTAATGAGTTATGCAAAGATCCCTTTGACTTAGCTGAGGATATAAACATCTCTAATCTTTCTCTCAAAACGTCAGCTAAGAGACTAGGGGAACTCCAGGCTCTCTCTGTTCAAAACCCCTATCTGCAAATTTTTGAGGATAGGCTAGTTCTAAAGCTTGACCCAGGCTTCCTTCCGAAAGTCGTCTCAGACTCAAACATAAATCAGGAAGTAGTACTTCCATCTTTCTGTCAGTTTCCCAAAAACCAGAAGGAAAGGTTTTATCATAACTTGGATGTTAGGGAAACTGTCCTTAAGTATTTAGAGGCGACTAGGGCATGGAGACAGGATACTAATTTGTTCGTTCTATTTGGAGGCCCAAATAAGGGGAAAAAAGCCTCAAAATCTACCATCGCTAGATGGATAAGGTCCACTATTAGCCTAGCTTATAAAGCACAGGGTAAGAATCCCCCAGACAACTTAAAAGCTCATTCATCTAGGGCAATAGCCACCTCATGGGCAGAGAAAGGAGGCGCTTCGGCAGATCAGATCTGCAGGGCTGCCTCCTGGTCCAGTCTCAGTACCTTTTCCAGGCATTACAAACTAGACGTTGTGTCATCTCAGCTAGCCTTTGGCAGGAAGGTGCTTCACGCAGTAGTCCCGCCCTAGAACCAAAAAGTCTACTTTGGTACTTCTCCATGGTGCTGTCAGGTGGTGACCTGGAAAACGGTAATTAGACATACCGGTAATTATATTTCCAGGAATCCATCCTGACAGCACTGGTAGTTCCCTCTCTATATTACATGTAAAGCATACCTATGTGAAGTAACATTTGTATACATGCTTGTTATGTTCAAATAAATTCTTTTTTGCATCCATCCAGAAGTATTACTTGGAAAATCACTGAAGGGTGGAAGGGGGAGGGTCCTTTTGAACTCTCGTGGTTTCCTGTCCCACTACGGATAAGAAGGACGTCCTCCATGGTGCTGTCAGGATGGATTCCTGGAAATATAATTACCGGTATGTCTAATTACCGTTTTTTTTACACATCTGGGAAGCTTCGGCTGGGGGCCTGAAACCAGCAATAGCTGGGACATGTACGGCCCGTGCTCTCATGGTCTGGCTACAGCAGATAGAAGAGCAGCTAAGGGATAAAGTTTCTAGAAGTGATATCATTGCGAATATATCCTTAGTGCAAGGAGCAGCAGCTTTTTTGGCAGACTCCTCTGTGGATTCTGCAAGATTAACACCTAGAGCAGCGGGCTTGTCCAATGTGGCAAGGAGAGCCCTATGGCTTAAAGGTTGTCTGGGGGATTTGCCGTCTAAACATAAACTGTGCTCCATTCCATGCGACGGTCAATTCCTCTTTGGCAAAAAACTAGAAGAGATCTTGGAACATGCAGGAGATAAAAAAGAAAGCCTTTCCAAGTTTCTCTAGAGATCCCAAAAAACCTTTCTTTCGGAGAAGATTTAACAGAGGTCGTCCCCCAGGAGATAGGAGAAATTGGGACTTTAAAGATAAAAGGGGATCGGGCTACATGTTCAAAGGGCCCTCTACATCAGCAAAAAATCCCCCCAAAGACATTTCATCAGAGGTTGGAGGAACACTCTCCCTCCTCTTTCCGGCCTGGATAAATATCTCCCCGAGCACCTGGGTTTTAAATATTATCAAAGACTGCCTAAAGATAAAATTCATCCGTCCACCCAGGCACAATCTTGTAATAACTTCCCGGAGGAAGTCCCAGCAGGAGCAATCTGTTCTGGAAACAGAAGTCCTCAGACTTGTTGTCAAAAATGTCTTGCAAGAAGTCCTGGCTCTGGAGGAAGGAAGGGGGTTTAACTCACCCCTCTTTCTGATACAAAAACCAGATGCCTCCTGGAGAACCATAGTCAATCTAAGAAAGCTCAATCAATCAGTAGAGAACTACTCCATCAAGATGGAGTTCATCAACACGACCACAAAACTTCTGTTCCCTCACTGCTTCATGGCAGTAATAGACTTAAAAGATGCATATTATCATATCCCAATACATCAGGAATATCGGCAATACTTGAGAGTAGCGCTCTACATACAAAACCAAGTGAAACATTACCAATATACATCCCTTCCATTCGGCCTGTCTGCAGCTCCCAGGGTCTTCACCAAGGTGATGGTAGAGGTAATGTCATACCTCCGATCCCGGGATGTAGTGATTGTCCCATGCCTGGACGACTTCCTTGTGGTAGGGAGGACAGAGACCCATTGCTCCCATCAAGTAACAGTTGTAACATCAACTCTAATAGAGCAGGGATGGATAATAAATATCCCCAAATCAAAGTTAGTTCCAGTAAAAGTGCAGTCCTTCCTAGGATTAATACTGGACTCCGAGCTCTGCCTCCTTCCGGAGAACAAAGTGGCCAAAATAATGAACTTGACCAGTACAGCAATACATCAGCCAGCGATGACCCTAAGAAAAGCAATGTCTCTACTAGGCTCATTAACGTCATGCATTCCGGCTATAGGATGGGCACAATTTCACCTGAGACAACTGCAGTGGGAAGTTCTGTCAGCTCAGAAACATTTAAGAGGGCTTTTGGAAGGAAATCTATGTCTTTCTCAGGGCGAAAGAGATTCCCTAATTTGGTGGGCTATGAAGGAACATCTCACAATGGGGGTCCAGTGGCAGAAACCGGTCGAAGACATCATCACGACCGATGCAAGCGGTATAGGTTGGGGGGCTCATCTGAGGTCTCATTCAGTACAAGGAACCTGGTCCTTCCAAGAAAGGAATCATGGCTCAAACGAAAAAGAAGTATGGGCAGTGGAAAAGGCCTTGGAACATTTTCTCCCCTTGCTCCCGGGCCGCCATACTCGAATCATGACGGACAATCGAGCAGTGGTAGCTTATATCAATCACCAAGAGGGGACGAGGTCCCGGGGCCTCATGGAGGTGTCAAATCTACTTTTCCAGTTGGCAGAACAACTCCTGTCGTCCCTCACAGCACTACACATAAGGGGTGTAGAAAACACACAGGCAGACTTCCTGAGTCGCAGAGGTCTGAGACAGAGGGAATGGTCCCTAAATCCCGAGGTGTTCCAATAAATAATACAAGCCTGGGATACACCAGAAATAAACTTATTTGCCACCTCACACAACAAACAAGTCAAAAAATTCTGCTCCCTAAACCCAAGAGAACATCCTTTTGCAGTAGATGCCCTGCTAATGCCATGGAGGTTCTCTCTGGCCTACCCATTCCCCCCGATAGTGATGATTCCAAAAGTAGTCCGGAAGATCACAGAAGACCGAGCAAAAATAATACTCATAGCTCCATTCTGGCCAAGAAGACCATGGTTCTCCCTTCTAAGGCAGATGTCATTAACAGACCCATGGATTCTGCCAGAAGTTCCGGACCTGTTAACCCAAGGACCAGTGACCCACTTTCAGGTGAAGGGCTTCCATCTGGCAGCCTGGAATTTGAGAGGGTGTTACTGAGTCGCCAGGGATTCTCACCAGGGTTAGTCTCCACCCTATTGAAAAGCAGAAAGCCTATAACATCTAGAATCTACGGTAGGACATGGAAAAAGTTTCTTGACTTCCTGGGTGAACTGTTGGGGATGTAGCTCCAGTGGGACCCATCCTAGAGTTTCTGCAGGCAGGGTTGCAACTCAGGTTAGCGACTAGCACCCTTAAGGTTCAAGTTTCAGCCTTGGGGGCCCTATATAACTGCAACCTAGCATCAAATAGGTGGGTTTCACAATTCATAAAATCCTGTGGCAGGTCTAGGCCGGTTATTATCCCAAAAATGGTATCTAAATTTAGTCTTAGAAGCCTTAACCAAAGACCCTTTTCAGCCTTTGCAGGAGTTATCACCTAAATTACTCACTCTGAAAGCAGTTCTACTGGTAGCCCTAACATCGGCCCGTTGGGTAGGAGATTTACAGGCCCTGTCCATATGCCCTCCTTATACTCAGGAGATTACCATCGTTTTGTAATAATCCTAGAAATCCTGGGGAACAAAAGTTCCATATGTTAGATGTAAGAAGATCTATGTTACAATATATGACTATGACTAGTCAGTGGAGGAAAGACCAAACCCTATTTGTAGCCTTTCAGGGTAGTAAAAAAGGGTGCAGGGTAGCTAAAAGTACCATTGGTAGATGGATCAGTGAGGCCATTAGTCTATCCTACTCTGCGAGTGGCACTCCGGTTTCTGATGGCATCAAGGCTCACTCTACCAGAGCCGTGGCTATCTCCTGGGCAGAAAAGGCTGAGGTATTGATTGACCAAATTTGCAAGGCCGCTACCTGGTCCTCACCCTCAACTTTTTTCAAACACTACCGGCTGGACCTTTCCTCCTCTGCTGACCTAACCTTTGGTAGAAGGGCATTCAAGCGGTGGTCCCTCCCTAAGGTTTTATTCTACAAAAGGCTCTCAGGTGTGCCGTCATGGGGGAAGGGAAAACACCAAGGTTACTTACTGGTAGCCGTTTGTTCCGAAACCCATGACGGCACCTGTATATTCCCCCCCCCCCCTTTATCACCCCTTCGGTGTACACTATAGTTTGGGTGTTTTTAGTTCATATATGATATGGTGATGGATTTGCCATGTGTTCTAACCAGGGGGGCCTCATGCTCTGAAAACCAACTGAAGCGACAGAGAGGTACCGCCCTTTTATTTACAGTAGGGTTTCCTGTCCTGACTGGGCGAATCCCCTCTCTCAGGTGTGCCGTCATGGGTTCCGGAAAAAAACGGCTACCGGTAAGTAACCTTGGTGTTTCCAGGGTATTCTAACCATCCATTAGCCTTCTAACACAGCAAACACAAAGTACCATAAGAACACTGGAGTGATGGTTGGAAATGGGCCTCTATACACCTATGAAGATATTGCATTACAAACAAGATGTTTGCAGCTAAAAGTCATTTACCACATTAACAAGTGTGACGCAGTGACCCCTGTCACAGCTAGGGGGTGCTGTAGGTGCTCCTCGGGATGCGCATGGAGGCGTATCTGTGATTATGATGGTGAAACAGTGACCGGTAGGATTGTAAATGGCCGGTATCTGTCACAGAGGGAGTCTGCGCTGTAAGCCTGAAGTAAAGTTCTGGGACCTGTAGTTCCACAAGTATGTGTTTGTTTTACTTAAGGGGAGCTTGCAGGGTTAGTCGGAGAGCTGGGCGGGTCTGTCTAACCACACACCTCCCACCTATGGGAGTGGGTACAGGTACATAATGTGACCATGGTGTGGTCACATGGTCTCTGTAATGGAGAGTGTTTAGATCTGTATGGTCCATGTGCAAGGTCCTGGAAGCCTATGTGTTGGGTGTGATATCTCCCTGAATAGCACCGTGGTGGGGCTTTGGCACTGAGTGGCCTGTGTGTGGGACGGTCCCAGCTGGGGATGGACGTCCTGAAAGGAACGGAAAGGCCGAATGTACAGAGTCTGTGAAAGGCACTGCGTTGGGGAGCTACTGACCTTCATAGGGTCTGGACTGTCGGGAGTGCCCTGGTCGCAAGGACATTGATCCCTGTAAGGCAGCTCCCCAGGAGAGAGGACTGACAGGAGGTCAGCATATGGAGCAAGAGCTCCAGAAATGTAACATCCGGGAAGGGGGTTATCATAACGGCAGAGAAGTATCTGCCAGTGAAACAGACTGTTGGTGCTTGTTGTGTTCCATGGACATTGATGAACTGTTCAGCGTATGGTCACCCATGGAAACTGGACAAAGTGAGAAGTCCAGCGTGTTTAGTGACTGTGAGTTGAAGCCGTATAAAATGTATATTATGAACTGTGCATGACCCGGTTTATGCTGCTTGAAAAAAAATTAAACCGGATAGACTGTTTAAGTGGAAACCCGTGCTTGTGTGACTGAATCCTGTTGCTAATCGAGTGTCCCCCAACACATGCAGTAAGCGCTATATCACATATGGTGCTAGACTGCGAGCAACAGTCCAGGAAGCCCATGTGGAGGTGATTGCTATAACTCGGCGGGGATGCGAAGTTTGCTGTGGATCGGCGGGTCCACGAAATCTGTGGTGCAGAGCCTTGTGGAGAGTAGCTGCAGTTGCAGCAAGAGGTATTGCAGCAGCCGGTACTGCAATGACAGCAACAGCGCCTTGGGATCGGCAGCCAGAGGTGCTGGCGGTTTGTGACTGCATTAGGAGCTGTGGCAGTACCAGCAGGAGCTGGTGAGGTGTCATAAAAACATTGCTCCAGAATAGACTGTTTAAGTGGAAACACGTGCCTGTGTGACTGAATCTCGTTGCTAAGCAAGTGTCCCCCAGCACATGCAGTAAGCGCTATATCACACAATGCATAGAGTGTATTTCTGAATCATTTAATATTAGCTTCATTGGAAAAAACTGCTTTTCTTTCAAAAATAAGGAAATTTCTAAGTGACCCTAAACTTTTACACGGTAGTGTATATGGCCGGAGATAGTGATGATGTGTGATATATGGTATACTGCACTGTGTATATGGCCGGAGATATTGATTGTCTGTGATATTATTGTGGCTTTTATTAATGATCAGTACTTTAATATACAGTCACTATGTCGTAATATGTGGTCTGGTCATGGTGTAGCAGTATTTATCCCTCTGTCGTATTATTTGGTCACTTTGTGGTGTGGTCACGGTGTGGCGGGTATTTCTCCCTTGTATCTGAAATTATTTGGCCACTACATGCTGGTAATATATAGTCTGATGGTATTTCTCTCTTTTACAGTATGTGGTATTATTCAGTCACTATGTGGTGGTAATATGTAGTCCAGACATGATGTGGCGGTATTTCTCCATTGTATGTGAAATTATTTGATTGCTATATGCTGGTAATATCTGGCCATGATGCGGCGGTATTTCTTCTTTGTACAATATGTGGTATTTTTCGGTCCCTATGTGGTGGTAATATGTGGACTGGTCACTGTGTGACTGTAGTTCTCTCTTGTGTGTGGTATTATTGGTCTTCGAATAGTGGATTGTGTTGTGCATGGTGGACAATTGTTCTCTCTGATATTAATTAGAAGATTCTTTACTTCTATTAGTTATTGAATACTTGGAATAAGATGCACTTACAGGGGTTCTCCGGTGAAAACAAGTACCGTATTTTCTGGTGTATAAGACGACTGGGCGTATAAGACGACCCCCAACTTTTCCATATAAAATATGGAATTTGGGATATGCCCGCCGTATAAGACAGGGTTCATCTTATACGCCCAGTCATCTTATACGGCGTGTGGTTCCCAGGGTCTGGAGGAGATGAAACTCTCCTTCAGTTCCCTGGGATCCATATTCATGTAAAAAATAAAGAATAAAAATAAAAAATATGGATATACTCACCCCTCCGACGAATGCTGGCTGTCACCGCTGCAAGCGTCTGCCTCCGTTCCTAAGAATGCAGTGTGTAGGACCTGCGATGACGTCGCGGCTTGTGAGCGGTCACATGAGCGGTCACGCGACCAATCACAAGCCGCGACGTCATGGAAGGTCCTTCACACTCTGCATTCTTAGGAACGGAGGCAGACGCTTGCAGCGGTGAGGTCCAGGGGCCGTCCAAGGGTGAGTATATCCATATTTTTTATTTTTATTCTTTATTTTTTACATGAATATGGATCCCAGGGCCTGAAGGAGAGTCTCCTCTCCTTCAGACCCTGGGAACATCCAGGATCACTCCCTGCACACGCCGTACCCGGTGTATAAGACGACCCCCGACTTTTGGGACAATTTTTAGGGGTTAAAAAGTCTTATACGCCGGAAAATACGGTAATCCCCTCTCCACAGGGTAAGTGATAACTAGGGATGAGTGAATTGCTTTGGATAACTCCTTATCCGAATAGCTATAGCACTTACCAAATAGCTGCATCGGGAACCCGGATCGCTCCCAATAATCAGCTGTCTGGTGCCGCAGCTGCATGTCTCACTGATGTGACAGTCCCAACACATCCATGGAGAGCAGCTATTCGGATAAGGGGTTATCCGAAGCTATTCGCTCATCTCTGGTGATAACTTATTGATTGGTGGGGGTCTGACTGCTGCGACCTGCACCAATCAGCAGAATGTGGAGCTTTTATCCCCATTAGACTGGAGCAGCATGTGCGACTTCACCACTGATCCATTCATTCAGCAGCTGCGAGCGCTGCTCTTGTTTTTTCCTGGAAGCCCCAAAGAGAATGAATGGAGTTGCGGTCAGACATCCCACCTAATGCTCAATTTTAAAATGGGGATAAGTGTCCTGTTAGGAATAAGTTCCCAATTCTTCTGATCGGTGCGGTTTCCAATGATCGGACTCAAATGATGAATAAGTTATCACCTATCCTGTGGCGCCCATGGAATAGTGGGTTTTACCCAAGCCCTTTAATGCAAACTACTGTAATTGTACATCCCAGTTATGATGGCGCACAGTAAATGTGCAGGCGCCGCCCATGTTCTACAGTCGATGCTCCACCATAACGGGGATAACTCCTTACAGATATTTGCACTTAGCTATAGGGTGGGTCCTTGGGGTCAATTCCTCCTGTGGGCCCCAGACCCCCCAGTCCGAGACTGTGCAAAGTATATGATGTCCTGGGATGTTGGTCTCAATACAAGTGTGGTCTTTCAAGTCTACAAGTCACTGGTTTATTTGCATTAATACCAGGGCTCTGGAGTCGAAGCTCATTTTGGTGGATTGGAGTCTGTATAAAATGGACCGAATCCTAAAATATAAAATACGGTAAATTGGGTATAGTAGTTCAATGCAGTTTGTGGGGATATTTTTTCATAAAAATCTGGGAAAGTTATGAAATATTCTATAAATGTCTGTCCTATTCCTGATCTAAAGGCCTAGACTTTTAGATGAGATGAATCTGTGCTGCAGTTTATGTTCATGATTAAGTAGTGAGGCTCCTCCTCTACAGATAAGAGGAAAAATAAAAAACACACAGGGAAGGAATGCCTGCATTCATCTCAGAGCTTCTGGTGTGAACAGGAAAGCAGGATTAAGGTAAGTACTTCTTAAAGCTTGTCTAAACTTTCAATAAACTGTGCATAAATCAATAGTCCAGTGTAACACACACACACACACACACACCGGGGGATATGGATATCACCCCACCGTCACCAACCTGTGGCGGAGCTTACACAGTCACAGCTCTCTGGCGCCCCCTTACCCTCAGGGCAGTCAGGGAACTGCACCTAGGATAAGTAGTCGACAGAGAGGCTGCCCTGTCATGTACTGGTTATCGGGGCACGCTGCAGTGAGGACGAATATCTATTATATAATTGTCTAAGGGTCACTTCCGTCTGTCCTTCTGTCTGTCTGTCATGGATATTCATTGGTCGCAGCCTCTGTCATTGAAATCCAAGTCGCTGATTAGTTGCGGCAAAACGGCCACGACCAATCAGCGACGGGTACAGTCCGGCGGCAAATGGCCGCTCCTTCCTCCCCGCAGTCAGTGCCCGCTCCATAATCCCCCCCAGTCAGCGCTCACACAGGGTTAATGGCAGCGGTAACGGCCCGCGTTATGCCGCGGGTAACCCACTCCGTTACCGCTGCTATTAACCCTGTGTGACCAACTTTTGACTATTGATGCTGCCTATGCGGCATCAATAGTTAAAAGATCTAATTTTAAAAATAATAAAAAAAAAAAAAAAAAAATCGTTATATACTCACCATCCGTCGGCCCCTCGGATCCAGAACCGGCCTTTCCCGCTCCTCGCGATGCTCCGGTGACCGCTCCATGCATTGCGGTCTCGTGAGATGATGACGTAGCGGTCTCGCAAGAGCGCTACGTCATCATCTCGCGAGACCGCAATGCACTCTTGGGTCCGGAGCGCCCAAGGAGCGTCGGTAACCGCTTTGCTTGGATATGGGGCCAACGGAAGGTGAGTATATAACTATTCAGTCGCCATGACAGCACAACGAGAGAGGGGATCCGCCCTTCAGGGACAGGAAACCTACAGACATAAAAGGGCGGTACCTCTCCCTCGCATCAGTTGGTTTCCTGTCCCTGACAGCGGAACCTCTTCAGGCAGGCCTTATGAAGAAGGTCGCAGATTAGAAGGAATCCCACTCCTGACAGGCCGATACAGGTGGCGGGGGTCCCCCACCTCGGCTTAGCCAGGAGGCTGGAAGCACCACATGGCAGGGGAACTGTTTCTGTCGGTGGCGGCAGGAGGAAGCAGCCTACGTGACGGGGCTAGCTTCTATGGTGGTCTACAGAGCCGGTTAACTGGTGAGTATGGGGGCTCCTCCTGGATAACTGCGCCTGCCGGGGCTCTGCCGTCTGTCCGCGTCTCCGGGAGGCGTGTGCATCGGTCGGGGACGCCGCTCGCATCCTCGATCGCGTCTCGCTGTGCCGGCTGCAGCCGCGACCGGAAGTGACGCGGCTGGGCGGCGCGGTGTGATGACGCGACGGGGCATGCGCAGTTGCGTCCTTCCGGCCAATGGCGACGCTCTGGCGTTTTGGCCGGTTAGATCCCGGGGAAGCGGCGATGGGGGCGGGGCCCAGGGGTAGAGCGGACCCTGTTGGTGGTGCCGGACTCGCCACTTCCTCTCCCTGCTGACCCCCATCCGGGGGTGGTACCTTTCCGGGGGCATTATTTAAGCGCTGCATGCAAGCCACAAGGTGTTCCTGGCCATTTCCCTGCATAATGGAATCGCCAGACGGAACTCCACAGCAGCAGCAGCGCAATGTGGAATCGGAAGAACCTGCGGTCTCCCAGCGCCGATCCAGTGGCAGCAGTCGCGCTGGTACAGCTAGTAAGGCTCAAAAGTCGGATAAGTCCTCAGGCCGTAAAGAAAACCCGGCTAGAAAGGACCCCCCGTCTATGGTACCATTCACTGCAGGCCTGGGTAAGTGATCTACGTGAAAGTTCGCTTACTGATTATTGTTCTCCCTTGTATTCCCTCCTTACTAGGGGAGAAAATGCTTAACTAAATCCAGGCATAGACAGTGTGCCGAGTGTACTGAACCACTCCCTGATGGCCATAAAAAGACACTGTGTAAATCCTGTATACAGCGCCTGGTTGAGGAGGAGGCCCCTAACCTCACTTCTACACTAAGACAATTGGTTAGGCAAGAAGTGAGAGGCTCCATGAGGTCGCAAAAGGAGGCCAAAAAGAAAAAAGAAGAGTTATCCCCAGTCTCGGTGTCAGATTCAGACTCGAATGGACAGAGTTCTGACTCCCATCATCGGTCTCATCAGAGGACATAGAGTCCAGTCGAGCCTGTCTATCGCTCGACAGAATAAATAACTTAGTAAAAGCTGTCAACAACATGATGGGGATTGAGGAACCTCAGTCAGAATGTTCCATTCAGGATATCATGTTCAGGGGTCTGGATCGGAAATCCCGGAGGTCCTTTCCTGTAGTGGAAAAAATCAAATCATTGATTTCAAGGGAATGGAAGAAGCCCGAAAGAAAAGGGTCACTTCCTCCAGCCTTCAAATGGAGGTATCCCTTTGAGGAGGAAGCATCATCCTCATGGGACAAGGTTCCGAAGCTGGATGCGGCAGTAGCCAGAGCGTGCAAGAAAACATCTCTTCCGTTTGAGGACTTGGGGAGTCTGAAGGACCCTTTAGATAGGAAAGCTGACGTATTCCTTAAGGGTACCTGGGAAACATCAGCAGGTTCCCTGAGACCAGCAGTCGCAGCCACTTGCACAGCTCGGTCACTGATGGTGTGGCTCGGACACTTGGAAGACCAACTCAGGAACAAGGTCCCCAGGAACGAGATCTTAGCTTCTATGCCCATTATACAGGACGCGGCTGCTTTTCTTTCTGATGCGTCGGCGGATTCAGTTAAACTTGCCGCCAGATCTTCTGCCTTGTCCAACGCAGCCCGAAGAGCACTATGGATTAAGTGTTGGCCGGGAGATTTACAAGCCAGGTCGAAGCTCTGTAATATTCCCTGCGAAGGATCACATTTGTTTGGGCCAGTGCTGGATGATCTACTGGATAAGGCCGGAGATAATAAGAAACGGTTTCCTTTCCTTAAGAGACCCTTCTTTAGACGAGACTATAATAGAGGCTGGTCTAACCGAGAATCAAATAGAGAAAGTACCAGATTTGACAACACCAGGAGAAGAGGTAGAGGATACATGTTTAATTCCTCCCGAGACTATAAAAAGCCCCAATGACTGGCGGACCAGGTGGGGAGTAGGCTTTTGGCCTATTACTCTACCTGGATACAAATTACTAATAGTCCTTGGATTCTGAGCATCATAGAAGCAGGTCTAAGATTCGAGTTCCATCAAGTCCCTCGAGATAAGTTCAAGCTGACACCCATTCGTTCTTCTCCTGCAGAATTGGCTTTGGAATCAGAGGTTCAGGAGCTTCTACGGAAAAGGGTCCTAATCAAGGTGCCTGTAGAAGAAAGAGGTAAGGGGTTCTATTCCCCTTTGTTCCTGGTCAAAAAACCTGACGGATCCTTTCGCACCATTATTAACTTGAAAGGCCTCAACAATTTTCTGTTAATACCGTCCTTCAAAATGGAATCTGTGAAGACGGCAATAAAGCTTCTTTTTGAAAACTGCTTCATGGTTGTCTTGGACCTTAAAGACGCCTACTACCATGTCCCAATACATGTAGATCATCAAAGATTCCTTAGGGTGGCGGTTTCACTTGCTGGCACAGTAGAGCACTTCCAATATCGGGCACTTCCTTTTGGTGTCGCAGTCGCACCCCGTGTATTTACCAAAATCATGATCGAGGTTATGGCGCACCTACATGAGCAGAACATATTGATTGTTCCTTATCTGGATGACTTATTGATTGTGGGTCATTCAGAATCTCATTGTAAAGTCCAACTAGAAAGGGTGATTGCAGAATTGCACGATTTAGGATGGATTATTAACTATAAAAAATCCCGGTTACAACCCTTAAAAACGCAGGAATTTCTGGGTCTAGTTATAGATTCTGGTCGGCAGGAATGTCGTCTCCCAGATTCGAAGGTGGTTAGCATATGTCAGCTGGTCACGAGAGTGATTAATGCTCCTTTAATTTCTGTCAGAGATGCCATGTCACGCTTAGGTTCTCTTACATCCTGCATCCCGGCGGTTCTTTGGGCCCAATACCACACCAGAACACTACAGTGGGATATCCTACATAACTCGCGCCGACTGGGGGTCCAGCTTGACAGCAAATTCTCGTTGTCTGTCGAATCCATTCATTCACTAAGTTGGTGGACTCGTGTTTCAAATTTATGTAGAGGAGTTCCTTGGACTAACCATGTTACTAGAGTAATAACTACTGATGCTAGCCCCAAGGGTTGGGGGGCGCACTTGGATAGTAATTGGGCCCAGGGGCTATGGTCCCAATCAGAACAAGACTCGTCCTCCAATCTAAAAGAACTTTTAGCGGTGGAACGCGCTTTAAACAGTTTTCTTATACCCCTACAGGGTCGTCACGTCAGGCTGTTCTCGGACAACCAGGTGGCCGAGAATCACCTACTATCCCTCACGGCTCTTCATATAAAAGGAAAGCTCAACACCATGGCCGACTATCTAAGCCGCAACAAGCTCAGACAGGGGGATTGGTCTTTAAACCCAACCATCTTCAATCAGATCATTCACTTATGGGGATATCCAAAGATAGACCTTTTTGCCAGCCAAGAAAACAAAAAACTACACCGATTCTGCTCCCTAAATCCAAGAGACAACCCGTATGCAGTGGACGCTCTCTTAATACCATGGCGCTTCAGTCTCGCATATGCTTTTCCCCCTCTAAACCTGATACCGATAGTTCTGAGGAAGATTCGGGAAGACGGGGCCCGCGTGATCTTGATAGCCCCGTTCTGGCCCAGGAGGTCATGGTTTCCTTGGCTGAGGAAGATGTCAGTCACTCAGCCATGGATCCTCCCAGAACTGCCAGATCTCCTCTCTCAGGGTCCAATACTCCATCCACGGGTAGCCAACTTACACCTAGCAGCGTGGAATTTGAGAGGTCGCTGCTAAAGGGGAAGGGGTTCTCTAGGCATTTGGTTAATACACTTCTTAAAAGTAGAAAAACCTCTACTACTAACATCTATGTCAGAATTTGGAAAAAGTTCTTGTCAATTTCAGGGGCACAGATTGGCCAAGAACCTTTGTATTAATCAAATTCTAGAATTTCTACAAAAAGGTTTAGAGTTAGGCTTAGCCACTAGCACTCTTAGAGTCCAAGTGTCTGCTCTAGGAGCACTGTACAATTCTAACCTAGCCAGCAATTACTGGATTTCTAGATTCTTCAAGGCGGTTACTAGATCTAGACCTGTTATTAAGCAAAACATAGTTCCATGGGATCTAAATCTGGTTCTTTCAGCTCTAACACAAACTCCTTTTGAGCCTATTGATACTATTTCAGTAAAAATCCTGTCGATCAAAACAGCCCTTCTGGTTGCCCTCACGTCGGCAAGAAGGGTTAGTGATCTACAGGCCTTATCTAGACAACCGCCATACATGCAGTTTAGAGAAGATAGAGTTATTATGAAACCTGATCCACTCTATCTTCCTAAAGTAGCTACAAAATTCCATAGGTTACAGGAAGTGGTTTTGCCATCATTCTGTTCCAATCCCACTAATGATAAAGAACGTAATTTTCATTCCCTAGATGTGAAAAGATGCCTCCTTAAGTACATTTCAGTTACAGATCCCTGGAAGAAAGATAATTCCCTTTTTATATCTTATCAAGGTGTTAGAAAGGGTTGTAGAGTATCCAAAAACACTTTAGCCAGATGGATCAGGGAGGCGATATCTCTCGCTTATACTGCAGGTGGCGTTGAAATCCCAGAAGGTATAAAGGCTCACTCTACTCGAGCTGTAGCAACGTCCTGGGCAGAGAGGTCCGAGGTGTCGATTGAAGACATATGTAAGGCGGCCACATGGTCTTCTCCTTCTACCTTTCTGAGACACTTTAGACTAGACCTGGGTAGCTCCTCTGACCTCACGTTTGGGAGAAGGGTGCTTGAGGCTGTTATCCCTCCCTAATGTTTCTTATTTCTCTGAAAGTCCCTCGTTGTGTTGTCATGGTGACTGAATAAATACGTACGCTACTTACCTGGTAGCAGTGTTTTTTCAGGAGCCATGACAGCACCCTTATATTCCCTACCCTATTCTTTCTCGGATGGCTCAACACTTTCGCTATTTTCCTCTTTTGAAAAAGATATGTTCACTTAATTAATAAATTGTATCAAAGTTTATGTGTTTCTGTGTTACTAACCAAGGAGGTCCTCTCATGCTCTGGAACTAACTGATGCAAAGGGAGAGGTACCGCCCTTTTATGTCTGTAGGTTTCCTGTCCCTGAAGGGCGGATCCCCTCTCTCGTTGTGCTGTCATGGCTCCTGAAAAAACACTGCTACCAGGTAAGTAGCGTACGTATTTTTTATTTTAATTCTTTTTAACAGGGATATGATGCCCACATTGCTATATACTGCGTGGGCTGTGCAATATACTACATGGGCTGTGCAATGTACTGCGTGGGCTGTGCAATATACTACGTGGGCTGTGCAATGTACTACGTGGGCTGTGCAATGTACTACGTGGGCTGTGCAATGTACTACGTGGGCTGTGCAATGTACTACGTGGGCTGTGCAATGTACTACGTGGGCTGTGCAATGTACTACGTGGGCTGTGCAATGTACTACGTGGGCTGTGTTATATACTGCGTGGGCTGTGCTATATACTACGTGGCCTATTATACACTACGTGGGCTGTGTTATACACTACGTGGGCTGTGTTTATATACTGCGTGCGTGGGCTGTTATACACTCCGTGGGCTGTGCTGTATACTATGTGGCTGTGCAATATACTATGTGGCTGTGCAATATACTATGTGGCTGTGCTATTTACTATGTGGGCTGTTATAGACTATGATATAGAAGGGTTAATAGGTTGCCTTTAAGTGCCTCTTGCCTTTATTTGCTAGAATCTGTTGACGCAGTAGTCTGATGGTCTCTGTGACGGGGTGTACGGCAGAGCAGGAAGGGACAACAGGCAGAGGGACGATCCAACGAGATTTATTAAAGCAGGGAGCATACAACATCAAATATCCATAATGTCCTTCAAGTTCACGAGAAGTCCACAATAAGTCCAAGTAAAGAAACAGATCTGGAGGTGCTTTTCAGTAATCCCGCACCCGATAAACGAAACAATAGTCCTTCCACGAGTCCAACAGATCCCAAAACAATCTCACGAATGACGAGATATGTCCTCAGCTCAAGTCTCGCCCCGTTCGCTTCCGCAGTCACAGATGGACGTGGGGTCTTGCCTCAGCTAAGAATCCCCACTCCTCCTTTTAGGATCAACTCACATCTGATCTCAAAATAAGAATGGATTGTCTGGGATCCGCCCATGAAGGGGGGGTAGGGGTCACACCTTCTATTCAATGGTTGGGTCCATCAGAAGATTCTACACTGGTTGGCTCCGCTTAGTCTAGGTAGTATGTACATTTGACTAGCCACCTGCTGTGAGGAAGAATGGCTATTCCTTCACTAGTTGACAAAGCTTAATTACATTATAGCTTAGGGCTGCAAGTATTGGGGGAAGGAGACATTGTTACAGGTAAACTCCCAGCACAAGAAAATACATAAACTACAGCTAATAGAAACCAGAGTACAGTTACATACATCAAATGGCATATTATTCAAATACAGGACAGGGCAAAAGTACATATGACAATCCCTTCCCCTCCCAATTTGTGTACGTACTAGGGACCTCTACAGGTCGCTGGTTAAGTACACACAGGCAGAGCGTAACTTACATGTGGCTTCATGCAGCCACGAATTGGCATCGTAGCTCTCCCACATCATTGCCCAGGAGAACATCTGCAGGCAGACCACCCATCACCCCAACCACACATCGCCTGACCCCAAAACCAAAGTTCAGATCCACAGTGGCTGTGGGAATAGTCCTCCATTGTCCACCAGCCAGTTTAATGACAATCCCAGGTCCTCTATGAATTGCCTCAGGCCGAACCACTCGGGGATCAGCCACTGTGAGGAAAGCCCCTGAGTCACAAAATCCAATAAGTCTCTGTCCATCCAGCATGACCTCCTGCAAGTGCTTACCTCGATGAGCAGAAGTCGTCATAGCTGCAGGTCGCACACTATAAACTCCTAGTGGTGCAACATTGGTGGGTGAGGCACTAGGCCAGTCCTCACGTAGTGGTGACACGTCTTCCTCCATGGCACTTGGCTGTACATAATTAATAATACGACTGGGTACAGGATCAATCCTCATTTGAACAGCTGGGCAGGAGGCTTGCAGATGCCCCGGCTGCCCACATCGATAGCATCTGTGCTGGGTCTCACTCCATCCAAGGCGTCCTCTTGGGCGAGGGGTAAGGGAAACTGGAGGCCGGCTCCCACCTGAAGGTGCTGTAGGGGTTTGAGGATGACTCCTCCATGGGCTGGCTGGGCATGAGGCCTGCAGATGCCCGGATGCCCACAACCATAACACCTGCGCTCTGCTACTTCCTCTCCTCGTCGTATTCCAGAAAATGCAGTAGAAGCAACTGGAGGCACATTTACACGGGTATCAGCATGAGGTGGTGGCTTAGAGGAACAGGGAACAATGGGGACAGAAGAACTGGGGGCCACCGATGTTGTGGAGCTGGTAGGCCTCTCTCCATCCTCCAACAGAACCCTCCACTGAGGCTTGATGGTGAGAGCCTCATCAGCGAGAGATGCAGCTTCTTACACTGTCGCTGGTCTCTCACGCACCCATTCCCAGATCTCAGCAGGGCACTTGAAGTAAAAGTGCTCTTTTAGGATAACCTGGAGGAAGGTCCCCCAGGTTAAGGCCTCCTCTGCCTCCAGCCAGCGATGACATATTTGTTTGAGTCTATGAGCATATATCTTAAAAGACACTTCCCCATCACAGGCTAAAGTACGGAACTGAGTCCTGTAAGTGTCTGGAGTCACAGCATAATGTTCTAGAATAGTCTGTTTAATCTCCACATACTCATGGTTCCCCCGAGGGTCCATAGCTCTATAGGCTTCGACAGCTCCACCCTCTTAAGAGTCCCACCAGATGTCGGACTCGCTCCCTTTCCGGGACTTCCATTAATCGACACTGATGCTCAAAGTCCTGGAAGAAGCCCTCAATGTCGCCTGCAGCCTCATTAAAGGGCTTGAAGTCTTTGCGGGACACTCTGGGGAGTTCCCTCATGGTGGGTGCTGGGGTTACAGTCTGTCTGGAGCTTCTAGCTGCTTCCAAACCGATCTGCCTCTCCAGCAATGCCATCTCCTGAGCTCTGTCCTCGGCTCTGTGAATGGCCTCCCTCTCCCTCTCCTCGGCTCTGTGAATGGCCTCCCTCTCCCTCTCCTGAGCTCTGTGAATGGCCTCTTTCTTATCGTCTATGGTGGCCTCTTCTCCCAGCAATGCCAACTCCTCCTCGTACCACACAACCCACTGACTTTTTTGTGTATTTACCTCCGGCTGCCGTCTTTCCTCTGTTTGCTGTGGGGATCCTTCCTCAGCGTAATCTTGCAGGCGAACTCCTTCCAAAGCCTCAATTAGCTGCTCCTTGGAGAGCCCCTTGTAGCTGACTCCCAGTTCACGGGCCTTTGTAAGTTCACCACAGTCCAGTTCTTGTACTCTGCGGTGCTGGTTCCCGATGTTGGGCCATTGTCCTCCATTCCTTCTGCTCTGATCCCGCTGCTTGCCACCAGTTTGTGACGGGGTGTACGGCAGAGCAGGAAGGGACAACAGGCCGAGGGACGATCCAACGAGATTTATTAAAGCAGGGAGCATACAACATCAAATATCCATAATGTCCTTCAAGTTCACGAGAAGTCCACAATAAGTCCAAGTAAAGAAACAGATCTGGAGGTGCTTTCCAGTAATCCCGCACCCGATAAACGAAACAATAGTCCTTCCACGAGTCCAACAGATCCCAAAACAATCTCACGAATGACGAGATATGTCCTCAGCTTAAGTCTCGCCCCGTTCGCTTCCGCAGTCACAGATGGACGTGGGGTCTTGCCTCAGCTAAGAATCCCCACTCCTCCTTTTAGGATCAACTCACATCTGATCTCAAAATAAGAATGGATTGTCTGAGCTCCTGGGAGCCGCCCATGAAGGGGGGTAGGGGTCACACCTTCTGTTCAATGGTTGGGTCCATCAGAAGATTCTACACTGGTTGGCTCCGCTTAGTCTAGGTAGTATGTACATTTGACTAGCCACCTGCTGTGAGGAAGAATGGCTATTCCTTCACTAGTTGACAAAGCTTAATTACATTATAGCTTAGGGCTGCAAGTATTGGGGGAAGGAGACATTGTTACAGGTAAACTCCCAGCACAAGAAAATACATAAACTACAGCTAATAGAAACCAGAGAACAGTTACATACATCAAATGGCATATTATTCAAATACAGGACAGGGCAAAAGTACATATCATGACAGTCTCCTCTTCAAGGAGACTATACTTCTTATCAATGTATGTTCTTAATAGTCAGCAACAACATGTTCTGGGTTATGGTAAATAAAGTATGACCCTGGGTGATGGTGGGGGCTACATGAGTTACATTGAAATGCATTTGTTGTAAATGGTGTAAAACATTGCTTTGGCTTTTAATATATCAGATAAAAGTGACTTGCTCATAGGATATGTGTGAGGTGTCTTTTTGTCTCCAAGCGCGCTTGTAAAATGACGGGCGTAACTACCTGATTTGGCCCTCACTGGTGATCTGGCGTACTGACATTGGGTCAGAATGAAAACAGCTATGACAATTTTGGTGCCCAACGTGGGGCCGTGGTAACCAGCCTATTCGGAATCCGTATGTGGGAGCTTCCTGAGAGATTGGACATGCAAAACACCAGCTGCAGCAAGGTGAGAAATTTTATTCTTACACTCAGTTTTGCACTTGCAATCTCTCTTCTGGATCTCTCCATACCTCTGGGTAAAAGGCTGCGAACACTGTTCAAAGAATCCACATCACCAGTGAGTTTTGTGTTTTGTCTGTTTATGTCCGTATGAGAGTTGAATAATAGAGTTATAAGATGATAATTGTGATAATTGTTATCTGTATTATTTGTCAATGTCCTAATTGGTTGTGTATTTGTTTAGTGTGTGTGTAATACAGAGCTGGGATAAGCTCTGTGCAGTGTTGTTATTTTGGTCATTTTGGATTGGCAGTACATTATATGAAGCTGTATTTTGTATAAGGCCGTGGTTTTTCTTGTTTGGCCTTAAAGTGCTTTTAGAGTGTCAGTGGACACCGCTGCAGTTTTATTTATATAGAGTTGTGTTAATTCCAAAGTGCAAAATAGGCAGGCTGTGTGAGCCTTGTATGTATGTATGTCTTAGGCTACGTTCACATTTGCGTTGTGCGCCGCAGCGTCGGCGCCGCAGCGCACAACGCAAACAAAAACGCGGCAAAACGCACGCTAAAACGCGGCGTTTTGCGCCGCATGCGTCCTTTTTGGCCGAAAGTTGGACGCAAAAAAAATGCAACTTGAAGCGTTTCTTGCGTCCAACGCTTGCGGCCATGCGGCGCAAAACGCAGCACAACGCATGTCCATGCGCCCCCATGTTAAATATAGGGGCGCATGACGCATGCGGCGCCGCTGCGGCGCCCAACGCTGCGGCGCTGACCGCAAATGTGAACGTAGCCTATGAGAACCTCTGAATGAGATAAGAGGTGGAGTGATTGAGATAAGGGATTTTCTTCTTGTAAAATCAACTGAAAAGTGAAAGGAAAAAAAAACAATCCCTGAATGAGCACGTATTAATGAGTGATCACATAAGTATCATTACTTATCTAACTGTTGTTGAGGGTCCGGATGAATGAGTTGTGGATATTTTTAATGTACATTTAATTTACATCTGAGATTCAGTGAAACCCGTGTTATATATGGTTTGACATTGGATAGATTTCTATATGTATCTATATGTGTTTTGGCCGGACGCGGTCAGAATCAGCTTATTCAAGTTGTGCAGTGATCTGCCTGTATAGAGAAACTGTTTTTAATTCCGAGAGGATGAATGTTTTGTAGAGATTAAGTCTGAAAACTGCTGCATTCCGTTTCTGTGTAGAAGACACTGAGCTCTTATCTGTGCTGAATACCAGATGGGAGGAGGGAAGCGAACCCCTGCGCGAATTGCTTGTGATTTCTCCTCTCTCTCCTTATCAGTCCTGAGTGCCCGAGGAAGGGGGGCATAGAGCTGCGCTCAAATATTCTGTCCTTAGTTTAGTACATGCTGAGAGAGTTGTGTTTAAGGCAATAATACTGTATGTATTGAAGTAGAAAGAAATATTGTAAGTTGAAGTTGGAAGTTGAAAGTGAAAAGAACTGTGCCTAGTTTTAGAAGGAAAACTTGTAAGTGATTGAAAGATTGGTAAAAGATTCACCTGCTTCAAGTTGAGTGATTGATATAGCAAATTGATGATCAACAGAGGAGGTAGCCAACTGCACGGCTGATGTAGTAGGTGGTGTAACCTTGCTACAGTCAGCCTACGGCACATAGGTGGTGTAACCTTGCCATTCCATGGAGCTGTGCTAGCCAGCTGATCTACCGAGTGGTGGGTGGTGTAACCTGCTCGCTAAATCCTTTAGGTCTACCGGGTAATAGGTGGATGTAACCATTCCCGCTAAATCTTGACACTCGCTCTGACTTGCTACGTGTGGCCACCCGTAGATGGTAAGGCACACTAAAAAGGGCATTTGCAGAATAAAGGTGAGTTGTTTGAGCGGATAAGTTGAAGCCATGGGCAACTTATTCTGTGTGCAGTCAGGGCCCCCAATGAGATCCAAAAACCGCTGTACAGATTGAAAAAGGAAGCAGTGAAAGATGTGAGACCAAGATTGAAAAAGGCAAAAATGCCAGTGTGTGGATGTTTGGATGTTCAAAAAGACACAGACAAAAGAGGAAAATAGCAAGTGAATAAATGGCGTCTGAGAGAGTGCAGCAGGACGGAAGAAGGGTGTATTATGAATGTTTTGATGCTCAAAAGTCCGACTATGACTGACACATTACTGCTATGGTCATACCTTTGTTTAACCAGAGACCCAGACAAGACAGATGAATTTCTAAACACTGTGGTCAGACAAACCCAGGCTGGGAAAAAATACTTGTATGATCTGTGCTGCAACCCGACCTAAGAGAATTGCACTGAATCCTGTCCAGACAAGATCACATGTAGTGACATAAGAAGCTGACACAGGATTGTGGTTGGTGGATAGTGGGGACATTAACTTTTGGGAGTAGGCTGACAGTAATCCTTTTGGGAAGGAGCTGTAGAACAGCATGTCATGTCACCCCCAACCGGTCATCCAGTCACCCCCATCACCAGAGAACCAACCACATCAGGTAGGGTAAAACAGATACAGGAGTATTATCCCTGGAGGCCCTCTGATTAGCTAGCTACGCTAAAACAATTGGCTGACCCTGAGAACCAACCTTTCCCATTTTACAGACAAATAAAGACAATATGATGGACGTATAAGTACACCTGGGCAGACATAAAGAGTTGGTGAGCACAAAAGCAGGTGACGTACTAGGACGCAAATTAAGACTTTTACAGATGTGACAAAAGGAGACAGTGTAGAGATGTACTTTGGACGGTTACAGCTGAAATGGACAGACATGGGGTACAGTCCCATAAACCCACTTGATGCTGAAATATTGTTAAATACATTCATTGACGGTATGACCAAAGGCTTACAAGACGCAGTACAGACAGCCAGACCTAAATAGAGAAATGTAGATCCAAAGACCTGAAGGTTCCTAAAGGAGTTGAACAAACTAGGACAATAAGACGACGTGTCATGTATGCTGGAGTACAAGGAAAACAGTCGAGACGTAGTAAGGGACCTAAGGACTTAGAAACAGTAAAGTGCTGGAATTGTGGAGAAAATGGACACTCAGACCAATCTTCCACTTCCTTCACCTTCAGACTAGGAAACTGACAACCCAGTGACAAATGTGTGCCCTGTTCTTGTTCACTCCGGACCTGGTCCTGCCTTGATGGCCACCATAACAATGCCAGGAGGGAAGGAGACAGAATTCTTGATTGACACTAGGGCAGCCGGAACTGTGGTACACAAAGACTTGATAACGCCAGACATGATTACTGACGAGACTGTGGAATGCGTGAGGGTAGAGGGACAAGCGACTGAAGCCCCTATGACTAAATAAATAAGACTAGAATCATGAGACAGCCAAGAGGTGCTTACAAACTTATTGTTAGTGACAATACCCCTATGAATTTGCTGGGAGCAGAGTTGAGTGCTGTCTAGGTCACCATACAGTACTCTCCTGAGGGTATTACAGTCACAAGTCCCCTTTCATATAAACACTTGGGGCAGAGGGACGCCAGGGTCTTCCACGTGTACATTATACCACAGGTAAATCATGCCCTATTATAGTTACACTTAATTCCATTAATTTGCCAGTTTAGTAGTTTCCTTACACAAGATGGTATAGTTACCATGTATTTCTAGGTTGTCTTCATATGATATATAGTTTTTTAGCCATTCATTATATTGGCTCAAACCATAGTCACTGTTTATTTGTCTTTTCCACTTCCTATACCTTATTGCAAGCATATTTGGTATTTTTCAAATCCCCTCTTTTTATATTTGGAACTGTTAGTTATGGATTTATATAGGGCTGCTACTTCCTTAGAATAAGCTTGTGCTTTGCTGTGCCCTATGGCATTGTGCTCCTCCATTTTATGACTCTGTATCTTTCGTAATTATATATTTTCATATATATAATTTTCTTTTGGTAACATATTTTGTGAATCAAATTTAGTTTTCTTAAGGGGTACTCTACCCAATCAAATACGGGTATAAATAATATTTGGTCATTAATGTGTAATTTATATAAACACTTGTGTAATATTGCAGAAATGGTGTATATGGCAAGAGTAGTGAAAGTAACACCTGACACCAGAATGTCTGAGGACAGGGAAAAGAGTCAGGTACCAGACACTGTTTGGGCAAAGTGAAAATCTGATGTGGGTCGGCTGCCCATTCCCCCTGTCATGATAAATTAAAAGAAGGAACCACTCCTCTTTGGTTAAAGCAATACCCCTTTGACCCTAGTCAAATCAATGGCCCTGAGCAGGGATATTAAAGAGTACGTTAAGGCAGGGGTTCTGGTGCAAAGATCTTCCCCCTGCAACACCCCTTTGTATCCCATTAAGAAGAAAAAGGACCCAAGGGTTCCCCTGACACAGAATAGTTCATGACTTACAGGCTATTAATGATGTTACAGTGAGTGTGATCTCAATTGTCCCTAATACACACATCGTACGGTCACAAATTGTTTCGCAGTCATTAATTTGGCAAATGCATTCTTCTCTGTACGCCTGCACTCTGACTGTCAGTATCTTTTCTCTTTTACTCACGAAGGTAAACAATACTGTTGGATGGTCCTTCCACAAGGGGGAAAGAACTCCCCAACCATCTATTCAACAGTGATGGCAGGGATTCTTGAGCAGTGGCAACCACCTCATCCACAGACTGTACTATTGCAGTATGTGGATGACCTCTTGCTCTGCTGCCCGGACCAGACATCCTGCAAGGAAGCTACAGTTTCCTTGCTGTGTTTTTTGGCAGAGAGGGGTTGCAAGGTCTCACGTGACAAATTACAGTATTGCAAACAAAAGGTGACTTTTTAAGACATTGTATTGCTGAAGGTACAAGGCACCTGACTGAAGACAGAAAACAGGCAATACAAAATCTCCCTTTACCCAGGTCACACCAGCATCTACGCATTTTCCTAGGTTTGGTGACCTACTGTAGGCCTTGGATAAGGTCTGCTTCACAAATGATGCAACCACTCTATGACTGTGTCATCAGACCCCTACAATCTCACTCAAGAAGCAATTGATTTTCTTCTATTCTCTGAAGCTGCTCATTGTGTCAGCCCCGACCTTAGGCATTCCAATCTATGATCAGCTATTTTTCTTATTTTGCACAGAGCAGGGAGGACATGCTACCGCAGTACTGACACAACAACATGGAGAGAAACAGAGACCAATAGCTTACTACTCAGCACAATTAGACCCAGTGATTAGAGGGTCTCCTACGTGTGTCCGTGTTGTAAAAGCTGCTGTATTACTGCTAGGCATGTGAGCTCACACTGACTTTTTCTTTTGACAATTTGTTCCCCACATGACATTAATGCCATACTCGTACAAGTTCAGCCAAAACACCTGTCTATGGCTAGACAGATCAGACTTGAATGTGCTCTAATACTAATTTAATGAATACAACACCCTCAAAAGATACAATGTTCTGAATCCAGCCACTCATCTGCTTGTGGATTCAGAAAAGGGCGAATTGGTGACAGCATTAGAATAAAAAAAAAAAGTACTCTGGTACGTTGACATGACACACAAACATGACTGCATAGGGACTGATGAGTCAGGGGACTGTATGTTTTACATATGTTCATAAAAAACCTGTTCCTAGTGCATATTTTGAGGTTTTTACCTTTGTAGATGGCTCCAGATACCACCAGGATGGGCGATTCTACACTGGACATGCAGTAGTATCCTCACATGAGGTAATCCGAGCTGAACCACTCCATCCTCACATGTCAGTGCAGGAGGCAGAGTTGAAGGCACTCACTAAGGCATGTAGAGCTGCTGCAGGTAAAGTCGCTAATATTTACACAGATATGAATTATGCATGGGGAATATCCCATGATTATTGTCCTATCTGGAGAAGCAGAACGTTTCTTACATCAGCCGGTAAGCCCATTAAAAATGCAGAGCTGGTGAAACAATTAGTGGAGGCATTGACGTTACCAGTCCAGGTTGGCATCGTCAGGGAAAAAGCACACACGGACGGTGACTCTGTGGAGGTAGAGGGCAACAGAAGGGCGGACGAGGCTGCTAAAGTAGCAGCAAGGCGGCCTAGGGAGCAGTGGACGGTGGTGGGGAGTCAGCGTATTCCAGCCACACTGAGCCTAGATGTCCTGAAATCCCTCCAGCTGCCCAAACAGAGAAGGAACACGGGGGAGAATGGGAGCTGAGCTGAACTCAAAAGGAGTTTTGGGAGAATAAGGATAAATTGTATATACCAAGGTTCCTGTTCCTAATTATGGCGCAAGCAACACCTGGCCCCACTCACACCTCAAAATGTCACATGTGTCCATGGTAGATGCCTTCTGGATCGCTCCTAGTTTCAGTTACGCAGCCGCAAAGATCGTACGGTCATGCCTCATCTGTGCACAGCATAAACCAGGTAAAACAGTAAAAATCCCGAAGAAAGCGACACCCAGGCCTCTCTACCCGTTTCAGAGACTGCAGACTGGCTACATACAGCTACCCAAGGTAGGAGTGTGTGGAAAAAAAAAAATCCTAGTATGTGTAGATCTCTTCTCTGGTTGGCTGGAAGCCTATCTGGTAAAATGTGCAAATGATAAAGTGACTGCAGGCAAACTGATGAAAGAACTGATCTGCAGGTATGGTGTCCCAGAAACCATAGAGGGCGATAGGGATACACACTCCACGGGAGAAATAATGAGGGAAGTCATGCAGGCCCTGGGAGTACAGCAAGCATATCATGCACCATATAGACAACAAAGTAGTGGGAAAGTGGAAAGACTAAATGGGACACTTAAACTGAAAATTCAAAGGCCATGGCAGACACAGGAAAGAGCGGGGTAGAGTGCTTGTCTCTTGCACTCTTGTCAGTCAGACACACTCCAAATAGAAAGACAGGCTTGTCTCCTTTTGTAGTCCTGTTTAGTAGTTTGCCAGAGACTGGTCTGTACTTCCCACAGGTGCTACAAATGCAACACGGTGCTATGACAGCCCATGTCCAGGCCCTGCAGAAAAGACTTAATATGGTGCATAAACATGTGTTTTCATCCATTCCAGATCTTAATGCCAGTGCAGATCCATATCTGCTGAATCCAGGTGATTGGGTGGTCATACACAGACACGTGAGAAGGAGCCTATATCCACGGTTTGACGGCCCGTTGTAAAGTCCAGCTGACCACATTCAATTGAGGGAACGCCCACCTGGATCCATACCAGTCACTGCAAAAAGATCTTTTCACTAGCAGAAAGACTGTTGTTCTAATCACCTTGCTGGCAGTGGTAGGATGTTTGCACCTTACAGAGACACTGGATACACTTTTAAATGTTGACAAGGACAACAAACTTATTCAGCATCTTGCTTTTCTTACAAAAGACGCGGAAGGACAAAAACTGCTGGACTGTTGGATCTGTATACACAGCCCAGTATTTGTAAGGACTATGCTGTACTTAGCCTTTCACCCCTGGAGCCAAGGAAGGTATTAACACCACACAGCATACCCGATGAGACTTGGACTCAGATTTTCTAGGTTCCTTAGGTCTCTTACTGAGACTAATACAATATAGAGACTCCTTTTTAAATCCAGCCGATTGGCTTAGCGGGATGGATTATTTTTGACTTGACTTGACAGATTTGTATGCAAATTTTGTTGCTTTGCTTATTGTTTTATGTAGCTGTAAAAGCGCTAATATATGTATTACCTAAGGCTGAACCTTCTGTAGTGTATCATAGGCCCCGTATAGCCACTGCTGATGGGGGAGGTGAGTGTCCACACTGAGGGTGGATGGGCGAAGCAGGTAGAAAGCCCCCTTGTGGGTACTAGACCCATGAGACAGTAGCTCCTTTGTGGACATCAGCTGACCCTGTAGCAAAGATACCATTTACAAAAGGGGGAAATGGATATAGAAGGGTTAATAGGTTGCCTTTAAGTGCCTCTTGCCTTTAATTGCTAGAATTACTAGAATCTGTTGACGCAGTAGTCTGATGGTCTCCTCTTCAAGGAGACTATACTTCTTATCAATGTATGTTCTTAATAGTCAGCAACAACATGTTCTGGGTTATGGTTAATAAAGTATGACCCTGGGTGATGGTGGGGGCTACATGAGTTACATTGAAATGCATTTGTTGTAAATGGTATAAAACATTGCTTTGGCTTTTAATATATCTGATAAAAGTGACTTGCTCACAGGATATGTGTGAGGTGTCTTTTTGTCCCAAGCGCGCTTGTAAAATGACGGGCATAACTACCTGATTTGGCTCTCACTGGTGATCTGGCGTACTGACATTGGGTCAGAATGAAAACAGCTACGACAACTACATAGCCGGCTGCGAACAATCAGCGACAGGCCCAGTCCGGCCGAATCATGTGTATTCAATGTATTATTCTAAAATCTTCATAAATAAACTACATACATATTCTAGAATACCCGATGCATTAGAATCGGGCTATATATATATATATATATATATATATATATATATAATTTAAAAAAAATAGAGACTACACTAAAGTACCACATCCTAGATATCACAGAATGAAATATTTCGGTTGCAAATCTCTATTCATTACATAGTGGAATGTATTGAGAACAATGAAACATAAAAATGATCAATGTAAATCAAAATGAATATCCCATGGAGGTCTGGATTTGGAATGATACTCAAAATCAAAGTGGAAAATGAAGTTACAGGCTATTTCAACTTCAGTGGAAATGATGTTCTCGTGTGTGTGTGTGTGTGTGTGTCCTCCACGTAACTGTATGACCTCCCTACAGTGCCTAGGCATGCTCCTGATGGTCTCCTGAGGGATCTCCTCCCAGACCTGGACTAAAGCATCCGCCAACTCCTGGACAGTCTGGTGCAACGTGACGGTGGATGATGCGAGACATGTTGTCCCAGATGTGTTCAATCGGATTCAGGTTTGGGGAATGGGCGGGCCAGTCCATAGCTTCAATGCCTTCATCTTGCGGGAACTGCTGACACATTCCGGCCACATGAGGCATTGTCCTGCATTAGGAGGAACTCAGGGCCAACTGCACCAGCATATGGTCTCACAAGGGGTCTGAGGATCTCCTCGGTACCTAATGGCAGTCAGGCTACCTCTGGTGAGCACATGGAGGGCTGTGCGGCCCTTCAAAGAAATGCCACCCCATACCATTTCTGACCCACTGCCAAATTGGTCATGCTGAAGGATGTTGCAGGCAGCAGATCGCTCTCCACGGCATCTCCAGACTCTCACGTCTGTCACATGTGCTCAGTGTGAACCTGCTTTCATTTGTGAAGAGCACAGGACACCAGTGGCGAATTTGCCAATCCTAGTGTTCTGTGGCAAATGCCAAGCGTCCTGCATGGTGTTGGGCTGTGGACACAACCCCCATCTGTGGACGTCGAGCACTAAGACCATCTGCATGGAGTCGGTTTCTAACCGTTTGTGCAGACACATGCACATTTGCTGGAGGGTCATTTTGCAGGGCTCTGACAGTGCTCCTCCTGTTCCTCCTTGCACAAAGGCTGGGGTAGTGGTCCTGCTGCTGGGTTGTTGCCCTCCGGCCCCCTCCACATCTCCTGGTGTACTGGCCTGTCTTCTGGTTGTGCCTCCAGCCTCTGCACACTACGCTAATAGACACAGCAAACCTTGCCACAGCTCGCATTGATGTGTCATCCTGGATTAGCTGCACTACCTGAGCCACTTGTGTGGGTTGTAGAGTGTGTCTCATGCTACCACGAGCGTGAAAGCACAACCAACATTCAAAAGTGACCAAAACATCAGCCAGAAAGCATTGGTACTGAGATGTGGTCTGTGGTCCCCACCTGCAGAACCACTCCTTTATTGAGGGTGTCTTGATAATTGCCAATAATTTCCATCTGTTGTCTATTCCATTTGCACAACAGCATGTGAAATTAGTTGTCAAACAGTGTTGCTTCCTAAGTGGACAGTTTGATTTCACAGAAGTTTGATTTATTTGGAGTTATATTCTGTTGTTTGTGTTGCCTTTATTTTTTTGAGCAGTGTATATCACCAGTCCTAGGCCAGGAATATACAGTATATATAAACTTCCGATCCGTCGCTGCCAGGATCCCCCAATAACACCAGAATGTTATGCTGCCAACAGTTCCTCGTTGGATATAAGACAGATCCGTTAACAAGCTTATATCGGGTCAGAAACCAACCCCAGGTAGTGTATAAGTACTAGCTGGATTCATGTGTTTGTTTTTTCATGGACCTGGGAGATCGGGTTTCCAGATAAAAGAGCAGCCCAAAATTAATTGATATTGTAGTTGCCGAAACGCGCACTAGAATCTACACATATAAACAGAGAAATATACAGAAAATACAGCCAGAGGTACAGATAAAAATTGGGGTACAAGTTGGGATAGCAGTTAGCTGTATGCATCAAGTTACCATGTCTTATAGCATGTGGGCCTCAGGGATGCACTCAAGTCCACAGTTACTGCCTTAGGCTACTTTCACACTAGCGTCGTGCGCTGCACGTCGCTATGCGACATTGCGGCGCACCGATGCTAGCTGTGGAAGCGCCGCACAACAGGGGCAGCGGATGCTGTTTTTCAACGCATCTGCTGCCCCATTGTGAGGTGCGGGGAGGCGGGGTGGAGGTCTGGCTGCGCATGCGCGGTCGGAAATGCTGCAGACGACGCACCAAAAAACGTTACATGTAACGTTTTGTTGGTGGCGACGGTCCGACGCAACACGATGCAACCGTCGCACGACGGTTGCGACATGTGGCAATGCGTCGCACTGCATCATTAATAAGAGTCTATGGAGGAAAAACGCATCCTGCAAGCACTTTTGCAGGATGCGTTTTTTTCTCCAAAACGACTCATAGCGACGTGCAGTGCACGACGCTAGTGTGAAAGTAGCCTTAGTTTCTGGTCTGTCTCCACACATGATGGGATGTGGCTTCCATAGCAGAACAAAGACGGGGCTATAGTGTGTAGCTAGCTTTTAACCCTTTGCGTGGCCCCTCCCATGTTTGACACCACCCCTCTGGGTTGGGCTCAATTCTCCCTTCCTAGCTGAAATAATCTCAATATATAGGATGGGTCATAACTTCCTAGTGGGAGGTCCAAACTAGACAACTGATGTCTTAATGGGTTCGTCGGGGGGCTGGACCGATACAGAAAGTTCAAACTTGGGTCGGCTAAGTGGTTCTGGAGAGCCAGTCTCGATAGCCTGGAATCCGGGTCCACTGAAGAAATGAGATGCATGGGTGCGTACAGCGGGCTCCCAGGGTTCTGATGGCGTATAGGACATAACCCTGAGATTCAGGTCACTTTCATAATTCATCTCTAGATGTCGGTGACAGAGTCTAGAGGTTTCCCTTGAAGTAGGCAGACTTGCACAAAAGACAGCAGGGGGTCTCAGCTCTGCTCCTCTCTGCCTTCATTAACACGAGACCTCTAATTCTCTGGACAAATGGTAAAGTTCTGCTCTTTTGGGAATCTCTGTACTTTTCCCAAGGGTGGGGGCCACATTTCAGTAGTGGAGGGAGATCTGAGTAATCTATGGGGCCTGAATTCATAAATCCAAAATGGAGTCTCCCTCGTCCCTCACACTTCCCCGCTTTAGAGGGCGCTAGGAAGTATTACATTCCTGTGTTCTCTCACGTGCCCTTCCGCAACCTCCCCTTGCCGGGATAACCCATCAGCATTCCCGCAGTCGCACCCCCTTTTGTGGCGAATGGTGAAGTGGTATTTCTGGAGCACAAGGCTCCAGTGTAGCAACCTCCCATTTGTCCCGGAGACTGTGTGCAACCAGCTGAGGGGGTTGTGGTCTGTCTCTCCACGGTGAAGTGGTGCCCATATAAGTAGGGCTGTAGATGCTGCCGGGCCCATACGATTGCCATTCATTCCATTTCCATCATAGAATAGGCCACCTCTCTCGGTAATAGCTTTCTGCTCAGGTACAAGACGGGATGTTCCTGGCCCATCGAGTCAACCTGACTGAGCACAGCACCGAGGCCAAAGTCACTGGTGTTGTTCTGTACTACAAATGGCCATTCAAAATCAGCAGCTTGTAGCACTGGGGAGCTAAAGAGTGTGGTTTTGAGCACCTGGAAAGTTGTCTTGCAGGGGACTGTCCAGTCAACTGTGACAGGCAGCTTCTTGGTGAGGTCCATTAGGGGCTTTGCCAGGGTACTATAATGCTTGACGAACCTCTTATAGTACCCGGCGGTCCCCAAGAAGGACACCCGCTTCTTGGTCCTAGGGGTGGGCCAGGATGCAATGGCATCCACTTTCCCAGATTCTGACTTCAGAACCCTCCTGCCTACCCAGTGTCCCAGGTAGAGGACCTCACTCATGCCCAACTGGCACTTTTCTGGCTTGATGGTCAAACCTGCCCAGTGGATCCACCCCAGCACCAGATGCTCTACATGATGCTCCCAGGTGGAACTGAAGATGGCAGTATCTTCCAGAGACCAGCACTTCCTGACAGGCAAAGGAGGAGGAAAGAGCATCTCAAATATCAGATATTTTGTAAGTGACAAAGTTACTGTAACAATGACAGCAGATGTGCTTAAAAGATAGGTCATTGAGTGTGGTGAAGGACAGTGTACCATTATCATTATTTGCACGACCAGCTTTTACAGCTCTTAATGGAGAAATGGCCTGCAAACTTGGTGTTTCTCTGGATTGAGAAAGTATTAGAAAATTAGTGATTGAAGAAGCCCTTAACCAAAAGGCAGATCATAGAAAGATTCTCGAGACTCTTTGTGTTTCTTAAATTGGGTGCCTGCACACATCACACACTGAACTATTTTGCTATCAACGTTTGATATGTTAGTGACAACAAAAATAATTGTTACTAAAACGCTGGCAGTAAAAGATACTAAAGCTCATCACAGCAGCCAGTTTCTCCAGACCTTAGTAGAAAAAGTTTATGAACTCAAAAAAGAACACGTTCTTGCTACTGTAACTGATAAGGTCTCCTTCCCCACCACCCTGTAGAATATAAGCCCGCAAGGGCAGGATCCTCGCCCCTTTGTATAAGTCTGTAATTGTTAGTTTGCTTACTGTAAGTGATATCTGTAATTTGTATGTAACCCCTTCTCATGTACAGCACCATGGAATCAATGGTGCTATATAAATAATAATAATAATAATGCTTAAAATATAGGTACAATTAAACTGATGAATGAGAATAATGAAGGTGAACAGCAGCTAGAAGAACATTTCACATTTAGTATGTTGGAGATGGAAGGTCACAGTCCTGTCCCCATAAGAAACAAACATATTAATACAGAAGAACTGCAAAATGATTCTTTACAGTTAGATTATCTTGTTGAAGCTGCATCACACTTCTTTCCTTTTCATCACATGCGCAGTGTTGTGCACAAGCTGCAGCTGGCAATAAGAGAGAGTCTGCAAGAGGGACATGCTGGAACTCTGATTAGCAAAGTGAGG
Source organism: Ranitomeya variabilis (assembly GCF_051348905.1). Classification (NCBI taxonomy): domain Eukaryota; kingdom Metazoa; phylum Chordata; class Amphibia; order Anura; family Dendrobatidae; genus Ranitomeya; species Ranitomeya variabilis. The sequence continues at coordinate 569,943,320 of NC_135234.1, read as the reverse complement.
AAATTGGCTATTGCTGCCAGAGCCCCAAAAATTAATTCCATCTTGATGAGACATGCTGAAAAAGGGGCAATTGTGGATCAAACCACTCGGTGGGGCAGCACCTAGTTAATGATTGAGCGATTGCTTGAGCTGAAACCCTTCCTTGTAGATATGGCCAACCCCCGGGTAACACTAGATGAAAGTCAATGGACACAGGTAGCCAAATTAAAGGAATTGCTTCACCCATTTACAGTGACTAAAAAGTTGCAAGCTGAGGATTTAACTCCTGGCATTTTTTATAAATAACTGGAAGAAATAGTTGTTTTGCTTGTCCCAAAGAGGAGGTTTAATCGCAGATGGCATTGCCAATGAAACGGAGACACTATTAGAAAATAAAATTCTTCTGGCAGCTGTTTATGTGGACCCGAGTCATCGTATATTGGTGGATGATCAACAGCTTAGGCCTCTTTCACATTTCAGTCTTTCTTTTTCCGTCGCAGTGCATCGTTTTGTGAAAAAAATGCGGATCCAGCAAATGTTTCTGTTGTTTTTTTTCCTCATAGACTTGTATTCGTGATGGATGGCCTTCCATTTCATCCGTCGTGCACTGGATCAGTCGTAAAATCGCTGTCAGTCGGGCAGAGACAACGCACATAGAAACTTTTTTGTGCACGTCGGAAAATTGCGCAGCGACGGATCCTGCACCATACGTCATTGGCTATAATGGAAGCCTATGGACGCAGGATCTGTTGCTCTGTGTCAAAAGCAGGAATCCAGCAACGGGTTCCATCTTTTGAAACTGAGCATGCGTGGAAGAATTTCCAGTCAGGGAAATTCTCTCTCGCGCTCTCTCTCTCTTTTTACTATTGATGCTGCCTATGCAGCATCAATACTGTAGTAAAAAGATATAATGTTAAAAATAATAAAAAATCTTGATATTCTCACCTTCCGGCGTCCCCCGCAGCGTTCCCGATGCTCCCGTTCCCAGTAATGCATTGCGAGTATGACCTGTGATGAAGTAGCGGTCTTGCGAGGTGGGTATAATCTAACCTCTGTTTCTTATCTTTCAGGTTACATCAGGGGCTTATCTACAGCATTCCAGAATGCTGTAGATAAGTCCCTGATTTAAACTTAACGGGACTCTGTCACCTGAATTTGGAGGGAACTTTGATTGAAGTTCATTCTTTGTCCTCCGTAGTACATGCCTGCACAAGGCAATCTTGCCTTACGCAGGCGTGTACTATGGAGGACAGAGAATGAACTTCAATCCAATATTGCAGCCAGCATGCAGCCAGCGGGTAAGGAAAGGGTGAATCAAACACCCGAAAACCCCACCCCTATGGCTGAAAATTGTTCCCTCCAAATTCAGGTGACAGAGTCCCTTTAAATATGAGCCATGTATGAGGGAGTTGGAGTCATGGAGTCGGAATCATGGAAATTGAGGAGTCTGAGTCAGAGGTTTGGCTTTCCGACTCCACAGCCCTGATTAATACAAGTCTGTCAATTGTGTTCTTCAAAGGAAGTTACAGACACAGACTAGTGTTAACCTCTGGCTGCTTCCTAAGAATATGAATCAGATGAGGTTTCCTCCAGATTATACAGTGATCATTTGGAAAAGAAAAATTTGAAATGTATGTTCCATATATTCTTGACATTAGTACAAATGTCTGATTAAAATTTCATTTGGCATGTGTGATTTATTGCCGAAAATCTAAAGTGTATTAGGGCACCTACAGCACTACTGAGGCACTGGGAAAGGTAAGGGTGTTGCTTGTCTAATCACCAAACCTATAACAGCAATTTAGGTTCACAAGTGTGAAGCCTCATTATCAAAGGTGTGTGAGGGCGTAGTCTGTGGTGTAAGTATTTAACCCTTTAGCTGATGAATGTTTACTATCTGAAAGAATTACAAATAAACTTTACATTACCTTTAGGCTATGTGCACACGTCAGGATTTCGTGCAGAAATTTCCTGAACAAAACCAGACATTTTCTGCAAGAAATCCGCATTTAGTTTTTGTGCGTTTTTTTTCCGGAGCTTCCCAGTGCATTAAACAGCGTGAAAAACGCGAAAAATCCGCAAAATTAATGAACATGATGCGTTTTTTACCGCAATGTGTTTTTTTTGCGGAAAAAAACGCATGTGCACAAAAATTGCAGAATGCATTATAATTGATGGGATGCATATGTATGCATTTTTAATGTGTTTTTATAGTGAAAAAAATGTGAAAAATCCTGAACGTGTGCACACAGCCTTACTTGTGGAAGTATTTGATTACTGTAACATTAAATGGATTTTCTTGGCTCAGGCTAATAAAGATGAAAGGGATCGTTAGGAAAATTCAATCTCAATCAATTCGGGACCCACATTAAGATAAAAATCATATATACTCACCTCCTATAGCGATGCCAATGTAGTGATGCAACATTGATGTCACATGCCTGGCGCTGCCATTTCAGCAGAGCAGACATTTGCCTGATGAAATAATGATTAGTTGCAGCTAACAAGCCGACGCTCATTGGCTGCAGCCGCCACATGACAATGTCACTTTACTGCCAAGATCAGGAGCACCAACATCACTGCAGGAGGTGAATTTCTGCTGATTTTAAGTCTGGGTCTTAATAAAGCTGGGGTTGTCCCCCTACTCTAAGGGTAATGTATTGAAGGGGAAGCTGCTTGATAAAGGTTGTAGCATCTCTGCTATATCATTAGAAATTAATTTGATGTCTGAACAAGGGTCAACAATTAGCAAACATTTTCTGAGTACAAAATGTGATTCATGGACTGGCCAAACTTGACACCCTCACATAAACCTAGAAGGCTGTCAAATTTGGGTCAGGAGATCTGCAACTAGCCCATGCATCATGGTTTGCACTCAGATTGTGATAGTCTATGACGCCTGAATGAGGCTTTCATGGCAACATGAATTTGCAGAAACCATGTGTAAATGCTGCGAGGGATCCCAGGCCGATCCTCTGCGTGGGATCTCCAGGCCGATCATTGCTGACCGTGTATAGACATACCAAATTAACAAGGGAACTATTCTATTACCCAGTTATTGATCATACATGTTTAGAAGGAAGACAAGATGCTTCAACATTATGGCATGTCATTGGAAATGCAAGATAAGCTAACAGATGTTTCTGTAACCCTGCAGTAATCAGGTCTGAATGGGCTTTAATGACGAGCCTTTTTTTTCATGTTTCATCTCCTTTCAGCTATATTTTTTTCATTGATGAACCTGTAGGCAGATTTGTTTTTTGCATAATTTGTCTCCCAATAATTATTATAGCACAATTTCTTCCATGGCGCTTTACAGGTGAAATGGGGTATACATAAAAAGACAAGTACAATAGTCTTGAACAAGATGCGTCACCAACTGGAACCAGAGTAGAGAGGACTTTGCCCGCAAAGGCTCAAAGTCTACAAGGAATGGGTGCGGATATAGTAGGTGACGGTAGAGCTGGTCATGCAGCGGTATGGTGGAACGATGGTTACTGTAGGTTGTAGGTAGGTCTTCAGGTTCCTTTTGAAATTTTCTACAGTGGGTGAGAGAATGATATGTTGGAGTAGACCGTTCCAGAGTAGGGGGGGATGCGCGGGAGAAATCTTGTATGTGATTGTGGGAAGAGGAAATGAGAGGGAGAAGGAGGTCTTTTGAGGATCGGAGGTTGTGTGCAGGTAAGTTCTGGGAAACTAGGTCACAGATGTATGGAGGAGACAGGTTGTGGATGGCTTTGTATGCAATGGTTAGGGTTTGAACTGGAGTCTATGGGCAATGGTGAGCCAGGGACTGACATAGAGGAGAGGCTGGGTAATAGTGGAGGGATATTATGGATTAGTTGGGCAACGGAGGTTAGGATAGATTAGAGGGGTGCAAGAGGGTTAGAGGTGAGGCCATAAAGCAGGAGGTTGCAGTAATGGAGGATGAGAGCATGCACTCGTGTTTTTACAGATTCTTGGTTAATATATGTGCAGATCCAGGAAATATTTTTGAGTTTGAGTCGGCATAAAGTGGAAAGGTGATATCTGGATCAGAGAGGTAGATTTGTGTGTCACCAGCATAGAGGTGATACTGAAAGCCGTGGGCCTCTGAGCTGTCTCAGGCCAAAGGTGTAGAAGAGCAGGGGCCCTAGAACTGAACCTTGGGGAGCACTGACAGATAGGGGGCACGGTGAGGAGGTGGTGTGTGAGTGGGAGACACTGAATTTCCGGCCTGTTAAGTATGAGGAGATCCAAAATAGGGCCAAGTGTATGATGCCAAGAGATGAGAGAATCTGTTGTAAGAACAAATGGTCCACTGTGTCTAGGGCAGAGGACAGGTCCAGAAAAAGGACAGAGCAGTGTAATTTGGAGCTGGCAGTTAGTAGGTCATTGGTGACTTTAGTCAGGTCAGTTTCAGGAGAATTGTGGTCGGAAGCCAGATTCTAAGCAGTCGAAGAGATGGGAGGACAGTTCAAAATGGACGTATTTCATTAGTTTTAAGGCGTAGGAGAGAAATGACATGGAGCGATAGACAGAAAAGATGGGTCAAGAAGAGACTTTAATTAAAGGTTTGTGGGGAACAATTTATTTTTCTTTATTTCTCACTATTTTCCACAGCATCCATGAAAAATTCAGAAGCAGTGCATGTTTCTTTTCCTCTGATTATTCCACTTCAGATTTTGGCTTACAAATACTGGAGGGTAAAATACTGACCGAATACAGAATGTTTGAACGTGGCCTTAACCCCTTAAGCCCCGAGGGTGGTTTGCACGTTAATGACCGGGCCAATTTTTACAATTCTGACCACTGTCCCTTTATGAGGTTATAACTCTGGAACGCTTCAACGGATCTTGGCGATTCTGACATTGTTTTCTCGTGAGATATTGTACTTCATGTTAGTGGTAAAATTTATTCGATATAACTTGTGTTTATTTGTGAAAAAAATGGAAATTTGGCAAAAATTTTGAAAATTTCACAATTTTCCAAATTTGAATTTTTATGCCCTTAAATCACAGAGATATGTCACACAAAATACTTAATAAGTAACATTTCCCACATGTCTACTTTATATCAGCACAATTTTGGAACCAAAATTTTTTTTTGTTAGGGAGTTATAAGGGTTAAAAGTTGACCAGCAATTTCTCATTTTTACAACACCATTTTTTTTTAGGGACCACATCTCATTTGAAGTCATTTTGAGGGGTCTATATGATAGAAAATAACCAAGTGTGACACCATTCTAAAAACTGCACCCCTCAAGGTGCTCAAAACCACATTCAAGAAGTTTATTAACCCTTCAGGTGTTTCACAGGAATTTTTGGAATGTTTAAATAAAAATGAACATTTAACTTTTTTTCACACAAAATTTACTTCAGCTCCAATTTGTTTTATTTTACCAAGGGTAACAGGAGAAAATGGACCCCAAAAGATGTTGTACAATTTGTCCTGAGTACGCCGATACCCCATATGTGGGGGTAAACCACTTTTTGGGCAAATGACAGAGCTCGGAAGCGAAGGAGCGCCATTTGACTTTTCAATGCAAAATTGACTGGAATTGAGATGGGACGCCATGTTGCGTTTGGAGAGCCCCTGATATGCCTAAACATTGAAACCCCCCCACAAGTGACACCATTTTGGAAAGTAGACCCCTTAAGGAACTTATCTAGATGTGTGGTGAGCACTTTGACCCACCAAGTGATTCACAGAAGTTTATAATGCAGAGCCGTAAAAATAAAAAATCATATTTTTTCACAAAAATGATCTTTTCGCCCCCAATTTTTTATTTTCCCAAGGGTAAGAGAAGAAATTAGACCACAAAAGTTGTTCAATTTGTCCTGAGTAGAACGATACCCCATATGTGGGGGTAAACCACTGTTTGGGCGCATAGCAGAGCTCGGAAGGGAAGGAGCGCCATTTGACTTTTCAATGCAAAATTGACTGGAATTGAGATGGGACACCATGTCGTGTTTGGAGAGCCCCTGATGTGCCTAAACATTAAAACCCCCCACAAGTGACACCATTTTGGAAAGTAGACCCCCTAAGGAACTTATTTTGATGTGTTTTGAGAGCTTTGAACCCCCAAGTGTTTCACTACAGTTTATAACGCAGAGCCGTGAAACTAAAAATGTTTTTTTTTTTCAGAAAAATGATTTTTTAGCCCCCAGTTTTATATTTTCACAAGGGTAACCGGATAAATTGGACCCCAAAAGTTGTTGTCCAATTTGTCCTGAGTACGCTGATACCCCATATGTGGGGGGGAACCACTGTTTGGGCGCATGGCAGAGCTCGGAAGGGAAGGAGCGCCATTTGGAATGCAGACTTAGATGGATTGGTCTGCAGGTGTCATGTTGCATTTGCAGAGCCCCTGATGTACCCAAACAGTATAAACCCCCCATAAGTGACCCCATATTGGAAACTAGACCTCCTGAGGAACTTATCTAGATGTGTTGAGAGAACTTTGAACCCCCAAGTGTTTCACTACAGTTTACAACGCAGTGCTGTGAAAATAAAAAATCATTTTTTCCCCACAAAAATGATTTTTAGCCCCCCAAATTTTTATTTTCCCAGAGATAACAAGAGAACTTGGACCCCAAAAGTTGTTGTCCAATTTGTCCCGAGTACGCTGATGCCCCATATGTTGGGGTAAACCCCTGTTTGGGCGCACGGGAGAGCTCGGAAGGGAAGGAGCACTGTTTTACTTTTTCAACGCAGAATTGTCTGGAATTGAGATCGGACGCCATGTCGCGTTTGGAGAGCCCCTGATGTGCATGAACAGTGGAAACTCCCCAATTATAACTGAAACCCTAATCCAAACACACCCCTAACCCTAATCCCAACGGTAACCCTAACCACACCCCTAACCCTGACACACCCCTAATTCTAATCTCAACCCTAATCCCAACCGTAAATGTAATCCAAACCCTAACCCTAACTTTAGCCCCAAGCCTAACTTTATCCCCAACCCTAACTTTTGCCCCAACCCTATCCCTAACTTTAGCCCCACCCTAACTTTAGCTCCAACCCTAGCCCCAACCCTAACCCTAGCCCTAGCCCTAATGGGAAAATGGAAATAAATACATTTTTTTAATTTTATTATTTTTCCCTAACTAAGGGGGTGATGAAGGGGGGTTTGATTTACTTTTATAGCGTTTTTTATATCGGATTTTTATGATTGGCAGCTGTCACACACTAAAAGACGCTTTTTATAGCAAAAAGTTTTTGCGTCTCCATATTTTGAGACCTATAATTTTTCCATATTTTGGTCCACAGAGTCATGTGAGGTCTTGTTTTTTGCGGGACGAGTTGACGTTTTTATTGGTAACATTTTCGGACATGTGACAGTTTTTGATCACTTTTTATTCCGATTTTTGTGAGGCAGAATGACCAAAAACCAGCTATTCATGAATTTCTTTTTGGGGAGGCGTTTATACCGTTCCACGTTTGGTAAAATTGATAAAGCAGCTTTATTCGTCGGGTCAGTACGATTACAGCGATATCTCATTTATATCATTTTTTTATGTTGTGGCGCTTTTATACGATAAAAACTATTTTATAGAAAAAATAATTATTTTGGCATCGCTTTATTCTGAGGACTATAACTTTTTATTTTTTTGGTTATGATGCTATATGGCGGCTCGTTTTTTGCGGGACAAGATGACGTTTTCAGCGGTACCATGGTTATTTATATCCATCTTTTTGATCGCGTGTTATTTCACTTTTTGTTCGGCGGTATGATAATAAAGCGTTGTTTTTTGGCTCGTTTTTTTTTTTTTTTCTTACGGTGTTCACTGAAGGGGTTAACTAGTGGGACAGTTTTATAGGTTGGGTCGTTACTGACGCGGCGATACTAAATATGTGTACTTTTATTGTTTTTTTTGTTTTTTTTAGATAAAGAAATGTATTTATGGGAATAATATTTTTTTTTTCTTCTTTATTTAGGAATTATTATTATTTTAATTTTTTTTTACACATGTGGAAATTTTTTTTTTAACTTTTTTACTTTGTCCCAGGGGGGGACATCACAGATCGCCGATCTGATAGTGTGCACAGCACTCTATCAGATCGGCGCTCTCACTCACATCGCTGATGAAAGCTGCAGCCTGCTCTGGACCCGGAAGTACTCCCTGCAGGACCCGGATGCAGCCCCCCGGCCATTTTGGATCCGGGGCCTGCAGGGAGGAGATGCTCGGTTCAAGGTGAGTACATTCCCTTGTACCGATCGTCTCAGGGAAGCCCGCAGGGAGCCCCCTCCCTGCGCGATGCTTCCCTGTACCTCCGGTACACCGCAATCATGTTTGATCGCGGTGTGCCGAGGGTTAATGTGCCGGGGGCGGTCCGTGATCGCTCCTGGCACATAGTGCCGGATGTCAGCTGCGATAGGCAGCTGACACCCGGCCGCGCTCCCCCCGTGAGCGCGGCCGATCGGCTATGACGTACTATCCCGTCACTGGGAATTACGTCCCAGGTCACCTTGACGGGATAGTACGTCATATAGGATTAAGGGGTTAAAGGTCAAAACAACTGTATTGACTGAAGTCACTGGCAGAGACACAGCGATCATGTTATGCTTGTGTTTGCTCTATATTACTCACTGAGTACTAGGAAGTCATCAAGAGAGAAACAACTATTTTCTCCCCAGGAACCCAGAGATTGTGTCCGACAGCTGAGGACCAAACCTGTTTTTGTAGGAACTTTAACCCCTTTACCCCCAAGGGTGGTTTGCTCGTTAATGACCGGGCCAATTTTTACAATTCTGACCACTGTCCCTTTGAGGTTATAACTCTGGAACCCTTCAACGGATCCCGGTGATTTTGACACTGTTTTCTCATGACATATTGTACTTCATGATAGTAGTAAAAATTTATTTGATATTACTTGTGTTTATTTGTGAAAAAAAATGGAAATTTGGCGAAAATTTTGAAAATTTTGCAATTTTCCAAATTTGAATTTTCGTGCCCTTAAATCACAGAGATATGTTACACAAAATAATTAATAAGTCACATTTCCCACATGTCTATTTTACAGCAGCACAATTTTGGAACCAAATTTTTTTTTTGTTAGTGAGTTAAGTGTTAAAAGTTGACCAACGATTTCTCATTTTTACAACACAATTTTTTTTTTTTAGGGACCACGTCATATTTGAAGTCACTTTGAGGAGTCTATATGATAGAAAATACCAAAAAGTAACACCATTCTACCATTCTAAAAACTGCACCACTCAAGGTGCTTAAAACCACATTTAAAGATAACCTGTCCCCCCCCCCCCCCCGGTGTTTGTAACAAAAAGAGCCACCTTGTGCATCACTAATGCTGCATTTTGACAAGGTGGCTCTTTTAGTTCAGGTCCCTGGCACTGCTGCAATAATCGCTTTTGAAATTTGTCCCTCATACCGTGAAATCGCCAGGGGAGCAGGTCTTTCCCCCCTAATCCAGACGCCTCATAGTAGTCACTCATGGCCTCTGCGTGCCGGGCACCGCTGCCTCTTCCTTCATTAGCATCCCCGGCGCCTGCGCTGTAAGTTCGAAGTGCAACGCAACTGCGCATGCCCGAAAAACAAAACCGTTATTCGAGATTTCCCAAGCATGCTCGGGGGTCCTCCGAGTATTTTTTAGTGCTCGGAGATTTAGTTTTTCTTGCCGCAGCTGAATGATTTACATCTGTTTGCCAGCATAAGTACATGTGGGGGTTGCCTGGTTGCTAGGGAATCCCCACTTGTACTTATGCTGGCTAAGAGATGTAAATCATTCAGCTGCGGCAAGAAAAACAATCTCCGAGCCCTAAAAAATACTCGGACCCCCGAGTATGCTCGAGAAATCTCGAGTAAGGAGTATATTCACTCATCACTAGTAAACCAATATTTGGGCGCATGGTGCTCGGAAGGGAAGAAGTGGCGGTTTGGAATGCAGACTTTGATGGAATGGTCTGCGGGCGTCACGTTGCGTTTGCAGAGCCCCTGATGTGCCTAAATCGTGGAAACCCCTCAATTCTAACTCCAACCCTAACCCCAACACACCCCTAATCCCAACACTAACCCCTAACCCCAACACAGCCCTAACCCTAATCCCAACACTAACCATAACCCTAACCCAACCGTTAACGTAATCCAAACCATAACCCTAACTCTAGCCCCAACCCTAACTTAAGCCCCAACCCTAATGGGAAAATGGAAATAAATACTTTTTATTTTATTATTTTTCCCTAACTAAGGCAGTGATAAAGGGGTGTTTGATTTACTATTTATAGCTGGTTTTTATAGTGGGTTTTTATGTTTGGCAGCTGTCACACACTAAAAGACGCTTTTTATTGCAAAAAATAGTTTTTGCGTCACCACATTTTGAGAGCTACAATTTTTCCATATTTTGGTCCAGAGTCATGTGAGGTCTTGTTTTTTGCGGGACGAGTTGACATTTTTATTGGTACCATTTTATTAGGCACATGACATTTTTTGATCGCTTTTTATTCCGATTTTTTTTTTTAGGCAGCATGAACAAAACCCAGCAATTCATGAGTTTCTTTTGAGGGGGTGATTATACCGTCCCGCGCAAGGTAAAATTGATAAAGCAGTTTTATTGTTCGGGTCAGTATGATTACAGCGATACCTCATTTATATCATTTTTTTTTCTCCTACGCCTCATTGGGGGACACAGGACCATGGGTGTTAGGCTACTTTCAGACATAGCGCATTTTTGAGCGCTATTTTGCGGGCGCTTTTCAAAAATGCGCAATGTCATTTTCGTCTGCCGGCAAAGTGAATGAGAAATTCACTTTGCCGTTCAGACACACCGCAAAAAAACGCGGCGCTTTTGTCTGCAAACACGCCGGCGTAAAAAGAATTGACATGTCAATTCTTTACGCAGCGGCGTGTCTGCGTATCCCCCTAGGGCCCCATATTACCTTCCACACACAGCGCCTTTGTCCTGGGTGTCGGCGTCTTTGTACGGAGGGGTTGACACCCAGGACCGGACGTGACGTCGGACAGGAAGAGGGAAGCCCCCGCCCCCCAGTGAAGCAGCATGGAGTCCTTAAACGTGGGGCTGCTGATCGATTTGGTATGTGTGTGTGCGTGCGTGTGTGTGTGTGTGTGTGTGTGTGTGTGTGTGTGCACGTGTGTGCGTGTGTGTGTGTGTGTCCCCATGCGACGCTAGTGCCACCATTGTGCTAAGTCGCCGTATGGGACTTCTACTCCCAGTTGTCCTTGTGTCCGGCGACTTAGCACAATTGTAAAGTTACACAAAACACCTACACACAATACACATACATGACACACAGTACAGTACATACAACACATAACAGAGTATATACTCACCAACAGCACACTTGTAGGCGAAGCCCTCGATCCTCCAGGAAAAAATCCAAAAATAATAAACCAAATCCATACTCCCTGTCCGCAGAATCCATAAAACGAGTGTCCCACGCCGATCGGCTGCTCTCCGGCGATACACTGCCAGGAGCGAAGCTCCTAGCAGTGTATCGCGTACTGTCCCGGAGTTCAATGACTCCGGCGTCTCGGTTAACAGCAGAACAGCTGCGTTGAACTTTCCCATGCAGCACTGCCGTTAAGCGAGAGTGCCGGGGTCAATGACCGCCGGTAAACTCGCTCGCGCATGCGCAGTGACACACCGACAGGAACTATGGCTCCTGTCAGTGTGTTGCTGCAGCCGTGGAGAGCAGACATATCTCTGGATGTGTCTGTTCTCCATGGAAAATCTTGATACGTGGCACTTAAATATGTGGCAATTAAATACGTGACACGTGGCACTTATACGTGATACGTGTCACTTAAATACGTGGCACTGAAATACGTGATACGTGGCACTGAAATACGTGGCACGTGTCACTTAAATACGTGGCATGTGGCACTGAAATATGTGGCACGTGTCACTTAGATACGTGGCACGTGGCACTGAAATATGTGGCACGTGGCACTTTGATACGTGGCACTTTGATACGTGGCATGTGGCACTGAAATATGTGGCACGTGGCACTTTGATACGTGGCACGTGGCACTTTGATACGTGGCACTGAAATATGTGGCACGTGGCACTTTGATATGTGGCACGTGTCACTTAAATACGTGGCACGTGTCACTTAAATACGTGGCACGTGGCACTGAAATATGTGGCACGTGGCACTTTGATACGTGGCACGTGTCACTTAGATACGTGCCACGTGGCACTGAAATATGTGGCATGTGGCACTTTGATACGTGGCACGTGGCACTTTGATACGTGGCACATGGCACTGAAATATGTGGCACGTGGCACTTTGATACGTGGCACGTGGCACTGAAATACGTGATATGTGGCACTGAAATACGTGGCACTGAAATACGTGATACGTGGCACTTAAATACGTGGCACGTGGCACTGAAATACGTGGCACGTGGCACTGAAATACGTGGCACTGAAATACGTGGCACTGAAATATGTGGCACTGAAATACGTGGCACTGAAGTACGTGATACGTGGCACTTAAATACGTGGCACTTAAATACGTGGCACTTAGGCTATGTTCACATTTGCGTTGTGCGCCGCATGCGTCCTTTTTTTGATTGATTTTGGACACAGCAAAAATGCAACTTGCTGCGTCCTCTGCGGCCGGATGCGTGCGCTGCAGTGACGCATGCGGCGCAAAACGCAAGTGCGACGCATGTCCATGCGCCCCCATGTTAAATATAGGGGCGCATGACGCATGCGGCGCCCGACGCTGCGGCGCAGACCGCAAATGTGAACGTAGACTTAAATAGCTGGATAGAGCTGGATCCGCGGGCTGTGATCTGGCCTACGCTCAGCACTCTGCGGAGCGCTGTCATTCAAAACACGTCCACTCATTTTGGTGTTTAGTCCCAAAATGGAGGATGGAAGAAGAAAAGGGTTGGACAAGGAAATGACATCATTTCTTTTTTTTTTTTCCCCCACTGCAGTTAAAGCTTTATTTGTGTCAAACACAGACAATCTGCAGAGAAAACTGCATAAAAAAACGCACTAAAAACCGCATCAAAAACCGCATCAAAAACGCACCAAAAACGCACCTGCGTTTTCTGCCAAGAGCTGCGGTTTTTGTCCTGAAAAAAAAGGATTGAAATCAGGATCGTGTGAACATACCCTTACCGTACAGGGTTACGAGGGGGGGCGTCTGACTGACGCCTGCCCTAGTAACCTGGGGTTAGTGACAGTGGGGTTAGTAAACCCCAGCTGATGTCTGTTCCGCTTGCTGAGGCGTCTTTGGCTCAAGGCCATTGCAGCTGGCAGAATCGACATGATGGTAACTCCAGTGTGTATTGTATTCTGAGTCATAAAGACAGGAAATGACCTCAATGACTCTTTTTTTTTTCCCCTTTTTTTTTTTTCAAACAAACTTTATTTTCAGTACACAATGCTGCAAAAAACGCAGCTGCAAAAAACGCAGCAAAAAACGCAGTGTGTGAAAGCAGCTGCGTTTTTTGCCTGCGTAAAAAAACGCAGGTAAAGCAGCAGCAAAATACGCGCGCGTAAAAATACGCAGCAAATATGCTGTGTGTGAAAGTAGCCTTATGCTGCTGCCACTAGGAGGACACTAAGTAAACACAGGAAGAATAGCTCCTCCCCTGCAGTATACCCTCCTGTGCTGGCTCTCAGTGAACCAGTTCTTGCTTAGTGTCTGTAGGAGGCACTTGGGTCTGCTTTCAGACCCCACCGTTTTTTTATCTTTTTACTTTTTATTCTATTTTTCCTTAATGGAGCGAATGGGGGCGACGGTTCCTTTCTAGGTTCCGATCTCCCCCGAACCATCAACAGGCAAGTACGTGGAGCGTTCCTCCCGTATCCTTTCCCGCAACGTTGGATGCCAGCCCTGAGCTCATATAACGGCCGACGGTTCCTTCGCGTTCCGATCTCCCCTCTCCATAGCAGGTGACCACATGGAGTAGCCCTCCATCTACCTCTCCTGGAGCCAGGTGCATAGCCGGACATGATATATATGGGCTGGCGTCCGTGCAGCCCCCCTCTGCATCACCACTGATATAGCGGATGACGCATGGCGGCAGAAGCTCTCCACCCCCTCCCTGACCATGGCGACGGTTGATTGAGCACCGGCCCACCGCATCTACCGTGAGTACACTGCGGGGGCCGAGGCGCTAGGGGGGTCCTGGTCCCCGGTTTATGGGAGGTCCGCATCGCCTGTGTCCGTGGGTGGTCCATAGTGCGGCAACCCCACAAAGTGCAGCTAATGATGGCGCTAATATACAGAAGGAAAATGGTATAAAACAGCATTATTACATTCATTAACATTATCCGCTGTCCATTATAGACTTTATATCGACTAGTCGTCATACATATATACGCGAGGATGTGGAAGCCACATATACGACCAACACAGTCAAAATTATGTACAAAAACTTTTATTGTCTCATAAAAACATACTACACAAATCTACAGGTAAGAGTGGGAATGGTAGAAGGCACGTGCAAGCGACGGACAAAAAGTGCAGCTGTGCAAAAACCATGCAGATAAACGGAGAGAACCACCTAGAAAACTATTCATCCATTATCCATATATATCAAGGCATATTAACCCTGCGGGAGGTACCACTAGTCAAAAAACAAACAAAATCACTATCATGAATGTGGTACAGAAATATATCCTACCAATATAGTATATTATCCTATGTTTATAAGGCTATTGCCAGGAGGGATATTGCCCTTCACTGTAGGAAACATTAGTTATACCTGCTGGAATACATAGCCTAGAAAAACCACCATATCTAGTTAGTGGAAACGTCCCCTGGATGCCCCATCAGGATAGAACGGCACCTCTCAAGTGAGAGCCTACAGCCAAACCTATTTAAAAATATGGGTGTCATATATATTACCTCTAGGTTGGCGTTGGTGCCGCAGTGATTCCTCTGTCTGCACGTGTGCCCGACGCGTTTCGGAGACTGGCCACTTTTGTCAGGGACGAAACCCCGGACGTGGATCTGATGGCCTCACGACTGAATTCCAAGGTTCCCAACTTCATGGCTCGGTCCCACGATCTGGCAGCCATCGGGGCAGACGCTCTTGTACTCCCGTGGCATCATTTTTGGCTTACGTACATATTTCCCCGCTTCCTCTTCTGCCGAGAGTCATCAAGAAAATCAGAGCGGAGAGGGTACCGGTAATCCTGATTGCGCCAGATTGGCCGCGCCAGGCGTGGTACGCGGAACTAGTGCAACTAGTTGACGACGTTCCCTGGCGATTACCGATTCATGCTGATCTGCTATCTCAAGGCCCCTTTTACCACCAGAACTCAGAGGCCCTGTGTTTGACGGCATGGCCATTGAGTCCTGGGTCCTAACCCAGGCAGGTTTCTCTCCAGAAGTCATAGCTACCATGATCAGCGCTAGAAAGCCTACGTCTATGCGTATCTATCATCGCACTTGGAAGGCTTTCTTTTCATGGTGTAGCGACCGAGGACGTTCTCTACAATTTTCCATCCCTTCCATTTTCGAGTTCTTAAAAATGGGTTTGGACTTGGGTCTCCCCTTAGTTCTCTCAAGGGGCAGATCTCAGCTCTGTCTGTTCTCTTCCAATGCAGGATTGCCAACAGATTACAGGTCAGGACATTTAATCAGGGGGTCTCCCATCGGGCGCCCCCCTATAGGATGCCGTTGGAACCATGAGACCTTAACCTGGTCCTCGGAGTCTTGCAACAGACTCCTTTCGAACCTCTGCAGGAGGTTTCCCTGTCTCATCTTTCATGGAAAGTTGCCTTTCTAGTTGCGGTCACCTCTATAAGACGAGTCTCCGAGCTGGCGGCTCTGTCCTCTCAGGTTCCGTTCCTGAACTTTCATCAGGATAAAGTGGTTTTGAGGACATCCCCCTCTTTTCTACCGAAAGTTGTATCCTCTTCATCTCAATGAGGAGATTGTCTTACCGTCACTCTGTCCGGCACCAGTCCATCGCATCGAGAAGGCCCTTCACACACTGGATTTAGTGAGAGCTCTTAGGAGATAAATCTCGCGGACAGCATCCTTCCGCAGGTCAGATGCCCTATTCGTGCTCCCGGAAGGACAGAGGAAAGGGTTTCCAGCTTCCAAGGCGACAATAGCCAAATGGATCCGTTCAGCTATTCAAGAGTCCTACCGAGTCAGAGGTCTTCCTGTCCCAGCAGGGATTAAGGCTCACTCCACTCGGTCAGTGGGTGCGTCTTGGGCCATCCGGCACCAAGCTTCGGCAGCACAAGTTTGTAAGGCTGCGACTTGGTCCAGCCTGCATACCTTTACAAAACATTACCACATTCACTCAAGCCTCGGCAGATGCGACCGTCGGCAGACTAATTCTGCAGGCGGCTGTGCCGCATCTGTAACTTGTGGGTGCAAGTAGCAATTGCAGTTAATTGTTTCCCACCCAGGGACTGCTTTAGGACGTCCCATGGTCCTGTGTCCCCCAATGAGGCATAGGAGAAAAGGAGATTTTTGTGTACTCACCGTAAAATCCTTTTCTCTGAGCCAATCATTGGGGGACACAGCACCCACCCTGTTAGCCTATTGGCTTTGGTTTTTTGTTGAGTTAACTTGGTTTTTGACATAGTTCATCTTTGTTAAATATTAAGCTCCTACTGCTTTGTTACCGAACTGGTTCACTGAGAGCCAGCAGGAGGGTGTATACTGCAGGGGAGGAGCTATTTTTTCTGTGTTTACTTAGTGTCCTCCTAGTGGCAGCAGCATAACACCCATGGTCCTGTGTCCCCCAATGATTGGCTCGGAGAAAAGGATTTTACGGTGAGTACACAAAAATCTCCTTTTTGTTTTTGCGCTTTTATACAAGAAAAACTTTTATATAAAAAATTATTTTTGCATCGCTTTATTCTGAGGGCTATAACTTTTTTTATTTTTTCACTGATGATGCTGTATGGCGGCTTGTTTTTTGCAGGACAAGATGCAGTTTTCAGGGGTACAATGTTTATTTATATCTGTCTTTGATTGCGTGTTATTCCACTTTTTGTTCGGCGGTATGATGATAAAGCATTGTTTTTTGCCTATTTTTTTTACGGTGTTCACTGAAGGGGTTAAGCACTGGGACAGTTTTATAGGTTGGGTCGTTACGGATGCTGCGATACTAAATATGTGTACATTTATTTATTTTTATTTACATAAAGAAATGTATTTATTGGATTTTTTTTTTTTCTTTATGTAGGAATTTTTTTTAAAGTATTTTTACACAGTGTAATTTTTTTTTTTTTTTACTTTTTTACATTGTCCCAGGGTGGGACATCACAATATAGTGTCAGATAGCTGATCTGACACTTTGCAGAGCACTGTGTCAGATCAGCGATCTGACAGGCAGTGCAGGAGGCTTGCCAGCACCTGCTCTCAGCAGGCACTGACAAGCCGCCTCCCTGCAGGACCTGGAAGGACCCCCGTGGCCATTTTGGATCCGGGGGCCTGCAGGAAGGAGAAAGAAGACGCTTGGAACAATGCAATCACAATGCGTTGTTCTGAGGGTCTCAGGGAAGCACGCAGGGAGCCCCCTCCCTGCGCGATGCTTCCCTATGCCACCAGAATGCTGGGATCATCTCGTTACTTGAGATTTACCGAGCAGCCTCTGGTGTCCTCCGAGTATTTTTTAGTGCTCGGAGATTAAGTTTTTCTTGCCGCAGCTGAATGATTTACATCTGTTAACCAGCATAAGTACATGTGGGGGTTGCCTGGTTGCTAGGGAATCCCCACATGTACTTATGTTGGCTAACAGATGTAAATCATTCAGCTGCGGCAATAAAAGCTAAATTTCCGAGCACTAAAAAATACTCGGAGGACACCCAAGCGTGCTCGGGAAATCTCGAGAAACGAGTATATTCAATCATCATTAGTTGGCACCTGTCTACACTGCCAAAAGTACCAATACTTGGTTTAAACTCAGCAGTACCACTGTGCTCGATTGGCCAGCAAACTCACCTGACCATAACCATATAATCTATGGAGTATGTATTGACAAGAGGAAGATGAGACACCAGACCTTATGCAGACAAGCTGAATGCTGCTATGAAAGCAACCCGGGCTTCCATAATACCTCATCAGTGCCATAGGCTGATTGCTGCCATGCCGCATTACATAGTTACATAGTTATTAAGGTTGAAGGAAGACTTTAAGTCCATCTAGTTCAACCCATAGCCTAACCTAACATGCCCTAACATGTTGATCCAGAGGAAGGAAAAAAAAATCATGTGGCTGCATTGATGCAGTAATTGATGCAAAAGGAGCCCCGACCAAGTATTGAGTACATTTACTGAATATACACTGCTCAAAAAGACAAAGGGAACACTTAAATAATACAATGTAACTCCAAGTCCATCACACTTCTGTGAAATCAACCTGTCCAGTTATGAAGCAACACCAATTGTGAATCAATTTCTTCTGCTATTGTGCAAATGGAACAGACAACAGCTAAAAATGATAGGCAATTAGCAAGACAACCCCTATAAAGGAGGGTGACCACAGACCATTTCTCTGTTCTCGTCCTTTTGGCTACTTTTGCATTTTGTCATTGCTCTCACCCCTAGAGGTACAGTACAGTAGTATGAGGCGGTGTCTAGAACCCACAGAAGTTGCTCAGGTAGTGCAGCTCATGGATGGCACACCAATGTGTGCTGTGGCAAGTAGGGTAGCTGTGTCAGCACAGTGTCCAGAGAATAGAGCTGACACCAGGAGACAGGCCAGTAGATGTGGAGGGGGCTGTAGTAGGGCAGCAACCCAGCAGCAAGACCACTCCCTCCTTTGTGCAAGGAGGAACCGGAGGAGCACTGCCAGAGCCCTACAAAATGACCCAGCAGGCAACTAACATCCATGTGTCTGCGCTCAAACTGTCAGAAACAGACTCCATGAGGATGATATGAGGGCCCAACATCCACAGGTGGGTGTTGTGCTTGTGCAGGGTGATTGGCATTTGCCAGAGAACACCAAGATTAGCAGATTCGACATTGACACCCTGTGCTCTTCATGGATGAAAGCAGGTTCACATAGCAGGTTCACACTGAACATGTGACAGAGTCAGGAGACGTTGTGGAGAACGTTCTGCTACCTGCAAGATCCTCCAGCATGACCAGTTTGGCAGTGGGTCTGTAATGTTGTGGAGGCATTTCTTTGGAGGGCCACACAGCCCTCCATGTGCTAGCCAGAGGTACCCTGACTGCGATTATGTACTGGGTTGAGGTCCTCAGACCCATTGTGAGGTGATACGCAGTTGGAGTGGGCCCTGGGTTCCTTCTGATGCATGACAATGCTAGGTCTCCTGGGGTTGATGTGTGTCAGCAGTTCCTGCATGATGAAGGCATTGATGCTATGGACTGGTCTGCCCGTTCCCCAGACCTGAATCCAATCTGTGACATGTCTTGTTTCATCCACCAACGCCATGTTGCACCACAGACTGTCCAGGAGTTGACTGATGCTTTAATCCAAGTCTGGGAGGGGATCCTTCAGGAGAACATCCGCCGCCTCATCAGGAGCATGCCCAGGCATTGTAGGGAGGTCATACACACTCCTGAGCCTAATTTCCTTGTCTTGAGGCATTTCCGCTGAAGTTGGATAAGCCTGTAATTTGATTTTCCACTTTGATTTTGAGTATCATTCCAAATTCAGACCTCCATGGGATATTAATTTTGATTTACATTGATCATTTATGTTTTATTCTTCTCAACGCATTCCACTATGTAATGAATAAAGATTTGCAACTAGAATATTTAATTCAGTGATATCTAGGATGTGGTATTTTAGTATCCCCTTTATCTTTTTTGAGCAGTGTACATTTCAATAGGCCAACATTTAGGATTTTAAGCTGTTATAAAGTATTCTAATTTACTGAGATAATGACGTTTGACTTTTCATTTATTGTAAGCCATAATCATCAACATTAACAGAAATAAAATAATTACTCTGTTTGTAATTACGGTACTATATAATATGTGTTTCACTTTTTGTATTGAAGAACTGAAATAAAATAACTTTTTGATGATAGTCTAATTTTGTGAGATGCACCTGTACCCATCTCGGACAATAAAAAGCACACATATTTGGTATTTCCGCGTCTAGAACAACCAGACCATAAAACTGTCCCACAAGTTAACCCCTTCAGTGAACACCATAAAAAAGGGCAAAAAACCCCTTATGATTTAGAAATTAATATCTCCAAAGTGGAATAAAACATGATCAAATAAGGCGAATGTAAACAAAAATGAATTCCAATTTGGGTTGCCCCAGAAGAAATCCTCACTATTAAACCTTAAAACTTAACTCATTAATTAAAAATAAAAATGTTACTGTTTTTTAGTGATGGTTTTTTATGGGGCAACCCAAATTGGAATTTGTGTATATTTATACCTCCCAAGCCTTCACAAAGTCTCCACAGGTTGCAAGTAAATAAAAATGGTATCGCTGAATATGTAATCTTGTCCCACAAAAAAATAAGCCGCTATGCAGCTCCATCAGTGGAAAAATTAAAATGTTATAGCTCTCAGAACAAAGCAATGCAAAAATAATAATTTTTCGTAAAAAATAATTTTATGATTTGGCATTTTAAAACAATAAATCCATAATAAAGTGGTTTCACTGTAATCATATGGACCAGAAGAATAAAGCAGTCTTACCAATTTTACCACACAAGAAACAGCATAAAAAAATTCTTGAATTGCTGTTTTTTGTTAATTCTGCCTGCCAAGTATCAAACTAGAAAGTGATCAAATAGGTCATGTGCCCCAAAATGGTACCTATAAAAATGTCAACTTGTCCCACAAAAAAAATAAGCTGTAATAACACATAACTGTCTGCAGAAATATGGAAAAATTGCTCACATTTATCCTGTGTTCTGCGCTTGCACTGGGTTTTCCATGTAAATCTCTGAAATTTAAACATAATACTTGGTAGAAGATTCCCTATAATGAGGCACTGTAGACCTGTCTGGCCTATGATTTTGCTACAGATTTGTGCACCTCTGAAATAAAGGACACCGGAGAATAGAGGCCAGATGGAGTAAAGGGTAACTCTGCTGCCTCATTATAGTGAATGGATCCCTCAGGGGTTTCATCTGAATCATGTCACTCAGATTTAGATGGAAACCTAAATTTAAGTGGTCAGCATAGAGCCCTGGATAAATGTGATCCCAAAAGTTGTTATTATACATTGTTGTAGCGCCATTTATTCCATGGCGCTTTACATGTGAAAAGGGAGCAAATATAGACAAATACAATAAGCATAAGCAAAAAAACAAGGCACTAAAAGGGACAGAAGGAGGGAGGACCCTGCCCGCAAGGGCTCACAATCTGCAGGGGATGGGTGAGGATACACTAGGAGGGGGTAGAGCTGGTCGTGCGGCAGTTCAGTAGGTTGAGGATCACTGCAGGCTTGTCAGAAGAGCTGAGTCTTCAGGTTCTTTTTGAAGGTTTCTATGGTAGGCGAGAGTCTGATGTGTTGGGGTAGAGAGTTCCAGAGTATGGGGGAAGCCTTGGATGCGGTTGTGGGAAGAAGAGATAAGAGGGGAGTAGAGAAGTAGATCTTGTGAGGATCAAAGGTTGCGTTTAGGTATGTACCGGGAGACTATGTTGCAGATGTATGGAGACTGGTTGTGGATGGCTTTGTATGTCATAGTAAGGGTTTTGAACTGTAGCCTCTGGACTATAGTAAGCCAGTGAAGGGCTTGGCATAGGGGAGAGGCTGGGGAATAGCGGGGAGACAGGTAGATTAGTCAGGCAGCTGAGTGTAGTATGGACTGGAGTGGTGCCAGAATGCTATAGGGGAGGCCAGAGAGTAGGAGGTTGCAGTAGATGAAAAGGGAGTGCAATAGTGTTTTTGTGGTTTCTTTGTCAAGGAATGTGCGGATCCGGGAAATATTTTTGAGTTTGAGACAGCAGGAGGCAAGGGCTTGGATATGTGGCTTGAAAGAGGGCAGAGTCGAGGATCACCCTGAGGCACCGAGCATGCGGGACTGGGGAAAGTGAGAAGCCATTGACATTGATGGATAGGTCTGGTGGAGAGGGAGAGTGAGATGGGGGAAAGGTGATGAATTCTGCTCGCTTTCTGAAACTGAACATGGACAAAACAGAAAAGAAGGCCGAGATAGTGTGGGATTTTGGTGAGTAAGGAGGTGAGGTCAGGTCCGGATAGGTAGATATGCGTGTCATCGGCGTAGAGGTGATACTGCAAACTGTGGGATTCTATGAGCTGTCCCAGGCTGAAGGTGTAGATGGAGAAGAGTAGGGGTCCCAGAACTGAGCCTTGAGGGACACCGACAGACAAGGGGTGAGGTGAGGAGGTGGTATGGAAGAGGGAGACACTGAAAGTTCAATCTGTTAGATATGACGAGATCCATGATCGGGCTAAGTCTGTGATGCCGAGATGACAGAATCCGTAGCAGGAGGAATGGTTTACAGTGTCAAAGGCAGAAGACAGGTCCAGGAGAAGGAGGACAGAGTAGTGTTGCTTGCTCTTGGCAGTTAGTAGGTCATTGGTGACTAGTTAGGGCAGTTTCAGCTGAGTGATGGGGTCGGAAGCCAGATTGTAACCTGTCAAAGAGGGAGCAGGAGGAGAGGAGGGAGGACAGTTCAAGATGGACATGCTGTTCCAGTAGTTTTGAGGCATAAGGTGGAAGAGATATCGGGCGATGGCTAGACACAGGATGGGTCGAGGGAGGGCTTTTTGAGGATGGGTGTGATCTTGGCATGTTTGAAGGATGAGGGGAAGACACCAGTTGTGAGTGAGAGGTTGAAGAGGTGTGTTAGGGTTGGGATGAAGACTGATGAGGTTAGGGATGAGGTGGGATGAGAGCGGATCAAGCGTGCAAGTGGTGAGGTGTGATCTTGACAGAAGGGTGGAGAGCTGATCTTCTGTCATGGTGGAGAAGCTGGTTTTGGTGGAACAGGGTTGAGCAGCTAAGAGGGGCATTGGGCTCTGCGGGCCAAAGCCTTCTCTGATCGTATCGATCTTCTGTTTAAAGAAAGAGGCAAAGTCTTCAGCAGAAATGAGGGGGGAGGGAGGAGGTGCTGGGGACGGAGTAGAGAATTGAAAGTGTTGAAAAGCTGTTCAGGGTTGTGAGACGGAAGATATGAGAGATGAGAAATAAGTTTGTTTTGCGGCAGTGAGCAACCCTGGAAGCCCATCTCAGTTCTTTGGTCAGGCTGGTCAGCCAGGGCTGTCTGTTGATTGTAAGAGTTTTGCTATGCATGAGGGGGGGGTGGCCGAATCGAGTGTAGCTGTTATTGTGGTGTTATAAAAAGTGGCAGCAGCATCTGTCATGAAGGGAAGCTATGTCTGTAAGAGGGATAGAGGACTCAGAGTGATTGTAAATTGAGGTGTTTGAGATTTCTGCAAGGGTGAGTGTTATGACCCCAATGGCGAGGGTCTCAGAGGAACGTGGAAGTCTGCAGAATACAAAAATCCAGCTCATAGGGCAGTGGTAACTGGGTTGACCATATATCTACTCCTAACACCAACACTAGAAGTAGCCGGGGATCATTCCTACGTTGATTCTAGATGACACGCGCCAGCCGGAGAATCTAGCTACCCCTAGTAGAGGAAAACAAAGACCTTTCTTGCCTCCAGAGAAGGGGACCCCAAAGCTGGATAGAAGCCCCCCACAAATAATGACGGTGAGGTAAGAGGAAATGACAAACACAGAAATGAACCAGGTTTAGCACAGAGAGGCCCGCTTACTGATAGCAGAATAAAGAAAGGTAACTTATATGGTCAACAAAAACCCTATCAAAATCCACACTGGAAATTCAAGAACCCCCGAACCGTCTAACGGTCCGGGGGGAGAACACCAGCCCCCTAGAGCTTCCAGCAAAGGTCAGGATATAGATTTGGAACAAGCTGGACAAAAATACAAAACCAAAACAAATAGCAAAAAGCAAAAGGCAGACTTAGCTGATAAAACTGGAACCAGGATCAGTAGACAAGAGCACAGCAGACTAGCTCTGATAACTACGTTGCCAGGCATTGAACTGAAGGTCCAGGGAGCTTATATAGCAACACCCCTAACTAACGACCCAGGTGCGGATAAAAGGAATGACAGAAAAACCAGAGTCAAAAAACTAGTAACCACTAGAGGGAGCAAAAAGCAAATTCACAACAGTACCCCCCCTTAGTGAGGGGTCACCGAACCCTCACCACGACCACCAGGGCGATCAGGATGAGCGGCATGAAAGGCACGAACTAAATCGGCCGCATGAACATCAGAGGCGACCACCCAGGAATTATCCTCCTGACCATAGCCCTTCCACTTGACCAGGTACTGAAGCCTCCGCCTGGAGAGGCGAGAATCCAAGATCTTCTCCACCACGTACTCCAACTCGCCCTCAACCAACACCGGAGCAGGAGGCTCAGCAGAAGGAACTACAGGCACAATGTACCGCCGCAACAAGGACCTATGAAATACATTGTGAATAGCAAACGACACAGGAAGATCCAGACGAAAAGATACAGGATTAAGGATTTCCAATATCTTGTAAGGCCCAATAAAACGAGGTTTAAATTTGGGAGAGGAGACCTTCATAGGAACAAAGCGGGAAGAAAGCCATACCAAATCCCCAACGCGTAGTCGGGGACCCACACCGCGGCGGCGGTTGGCAAAGCGCTGAGCCTTCTCCTGTGACAACTTCAAGTTGTCCACCACATGATTCCAGATCTGCTGCAACCTATCCACCACAGAATCCACCCCAGGACAGTCAGAAGGCTCCACATGACCCGAAGAAAAGCGAGGATGGAAACCAGAGTTGCAGAAAAAAGGCGAAACCAAGGTGGCGGAACTAGCCCGATTGTTAAGGGCAAACTCAGCCAACGGCAAGAATGTCACCCAATCGTCCTGATCAGCAGAGACAAAACACCTCAAATAAGCCTCCAAAGTCTGATTGGTTCGCTCCGTCTGTCCATTAGTCTGAGGATGGAAAGCAGACGAAAACGACAAATCAATGCCCATCCTACTACAAAAGGATCGCCAGAACCTGGAAACGAACTGGGATCCTCTGTCTGACACAATATTCTCAGGGATGCCGTGCAAACGAACCACGTTCTGGAAAAACACAGGAACCAGATCGGAAGAGGAAGGCAGCTTAGGCAAAGGAACCAAATGGACCATCTTGGAGAAGCGATCACATATCACCCAGATAACGGACATGCCCTGAGATAGCGGAAGATCAGAAATGAAATCCATGGAGATATGTGTCCAAGGTCTCTTCGGGACAGGCAAGGGCAAGAGCAAACCGCTGGCACGAGAACAGCAAGGCTTAGCTCGAGCACAAGTCCCACAGGACTGCACAAATGACCGCACATCCCTTGACAAGGAAGGCCACCAAAAGGACCTGGCCACCAGATCTCTGGTGCCAAAAATTCCCGGGTGACCTGCCAACACCGAGGAATGAACCTCGGAAATGACTCTGCTGGTCCACTTATCCGGAACAAACAGTCTGTCAGGTGGACAAGACTCAGGCCTATCAGCCTGAAATCTCTGCAACACACGTCGCAGATCCGGAGAAATAGCTGACAAGATAACTCCATCTTTAAGAATACCAACAGGATCAGCGACTCCAGGAGCATCAGGCACAAAGCTCCTAGAAAGAGCATCGGCCTTCACATTCTTTGAGCCTGGTAAATACGAGACAACAAAATCAAAGCGGGAGAAAAACAATGACCAGCGGGCCTGTCTCGGATTAAGGCGTTTAGCAGACTCGAGATACATCAGATTTTTGTGATCAGTCAAGACCACCACACGATGCTTAGCACCCTCGAGCCAATGACGCCACTCCTCAAATGCCCATTTCATGGCCAACAACTCCCGATTGCCCACATCATAATTTCGCTCGGCAGGCGAAAACTTCCTAGAGAAAAAGGCACAAGGTTTCATAACAGAGCAACCAGGGCCTCTCTGCGACAAAACGGCCCCTGCCCCAATCTCCGAAGCATCCACCTCAACCTGAAAGGGAAGTGAGACGTCAGGCTGGCACAAAACAGGCGCCGAAGTAAACCGGCGTTTCAACTCCTGGAAAGCCTCCACGGCAGCAGGAGCCCAGTTAGCTACATCGGAGCCCTTCTTGGTCATATCCGTCAAAGGTTGCTAGAAAAATTAGCGATAAAACGACGGTAGAAGTTAGCGAAGCCCAAGAACTTCTGAAGACTCTTAACTGACGAGGGCTGAGTCCAATCAAGAATAGCTCGGACCTTGACTGGGTCCATCTCCACAGCAGAAGGGGAAAAAATGAACCCCAAAAAGGGAACCTTCTGTACACCAAAGAGACACTTTGAGCCCTTGACAAACAAAGAATTTTCACGCAAAATTTTAAAGACCAACCTGACCTGCTCCACATGCGAATCCCAATTATCAGAAAAAACCAAAATATCATCCAGATAAACAATCAAAAATTTATCCAGATACTTCCGGAAAATGTCATGCATAAAGGACTGAAAAACTGAAGGCGCATTGGAGAGCCCAAAAGGCATCACCAAGTACTCAAAATGACCTTCGGGCGTATTGAATGCGGTTTTCCATTCATCACCTTGCTTAATGCGCACAAGGTTGTACGCACCACGAAGGTCTATCTTGGTGAACCACTTGGCACCCTTAATCCGGGCAAACAAGTCAGACAACAGCGGTAAAGGATACTGAAATTTGACAGTGATCTTATTTAAAAGCCGATAATCAATACAAGGTCTCAAAGATCCGTCCTTTTTTGCCACAAAAAAGAATCCCGCACCAAGAGGGGAAGAAGACGGACGAATATGTCCTTTCTCCAGAGACTCCTTGATATATGAACGCATAGCGGTATGTTCAGGTACCGACAGATTAAACAGTCTTCCCTTAGGAAATTTACTGCCTGGGATCAAATCTATAGCACAGTCACAGTCCCTATGAGGAGGCAGTGCACTGGACTCAGACTCACTGAAGACATCCTGATAATCAGACAAATACTCCGGAACTTCCGAAGGCGTAGAAGAAGCAATAGACACAGGCAGGGAATCCCCATGAATACCACGACAGCCCCAACTTGAGACTGACATAGCCTTCCAGTCCAGGACTGGATTATGGGTCTGTAACCATGGCAGCCCTAAAACAACCAAATCATGCATTTTATGTAAAACCAGGAAACGTATCACCTCGCGGTGTTCAGGAGTCATGCACATGGTAACCTGTGTCCAATACTGCGGTTTATTTGCTGCCAATGGTGTAGCATCAATACCCCTAAGAGGTATAGGATTTTCTAATGGTTCAAGAGTAAAACCACAGCGCTTAGCAAATGAGAGATCCATGAGACTCAGGGCAGCACCTGAATCTACAAACGCCATGACAGGATAAGATGACAGTGAGCAAATCAAAGTTACAGACAGAATAAATTTAGGTTGCAAATTACCAACGGTGACAGGACTAACAACCTTAGCTATACGTTTAGAGCATGCTGAGATAACATGTGTAGAATCACCACAGTAGTAGCACAAGCCATTCCGGCGTCTATGAATTTTCCGCTCATTTCTAGTCAGGATTCTATCACATTGCATTAAATCAGGTGTCTGTTCAGACAACACCATGAGGGAATTTGCGGTTTTTCTATCACATTGCACCGAATTAGGTGTCTGTTCAGACAACACCATGAGGGAATTTGCGGTTTTGCGCTCCCGCAACCGCCGGTCAATTTGAATAGCCAGTGCCATAGTATCATTCAGACCTGTGGGAATGGGAAAACCCACCATAACATTCTTAATGGCTTCAGAAAGGCCATTCCTAAAATTAGCGGCCAGTGCACACTCGTTCCAATGTGTCAGCACGGACCATTTCCGAAATTTTTGGCAATACACTTCAACCTCGTCCTGCCCCTGAGACATAGCCAGCAAGGCCTTTTCTGCCTGAATCTCAAGATTGGGTTCCTCATAAAGTAAACCGAGCGCCAGAAAAAACGCATCAAGATCAGCCAATGCCGGATCTCCTGGCGCCAGCGAAAAAGCCCAATCCTGAGGGTCGCCCCGTAAGAACGAAATAATTTTTACTTGCTGAGCAGAATCTCCAGATGAACAGGGTCTCAGGGACAAAAACAATTTACAATTATTCACGAAATTCCTAAACTTAAACCTGTCTCCGGAAAACAGTTCAGGAATCGGTATTTTAGGTTCTGACCTAGGATTTCTGATAACATAGTCTTGTATGCCCTGCACACGAGTAGCCAGCTGGTCCACACTTGTAATCAAGGTCTGGACATTCATGTCTGCAGCAAGCATAGCCACTCTGAGGTAAAGGGGAAGAAGAAAAAAAAAACTCAGAATCTTCTTTCTTATAATCCCTCTTCTGCAATGCATTAAACATTTAATATGGGCCTGGCAAACTGTTATGACCCCAATGGCGAGGGTCTCAGAGGAACGTGGAAGTCTGCAGAATACAAAAATCCAGCTCATAGGGCAGTGGTAACTGGGTTGACCATATATCTACTCCTAACACCAACACTAGAAGTAGCCGGGGATCATTCCTACGTTGATTCTAGATGACACGCGCCAGCCGGAGAATCTAGCTACCCCTAGTAGAGGAAAACAAAGACCTTTCTTGCCTCCAGAGAAGGGGACCCCAAAGCTGGATAGAAGCCCCCCACAAATAATGACGGTGAGGTAAGAGGAAATGACAAACACAGAAATGAACCAGGTTTAGCACAGAGAGGCCCGCTTACTGATAGCAGAATAAAGAAAGGTAACTTATATGGTCAACAAAAACCCTATCAAAATCCACACTGGAAATTCAAGAACCCCCGAACCGTCTAACGGTCCGGGGGGAGAACACCAGCCCCCTAGAGCTTCCAGCAAAGGTCAGGATATAGATTTGGAACAAGCTGGACAAAAATACAAAACCAAAACAAATAGCAAAAAGCAAAAGGCAGACTTAGCTGATAAAACTGGAACCAGGATCAGTAGACAAGAGCACAGCAGACTAGCTCTGATAACTACGTTGCCAGGCATTGAACTGAAGGTCCAGGGAGCTTATATAGCAACACCCCTAACTAACGACCCAGGTGCGGATAAAAGGAATGACAGAAAAACCAGAGTCAAAAAACTAGTAACCACTAGAGGGAGCAAAAAGCAAATTCACAACAGGTGAGTTTGTGGAGTGGGAGTTGCACACTAGGAGAGAGACGAGAATGTCAGTAGGTTGTGGTCAGACAGGGGGAGGGGTGAGTTAGTGAGATTAGTAATGGAACAGAATTGGGTAAAGATAAGGTTTAGTGTGCGACCATCTTTGTGAGTGGCCCCAGAAGACCACTGAGTGAGGCCGAAGGAGGCAGTAAGCGATAAAAGTTTAGAGGCAGCTGAGGTGGAAGTGTCAATGGGGATATTGAAGTCACCCATGATGATAGTGGGGATGTCAACAGAGAGGAAATGAAGTAGCCAGGTGGTGAAGTGTTCAAGAAAGGTGGAGATGGCTAGTTCTGGGGGGCGGTAGATGACAGCCAGTTGAAGAGGGAATAGATGCCAACGGAATGCATCTCAAACGAGTGAAGAGTAGCGGAGGGTGGTAGTGGGATTGGAGTAAAGGAGCAGGTGGTGGACAGGAGCAAGCCAACTCCACCACGTTTGTTGCTGGGGCGAGGGGTGTGAGAGGTGTAATCCGCCATAGGAAAGTGCAACTGGAGAGGCTGAGTCAGAGGAGGTGAGCCAGGTTTCAGTGATACCAAGGAAGGTGAGTTTGCTAGTGACGAAGAGGTCATGGATAAATGGCAGTTTGTTGCAGACGAAGCGTGCGTTCCATACGGAGCATGCGTTCCATAGTGGTCCAGGTAGGGGGATTGGGGGCTGGATGAATGGGTACGAGGTTATCATGGGAAAACGTGTTGTGGATTGTGGTAGGGGGCTGAAAATGAGTGTGGGGATGTGTTGAGGAGGGCCAGGATTTGGGGATAGGTCACCAGCGATAAGGAGTAGCAGACAGAGCATTAGAAGGTGGGAGGAGGATAGGACATGATGGGGCCGTGTGTGTCTGGAGAAAGAGGATTGTATGTGGAGGAACAGCTGTGAGGAGGAGAGATGGCTGGGGAGGATGGAGGGTGAAAAATATAGTTCTTACCGATAATGGTATTTCTCTGAGCCCATGACAGCACCACGGAGAGAGGGGATCCGCCCACCAAGGACAGGAAGTCTACAAATAAAAAGGTGGTACCTCTCTCCCGCATCAGTCGTTTACTAGAGCAAGATGGGAGCTTAAAGAATAGAATCTAAGATTATCATTACTTGAAGTCTTAATGAAGATACCGCGTGGCTATTTATTTAGGTATTTAGCATAGATATATTAATGTGCACACCCATATGTGAAGGGGAATGTACGGGTGCCGTCATGGGCTCAGAGAAATACAGTTATCGGTAAGAACTATATTTTTCTCTGACGCCCATGACGGCACCACGGAGAGAATTGCAGAGATTGTACATTTAGGGAGGGACCACCACTTCCAGAACCCTTTTACCGAAGGTAAGGTCCGAAGAGGAGATAAGGTCCAATCTATAGTGCTTATAGAATGTAGATGGTTAAGACCAGGTAGCAGCTCTACATATCTGATCGATTTAAGCTCTGGCCTTCTCTGCCCAAGAGGTTGCTACTGCTCTCATTGAGTGCGCTTTGATATTTCCCAGGACAGGTACCCCACTAGATGAGTATGACAGGCTGATGGCGTCCGTGATCCATCTTGCCAGAGTGCCCTTGGAGGCTTTCTTCCCCTTCCGGAGACCCTGAAAGCATACAAAAAGAGAGCCATCCTCCCTACTCTCTGGTGGCATCTATGTAATGCATCAGGCATCTCCTAACATCCAATGTGTGTAAGGACTCTTCCTCCTTGTTTTGGGGGTTAGGGCAAAAGGAGGGGAGAGGTATCTCTGTGTCCTATGAAATCGGTTTGCTACTTTTGGGAGGTAGGCTGGGTCTGTTTTAAAGAACAACCCTATCATCCAGGAATTGAGTAAAGGGGGGGTTAGCAGATAGAGCCTGTATGTCGCTGACTCTATGTGCAGAGGTAAGAGCGACCAACAAAGATGTTTTGAGGGCTAAAATTTTTAATGGGGCATCCACCAATGGTTCAAATGGAGGTTTAGTAAGGGCTTTCAGGACTAAATTTAAATCCCACTGAGGGGTGTTTCGCACAGGAAGAGGTCTCCCGGCTGCTCTGATGAACCTTGAAACCCACCGATTTCCTGCCAAATCGTAGTTGAATAGGTCCCCCAGTGCTGCTACATGGACTTTTAGGGTACTTGTGGCCAGACCGATTTCTAACTCTTTTTGTAGGAATTCTAGTATGGCATTAAGAGGGACTCCCTCAACTATTTTGGCCCCCTTGAGTATGATAGTATGGAAAAATATGGAAAAAAATTCCTGTCTGGTCGTAATTGGTTTCCTACTTTGTAGAAGGGTAGATACCAGCCCCGGAGAAAAACCCCTATTTTCTAATAGCTCCCTCTCAAATGCCAGGCTGTCAAGTGTAAACTTGCAACCTGTGGATGTTGAACTGGACCCTGGGAGAGGTTTTGGAGGTCCGGGAGTACCCAGAGATCGGAGATAGACATCCTCATCATCCAAGAAAACAATGCCCTCTTTGGCCAGAACGGAGCTATTAAAATTACATGAGCTCTGTCCTCCCGAATCTTCCTCAGAACTGCAGGAATTAGAGCAATTGGGGGAAAGGCATATGCTAGATGATGGTGCCAAAGAAGCAGAAATGCATCTAGTGATACGGGGCTTCCTAATGGTGTTATGGAGCAAAAGGGGTCTACTTTTTTGTTTAGGTTGTTCGCGAAGAGTTCTATGTTTGGTACCCCCCATCTTTGTGAGATCTGGATGAACACTGCTTGGTTCAATTCCCATACACCTTGTTTTAGACAGGAGCAACTTAGAAAATCTGCTCTGTAATTGTCTACCCCCTTTATATGAAGTCCTGACAGAGACTGAAAATTAGCTTCGGCTATGTGGAAGATTGATTTGGTTACTTCCATCAGACTCTGAGAGCGGGTACCCCCTTGGTGATTCAGGTATGCTACCAATACTCTGTTGTCTGACATAACTCTGACATTGTGGGAGTGAAGGGGATCTAGGAACTCTAAGAGTGCAAACTTGGCTGCCAGCAGCTCCTTCATGTTGGAAGATACGTTTTCCAGGCTCGGCGGCCAAGACCCTTGAGCTAATAGGTTGTTCAGATGTGCCCCCCACCGGAGCTCGCATCTGTAGTTACTATTTTTGAGACCGGGGTTACCCAGGGGACCCCTTGAGAAAGATTGTTTTGCGACGTCCACTAATCTAGTGAGAATTGTGTTTGGAGATAAATTGAACCGACCTTCTAAATTCCCTTCTAGAGAGACTTCTTCTGACAAAATTTGCCATTGAACGTCCCTCGAATGAAGCTGAGCCCATTGGACTGCAGGGATGCAAGCCATCATGGATCCCAAGAGGGACATAGCTTGACGGAGAGTTATGGAGGGAGAATCCCTCATTCTGGATACTAGGCCCACCATCTTTTGCACTTTTTCAAATGGAAGGCGACATTCCTGTTTTACAGAGTCCAAAGTAAGACCCAGATATTCCTGTATTTGGCACTTTAACAATCTGGATTTTGTTAAGTTCACTAACCAGCCCAGGCTTTTTAATGAGCGCATGATTCTTTCTAGCTGACTCTCGCAATGTTGGGCAGAGTTGCCATTTACCAGGAAGTCGTTGAGGTACGGCACTATCAGGGTGTCTTGTTCCTTCAGGTGGGCCATTACCTCTGCAACTAGTTTGGTAAAGATTCGCGGACCTATGGCTAGTCCGAAGGGAAGCGCTAAAAATTGGAAATGACGTCACCCCTCTGATGAGGACTGCTATCCTGAGGAATTTTTGGTGGTCTTTGCGGATAGGGACGTGATAGTAAGAGTCTTTCAGGTCCAGGACTGCCATAAAACAAAGTGGAAACAGCATTTTTATTAATATTTGTATTGTCTCCATTTTGAACGGCTGAACATTCACATATTTGTTTAGGCTTTTCAAGTTTATAATTGTCCTCTAGGACCCATCCGTTTTTTTTCTCAGGAACAGAGGGGAATATCCTTTCCCTCTTTCTTTGGGGGGAACTTCCAGGAGAACCCCTTTGTCTACTAACCCCATGATTTCTTGTTCTAATGCTAGTTGTTCTTCTGATGATCTCAGGGATGTTATCATGAAGGAGGGGCGAGGAAGTTTGTGAAATCCTAACTTTAGTCCCAACTTTATTATGTCCAAAATCCATGGACTGTTGGTAATTTTCTCCCAGGCTGAGAGAAAGAGGGACAGTCTTCCCCCCACCTGGGGCAAACATTCATTGGGTGGGTTTTTTGGTGTCAGTGGGGCTCTTATTGAACAAAAATCCTTTGTTCTTGTTTTTCTTATCTTCCCACTTATCTTGATTTTTCCCAGGCTTCCTTCTGAAGAACCTCCTGTAGGAAGGGAAGGCGAGGGAGGGGAATGATTTCTTTTTATCCCCTGCCTTCTCTAAGATGTCATCCAAAGTGGGTCCCAATAACAATTCTCCTTCACAGGGGATGGTACATAACTTACATTTTGTTTGGAGATCCCCTGGCCAACATTTAAGCCAAAGGGCTCGCCTGGCCGCATTTGAAAAAGCTGCTAACCTACCAGACAGTCTGATAGAATCAGCGGAGGCATCTGCTAAGAAAGTGGCCGCTCTTCACATTACCAGTAAAGGTACCTTCACACTAAACAACTTTCCAATGAGAACGACAACGATCCGTGACGTTGCAGCGTCCTGGATAGTGATCTCTTTGAGTTTGACACGCAGCAGCGATCTGGATCCCGCTGTTATATCGCTGGTCGGAGCTAGAAGTCTGGAACTTTATTTGGTCGCTAGATCGGCGTGTATCGTCATGTTTGACAGCAAAAGCAACGATGTCAGCAATGTTTTTACATGGAGCGTGAACGATAAGTGAGTCGCCGTTACGTCACTGGATCGCTCCTGCATCGTTCTGGAGCTGCAGTGTTTGACGCCTCTACAGTGACCTAACAGCGACGCTCCAGCGATCTAGTTTAGGTCGGATCGTTGTCTATATCGCTGGAGCGTCGCTTAGTGTAACGGTACCTTTAGGTGTTTAATATTGAGTCCCGTGATTACTTGTTTTTAAGCTGGATTTCTAATTGGTCTAACCAGACCATTAGGGAACGGGATGTGCATGCGGCGGCAACCGCTGGTTTTAATCCTCCCCCAGCTGCCTCCCATGAACGTTTGAGGAAAGCATCAGCCTTTTTGTCCATGGGATCTTTCAGGACCCCCATGTCCTCGAATGGAAGGGCATATTAGTTTTTAGATGCCTTAGCTATGGCAACATCTGGTTTAGGGGCTTTTTCCCAGAAGGAGCATGATTCGTCATCAAATGGATATTTTCTTTTTGGCGTAACGCTTTTCTTATAGGCTTTTTCCACTCCTTTTTAATCAATGCCAAAATTCTCTTAAGAGGAAAGGCCTTCCTCTTTCTCTTCAAGACCCCCAAACAATGTCCTGTACCGATCTTTTGGGGGTAAGGGTCCGATAGCCCCATAGTGCTCCTAACTGCTTTAACAAGGCTGTCCGTCTCCTCTAGGGGAAAACAGCTACGCCCCCCAGAGGAAGATGAAGAACTAGATGTATCCGAATCCACCTCTACGCCATCCGTATCACTGGACTCAGGAGTTGGGGATCTGTGCCTAGTCTTCGCTTTTTACCCCCCTTTTAGGGATTTAAAAGTATCTTCCACATGATTTTTTATCAGTGTTTTGAGGTCTACTACGAACCCGGGAAGCCCTTCGGACACTGTCTGCTGTTTGCATGCGCTACAAAGCCTCTTCTCCCAAGTAGAGGGAAGATCCTCTCTACAGAGGGCACATACTTTGTGCTTAGTCTTGCCTGAACTTTTCTTCCCCTATAGTTTAGAAAAGACAAATATATATATCCTTACTATCACTGGCTTTCACGAAGATCACTTACCACCTTATGGACTCATAAATACCGGTTGTGGATGATCTGCGTCTGTCATCAGTTTATCCCTTGTGCCGGACGCTGTACTGGACTCCTTGCTATGAAAAGACCCCAAGCGTCCTTTACCTGCAGCATCCTGGTAAAGGATGCGCCCGACCCCCTGACGAAGGCTGGCGCCGAAACGCGCGTCGGGGTCAGGCGGATCCAGGAGACGGTCTTTCACATCACCCACAGGTAATGTTGTTTGTGGCCGTAATTATATCATGATACATCAGCAGCAACTTGTGCATGCATTCTAGTCTCTGAATATTCATTAGCAGTTGCTATCTTAACCTTTAGTAATCCTGCACTCGCACCTTATTATCTTTATTGTGTACTTTTATGCACACACTTGCCGCATTTTTCCTGTGGATATTAATTTGCTAATTTGGTGCCATGTATGTACTTATCTATTTATAGTGTTGACCCATGCATTATCATGAGTCACCTTAGTATATTGTATAAATACGTTTCCGTCTCCTGGTATAGTGCCCTTCTGTTTGGTATCCCCCCTCCCTCACCAGGTGGTGTACCATATCTTTAATAAATACATCATTATTTAACCTCTCGTGTCTCCCCTTTTCCTCATAGTTTGTAAGCTTGCGAGCAGGGCCCTCATTCCTACTGGTATCTGTTTTGAACTGTGATTTCTGTTATGCTGTAATGTCTATTGTCTGTACAAGTCCCCTCTATAATTTGTAAAGTGCTGCGGAATATGTTGGCGCTATATAAATAAAAATTATTATTATATATTATTATTATTAACTTGGGCATAGATTCGGTTCCTTTTGTGCTCTTTTTTTGCTTATAAAATTTCCGAGTTGTCCACTACTCAGTCCATGTTGGTTACGTAGTAGCTATAATTGAGAAATTTTGTTTTGTATATAATTTTCGTTTGACTGATTTATTTTGTACGTATACCCTGCCTTGAGCTTTGTCTTAAAGTTTTGATCGGACTCCTGGGTCTGAATATATCCCCAACTAAGAGCAATCAGGTGTGAATGAGAAGGTGGGTGGGTATGGCAAGACCAGATGTAGAGAGTTAGGGTACTGTCACACATTGAAATTTCCATCGCTACGACGTTACGATTCGTGACGTTCTAGCGATATCGTTACGATATCGCTGTGTCTGACAGGCTACTGCGATCAGACACCCTGCTGAGAATCGTACGTCGTAGCAGATCGTATGGAACTTTCTTTCGTCGCTTGATCACCCGCTGACATCGCTGGATCGTTGTGTGTGACAGCGATCCAGCGATGTCTTCGCTTGTAACCAGGGTAAACATCGGGTAACTAAGCGCAGGGCCGCGCTTAGTAACCCGATGTTTACCCTGGTTACAAGCGTAAACGTAAAAAAACAAACCGTACATACTCACCCGTCGGTGTCCTTCAGGTCCCTTGCTGTCTGCTTCCTGCTCTGAGTGCCGGCCGGAAAGTGAGAGCAGATCACAGCGGTGCTGTGATCTGCTCTCACTGTACGGCTGCACTCAGAGCAGGAAGCAGACGGCAAGGAACCTGAAGGACACCGACGGGTGAGTATGTACGGTTTGTTTTTTTACGTTTACGCTGGTAACCAGGGTAAACATCGGGTTACTAAGCGCGGCCCTGCGCTTAGTTACCCGATGTTTACCCTGGTTACCCGGGGACTTCGGCATCGCTCCAGCGCCGTGATTGCAACGTGTGACCGCAGTCTACGACGCTGGAGCGATAACCATACGATCGCTGCGACGTCACGAATCGTGCCGTCGCAGCGATGAAAATTTCAATGTGTGACGGTACCCTTAAGCAAAGGTCATAAAGAGAGGGAGGGGTTGGAGTGACCACTCAAAGATATACCAGAATAACATAATGAGAGACATGAAACAGGTCATGGGAAGCAAGATGATGGGTACGAAAGCATACCAGAAAGAGATTATATGCGCTGCACATAGACACCCAGATGCCAGGGAAACAATAGAAAATCAATGCAATACACTGTATGCAGAATTATTACGCAAGTTGTATTTTAGAGGATTATTTTTATTATGGATCAACAACTATATTCTCAATCAACCCAAAAGACTAAAATATCAAAGCTTACTATTTTTGGAAGTTGGAGTGTTTTTTTTTTTTGTTTTTTTTTTATATTTTGCTATCTTAGGAGGATATCTGTTTGTGCAGGTAACTATTACTGTGCAGAATTATTAGGCAACTTAGTAAAGACCAAATATATTCCCATCTTACTTGTTTATTTTCACCAGGTAAACCTATATAACTGCACAAAATTTAGAAATAAACATTTCTGACATGCAAAAACAACTCAAAAAAATTAGTGACCAATATAACCACCTTTCTCTATGATGACACTCAACAGCCTTCCATCCATAGATTCTGTGAGTTGCTTGATCTGTTTACGATCAACATTGCATGCAGCAGCCACCACAGCCTCCCAGACACTGTTCCGAGAGGTGTACTGTTTTCCCTAAATGTCACATTTTATGAGGGACCACAGGTTCTCTATGGGGTTCAGATCAGGTGAACAAGGGGGCCATGTCATTATTTTTTCTTCTTTGAGACCTTTACTGGCCAGCCACGCTGTGGAGTAGTTGGAGGCATGTGATGGAGCATTGTCCTACATGAAAATCATGTTTTTCTTGAACGATACAGACTTCTTCCTGTACCACTGCTTGAAGAAGTTTTCTTCCAGAATCTGGCAGTAGGTCTGGGTGTTGAGCTTCACTCCATCCTCAACCCGAAAAGGTCCCACAAGTTCACCTTTGATGATACCAGCCCATACCAGTACCCCACCTCCACCTTGCTGGCGTCAGTCGGAGTGGAGCTCTCTGCCCTTTACTGATCGAGCCTCTGGCCCATCCATCTGGCCAATCAAGAGTCACTCATTTCATCAGTCCATAAAACCTTTG
Source organism: Ranitomeya variabilis (assembly GCF_051348905.1). Lineage (NCBI taxonomy): Eukaryota > Metazoa > Chordata > Amphibia > Anura > Dendrobatidae > Ranitomeya > Ranitomeya variabilis. The sequence goes on along the minus strand of NC_135234.1, from coordinate 569,905,491 downwards.
AAAAGTCAATCTTAAGATATTTCTTGGCCCAGGCTTGAGGTTTTATCTCATGTTTCTTGTTCAAATGTGGTCGTTTTTCAGCCTTCCTTACCTTGCTCATGTCCCTGAGTATCGCACACCTTGTGCTTTTTGTTACTCCAGTAACGTTGCAGCTCTGAAATATGGCAAAACTGGTGGCAAATGGCATCTTGGCAGCTTCACGCTTGATTTTCCTCAATTCATGGGCAGTTATTTTGCGCCTTTTTTGCCCAACATGCTTCTTGCGACCCTGTTGGCTATTTGCCATGAAACGCTTGATTGTTCTGTGATCACGCTTCAAAAGTTTGGCAATTTCAAGACTGCTGCATCCCTCTGCAAGACATCTCACAATTTTGAGATTTTCAGAGCCAGTCAAATCTCTCTTCTGACCCATTTTGCCAAAGGAATGGAAGTTGCCTAATAATTAAGCACACCTTATATAGGGTTTTGATGTCATTAGACAACACCCCTCCTTATTACAGAGATGCACATAACCTGATTTACGTAATTGGTAGTTGGCTCTCAAGCCTGAACAGCTTGGAGTAGGACAACATGTATAAAAAGTATCATGTGATCAAAATACAACTTGCCTAATAATTCTGCACACAGTGTATACAGAGACATTCAGGATCCAGGGAGAGTTGGGGAAAGTCAGTGCATACCATAGAAAATCAATGCAATATACAGAGACATTCAGGATCCAGGGAGAGTTGGGGAAAGTCAGTGCATAACATAGAAAATCAATGCAATATACAAAGTTGAAGCTTTTTATTGGGAAAATGTTGCATAACTCAATCCACAAAAAAAAAAAGTTAGCTCGCACACAGGTCTGTCATCTGTTAACAGAAAAATAGGGGGCTTCCACGTTACTGATAGCACAAAGGTTCTGAAAAAGCACTATGGTTCTTTAACACCCAAAAGAAATCCAGGGAATTCTGCACTCCCAAATCCCCCTCCCTTCTGAGCACCACAGTGTATCTATAATAATAATAATAATAATTTTTATTTATATAGCGCCAACATATTCCGCAGCGATTTATCTAAACCACATTTACCATCCACTTGTTTGGCAGTTCTGTAGTGATGAAAGCATGCTTAATTTACCGATGCATGTCTTATGAGGCACTGAGGGTGATCATATACGAGGGTCATTAAGTGTCCCCCAGGATGTGCACAAAAACATACTGAAACCGCTGGAGATCATTGCAATTGTGGTTACAATGCAAAATAAAAGTGTTCAAGCTATTTGACCAAGTCAGATTGAGGAAAACCGGACATGGGCTTTTATTTTTGGAGATATTTGTAGCAAGGTAGTGGGATGGATTTCTCCCTACAATCCAGGTCTGGTGAGTGGTCCATGTCCACAATTCCCATTTAAACTTTTAGTTAAGGTTTGGATGTGTCAGTATTGGTTTGTAAGGCCGGAGTCACACTTAACTTATGAAAAATCGGCCTGTTTCTCTCGGCCGAGAGTCGCACAAATGTTCTCCGTATGGTCATCCATGTGTAATGCGTTTGCAATGCAATGATGAGATTTTCTCACATCTATGTATCCGTATGCAATCCGTATGACATGCACATGGCTTTACATTTTTCACTGCTTTTCAAAAATGAATTTAATGGTTCAATGGGCTGAAATGAGGAAAATATGTGTGCATTTCTTGCAAGTCACACTGATGGTCCGTGTGGTGTCCGATTTTTTTCTCACACCTATAGACTTGCATTGGCGAGACTTGGCCGATATATGCGTAAAATCGCGGCATGCTGCGATTTCACTCACACGTAGAATATGCCTGAGGAAAAAAAAACGGTGATGTGAGCTTCCCCATAGATTAACACTGATCTGAGTGCTATGCGATGTTTTCTCGCATAGCACTCGTCCGTATTATACGCTAGTGTGACTCCAGCTTAAGCATGAGAAAAGGAGCTCTATGTAAATCAGGTTTGTGTGATTCTGAACACACATCACAGCCAAAGAGCAAAGCCATTGACTTCCCCACGAGTTACACGGTGGTGCAGTTGTCCACGGCAATAGATTGGTTCGCAGCCAGATCGTCCGTATCAGAGGATAACGTTTGAGTATATTTTCATAAGTTGCCAAAATAAAGACATTTCAGTTGAACTATCTTGGGTCACTGCCTCATTACCACACTTGTGAAATGCACTGCCTTGTCCAGAATGCGGGCAATGTGAAATAAGGCATACCCAAAGAGAACTGCATGTCAGTGATCAAGCTTGCAATGCTACAGCTCAGGCCCACCAACAAGATGAATTACTTAAGCAGTTGGTTCTCAGGCGCAGCAACAGAAGTTTCAACATCAGGAACAGCAGTACTTTCAACAGCGGCAGTAGAAGCAGTTGCAGCAGATGACTAAAAGCCTGATTCTACAACAAATTGCAGCCATTTGATTGAACGGGTTGACAAACTGCAATCATGCTTCGCCTTCGTGTGTGATCGTATCTTTGAACTTTGGGCAGCGCAGACTCTGAACCACTATATTCCTCAATCATTGCAACTTATCTCCTTGGTGTTTCGCTGCAGCCTCTACATGCTTATATAGGAGTTGTGACTGTCACAACCCTATCAGATGGGCATACCTATAATATTTTACACCTCTTGGTTATCAGATAAGACCCTCCAGTTTTACCATTTGATTGACTGGAAAATAAAGTTATACAGTTAAGTCCATATATATATTTGGACAGAGACAACATTTTTCTAATTTTGGTTCTAGACATTACCACAATGAATTTTAAACAAAACAATTCAGATGCAGTTGAAGTTCAGACTTTCATTTGAGGGTATCCACATTAAAATTGGATGAAGGGTTTAGGAGTTTCAGCTCCTTATCATGTGCCACCCTGTTTTTAAAGGGACCTAAAGTAATTGGACAATTGACTCCAAGGCTATTTCATGGACAGGTGTGGGCAATCCCTTTGTTATGTCATTCTCAATTAAGCAGATAAAAGGCCTGGAGTTGATTTGAGGTGTGGTGCTTGCATTTGGAAGGTTTTGCTGTGAAGTAAACATGCGGTCAAAGGAGCTCTCCATGCAGGTGAAACAAGCCATCCTTAAGCTGCGAAAACAGAAAAAAAACATCCGAGAAATTGCTACAATATTAGGAGTGGCGAAATCTACAGTTTGGTACATCCTGAGAAAGAAAGAAAGCACTGGTGAACTCATCAATGCAAAAAGACCTGGACGCCCATGGAAGACAACAGTGGTGGGTGATCGCAGAATAATCTCCATGGTGAAGAGAAACCCCCTCACAACAGCCAACCAAGTGACCAACACTCTCCCGGAGGTCGGCGTATCAATATCCAAATCTACCATAAAGAGAAGACTGCATGAAAGTAACTACAGAGGGTTCACTGCACGGTGCAAGCCACTCATAAGCATCAAGAATAAAAAGGCTAGACTGGACTTTGCTAAAAAACATCTAAAAAAGCCAGCAGAGTTCTGGACGAACATTCTTTGGACAGATGAAACCAAGATCAACCTCTACCAGAATGATGGAAAGAGAAAAGTATGGCGAAGGCGTGGTACAGCTCATGATCCAAAGCATACCACATCATCTGTAAACACGGCGGAGGCAGTGTGATGGCTTGGACATGCATGGCTGCCAGTGGCACTGGGTCACTAGTATTTATTGATGTGACACAGGACAGAAGCAGCCAAATTAATTCTAAGGTATTCAGAGCCATACTGTGTGCTTAGATCCAGCCAAAGGAAGCCAAACTGATTTGTCGTCGTTTCATACTACAGATGGACAATGAGCCAAAACATAAAGCCAAAGCAACCCAGGAGTTTATTAAAGCAAAGAAGTGGAATATTCTTGAATGGCCAAGTCAGTCACCTGATCTCAACCCAATTGAGCATGCATTTCACTTGTTAAATACTAAACTTCAGACAGAAAGGCCCACAAACAAACACCAAATGAAAACCACCGCAGTGAAGGCCTGGCAGAGCATCAAAAATGAGGAAACACAGCGTCTGGTGATGTCCATGAGTTCAAGACTTCAGGCAGTCATTGCCAACAAAGGGTTTTCAACCAAGTACTAGAAATGAACATTTTATTTAAAATTATTTAATCTGTCCAATTACTTTTGGTCCCTTTAAAAACAGGGTGGCACATGTTAAGGAGCTGAAACTCCTAAACCCTTCATCCAATTTTAATGTGGATACCCTCAAATGAAAGCTGAAAGTCTGAACTTCTACTGCATCTGAATTGTTTTGTTTAAAATTCATTGTGGTAATGTCTATAACCAAAATTAGAAAAATGTTGTCTCTGTCCAAATATATATGGACGTAACTGTAGGTCTTGAAAAAAAAAAGGAGTAGAAAAAAAAATGAAAGCGGAAAATCTCCTGCCAACAGAAAAGCTTACACTGTTATTTCAATCTTAGCAAGTTATCTCTTATTCATAGGAACAGAAAGAGTGGAGATTAAAAGGGCTAGCCAAATACCGTATATACTCGAGTAGAAGCCGAGATTTTCAGCCTAAAAAAATTGGCTGAAAGTGCCCCTCTCTGCTTATACTCGAGTCATGGTCAGCGGGTGAGGGGAAGCGACGACGGTCACATACTCACCTGCTCTTGGCGCTCCTGACGCGGTCCCTGCATGTCCCATGGTCTCCGGCTCTGGCAGCTTCTTCCCCTGTTCAGCGGTCACGTGGTACCGCTCATTAAAGTAATAAATATGGACTCCACTCTCATAGGGGTGGAGCCGCATATTCATTCCTGTAATGAGTGGTATCAGTGACCGCTGAACAGAGGAAGAAGCTGCCGGCTCCCAAAGACCATCTGTCCGGGAGAAGCTGCCAGGGACCGCGCCGGGAGCAGGTGAGTATTTCATATTCACCTTCCCTCGTTCCACCACCGCCCCGTCTTCCTCGTCCTCTGCAGTGACTGTTCAGGTCTGCAGGTGCGATGACGTATTAGTGTGCGTGCCGCCTTCTGCCTGAACAGTCACTGCGGAGAGACGGGACGCTGAGGAGCAGCGGGGAGAGGGGAGTATGTCATTTTTCTTTTTTATTGCAGCAGCAGCATTATATGTGGCACATTGTTATATGGAGCATCTTATGGGGCCATAATGAACTGTATGGAGCATTATATGTGGCACATTGTTATATGGAGCATCTTATAGGGTTATAATGAACTGTATGGAGCATTATATGTGGCACATTGTTATATGGAGGATCTTATGGGGCCATAATATGTGGCACATTTTTATATTGAGCATCTTATGGGGCCATAATCAGCATTTGTGCAGATTATATGGGGCATATTTTAATATGGAGCATCTTATGGGGTCATAATCAGCATTTGTGCAGCATTATTTGGGGCATATTTTAATATGGAGCATCTTATGGGGCCCATCAAATTTTATGGAGCATTATATGGGGCGTATTTTGTATGGAGCATCTTATGGGGCCCATCATGGACTGTATGGAGCATTATATGGGGCTCCTGATTCAATATGGATATTCAAAAACACAACCTACTGATGTCTCAATTAATTTTACTTTTATTGGTATCTTTGACATTTCCGGTAGTTGCTGCATTTTCCACCCTAGGCTTATACTCGAGTCATTAAGTTTTCCCAGTTTTTTGTTGCAAAATTAGGGGGGGGGGGGGTTTGGGTTGGCTTATACTCGGGTCGGCTTATACTCGAGTGTATACGGTAGTTTAATGTTTTACTTAAACTAAAAACTGAGACATGTTATAAAATAATAACTTATGATGTACAATAAAATTATATTGTGGCATAGTCTTAGCCAGAAAAATCTATGTAAATACTTTTATGCTCAAAAAGACATATTCTAGGAAATGTTTATTGGCTAACCAGAAGAATTCTGTTTGTAAGCTTTCCGAGCACAGAGGCTCCTTCTTCAGATAGTTTACAAATTAAATTACTGAGACAAAAACACAACTCCTAAAATCCGAGCACCAGACTTCTAAAACATCGCTCCCACCACTTCGCCATTCATAAATAAAAACCTTAAGGCTATGTGCCCACGTTGCAGAACAAACCGGACTCATTTCGCGGAAAATCCACTCGCATTTTTTCCCCGAAGCGTCCCAATACAATTATATAGCGGCAAAATCGCTGAAATTCAGCAAAATTAATGAACATGCTGTGTTTTTTTCCACGATCAGTTTTTTTTTGGTGGAAAAAAACGCAGCATGGGCACAACAATGCGGAATTCCATTGAAAATAATGGGATGCGTTTAGTAAGCGTTTTCACAGAGGAAAAAACGTGAAAAAAACGTAAAGTGTGCACATACCCTTATTGTATAACCTTGGCTTATCTTTATGAGGCATGTCCCCATCCACCATGCCCAAATTTCCTGTTGTAATATCTCAAGTGTTGTGCCCTATTCTCAGTAATTCTGGTTAGCCAATAATCTCATCACTCCTGAAATACTTTTATGCCTAAAAAAGACAAAAGTATGTACATCAAAATAATTACTTAATACTCCCGCCACCCCTGTGAAGCCACCACTGAGGTCACGGATGCAGCCAGAGACTGCCGAAATATCACTGGAGGCCAAGATAGAGATTGTCGGAGGACCTAGGAAATGTCGGGAAAAGCAGCGTAGGACTGGCAAGACAACCGTTACTCCTTTTTAACAAAAATGTAAAATGGGTCTGAAAACCCTTTTAATGCCAAGTGTAACATGAACAAAACCAAGTAAAAAATGAACATGAGAATTCATAAGGAAAAAAAATCAAATTCAGAAAAGCTTCACAAATATGATTTAAGTCTTTATTTTTCTTTTTAAAAGCCATTCCTTTTAAATAAGATCCTAAACATTCACCAGACTGTCACTGTATAAAAATGTACAGTGGCTTTATTAACATGTACATTCCATAAAGTTTACATCTGCAAAGATATGAGGCACACTCAGTATTGCACTTCATTAAAATTTCAGGCTCAAACATAACCCAGAAAGTTAAATGAAACTGCCTTTGTAATGTTGTAAATCTTAAACGGGACGAACATTGATATCTTTATGTACTATGTACAGCGTTTGTTACAACTTTATACCTTGTTATGTTATGTGCCCTCCACAGCAATGTCGCTTTCTTCTCTGTGGAACACAATGCAGAGCTCTCCAGCAACCAGAGAGTTGTATTAACAGTCTAGAAGATAAACATATATACTCCTTTTTCCACGAGATGCAGGTATACTTGTACAAGGCTATTGGAAAGTCAGTGCTCATTACTGTAACTTTTCTTCTGATCATACATATACTGTATACATATATTTATATATCCTCGGTATGGCGAGCCTTTTATATGCTGTGTATCCAAGCATTTTATACACATCTGGTGCCTTGTCGGTGGTGCTTTATGTAATGACCACATGCAAGCACCTCACAAGTAGCTATCATCAGTTTAAGTATAACAAAACATTGAGTTTGGTATGAAGAGTATGAACTCGTGAATACACAGTTGTATCTGGTGCCTCCTTCCTGGTTAACCTTGTTCGTAGACTCTTATGTGGTCCCATCCTGACCGGATGCTGTCGTCCAGAACCTGCCTGGAATGAAGGACTGCTACAGTCCATCTCAAAATTCACAACGCAAGGATTTAAAAAAAAAAAAAAAAAAATTATAATTAGAAACTGGAAAAGTAGTATGGGCTATTTTTCTTTAAAACGTGTGGGCATTTCTGCACACTCCACAGCCTAAGGCAAACTCTTCTCCGGTGGGGGGGTGGACCACATGAAGAGGGCACTCCGTCCCTTCAAGCTGTTTGCCTTTTGGACCTATAAAGGAAAAAAAAATACAAAAATGATAGTCATATAGCCAAAAAGGCAGCTTTACAATGCTTCAAAGTCAAAGATATAATCTATATTTGGTGTATCTATATCTTCATCCATCTCTCCCCCACTCTTCCTCCCTCTCGGCTCTCTTCCTCCTCCTCTCTCGGCTCTCATCCTCCTTCTCTCTAGGCTCTCTTCCTCCCTCTCCCTTGGCTCTCTTCCTACCTCTCTATTGGCCCTCTTCCTTCTCGGCTCTCTTCCTCCCTCTCGGCTCTCTTCCTTCTCTCCTTCTTGGCTCTCTTTCTCCCTCTTGCCTCTCTTCCTCCCTCTCTACTCTCTTCCTCTCTCTTGGCTCTCTTCCTTCTCTCCCTCTTGGCCCTCTTCCTCCCTCTCGTCTCTCTTCCTTCTCTCCTTCTTGGCTCTCTTTCTCCCTCTTGGCTCTCTTCCTCCCTCTCTACTCTCTTCCTCTCTCTTGGCTCTCTTCCTTCTCTCCCTCTTGGCTCTCTTCCTCTCTCTCTTAGCTCTCTTCCTCTCGGCTTTCTCTCTCTCTCTCATGTCCAGAAACATCTAACAACTCCATTAAAAAATAATGTATGATTAACAGAGGATCCCAAGCAGCTAAGTCATCTGCCTCAGATCACTCTGGTATTCAGCCACTACAATGATATTGGAGATGTACCCTTAAGGATAGGTCGTCATTATCAGATCAGTGTGTGTCTGACCCCTGGGATCTCCACAGATCAGCTGTTTTTATATCCAGCTGGTACCAATAAGTGTGATGGTGCGGTGGTATTCAGCTCTGTACACATTAACCATACGTTGGAAGAGATGTTGGAACACCTAACAGAAATACATGGGCAATTTTGCTTACCTGCAGGACAATGTGGAAGTTCTTCTTTAAGTATGCTGGTCATTCGCTGGAAGTCATCATGGCAAGCATTACAAAAATGTGTTGTTCCAAAACAGAAAAATACAGCCACTGAGCAGCAGTAACGACACTTGTACTCTAGGAAATCAGTACCGTGTTTCGGACACATCTGTCAAAAGGAAGTAGAAAAGCAGTTTTCACTACCATGTTACTAACTATGCAGATGGAAAGTGATCTGAAACTAATTGCAATTACTAAAAGGGTTATACAGCATTTGCAATGCGATGGCTTATCCCTAGGATACGTCACCTATATTATGCTCAATTCACACATCCAAGTGTCACGGTCCGAGAATGGCCTGCAATACACTGGCTGAGGGTCTCCTGCCCTGCCCTTGGAACGGGACACAGTGTGAATCTGTCCTTACATTGAAGGGAATCCAAATATTGCCATCTCCTATGAGAAGCTGTCTGAAGAAGTTGTGGCGAACACAAACACTACAGTCTCTTCAATGTTTATGGCGGGTTGGTTCGGACTTGCTGCACCGTTCTTCTTATATTGTAGGATTAGTGTAGTCTTATTGTGTCTAATGGAACAACACTGCAGTAACCTGAATCATTGCTATGAAAAGAACGGCAGAGACAAGCAGCAAGCTGATGGACACATTGAAGAGCCCCGTCATACAGCTCATCATCAAGCTAATATTGGGCTATAGTGGTAAGCCAATCGAAAGGTTCGATAACCTCTTTAAATCCATTCGTAGACTAAATGTTCTGCTTTCAAAGTTTCAAATGCAACCCTATGGTGTATTTGATTACAAACGTGACCCGACTGTTCACCAGGGATGACATCATACCTGAGCCCTGGACACATCGGAGCATGCTCCACATATCAGCTCTCTTGGATCATAGTCATCTCCTTGGCCAGCCTCTGCATCACAACGTGCTTCACCACCAAAATATGCCTTTAAAAAGAAAAAAGCAAATAAAAAAAAGTTAGTTCTGCATAAAGAAAATAAACAAAACTCCACACAACCAAATGATTACAGGGCCAAAGTAATATATAGAAAAATTTATAATTTATTAATTAAAAATGACCAAGTCAAACAACAAATCAATAAACAACATATAAAAGGGAAATATGCAAGCAGTAGAACATGCATTATGGAATGTTGTATATATCAGGACACACCGGGGGTATTGGAAAATAGATGAGGCAAGAGGAGCTGTAGCCTCATATACGGGCAGAATGAAATAACACAATATGAACCCCTAGGCAAATCAGCCAAGGGTTAACCACTATTGCTGCCCAGAGGTGCCTATTCTCAATGTCCTAGTGACTCACCGCAGCATATTGCTGACTTTAGGGTAACCGCCTCACTTAACATATCTTAGCCATAATTACCTATACACAGGCGATACTCGGCACCAAAATTCCCAATGTCCCGGTCCGTCCACCCCGACGCGCATTTCGGACCTCCTTCTTCACAGGGGGCCTGCTGTCCCATATCCGTGTCCACCTTATATATACACGCCGCAAAAGTGCCAGCCGGCCAGTGTGGCCGAGAACCGGAAGCCGCGGACCCGACCGGAAGTGACGCGCATATCTCCCCGGCAACCACAACGCCGAACGGCGTCACGTGACGGCAGGTCCCAAAGGACACCGCCCGTCACTAGGAGACGCCGAAAGCCGCCAGGAGGTGCAGCGCCCGGGAGACAAGCGCGTGCAGATACGGGAGCACAGCTTATCCCAGTCATGCAACCATAAATATGATTACTTAGTGCAGCCATATTAAACCCAATCTGTATTACCACATCAAACAAAATAATAATCACAAGTGCTAGAGGGGAAACAAAACAATACAAAGAAAAAAAGGGGAAAATGAAAAAAGACTGGATCCCAAATGGCACAAAGAATACAACATTAGGACATTATAACATCAGATCATATCCATTGATTTTCATAATATCTTTAATGAGGTCATCGTCTTCACTTGTCCATAGGATATCTCTGCGCCAGATCATCAGTCAAAATAAACATGTAAGGGTATAAGGAAGACACGCAGAAACTACAATAAAATGAATAAAAAAGAAATTATTAAAAACAAAACGCAGGGTAACAATTACAACAACCATAGGGCCAACAGTATCAATAAATAGACCAATAGATGATAGCAGAGGGTAGACTATCATAGGAATGGAGCGAAGCTAATGTTTTCATTCAGTCCAGATGGATGGACCGTGTTTAGGGTCCAAATCCATCTGGACTCTAATTGGGCCAAACGTGGAGGGATTTCGAAGCGTTTGGCCCAATTAGAGTCCAGATGGATTTGGACCCTAAACACGGTCCATCCATCTGGACTGAATGAAAACATTAGCTTCGCTCCATTCCTATGATAGTCTACCCTCTGCTATCATCTATTGGTCTATTTATTGATACTGTTGGCCCTATGGTTGTTGTAATTGTTACCCTGCGTTTTGTTTTTAATAATTTCTTTTTTATTCATTTTATTGTAGTTTCTGTGTGTCTTCCTTATACCCTTACATGTTTATTTTGACTGATGATCTGGCGCAGAGATATCCTATGGACAAGTGAAGACGATGACCTCATTAAAGATATTATGAAAATCAATGGATATGATCTGATGTTATAATGTCCTAATGTTGTATTCTTTGTGCCATTTGGGATCCAGTCTTTTTTCATTTTCCCCTTTTTTTCTTTGTATTGTTTTGTTTCCCCTCTAGCACTTGTGATTATTATTTTGTTTGATGTGGTAATACAGATTGGGTTTAATATGGCTGCACTAAGTAATCATATTTATGGTTGCATGACTGGGATAAGCTGTGCTCCCGTATCTGCACGCGCTTGTCTCCCGGGCGCTGCACCTCCTGGCGGCTTTCGGCGTCTCCTAGTGACGGGCGGTGTCCTTTGGGACCTGCCGTCACGTGACGCCGTCCGGCGTTGTGGTTGCCGGGGAGATATGCGCGTCGCTTCCGGTTCTCGGCCACACCGGCCGGCTGGCACTTTTGCGGCGTGTATATATAAGGTGGACACGGATATGGGACAGCAGGCCCCCTGTGAAGAAGGAGGTCTGAAACGCGCGTCGGGGCGGACGGACCGGGACATTGGGAATTTTGGCGCCGGGTATCGCCTGTGTATAGGTAATTATGGCTAAGATATGTTAAGTGAGGCGGTTACCCTTAAGTCAGCAATATGCTGCGGTGAGTCACTAGGACATTGAGAATAGGCACCTCTGGGCAGCAATAGTGGTTAACCCTTTGCTGATTTGCCTAGGGGTTCATATTGTGTTATTTCATTCTGCCCGTATATGAGGCTACAGCTCCTCTTGCCTCATCTATTTTCCAATACCCCCGGTGTGTCCTGATATATACAACATTCCATCATGCATGTTCTACTGCTTGCATATTTCCCTTTTATATGTTGTTTATTGATTTGTTGTTTGACTTTGATTGGTCATTTTTAATTAATAAATTATAAATTTTTCTATATATTACTTTGGCCCTGTAATCATTTGGTTGTGTGGAGTTTTGTATATTTATACTGATGATAGGGGCGGTAGTCTGTATCGCATACACAGGGACCCTTGAAATTGTGTATTGGGATCCACTGTGGTACTATGTGGCTCTGTTCATTAGGGATTGTGTATATAAAGAAAATAAAACAGTTTCTAGATAAATTACACTTATTAATCCCCCCCCAAGTGTGCACACTGAGGATTTGCCGGTTTCTGAGTGGGGAATGGTGGTGCTGTATGCGTTATGCATACTCCCGAGCAGAACATGTCTAGGGGGCGCAGCCTCGCTCCATACATTTGTACGGAGTGAATCCGCGCCTTTTCCAGTGACGAGGCCGTCTAGTGGGCACGGCCCCGCTCAATACAAGTGTATGGCGTGAGGCAGAGACCACTGGCCGGGAGTACTTTATAACACATACATACCTTCCGTTCCCAGCTCAGAAGCTGACAAATCCATTCAGTGCACTGTGTGCGTGCTGGGGGCATTCATAGTTATGTAGTTATTACCCAGGGACTGCAGACTTATTTTAATCAGCGATCTAGAGATACATATAATTTTTTTTCTTACCATGTCCAATTATACACACGTTTATTTACTGGGATATGGGCAGAAAATGGAGAAAAATCAATTATCTCGTATTCTAATTATTTTCCCAATACAGTAACCACTGAATCTGGCTATGCACAATAGACTCACAGTCCATCATTACAACTGAATCTGTGAATAAAGTTCCTTATTTTAGGTCTCGTGCATAACGGAATTATAATGATCCATTCAGGAGCTACAAATTTAGTGTTAGGAAGGGTTTCTTTCCTTTTAATATGTAATCTGAATCCTCGCCATTACCAATGATTTTTATATTAAGGAATGCTGGATATGACAGCCAGAGTCCAGCTACAGCCCTCATGCCTTAGATTGTTTCCTGCATCTGGAGGTCAACACTTCACCATATTTGCGTAAAGTAATTTAAATTGAAATTTCACTAAAGTTTGGAATATCTACTTTCTCTAAATGACCAATTGACTGTTGAGGTGAAAGCTTTAAGAACCATCATAAGGATTTTTTTAGGACTCCTATTAATTTGGCTAGTCATTAGTTAGTAAGTTAGTTACACAGTAAGTGATTAGACAGGCCCAAATAACTTCGGAATGTGTTTGCGGAATTACCTTTTTACATTTGTAGCAGACATAATAAGCATATCTGTTCATGGCATAACTGGCAGGGTCATTGTAATAACGGACTCCCGGTGTAGTGATTGCATCACTTTTGTGTAGTCCTTCATATTCCAACCTCATCAAAGCCTTCCTTCGGACATCTTCATAAAGGTCTCGGATCGGGTCTAGAAGATCTTTTAACACTGAATGATTTATTTTGTTCTACAAATAGATAGGGAGATTAATTACTTCCCACATTGACATCAGGTCTCTCAGTACATAATGAAAAGCTAATAAATAAGAATAATATGTACAGGGTTTACAGATTAGAAGAGCAATCAGTCACATCATTCTTCTGAGATTTTCATTGATGTCCTGTTGGCACAAACAGAAGTGAAACTGTGTACTAGAATTCCATCCAAATTAAATACCTTGCAAATAGGACAGGACATAAAACCAAATGTTATCCGTGGCCCCAGCCATCTGTTTTCTAGGACACGTCGGCAACATTGCAAGTGGAACACATGGCTGCAGTCCAGCTGAAAAACAAAATAGAATGACCATATTAGGCTACTTTCACACTAGCGTCGTGCACTGCACGTCGCTATGCGTCGTTTTGTAGAAAAAACGCATCCTGCAAAAGTGCTTGCAGGATGCGTTTTTTCTCCATTGACTTGCATTAGCGACGCATTGCCACACGTCGCAACCGTCGTGCGACAGTTGCGTGGTGTTGCGTCGGACCGTCGCCACCAAAAAACGTTGCATGTAACGTTTTTTGGTGCGTCGTGTCCAGCATTTCCGACCGCGCATGCGTGGCCGGAACTCCGCCCCCACCTCCCCACACCTCACAATGGGGCAGTGGATGCGTTGAAAAACAGCATCCGCTGCCCCCGTTGTGCGGCGCATTCACTGCTAGCGTCGGTACGTCGCAACGACGCAATTAGTCGTGCGACGCTAGTGTGAAAGTAGCCTTATCTGGAGGAAAACAGTTCTGAGCAGTAAATAAAAGCGATATTTCTGCATTTCCTCTGAACTACCGTAGCTTAGGCCTCTTTCACACTTCCGTCTTTTCAGATCCGTAAATGTGGCCGCAGGATCCATTTTTTTTCCCATAGACTTGTATTAGCGACAGAAGGCCACACGTCGCATCCGTCGTGTTTTGGCGGACAGTCGTCTGGAAAAAACGTTCAATGTAATGTTTGTCTGCGTTGGGAAAACGTGTCATGACGGATCCTGCGGCATACGTCGTTGACTAGAATGGAAGCCTATGGACGCAGGATCCGTTGCTGACCATCACACACTGGAATCCAGCGAACTTTGGGGTGGATTTGAGGTCGATCTCTCTCTCTCTCCCCCCCCCCCCCCCATTTATTTTCCCGGAATTTGTGGACGACGCATCAGTCATTACACTGGATGCGTCGCACACGTTTTTCACTATTTTCATGACGTCCGTCGATCCGTCATTTTGCTGCACTACGACGGACATAAAAAAAAACGAAAGTGTGAAAGAGGCCTTAGTTCACTACCGAAGAAGGCACCCGTAGAGGAAAGTGCACAAAAAATGTACATATAATTATATAATTATATATATATATATATATATATATATATATATATATATATATATATATATATATATACATCTCTCGATCTATATATATTTACATGTTGGCCAATAAGGGTTGGTCATCTATGGTATGGCTACTACCACCAGCTGTGAATGGATTTTGTACCAGTAAGCTTGCAGTTCAGTTCCATCCTATGGCTCTATCTGACACTAAAATGTATAATGTCCAGTTTCAAATTACTGTATTTTGCGGATTATAAGAGGCACCAGATAATAAGATGCACCCCAAAGTTTGAGGAGAAAAATCGGAAAAAATACTTTTTTTTAATAAAATGGTGGTGCTTACTGGGGGTGCTGGCTGCGGTGAAGCGGAGTCATCGCTCTAGGAGGCAAGAGTGCAGCGTTGCTGCAGGCTGGGATGAGAGGGTGTTTGGATGTGCGGTGTGCCGCTACGGTTGTTTGGTGCTGCGGGGGCTCTACCGACATCTTGTGAAAGCCTGAGCCCCCTGCAGTGACATGGTTTCCTATGCGGTGGACAGGACTCCGGGAAAATGGCTGCCGGCTGAGGGCGGCGCATGCACAAATGGAGATCTCAGCACTCATTGCAGTCGGCGCTAATAGCAAGTGAGCATTTCTGCTACATAGAGCAGGTCTTCAGCCCTACTCTATGTCGTACAAGCAATCAGATGATTGCAGCTTCTTGTCTCCCATGAAGACTCTTGAAGCCAGTATAAAGTGAAAAAAAAGTTTTTAAAAATATGAAAAAAATAAAAATATAAAAAGTTCCAATCACCCCCCATTTGCAATAAAATATATATTTTTTTTAAATACACATTTGGTTTTGCCGTGTTCAGAATCACCCAGTCAAGCTATAAAAAGAATTAATCCGATCGGTAAATGGCGTAGAGGAAAAAAAAAAAGTAAAAATGCTAGAATTGCGTTTTTTTGGGACGCCGCAACTAAGATTGAAACAAAACACAACCAACCTGAATGGCAGGAGCTGCAGAAAGTGCTTCCGTAAAGCAGACCATGCACATGTCATCTGCGTCCTGTTTCAGACTTGTTGCACTTTTATCACACCCGTGTAGGCAGGGTAAACAGTGGTCCTCATTCTTCACACCGCCACAAGGATGCCCACATGGGTGAGTCTTGCCACAGGCTGACTTTGCATACTCCTGAGAACAGGAAACACACACAATTATATGGCACTGCATTACTACTATTGGGCTGGAAATCAACTGTGTATAAAGCTCAATGGGATCGTTTCACCAACCTGACAATCTGCATCAGAGCATACGCTCCCCACAGCTGACAGCTCCGTACCATTTCTGGAACCACAAAATCGGCATGTTTCAGAGCTGCTGCTAGCGGGCTTTCCTAGAAAGACAAACCCAGCATTTACACATATGGCATTACAGCAGGTTATACCACACCACAGATCACCATACAGAAAGATGCAACTGAACACTTCGAGTGCTTCGGATTTCCTGGAGCACCCAAAAGCATTCATTCTTCTGGGTACACTTGTACACAGTTTTTGAAGGATCTCCGTAGCGAGGTTGTTCCAAGTATCTTGGAAAACTAACCACAGATCTGTGGCTGTAAACTTGTGCAAATCCTTCCATCTCTTCATGTAATCCCAGATAGATTTGATGATTTTGAAATCACGGTTCTCTCAATTTGTGTCATGAGGAGCGCACCGCTCCCAACCCC
Source organism: Ranitomeya variabilis (assembly GCF_051348905.1). Classification (NCBI taxonomy): domain Eukaryota; kingdom Metazoa; phylum Chordata; class Amphibia; order Anura; family Dendrobatidae; genus Ranitomeya; species Ranitomeya variabilis. Next base: position 569,888,863 of record NC_135234.1, on the reverse strand, counting down.
CAGCTTTCTGCTTAAAGCAACACCCAGTCATTTTTTATTTCACCACTGAATAGGTAACAGTAAGGAAGGTCCTGTGCACATGTTGCAGCTCTGTCGGTTTTTTTCTCTGTGCATGTCTCTCACAAACAGAAGGCTGGAGTGGTGAATGAAGTTGAAGATGGCGACATCAATCCAATAGGTAATCCAGCTCAGGCAGTCCGTTAAAAGCTTTCAAATTTTAATAGGAAAATTCTTTAAAATACCGTAAGTAATCCATTCAGCATAAAAGTCACAAGCCCCTAATGTAGGCAGACGCGGTTCAAACCTAGTGGTTCTTATCCCCTTAACGACCACTGATACGCCTTTTAACAGCGGCAATAAAGGGTACTTATGCCTCAGTGAAGCTTTTTAACGACGCTGAGAAATAAGTGTATAGCATCCCCAGGGTCGGAATTTCTCCAGGGTCTCGGCTATAAGGGGTAGATGAGACTCCAGAGAACATGATTCGGGTTGGTTTTTACCGACCCCGGTGTTGCAATCGCCATTATTAACGGAATAATGGTGACCGCAAAAAAAAAAGTCAGATTTCCCATTTAATTTCTCTCTCCTCTGATGTGACTGCACATCAGAGAAATTGGGTCCCCCCCATAGACTACCTCCGTAGTCTCTACAACCCCCCGTGAAGTCCCCCGGGCCGCCAGCGTCTTCTTCCGGGAGAAAATAGTGGGCGCATGAGCAGGGCGCCTGCTGAGATCTGCCGGCCGGCCACAATATGAAATTTTTCCTATAGGTTCATTTTGATCACTGTGATAGGGTCTATCACAGTGATCAAAATAAAAAAAATAGTAAATCAAACCCCACTTTATCACCCCCTTAGTTACCGTATATACTCGAGTATAAGCCGAGATTTTCAGCCCACTTTTTTGGGCTGAAAGTGACCCCCTGTGCTTATACTCGAGTCAGTGTCGGTGTGGGGTCGGCGGGTGAGGGGGAGCGGCGGCTGTGATATACTTACCTGCTCCTGGCGCGGTCCCTGCATGTCCCATGGTCTCCGGGCAGGGCTTCCTGTGTTCAGCGGTCACGTTGTACCGCTCATTAAAGTAATGAATATGCACGCATATTCATTACTCTGAGCGGTACGTGACCGCTGAACACAGGAAGATGCCACCGGCTCCCGGAGACCATCTGACAGTGAGACGCTGCCAGGGACCGCGCCGGGAGCAGGTGAGTATATCAGGGGAGGGGGAGCATTGCGCGATAGTCACCTTCCTCGTTCCATCGCTGCGCGCTGCTCTGTCTTCCGTCCTCTGGCTGTGACTGTACAGGTCAGAGGGCGCGATGACGCGATTAGTGTGCGTACTGCCCTCTGCCTGAACAGTCAGTGCCGAGGATGGAAGACAGAGCAGCGCGCAGCGATGGAATGTGGAAGGTGACTATCGCAAGTGCCGGGGGCCTGAGCGAAGAGAGGTGAGTATGTGATTTTTTTTTTAATTTTAATCGCAGCAACAGCAAATGGGGCAAATGTATGGAGCATCTTATGGGGCATATATGAGGAGCATCTTATGGGGCATAATGTGTGGAGCATCTCATGGGGCTCCTAATGTGTGGAGTATCTCATGGGGCCACAATGTATGGAGCATCGTATGGGGTGTAATGTGTGGAGCATCTCATGGGGCCACAATGTATGGCGCATCGTATGGGGTGTAATGTGTGGAGCATCTCATGGGGCCACAATGTATGGAGCATCGTATGGGGCATGTGTGAAGCATCTCATGGGGCCACAATGTATGGAGCATCGTATGGGGCCATAATGTGTGGAGCATCTCATGGGGCCATAATGTGTGGAGCATCTCATGGGGCCATAATGTGTGGAGCATCTCATGGGGCCATAATGTGTGGAGCATCTCATGGGGCCATAATGTGTGGAGCATCTCATGGGGCCCCTAATGTGTGGAGCATCTCATGGGGCCATCAACCTTTATGCAGCATTGTATGGGGCAAATGTTTCTATGGAGCATCTTATGGGGCCATTAATAACCTTTATGCAGCATTATATGGGGTATATTTTAATATGGAGCATCTTATGGGGCCCATCATGAACTGTATGGAGCATTATATGGGGCTCCTGATTCAATATGGATATTCAAAAACACAACCTACTGATGTCTCAATTAATATTACTTTTATTGGTATCTATTTTTATTTTTGACATTAACCGGTAGCTGCTGCATTTCCCACCCTAGGCTTAGACTCAAGTCAATAAGTTTTCCCAGTTTTCTGTGGCAAAATTAGGAGGGTCGGCTTATACTCGGGTCGGCTTATACTCGAGTATAGGTAGGTAAAAATAATAAATTAAAAAATATTTTCTTATTTCCATTCTTCCATTAGGTTTAGAGTTGGGCTAAAGTTAGGGTTGGGATTAGGGTTAGGGCTGGGTTAGGGCTAGGTTTATGGTTAGGGTTATAGTTGGGATTAGGGGTATGCTGGGGTTAAGGTTGTGGCTAGGGTTATGGTTGGCATTAGGGTTAGGGGTGTGTTGGGGTTAGGGTTGGAGTTAGAATTGGGGGGGTTTCCACTGTACATCAGGGGGTCTCCAAACGGGACATGGCACCACTGTTGATTCCAGCCAATTTTGCGTTAAAGTCAAACGGTGCTCCCTCCATTCTGAGCCCTGCCATGAGCCCAAACAGTGGCTTTCCCCCACATATGGGGTATTGGCGAAATCAGGAAAAATTGCACAACTTTTGTGGTCCATTTTCTCCTGATACCCTTGTGGAAAAAAATAAATAACCAGTTTTAAGCTAATTTTTTGTGAAAAAAGTAAAATGTTAATTTATTTCCTTCCACATTGCTTTAGTTCTCGTTAAGCACCTGAAGGGTTAATAAACTTCTTGAATGTGGATTTGCGCACCTTGAGGGGTGCATTTTTTAGAATGGTATCACTTTCGGGTATTTTCTGTTATATTGACCCCCCCCCCCCCCAAACCCACTTCAAATGTGAGGTGGTCCCTAAAAAAAAAAAAAAAAAAAAGTTTGGTAAATTTTGTTGGAAAAATGAGAAATCGCTGGTCAACTTTTAACCCTTATAACGTCCTAACAAAAAAAAATTATGTTTCCAAAATTGTGCTGATGTAAAGTAGACATGTGGCAAATGTTATTTATTAAATTTTTTGTGTGACACTACTCTCTGATTTAAGGGTCCAAAAATAAAAATTTAGAAAATTGCTAAATTTGATAAATTTCCATTTTTTTCATAAATAAAGGCAAGTTATATTGCATAAATTTTAGCACTAACATGAAGTACAATATGTCATGAAAAAACAATCTCAGAATCAGTGGCATACGTTGAAGTGTTCTAGAGCTATAACCTCAAAGTGACACTGGTCAGAAATGTAAAAATTGGCTCTGTCACTAAGGGGTTAATCCTTGGTATGCAGGGATTAAGAACCGCTAGGTTCGAATCGCGTCTGCCCATAGAATTCTACCCACATTGGGCGCTTGTGACTTTTATGTTGAATGAATTACTTATTTTAAAGAATTTTCTGAATAAAACTTGACAGCTTTTAACAGACTGCCTGAGCTGCATTACCTATTGGAGTGATTGCTTTATGGGTGAGCTGACTTTTCTTGCTTCTTCATACCTAACTTGTGGTGGAATAAAACAAACACTGAAGTGGTATCAGGGAAACTATCTGTTCACTATTAAATTAAAAAACCCTCCACTCTGGGGGATGGAGAGGATTTTTAGTAAGGACTAAAATGCAATGTTCCTTGTTTTTACAAGCACTTTGCAATTTTATCCATTTATGAACTTAAGACAACCCTTTAAAAGATGGAAGTCAGCAGACAACCCTGATAAGGTACATCAAATACAATATGCACACAAAGTAACCTGTGCTGCACTACTAAGTCTGAGTGCTTCTTTAACATTACAAAAACCACTGAACATGTTAGGGTAGGCTTTAAATTAGTCTTATGCACTGTAATGTCTGGATTTATCATGATACATGTGTTATCTGCCTCTGTATTATGTTGTAATTACTATATCATAGCCATAGGTAACAGCCAGCACTCAGGAGTCTAGCGCTGCATGTACAGTAAGAAATCGTGGAGATTTAGGAGTATGTATGTTAGTTTTAGGTCTAGAGAATGATTTCATAATAGAAAACATTTATTTATTTTTAACTTGAATCCTACCTGTTTGCTCTCTGAATTCAACCATTGCCTTCATAGTTTTGGAATCGGCGAGCGCCATCAGCCAGAACAACTTGGTTCTTCCACAGCCCTCATGGAGATCCACTTTGATTGCTTCTTCTTCCTCTTTGAATACCTGCCCAAAACAGAGGGTGATGGCTACCTGATCTATCCAGAAATGTTCACTAGTGGCTACCACTTCATGCCATGTAACTACTAAAAAATAAAAAACTGGTCTTATTGCCCAACAAGAAATGAGAAGGAGGAGCCCCCCAGCGTCTTCCCTCCCAGCTCCAATTACTGACGGCACTAGGGACACACAGCAGCCAGCCGTGATCACCGCCGTTAGGGGTCGGGAGCGCACTTCCTCTCGTTAAACCACTAGACTAAAATTACGTTTTTACTAGCCAACGGCTACCCTATGCTGCTGTTACATAAGGCAATACAATCTGATGACCGTTCTGCTTTAGATAATGCCGCACCTGTGGTTTACTTTACCTGTCTTTGATGGGATTTTGTTCGTCGATGTAGGTGGAGAAAGCGATCACAGTCCGTGCACAGATTTCCACAAGTATTGCACAAAATGATTGCTGCAGTTTCTCCATCATCATGATTATCACACATTGGCTGCAAGAAACAAGATAACACACAATACATGAACATCATAGTATATACAGCTGGAAAGCTTTAAAGTGGGACTTCACCAGGCATATAATGTCTGCATCATCAAAGAACAGATAAAACCATTCATTATAGCTGGAACAGAGGTAGAGACCCCAGAGTTGGAGTCTATTTGTGCCATAAACATGATTTCGCTACTGAAGTCTGCAGTTATTGACAACTTGATGTTCCGCAGCTCTTCCCGAGAACATTATATAAGCATCCCAATGGTAGCATCTACAGACACAGACATTATCTACATTGTTACATCAAAGGATCCTTGATAAATGGAAACTGAAGATGATAATTTAGAAAATATAAAGAAAAAACAAACAAACAAACAACTTTCATAAAAATAATGCTGGCCGATTATTCTAAACAAGAGGCCTGTAATTAAAGGGAATCTGTCACCAGGTTTTTGCTCTTATTTGACAGAAGCATAACACCAACTTAGTATCACTTAGTTTACGGAGTGCAGCAGTTGTGACAGTTTTTAAATGTAGCAGAGCTGAGAAAGCTGACCCCCGATGTACATCGTCTATAGACAGTAAGCTGCCCATCACAGGAGGAGGCATGGTCAGACTAGGTCTCACAGGCTGCCAGGGTGGATAAAAATCAATGTTTTTTTAAAAAAAAATCTGATTTTTTTGATTTAAATCGGATTTTTTTGATTTAAATCGGATTTTTTTGATTTAAATCGGATTTTTTTGAATAAACTGCTTTTTGAGGAAAATATTTTACCATCCAAAGGTTCTTCCATCATGAGATAAAGCTGAGTTGTTTAACTCAGTAGAATAAAGGCTGTATATGTGTAACATTCACAATGCCATGCTCTTCCAGAGGTTTCTGTAGGATTAGTGGGCAGTTTCTCTCCTATATTATCACAGACGCTCGCTTTACTTACGCAGTTCTCAAAACTGAATTTGACTCCGCAGAGGTCCCAGCCTCTTCTTCACGGCAAAAATGTTACAACATGAACAGAGTTGAGAAAAAGACCTTAATCCTATTGTTCTACAAACCTATGAATACAGAATCAACCCCTTCAGTGCCAAGTCCAAGAAGTTAGACAATATGTTTCTGATTGTTTGGAGTGGAATAGATCTGCACAACACAAGAAGAATGTGAATCTAAGTGTGAGGAGGAGGAAGGGCAAGCAGACAAGAAAATGAAAGTGAAACTTTGAGCACAATACTGCAGCATAGCCACAGACAAGTCTGAATCTGTTTGTGTGTACGATCTGAGGTTTATTACATTCTTTCCTTATAATGGCAGCAGGCCGTAAAAGACACCCAGTTCGGGAATATTTTAATGAAGCTCCTTCGCCTATCGGTAAGGCAGGCATGCGTGCAAAATGTAAACGATGCAACAAAGAGATGCAAGGCCTGGTGGCGCGAATGAGGCAACATCATGAGAAGTGCGGTGATGAAGATGACCAAAGAAACACTTCTGAACAGGCAGGATCTTCAGGTTGGTAAACATTTTTATTGAATCCTATTTCTAAAGACTGAACTGTCATGTGTGAGAAAAATTATATTTCTTATTATTACTGCATGTTACTGTCATTTGGTACAGTTATGAAGACAAACAAATATTCCTTTTGGGGCAGGGGCAGTGATGTGTTGTGTACAATAAGCAGAAATTGTATAAACAATAAAATAACAGCATTGACTTTTTTTGTTTAGGGGAATTCATGGATTCTGGAAACTATCCATCTCCAAGATCACCATCATCCTGTTCTACAGTTTCAGAGTTATCCATCCAGGATAGTGCTTCATTAGCAGCAGCATCATCATCAGACACCCACAGCCACATATCACCATCACCCAAAAGGAAGAAAAAACCTTTACCTCCTGGAACCACCATAGATAGGTTTGTGATAAGAACTAGCAGATTAGAAAAAGAGTTGATTGATGAAAAAATTGCCCAGTTTATTTATGCAACGAACTCTTCTTTCCGTCTGACTGAGAACCCACATTTCATTAATATGGTTCAGTCACTGAGACCAAGATACAGTCCACCCAGCAGAGCTGATGTTGCAGGGAAACTGCTGGATCAAGTGTATGACAGAGAAATGGAGCAATGTGCAACAGCTCTGGAGGGTAAAATTGTTAACCTAAGTATTGATGGGTGGAGTAATGTCCACAATGATCCTATTGTATGTGCTTGTATAACAACAGAAGAAGGTAAAGTCTTCCTTGCACAAACAACTGATACGTCAGGAAATGCACACACAGCAGAATACTTACAAGAAGTGGCAGTAAAAGCTATAACGACATGTGAACAAAAATTCAAATGTCTAGTACGCAGTTTGGTCACCGACAATGCTGCAAACGTATCCAAGATGAGAAGAGATTTAGAAGAGCAGGGGGGGAATACAAAGCTGTTAATAACATATGGTTGCAGTGCTCATTTGCTGCACCTCTTAGCCAAAGACTTAAGTGTTCCAGAAATAAAGGCTAATGTTGTTGAAATTGCTAAATACTTCCGTAATAATCATTTTGCTGCAGCAGCTCTGAAAAGGATGGGTGGAACCAAGCTAACGCTCCCACAAGATGTTAGATGGAACTCTGTGGTGGACTGTTTTGAGCAGTATATAAAAAACTGGCCTATTCTGATGACACTTTGTGAAGAAAATCGAGATAAAATAGATGTCACTGTTACGGCCAAAATGCTCAACATTGGGCTTAAGAGAAATGTTGAACATATGCTGAGCTTCCTGAAACCCATCTCTCAAGCTTTAAACAAAATACAGAAAAATAGCTGTTTTATTGCGGATGCTGTTGAAATTTGGAAGGAACTGAGTGAACACTTAAAAACAGAACTACACATGGACAGAATTAAATTACAAGCAGTAAACAAACGAATGGGACAAGCACTGACTCCAGCTCATTTTTTGGCAAATATTGTCAATATCCAATATCAGGGTCAAAACCTAAGTGCTGAGGAAGAGGAGTTAGCTATGACATGGGTATCCAGCAATCATCCATCTTTAATGCCAACTATAATAAACTTCAGAGCTAAGGGGGAACCATTCAAGAAATATATGTTTGCTGAAGATTTTTTAAGGAAGGTCACACCAGAAAACTGGTGGAAGTCACTTAAGCGCTTGGATTTAGAGACTGTTCAAGTAATGATTTCACTTTTAACAGCAGTAGCTTCTTCTGCAGGCGTTGAAAGAATATTCTCTTCCTTTGGACTCATTCATTCTAAATTGAGAAATCGGTTGGGACCCAATAAAGCAGGAAAGCTTGTTTTTCTTTTCCAGATTATGAATAGGAACAAAGGAGAAGATGATGATGAAGATGACGACAAGTGAGCTACAGAGGACAGCAGGGACAGTAGTATTTAAGTTTTTCATGTGTCGGCTGGGCTGACAGTCTAAGTTTCTTAAAATATATATATATATTTTGTTTAGCCAAATTAGTTAACAAACATGGATGTTTGTTTAAGCAAATAACTTATGCTGTAATGTTGTTATTGTTTCAGTTGAATAAATCTATTTAAATTGTTATTAAGGTCAGGATTATTTTTCTCCTTCCTAAGTACAACAGAACAGTGGTGTCCAAATATGAATGATTAACCCATTAAACTGGGGAGAAAAAAGTAATATAAAAAGTGTTTCTAAAAATCTTCATCTACTTGCATGTTAAAGTAGCAAGAACTAGTTTAGGTAGAAACTTTGATTTAAATCACTGATTTAAATCAAGCCTTACTGACTAGTGATTTAAATCGTGATTTAAATCGTGATTTAAATCAGTTAGATTTAAATCAAATCCACCCTGCAGGCTGCTGTAGTCCAGCAGTGAATCACCAGGTGATAAAACATTCATTGTAAACAACAGCACACAGCCTGATAAATGACACATTAGTGAATTCAGCGTTTTAACCCCTACATCACACTTTCTTCAGATTACACAAAAAAATAGACTGCTTACAGATTCCCTTTAAATCCATATTTAATAATAAAAAAATTAAACACTGCCCCAATCCCTAACTAGGAGTTTTCCATTCTGAATTTTAAAAGTACAAGGAGATTACCATTTGTTTTTGTTGTCCGTCTTTCCCCATCCACCTTCCAGAAGATAACCGGTCCACATGATCTTGATCAAGAACACATAATGATGCTACAGCCAGCCATAGCTAAAATTATACAGAAAATGCGTTTTATCATCCAGTGCAATGAAAACAGCAATTACAGATACATAAATACTGCTACTATAGGTTCAATTACTACGATTTAATGGAAGTCTCACAAAATACAGTTTTGGTCAAATGAACAGTAATTCTGCAATGGAAGCAGCCAAACACAGTTTATATGAACTGCCGGAAAACCCAAAAGCAAACGGAGCCCCAATAGGAAGCTGCAATTAAATGTTACTCAATTGTTCTTGCTGGACTGCAAGTCAGTTTTTTTTTACATCGTAAGAGGGAAGCCTCCTGTAATTGTAAGCCAAAAGACACCAAATCACGTCTCGTCTTAAGTCGGCGCCATTTTTTTTTTTTTTGCAAAGTGACAAATACCCTGGACGTTACTTGATTAGAATTGTACATGTACACCCAGGGTGACAAAGGCAGGTTCCCGTTATCCAAGGTGATCTGCTCACTGCTTCCGATTTCCATGTCATCATTAAACATTTCCATTACAAACATTATTTGGCAGTGTTTTCTCCTGGCCAACTCCACACTCCAGAAGTAAAGCAAGCGGCCCATTTTACATACACTGCAGGGCAACGCAGCTGTAAAGCGGAGCTTACACGTAGCAGCGCGACATACCAGACACATCTGCAGGCAAATCCAACCACAAGCTAATGCCTTACTCAAATGCCCATTTTTAATTCACACGTTCTTTACATGCTTTCCAACAATAGAACACAGTCAATGGCCATGCTTAAAGAGAACCTGTCACCCCCAAAATCGAAGGTGAGCTAAGCCCACCGGCATCAGGGGCTTATCTACAGCATTCTGTAATGCTGTAGATAAGACCCCGATGTATCCTGAAAGATGAGGAAAAAGAGGTTAGATTATACTCACCCAGGGGCGGTCCGATCCGATGGGCGTCCGGTCCGGGGCCACCCTTCTTCATATGATGACGTCCTCTTCTTGTATTCACGCTGCGGCTCCGGCGCAGGTGTACTTTGTCTGCTCTGCTGAGGGCAGAGCAAAGTACTGCAGTGTGCAGGCGCCGGGCCTCTCTCACCTTTCCCGGCGCCTGCGCACTGCAGTACTTTGCTCTGCCCTCAGCAGAGCAGACAAAGTACGCCTGTGCCGGAGCCGCAGCGTGAAGACAAGAAGAGGACGTCATCATATGAAGAAGGGTGGCCCCGGACCGGATGCCCATCGGATCGGACCGCCCCTGGGTGAGAATAATCTAACCTCTTTTTCCTCATCTTTCAGGTTACATCGGGGGCTTATCTATAGCATTACAGAATGCTGTAGATAAATCCCTGATGCCGGTGGGCTTAGCTCACCTTCCATTTTGGGGGTGACAGGTTCCCTTGATAGCACTACTCCAGAGGTTGTTTTTTGTTTTTATGTCAGTGCTGGAGTGGTAGCACCAATCTAAGTTCACTGCCTATAATATTAGATTTACCAGCTGCCTTCTTCATCTGCACCGCTACGGTTGTCTCCTGCAGTCTGTGACCTGCTAGATCGCTCCGGGGTTTGGGAAGGCAGGAAGTCACTACTCAATGTAAGTCTATGAGCGCCAGGACGAGGCCAGAACGAGGCTCCCCTAGACTTACACTGAGCTGGTGACCATTACCTTTGTGTCAGTCAGAAGTTGCGGTCACAAGATGTCGGACTGGGACCGCAGCGGCGCCGGAAACACCTGAAGACAGTGGCTGATAAGTACCCCCCTAGGGTCAGGGACATAATGTCAGTGGCACCACTCCAGCACTAAAAATAAAACAGTGTTCCAAAAAAAAAAAAAAAACAATAGCACCTGACTTTTACTGTTTAATAATGAGAAGCTTAGAACTTCTTTTTGTTCTGCACACAGGGAAAATGGACACTGATCAAAAAAAAGGTACAGACTGAAAACAATCGGATGAAAATCGAATATACCACAAGATAGAAAAAACAATAATGTCTGAATAAGCTCCCGCTAATCTCATGTATTTCCCCCTTACGTTTCAGTAAGAACATGGCAGTGCCACCTGTACCAAACAGAGCGATAAAGCAGATTTAACAAACCACTTGCTATAATTTTTTTTTCAGGTTTTTACAGGCATGTAACATCCCGATCTATACAGAAACTGTTGACATAAGTATGCTGGCCTTTATACTAAACATTAGTATAATGTCAGGAAATAAAACGTACCCTGGTGGTTGCGATACATCTCACTGGGGAACGATACTCCTCCTCCATCTTTGTCAGTGCAATGATTGTCTCTGCAATTGCATTTTTTGTGACACGCGACCAGGCCTCCGAGAGGTGCCCCTATAAAAAACATTAAGGGAAATGGTGGTTCATTTCAACATGAAATATTCTAAATGGTAACAAGGAAAAAAAAGTGCTTGTTCTAAAGCAGGGGTGGGAAACCTCAGGCCCCAGGGCCATTTACGGCCCTCAATGACTTATCAGGCCCCCCGAGCAGAATCTCAGAGACCGCATTCTTGGGCAGGGAGGTGTACTTTGATTACAGCCAGCTCATTAACTTCTTCTTGCTCTGTTAGCACACACGCAGTGATCACTACTGAACATTGAAGGTCATGCAATGAAAGATTACGTCCAGACGCCAGGGTCAGGATGTACTTTGTGGGCGGAGTTTCTACAGCCCCCGAAGGATGGTATAAATATCCAAATGGCCCTTCACACACACAAAAAAAAAAAAAAAAAAAGATTCCCCACCCCTGTTCTAAAGGCTTTATCCAGGCATACTGTCCGACACCATTCAATACTGGGCACAGAGAATTTAGAAGGGGTTGTCTGGTCTGAAATTAAAAGTTAGCAGTCACTATGTGACTGCAGACTTGAATTCCCCAGCGCACCAGGATTCCCTGGTTTCTGAGCTGGGAACGGGGTCGATGTATCAATATACATACTGCTGGGCAGAAGCCATCCAGGGAAAGCAGCCTATACTACATCCACTTTTATGGGACTAGGCTGTGCCCATTAGACCACCTCTGTCCAGGAGTATCTATATCACATACATCACTGCCGTTCCCAGCTCAGAAACCAGCGACTCTTGGTGCGCTGGGGAGATTCAAAAGTTTACAGTAACACTGACTGACTGCAGACCTTTCATTTCAGACCGGACAACCCCGTTAACTGTACACCCACAGATGGTTCAGGCGCTTCTGTTAGTATTCAGGCCTAGAAGGACATTTGTGTATATGTATATGTATATGTATATATATATATATATATATATATATATATATATATATATATATATATATATATATATATATATATATATATATATATATATATATATATATTAAAATGGAAACAGCACAATGCTCACCGATGGGTGCCAGGCCTCCTGGGCAAGATGGTCCACTCATCCACCCAAATAATATGCCAAGTAAAAATGAAGGCACCACTAATTAAAGAGCATAAAATTTATTTATTTTTTCTTTAAATTTAACCCCATGTTGGTTTGCTAGCCAGTTGAGAGTCTTTTCATAATGACCTAAATAAATATAATAATAGCAAGTATTTTTGGTTATTGAGTATTTTTATTATTGTCTGAAATAAGTATATATGCATATAAATATGAAATTAATGTTTGAGGTAACCCTCTGATACCGGGCATAATAGCAATATTGGCACACTTTTATGGGTCCTACTACGGAGATCATGTGATCTGAAAAGGTTATGGGTCAAGGTAGAGGTCCATCGGCAGCGGGAGACAACCTGAATAAGGTGCCGTCCGGCTAGCTGGAAGTGTATTAAAAGAAAGCCCAATCGGTATCTGGATAGATAAAGATATTGTAAATTAGCAATATTGAGTCATTATAATAGAAAGAGACATCGGCATATTTATAAAGTACGTGGTTGCCACAACCAAAATGGCGATGTGGAACGGACAAAGTGTATGTGCGCAGGCGCAAGTAATAGGTAGGAAGCCCTAGATCCTCACTGGCTGGCGTACGAACATGTGGATATGTGACGCTTTGACATGCGCAGTAAGGTATAGGGAACGCCGATTTCAGCGGTGATACAGTCCTCCATGTGGCTCCATCTGTCCGGTGGGGTAAGCGCCATGACTCATCAATAATGTAAATATGAATAATTATGTAGACAAGGGAATAAGGAATATGAATTAAGAAGGTATAAGTGATGATATTAGAGGGAATGTGGAGTGTAAGAAGTCTGTAATAGCACTTTGGCACAATGCACTTTATATATTAAAGGGATACACATGGAGCATTTGTAGAAATATGAGATAATTGTATAATAATCACTGTAAACACGGATATGGCTACCAAAAGATGTAAATGATTGTGGTCTGTATATAAGCACATGATTTGTTACCACCCACTGCTTGAAAAAGGCTTAGTGTGAGCCGAAACGTCGTATAGAGATGTGGGGCTAAAATAAACTTCACAAGTTTTCTTCACTTTTAAAGAATTGGAATGCTGCCTTTATTTTTACTTGGTGTATATATATATATATATATATATATATATATATATATACTAGCTGTACTACCCGGCTTAGCCCGGGTTAATGACTGCTGTTAGCAAAATAGAATGTGTTAACAAAAATTTATTCTGCACACAAAAACCACAAAACAAATAGATAGAAATGTAATTATTAAAAGGCAAAAACTAAGCTAATAGAAGAATTTCACAACATATATTAGCTTTGTTATACTGAGAATGTCTTTGTTGCCTATATTAACCAATCAGAGCTCAGGTTAATTAACTGTAGCAAAATAGAAGCTGAGCTGTGATTGGTTGCTATTGGCAGCCTGATAAATCCCCAGCCAACAGGAAGCCCTCCCCCCTGGCAGTATATATTAGCTCACACATACACATAATAGACTGGTCATGTGACTGACAGCTGCCGGATTCCTATATGGTACATTTGTTGCTCTTGTAGTTTGTCTGCTTATTAATCAGATTTTTAATTTTGAAGGATAATACCAGACTTGTGTGTGTTTTAGGGTGAGTTTCATGTGTCAAGTTGTGTGTGTTGAGTTGCATGTGGCGACATGCATGTAACGACTTTTGTGAGATGAGTTTTGTGTGGCGACATGCGTGTAGCAACATTTTGTGTGTCGAGTTGCATGTGACAGGTTAGTGTAGCAAGTTGTGTGCAGCAAGATTTGTGCATGGCGAGTTTTGCGCGTGGCGAGTTTTATGTGTGGTGCGTTTTGAGTATGTGCAAGTTTTGTGTGAGGCAACTTTTGCATGTGGTGCAACTTTTGTACATGTGGCAATTTTTCTGTGTGTGCAAGTTTTGCATGAGGTGAGTTTTCCATGAGGTGAGTTTTGCACGTGTGGCGAGTTTTGCGTGAGCCTAGTTTTGCATATGGCGAGTTTTACATGTGGCGAGTTTTACATGTAGCGAGTTTTGCGCGTTGCGAGTTTTGAGTGGTGACTTTTGTGTTTCGACTTTTATGTGGCGAGGTTGGTGTGTGTGTGGTGAAATGTGTGCTGAGGGTGGTATATGTGTTCAAGCACGTGGTAGTGTGTGGCGCATTTTGTGTTTGTGTTCATATCCCCGTGTGTGGTGAGTATCCCATGTCGGGGCCCCACCTTAGCAACTGTACGGTATATACTCTTTGGCGCCATCACTCTCATTCTTTAAGTCCTCATTGTTCACATCTGGCAGCTGTCAATTTTCCTCCAACACTTTTCCCTTCACTTTTTCCCCATTATGTAGATAGGGGCAAAATTGTTTGGTGAATTGGAACGCGCGGGGTTAAAATTTCACCTCACAAGATAGCCTATGACGCTCTTGGGGTCCAGACGTGTGACTGTGCAAAATTTTGTGGCTGTAGCTGCGACGGTGCAGATGCCAATCTCGGACATACACACATACATACATACACACATTCAGCTTTATATATTTGATATACCTGTATGTAATCTCCTGTATATAGTATATACCTGTGTGTCATCTCACCTATATATAGTATATATCTGTGTGTCATCTCCTCCTGTATATAGTATATACCTGTATGTCATCTCCTCCTATACATAGCATATACCTGTATGTCATCTCCTCCTGTATATACTATATACCTGTAGGTAATCTGCTCCTGTATATAGTATATACCTGTGTGTCATCTCATCCTGTATATAGTATATACCTGTATGTCATCTCCTCCTGTATGTAGTATGTACCTGTATGTCATCTCCTCCTCTATATAGTATATACCTGTGTGTCATCTCTCCTGTATATAGTATATATCTGTGTGTCATCTCCTCCTGTATATAGTATATACCTGTGTGTCATCTCCCCTGTAAATAGTATATACCTGTGTGTCATCTCCTCCTGTATATAGTATATATCTGTATGTCATCTCCTCCTGTATTAGCCCTCGTTCACAAGTTATTTGGTCAGTATTTTTACCTCAGTATTTGTAAGCTAAAATGGCAGCCTGATAAATCCCCAGCCAATAGTAAGCCCACCCCCTGGCAGTATATATTAGCTCACACATACACATAATAGACTGGTCATGTGACTGACAGCTGCCGGATTCCTATATGGTACATTTGTTGCTCTTGTAGTTTGTCTGCTTATTAATCAGATTTTTATTTTTGAAGGATACCAGACTTGTGTGTGTTTTAGGGCGAGTTTCGTGTGTCAAGTTGTGTGTGTTGAGTTGCGTGTGGCGACATGCATGTAGCGACTTTTGTGAGATGAGTTTTGTGTGGCGACATGCGTGTAGCAACTTTTTGTGTGTCGAGTTGCATGTGACAGGTTAGTGTAGCAAGTTGTGTGCAGCAAGATTTGTGCATGGCGAGTTTTGCGCGTGGCGAGTTTTATGTGTGGTGCCTTTTGAGTATGTGCAAGTTTTGTGTGAGGCAACTTTTGCATGTGTTGCAACTTTTGTGCATGTGGCAATTTTTCTGCGTGTGGCAATTTTTCTGCGTGTGCAAGTTTTGCATGAGGTGAGTTTTGCACGTGTGGCGAGTTTTGCATGTGGAGAGTTTTGCGCGTGGCGAGTTTTGAGCGGCGACTTTTGTGTTTCTACTTTTATGTGGCGAGGTTGGTGTATGTGTGGTGAAATGTGCGCTGAGGGTGGTATATGTGTTCGAGCACGTGGTAGTGTGTGGCGCATTTTGTGTGTGTGTTCATATCCCCGTGGTGGTGTGGTGATTATCCCATGTTGGGGCCCCACCTTAGCAACTGTACAGTATATACTCTTTGGCGCCATCGCTGTCATTCTTTAAGTCCCCCTTGTTCACATCTGGCAGCTGTTAATTTGCCTTCCTTTTGTGCCTGTAGCTGCGACGCCTCCAACACTTTTCTTTTCACTTTTTCCCCATTATGTAGATAGGGGCAAAATTGTTTGGTGAATTGGAAAGCGCGGGGTTAAAGTTTCACCTCACAACATAGCCTACGACGCTCTCGGGGTCCAGACTGTGACTGTGCAAAATTTTGTGGCTGTAGCTGCGACGGTTCAGATGCCAATCCCGGACATACACACACACATACATACATACACACACACACATTCAGCTTTATATAATATATATATATATATATATATATATATATATCTAATATATAAAGCTGAATGTGTGTGTGTGTGTATGTATGTATGTCCGGGATTGGCATCTGAACCGTAGCAGCTACAGCCACAAAATTTTGCACAGTCACACGTCTGGACCCCGAGAGCGTCATAGGCTATGTTGTGAGGTGAAATTTTAACCCCGCGCTTTCCAATTCACCAAACAATTTTGCCCCTATCTACATAATGGGGAAAAAGTGAAAGGAAAAGTGTTGGAGGCGTCGCAGCTACAGGCACAAAATTTTGCACAGTCACACGTCTGGACCCTGAGAGCGTCAAAGCTATATTGTGAGGTGAAATTTTAACCCCGCGCTTTCCAAGTCACCAAACAATTTTGCCCCTATCTACATAATGGGGAAAAAGTGAAAGGAAAAGTGTTGGAGGCGTCGCAGCTACAGGCACAAAATTTTGCACAGTCACACGTCTGGACCCTGAGAGCGTCAAAGCTATATTGTGAGGTGAAATTTTAACCCCGCGCTTTCCAAGTCACCAAACAATTTTGCCCCTATCTACATAATGGGGAAAAAATGAAAGGAAAAGTGTTGGAGGCAAATTAACAGCTGCCAGATGTGAACAAGGGGGACTTAAAGAATGACAGCGATGGCACCAAAGAGTATATACTGTACAGTTGCTAAGGTGGGGCCCCAACATGGGATAATCACACCACCACGGGGATATGAACACACACACAAAATGCGCCACACACTACCACGTGCTCGAACACATATACCACCCTCAGTGCACATTTCACCACACATACACCAACCTCGCCACATAAAAGTAGAAACACAAAAGTCGCCGCTCAAAACTCGCCACGCGCAAAACTCTCCACATGCAAAACTCGCCACACGTGCAAAACTCGCCACACGCAAAACTTGCACACGCAGAAAAATTGCCACACGCAGAAAAATTGCCACATGCACAAAAGTTGCAACACATGCAAAAGTTGCCTCACACAAAACTTGCACATACTCAAAAGGCACCACACATAAAACTCGCCACGCGCAAAACTCGCCATGCGCAAAACTTGCTGCACACAACTTGCTACACTAACCTGTCACATGCAACTCGACACACAAAAAGTTGCTACACGCATGTCGCCACACAAAACTCATCTCACAAAAGTCCCTACATGCATGTCGCCACACGCAACTCAACACACACAACTTGACACACGAAACTCGCCCTAAAACACACACAAGTCTGGTATCCTTCAAAAATAAAAATCTGATTAATAAGCAGACAAACTACAAGAGCAACAAATGTACCATATAGGAATCCGGCAGCTGTCAGTCACATGACCAGTCTATTATGTGTATGTGTGAGCTAATATATACTGCCAGGGGGTGGGCTTACTGTTGGCTGGGGATTTATCAGGCTGCCATTTTAGCTTACAAATACTGAGGTAAAAATACTGACCAAATAACGTGTGAACGAGGGCTAATACAGGAGGAGATGGCATACAGCTATATACTATATACAGGAGATGACACACAGGTATATACTATTTACAGGGGAGATGACACACAGGTATATACTATATACAGGAGGAGATGACACACAGATATATACTATATACAGGAGAGATGACACACAGGTATATACTATATAGAGGAGGAGATGACATACAGGTACATACTACATACAGGAGGAGATGACATACAGGTATATACTATATACAGGAGGAGATGACACACAGGTATATACTATATACAGGAGCAGATTACCTACAGGTATATAGTATATACAGGAGGAGATGACACAGGTATACGCTATGTATAGGAGGAGATGACATACAGGTATATACTATATACAGGAGATGACACACAGATATATACTATATATAGGTGAGATGACACACAGGTATATACTATATACAGGAGATTACATACAGGTATATCTAATATATAAAGCTGAATGTGTGTATGTATGTATGTGTGTATGTCCGGGATTGGCATCTGTACCGTCGCAGCTACAGCCACAAAATTTTGCACAGTCACACGTCTGGACCCCGAGAGCGTCATAGGCTATGTTGTGAGGTGAAATTTTAACCCCGCGCGTTCCAATTCACCAAACAATTTTGCTCCTATCTACATAATGGGGAAAAAGTGAAGGGAAAAGTGTTGGAGGAAAATTGACAGCTGCCAGATGTGAACAATGAGGACTTAAAGAATGAGAGCGATGGCGACAAAGAGTATATACCGTACAGTTGCTAAGGTGGGGCCCCGACATGGGATACTCACCACACACGGGGATATGAACACAAACACAAAATGCGCCACACACTACCACGTGCTTGAACACATATACCACCCTCAGCACACATTTCACCACACACACACACCAACCTCGCCACATAAAAGTCGAAACACAAAAGTCACCACTCAAAACTCGCTACATGCAAAACTCGCCATATGCAAAACTAGGCTCACGCAAAACTCGCCACACGTGCAAAACTCACCTCATGGAAAACTCACCTCATGCAAAACTTGCACACACAGAAAAATTGCCACATGTACAAAAGTTGCACCACATGCAAAAGTTGCCTCACACAAAACTTGCACATACTCAAAATGCACCACACATAAAACTCGCCACGCGCAAAACTCGCCATGCACAAATCTTGCTGCACACAACTTGCTACACTAACCTGTCACATGCAACTCAACACACAAAATGTTGCTACACGCATGTCGCCACACAAAACTCATCTCACAAAAGTCGCTACATGCATGTCGCCACACGCAACTCAACACACACAACTTGACACATAAAACTCGCCCTAAAACACACACAAGTCTGGTATTGTCCTTCAAAAATAAAAATCTGATTAATAAGCAAACTACAAGAGCAACAAATGTACCATATAGGAAATACGGCAGCTGTCAGTCACATGACCTGTCTATTATGTGTATGTGTGAGCTAATATATACTGCCAGGGGGGAGGGCTTCCTGTTGGCTGGGGATTTATCAGGCTGCCAATAGCAACCAATCACAGCTCAGCTTCTATTTTGCTACAGTTAATTAACCTGAGCTCTGATTGGTTAATATAGGCAACAAAGACATTCTCAGTATAACAAAGCTAATATATGTTGTGAAATGCTTCTATTTGCTTAGTTTTTGCCTTTTAATAATTACATTTCTATCTATTTGTTTTGTGGTTTTTGTGTGCAGAATAAATTTTTGTTAACACATTCTATTTTGCTAACAGCAGTCATTAACCCGGGCGAAGCCGGGTAGTACAGCTAGTATATATATATATATACACACACATACAAATACACACATAAATGGGTTTCATGTAGAAATATAAATATTCTGGAGTATCTGCTCCTGACTATTTTTTTTTTTTTTTTTTTTACAATTTCCCATTTTAAATGCAAAAAAGCGAACATTTTTTTTAGGCCTATCTACGGTATATACAGTGGGGCAAAAAAGTATTTAGTCATTCAGCAATAGTGCAAGTTCCACCACTTAAAAAGATGAGAGGCGTCAGTAATTTACATCATAGGTAGACCTCAACTATGGGAGACAAACTGAAAAAAAAATCCAGAAAATCACATTGTCTGTTTTTTTATCATTTTATTTGCATATTATGGTGGAAAATAAGTATTTGGTCAGAAACAAACAATCAAGATTTCTGGCTCTCACAGACCTGTAACTTCTTCTTTAAGGCTATGTGCACACGTCAGGATTTTGTCAGGATTTTTCATCAGGATTTGTAGCCAAAACCAGGAGTGGAACAATTAGAGGAAAAGTATAATAGAAACATATGCACCACTTCTGCATTTATCACCCACTCCTGATTTTGGCTACAAAACCTGAGGAAAAAGCCTGTCAAAATCCTGACAAAATCCTGACGTGTGCACATACCCGAAGGGTATGTTTCCACGGTCAGGAAACGCTGCTTTTTTGACGCTGCGCAGAGCTGCAGCGTCAAACAAGCAGCGTCCAGATGGTCCAGCATAGTGGAGGGGATTTTATGAAATCCCGTCTCCACTATGCGTGGAAACCCGCACGCGGCGGCCCTGCGACTCCGGACATGCTGCGCGTCTTTTCAGATCGCAGCATGTCCGTACACCTTGCGGGGACGCAGCGTCCCGGATGTGAAGAGTTAACACATCCGGCATGATCGCGTCCCAGAAAGGGGGCGGGGCTTAGCGCCGAGCGGCTTCGCCGCTGCGGCGATACCGCCGGCCATCCTGACAGTGTAAACATACCCTAAGAGTCTCCTCTTTCCTCCACTCATTACCTGTAGTAATGGCACCTGTTTAAACTTGTTATCAGTATAAAAAGACACCTGTGCACACCCTCAAACAGTCTGACTCCAAACTCCACTATGGTGAAGACCAAAGAGCTGTCAAAGGACACCAGAAACAAAATTGTAGCCCTGCGCCAGGCTGGGAAGACTGAATCTGCAATAGCCAACCAGCTTGGAGTGAAGAAATCAACAGTGGGAGCAATAATTAGAAAATGGAAGACATTCAAGACCACTGATAATCTCCCTCGATCTGGGGCTCCACGCAAAATCCCACCCCGTGGGGTCAGAATGATCACAAGAACGGTGAGCAAAAATCCCAGAACCACGCGGCGGGACCTAGTGAATGAACTGCAGAGAGCTGGGACCAATGTAACAAGGCCTACCATAAGTAACACACTACGCCACCATGGACTCAGATCCTGCAGTGCCAGACGTGTCCCACTGCTTAAGCCAGTACATGTCCGGGCCCGTCTGAAGTTTGCTAGAGAGCATTTGGATGATCCAGAAGAGTTTTGGGAGAATGTCCTATGGTCTGATGAAACCAAACTGGAACTGTTTGATAGAAACACAACTTGTCGTGTTTGGAGGAAAAAGAATACTGAGTTGCATCCATCAAACACCATACCTACTGTAAAGCATGGTGGTGGAAACATCATGCTTTGGGGCTGTTTCTCTGCAAAGGGGCCAGGACGACTGATCCGGGTACATGAAAGAATGAATGGGGCCATGTATCGTGAGATTTTGAGTGCAAACCTCCTTCCATCAGCAAGGGCATTGAAGATGAAACGTGGCTGGGTCTTTCAACATGACAATGATCCAAAGCACACCGCCAGGGCAACGAAGGAGTGGCTTCGTAAGAAGCATTTCAAGGTCCTGGAGTGGCCTAGCCAGTCTCCAGATCTCAACCCTATAGAAAACCTTTGGAGGGAGTTGAAAGTCCGTGTTGCCAAGCGAAAAGCCAAAAACATCACTGCTCTAGAGGAGATCTGCATGGAGGAATGGGCCAACATACCAACAACAGTGTGTGGCAACCTTGTGAAGACTTACAGAAAACGTTTGACCTCTGTCATTGCCAACAAAGGATATATTACAAAGTATTGAGATGAAATTTTGTTTCTGACCAAATACTTATTTTCCACCATAATATGCAAATAAAATGATAAAAAAACAGACAATGTGATTTTCTGGATTTTTTTGTCTCAGTTTGTCTCCCATAGTTGAGGTCTACGTATGATGTAAATTACAGACGCCTCTCATCTTTTTAAGTGGTGGAACTTGCACTATTGCTGACTGACTAAATACTTTTTTGCCCCACTGTATACTCCTGTGTGTACCTACAACAAGGCTGGATGTGCTGCTGACCAGAAATCTCCAAAAATGTTTATATGGCAAAATTGTTCACAACTTACAGCCGCCATGTCTTTGATTAATTTCACAATGATTTCTGCAATCTGAGTTGGAGTTGAGCCCTTCATCCACCAGTGACTTTCACCTCTTCTCAGGTAACTGCAGGACGAACACAGGAAGAAAAAAAAAAAAGAAAGAAAGAAAAGAAAAAAAATACTATTAAAAAGTTAACTGCGCAAGAGACATGTCACTGTAAATGCACCAACTCGGAACTACTTTTTTACAGAATCAAATAGGAAATTCCACACAATGACTATTCCTGGAGAAAATTACCTAAAGTAATTAAATATACGAAGCAGGGCTGTGGAGTCGAAGTCGTGGAGTCGAAGCCCATTTTGGTGGAGTCGGAGTCATGGAAATTTAGTCGTCGGAGGTTTGGCTTACCGACTCCACAGCCCTGATACCAAGTCATCATAGAACATCTCCAAAGGTTTAGGCTTCACTTAAAAGTGTTGTTCAGGACACTTATATCGATGATCTATCCTAACAAAATGTCATCAATATCTGATTGTTGGGTGTGCGACACCCAGTACCCCTGCTCATCCGCTGTTCCCAGTGCTGGCGGTGGATGGATGGATGCGCTCATTTGTGGAGCTGCACAGCACACCTCCGTCAACTGCACAATGCCCCAGCTGGGTATTGCACAACCGCCGCCTATTCAAAACCATGTAAAAATGCAGGAAAATGCCTTTAACCCATATACTCCTGCACGACACGTCATTTTTTTCCTCCCTTCCTTCCAAAAGCCATAACTTTATTTTTCTGTCCACTTTGCCGTATGATGGCTACTTTTAGCAGCATGAGTTGTACTTTTGAATGACACTATTCATTTTATCATGGGATGTACTGAAAATGTGGAAAAAAAAAATTCCATAGACCTCTGACTGTCATGGCAACCAATCGACGCCGCGATCACGTCATAGGAGTGCGGAATGACGTGATCCCCTTACCCGGCTGGCACGTGTTAAATGCCACTATCACGATTAACAGCTGTGGGCAAAACTCCACTCCACTCGTGGCTGTTAAAAGCACATGATGGCGGATTTAATTCAGGAGCCTGATCGGGGCAGGGACATGACATATGATATACAGGTTAAATATGTAAAATAGATTATTAAAAAGAAATGCATCCTGGAGAAGGCAGAAGAGTTTCCTTCAGACTGTACCTGGAGTTGAAAATCATTGGCAAAGTGACGGTTGTGACCCCTTTCCCAGCACTCATTCCTGCTGTGCCAGTGATCGGTGTCCCCTTAGCTTTCAGCTGAACTGTAAGTGCCTTCGCAATGCAACCTAGGAACATATCCAAGATGCCAAGCTTGTTCCAGTCTCCTTTCTCTGTTGAGTGGATTATGTCACTGATATCGGCGGGAGGCAGAGACTTTACTCCTATGATGCTAGCAAGACGAGATGGTGTCACTTCAGGTAAGACTCGACGAAGCAACGAGGTTACCTGAGAACGAGACCAAGGAAAGGTGCAAATTGCTATAAGCAAAGTTACATGAAAGGCGTCGTCAGATTTGGGACAGATCGCTGTTTACACACTCACTTGACGCTGCACTCTTGGCGAAGCTGTGTGTAAAAGATGGAAAAGATCTTGCAGTAATGTCAACTGCTGAGCCAAATATTGCCTGCCAACATTGGATCCACTTAGTGCAAGCACCATGGAAAGAAGCTCAAAGCAGTAAGCATCGGAGGAGGCGTCCTCATCATTTGGTTGGGAATTTGCATTTTCCTTGCTGGAGATGGCATGCTCCCACTCTTCACGCACACGTGTTGCCTCCATTCTGATAGCTTGTACTATGTGGGCACACACCTAGAAGCAAAATGACGAGTTAATAATGAGGCTTTGGATTTTTTTTTTGTTTAAAAAAAAAAAAAAGCAAACAGGGCCATGTTGCTTGATTAACAAATTCAGATTTTTTTTCTGCAGGTGTCTGCACTAAAATATGAGAAAGTGGTGTGTCAAACAGAAAACGCGCGTTGGGGTCTTGCCATCCAGCTCAGGGTCACCCACGGTTCACCCCTCGGTAAGCTCTGCACCTGTTTTCATATGTGCTATTCTTGTGTTACTATTTGGTCTGACGTACTACTAATATACAGGGACATGCCTAATCGGGGTACACGTAATTGTATTAACATGTATTACTAATTACCCCTTATGGTTCATATGGTAACTTCGTGTGACCCTGCTTATTTGTTTGTCTGTATGCATCTTTTGTCACTTGACCTTGCTACAATTTTATATTAATACTTTAATAATAATAATAAAAAAAATTCATACTCTTTCAAACCGATTACTCCTCATTCTCCTATATTTAAAATACACAATAGTAGTCTGCCCCGATTGTTGCACTTTTTTATTTATATGGTCAGCAATTTTTGTTTTTGTGTTTTGACGCAGTAGTTTTATGGCTTTTTTTGCGCAGAATCCCTAGGATTTTGCTCTTAAATGCAAGTTTATGCCATGTGGGAACATAGCCTTACAATTCTATATTTACAACACCGGATGAGAGATTTAATAAAACACACACCAGAATTCTGTACTGAAATCCGTCTTATACGGCTTGCACCACATGTATTATGTTTATAATACTGACCACCAAAAGGGTACCAACATTTTGTCAATAAAGTGTAACCTTAGACAAGAAAGTCTAAAAATGAACCAGATTTATCAAACAGTATGAGCCCAGACTGCCTAGTCCAATTGTACAATGGTTCTACAAGCAATAACATTGCAAAATAGGACAATGATAACTGTATACAACTCTTATGAAAAGTACATATACCTGCTTCTGCAAGTTCGTTAGTTTACTTCTGCTAAAGATTATGCCAACCATATGTTCCTTAAGATCGGCATCAGATGTTGCCTAAGAAAAAGACATTAAAACAAAAAAAAACAAACAATGTTCTGGTGGTCATATGTAACTGTACTGTCCGGTACGTTAAGTGTCCACATACAAAGACATTTTCCTGTAAGATTAGTATACTGCTCACAGGTATTCTAGCTATATTTACTATGCAATAGGACATTTACAAATTAGTAAAATACAAAATATAGCAATTCTAGCACATGACAGACTTCGCATTAGCCAGTTAGTAGCTGAGTGGTGTCAATGTTTTGTTTTTTTCCTTCATCATCAAGGTAAAGGGAGAATACATTTCCTTTTTGAGGGTATTAGATAATATGTATTGTTTTGTAATAATTATTAATAATTCATTATAAAAAAAAAAAACAAACACACAAAAACAAAAAAACATTGGCCTTGATTCATTTAAGCAATTTTGCCAGAATTCTGGCAGAAATTGCTTTGGAAAGTCGCAGGCTTTGCACATCTTGTTTTGCTACCTTTGGCATTTTCAGGCCAGTTTCTTCCAGTGTCCCCAGATTCGGCAGAGCTGGGGCAATGGACACCAAAGCTCCTCTAAATCATAGCAAGCTGTGAAGTTCCTCACGCCAAGAATCTTACTCCAGACTTGCACTTCTTAATGAATCAGGAGTCTCTGACTCCACCACGACTGCAAGAAAATCACCTGTATTGCTGAATCGCGGCCATTGTTTTGACTATAAAAGTAGGCGACGGCCATTTTAGCAGTCAGATAAGAATACATTCTTAGTAGCGACATGTCATTGATAGATCCTCAGAGACCATGCACGTTTGTCTGTGGAACAACCATTTAGATTGGCTGAATATTGCAATCAAACTCTGGTTGCAAGCACCAAGCAGGAGAAATATACATGATATGGGCATAGGATTGGCATCTGCTGATCAATAACCAAAAACATCATTTGTTGGCATGTGACATTTTCCTTTTGTGTAAAGCGAAAAAATACGACACTATTGCAAAAACCATTGGAAATACACAATAGTTACCCATGGGAAAGAATTACTGTCACAATGGAACGGCTGCTTGTGCAGAAGTTTCAGTTGCAGCTTCCCCACAGCTTTATGGCAATATACCGTATTTTTCAGACTATAAGATGCACTGGACCATAAGGCGCACCCCAAATTTTCAGAAGGAAAATTGGGGAAAAAAATTAATGTGTCAATTGGGGGTCCGTCTTACAGTCCGAATTCAGCCAGGGAAGGGATCGGCACAGGTGGAGGAGTGGTCACAGGGGTCGTTAAGTGGTCCAGGCTGGTGCGGTGGCCTCTGGGAAATCCCAACATGAGCTCTGTGCGGCGGCTGTGCTCTGTGGGGGCGGTAGCGCCTCTCTGTGCTGCATGGGGCGTTCTGCCGGCATTTCGTCAAAGCCCGCAAGCCCCCACAGCTCCGTTGCTCCGATGCGGTGGCCTCTGGGAAAATGGCTGCCGGGGGACAGCTCATGCTCAGATTCAGATCTCAGCAACAAGATCTCATCCCGAGATCTCAGGACGAGATCTTGTTGCCGAGATCTGAATCTGGGCATGCGTTGCCCCCGGCAGCCATTTTCCTGGAGGCCTCCGCATTGCAGCAATGGATGTGCGGGGGCCTCCAGGCTGACAAAATGCCGGTGGAGCCCCACCGCACCACAGAGCAACCCTGCACCACAGGGAAGGGAGGCTGCATCGGGACCTCCGCCACGGGATTTGTAAGTATAGTCCGACCAAAAGACGCACCCCCATTTCCCTAAAAAAAATTTGGGAAAAAAGTGTGTCTTATGGTCCGAAAAATACGGTATGTAGATTTACTGGATGGAAACTGTTAGTTTTCATTGTCATTAATTCCTAAAAGTATGTGTGAAATAAGGTGGAAGGTCTCATAAGAATCTAGCAGCCCCTGTACCTTTTCTTCCCCTTCGGGAGAGGACAAGAGAGCCTTTTCCTCTTGCTCAGGCGTGGGTTCCGCATCTCCAGAAATCAGCTTGCCAAATACCTGCGGGGAATAAGTTATAATCATCCATATATACAAGCAGGACACTTACTGACAGAGCAGACCTTGAGATGTGCCAACACACTTAGGTCTCTAATCCAGGCTGTACACGTGGCCAGTTTAGAAATCAGACGCAGTGCACACTGTGTCTAGAGTGAGCTGCTGACTTGCATCTTCTTGCAGATATAGCTCCCAATGCAATAAGGCAGGACACAAACCTGTGAAGTGATCAGTCTGAACACACGCAGAGTCTCAGATTCACAGTTCCTTTGCTGAGCCACACTGGCAGAAATTTGTCCAGCTATTTTGATCGTTTCGCCATCTTTCCAGCCGAGTACTTTCACTTGCCGCACTCTCAGCGTGTTCTCGGGGCCTTTCATCTCAATCTTCAGAATGTGATTATCCCCTCCAGGCAGTTCACTTGTCACCCACCCGATGTGTCTGGAATCTAAGTCAGCCTTGTAGAAGAAGAGGAGGCGTGTTACTACATCACATCTTTCATATTTCAACCTTCATATTTCATTTCCTTATTTCCCAGCAGAGTTTAGTGATAAACTAGAGTTAAGGTATTTACCTGTTTAATCCTACACAAGTCTTCCACGCTCTTCCCACACAAAAAGGTCATTGATGTTACCTTATTCTGAAACATGATGCAAAAATAACATTCACTTGCAGCTCACATTCTGATAACTTTATGGTCACAATTCATATAGCAATATTACAAGAACACGAAGGCTGGCATTTCACAGGCCGTATAATGGCCACGATGCCTGGACTGACCACATGTCTCCTGACACAGGCTTACAGCCTCAAAGACACACACAAGGCTATACATACGGGTCAGAAGACCAAGGGTCAGTCGAGCATTACGGTCTCTACATAGACAGTGAAATTCATAAAAGACCATTTATGACATATATTACTTATCCAGGGGACGTGTGGTCAACGGCTGATTGCTGGGAACCCACCGTTGGGTGGCACAGAATCACTGTATTCCTGCCATCTCCAGTCATACACCTGAAGTGGCATACTTAGGACATGACACGTGTGTGAAGTAAAGCAGTGATGATGAGCTACCCAGAAATCTGAGAAAAGTAGCAGGTCTACAGATAGATAGATAAGAGTTGTTTCAGTTGACCTACTAGAAGACCTCACAGTTCAGGTATTTCATTCTAAAAACTATTTCACAAATGTCATTTTGAATTACAAAACAAAAAAAATCCAGGGAAGACTGATACAACATTTTACACTTAATGCTGGGCTAAGGATGGCAAAGCAGGACTGTTTGGTGTTACTTCAACCTCTTAAAGGGTTGAAAATTATAGAATGCTGTAGAAAAGCCCTGAAAGGCAGTGGCTGCAGCTTATATCGGCTAAAACAGCCGACAGCTTCGCTTTAACACCATTCAGTACCGTCTATTTTCATTGTTTAAAGTCTAAGCCCAAGCATAAAGTGTTCCCTTGATTCTCGTTTGCTTTATATACTTCACTGAAGTGCTAGAGCCCGGGGCACAGTGTCGCCAGTTTTTTCCTGTTATTTGTCTTATAACATCCATCCTCCATTTTATATTGATTTTATGGAAACTATTTGTTCAATAAAGTTTGCTATTCAAAAATTGTGTCAAGGGTCCTTTAATTTTTTTCAGATTTTTTTTTTTTTTATTGATTGAATCCAGTCTCTACATCATGTCGCTCCCAGATGGTGTAGTGAAAACCTTGTGACAGATTCTATTTTAAGGATCAAAGAGTTCTACTTTCTAACTACACTGCAAATAGTTAGCAAGGCGGATCTTGCCCTAAAAATACAAATTAAAAATATAGACGGATGATAAATACCCCAAGGTCACGAGAGTTGTCTACATGCACTGACACATAGCGTGCATTTATGCCTTTGATACAATTTATTGTGATGCTCTTGGTTTTATTTTTATCTTCATCTCCTGACTCCCAAAAAGTTTCAGTAGATCCATCTGTTAAGCTTCCAATCATGGCTGGTCTGCTAGAAGTCTTAATGTCCACAATGCTAGTCATGTCTTTAAGGCCAGTAACTAAGCAAAGTTCCTGGAGGAAAGATAAAAAAATAAAAAATCTGTTAAGTTGCACTACAGTAATGCTGCAAAATATTAAGTGATATGAAGCATTGTGCAAATAAATAATCAACAGTAATCAATGGTGATAACTAGTGATGAGCGAACGTGCTTGGATAAGGTGTTATCCGTGCATGCTCGAATAATAGGTTTGAGCCCCCACGGCTACATGACTCGCGCCTGTTTGACAACTGCAAAACAGGCAGAGATTGCCTAACAGACAGACAATCCCTGCATGTGTTGCTGCTGTCGAACAGCCAATGAGACATGCAGCCGCGGGGACTCCAACATATTATTCGAGCACGCCGAAGACAGGAGCACAGAAGCATGCTCAGATAACACCTTATACAAGCATAAAATCTGTATAATAAATACACCAGCGCAAAATCACATAAACAATACCCTTAGCAGCTGGAATCAAAAACAGGCAGACGCCAGTGCTGACACAAGCAATATATGAGAGTAAAGGAGGTTGAGACCGCGCATAAGGGAATAAGCTGAAGACAACAATAGTATACAATGGCACAGCGTGTAATAATGACGAAAACCCTCCAAAAACCGTACGGCACTCTGTTCCGAAAACTAACTCTAACAAGTGGGTAACGGCGCACAGGCAGACCAAGCAGGGGTGTGGATATATGTCAATAAGTGACCTATGATAACGGAAAAGACCCCCCAAGATTAATGGTAATCATACCTGTGGTTTGTATAGTTCATGTGGAGAGGCTGTGGATGTGCCGATAGATGTGATTGTATAACCAGCCAGAATCCAGGCACCAGGATGTCAGGTGCGGAGCTGAGCGTGGAGCTGTGAGGTGGAACGTCCGGCGTCAGGTAAGTAGATGGGGCGGTGGGTCGGCAAATGTAGAAGTGCTAACACACAGGGGTGCTGCACAAAGGCTACGTAGAGCCAGGGAGAGCCCCGGCCGGTGGCGTCCCTGGATACGAGCACGGGGAAAGATGGCCGACAGGGAGCTGAGCGTGTGACGTCACCGCTGGGAAACTACGGAGCGGCACTAGGGACAAAGTACTAACCAACGCGTTTCAAAGGAACAGCGTCCTTCTTCGTCAGGGACGAAGACCTTATCCATCCTCTACCTTATACAAGCATGTTCACTCATCATTAGTGATCACATTATGTGGCATTTGTAGAGACAAAAACGATGCATCACAGAGCACAACAGTAGGTTTAAACTTTATGAAAGTACCTGGTTCATTGCTTCAAAGCCAGACTGCACACTGATGTTGAAACTCTCTTCACTATCGCCATCATCAGATTTGGAAAGAATATTGTTAATGTGATGAAATACATTGCTCTGGTGAAGAAATTGGTGATCAGACTGCTTGAACTTAAGACTCCAGCATCTGAAATAAAACGTGGATTCAATTTACACCACCATATACATAACATGGAAATATTATTATATATTATATTAGTTCATGGGGAACGATTTTATTTGCTGCTAAAGTGAAATAGGGAAAAAAACTAAAGGACAATTTACTAACAAAAGTTTTGTCCTCAAAGAGTTTTCTCATACGAAATTTATCCACAACATGTGAGAAATATTTGCTCACTGGTACCCCCATATTCATTAGAACTGGGGTCCAGAGATCCTGCGGCTACTACTTCACAACTGCAGTGAGGAGGAGTGAGTGGAGCAGCAGTTTGGTATGTGACTCGGCGCGTTAGCCATTGTGCATGAGGCTCGAAACCGGCCAAAGCTGTACTAAAGAAGACAACCAGCCCCAAAGAGACTGGACAGGGTTGGAATAGTAAGGAGGAACTAGGTGGCTTGGGACACAAAAGGGACTTCTCACCAGGAGACAAGGCTGACACCCAGGTTTGGCATTATGTACCTTAGTGCCATCTGCTGCAGAGAGCTTCCACCAGGAAGAGACATCATTAAATCTGAGATGGTTTGAAGAAGACGGTGAAATGTGTCGGGCAATGGGTGTGCTGCTTCTCCAGCAATCACTATGTCAGAAAGCGGGTGTTCACACACCCTTGTATCTTTTTCCTATAATAAAGAGAATGATTTCAAATTGGACAAATTCCATACATACTGCAAAGATAATCTGATTTCATGCAAATCTCTAGGTTAGGAGTTTTCTACCAAGTGTTAAAGCTCTGCAGGGAGCCCCGTCTGAATGGAGCAAAGGTTAAGTGAGTGCATGCTGCTCCGCTCTGGGACTGCCAGCGATAGAGCACAGTCACAGTGAATGGAGCGTTAGTGTGCGTTATTCACCTCTGCAGAGCTCCGTTCTGGGGGCTGCAGGGGCTCCCAGGTAATAACCATACTTTGCCGTACTTATTCCAATATTTGAAAGACATTGTTTGATGTACCCTCAACTTAATGTTTACAAGAATAAGAAGTGTGATACCGTCAGCACACACCTGTTCTGCATTTTCTTTATTTGCCTTATTCTCTTCATCCTCTTCTTCCTCTGGCTCCATAGGAGCAGGAGTGAGAGATGCCACAAAGTGCCATAATATGTCATGAAGGGATGTGGTCTGGATTACATTGCAAAGGAGCCAATTGAAAGCCTGGACAGGATTAAAAGTTTATTTTAACTTATTTCAACACAAGACACAAATTATATATGGATTTACTGCACACATGTGAAGAAATATGTATTTCTAGCACTACATTTCTAAATTGTAACTGGTACAAAATGGACAGTCGGCACTAGCACAGATTGTATCATCACTGACCTCCATAGCAAAAACTCGACAGGCCGATTTTCTTAGTGCCTGTTTCATAGCAATTTCAAGTCCTTCTAGATCATGGTGCTGGATAACAAAAGCCAAGACTGGCCACTGGAAATTTCTCTCTCCTTTTGAAAGCGAACTGTGGGCAGAGATCAAGCGGGAGAGCTCCGGCGATGGATGCCTCAGCAATGAAGAACCGACTTCTATGGCAAAATAAGCACAGAGGGCCCATGATATAGTGTTTACATTTCTATCTCAATTTTCACATACATTTTGATAAAACTAAAATAAATACAAAAAATAAAAAAAATAATTTACTTAGTCTCTGATCACACTTGCACTAGATGTTATAAGTCATTGGGATTCATCAGATTTAGCGTTAGGCTACATTTCATAGAATGTTAAGTTGGAAGGGACCTCCAGGGTCATCGTGTCCAACCCCCTGCTCAATGCTCGATTCACTAAACCATCTCAGACAGAGGTCTGCCCAGCCTCTCTGAAGACTTCCATTGAAAGAGGACAATTTGACACAGCCGTCTACACAGGAAAATAAATGCATGAGCATGGAGCAAGCGCTCACCTGTGGCTGTAGGCGAGTGTGACCGTTGGCTGCATGAGGAGTCACAGCGTGGGACCTCAGCCTTAGCCAAGTTAAAAACATGAGCAAGAATGGTAGAATGAACAGAATCTAATTCACTGTTAGCTATGAGAGAAAGGTCCTATGGCTACAATCCTGTGAATCTTATAATTATTTCACTATGTTCCTGTGAAGAAAGTCAGAAGAAATGACATTTACCAGCATCACCACTGTTCACCCTCCGCCTGGGAATAGCCTTCACCCGCGGCTGCAGGACAGAATGCTGCTTATCATATTCAGAGGCCACTACAGAGTAGGATCTTTGGAAGACTGTACGTTTAGCAGAGTCCGTATCAGTAATTGGGCTTGTTTCAAGGCTGAAAATTAACAACATTTTTTTTAGATCAAACTAAGGTTATTGAATTGAGAGATTTGTATAGAGCAATCACTGGGTGCCCAGCTGTAGGAACCTCACAAACGCCTTCTTCTGACAAGACTGAAGTCGGTAAAAGTTTGTGTGTCTCTTTACGGAGTCCTGTCAGAAGGTATTGTGATCCTACGCTTTATGCATACCTAGGAGGCATTGACTTCATGTTGTTCTCTGGTTCCTCAAAAACATTGGGGCAAGCATCAGGAGTTACGGATATGTAAGGTGCAGGCACTGAAGTAGATCGGAGATATCTCATTTCATCCTGGAAGAGATTGTCATCCTGATAGCCCCCAAAGTTCTCATGGTGATGCCTGCATGATACAAATAGTTTTTTTTTAAGCCATAGTCAGAAGGCACTGCTACATTTTGTGCTTTTGTTATTTACCTGACAAACATGCCTCATACAGTACGAGTGGAGCAGAACATCACGATTCCATTACCTGCACTCCATCATACAATGGCACACTATACACCTACAGATCACCCTTTATTACTATTATTACGAAGATACCAATAACAGCCACCATGGCACTTCACTTAAACTACTCCACATTACCGGGGGATGCTTGCACCAAACCAACATTTTCTGGTCAGCTCTGACGTTTCTCACACTTGGACATAGGTGTTTAATGTAGCCTGTACGTATCCAATACAACCGAATTAGTTCCATTCCAACTCCTCCCATTCCAAAAAACAAAAGTCCTGACACCGTACCTTCCCAGGCCTTGTGCTGCATTTACCCTCATGTAGACAGTAAAAAGTACCAAAGCAGATAGGACAATCATCCGCACCCTGACAGCCAAGTACCGGTACAGGCACAGCGCGATTCGCACATTATTGCAGCACATTCTGGTGTCTGCCGTAACAGTGTCAGTGCAGAGTTGTGCATTTACCTTGCTAGTGTCTGCAAGTAGAGGCACTGCATTTTGGGAGGCAGATCCTCAGAAATCCCCTCTTTCACACTTGGGAGCTGGGACAGGAAAGGCTTTGGGGGGTGGTAGCACAGAAGACTTGGCTCTGCCGCGCTACTCAGAGACAGCAGGAAGAGTGCATTGGCTTTTATCACTTGATGGGCCTCCATGGTGGGTAAAGCACGAGGCGTTTTCACCTGCACTGGCTTCCGTCTGGATTGTTTCACCTGTGAATTGTAAGGGTCAGATGTGCTTCTTCACATGTACAATCACATCCTAACATATTTATTGAACACAAGTCCATAACTATAGTGCACTTTTTAACGGCATGCAGTAAAAATTTTACCTTCTCCCTTACCGCTGCCTGCTTTTCTCGAAGATACTTCTCTCGGCACCGATCACACACCAAGTACCAGGTGCTCCCACCAACTCCTCCATCACCACAGTTTCCTGCCCAGCCACCACAGAAGTGACCGATGCTGTTATATCCCTGACCTCCAGCATATCGTCCACAGCCTTGCAGAATAAAAAAAGCTATTAAAGTGTATGATTTTTAAGGAAGAATTGAGACTATAAATGCACATATTTACACAGATGGCATATAAAACAGATGCCTATAAACTACATCTATACTAGATTTCATATTTGCTATGCTTAGCCAATGTCCAAAATTCAGACATACATTTTCCATAGGAATTTGTCAACAGGGTTTTGCTATGAAATCTGAAAGCTGTATGTGGAAGAGGCATAGACCTTGATTCCAGCACTGTATAACTTACCTGACTGCTTGATGTCGTGCTCCTATATATTCATATTAACAAGGGCAAATCAAATATATATTAACATATTATACATATATCTAAACATATAAAACACACACACACACACATATATTTTACACACATACACGCACACTACCATTCAAAAGTTTAGGGTCACTTAGAAATGTCCTTATTTTTGAAAGAAAAGCAGTTTTTTCTAAAGAAGGTAACATTAAATGATTCATAAATACACTCTATACATTGTTAATGTGGTAAATGACTATTTTAGCTGCAAACATGTGGTTTGTAATGCAATAGCTTCATAGGTGTATAGAGGCCCATTTCAAACAACCATCACTCCAGTGTTCTTATGGTACTTTGTGTTTGCTAACTGTGTAAGAAAGCAAATGGATAGTTAGAATACCCTTGAAAACCCTTGTGCAAGTATGTTAGCACAGCTGAAAACAGTTTGGCTGATAAGAACCTACAAACCTGACTTTCCTTTGAGCTAGTTGAGAATCTGGAGCATTACATTTGTTGGTTCCATTAAAGTATCAAAATGGCCAGAAAAAAAAGGACTTTCATGTGAAACTCGACAGTCTATTCTTGTTCTTAGAAATGAAGGCTATTCCATGTGAGAAATTGCCAAGAAACTGAAGATTTCCTACAACGGTGTGTACTACTCCCTTCAGAGGAGAGCACAAACAGGCTCTAACCAGAGTAGAAAGAGAAGTGGGAGGCCCTGCTGCACAACTGAGCAACAAGACAAGTACATTAGAGTCTGTAGTTTGAGAAATCGACGTCTCACAGATCCTCAACTGGCAGCTTCATTAAGTAGTACACGCAAAACGACAGTGTCAACATCTACAGTGAAGAGGCGACTCCGGGATGCTGGCCTTCAGGGCAGAGTGGCAAAGAAAAAGCCATATCTGAGACTGGCTAATAAAAGGAAAATATTAATATGGGCAAAAGAACACAGACATTGGAAAGAGGAAGATTGGAAATAAGTATTATGGACAGACAAATCCAAGTTTGAGGTGTTTGGATCACACAGAACAACCTTTGTGAGACACAGAACAACTGAAAAGATGCTGGAAGAGTGCCTGATGCCATCTGCCAAACATGGTGGAGGTGATGTGATGGTCTGGGCTTGCTTTGGTGCTGGTAAAGTGGGAGATTTGTACAAGGTAAAAGGGATATTGAATAAGGAAGGCTATCACTCCATTTTGCAACGCCATGCCATACCCTGTGGACAGCGCTTGATTGGAGCCAATTTCATCCTACAACAGGACAATGACCCAAAGCACACCTCCAAATTATGGAAGAACTACTTAGGGAAGAAGCAGGCAGCTGTAATTCTATCTGTAATGGAGTGGCCAGCGCAGTCACCAGATCTCAACCCTATTGAGCTGTTGTGGGAGCAGCTTGACCGCATGGTACGCAAAAAGTGCCCATCAAGCCAAACCAACTTGTGGGAAGGGCTTCTGAAAGCATGGGGTGAAATTTCTCCAGATTACCTCAGCAAATTAACTGCTAGAATGCCAAAGGTCTGCAATGCTGTAATTGCTGCAAAGGGAGCATTCTTTAACGAAAGCAAAGTTTGAAGGAGAAAATTATTATTTCAAATAAAAATCTTTTTTCGAACCTTGTCAATGTCTGGACTAGATTTTCAATTAATTTGGCAACTCATTTGAATAATAAAAGTATGAGTTTTCATGGAAAACACAAAATTGTCTGGGTGACCCTAAACTTTTCAACGGTAGTGTGTGTGTGTGTATATATATACATATATATTATATAAAATTACACAAATATATACATCTGAGCTCTCAGTTCCTGAGTTCTCTAGTACATGTGATTATTACATTATCCTCTAGTTACAGCTAGGCATTATGATAGTAACCATACCTGGATGTGCCTGGCGCATGTGATATGTTACAGGATATGGGTGAGATTCGCCACACAGCTCACAAATTGTGTCTTTCTCAGGCCCTCCAACTGCCAATTGGGCCATTTCGCCAAACAAATTGCCACGTGGCCTAGATTCTGCCTTGTCTTTCTTCTTTTTCTCCTTTTTGGCTTTCTTGCTGTCCTTTTCACCTTCCTTTTTCTTTAAAACTGCACATGAGCCAGGGCTTGGGAAGATCATATTCTGGGATGCGGCTTTTATGGTGGCTAAAGAGATATCTTCCCAAAAGGCTACAAGATGCTGAAGTGTTAGTGGAAGAGGAGGCCTGGATTTAGCAGAATGGTGGTTTGAAACTTCAAACTGCGAGGCCTCATGCTTGCCATCCTCACACTTTTCGTGAAGAGTCCGTTCTGTAAGCATGGACAAAACTTTGTTCTTGTTAATACTGACCATTTTTGATATATCTGGCCCATGGGGAGAAATATGAAACATATTAAGTGCAGATGATATTTCTATGGAATGTCTATTCTTTAACTTGACTTCTTTTTCCTCCATAGGCTGTTGGTTGTTAAGACTGCTTCTGATAGGTGCAAAATCTTTTGACAGTTCAGGATTAAATTTTAGAAATGAAGAACAAGCCATTGCGTCATGAACTATGCCTTCATGCCAGAGAAAAGCTGCAAACACAGCTCTTGCACATTCAGCCACGGATGGGGACATGGCTTCCTTTGCAGGTTCAGCAGATCTTGATGGTTCTTTAAACAAAAAGTTTGTTTTTTCTTTTTTGGGTCGAACATGCCTACCAGAACTTTTGCGGCTTACTTTGGGAGATGCTCTTGTATCTTGCTCTTCCTTTAGGGGTGCTTTTCCAATACTGAAATGGACTTTGGATGCGCCATCATCAACACTTTTTAGCTCTGTATTGTCATCACAAGTACTGTCTATAATGCTATTGGTCTTTAAAGTACTAGAAGAGCATACTTCCACCACTTCACTATGCAGGTTTTCTTGTACAACATGAGGAGAAGGAGCTCGGTTTTCACTGCCACCTGCTGATTTACCATCTTTCTGTGTCACTTTTGGTTTGGGTGAAGTGGATCGCCCTCTCAATGGTTCTGTGAAGGGTACTTTCTTTTTCCGTAGTGTGTCAGGATCCAGAGTGTAAGAATCTGACTTGGACCGTTCACGTGGTGGTTCAAGTTTGGTCTTTGCAGGACCTACAGCTTTCTGAGGTAGGTTTTTCTCTTGTGGAGATGCAGAACGTGATGCACCTGCACTAGACATATTAGGCTTTCCTGTAGGCACAGTCTTTGGTTTTGGTGATGTAGAACGTGAGCCAGGTCCAGGAGATTCTGACCTGAGACCAGAAGGCTTTCCATCAGAGTTCTTCAGAATTTGAAGAGTATTGTGGTTGGGTGACAAAGATCGGCTGTGAGAGTCTGATCGCAATTTTGCAGCATCAGACTTCAACAGGAGAGATTCACTTGCCGTGAGACCTTCATTGTTTCGAGGTTTCTTCTGATCTGCATTAGATCGACTTACTCGTCCTTCTGGCTTAGTGGATTTGCCATCAACTCTGTGTTTTGAAGACAAGTCTGATTTGCTCACAGTAACTGATGGCTTGGCAGCAGTGTTAAATTGACCTCTTTCATCTATACAATACAATAAGACATATATATCATTACTTTCAGAAACAATTTTTTTATAACATTGAATTGATGCACTTTGCTTAAGGTGCCATTAGTAGTCATGGTTTACTGAGAATTGCTGAGCTGCATTTGGACTTGGCCACAGGATCAAGATACAAGTACAGGCACAGTCCAGCACTAAGTGATAAATTGCATGCACTACCAATGGCCGCGCTAACGTGATGGCACAATTACATTTTACACAAGAGATCAATCAAAAGGAACCACGCTTAGATTAACAAACAGATTAATATGCAGATTTTATGAGGTTCTATACACCTGAATTTTAGTGCTCATATTAATAAACTCTACACCATACTGGTTTGCCATTTGCTTATAATTTACAATTTTAATAGAAGAAAAGATGATGGGAAGTGGCAACATGTGTTTGTCCATCTAGCCGAAGGAACTAGTAGAGTATGGTGCCTGGAACCTCCCAACCACCTGGACGCAGTCCACGTATGCTTGCTTATATTATGCTAATTGATATATCATTAGGATTTGTATACAGGCTAATGAGCAGCTAAACCCTACCAAAAGGGTATATCTTCCCTCCAAAAGACAGAAAACAAGGAAGAGGAAAAATATTAATTAGGTTTTTGTAGCTGCA
The DNA here is from genome assembly GCF_051348905.1 of Ranitomeya variabilis. Classification (NCBI taxonomy): domain Eukaryota; kingdom Metazoa; phylum Chordata; class Amphibia; order Anura; family Dendrobatidae; genus Ranitomeya; species Ranitomeya variabilis. Next base: position 569,850,133 of record NC_135234.1, on the reverse strand, counting down.
CTAGATACATAAGGTTATCAATAGAACTTTCAATAAAAGGTTATATATCAGTCTTTCTTAAACCAGAAACACTTTTTAATATTGTATCAAATATGTTTTTGTAGAAGCCCTAAATACATATGGTTATCTATAGAACTGCCATTTTCTAATGTAGAAGAGTGTTGGGCAAAAAAAAATGATTACGGTAGTTGATCTATGGGGAAAAAAAAAAATCTATCACGCTTATTAAAATAGCGATAGATGTACAAGTTACAAGTAATATTTAGGACACATCTAACATTTAAGAGGCTATTGGGACTAATAGATCAATCACACAGGTTTGGTCATCAGTATGAGACTGGTGGGGGCTGACACTGATGTGTGGTCTTGCAGCGGCTGGATGAAAGCACTATATGGAGCGGTACACTTCTGGCCAGTAACACTGTATAGTGGCTGCTGCAAAGCATGGCAGTTTATCTACCATTCACTTCTGTGAAAGAAGGACTTAGGAAGGTCATTAATATGTTAGTCCCAGACAACCTCTTTCATGGTCAATAAACAAGTAATTTTTTTATGTAAGGTAAAACAAATGCTGCATTTGCTGTATTCAGAATAATTAATTTTGACAAAATCATTTAGATCAAATCCAAATTGAGAACAGCAGTTTCAAGTAGCAGATCCATGGTTAATATTTAAAATAATAGAAGAGTAGCATGTCAACCTGTAAAAAAGCCCATAAAAAGGTAAAAACATTTTTGGAGTACTTCAACATTAAAAATGTTCAGCTGTTTTTCTGGGATTTGCAGCCTAATCCGAAGTGCAAATGAGAAAGAACTCCTGTCACCCTACACCCTAAGTATTCAGTTGAAATATGTATACAGAACTGTACAGAACAATTAGAATTTCAGTATATGTAGACAAAAAGGACACTGAATACAAAAGAGCAAAAAATGTAACTACTTTGGATTACTTGGATTTCAGGATTGCTTTCTTATAAAATGAGGTTTGATGGACTGTGTCTATAATGTGTGACTTAGATGCAATCGAACTACACACAGTTGTACTGTTCACATCTTACTGAGCAATCATCAGGTGAATTTGGAGAAATCGTTCACATGCGGAGTCTGTAGTATTTTTTTTTGCTGCAATTGTGGCAAAAACGCAGTTTTGGGGTAATTTTCTAAAAACTCCCAGATCACACTTCTACCACAATCAAGTAAAAACAAAAATGCAATGAGCCCACAACGTGTAAGCACAGCCTCAATGGACCTCTGTCTTAATGATTTCAACAAGATCTAATTGGCAATAAAGGAGATAAAATTTTATGTATGGGTTTGACAAAGTATTTGCCCATTGAACACAGGACACACCCTGGGGATTAACCAATCTTTCTTGAGAAGAACATGTGTGTCAGTTACCATATCATGAGGCAAACAACTTTCAGAAGACCTAAGAAAAATAGGTTAGAGATAGTGATGAGTGAGTGTTCTCGTTGCTCGGATTTTCCCGAGGACGCTCGGGTGACCACAGAGTATTTTTTAGTACTTGGAGATTTAGTTTTCATCGCGGCAGCTGAATGATTTACAGCTATTAGCCAGCTTAGTTACATGTGGGGATTCCCTAGCAACCAGGCAACCCCCACATGTACTCAGCGTGGCTACTAGCTGTAAATCATTCAGCTGAGGCGATGAAAACTAAATCTCCGAGCAGTCAAATACTCAGAGGTCACTCGAGCATGCTCGAGAAAACCCGAGTAACAAGTACACTCGCTCATCACTAGTTAGAGATACACAAGCTGAATATGGCTATAGAAGCCATGTAAAAAGATCTGGAAGTATCAATCCATGCTTAGAAGGCATCTTGTTAAGAAAAAAGTAAATAGTAAGCCCGAGAGAAGAGAAAAGACCCAAGGGAGGAAACTTCTGAAAACCATGACCAAGACCAGACCCCAAGCTGGAGAGAAACATTCAACAAGACAATGATCCAAAGTACAGAAAGTAAAAAACTGTAGAAAAATATTTGTTTTGGGACACTATGTCAGAGTCCTGATGTCATTGACCCTTTGAGATGACATAGATGGCACACAAAAAACGCACCAGAAACACTGATGAAGCTAAACATTTGCAGGGAAAAATTGTTTAATATTTATCATTATGTAAACCTAATTGGCTGATGTGGGAAATGTTTGGTGGAGATGTTCGTTGTTACAGGTTATTTAGTTCAAGGGTACACTTTTTTTCTGCCTGCACTGTGGAAGTATAGTCAATGTGCTAAACACTAACAATATAACTGTTATTACGGTAGATTAGTTAGATTGTGCTTGGCTATGACTGATGAAGAAAACAAATCAGACCACATTTTATTAAAAATCATGTAGAAATGTGTAATTACTTACACATGTAATTTGATTTTACAGAACCTATGACAGCACTGGTGAGAGTGGGTCCTACCCTTAGAGCAGGACAGGAAGTCTAGAGCAAATGAAAGACCACCCATTTACTCCTTCAGTGGATTACAGAGTAATGACAGGTAGGGGAAACCATACAAATATACTCCAGGTATAACTGAAATACTTAGAATGATAATACTTTCTATTTTGAAGAGAAAAGGAAAGGTAGAAACCCAACACAAACTACAGTCAAAGAGAGGGAGTTGGAAGGGTGCTGTCATGGGTTCTGGAAAATCAAATTATCTGTAAGTAATTAGCCCTTTTCCATTCATCCATGACAGCATCGGTGAAGGGACCACTGCCTGTGATTTTTTTTTTTTTTTAATAAGGGAAGATTTGAAAAAACTGAAGTCCACCTGTGATGCTGAAGGAAAACAGACGGGGAAAAGGATATTCATAAGGAAGAGTCAGTTCAAAGATGGGCAACGAGAGGGATGGAAGACCTCTCATATGATGAGAGGTTGGAAGAGTTGGGCTTGCTTAGCTTAGAAAAAAAGACGCCTCAGAGGGAATCTTATTTGTATGTATAAATATTTGTGTCGTCAGTACAGAGGACTGGCGCATGACTTATTCCTTCCAAAGACCACACTTAGGGTATGTGCACACGTTGCGGATTTTGCTGCGGATCCGCAGCGTTTCTGCAGCTGCGGGTCCGCAGCAGTTTCGCATGAGTTTACAGTTCAATGTAAACCTATGGGAACGAAAACGCTGTGCACGTGCTGCGGAGAAAACTGCACGGGAACGCAGCGGTTTACAATCCGCAGCATGTCACTTCTTTGTGCGGAATCGCAGCGATTCTGCACACATAGGAATGCATTGATTCGCTTACTTCCCGCATGGGGCTATGCCCACCATGCGGGAAGTAAGCGGATCATGTGCGGATGGTACCCGGGGTGGAGGAGAGGAGACTCTCCTCCAGGCCCTGGGAACCTTATTTGTGTAAAAAAAAAAAAAATGAATAAAAAATAATTATATACTCACCTCTCAGCGCTGCATGCGGCCGTCCGGTCGCAGGGTTGCTATGCGAGCAGGACCTACGATGACGTCGCGGTCACATGACCGTTACGTCACGAAGGTCCTTCTCGCGTAGTATCTTTGGAACCGGACCTCCGCGTGCAGCGCCGAGGAGATCGGGACGTCGAAGGGTGGGTATAACCATTTTTTTAAATTATTTTTAACATTATTATTGATGCTATCAATAGTAAAACAAGTGCAGAAGTAAACCAGCAGCGGAAACAGCAAGACAAACCGCGATAAATCTGCAGGGATAACCGCAGCGGTTTTGCCCTGCAGATTTATCAAATCCGCTGCGGGAGAACCCGCAGAGGACCCTTCCTACGTGTGCACATAGCCTTAGGATCGGGGGGCACTCATTAAGGGTGGAAGAAAGGGGATTTCCACAGCTAAATAGGAATGGTCCTTACAGTTAGAGTAGTCAGACTGTGGAATGCCCGACCACAAGAGGTTGTAATGGTCAACATGTTTTAAAAAAGGGCTGGATGATTTGAGCTCAGTGCACAACTTTGTGGGTTATAGAAAGTTTAGTGGCAAAAACTTGAATTTGATTGATCTAGGTCTTTTTTTCAAACTATGTGCGACCAAGGAGCAGCTCTGCTATACTCAAGTTCACTCAAATTAGACCACAGCACTTTCTAAATATGAAGCAGCCAAAGCTCTATATCAGTGTTCCCAACAACAGACTTCACAGCTCCACCAACAGATCATGTTTTCCGGATATCCTTATTATTGCACAGGTGATGGAATTATTATCAAAGACAAGAAATTGCCGCAGGTTCTGACTTGTGCAATATGAAGGAGAACCTGAAAACATGATTTGCTGGGGGTCCCTAACTACTTGATTTGGGAAACACTGATCTAGAGAAAGGTGCCTTCAATCCTACCGGAAGAACATCTACAAAACATATGAGCTAGAGTTAAAGAAATCTGGGACCATCTAAGATCTCAACTTCTACCATGATTTAAGAATTCTATACACCTTGAAAAAAAAAAAAAAAAAAAAAAAAAACTTCAGCTAGGAGTATTGACAAACTTTACTGGTTTCACTACAATTTTGTTCAGATTTGTATCAAACTGTAGTGAGCATACATAGAAATGTGTTGGACACAATCTAAGAGAAGACAGTAGAACCCTTAGAAAATAAGATGTGCTAATGAAGGCCATAATAGAAAGTATACAGTAAGACTCAGAAAATACTCAAAAAAAATCGTTTTAAAAGTAGTTGGGGTGAAACCAAAACCAAAAGCATAAATTAAAACAGAAATCCCAGACAAGGATCAGCATTAGTTGATCTTAATTTATATCTATGGCATCTGCTGGTGTAGGTCCACTGTGTTTTATCAAAACCAAAGTCAGCGCAGCCATCTATCAGGAAATTTTAGAGCACTTCGTGCTTCCCTCTGCTGACAAGCTTTTCGAGATGGAAATTTGATTCTTCAGCAGGAGTTGGCACCTGTCCACACGGCCAAAAGTACCAATACCTGGTTTAAAAACAACAGTATCAAGGTGCTTGATTGACCAGCAAACTCGTCTGACCTTAACCCCATAGAGAATCTATGGGGTATTGTCAAGAGGAAGATGAGAGACACCAGACCCAACAATGCAGACGAGCTGAAGGCTGCTATCAAATCAACCTGGGCTTCCATAACACTTCAGCAGTGCTACAGGCTGATCGCCGCCATGCCATGCCACATTGATGCAGTAATTGATGCAAAAGGAGCCCCGACCAAGTATTGAGTGCATTTACTAAACACACATTTCAGTAGGCCAACGTTTTAAAATCATTTTTCACGCTGGTGTTATAAAGTATTCTAATTTACTGAGATAATGACTTTTGGGTTTTCATTGGCTGTAAGTCATAATCATCAACATTAACAGAAATAAACACTTGAATTACATAGTTACATAGTTATTAAGGTTGAAGGAAGACTTTAAGTCCATCTAGTTCAACCCATAGCCTAGCATGCCCTAACATGTTGATCCAGGGGAAGGCAAAAAAACCCCATGTGGTAAAGAGTAAGCTCCATCATGGGGAAAAAAATTCCTTCCCGACCCCACATACGGCAATCAGACTAGTTCCCTGGATCAACGCCTTATCAAGGAATCTAATATATATACCCTGTAATATTATACTTTTCCAGAAAGGTATCCAGTCCCCTCTTAAATTGAAGCAATGAGTCACTCATTACAACATCATACGGCAGAGAGTTCCATAGTCTCACTGCTCTTACAGTAAAGAATCCGCGTCTGTTATTATGCTTAAACCTTTTTTCCTCCAGACGTAGAGGATGCCCCCTTGTCCCTGTCACCGGTCTATGATTAAAAAGATCAGCAGAAAGGTCTTTGTACTGTCCCCTCATATATTTATACATTAACATAAGATCACCCCTTAGTCTTCGTTTTTCCAAACTAAATAGCCCCAAGTGTAATAACCTATCTTGGTATGGCAGACCCCCCAGTCCTCTAATAACCTTGGTTGCTCTTCTCTGCACCTGCTCCAGTTCAGCTATGTCTTTCTTATACACCGGAGACCAGAACTGTGCACAGTATTCTAAGTGTGGCCGCACTAGTGACTTGTATAGAGGTAAAATTATGTTCTCCTCATGAGCATCTATGCCTCTTTTAATGCATCCCATTATTTTATTTGCCTTTGTAGCAGCTGCCTGACACTGGCCACTGAATATGAGTTTGTCATCCACCCATACACCCAGGTCTTTTTCATTGACGGTTTTGCCCAGAGTTTTAGAATTAAGCACATAGTTATTCATCTTATTACTTCTACCCAAGTGCATGACCTTACATTTATCCCCATTAAAGCTCATTTGCCATTTATCAGCCCAAGCTTCTAGTTTACATAAGTCAGCCTGTAATATAAAATTGTCCTCCCCTGGATTTATTACCCTGCAGAGTTTAGTGTCATCTGCAAATATTGAAATTCTACTCTGAATGCCCCCTACAAGGTCATTAATAAATATGTTAAAAAGAAGAGGGCCCAATACTGACCCCTGAGGTACCCCACTACTAACCGTGACCCAGTCCGAGTGTGCTCCATTAATAACCACCCTTTGTTTCCTATCCCTGAGCCAACTCTCAACCCACTTGCACATATTTTCCCCTATCCCCATTATTCTCATTTTATGTATCAACCTTTTGTGTGGCACCGTATCAAAAGCTTTTGAAAAGTCCATATACACTACATCTACTGGGTTCCCTTGGTCCAGACCGGAACTTACCTCTTCATAGAAGCTGATCAAATTAGTCTGACATGATCGGTCCCTAGTAAACCCGTGCCGATACTGGGTCATGAGGTTATTCCTCTTCAGATACTTCAGTATAGCATCCCTTAGAATGCCCTCCAGGATTTTACCCACAGTAGAGGTTAAACTTACTGGCCTATAATTTCCGAGTTCAGTTTTTGTCCCCTTTTTGAATATTGGCACCACATTTGCTATACGCCAGTCCTGTGGTACAGACCCTGTTATTATGGACTCTTTAAAGATTAAAAATAATGGTCTATCAATGACTGTACTTAATTCCTGCAGTACTCGGGGGTGTATCCCATCCGGGCCCGGAGATTTGTCAATTTTTGTGATTTTTAGACGCCGCCGTACTTCCTGCTGGGTTAAGCAGGTAACATTAAATTGGGAATTATTATCACTAGTCATATTGGCTGCCATGGGATTTTCTTTTGTAAATACTGATGAAAAAAAAGTCATTTAGCATATTGTTTTTTTCCTCATCCTCATCCACCATTTCACCCAGACTATTTTTAAGGGGGCCAACACTATCATTTTTTAGTTTCTTACTATTTATGTAGTTAAAGAATATTTTGGGGTTATTTTTGCTCTCTCTAGCAATGAGTCTCTGTCTCAATCTTTGCTGCCTTGATTTGCTTTTTACATAATTTATTTAATTTTTTGTATTTATTTAATGCCTCCTCACTACCTACTTCCTTTAATTCTCTAAATGCTTTCTTTTTGTCCCTTATTGCGCCCCTTACAGCTCTATTTAGCCATATTGGTTTCCTCCTATTTCTAGTATGTTTATTCCCATACGGTATATACTGTGCACAGGTCCTATCCAGGATGCTAATAAACATCTCCCATTTTCTGTCTCAGGATATCGTCCCAGTTAATTGCACCAAGATCATCTCTCATCCGTTGGAAATTTGCCCTCCTGAAGTTTAGTGTCCTTGTCACCCCTCTACTACACATCTTATTAAAGGAGACATGAAAACTTATTATTTTGTGATCACTATTCCCCAAGTGACCCCCAACCCTTATATTTGATATGCGGTCTGGCCTGTTGGTTAATATTAGGTCTAGCAGTGCCCCCCTTCTTGTTGGGTCCTGAACCAGTTGTGAAAGGTAATTGTCTCTCATAGTTGTCAAAATCCGATTACCTTTACTGGAACTGCAGGTTTCTGTTCCCCAATCTATTTCAGGGTAGTTGAAGTCCCCCATAATAATGACTTCTCCTTGAGTCGCAGCTTCATCTATTTGCTTTACAAGGATATTCTCCATTGCTTCCATTATTTTTGGAGATTTAACACAAACCCCTATCAGTAATTTATTATTTTTTCCCCCTCCCCTTATCTCCACCCACAGGGACTCTACATTTTCATTAGATTCACCTATATTATCACGCAGGATGGGTTTTAAGGTCGATTTTACAAACAGACACACCCACCCCCTCGCTTATCTGTACGGTCATTTCTGAAAAGGCTATAGCCCTGCAAGTTAACAGCCCAGTCATGGCTCTCATCCAGCCATGTTTCCGATATCCCCACCATGTCATAATTATGTTCCAACAACATTAGTTCTAATTCGTCCATTTGGTTGGCGAGGCTTCTGGCATTAGTATACATGCACTTGATGTTCCTCTCTGTACCTCTATTCTTTCTTAAATTACTAACTGTTCTAACCCCACCCCCCATGCCTCCGCCACCCCCAACTTCCTTATTTGTGCCCAGGTCTCTATCTGCACTATCTTCCCCACCTATAAAATGAATACCCTCCCCCCCATTCCCTAGTTTAAACACTCCTCCAACCTCAGATCACGCTGTTTGCAATGACTATATATGAGTTTCACTTTTTGTATTGAAGAACTGAAATAAATTAACTTTTAGATGATATTCTAATTTTGTGAGAAGCACCTGTATATACTAAAGCTAGGTAAACACAAAGGGCACAGTTCATCAACACCAGCATTGTTCACACTGGTCTTGATGAGCAGGCATGCTATAGTGAGAGGTGCTTATTTCATTAACCCCTTCACGATATGCACCATACTAGTACTATGCATGTCCTGTCTCTGCCTTTGATGTTGGCTCTGGCGGTGAGCCCACATCTTTTCCAGCACATGTCAGCTGTTTTGATTTACCAGCAGCTATTAACCCGTTAAATGCCGCTGTCAAACTCTGACCGATATTTAACATGCATTTCCGGCAATCGTGCCGAAAATCCACCCATTGGTGACCCCCATCACGTGATCGCGGGTCACCGATGGGTTGGTACAACAACCAGAGGTCTCCTGCAGACCTCTATGGTTCTCAATGCTGGATTTTTATGAGCGCCGCCCAGTGGTCAGCGCTCATAGCAAGTCTGTTACACACAGGCGATCTGATCATCACCTATATGTAGCAGAGCCGATCAGGTTATTGCAGATTCTAGTCTCCCATGGAGACTATTGAAGTATGCCAAAAGTAAAAAAATATTAAAAAAATAAAAAAATATATATAAAAGTTCAAATCACCCCCCTTTCGCCCCATTCAAAATAAAACAATAAAAAACCAAACACGCATTTGGTATCGCCGTGTTCAGAATCGCCTGATCTATCAAGGTATAAAAAGAATTAGCCTGATAGCTAAAATGGCGTAACGAAAAAACAATTCAATAAGCCAGAATTACCCGAGATCACGAAAAATGGAGACGCTACGGGTCTCAGAAAATTATGCATTTTTTTTTCAACAAACTTTGGATTTTTTTTTTTTTTTCACCATTTAAATAAAATAGAGCCTAGACATGGTTGGTGTCTGAACTTGTAATGACCAGAAGAATCATAATGGCAGCTCAGTTTTAGCATTTGGTGAACATGGTATAACAAAAGTATCCAAAAAAACAGTTGTGACATTACACTTTTGTTGCAATTTCACCGCACTTGGAATTTTTTTTCCTGTTTTCGAGTACATGATATGGTAAAATCAATGGTGTCATTGAAAAGTACAACTTTGACGAAAAAATAAAAAAAGTTATGGCTCTGGGAAGAACAAATGCAAAAATGAAAAACAGCTCAGTCATGAAGGGGTTAAGTCAGGTGTGACTGAAAAGTGGTATAAGGCACACCACAGCTTATGAGTTTGACAAGAGGGCGTCAGCAAGCCCCATTGTGCCACAGCCCACTTTGGCACAGCTGAATGAAACGGACAAGAAAAGGACAAAAGTCACTAAATGTTTGCGCAACTCAGAACTGCACAAAAAAATTGCGACTTTTCAAAGAATTTTCAGCCATAATTCTGGGATAATCTCTTTGATGAATCAGGGCCAAAATCTCCCACAACCAACAGAAAGTGATCCACAACAAAATAGTGTCTGCACTTCCTTCGTGTAGATGTAGGTTTTATCAGATTCTTTAGTACACATGGAGTTCTGTCCCAGAGGCCAACCAGACTGACATTTTCACTGCAGTCCTTGACTTGGCGCTCAGTCTACTAAGATGTTCCATCTTCACAGCTATCAGACTGCATACTCTACAGCAATGTTCCCCAACTCCGGTCCTCAAGAGCCACCAACAGGTCATGTTTTCAGGATTTCCTTAGTATTGCACAGAAGATGGAATTATTGCCTGTGCAGGTGATGCAATTATCACCTATGCAATACTAAGGAAATCCTGAAAACATGACCTGTTGGTGGCTCTTGAGGACCGGAGTTGGGGAACACTGCTCTACAGGCTCCTCTGTCCAAGGACAGGCAACCACTGTAGGAGGAAGTGGGTGTTGTCTATTTGCGCTAGGCTTCCTGTCCATCTGAATGGGCAGGATCCACTCTCACTTGTGCTGTCATGAGTGAAAGGAAACTAAGTAATTCCAAAAGGCTTTAATTACTTTTGCCTGCAAACATTTGTTTGAACCCTAGGATATTATGGGCATATCTCACTAAATGTTTAGATTCTTTGTTTTATACGTACAAAAGTATTCCTTTGATTGGGCCAATTAAAGAAGTAACTGAACTTTTCACCATGCAGTTATAGTTTTAGGCAATACTTCATATTAAAAAATAAAAAGATCCTGGTCACAAACCTGTACGTTGATAGCTGTGAAAACAAAATTTCCTATTTAAGACAGTATTTTAGAACCTGTAAACTATGGCATGTAGGCCCCTGTTCTATGGCCTTCCATGTGAGTTCCACTGAATTATTTGTGCCACATCTAAAAAGTCACCTAATCTGATTGTCTGGACTGTAGACTTAAGGTGAACTGAAATCAACAGATACAATGTAATCACATATGAAACCTGCAATAACATTTTTAAAAATAAATATGCTAACATTTGTGTTTTTAAAGTCATAGTCCTGTATGTAAACACTTTTGGGATTCTATAGCCCCAAGGCATTGGATAAAGGGGGGAAAATGCTAAAAAGCAGTTGGTAGATCAGGAATGTAAAATGAAGGTAAAAAAGTGGGGTGAGAAGCATGCATACCCACCCTTTGATTTGACAGAAAGAGGTGAGAAAGCAGATGACGAAGCAGCTTTACTTTTGTTATTAGGTTCACGAGAAGCAACACTGGATGGTGTGAGGTCTACAGTTGAGAACAGATGCACAGAAGCAGCAAAGATAGAAGCAAACACAAGACGTTATACAAAGCATGTAAGAAATGACAATACAGGAAAATACGTTTCTAGGTTTAGCTTCTTGATGCAAGGCCATGCAACACTGTAAAGAAAGGTTATGCTCATATGCTCTTATTTGAGTCATGGTTTCTTCAGTAGAGCAGCACAAACTCCTCAGGGATAAACATTACCATCAACTTCAGCTGCTCATTACTGAAAAGATTTTCCTGATATATGTGGAAAAGCTTTTATAGAGGAAATCACAAAATAGCAATTTGATTAATCTAACATTAAAACGGATGTTTTAGAATAGCCCCACACATTTCTGGAACGGTCATCTGATTCATTTCTGTTCTTCAGCTTACTGCTACACTTACATGTGATCCTGAGATTTGTCACCATCTACAAACAGAATTGATTTTTGATTTTCATCTGAGATCAGAGCAACACATCACAAGCCAATCTGTTAGATTACCAAGAAACATACTGGACAAATCCCTGGCGCACGCCCTCCCACTCCAAGACAAGCAAAATGACCGCATATTTACATGACTTGTTGCAGAAATTTGTGACTGTCCTATTAATGTAAACAGGACCTGCAAAAAAAAAGTTTTTTTCTCCAAAATACAAGTTTCAGTCACCAGTGTGTTTGCATTAACTATCGTCATAAATGCTTCTTTCGATGAAAAATATGGGCGTTTTCTGCTGTGTTAACTTTACAAGGGGGAAAAAAACTAAAATAAAGACGTTTTAGGTCTCCATCTCTCCCGTCCTCCATGCCACAGTCAAGCTTCATTTAAGAGTTGCACCAAAGTTGCAAATGTGCCTGTGAATTTATGCAACCAAACTTATTTTACATGGCATTTGTCAACAATTGTTGATGATGGGTTATTTTCATATAACAATTAGTGATGAGCGAGTGTACTCGTTGCACGGGTTTCCCCAAGCACGCTCGGGTGGTCTCCGAGTATTTGTTACTGCTTGGAGATTTAGTTTTCCTTGCCGCAGCTGCATGATTTACAGCTGCAAGACAGGCTGAATACATGTGAGGAATGCCTATTTGTTAGGGAATTCCCACATGTACTCAGGCAGGCTAGCAGCCGTAAATCATGCAGCTGAGGCGCCGAAAACTAAATCTCCGAGCACTAACAAATACTCGGAGATCACCCGAGCAACGAGCACACTCGCTCATCACTAATAACAATCTGTATTAAAATCATAATTAGCAATCTTGAAATTTTCACTTAGTTTACTGGGTATATTTTAGATTCACACTTCCAGGCCTTTCAGGAAGAGTTTTCAGCAGGCTCCTCCTTAGCAGAAGCAGGATTACAATGATGGGTAACATCTCAATACTGAACTTGGCTGACAACACAAAATCCTCTGCAGTTCATCAGCTCCCTTCCCTTCACGATGAAATTCGTACATAAGATGCTTAATACAAAAGATAGGGTCTCAGTCAGTCTAATGCTGTTCATTTACATGTGTATTTTCTGAAACAAGGGAGGAATATTGAATCATCTAGAATTGCCCCAGCAGTCAGTGTGAAAATTGTCCCAGCAGTGTGACAAAGGCAAGATTTGTGATAATTGCATAATGTGCTTAATTAAAAACAAAAAATAACCATTGCTGAAGTTTAAAATATATATAATTTAACCCAAAAATCTAATTAAATCAATAGATCATTTTCTGAAGGCACAGTCCCTTTAAAAGGGTTAATAGCCATTAAGCAAGTCAACACCTATTGCAGGACAAATAAAGGGTTATTCCTAACATGGCAAGAACTGGCTGGAAGAACTTCACATTCAACTCATGTTCCTTCTGTATATAGAATGTCTTCTGACAGGCAGTACAAGGTTTTATTCAGCTTTTCCCCTGACTTTGCTGCCTGTCCTCCCAGCTTACAGGGTAATGTTGCTGTGCTTTGCTGCACAGAATACATGACGGTGATCACATGCATCTATAGCACAGGCAGAGTAGTCATCAATACAAAAAGGCATGAGAAGAACATGCAGGAAAGTGGTGGGAGCAATGCACAAGTGCAGACTGCAAGGTTGTTCCACTGTTAGGAGGTTACAGAAGAGGTTTAGCAGGACTAGGTCTTATGCAGAGAGTCTACAGTACACGTACTATACAGGACACATGTAATATCAGGATACCTTTAAGTAGAAAATGGTTTTGAATCATGCAATAAAAGTAATGCCGTAAGACAGTGTGTTGGTAGTTCTATATGGAATGCTTTTTTGCTAATAAAATCTAGATAAACGATTGCCTCATTGTTAGACTGGTGCCTTGTCACCTGTCCCCCCATACAACCATGACGATACATTCAATAAGGCTGTACTCATTATAAGCATGGGCCCTGCGCTCCAGAGAGATTATTGAACAGTGCTCAGACTCTGGGATGCAGTATCCACTCTGAGATGGACTTTTACCCAATATTAACATTATCTACGGATTTTTTAAAGGGAATCTGTCACCAGATTTTTGCAACCTAATCTGAGAGGTATATAATATGAAGACAGACCTTGATTCCAGAGATGTGTAGATTATTACTAGAGGACTAGTAAACCTGCTGTCATGTAGTCCTCCATATTCATAAGCGCTGTATAACCTCCATCACAGATTGGCAGCTTTCTGTGTTCACTGTGCAGAGGCAGAAAGCTGCCAATCAGTGGTGTGGGCGGTGTTCTATAGAGCACAGCATCAGGAGATCTTGTAAAACAACATCAGATGTAACATTGATTTTATCAAAATTGCAGCAAGCAGCCAGTAAGTGATACACCGCTGGAATCAGTGTCTGAACCCTTACATCATGCTGCTCCCAGATGGAGTAGCACTGACATCAGATTCCTTTTAATGCATTTTACACCACACTAACCAGAGCTTGGATCAGAGATCAGACACTCTTTGTTCCTAGTGCATGTTCCACATATCCAATTGGAAAGGCTACTAGTGTATACCAAATACATACAGAGTTCTACAAGTCTCTCAGCTACAGACTGCTGATGTATGCTCAATGAGCACTGCACTGTGAACATGGCCCTATCTGCAGGATGGAATAGGGGTCAGATGCTGCATCTTCTTTCCAAAAACGAAGATGAAATGGGGTGTGGCATAAGAGACTTAACGGGGTTGTCTACTGCTTGGACAACACCTTCTTAAATGATAAAATAATAAAGCCTACACTCACCTCCCATGCTGGCACCATCCAGCGTTGTGGGCAGTTGCTCTCTCTGGGGCTGTGATGCGGTGTTGTGACACGTGAGGACGGCGCCCAATCAGCACTGGCATCACTGTCCTCGGACAAACTGAACATGAAGAGGAAGTCTGGGCTGCAGCTGACCCGGACTGCCTCCTTACGTTCAGCTTGTCTGAAGGCGGAGACAGAGCTGATTGGGTGCAGGCATCATGTGTCATTCCACCGCATCATAGCACCGGGATCACGAGTGCCGACACCGTGGGAATGGCGCCGGCACGGGAGGGGAGTATAAGCTTTATTATTTAATTGGGGCAGAATATTTAGTTTAAGAAGAGGTTGTCCTAGTAGTGGACAACCCCTTTAAGAGGTTTATCTGCAAAGTAACAAAACTAGCATGAAACCATATGCATCACTCTGCTCAGCATACACTACATTGCTGCAATGCATTATCCTTGCTTCTGGTGGTAAACTAGACAAATTTTGTTTATAAAAAAATATATATTTAGGAAAAAAAACATGTTTTTCTTTACCATTAATGATGGTAAGTTAAACAGTGTGCTCCACTAGAAAACATCTAAGTGCTGCATTCTTAGAACCAATACCTCAAGCCATTGAATACAGGAATTTATGGAGTTTACTTCTTTACACCGGTACAGAAATTCTTTATTGAAACATGGTGAAAAAACAATGGAGATCCATATACAAAAGCAAATGTATATGTATATATGCAGCATGCATGGTGTTGCATAAAGTCATTCAATACACACACGTCGTGATACATGAAATCTAGGGGAACTCTGGTAACAACAGCCTAGATGACGTCCTTCAGGCTACGAAGAATCCCAGGATCATATTGAGGAGCCAGCTTGACTCTGTTTTAGACTAGATTTCTCCTAAACCATAGCCAACTAGGTATATTTGACCAACTTAAGGTACGATCAAGAATAATTGAACACTGCTAATAAATCTTGAACTGGCAGCTGACGTCTCTATTCTTTGACGTTACCAATTAAATGCAGATAGCATTTAATGTCAAAACAAAAACCAAGACTATAGAAACAGGCTTATGACAATTGTACAAGACAGGTTTTGCTTCAGTAGACAGCCATGCATGCAGAGAAATGGAGGTCTCTGAAGAACAGATGACATTGCCTCAGAAAGAATGGTTGGATGAGCATGTAAGACGGACAGACTTACTCTGAAGCGAAGGCTGAGGCTGCTGGAAGGAGGGGGATTGTCCGAACACAAATGGGCTGTGGACTAGGGAAGAGGGAGGTTTTGCAGCTTGATCAAAGATGGAAGGAGCTGGCAAATTAGGCCGTGACTGAATGGAATTCAGTAAGGCACTCAGCTGATCACCTGCAATGGGCAAAACAGTCAAAACTACAACCCGTTATTGAATGAATTAAACAGAAATATATTAAAGTTCAGGACTTCTGAACTGACGTATCAAGAGAGTAAAAGAAAAAAAAAATGTTCAAAACTAAATTAATGTCAGGTATTAATAATAAATAAAAAAAAATAATATATATATCACAGCATGGCATGCAAAGGTATCACAACATGCAATAAAATAGATACAATATAATTCTTAAGGAAACTACTTCACTGACCACAACCAGCAGATTATTGTTCAAGGATTTCCGTGGAATTGTGTTCAAAAGACTCAAATCCTAAGACTAACTTTAAGTTGGGAGGTAAAGTAGGGCCCAATGCTAGTCATTTACCTGTACTATACACAAGCACTGCACTGGGGGCCGGAGTCCCCGATGCCCCTGCCCAAGACAACAGTTTCATTTTTTTTTTTTTAATAACTATACACATCTGCTACAAGTTAAAGCCAGTGTATATAAAAAAAACAAAAAAACTAACATTTTATATATTTGTCTTCTTAGGCTTCAGACGTCTGTTCACATATGCAAAAACAAAAAATGGTACGAGCGTCATCTGTGTTTTGGATCCGATTTTCATTAGTGTTTGGTCAGTGTGACATTTTCACATATGGATAAATACGATTAGAAAGCTTCTCCTGCACGCTACAATGCTGATCACGGACAGAACACAGACTGCACACTGGTGCCATTGATGTGATGGCAGTGATTTTCAGACAGACTTGTGTTGGTACTTTTCATCCGTGATGTCAGTAAAAAAACGGACATGTCTGATTTTTGCACGGATAGTTGGTCCAAAAACAACCAAGGACATGTTTACAGTCCCACAGATCAGAATGTGTTCACATTCTATATATGAAGTTCACAGACAGAACAAGTAAGTGAAAAACAGACGTCTGAATGACGCCTTAATCTACGTTCCCATGCACAGCTTTCCTACACTATGTGATCTCTATGAGCAGCAAGATTTTAGCGGTTATAGACACCTTTGCATTACTTTATTGGCTTCTTAAAAAAAGTAATCTGTCAGTAAAAATATATATATGGTCATGTAGGTCTATGAAATTACCGTAAAAGCTACTGACACCTTTATATTGTTTAACTATTGCTGAAGCTCCGACTAATGAGAAGCTTCATTCATATATACGGTAAATTATGTCTTAAGTAAGTGCTCTGGGAAAGAGAGAACATAAGGAGCCACTGCCTCCCAGGTTGTTTTTTCTTCCAGCATCACAAAGACAGGGAGCTGCCAATCAAGCTAATAGGCCAATGCTGGGCAGGGGAACAACCTGGCAGAGCTAGTAACACCTTAATTGCATATGAATGGAAATGCGAATTGGAATGCAGCAACATATAGAAGACAGAAAGGTGTTGATGGATATACATTTTATAGAGATGCATGACTGTGGTTTGGGGGAGTTGATCTCAATGACAGATTCCCTTTTTCATCCTTGTGAATAATCGTTTCCTATTCCTTTGCTGGTACAGAGTCCATGCAACTGTGTGACCTATCTGGCCATCCACTTTATGACAGAGCAGATCTCACTGATCCTAGCTGTTTGGTCACTGTGCTCTACAACTCCGCTCTCTCACTGTTAGAAATAGCAGCAAAAAGGTTTTACACAGCAGATGAGAATGTGAAGAGGGAGGAAAGCATCCAAATGATCAGGGAGGGCAGATCACACAGGATGTAGATTGGGTGAAAAATACACAAAGAGGTTTGCATATAGGGGGCAAGAGATTGCTTAGGCAATGTGTGATTGTAAAGAGAGAAGAGCACACAGCCATACCGAAGAAGATAGAATCACAAACTTCTCAAAAATCAGTGTATCAGCACAAGGCAAAAAAAATCCCTCGTGTGCTGCAGATGTGGGAAATCTGTAACGGAATTAAGTTGTACTTATATATGTGTGACATTGAAGACAACAGTATACTGGACACACAGATCTAACCATCCAGTATATCTTAAGGGAAATGTCTAGGTGAAAAATAAAGATTCCAAACTAAGAGAAGGTAGGGGGGAAAAGCTATACATCAAGGTGTCCGATGAATGAGATTGTGGTTCAAAACTTGGTGCATTTTTTTTTTTAAAGCAAGATTACCATTACAAAAGTAAAACTAATGTTTTATCCATGTCAAAAATGTATAATAATAAATACAAATTATAATATAAACAATATAAAGCCTTCAAATATTAGTTTCCATAGATGATATGAATTAAATGGTTCCTTAATTTTCTTTTTACCAAACATCATGTCCCCCATAGGGAAAACTGCAACACAGAAACCTACACGAAAGAGTATGTGGCTAAATATTGTCAATACCCCCTCCCAGTGCCATTTCTCGGTCTCTCCCTCCCATCATCCCATCCTCTTTGCATTGACTTGCACCATCCATGATTCCTTAGGGAGTTGAGAACACATGTCAAGATAAGATTTTACCAATAAATAGACTGAATGATCTGTTCAGGAAGCTGGTTCAATAAGTGGCTTGTGTGACCAGAAACATTTTTCACTATTAAAGCTTCTATTTGTTTTTGAACTATTAATTCATAAAAATTGTTGAAACGACATTGCCCTTTTAAAAATTTATAATTTTCACATAAAAGTTTATTACAATCAACAGTCCTAACTATTCAAGACAAATACATTTCAAACTACAACAAATGAGTAATATTTATAATTTTGCCATCATTTTTAGAGTCATTTTTATTGGCTCTTTTTTTTGTAAGCTAGATTCTACAATGAAGAAGTCACTAGCTGTTTTTGAAGCTAAATAGAAGGTAAAACATTAAAAAAAGATGGCCAAGCATCTGTGGAGCCTTCATACGGACTTCTAATATACAGCCATGACTGCGTGAGGTCTTTAAAACAATGAAGCAGTTAAAAGTCGCTCCAAATGGTATATGAACAGTAATTAGTTTTTACATACAAATGCTTATGTTAATTCTTTAAGCATTTAGTTAAAGGGAACTTGTCAGCTGATACATGCTGCCCAAACCGTGGCCAGCATGTACAGTTGCTTGCAAAAGTACTACCCCCCCTACCTACCTGGCATTTTTGGTGTTTTCCTAGAACCTGAAATGTCACAGTTTTTTGGAGAGTCTGCATCAGTTCATGTAAAGAACATGCCTATAACGGTGGACGTTTGTTTTGGTTTTTTCTTCTTCATAATAAAAAGAAAACCGAACTAGAACAAAATAACTGAAAACTTCAGTGTGCATAACTAATCACCTCTTAAAGTCAGTACTTTGTAGAGGCTCCTTTTGTGGCAATTACAGCTGCAGGTTGCTTTGGATAAGTCTCTATGAGCTTTCCACATCTTGCCACTGGGACTTTTGCCCATTCTTCACAGCAAAACTGCTCCAGCTCCTTCAAGATAGATGGTTTCTTCTGGTGAACAGCAATCTTCAAGTCTGACCACAGATTCAATTGGATTAGTGTCTGGGCTTTGACTAGGTCACTCCAAAGCATTTACACGTTTCCCCTTAAACCACTCGAGTGTTGCTATAGAATTATGCTTTGGGTCATTGTCTTGTTGGAAAGTGAACCTACGTCCCAGTCTCAAATCACTGAGACTGAAACAGGTTATGCTCAATAATATTCCTGTATTTCACACCATTCATCTTCCCCTTGACTTAGACAATTTTCCCTGTCCATCTGCATAAAAACATCCCAACAGCATGATAGTGCCACCATGTTTCACTGTGGGGATGGGGTTCTTGGGGTGATGAGCGGTGTTGGTTGGCACCAGACAAAGCTTTTGCCTCGGTGGCAAAAAAAAAGTTAATTGAAATCTCATCAGCACACAGCACCTTCCTCCATACATTTGGGGAGTCTCGCATATGTCTTTTGGCAAACTCAAAATGATCCTTGCAATTTTTGTGTGTAAGTAAAGGTTTTTTGTTTTTCTGCACACCCTTCCATAAAGGCCACCTCTATGGGTTGTATGGCTTATTATTTTCATACGGTCAGATACTCCAGTCTCTGCTTGGGAACTCTGCAGCTCCTTCAGGGTTACCTTTGGTCTCTGTGCTGCCTCTCTGATTAATGCCTCCCTGATTAATGCCCTCCTTGCATGGGCTGAGAGCTTTGGTGGGCGGCTCTCTCTTGGCAGGTTTGTTGTGGTACCATGTTCTTTCCATTTAATGATAATGGATTTCCTGTTGCTGCGGGGGATCAGAGATTAGGATATATATATATATATATATATATATATATATATATATATATATATATATATATATACACACTCACTGGCCACTTTATTAGGTACACCTGTCCAACTTCTTGTTAACACTTAATTTCTAATCAGCCAATCACATGGCGGCAACTCAGTGCATTTAGGCATGTAGACATGGTCAAGACAATCTCCTGCAGTTCAAACCGAGCATCAGTATGGGGAAGAAAGGTGATTTGAGTGCCTTTGAACGTGGCATGGTTGTTGGTGCCAGAAGGGCTGGTCTGAGTATTTCAGAAACTGCTGATCTACTGGGATTTTCACGCACAACCATCTCTAGGGTTTACAGAGAATGGTCCGAAAAAGAAAAAAAATCCAGTGAGCGGCAGTTCTGTGGGCGGAAATGCCTTGTTGATGCCAGAGGTCAGAGGAGAATGGGCAGACTGGTTCAAGCTGATATAAAGGCAACAGTGACTCAAATCGCCACCCGTTACAACCAAGGTAGGCCTAAGAGCATCTCTGAACGCACAGTGCGTCGAACTTTGAGGCAGATGGGCTACAGCAGCAGAAGACCACACCGGGTACCACTCCTTTCAGCTAAGAACAGGAAACTGAGGCTACAATTTGTACAAGCTCATCGAAATTGGACAGTAGAAGATTGGAAAAACAATGCTTGGTCTGATGAGTCTCGATTTCTGCTGCGACATTCGGATGGTAGGGTCAGAATTTGGCGTAAACAACATGAAAGCATGGATCCATCCTGCCTTGTGTGGAGCATCTTTGGGATGTGCAGCCGACAAATCTGCGGCAACTGTGTGATGCCATCATGTCAATATGGACCAAAATCTCTGAGGAATGCTTCCAGCACCTTGTTGAATCTATGCCACGAAGAATTGAGGCAGTTCTGAAGGCAAAAGGGGGTCCAACCCGTTACTAGCATGGTGTACCTAATAAAGTGGCCGGTGAGTGTGTATATATATATATATATATATATATATATATATATATATATATATATATATATATATATATATATATATATACACATACATACATACATACATACATACATACATATATATATATATATATATATATATATATATATATTTTTTTTTTTTTTTTTTTTTTTTTTTCTTTTAAATAACCCAACCCTGACTTGTACTTCTCAACAACTTTGTCACTGACTTTTTGGAGGCCTTCTTGGACTTCATGTTTTTAGAGCTGACAGAGGCTTCAGATCCACAGATGGCTCTTCAGACTGTGTAGATGAAGGTATTGCTCAACTTCTATTTGAAAGAGCTACACGTACATATAAATAGTTTGGGGGCAAAATGTTGTCAATAAATTCCCTTTAAAGTAAAAGGGGTTGTCCCAAGAACAAAAGTACATTTAAATCAATAGATCTTGAAAAAATAAGGTCAGTTATTGAAGGTGTTAAAAAAATATCCTGTGCTGAGAATCTTATGAATGTGCCAGCTTAGAAAAAAAATGTTTTACCTCACAGAAAGCAGGAACTACGATCCCAAGCAGTCCGGTCTGTATACTCTTTTGCATCCTCCCTGCCCAGTAGCTGTGGTATTTCTGACCATGTTCCTGCACGGTCAGACACAGCCATTACACAGTGCACAGAAGGGGTACATTTTTAAGATTTCTCAGCACAGGAACATTTTATTTATTTTTAACACTTATTTTTATTCCAAGATCTTTTGAAAAACAATGTACTATGTAGGAAAATTGCTTTAAGGCATCACCTTTTTTATAATTAAAAATCTAAATGAACAACCCCTTTTTGGGGGTATGCGAGGGTAAGATAGATGGTCTATCAGTGAAATCACCCAATTAGGGTTTCCTTTCTTCAACAGGCATTTGCTTAGCATCAGCACTGCCAAATTACAGTTGTGTTCAAAAGTTTACAAACACTGCGCAGAATTTTTGCTTTCTTGGCCTTTTTTCAGAGAATATGAATGATAACACCAAAACTTTTTCTCCACTCATGGTTAGAGGCTGAGTAAAGCCATTTATTGTCAAACTACTATAACAACCCAAAACATCCAAATGACCCAGGTCAAAAGTTCACATACCACATTTCTTAATACCGTGTATTGCCCCCTCTAACATCAATGACAGCTTGAAGTCTTTTGTGGATGAGGTTCTTATTTTCTCAGATGGTAAAGCTAACCACTCTTCTTGGTAAAAAGCTTCCGGTTCCTGTAAATTCCTGAGCTGTCTAGTATGAACTGCGAGCTTGAAATCTCCCCAGAATGGCTCAAGGATATTGAGGTCAGGAGACTGAGATGGCCACTCCAGGACCTTCACTTTGTTTTGCTGTAGCCCATGACAGGTTGACTTGGTTTTGTGTTTTGGATCATTGTCATGTTAGAACATCCAAGTACATCCCATGTGCAGCTTCTGGGCTGATCAGTGCAAATCCGCCACCAGTATTTGCTGATAACGTGATACATTCATCTTTCCTTCAACATTGACTAAGTTTCCTGTGCCTTTGTAGCTCACACATCCCCAAAACATAAGCGATCCACCTTCCTGCTTTAAAGTAGGAACGGTGTTCCTTTCATCATAGGCTTTGTTGACCTCTCTCCAAATGTAATGTTTATGGTTGTGGCCAAAAAGTTCAAATTTGGTCGCATCACTTCAAATTACCAGAAGTTTTAAGGTTTGTCTCTGTGCTTCTTTGCGTATTGTAGGCAACATACCTTATGGCATTTGCGCAGTAATGGCTTTCTTCGGGTGACTCGACCATGCAGCCCATTTTTCTTCAAGTGCCTCCTTATTGTGCATCTTGAAACAGCCACACCGCCAGTTTTCAGAGAGTCCAGTATTTCAGCCGATGTTATTTGTGCGTTTTTCTTTGAAACCCGAACAAATTTCTTGGCAGTTGTGGACAAAATTTTTGTTGGTCTACCTGACTGTGGTTTTGTTTTTTATGGAGCACCTGATTTTTCATTTGTTAATCACAGTTTGTACGCTGCTGACTGGCATTATCAATTCCTTGGATTTCTTTTTGTATCCCTTTCCTGTTTTATACAGTTCAACTACCTTTTCCCATAGATCAGTTGACAATTCTTTTTCTTTCCCCATGACTCACAATCCAGAAACGTCAGTGGCTGGATGAAAGATTCAAGAGTCTGTCTGGATCCCAGAAACTCACTCAGCTTTTATGCACACACACTGTTTACAAGCAAACAGGTCACAGGTGAGGATGTTACCTTTAGTAGCCATTCAAACCCATTTGTGTCAACTTCTGTGCATGTTATCAGACCAAAATCACTTGGGTAAGTAAACTTTTGATCAGGGTCATTTGGATGTTTTGGGTTGTCATTATGATTTAAAAAGAGAAACCACAGTAGTTTGACAATAAATGGCTTCACCCAACCACTAACCATGAGTGGAGAAAAAGTTTTGGTGTTATTCATATTCTCTGAAAAAAGGCCAAGAAAGCACAAATTCTGCCATTGTATGTAAACTTTTGAGCACAACTGTATGTGTGTGCTAGGCATGGCACTTCTCTATGAACAGCATTTTCCTACAATGCTGCAAACATCACCCATTATTGGTGTTCCCAATTAACAACAACATAGTGTAACAATAAAATGATCTGTGCATTAACATAGTTACATAGTTAGCAAGGCCAAAAAAAGACATTTGTCCATCCAGTTCAGCCTATATTCCATCAGAATAAATCCCCAGATCTACGTCCTTCTAAAGAACCTATTAACTGTAAGATACAATATTGTTACGCTCCAGGAAGACATCCAGGCCTTTCGAACCCCTCGACTGAGTTCGCCATCACCAACTCCTTAGGCAAGGAATTCCAGATTCTCACTGCCCTAGCAGTAAAGAATCCGCTTCTTTGTGGGTGGAAAAACCTTCTTGCCTCCAGACGCAGAGACCGTCACCTTCCTTGGTATAAACAGATTCTATGACATAGATTTGTATTGTCCCCTTATATACTTATACATGGTTATCAGATCGCCCTTTAGGAAATTACCCTCTGTAGAGACATCATTCATTGCTGACCCCTGTTGATGTAAACGTAAAGGAGATAAAACGTGTTCTCTGCAACAACAAAGACCCTCACTGTTGCACTGACCCACTCCCGCCTGGACTACTTTAATGCTCTATTAATCGGCCTCCCACTCACTCGACTTTCCCCTCTCCAGTCCATCCTTAATGCAGCAGCCAGGGTTGTCTATCTGGCTAATCGGTACTTGGACTCGTCCGCTCTTTGCCAGTCATAGCACTGGCTGCCCATTCATTACAGGATCCAATTCAAACTGCTTGTTTTCACTCACAAAGCTCTCCCCATTGTGGCCCCCCTACATCTCCCTCATTTCTGTTTATTGGCCTACCCACTCGTTACACTCTGCAAACGACTTTCGACTAACATTTGCACCAATCCGTACCTCCCACTCATGGCTCCAAGACTTCTCCCAGGATGTGCCAATCTTTTGGAATGTTCTACCCCAAGAAATTAGGGTTAGCCACAATTTAAATAGTTTTAGGCACTTCCAAAAAAAACCCACATCTGTTTCAGGCAGCCCATCACGATCCCTAATTGACGTGTTTGTGAGTTTGTGTACAGCCCATTCACGATTTGAGAATAACCCTCCATCAAACTCCACCGCACCCAATAGCACCAACAAAAACTGGCTGATGACTACCTCATGGGTCTTTTATCTATCAACCACTCCCTCAAAATGGCTGGACCGTAATTGTAAATAAGCTCCTGTACTTTAAGTCTCTCCCCTCCTCCCATTGTAGATTGTAAGCTCTCACGAGCAGGGTTGTCTTATTTTGCTTTTATTATTGTATTATTGTTAATGTTGTTAATTATGACTGTTGTGTATTTACTGTTAAACTGTAAAGCGCTGCAAAATATGTTGCCGCTTTATAAATAATGATTATTATTATTACTCTACAAGCCAGGAGGACGTGTCGGCTCATTATATAGACTTATAAGTCAGTGAGAACCTTTCAAAACTTCAGAATTTTTTTCTTCACCATTAAATCAGCACAAGTCTAAATTGATGAAAATTCTGCTAAGCTATTAAAAATGCATTTTAAAAAGCTTCAATTAGAAATTGGTGAACGAATTTTGAAGAACCAAAAAATTAAAGTAGATTTCTTGTAGAATGCATTGTCCATGTGATAATGGGACAATGGATGATAGAAAGCGATGTTCTGCCTAAAATCTGGCCATTCACATGCGACAGATATCAGCCAAAGCACCATTACTCCCGGCTCTCCCACACGCGTCTTCAATGGGGGAAAACGTGAGAAGACAATATACTCAAATACAGGTAGATCTTAACCTTTTGAAGATGATACCCTTAAAGGGAACCTGTCAGCAGGATTGTGAACAGTAACCTACAGGCAGTGTCAGGTCGGCGCCGTTATACTGAATAAAATTATATCTTGGCTGATAAAATCCGTCTGGTGGTTGTTCTTTAATCAGTATTTGTAGTTTTCAGTTAATGATATTCTCGTGCTCTGGGGTGGCCTGTGGGGGGGGCTTTATGTGGTATGGGCTTATGACCGGTCACTGATCCTTTAGTGATCTGCCCTCTATTTTACATAATAGGCACCTGCGCTGCAGCATGATCGCATCTATGTGAATTTGATGGTATACATAAATCCATAAAAAAAATTTTTTTTAAAGTCTGAAAATGGCGCAGTAGCAGCTATCATCGATCTAACAGCCGCTACTGTGCAGGCGCCACCATCTTGCTGGAGAAAAAGAAAAAAAGGCTCTTCCAAGATGACGCCACCCGCGCCTGCGCAGTAGCATCCATCGGATTGCTGATAGATGCTACTGCGCAGGAGGCACCATCTTGCTGGGGAAAAAAAAAGAAAAAAAGGTCTCCACTAAGATAACACTGCCTGCACAGCAACTATCGGCAATCCGATACCTACTACTGTTCAGGAGGGGCTGGTGCAATTTTCAGACTGATTTTTTAAATAAATCTATGCATAACATCAAATAAAATAATTAAATACACATTATAGATGCGATCAAGCTGCAGTACAGGCAGCGCCTACATGCATAAGGTGTTTTTTTCCTATATAATATTCATTATGTAAACTAGGGGGCAGGTCAGTGAGGGATCAGTGACCAATCAGGAGCTATACTGGTGAATACCTAATCAGGGCACCACATGAAGCCCCCACAGCCCCGCCCTGGAGCACGAGCATATCATTAACTGAAAACTACAAATAAAGATTAAACGACAACCACAAGACAAATTTCACCAGCCCAGGAATCATTTTAATCAGTGTAACGGCACCGACCCGACACGGTCTATAGGTTACTCAATCCTGCTGACAGGTTCCCTTTAAGGCTAGTTTCACACTAGCGTTAACTGCAATACGTCGCAAATGCGTCGTTTTGCCGAAAATACGCATCCAGCAAAAGTTCTTGCTGGATACGTTTTTTCGTCATAGACTAACATTAGCGACGCATTTGCGACGCATTGCCAAACGTCGCGTCCGTTTTGCGACGCTTGGGCGTGTGGTAGCGGACCGTCGGGAGAAAAAAACGTTTTTTGCTCCCGACGGTCCACTTTTTCCGACCGTGCATGCGCGGCCGGAACTCCGCCCCCACCTCCCCGCACTTCCCCGCACCTCACAATGGGGCAGCGGATGCGTGGGAAAAATGCATCCGCTGCCCCCGTTGTGCGGCGGAGACCACCCTAGCGTCGGGAACGTCGGCCCGACGCACAGCGACAGGTTGTTCCCGACGCTAGTGTGAAACTAGCCTAAGTCGTACAAAGAAAACACTTTAAATTAGATGCAAAACAATTTGCAGGCCCAAATGAAAATACTTAATGTTGTCACTAATGCTTATGTCTAAGGTCACTTGTTACAATATACAGCTCTGGCAAAAATTAAGAGACCACCGCAAAATGTTCAGTTTGTATGATTTTTGAGTAAAATCTAAATTTTTCTTTTATTCTATAAACTTCTGACAACATGTCTACGAAGTTCCAAGCAATAATTTTTGTATTTTTTTCTGACAAAGAAAAATGGTAAAAATTAAAAAAACAAAACAAACCCCACTGCTTTCAGACCTCAAATAATGCAAAGAAAACAAGTTCATAATCATTTAGAAACAACAATACTAATGTTTTAACTCGGGAAGAGTTCAGAGATAAATATTTTGTGGAATAACCATGATTTGTTAATCACAGCTTTCATGTGTCTTGGCATGCTTTCCACCAGTCTTTCACACTGCTCCTGACGCAACAATTTAAGCAGTTCTTTGTTTCATGGCTTGTGACTGTCCATCATCCTCTTGATTACATTCCAGAGGTTTTCAATGGGGTTCAGGTCTGGAGATTGGGCTGCCCATGACAGGGTTCTGATGTAGTGGTCTCTTAATTTTGGCCAGAGCTGTATATTCATATATACATGGTGTTAAGCAAGAATTGATAATAATAATTTGACGAAAACACACTGCTTGCAACACTTCCTGAGGCTACTTTCACACTAGCGTCGTGCACTGCACGTCGCTATGCGTCGTTTTGGAGAAAAAACGCATCCTGCAAAAGTGCTTGCAGGATGCGTTTTTTCTCCATAGACTTTTATTAACGACGCAGTGCATTGCCACATGTCGCAACCGTTGTGCGACGGTTGTGTCGGACCGTCGCCACCAAAAAACATTACATGTAACGTTTTTTGGTGCGTCGTCTGCAGCATTTCCGACCGCGCATGAGCGGCCAGAACTCCGCCCCCGCCTCCCCACACCTCACAATGGGGCAGCAGATGCGTTGAAAAACAGCATCCGCTGCCCCCGTTGTGTGGCGCTTCCACAGCTAGCATCGGTGCGCCGCAACGTCGCATAGCGACGTGCAGCGCACGACGCTAGTGTGAAAGTAGCCTTACTCATCACAGAGAAACTGATGTCACCAGACACAAAAACGATCGGCATTATCATAATTATGAAGGAGACTCCCGAGTCAGACACATGAATGGGGGTCCAAAGATGTATCAAGCCAAGCTGAGCCATTTAACAACCATAGTCTAATGTGAACACAGATTTACTAAGAGGAAGGAGAATAGGGGGTTCTCAGACAATACACCCCTTTTCCCGTTCTGATTGAATGTGTGTATAACATGGTAATATATGATCTTTAAGTTAGCTACAAATGGTTATCGGGGTAGGATAAAGGCTTAAAGGGAACCTATCACCCCGTTTTTTTCGGTATGAGATAAAAATACTGTTAAATATGGCCTGAGCTGTGCATTACAATAGTGTAGTTTGTGGACCCCGATTCCCCACCTATGCTGCCGAAATACGTTACCAAAGTAGTCATTTTCGCCTGTCAATCAGGCTGGTCAGGTCGGATGGGCGTGGCTTCTTCCCCCAGATATTGCGTAGTTTTCCGTTGGTGGCGTAGTGGTGTGCGCATGTCCAACGTCCCCAATCCTGCACGGGGGGGTGAAAATAGCAGCGATGTCCGTTATTCCATTGGTGGTCGGTGGGCGCGGCCATCTTCCTTTGGCCGCGCGTGCGCAGAAGCGGCGCTCTGCTGGCCGCGGCTTCAGGAAAATGGCCGCGGGATGCCGCGCGTGCGCAGATGGAGATCGCGGCGGCCATTTTCCTGAAGCCGCGGCCAGCAGAGCGCCGCTTCTGCGCACGCGCGGCCAAAGGAAGATGGCCGCGCCCACCGACCACCAATGGAATAACGGACATCGCTGCTATTTTCACCCCCCCATGCAGGATTGGGGACCTTGGACATGCGCACACCACTACGCCACCAACGGAAAACTACGCAATATCTGGGGGAAGAAGCCACGCCCATCCGACCTGACCAGCCTGATTGACAGGCGAAAATGACTACTTTGGTAACGTATTTCGGCAGCATAGGTGGGGAATCGGGGTCCACAAACTACACTATTGTAATGCACAGCTCAGGCCCTATTTAACAGTATTTTTATCTCATACCGAAAAAAACGGGGTGATAGGTTCCCTTTAAGGCCCCGTCTCACTTAGCGACGCTAAAGCGATCCCGACAACGATACGACCTGTCAGGGATCGTTGCTGCGTCGCTATGTGGTCGCTGGTGAGATGTCAAACAGTGAGATCTTCCCAACGATCGCTGCTGCGATCTCACTGTTTGACATCTCACCAGCGACCTGTAGCGACCTGTACAACGATGTCACATGGGAGCTATTATGACGATTCAGTGTCTGAGTCGTCAACGAGGTCGTTGGTAAGGTGTCAAACACAGCGATGTGTGCTACCCAGCGGGACCTCAACGATCAAAAAACGGTCCAGGCCATTCCGACACGACCAGCGATCTCACAGCAGGGGCCTGGTCGCTGCTACGTGTCAAACATAGCGAGATCGCTACTGAGGTCGCTGTTGCGTCACAAAACTTGTGACTCAGCAGCCATCTCGCTAGCGATCTCGCTTAGTGAGACGGGGGCTTTAAGCCCTGCAGAACAGTAGGGACTTGTTCACACCCAGTGCTTACGATGCATTTTTTTCCCCATGCTTAGAAAAAAAAATAAGTTTTAGGATATGAGCAAATGTTCAGGAATTGTCATTTCTTTCAGCATTTTTACTGTTTTTTCCCCACAGATCAAAATGACTTCATAACCAAAAAACGGTTAAAAAAAAAAACGTCATAAAACAAACACCAAAATTATGTCACTTCAATGTGGTTTTCTTGCCATAGTACTCTTTTTTTATGCAGAAATGAACATATCAGAAAAGCTTAGAGTGAACATACCATTAAATGGTTTATGTAAAACTATGTATAAATCCGTGTAGTAAGTGTGGTTGATATTCTGTATAACTTACCCCTAGATCATGTTTATGGACATACATGCCAGGAAAAGCTCTTGACAAATGCCTCGGATGTATGCAAGAAAACATTGCCTGCCTTTACTGGATGCTGTTGTGTTTCATAGCTTTGTCTACTACACTACTCAGCTTATTTTGTGGCACACCTTTTGGCCAGGTCGCTTAATAAGACCCTGTGGACATGATTAGGAGTCTGTTCTTGCATTAGGAATGTGAACCCAGATTTAATCACATTCACTCTTGGCACTGGAAACAAAAGCAAATTAGACGGAAACATACCGTTATTGCCAAGACCATAATCAAATCCTGGCACGATGTTTCCACTTGCTGTATGGCGAAATATCTGAATAGAAAATGGGCTTGGAGGTGGCGTCTGAGACCCCTGATCCAAAGCTTGCTCTATAGAAGGAGAACCAGACATTACTCAGTCACTGCTAAATCAGCACGGTAAAGTGAGAAACAAGAGGCGTTTACATCGATGGACACAAGCTCCAGGCCATTTGCATCTCTCTCTAGGCTCAGTACAGAGGTAAAAAAAAACAAAAACAAACATACACATGAAATACAATAAACGCACACACAAATCCGGAAGAAATGCCCCTCAGGGCTCTACCAGGAGTTGATGTGATAATCTAATTTTAACCAAGAAGCCTCTTTCTTGCTGACTTGAATGGCAGGATTGGGGGCTATGTGAATACTCAGCAGTTTAATGTTCGCTTTTTCTTTTGGCCCCAAGAGAAATGAAAGTGTCTGAATAAGAAGTGGCCATCGTCTTAGTCAGTCCCCATGCTGCCTGTTGTATGCCCATGGGGGTTACAAAGAGATTTCTCTCCAAGTGAGAGCCACATGGGCTCTACCTCGGTACTGAGTTATAGAAAGACTTTCTGAATGTCGGGCACCACAGGGATTGACTCATGGATGCCTTACTCAGACTTACTCCAGCCCCCCCCTTCCCTTCCTTTTTGCAAAACATGCAGCTTTTTGCTTTAAAGTCGCAAAATGGTTCAGGCAAAATTATATATAATATAAGAAAACTGCACAAGCCACATGTGCCATTTTAAAATTTAAGGTAAAAAGTGTCAGCAAATACAAGACAAGAAAAAAATCTACTAAAAATAAAACAAAAACAAAATCAGGTCCACAGACTGAATGTACTGGAGGGCTAGTGTGTTTCTTAGGGACAACGCAAGTAGATTTTTGTTTAAATAATTGCCCTATTTAGAAACGTAATATGATTTAAAGTATTTTAGTATAAGGCAAGATATGCACTATGGCAAGATATAAAGCTTGGGGGATTCCAATATTTGTGCCAATATAATTAAAAAAAGCTGTAAGTTACTTTTAAAATCAACAAAGCATTAAATGGGATCAAACACCAGGTTTTTTGCTACCTCATCTGAGAGCACATACAGGGGCACAGACCCTTAACCCCTTCACCCCCGGAGCTTTTTCCGTTTTTTCCTTTTTCGCTCCCCTCCTTCCCAGAGCCATAACTTTTTTATCTTTCCATCAATATGGCCATGTGAGGGCTTATTTTTTGCGGGACGAGATGTACTTTTGAACGATACCATTGGTTTTACCATGCCGTGTAACAGAAAATGGGAAAAAAATTCCAAGTGCGATGAAATTGCAAAAAAAGTGCAATCTCACACTTGTTTTTTGTTTGGCTTTTTTTCTAGCTTCACTAAATGCTAAAACTGACCTGCCATTATGATTCTCCAGGTCATTACAAGTTCATAGACACCAAACATGTCTAGATTCTCTTTTATCTAAGTGGTAAAAAAAAAAATTCCAAAGTTTGATTTAAAAAAAAAAAAAAAAAAAAAAAAAAAATTGCGCCATTTTCCGATACCCGTAGCGTCTCCAATTTTTGTGATCTGGGGTCGGGTGAGGCTTATTTTTTGCGTGCCGATCTGGCGTTTTTAATGATACCATGTTGGTGCAGATACATTCTTTTGATCACCCGTTATTGCATTTTAATGCAATGTTGCGGCGACCAAAAAAACGTAATTTTGGCATTTTGATTTTTTTTTCTCGCTACGCCATTTAGCGATCAGGTTACTCCTTTGTTTTTATTGATAGATCGGGCAATTCTGAACGCGGCGATACCAAATATGTGTAGGTTTGATTTTTTTTTTATTGTTTTATTTTGATTGGGGCGAAAGGGGGGTGATTTGAACTTTTACATATTTTTTTTTTTTTAAACACTTTTTTTTTTTTAATTTTGGCATGCTTCAATAGCCTCCATAGGAGGCTAGGAGCATGCACTACACGATCGCCTCTGCTACATAGACGTGAAGCACAGATCACCTCTATGTAGCAGAAATGCAGGGTTGCTTTGAACGCCGACCACAGGGTGGCGCTCAAAGCAATCGGCCATCAACAACCATAGAGGTCTCAAGGAGACCTCTGGTTGTTATGGCAATGCACCGATGACCCCCGATCATGTGACGGGGGTCAGCGGTGCGAGCAGTTAATGGGCGCAGGCGGATCGCTGACAGCTGACATGTCGCAACTTTGAGGTGGGCTCACTGCCGGAGCCCACCTCAAGGCAGGGGATCTGCCAGCTGACGTACTATTCCGTCAGCTGGCAGAAAGGGGTTAATCCAGCGATGTGTCACTTACGGAGCTGCTTGTGGATAGTGATAAAAATCAGATTTACCTGCTGTCGATCTAGCGGTTCTCTGAATGCGGAGCTGTACAACCCCGCCCACACCACTGACTGACAGGTTTGTGTGCACACAAGCAGAAAGCTGCCAATCAGTATTGGGGGCGGGGTTATACAGAGCTCATAAATATGCTTGACTACCTTAAGAAGGGTTTACTGGTCCTCTAGTGATACATTATCGACTGTCCCTACATTATTCTGCTCTCAGACTAGGTGGCAAAAGAGCTGGTGTCAGATTCTCATTAAAAAGATATTAACAGGATGCAGGGAGGCTGGGGAGCGGTGCGCTCCTGAAGAATGAGGAGGATACAAACCCTTTCAATAACAAGAATGTACTGCATTGAACACAAAGCTTGAAGGCTGGACACAAGTGATGACAACACAGGACAGTGAGCAGGGCAAAAAATATATCTTTACATACAAGTTTTTTTTTTACTTTTAAGGTCATTGGTCATTTATCTTGATTTGCAAATAACACCTTTCAGAAATTCAAATATAACAAAAGTTATAATCAAGTATATATCAAAGAAAGGTTGTAAACTTGCCATCCTCATGACGGAGGTATTGATTGCCACCAGCATCTCTAGCCAAGGACCAAGCCTCCCCTTCATCATTCTCACAGAATTCTACCATGCTGTTCTTGTCCAGCTGTACCCATGTACCTTCTGCACTGACAACCTGGTACAGAGACAGAAACCACAAGATTCATGGAGTTCATGCAATTGCAGCGCCTAATATGATGAAAATTAATGACTGCATGCTAAGGTGCTGGCATGGTCTGCCTAGCGTAGAAATATACAGACTTTTTTGTGAACATCAGTATTTAAGGCAGAAGCATAACAGCCAGCAGAAGAACAATCCAGCAAACAAGGCAAGCTTTGCATGTCCCAATTTAAACCACAGCATCCACATATTTCAGAGGTGGATTGAGAAATCGCATGACACACTACATCCTGGGGCGAAATGCATGAACGCTGAAAATCACATTACAAAAGCAACAAATCAAAGGAAAGTCAATCAGCAAGTTAATGTTTAACCTGCACCCATACCATTATATTAGTTTGCAGCTGTCCAGATTAACTCTATTTTCCAGAATTGGGGTTAGTGAATACTCTATCAAATTTGCAAAATTCGCACAATATGAAAACAAAACATGGAAAGAAGAAATGAAAGGGTAAATTACTTCAGCATTGGCAAGACAAAAGCAGTTTTATATAAGTCCATACCTCGCCGACAGCCTTGACTTTGTTTCCCAGTACTAACATTCCAATTGGGATACCTCTTAGGTTTGGGCAACTTCTGATGTTATGACCGGATGGCCCAGTTTTCACTACCTTGTAGAATCCTGGCCCACCCCGGAGTACTGGGACCTCATGCTCTCGCATGGTCATCTCTTGGGTACAACGTACATTGAAATCTTTCATCAAATCCTCTGCATTTGCTGACTGATCCTGAAAAAGAAAGCAAACACAAGATCTATCAAACTGTCCAGAGTGTTACTGGTAAAATGCAAGATATGTGATCAAATGTCAGTTCAGTATGTGGCATACCGTCATTTGTCCATCTAACGAAAAGTAAAAAATAGCAACATCTCCTAGTTCATGTGATCAAGGTTTCTGCTCTACCACAAGTAGGTGTATGCAAGCTGGCCAAGTCTTCTAGGATTCTGCCATGTCCGGAATACAATATACATTACACTCTGGCTCATGGCAAAAGATACAGACTGCCTGTACTGAGACAAGGAACTGCTAGCGAGCAAAATTCTTCAGAAAATCCAGGTTAATCATACACTCCTGATAACGCAATTATAGAATCTAATGCCGATTTATACAGAGATTACCACTAGATGTTTTAGAAAAAGTCCCCCATCAATAGAAAAGGACTCCCTGTTTAAATACATTTTTATGATAAACGTATTTAAGGCTAGGTTCACATCACATTCGTGCCATCCGTTTAACGGATCCGTTAAACGAATGCGCTAAAACTGATACCCAAATTCACTTTTTTTCTACGATTGCGCCAACGCATGGTAGCATTGCGTTGGCATGCGTTAATAGAGGTCTATGCACAGCGAACGCGTCTGTTCGCTGTGCGTTAGACCCAACGTACCCAAAACCGAGGTAGATCGCGCTCGAGGGTGAGTCACAAAGTAACGCATCATCGCTAACGCATGCCGATTTTGACATGTGTTAGGATGCCTTACGATAACGGATGGCAATGGGTGCATTATCTGATCTGTTACATTGCGATAGTGCCGCTTAGTAACGGATCCGTTAAACGGATGGCCCTAACGCAATGTGAACCTAGCCTAAGAATTTTTCATGTCCCTAATTGTAATAAAAACCTAAATAAATTGCAGTTTTCCCTCTAATCAACTGATACTTCTTGTTCTGTAGGGATCACCTTTTAGTTGTCATCTCGAAATCACAGGCCAGATAACAATAAGATATACTGTAAATGCGGATACGGGATTCGCCCTCAACTATAGATGATAGTTAGGCACTAGTGATGGGTGAACATGCTCTGATAAGGAGTTATAAGTGCTTGAAAAATATGGTCGAGTCCCTGCGCCTGCAATCATTGCATGTATTGCGGCTGTCCAACAACCGAGGGGACTCGAACATATTATTCGAGCACGCCGA
The DNA here is from genome assembly GCF_051348905.1 of Ranitomeya variabilis. NCBI lineage: Eukaryota > Metazoa > Chordata > Amphibia > Anura > Dendrobatidae > Ranitomeya > Ranitomeya variabilis. The sequence continues at coordinate 569,814,948 of NC_135234.1, read as the reverse complement.
AGTCACTCTGTTAGCACCTGAGCATGATCGGATAATGACTTATCCAAGCACATTCACTCATCACTAGTAGGCACAGCTCACCTTCCCCTCCCTGTACAATTTCACAGGTCACAGAACAAGCCAAGTAAGATCTCATATAAAAGAGTCAATTTACATTTCCAGCCCCTGTAGTCCGTGTTTTTTTTTTAACTTCCAACCATGTACAGAAAATAGAATAAAAAAAAGTGTGGGTGTGGTGTGATTACAGATTTTAGAAATATCATATCTTTACTTTCACCTACTAACAGAATTTGTGATTATAGGTGAGGAATACAATTTTGTAACATCCACTGCTGCCATTATTCGTGTTTTTGGCAGTAGTACTTTCTTACACAATCAAAAAAAAAAACCTTAGATTATACAGTTGTGTGAAAAAGTGTTTGCCCCTTCCTGATGTTCTATTCTTTTTCATGTTTGCACACTTAAATGTGACACCAAACAAATTTAATATATTAGACAAAGGTAACACAAGTAAACAAAAAATGCCGCTTTTAAATGAAGGTCTTTATAATTAAGGGAAAAATATCCAAACCTACAGGGCCCTGTGTGAAAAAGTGATTGCCCACTAAACCTAATAACTTGTTGGGCCACCGTTAGCAGCAACAACTGCAATAAAGAATTATCTTTTACAATGCTTTGGAGGAATTTTGTCCCACTCAGCTTTTCAAAATTGTTGTAATTCAGCCACACTAGAGGGTTTCCGAGCATGAACCACCATTTTAAGGTCATGCCACAGCATCTCAATCGGATTAAGGTCAGGACTTTGACTAGGGCACTCCAAAGTCTTAAAGCCATTGAGAGGTGGTCTTGCTGGTGTGTTTTGAATCATTGTCCTGCTGCATAACCCAAGTGCGCTTCAGCTTGAGGTCACGAACAGATGGCTGGACATTGTCTTTTGGGATTTTTTGGTAGACAGCAGAGCTCATGGTTCCATTTACCACAAGTCTTCAAAGTCCTGAAGCAGCAAAACAGCCCCAGACCATCACACTACCCACCACATTTTACTGTTGGTATGATGTTCCTTTTCTGAAATGATGTGTTACCTCTACGCCAGATGTAATGGGACATACACCTTCTAAAAACTTCAACATTTGTCTCGTCAGTTCACAGAGTATTCTCAAAAAAATTATTGGGGATCATCAACATGTTTTCTGGCAAAACTGAGATGAGCCTATATGTTCTTATTGTTCAGCAGTGGTTTTTGTCTTGGAACTCTGCCATGCAGGCCATTTGTCCCCAGTCTAAGGCCTGCAGTTCTTTGGATGTTGTTGTGGGGTCTTTTGTGACCTCTTGGATGAGTCGTCGCCGCGGTGTTGTGGTAATGTTGGTCAGCGGGCCACTCCTAGGAAGGTTCATCACTGTTCCATGTTTTCGCCATTTGTGAATAATGGCTCTCACTGTGGTTGGCTGGAGTCCCAAAAGCTTGAAAGAGGGATTTTTGTGTACTCACCGTAAAATCCTTTTCTCCGAGCCAATCATTGGGGGACAGACCGTGGGTGTTATGCTGCTTGCCACTAGGAGGACACTAAGTGATACAAAGTTAGCTCCTCCCCTGCAGTATACACCCTCCTGCTGGCTCTCAGTTAACCAGTTCGGTGCAAAAAGCAGTAGGAGATCAGTAACAACATATTAGCTTACAGCATGTCATATTATATATGAGAGTATAGCATATCGGATTATAAAAACAAGCATAAGCCAATACCAGGGTGGGAGCTGTGTCCCCCAATGATTGGCTCGGAGAAAAGGATTTTACGGTGAGTACACAAAAATCCCTCTTTCTCCTTCGCCTCATTGGCGACCGTGGGACGTACCAAAGCAGTCCCTGGGTGGGGACAACATCAGATCAGGCCCTGTGTAACCGCTACTTACAAGTGCGCCAAAGCGGCCTGCAGAGTCCGCCTGCCCAGACTCACATCTGTGGAAGTCTGGGAATTATAATGCTTCAAGAATGCATGCGGACTGGACGAATCCGCAAGCTTGCAGGCGTGTCTTGTCGACGCCTGGTGCCTAGAACCCACGATAGACAGGGAGATAGGCTGACATCTAACACGGAAGGACTCCTGGATGGTGAAAGGAATACACCAGGCTAAATGGCCGATGAAGACGGCTAAACCCTTCCTGTAAACAAGATACAGTGTCCAACCTTTGGAAGGACGCCATCCTCGAGACGTACCTACTCAGAGCACTCGCTTCGTCCGGAATATGGAGAACTCATTCCATTTTGTAGACTGGTGCCGAAAGAAATGAGGGAAGAACTATGCCCTCATAACAGTGGTAATACAATACCACCTTGGTAACAAGGGACGGGGAAGGCCTGAGGACAACCTTGCCTTGAAGGAAATAAGGGAAAAAAGTCTGAAAGGACCCGTTAGCACCGAAGACTCGTCAGGATGAGGATATCGCCGAGAAAAAAGGGGCGACCTTCCCTAATAGAATAGATCCCAATGATCTAACGGTATGAGATAGGGAAGAACTACATGTGATAAACTTCCTGCGAGGTGGTCCCTACTTTCAGTTTTGTTGCAGAAAGGCAGAAAGCTACCAGCTCCGCAAGCAAACAAACTGACGTGGTCAGTGCGGATTTCCGAGGATCACTGGGGCCCTTTCTGCTTCTGAAAAGCTTTCGGAAGTAGTGAACGGGGAGTTGTGGAAACTGGTACCACGAAAGAACCAGAGCATGCAGTGCGATGGCTCTTGGATCTCGAGGCCGAACGACAAACTCGAGTACACAGGCGGTCAGTCAGGACGCCATCCGAACTACAACTGGAGAGCTCCAGTGAAGGCAGGTCTGATGGAAGACTTCCGGGTGAAGTTCCCACTCAATTGAGGCGAAACCCTGATGGCTGAATATGTTCGCAGCCCAGAGTTATACTCCTGGGATATGTACTGCCGAGATCACCGAGTGATAGATCTCGGCCCATGTGAGAATGTGAGGTACCTCGGCCATGGTGCCTGAACGTGGGTACCTGCTAGATGATTGACGTATGGCACAGCCGTGGCATTGTCCAATTGAATTCAGATGGGTTGACCCACCATAAGGCAGTGGACCTACTGTAGGACTACCTTTCGGATCTCCAGAGCAATGATCGGGAGAAGAGGACTGGCATTGGAAGTTACTAGTAACCATTGAACCGGGAGAAAGGCCCTGGATGAAGAAGGAGCTCAGAGACTATCGTCTGAAAGTCTGCTTGACTTGCTGAAAACTAAAGGAGCGAAGGAAACTGCTTCCATTGTCGTCTCCATTTTTTCCTCAGAACCCTCCCAGCAAATCGAATGAAATGAGGGGGTGAGTGAGCAAGTGCACGAGCTCCCTGTTGAAGGACCATTACCTTATCTGGAGGAAGATTTACCACCCTTCTGGAGGAGCACCGGATCATCCTCAAAAAGGATATCTGCTGGGCTGAAAATGAGAAGTTGTCTAAGTCTAGCCACCAGTCCAGGTGAGAATGTATCGCAAGTGATATAGACGACTTAGCGTAGTCCTGCAAGGGCAGGTAAACAGTCGGCCAAACAGGGCAGGACGACCACGCCTCTAGGTGCAAGAGGAACATGACAGCCGCCACGACCCTTGCAAACACTCTGGGTGCGGTAGCAAGGCCGAAGGACAAGGTCGTGACTTAAATGCTGTTCACGAATAGAAAAGCGAAGGAATTTTTGAAGAGGGTAAGCATCCCAAATGTCGATGGATGCCAGAAACTGCACCTTTTTCTGTTGAAGTAATGGCTGAGCGGAGGAACTCCATTCCAAGAAGAACCACCTTGTGAAAGGTTGTTAGAAGTTTGAGGTCCGGGATCGGTCCTACTTCTCGTTCCCCTTTTAGGAACCAAGATCCCTTAGATCTAGACTGTCCTGGACAACCCTTTCACTGTTGGTCGGGGCTGTAGGAACGTACGATCCTTCGTTAGTCTCCCGCTCAAAAGATTTGATTGACCAGCTGTACTGTCTTCAGGAAAGGGTTACTGGTGTGAATCAAAGTAGTTAAGGTCTCCAGGCAGGAGACCGTTGCTCTAGCAATCCATGCGGCGGCTAGGGAGGGTAGAGGGCTGGACCCGTAGCCGCAAAATGGAACAAACCAGATTTGCTATTTGACAGATTGTGGCATTTTTAATTGATGACACATCGGGCAGGGATACTGGTAGGTAAACCACAGGAGATTGTACCCGGTTAATCTGCCAAGTGGCAGAATGCGCGGCTGCTTCCAGCAGGTCATTGCAGAGTTAAAAATTAGGAACCCTCGATCCACCATCCTCTTAACAGGGAAGTGGAGAGGGAACATCCGCCTTCTTGCATCTTCTGTTAAATAGTGGTGATGCAGAGGGGGGTGCTCAGACGCCCGAAAAGGGTGCCTCTGTACATCCACAGAGTTCAGGTCTCCGGGTGGACAGGACAGGTTGTCTGGCGTTAGGCCTGGATGCAGAAGAGGATACCTGGAGGTAACACTCCGTGTGCCCGTCTGTTGATGGTGTGGGGAGATCGGCGCCCTTTAAAGGGCCTGTCGCCCTTAGAAATCAGACCAGGCATGGCGTCCCACGTAGAGGCTTCTGTCCAGTAAGTCGCATATCAGGACTGGATGGCAAATGCTTCACGAGGGAGTTTAGTCTCTTTATGAGGGACACTGTGTAGTCTAGAGCAGGACCGGAGTCCTCGTCAATGTACAGAGATTGGATGATGATATAAATGGGCGAGTCATCCTTTACTGAAACTCTGGCAAGTCCAGGTCCAAGGCAATATCCGATCCGTGTTCAGAGTCTTGTCAGAAAATCCTTGGAGAGAGATCATGAAATGAGAACTTCCGTTTTGTAGATGCCTGTACGTTTCTAGAATATTTGCGGCCCCTGCTAGCCGACGGATCCCATGTTGGAGAGGGACCATGTATATCGGTCCTGCGAGCACTCCGAGCCACGGAGGGATCACGGAGGGATTCAATTTCTTGGTCAGAAAAACCATGGGTTGCGGCAGTGACGAAGTCCACTGAGGGAACTAGTTACACTGGGATAAACTGGGATCAGCGGCAGAGGGCTCCTCATTTATGACCAGCTTCGGATTGGTCATGTGCCTTTAAGACCAGGGAATACTGGTCGTGTGCCTTTAAGACCAGAGAATACTGGTCGTGTGCTTTTAAGACCAGGGGATACTGGTCGTGTGCCTTTAAGACCAGGGGATACTGGTCGTGTGCCTTTAAGACCAGGGAATACTGGTCAAGTGCCTTTAAGACCAGGGAATACTGGTCACGTGCCTTTAAGACCAGGAACACTGGTCATTTGCCTTTAAGACCAGGGAATACTGGTCATGTGACTTTAAGACCAGGAATACTGGTGATGCGGGTTTAGGTAAAATCTCGCAGCGAGCGAGAAGCGACAATTCAGGGGGCGGAGCCACAGGCACGATGTGGGCGGAGCCTCGAGACTTCCATGAATAGGCCCAAGCCGGGGCCTAAATTTCTGCAGCCGGCGCCAGCGTAGAAGTGAGGGGCGTTGCTCGAGAAAATTGAGCGCTTCCGTGCCAGGCGAAAAGCGCCAGGAAAAAAAGGCAGAGCCGCCTTACGGCGCCACAGTGTGCTTCCGGGGTGCGGCCTACACATCGGCCGAAGCCGGGGGCTAAATTTTGTAGCCGGCTGGAGCGTTACCTCAGGGAGGTGGGCCACAGGGAAGCCTGAGACTGCCTGTGAATATCCCGCTGCAGAAGCCCATCGCTGGCAGGATCCACTCACCAACGGTGCGCGTCCCGGCATGGAGCCGCCGCGGATGTCGGGTATTGCAGCGTGGACGGTGCAGGGATAGAGGGAAAAATCTCAATCCATCATCCCTTTTGTTAGGGAGGTGGAGAGGAACCGTCCGCCTCCTTGTGCCATCCGCTTTCACAGTGGTGGGACAGTGGGGGCTGCTCGGACGCCATAGAAAGGGGCCTCCGTACATCCACGGAGTTCAGCCCCCGGGTGGACAGGGCCAGTTGACCGGCATTAGGCCTGGCTCCAGGAGAGGATACATGGAGGAGACACTCCATGTGGTCGCCTGCTGCTGGTGTGGGGAGATCGGGACCGTGAAGGCACCGTCGCCCCTGAAGTGAGCTGGGCGGGGCTCCGGCGGCTGGCGGGGATTTCAACTGCGGCCTAGTCCGGCTGAAAAAGCCGGGGACTAAATTTACGGAGCCTGCCGGTGGAGCACGTCGGCGGGCCGCGACATAGCGCCGAATGATTGCCGCTGGTGTACCGGCCAGCAGGACCGTTCCCCAGGGACCAGGACCGCACCTTCCACGCAGGCAGCGTGAGGAAGGAAACTACTCACCACCACCGAGCAGAGATGCAGCCTCTATTGCGAGGGAATAAGCTCAATCGATCCTCCCTTGGCCGGGGGATGGAGTCTCTGTCCATCTTCATATGTGCCTGCCGCAGGGGACTTATGGCTGTGCCTGCCGCAGGGGACTTACGGCTACTGTGGGGACTACATGACGCCAACAGGTGAGGGCTTAATTGTGGAGGAGCCCAGGAGATGCACATAAGAGGTATACTCTATGTGCTCGCCATCTTACAGGGGGGAGATCGGGACCGTATAGGAACCGTCGCCCTAGCGTAAATTAGGCGTGCCCCAGTCGTCGCAGGAAAGGTACGGGGAGGTATACTCGCCGTGCTTGCCTGTTGATGGTTCGGGGGAGAGCGGACCCTAGAAAGGAATCCGTCACCCCCCTTCACTCCGTTAATTAAAAAATAAAAATTTACAGAAAATAAAAATAAAAATAAAAAATGTTGGGGTCTGAAAACAGACCCAAGTGCCTCCTACAGACACTAAGCAAGAACTGGTTAGCTGAGAGCCAGCAGGAGGGTGTATACTGCAGGGGAGGAGATCACTTTCTTTGTATCACTTAGTGTCCTCCTAGTGGCGGCAGCATACACCCACGGGTCTGTGTCCCCCAATGAGGCGAAGGAGAAAATGGCTTTATAACCTTTTCCTGATAGATCTCAGTTACTTTGTTTCTTATTTGTTCCAGAATTTCTTTGGCTCGCAGCAGGATGTCTAGCTATGGAGGAAATTTTGGTCTATATCACTTTGTCAGGGATGTCCTCTTTAAGTGATTTTTTAATTGAGAACTGGTGTGGCAGTAATCAGGCCTGAGTCTGGCTAGGTAATTTGACCTCACTTTCCCAAAGATGAGATAAACTACAGATAACACATAAATTAAGGGGAGGGGGGCAATCACCTTTTCACACAGGGCTTTGCAGGTTTAGATTTATTTATCCCTTAATGCTAAACACCTTCATTTAAAAACTGCATTTTGTGTTTACTCATGTTATCTTTGTCAAATGTTTTAAATCACCAAACAACTTTAAATATTAAAGTGTGACAAACAAGCAATAAAAAAGTAAATCAGCAAGGGCGAAAACACTTTCACACAACTGTACATTTACGCTAGATTAGAAATATTACCACTGGTACATTAGGGCATGCTGAGGTTTATTTCACATTTCGCATGAGCAAAAAAAATAAATAAATAAATAAAAGAGGATTATTATAATTGACAGACATTATATGGCGAATTCACTCGGAAGCCAGACAGATGCACCAATCAAGCCTGATGAAGGCCAAAAGACCACACTGTGGAGATTAATGATGGGAAATACCCCAGACAAACCCGTTGTGAACCAGACAGGGATCAATAACGTATTACATTTACCCAACCCAGAATTAAATAGATATTTAATGCCCACAGAGGGACTTATCGCTACTGGGGTATCCAGGGTACATCATGCGTTCCAGTGTCCTGCACAGCCAGGTAGCTAGTTATTTTTTATATTTCTAACTAGTATCTGAGTTAAATCTATCAGCAGAAAAACCTTGCTCCTTTCCAAAGGATTTGCTACAGCGTATATCAAAAACCAAACACAAGAAAGGATATATAACGCCCCCAAACAAGTACAAAAATAAAAAATTTTGTTTTACCCCCCCCACTACTTTGCTGCCTTTTAAAAGTATGAAATTATGTTATATTAATAAAAGTTTTTTTTAGCGTAATCAATAGTATTTATATTCAAAAAAGCTTAGAAAATAGAGCTTAATAGATCTACTAAGTTTGAAAGGAACTGGTCAGCAGGTTTGTAGATCCCATATAATGTCATCCATGTAAAGTCCCTGTAATGTTGGTGACAATCATATCTTTATTTTACATGTCCATGCCTCAGATCTATAGAAATCTATTTGCAAATTTTCACGTATATGAGTCTAAAGTACCCGGGGCATTGGCCTACACTTACAGCTACCCCTACGTCGCCCACCCGCAGACAGGTTACTGTCAGTGACTGACAGGTCATGGTCATCCGTGACCTACTCCTCAGCGTGAGATCTTGTGCAAGTGACATTATTCCCAGGTGTGGCACATGGGCAGATAGCAGGTCCGCCTTTCCAACGTCAAGATCTTTCTGGGCACGTACTGCCCTAAGAATGATGGCACTTGTGTGAGATCTTGGGCGGGTGAGCAGGTAACAGAAGATGTTTTATTACTCCACATCTGTTTTATATCAATCCAAAAGGTATGGACTTCATCAACTTTGCAGGGGCTTACATAGATGAGGATAGTTTAGGGTCTAAGAACCTGCTGACCGGTTCCGTTCAAGAGGTCTACTTCTGCAACACATATCTCACTTACATCCACTAAAACAGGATGGGACACGAGAAGAAAATAGATGGAAAGACAAATATTAAGACACCGCATCGGCGATTCTGAAAGACTGGTGAGAGCAGGAACACAGGACTCACCTGAGGAAAAAAGGTTTTAGAAGTCCAAGATAAAAAGTCCAAATCCCTGGTTCCTTGGCTAGCATAAAAGATATTCTGAGTAGCAGAAGTTTAGAGAGAAAACATTGACAGAGAAAAATCGAAAAAGGAGCAGCAAATTATACAAAACGCCATTAATGAAAGGAAACACAGAATAGAAGAGTCAGCAATTTCTGCAGTTTATAACATTCCGTAGAGACAACACTTGGAGAGATGAATCAATTGCAATACAGGTTAGATGCACTCTGGAAGGGATGTAGTGTGTCATGCCATTCAATGAGGAGCTGATCGCAGAACGTCGGAAGACTGAATGTAAAACTACACATGCCAGCAAGTAAATCAAGGAAAGGAGCACTCGAGGCACAATGGATTCACTGGGAAATTGGTAGTGGAGGGATTCTCTTGGATTCAGAGTCATGCACTATGCCCGAGTACTGCACCAGGCATATGACCAGGCAGTGATTCCGCTTTACCTGGAGTGCGACTTTATCTGCTGGTTAAGGTTACACATCCACAAGTATCAAACAATATTAGCATTCTTTTCAACACAATTTGTTTGTTTCATTTTCCACGTGTAAGCAAAAATATAACAGAGTGTTACCGAAAGAGTGTTTTTGGATTAACAGAAAATGATTATCTTTTATAAAATGAAGCTGAGGGAAAAAATGTTGCACTATTCGTCAAAGTAAAGAAAAAAAAAATACTAGGAACCTGACAGACCCGTAGATCAAAAGCATCTGTCAGGGTCTAAAAAAACAGAGCTTGTGAAAACCTCAATAGTGCAATTAACCCTGTATAGAAAGACCAGGCGTTTGTCTGGTGGTGTAGACAGTCTATCAAATGGCTCTTAAAAATGCTGAGAAATGAAAAACATTGTCCACATTTATTAAAAGTATTAGAAGCCGTGTCATTTTTACATTCATTTGTAGATCACGCTACACTAACATTTACACTGCTACATGCAGCTCAAATGTGTTACTACGGACTGGAGCGGTGAAAACTCGTCACAACCGAGGATACCCTAAACCTAGCAAAATGAGATTAAAGCTATCCCAGGAATTTCTCCCATAATATACTCTATTGTGTCTCATATTACACATAAAAGTGAGAAAAATGATAAAGGAATCTCATCTGTGCGTCTCAGGATCTGAACTCCCCCGTCCTCACTCTGCTTTGTCTGGCCGTAAGACAACTGTCCGAGCCCTTTCTCAGCAAGGATAGGAGGGTCTATAATCAGCCCCAAGCTAATGATGGAACCGATTTGCCAGGAGATTATTCTTTGTGCTCTGCAGGATTTCCACAAGACGGACAGGCAGAACATGCTAGACTAACAGATGAAAACTAGGTTCCTGGTTTAACATTCGGTTTTAGGTACAGCTTGCTTTTAAAAATGTAGCCATGACATTCCACTGCACGAAAAGTAAAAGGAGGTAAAACCATAAGGTCCTTTATACCCGTGACCAATGACATTCTGCACCTTGTCAGCAATCAAAACTAAAAATGGGTTGTCCAGATTTACAAAAAGGAGTGCCTTATTTTTTCTAGTGTTGGGACAATTATTGGGGAAATGTTTAACAATTAATCACTCCTTACAGAGAAAACAAAGGGATTAATAGTATTCTAAGTAGCAGATACCCACTTTGAAATCTAGAAATCCACAACTGGGCATTTATAAAGATACTGCCCAAAGAGTCCCCCTCCTTCACAGGCAGTTATGTCAGAGATCATTTGAATCATGATTATTAGTTTTTAAATAATGGAAAATGTTCTCATTAAAAGAGTTATCTGGTCAAATTATACTGACTACTTATCTTTAAGATAAGTTATGGACCATCAGATGAGCAGGTGTCAGACACCGTGCACTCCCAAGATCAGCAGTTATTTGTACCGATAACCCCAAAGATGTAAAACGGCAGCTGTGAGTTCCAGCAGAGCAGCTACTACCAAAGTGCCAAGAGCTTTTCTGCCTTACATGTGGAGTGGAGCTGTGCCATGCAGCTCTAATCAGGGTTTACATCCTGCAGCTACTGGAGCGAACGGCTGACCAGTGGGAGAAGATTTGTTCTGAGATTTATGTAAAATGCATTAGCTGCTACAGACCATTCATGTGTGTATATAATTAGGAAGAGGTGACCATTAGTGATGAGCGAACGTGCTAGGATAAGGCGTTAAATGAGCATGCTTGTGTGCTAACCAAGTGTCTTCGGAGAGCTTGAATAATGTGTTCTGAGTCCCCGCAGCTGCAGGTCTCACGGCTGATCGACAGCAGCAACACATGCAGGGATTGCCGGTTTGTTAGGGTCAGGAACATATTTTTTTGAGCACGCCGAAGACACTCTTACCACATGAGCATGCCCAGATAACGCCTCATGGTGATCATAGAACACGCATGTATAATAGTGTAAAGTCTACAACGTTAAGTAGATTTCAAAAGAAAATCTTGGCACTCAACTTCTTATTTTATGTTGCTAAGAAATTTATAAAGTACTAAGATGCGTTTCAGCCCAACCTAAGCTTTCATTGACATCTAAACAAGTAACCATACATCACATTTAATAGTAATGTCTCCAGGAAATTGCATCAGGATTTGCATTAAAGTTGTGTGTGCTGGGGCGGCCTTTGACTTTTTCCTTTTGATTTTATTGATTTCATGTCAACCCCCTGGACAGGGGATTGACAATCATTTTAGAACAAAATATTAACCAAAGCTGCCTAAACAATCATAAACCAAAATTGCAAAGAAAATATAGTAAATGGAGCATTATACAATCTAGAAAAATAATTTTAATTCGATCTTCCTGCCTATTCTATCAAGTACTTAAAGGACTCCTGTGTACAGACTTCTGGCTTATGGGTGTGCAGAAAAAATAGCAGGTATAAATGCTACGTCTCTATCCTTAAATGGGCCAAAGGGATAAACTGTGCTGAAGTTTTTACATCAAAGTGTAAAAAGGTAACAAATGCACCTAAAGACTTGATCTAAAGGGTTTGTCTACTCTGAGCAGTACTAACATAGGCATGTCCTAAAAGTCAATTATAAGGGAGAAATCCAACTCAAAAGTAATGTCCACCTAAAATATGTGCAATAATCACACTCTGAAAATGAAGAGTCATCTGCTATAATGGTAACTTAGAGCTCGGCCATGACACAGGCACAGCCATACTGCCATCTATTTGAAGATTGCAGTGTGTAGTATATATTTTAAGTACAATAATAAAAAAAAAATTTTGGTTATCAACAGATCCAATGAGTATAAACTATTAAAATCTATAAAATATTGCTAGACCCAAAAGCGGGGTATAATGGTGATCAGCGTACACCGACAGCCAGCAATACTCTGCATGGTCTACAAGCCTGCAGTGTGATTCTACAGGGTGTGCATCAAAAAAAGGGGGTTATCGGTGCTTTATTGGGAAGGTAGACTACTGTGCCAATTAGTCATTGCCAAGATGTTTCTAAGAGGCTCCTAGACTAGTGTGAAATGATAACTGGGGCTTTACCCAACTATGTTATGGTAAAGAAGGTGTATCCGTAAGAGGAGGATTCTAGAGAAATGTGGAGCCAATGGGTCAGCCAGGCAGGATGCGGGGCTTGGGTTAATAATGATGCCAATATTTGTACAATATGCAAAAGAAATAATCAGTAGAACTGATGGCCATTTAAACACACATTATTGCATATATGTAGATCATTTCCTATTAGAGAAAAAATAACAGACGGAACAACCAACAAAAGGTATCGGAGTACAACAAGCACGGTGATACTGTGATGAAGTGACCATTCCTGAAGATGCAGGCCGTACAGATCTATTTATACAAATGCCTCTGAAGATTATTTAATCCAATGCATAGATGTGCAATGTTAATAACTTGTGACCCATATTACAGACACCAAAAATCGACAATGAATGAAAGAACTTAAAGTGATATATCGGTGTATTGCAGAGGAGCCTCTACGGCACTGTGATAGGGGGTGCCTTTTACTTACATCAACAGGAGCCAGGAGACTCTTGCCGAGATGCTGATTAAAAGACAGGCACCAAGCTTCATTGTAACCATTCATGTTAGGAACATACTTCTTTATTGTCTCATCATTCAGCCTGAGCCACACACCATCATCATTGTGGATCTAGATGGGAAACAAGCAACAATAGCGAGCCATGCTCTCCTGTAACTACTTTTTGGTTAGCAAGTTCTATGTGGCTCTTTCTAAAAGCCAATAGTAGATGTGAAGCACAACTGTGGGGTCTAGGCCACATGCATCACCAGTGATACACAGGTGCAGTGAAGGGTGTGAATAGTGACGAGTGGGGGGACAACGCTCACATGGACAGACCAAGAAAAGAGCATGGAAGCAGGCAGGGCTGGCAGTGTAACACTACAGGGCAAGGCAGGAAAGTATGCAAAAGTGTAATTAACACAATTATTGAAACTCACGAGAACAGAAAACGTCATAATGCACATTTGATGCTTTATCTGAAGACATAACTGCCTACTGCAGCGTTACCGTAAATTATTGCAGCAATTAATAAAATCATTAATTAGCCTTTAAGCGCCATATAACGTGGTCAATGACCCAATATAGTCGGCCATGAGAAATGTAATATCCTTAAAGTGTCTAAGGGTTTACCTCGTCAACAAAAGCGATGGTTCCATTGACTTTCACTATGCCTATCTGCTCACTCTGAAGGGAAGGGTGGCTACGAATACGGAGCCCTGCACTGTCCTTGGCGACAAATTTGCGAACCTATGAAGCAGAGGTAGACAGAAAGGAGAGAAAACCTAAAGCGCAACAGCACAGCAAAATCAGAGCCTGAAAAACACAGCGCATCAAAAAATAAGGGGATATAGTAAGGCAAAAAAGTTACAGGTTGTTGCTAGTTTCCCAGAATAATGCAATATTGAATAAAAAAAGCAGAGCTGATAAAAAAAACATTTCTGAAAAAAACAAAACAAAAAAAACACAACATTCTGAGCAATGGACTCAAGCCAAAGCTGGCTCTAAATAGTATCAGGCAGGAGGCTTTAGGTTCCCCTGTACACTGAACAGTGCAAACATTATCAAAGTGATGTGATCAAAGTTTTATGTCCTATAGTCTTTCCTATGTGTGGCAGAAACAGGCCAGGCATACAATTCATTACATTGGTTTATTGCCAATTCCTTAGGACTCACCTTGTACACACTACTGCGCGTCGCCAAGTATCTCCTCTCAACATCTACCGTATATACTCGAGTATAAGCCGAGATTTTCAGCCCAAATTTTTGGGCTGAAAGTGCCCCCTCGGCTTATACTCGAGTCACGGTCGGCGGGTGAGGGGGAGAGGGCGCTGAGGCATACTCACCTAGTCCCGGCGATCCTGACGCTCCCCCTGCCAGTCCCACGGTCTCCGGGTGCCGCAGCTCTTCCCCTGTTCAGCGGTCACGTGGGACCGCTCATTAGAGAAATGAATAGGCGGCTCCACCTCCCATAGGGGCGGAGCCGCATAATTCATTTCTCTAATCAGCGGTGCCGGTGACCGCTGATAGAGGAAGAGCTGCGGCACCGAAGACCAGCTGTCCGGGGGAAGGAGCGGGACGCCGGGAGCAGGTAAGTATGTCATATTCACCTGTCCGCGTTCCACACGCCGGGCGCCGATCCATCTTCCCGGCGTCTCTCCGCACTGACTGTGCAGGTCAGAGGGCGCGATGACGCATATAGTGTGCGCGCCGCCCTCTGCCTGATCAGTCAGTGCAGGGAGACGCCGGGAAGATGGCGCCGAGGAGCTGCAAGCAAGAGAGGCGAGTATGTGTTTTATTATTTTTATTGCAGCAGCAGCAGCACAGCTATGGGGCAATAATGGACGGTGCAGAGCACTATATGGCACAGCTATGGGGCAATGGTGCAGAGCACTGTATGGCACAGCTATGGGGCAACGGTGCAGAGCACTATATGGCACAGCTATGGGGCAATGGTGCAGAGCACTGTATGGCACAGCTATGGGGCAATAATGGTGCAGAGCACTATATGGCACAGCTATGGGGCAATAATGATGCAGAGCACTGTATGGCACAGCTATGGGGCAATAATGGTGCAGAGCACTATATGGCACAGCTATGGGGCAATAATGGTGCAGAGCACTGTATGGCACAGCTATGGGGCAATAATGGACGGTGCAGAGCACTATATGGCACAGCTATGGGGCAATAATGGTGCAGAGCACTATATGGCACAGCTATGGGGCAATAATGGTGCAGAGCACTATATGGCACAGCTATGGGGCAATAATGGTGCAGAGCACTGTATGGCACAGCTATGGGGCAATAATGGACGGTGCAGAGCACTATATGGCACAGCTATGGGGCAATAATGGTGCAGAGCACTGTATGGCACAGCTATGGGGCAATAATGGACGGTGCAGAGCACTATATGGCACAGCTATGGGGCAATAATGGTGCAGAGCACTATATGGCACAGCTATGGGGCAATAATGGTGCAGAGCACTGTATGGCACAGCTATGGGGCAATAATGGACGGTGCAGAGCACTATATGGCACAGCTATGGGGCAATAATGGTGCAGAGCACTGTATGGCACAGCTATGGGGCAATAATGGTGCAGAGCACTGTATGGCACAGCTATGGGGCAATAATGGTGCAGAGCACTGTATGGCACAGCTATGGGGCAATAATGGTGCAGAGCACTGTATGGCACAGCTATGGGGCAATAATGGACGGTGCGGAGCACTATATGGCACAGCTATGGGGCAATAATGGTGCAGAGCACTGTATGGCACAGCTATGGGGCAATAATGGTGCAGAGCACTATATGGCACAGCTATGGGGCAATAATGAACGGTGCAGAGCACTATATGGCACAGCTATGGGGCAATAATGGTGCAGAGCACTATATGGCACAGCTATGGGGCAATAATGGTGCAGAGCACTATATGGCACAGCTATGGGGCCATAATGAACGGTATGGAGCATCTATTTTTATTTTTGAAATTCACCGGTAGCTGCTGCATTTTCCACCCTAGGCTTATACTCGAGTCAATAAGTTTTCCCAGTTTTTTGTGGCAAAATTAGGGGGGTCGGCTTATACTCGGGTCGGCTTATACTCGAGTATATACGGTAATTCTACTACTCAGAATATAGCTTCAGTCTGTGAATCCATGCGCCGGACGGTCCGTCTATACTGTAAAGCCCCGGGGCATACCCTAGATGCAATGCTCCTTAGCATAATGTAAGGATTACTACCGGCTTCAGTGGAACCAGCCACAAACAAGTAAATTAGATAGAGCAGATGAAGGCTATTTATTCCCAAGAAGCGGGTTTGGTGAGGATTTGCTGCTGATTTCCCTGGGATTTAAGTTTCCTGCAGCTGCGGAGACCCCCTTGACTGTTTCTCTGTTGGTCTCGGGTAGTGACGTTTTGCTACTGGTCACTACAGCAGTGGTCGCATGGAAAGAGACCACCATAGAAGGGTGCAGGCAAGCAGTCTACTCCATTTGGCCTTTTCCTTGTTTAAATTCACTTTGGGCAAATGACAAACTGTGGGAATGGCTGGTCCATATAATAGTGCACTACTGAAGATTTTACCGCTATTTGTTGCATCGCAGGACTATGGATGCCGGAAAAAATACCATTAAGAAATGGACTAAAATAGCAAAATTAATTATGCTCAATTTGATTACCAAAATATTATTGCTAGAATGAAGTTAAGGACATTTAAGCAATGTAATAATCTACCTTGTTTGGTTGGGGCTCTGCTTTTGGTTTTACCAACTGTGTCCCAGGAGGAATCATTCCTTTAGGTGGATCCTTTACTTTGACTTCTAATCCTGCATCTGTATATTAAAAAAAAGAAAAGAAGATAGAAAAGACATGTATAAAGTTAACATACAAAGACAATAAAAAAAAAAAAAGTTTGTTGCAAAGCTTAAAGAGCTCCTGTTACTCCTGCTATTCATTTATTCCCACTGCTCCTCTGACTATTCGGTTTCCTTTACATCTGCTATACGCTGTGAGACATAGGCATTTTTTATTTAGTGACAATTTTGGTGGTCTTTGCCAAGGGGTGTTGCTCACAGGGTAATAATACAGAGCAGCCTAAAGACCCCCTTAAAGGATTCCGGTAAGCCTCGCCCACTTGTAAGACTATAAAAAGAAAAACTAAATAAAAAGGTCCATATCTCTGGAACTGTATGGGAATACTTGGCGTTTCAGTTTATAGCACTCCTGTGGACTGCAGCACTAGAAGTATGGGAGGAGGGTAATAACATCTCCCACCTATCATCTGGACCGTTTATGTACCGTACTTTATACTCGCTTGCCAACAATTTTGTCTGCTTCTGGTCAGGCGCAAACTTGAATTTTCCATTTTCACACTGCATTCTATGGTAACTTATCATTCCCATGAGAATTCATCACATGAGCTGGTTAAGTGAGTGCCAACTCGACCAGCTAGCAGAACAGCAATTATGCTCAGATCTATTTTTCTATATAAGGTAAGAAGTTATACAGTAGGGAAGGCTTAACTGTAATTATTACTGATAATCATCATCAGTGACTGTGATAAGTGTTTGATACTCCCATGAGGAGTTAAGGCCCCGTCTCACATAGCGAGATCGCTAGCGAGATCGCTGCTGAGTCACAAGTTTTGTGACGCAACAGCGACCTCCATAGCGATCTCGCTATGTGTGACACGTACCAGCGATCAGGCCCCTGCTGCGAGATCGCTGGTCGTGTCGGAATGGCCTGGACCTTTTTTTGGTCGTTGAGGCCCCGCTGACATCGCTGAATCGGTGTGTGTGACACCGATCCAGCGATGTCTTCACTGGTAACCAGGGTAAACATCGGGTTACTAAGCGCAGGGCCGCGCTTAGTAACCCGATGTTTACCCTGGTTACCGGCGTAAATGTAAAAAAAAACAAACAGTACATACTCACATTCCGGTGTCCAGGTCCCTTGCCGTCTGCTTCCTGCTCTCACTGACTGCCGGCCGTACAGTGAGAAGTGAGAGCACAGCAGTGACGTCACCGCTGCGCTCTCGCTGTACGGCGGCTCAGTGAGAGCAGGAAGCAGACGGCAAGGGACCTGGACACCGAAAGGCGAGTATGTACTGTTTGTTTTTTTGGTAACCAGGGTAAACATCGGGTTACTAAGCGCGGCCCTGCGCTTAGTAACCCGATGTTTACCCTGGTTACCCGGGTGCTGCAGGGGGACTTCGGCATCGTTGAAGACAGTTTCAACGATGCCGAAGTCGTTCCCCTGATCGTTGGTCGCTGGAGAGAGCTGTCTGTGTGACAGCTCCCCAGCGACCACACAGCGACTTACCAACGATCAAGGCCAGGTCGTATCGCTGGTCGTGATCGTTGGTAAATCGCTATGTGAGACGGGGCCTTTACAGTGGAATAGTCCAAACAGGAAGTTAAAATGCCGGTAAGGGTAAGATCCCGTTCTCCAGTCACAGCCCCGATTCAGACTGTTATTTAATGGACTCAGTGGGATATTTAGTGACAGCAGCTTTTAGATGGAATTTCTATATGAAAACTTTGATGGAAAATTCCCTTTGTCATAAATATAGTATATTACCAATCTCTATTCCATCTATGGTGACGTGTATGGTATAAAGGCCGACAGCACCAGGAGTCCAATTTGCACAATAGGTTCCATCATTGTTGACTCGAATTAACATATTTTCACTTGGCCTATGGAAGGAAATAAGGCATACGTTATACAAATAGAGGCATATCCAAACAATATAAGCAAAGTAACATATAAAGTTAACAGCAGTCAGGTACCTAAAAGCGCTAGATTGGCCAATATTGAGTTGTGCAATTAAGGTTCATTGTTATCTTTTCATCGTTATCACAGTTTTAAAAAAAACAAACAAAAACACTGCTTTAAGAAATTGCAATGGCATTTAAAAAAAAAAAAAAAAAAAAGTACTTTAGTCTTTGGGAACAGGAAATTTAGATACAGTGGGGCAAAAAAGTATTTAGTCAGTCAGCAATAGTGCAAGTTCCACCACTTAAAAAGATGAGAGGCGTCTGTAATTTACATCATAGGTAGACCTCAACTATGGGAGACAAACTGAGAAAAAAAAATCCAGAAAATCACATTGTCTGTTTTTTTAACATTTTATTTGCATATTATGGTGGAAAATAAGTATTTGGTCAGAAACAAAATTTCATCTCAATACTTTGTAATATATCCTTTGTTGGCAATGACAGAGGTCAAACGTTTTCTGTAAGTCTTCACAAGGTTGCCACACACTGTTGTTGGTATGTTGGCCCATTCCTCCATGCAGATCTCCTCTAGAGCAGTGATGTTTTTGGCTTTTCGCTTGGCAACACGGACTTTCAACTCCCTCCAAAGGTTTTCTATAGGGTTGAGATCTGGAGACTGGCTAGGCCACTCCAGGACCTTGAAATGCTTCTTACGAAGCCACTCCTTCGTTGCCCTGGCGGTGTGCTTTGGATCATTGTCATGTTGAAAGACCCAGCCACGTTTCATCTTCAATGCCCTTGCTGATGGAAGGAGGTTTGCACTCAAAATCTCACGATACATGGCCCCATTCATTCTTTCATGTACCCGGATCAGTCGTCCTGGCCCCTTTGCAGAGAAACAGCCCCAAAGCATGATGTTTCCACCACCATGCTTTACAGTAGGTATGGTGTTTGATGGATGCAACTCAGTATTCTTTTTCCTCCAAACACGACAAGTTGTGTTTCTACCAAACAGTTCCAGTTTGGTTTCATCAGACCATAGGACATTCTCCCAAAACTCCTCTGGATCATCCAAATGCTCTCTAGCAAACTTCAGATGGGCCCGGACATGTACTGGCTTAAGCAGTGGGACACGTCTGGCACTGCAGGATCTGAGTCCATGGTGGCGTAGTGTGTTACTTATGGTAGGCCTTGTTACATTGGTCCCAGCTCTCTGCAGTTCATTCACTAGGTCCCCCCGCGTGGTTCTGGGATTTTTGCTCACCGTTCTTGTGATCATTCTGACCCCACGGGGTGGGATTTTGCGTGGAGCCCCAGATCGAGGGAGCTTATCAGTGGTCTTGAATGTCTTCCATTTTCTAATTATTGCTCCCACTGTTGATTTCTTCACTCCAAGCTGGTTGGCTATTGTTGATTCAGTCTTCCCAGCCTGGTGCAGGGCTACAATTTTGTTTCTGGTGTCCTTTGACAGCTCTTTGGTCTTCACCATAGTGGAGTTTGGAGTCAGACTGTTTGAGGGTGTGCACAGGTGTCTTTTTATACTGATAACAAGTTTAAACAGGTGCCATTACTACAGGTAATGAGTGGAGGAAAGAGGAGACTCTTAAAGAAGAAGTTACAGGTCTGTGAGAGATAGAAATCTTGATTGTTTGTTTCTGACCAAATACTTATTTTCCACAATAATATGCAAATAAAATGTTAAAAAAACAGACAATGTGATTTTCTGGATTTTTTTTTCTCAGCTTGTCTCCCATAGTTGAGGTCTACCTATGATGTAAATTACAGACGCCTCTCATCTTTTTAAGTGGTGGAACTTGCACTATTGCTGACTGACTAAATACTTGTTTGCCCCACTGTATGTGTATTTATTGTACTGTAAACAGATGGGATTATCCCACTCTGGATGCACACGTACAACGCAGCCGCCACTGATAAAGCTTTTCACCGGAGCAGCACATGACTACTTTACTATTTCAATTACATAACAGCAATTGGAAAAAAAAAAAGCCATAAATGACAATATGGGCGATATGCCAGGTACCTACCTTTTGGGCATTGGTGAGGCATAGCGAAGTTCTTCAAATGAGTAGCTTTCATAAGCCTTAAAGAAAAAACAAATGTGTTCTTGACGTGGGCAGTGAGGTTCTTATTTTGTAGTTAAAATAGGGACCTCTTCTACAAGGCAATATTGTAGCCAGGATTTTGCATTAGTCCAAAACTGGAGATCGGTCCAAATAGACGTGAATCTTACCATGGTAGTTTATATCCCCACACACCTAGTTTGGCTTATAAATACTGATGCAAAATACAGTTCAAAATATTTCATGTTAAAAGCGGCCTTAATTGGATGTCTTAAAGTTCTTGCAAGGGGTGTGTTGGGGGGCTAAATTATGCCCTGCATCCCTTCACTTTCCTTCTTAATAAAGCGGGTACGTTTTACGTGCAAAATATTGTGTTATGTGGTACTGTTTTATTGTGTAGTAATATGCTAAACAGTGTTATGATGTTTGTATACTGTGTAAGTGATGTGTCTTTATGGACTAGGGATAGAGATAGGGAGATACGGTGTTAGAGTAAAGGTACCTTCACACATAACGATTTCGTTAACGATATCGTTGCAACATCACGCTTTTTTGTGACGTAGCAACGATCCCGCTAACGATCTCGTTATGTGTGACAGCGACCAACGATCAGGCCCCTGCTGGGAGATCGTTGGTCGTAGGGAATGATCAGGACCTTTTTTTGGTCGCTGATCACCCGCTGTCATCGCTGGATCGGCGTGTGTGACGCCGATCCAGCGATGTGTTCACTTGTAACCAGGGTAAACATCGGGTTACTAAGTGCAGGGCCGCGCTTAGTAATCCGATATTTACCCTGGTTACCATTGTAAAAGTTAAAAAAAACCAAAACACTACATACTCACATTCCGATGTCTGTCACGTCCCCCGGCGTCAGCTTCCTGCACTGACTGTCAGTGCCGGCCATAAAGAAGAGCACAGCGGTACATGGCACACACAGCAGTGGGGACTTTGTATTTTATTTGCAGGGTGTCAGGGTGTGCTGAAGCAGCAACCCCTCGCCATGACTACCGCCATGGCCACCTCACACAAAAATGAGCAAAATTGACGCCATATTAAAAATCCTCTCAGATGTCAAGGACAAAAGGATTTTTAATTTTAAAGTGTACAACTCATTGCCTAGGTTACCGGCCACCCTGCAGTTTCGGAGTGGAAGGTTACCTAGGCAGGGAAGCCTCGGAACTTGCTTGCGATACGCTTTAGAGTGAGCCTGCTCAAATGCTCTGAAGCTAGCTGGATTGAGGGATTTTGCCAGCCTTGCTCCTACTGCCCTTATCTCATGTTGCAAAGGTAAAGAGGACTCTGCCAGCAGCATGGTAGAGCAATCTGCTCGGACCAGGGAAGCAGCTAAGCTATTGGTCTGAATTATAAATGTTTAGAAGAGTACTGCAGCCAGCATACTAGGAATCAGGGAGGCAGATAAACTGTACACTCAAAGAGACAAGAGGAAATCCTCCCTTCAAAGGGTTATTTCCTTCATAGACATTCATGGCATATCCAAGTCTGTCATAAGAGTTTAATTCCCTCCATCACAAAGAGTGAGGCATATCTAATGAATATTCCATAAAGGTCTGATAGATGTGGTTCCTGGAGGAAGTACAAGCATCTCACCTCTTCCGACAAGCCTACAGTGATCCTCAACCTACTGAGCCACCACACGACCAGCTCTACCCTCTCCTAGTGTATCCTCACCCATCCCCTGCAGACTGTGAGCCCTAGTGGGCAGGGTCCTCCCACCTTCTGTACCTTGTTTTTTGCTCATGCTTAATGAATTTGTCTATATTTGCCCCCTTTTCACATGTAAAGCGCCATGGAATAAATGGCGCTAAAAAAACCTATAATAATAATCATCTCATGGAATACCCTATGCATAAGTCATACATGTCTGAGATGACAAAACCCCAGTACGTGGGATATATATATTTACATATACATACATATACACACACACACACCTATATATATATATATATATATATATATATATATATATATATATATATATATATATATATATATATATATATGTGTATGAACAAATCATGCAAAAGGTGTCCCAATATTCGATAAGCTCTATACCAAGATCAGTACACAGAGCATAACTCATGTCACACCCAAACATACCTTCATCATTGTGATTGCAATATAACGGGCTTCCTTCACAATCATTGGTTCGTAGGAAGCATCGAGTTTAGGTGACGGAAGGCCACCAAAAGTCATATCCGTAACTGAAGATGTAGAGGATGACGGGCTGCCTGGTATCCGGGGAAGCTTTTTTATTTGCTCGTGTTGCAGGGAAGTCTTTTTTTGTGATACAGGGACAGCTTTCACTTCCACCTATAAAGAAGTACACAAATGGAAATGCTGAAATTAAAAAGGGAAAACTCTGCACTTGAATAACATTTTACGATACTCCATAATTAAAGAGAAATAAATGATTGGTAAATAATTTGCTGTCTTTCTAAAATGTTTTAACCCCTCTCTGACCTTAGACGTACTACCCAGTAAAGGTGACCTGGGCCTATCTGACCCTCGACGGGATAGTGCGTCATATGAGAACAGCCGCGCGTCAGCTGATTATCACAGCTGACATCCGGCACTATGTGCCAGGAGTGGTCATGGACCGCTCCCGGCACTTTAACCCCTGGAACACTGTGATCAAACATGATCGCAGCGTTCAGGTGGCAGAGGGAAGCATCGCGCAGGGAGGGGGCTCCCTGCGTGCTTCCCTGATACCCTCAGGACAACGCAACGTGATCGCGTTGTTGTGAGCGTCTCCTTTTGTCTCCTCCCTGCAAGCCCCAGGATCCAAGATGGCCGCGGGGGTCCTTCCGGGTCCTGCAGGGAGCCGGCTTGTCAGTGCCTGCTGAGTTGGGGTTAGGGTTTGGATTACATTTACGGTGGGCTTAGGGGTGTGGTTGGGCTTCGGGGTGTGGTTGGGCTTCGGGGTGTGGTTGGGCTTCGGGGTGTGGTTGGGCTTAGGGGTGTGGTTGGGCTTAGGGGTGTGGTTGGGCTTAGGGGTGTGGTAAGGTTGGGATTAGGGTTAGGGGTGTGTTAGGGTTGGAGTTAGAATTGCGGGGTTTCCACTGTTTAGGCACATCAGGGTCTCTGCAAACGCAACCTGATGCCCGCAGACCATTCCATCAAAGTCTGCATTCCAAAACGCCACTTGTTCCCCTCCGAGCCCCGACATGTACTCAAACAGTAGTTTTCTCCCACATATGGGGTATCAGCGTACTCAGGACAAATTAGACAACAACATTTGGGGTCCAATTTCTCCTGTTACCCTTGGGAAAATACAAAACTGGGGGCTAAAAATCATTTTTGTGGAAAAAAAAAAAAAAAAGGATTTTTTATTTTCACGGCTCTGCGTTATACACTGTAAACACTTGGGGGTTCAAAGTTCTCACAATACATCTAGATAAGTTCCTTTGGGGGTCTAGTTTCCAATATGGGGTCACTTGTGGGGGGTTTCTACTGTTTAGGCACATCAGGGGCTCTGCAAACGCAACGTGACGCCTGCAGACCATTCCATCAAAGTCTACATTCCAAAACGGCGCTCCTTCCCTTCCGAGCTCTGCCATGCACTCAAACGGTGGTTCCCCCCCCACATATGGGGTATCAGCGCACTCAGGACACATTGCAAAACAACTCTTGGGGTTTAATTACTCCGGATACCCTTGGGAAAATAAGAAAATTGGGGGCCAAAAGATCATTTTGGTGGAAAAACAAATTATTTTTTAATTTTCACGGCTCTATATTATAAACTTTAGTGAAACAATTGGGGGTTCAAAGTGCCCACAACACATCTAGATAAGTTCTTTAGGTGGTCTAGTTTCCAAAATGGGGTCACTTGTGGGGGGTTTCCACTGTTTAGGCATATCAGGGGCTCTCTAAACTCGACATGGCGTCTGAACTCAATTCCAGCCAATTCTGCGTTGAAACAGTCAAACGGTGCTCCTTCCCTTCCGAGCTCTGCCATGCGCCCAAACAGTGGTTTACCCCCACATATGGGGTATCGGCGTACTCAGGACAAATTGTACAACAACGTTTGGGGTCCATTTTCTCCTGTTACCCTTGGTAAAATAAAACAAATTGGAGCTGAAGTAATTTTTTTTGCGAAAAAAAGTTAAATGTTCATTTTTTAAATAAACATTCCAAAAATTCCTGTGAAGCACCTGAAGGGTTAATAAGCTTCTTAAATGTGGTTTTGAGCACCTTGAGGGGTGCAGTTTTTAGAATGGTATCACTTTTTGGTATTTTCTATCATATAGACCCCTCAAAGTGACTTCAAATGCGATGTGGTCCCTGAAAAAAAAAAATTGTGTTGTAAAAATGAGAAATCGCTGGTGAAATTTTAACCCTTATAACTCCCTAACAAAAAAAATTTTGGTTCCAAAATTGTGCTGATGTAAAGTAGACATGTGGGAAATGTTACTTATTAAGTATTTTGTGTAACATATCTCTGTGATTTAAGGGCATGAAAATTCAAAGATAGAAAACTGCGAAATTTTCACCAAATTTCCGTTTTTTTCACAAATAAGTAATGTCAAGGAAATTTTACCACTATCATGAAGTACAATATGTCACGAGAAAACAATGTCAGAATCACCGGGATCCGTTGTAGCGTTCCAGAGTTATAACGTCATAAAGGGACAGTGGTCAGAATTGTAAAAATTGCACCGGTCATTAACGTGCAAACCACCCTTGGGGGTAAAGGTGTTAAACAAACTGATATCTTTTTGGCAGGATAGACATGTTTCACAACTTGTGAATAATGTCAAATAACCAGCCTCTTCTTTTTTATTTTCATATTGACAATCTTGTGGACAAAACAGAACATTGCCCAGTTCCATGGACCATGCATATCCCTCAAGTAATTTTGAGTGTGAACAATACTCAAAAGCCAACAAATCTCATTCGACCCATAAAAATCGTGCTTCCTTTTAGTCTTTGCGCTTACAATTTACTTACAATGCTGTTGTGGGGACCATTTTCGAACACTATGAAAAACCCAAATGTATCATTCATGATATGGTACTCGCTCATAAAAATTGGTCAAATTTCTTAAGACACACAATACTTCTAGATCAATGCAGAGTTACAAAAGTTGCTAAAGCAGCATTTTTCAGATTAGTAAATACTTTGTTACATCTGAATAAATCTAGCACCAAAACACATCAATTTTCAACATAGGTAACTATTATTATTATTTTTGACACAGATTACAAATCACACTTCCATACCTTCATATTTGGTACATGAACTACGTCCCCGTACTGATCCTTTGTTTGTACGGTTATGGTAGTGGGCCAGCCACATCGGATATCATCTTTATTAAGAATTAAAGAAGTCTTCTGTGGATCTGCATACGAGTCTGGTTGAAGCCACCTAATGATGTGAACAAGCATTTTTTAGTACAGATACGTGGTGATATCACATGTGACATGAAAGCACCACTCCAGGGATATTTTTATTTTTTTTTTTATTTCACCACCTTATAGGTATCAGTAATAAATATTTCAAGCGTGTAATAAAATAATAACCGGTTGCCACCTTGAGCCACTACCAGCACAGCTCCAGTCCTCTACTGCACCGCATGACTGGGGCCGAATTTCTCCAGACTATGACGAGTGGTACCGAAAGTCACTTCCCAACAAAAGACTGACACTAAGGACGAGGCTTTCATGCACCTACATTATTAATTAGATAATAACCATAAGAAGCAACTTTAGAGCTGCAGCCACACGATGGCCGGAAGGGAACAGAGTGGAGTGAGAAACCGTAGAGGATGGCCACCGGTAAGTGTTTTACAACACATACAGCATACATTACCGATGCATGCCTGGTGGCGAAAAACAAAAAAGTATAAAACCCTGGAGTGGTATTTAAAAATAATTATAAAGTATTTATGTTTCTATAAAATATTAATCTAAGCAAACCCAAGTTATTGGTCTCACAATCAGATTATAAGTGAGTGTAAAACGTTTCAGTCAAACTATAACCTTCATCAGGGCAGATAGTTTTTGCAGAGAGACACTGATCATGTTGTGATAAACCCTCTATATCTATAGGAGAAACACAAGCTCCCAGAGGAGTGAAGCTGCAGGCTTCCTTGGTTTATCATAAAGCACTTTGTGTGTACCTGATGAAAATCAGAGTCAGTGACCGAAACGTTGTACTCACTATGGGATTGCATATTAATTTCCTACTATCTCACATGTATATCATATCCCAAACATTACTTAAGCAATTTTTTAGTGCTCGTCGTAATTAAGTGCTGGGAGCATTTCCACAATATGCCAGGTGTCTACTTCAGAAAATGTATGGCCCGTATAGTGCTATTTAAAATTTTTAGGATTGATATGATATAAGCAAACAACAAAAACCTCACACAATTTAGCTTGTTACTACGTATGGTAATATGAATTTATTAGCGTAGGCGAGGGAGCTCGAATGTTGCACATACAAAGTACACATTTTACAAGTGAAAAATCACTAACTGTGCAATGTGGCTACATCATTTTGTAGCTAACAGATTAAAAACACATGCCATTACAAGTTGTGACAAGCAAATAATAGGTTCCAATATGTAATACTTGCAGTAAGTTGCTAGTCAAGATTTAAAGAAATAGCAAAAGACAAAACCTTTCATGGAGTTAAATGAAAGTATATACCTTGCCAAACGCCCGCCACTTGATCCAGGCACACACGTGATGAAGTCTTCGAGAAAGGACTGCTCATTACTTTGTATCTGTAGTGGAAGATTTCCTTCCAGGGCCTCTAGAATGGTCGGAGAATGTGACAGGGCAAGGCCCTTACCCAAAATTCCAGAATGAGTTTTGCACACCTAACAATAGAAAAATATCATCATAAATATAAGAAAGTTAGAAGAGTAAAAAGAGGGTCTAAACGGAACATTTCAAGTTAAACATGCGGCCCTTTCTATATGGAGATGCATATAGGGAAGGCTATCAAGGGACAGAAAAGTGGATTTCCAAGTTTAAAAGGAGGAGAGTGTTAGATGAGGATATTAAAAGCCATGTTCACACGTTGCTTTTTGCTGCTTTTTTCTGCAGCCAAAACCTAACCTCTTGGCAGTAAGAAAAACAGCAGGATTTGCAGGCTTTTTTAACTGTGGTTTTTGCTGCATTTTCATGATTCCAAAGTTCAGCTTTGCTTCCATCATACAAGCATGAACAATGCAAGGTAATAGGCCACCAAGATAAGATGTACAAGTGCTTCTCACTAAATTAGAATATCACCAAAAGGTTAATTTCAGTTCTTTATATAATATTAGTTTCACTTTTTGTATTAGAGTCATTACAGACAGAGTGATCTATTTCAAGTGCTTATATCTGTTAATGTTGATTATTATGGCTTACAAGGCAATGAAAACCTAAAAGTCATTATCTCAGTAAATTAGAATACTTGAAAATAGGGATTTTTGTGTACTCACCGTAAAATCCTTTACTCCGAGCCATTCATTGGGGGACACAGACCGTGGGTGCATGCTGCTGACACTAAGTGATACAAAAAAAGTTAGCTCCTCCCCTGCAGTATACGCCTTCCTGTTGGCTCTTCGCTAACCAGTTTGGTGCAAAAGCAGTAGGAGATCAATAACAATATATGAGCGTATAGCATGTCACATTATATATGAGAGTATAACATGTCAAATTATAAAACAAGCACAAGCTAATAATAGGGTGGGAGCTGTGTCCCCCAATGAATGGCTCGGAGAAAAGGATTTTACGGTGAGTACACAAAAATCCCTATTTCTCTTTCGCCTCATTGAGGGACACAGACCGTGGGACGTCCCAAAGCAGTCCCTGGGTGGTGACAACATCAGATAAGGCCTTGTGAAACTGCTACTTACAAGTGCGCCACCGCGGCCTGCAGAGTCCGCCTGTCCAGACTCACATCTGTGAAAGTGTGGGAATTATAGTGCTTCAAGAATGCATGCGGACTAGACGAACCCGCAAGCTTGCATGCGTGCTTTGCCGACGCCTGGTGCCTAGAACCCAAGAAACCTCGATAGACAGGGAGATAGGCTGACATCTAACACGGAAGGACTCCTGGATGGTCTAACGAATCCACCAGGCTAACATGGCTGATGAAACGGCTAAACCCTTCCTGTAACCGTCAGGAAGCAGTCCTCTTACAGTGAGGTAGTCCAAATAAAGTGTCCAACCTTCGGAAGGACGCCGTCCTCGAGACGTACCTACTCAGAGCACTCGCCTCGTCTAGAATATGGGGAACCCATTACGTTTTGTGGACTGGTGCCGAAAGATGAGGGAAGAACTATGCCCTCATAAGTGTGGGAATACAATACCACCTTGGTAACAAGGGACGGGGATGGCCTGAGGGCAACCTTGCCTTGATGGTAATAAGGGAAAAAAGTCTGAAAGAACAGAGCGGCTAGCTCCGAAAACTAATCAGGATGAGGAGATCGCAGAGAAAAAAGGGCAACCTTCCTTGATAGTAAAGTCTGTCCGGATCAAAAGGAATCTACTGTAAGACTCCCAGGACCATTAAGGTCCCAAAGATCTAACAGTATGCGATAGGGAAGAACCACATGTGAAGACTGCCTGCGAGGAAGTCCATATTTGCAGTTTTGTTGCAATAAGACGGAAAAATACTAGTTCCGCAAACGAGAAAATCTGACATGGTCAGTGCAGATCTCCCAGGATTACTGGGGCGGTTCCTGCTTCCGAAAAGTTCTCGGAAGTAGTGGAAGAGGGGTTATGGAAACTGGTACTATGGAAAAACCAGAGCATGCACTGCGATGGCTTTTGGATCTGGAGGCCGAACCATGAACTTAGAGTACATTGGCTTTCAGTCTGGACACCATCCGAACTACATCTGGAGTGCTCCAGAGAAGACAGATCTGATGGAAGACTTCCGGGTGAAGTTCCCACTCACATGAGGCGGGATCCTGACAGCGTCTGCCGCCCAGAGTTCTACTCCTGAGATGTGTAGTGCCGAGATCACCGAATGATAGATCGTGGCCCAACAGAGAATGTGACGTACCTCGGCCATGACGCCTGACCGTGGGTACCTGCTAGATGATTGACGTATGGCAAAGACGTAGGATCGTCCGAGAATCGGATGGGGTGACCCGCCAGAAGGCAGTGGACCTGCAGTAGAACTAATCGTACCGTTCGGATCCCCAGAACAATGATCAGGAGAAGAGGACTGGCATCGGTAGTCCCTAATAACCATTGAACCGGGAGAAAGGATCTCTCCTGGATGAGGAAGGAGCTCAGACCATTTGAAAGCCTGCTTGACCTGCAGACAACGAGAGGAGCAAAGGAAACCGATTCCATTGTAGTCACCAAATTTCCTCAGAACCCTCCTACCAAATCGAATGGAATGAGGGGGATGAGTAAACAAGGGCGCGAGCTCCCTGTTGAAGGGCCACGGCCTTGTCTCAAGGGAGAATCACCAACCCATCTGGAAGATTCCAGGATCATCCTCAACAAAAGATATCTGCTGGGCTGGAAACAAGGAAAAACTTGTCTAAGTTTAGATGTCAGCCCAGGAGAGAGAGGATTATCTCAAGAGATATAGACGACTCAGCGCAGGGCTGGAAGTGCGGCTAGAAAGTCGACCAGATAGGGCAGGATGACCACGCCTCTAGGATGCAAGAGGAATATGACAGCCGCCATAACCCTTGCAAACACTCTGGGTGCGGTAGCAAGGCCGAAGGACAATGTCGTGATTTGAAAATGCTGTTCGCGAAAGGGAAAGCGAATGAATTTTTGAAGAGGGAAAAACATAGGAATGTGAAGGTAAGCATCCCGAATGCCGGTGGATGCCAGAAACTCCACCTTTTTCCGTTGAAGTAATGGCTGAGCGAAGGAACTTATCTGAAGAAGGGGGACCTTGTCAAGATTGATAGAAGTTTGAGGTTCAGGGTCGGTCTTACTTTTCGGTCCCCTTTTTGGAACCAAGATCCCTTCGATCTAGACCGTCCTGGACAACTGATCCACTGCTGGTTGGGTCTATAGGAAACATGTGATTCTTTGTTCTTGCGTGGGGAAAACTCCCAACTTCTCACCGATTAACCCATCACTCTGGTAAGGGAGTGATGTCAGAGGCCTTCTGAACGCAGAGTACGCTTCCATTCTCTGAGCTATAATGTCCTTCTGAGTGTAATGGCATTTGCTGCTAACAGCGCCGCGCAAGTAGATGCATCCGAGAGGCGTGAAGCAGCTAGTCTCCTTGCTCAAGAAGTTTGATTGACCATCTGTACCGTCTTCGGGAGAAGGTTACTGTTGGAAATCAACGTAGTTAAGGACTCTGACCAGGAGACCATTGCTCTAGCAACACATGCGGCGGCTAAGGAAGGGTAGAGTGCTGAAACGGGGGTCACAAGACGGAATGAAGTAGATTTGCCATCTGACAGTCCATTGTATTTTTAATTGATGACCCATCGGGCAGGGATACTGGTAGGTATACAACAGGATATTCTACCCGGTTAATATGCCAAGTGGCAGAATGCGCGGCTGCATGCAGAAGGTCAGGAAAAGCCGTCTCTTGCTATCGGCGCTCTCTGATGGTGCGGAGTTAAAATGATGAACCCTCGATCCACCATCCTCTTAACAGGGAAGTGGAGAGGGATTGTCCGCCTTCTTGCATCATCTGCTAAATAGTGGAGATGCAGAGAGGGGTGTTCGGACGCCAAAAAGGGTGCCTCTGTACATCCACGGAGTTCAGGTCCCCGGGTGGACAGGGCTGGTTGTCTGGCGTTAGGCCTGGCTGCAGAAGAGGATACATGGAGGCGACACTCCATGTGCTCGTCTATTGATGGTGTGGGGAGATCGATGCCTTTTAAAAGGACCTGTCGTCCATTAGAGTCAGACCAGGCATGGCATCTCACGTCTTAGGTGGGTATACGTGTTTGCATATTAGCTGAAAAAGGATACCGCGCTTGCAGAGGTTTCTATCCAGTGGATCGCTTATTCGGACGCTCCCTGTCCGGGTGAATGGCAAATGTTCTGCTAGAGAGTTTAGTTTCCTCATGAAGGACACTGCGTGATGTAGAGTAGAATCGAAGTCCTCGTCAATCTACAGAGATTGGTTGATGATATCAATAGGCGAATCCATCCTTTTCTGAAGTTCTGAAGTCCAGAACCAAGGCAATATCCGATCCATATTCAGAGACTTGTTCTCAGCAAATCATTGGTGAGGGATCAGGAAATGAAACTTCCGTTTTCTAGGTAAGTGTACATTTCTAGACCCCTGTACGTTTCTAAAAAACTTGTGGCTCCTGCTAACCGACAGCTCCTATGAAGGAAAGGGACCATCTATATTGGTCCTGCGAGCACTCCGAGCCACAGAGGGATCACGGAGGGATTCAATCTCTTGGTCAGAGAATCCATGGGTTGCGGCAGTGACGAAGCCCACTCAGGGAACTAGGTACTCTGGGTTAAGTTGGGATTGGCGGCGGAGGGCTCCTGAGCTCATTTAGGGAGACCGGCTTCGTACTGGTCATGTGCCTTTAAGACCAGGGAATGCTGGTCATGTGCCTTTAAGACCAGGGAATGCTGGTCATGTGCCTTTAAGACCAGGGAAGGCTGGTCGTGTACCTTTAAGACTAGGGAATACTGGTTCTGTACCTTTTAAGACCAGGCAGGAGATACTGGACATGAGTCTTTAAGCACAGGGGGAAGATGCAGGGGAAGAGAGCAGCACTTCCTTACCCGGTTGCAGAGTCGTTGTGCTCCTTTAATGCAAAATTATAGGCCCTGTGCGTGTGCGCGCCGGCAGGGTGGACCAACATGGCCACCGGGAGTTGCAGAGGTAGTAAAGTCTTGCAGAGAGTGAGAGGCACCAATTTTGGGGGCTGAACCACAGATGTGATGTGGGCGGAGCCTAGTGACTTCCATGAATTGGCCCAAGCAGGGGCCTAAATTTCTGCAGCCGGCGTGAGCAATACCAGGAGTAGAATAGAGGGGCGTTGCTGCGAGAAGCAATCGCTCCTGTGCCAGGGAAGAAGCACCAGAAAAGGTGGGCAAAGCCGCCTTTGCACGCCATAGTGCGGGCGCGGCTTCCGGGACGCGGCCTACACATCGGCCGAAGCCGGGTGCTATATTTTTGCAGCCGTCCGGAGCGTTACCTCAGGGAGGTGGGCCACAGGAAAGCCGAGGCTGCCTGTCAGCATGTGAATATCCCACTGCACAGGCCCACCGCTGACAGAATCCACTCACCATCGGTGCGCGTCCCGGCATGGAGCCGCCGCAGATGACCATTTCAGCGCCGAGGAAAGTGTGCACACTCTGTTCTGCTGCAGGTCAGGTATTGCAGCGTGGACGGTGCAGGGATAGAGGGATAAACCTCAATCCATCATCCCTTTGTTAGGAAGGTGGAGAGGAACCGTCCGCCTCCTTGTGTCATCTGCTTTAACAGTGGTGGGACAGTGGGGGCTGCTCGGACGCCAAAGAGAGGATCCTCTGTACATCCACGGAGTTCACCGGGTGGACAGGGCCAGTTGTCCGGCATTAGGCCTGGCTGGGGAAGAGGATACATAGAGGCGACACTCCATGTGCTCGTCCATTCAGGGTGCGGGGAGATCGGTGCCCTTGAAAGGACAAGTCGCCCCTAAGAATCAGCCCAGGCTTGGCATCCCACGTCGCAGGAGAGGGTATGGAGAGGTGACACTCTACGTGCTCGTCTGTTGATGGTTCGGGGAGATCGGAGCCTTGAAAGGATCCGTCGCCCCTTCGTTGTAGAAAGTAAAATAAAAAATGTAACAGGTAAAAATAAAATAATAAAGAGTTTTGGGTCTGAATAGCAGACCCGTCCGTGTGCCTCCTACAGACACTAAGCAAGAACTGGTTAGCTGAGAGCCAGCTGGAGGGTGTATACTGCAGAGGAGGAGGTAACTTTTTTGTATCACTTAGTGTTAACCTCCTAGTGGCAGCAGCATACACCCACGGTCTGTGACCCCCAATGAGGCGAAGGAGAAAATTATTTTAAAATCCAAAATGTTGGCCTACTGAAATGTATGATCAGTAAATGCACGCAATACTTGGTCGGGGCTCCTTTTGCATCAATTACTGCATCAATGTGGCGTGGCATGGAGGCGATCAGCCTGTAGCACTGCTGAGGTGTTATGGAAGCCCAGGTTGCTTTGAAAGCAGCCTTCAGCTCATCTGCATTGTTGAGTCTTGTGTCTCATCTTCCTCTTGACAATACTCCATAGATTCTCTATGGAAAAGGAATTATTCTCCAGCATGGAAAGGTAAAAACTTCATGTTTATTCTTGATTCATATACTGGGATTGTGTAGACACACATGGAGATCCCAATAGACTATCGACCGACGCATTTCGACTGTAAAGTCCTAATCATGGTCTGTGTAATAAGGCATCCATCTTGGGACTTAAGTGTACTTCAGAAACCAGACATGTGTATAACAAGGTACTAATCACTAACAGACAAAAAAAGAGAAGAAATCAATCTCTGTGGGCCTATCTGCAGCAGTATACATACTAACATATTATGAGACTAACATTAAAATAATAAAAACCTCAATAGGAGGAAAACACGGAGAAATGGTGTAAAGAAAAAAAGAAAAGAATAATTATTATAATTATTTCACGAGGAGAACAAATTGTGAAAAATGGAGGAAATACTGCATTTAACTATATTGGTGTATAAGATCCTGTCGTACATTAAGTCCCTGCGGGGTTCTTGTCCGCAGCTTGAAAATCCAGTACAACTCTCTATTTAATATTTTTCTCCTCAAATCTCCACCTCTAAATGGCTTGAAACCCTTTTCTATCCCTATTGCTGTAAGTGAACTAGTATTCCCACCATATATGTATTTACAAATCTCTCTCTCTCCCTCCCTCCCAGAGCCAGGAAGTCCAAAAAAATTCATGCGCATTAAAGAGAACCGGATCCAGCTAAAAAAAAACGCATCCGGCACATCAGTTTTTCACAAAAAATACGGATCCGTTTTTTTTTTTTTTTTTACACACATTAGCCAGATTTAGCCTGACACAAAAAACATGATGTGTGAAAGTAGCCTTATTAATATGTGAACATGTTTTGCATGGACAAGAGCCACATTTGTATGACCTCTTAAAATTAAGCCATGAAAAAAAGAAAAAACACCCACCCTAGGAGGAACCTTATCTCTTGTTTTTTTTAACACAACAAAAATATATGTAAAGCAAGGCTTAATTTTAATGGCTCTGTCCCCCAGTCCCCCCTTCTTCCTGGCGGGCATATGCACAGTGCACCCGTCGAGTGCACCCGGCAACAATAGGAGATTTTTCCTATTGGTTCATTTTGATCACTGTGATAGACCCGATCACAGAGATCAAAATTTAAAAAAAAAAAAAAATAGTAAATCAAACCCCCCTTTATAACCCCCTTAGGTAGGTAAAAATAATAATAAAAAAAATGTATATTTTTCTATTAGGGTTAGGGTTGGGGCCAGAGCTAGGGTTAGGGGTGTTAGGGCTGTGTTAGGGTTAGAGTTAGAATTTGGGGGGGGGGGGGGGGGATTCCACTGTTTAGGTACGTCAGTGGGTCTCCAAATGCGACATGGCGCCCACCATTGATTCCAGCTAATTTTGCGTTCAAATAGTCAAACGGTGCTCCCTCGCTTCTGAGCCCTGCCGTGCACTCAAACAGTGGCTTTCCCCCCACATACAGGGTATCGGTGTACTCAGGAGAAATTGCACAACAAATTTTGTGGTACATTTTCTTTTGTTACCCTTGTGAAAATAAAGTTTGGGTCTAAAGTTTATTTTTGTGAAAAAAGTAAAATGTTCATTTTTTCCTTCCACATTGCTTTAGCTCTCGTGAAGAACCTGAAGGGTTAATAAACTTCTTGAATGTGATTTTGAGCACCTTCATGGGTGAAGTTTTTAGAATGGTGTCACTTTGGATATTTTCTGTCATATTGAGTCCCCAAACTCACTTCAAATGTGAGGTGGTCCCTAAAAAAAATGGTTTAGTAAATTTTGTTGGAAAAATGAGAAGTTGCTGGTCAACTTTTAACCTTTATAACTGCCACAAAAAAAAAAATTATGGTTCCAAAATTTTGCTGATGTAAAGTAGACATGTGGGAAATGTTATTTATTAACTATTTTGTGTGACATAACTGATTTAAGGGCACAAAAATTTAAAGTTTGAAAATTGCAAAGTGTTCAAAATTTTTGCCAAATTTCCATATTTTTTCATAAATAAATGCGAGTCATAGTGAAGACATTTTACCAATAACACGAAGTACAATATGTCACTAAAAAGAGTCTCAGAATCAGTGGGATCCGATGAAGCGTTCCAGAGCTATTAACACAAAGTGACAGTGGTCAGAATTGTAAAAAACTGGCTTGGTCATTAAGTACAAAATTGGCTGTCACTAACGGGTTAAATCTACAGGACAAGTTTATCCCATTAAATGTTATATTAATTGTAACACAGAAGGTGTTATTTATTTAATAGAATGCACTTTGTGTAATTTACAATACGTGGGATGCACTATAGGACAACTGAAAAAGCTAATTAGGAGACACGTGTCAGATGCCAGCAGCCTAACTGCACACAACAGCTCTGTGGTTTGCAAGCTTTCTAAATACATATATGGTGGGAATACTAGCTCACTCACAGCAAAAGGAATAGAAAAGGGTTTCAAGCCATTTAGAGGTGGAGATTTGAAAAGAAAAAAGAGTTGTACTGGATATTCAAGCTGCAGACAAGAACCCCGCAGGGACTTAATGTACGACAGGATCTTATACTCCAATATAGTTAATTCCAGTATTTTCTCCATTTTTCACAATTTGTTCTCCCCGTGAAATTATAATAATTTATTTTTCTTCACACAAATTCTCTGTGTTTTCCTCCTATTGAGGTTTTTATTATTTTAATGTTTGTCTCATAATATGTTAGCATGTATACTGCTGTAGATAGGACCAAAGAGATTGATTGCTTCAGTTTTTTGTCCGTTAGGCTAGTTTCACACTAGCGTTCGGCAGGGCTGCGGACGGCAGCCTTCTTCCTCAGTGAAGCCCCGCCCACAGCCGTGCCTCTTCCTTCAGCTCCGCCTATGTCTGCATGAGTCCTGCATACCCTGTTTTTAACATTGGGTACGTAGGCCATACGGATGCCTCCACATGCGTCTTGATGCTGCGCTGACCTGCGTCAAACGGAACATGTTAGATTTTGTTGCGGTCGGCGCAGCTTCAAAACGACGCATGTGGAGGCATCTGTTAAAGATAGGGTATGCAGGACGCATGCAGACATAGGCGGAGCTGAAGGAAGAGGCTCGGCAGTGGGCGGAGCTTCACGGAGGAAGAAGGCTTTCGTCTGCAGCCCTGCCGAACGCTAGTGTGAAGCTAGCCTTAGTAATTAGTACTTTGTTATACAAGTCTGGTTTCTGAAGTACACTTAAGGCCCAAGATGGATGCCTTACACAGACTATGATTAAGACTTCACAAGTCAGTAGTCTATTGGGATCTCCATGTGTGTCTATACTATCCCAATTTTAATGAATCAAGAATAAAGTTTTTTACCTTTCCACACTGGAGAAGTATTTTTCCATTTCTTGCATCTGCAAGCCTAAGGCCAGGGCAGCTCCGTGCGTGGAATCTACTTCCTTGAGGAGGCTGAAAACGGTGAACTGACTCTCCCATTCCCTTTACATAGATCTTCTATGGGGTTAAGGTCAGACGAGTTTGCTGGCCAATCAAGCACAGTGATACTGTGGTTTTTAAACCAGGTATTGGTACTTTTGGCAGTGTGGACGGGTGCCAAGTCCTGCTGGAGACCATCTCCAAAAAGCTTGTTGGCACAGGGAAGCTTGAAGTGCTCCAACATTTCATGGTAAACAGCTGCACTGACTTTGGTCTTGATAAAACACAGTGGACCTACACCAGCAGATGACATGGCTCCCCAAACCATCACTGATTGTGGAAACTTCACACTAGACCTCAAGCAGCTTGGATTGTGGCCTCTCCACTCTTCCTCCAGACTCTGGGACCTTGATTTCCAAATGAAATGCAAAATTTGCTTTCATTTGAAAACCACACCTTGGAACACTGCGCAACAGTCAAGTTTATTTTCTCCTTGGCCCAGGTAAGACGCTTCTGGCATTGTGTATTGGTCATGAGTGGCTTGACACAAGGAATGTGACACTTGTAGCTCATGTCCTGGATACCTCTGTGTGTGGTGGCTCTTGAAGCAATGACTCCAGCAGCAGTCCATTCCTTGTGGATCTCCCTTCAAATTTTTGAAAGGCCTTTTCTTAATCCTTTCAAGGCTGCAGTTATCCCCGTTGTTTGTGCACCTTTTTCTACCACACTTTTTCCTTCCACTCAAATTCCCATTAATATGCCTGGATACAGCACTCTGTGAACAGCCAGCTTCTTTAGCAATAACCTTTTGCGGCTTACCCTCCTTGTGGAGTCTGTCAATGACTGCCTTCTGGACATTTGTCAAGTCTGCAGTCTTCCCCATGATTGTGGAGCCTACTGAAACGGACTAAGGGACATTTTTAAACGCTTTGTAAGCCTTTGCAGGTGTTATTTATTAATCATTCTAATTTACTTAGATAATGACTTTTCGGCTTTTATTGGCTGTAAGCCATAATCATCAACATTAACAGAAAATAAACACTTAAAATAGATCACTCTGTTTGTAATGACTATATAATATGACTTTCACTTTTGTATTGAAGAACTGAAATAAATTAACTTTTTGGTGATATTCTAATTTAGTGAGAAGCACTTATATGTGAAACCATAAAACATTTTTGAGAAAATAAAACGGAAGTTTTATCAAATTATTTAGAGAAAAAGTATTTTTATGTCTGAAAAAAATAGTGACCATTTTGAATAAAAAAGTTAAAATTAGCTAAGTATTCCCTCACCACCTCTCTGTTTATAGATAGTGTGGATTCTTTCATTCCTTTGATTGCACCGTGAAGATCAGTTGATGTTACAGTTGCTTTCTTAGAGAACACAGATGCAAAATAGGAATTTAAAAGGTTCGGCCTTATCATTTTTGACCACTTCACCCTTATACTGTAAAAATCCTATAGCATCTTTGACTTGTCTTTTGCTTTTAACATATCCCCAAAATACATTTTTACTGCTTTTTGTCTCCCTTGCAAGCCTCACTTCATTACTGGCTTTAGCTCTTCTAACACTTAGCCTACATTCACTGCAGACATCATATCTTTCTTTAGATATGACCCCATCTTTCCATTTAATATACATTTCTTTTCTCCTTTTTAACAAGTGATTAAGTTCTGTGTTCATCCATCCTAGTCTCTTTAAATGCATCCAATTCTTCTTTCCTTTTGGGATTGTTAACGATTGTGCAGTTAGAATTTTATTTAGCAAAATCTCCCATCCTTCTTGGACATTTCCGTTCTTTAGAACATCAAGCCATTGGACCTTTCCTACCCTCTTTCTGAAGCCATTAAAATCTGCTTTTCTGAAGTCCAACCTTAAAGTCTGAGCCCTCGCCTAACTAATACATTTTTCACACATATTTCACAACTTTGCACAAGTAGAAATTTCAAAATTAATGAAATGAAGTGAAACCTTGTATATGATGGCTGTAATATAATGGACAATATGTTACCTGTAAGGCAGCCTCTTCAACTATTTCCAGGTCTTCTTCCAATTCACTCCCTGTTTGACAAAAATAAGATACATTTATTAACGCACTTCACATACAATGATTCTTTGCCCAGTGATATGGAGAAATCTGGTGATCGATCCACTTCAGTACCATAGTGTCACTGTTACATTTTGTCTACAGTATTACATGCATAATACAGAGGGGGGAAACAAGTATTTGATCCCTTGCTGATTTTGTAAGTTTGCCCACTTACAAAGATATATCAGTCTATAGTTTTAAGGGTAGGTTAATTTTAACATTGAGAGATAAAATATCAAAAATAAAATCTAGAAAATCACATTGTATAAATTACGTAAATTTATGCATTTTGCAGTGAGAAATAAGTATTTGATTCCTCTGGCAAACAAGACTTAATACTTGGTGGCAAAAACCTTGTTGGTAAGCACAGAATTCAGACTTTTTTTTGTAGTTGATGATGAGGTTTGCACACAGCTCAGGAGGAATTTTGGTCCACTCCTCTTTGCAGATCATCTCTAAATCATTAAGATTTTGAGGATTTTGCTTGGCAACTCGGAGCTTCAACTCCCTACATAAGTTTTCTGTGGGATTAAGGTCGGGAGACTGGCTAGGCCACTCCATGACATTAATGTGCTTCTTTTTGAGCCACTCTTTTGTTGTCTTGGCTGTATGTTTTGGGTCATTGTCTTGCTGGAAGACCCAGCCATGACCCAATTTTAATGTCCTGGTGGAGGGAAGGAGGTTGTCACTCTGGATTTTACGGTACATGGCTCCATCCATTGTCCCATTGATGCGGTGAAGTAGTCCTGTGCCCTTAGCAGTGAAACACCCTCAAAACATAATGTTTCCACATCCATGCTTGACAGTGGGGACGGTGTTCTTTGGGTCATAGGGAGCATTCCTCTTCCTCCAAACACGGCGAATTGAGTCGATGACAAAGACCTCAATTTTTGTCTCATCAGACCACAGCACCTTCTCCCAATCACTCACAGAATCATCCAGGTGTTCATTGGCAAACTTCAGACGGGCCTGCACATGTGCCTTCTTGAGCAGGGGGGACCTTGTAGGCACTGCAGGATTTTAAACCTTTACGGCATAATGTGTTACCAACGCTTTTCTTGGCGACTGTGGTCCCGGCTGCCTTGAGATCATTAACAAGTTCCCCCTGTGTAGTATTGGCATGATTTCTCACCTTCCTTAAGATCAAGAATACTTCACGAGGTGAGATTTTGTATGGTGCCCCAGATCGATGTCGATTGACAGTCATTTTGTATTTCTTCCATTTTCTTACTATTGCACAAACAGTTGTCTCCTTCTCACCCACCGTCTTACTTATGGTTTTGTAGTCCATTCCAGCTTTGTGCAGGTTTATGATCTTGTCCCTGACATCCTTACAAAGCTCTTTGGTCTTGCCCATGTTGTAGAGGTTAGAGTCTGACTGATTATAATTGAGTCTGTGGACAGGAGTCTTTTATAAAGGTGACTATGCAAGACAGCTGTCTTTAATGCAGGTAACGAGTTGATTAGGAGCGTCTAACTGGTCTGTAGGAAGCAGAACTCTTAGGGCTTGTTCACACGATCCTTTTTTCACTGCGGATTTTTCAGGTCCTTTTTTGGGAAAATCCGCAGTGAAAACCCGCGGTGCTTTTCACCGCGGATTTGTGTCCTTTTTCTACTGCGGATTCCACTGCGGGTTTCCAACTGCAGTTTCCTATTGGTGCTGTTGGAAACCCGCAGCGGAATCCGCAGAAAGAATTGACATGGTACTTCGCGGATTTGCCTGCGAAAAAAAGGATCCGCAGCTGCAAATCCGCTGCGGATCCGCAGCAAAAACCGCATCGTGTGAACATAGCCTTAATGGTTGGTAGGGGATCAAATACTTATTTCTCACTGCAAAATGCAAATAAATTTATATAAATTTATACAATGTGATTTTCTGCATTTTATTTTTGATATTATATCTCTCAATATTAAAATAAACCTACCCTTAAAATTATAGACTGTTCATGCGTTTGTCAGTGGGTAAACTTACAAAATCAGCAAGGGATCAAATACTTATTTCCCCCACTGTATGCACCTTACTCCAATCTGTACCATGACATCACTTTGCTTGAACTAACTTTTCTTACTATTTGTACGATTTACATATGGCCGGCCGGCTTACATATGGCGTGTATCCAGGAGAACCCGGGATCTCCTGGATACACGCCACACAGCCGGCGCTGCAAGGTAACTTCTGACCCACTTACAGCAAACGCTTCCTTCTGCGGATGCCCTTACATACAATTTAGGATAATTTCCCTTTGTACCTCCCTCCAGCGCTACCCACAGTGGCAGATCGGCGCCTTTATCCAGTATTATCTCCTCAGGCATAGTGCGGCATCCTGGTAACTATCCTCTACCATTACCCACATAACATTGGGGGATTTATAATGGGGTCACTTCATAGAATTTTCCTCATGTCTCTTAGACTACCAGCCTTTCGGCCTTTATCCCGGGTCACCCAGCTCTGGCCTGTATGGGCTTTGATATATCCTTCCTTAGATTGTTGTCCAGGTAATGTTATTCAATTAGTGCTCTCAGTACCTCCTTACACCGGTTCACATTAACACACCGCTTAGCATCTATTCATTTATCACCATTAGGGATGCCGCTTGGCTCCAAAAAAATCCACATACGGCCTTGTCATCTCCCGTCTTTTTATTTAAGTATTCTTCCTTCCTCTTTTTCTTTTGTTCATTTTTTCATTTTCTAGGTTATTCTTACCTTTCGCCGAATGTGCCTAGACTACCAGCTATGTATTTGGGGTAAACGGGTCACGCATAGTATTCACATAATTATTAGTGCTCCGGACAGCCCGGATACCAGTTTCTGTATTAATTGTCATATGTTGTCACTATTGCTTTGTAGGCTGACACTAGTCTGTTATAGAGCACAGCACTCCTTGCAAGCACCCGGACTAATCCCTCTCGTAGTATCCTTTGGGGGCAATATGGACCTCTACCTTAATTATGGTCCTATGACAGAACTTACTATTATTACAGCATAACCCTCCATTTATGTGCCATGTTGTTCTTTCCTTATCAGCACATTCAGCTGCACAGCTTTTTACCTCCTGTTATCTAGCTCTCGTTAATTGGAAGCACTCACAACTCACGGACCACCAACCCGGAAATTCTCCAGCCGCCACGGTTGCATGCACTCGGTCTGTCACGTAATGGATTTGGTCTGGAAACGTATCTTTATATATTTATGGTCCTCCATGTTGTGCACCATGTATTTGTATTTTGTGATTGTCTGTATATGGATATTCATTTGTTGTATTATCTACCTGTATTTCAGTTTAATTTCTGATGAAGGTCTGATGTATGGACCGAAAACGTTTAAAATTTTCTAACTGGATGCACAAATAAATGGAATAATCAACTTGCAGAGTATAAGCCAAGGCACCTAATTTTACCTAAAAAAAAACTGGGAAAAAGTATTGATTCGAGTATAAGCCTGGTATGCATTGTCCCCTCATCCCCATCCTGGTATGCACGGCCTCCTCATCCCCATCCTGGTCTGCACGGCCTCCTCATCTCTAACCTGGTAAGCATGGCTCCTCACCCCTATCCTGATATGATTGGCCCCCATCCCTATCCTTGAATACAAGACCCTATCCTTGAATGCATGGCTCCATGCCTATCCATGTATGATTGGCCCCCCATCAAAAAACATAAAAAAAACCCCATTATACTTATCTTTCTGCTCTCCCTTGCAGCATCTTATACCGGTGCCAGCAGCTGCTTTATGCTTGTAAACAGCGCATGGCAGGAACCTCATACGCTGCTCACAAGCAGAGCACAGCTGACGGAAAACTCACCATTCCCCATGCCGGATCCATGTGCGAGGAGGGCAGTATTAAGTAGCGTGCAGAGTGTCAGCTGGCGGGCAGTCACGTGTGCCGCTACTTAAGAGAAATGAATATGCACACGTGACCGCCCGGCAGCTGCAGGAGCCGGATGCTGCGGCTGAGCCTTGCGCATTATTACAGAGAAATGAATATTCATTGCCAGTGCAGTGAATATTCATTTCTCTTTAGCAGCGGGCATAGGAGTTAGCTACAGCAGCCGTCTGCTGCATAATGTGACCCGCTGCTCCGCCGCTGCCACTCCTCCTCAATCTTCTGGACATCTCACTCGAGTATTAGCTGAGGGGGGGTGTTTTCAGCACAAAAAAAATGTGCTGAAAAACTCGGCTTATACTCGAGTATATACGGTACTTTAGTGCTGGCACATTTTTTTCTTCCTCACATTTCTATTCAGGCTTTGACATTGGGACCAAACCCACCTCAATTTGTAAAACCGATTAAAGGACAGCACCAGCAAATTAATTTCATATGAACTACAAAGTAGCAAAGAGGGTGGCAGGAGGTCTATAAAGTGTATGTCCTGTGCCTACTATTCTATCTGATTAGTCTCTAGGAGATGACTGTACTTAAAGGGAAACGGTCGCTTCCAGAAATTCTATTTACCTGCAGATAAAATGGTAATCTGTAGGTGACTATCATTTAAACGCCGTGCAGTCGGCTTACTGGAGCAATAGCAACAAGAAGAAAAAAGTTTTATTCTCCCAGTACACGCTTTCTTGCGGTCAAGGAGATGGTGCAGGGCATCGCTCACTACACAGCAAGCGTGCTGTAATCACTTCCTGGCACTTTAATCAACAGCCTTATCTGCAGCGTGTGTGCATAGAGCAGGCTGTCAATCAATGTACCTTGGAGTGATTACAGCCGTGCTCTCTCATGAGAGGTGACTAAAGGTACCGTCACACTAAGCGACGCTGCAGCGATAGCGACAGCAATGCCGATCGCTGCAGCGTCGCTGTGTGGTCGCTGGAGAGCTGTCACACAGACCGCTCTCCAGCGACCAGCGATGCCGAGGTCCCCGGGTAACCAGGGTAAACATCGGGTTGCTAAGCGCAGGGCCGCGCTTAGTAACCCGATGTTTACCCTGGTTACCAGCGTAAAAGTTAAAAAAACAAACAGTACATGCTCACCTGCGCGTCCCCCAGCCTCTGCATCCTGACGCTGACTGAGCTCCGGCCCTAACAGCAGAGCGGTGACGTCACCGCTGTTGCTTTCACTTTCAGTTTAGGGCCGGCGCTTTAGTGTCAGGAAGCAGAGGCTGGGGGACGCGCAGGTGAGTATGTACTGTTTGTTTTTTTAACTTTTACGCTGGTAACCAGGGTAAACATCGGGTTACTAAGCGCGGCCCTGCGCTTAGTAACCCGATGTTTACCCTGGTTACCAGTGTAAAATATCGCTGGTATCGTCGCTTTTGCTGTCAAACACGGCGATACACGGCGACCTAGCGACCAAATAATGTGCAGACCTTCTAGCAGCGACCAGCAATTTCACAGCGGGATCCAGATCGCTGCTGCGTGTCAAATACAGCGATATCGCCATCCAGGTCGCTGCAACGTCACGGATTGCTGGCGATATCGCCTA
Organism: Ranitomeya variabilis; assembly: GCF_051348905.1. Classification (NCBI taxonomy): domain Eukaryota; kingdom Metazoa; phylum Chordata; class Amphibia; order Anura; family Dendrobatidae; genus Ranitomeya; species Ranitomeya variabilis. The sequence goes on along the minus strand of NC_135234.1, from coordinate 569,770,245 downwards.
GTGTGACGGTACCTTAACAGCCCTCTGCAAGAACTGGAAGCAAGTAGCTGCAGGGAGAACAGAACTTCCTTTCCTCCCTGTAGCCACTGCTCCTGTAAGCCAGCCAGGCATGATTTCAAGAGAATCTGCCACCAGGTTTTCCCTATAGCCACCACCTTTCAGTCCCACGTGACAGCATTCCAAAATGCTGTACATATATGACTACAATTCGCCCTGCAAGGCAAAAAACAACCACCTTTTATTATACTCACTTACGAAGCAGGCCTATCCAATGGGCGTCACTGGTCTTGCTCCGTCACTGCCTCTCTTCTTGCGATCGCTGTCCTCCTCTGCTGTGGATTACGTGTCCAACATCATACACACAGTGTTCCTCTTCGCACTCTGTGCAGGCGCACTTCTCTCTGCCCTGCGAGGGCAGAGCAAAGTACTGTAATGCACATGAGTCTGGGCTCTTTGGCCTTTCCCCATGCATTCGCAGACCTATACTTTGTTCTGCTCTCTGCAAGGCAGAGAGAAGTGTGCCAGCACAGGAGCGTGAACGGGAACACTGTGTGGATGACGAAGGACACGTCATCCACACAAAGAAGAGGATGATGGCGATCATAACAGAGACCAGACTGCCCCATAGGTGTTTTTTTGCCTTGCAGGGCGAATTGTAGTCATATATACCGCAATATAGAATGCAGTCACATGGGGCTGAATATTGGTGGCTGTACGTTATATGTGAAAAACCTGGAGACCGATTCCCTTTAAACACTATTTAACTACTTAATTTATAATCACTATATCTGCAGGTAAATCGTGTTTCTCATGTTGACAGGTTCCCTTTAATATCTGTATTATAGTATATAGCATATTGCCTGGTGAGTAATTATCTTACCAATGGGAAGAGCCAGATCTTTTTTCATTAAAGCAGCAGCACATATGCCTCCCAGGTTGGCCAATTCTTTCTCCAGCAGAATAATCCCCTAAAAGGAAACCAGACAATCACAATACCTGCATTATAGTATAAAAAAAAAATCTATCCAACAAATCGACAACAAAAGAAATGACATCCCTTCTCGTTAGTATATCCTGCATTTACCAACTATCCACAGAATAAAAAAAATGCTGTGGAACCAGTTAGGAAACACTTTTCCACAGACTGTCTACAGATAAACTCTGTTTATACTGAGCGATAAACTAACAGCTCCTTGCTTCGCACCGATGACTGGAAGCGAGCAGCTGCAGGCAGAATCTAACACCATTTCCTCCCAGTAGCTGCAGCTTCAGCCAGCAAGACAGGATTTAAACCCAAATTACATGCATGTAAATAGTTTTTGGAGGCGACAGGAACCCATTAACAAGTACATAGATCTGTACTTAATAACTAATTTACAAATCTCTCAAAAATGTTTAAGGGGGGAAGCAGAATTTTCATAGGGTGCACACAGTCTTTGTATATCGCAGTCACAGGGAGAGGAGTGCTAGACCTTGATCTGTCGGGCACTCATTTCTGAGTGCTATGTTCTTCTTCAGGAAAAAAAAAGCTGAATTTGAGATTTTCACAGATCTATAAGACTGCGTGTCTGCTTTACCTACAAGCATTACGGTATCCCCACTGCCGCACAGCGCTGACCACAGTCCGAGCTGTGCAGGAGCGAGGCCCCTGAAGTGCAGGCAGGGAAAGCAGACAGGCAGTCTAAGGCCCCAGTGACAAGCTACCGTTCAAGGAAGAATATACTATTGTGGTATAGAGCTATCCAATTGTTCCTGATGTACAGTGAATAAGCAAGTACATTTCATTTAATCATTGCAGCATATATCTTGAACTGAACATAATGTCCGACCTATATAACACTATTGCTATCCTAACTCTTGTTTCTGATATAATTGACGCAGTTAACTCTGCCGCAATGTTTAGTAATGGTACTGACCTCATCAGTTCCTGGACTACATTCATATCCAATAGTAAAACACTTGAAGCCATAAAAACAGGCCTTTTCATCTTTTACGTAGTCTGATGCAGTTTCAAGAGAGAACAAAGCCTCATTTCCTGAAAACATATACACAAAAATTACAGTTAATCAGGAGACTCTGACGTTTAAATGATGTACATTAGCACATCTAGTGGCCTAAGACGCGAATTCACATACGAAGAAAACAAGTGGTGGGTTTTCCTACTGACACAAAATATGTTACATACACACACTGTTCCTGCACATAATAGTGTTATGTCACGAGAGCGCTGGTAATGCGCTGCGGCGCTCACACTTTCCCCAGATATTCAAGTTTTAGTGAGGAAAGTGTAAGCGAAGCAGCCTATTAACAACTGCTGATTGGCTGCAGTGCTCACGTGACAACCGCTGAAACGACATGGGTGTGGGACGTGAGCAACAAATGTTATTTTTTATTTTACTTAGGCATCAGCAGCATGTAAGAAGGAAATGTCTGAGCAGTGAATACTGAAGAACCCTATAAAAAAAAAAAGTAACCTTTATATTAAACTTTTCATGCTATCATTTTCTATCCTCGCTAGCTGGAAAGTGGGCGGCAGTCAGCGGCACTCTACGTGTTAATAATTAATAAAAATAATGCTGTCTATCAGCGGAGGAGAATACCAAGCAATGAAGACAGAAGATTAGGAGGCAGCCTGCTAATCCAATCAGAGATCCCTCTCATCAGACCCAGCAGAAGACAAGTCTTAGATTATGAGATACACGTTAAAAGACAAAGTTCTATTATTGGAATCAACCCTTGGCATTAATTACAAGAACAGAATAAAAAACCTGAAAGTCATAATATATCTGAAAAGTAAGGGCAATCATGGAAAAAATGGCTGGTAATCCTTCATGTGTTTTACCTTCAAATTATACAGCCAGAAAAATAAAAAATTATAATTTACCTGGCAGTATTAAGACAGCAGACGGCCATCCAGAGGAGCCTGAAAATTTCTTAAGTTCAACCCAGGAATTAAGATTTTCATGAACGGGAAACTTTGGTCCAAAACCTGAGAAATGTGCATTTCGTCCAGGGATCATGAGGCGCAAAACATCTTCAGACTGAGCGGTGCCACACTGGGGGTCAAACTCCACTGATACCCACCGAACACACTCTGGGAAAGACACCTGAAAGGACAGAGCAGGACATTTATTATGGCAGTGAGGTGCTCAGACACAGACTGTAAGGTGATCGCATTCAGAACCCTCTGGTAGCAGATTAACTCCTCCGGCACAACATTTTAGGGCCTGGTCAAATCTATCCATATGCCCAATCTTTTATTTCTCCCCCAAATATTTGCGTTTTACGATTTCCAAATTTCTTTAACCCCTTCATGACACAATGTAAACTCACGTCATATTCCTGCCTTTGATGCGGGCTCGCACACCAAGCCCGAATCTTCACCCGCACATGATGACTGATCTAATCAGCCATCATGTTCCTCGAACAGCCACAGATTGCTAAGCAGTAGATCCTGCAGTCAATCTCGGACAGCGGCATTTAACATCAGCTGGAAGGAGGGATGGGCGCATCGTTCCATACTCCCATTGACGCCGTGCCCGTGACGGCAGGTTGACGTGACAGCCAGAGGTCTGCCGATGACCCCTCATTACAATCCTCCTGTGAAAGCCAGGATGTGGCTGGCGTTCATAAGAGATCAGAATTTTCTGTAAACATAGTAGTGTTTATGGGCAGCACGGTGGCGCAGTGGTTAGCACAGCAGCCTTGCAGCGCTGGAGTCCTGGGTTCTAATCCCACCTTGGACAACATCTGCAAAGAGTTTGTATGTTCTCTCCGTGTTTGCGTGGGTTTCCTCCGGGCACTCCGGTTTCCTCCCACATTCCAAAGACATACTGATAGGGAATTTAGATTGTGAGCCCCATCAGGGACAGCGATGATAATGTGTGCAAACTGTAAAGCGCTGCGTAATATGTTAGCGCTATATAAAAATAAAGATTATTATTATTATTATTATTATTATTATTATTAGTGTTGATGCACTGCTATGTAAAGCACAAGTATCCTAAGAGGACTATTAAATACAGTAAAAAGTGAAAAAGTTTTTAAAAAGGAAAAGAAAAAAAAAGGTCTAATCACCCTCACATCTTTACCCTATTAATAAAAAGATTTTTAAAGAAATACATATTCAGTATCGCTGCGTTCGTAAAAGTCCTATCAAAATATAAAATAAATTATTTTGATCGGCAAACTGAGTAACGAGAATAAATCGAAACCACCAAAATTAAGTTTTTTTTTGTCCACTGCTACATTGTAATAAAATGCAATAACAGGCGCTCAAAACTGTAACTGAGCCTTCACACAGCCCCCATATCAAAAGAAATGAAATCGTTATGGGTCTTGGAAAATGGTGGCAAAGGCAATTATTTTTTTCAATAACTGAAAAAAAAAACCCCGCTATACATGTCTGTTATCTGCTTACTTGTACTGACCTGGAGAATCATATGAAAGGTCAGTTTTATCATATAGTGAATATGATAAATGAGGGGGAAAAAATGGTGACATTTATCTTTTTTATTGCAATTTTAATGCATTTGCATTTTTTCCCCCTTTTCCTATGTGGTTTCCTATATTCCTTTTCCACTATGTGGTACCATGAATGGTGTCAGGCAAAAGTACAACTTGTCGCGCAAAAAAACGAGCCTTCATAAGGCTATATCAATGAGAAAAAAAAAAAAAGTTTGGGCTCTTGGAAGAAGGGAAGGAAAAAACGAAAAAGCGGCTAAATCGCCCTGTCATGAAGGGGCTAATGGGAGTTTGACATGCTTCTGCATAAGTATCAGATGGAAATGCTTACCTTATACTGCATCACACTGGCAGCTTTGTATGGGTGCTCACTTTCCACCACAGCATAGTGATTGGAGGTAGTACATGCAGAGAGCTGCTCAGGCTGATTGCCGGTTGTACTGTCAGTGGATTGATTTGGGTTGAAGAGAGGAGGTGCATACTTCTGGTTCAAAATTGCAACGGATGGTAGTAACTGCTGCACAAGACCAAAAACCTCCACAGCTGCCTAGAATACAAGTTAAAATAATTGTCAATCAGTCGTATCAACAGTAACACAAAATGGAGCAACTCCAAAACAGAAGACAAACTATGTTACAGCATTCAGATGTTAAAGAGCGGTTGGGCAAGAAACCAGACTTACTTTTGGAATTGCAGCTGCTACTGGTCCAATATAAGCTATCAGAAGAGGGAGCAGCAAAGAAAAGAGACTGGAAGAGCTAAGCAGTTCTGGAATGTCATCAGCTAAGGAGAAAAAAGGAAATTAAGAGACTGATATCACAGTGAACACGTCCATGCTCTTACTTGATTCTTGGGGGCTTGAATCCCAAGAATTAGAGGGGTCAATTATGGACAGTGGAAGAATTAAGCACAACTTACCATCAACAGCGAGTGCTCGATGCAGCAGGTCCTTGGCGGACCTCGTCACGGCATTAACCACAGAAAGTGCCCGGCTGCAGTTTTTGTCTTCTTCATTGGCTCTACTTAACAGCTGTGACTGAAGGTCTCCATCATATTCGCTTCTACCATGCATACATGGAAAAACAACAAAGTAACGGCAATTAAATGAGAGCATTGAGAAAGTGTGGCTAGCTGTTCAAAGATTGCAGACAATGGTGGCACGCAAGCACAGCAGTTACATGACACAAGTGACATACCTGTAGTATAACACCTGTGGGATTTGCCCCCTGGTTTGGTTAGTACCGTTACTACTCAGACTGCAGGAGCTGAATGTGAATGTCACACCATCGGGACACTGAACTGTGGTCATTCCACCATCGCCGTTAGCTGTGCGGCTCCCATAATTTCTCAGGCGCACTGCGTATTTCATGTTCTCCTGTGGTAGGGAAGCAAATTATTTTAATGTCAAGTCTATAAAAAATTACATTCCAGTATAACACGGTGTAATTGACTATTGGTACCTTCAGAGGGACAGCTTTATCCAGCCTAATTTCCGCAATATCACTGGGCGACTCATCAGTTGTGTAAGTGCCTTTCACTAGCTCCAGTGATGTCCACCTATGAGAATGTCCTGCATCACCAGAGTGGTCACTCTAAAAAGGGCAGGGTACAAGGAATACAAAATGGGATTATACACACCATGAAGGCAACAAAGCACACAGAAACCAGATTTTACTGTGGAAAACCTTGGACAGACAAGCATTTTCCCTGTAGCATACATACAAATAAAGCAAAAAACACAAATGGATCCTGATTGCACTTTCAATTTGTAGGTATAAGTCCAGGCAAGACAAGTTTGTGAGGGTATGTGCACACATCGGCTTGTTAAGGTGGATTCCAATAGGAAAACCTCCTGAAAAAGTTCTGACTGCACACTCACAAGAATGATCATATATATGTCAATGTACAAACGACTCGCTGTTCATATGTTCAGGCTTTTTAGCATCTTTTAACCACTTCGGGTTTCCAATGTCACCAAACGGTTAAAAGCAGTGAGCACACCGTTTTTCAGGCTTTTTTCCCACTCTGAAGATGTTCTATGTTTTACAATACAAGTCAATAGGAAAGTTCTAAAAATGCCTGGAAGACACATGGGTACTTTTCTGAGCGTTTTTACAGTATCCTTGAATGAAAAAAAACGCTTGTGGATTGATTTTTTTTTATTGTTGCATTGAACTTTAAAAAACAACCCAGAAAATGTCAGTTTAAGAAAGAAAAAAAAAACAATAGATGTTAAAACAATGGGAAAAATTAAAACCAGCATTTCCTGATGTTTCTCTTGAAAGTCTCAGTGGGTTTGTGTGCACATTCCCTTAGTGTAGGCGCTCGCCTAAAGAGGTCAAATTGTCGCTGACAGATTATCCCAAACAGTGATCAAAAGGTGCACCAGTAATCACCAATTTTTAAACATAGCCTATATATTGGTAATTAGAAACAAAAAAGGAGATTTTTGTGTACTCACCGTAAAATCTTTCTCTTAGCCTCTAATTGGGGGACACAGGACCATGGGTGTTATGCTGCTGTCCACTAGGAGGCGACAATGCATAATCTGAAAAAGATTAACTGTGGCTCCTCCTCTGCAGTATACACCCCTGGACGGCGTCAGCCTTCTCCAGTTTTGTGCAAAAGCAGTAGGAGGAACGTAACATGAATAACATAGGACATGCCTATAAGAAGGCCACTATGTACGAGCTCAAAGAACAATATGAGAACTCAACAGTAACAACAGCCCGAAAAGGGCAACAGGGTGGGAGCTGTGTCCCCCAATTAGAGGCTAAGAGAAAGAGATTTTACGGTGAGTACACAAAAATCTCCTTTACTCTGTCGCCTCATTGGGGGACACAGGACCATGGGACGTCCTAAAGCAGTCCCTGGGTGGGAAGCAATGGACGAATATTGTGCAGACAGGCCCCTATACTTAGGGCACCGCCGCCTGCAGGACACATCTACCCAGGCTCGCGTCCGCTGAGGACTGGGTATGAACCCTGTAGTGTTTAGTAAACGTGTTTAGGCTAGTCCAAGTGGCCGCCTTACACATTTGTTGTGCCGAAGCCTGGTGCCGAATGGCCCAGGAGGCCCCTACCGCCCGGGTAGAGTGTGCCGTAATACCGGCTGGAAGAGGAGAATTCTTAAGGCGGTAGGCCTCTTGTATGGTGGATTTGATCCACCTGGCAAGGGTAGGCTTTGGAAGCTGGCAGACCCTTGTGGCCGCCTTCCGGAAGGAGGAAAAGAGAATCAGACCTCCGGAAGGACGCAGTCCTAGACACGTATATACGCAATGCCCTGATGAGGTCAATCGTATGCAGAGCCTTCTCCACTCTATGAACCGGAACCGGACAAAGGGATGGTAGTGAAATTTCCTCATTGAGGTGGAAGTTGGACACAACCTTCGGGAGGAAGGATGGTACCGTACGAAGAACTACCTTGTCCTGGTGAAAAGCCAGGAAGGGCCGTCTGCAGGAGAGTGCTGTCAGTTCAGACACCCTGCGTAGCGAGGTGATTGCCACCAGGAAAACCACCTTCTGGGAAAGAAGGCGGAGCGAGACCTCCTTAAGGGGTTCGAAGGGTGGTTCCTGCAATGCTGTCAGGACCAGGTTGAGGTCCCATGTTTCTAGTGGTCGTCTGTAGGGGGGAACCAATCGGGAAACCCCCTGAAGGAAAGTCCTTACTTGCGGCTTGGTAGCAATGCGCCTTTGAAAAAGCACTGAGAGGGCTGACATCTGGCTCTTAAGCGAGCCCAACGACAGCCTGGCCTCCAGATTGGAGAAAAACAAGTACTTTGGGTAGGGAATAAGGGAGTGGGATCTGGCCACGAGATTCGCACCAGGTAAAGAAAGCTTTCCAGGTACGGTAATAAATCTTGGCAGAGGCTGGCTTCCGTGCCCTGATCATGGTTCCAATGACGTCCGGCTAGAGCCCTGCCTGGGTTAGAACCCAGGTCTCAAGGGCCACGCCGTCAAATTGAGAGCCCCTGAGTTCTGGTGGTAGAACGGGCCTTGTGAAAGAAGATCGTGGCGGACGGGGAGATGCCAGGGGGCGTCTGCTGTAAGTTGTACGATGTCGGCGTACCATGTACGTCTGGGCCAGTCCGGTGCAATTAGGATGGTTGGAACTCCCTCTTGTTTGATCTTCCTCACCACTCTGGATATCAGGGGGAGAGGTGGAAAAATGTACAGAAGCTGGAACTGGGTCCAGTCCTGAACCAAAGCGTCTGCTCCGAGCGACCGCAGATCGTGTGTTCTGGCCATGAAGTTGGAGACCTTGGCATTGAAGTGGGATGCCATTAGGACCACATCCGGGGTCCCCCAGCGGTGACAGATCTGGCGAAAAATTTCGGGATGGAGAGACCACTCTCCCGAGTTTATTCCTTCTCGGCTGAGGAAGTCGGCTTCCCAGTTGTCCACACCCGGAATGTGGACCGCCGAAAGAACCGACCCTGTGTCCTCCACCCAGTGGAGGATGTGTGACACTTCTCGCATCGCCTGGGTACTGCGGGTCCCCCCTTGGTGATTCACATATGCCACAGCCGTGGCATTGTCCGACTGTATTCTGATGTGAGAGGCTGCCAGTAAATGATGGAAGGCCCTCAATGCCAGGAGGATGGCACGAATTTCCAGGATGTTGATGGGCATGGTCGCTTCCACTGGGGACCACTTGCCCTGTGACCTGTGGTGTAGGTGCACAGCACCCCAACCCGTCAGGCTCGCGTCGGTGGTCAGAACCCTCCATTGACTTGTGAGAAAGGATTTCCCCTTTGCTAGCGAGGTTGGCTTGAGCCACCAGTGCAGGGACCTCCTGGTTGACGACGTCAGCTGAACTCCCTGTCGAGAGAAAAGGGATTCCTGTCCCAGGACTTGAGAATGGCTAGTTGGGAGAGGCCTGAGGTGAAACTGGGCAAATGGGACCGCTTCTGTTGCTGCCCCCATCTTGCCGAGGACTCTCATGGCAAACCGGAGAGATCGAGGGGGTTTGCGGAGGAGGGTGCGAACTCCTAGGCGGAGAGCCAGTGCCTTGTCCTTGGGAAGGAGCACTAGACCCCTGGAGGTGTTGAATAGCATTCCCAGGAAGGTCAGGGACTGACTCGGGGTTGGTGATGACTTTTGTAAGTTGATTAACCAGCCCATGCGACTGAGGAGTATCGGTTGTGAGTGAGACGCTGAGCTCGCAGTCCTTGAAGGTGGGAGAGCCTTGATGAGTAGATCGTCCAGGTATGGAACGACTACTATGCCTCTGGAGTGTAGGACGTCCATGGTGGCTGCCATGACTTTGGTGAACACTCCGGGAGCCGTGGCTAGTCCGAAAGGGAGAGCCACGAATTGGTAGTGGTCCTGGCCTATTGCGAACCTGAGAAACCTCTGATGGGCAGGTGCAATGGGTATATGCAGGTACCGTGTTTCCCCGAATATAAGCCAGTGTCTTATATTCTTTTTACCCCCAAAAGTCCCACTATGGCTTATTTTCGGGGTATGGCTTATATTAGCCAAAAAAAAAGGCGACTTTTTTTTTAACCAAAAAGTTAACATTTATTAACATGCTGAACAGTATAGTGCCATATAGTGCTCTGCACCATTATTGCCCCATAGCTGTGCCATATAGTGCTCTCCACCGTCCATTATTGCCCCATAGCTGTGCTGCTGCTGCTGCAATAAAAATAATAAAACACATACTCCCCTCTCTTGCCGCAGCTCCTCAGCGTCCCGTCCCGGCGTCTCTCTGCACTGACTGATCAGGCAGAGGGCGGCGCGCACCCTCTGACCTGCACAGTCAGTGAGGAGAGACGCCGGGAAGATGGCGCGACGCCCGGCGTGTGGAACGCGGACAGGTGAATATGTCATACTTACCTGCTCCCGGCGTCCCGCTCCTTCCCCCGGACAGCTGGTCTTCGGTGCCGCAGCCTCTTCCTCTGTCAGCGGTCACCGGCACCGCTGATTAGAGAAATGAATTATGCGGCTCCGCCCCTATGGGAGGTGGAGCAGCCTATTAATTTCTCTAATGAGCGGTCCCACGTGACCGCTGAACAGGGGAAGAGCTGCGGCACCCGGAGACCGTTGCCAATCAGCGCTCGAGATGCTGGGGAGCCGCTGGACCAATCAGAGCTCCGGCCGGGGCACACAGAAAGTTAACCCTGCACTCGGGGCCACTAGAGAGAGGACAGAGGGGACCGAGGCAGTCAAAAGGTACCATGGCTTATATTTTCCACGTGTTTCCCACTACGGCTTATTTTCGGGGTATGGCTTATATTAGCCACCCCTTCTCTACCCCCCACTACGGCTTATTATCGGGGGTGGCTTATTTTCGGGGAAACACGGTATGCGTCTTGTATGTCTATGGAGGCGAGATATTCTCCCTTCTCCATGGACGCTATGATGGACCGAAGGGACTCTATGCGGAAGTGATGGACCCGTACATATTTGTTGAGCTGTTTTAGGTCTAGTATGGGCCGTACGCTGCCTCCTTTCTTGGGAACTACGAACAGATTGGAGTAGAACCCTCGGAAGCGGTCGGTCGTGGGGACCGGTACTATGACTCCTGCTTGAAAAAGCGAGGAGACCGCTTGGTGGTAGGCACGAGCCTTGGCTGGCGGTTTTGGGGGGACAGAGAGAAAGAATCTGTCCGGTGGGTTGGAGGTGAAGTCTATTTTGTATCCGGAAGACACTAGTTCCCTGACCCACCTGCCTTCTGTAATAGGCAGCCAGACTTGATGAAAGAGCAAAAGTCGTCCGCCTACTGGTGTGGTGTCTTCCGGAGTCCGTGAGTCATGATGAGGAGAAAGTCTGAGATTTTCCTCCTCTGGGCTTAGGCTGGCCTGCTTTTGACTGCCAGGTCTTGTCCGACCTCTGCGTTGATCGTGAGTTGTCCCTCATGGGGAACGGTTACGATTTTGTGCTGGACGCGAGACGGACCAGCCCGAGGAATTCCGAAAGGATCGGAATCGAGTTTGGTTACGCTTCTTTTAAGTGCGTTTAGGTCCGAGTTGGGGAAGAGAAGTACTCTTACCCCCGGTAGCGTTGGATATCATAGTGTCCAACTGTTCACCGAAAAGTCTCCCACTGAGGTAGGGGAGGTGCGTGAGGGAATTCTTTGAGGCTGCGTCCGCTTTCCATTCCCGCAGCCAGAGGATACGCCGAATTGTGATGGCGTTTGATGCTATCCCTGCTACTCCCCTTGCTGAATCCAGAGCTGCATGAAGCATGTAGTCTGCTACAACTGCTATTTGAACCGCTTGGTCTGACAGCTCAGGAGCGGATGCTTGGAGAGCTTGTAAATTTTTTGCCCAGGCCAGAATGGCCTTGGCAGCCCAAAGTGGCCTTGGCAGTCCAAAGTGAGGCGAACGCGGGAGCCAGGGATGCCCCTGCTGCCTCGAAAATTGAATGAGCCATGCGTTCTACCTGCCGGTCTGCTGCGTCCCTGAGGGTTGAGCTATCTGGCAGTGAAAGGAGGGTCTGTGCTGCTAGCCTAGAGACTGGGGGGTCCACTTCGGGTGGATCTGTCCATTCCTTGGTGTCCTTCTGTGGGAAGGGGTACCTTGCCTCCAGATATTTGTGATTAGCGAATTTTTTCTCAGGCTGTGAGAACTGCTTTTTAAGGATTGCCTTAAACTCTGGGTGGTTAGAGAAAATCTTAGGCGGCTTCAGAGGTCCTTCAAAGGAAATCTTATGTTCTGGGGCCTCTGGTGGCAGATCAGAAATGTCCAGCACCCGATGGATGGAAGAGATAATGTCCTCAACTAGCGCTGTATTGCTAGGGGGGATTGGGATCAGGGACCCCTCTGTTTCCCTGTCTGAGTCAGAGTCGCAGATGCCTTCCCGAATCCTGTGTATCACTGAGGCGTCCCCTGCTGAGTGAGCCGGGGAGGTCTTCTCTGGTCGGGGATTGCGGAGATCTGCATTGTTTGTCCCTGGAATGGGACGGTCTAGATGACCTGGAGCTACGGTGTCTCTCCCTAGAGGGGGATGACCGTGTACTATGGGATGACGCAGATGGACTTGATCTATGGGTCCGCTTGCGTCCTGACCTAGACGTGGATGTGCCAGGATCATCTTGTTCCTGAGTCAAGCTCTCCCTTTGCTGGGTAACGGTCATAGCCGAGGCATGACCCTGCAGAGCCTGAAGCAATGTGGAGGTTAGGTTATCTATAGACTGTGTCATAGATTGCGATATCTGAGTAGCCCATTCCGGCGTGGCATTAGACACCGAAGCATTGGCAGGGGCCTCTTGGGGCTCTGACACATTAGTTTGTATACAGTTCTGGCAATGCGGGTAGGTGCTGCCACTGGGGAGAGCGGTCCCGCAGGCTGTGCAGAATGCATAATAGCAGTTCTGCCTGGTTCTCTTGGACCTTGAGCCCGGCATAGTGCACAGAGTGCAGAAGGGCTGCCGGCAGAGGACCTTACAGGGGTAGAGAAACCTATAGGGGAGCCTTATAGGTAATATGGATTCACAGCTGAGTAAAAAACCCAGCTGTGATACTAACCCCACCAGTGTGCCCCTAGGTCCAGCGCCAAAGATCCACAGTCCTGTGCCCCCCGGAGACTGGCTGCCTGGTCCTGCAGACCGGGAGATGCAGGGTTAATCTGCAGCAGAAAAATGGCTGCTGAGAAAGGAGAAGGGGGCGGAGAGCTGGAAAAAAGGCGGCAAGGCTGTGTAAAAACGCGCCCTGTCTCGATCCACCCCCTTTATGACACTATAGAGTGTCATATTTGTCATCCGGGGGGCAGGCCGGGGGCGGAGAGGAGGCGGCAGCTTCAGCTAGGCCGAAGCCGGGGCCTAAATTAGATGCCTGAGGCCCAGAAGGGCTCCAGGCTGGCGCGAAAGTCCAGGAGGGGGGTCGGATCTGAACCGGACCCCCTCCCCCCCCGGATTTAAAGGCAGGATGGCGGTGGGGATATAAGCGGAAGGGGGAGCCCGGTTGGGGTCTCCCTGAGGCAGTATAGAGCTGGTGCTGCCGCAGAGACAGGGGTGCAGGGAGCCCTGTGTCTGTCTGTGCCATGCCTGCCTGCACTCCCCCCGGCCCCAACAGGAGCCCGCAGCTGGGCTGGGGTCCCTGGATGCAGGCGCAGTGTGCTGGCCCAATGCTGGGAGCTGTAGAATGCTGCCTGTACAGGCCCTACCTGAGGCGTCTCAACCTAATACCCCCAGAGGGGGATTAGGGAGGGTGCTGTGTGACCATCAGGGGGCTTTATCCTCGCCTCGACCTCAACCCAGAAACCAAAAGGACATGGGGAAGGAGGGGGGTCTCGACTTCGAACCAGCACCCGAGGGACTGGGGAAGGAGCAACATGGGGAATAGCCATCTCTACTTCAACTGGGCACCACATAATAGGGGGCCGAGGAAGGAGCCATGCCGGGAGTCTCACAGGAGACCCTCTTTTCTTCATCTGTAATCCAGTCAGAAAAAAATGGAGTAAAAATCTTTTAGGTGTGCCTCCTATGCGACACTAAGCAAAAACTGGAGAAGGCCGACGCTGTCCAGGGGTGTATACTGCAGAGGAGGAGCCACAGTTAATCTTTTTCAGATTATGCACAGTGTCGCCTCCTAGTGGACAGCAGCATAACACCCATGGTCCTGTGTCCCCCAATGAGGCGACAGAGTAATCCCAGTACCATAATGGTTAATGGGACCATGCACCAAGTAGGTGCCAAGTAGTCACATTTAAAGAACCACTCCAATACATAACATTCAAAACAGGAGAAAATACAGAGTATATAGGTCTAAAAATGTATTTTTATTATTTAGACAAAGGTAGCCAAAGAGTTTAAAAAAAAGGTACAAAAAGACAGACACAATACACAGTGAACTAATTATCTCTGACAGTGTAATGTTTACAACATGAGTGAACAAATAAAGGTACCTTCACACTAAGCCACGCTGCAGCGATATCGACAACGATGCCGATCGCTGCAGCGTCGCTGTGTGGTCGCTGGAGAGCTGTCACACAGACAGCTCTCCAGCGACCAACGATGCCGAAGTCCCCGGGTAACCAGGGTAAACATCGGGTTGCTAAGCGCAGGGCCGCGCTTAGTAACCCGATGTTTACCCTGGTTACCAGTGTAAATGTAAAAAAACAAACACTACATACTTACATTCGCGTCCCCCGGCGTCCGCTTCCCTGCACTGTGTAAGCGCCAGCAGTAGCAGGGCACAGCGGTGACGTCACCGCTGTGCTTTGCTTTCCGGCTGGCACTGACACATTCAGTGCAGGAAGCTCTGAGCAGCAGCGCGGACGCCGGGGGACGTGACAGACATCAGAGGGTGAGTATGTACTGGTTTTTTTTTTACTTTTACAATGGTAACCAGGGTAAATATCGGGTTACTAAGCGCGGCCCTGCGCTTAGTAACCCGATATTTACCCTGGTTACCATTGTAAAACATCGCTGGCATTGTTGCTTTTGCTGTCAAACACAACGATACATGCCGATCTGACGACCAAATAAAGTTCTGAACTTTCAGCAACGACCAGCGATATCACAGCAGGATCCAGATCGCTGCTGCGTGTCAAACACAACGATATCGCTATCCAGGACGCTGCAACGTCACGGATCGCTATCGTTATCGCTGCAAAGTCATTTAGTGTGAAAGTACCTTAAGAATTAGTGTAGATGTAAGTATATACAGCTCAGGTGTAAAACTGTCAAAAAGCCAAGTGCTGATCAGGTCATAGTGACCAGTTTTATATATTGACCATCCACAGCGCTGTATTTCTAAGTAACATATTCAATCTAAGAGAAAGAAAGCCATCTTACCCTGTGGGAGAAGGAAGTGCACTGCACTCTCTTCTAATTCATTCACGTTGTGAGTATTACACTGTCGGAGATAATTCGTTCACTGTGTATTGTGTCTCTCTTCATGTACCTTTTTTTTTTTTAACTCTCTGGCTACCTTTGTCTAAATAATAAAAATACAATTCTTTAAGCCTATATACTTGGTTTTTTCTCCTGTTTTGAAAAAAAAAAGTGTGTGTGTGTATATATACGTGTGTGTGTGTGTGTGTGTGTGTGTGTGTGTGTGTGTGTGTGTGTGTGTGTATATATATATATATATATATATATATATATGTGTGTATGTACACACACACACACATATACATATATATGTGTGTATGTAACGCAGCTCATATACTAAATGTTCAGAAATATCTTAATGCAGTTGTATTTGTTTGTATGCTATAGGAATAGTGACAGTAACTTGCACCTAGACATTTATTTTTGTTACAATAACAAAGTAACAAAGCTCGAATCCAGCAGAACAGGAAGCGATCCTACATACCATTCTGGATGTGAAACGCTCACCCCTTTAACAGTACATAAGAACAAAGAGGTCTGTGCAGATGCTTCCATAAAAGGCATTAGTTCAGAAACTATAAAAAACTATTTGGACATTTTTTTTTTTTATTGTATTTTGCAAACTAAAGTGATTATTATTACTGCCTAGAAATAACTTGACTGAAAGTGTGTTAACAACTGCACCTTATCTAAGCATGCTTTTCATATAGGTAATACTGTGTAAATAAGAAAAAAACTTTCCCCATTAATCTCTGCAGTTCCTGAAAAATACTCACATCATCCACCAAAACCTCCAGTTCGTACTCATGGATTCCCCCTCCACCATACACACAGAACCCAACCACCACCACTCCGAGTTTATCCACTGAGAAGCAGATTGCGTCTGGAGAACCGTTGCCAGTGTTCCAGCTTCTGCCTTGGCTTGTCTTGGTGAAGCGATTAGGAGTGGACTTCACGGAGTGTAGAGAGTTTAAACCATCAACCTAAAAATAAATAAATAAATAAATAAAAAGATTAAAGGCAACACATTCCTCTGCTTTTTATTCTTCTAGTAACATGTCAGGCCTTCTCCAACATTCAATGATCTGCAGGTGGCCATACACAGACTAAACAAACCCACCATGGATTATTACAGTAGTGGAGCTATGCTGCCAGTCGGCAAAACCAAAGTCAGAATTGTTTGAATTTTGTGTCTGACAGACAAGATATCTTTCAATGGATGAAAGAGCTTTTGAGTTTTTTCTTCATTGTATTTTTCATTGTATTAGAATAAATAAATAATTGTTTTATGTGATCTAAATGCCACTGGTTCTGGGACTGTTTTTTTTATTTTTTTTCCCCTTCTTAAGGATTCGGCCACAATAATTCAAGACTAAATTTGCAAACAAGAAAAGATGACAAGATCATCACCAGGAGAACAGTGGCACTCAGATAAAACAATTGCATTATTAAGTGCAAGTGACGGCTCTTCTTTAAAGTACACTGCTCTAAAAAATAAAGGGAACACTTAAATAACAGAATATAACTCCCAAGTAAATCAAACTTCTGTGAAATCAAACTGTCCACTTAAGGCCCCGTCTCACTAAACGATTTACCAACGATCACGACCAGCGATATGACCTGGCCGTGATCGTTGGTAAGTCGCTGTGTGGTCGCTGGGGAGCTGTCACACAGACCGCTCTCCCCAGCGACCAACGATCAGGGGAACGACTTCGGCATCGTTGAAACTGTCTTCAACGATGCCGAAGTCCCCCTGCAGCACCCGGGTAACCAGGGTAAACATCGGGTTACTAAGCGCAGGGCCGCGCTTAGTAACCCGATGTTTACCCTGGTTACCAAAAAAAACAAACAGTACATACTCGCCTTTCGGTGTCCAGGTCCCTTGCCGTCTGCTTCCTGCTCTGACTGAGATCCGGCCGTACACTGAGAGCAGAGCGCAGCGGTGACGTCACTGCTGTGATCTGCTCTCACTTTCCGGCCGGCAGTCAGTGAGAGCAGGAAGCAGACGGCAAGGGACCTGACGGACATCAGAAGGCGAGTATGTACTGTTTGTTTTTTTTTACATTTACGCTGGTAACCAGGGTAAACATCGGGTTACTAAGCGCGGCCCTGCGCTTAGTAACCCGATGTTTACCCTGGTTACCAGTGAAGACATCGCTGGATCGGTGTCACACACACCGATTCAGCAATGTCAGCGGGGCCTCAACGACCAAAAAAAGGTCCAGGCCATTCCGACACGACCAGCGATCTCGCAGCAGGGGCCTGATCGCTGGTACGTGTCACACATAGCGAGATCGCTATGGAGGTCGCTGTTGCGTCACAAAACTTGTGACTCAGCAGCGATCTCGCTAGCGATCTCGCTATGTGAGACGGGGGCTTTAGGAAGCAACACTGTTTGACAATCAATTTCACATGCTGTTGTGCAAATGGAATAGATAACAGATGGAAATTATTGGCAATTATCAAGACATCCCCTATCAGGGTATGTGCACACGTCCGGATTTCTTGCAGAAATTTCCTGAAGAAAACCGGAAATTTTCTGCAAGAAATCCGCATTTTTTTGTGTGTTTTTTTTCCATTTTTTTTTCGCGGTTTTTTAGCATTCTGCAAGCGTAATTAGCTTGCAGAATGCTAAAGTTTTCCAAGCGATCTGTAGCATCACTTGGAAAACTGATTGACAGGTTGGTCACACTTGTCAAACATACTGTTTGACAAGTGTGACCAACTTTTTACTATAGATGCTGCTTATGCAGCATCTATAGTAAAAGATAGAATGTTTAAATATAATAAAAAAAATTAAAAAATGGTTATACTCACCCTCTGCAGACAGCCAATCTCCTCAGCGGCATCCGTTCCTATAGATGCCGGTGTGGTTCAGGACCTTCGATGACGTCGCGGCTTGTGATTGGTTGCGTGAGTCACATGAGCGGTCACGCGACCAATCACAAGACAGCGACGTCATCACAGGTCCTGAACCACACCATCTATAGGAACGGAAGAGAAAGCATGCACCGGAGAGGCGGGAACACTTCGGGGGCCATCAGAGGGTGAGTATATCACTATTTTTTATTTTAATTTTTTTTTTTTACCAATTATATGGTGCCCAGTCCGTGGAGGAGAGTCTCCTCTCCTCCACCCTGGGTACCAACCGCACATAATCTGCTTACTTCCCGCATGGTGGGCATAGCCCCGTGCGGGAAGTAAGCAGATCAATGCACTCCTAGGTGTGCGGAATCCCCGCAATTCCGCATTTTTAATGAACATGTTGCTTTTTTTTCCGTGATGCGATTTTTTCGCGGAAAAAAATGCAACATTTGCACAAAAATGTGGAATACCCTGTAAATAATAGGAGGCATATGTAAGCGTTTTTTTCGCGTTTTTATAGCGAAAAAAAACGCGAAAAATCCTGAACGTGTGCACATGGCCTCAAGGAGTGTTTCTGCAGGTGGGGACCACATCTCAGTACCAATGCTTTGTGGCTGATGTTTTGGTCAATTTTGAATGTTGGTTGTGCTTTCACACTCTTGGTACCATGAGACGGACTCTACAACCCACACAAGTGGCTCAGGTAGTGCAACTCATCCAGGATGCCACATCAATGCGAGCTGTGGCAAGAAGGTTTGCTGTGTCTGTCAGCGTAGTGTCCAAAGGCTGGAGGCGCTACCAGGAGACAAGCCAGTACACCAGGAGACGTGGAGGGGGCAGAAGGAGGGCAACAACCCAGCAGGACCGCTGCCTCAGCCTCTGTGCAAGGAGAAACAGAAGGAGCACTGCCAGAGCCCTGCAAAATGACCTCCAGCAGACCACAAATGTGCATGTGTCTGCATAAACGGTTAGAAACCGACTCCATGAGGATAGTCTGAGTGCCCGACGTCCACAGATGGGGTTGTGCTCACAGAACAACACCGTGCAAGACACTTGGCATTTGCCACAGAACACCAGAATTAGCAAATTCGCCACTGGCGCCCTGTGCTCTTCACAGATGAAAGCAGGTTCACACTGAGCACATGTGACAAACTTGACAGTCTGGAGACGCGGTGGAGAGCGATCTGCTGCCTGCAACATCCTTCACCATGACCAATTTAGCAGTGAGTCAGAAATGGTGTGGGGTGGCATTTCTTTGGGGGGCCGCATAGCCCTCCATGTGCTCGCCAGAGGTAGCCTGACTGCCATTAGGTACCGAGAAGAGATCCTCAGACCCCTTGCGATACCATATGCTGGTGCGGTTGGCCCTGGGTTCCTCCTAATGCAGGATAATGCCAGTCCTCATGTGGCTGGAGTGTGTCAGCAGTTCATGCAAGATGAAGGCATTGAAGCTGTGGAGTGGCCCGCCCGTTCCCCAGACCTGAATCCGATTGAACACATCTGAGACATTATGTCTCGCACCATCCACCAACGTCACATTGCACCAGACTGTCCAGGAGTTGACGGATGCTTTAGTCCAGGTCTGGGAGGAGATCCCTCAGGAGACCATCCGCCGCCTTATCAGGAGCATGCCCAGGCATTGTAGGGAGGTCATACAGGCACGTGGAGGCCACACACACACACACTACTGAGCATCATATCCTTGTCTTGAGGCATTTCCACTGAAGTTGGATCAGCCTGTAACTTCATTTTCCACTTTGATTTTGAGCATCATTCCAACTCCAGACCTCCTTGGGATATTAGTTGTGATTTACGTTGATCATTTTTAGGTTTTATTGTTTTCAACACATTCCACTATGTAATGAATAAAGATTTACAACTGGAATATTTCACTCAGTGATATCTAGGATGTGGATTTTAGTGTTCCCTTTATTTTTTTGAGCAGTGTATAAGAAGCGGTCTCCTAACAGAAATATAAACCATGTACAGGACGGAACTGTACGCACCTCAGACCCAAGGGCAGATGCCGTTAATTCACTGACAATGCTAGCCAGGAGCCCACAAGTGTTGGATACCAGATGTGAAGAGAAGAGCTCATGCTCCCGCCGTAAGCTGTTCCTTACAGGCAGAACGACAATCACCAGCATCTTCTCCAGAACTTCTCGGAAGCTTGTCATCCCAGAAACATTCTCTTCACTCTAGATAACACAAAGCACAACATATCTCACTAAAAAATGTAATAAATGCTTGACTGGTCAGGCATTTTATACACCTATTTAAGAAAGTGATATAAGAATAAAAAAACAAACAAAAAAAAACCTTTTTCTGAAAAAGTTTTTTTTTTTTTTTTTTTAAACTCTTATAATAAATTATTCCTTAAGGAGAGTGTGTGTGTGTATGTGCTTGTGTACTGATGTGTGCATATGTACATGCGCATGTATCCACATGGAAGGGTGAGCATAAATCCGTCTGTGTTTAAAAATGCATACATATTAGTGTATGTATATACATATACACAAAATATACAAATACGAATTAATAAATGCACAAAGTCAAGTAATTATGTTTAGTTTATAATTGAAAAAGGGCTCAATCCGAGCCTGAAAAGGGTAGTAAAACTACTTCTCAGTTACCCGTGTATGGGTTCTTCCTCTCCTGAAACAGCACAGTCACTAATGCCTTTCAACCATTCCACTGTACAGTCAATAGAATATTTTAATTCCCAGAGGAGCATTGCATGGCCTTAAAGTCTCCTTATGCCTGCTTGGAACTCTCCACAAAGAGATACATCCCTTCTTAGATTCCCAGTCAGTCAGTGGCCTCTCACCTAGCCAAATTAGATCTCCTGCTTAGCCATAAGGAGAGGCAAACACCCTGAAGCACACTTGCAAATTCAGTTTCTGGTTTGGCTTTTATCCCAAGTCATGTGACAAGACTTGTAAAGTGTGGATATAGACTATTAGGATTGCCAATTCCAAAAGGTGGCGCTAGATACCAAGTCCTCTTCCTCTCTGAAGAGGTTATTTGCCTATTTACAGTCAAATAAAGAATGTGTGACTTCTACAATACAGGAAAGTAGGATCTTCCCAGACCTGACTTAGCTTTTCCATGCAGGACACCAGTAGAGGGAAGCGATGTGCCAGTGCAGTATCATTTTCTGTGCTGACTTGCTTAATCATGGAACGTAGAAGAACTTCACCATCATAAGCAATGGGAAAGATGGAGGTAAGTTTCACAGAAGTGTGGCAGAGTGCTGACATAACTGCAGCCAACAGGCGACTGCTTGAGGTCTTGAAATTTGCTTCTTGTATGTCCTTAAAAACAAAAGTAAACATTTTATCTAGTGAGTGACCAAGAGACCAATGTAGACAACCTCTTGTCTAGAGGAAACCCACAGTAAAATTCTATATTAGTTGGGTGTTATGATAAATCGTAACCCATGTATTTCATACTTCTCAAGAAATGTGATATTTATGATGGTGTAGTCATAAGTTAGCCTAGTATCAAAAGTGGACACAAACAGAAGAGGGCCTCTGTGCAAGATATCAGCCCCTTGCAGACCAAAAGCTCATCAGAATGCACCATTCCACCTCTTGGGTGGCTACACAGGTTGTACCAACGGTGAGAGTCCGTGGCCCTGCCTTATATGCCACAATTTGTATATTAATATCCTTACCTGATCCAAGCAGTTGAGTAAATCACAGAGACATGCCCACTGGAGAGCAGGCGTGGGGTAGAAAGAATGGAAGCAAGCAGTGAAGGTGTTATGACACTCTTGAAGAACAGCTTCCAGAAGGCTCAAGGGCTGACTCAGATAACCTTGGGGATCATTGTCCAGTTTCATCATGCAGTTATCCACACCTTCAGAAAGGATTTTCCTTAGTAAAGTCCTTGTTTTTCCTATGCACTCAGCCAGTTTCGTTGTTTCTTCTATGACTGGTTTAGTAGTGGCTTCAAAATATAAAAAGGGAGAAAACTGAATAAAACTGAATATTCCTTTTTATCACCTTAAGTTTTGTTTTAATGAAGAGTCTAATAAATTACTTACTACACCGATACAGGAAAAATCCAATTTGTGAAGATCTAATCAAAATGACTTCTAAAAGGATGGCTGTCTCTCTCTGATGACAAGGACCCTTAGGCTACACTCACACATTCAGTATTTTACCTCAGTATCTGTAAGCCTTAGGCTACGTTCACATTTGCGTTGTTGTGTGTTGCGTCAGCGACGCATCGGCGACGCAACGCACAACGCATGCAAAACGCTAATGTGAACGTAGCCTTAACCAGGAGTGAAACAATCAGAGGAAAATTAGAATAGAAACATGTCACCACTTCTGTATTTATCACCCACTCCTGGTTTGGGCTTAGAAATACTGACCAAATACTGACCATGTGATTTTGCCATTTTTTTTCAGACAGAGAAAAATTGTTCACCTGACCAGCCCCATTGAATAACATGGGTCAGTTAAACAGCCCACATCCGACCTTAGAGCCTGCATACTCCGCTCGGCAGCCGGCTGGATCACCCACTAGATCCGCTCACTCTCCGTGCCCTTGCACTTCTCCCATGTTACAGAGGCAATGCTGCCCCTTCTAGCAGCTTGGGAGACAGCTCAGTTCAAACCGGCGCCAGACCATGGGTCTGTTCCAAGCTGTCAGTCTTCAAGAGCGCAATGCTAGCCCCCACTGGCAAAGCAGGAAGGAGGCTAGCTGGGCATTTCTGAAGATGCATCTTGGGAACACCCCTTTAACAGTACGAAATAATTCAGAATGTACTTTGACTATGCGATATAAAAGAAAAATTGGCAAGTTTTAGAGGCGGTTGACCTTAATTAACAGCTTGGCTTGATAACCTCAGTTTTTGACAACACAGCCATTTGGGTTAACATACTTTTTTTTTTTTTTTTACTACAATATAGAGGCATACAGCAAATTCCTGGTATTTCTATGCTGGAACAGAACCAGTAGGGGGCAGCTGTGAAAAACAAATCCTAGAAGAACCCGCAATGTTTGAGGAGCGGGTTATCAATGGGCAGGGAATATTGGAAATTCAAAGGTTTTAAAAAGAAAATGAAATTTGCTAATACATGTAAATGACTAAAAA
Organism: Ranitomeya variabilis; assembly: GCF_051348905.1. Taxonomy (NCBI): domain Eukaryota; kingdom Metazoa; phylum Chordata; class Amphibia; order Anura; family Dendrobatidae; genus Ranitomeya; species Ranitomeya variabilis. The sequence goes on along the minus strand of NC_135234.1, from coordinate 569,747,027 downwards.
GAAACATGTTCATAATATTAATATTTCATGTTCTATACTCTACAGATACCTGATATGGGGTATATCTCACAGGTGTAGACTCTCAGCAGTCGCAGACAACACGTCCCAACAAATCGCAATCTCTCCAAATCCAGCAGCGTGGCTGTGTACTGAAAGCCTTTCAACCCCCTCAGCTCTTCTACTCCTAGAACCAAAGTGGTCCAACTCCAGTGCAGGATGCTCAGCAGGGACTCAAAACATTCCTGGGTACAGCAATGAACAGCACGATTCAGCAAAGAGTCAGAGAACACGTGCCATAGGAGCCAAGGTAGAAAGAGACCCTACGTACCACGGAGACAGATCGGGCAAATGATCGCTTCAGTATATGCACTGGCTCACTCACTTGCTGCTTTCCTTTAGCAGCACTCCCATCACTCGTGGGCAACCTGGAAGATGATGGGCACACAAGAGATGCTGAATCCATAAAAATAATCATTGCATGTACACCTTATTGGGGCGGATCACACAGGACAGGATTAAATATTCACTTGTGCACTATTTGCCCAGAGAGCTTCAGTCCCTCAGTCCTACACTTTACAGTTAGGTTTAGGTACGAGTAATCCTGCCCCTTTACATGGGCCAGGCAGGACTCCAATGTTAATGGAAGGGAATTTGGTAAAATAAACATTTAACTACACCTAATCATCGACTTGTTTTTCCTCTACCTCCACCCTCGTCTCTTCAATTGACATCTCTGACTTTATAGAGCAGAGAAGGGCAGAGATGGATGGAAAACAAGAAGGTGGGAAGGTGCACCTAAGTGTTTGGCCACACCAAGTGTGCACCAAGCGTCTGTACTTGGTTTGAACAGTCATCCTGTGCTGGCAGAGTCCCTTTAAAGGATAATAGCTCTTGGAATACAGCATGAAGTTTTTACAGAAAATATCTTCTATGTGAAAAAATGCATAGTCTGCAGTGTGTACAGAAACTACTTCCACAATAAAAACTCCTCTCCGCTCCACTGCACCCCAGAATGGTTATTTGGTTACTCCTATACATTTAAAAATATTAAATGAAGAATTTGAGAGGACAGCATGTAAAGGGAACCTGTCACCTCCAGAAACACTTACACTGCATAGATCGTGGTAATCTGAAAATAAAGAGCATATGAATCTTGCCTGGCTGCCTTACTGGAGCAGCGGCTACAAGGAGATGATGGCGATTTATTCTCTCTGAAGTCACTGGCTAGTGTGACATAAAAACACAGGAAGCTGAGCAGATAACTATTTAGTATTTTGGGAAAATACGCACTATAACTTATGTTTTATGTATTTAGATCGCTCTCATGCCACGTTTTCTCAGCTAAGAGGAGAGTCCCAATCAGGGACTGACAGCTATCTTGGTACGCACACTTGTACAAGAAAGACTGTCAATCACCGATTCACACCGCCCACCTGACTGGAGTCTCGAATGACCAGAGATTTAAAGAAAATACATGTTGTCCTGAACCTTTTCCCACAAACTATATATCAGTCGTCTCTGCATTTTCAATGCAACTGGTTCCCTTTAAGGCTTCATGTACAAACCAGGCTTTTATTTCCTACATAGTACAGGAGGAGGCAGGAGGAAACTTAGACCGAGATGCATCTGAGAAGTAAGACACTTACTTCAAGATCATTTTCATACATGTATACCGAGAAGCAGTGATTCTTACCTGTATAGTAACTGGGGTATTTGGCCTGCATTCACATCTGTGCCATTATTTGACTTCTTTGAGCTTTTGAATTGGAAAACGACTCTGGATATTTAAAACAAACAGGAGATCCCCAAGGCAAATCAATAAAGTAAAAAATATTTTATTGCATCGCCATTTACATTTAAAGCTTGCATAACAGATAATCCTGAGCAAAACAAACTCATCAAAAAATGAACTATGATTTAATATGAAGCTTTACTGTTCGATACATTTTTTAAAAAAAATATCACAATTTGTTTTTTTTTCATATCACAATCTCTATTAAAAACTATATTCTTAATCTTGCAATTTTCACACTGCCCAGTCGGACTTTTTTAGATTTAACTCTCCGCTTCAGGAAACACAAGTACATTACAAGAAAAGAACAGACGCAGACCCTATCTTTTATACTGAATAGTGATGAGCGAATATACTCGTTCCCTAGCAACCAGGCAACCCCCACATGTACTTATGATGGCTAATAGATGTAAATCATTCAGCTGCGGCAAGAAAAACTAAATCTCTGAGCACTAAAAAATACTCTGAGGACCCCCGAGCATGCTCGAGAAATCTCGAGTAACGAGTATATTCGCTCATCACTAAAACTGAAGCATCTAATGAGGGTAGAAGGTCATTGTGTGGAAAGGGGGAGTGTGGTCAGCTATGACATCACCTACAGTGATTACTGGATCCCATGTTATCAGCTGTGTATATAAATGTCATCATTCACTGTAATACTGCCTCTGATAACGAAACTACTGTAACCTCTTCCTGAAGGGAAAGGAAGAGACTAAAACAGCCTGGGTGGCTACTGTGAAAACTATAAGATTATTAATAACACACTTTAAATGTCCAGATGGTTCACATTTTACTCAATAGTGACATTCTAAACCATCATTGCAAGGTCGGCAACCACAAGAGATCATGCAGGAGTGGGCAGCTGGACTTCCCATAGAGAAGGCAGAGATGGTTTAATTCCACCTCCTGTCTTCCTGAACAAGCGTTGTGAACATAGTATAGAAAGCACTGACATCACTACTTCCTCCAGCGATCACATCATCACCGGGTGCTGGGAGGAAGTAAGAACTTCCAGACATCCCTAAATTGTTTATGGATTCACGACAGGAGACAAGGGACCACAATGCTGGTGTCCAATAGGACAGTCATTCCTAAGCCTGGGAAGCACTGTGGTCTGATAGCGTTGCTAAACAAAGAAGAGATTCACCAAATTCTTGAATAATTAAACGGTTTACTCTCCCATCTCAAGCTGGTGATAATCAATGGAGTAGTAGTGATAGCCCTTATTGATACTGCAATACTGTAAAAACAGGCCTTTGATGGCTTAGAGCTAAGCATTGAGACATTATACATTTTTTTAACTAAAAAGTTCCTTTTAGCCACACCCTGCAAGGCCTCTACTTCTCTCCAAAGGCATCAGTGAGATTTTCTCATGCCCACATAGCTATACTAATGCTCATTACTTCCCTTTATCCCAAAATCCTGTTCTTCATAGAGAGGATGGATCTGCATTTTCCTCAATACATTGTATTTATTTTGTTCCTTACTAGATCCTGAACTTAAAAGCATACATTTAAATTTTTCCCAGTTTTATAATATCATTTATTAGGCTAGAGCAGTGTTTCCAAAACTCCAGTCCTCACAGACCCCACAGGTCATGTTTTCAGGATTTCTTTAGTATTGATCAAGTAGTGGAAGTTTCATCAAGGCTTCAGGAATGGTCTCAACTGTGCAACACTATGGAGATCCTGAAAACATGTCCCGTGGGGTCCGTAAGGACTGGAGTTTGGGAAATACTGGGCTAGAGAATACATGCTATGCAGTGACTAAATTCACATTTATTAAAAGGACAAATGGCATACAACACAGGCAAGTTCAGACCTTGCTACCACAGGAAAAAAAATAGGCACTGCACTGAGGTGGGCACTTCTTAATACGTCACAGCTGTAGGAGCCAGAGCTGGAGTAGGTTTTAATTCGCAGAATTTACCTATAAGCCCACAACGCTGTGGGTTTGACGCTGTGAACAGCTGCAGTGTCAAACCTGCAGCGTCCAGATGTTACAGCATAGTGGATGGGATTTCAAGAAATCCCATCTCCACTATGCGTTAAAAGACGCCAGCGTCTCCCTGCGTAAACGGACATGCGGCGCGTCTTTCCAGACTGCAGAATGTCTTTATGTTGCGGAGACGCTCAGTCTCCGCAGCATAAATTTTCCACAGACTATCATTAGATGTGGTAAAACCCCATCATCTTTATAGTCATATACGTAGTAAGTGAGGATACTCAGCTTACTACGCAGGTTAACTAATTTAAATAATGTCTTACCTTGTTACAGCCGGAAGTTCGAGAACACTGCAGTTCTCGCAATGAGATCAGCTGACCGCGAGAACTGCCGTGCACGTGACTGCCGCGGTTATCTCCGGTCACTAGCAAAGTTCAAATAGTCAGCTGATCGTGAGAATTGCAGTGCAGATGACCGCTGGAGATCAAGTTATCTCCGGTGGTCATCTACAAAGCTCTGCTGTGTCTGGATGTCAGACTGGATGGTGGCATAAAGCTACTGTTCAGCCAAAGGCATCCAGATGTAGCAGGGCTGGAGTCATCGTGGGACAATCTGTAATTGGACAACATCGGACAGGTAGTATTTGTGTTGGTTTATTACTTTATTTTTGTTGCCGATTGAGGGCGTCGGGGATTAGGCGATGCAGTAAGTATGGTAAATTAAAATTATTAAAGGACTTTATTCTGGGTTTGTCTTTATTGACCATATAACTATAGGATTAGTAATGGATAGGCGTCTCAGACGCCTCTCCATTACTAAGCCATGGGCTTGATGTCCTCTGACAATACGAAGGTGACCTCAGCCCCACAAATATTACCCCACTTGCCATCGCTACAGGGCAAGTGGGAAGAGTTGGGTAAAGTGCCACAAAAGGGGCATTTTTGGATGTGCCAGTTGTGGGGTGGCTGCATGCCGCTATTTTTAGGCTGGTGAGGGCCAAAATCCATGGGCCTCACCAGCCTGAGAATAACGGGCCGCAGCTGTCTGCTTTTTCCTTGGCTGGTTAACAAAAATAGGGGGACCCCACGCTGTTTTTTTTGGAGGGGATCCCACTATTTTTGCTAACCATCCAAGGAAAGCAGACTGCTGCAGCCTGGTATTATCAGGCTGGTAAGGTTCATGGATATTGGATCCTCACCAGCCTGAAATACCAGCCCCAGTAGTCTGCTTTACTCTGGCTAGTTAACACATATAGGGGGACCCACGCTATTTCTTTTTTTAATTGTAATTTATTAAAAAGGAGGGGACTTCTCTCTGTGCTTTCCTCCACTTTGTGTTGTGTACGTCTGGCTTTGTCACAAGATTCACCGTTATGTAAATTAGTACACATGCGTAGTAAGCTGCATTACCGCACTTAATACGCATGTGACTAGGAAGAGAATGCGGTTTTACAGCTTCTAATGAAAACGCATGGGTAATTTACGCAGCGGAGACGGAGAGTCTCCACTACATAAATTGACATGCAGCGGTCTAGAAAGACGAGCTACATGTCCATCTCTACGGGTGAGCCGCGGGCATCGTTGCACAGATAGTGTCAATGGGATTTCTTGAAATCCCATCCACTATGGTGTAACAGCTGGACGCTGCGGGTTGGACGCTGCAGATGTACGCATCGTCCAAGCCGCAGCATTTACTGACCGTGGGAACAAATCTCAATATATTTGCAAACAGGAAATCACTTTTTTTCCTTCCCTGAAGCCAACTTTCAATTAGCTTTTTTTTTCCAAGTTACAAAAAAAATGCATGCAATGAAAAAAGGAGATTTTTGTGTACTCACCGTAAAATCTCTTTCTCTTAGCCTCTAATTGGGGGACACAGGACCATGGGTGTTATGCTGCTGTCCACTAGGAGGCGACACTATGCATAATCTGAAAAAGATTAACTGTGGCTCCTCCTCTGCAGTATACACCCCTGGACGGTGTCAGCCTTCCCCAGTTTTGTGCAAAAGCAGTAGGAGGAACGTAACATGAATAACATAGACATGCCTATAAGAAGGCCACTATGTACGAGCTCAAAGAACAATATGAGAACTCAACAGTAACAACAGCCCGAAAAGGGCAACAGGGTGGGAGCTGTGTCCCCCAATTAGAGGCTAAGAGAAAGAGATTTTACGGTGAGTACACAAAAATCTCCTTTACTCTGTCGCCTCATTGGGGGACACAGGACCATGGGACGTCCTAAAGCAGTCCCTGGGTGGGAAGCAATGGACGAATATTGTGCAGACAGGCCCCTATACTTAGGGCACCGCCACCTGCAGGACACATCTACCCAGGCTCGCGTCCGCTGAGGACTGGGTATGAACCCTGTAGTGTTTAGTAAACGTGTGTAGACTAGTCCAAGTGGCCGCCTTACACACTTGTTGTGCCGAAGCCTGGTACCAAATGGCCCAGGAGGCCACTACCGCCCGGGTAGAGTATGCCGTAATACCGGCTGGAAGAGGAGAATTCTTAAGGCGGTAGGCCTCTTGTATGGTGGATTTGATCCACCTGGCAAGGGTAGCTTTGGAAGCTGGCAGACCCTTGTGGCCGCCTTCCGGAAGGAGGAAAAGAGAATCAGACCTCCGGAAGGACGCAGTCCTAGACACGTATATACGCAATGCCCTGACGAGGTCAAGCGTATGCAGAGCCTTCTCCACTCTATGAACCGGAACCGGACAAAGGGATGGTAGGAAATTTCCTCATTGAGGTGGAAGTTGGACACAACCTTCGGAAGGAAGGATTGTACCGTACGAAGAACTACCTTGTCCTGGTGAAAAGCCAGGAAGGGCCGTCTGCAGGAGAGTGCTGTCAGTTCAGACACCCTGCGTAGTGAGGTGATTGCCACCAGGAAAACCACCTTCTGGGAGAGAAGGCGGAGCGGGACCTCCTTAAGGGGTTCGAAGGGTGGTTCCTGCAATGCTGTCAGGACCAGGTTGACTGTTATGATCTGGTGGCCTAAGAGCAGCATGAGACGTACTCTGGAGAAGGTGGTACCTGTACTGACCGCAGACCCTGAACTTAACACCGCAACTAGAAGTAGCCGTGGAATGTACCTATCACTCCCTAGACATCTCGACACAGCCAGAGGACTAATTACCCCTAGAGATAGAAAAGGGAAAACTATCTTGCCTCAGAGAAAATTCCCAAAGGATAGCCAGCCCCCCACAAATATTGACTGTGAGAGGAGAGGGAAAAAACATACACAGACTGAAATCAGAACTTAGCAAAGGAGGCCACTTCTAGCTAAATAGAAAGGATAGGACAGAGTACTATGCAGTCAGTATAAAAACACTAGAAAATATCCACCACAGAAAATACAAAAATCTCCACAGCTAACTAAAGATATGGAGGGTATATCTGCATCTCCAGAGATACCAGCTTGGCTAAACAAATCCTTATTCAGACCAAGCTAGACAAGACAAAAACATGGAAAAGAACTGAACAATAAGGCCACAGCATGTGGACAGCAAAAATCAAGGCCAGAACCTATCTTTGTTGAAAGGAACAGCAAAGCAGGAGAGAGCAGGCAAGGATGTGAATCCTCCAGGAACAATGGACAACTGGCACTGACTAAAGGGTCAAGCAAGGCTAAAAGGCTAAATAGCCCAGTCAGGATTGCAAAAACTTGACACACCTGATGAATGCTGTGATCCAGAGACAGCAGCACTACCACTTATAACCACCGGAGGGAGCCCAAGAGCAGAATTCACAACAGTACCACCCCTTGAGGAGGGGTCACCGAACCCTCACCAGGGCCCCCAGGCCGATCCGGCCGAGCCAAATGAAAGGCACGAACAAAATCCTCAGCATGAACATCGGAGGCAACAACCCAAGAATTATCCTCTTGGCCATAACCCTTCCATTTGACAAGATGCTGAAGCTTCCGTCTCGAAAAAAGGAGAATCCAAAATCTTCTCAACCACATACTCCAACTCCCCATCAATCAACACCGGGGCAGGAGGATCAACAGAGGGAACAACGGGCACCACATATTTCCGCAACAAAGATCTATGAAAAACATTATGGATGGAAAAAGAGGCTGGAAGGGCCAAATGAAAAGACACTGGATTGATAATCTCAGAAATCCTAGAAGGGCCAATAAACCGAGGCTTAAACTTAGGGGAAGAAACCTTCATAGGAACATGACGGGAAGACAACCAGACCAAATCCCCAACCCGAAACCGGGAACCAACACACCGACGACGGTTAGCAAAACGCTGAGCCCCCTCCTGAGACCACACCAAATTGTCAACAACATGAGCCCAAATTTGCTGCAACCTGTCAACCACAGAGTCCACCCCAGGACAATCAGAAGGCTCAACCTGCCCCGAAGAAAAACGAGGATGAAAACCAGAGTTACAAAAGAAGGGTGAAACCAAGGTAGCAGAACTAGCCCGATTATTAAGGGCAAACTCGGCCAATGGCAAGAAAGCCACCCAATCATCCTGATCAGCAGACACAAAGCATCTCAAATAAGTTTCCAAAGTCTGATTAGTTCGCTCGGTTTGGCCATTTGTCTGAGGATGAAACGCGGAAGAAAAAGACAAATCAATGCCCAGCCTAGCACAAAAGGCCCGCCAAAACCTAGAAACAAACTGGGAACCTCTATCGGACACAATATTCTCCGGAATGCCATGCAAACGAACCACATGCTGAAAAAACAACGGAACCAAATCAGAAGAGGAAGGCAACTTAGGCAAAGGTACCAAATGAACCATCTTAGAAAACCGGTCACAAACCACCCAGATAACCGACATCCTCTGGGAAACCGGAAGATCCGAAATAAAATCCATAGAAATATGCGTCCAAGGCCTCTCAGGGACCGGCAAAGGCAAAAGCAACCCACTAGCGCGGGAACAGCAAGGCTTGGCCCGCGCACAAGTCCCACAGGACTGCACAAAAGAACGCACATTCCGTGACAAAGAAGGCCACCAAAAGGACCTACCAACCAAATCTATGGTCCCAAAAATCCCAGAATGACCAGCCAACACCGAACAATGAACCTCCGAAATCACTTTACTAGTCCATCTGTTAGGAACAAACAGTTTCCCCACTGGACAGCGGTCAGGTTTATCAGCCTGAAATTCCTGAAGAACCCGTCGTAAATCAGGGGAGATGGCAGAAAGAATCACCCCTTCCTTCAGAATGCCGACCGGCTCAAGGACAACAGGAGAATCAGGCAAAAAGCTCCTAGAGAGGGCATCAGCCTTAACATTCTTAGAACCCGGAAGATACGAGACCACAAAATCAAAACGGGAGAAAAACAGGGACCATCGGGCCTGTCTAGGATTCAGCCGTTTGGCAGACTCGAGGTAAATCAGATTCTTATGATCGGTCAAGACCACAATACGGTGCTTGGCCCCCTCAAGCCAATTTCGCCACTCCTCAAATGCCCACTTCATAGCCAACAACTCACGATTGCCGACATCATAATTGCGTTCCGCAGGCGAAAACTTTCGAGAAAAGAAGGCACACGGTTTCATCAAGGAACCATCAGAATTCCTCTGAGACAAAACGGCCCCTGCCCCAATCTCAGAAGCGCCAACCTCAACCTGAAAAGGAAGAGAAACATCCGGCTGACGCAACACAGGGGCAGAAGTAAATCGGCGTTTAAGCTCCTGAAAGGCAGAAAAAGCCGCAGAGGGCCAATTCGTCACATCAGCGCCTTTCTTCGTCAAATCGGTCAGGGGTTTAACCACACTGGAGAAGTTGGCAATGAAACGGCGATAAAAATTAGCAAAGCCCAAAAATTTCTGAAGGCTCTTCACGGATGTGGGCTGGATCCAATCATGAATGGCCTGAACCTTAACCGGATCAATTTCTATAGATGAGGGAGAAAAAATAAAGCCCAAAAAAGAAATCTTCTGTACTTCAAAGAGGCACTTAGACCCCTTCACAAACAAGGCATTATCACGAAGGATCTGAAATACCATCCTGACTTGTTTCACATGAGACTCCCAATCATCTGAAAAAATCAAAATATCATCCAAATATACAATCATGAATTTATCAAGATAATTCCGAAATATATCATGCATGAAGGACTGAAACACAGATGGAGCATTAGAGAGTCCGAATGGCATCACAAGGTATTCAAAATGACCTTCGGGCGTATTAAACGCAGTTTTCCATTCGTCACCCTGCTTAGTACGAACAAGATTATATGCCCCTCGAAGGTTAATCTTAGTAAACCAACTAACCCCCTTAATCCTAGCAAACAGATCAGAAAGCAAAGGCAAAGGGTATTGGAATTTGACCGTGATCTTATTCAAGAGGCGATAATCAATACAGGGTCTCAAGGAGCCATCTTTTTTGGCAACAAAAAAAAAACCTGCTCCCAATGGTGAAGAAGATGGCCGAATATGCCCCTTCTCCAAGGACTCCTTAACATAGCTCCGCATGGCGGTATGTTCTGGCACAGACAGGTTGAAAAGTCTGCCCTTAGGGAACTTACAGCCTGGAATCAAGTCAATAGCACAATCACAGTCCCTATGCGGTGGAAGGGAACTGGACTTGGGCTCATTGAATACATCCTGGAAATCTGACAAAAACTCAGGAATTTCAGAAGAGGGGGAGGAGGCAATTGACTTTAAAGGAACGTCACCATGAACCCCCCTGACAACCCCAACTAGTCACAGACGTAGATTTCCAATCTAACACCGGATTATGCACCTGTAACCATGGGAAACCCAGCACAATAGCATCATGCAAATTATGCAACACCAGAAAACGACAATCTTCCTGATGGGCTGGCGCCATGCGCATGGTCAGCTGTGTGCAAAACTGAGGTTTATTTTAAGCCAACGGTGTAGCATCAATGCCCCTCAAAGGAATAGGACTCTGCAAAGGCTGCAAGGGGAAACCACAACGTCTGGCAAATTCTAAGTCCATTAAGTTTAGAGTGGCGCCTGAATCCACAAATGCCATGACAGAAAATGACGATAATGAGCAGATCAGGGTCACAGATAACAGAAATTTAGGCTGTACAGTACTGATGGTAACAGAACTAGCGATTCTCTTGGTACGCTTAGGGCAATCAGAAATAACATGAGCAGAATCGCCGCAGTAAAAACACAACCTATTCTGACGTCTGAATCCTTGTCGTTCAGCTCTAGACACAATCCTATCACACTGCATAGGCTCAGGACTCCGCTCGGAAGACAATGCCATAGTGTGCACAACTCTGCGCTCGCGCAAGCACCGATCAATCTGAATGGCCAGAGACCTAGAATCACTCAGACCAGCAGGCGTGGGGAACCCCACCATAACATCTTTAACGGATTCAGAAAGACCCTTTCTGAAAATTGCCGCCAAGGCATCCTCATTCCATTTAGTCAGTACAGACCATTTTCTAAATTTCTGGCAATATGATTCTGCCGCTTCTTGACCCTGACACAGGGCCAACAAGGTCTTCTCAGCATGATCCACTGAATTAGGTTCATCATACAATAACCTAAGCGCCTGAAAAAAGGTGTCTACATTAAGCAACGCCGGATTCCCAGGTTCCAGGGCAAATGCCCAATCCTGGGGGTCACCACGCAGCAGAAATATAACAATTTTAACCTGCTGGATGGGATCACCAGAGGAACGGGGTTTCAGAGCAAAAAACAGTTTACAGTTAATTTTAAAGCTTTGTTGAAAGGAACAGCAAAGCAGGAGAGAGCAGGCAAGGATGTGAATCCTCCAGGAACAATGGACAACTGGCACTGACTAAAGGGTCAAGCAAGGCTAAATAGCCCAGTCAGGATTGCAAAAACTTGACACACCTGATGAATGCTGCGATCCAGAGACAGCAGCACTACCACTTATAACCACCGGAGGGAGCCCAAGAGCAGAATTCACAACAGTTGACGTCCCACGTTAATAGTGGTCGTCTGTAGGGGGGAACCAATCGGGAAACCCCCTGAAGGAAAGTCCTTACTTGCGGCTTGGTAGCAATGCGCCTTTGAAAAAGCACTGAGAGGGCTGACATCTGGCTCTTAAGCGAGCCCAACGACAGCCTGGCCTCCAGATTGGAGAAAAACAAGTACTTTGGGTAGGGAATAAGGGAGTGGGATCTGGCCACGAGATTCGCACCAGGTAAAGAAAGCTTTCCAGGTACGGTAATAAATCTTGGCAGAGGCTGGCTTCCGTGCCCTGATCATGGTTCCAATGACGTCCAGCGAGAGCCCTGCCTGGGTTAGAACCCAGGTCTCAAGGGCCACGCCGTCAAATTGAGAGCCCCTGAGTTCTGGTGGTAGAACGGGCCTTGTGATAGAAGATCGTGGCGGACGGGGAGATGCCAGGGGGCGTCTGCTGTAAGTTGTACGATGTCGGCGTACCATGCACGTCTGGGCCAGTCCGGTGCAATTAGGATGGTTGGAACTCCCTCTTGTTTGATCTTCCTCACCACTCTGGATATCAGGGGGAGAGGTGGAAAAATGTGCAGAAGCTGGAACTGGGTCCAGTCCTGAACCAGAGCGTCTGCTCCGAGCGACCGCGGATCGTGTGTATTGAAGTGGGATGCCATTAGGTCCACATCCGGGGTCCCCAGCGGTGACAGATCTGGCGAAAAATTTCGGGATGGAGAGACCGCTCTCCCGAGTCTATTCCTTGTCGGCTGAGGAAGTCTGCTTCCCAGTTGTCCACACCCGGAATGTGGACTGCCGAAAGAACCGACGCTGTGTCCTCCACCCAGCGGAGGATGTGTGACACTTCTCGCATCGCCTGGGTACTGCGGGTCCCCCCTTGGTGATACACATATACCACAGCCGTGGCATTGTCCGACTGTATTCTGATGTGAGAGGCTGCGAGTAAGTGATGGAAGGCCCTCAATGCCAGGAGTATGGCACGAATTTCCAGGATGTTGATGGGCATGGTCGTTTCCACTGGGGACCACTTGCCCTGTGGTGTAGGTGCACCGCACCCCAACCCGTCAGGCTCGCGTCGGTGGTCAGAGCCTTCCATTGACCTGTGAGAAAGGATTTCCCCTTTGCTAGCGAGGTTGGCTTGAGCCACCAGTGCAGGGACCTCCTGGTTGACGACGTCAGCTGGAACTCCCTGTCGAGAGAAAAGGGATTCCTGTCCCAGGACTTGAGAATGGCTAGTTGGAGAGGCCTGAGGTGAAACTGGGCAAATGGGACCGCTTCTATTGCTGCCCCCATCTTGCCGAGGACTCTCATGGCAAACCGGAGAGATCGAGGGGGTTTGCGGAGGAGGGTGCGAACTCCTAGGCGGAGAGCTAGTGCCTTGTCCTTGGGAAGGAGCACTAGACCCCTGGAGGTGTTGAATAGCATTCCCAGGAAGGTCAGGGACTGACTCGGGGTTGGTGATGACTTTTGTAAGTTGATTAACCAGCCCATGCGACTGAGGAGTATCGGTTGTGAGTGAGACGCTGAGCTCGCAGTCCTTGAAGGTGGGAGCCTTGATGAGTAGATCGTCCAGGTATGGAACAACTACTATGCCTCTGGAGTGTAGGACGTCCATGGTGGCTGCCATGACTTTGGTGAACACTCCGGGAGCCGTGGCTAGTCCGAAAGGGAGAGCCACGAATTGGTAGTGGTCCTGGCCTATTGCGAACCTGAGAAACCTCTGATGGGCAGGTGCAATGGGTATATGCAGGTGTGAGTCTTGTATGTCTATGGAGGCGAGATATTCTCCCTTCTCCATGGACGCAATGATGGACCGAAGGGACTCCATGCGGAAGTGACGGACCCGTACATATTTGTTGAGCTGTTTTAGGTCTAGTATGGGCCGTACGCTGCCTCCTTTCTTGGGAACTACGAACAGATTGGAGTAGAACCCTTGGAAGCGGTCGGTCGTGGGGAACGGCACTATGACACCTGCTTGAAAAAGCGAGGAGACCGCTTGGTGGTAGGCACGAGCCTTGGCTGGCGGTTTTGGGGGGACAGAGAAAGAATCGGTCCGGTGGGTTGGAGGTGAAGTCTATTTTGTATCCGGAAGACACTAGTTCCCTGACCCACCTGTCTTCTGTAATAGGCAGCCAGACTTGATGAAAGAGCAAGTCGGCCGCCTACTGGTGTGGTGTCTTCCGGAGTCCGTGAGTCATGATGAGGAGAAAGTCTGAGATTTTCCTCCTCTGGGCTTAGGCTGGCCTGCTTTTGACTGCCAGGTCTTGTCCGACCTTTGCGTCGATCGTGAGTTGTCCCTGCGTGGGAAACGGTTACGATTTTGTGCTGGACGCGAGACGGACCAGCCCGAGGAATTCCGAAAGGATCGGAATCGAGTTTGGTTATGCTTCTTGTAAGTGCGTTTAGGTCCGAGTTGGGGAAGAGAAGTACTCTTACCCCCGGTAGCGTTGGATATCATAGTGTCCAACAGTTCACCGAAAAGTCTCCCACTGAGGTAGGGGAGGTGCGTGAGGGACTTCTTTGAGGCTACGTCCGCTTTCCATTCCCGCAGCCAGAGGATACGCCGAATTGTGATGGCGTTTGATGCTATCCCCGCTACTCCCCTTGCTGAATCCAGAGCTGCGTGAAGCATGTAGTCTGCTACAACTGCTATTTGAACTGCTTGGTGCGACAGCTCAGGAGCGGATGCTTGGAGAGCTTGTAAATTATTTGCCCAGGCCAGAATGGCCTTGGCAGCCCAAACTGAGGCGAATGCAGGAGCCAGTGATGCCCCTGCTGCCTCGAAAATTGAATGAGCCATGCGTTCTACCTGCCGGTCTGCTGCGTCCCTGAGGGTTGAGCTATCTGGCAGTGAAAGGAGGGTTTGTGCTGCCAGCCTAGAGACCAGGGGGTCCACTTCGGGTGGATCTGTCCATTCCTTTGGTTAGAGAAAACCTTAGGCAGCTTCAGAGGTCCTTCAAAGGAAATCTTATGTTCTGGGGCCTCTGGTGGCGGATCAGAAATGTCCAGCACCCGATGGATGGAAGAGATGGATGGAAGAGATTATGTCCTCAACTAGCGCTGTATTGCTAGGAGGGATTGGGATCAGGGACCCCTCCGTTTCCCTGTCTGAGTCAGAGTCGCAGATGCCTTCCGAATCCTGTGCATCACTGAGGCGTCCCCTGCTGAGTGAGCCGGGGAGGAGGCCTTCTCTGGTCGGGGATTGCGGAGATCTGCATTCTCTGTCCCTGGAATGGGATGGTCTAGATTACCTGGAGCTACGGTGTCTCTCCCTAGAGGGGGATGACCGTGTACTATGGGATGACGCAGATGGACTTATCTATGGGTCCGCTTGCGTCCTGGCCTAGATGTGGATGTGCCAGGGTCACCTTGTTCCTGAATCAAGCTCTCCCTTTGCCGGGTAACGGTGATGACCCTGCAGAGCCTGAAGCAATGTGGAGGTTAGGTTATCTATTGACTGCGTCAGAGCTTGCGATATCCGAGTAGCCCATTCCGGCGTGGCATTAGACACCGAAGCATTGGCAGGGGCTTCTTGGGGCTCTGACAGATTAGTTTGTATACAGCAATGCGGGTAGGTGCTGCCACTGGGGAGAGCGGTCCCGCAGGCTGTGCAAAATGCATAATAGCAGTTCTGCCTGGTTCTCTTGGACCTTGAGCCCGGCATAGTGCACAGAGTGCAGAAGGGCTGCCGGCAGAGGACCTTACAGGGGTAGAGAAAACCTATAGGGGAGCCTTATAGGTAATATGAATTCACAGCTGAGTAAAAAACCCAGCTGTGATCTTACCCCACCAGTGTGCCCCTAGGTCCAGCGCCGAAGATCCACAGTCCTGAGCCCCCCGGAGACTGGCTGCCTGGTTCTGGTCCTGCAGACCGGGAGCTGTAGGGTTAATCTGCAGCAGAAAATGGCTGCTGAGAAGGAGAGGAAGGGGGAGAAGGGGGCGGAGAGCTGGAAAAAAAGGCGGCAAGGCTGTGTAAAAACGCGCCCTTTCTGTCTCGATCCACCCCCTTTATGACACTGTAGAGTGTCATATTTGTCATCCGGGGGGCGGAGAAGAGGCGGTGGCTTCAGCTAGGCCGAAGCCGGGGCCTAAATTAGATGCCTGAGGCCCAGAAGGGCTCCAGGCCGGCGCAAAAGTCCGGGAGGGGGTCGGATCTGAACCGGACCCCCCCGGATTTAAAGGCAGGATGGCGGTGGGGCTATAAGCAGAAGGGGGAGCCCGGTTGGGGTCTCCCTGAGGCAGTATAGAGCTGGTGCTGCCGCAGAGACAGGGGTGCAGGGAGCCCTGTGTCTGTCTGTGCCATACCTGCCTGCACTCCCCCCGGCCCCAACAGGAGCCCGCAGCTGGGCTGGGATCCCTGGATGCAGGCGCAGTGTGCTGGCCCATTGCTGGGAGCTGTAGAATGCTGCCTGTACAGGCCCTACCTGAGGTGTCTCAACCTAATACCCCCAGAGGGGGATTAGGGAGGGTGCTGTTGTCACACCTTCAGGGGCCTTTATCCTCACCTCGACCTCAACCCAGAAACCAAAAGGAATTGGGGAAGGAGGGGGGTCTCGACTTCGAACCAGCACCCGAGGGACTGGGGAAGTAGCGGCATGGGGAATAGCCATCTCTACTTCAACCTGGCACCCCATAATAGGGGGCCGAGGAAGGAGCCATGCCGGGAGTCTCACAGGAGACCCTCTTTTCTTCATCTGTAATCCCGTTGGAAAAAACGGAGTAAAAATCTTTTAGGTGTGCCTCCTATGCGACACTAAGCAAAAACTGGGGAAGGCTGATGCCGTCCAGGGGTGTATACTGCAGAGGAGGAGCCACAGTTAATCTTTTTCAGATTATGCATAGTGTCGCCTCCTAGTGGACAGCAGCATAACACCCATGGGTCCTGTGTCACCCAATGAGGCGACAGAGTAAACACATCAAAAACGCATTTTAAAAAAACGCATCAAAAACGCAGGTGACCTCAGATGTAGATTTGATGAACACTTTACCTGCGTCAAATCCTGAGTAAATAATGACCCATTTTGGACCGTGGAAACATACCCTTATAATGAAAAGTGTTCTTACAGCCACAAGATCATTTATGGGATATATAGGATGAAACCAAGTATTACCCATCATCTGTTGTAATCGAAGCTTGTCCATGAGAGCCACAGTCACTGCTAGGACCAGACACACGTGCCCACGCCACATACCACCAGCCAGCTTGTAAAAGGACGGGCTCATCAAACATCATAGCATACTTTTCTCTAGGGTGGAAGACAAAAACAAGCGTCAAACAGGCTGTAATTTGTTAATAAGCTCTGACATGAAGTCTTAATTAGCTTACATTCTATACTGATTAAACATTACCAGCTGCTCATATGGGAGGGGAGAGGGTAACATCCAGCCTATGCCAATGGCTTCTAAGCAGATCCCAGGATGAGAGATCATAGCAGTGGAGTGCTTCTTACAGTGCCATGAAAAAGTATTCATGCCCCATGAACTTTCCCACATTTATTTCAAGTTACACGCACAAATGTAAATGTATTTTATTGGGATTTTATGTGCTACATCAACACAAACTAGCAAGTATTTGTGAAGGGTTAGGAAAATGATACAAAGTTTTCTAATTAATTTAAAAATAGAAATCTGAAAATTTTGACGTGCATTTGTATTCAGCTCCCTGTAAATAAAATTAAATAATTTTAAATAATTGTAAATAATTTATTGTCCGTACAACTGTTCTGTGAAGGCCTCAGAGATTTGAGAAGTCATGTTTGCAAAAAGCCATGTAGGGTGACAGCTAACATGTGGAAGTAGGTGCTCTGATCAGATGAAACCAAAAAATAACTGTCGGAACACCAACACTGCACATCACCATTCCCCTCCATCAAACATGGTGGTGGCAGCATCATGCTATGGGGATGCTTTTCTTCAGCAGGGACAGGGAAGCTGGTCCGAGTTGATGAGAAGATGGATGGAACTAAATACAGGGCAATCCTGCAGGAAAACCTGTTATAGGCTTCAAAAAACTTGAGCCTGGAGTGTAGGATCACCTTCCAGCAGGACAATGACCCTAAACATACTGCCAGAGCTACAGGGGAATGGTTTAGCATATTCATGTTTATGAATGGATTAGTCAAAGTCCAGACCTAAATCACATTGAAATTTGTGACAAGACTTGAAAATTGCAGTTCAAAGATGCTCTCCGTCCAATCTCATTACATAGTTGCCTAGATTGAAAAAAAAAAAACACCTAGTTCCATCAAGTTCAACCTTTCTCTACCAATTATACATTTGGCCATTGAGCTGTAGCTATTTTGAAAAGATAAACGGGTAAAAATTTCAGCCTCTAGATGTGCAAAGCTGGTAGAGACTCAGTGTAAGTGCACACGATGCGGAGGATCCGCAGCAGTTTCCCATGAGTTTATATTACAATGTAAACCTATGGGAAACAAAAAACGCTGTGCACATGCTGCGGAAACGCAGCGGTTTACATTCTGCAGCATGTCACTTCCTTCTGCTGATTCCGCAGCGGTTTTACAGCTGCTCCAATAGAAAACAGCAGTTGTAAAACCGCAGTGAAATCCGCAGAAAAACGGCGGTAAATCCACGATAAATCTGCAGCAAATACGCAGCGTTTTTACTGCAGATTTATCAAATCCGCTGCGGAAAAATCCGCAGTGGATCATTCTACGTGTGCACATAGCCTTACCCTGAAAGGCCAGCAAAACGTGGTCTTACAATGTAGTGACTCGGGAGGGCTGAATACAATGAACGTCACAATTTTCAGATTTTTAAATATTGAGAAAACCATGTCGCATTACCTTTACACTTCACAATTACTACTTTGTGCTGGTATATCACAGAAAATCCCAATGAGATACATTTAACTTTGTAGTGGTAACATGAAAAAAATGTGGAAAAGTTCACAGAGAATGAATACTTTTTGAAGGGCTGTATATATTCATTGTAAGAGCAATATATTCCTAGTATATGCTATCACTTTACGATTACTTATTAATGATGAGTGAATGTACTCTGATAAAGTGTTTTCTGAGCATGCTCGTGTGCTAACATTGTCCTCGGCGTGCTCTAAAAATGTTTGAGTCCCCAGCGCCTGCATGTTTAGTGGATGTTCCGACAGCCTGTTAGGCAATTCCTGCATGTGTTGCGGTTGTCTAAAAGCTGCGAGACATGCAGTCACGGAGACTGGAACATATTTTTCGAGCGTGCCAAGGACAATCTGTTAGCACACGAGCATGCTCAGATAACACTTTATCAGAGCACATTCACTCATCGCTACTACTTCTGTGACAGTGCTGCTTTACACTGCGTCCACTTCACAGTTTTCTCCCTGTACACAGGCCAGAGCCTTCCACTGTGCAAGGAATTGCAGCAAAGTCCTTCTTCTCTCAAGATTGGTCATGGACGCAAAGGCACATCATAGTAATATAATACAACATGAAAAAAAATAATTCCTAAATGAGAAAAGGATATATATATATAATTATATTAGAATGATTTTCCTTTTAGACTGAAATCAATACATATAGTCTCATCAGATTAAATGGAAAAGTGGGTGAAAATCAATGTGTAAGATTTCATCTACTATGATATTTGCTTCCACTGCGGTGTTTTGTAGGATTTTTATAATAAAATATCAGGTCTGATATATAGCAAGAAATCAAAAATGCAGTGCTATTTTTGCTGTCAAAATGCATCATACGATGGGATTTATCAAAGCATCAGAGCTCCAACTAACAGAAACCCTGATATTAGGGCCAAGAGAGCCTTAAACCTGCAATGCTGGCTTTCAAGCATATATATGGTAGTCATCAAAAATGTGACTAACAAGTCAGGGGATAAGATCACAGGATATAAAAGCCAGTACTTGCCGACATACGTTTCTACACTTACAATGCTCTATGAGAAATTAGAAGAAAAGTGTTATATATCATTAAGGCCAGGTTAAAGTGGTAGTGGAAAGGATTACTACTGACTATTCTAATTCTAGATGTTTGCTGCACTCACCTGGCGGCACAGTCATATGCAAGAACATCAGTCTCCGCTAGAAGATCCCCATCTGTTTCATGGTCGCCTCCATCAGAACCCAACTCAAATAACTAAAACGGGAGGGAAAGAGAAAAAAAAAAGTTGAATATGTTTTCTCATAAAGTTACATAAAATCTCTGAATTGGCCAAATCATAGCATACCTTTATTTTTGCTGTGTATTCACCTCTCCCACCAAAAAGACCCAGCCCACCAAGGAGTATGTCTGTGTCTGCACAGAAACGAATGGCTTCAACTGAATGAGCCGAGTACCCCCAGCCACCACCATGACCTTAAAAAAAAAAAAAAAAAAAAAAAAAAAGACACAAGGTGAATACAAAGATGGCTGCCAAATATTTTTGCACTTTTCTTGCCATGTATAAAAATAGGATTCATACTTTCAAATCTGTTCACAACACTGTAATCTTCCTTTGAATACACTTTCATTACAGACTGGGTTTCTTCTTCTGTGCTCGAGACACCCATCTTCAAGTCCTGCATTGCCGCCAGTGTGTCAAGGCATCCTGGAGAAGAAATAATAAAAAAAGTGAATATATTATTATTATTATATGAAATATACTATATGAAATGAATACATGAAAACTACTCACAAAGCAAGACATTAAAGTCAGTTACATAGCTGGGATTGCACTCCCAAAACATACCCAATATATGCAAGGCAGCATGCGATCGTGTGGTCACTGCTTTTTGTCCAGTGGGCAAGGCCAGCTCTGGGCTTAGTATGCTACACCGTAACTGCATGTCCGGGGCTGACGGGAGCCGGGAGTCCGCTATGACCGCATTATAACACCACAACTCTCTTGTATTGGTTTGAAACCTGTAGCAAAATGTTGCAAGAAAATAAAGAAAAATTAAACCTGCTTAAACGTAGAACTGCAAGTGAACTAACAAGTTGGTCTAAATGATGAATGCAACGCTCTTCACTAGTCTATGCTGTTAGGATACCAATTAGCAGCATATTCTCAGAATCTAAATCACTGGGGGGCCAACTGCTGGGACCACCAGGGATACTGAGAAGGGTTCCAGGGGCCTATGATATGAGCAATGCAGAGCCCAGAACGGAGTTACAATCACTAGAGCGGAGGTCGAACATGCGCACCTCTATTTTATTCAATGGTCGGCAGGAGAAAGAGTACAGTACTCCGCTATTTCAGTCAGTCCGTAGGCAATGAATATAGCGGAGACTGAGAATGCGCACAACTCTCATCAGGATTGCTGAGGGTCTCATCAGGAGGACCCCATCAAGTAAGTTTTCCTCTAATAAAAGGGTATTCATAGAAAATAAAGTTAAGGCCTAAATGAAGAGAAGTGATGAGAAAACTGCTCTTGTCACACCACTATTTGTATACTTCACCGTAATGAACATATGAGTATACAGCATTTTCAGAAATATCCTACATTACAAGTCATCAGAAATCTATTCCAGGAGTTTGCAAAAAAAAAAGTGACCTAAAGCAGGGTATGTTTGATTAAAAGGGACTGGAATGTTATTTTCTCTCTCACTCCAACGGTCCCTGCCAGTCCTACACTGCGGAGGCCTGTAACTGGCTGCAGTGGTCAGGTGACTGATCGATGGAACATCATCCGTGCAAGAGCGGCAGAAACACAAACACAAGGGGGAACGATTCCGCTACTAAGTAGTGATGTGCAAGTGTACTCGTTACTCGGGTGGTCTCCGGGTATTTATGACTGCTCGGAGATTTAGTTTTTGTTGAAGCAGCTGAATGATTTACAGCTATTAGCCAGGCTGAGTACATGTGGGGGTTGCCTGATTGCTAGGGAATCCCCTCATTTATTCAAGCTGACTAGCAGCTGTAAATCAGGCAGCTGCATCGACAAAAACTAAATCTCTGAGCAGTCACAAACACTTGGGAGACCATCCGAGCGTGCTCCAGAAAACTCGAGCAACGAGTATACTCGCTCATCACTACTGGTAAGCAATATCTCCATTTTATAACTTGACCTACTGAATCATTTGGTAAAGTGCAGGAAAACCACTTTAATGTGGGCTCGCATCTCATT
Source organism: Ranitomeya variabilis (assembly GCF_051348905.1). Taxonomy (NCBI): domain Eukaryota; kingdom Metazoa; phylum Chordata; class Amphibia; order Anura; family Dendrobatidae; genus Ranitomeya; species Ranitomeya variabilis. The sequence goes on along the minus strand of NC_135234.1, from coordinate 569,725,328 downwards.
TTAACATAAAATAGTAATCTAGCTGTCAGACAGAAGAGCAATGATTCCATAAAGATGCTGCTTGCCGTAATAACCTGTCAAAAGCAGAACAAACCTGAATTATACCTTCAATCCTTCCATATCCAGAATCGGAGGCTTGTGGTAACGCGTTCATTAATTTTACTGAACAAAAAGAGCTTTAGAGTCAGTTTTTGGCTCAAAACACTTTAAAGGGAATGTCCACTACCATGACAACCCCTTCTCCATCAGCAGGTTTGCCCCCAGGAAAACAACACTTATATTCACCTCCGATTCCAGCAGTGTCAGCATCTGCCCTCGTGGGGGTTGCGTCACATTGTTATGCCACGTGATCCTGGAGACCAATCTGCGCTGGCGTCACTCTCCGTGCCTTTGGACAAATCAGACATCAAGAGGAAGCGAGTGGCAGGTGCAGCTCTGACTTCTTGATGTCCAAAGGCGCGGAGAGTGATGCCAGTGCAGGAATGGCAAGTAGAAGTGTTAAATTACCAGGGGCAAGCAATCTGAGTGACGAGAAGATGACTGAGTAGTGGTAAAAGCTTATGGAGTGAGTAGTGGAGCTTAGAACAAATCAACATTTCAAACTTTTGAGATTCAATATATATTTTTCCGACATCGGCAAACTTAAGTGTTTTTCTAATCAATGTATTAGCTGCGGTACTCTATAATGCCAGCCACTAACAGTGTTCTTAATACTTTGGGCACAGCCTTGTGGTGGCAACATTTGTGGTCATCAGCACCGGAGTACACTATAAAAAGGCTGTAGGTTACGTATGTTAGATGAGATGCATAGAGAAGTCTGGAGGGCAGCAGTTTAGTACATGCATGAGACTTAATTGCTCAGAGTTAGACAAACCTCCAAATCACATCATGGACAGGGTCCAAGCACACTCCAAAACCTTGAAGATCTTCTTGTTCAGAATCATTAAATGTAGCACAACTCCCATCAACTTTATTAATTAGAAGGCATTTGAATGGCGGAGGTTCAGTCATAGAAGCTGGCACGAGACCTGAGGAATAACAGAGGCTAGAAATTACAAAGTATGTTCGCCATCCCGTATCAGGACTCCTCAATTACAAGAGAAGCAACAAAGCCTGTTAATCACATTTGGCTTGGTGCATTATAAAGGGGGATTGTTAGGAGGCACAAATACAGCAAAATCGTATGGACACCAAATGCAATACATTTCTCTTGATCAGGTGAAATGTCAAGTAGTAGATTTTGAAGGCTTTTCGTATCAGGCTGTATATTTTGAAGGCGGTTCGTAAGCAAACATACACTTTGCTAAAAGTCTCCTAAAAAAAAAAATCCAACTCTTAAAAGGGTATTCTCAAATTATTAAACTGCTTTAGTTAGGGTAATGTCACACAGTGCCATTTTGATCGCTACGACGGTACGATTCGTGACGTTCTAGCGATATCCATACGATATCGCAGTGTGACACGCAGCAGCGATCAGGGACCCTGCTGAGAATCGTACGTCGTAGCAGATCGTATGGAACTTTCTTTCGTCGCTTGATCACCCGCTGACATCGCTGGATCGTTGTGTGTGACAGCGATCCAGCGATGTGTTCGCTTGTAACCAGGGTAAACATCGGGTAACTAAGCGCAGGGCCGCGCTTAGTAACCCGATGTTTACCCTGGTTACCAGCGTAAACGTAAAAAAAACAAACAGTACATACTTACATTCCGGTGTCTGTCCTCCGGCGTCTCAGCTTCTCTGCACTGTGAGCGCCAGCCGGCCGGAAAGCGAGCACAGCGGTGACGCGGTGACGTCACCGCTGTGCTTTCCGGCTATGGTGCTTACACAGTGGAGAGAAGCAGAACGCCGGGGGACAGACACCGGAATGTAAGTATGTACTGTTTGTTTTTTTTACGTTTACGCTGGTAACCAGGGTAAACATCGGGTTACTAAGCGCGGCCCTGCGCTTAGTTACCCGATGTTTACCCTGGTTACCCGGGGACTTCGGCATCGCTCCAGCGCCGTGATTGCACAGTGTGACCGCAGTCTACGACGCTGGAGCGATAATCATACGACGCTGCGACGTCACGAATCGTGCCGTCGTAGCGATCAAAATTGCACTGTGTGACAGTACCCTTAAGGTACCTTCACACGAAGCGACGCTGCAGCGATAGCGACAACGATGTCGATCGCTGCAGCGTCGCTGTTTGGTCGCTGGAGAGCTGTCACACAGACCGCTCTCCAGCGATCAACTATGCCGAGGTCCCCTGGTAACCAGGGTAAACATCGGGTAACTAAGCGCAGGGCCGCGCTTAGTAACCCGATGTTTACCCTGGTTACCAGCGTAAAATCTAAAAAAAACAAACAGCACATACTTACATTCACGTCCCCCTGCGTCCACTTCCTGACTGACTGAGCGCCGTACAGTGAGAGCAGAGCGGTGACGTCACCGCTGTGCTGCTTTCACTTTCACTTTGCGGCGCTGAGTCAGAGGAGGAAGCAGACTGCAGGGGACGCAATGTGAGTATGTGCTGTTTGTTTTTTTTACATTTTACGCTAGTAACCAGGGTAAACATCGGGTAACTAAGCGCGGCCCTGCGCTTAGTAACCCGATGTTTACCCTGGTTACCAGTGTAAAATATCGCTGGTATCGTTGCTTTTGCTTTCAAACACAACGATACACAGCGATCGGACGACCAAATAAAGTTCTGGACTTTATTCAGCGACCAGTGACATCACAGCAGGATCCTGATCGCTGCTGCGTGTCAAACGAAACGATATCGCTAGCGAGGACGCTGCAACGTCACGGATTGCTAGCGATATCGTTATAATGTCGTTTCGTGTGAAGGTACCTTTAGAGAGCAAGAAAAAAAAATCAAGCTGGCAATTGGCTTTCTTTTTCTATTTGACTTTATTCTCCTGCAAAGAAAGCTATTGTTGGCATACCAGTCACCTCTCTCCAGCCATTAATTTCTATACAGTGGTTAGCGGCATCCCTCCCAAGCGATCATCAATCACAATCAACAGAACCCAGCATCAGGGCTCTCACTTCCCTCATCCGAGTGTTTGTTCAAATGCACCGTAATCTCTATATGTAAATACAGTGATAGCATCCTGGACTCCGAACAAACCACTGACAGCTAGATGTGCTACAGCAAAACTTGTGCTGAGCTTTACAGTTCTACTAACACTACAGCTACAGATCTGCTATTCCCTAGAACGGTCACTCAAGGAGGACTGCCTGCCCAACCAGGAAACGAGGAGACTAAGGAGACTGCACACTTGTGAGCTGCTCACAGACGTCTTAAAAGTAGCCCTTTAAGCTACCATTTATAGCTACATTTAAAGTTTGTTAAGACCAGCATCAATTCATATAACGTATTTAAAGGGAACCTGTCACCCCCCCAGGCGTTTTTAACTAAAAGAGCCACCTTGTGCAGCAGTAATGCTGCATTCTGTCAAGGTGGCTCTTTTAGTTGGGGTCTCTGCGAACGCTGAAATAATCGTTATTAGAATTTGCCCCTCATGCCTGCAGTTTGTCAGGGGGGCATGTCTTTTCCCCCCTGACACAAATGCCTCCCAGCCATCACTCAGGGACTCCGTGCGCCGCCTCCATTTTCTTCTTGGACGTCTCCGGCACCTGCGCTGTAAGTTCCCATCATGTGATGGGAGTCAAAGGGCAGCGCAAACTGTGCATGCCAGAAAAAAATAAAACAAAAAAAATATAACAGCGCAGGCGTCAGGGACGTTCAGGAAGGAAATGGAGGCGGCGCCCGGAGCACAAAGGCCCTGAGTGGGCTGGGAGGCGTTTGTGTCAGGGGGGAAAAGACATGCCCCCCTGAAACTGCAGGCATGAGGGGCAAATTCTAAAATCGATTATTTCAGCGTTGGCAGGGGCCCGAACTAAAAGAATCACCTTGACAGAATACAGCATTAGTGCTGCACAAGTTGGCTCTTTTAGTTAAAAATGCCTGGAGGGGTGACAGGTTCCCTTTAAAATTATGGCATGTTTCAAAAAACTTTTGGTCAGTAACTATAAAAAAAAAACACCGTCCCTCACTTGCCCTCTCAGGGTTCAACTGTTGTACCTCTGCTGCTGCCCCAGATGATGTACACCACAAGACCCGCTAAGCTCAGTTATTGGCTGCAGGGCTATCGATGTAACAGCATTGCTGCAGTCAAACAGGAGGCTGGGGCAGCGGCAAAGACATAGCACTTGAACCTGGGGAGGGCCAGTAAAGCGAAGGGTTTTTGTTTTTTACACGTGACTTTGGATATGGTGAAAAAGTTTCCTGAAAGGTGACAATCCATTTAAAAGTATTTTTTTATACAGTTGCCCAACATTTCATTAACCAACCTACACTTTAGTACTTTGTACAACTGCGTATTTAATAAGATGCATATAGAATGAAGCTTAAAAATAAAGTGCCAGACGTCCTCAAGATTGTATTCATAATTGCATAGCAGCTGACTGTGATATGGCAATACACTACGTATCGCAACAGAAAAGTAAAAAAGCAAACCGATCATTTTTTATGTATATAGTGTAATTATATATACAATATTGCTCCATTTAAAACAGAGTAACACATCAATCTTCTAGATTACCTATTATATGTCGACTTGCAAAGATTTCAGATGTGGCCAAAACATGAGAGTTTATGAGTGCTTCATCTATCCGCAGGAAGGTCTGGTCTCCACTTGCACCAACCCATGTTGCTTTTCTGCCATACTTGGCGCCGATGTTGGGCATAGATGCAGGCTTTGCATTCCAGTAAGGCAGGTCTATGATTGGCCTTCCAAGCTGTCCTTTCTGAGAGTAATCAATGACATTCCAGTCTTAATAATCACATAAATTAGTTTGTAAATACAAAATGTTTATTACCACTTATCTTTAGGAGGGCATTTCCACCTTAGACATGTATGGCGTATCCTGTACATACAATGTCTTTAAAAAGTATTCATACCCTGTGAACTTTTCCACATTTTCACATTACACCCACAAAACTACATTTATTTTTATATAGTGATTTTCTGTGATATACCAACAAAGTAGCAAGAATTTGTGAACAGTAAAGGAAATTATACAAGGTTTTCTAAATGTTTTAAAAATATAAATGTGAAAATTCTGAAATGCAGTTGTATTCAGCCCCCTTGAGAAAATACTCTCGCTGCAATTACTGCTGCAAGTCTTTTGGGGAGGTCTCTGCTGAAGAAAAGCATCCCCACAGCATGATGCTGCCACCATCACGTTTGACTGTGGGGATGTTGTTTTCAGGGTGATGTGCAGTGTTAGTTTTTCGCCACACATGGTATTTTGCATTTAGCCTAAAAAGTTCCCGATGCAGCTATTCAGGAAGCACAATAGCTATTCGGATAAGCTCTTATCCGAAGCTATTCGATCAACCCTAGTTGAGATGAATCTGTGCTATACTTTATGTACATGCTTCGTAGTGACCAGTGCTGTGGGGTCAGAGTCAGGGAAATTGAGGAGTCCGAGTCGATAGTTCAACTGCACAGCCCTGTTTAAAACTTTTTTTTCTTCTTCTTTTCACTGCTCGTTAGTCTTTTTAGGGGACTTGAATCTGCAATACTCAGATCGCATGTGCTATATACAGCGATGACACAACACTGATGTATATAACAGAAAGCACTGTCTCCTTTGAAGCCCGGCTACAGGCTGGGTTTTGAAGTAGCTCTGTAATGACAGGCATTGGCCGGAGGTCATAAGCAGACCCGATGGTTGATATAACACCCCATCGGCGACCCGCAATCATGTCACAGGCACGTTGATGGATAGAGAGAATGACGCGCACGCATGCAGGAGCATGTTAAATGCCAATGTCAGAGACTTACAGAGGCATTTAACAGGTTAACAATTGCGGGTACAGCACCACTCCAATTGCGATTAGTAGTGACAGATTCTGGTTGTAATACACAACAATCACGTGCCAGGTATGGGGTGGGCTCACTGTATGACCCCACTCCATACACCTACTTATGAATTGCGCCATGCATGTACGGTGGAGTTCATGCAGGGGATTAGATGCATATTTTTTTAAAATAATTATAAAAGAATGTATGCATTTCCTTTATACTCCACAAATACTTGCTACTTTGTGCAAGTATATCACAAAAAATCTCAATAAAATACATTAAAGTTTGTGGGTGTAATATGGAAAAATGTGGAAAAGTTCACAGTGTATGAATACTTTTTCAAGGCACTCGGTGTCATAAATATTTCACAGATAGAGGTCCCAAATCCGTCACCAGAAAGAGGTTACTTATCCTGCACGTGGGATGGGAGCTGCATCCAGCGGTGGCCAGGAAGGTCCATGGCTTTAGCTAGTCATTGAAATGGGAGTCTCAGACACATGACTGTGGCAAGACCCTTCTATCGGCCATTTAGGAGTTATCTTGTGATTACATCTAACGCTAGTTACTCTTAAATAACACAAAGCTGATGTCAAATTTCACATGTTAACAGGCATGGAGAGTTCTTCCAACACCTTCAGAGATTCCATTCGACAAGGACCGTAGCTCTCAGCAGATTGTGACATGGACTGTGCTCCACAGAAGCTTGATTTTAACCACTTTCAGGGTAAGTTCACACATGGCGTTTTTGTTGCTTTTTTTTTTTCTGCAGCAAAACCTGATCTTCTTGGCAGGAAAGAAGCTGCGTCAAAAACGCAGGTTTAGGTGCGTTTTTATTTCTTTGTCCATGTTAATGTTCTTGAGTTTTCAGCAGCAAAAATGCAGCAAATAACGATACCTGCGTTTTTGCTGCGTTTATTTAACACCCATTCAAGGCAATAGGTGAATAACACTGAAAAAACGCAGCAAAAACGCTAAAAGAAGTGACATGCTCTATATCCAAAAAACGCAGCAGAGCACAAAATACTGATTACACAAAAAACCAATGTGTGTGCATGAGATTTCTGAAATCTCATAGGCTTTGCTGGTACTGTAAAAAGCAGCTGAAAATGAGCATAAAAAGAGCAGCAAAATTGCCCTGTGTGAACTTATCCTCAAGATGTACAATAAAAAAATATATTGTGGTACCATTTTAGCCATAACTCCTAGAATAGTTGTGTCATTTTTGGGCATAAAAGCATTATGCACTGGAAGAAGTGGACATTACAATAGCACTGGAGCAGAGAATTTATATAGATTTGCTTTAGCAACTTACTGAGAAGCTTCCAAAAGTGAAGACCTGGCCGTCCATTAGTAGGACTGCAGAGTGATTGCTCCCAGCTGCAACGTGGGTGCTGGGTCCTGGCAGTGCCTGCACCAATGTTGGACATCCTCTACAAGGGTAAAGGACATTTCAAAGACTAATATCACTAGATGAATATTATTACAAGGACTACTCCATAAAATGGCAAATATACTGCTTAGCAATAACATGCCTAGTATACATTACATAAAGGGAACAAGCTATAAGGGAAATCATGTTCACACATTACAAGTCATGTTATAATATAACCGCCAAAGGAGGAGAAATAGACCGTCTCCACTTACACAGAGAAATCCTAAACCTCACACACAAGAGCAGGGGTCCCCAACCTGTAGCTCGGGATCCACATGTGGCTCGCGGCTGTCTGCCAGCTTGCCGCATTGGCTCCAGATTTAGTAAACTGGTATGAAGAGCACATCTCAAAATGGTGAACTTTGTGAGTAGCCCTGCACAGAAGAGCAGATTTGGGTACTCTTCTACTGGTCTTGGGGGTTTATAGACAATTTAAGTATGGTACGCTAGAGACAGGATGATACTACCTGTCAGAGGAGGTGCTTGAAGATGGATGTGACGGCGTTGGGAGTGCGTGATTGGAGAATGCTGAATGTGGTGGGGTGTGGTGGGAACCCCTGGATCTTGGTATACTGCTCGGGGTGATTTGTGTGGAAAAGCTTTAGTTATTATACCCATAATGGGGGCTATGGTTGCCACTACTGTGAAGAGGGCAGTAGCTGGATGTGGCTCACAACCCTCTTGCAAAGCTGAGTGTGGCTCTCAAGGTCAGAAAGGTTGGGGACCACTGCACAAGAGAAATGTGCAGGACACCTAGGAAGTGCTTTATTAAAAGGGAATCTATCAGCAGAATTTCAACCCATAAAATAAGTGCATATATCCTGTAAAAGACAAGCCGAGCAATAGCTTTACATGGTCCATCCATTACTGAGAAATAGAGATGAGAGAGCGTTCTTGGATAAGGTGGTATCCGAGCACACTCGTGCCCTAATCGAGTATTTTTGGTGTGCTCGAAAAATATGCTCGAGTCGCCTTGGCAGCATGTCTCGTGGCTGTTCGACAGACGCAACACATGCAGGGACTGCCTAACAAACAGGTAATCCCTGACTGACAGCCTTTATGCTGTGTGATTTCAGGAAAACATTCCATCAGTCAAGCAGGAGGCTTTGGAACAGGGTGGGGCATAGAGTTGGAGTGACAGAGGTTTCAGGTCTACCACAGATCAGCCTCATTTGAATATCAATTAAAACAGTGATTTCTCAGCAATGAAGGAGCGGACTGGCCATGTAATGCTGGACTTGTCCTTGAAAGAGCTACAAGCTCATAAATTGATTAGGAGTGAAATCCTGCTGACAGGCTGGCTTTTCATACATATTTGGCATTAGATGTACCAAAAATATAAAGAGAATGTAATTTATTTTTTTTTTATTTGACCTTATTGACCATGCCATAATTTTGAAATCTGACCACTGACACTTTATGTGGCTATAACTCTGAAATCGGTTCAACAGATCCCACTAATTCTGAGAATGTTTTCTTGTAACATTTTCTACTTAATGATCGTGGTAAACTTTGTTCGGTATGACTTGCGTTTGTGAAAATATCAGAAACTTGGAGAAAATTTAGAAAGTGTCACAATTTTCAAACTTTTAATTCATATACCCATAAAACCAGAGAGATATGTCACACAAAATAGTTAATAAATAACATTTACCACATGTCTACTTTGTTGATCAACTTTCAACCTCTCTAACTTACTAATAACAAAAAAAAAAGTTTCAAAAATGACAATTTTTCATTTTTCAAACAAAATTTACACATTTATTCTTTTAAGGGACTACATCACATCTGAAGAGACTTTGGGGGGTCTATATGACAGAAAATACCCAAAAGTGACACCTTTCTAAAAACTGCACCCCTCAACGTGCTCAAAACGTTCAAAAAGTTTATTGGCCCTTCAGGTGTTTCACAGGAACTAATGCAATGTGGAAGGGGAAAAAAAAAATGAACATTTTACTTGTTTTTTTTTTTTTCAGCAAAATTTTAATTTGACAACAAATTATCACAAGGGTAACATGAGAAAACGAACCCCAAAATTTGTTGTGCAATTTCTCCTGAGTACACAGATACCACATATGTGGGGGAAAACTACAATTTGGGGACATGGCAGGGATGGAAGGGAAGGAGCACGTTTGACTTTTGGATGCAAAAATGGCTAGAATTGAGAGCGGACGCCATGTTGCGTTTGCAGAGTCCCTGATTTACAGTAAATAAACAGTGGAAACCCCCCACAAGTGACACCGTTTTGGAAACTGCACCCCTCAAGGATTTTATCCAGGGGTATAGTGAGCATTTTGAACCTACAGCTATTACAAAAAATTTGATAACATTAGGTCGTCATATTGAAAATGTTCATATTTTTCAAGAAAATGTTGTTTTAGCCCAAAATTTGTAATATACACAAAGAATAATAGGAGAAAACAGACCCCGTAATTTGTTACGCAATTTCTCCAGAACACGATCATACTCCAGATGTGGTCAAAACTTTTAACATGTCACATATTACTCAACTGTGCAAAAATGAGACAGATTTTGAGCTCAACTAGATTACTGGAGGACAATTGAGCAAATATTTTGCAACACTGTGAATAGTAGCACATGATAAATTAGGCTAAGAAATCTGGATAAGAAAACAAAGCACTCATTGTAATTCATTTTTTTCTGTGTGTTGAAATCAAGTTATGGAAACTTAAAAAATAGGTTAACTTATTGAATAATTAATAAGGCACAAATTTTAAAAAAAGTCAGTAATAGAACTATTTTTACTCAAGAAAAAAAAAAGAAGCAAACAATTATTAATTGGAACCCCATTTAGGTAAAGAAATCATAGAAGTGTGACTAGAGAACGAATATAAAAAAAAAGGTGCGATTAAGACTAAGTATTAAGATTAAGCTTAGTATTAATGAAGGTGCTGCAAAGGAAGCGCCTGATTCATTACAGGGGTTATCCCCCGAATAAGTGTACGTTGAGTGCAGCCCCAGAGCGAATGACGCCACTCCTCTTGTTACTTTCATTAAAGATAAACCTGTCAACCCCCCCCCCCCCCAGGCGTTTGTAACTAAAAGAGCCACCTTGTGCAGCACTAATGCTGCATTCTGACAAGGTGGCTCTTTTAGTTCTTGTTCCTGCCACTGCTGAAATAATCGTTTATCAAATTTGTCCCTCATACCTTGAAATCGTTCGGGGGGCAGGTCTTTCCCTCCTAACACAGACGTACCACAGCCATCACTCAGGGCCTGTATATGCAACTAGATTATTATTATTATTTATTTATGTAGCACCATTAATTCCATGGTGCTGTACATGAGAAAGGCTACTTTCACACTAGCGTCGTGCGCTGCACGTCGCTATGCGTCATTTTGTAGAAAAAACGCATCCTGCAAAAGTGCTTGCAGGATGCGTTTTTTTTCTCCATAGACTTGCATTAGCGACGTGCAGCGCGACGCATTGCCACACGTCACAACCGTCGTGCGACGTTGCATGTAACGTTTTTTGGTGCGCGGCCGGAACTCTGCCCCCTCTTCCCCGCACCTCACAATGGGGCAGCGGATGCCTTGAAAAACAGCATCCGCTGCACCCGTTGTGCGGTGCTTTCACTGTTTGCGTTGGTACGTCGCAACGACGCAATTCGTCGTGCGTTATACGACGCTAGTGTGAAAGTAGCCAAAGGGGTTACATACAGGGTTATAGATATCGTTTACAGTAAACAAGTTTACAGTGACAGACTGGTACAGAGGGGAGAGGACCCTGTCCTTGCGGACTTACATTCTATGGGGCGAACTTACATTCTATGGGATCAGCCTCTGCCCATTACATCAGTATTCTCACTGAAGGTATTTGCACACAGTTTGTTTGATGACTTTTCAAAAACGTGAGCATTTCTGTTCCGTTTGCACCGAAAAAGTTTTCAGATTTTGTTGAGGTATGTGCATACAACCTCTTTTTCAAGTGGATATTGGTGTGAAATCACCTGAAAAAGGTGCATATACCCCCAAATCGGCCTAAAGAAACACCCCATAAAATTAACATAATGCATAGCTATGTCAAAACAGCATTGCTATGCACATTCCATTTTGTGTCACTTTTTGTTTCCCACTTTAAGGTTTGTACATCCTGAAACGGTCAAAATACAGTGGGGCAAAAAAGTATTTAGTCAGTCAGCAATAGTGCAAGTTCCACCACTTAAAAAGATGAGAGGCGTCTGTAATTTACATCATAGGTAGACCTCAACTATGGGAGACAAACTGAGAAAAAAAAATCCAGAAAATCACATTGTCTGTTTTTTTATCATTTTATTTGCATTTTATGGTGGAAAATAAGTATTTGGTCAGAAACAAAATTTCATCTCAATACTTTGTAATACATCCTTTGTTGGCAATGACAGAGGTCAAACGTTTTCTGTAAGTCTTCACAAGGTTGCCACACACTGTTGTTGGTATGTTGGCCCATTCCTCCATGCAGATCTCCTCTAGAGCAGTGATGTTTTTGGCTTTTCGCTTTGCAACACGGACTTTCAACTCCCTTCAAAGGTTTTCTATAGGGTTGAGATCTGGAGACTGGCTAGGCCACTCCAGGACCTTGAAATGCTTCTTACGAAGCCACTCCTTCGTTGCCCTGGCGGTGTGCTTTGGATCATTGTCATGTTGAAAGACCCAGCCACGTTTCATCTTCAATGCCCTTGCTGATGGAAGGAGGTTTGCACTCAAAATCTCACGATACATGGCCCCATTCATTCTTTCATGTACCCGGATCAGTCGTCCTGGCCCCTTTGCAGAGAAACAGCCCCAAAGCATGATGTTTCCACCACCATGCTTTACAGTAGGTATGGTGTTTGATGGATGCAACTCAGTATTCTTTTTCCTCCAAACACGACAAGTTGTGTTTCTACCAAACAGTTCCAGTTTGGTTTCATCAGACCATAGGACATTCTCCCAAAACTCCTCTGGATCATCCAAATGCTCTCTAGCAAACTTCAGACGGGCCCGGACATGTACTGGCTTAAGCAGTGGGACACGTCTGGCACTGCAGGATCTGAGTCCATGGTGGCGTAGTGTGTTACTTATGGTAGGCCTTGTTACATTGGTCCCAGCTCTCTGCAGTTCTTTCACTAGGTCCCCCCGCGTGGTTCTGGGATTTTTGCTCACCGTTCTTGTGATCATTCTGACCCCACGGGGTGGGATTTTGCGTGGAGCCCCAGATCGAGGGAGATTATCAGTGGTCTTGTATGTCTTCCATTTTCTAATTATTGCTCCCACTGTTGATTTCTTCACTCCAAGCTGGTTGGCTATTGCAGATTCAGTCTTTTCAGCCTGGTGCAGGGCTACAATTTTGTTTCTGGTGTCCTTTGACAGCTCTTTGGTCTTCACCATAGTGGAGTTTGGAGTCAGACTGTTTGAGGGTGTGCACAGGAGTCTTTTTATACTGATAACAAGTTTAAACAGGTGCCATTACTACAGGTAATGAGTGGAGGAAAGAGGAGACTCTTAAAGAAGAAGTTACAGGTCTGTGAGAGCCAGAAATCTTGATTGTTTGTTTCTGACCAAATACTTATTTTCCACCATAATATGCAAATAAAATGATAAAAAAACAGACGATGTGATTTTCTGGATTTTTTTTTCTCAGTTTGTCTCCCATAGTTGAGGTCTACCTATGATGTAAATTACAGACGCCTCTCATCTTTTTAAGTGGTGGAACTTGCACTATTGCTGACTGACTAAATACTTTTTTGCCCCACTGTAAGTGATGTGAGCATGCTGTGAGTGGCTATACTGGCGTCAAAAAGATGCAGTGTGCATATAGCCTTGGAGAGTTTCTCCTGAAAACAAAAACACCTCCGTGTACAAGTATACAGTAGCTGTGTATCTCATCAAACTTCCCATATACGAATATTATAGGAAGAAGAGGCTAAGGCAAAATGTTACAAATACAATAACATTTATTTTAATGACAAAAAAAATAAAAAAAAACCAATGATAATAAACAGGAAATCTTCTTTATAAAAATTCGCTGCAAACATCCAAGCAGAACACATGTAAGTATGATATAGTGTAATGTGGCATAATGGTCCTATTATTATGCAAAAATGATGCTAATTTTAATGCTCCTGTTACATACACTGTCTAAAGTGAAAGACCTATGGAAACTAAATTCCTATATCTTTAACCCCTTCATGACCCAGCCTATTTTGACCTGAATGACCTGGCCGTTTTTTGCAATTCTGACCAGTGTCCCTTTATGAGGTAATAACTCAGGAACGCCTCAACGGATCCTAGCGATTCTGAGATTGTTTTTTCGTGACATATTGGGCTTCATGTTAGTGGTAAATTTAGGTCAATAATTTCTGAGTTTATTTGTGAAGAAAATTTCGCAATTTTCACATTTTGAATTTTTATTCTGTTAAACCAGAGAGTTATGTGACACTTAATAGTTAATAAATAACATTTCCCACATGTCTACTTTACATCAGCACAATTTTGGAAACAACATTTTTTTTGCTAGGAAGTTATAAGGGTTAAAATTTGACCAGTGATTTCTCATTTTTACAACAAAATTTACAAAACCATTTTTTTTAGGGACCACCTCACATTTAAAGTCAGTTTGAGGGGTCTATATGGCTGAAAATACCCAAAAGTGACACCATTCTAAAAACTGCACCCCTCAAGGTGCTCAAAACCACATTCAAAAAGTTTATTAACCCTTCAGGTGTTTCACAGCAGCAGAAGCAACATGGAAGAAAAAACGAACATTTAACTTTTTAGTCACAAAAATGATCTTTTAGCAACAATGTTTTTATTTTCCCAAGGGTAAAAGGAGAAACTGGACCACGAACGTTGTTGTCCAATTTGTCCTGAGTACGCTGATACCTCATATGTGCGGGTAAACCACTGTTAGTGCGCACGGCAGGGCTCGGAAGGGAAGGAGCGCCATTTGACTTTTTGAATGAAAAATTGGCTCCAATCTTTAGCGGACACCATGTCGCGTTTGGAGAGCCCCCGTGTGCCTAAACATTGGAGCTCCCCCACAAGTGACCCCATTTTGGAAACTAGACCCCCCAAGGAACTTATCTAGAAGCATAGTGAGCACTTTAAACGCCCAGGTGCTTCACAAATTGATCCGTAATAATGAAAAAGTACTTTTTTTTTCACAAAAAAATTATTTTAGCCTCAATTTTTTCATTTTCACATGGGCAACAGGATAAAATGGATCCTAACATTTGTTGAGCAATTTCTCCTGAGTACACCGATACCTCACATGTGGGGGTAAACCACTGTTTGGGCACATGGTAAGGCTCGGAAGGGAAGGAGCGCCATTTGACTTTTTGAATGGAAAATTAGCTCCAATCGTTAGCGGACACCATGTCGCGTTTGGAGAGCCCCTGTGTGCCTAAACATTGGAGCTCCCCTACAAGTGACCCCATTTTGGAAACTAGACCTCCCAAGGAACTAATCTAGATGTGTAGTGAGCACTTAGAACCCCCAAGTGCTTCACAAAAGTTTATAACGCAGAGCCGTGAAAATAAAAAATAATTTTTCATTCCTCTAAAATTATGTTTTAGCAAGCAATTTTTTATTTTCGCAAGTGTAACAGAAGAAATTGGACCCCAATAATTGTTGCCCAGTTTGTCCTGAGTATGCTGGTACCCCATATGTGGGGGTAAACCACTGTTTGGGCGCACGTCTGGGGAGGGAGCACCATTTGACTTTTTGAACGCAAGATTGGCTGGAATCAATGGTGGCACCATGTTGCGTTTGGAGACCCCTGATGTGCCTAAACAGTGGAAACCCCTCAATTCTAACTCCAACACTAACCCCAACACACCCCTAACCCTAAGCCCAACTCTAGCCATAACCCTAATCACAACCCTAACCCCAACACACCCCTAACCACAACCCTAACCCTAACCCCAACCCCAACTTTAACCCCAACACACCTCTAACCCTAACCATAACCCTAACCACAAGCCAATTCTTAACCCTATTTCCAAGCCTAACCCTAATTCCAACCCTAACTCTAATTAAAACCCTAAGGCTATGTGCCCACGTTGCGGATTCGTGTGAGATTTTTCCGCACCATTTTTGAAACATCCGCAGGTAAAAGGCACGGCATTTTTCCTGCGGATTTACCGCGGATTTCCACTGTTTTTTATGCGGATTTCATCTGCGGATTCCTATTGAGGAACAAGTGTAAAACGCTGCGAAATCCGCACAAAGAATTGACATGCTGCGGAAAATACAACGCAGTATTTCCGCGCGGTATTTTCCGCACCATGGGCACAGCGGATTTGGTTTCCCATAGGTTTACATGGTACTGTAAACCTGATGGAACAGTGCTACGAATCCGCAGCGGCCAATCCGCTGCGAATCCGCAGCCAAATCCGCACCATGTGCACATAGCCTAATTCTAACGCTAACCCTAGTTCTAACCCTACCCCTAGTTCTAATCCTAGTTCTAACCCTAGTGGAAAAAAATACTCAAGCTACTTACCAGGTAGCGGTGTTTTTCAGGAGTCCATGACAGCACTAACGAGAGAGGGGATCCGCCCTTCAGGGACAGGAAACCTACAGAGATAAAAGGGCGGCACCTCTCTCCCGCATCAGTTGGATTGCAGAGCATGAGAGGACCTCCATTGATTAGTAACATATAAATATCTTAACACATTTCACCTTGTGACTAAAATTTGTAGAAAATTAACCTACATGAGAATATACTTATCGTGATGAAACCCATACCAGTAGAAAGGGAGGGAATATAGGAGTGCTGTCATGGACTCCTGAAAAACACTGCTACCTGGTAAGTAGCTTGAGTATTTATTCAGTCGTCATGACAGCACTAACGAGAGAATTACAGAGAAAAGAGTATTAGGGTGGGATTACTGCTTCCAGCACCCTTCTACCAAATGTGAGATCGTTGGAGCTACCAAGATCTAATCTATAATGATTCAAGAAAGTAGACGGAGATGACCATGTGGCCGCCTTACATATGTCCTCAATTGACAACTCCGATCTCTCTGCCCAGGAAGATGCCATGGCACGAGTGGAATGAGCCTTTACGCCTTCCGGGACTTCTAGGCCACCTGCTGAATAAGCCAGAGAAATTGCCTCCCTAATCCATCTACCTAAGGTGTTTTTGGATACTCTAAACCCCTTCTTGACTCCCTGATAGGATATAAACAAGGAATTATCTTTTTTCCAGGGATCTGTTAAAAAAATATATTTAAGAAGGCATCTTTTGACATCCAATGTATGGAGTTTGAGTTCTTTTGGGTTTTTAGGATTAGGACAAAAAGTGGGGAGATTTATCTCCTGGAGTCTGTGGAACTTAGACGCTACCTTCGGGAGATAGAGGGGATCAGTTCTTAATACTACTCTATCTTCTCTAATCTGCATATATGGAGTCAGTCTAGAGAGGGCCTGTAAATCACTAACTCTCCTAGCCGACGTAAGAGCAATCAAAAGAGCTGTTTTTAAGGACAGTATCTTTATAGATGCAGATTCTAAAGGCTCAAAGGGGGGTTCCGTTAACGCTGAGAGGACTAAGTTTAAGTCCCACGGGGCTAGTCTTTTCTTAACGATGGGTCTTAATCTAGCCGCCGCTTTAATAAAACGAGCAATCCAATAATTTTTAGCTAACCCACAATTATACAGCGCCCCCAAGGCTGAAACCTGGACTCTAAGGGTGCTTGTAGCTAGTCCCATCTCGAGGCCTTTCTGCAGGAACTCCAAGATCTTTGGAATATTAGCTTTCTGACTCATAACCGATCCTGAGACCGAAAGGAATTTTCTCCAGATTCTTACATAGATATTTGTTGTGGAATCTTTTCTGCTTTTTAATAGGGTATTAATAAGTCCCTCTGAAAAACCCTTTTTTCTTAGTAATGACCCTTCAAATCCCACGCCGTCAGATGTAAACTGGCCACTCGTGGATGGAAGACCGGACCCTGTGAGAGGAGGTCTGGGAGTTCTGGGAGAATCCACGGTTGAGAAATGGACATTTTCCTCAGCCAAGGAAACCACGGCCTCTTGGGCCAGAACGGCGCTATCAGAATTACATGAGCTTTGTCCTCCCGAATCTTCCTGAGGACTATCGGGATCAAGTTCAACGGGGGAAAGGCGTAGGCTATGTCGAAGTGCCAAGGAATACGGAGAGCATCCACCGCCACCGGATTGTCTCTGGGGTTTAGGGAACAAAATCGACGACATTTTTTGTTTTCTTTGTTGGCGAAGAGGTCTATCTGTGGGTACCCCCAACGATGGGTGATCTGATCGAAGACGACCTGATTGAGCACCCAATCTCCTTGCCCGAGTTTTCTGCGACTTAAAAAGTCGGCTACCACGTTGTGTTTCCCCTTTATGTGCAGTGATGTAAGTGACCGTAGATGACTTTCGGCTATCTGTAAGATACGACCCGATACCTCCATTAAGGACCTAGATCGGGTTCCCCCTTGGTGGTTAATGTAAGCTACCGTTACCTGATTGTCTGAGAATAGTCTGACGTGATGGTCCTGTAAGGATATAAGGAAATGTCTCAGAGCTTGTTCTACGGCTAACAACTCTTTAAGGTTAGATGACAAATTCTGTTCGGAGGGTGACCAAACCCCCTGGACCCACATCTCGCCCATATGCGCCCCCCATCCCGTGGGACTAGCATCTGTGGTTATTACCCGCGATATGTGGTTTATCCAGGGAACCCCATTACGTAGGTTTGGAGCGTGTAACCACCAACATAAGGACTGAATAGTGGAATCCGACAAGGAAAGAGAACTATCCAAGTGACCCTCTAACAGACGAGTGTTGTACAAAACCTCCCACTGTAGGACTCTGGTGTGGTACTGGGCCCAACGTACTGCCGGGATACACGATGTGAGTGAGCCTAACAGTGACATTGCTCCCCTCAATGTTATTACCGGATTATCAATCACTCTAAGAATCTGTCGTTGGATTTTTTCCAACTTAACGTCAGGTAAACGGCATTCTTGTAATCTCGAGTCCAATATGAGACCCAGGAATTCTTGAACCTCTAGAGGCTGTAACCGTGATTTTTTAAAATTAATTATCCACCCCAACCTTTGCAAGGCTGCAATTACTTTGTGTAGTTGGGACGTGCAGTGTGATTCAGAGTTTCCTATTATTAATAGGTCATCGAGTTATGGAACTATGAGAATATCCTGCTCATGGAGATGTGCCATGACCTCCACCATTATCTTCGTGAACACCCGAGGGGCCACCGCGACACCAAAGGGGAGTGCCTTATATTGGAAGTGTTTTATCGATTCCCCTAAGAGGACTGCAACTCTTAAATAACACTGGTGGTCTACGTGTATGGGGACGTGATAATATGCGTCTTTAAGATCTAAGACGACCATAAAACACCCGCCAAACAATAACTTTATTGCAGACTTCACCGACTCCATTTTAAATGACGGAATCCACAAAAACCTATTTAGGCCCTTAAGGTTTATAATTGTGCGAAAGGTATTATCTGGCTTCTTAATCAAGAAGAGGGGAGAATAGAATCCTTTACCCCTTTGTACTTCAGGAACCTCCACCAAAACGCCTTTCTGTTGGAGTTCCTGGACCTCAGTCTCTAAAGCCAGCTGTTCTGCGGAGGAAGAACGCACCGGTGTTAATAGAAACCTGTCGACAGGAGTGATTTGAAAGTCAAACTTTAGTCCAGACTCAACAATGTTCAGGACCCACGGGCTATTGGAAATAATACGCCATGACGGATAGAAGGCTAGAAGCCTGCCTCCTACCCGGTCCGCCAGTCATTGTGGCTTCCTGTTGTCTCTAAAGGAATTAAACATGTAGCCTCTACCTTTCTTTTTATTGGCGTCATATCTGGATTTTTCTCTATTTGGTCTTGTTCGGTCAAACCACCTCCTATTAGTGCCTCTTCTGTAAGTGGGCCTACCGAGGTAGGGAAAACGTTTCTTACTGTCTCCCGCTTTCTCTAATAATTCGTCCAGGACCGGACCGAATAAGTGCTCCCCTTCGCACGGAATGTTGCATAATTTGGATCTGGCCTGCATGTCTCCTTGCCAACATTTCAGCCAGATTGCTCTACGGGCTGAATTAGAGAGTGCGGCCGACCTAGCCGCCAATTTAACTGAGTCCGCTGAAGCATCAGCAAGGTAAGCCGCAGCCCCTTGAATCATAGAGAGGGAGGATAATATTTCATCTCTCGGGGTTTTGTTCTTCAGCTGACCCTCCAGGCTATCCAACCACACCATCATAGAGCGTGCCGTGCAGGTGGCAGCAATTGATGGTCTGAGAGCCCCTGCTGAAGTTTCCCAGGCTCCCTTGAGAAACACATCTGCCCTCCTGTCCAGTGGGTCCTTTAAAGTCCCCAGATCCTCAAATGGTAGAGAGGATTTCTTAGAAGCCTTGGCTACAGCAGCATCAAGCTTCGGGGCTTTATCCCACGTGGCCGATGCGGACTCCTCGAACGGATACTTCCGTTTAAAGGATGGAGGAAGAGAACCTTTTCTTTCCGGTTTTTTTCCATTCTCTGGAAATTAGGGCGCTAACTTTCTCCACCACCGGAAAGCATCGGCGGGATTTACGGTCCAGACCTCTGAACATGACATCCTGCATGGATTTTTCTGGCGGCGTCTGCTCAATTCCAATTGTGTTATTTACCGCTTTAACGAGGCGGTCTATGCGGTCAAAAGAAAAACAAGAATGTTCGTACTCAGTGCCCGAGGAGGATACTGATGAGAGAGAGGCTTCCGACTTCAGATCTCCTAAGTCACTATCCTCATGTGAACTTGGGGATCCAGGGTCTATTATTTTAGACCCCCTATTATGAGATTGAGATCTTGTAGAGCTTCTAATCTCTTGTCTAACAATCTGTCTTAGACTAGAAGCGAAATCTGGTGTCTCTTCCGCTATTAGACGCTGGATACACGGACCACATAGTCTTTTAACGTACTCGTCAGGGAGAGGAATACCACATTCTGCACATTCCTTGTGCTTGGATTTAGAGGACCGCTTTTTTCCCTGATGTAAAAAAGGGAATAAGGAGGGACACCAATCACTAAGTGAACTTTCACGATGATCACTTACCCCTACAGTGTCCAAGTGGTACCGAAGATTGCGGGGGGACCCTCTCCACCGAAGCAATATCCATCCGGCTTGAGGACTTTCCGGCTTTAGCAGATTGATCAGCTCTACCTCCAGGACGACTACTGCCACTAGAACGTCGCTGGGTGTTTGCTGCATGGGGCTTCTCCAGGGGTTGACACTGCTGCTCAGAAGGCAACTGCTCCTGCTCCTGAGACTCCATTGTAACAATGGATATGAAGCATGAAGCAGCCATCATTGAATCCTTAAGTAGCCGGCCCCCTAAAGGTACCTCCCCCTGATGGGGGACAGCCGGCCAATCCTGGTGAACTGCCTGGTACAAGCCGGCGTGTGGGAGGCCCCTCCCTTTCCTAAGACCCCCACCAATGGTACTCACGATATCCGACCGGAAGTACCGCCGCAAGTTGCAACCAAAAACACCCCCACGCCGACTATTCAGGGGAGACCGACGGGCGCCGCCATGTTTTTCCTCAGTGTGACGCACTGCGCATGCGCCGGGCGTCATTGCCCGCTGCCGAACTAAGCACCGCCCCCCTATGCGCGTCACCTCCGGTGCGACGCTTCCGGGACGCTGAACGCAGCGCTCGTGCTGCTTAGGACGCCGGTGCAGAGGGGAAGCTCCAGCGCCCAGCGCCGGCAGCCAGGGAACCGCCGCTGCGATGTGCGCTACCAGCGGGAAAATTCTGCTCGTGCCGCTTAGAATGCCGATGCAGAGGGGAAGCTCTAGCGCGCAGTGCCGGCAGCAAGGGTACCGCCGCAGCGATGTGCGCCACCAGCCGCCAGACACATTCTTAGTTTCGGAGGGCCTCCCACACAATACTCACCCGCACCTGGCGATGGGACACCACTCGAGACAGTACTCCCCCTGAAGGCTGCTCCTGCCGTGCTGTTGCCTACCCCCACAGCCCTCTGTGGTGCGGCACTTCCAGCGACGCGATCAACACCGGGGAAGGGACCATCCCGCCTCCAGGATCGGTGAGTCGGACCTGGGTCAAAACTTCTTTGCCTTTCTTCAAAAGGCCTCTGCAGGGTCCCCTGTCAGGGACAGGAAACCAACTGATGCGGGAGAGAGGTGCCGCCCTTTTATCTCTGTAGGTTTCCTGTCCCTAAAGGGCGGATCCCCTCTCTCGTTAGTGCTGTCATGACGACTGAATAAAATATATTTTCTTTATTTTATTATTGTCCCTACCTATGGGGGTGATAAAGGGGGGGTTCATTTACTATTTTTTTTATTTTGATCACTGTGATAGATTTTGGAAGATGGCGGCGCCCAGGGAGAAGACGGACGGACTCCGGGAGGATCGGTAAGTATGAGGGGGTGGTGGGGGGGTGGATCGGAGCACGGGGGAGCGGACAGGCGGACGGAGGGGAGTACGGGACAGAACGGAGGACTGGGGAGGAGATCGGTGGCGGTGGGGGGGGGGGGGGTCAGATCTGGATTTCCAGCCATGGTCGATGATATTGCAGCATCGGCCATGGCTGGATTGCAATATTTCACCATTTTCATAGGTGAAATATTGCAAATTGCTCTGATTGGCTGTTGCACTTTCAACAGCCAATCAGAGCGATCGTAGCCACGAGGGGGTGGAGCCACCCCCCCTGGGCTAAAGTACCACTCCCCCTGTCCCTGCAGATCGGGTGAAATTGGAGTTAACCCTTTCACCCGATCTGCAGGGACGCGATCATTCCATGACGCCACATAGGCGTCATGGGTCGGATTGGCACAGACTTTCATGACGCCTACGTGGCATCATGGGTCGGGAAGGGGTTAATGAGGGCTATGCAAAAAATTGCTATTAACCTTCCAATGAAACTGGAATAAGCTGTTATGACATGTCCAATATTAGACATTAATATTGGACATGGCAACGCATTGCAACGTCTTTATAAAGACGGAAGTTTGAAAGTAGCCTAATACACATCAAACTCAGGCCCACGGGCCAAATCTGGCCTGCAGGGTGAGTATATTTGGCATGCGACACCAGGCGGGTGCCCCAACTGTATTTGTCCTGCGACATCAGGTAGGTCCCCAACCCGGCTTTGTCCTTTCAACTATAATTGACATCCTAGATACCGATACAGTTGAAAACAAAGATGGAAGAGGAAGCGTCAGCTGATGCTCCCCTTCTCATCATTCCCCCCTCTACGTCTGACGTCTCAGTGCAGCGGGAGCGATGGCATCATTACAATGCACTCGCTGTGCAAAGATGTGCAGAGGATCTGAAGACACCGTGAAGAGACAAAAACAGCGTGTTTTCTTTCTTTTTTTTTTTTTTTTAATATCACGGTTGGCCTGCAATTTTGTCCAAGCTTGTAATTTTGGTCCTCTGTGTATATTTTAGTTTGACATCCCTGCTGTAATAGCGGACTGTGGAGTGGAGCTGGCATAAGGGCAGGTCATTCTATGTGCCCATCAGCTGCCTACGACATGATTGTGGGGTGCCCATGGGCAGCTATAGAAGCCGGAGGTCTGTCGGAAGATCTCCATGCCTGTCATCACAGAGCTTTATTGAAACCCAAACTGTGGCTTGGCTTAAAAGACTGATTTTTTTCTATATACAGCAATAGCGTATTATCATACGTTCAAGTCCCCTAAAGGAAAAAAAAAAAGAAAAAAAGCAAATACAGTAAGAAAAAAAAAAAGTTTTAAAAATTATGAAACGAGTTTAAAAACAAAACAAGTTCAAATCACCTCCAATTTCCCCTTTAATAATAAAGATACTAAAAAAATACACAAATGTGGGTATTGCTGCATCCATACACAGTTTGATCAAAATATAAAATTAAATCAACCCAATCGGTAAAAATAAAAAAATGCTCAAATTGCGTTTTGTTTCAGTTGACGCCATAAATCCACAAAAAATGCTGTAAGAAGTGATCAAAATGTCATATCTATCCCAAAATCGAATCAATAAAAACATTGTATACTCGCATAAAATAAGCCCTCACACAGCTCCATTGACAACAAAATTAAAACGATATGGGAATTTTTTTCTTCCTTTTAACCCCTTAATGACAGCCAATACGTCTTTTAACTGACCTGACATATAAGAGAATAGCATCCCCATACAGGTAACAATCCAGCAGCTGTCGGCTGTACACTATAGCTGACAACATGCTGCAATAGCCACGATCAGTGCTTGCACCATCCAAATCTGTTTAACCCCTTAGATGCTGCTGTCAATAGTGACTACATCATAATAAATGGTTAACAGAGTGTGGGGGCTTCCTCTTTATCCCAATTGGTGCCCTCAGATCATGATTGTGTGGTCCTGATGTTTGTCATGGCAATTCACGACCAAATAGCAGCCTTGGAGTCTGACTGCTCTAGTAATCTGTTCAGAAGTTAGAGGCATTTAGGTGGTAAAAATACACATTTTCATTTCTGTCATATCACTTTGCATTACCGTATATTCTCGAGTATAAGCCGAGATTTTCAGCCCAAATTTTTGGGCTGAAAGTGCCCCTCTCTGCTTATACTCGAGTCACGGTCGGCGGGTGAGGGGGAGAGAGCGTGTCGCATACTCACTTAGTCCCGGCGCTCCCCCTGCCTGTCCCACGGTCTTCGGTGCCGCAGCTCGTCCCCTGTTCAGCGGTCACATGGTACCGCTCATTAGAGAAATGAATATGGACTCCACTCCCATAGGGGTGGAGCCGCAAATTAATTCCTCTAATCAGCGGTAACGGTCATCGCTGACAGAGGAAGAGGCTGCGGCACCCGGAGACCAGCTGTCCGGGAGAAGGAGCCAGGGACGCCGGGAGCAGGTAAGTATCTCATAGTTACCTGTCCGCGTTCCACACGCCGGGCGCCGCTCTGTCTTCGCGTCCTCTTGTTCTGACTGTTCAGGTCAGAGGGCGCGATGACGCATATAGTGTGCGCGCCGCCCTCTGCCTGATCAGTCAGTGCAGAGAGACAACGAGACGGGACGCTGAGGAGCTGCAAGCAAGAGAGGTGAGTATGTGTTTTTTTTTTATTGCAGCAGCATTGTATATTGCACAGATTTATGTGGAGTATCTATGGGGCAACGGTGCAGAGCATTATATATATATGGCAGAGCTTTATGTGGAGCATCTATGGGGCCATAATCAAAGGTGCAGAGCATTATATATGGCACAGCTATCTATGGGGCCATAATCAAAGGTGCAGGGCATTATATATGGCACAGCTATCTATGGGGCCATAATCAAAGGTGCAGAGCATTGTATATGGCACAGCCATCTATGGGGCCATAATCAAAGGTGCAGAGCATTATATATGGCACAGCTATCTATGGGGCCATAATCAAAGGTGCAGAGCATTGTATATGGCACAGCTATCTATGGGGCCATAATCAAAGGTGCAGGGCATTATATATGGCACAGCTATCTATGGGGCCATAATCAAAGGTGCAGAGCATTGTATATGGCACAGCTATCTATGGGGCCATAATCAAAGGTGCAGGGCATTATATATGGCACAGCTATCTATGGGGCCATAATCAAAGGTGCAGAGCATTGTATATGGCACAGCTATCTATGGGGCCATAATCAAAGGTGCAGAGCATTGTATATGGCACAGCTTTCTATGGGGCCATAATCAAAGGTGCAGGGCATTATATATGGCACAGCTATCTATGGGGCCATAATCAAAGGTGCAGAGCATTGTATATGGCACAGCTATCTATGGGGCCATAATCAAAGGTGCAGAGCATTGTATATGGCACAGCTTTCTATGGAGCATCTATGGGGCCATAATGAACTGTGCAGAGCATTATATATGGCACAGGTTTATGTGGAGATCTGTGGGGCCATAATGAACAGTATGGAGCATCTATTTTTAATTTTGAAATTCACCGGTAGCTGCTGCATTTTCCACCCTAGGCTTATACTAGAGTCCCAGTTTTTTGTGGCAAAATTAGGGGGGTCGGCTTATACTCGGGTCGGCTTATACTCGAGTATATACGGTAATTCCTGTAAAGCACCTGAAGGGTTAATAAACTACCTGACAGCAGTTTTCAATATGTCAGGGGGTGCTGTTTTTAAAATGGAATCACGTTTGGGGGTTTCCCAATATATGGGACCCCTAAAGTCACTTCAAACATGGATAAGTCCCTAAAAAAATAAATTTAGTAAATTTCCTTGAAAAAATGAAAAATTGCTGCTACATTTTTAAACTTTCTAAAAAGCTAACAAAATATAAAAATAAAAATGATGCTGATGTAAAGCAGACATGTGGGAAATGTTATTTATTAATGGTTTGCTGTGGTATGACCATCTGAATTAAAGGGATAATCATTCAAATTCTGAAAATTGCTAATTTTTTAACATTTTTCTCAAATTTTTGATATGTTTTATAAATAAACACAAAACATATTGACCTAAATTTACCATTAACATAAAGTATAATGTGTCACGAAAAAACAGTCTCAAAAATCACTGGGGTTTGTTGAAGCGTTCCAGAGTTATTACCACATAAAGTGACACTAGTCAGATTTCAAAAATTTGGCTCAGTCACTAAGGGGTTAATCAGGATTGTTTATTTCCACCACTAAAAAATAAACAAACATTTTACGAGTTTGGCATTGCTGTAACCGTACTGGCAAGGGGAATCATATTGCCAGGTTATTTTTTACCAGACAATATATCCTGTAAAAGCAACTTCCCAAAAAATAGCAGAATTGCACATTTTGGTTTTCCTTTCCCCTCGTAATTTCACTGCACTTGAAATGTTAGCGTTTTCCAGTAAATGATGTGGTAAAATGAATGGTATCATTCAAATCCACAACGTGTTCAGCAAGACACAAGTCTTTATAAGTCCATGTGAACAGAAAAATGAAATGGTTACGGCTCTTGGAAAAATGAGAGCATTTGTCTGTGCCGGGGGTTAAGGGGTTAAACTACGGCATTTTAAAATACAAATTTATGAGTATTATCACACCTTAAAGGGAAGGTGCCGCGATTTCTATTTTTGCATTAATAATTGCTTATATAATCAATTATTTTTAATATGAAATTAAATTCACTGTTTTAACATTTTTTGGGGGGGGCAGCCACTGGGAGCTGCCATTTGCATTTGCTGGCATTAAGACACTTACACATAAAATACGGCTGCCCCTGTCCGACCGCAGCTCCTGCTTTGTGGCTGCCCCCTGAGCTGTGGGTGGAGCTTGGCGCCATTTCTGTGAAATCATCAGCATCTGCTGCAGCCTACACTTTCCCCTTGTAACCGCTCAGTGCGAGCCGAGCGGTGACCAGAGCTGCTGGGCTGGGAGTGATGACAGGAGACGCGGGGAGCAGCGGTCCTGGATGAGGCAAACGGCGGGGAGCGATGAGCATAGATTGACATCAGCAGTACCATACAAGGCTGCAGATCATCAGTCGCCGCAGTGTTCAGAGCACAGCAGCGTGAGGAGTTCTCTGCTGTGCTCTGAACAAACTGACTCAGCTCTGCTACGTGCACTATGTGGGGCCATTATACTGTATGGAAGGCAATATGGGGTCCACTGTACTATATGGAGGACTATAGGGGGAATCTAGGGGTTTCCATAGGACAAAAATTACTTTCACGGTAGCAAAGTTATGGAATATGCTCTTCCGTGAACCCTCTGAATAGTACATTTATATTTTTATTTATTTTTTTTTTAGAGGGGGCGGGGGGCCAAATAAAACTTCTGCTATGGACCCCCATTATTTCTATGAATGCCCCTGGTGATACTCCGCAGAGCGGTGTGTCTAATGCCCATAGAAGTAAAAAGAGCTGGGTCACATTTTTAAGGGAGCAGCAGTGTAATGTGTGACCGCACTCTGTCCTCTTCTATGGGAGTAGTAATGTAGTGGATGGAGTGGGGTCACACATTACATACTGTGTATCTAATCCCATCCTGTGTGATGCACTCCGCCGAGCCCTATATCTAGTCCCATCATGTGATACACTATACTGTATCTAATCCCAGCATGTTACTCTAAGCGTATCTAATCGTGCACGTAATACCCTCCGCGTATCTAACCCCAGCTCAAGATACAGCGAGCAGCACCAACTAACAGAATCGGCACTGACAGCCATCCTCAGTGACACGGTCTCCACCAACAAAATGGCTCTGCATTGTGCACAAGGATTAGAAAGGAAGTTTAGTATCAAACACTCAGAAAGGGAGGGGAGGCGTGACATCACACGTGATCAGACCCCGCCCACATTTACTGCAGTCGTATTGTGAGCCAGCACTACAATTAGGTTTTCATGGCAACATTTCAGCAGCTGCTCCCCCTAGTGGAAAATATCAAACCTTTTTAAATTATTTTTCACATTTTACTCCATCAAAAACAAATATTTTTAAAACTTTAAAATATTAACTAATTTACATTTTTTTCAATAGCTGAATATTTTTTCTTATTGTTTTTTTTTTTATGGCACCTTGAACTTCAAAATACAGGTTGCTTAAAAATAGGGATTGTACTCACCGACAACTAACATCACCGTGCCCCAGTTGTCCATGTTGACCATAGCCAAAAGTGTACACATCACCATTCTCCATTAGTACCACTAAAGCCAAAGAAAGCAAAGAATATTATGTGTCCCAGTTTTTGACCGTCAGTGATGCCATTTTTTTTTTTTTTTAAGGTAGAAACAAGTAAGCAAAAGAAAACAAAGACATTTACAATAAGAAGGAATTTGAATTAACATTCAAAATAAATTGAATATAATGAATCCTTGGCATTTAATGTTTGCTCCCCTGCTTTAAAAAACAAACAAACAAAAAAAAACAAACACTGAAACATTTGTATACATCAGCTAAAATCTGTGTCGTCCTTCTTTAGCATATTCATGATCTTGGATAAATGTATAGCATTCTAGTCAAACAGGATGTCCAATGAAAAATGTAGAATTTTCTTTTTGTATCATCAAAATAATTGTTGAAGTTACATAGTTACATAGTTATTAAGGTTGAAGGAAGACTGTAAGTCCATCTAGTTCAACCCATAGCCTAACCTAACATGCCCTAACATGTTGATCCAGAGGAAGGCAAAAAAAACCCATGTGGCAAAGAGTAACTCCACCATGGGGAAAAAAATTCCTTCCCGACTCCACATACGGCAATCAGACTAGTTCCCTGGATCAACGCCTTATCAAGGAATCTAGTGTATATACCCTGTAACATTATACTTTTCCAGAAAGGCATCCAGTCCCCTCTTAAATTTAATTAATGAATCACTCATTACAACATCAAGTGGAGTATTTTGTTTTTTTAAATGCTCCCATGACTATATATTGCCATTTAATACTTCTGATGCTAGCTTGTTGTTTTATTTTTTTGTGAATTTCCACTTATAGGGAAAACTGCTGTTAAGAAAAACAAAACAAAATACAAAAAAACAAGAAACATTATTTTGCAATTTTCACACTGGCCACTGTACCCATTTTACGCTCATACTTTTCTTTCATGAAAAGTTTTCAGCAGGCTTACTATCAGCAAAGGCAGGGGGACAATGGCTCCACTGATAACACAGAATTAACCGTTCATAAAAGGTGATGGCCCCTTTCACAATGAGTTTTGCACATGCTCATTGGATGCTTTAGTACAAAAGATACAGTCTGAGTCAGTCTACTGCTGCTAATGTGCATGTGTTTACTGAAACAAAAAGGAAGTATAAGGCTAGAACAGCTCCAGTGGGCTATAGATTTCCATTTTTAATTGCAATACACATTGTAAAAAAGGGATAAAACACACAAAGCAGTCATCTGATTCATGATGCACAAATTATGGGCAGCATGAACCAGTCACTGGTTACACAATTGCAGCCGTGTATGTTTCACTCTGAAACACTATGGTGTTACAGTGTAAACATATTTGGAAAATCCGGCCATGGACAGGGGACAGTGTCACACCTGACCAGTCTGATGCCGCATCTCCCTGCTCCTCTCCAGTTGATTGGTCTCTCTTATAAGACCTGCCAGTCATAGGCAGCAGGGTGTGAAGAAGCTAGCCAAGGACTGCATTTGACTAGTAAGTCAAGACAATCCCTTTTCAAACCAGGTTTATTCTGAAACACCACATTGTTTCCAGGGGAACATACAACATACACTGCTGCAATTGTGTACGTGTAGAAGACAAAGGGAGAGAAAAACAAATTCCCCCCCCCCCCAAAATGTTTAAAAAAATACATGTAAATGGAACCAATCATCCAATTCATGCTGCCCATGGTTCAGGCAACATGAATTGGATGACCGGTTCCCTTTCAAAGCATTTTTTGGGGAAATGTGTATTTTTCTCCTTCACATAACACAAAAATTAGTAACAAATAAAAATAGAAACCCTGCAATTATCACACTGAGCACGAGGCTATTCTACACTCGTACTTCCTGTCCTTTCATAAATCCACATATGTTATTAACGGTCATTGTAATTCGGCCTCTGCTGACAATGCGCCTGCTGAAAACTTTTCCTGAAACAAAAAGCATCGGTGGACAATGTGAAAACCGCAATATCACTTTTTGTTTTATTCCTTATTTACAAATACAGATAAGAAAAAGAAATTGGCGTTTTTTTCTAAATGCTTGTATCACAAAACTCAGATAATAGGTTCACTTGAGATCTGCAAGAAGCTGGATATGAAGTGACAAATCAGGTCATTAAGTCATGTCGCTGACACCCACAGGGGCGCGGGAGCGAGGATTACTCCAAGGAAATCAACGCCCCTCCATTACTCACTCACCGATTTACAGGGTTCAAAGCTAATTACACCTTTATTGAACATTCGTTAAGCAACAATAAGGGTCTTATAAGGCCTTAGGCTATGTGCACACGTTGCGGATTATGCTGCGGATCCACAGTGGATTGGCCGCTGCGGATCTGCAGCAGTTTCCCATGTGTTGTACAGTACCATGTAAACCTATGGAAAACAAAATCCGCAGTGCCCATGCTGAGGAAAAAAAACGCGCGGAAACGCAGCGTTGTTTATTCCGCAGCATGTCAATTCTTTGTGCGGATTCCGCAGCGTTTTACACCAGGAATCCGCAGGTGTAAAACCGCAGGTGGAATCCGCACAAAAACCACAGTAAATCAGCGGGTAATAAGCAGTGCGGTTTACCTGCAGATTTAGCAAAAACAGTGCGGAAAAATCCACACACCAATCCAAATCGTGTAAACATAGCCTTAGGTGTCAGAATTTGCTCACATATGTAAAAAAAAATGGTTTGAGTGTGGTCAGTGTTTTGGTCTGAATTTCACCAGTATTTGCTCAGTGCGACTGAGGGGTGCAAAACAGTCAGAGTGACAGTTTAGGGAGGGTAAGGGTAGATATCGGGGTCACTTTCAGCAGCTGATAGATTAGCTTCACAGATTCCCCGAGTCTACATGTAGCACACGCTCGGCTGGCAGTATAACGCTATGTTCACACACTTTTTTGTGCAGGCGGAAAATTCTTTTACTTCACTGGGACATCCAATTTAGTTTTTTTTTCCCTTAAAGAGATTTTGTAAAATGCCTGAAGGACTCCATTCTAAACTGAGGACAGTTGTATCAAAGGAATGGGGGGTGGGTGAACCTCTGAAGGACAATGAAAAGTCATTAAAAAAAAGTCCCCAAAAACAAGTTTCTGAAGTGGTTTCTGATTGAAAAACTAGTTTCTGAACTCCTGCAAAATTTCATCAAAGTAGGAACGCTTAAAAAAAACAAACAAGCGTTATTAAAAGAATGCAAAGTGAATAAACTAAGAAGAAATCTAAGCAGCACATAGACATCTGCATTTCATAACGCCACGATGCAGCTGGTGCCAGGAATGGAGCCGGTACCTGAATGGTGGAAGCCACAGCTGACCTGAACAGCACGGAGCTCGCTGTCAAAGCGCATCGTTCCAGGAGGGTAAGTCGTAATTTTGCTGGCATCTTTCTCCCCTTGTTCTCGGCCTTCATCTGCAATGGATACAAATGAGACCATGAGGGAAGGATAACCACATATGACTTCTGCCACACACTTCTAACAATCAAAGTAAGCAGAAAGTTGCATATTTCAGTGGGAGTGAGGAACGGGAAAAGTTAAGACCATATGTAAACTCTCAGTCACGTGCCGAAAAGATGCTTAAAGTAAACTAAATGGAAAAATATCCAAAGGTAAAAACTCTGCTGAAATAATATCCTGATAATTTATGTAGGGAAATAAACCCGAGATAGCAAACCGCACCGACACATCGTATTGTTAGTCATTGCTACAAAGCATCTAAAATTAACTATGAAGCAACTCAACAATAGCATTGGCTAATTATATCACAGTACAAGAAAATACAAGAAAACCTGCTGTACTTTACTCCTACAGCGTATCGGTCAGGGCGCCAAGGGCCCACCGGTGACATTAATTCTGGGGGCCAGCGGTTCGGCTGCATGGAATCTTATCTGACCCTTGGTCACAATTTGGCCTATGCATTCTCATAATAAACCCAGTAGTTTGTCTTTTTTGGGGCCGTGTTCTCACAGCAGAACACCTCCCAGCAGCAAGACACTGAAGGTTGATAAGAGGACGGCTGCAGTGGGTGCAGTCAGGTCAGGAGGCAAGGCCCATCAAAGGAGAAAGAGGTCCCCATTACAAGGCACAAGTGGCAAGGCGAGTGTAAGAAGCTGATCCCCATCTACATCAGCGCACTCCTCTGTATCGGTTTGGTGGAGTGGGTCCATGATATACCGACTCAGACTTTATACATCCACATCAGCACATCTCTGCGCTAGGACAGGCCTCCCGTCACTGCCTACCAGACGGCAGCGCCCGGCTAAGCAGTCCCATCCACATCCTGTAGTAATGTTCTACTACTATACCATCTGCAGACAAGCAAAACAGGAAGGAAAAGGAAGAGCAACACCTAACTTTAGGATCAGAGCACTCCATGCATGTCTACACAAGGCAGATTAGTTTCAGAAACTTCTAGACTGTCCTTGTCATTAGAAAAGAGTTGCAGAACTCCCTACGTATGCTTCAAAAGGGATTTCTGGCATTTCTGCAATGGATCTGTTGTATGTGAATATACCTTGGCATTTCAAAGCTGCAGTTTTAAAATGACAGTATGCTTTTCATCAAGACTCTTTGATAAAGGGGCTACCCAAAATGTTTAAACAGTTTCAAATTTGCAAATGTTGAAAAGACAGATGGGAAGAAAAAAAAAATTACTTTCATTTACGAGAAGCAAAAAACTGAAGTCTTTTCCATATAGATTTAGTGCAGACACGCTAGCAGATCTTTTAGTAGGCAGTAAGTGGCCTCAGCTTTAATGCAATGTACTACTGTCATCATGGCTACCATCAATTAACCCTTTCAAGACACATGATGTATATTTGTATCATATGTGGAGTCCGCGACTGATGTGGGCTCCGGAGCTGTGCCTGCATCTTTTCCCACACAGATGATTTTATCAGCTGTCATATGCCTTTAACAGCCACAGATGGAGTGGTGCTCCACCAGCAGCTTTTAGCAAGGAAAATCCTGCTGTCAATCTCTGACAGCGGGATATGTGCCAGCCGGAAGAACGTCACAAACCCCACCCATCAGCACCAGTCATGCAATAGCGGGGCACAGATGGGTGCGATTGGACGATCACAGCTTTAGGCTATGTGCACACATAAGAAAAGAAGTGCAGAATTTTCTGCACAAAATCCGCAGCTCCTGGCAGAATCCGCAGCTGCGGATTTGCCGTGGTTTTTATGCGGAATTGCTGCAGATTTTGTGCGGATTTTCTGTGGATTTTGCCGCAGCGGGTTTTTAACATGGAGGGGTGCAGAAACGCTGCAGATCTGCACAAAAGTGACATGCACCTCTTTGAAATCCGTAGCAATTCTGCACAGCTTTTTTTTTTCCATAGAATAACATTGTACTGTACATCACAGTGCGGATCTGCAGCTTTTCTGTGCGGAAAAAAATGCTGCGGATCGCACTAAATCCACATTGTGAGCACAGAGCCTTACGTCTCCTAAGAGGACTATTAAATAAAGTTTTTGAAAATAGAGGGGAAAAAAAAGACAAAACACAAAGTTCAAATCACCACCCCTTTGCCCCACTGAAAACAAAAAAAGCAAACAAAATATAATACAAATGTGGCATCACTGTGTTCAGAAATGGGCAATCAAAATATAAAGTAAATTAACCAGATCGGTTTAAAGGCATAACGAGAAAAGAAACACAAATGCCAAAGTTACTTTTTTTTGTCGATCGCAACTTTCCAATAAAATGCAATAAGAGGCGACCAAAACTTTGTATCTACCCCAAAATGGTATCAATAAAAAAGTCAGCTTGGGGCACAAAAATTAAGCCCTCGCATAGCCTCAGATCCCAAAAAATTTAAAAGGTCTCTGAAAATAATGACAAAAGAACAAAAAAAATTTGCAGAATTTTTTCTCACCACTTAAATAAAAAATAAACTACACATGATTGGCATCTGCATACTAGTACTGACCCGGGGAAACACATTGCCAGTTAAGTTGTACCATATAGCGTACATGGTTAAAAAAAAAAAAAAAAACAATTGCGGAATTGCACTTTTGAAAAAAAAAAAAAAAAAAAATTCACTGCACTTGGAACTTTTTTCCCGGCTTCCAGTACACTGTGGTAACATAAATGGTGTCATTCAAAAGTACAACTCATCCCGCACAACACAAGCCCTTATACCACAATATTGACGGAAAATAAAGAAAAAAAAAAGTTAGGGCTCTTTGAAGAAGGGGTGGAAAAACTAAAAAACAAACAAAAATGCCAATAGCGTGAAGAGGTTAATAGTAGTACAATAAGCGACCTGTTGTGGTCTCATGCCGGCTACCTACCAATATCAACCAACAGGACCATCAGCTCTGAACCAGTGGGGGGGGGGGGGGATAGGGAAGTTGTGTGTGTGTGTGTTTACGTGTGTGTGTGTGTGTGTGTGTGTGTGTGTGTGTGTGTGTGTGTGTGTGTGTGTGTGTGTGTGTGTGTGTGTGTGTGTGTGTGTTTACAATAGCAGTATTTTTTGGTTCAGTTTAATAACCAATTTTTAGCTGCATTTCTCTCACATCCACTGGAGTAATAAATACAAGGGGCAGATTTACTAACAGCCTAAATACTAAAGCTTAAATGTGTCACAGTCCGTGCCGCTAGACTAGAAGACTAGACAGTCTACAGATGCAGCAGATGTGTTGGCCTACTCTACGTCACTTCTGCAGCCATGTCCCTTACAGTCATACCCTTTCACTTCCAATCTTCTGTATAAACAGTGGGCACATTATTGATTGGAGAGAAAATGAAGAGAATTTTGATATAGACCGACCATGGACTTTTAGTAGAATTCTTGCTAGATCTGGATACGGCTACATAATATATACACATTCTATGTATGGGTTAGTGGACAATGAATTACATGTTGCCCCTGGAATAACCAGGACTACCAAATGTAAATGGAGTGTCCAAACCTCATCACTTTGTGTCACTTACCAAATATACTGCAGGCCCACGATAGTTTTTGAATTAATTCTATCTTTACAGCGGCACTGTGCTCCAGCTCCCAGCATAGACAACACTAACTGGACTGTCACCAGTATTTAGCCACCTAATCTGAAAGCAGTGTGTTATACAGACAGAGAACCTGACTCCAGCGTTATGTCATTTATTGGCCTGTTTACTGTACTTGTAATAAAATCATTGTTTTACATCAGCAGACGATTATCACTGGAGGACTAGTAAACTTTCTGAGTTCTTTCTAACCCTTCCTCTACCACTGATTGGCAGCTTTCTGTGTATACTGTGCATAGGCAGAAAGCTGGCATGAGTGTTGTGGGTGCGGTCTTTCAGATTTCAGTATACAGAGAACATATAGATCTACAGCTCATCAAAACTTCAGCCAGCACGCCAGTAAGTGATATGCCGCTGGAATCGGGGTCTCTGCCCCTACATCATGCTGCTCACAGACACGGTAGCATAGCACATACCTGGTGAGAGATTCCCTTTTACATGTTAGCACACATCTGTGACCCAGTCTTTATGGATCCAACACTTCTATGCCACCTACATGTCCTCATGTCTTCAGATATAAAACCCTGTATAGCATTTGTACCACCTCTTATTCCCTTCTAGCCAACCCATTTGGACAGCAACGAATACTGGATAGAAGGAAATGAAACGTTCCTATTACACATAATGGCTAACGGTTGGACATGTACAGTAAGGTATGGCTGCCATATCAACATTAAAGCGGTATTCCCATCTCCAAGATCCTATCTCAATATGTAGCAGGCATAATAATATTAGCAAGTATCTCAAATTGCAACTGCAGTTTAGTTCTTCTGATTCACTATGTTGCTTACCCCATGTGCAGGGCATTGCAGTAGCTTAGGTATCCATTGTAACGGCCATATAGCGAAACGGCTTATCAAAAGAACTATATTACATTTTCAACTGGAGGTATTAGTTAATGTTATTATTACACCTACTACATATTGGGATAGGATCTTGGATATTAGAATACCCCTTAAGGTACACATTGATTAATCAGCATTATGCACAAAAGATTACTACATTTTTCCTTCAGTCGCAGATTTAGACATTGGATGGAGAAGACCAATAGACAAAAGTTCATAGATAAGAGTATAATAATAAAGAGTATTAATCAATAAATCTTTTAGCCACGATATCAAAACTAAAAATTATTGAGCATTATTGAGCAGCTTTTAGCATTTTATTTGTTTTAGGGTTTCTACCTAATTCCGAAGATGTATCCACTGGTAGTGAGCAGGGACTGTACGCTATTCCCCTGGCCTTGGATACTGGTAGTGAGCAAGGACTGTATGCTATTCCCCTGGCCCTGGATACTGGTAGTGAGCACGGACTGTACGCTATTCCCCTGGCCTTGGATACTGGTAGTGAGCACGGACTGTACGCTATTCCCCTGGCCCTGGATACTGGTAGTGAGCACAGACTGTACGCTATTCCCCTGGCCTTGGATACTAATAGTGAGCACGGACTGTACGCTATTCCCCTGGCCCTGGATACTGGTAGTGAGCACAGACTGTACGCTATTCCCCTGGCCTTGGATACTGGTAGTGAGCAGGGACTGTACGCTATTCCCCTGGCCTTGGATACTGGTAGTGAGCACGGACTGTACGCTATTCCCCTGGCCCTGGATACTGGTAGTGAGCACGGACTGTACGCTATTCCCCTGGCCTTGGATACTGGTAGTGAGCAAGGACTGTACGCTATTCCCCTGGCCCTGGATACTGGTAGTGAGCACGGACTGTACGCTATTCCCCTGGCCCTGGATACTGGTAGTGAGCAAGGACTGTACGCTATTCCCCTGGCCCTGGATACTGGTAGTGAGCACGGACTGTACGCTATTCCCCTGGTCCTGAATACTGGTAGTGAGCACGGACTGTACGCTATTCCCCTGGCCCTGGATACTGGTAGTGAGCACGGACTGTACCCTATTTCCCTGGCCCTGGATACTGGTAGTGAGCACGGACTGTACGCTATTCCCCTGGCCCTGGATACTGGTAGTGAGCACGGACTGTACGCTATTCCCCTGGCCCTGGATACTGGTAGTGAGCACGGACTATATGCTATTCCCCTGGCCCTGGATACTGGTAGTGAGCACGGACTGTACGCTATTTCCCTGGCCTTGGATACTGGTAGTGAGCACGGACTGTACGCTATTCCCCTGGCCCTGGATACTGGTAGTGAGCACGGACTGTACGCTATTCCCCTGGCCCTGGATATTGGTAGTGAGCACGGACTGTACGCTATTCCCCTGGCCCTGGATACTGGTAGTGAGCACGGACTATATGCTATTCCCCTGGCCCTGGATACTGGTAGTGAGCACGGACTATATGCTATTCCCCTGGCCCTGGATACTGGTAGTGAGCACGGACTGTACGCTATTTCCCTGGCCTTGGATACTGGTAGTGAGCACGGACTGTACGCTATTCCCCTGGCCCTGAATACTGGTAGTGAGCACACACAGTACACTATTCCCCTGGCCCTGGATACTGGTAATAAGCACGGACTGTACACTATTCCCCTGGCCCTGGATACTGGTAGTGAGCACAGACTGTACGCTATTCCCCTGGGCCTCGATAATGGTAGTGAGCACGGACTGTACGCTATTTCCTTGGCGCTGGATAGTGGCAGTGAGCACGGACTGTACGCTATTCCCCTGGCCCTGGATAATGGCAATCAGCATGGACTGTACGCTATTCCCCTGGGCCTGGATAATGGTAGTCAGCACGGACTGTACCCTACTCCCCTGACCCTGGATACTGGTAGTGAGCACGGACTGTACGCTATTTCCCTGGCCCTGGATACTGGTAGTGAGCACGGACTGTACGCTATTCCCCTGGCCCTGGATAATGGTAGTCAGCACGGACTGTACCCTACTCCCCTGACCCTGGATACTGGTAGTGAGCACGGACTGTACGCTATTCCCCTGGCCCTGGATACTGGTAGTGAGCACGGACTATATGCTATTCCCCTGGCCCTGGATACTGGTAGTGAGCACGGACTGTACGCTATTTCCCTGGCCCTGGATACTGGTAGTGAGCACGGACTGTACGCTATTCCCCTGGCCCTGGATACTGGTAGTGAGCACGGACTGTACGCTATTCCCCTGGCCCTGGATACTGGTAGTGAGCACGGACTGTACCCTACTCCCCTGACCCTGGATACTGGTAGTGAGCACGGACTGTACGCTATTTCCCTGGCCCTGGACACTGGCAGTGAGCACGGACTGTACGCTAATCCCCTGGATAGTGGGAGAGGTAGCAATTAGTGATGAGCAAGTGTGCTCGTTACTCGAGATTTCCGACCATGCTCGGATGGTCTCGGAGTATCTTGGGCGTGCTGAGAGATGTATTTTGAGTCCCCGCAGCTGCATGATTTGCAGCTGCTAGACAGTCTGAATACATGTGGGGATTCCCTAACAAACAGGCAATCCGTGCATGTGTTCAGGTTGTCTAGCAGCCGCAAATTATGGAGCTGCGGGGACACAAACATAATCTCCGAGCATGCACAAAATACTCGAAGAACATGCTCGGAAAACTCGAGTAACGAGCACACTCACTCATCGCTAGTAGCAATGATTTCCTTCACTATCAGTGCAGAGAATGAAAGCTTGAGAAAAATGACTTTCTGCTGTTGCTATGGCAATAGTATGTAGTTAGTCATTCTCCTTAGTACAAGACCCCACTAGAAATTCTCATCCAGACGCTGTCCTTTCCCACAAATCATGCTTCCTAACCATGGAAAAACAATTCATAGCATGGTAGTAAAGGCCAATGTAAGTCAGATGTAACTGCATCTCTGTTGTATCAGCTATAACCCAGCATGCTTCTATTGCAGACAATGGGAGGATTGGTGTGTGGAGAACAAATGGGCGGTAATAAATGACTGAGCTATATGCATAGAAGGGAATCGCTGTCTTACGCTCCAGGGTAAGGAAGAACAAGGTGTTGTCACACCTGCGGCGGACACCTGTCACACACTCTATGCTTTGGCTGTACTAAACCATATAACATCCTCTTTGCCATAGATAGGTCTTTATCATACTTGTTCCTTGCCCCACATCAGCTATGATACAAAAGACCAAACAGTAAGGCTACTTTCACACTAGCATCGGTAGGGGGCCGTCGCGCTGCGTCGGCCCGACGTACCAACGCATACTGTGCAAGCGCCGCACAACGGGGGCAGCGGATGCTGTTTTTCCACGCATCCGCTGCCCCATTGTGAGGTGCGGGGAGGCGCGGGCGGAGTTCCGGCCGCGCATGCGCGGTCGGAAATGGTGGATCGTCGGCACAAAAAAACGTTACATGTAACTTTTTTGCGGCCGGCGGTCCGCCACCACACGACGCAACCATCGCACGATGGTTGCGACGCGTGTCAATACGTCGCAATGCGTCGCTAATGTTAGTCTATGGGGAAAAAACGCATCCTGCAGACGACTTTGCAGAATGCGTTTTTTCACCAAAACGACGCATTGCAACGTATGCAAAAAAAAAACGCTAATGTGAAAGTAGCCTAAGACGTACTCCACCACTGAATTTATCTAATATTAGGAAAGGATTCCGGACCCCTCTGTTTTAGTAAATGCCTATCTTGCCTATATAAATAATTTGGAATTGCCCTTCTTGTGTGTTGTGCTATTCCTCTGTTCTTTCTCTTAGATATGCATGAATAATATTGACAACTGGGTGTGGGCATCCTGTAGTTAGAGGGACACGTCCACGCACACTGTTTTTACCCTCCATACACATTAGATACCCATCAGTCGGCTGATTATTCAACTGACAGCTCTCTTCCTTGAATCCCCCATACAGAGGGATGCTCAAGCTCAGCAAAGTACTCCTGTGCCCTCTATGAGAAAGCCACTGCCAGGCTCCTCTGGCAGCAGCTTATCTCCTGGAGGATAAAAAGGCCAGACGTTGGAAACCCAATGTGGCAGACCACTATCGCCCCCGAAATCATCTGTCGGGGAAGAGTCGTGAGGTCCTCATACAGATTAAATTGTCAGTCGCTCCCGAAAATATCGGATTATTGGGCCAACTTTATAGTAAAATGCGTATGAAGGTTTATCAGCAGTAACAGTAACAGACTGAGTAACCACAAGTGTATACCATAGGATACATGGCAGATGACTGCAGCATTACAGAAACATTTTCTGGAGAAATCCAAGTCTAGAAACCAATCATTCACTTTTGATACTTTTTTTTTATTCTTTTTGTTAAATGCGCCAGCACATCCAGCATGTATGGACATACCTTATAGATCTTGGAATATTAAGAAGTTATACAATTGGATGCCTCTTATCACACGGCTACATACACACTAATATTGCCAGATCTATTGGTCAAAATGTGCTTTTGTTCGTGGTACAACCTCTAAGACCATTAGACAGCGCTATTCTAACTATAGTTTATGAGATCATTAAAGAAGTTGTCCACTACTATAACCTTTTTTTTTTTTTTTTTCATAAATCTTGCTATTATGTGCCACTGAAAACATCTACTGTGTTTATTTTAGCAATATTACCTTTTATCATGCTGTAGCAGCATATCTTTAGTGCTGGATTCAGCTCTCATGGGGTTAATCGACAACTTCCTTTCTCCTGAGTTACTGTGCTCTAATACTACAAGTTCCATGATGCATTGCACTCGCCTGTAACTCTGCACCTGGCACACCCACTCCAAAACACACCCCAACCACTCCCTCCTCTCCCCCCTCTAGCTTCAGAAAGATTTGTGATGTCATTTCTGTCCAACCTCCTCTTTTACATTTGTCCAACCCGCACTCCATTACACATAGATAGATAGATAGATAGATAGATAGATAGATAGATAGATAGATAGATAGATAGATAGATAGATAGATACAGATATATCTAAATATCTATGTCTATTTCCACAGATATGTCCATATCCATGTTTCTAAACCCCTTCACCCCTGGAGCTTTTTTGTTTTCGTTTATCGCTCCCCTTCTTTCCAGAGCCATAATTTTTCCGTCAATATGGCCATGTGATCTTTTGCGGGACAAGTTCTACTTTTGAACGACACCATTGGTTTTACCATGTCGTGTAGCAGAAAATGTGAAAAAAATTCAAAGTGCAATGAAATGGCAAAAAAGTGCAATCCCACACTTGTTTTTTGCTTGGCTTTTTGCTAGGTTCACTAAATGCTAAGGCTGTGTGCACCCGTTGCGGATCTGATTGCAGATCCGCAGCGTTTTTTGCTGCACTGAATTGCATCAAATCCGCAGTGTAGTGTACAACCAATGTAAGTCTATGGGAGGCGCAGACTTGTTGTGCACATGCTGCGGAAAAAGCCGCACCAAAACCACACCAAGAACTGCATCAAAACTGCACCAAAACTGTATCAAAACCGCACCAAAACTGCAAAACTGCTACAGGTTTTGATGCAGTTTTTGTTGCAGTTTTGGTGCAGTTTTGATGCTTTTTTGGTGCAGTTTTGATGCTTTTTTGGTGCAGTTTATGCGCGGTTTTAATGCCATTTTTGGAAATAAGTAAATAAACGGAAAATGTGCATGATTTGAATGGAAACATGCATGAAAAAACGGATTCCAAGGCCGGATTCATCATTTCACAGCTCAGTTTCATACGTTTTTTTGCCGGATCCGTCGCTGTGCGTTTTTTCGCCGGACAGAAAAAACGTTCCTCTGTATGTGTTTTCCATCCGGCGGAAACAGCTTTTTTGCCGGATCCGGCAAAAAACGGATGAAACTATGAGAAAAAAACTGATCCGACGGAAAAAAATGGATCCGTTTTTTCAAAACTCGCCGGATTGTGCCTCACGGCAAAAACCTGATGTGTGAAAGCACCCAAATATATGGATAGATACATCTATGTATCTATAGATATATCTATAGATAAATGTATCTATAGATAGATATATCCATAGATATATAATAGAAAGGCCGATGTTTCTATAAGGCTACTTTCACACTTGCGTTTTTCGCAATCCGTCTTTTTGGGAAAAAAAAAAGGGATCCTGCAAATGTGCTCGCAGGATGTGTTTTTTACCCATAGACTTGTATTAGTGAAGGATCACGACGGATGGCCACACGTCGCGTCCATCGTGCAACGGGTGCGTCGTGTTTTGGCGGACCGTTGGCACATCCGTCGCGTCTGACATTTTCTACCGCGCATGCGCGGCCAAAACTCCGCCCCCTCCTACCCGGACTTCAGAATGGGCAGCGGATGCGTTGAAAAACTGCATCCGCTGCCCACGACGTGCACAAATTTCACAACGTGCGTCGGTACGTCGGCCCAACGCATAGCGATGGACCCGTGCCGACGCAAGTGTGAAACAGGCCTTAATGAGCGTTTAATTTAATAAAAAACTGAAAAAAAACGGCTTGGGCTCCCGCGCAATTTTCTGCGCAAGAGGGGGAAAGCCGACAGCCGGGGGCCAATATTTGTAGCCTGCTATGAATATCAGCCCGCAGCTGTCTGCGTAGCCTTTACTGGCTATTAAAAAAGGGGGACCCCCCCAAAAAAATGACGTGGGGTCCCCCTATATTTTATAGCCAGAAAGGCTATGCAGACAGCTGCGGGCTGATATTCATAGCCTAGAGAGGGGCCATGGATATTGGTCCCCCCCCTGCTACAAATACCAGTCCGCAGCCACCCCAGAAATGGCGCATCTGTAAGATGCGCCAATTCCGGCACTGAGGCTGGTTTCACACTTGCGTTTTTGGACGCTGCGTTTTAGCGCTAAAAAACGCATGCGTTTTTTCCCTATACTTAACATTAAATACGCATGCGTTTTTTCGCATGCGTTTTGACGTGTTTTCGGCAACGCATGCGTTTTTGTACGCGCGCGTTCATTTGCAAAAATACAACCTGTAGTAATTTTTAGCGGCCTTTTTTTGCCGCAAGAAAACGCATGCGTTTATTTGCGGAAAAAAATGCATTGCTGTCTATGTAAACGCATGCGTTTTTAAGCACATGCGTTTGTTTGCGTTAAAAACGCAAGCGTTTTTATAGAAAAAAAACAGAAAATAGAATTATTCTTACCGTTAATTCCGTTTCTAGGAACCTTCCACGACGGCATATGGAGGTTGTCTCTTTGCCCTAATGGGGAACAGGAAACACAGAGGTTAAAAGGACCTCCCACCTCCCACTTGCCAGTGACTTACAACTGAGACCATTGCACTGGTTTACCTTTAGAATCCCAGAACTAATCAAGGAATATATATCGGGTGGGAAATTAGTGCCGTCGTGGAAGGTTCCTAGAAACTGAATTAACGGTAAGAATAATTCTATTTTCTCTAGTCACCTTCCACGACGGCATATGGAGGAATACCAACTAATTTGGCACTAGGGAGGGACAACGGCCTGGAGTACTTTACGGCCGAAGGCTAAGTCCTTATTGGACAATACATCTAGTCTGTAATGTTTAGAGAAGGTATGGAGTGAAGACCACGTTGCTGCCCTGCAAATCTGCTCCGGAGATGCGCCTGCTCTTTCTGCCCAGGAAACCGATGTAGATCTGGTTGAATGGGCTTTGATTCCTACTGGAGGCAATTTGTTTTGAGCGAGGTAGGCTTCCGTTATAGCTTTCTTGATCCATGTAGCGATGGTACTTTTGGCTACTTTTTTACCTTTGTTTTGTCCTGAGAGATGGATAAATAGGTTATGATCAATTCTAAACGAACGGGTCAGGTCCAAGTACTGTAAAAGAATGCGCCGGACATCCAAGGTGTTGAATCTCCTTTCTTCCAAGTTTGCTGGTTTGTGGCAAAAGGTTGGTAGAAAAAATCTCTTGAGAGCGATGAAAGTCAGAGATAACCTTCGGGAGAACGGACGGATCAAGACGAAGCACAATTGAATCATCTCTTACCAGAAGATAAGGTTCTCGTGTAGACAAGGCCTGTAATTCACCAATCCTTCTGGCTGAAGTAATGGCTACCAAAAACACAGCTTTATATGCTAAGTTTTGTGGAGAACAAGAAGACAGTGGTTCAAAGGGTGGACCTGTCAGACCTTGGAGAACTATATTGAGGTCCCATGGGGGGACTATGACCTGTTTTCTAGGATTCATTCTAGTGGCTGATGTCATAAACCTCTTAATCCAGCGATGACTCGCTAAATCTTGATCAAAGACCGAGCTAAGTGCAGAGACCTGGACCTTGAGGGTACTGGGCCTAAGACCTATTTCCAAGCCTTTCTGTAAAAAGTCCAATATGATGGGTATATTAGGCTTGAGAGGGTCTGGAAGGTTAGGCAGACAGAATGAAGAAAACTTTTTCCAGATTTTGTTGTAGATGGCGTTGGTTACCGGTTTTCTCGATTTTTGAAGAGTAGCTATGACAGAGATTGATAGTCCTTTAGCTCTTAAAACCTGGGTTTCAGCAACCACGCCGCCAAGTTCCACTTCTGAGGGTCTGGGTGGAGAATGGGACCCTGAGAAAGAAGATCGTGCTTTATCGGCAACATTACTGGTCCATCCACTTGTAGATGGATAATTAGGTTGAACCAACTCCTTTTGGGCCACAATGGAGCTATCAGGATAGTTGGAGTCCTTTCTAGGC
The DNA here is from genome assembly GCF_051348905.1 of Ranitomeya variabilis. Classification (NCBI taxonomy): domain Eukaryota; kingdom Metazoa; phylum Chordata; class Amphibia; order Anura; family Dendrobatidae; genus Ranitomeya; species Ranitomeya variabilis. The sequence goes on along the minus strand of NC_135234.1, from coordinate 569,680,944 downwards.
GTATCTTCCGTAGAACCTTGGCAAGGATTGGGATTGGCGGAAAAGCATAAGCTAGATGAAACGGCCAACCTTGGGTTAAAGCATCTAACCCTCTGGGATTGCCTCTTGGGTTCAAGGAAAAAAAGGTTTCGACTTTTGCGTTCTGGTGAGAGGCAAAGAGGTCGACGTCTGGATGACCCCATCTGTGTACCAGCATGTTGAATGTTTGGGGATCCAGGCTCCACTCGCCAGGATGGATTTCCTGGCGACTTGGGTAGTCTGCCTGAATATTTGTAGTGCCCTTGAGGTGGATTGCCGTCAGGGATAGTAGGTGTTTTTCGGCCCAAGAAAAGATTCGAGCGGAGATCTTTTTTAGACTGAGGGTTCTTGTACTGCCCTGGTGCCTGATATGGGCCACCGTGGTCATGTTGTTCGAGTATATCTGTACATGTTGACCCGAAATCTGATGACTTGCCGCTAGTAGGGTCTCTTCCACAGCTTTGAGCTCCCTGAAGTTTGATGATTTCTCGGAAATCGACTGGCTCCACTGGCCCTGATAGGGGACATGGTCTACTATGGCTCCCCAGCCCCTCTTGCTGGCATCTGTTTTGATGGTGGTTAGAGGGGACTGAATCCAGCATACTCCTTTCAGAAGGTTCCTGGGCTTCATCCACCACGTTAAAGAGGCTTTCACTCTGCCCGGAGTGTGGATCCTCTTGGTAAGAGTGCCAGGTCGACCATCCCAATTGTCTAGAATGTGGGCTTGGAGAGTCCTTGAGTGAGCTTGAGCCCAAGCCACCGACTGTATGCAGGCTGTCATGGAGCCCAACAGCGACATTCCCTCTCGCAGAGTAGGGGACCTCATCTCTTTGAACTTCCTGATTTTTGTTAGTAAGGGAAGTCTGTGATCGTCTGGAAGGAAGGACATTTGTCTTGCTGAGTCCAGCATTACGCCCAGAAATCTCCTGGTTTTTGCAGGTTGAAGCTGAGATTTTTGTAGGTTCGGAATCCAACCTAGGGATCTCAGAATCTCTAAGGTGGTAGAGACATGGGTTATCAGGGTTACCTCGGTGGAAGCAACTATCAGAAGATCGTCCAGATAGGGCACTATACAAACACCCTGTTTCCGGATGAATGACACTACTTCTGCCATCACCTTGGAGAACACCCTCGGTGCTGATGAAATGCCGAAGGGAAGGACTCCAAACTGATAGTGCTCCACCCGATGACTCCCCTGTATCGCAAACCTGAGATATTTTTTTTGTGTCTCGGGTGAATAGGGATGTGGAAATACGCATCCTTGAGATCGATGGTAGCCATAAAGGAGTGATGTTCTATCAGGGGAATCGCAGATCTTACAGACTCCATCTTGAACTTGCGATATTTCACGTGCTGATTCAGACCCTTTAAGTTTATAATAATCCGGACGTCTCCCGAAGGTTTGGGGACCAGGAAGAGTCGGGAGTAGTGTCCCTTTCCCCACTCTGATTGTGGGACTGGGGAAATTACATTTGATCTGATAAGGTCCCTGAGACCTAAGGACAATAGGCTGCGATCCCTTGATGATGGAAGGGAAGTGACTTTTAGACCCTGAGGTGGGGGAGAAATTAACTCTATTAACAGGCCCTCCTTGATGACATTGAGAACCCAGTGGGAGCTGGTGATATCCTCCCACTGATCCACATATTTCGAGAGTCTTCCCCCCACCGGGTCGGAGTCATTGTTTGTCCTGCTGGGACTGTTGCTGCTGCTGCTGTTGCGGGACAAAAATATTCTTTCCCCTACCCTTTGCATAGCTCCACCTGCCGGTTTTTCCTTTGCCTCTTGCTTGAGAGGGCTGAGGTTGTGGGCCACGAAAAAACCGTTTCCTAGGCTGTTTTTGCTCAGGGAGTGCTTTCTTTTTGTCGGTGGCTTTATCGAGAATATCGTCTAGGGCAGGACCAAAGACGTAGTCTCCTTTAAAGGGTATGGTGCAGAGTTTAGATTTAGAAGTGATATCCCCACTCCATAGCTTAAGCCAGAGGGCTCTTCTGGCATAGTTGGAAAGTACCAGGGATCTGGCGGCGACTCTTACAGATTCCAGAGAAGCGTCCGCCAAAAACCCTGTAGCTTTATGCAAAATGGGTAGGGAATCCAATATCTCGCCTCTTGAGGTACCTTGAGATATGTGATTCTCTAATTTCTCAAGCCAGCAGGAGAGGGCTCTTGCCACACAGGTGGAGGCGACGTTAGCCTTAAGGACAGATGCAGAAGTTTCCCATGATTTTCTGAGGAGACTTTCGATTTTCCTATCCATGGGATCCTTCAATTGAGAAGAATCCTCAAAGGGGAGTGCAGTTCTCTTGGCGACTCTAGCCACCTGCACATCGACCTTGGGAATATCTAATTTAAGGTCATCCTCAAGTAGAAATCTGTGCTTCAACTCTGAAGGGGTACTGAGACGCCTCTCAGGTAGTTCCCATTCCTGATTAATCATACTGATAATATTGGCATGAACTGGGAAGCCCACTCTCTTTTCCGATGAAAGCCCACCGAACATCTGATCCTGTATGGACTGCGGTACAGGTTCCTCTTCTAGTCCCATGGTATTACGGACGGCAGAGACTAGATCCTCAATATAGTCTGAGGAAAAAAGGTACTTCCTGACCTCAGCTTTAGGCGATACTGGATCCTCCCAGCCAACAGATGAGGCATGAGAGAGGTCCGAATCAGAGTCGGATTCCACAATATGAATCTTCCTCTTCTTAGCCGGGGAATGATGCTGTGGCGGAGGTGGGGGTGGAGGTGTACAAGCTGCCAGAGAAGATTGCACCTCCTGTTTTACTAATGAGCGAATCTCATCCAACAGAGATGGCTGCTCAGCTCTTATTATTCTGTCAGTACATGGCTGACAGAGTTTTTTATCCCAGTTAGGCGGGCATTTAATGGAACAGACAGGGCACTTCTTCCTATTGGCACCTTTAGGGGCAGGTTTTTCTCCCTGAAATATATAAAGGGAGAGAGGGGTGAGGACTTCTAACCCCTGCTACACTCCTCCCGGATCCCATCCCTGCAACACTTACAGAGGCAGGGGTGGCGCTGGGCTCCGCAGATACGGGGCATGAAGAACCATCCATACTGAAGGAGATAGCCTTACCTCAGTGGTGGTTCAGCAGGCTTTTATGGACGCCGTCCTAGCACCTGCTCCAGCGATTAATCCCCCTCCCCCTCCAGGATCCAGGTGAGGGAGCTGTGAGGTCCGACACGCCGGCCGGCGAAACCCGGAAGTACCGGCTTCTTAGTGTATGAAGAAACCGGAAGTGACGCGCGCGAGCCGCCGACGTCACTTCCGGAACGCCGAGCCGACAGCATGGAGGAGGAGGATGCTGGGCAGCTCCAGGAGGAGCCCGGTCAGGGAACCCAGGCCTGCTTTGCCCTCGTGGGGGCGCGGGAAGGCCGGGAAGGGGTCCCGAGGACCTGCAAGCAGGACGACGGGAGCAGCACAAGGAGGAGGCCTAAGGCGACCATCTGCTGCCCGGCTAGACAGGCAGCGCCTGCAAAGGTACCGTAGCCACCGGCCACTACAGCACATGAAGAAACCTCTCCCTGTCCCATGGGGAACAGGAAAGACACTGGCAAGTGGGAGGTCCTTTTAACCTCTGTGTTTCCTGTTCCCCATTAGGGCAAAGAGACAACCTCCATATGCCGTCGTGGAAGGTGACTAGAGAAAAAAACACTGAAACACCACCCACCACCAACAGGGTGATAAAGGGATCCAAACCCTAACCCCACCCCTAACCTCACCCCTAACCGTTTAATGAACATTTTCTGACAGTCATAGTGCCACGATATTTCAGTGCCACGTATTTCAGTGCCACGTATTTCAGTGCCACGTATTTCAGTGCCACGTATTTCAGTGCCACGTATTTCAGTGCCACGTATTTCAGTGCCACGTATTTCAGTGCCACGTATTTCAGTGCCACGTATTTCAGTGCCACGTATTTCTGTCACGTTTACGGTTAGGGTTGATGTCACCGCTCTATAGGACCCTCAGTGACACACTGACAGGAGGCAATGGCTCCTGCAGTGTATCACTGAGGTTACTAAAGTTCACTGGTCTCACTTTATGGCAAAAAGCTGTGTGGGAACTTTCTCATACAGCATGCCATAAAGTGAGACTAGGGACTATTTTCTCACAGGGGCGTAGGAATACATTGTGGGGAATACATTGTGGAAGGATACCTTCCTCCCCTCATTGTGTTCCTGGTGCCCCTGGTGAGTGGTTGCGTCAGCTGATGCTCCTGCTCTCCACGGGAGATCGTCGTGGGACACTCGTTTTAATTGGATTTCTGCGGATCAGGGAGTATAGTGTTTGTTTATTATTTTAATATTTTTTACAGATGACAATGGCTTCGGGGATCAAAGTGACAAGTGATGGTGAGTATGTACTCTATGTTTTATGTACTGTATGTCTATATGTATGTAATGTCTGTATGTATGTACTGTATGTCTGTATGTATGTACTGTATGTCTGTATGTATGTACTGTATGTCTGTATGTCTGTACTGTATGTCTGTATGTCTGTACTGTATGTCTGTACTGTATGTATGTACTGTATGCGCATGTCGTCGCATGGCGCATGTCGTCGCATGGCGCATGTCGTCGCATGCAGCATGTCGTCGCATGGCGCATGTCGTCGCATGGCGTCGCATGGCGCATGTCGTCGCATGGCGCATGTCGTCGCATGGCGCATGTCGTCGCATGGCGCATGTCGTCGCATGGCGCATGTCGTCGCATGGCGCATGTCGTCGCATGGCGCATGTCGTCGCATGGCGCATGTCGTCGCATGGCGCATGTCGTCGCATGGCGCATGTCCTGTATGTGTTCTATGTATGTATGTACTGTATATGTGGTTTTTTTTTCTTTTTTTTTTTTTTTTTACATTCAACACATTAGCCGGATGATGGGACTACTACTGTCCCATCATTGGCTAATGTGTCACTCACTGTCACTGTAGCAGGCAGAGCCCGATGGGACTTGTAGTCCCATCGGACATGCCTGCACACAGAGACAACGCCGCCGCCGCCACCACCACCGCACAGCCACCTTCAGCACCGGCCGCAGCTGCCGCGGCGGGGCCGGCCGTCGACGCACCAGCGGCCGCCGCCAGGGCACCGGCCGCCGCCGCACCAGCCGCCGCCGCGGCACCGGCCGCAGCCACGGGATCAGCCGCCGCCGCAGCACATCTCAGCAAGCAGATCCCAGCACGACACCTGCAGTGCACAGCCCCGCCCGCCCCCAGCAAAGCCCGCCCGCCTCCAGCACAGCACAGTCCCGCCCACAGCCCAGTCACTCTTGAGTGACTGCTGACTGTGCGGCTGGGACACGCCTGTTACTGACGTCACGTCAATTTCCAGAGTCTGGAAATTGACGTGACGTCAGCGGAAATTAGCGGTGGCTGCAGCCTGGGGGTCACGTGACCCGGACTCAGCCACCAGCATAGCGCCGCTCACAGGGGAAAAAGGCAACGCAAGGTATTTACACAATTCATCAGGGGCCCCGGGGGATACATTGGGGGGATAATTGAAAGTAGTGGACAACCCCTTTAACGCATCACATCATTAATGTAAAGGTTATACAAAAAAGGAACCACACCCAATATTAGAGCGACCAAAGAGCTCAGCTTCGCAAGTCTAACCAGCCAGGAACCTTCTGACGGGAAAGGAAAACGTAGATACGAACACACGACTTTAGGAGGAGGGACACGCATCATATCTGCTGTAAATAATACGACCTGAGAAGATCCAAGTAAGCCATTGGTGAGACATTCACCCCAGTGGAAAGATCAAGGTGCAAGAATAAGTGAGTGAGTTCAAGAAAGGACTGGGGTTTTCCATTTTCCTCTCCAGTGCGAAAGGAAGACTAAATACCTTTTTTCTTGTCCCGCTTATGCTTTAGTTGTGCTGGTAGAGCTCTTAGTCTGGCTAGAGCCTGCTCTCGGTGGTTCAAAAAATTAGGATATACAGGGCCTACAGGAAATACAAAGGGGCCTGAGGAAAGGCATTTTGCACATGCATGGGAAAACGAACAAAACTGAAACAAATGAAAAATAAATTAAAATGGAAAGCAATGACAGTAAAATACTCCATGGAATAATGCACTACATTAACAGCTACATAACCATTACTTGTGACTACATTAGCGCTTATCCTAGGATATTCAGGCAAGTCAATAATGTGCATCCAGCTTAAAACAACTATTTTTTATTTAGTGTCCACAGCATCGAAAGTTATTAAAGTTTGTATTGACTTCATTAGCCAACTCATCTTGTTGCTTGTTCAAAAATATAACCAAAGTGCTCCCCAAATCCCTAGCTTTCTGCAGGCTTTTCTTATTGTCGTGCACCATATGTATTGGAGTATGGATCCTGTCTGCCGCAGCGTGCCTGATGTTTCCTGCCAAGAGGACGGCACAGCAGCATGGTCCCGAGCAAAGCAGCGCTGCGCTTACACTGCAGCTCTACCACAATCATAGTAAAAAGCAAAACAAAAGCACTGTGTGAACGCAGCTAACTGTGTTCTCCTATAGTCTGGCATCACGCTACTATCTAGAGAAGCCAGCAAAATTTCAAGAAAGGCGAGTATCTTCTGTATATCCAGCACTCCTCTCTTACTGCTGTGCCAGAATCTACTACTTAGAAGACACAATTCATATTCTCACCTTTAAAGTGAGCACTCGCCCCCTCTGCAGACAGAATTACATAGACACCAAGGTCCCAATTCACTAAAGGGGTTGTTCACTACTCAGACGCCCCATTCTGAGTCACAATATCTCCCCAATGTAAAATACCAGCTATACTCCTCTCTGAGGCTGGTGTCATTCCAGCGATGTCAGCAGCTGATCTCTCAGAACTTGCATGACATTGTCACGTGAGCCCTGCAGCCAATCAGTGGCCTCTTCAATCTCTCTACCATTGGCTGTCACTGGAGGAAGTCAGAGCAGCAGGTCTTTTTCCAGGTGTCAGTTTTATCCGAAGGAAGAGAGTGTGAAGTGGCTGCTGATTGTCACGTGAGCCCTGCAGCCAATGTCATGCAAGTCCTGGGAGAGCAAGCACTGATATCATTGGAACGGAGCAGGCACTGGTGGAGAGTATAGCTGATATTTTACTAGAGGTATCTATGGTGATTAAGAAGGGGTTGTCCAAGTAGTGTGCAACCCCTTTAAGACTGATGTTATGCATGCCAGTCTTAATAAATGGGACTGCTGGAGTAAGATGCACCCAATTAATAAGCACGCCATTTAATGAATTTGGCACATGTTACAAGTGACGTACTTCACTCCCATTTGCAACTGGAGTACATTTCCAGCATAACTGGTCATGAATTTTATGGTCCAGCTCAGCCAGTCCCCGTCCCTGCTCTGCCCGTACTGGTGAACACACCATAAGTTGCAAAAACGTTTAGACAACTTCCGAGCTGCACAAACATTCTTCTACAAATGAAAAGTAAACATGGAGAAAACACCTAAATCGAGACCCAAGCACAGATGTGACAACAATAAGAAAGCCTGGAGAAAGCTAGGGGTTTGATAGCCACTTTGCAATGGACTTCATTAGGTGATTTGATTTTTTTTTCCCCCCTTTATACGGTATATATTTTTTATTAATTTCAATCCATTTTTTTTTATTTTTTTTTAACCAAAAACTACATGCATTTAAATTATTTTTGTAATAAATAAAATTTAAAGCAAGAATATAACTTAAAAGGACATGACAGCAACTGATACAAAATGTATTTCCAGTCTCTCTCAATATAAATATACAGGTACACTAAATTAGAGTATCATCAAAAAGTTAATCAGCCGTGCCACAGGCTGATCGCCTCCATGCCACGCCGCATTGATGCAGTAACTGATGCAAAAGGAGCCCCGACCAAGTATTGAGTGCATTTACTGAACATACATTTCAGTAGGCCAACATTTCGGATTTTAACATCATTATTTCAAGCTGGTGTTATAAAGTATTCTAATTTACTAAGATAACGACTTTTGGGTTTTCATTGGCTATAAGCCATAATCATCAACATTAACAGAAATAAACACTTGAAATAGATAACTCTGTTAGCAATGACTAAATAATATACGAATTTCACTTTTTGCATTGAAGAACTGAAATAAATTAACTTTTTGATGATATTCAAATTTTTTGAGAAGCATCTGTATATGGAATTTATAGACAATTGATCACTAAGGAATGCAGGGCAGAGAGAACAGGTTGCACTAACGAGTTACCAAGATTTGTACTATCTAATTAGAAAAGAAAGCAAGTAGATATAATAGGAGGAAGAAGCACGACAATGAACGATCGAGGACATAGACCAGATAAATAGGATATGGAGGGGAGAGAGAAAAATGAGTAAGCTATAGACACCCAGTCCAGAAGCACATCAATTACAGAAAGAGTCTGTATATATGCACCAATATAGGTCCACTATGGTTAATGCCACAGCTACGGTTTAGAGAACAAAAAATAAACAAGACATGAATAAGGTCCCTCCACCAGAACTTGTCCATGTATTGTGGTGTAGGACATTGCATTTTTTTCCATGCTAATTATTCAGTTACATTTTCCTTAGCATTTACTGTACAGCTCCATTCCGGACCCATGTTATGGAGGTCCAATTACAGTACATCTTTAGGCCTGTTTCACACATCCGACTTTCACCGTCCAAGCACAAACCCTCATGTCCAGACTGGCTGGCAGGCAACTGATCCAAACTCATAAGCCTCATAAGTATATAACTCAGACTAAGGCCACGTTCACGCTAACAGTATGTGGGTCAGTATTTTACATCATATATGCAAGTCATAACCAGGAGTGGAGCAATCAGAGGAAAAGTATAACAGAAACACGTTCCCACCTTCTGCATTTATCCCCCACTCCTGGTTTTGGCTTACAAATACTGTTGTGAAATACTGACCAAATACTGAGCATGTGAACGTGGCCTAAGGAGAAGCCACTGGCCTGCCTCATAAGAGGCGTCATTGAAAGGCCCCTTGCAGCACCCCAAATGTAATAAGACCGGAGCTATCCATACTTTTGTCTCAGGTAATTCCTAAATGGACACTACCAAGAGTTAATATTTACCAGTAAACTAACTCCATCCACACATCCTGCCTGTCAACATTAACACTGACCGGCACAGCTTTATTTTTGTGATGTCAATTTTAGCTAGATTAATGAGCTGAAATGTTACTGAGTTAACCCTTTAAACTGGTCTATTACATGTCAGTAAAGAGCACATTTCTTTTGAAAGGTTAGATCTTTACACTCACTATTCGGAATTTAATTCTGGTATCTGAGCATTGGGCCGCACCACAGACTGTATATTAATTACAAACCTTTGAGTCATTTTTAAAAAATGTATACTGAGAAATGCAGAAAATACTAAAAAAAAAAAAGTCACATACATCCACTAATGCATATTATTCATGTCCGTTACAGCATAGTCCTTTACCGAACTCAAACAAGAGATATTAAGAAAATAGAATGGAAAATATAGATTCTACTACAAAATCAATGTATAAATGATACCATGGTCACATGGTTTATCCCACCTACTCACTTTAGAAATTCATTCTCGCTGTACACACGTCCATAGAGCATAGAGCCCTGTTCTCACAAAGAAATTAAGACTGTGCTGGACTTTTCAGCAGCATTCATATAGCTGGGAGACCTGTGGTCCATACACCCCACATTAGTGTGTAGGAGTGGACACCCTAGGAGTGATACACTGCATGGAAACTAAAAGTAAAGAGTCACAGAGGCGGGGCTGCATACCTAAAGAGTCAGGGGGTGGGATCCTACAAACCAGTTAGTGCTTTGATTAACATCTCACAGGCCAGAATTCATTTTAACAATTCAGCTCTGATGGCATCTGGCAAACAAGCACGCAGTGGAGAGAGGGGTACCGTCACGGGATCTGTCTACGCACAAAGCCACTGATGTTGGCATGTAATGATTTATCCCAGCATGCAGGGAGCCAATTAAGCCAGAAAGGGTTCGTTCAGGAAAGGGCCAGCATTGACTCTTCAGGCGAGCAGCACAACCTTCATGATTTTTACAAGCAGTACAAGCAAAAAAAAAAAAAAAAGGATTAAGAAAGGTTATTTGGGCACTTTTGGAGCATAAACTGTCCTGTCAGGTTCGTTTTAATGGCGTAAGTTACAAGATTTGCAATTTTAGTATAAAAGTATCCTTCTGTTGTGGTATTAAGCCCTAAATACTGAAGTACAAATATTAATCAATTGCTTAAAGTAGTACATACAGCGAACTGCTAAGCTCAATGCAAACACTCCGCAATTATTACCAGTTTTCAGGAATATCGCCATACCTAAATTTCCATTTGGTTTATTATTTCCTAAAAAAGAATAAAATAAAATAAAATGTAATGCAAAAGAAACTCTGCACATATTTACAAAGAAAAAAAAAATCATCTTTCTGGGATGAGTAAATTAAAGATAAAAATGACAAATCTCTCACTTTGCATTGCTCTGCAGTTTTCTCATTATACTACATTTCCGAGCATTTATACCTCTTCCTTCATCGATTCTATGTCTCCGGTTAACCCTCTGTCTTTTGTCGTCTTGTCGTAACTGAAGGTGTTCATCGATGTTAACACCTGCCACAGGCACAGCTGAAACAATTCAAGATCGAAGAATCATATATGTAGCGCCATTTTATTGTTCTACCATTCAGGTTCTCTTAAGTAGCGGCAGGAAGTTTGAACATTACATTAACACCACCATTGTCTGGTGTCACACACATTCGCATTTGAAAGAGTGAAGAGGAACCCAAGATGGCTGCTTTCACAATCGCCTCCATGTTGGTGACATATCCTATCAGGTTTCCCCCTTCCTCCACAGATGGGGTCTAAAGTTCTACAGCATCATATCTGCCAACCGGTTATACAGGGTGTCTCCAAGGTAAGGAAACTCCCATGTAATAAAACAAGTACATGGCAGAGGGGCATAAAAAATGGTGCATGTGCAGCTTTGCCAATATTGCAGGTGCAGGGTAAACCGTACACAGCGCCTGCTACTCATCTGCTTTCAGAAGCACTGACGATAACCCCCAAAGACTGCAGAGGGGTACAGCTACCAATGGCACAAAGTGTAGGAAAGTAGCAAGTATCTACAGCGCCCAGAACTGGAGACAGAGGAGCTGTGCTGGAGAAGGACAGAGAGCGGGCATCTGGGAAGCATACCAAGTGGTCAGGTGATGGCCAAGAAAGGACCATATCCATTACTAAATGCATTAATACAGAACACTCATGGATCCGGGGCAGAAAATGGGACAAGGAACTTGATGTATAGAATGTCCAGCAACTTAACATTATGCAAGATTATTTAAAAAATACAAATAATAATGAATAAGAAATGTAAATGTCACACCTTTACCTAGAAGGAGATCCAGAGGAATCATCTCCTTCACAGCATCTAGGATTCCTCTCTGCCGTGCATCATGGCCATCCAACTCTCTGGCACAAGCCTTGCAGCATCCACACACGGCACAGCCCGACTCGCCGGAGCCACAGCCACAAACCCTACATAATGAAGCAGAATCCAAGGAGCCCACTTAGTAAGGAAATCATTGCATCCTAACGTCTGCCAGCTAGTTACACAGAGAAATGCTCACATACCCGCCTGGGACCCGATCTGGCCGCCCGCTGCTGACACAGCTGGCACCATATCCTGTGCAGTCTCCACACACGGTGCAAACCATGCAATGCTCCAGCTTCCACTTGTGCATCCGAGGAGGACACATTACAGATTTCTCATCTTTTTCATCCAGCTCTTCCTCAAGGTCTTCATCCATGGCAGTTGCCATATTTTCTACACCAAACCCTAGAAGACATAACAATAAAGGATAGAGACCTACTCCTAGATAAAGTATTTTGCTGAGTACTTGTGCTCTTTTATGTTCCCCTCATAGCAGATTTTCAATGTTCACTCTTAGAGCTGGTTCAGCCAGTGAAGCTGGAAATCATAATTTGATTTTAGAGCCTATAGGGAATATGTCAGCAGGATTTCACCCCCAAACTAGATTTAGATGTGAATGTATCTCTTATAAGGACAAGTCCAGAGACCCCTTTACACGGCCAGTCTGCTCCTCCATTGCAGAGAAATCAGAGTTTCAATTTATATGCAAATAAGGCTAAGGAACGATTTGTAGATCTGAAGCCTCTGTCACTCCAGCTCTATTTCCCGCCCAGCCCTGCAGCTTCTTCCTTAACTGACAACCTCTATGCTGTGTGACTCCAGGCAAAGGAGCTGTCAGTCCAACGGGAGGACGCGGCGCTTGGTGGGGAGCAGAGCTGGAGTGATGGAGGCCTCAGATCTACCAAAGCAATATGCATATCAATTCATACGCTGAGTAACAAAGAAACAAACTGGCCATGTAAAGGTATTACTGGGCTCCGTGTTGAAAGATCTACATGTATACATAAATAGTTTGGGGTGTGAAATCATACGGACAAATTCCCTTTAACACGTGGGCAAACACTAAATCAAGTCTATAAAAAAAGCAGATTAAGGGCAAGTTCACACAGGGAGCTTTTGCTGCATTTTATTCTGCAGCAAAACCTGATCATCTTGGCAGGAAAAAAGCTGCGCCAAAAACGTTTTTTGCGGTGTTTTTGGTGTGTTTTTTTCATGCTGTTTTTTTTTTTCTTTGTGCATGCCTATAAAGTTGAGTGTACACAGAAAAAAAAAACTTCCTGTAGATAGATCGACAGACGGAATAGACAGACGGAATAGACAGATTGCTAGAATACATAGAATGAATAGATAGAATGAATAAATTGATAGAATAGATAGAAACATTACCTGCGTTATCCTCTTCCCTGGCATTTTCCCACGGTGCAGAGGTTACCTCCGGTCAATCTGTAAGGGAGCGCAGGCTCGGTGATGTCACCGCTAGTTACTGAGCCTGCGCCAGCTCCGTCTCATTCATTCCCCAGTAGTTTACAGCCGGGAGCTGTCGCATTAGCAGTGCTCCCAGTTATAAGCTTCATCTCCCCCAGATTCTGCGTGGGACACTCGTTATATCGGACTACAATGGATCAGGGAGCATACTTTTGCGTTTATATTTTATTTTTATTACAGAAGATCCATGGCTTCGCTTTGGAATGGCAGAATAATAAAATGGTAAAACTGTGTGGTGTTTTATTTCATTAAAAGACTGTGTGTGTGTGTGTGTGTGTGTGTGTGTGTGTGTGTGTGTGTGTGTGTGTGTGTGTGTGTGTGTGTGTGTGTGTGTATTTAACCCTTTAATTACTATGGGATTAGTAACGGATAGGTGTCTTATTGACGCCTCTCCATTACTAAGCCGGCTTAATGTCACCTTAGAACACCTGAGAATACCATACCCAGCTGTGAGCTTTAGCAAGGCTGGTTGTGAAAAATGGGGGGGGACCCCAAGATTTTAATTTTTTTTTTTTATTGAAAGCGTGAGGACCCCTCTATTCTTGATATCTAGCCCTGCTGAAGCTGACAGCTAGGGGTTGCAGCCCCCAGCTGTGAGTTTTGTCTGGCTGGTTATCAAAATTACCGGGGAACCCTCGCTGGGTTTTTCTTTTTTAAATTATTTATCTATAGCGCAGGAATGGCAGATGAGAACTCCTATCATCCGCTCCTCTCACAGTAATTAGCGGCTGTAGGTGTCAGATGATGGGAGCAGTAGTCCCATCAGCTGACACCAGTGATCAGAGGCGAGTTTACACCTCCAATCACAGCTGAGCGCTCTCCGCTGTCTTTTGACAGCGTGGGAACCGTGGCTCTGACCGGCAGGGATGATTTCCCCGCCGATCAGAAGCGGTGTTTGCTGCGCTGTCATGCATATGACAGCGTGTCAAACTCTGTATTGTCGGACCCCCATTCAAGTGAATGGGGATCGAGTCCGTTCTGCTGGATGACAGGCTGCATGAACGCCATCTAGATGTAGCAATGCCGAGTGTGACGTCACATCCAGCTGTCCTTGACTTTTCTGCAGCAAATACCCTGCAAGAAAAGTCAACCTTGCGTATTTGCAGCATTTTTGCACCATCCATTCAAGTCAATGGGTGGAAACCGCTGAAGAAACACTGGAAAAATGCGGAAAGAAGTGACATGCCCTATGTCAAAAAAACGCAGCAAAGCACAAAATACTGATCACACAAAACCAATGAGTGCGCATGAGATTTCTGAAGTCTCATAGGCTTTGCTGGTACTGTAAAAAGCAGCAAAAACGCCCTATGTGAACTAACCCTTACTCTAGAACACACTTTATAGTGTTGTATTTTCATTTTGCTTACTTTTCCTTAATAATTTTACCTTTTCCACCTTGACTTAAAGCTCCAGTGTCTCTTCCACATTGTCCTTTATTATTCACTCCAAAGGTCCACACTTCACCTTTCTTAGTTAAAACACAAGTGTGGGCTTTGCCCATAGCCACCTGAGTAACAAAGTGTCCCTTCAGGTCAGTAACCAAATCTGTAAGACAAAGATTCATTTACAATGCAATTTAACCCGGAAAAAAAAAAAAAAAAAAATTATATATATATATATATATATATATATATATATATATATATATATATATATATATATATATATATATATATATATATATATACACACACACACACATATATACATACACACACATTAAGCAAAAACAAAAGTGTATATAGTCGTATATTTTGGATGCAGAGCATTTAGAGTTCACATTTGGGATTTGACATAAAACCATGTAAAACGCAATATACAAATTATACGTGGTTTTTCTTACATATTGTAAGTCAATGCCAGATTTATACTCGAATTAGCAGATTTTCTTAAAATTTTCATAATATGACTGCTGTGTGAAAAAGCCGCTAGCATTTGCTTCTGATAAACCAAGGAACCACAAAGCTGGTTCACTTTTAGCACTTTAACTTGACATGCAATGGCAGATATTTTTGCTTTGGCTCTTGATTTACACTTCATACGAATCTGTTCCATTCACATGAATGAGGCGGCTTCACTTGACTAGGACTGGAATCTGTGCATCAAAAGCCACAGCAAAGATGCAGGGGGGCCTACGCTCAGACTCGGAATCACACACCATTATGACAGTATAAAGTGCTATTAAATACATTAGACTACAAGAGCCAGCAACCAGAACATCATTGCGACTAATGCTACAAACAAGCACTGTGAACTTATGTGGCAGATATTAAAGGGAATCTGTCAGCAGGCTTTTTCTATGTAATCTGAGGTCAGGATGAAGTAGGGTCTGGGACACGGAAATCAGCGATGTATCACTTATCAGGTTGTTTGCTGTTTCACTACAATGAGTGTTTTAGCATCATCAGGAGATTATCACTCCTGGACTGGTGCCCACGTGAATTCTGGTCCAGCTCTGCCCCCACCAGCTTAACTGTCAATAGACAATGTACACAAAAAGCTGCGGTGTGTGAGCAGGGCCAGCTTTCTAAGCTCTGCTACATCTAAAACCTTTCTTACTGCTGCACCCAGTAAACTAAGTAAGGAATCAGGGTCTCTTTTCCTACGTTCTGCTACTCTCAGATGAGGAAGCAAAAACCGGATGAGATTCCTTTAAAGGATGTCCAAAAGCCACATAATGCCACCCAGTCCTGAATGATAAAGACGTATGGCAATGTTGTAGTTCATTGTAGCTTATTTATTGTATATACTGCCATTTTTAACTTTATTTTTCAGTTTAAAACGTTTATTACAAGCCACCTGCTAAAAAGTCCAACGTCTAAAAAGGGGAACCAACCTACATTAGGTCATTATTCTGAATGTGAACGGCAAAGAGGAAACACAGCCAGCCTGCAGGATAATCACATTGTATTTTCATCGCTTACTTGAGTTGTCAGAATAGATGGCATCTTTTCCAAACATGTACAGTTCCCCGTCCTTTGTGATGACAGAACTGCTCCCGTTATTGCACGCTGTGGTAAGAACAAACTTCCCTTCCATTTTGATCATCTTTTTTGGCTTGTATGGTTTTGACTGTCTTCTGCTCTTTGCTGTCAAATGGAAAGGATAAGCAAAACATATTGTAGTACTTAATGATCTTCACCTTTCTGTACAGGCATCAATTCTACTAGTAGGAAATACTGACTTGATTCACCATCCTCTCCTTTACTGGCTGTTCCTGTGAAAAACACACTCCCGTCTTCAGCAGTGAGTAAGGCATGGGATCCATCATGGCCGACGGAGAACTGCACAATCTTTGGAGATTTTGTTATGGGCAGCTCCACCCATTTGCCAGTTGAGGGGCCACCTTGCTTGATTCCAAGGCTCTGATATTTACCTGTGTAATACACCTGAAAACACATATCATGAGAAAATGAGTTCTGTTCATTTAAAAGGGAAATTTTCACCAGATTTTTACTATATAACCTAAGAGCAACATGATGTAGGCAGAGAGCCTAAATCCAGCAATGTGTAACGCAGGTTACTGGATTCAGATACAATCCTAATGTTCTCTGCTGTATGTCTAGCAGTGCTCAAAATGCTGAGCCCTGTATAGCTCCGCCCACACCACTGATAGGCCGCTTTCTGTGCACAGTGTCAGAAAATAAGTAGTGGGGGCCACGTTACACAGAGCAGTTAACTAGGGGGCACGAGACAGCTAGTCCTGTACTGATAATCTCCTGCTGATAAAACACAGAAACCGCAATCTAGTAAGGGACATCATTGGAACGAGGTTCTCAGCACCTACATCATGCTGCAGATTCCTTTAAAATAAATATTTAGTAATATCTGATAACGAGGATATGATTTCTGTTTTTTTTTTTACATATAAGGCGATACAGAACAGTGGCAAAGTATAAGAAAGAAACCGCTGAATGGGGCTGTGAGTCCAGATCCCTATTAAACCTAAGACACTCCATTTATAGCAAGATGATCTGCTTTGTAATACATTACGTTGCCTGCTGTGATTTATTTTACATGACCTTTAGCATTCATCTCTGATCAGTATGTTATTACAACATAGTGGTAAGAAAAGATTATTTATCACTCTCAAGGAAGAGGTACATCTTAATCCTGTAATCCAGTAAACAGGGAAACCAAACTTTTTGGAGCTCTAGTTTTACACAACCTCATACAATGCTGATCTACCTTTCCACTAGATGTTTTCATTAGTGCAAACTCTCTTCCTGCTCCAAGAACAGCCAATTCTTCATCATAGCCAGTACCTAGGAAGACAAATATTCATTTAGTGAAGGAGTGAATTGGAAAAAACTAATTACCAAATGAGAATGTGCAAAAGGCAGCCTCTACGTGACAACACATCAAAGACTCTACCGACAACTTATTTTCCACAGGTTTAATGTATACGTCTGGAATATTACCAGAGTTATTTCTTTCATGCATCATCTGGGACAGTCATTTTTCCATACAGACAGTATATTTTTTTCCCCCCACAATGGAAGCTAATGGCTGATATATGCCACTGTAAGCCTAAACAGTGAGATACTTTAGGGAGTTTAACACCAATAATGATTGTCCCAGGAACCACCACGATCAGCTAGTCCCTGGGGACCTACATCATTAAAGGGTCGGTCAGCACAGAACGACTGTCCAAACCAAGTACAGGCGATCGGCGCTTCATGGCGGAGCCAATCATTTATATACACCTTCTCACCTGCCTGACCGTGATGTCACAAAGGTCCTTCGCGCAATGCATCCCTGGGAACGGAAGCCGCCATGTGCACCGCTGAGAGCCGGGAGGAACTCCGGGGACCATCAGAAGGTAAGTATATCCCTATTTTTTATTTAAATACTTTTTGTTTACATGAATATTTTACCCAGGGCCTGAAGGAGAGTCTCCTCTCCTGCAGACCCTGGGAACCATCCGGGACCGCTCCCTGCACCATATGCGGCAATCTCAGAGCTCCGCAAACGCCGTATAAGATGACACCTGGCGTATAAGATGACCCCTGACTTATACGGCGAGTATATCCCAAACTCTATATTTTAAATGCAAAAGTTGGGGGTCGACTTGTACGCTCAGTCGTCTTATAAGCCGGAAAATACGGTAGACATGTTTGGTGTCTATAAACTCTTAATGACCTGGAGAATCATAATGCAGGCCAGTCTTAGCATTTAGTGAACCTAGCAAAAAAGACAAACAAAAAACAAGTGTGGGATTGCACTTTTTTTGCAATTTCACAGCACTTGGAATTTGTTTCCAGTTTTCTAGTACACAACATGGTAAAACCAATGGTGCCAAGTACCACTTGTCCCGCAAAAAACAAGCCCTCACATGGCCATATTGATGAAAAGATTAAAAAAAAAAAAGTTATGGCTCTGGGAAGAAGGGAAGCGAAAAACAAGAACGCAAAACTGAAAAAAGCTGGGGTTATGAAGGGGTTAAACATCCCCATTGCTTATCGGCTCTCTGCATCTCCTACTCACCCTCTTTTTCTAACCTCCTCTCTCTGCTTTCCACAGCTTACTAACTCTCCTATACATGAATACAAGAAGACATTGGACCTGGTCCTTTATTAAATCCCCTCTACTCTCTCTGACCAAAACCTTTTTCTTTTTATGTCAAGGACTGTCGCCCCACTCAGGACCCTCCACTTACCACACATACAGAAATCTTTGTGCCATAAATACCCCAGCAGCTTAATAAGAATTTACAATCATCTTTAGCTCCACTTTCCTCACTATCCTGTCCAGACTTAGCACTTTCACAAAATAATAAGGCATTGGAAAGTGCTTGGATGAAGCAGCCCCAGCTACACGCAGATCATGGCAACCCTGGCACATGCTGCATTATCGTCTGTCGGGGCAAGTGTCAGACAAGAGTCATAAGCCCCCCATGAAGACTAGGAAAGTCTTAAGTCACTCCCTTTACTACCACTTTATCAATGTCATTACTTTAAGGCCATGTTCACACTTTGCGGGTTTTACCGCGGATCCGCAGCGTTTCTGCAGCTGAGGGTCCGCAGCAGTTTCCATTGCGTTTACATTTACATGTAAACCCTATGGAAACAGCAATCCGCTGTGCACATGCTGCGGGAAAAACCGCGCAGAAAAGCAGCGGTTTACATTCCGCAGCATGTCACTTCTTTGTGCAGAATCGCTGCGATTCTGCACACATAGGAATGCATTGATCCGCTAACTTCCCGCATGGGGCTGTGCCCACGATGCGGGAAGTAAGCGGATCATGTGCAGATGGTACCCGGGGTGGAGGAGAGGAGACTCCCCTCCAGGCCCTGGGAACCATATTTGTGTAAAAAAAAAAAGAAATAAAATAAAAAAATAATTATATACTCACCTCTCAGCGCTGCACGCGGCCGTCCGGTTGCAGGGTTGCTGTGCGAGCAGAGCCTGCGATGACGTCGCAGTCACATGACTGACGTCACTAAAGTCCTTCTCGCACAGCATCTTTGGAACCAGACCGCCGCGTGCAGCGCCGAGGAGATCCGGACATCAGAGGGTGAGTATAAACCATTTTTTTAATTATTTTTAACATTACTATTGATGCTGCATATTGCTGCATATGCAGCATCAATAGTAGGAGTAAACCCGCAGCGGAAACAGCAAAACAAACCGCGATAAATCTGCAGGGATAACCGCAGCGGTTTTGCCCTGCAGATTTATCAAATCCGCTGCGGGAGAACCCGCAGAGGACCCGACCTACGTGTACATAGCCTAACTTCTCTTTCTGATAGGTCACCCCATCCACCATATGTATCAATGTCTTGTACCATCTTTTTAAAGCCTGGGCTCTTGTCATCCATCAATTTGCAAACCTGCCTGATGATGAGCCTTTGGAGCCAAGCGCTTACCAGTCTACTGTTTCTGGCTAGCCAATACACCACTTCTAGAATACTTTGGTCTTCTACAATATAACCCTATTTACATGCATTATTTTATGACTAACAAGGTCAAGTAACATGGTTATTGTACATACTTATAATGTGCAAATCTCTCTCCAAATCAAATAAGGAAATGCCACAGGCGTGCAAACACTTCCGAGCCAGTTTAAGCTGTAGTTCTTGCTGTAACACAGGTTCTGTGCTGGTCGCAAATATTCTTACTACAAACCCATCCTAGAAGAAAAAGAAACAAAGAATAAAACACAATTTTAAACCACGAAAAAGAGATATATTGAGATAAGGTTTGTTAAAAGCGCCAAGTCTGTAGTAACTCTGTGTGACTGCAGACTCATGAATCCACTTTCAGACCGAAGACCAGAAGGTATGCATGACTTATACATACGCCCGGAAAGTGGGCGTGGCCTTGCACCCTACACTTCTAAGTGTATAGAGAGGGAGGCCACGCCCACTGGCCGGACGTCTGTATAACTCATACATACCCTTCGGTCCCGAGTCTGAAACAAGAGAATCCCCACAGTACACAGTGCATGTGCTGGGGAGAATTCATAAGCCAGCATTCACACAAAGTAATTGCAGACTTATCGGTTTTGACTGGACAACCGCTTTAAAATTTAAAAGGGGTTGTCCGGTGTAAAAAATTTATCATGAAACCACAGGCTAAGTGATAACTTACTGATCGCTGGGGGGTCAGACAGCTGGGAACCACAGCAATTGGCATAATAGGGATTTTTATACAGTTTACAAACTGGATTGGGGTCCGCTGCTCCACAGGCAATGAATGGATTAGTGGTTGAGCATATGATGAACTCTGCCCCATTTTACCGATAGTTGCAGACCCCTGTGTCGGACCCTCACCAATCAATAAATGGATAGAAGTTAAATTCTTTTCTCCTTGACTATCTTTTTAAAGAGTAAAGGAGATCAGGCAAATTAGTGGGGGGTCCAGATCCAAAGACACCCCCCCCCCACCACCACTAATAGCTCAGCCTAATCCCATCCCCACCAACCAAGAGCATGGGCTACGAACCCTTTCTTCTGAATCCATACTGTGGTCTGTGTGTGAGCTCCTGTCTACTGAGCGGCACACTTCTCTATGGTGTGGCTGAGGCAAAGGGGGTTTACAGGGAAAATGATAGGCCGGGGTCCAATTCCTGAGACCCCAACCATTTGTAATTAGGGTACTAACCTATGAAGAAAGGTTCTCCAAGTGTAATGTAAAAAAATAATTGTGATTCTTAACATAAAGCAACAAATGCAAAATAAACCCCAGGCACAAAGCAGAACTCACTAGTAGGAAGGCTCCCACAGAACTCCAGGAGGAACAGATTTGTAAAGTAGGCTGAAGTATACAATGAGAGACCAGAACCGCAGGAGACCTGAATGCAAGCACTGTGCAAAAATGCCTATGCTAACGCTTGCAAGATTTCTATTAGTGCATTTACACAGGACATTAACTAGAAAAGTGGACATGGAGTACGCGGTGCTTAGACAAGCTGACTGTCCGGACTAGGATTTCTTAGGGCTAGTTCACACTGTGCAATTTTGAGGCAGCATTTAACAATGTCAGCAAAGTGAATGAGATTTCTGATATCTCATGCTGCTTAATTTTTTCCTTGTGTATTTAAACCAAAGCAAATTGTTGTTAAATCTGCAGCATAATAAAATCTTTCAGCTTTTTTGCTGCGTTTTTCATCCATTCAAAAGAATGAGAAAAAAACCTGCACGGTTAAAAACACATCAAAATCGTGTGTATTTTACATAGAGTTTTTCCTACCATCACTCTGGTTTTTGGAGCAAAAAAAATCTGCTGCAAATCCCCTGTGTGCATATAGGCAAAATGTAACCATTTCTAAATGTACACGAGCACAGAGCAATAAAGGTTACACTGGCAATACTGCCCTGAGGATTTATCCATTTTCTGACATCGCCATCCATTTTTAACACTTTATGATATTTTTTTCTTTAAGAAAGAGCTTATTCTGAATATGCCAAGTTAGTTTCTTATAAAAGGAACTTGCCTTTCCACTGCGGGAGCTTTCTTACTTCTCTGAATCTGGGCTGGGAACACAGTGCAGAACCTCAAGAGTCGCTAAACTGGAGGACTGTGATTTTTCTACTTGAGTGTATAATAGGCCACAGATTTAGTGAGTTGTGTGTGAAATATCTTTGACTTTTCAGTAAATGCAAATATTGTGATAACGATCATCTGACCAGTCACACAATTTGCTCCAAACCATTCTAATGTATCCGTCATACGGATATGCATGATAAGCGCCAATGAGAGAAAAACGTTGCTGTCTTATGAATGTTCGATAAAGATATTCAGTCTTAATGACCAGATGGGAGCTGCCCATGATTTAGATTAGTGTTTCCTAAAAATTTTAAGCTACCCCCAATGCACAAAAGGCCTTTTTTCTCTAAAATATTGTTCACAAATTTGTCTAAATCTGTCCCGGGGGCCAAGTTAACTATTGCAGTACAGACTTTCTGCACTGCACTACATTTCACCTAAATGTGCGTCTTAAGACGCACATTCAGTTGCAGCCAACCTGCTTGGGGGCCCGATGGAGAATCGTCCGGTGTCCCAGTCCAACCATGTACATAAGCAATAAGCAAGCTGTTTAATCAGCATCTTGATATGCCACACCTGTGAGGGGAGATAGATTATCTCTGCAAACAAGTGCTCACTACAGGCCTCTTTCACACTTCCGGTTTTTACAATCTGCACAGTATCCGTCAAAATGTTGAAATGACAGATCCTGTGCAGATTGTAAAAACGGGGGCACTGGGCCGTCGAGGCTATGTGCACCTGTAGTGTATGAGTCTTTACAACAGTTTTCCGCTGCGAAAACGGATACACAGAACCCAGGTTAAAAGTAAAAATTTTAAAAAAAACCAAACAATATTCTCACCTTCCGGCGTCCCATACAGCGTTACCGATGCTCACGATGCTCCCGGCAGCTAGCGTTCCCAGTAATGCCTTGCGTGCAATGACCTCTGATGACGTGCGGTCTCGCGAGACAGTGAAGTCATCGGGTCATTTCGCAAGGCATTACTGGGAACGCTAGCTGCCGGGAGCATTGGTAAAGCTGCGCGGGACGCCGGAAGGTAAGAATATTGCAACTTTTTTTTTTTTAAACATTATATCTTGTTAATATTAATGCTGCATAGGCAGCATCAATAGTAAAAAGAGCGAGAGAGCAAGAAAGAGAATTTCCCTGACAGGAAATTCTTCCGCGCATGCTCAGTTTCAAAAGACGGTACCAGTCACTGGATTCCTGCTTTTGACGGTCAGTGACAGATCCTGCGCCCATAGGCTTCCATTGTAGCCAGTGACGGGCAGCGCAGGACCGGCCACTGAGCGATTTTCCGATGTGCAGAAAAAAACGTTCCTCAGAACGTTTTCTCCGCCCGACGGACAGCGATTTTCCGACGGATCCAGTGCACGACGGATGAAACGGATGACCATCCGTCACAATCCGTCGCTAATACAAGTCTATGGGAAAAAACAGGATCCAGCAAAAAAAATGTGCAGGATCCTGTTTTTTCAAAAATCAACGGATTTCGACGGGAGCTAAAAGACAGACTTGTGAAAAAGGCCTAACACCGATGTAGACAAATTTGTGAATAACCTTGTTGTTCATATTGTGGCTTTTATTAATGGTCAGTGTTGTAATATTTGGTCACTGTCGTAATATGTGGTCCAGTCATGGTGTGATGGTATTTCTCCCCTGTACAGTGTGTGGTATTTTTCTGTCTCTGTGTGGTCTGGTCACCGTGTGGCTGTGTTTGCCCCTAAGGCTACTTTCACACTGGCGTTAACTGCATTACGTCGCAATGCGTCGTTTTGCCGAAAAAACGCATCCTGCAAAAGTGCTTGCAGGATGCTTTTCTTCTGCACTGACTAACATTAGCGACGCATTTGCGACACAATGACACACGTCGCAACCGTCGTGCGACGGTTGCGCCGTGCTGTGGTGGACCGTCGGGAGCAAAAAACGCTACATGTAACGTTTTTTGCTCACGACGGTCCGCCCCCACCTCCCCGCACCTCACAATGGGGCAGCGGATGCGCTGGAAAAATGCATCCTCTGCCCCCGTTGTGCGGCGGAGACAACGCTAGCGTCGGGAACCTCGGCCCGATGCACCGCGACGGGCCGAGCCCGACGCTAGTGTGAAAGTAGCCTTATATGTGGTATCATTTGGTCTCTATGTGGTGGTAATATGTGGTTTGGTCATGGTGTGATGGTATTTATCCCTTTATGTGGTTTTATTCGGTCCCTATGTGGTCTGGTCACCGTGTGGCTGTGTTTGTCCCTTATGTGTGGTATTATTTGGGCTGTATGTGGTGGTAATATGTGGTTTGGTCATGGTGTGGTGGTACCTCTCCCTTGTATGTGGTATTATTCAGTCACTGATCTGCTCATGGTGTGTAGGTATTTTTCCCTTGTAACTGGAATTGTTTGGTTGCGATATGCTGTTAATATGTGGTCAGGTCATGGTGTGTGGAATTATTCAGTCACTATGTGGTGTTATTATGCAGTCCAGTCATGGTGTGGCAGTATTTCTCTCTTGTGTGTGGTAATATTGGTCTTAGAATAGTGGATTGTGTTGTGTACAGCAGTCATTTGTTCTCTCTGATACTAATTAGGAAAAGATTTTTTTTTTTATTTCCATTAGTGATTAAATACTTGGAGCAAGATGCACTTACAGGGGTTTTCC
Source organism: Ranitomeya variabilis (assembly GCF_051348905.1). NCBI lineage: Eukaryota > Metazoa > Chordata > Amphibia > Anura > Dendrobatidae > Ranitomeya > Ranitomeya variabilis. The sequence continues at coordinate 569,656,360 of NC_135234.1, read as the reverse complement.
AGTGAAAACAAGTTTTCAGTTCTCTGCAGAATAAGTAATAACTTATTGATTGGAAGGGGTCCGACTGCTGGGACCCGCACCGCTCAGCACAATGTTGAGGTTTTATCCCAGTCACAGAAAACATTAAAAACTCTGAAGCCCCTAGTGAGGTGGCATTCACCTCCCTAACTCTTGCCCTCTCACCCAGATTTACAGTAGCAAAAATATCTGACAGTGAGTCTTTTAGAAATAGACTGATACAATGAACATACAATGAATATTGGGGCTTGTACACATCCGATAGTGATGGGACATACATAGTAACATAGTTAGTAAGGCCGAAAAAAGACATTTGTCCATCCAGTTCAGCCTATATTCCTATATTCCATCATAATAAATCCCCAGATCTACATCCTTCTACAGAACCTTATAATAGTATGATACAATATTGTTCTGCTCCAGGAAGACATCCAGGCCTCTCTTGAACCCCTCGACTGAGTTCGCCATCACCACCTCCTCAGGCAAGCGATTCCAGATTCTCACTGCCCTAACAGTAAAGAATCCTCTTCTATGTTGGTGGAAAAACCTTCTCTCCTCCAGACGCAAAGAATGCCCCCTTGTGCCCGTCACCTTCCTTGGTATAAACAGATCCTCAGCGAGATATTTGTATTGTCCCCTTATATACTTATACATGGTTATTAGATCGCCCCTCAGTCGTCTTTTTTCTATACTAAATAATCCTAATTTCGCTAATCTATCTGGGTATTGTAGTTCTCCCATCCCCTTTATTAACTTTGTTCAGCTTTAGGATAAATCGGGGAAGATATGCATATTTTGTCATTACTGTAATCCCTGCCTATAAGCCACAAATAGTGGGCAGATCAGTGACAACAGCCATGCCATGTTTGGTCTCTGGGGAAAAGTAAAACCCTAATAAAAAAATAAGGCTGTGACCTCGAACTTCTGCGATCATCAAGAGTAAAGATATTGCTTAAGTTGGGAATTTCATAAAATCCTAAAGGGCTGAGGATATCCCACAACCTGACCCGCATGAGGTCATCACGGTTGTAACTCAGGTGCTGATAAAAGGTCAAGGTAAATTATGATCTGTACTTTTGTTAATCCGGTTTTATTTTATGTAATTGTATCAGTTGTATGGTTTTGTCCCCTTTGTAAAATCTTTTGTATATGTATATATATATATATATATATATATATATATATATATATATATATATATATATATATATATTTATTTATTTATAACCACGGCTTTCGGTTTGGATTAAATATAAAATGTAATAGTTCTGTAACCCTCACACCGAACCCATACACTACCAGAACCAGGCCTCCAGTCAGCCTCAATAAAAAAAAAAAAATCAACTGGTGGTGCCAGGGAGTAATCTTTGGTTGTCGTGAAGCTAGCAGTGATCTTACCAGGGATATATACACATATTCCATAATGCCATGGTTTGCAGTATCATCTCTACGCTGATGACACACAGATCTACCTATCCGGACCTGACCTCACCTCCTTGCTCACCAACATCCCACACTGGCTGTCTGCCATCTCGGCCTTCTTTTCTGCTCGCTTTCTAAAACTGAACATGGACAAAACAAAATTCATCATCTTTCCCCCATCTCACTCTACCCCTCCACCAGATCTATCCATCAATGTCAATGGCTGCTCACTTTCCTCAGTCCCGCATGCTCGGTGCCTCGGGGTGATCCTAGACTCTGCCCTCTCTTTCAAGTCACATATCCAAGCCCTTATCTCCTCCTGCTGTCTGAAACGCAAAAATATTTCCCTGATCAGCACATTTCTCAGCAACGAAACCACAAAAACACTAGTGCATGCCCTTATCTCCCACCTTGACTACTGCAACCTCCTACTCTCTGGCCTCTCCTCTTGCACTCTGGCACCACTTCAATCCATCCTACACTCTGCTGCCCGACTAACCTACCTGTCTCCCCGCTATTCCCCAGCCTCTTCCCTATTCCAAAAGTCCTTCACTGGCTTCCTATTGTCCAGAGGCTACAGTTCAAAACCCTTACTATGACATACAAAGCCATCCACAACCTGTCTCCTCCATACATCTGCGACATGGTCTCCCAGTACTTACCTACACGCAACCTTCGATCCTCACAAGATCACCTTCGCGACTCCCCTCTCATCTCTTCTTCCCACAACCGCATCCAAGACTTCTCCCTTGCTTCCTACATACTCTGGAACTCTCTACCCCAACACATCAGACTCTCGCCTACCATAGAAACCTTCAAAAAGAACCTGAAGACCCACCTCTTCCGACAAGCCTGCAGCGATCCTCAACCTACTGAACCGCCACACGACCAGCCCTATCCTCTCCTAGTGTATCCTCACCCATCCCCTGCAGACTGTGAGCCCTCGCGGGCAGGGTCCTCCCTCCTTCTGTACCTGTTAGTGCCTTTGTTTTTTGCTCATGTTTATTGTATTTGTCTATATTTGCCCCCTTTTCACATGTAAAGCGCCATGAAATAAACGGCGCTATAAAAATGTATAGTAATAATAATAATTCCATCTGTTGGAATCAAAGGCGTATATAACCATATGCTTACCATTAGTTTCCTGATTACCGACCTATTAGTGGATTATTGTCCAGACGATAGGAAGCAGCAGAGAGCTGCTGGGTTGAGCTACGACCCCCCCCCCCCGGCTGCGATATTTGATCATCCCAATTAGACTGGAGTGACATGTGGAACTTGACCCTTGATCCATTCATTCTTTCAGCAACTGAGTGCTGCACTTGTTATTTTCTGGAAACCCCAAACAGAATTAATGGAGCTGCCGTCAGACATCCCACCTGACACCCCATTTTAAAATGGGGATAAAAGTGTCCTGTCAGGGATAAAAGTTCCCACTTCTTCAGATCGGTGCAGTTTCCAATAGTTGGACCCAAACAGTCAATAGGTTATCACCTATCCTGTGGAGCCCATGGATCGGTGGGTTTGAACCAAAGAAGCCCTTTAATGCAAACTACTGTAATTGTACATCCCAATTATGGTGGCGCACAGATGTGCAGGAACCGCTTGCATTTTACAATTGATGCTCCACTATAACGGGGATAATGGCTAACAAATATTTGCATTTAGCTGTAGGATGGGCCCCTAGGGTCAATTCCTTCTGTGGGCCCCAGACACCCCAGTCTGACGTGTGCTTTTGGCTGCCCCAATAAAAGGCCACTCTAAAATGTGCAGTTTTACAGTATAGGAAAGGGGTCCACGGAAGATTGAGGCCAGAAAACCATTCAGGATTTGACACAAGTGTAACACACCACCTTTGCATCAGGTTGCCGACTGTGGCCTGTGGAAGGTCAGCCATTGAGCATGTTTGGGATGTTCTGGATCGACATATACGACAGCATGTTCAAGTCACTGGAGATATCCAGCAACTTCGCACAGCCATTGAATCAACAACCTGATCAAATCTATGCAAAGGAGATGTGTTGCACTTAGTGAAGCAAATGGTGGTCACACCAAATACTGACTGATTTCTGACCCCCTCTCAATAGACAGCAGCAGTATTTTTCTCAAGTAAAATATAAATTGGACCCATCTGAGTTCAAAAACCATGTGCAAGTTAATGGGGTCCGATGGGTTGCCATTAGTATTATGTGTCAGATACAGCATTGTGGTCCCTTCCAGTTGACTAGAACACTTCCCCAACAGACAGCATACAAACCACAAATATATATGACACCCTTCAGCAGACTCCAAAATGGATACAGACCACACACCAGACCTAATAAAAAAATTAAAAAAAATGGACCCAGAGCCCCTTAATACTTCACACCACCCGCCACAATACAAGCCTTAGACACAAGAACTGTAAACACCACCCACACCATCACCCTGATCAGACCCCAAGAGTGTAAAAACCAGCACAAACCCTCCACCAACTCAGCCATAATATTAACAAAAAAAAAAAGTCTTCTATATAGAAATGATAAAAGATAAATCCTCACATCTTTAGAAGCAGCAATCTGGTTGACAAATTCTCCATCACTAAAGAGGATGTTCTGTCCATCGGCATTACAATCTAAGCAATGAAAGAGAAAGAAGAGGATATGTCATTGCTTCTGTCATGGTACTTCTTGTTTAGAGGTTCTCAGGCCGATCACCACATGCAGTTTCCTAATAGACAAAATGCAATTAAAGATATAACAGACAACGAGAGGAACGCCAAAATTCCCAGTGCTAGTGCACATAGCTTGTGCTATACTTTCACATTGAAGTACGGTAGTTTTCCCTCCACCCGATATCCGCTCGGTTCAGATCTACCCTGTACGCAGTTACAACTGCATATAACGTCAGCCAATAATGTAAATTACCTATTTCATAAGAGGATTATAGAAAAATAAAAAGTGCCACTCCTCTCTAAAGTCAGTCTTATTAATAAAGCTTCAGTAACAGCAGCTGTATTGCTCCAAATAGGCTTATTGCCTAGCTATTTATATGAAAACAATCTAGCGAGAAACAAAAATTGGCAAATATTTTTATACACAAATATTTTGCACTGCACATAAAAACATCACCTGTAATGGAATTTACCAACACTGGTATATTATAGCTACTGAACAATTGAAAAATTGATAAACATTTTGCATACAGTAGTGGCACACAAGGAAAGGCTTATGAACATGCACATACTAAAGGATCTCAATGGGCACTGATGCCAACCATGCTTGTAGGATATAGGGTCAACTGAAAAGGATGCTCCGCACTGGGAGTAGAGCGGTGACAATGATATTGTGCTCAATCTGCCAGTATCAGGTAAGTGTCCTATAAGTGTCCTATAGCCAATGTCCTCTGTTCATTACAAAAGTGAATGTCACCTGGAAAGTGCCTACCTGGTACAGTGACTGTCCCGTCCTGCTCCAATGTCTCTGGGTTTATCCTAATGGCTGTCATACTATGGTTGCTCACATCTCTGTAAAGCAAATAACCCTATAAAAAGAAAATTAGAAAACATGAATGGAGTAATAGAAACAAGTAAACAATGCATATGGCATGGCGGATCAGCCACTAGATTCACAAAATAAACTGAATAAATCAATCCGTAGCTCTGTTAGACCACGGCTGGTGTACTTACTCTGAAAATCCATCTTTCAATGGTTGTATAACTGGTATTAAACTGCAGCAGGAAAAAGGGACAGTGGAGTGGTCAGCCAGTCTAGGCGGGCAAAGAGTGAGTTTAGGCTTCCAAAAAGCATTAGACAGCCATTCTGACGTGGATTTTCAGAGTAAGCACACCAAACTCATTATGTCTCAGATATACAACTGACCTCCTCACTTCCCATAATGGCCATTTTTACGCTTATCTCTCGTCTTTTTTTTTTTTTAGGCAAAATTTGTTATTTTTGAATATTGCGGGTTCATTTGCCATACAGATGTAGAAAAAAAGGGAGGGATCTTGGTTCTATTGTAGCTCAGGTTTCATTTTTATGGTGTTGACTGAGGTAAAGATGAGCTGGTAACTTTACTCTATAGTACAATTTACAATAGCAGGTTTACACTTCACATCACTTATACTATACTACTATAATTACAAACCAATTAGATTTTACTACTATAATTATGAACCATTTATACTATGCAACAAAATCTAGAGCGAAGCCGCACTTCAAAAGATACAGGTGGGAAATAAAATGGATTTAGTCACCAGAAAAGCGACGTTTTAGCTGTCACAATGCAACCCTTATCAGTCATACTCCATAGAGTCGCAGGAGCAGTTTTTCAACATGACAACTCCAGGCTCATACTATGGCGAGCAGCCTGCGTGGCCTCACAGTGCCATCATGGCCTGCTGGGTCTCTGGACTCTGTGTGCCCAAGTGCAGTCAGCGTGGCGGAGTATTCCTCAGACAACCACTAATAAGCTCACTGATAACATGCCAGTGGGGGAAGTGCGGGGATTTCTGCATGCGGCGCTCGTTCTCTATACTGAATACATTCAGATGTTTTGAAAATGTTCATTATTCGCATATCATGGACATTTCTACTGATCCTGTGATTTCCATTTGATGGGCTGTAGTTTAGTTGTACTATCATTTTAGGATAGTATTTATTTATTTATTATTATTAATTCTTACTGTCAATTCCAATTGGAGTAATATAAAATATAACTTAAAGGCAACCTGTCACCAATATTGGCAGATATGAGTTATGGCCACTGTCTTTCAGGGCTGATATACAGAATTCTATAATGCTGTATATAGGCCCCCCAACTCGACCTGCAAGAGAAGAAGAATATTTATTATACTCACCTGCGGGGCGGTCCGGTCGGAGGGGTGTTGCTCTTCTTGCTCCGGCACCTCCCATCTTCTTGGTTCGTATGGATGACGCGACCCTGCATCATCCACACAGGCTCCTCGGCATCGCGCTTCTGTGCAGGCGTACTTATCTGCTCTGACTAGGCTCTGACTTTTCCCAGTGCTTGCACACTGCAGTACTTAGCTCTGCCCTCATCAGGACAGATAAGTACGCCTGCGCAGGAGCACGATGCCGAGGAGATTGTGTATCTGACGTAGGGACGCGTTATCCACATGAAGCAAGCAGGAGGACGGCCATCATAAGAAGATGGGAGGCGCCGGACCAAGACCAGCGACACCCATCGGACCGGACAGCCCCGCAGGTGAGTATAGTAAGTTATCTTTCTTCTCTTACAGGTCGGGTTGGGGGCAGATATACAGCATTATAGAATGCTGTATATCAGCCCTGAAAGGTGATGGCCGTAACTCGTATCTGCCAAAACAGGTGACATGTTCCCTTTAAAGGGGTTGTCAACAACTAGGACCACCCCTTCTTAAACTAAATGTTCGGCCCCCGATAAAATAATAAAGCCTATACTCGCCTCTTGTGCCGGCTCCGCTCCAGAGGTGTCAGCACTCGCAATCCATGGGCTGTACTGCATAGAATCATTGTTTAACAAAAAAAAATTACTACATTCATCAGGCAGGCACCATAGCATGATAAGGTAGATAATATGGCTGTTTTCAAGTTATGTAGAAATATAGTTTTGTTTAAAAAAAAAATCCTTAATCACAATGGCACCGGCAGCCGCACCTGCACAGTAGCATCCATCACGTTCCGACAGATGTTACTGTGCAGGTGCCGCCGGAGCCATTCTGCTAGAGAAAAGAAAAAAAAAATAGACTACATCGAGATGGCACCAGCGGCATCTACGCAGTAGCATCTTTAGGAATTCGATAGCCGATACTGCGCAGGTGCAACAACCTGCGCCATTTGGATTAAGACTTTTTTTTTTTTTTTTTTTAAACGACAAAACTATAAAACTATAACTTCTAAATAACAAAAAAAACAGCCATATTATCCACATTATGCTACAGTGCAGGCGCGGCCCCCTGCGTGACGAATGTGAATGTTTTTGGTTTTTCAAACCACAACTCTATGCAGTATGTAAAATAGGGGGCAGGTCAGTGAGGGATCAGTGACAGGGCATAAGCCATACAGATGAATATGTAAGCAGAGCAACACATGAAGACCCCCATAGCCCCCCGCCGCAAGAGCATATCATTAACTGAAAACTACAAATCAAGATTAAACAACAACCACAAGATGGATTTTATCAACGAAGATATCATTTTCATCAGTATAACGGCGCCGACCTGACACTGTCTGTAGGTTACTGAGCACAAACCTGCTGACTGATTCATTTTTAAGGGAATCTGTTAGAAAGTTTTTGCTACCTCATCTGAATGCAGCGTAATGTAGATAAAGTAGCTGAATCCAACAATGTGTCACTTAGTTTACTGGGGGCAGCCATTCTGACACAATCAGAGCTTTTAGATTTAGAGTAAAACAGAGCTCAGAAAGCTAACTCTACTCCCACCAGTCTATAGACAGTGAGCTGCTTATCACAGGAGGGGCAATGTTAATCTCTTAGTGATAAATCCTTCACAGTTAGGGTATGTGCACACGTCCGGATTTCTTGCAGAAATTTCCTGAAGAAAACCGGAAATTTTCTGCAAGAAATCCGCCTTTTTTTTGCGTTTTTTTCGCGGTTTTTTTAGCATTCTGCAAGCGTAATTAGCTTGCAGAATGCTAAAGTTTTCCAAGCGATCTGTAGCATCGCTTGGAAAACTGACTGACAAGTTGGTCACACTTGTCAAACATAGTGTTTGACAAGTGTGACCAACTTTTTACTATAGATGCTGCTTATGCAGCATCTATAATAAAAGATAGAATGTTTAAAAATAAAAAAATGGTTATATTCACCCTCTGCAGACAGCCAATCTCCTCAGCTGCGTCCGTTCCTATAGATGCCGGTGTGGTTCAGGACCTTCGATGACGTCGCGGCTTGTGATTGGTCGCGTGAGTCACATGAGCGGTCACACGACCAATCACAAGACAGCGACGTCATCACAGGTCCTGAACCACACCGGCATCTATAGGAACGGAAGAGAAAGCATGCACCGGAGAGGCGGGAACACTTCGGGGGCCATCAGAGGGTGAGTATATCACTATTTTTTATTTTAATTCTTTTTTTTTACCAATTATATGGTGCCCAGTCCGTGGAGGAGAGTCTCCTCTCCTCCACCCTGGGTACCAACCGCACATAATCTGCTTACTTCCCGCATGGTGGGCATAGCCCGTGCGGGAAGTAAGCAGATCAATGCACTCCTAGGTGTGCGGAATCCCCGCAATTCCGCATTTTTAATGAACATGTTGCTTTTTTTTCCGCGATGCGATTTTTTTGCGGAAAAAAAAGCAACATTTGCACAAAAAATGCGGAATACCCTGTAAATAATAGGAGGCATATGTTAGCGTTTTTTTCGCGTTTTTATAGCGAAAAAACGCGAAAAAAACGTGAAAAATCCTTAACGTGTGCACATGGCCCGAGTGAATAGCAGCACTGTGACACATCCCTAAATTCAAGGAAAAAGATAAACGAGATTACCGCGCTGAGAGGTACTTGTGGATATCCAGATGATCCTGTGTGTGATGGGCAAGATGGCGTAGAAGCTTCCTCCCCACTCTCCGTTCGTGCCTAAAGCGGGAGCGTCCTCCCCAAGGCCGAAGAGCTCACGACCGCTCACTGCCGGAAACCACCGCGGCGCGCCTCGGCCTATGGTGCCGCTGTCAGGGTAGCGTGGTGAGCAGGGGGCGTGATGGATGAGAGGCGTGGGGCGTGGTTGTGTGGTGACATCACCTGTCAGTATGTAACAGACATATGTGTGGGCCAATCCCGACGCGTTTCGAGGGAAACGTCCCTCTTTCTCAAGGTCTGGCTACTACACTGCCGTTACTCCCTTTATACCTATCCACGCCTCCCATACTCTCCATCCACCAATCACAAAAATTACTAAATTGCACCAAATCAGTGCAAGTTATTATCCCTGTATGTCCCTATATCTCTCCGAAAATACACAAACTCACTTATAGCAGCCACTACTTACTTACTGCTCCCACACCATCCTAATTGCAAATAGTTAAAAAATACATATATACCCCCAATAAAAAATTTTATTTTTATTCAATACATCACTAAAAAACTATTAAAAAGAAGAAAAGGACCCCATTAGGAATATGTCCTGCATTGAATCTAAATGGATTTTCACATTAGAGAGTTTAGTCCCTAAGGGACTGAATCAGGAAATTGAATTGTATGCTCTTTAGGATTTATGGGGAATTCATAATTGCCTCTAGTTTTTAAAGTTTTTATTGATTTTATATATTTAAGTAATCATTTTTGTTTGATTTTAAGCGGTATTTAAGTAGGGGTCCTTTTCTTTTTAATAGTTTTTTAGGGATGTATTGAATAAAAATACAATTTTTTATTGGGGGTATATATGTATTTTTGAACTATTTGCAATTAGGATGCTGTGGGAGCAGTTCCTAGTAAGTAGTGGCTGCTATAAGTTAGTTTGTGTATTTTCGGAGAGATATAGGGACATACAGGGATAATAACTTGCACTGATTTGGTGCAATTTAGTAATTTTTGTGATTGGTGGATGGAGAGTATGGGAGGCGTGGATAGGTATAAAGGGAGTAACGGCAGTGTAGTAGCCAGACCTTGAGAAAGAGGGACGTTTCCCTCGAAACGCGTCGGGATTGGCCCACACATGTCTGTTACATACTGACAGGTGACGTCACCACACAACCACGCCCCACGCCTCTCATCCATCACGCCCCCTGCTCACCACGCTACCCTGACAGCGGCGCCATCGGCCGAGGCGCGCCGCGGTGGTTTCCGGCAGTGAGCGGTCGTGAGCTCTTCAGCCTTGGGGAGGACGCTCCCGCTTTAGGCACGAACGGAGAGTGGGGAGGAAGCTTCTACGCCATCTTGCCCATCACACACAGGATCATCTGGATATCCACAAGTACCTCTCAGCGCGGTAATCTCCTTTATCTTTTTCCTTGCATTGTACACACACAGGCCGGTGTTCACGCCACACCAGTCCGATTACCTGCTGCTTTGTTTTTCTGGTACACGTGCTCAGCGCTATTGTAATATATTGTTGTACATCCCTAAATTCTGTGTTTCAGCCTCTATCCCCTAATGTCTTCCGATTACATAGCAAAAACCTGCTGACAAATTCCCTTTTTACAGACCCATAGCCGCTATGACAACATTATTAACAATTGATTCAGCATACCAAATCAGATTACCAAAATACATAATTTATAGTATGTGAATAAATAAGAAGGAATCAAAGAAAAACAAGAAAAATAATCAAAATCATACCAACCTGAGCATAACCTAACCAAGACTTCTTTTCTTTTCTACTTTTGATGCGAGACGTGGAATTGTAAATGTGGCCCTGTGAAAAAGAAACGTTATGGAAGGTCTAAATAGGTGCAATATAGAAGCTGTGGCGTAAAATGCATGGTCAACCTGCCCCTAACATACACCACTATGTATACGACTTCTAAGCTGCTCTATTTAACACAGGTTGAAAAGAAATTGCATAAAAACAATCACTGTCTGAAAAAGAAATAACCCTAAAAAAAGATCATCAATGCAAAAAACAAAAAATAAATACAGATATGGGCTCATTGATTTTTCTGTCCTGAAGATATATAGGAAAAATGAAACAAATTTTACATACTACTAGACAATACCAACTGAACCCAGATCGTTTTATTCCTTACAGTTATTGTGTTAAGAAATCTATATTTATGTATTAGAAAAGTCTCCATTTACCCTCACTGTCCCACTGTACCCAGAACCAATTTTATAGAGGCCATCTTTGCATAAGAGATAGAGGAAGAAGCCATCGCTTTGAAGGAGGCACTGATCATCTTCATCCACAGGAACATCTTTCAAAGACCATTTCTGCATCAAGGCAGCCTTTTTAATTCCATTTGTAAACCAGTCCTGTATCTGGATTTTACCCACTAGCACTGCTTGAACACTCCGCTGTAAAGAGTTTAAAATAATTGGCACCTGGCATAAGACAAAAAATAAAAATTCATGTTAGAGCTTTACAGTATACTATATATATATCTACTAAACTACACACTAGACCTCGTACTACTCCAGCAATGGGGAAAAGCAGGTGACAATTTAAAGTGAAGCACCAAGGTAGAGCATCCAATGACTTATACCAATCGCCACCTCCTTAAAATAGAAGACATGAACAATCCTTTTAAAGGGAATCAGTCACCCTCTTTGGGCATACAGGATATAGAGCGCTGAAACTAGTCCTACCTGCATGCCTCATGGGTCATCTTTTATCGCCTTATGTTAATTTCTTTTCCAGGCTATGGGGCGTCCGCTGCCGGGAAGGTAACACTGCCTCCTCTCTTCACTATACTACCTTTCTAATTCCCTCTCTTCACTATGTGCCTGTTTTGTCAGGTGCGTGCCAGAAATCCCACGCCTGTGCATTCTGCCTGGCGTCGTTCCTCTGCACTGCTACGCACAGACGTAACATTTTGTTCTGCGTAGGTGCCGTAGAGTCACTAACTTCGAGTCCCAGCGTTCTCTGGCACGCAGAAAAGGTGCACACCCGACATCTTTCCTCCCACCCTGCATAGCAAGTGGGTTATTTTCGATAAAATAAAAAAAAAAAAAGAAGAAAAAAAATATACTTTGAAAAGAAGATCACTGATCTCCAGGCAATGGATGCTCCTGAAAAAGTGATAGTTTAGGCCAGCATTATTGTCACGTTGCAGGCCTGTGTGCTCTTGATGCGGCTTTATGAGGCATCGGAAGCAGGCGCATATCAGGAGGTAGCTACAAGTTCCAGCCATCCTAGACGGCCTCAGGGCAGGGCTTACAAGCTCGGTAGGAAAGTGCTTGTAATCATTACACAAATTTGCCCACCGTTCAGGCCCCTTACCTTACCTAATGTGAGAACGGGAGCAAATTAGAATATACAAAGTGGTTACAAAGTTGCCCGTTTTTACAATTACTGTGCAAGTATACCCATCTAACGAGATGGAAAAAAAAAAAACCTTTAAAGCAATAACAATGCACCAATTTACACAGAATAATCAGACTACGGGTATGGCAACATACAAAAATTAACGGAGATGGACTTTTCCTTAATATGACTGTTCAGTATAACTTCACCATAGATCTGGAGAGATTTTGCAGCTAAGCCTGCATGCACTACACAGATTTTGACTGTAAAAAAAAAAAAAAAATCATGCTAGCACCATGGAATCATCTAAAGCGCCATGGAATAAACGGCGCTATAATAATAATAAATAATAAAGATAATAATGCTAGTTTTTCTGGGCTAAACAAATATCTCAACTATGTGTGGTAAGCATTTCCACTCGTGCTGCAAGTTTTTGCAAACACCGTACTGCAAATCTGCAAGGTCTAAACCATGGCCTGACCCAGCAGAAGTAACTTCTCATCGGGAAAGACTGCCAAGTGTGACAACACAAAGGTTTGCCCTACCTGGAGCTTTTTACAAGTACTATCATTCATGGTAAAAAGGAGTTTAAAAACTGGACCTCTTAGTCAAGAACGCACCTGGAAAGGTTTAAATAGAAAGGTACCTGAATGGTTTGGCAAGCATGGCTGCCGTTGTTGGTAAGAATTGCCGAGATGGCTTGTAGGGTCCTTCCCGTTTCTCCCCATGCCACCACCAGACTGAACAGGCAGGCACAGGAGAGCGCAGTGAGCGACTGTCCGGTACTATCATTGGCTCCTGTACTACGAGTTGTGATCTCCAAAATAAGCTGGAGGAGAGATTCTGTGAGAGAAATCAAGGAAAGTAAGAATAAGATCATGAGATGTAGCGCAGGACTTGCATTATTACAAGAGATATTCTTCCCAGCAGTAAAGTCAGTCATGTAGGCTAAATCCAAACTAGCACAGAAAATGAAGGAAGCTGGCGAATGCAATCATCTTACCTAACACTTCTGGAGGTTCAGACTGAAGCCCCTCTGGTTGCTGACCCTGTAGAATATTAAGTAGCGCCTGCAAGCTCCTTAAACACAGTGACGGGTGAGAAAAACGAGTTTCTTTTATCAACTCGAACACTTCACATAAACCAATTTCGATAATCTGGGAAAGGAATGATAGCCATTAAATACGCAGACTATTGTACACGGCAATTAGTATGTAAAGAATTATGCAATGTAGTAATAGATATTGCCAAGCTATAACAAAAAAAAAACAAAACCGTTCTTTGGACCACACAAATATCTGGAATAATTTTTTATAATTCAGTCTTTTTTTTAAATGAAAACTGAATCCAAGTGTTAATAAAAGAAAAATTGTAAGAAAGCGTCAAATTGATTGAATTAAGTCGTATGTTGAACGTATTTGTTAAACATTTACGATATTTTTGAACAATTCTCAATAGCATCATACTGAAAAAAAATCCTGAAATCTTGCAATTTTCACAATGACTACTGAGCTTCGTAATGAGCGAACATCTTTCACTCTGTAGAGTTCATTTCTCAGTAGTCCTCTCTATCACAGGTAAGATGACATAACACCAGATGACTCCACTCACACTAGGCGATCATCACAGCTCACCTCCTCCACCTTCCATCTGCACAGGACACAGAACATGCCTGCAAAGCCCTCTCCTAGCAGAAACTGAAAATCTCTAGACTTCCCGTGGACGACCCAGGTGATGTAAAGCAAAATCTCCTAACGGATCTTATTAACGTTCTCGTAGAAAATGAAGATTTTTACACTTGTTGGCAAATCCCTGGTGATGTAGTACTGAAGCTCTGGTCGCTTCCTTGCCAGTGATGCTAGCTATTCGGCATGCCAACACGGAGGCCAGAGACTAAATTCAGCACTCAGACCGACACTGGAGCCACAAGGGATGGAACAACTGATTAGTATGCATTTTATTATTTATTTTATACCTTCACCTTCTGTTTATATGGTAATTAAACATTTTCTGAATGACTTAACTGCAAGCATATCTGTAAGGGTCTGAGTCCTGGACCCCTAACAGTCAAACTACTCCTCCGCCTCCATCCAAGAGGGGTCCCGCTCAGGCGACAGAGCACAGAGTGAGGTGCAGATACAAGAGAAAGCACAGGCTGCAACTTTCTACTGAATGCACAAACAAATTTCCCACAAAAGGACTAATTGGTGGGAGAGCCAAAGAGGGAACCACAATAGTAAAAGAAAAAAAAAAAAAAAAAGGCACCAATCACTTAGTAAATGTAGACATATCAACAAGTGAGTGCATATATAAATATAGTCAATATTAAGGAATATTCAAAGATCTGTATCCATTCACCCATTAAACACCCAATGATGTTTCAAGAATGAAAAGCACTTCGGGTGTTGGGTGGGTGAGCCGCTTATTACTTTATGCACAGAATTTGACTGTTATGGTACTTCTTTTGATTTTATGTTTAGGATTCACACTATTTGGTACTCCAATATTCATTATATTGCTTGGGTATAGATATTTAAAAGTTACTTAATATTGACCTTTTTACACTGGGGTTCCCTCATCGGCTCACCCACCAGATTTCCCATGTTGTCTGTTTTGCTGGAAATTGGTATTTTATTTTAATAAGTACAAAATATTAAAAAGTTAATCCTTTTCAAACTAATTATTGTTATGATTTCAGTCCTGGCACACATTGTGTTTGCACATTTCTGTAATGCCTTTTGGGAAGCTGTAACCCTTCCAGGGTGGCACTGTTCTGTAACCCTTTCTACTGAATACTATGCCATCAATTGAATCAGTACTGCGCTCTGCACAAACAGGAGCTGCACACCTGTCAGGGGTGGGGTGGCGGTGTAGGCAATAAATGGGGGTCTCAAGACCCAGACCCCCACTGATCTGATTGCAATTAAAAGGCCACATATATATTTAAAAGTTTTGTTACTCTTTAATTTCTGAAACTCTCACACAATCCCTTCAAGTCTTTCATACCATAGCATCAGTCCAGTGTGAACTCCACTATTGTCTGAAGGGCTCCCCACAGACTTCCTATTCTTCCACCCCGTGCACACTCTGCCCATGATACTGAGAAATCGCTGCTCTGGATGACAGGGACCAGCACTGTAAAATTTTAAGTCACAGGCTCCTGAATGGACCTATCCGCAAGATGCCATAACAGAGCAATATGAAAAAATTATTACACTGCAAAGTATGTCTTATGAAACTGAAAATATGCCTAAAATTACTTTGTATACAGTGACATGCAAAAGTATTCACCCCCCTTGACTTTTTACCTATTTTGTTACATTACAACCTGTGTATAAATATTTTTGCAATCTGATTAGCGTGTGATGCATCCGCACTAAATAGTCTAAGTTGGTGAAGTGAGAAAAATATAGGCATAACTTACATTTATGGGATCAAATAACTAAATGTTGGTATGTGCATATGTATTCATCTTTTTATGCAAGGAAACCCCTAAAAATGTATTTGTATAGTTAGAGCGTACCTGCTCATTTAGTCATAGGGTGTGCTTCACTTCATTCAGTCACGGTTGTCGGCACCCCTGCAATTTGAACGATGTTCCCAGGTTTGCGCCGATGTCACTCTGAATCTGCTTTGTAATACCACGCTTGCGCAGTACGGAGCGGCTGCCCGCACTTACGCCGTGAATCTGTGTGTGCCACCCAGCATCACTGACTGTCGGCGCATACACACGGTTAGTGAGACTGGGTACTACACAGCTTGAGTGAGCAGGGAGCTGATCGACACGGCGCATGCGAAGCTCCACGATCCACACTATGCAAGCGCGGGATTTCAAGGCTGATTCGAGTGACGTCGGCGCAACCCCGGGATCATCATTCAAATTGCGTGGGTAGCAACAACCGTGACTGAACAAAATCAAGCACACCCCTATGACTAAATGAGAAGGTACACTATCTATATAAAGTGCTTTTTGCAATTTATTACAGCGCAGGTTTTAATGAAAAATGCTGCGTTAGTGATGCACACTGCATCACTAACAACGCACTGGGGACAGTTTAGATGCTAAAAATGACATGTCAAGGTTCCCTTTAAACAAGAGGCACCACTAACCAAACAACATCATGAAGGCCAAGGAGATCTCCAAACAAGTCAGGGACAAAGTTGTTGAGAAATACAAGTCAGGGTTGGGTTATAAAAATAAAAAAAATCCCAATCTCTAATGATCCCCAGGAGCACCATCAAATCCATGATCATCAAATGGAAAGAACATGGTATCACAATAAACCTGCCAAGAGAGGGACGCCCACCAAAACTCTCTTTGAAGCATCGCTTGGAAAAGTGATGACAGGTTGGGCACACTTGTCAAGCATAGTGCTTGACAAGTGTGTCCAACTTTTTACTATTGATAGAATGTTAAAAATAATTTTAAAAAAATAAAAAATATGGTTATTCTCACCTTCTGACGGCCCCAGATCTCCTCAGTGGCGCTCCCGGTACGTTCCGTTCCCAGGGATGCTTTGGGTTAAGGACCTTTGTGAAGTCACGGTCACGTGTCCGTGACATCATCTCAGGTGATTCGCGCAATGCATCCCTGGGAACAAAAGCCGCCGCGCGCACCGCTGAGAGACGGGAGGACTAAGGGGGCCATCAGAAGGTAAGTATAGCCCTATTTTTTATTTTAATTATTTTCTTTTACATGAATATGGCTCCCAGGGCCTGGAGAAGAGTCTCCTCTCCTCCAGACCCTGGGTACCATCCACACATGAAGCGCTCACTTTACGCATGGTGGGCATAGCCACATGCGTAAAGTGAGAGTTTCAATCAGGGTGGATAAAAATCAATGTTTTTAAAAAAAAAAATAAATAAATAAAAAAAATCGGATTTTTTTTATTTAAATCGGATTTTGTTCAATAAACTGCTTTTTGAGGAAAATATTTTACCATCCAAAGGTTCTTCCATCATGAGATAAAGCTGAGTTGTTTAACTCAGTAGAATAAAGGCTGTATATGTGTAACATTCACAATGCCATGCTCTTCCAGAGGTTTCTGTAGGATTAGTGGGCAGTTTCTCTCCTATATTATCACAGACGCTCGCTTTACTTACGCAGTTCTCAAAACTGAATTTGACTCCGCAGAGGTCCCAGCCTCTTCTTCACGGCAAAAATGTTACAACATGAACAGAGTTGAGAAAAAGACCTTAATCCTATTATTCTACAAACCTATGAATACAGAATCAACCTCTTCAGTGCCAAGTCCAAGAAGTTAGACAATATGTTTCTGATTGTTTGGAGTGGAATAAATCTGCACAACACAAGAAGAATGTGAATCTAAGTGTGAGGAGGAGGAAGGGCAAGCAGACAAGAAAATGAAAGTGAAACTTTGAGCACAATACTGCAGCATAGCCACAGACAGACAAGTCTGGATCTGTTTGTGTGTACGATCTGAGGTTTATTACATTCTTTCCTTATAATGGCAGCAGGCCGTAAAAGAGACCCAGTTTGGGAATATTTTAATGAAGCTCCTTCGCCTATCGGTAAGGCAGGCATGCGTGCAAAATGCAAACGATGCAACAAAGAGATGCAAGGCCTGGTGGCACGAATGAGGCAACATCATGAGAAGTGCGGTGATGAAGATGACCAAAGAAACACTTCTGAACAGGCAGGATCTTCAGGTTGGTAAACATTTTTATTGAATCCTATTTCTAAAGACTGAACTGCCATGTGTGAGAAAAATTATATTTCTTATTATTACTGCATGTTACTGTCATTTGGTACAGTTATGAAGAAAAACAAATATTCCTTTTGGGGCAGGGGCAGTGATGTGTTGTGTGCAATAAGCAGAAATTGTATAAACAATAAAATAACAGCATTGACTTTTTTGTTTAGGGGAATTCATGGATTCTGGAAACTATCCACCTCCAAGATCACCATCATCCTGTTCTACAGTTTCAGAGTTATCCATCCAGGATAGTGCTTCATTAGCAGCAGCAGCAGCATCAGAAAAAGGAAGAAAAAACCTTTACCTCCTGGAACCACCATAGATAGGTTTGTGATAAGAACTAGCAGATTAGAAAAAGAGTTGATTGATGAAAAAATTGCCCAGTTTATTTATGCAATGAACTCTTCTTTCCGTCTGACTGAGAACCCACATTTCATTAATATGGTTCAGTCACTGAGACCAGGATACAGTCCACCCAGCAGAGCTGATGTTGCAGGGAAACTGCTGGATCAAGTGTATGACAGAGAAATGGAGCAATGTGCAACAGCTCTGGAGGGTAAAATTGTTAACCTAAGTATTGATGGGTGGAGTAATGTCCACAATGATCCTATTGTATGTGCTTGTATAACAACAGAAGAAGGTAAAGTCTTCCTTGCACAAACAACTGATACGTCAGGAAATGCACACACAGCAGAATACTTACAAGAAGTGGCAGTAAAAGCTATAACGACATGTGAACAAAAATTCAAATGTCTAGTACGCAGTTTGGTCACTGACAATGCTGCAAACGTATCCAAGATGAGAAGAGATTTAGAAGAGCAGGGAGGGAATACAAAGCTGTTAATAACATATGGTTGCAGTGCTGATTTGCTGCACCTCTTAGCCAAAGACTTAAGTGTTCCAGAAATAAAGGCTAATGTTGTTGAAATTGCTAAATACTTCCGTAATAATCATTTTGCTGCAGCAGCTCTGAAAAGGATGGGTGGAACCAAGCTAACGCTCCCACAAGATGTTAGATGGAACTCTGTGGTGGACTGTTTTGAGCAGTATATCAAAAACTGGCCTATTCTGATGACACTTTGTGAAGAAAATCGAGATAAAATAGATGGCACTGTCAAAGCCAAAATCCTCAACATTGGGCTTAAGAGAAATGTTGAACATATGCTGAGCTTCCTGAAACCCATCTCTCAAGCTTTAAACAAAATACAGAAAAATAGCTGTTTTATTGCGGATGCTGTTGAAATTTGGAAGGAACTGAGTGAACACTTAAAAACAGAACTACACATGGACAGAATTAAATTACAAGCAGTAAACAAATGAATGGGACAAGCACTGACTCCAGCTCATTTTTTGGCAAATATTGTCAATATCCAATATCAGGGTCAAAACCTAAGTGCTGAGGAAGAGGAGTTAGCTATGACATGGGTATCCATCAATCATCCATCTTTAATGCCAACTATAATAAACTTCAGAGCTAAGGGGGAACCATTCAAGAAATATATGTTTGCTGAAGATATTTTAAGGAAGGTCACACCAGTAAACTGGTGGAAGTCACTTAAGCGCTTGGAATTAGAGACTGTTCAAGTAATGATTTCACTTTTAACAGCAGTAGCTTCTTCTGCAGGCGTTGAAAGAATATTCTCTTCCTTTGGACTCATTCATTCTAAATTGAGAAATCGGTTGGGACCCAATAAAGCAGGAAAGCTTGTTTTTCTTTTCCAGATTATGAATAGGAACAAAGAAGATGATGATGAAGATGACGACAAGTGAGCTACAGAGGACAGCAGGGACAGTAGTATTTAAGTTATTCATGTGTCGGCTGGGCTGACAGTCTAAGTTTCTTAAAATATATATATATATATTTTGTTTATCCAAATTAGTTAACAAACATGGATGTTTGTTTAAGCAAATAACTTATGCTGTAATGTTGTTATTGTTTCAGTTGAATAAATCTATTTAAATTGTTATTAAGGTCAGGATTATTTTTCTCCTTCCTAAGTACAACAGAACAGTGGTGTCCAAATATGAATGATTAACCCATTAAACTGGGGAGAAAAAAGTAATATAAAAAGTGATTCTAAAAATCTTCATCTACTTGCATGTTAAAGTAGCAAGAACTAGTTTAGGTAGAAACTTTGATTTAAATCACTGATTTAAATCAAGCCTTACTGACTAGTGATTTAAATCGTGATTTAAATCGTGATTTAAATCAGTTAGATTTAAATCAAATCCACCCTGGTTTCAATGCAATCTTATGGCTGCAGAATCGCCGCGATTCCGCAGAAATAATGAACATGCTGTGGATTTTACCGCTATGTGATTCCGCAGCGGGTAAATCCGCAGCGGGAAAATCCGCAGCATGGGCACAGCAACTGCAGATTCCCATAGGATTGCATGGGAATGTGGTTTTTATAGTTTCCGCTGTAGCAAAAAAACACGGCAGAAACGCATAAAAAAATGCAACGTGGGCACAAGGCCTAAATGTTTTGGAGAGGCCTAGTCAAAGCCCAAACCTTAATCCAATTCAGAATCTGTGTTCAGTCTTGAAACCATCTAACTTGAAGGAGCTGGAGCAGTTTTGCCTTGAGGAATGGTCAAATATTCCAGTAGAAATATATGAAAAGCTCAGAGACTTATCAAAAGCGACTTGCAGCTGGAATTGCAGCAAAAGAATCTCTACAAAGTACTGAATTTATGGGGTGAATAGTTATGCACATTGAAGTTTTCAGTTATTTTGTCCTATTTGTTGTTTGTTCACAATAAAAAGAAAACCAAATTTTCGCAGTTGTAGGCATGCTCTTTACATGAACTGATCAAAACCCTCAAAAAAAAAAAAAAAAAAAAAGTGTGAAATTCCATGTTGTGAGGAAGAGAAACACGAAAAATGCCAAGGGAGTTAATACTTTTGCAAGTCACTGTATGTACCACACACACACACTGCATGTTTCAGAAAACCCTTACATTACGTTTAGCATAAACTCTTTTGCAAGATAGTTTTCAGGTCTGCTTCTCTGGGAGAAAACAACTTCTCTGCAAACATTATAAAATACACACACTTACTATTGGGGATGAACTGAAGAATTTACACAATGCTCACTGAGCTTAAAGGGGTTTTCCTCCACTTTTATATTGATCAGCTCACCTTTTGACTTGAGGTCATCAATATAACCTCCAATCGATCAACCATTCTCACCCCGGATGCCAGCAGCATGTAAACACTACTTCGGAATCACAAAATGGTGCTCTGTGGCCATTGGCTGAAGCTGCACTCCTCAGACACCCGTAGGCTAGTGACATGAGGTCTGTGGGGTCTGACACAGGGGTTTCTACAGCAGATTTCATATATTCGCTGTTCATTCCTCTCCATGTAATGCACGCAGAATCCTCGATATACATGAGCTGCAGGCTTTTCCCTCAACTTTACCAAACTACTGCACCATCAAAAGCGACCTGGTGCTGGGATCAGGGTCTTTGCAGCGAAGACAGGGCAGCAAAAACATGGTGACCGATTCCTTTCACACATTAGATGGCACTTAGCACTGTCAGCAATAAGAGCTATAATCAAGGCTATAATATGAAACTTCAATAGCACAGTAACAGTTGTTCAAAAGGACCAGAATCACATTGTAAAATGCAAGTCAACAATCAAGAGCAGAAATGCACTGAAACTCAGTGATAAAATATCTGTATGTAAAAAAGGCATAGCAGCAGTAAGACTAGGCCAGTTTACTTAGGGATGTCCTGGAGTGCAGGGGAAAGTCATCTTGTCCATCCACCATCTGATAACGGAGAGCTGTGCTTAAGGGTACCGTCTCACAAAACGATTTACCAACGATCACGACCAGCGATACGACCTGGCCGTGATCGTTGGTAAGTCGTTGTGTGGTCGCTGGGGAGCTGTCACACAGACAGCTCTCCAGCGACCAACGATGCCGAGGTCCCCGGGTAACCAGGGTAAACATCGGGTTACTAAGCGCAGAGCCGCGCTTAGTAACCCGATGTTTACCCTGGTTACCGTCGTAAATGTAAAAAAAAAAAAAAAAAAAAAAACAGTACATACTCACATTCCGGTGTCCGTCAGGTCCCTTGCCGTCTGCTTCCCGCACTGACTGACTCCAGGCCGTAAAGTGAAAGCAGATCACAGCGGTGACGTGCTTTAATCTAATGGCGGAAACACTCACCTTTGGAAGCTTAACTGGTTGATCTTTGGATTCCTCCTCTTCATCACTGTCAGACTCCCCACTCTGCACTGAATTCTTAGAGGACAACAGAAGAGACGTTTCCTTTCTCTGCCACTCCAGGACACAGTGACGGACATTGCAATACACATTGAATGCTGAAGGATTGCTGTGCAGTTTGAGGTCCGGTATGAAAAGAGCATTTTCCAGGTTGTCAGCCTGTAAGAAAAAAAATAGATGTATAACATTAACAATAAGAATGTGAAAGTCATTAAAAAAACATTTGTAAACAACAATAGGCATACACAGGTAAGTCCCGTGGTGGAGGTCTGCTGATGCATATAGAGTGGTAATATACTGCCGGAAGCCTCCAGAAGCAGCAGAATCTGAGTGGTTCATACAATCTGTACAGCAGCATGTTGTACAGCGTGTAGTAAGATGGTTTGATCACTGCACGGCCACATCTGGCTGACGCTGCTGTACTCGCACTTTCAGTAAGCAGATGATAGACGTTTGGACATATAAATTAGAAAAGCTGCACTTTCTGTCCCACCAGATCCTTGTAGCCACTCCCTTTACAATATATACTTAGAGCAGAAGCGCCGGGATGTTAGCCTTTCACTACAGAACGCTGGCTGCAGCAGTGAAACATTACGTCCTCACACTGGCCAGAGCCAGGACGGATTTAGTGCGCAATATGCTCCCATCCCACAGTAGAACACAACAGCACATCCCGTAAAGTCTGTGCCTCGGAGTTTCCCACGCGTCGTGCATACGGCAGTCTCCAAATGTCCTGTAAACTCCCACTGCTCGAGTTCTATAGTAGTCTCCAAAGCCTCTGGGTACACTTGTATACAGTCAGGGGTAAGAGAGAAATCTCTAAGGATCATTTTTGTACATAGTGTTAAGTTGAAACATAGTCAAACAGCTGTGTAGGAGGCTTAAAGTGGTTATCCAGGACTTTAAAGGGAATCTGTCACCAGGTTAGGCCAACACGAGTTAAAGCCCCCTCCTTTCAGGGCTTTAAGAATGCTGTATAAGCCCCCAACCCGACCTGTAAGAGAAGAAAAATAACTTATTACACTCACCTGCGGGGCGGTCCGGTCAGAGGGGTGTCGCTCTTCCTGGTCTGGCGCCTCCCATCTACTTGCGATGCCGTGCTCCTGCTTGCTTCATGTGGATAACGTGTCCCTGCATCATCCCACACTGAGGGCAGAGCAAAGTACTGCAGTGCGCAGGCATCGGGGAAGGTCAGAGAGGCCCAGCGCATCCACACTACAGGATTTTGCTCTGCCCTCCATAGGGCAGATAAGTACGCCGGCGCAGAAGCGCGATGCCGAGCAGACTGTGTGGATGATGCAGGGACACGTTATCCTCACGAACCAAGAAGGAGGGCGGCATCGCAAGAAGATGGGAGGCGCTAGACCAAAAAGGAGGGTGGGTATGTGCACATGTATTTTTGAGGGCTGCGGAATTCGTGCGGATTCCACCTGCGGTTTTACACCTGCGGATTCCTATTATGGAGCAGGTGTAAAACGCTGCGGAATCCGCACAAAGGATGGACATGCTGAGGAATGTAACCCGCAGCGTTTCCGCACGTTTTTTTCCGCAGCATGGGCACTGCGGATTGCGTTTTCCATAGGTTTACATTGTACTGTAAACGCATGGGAAACTGCTGCGGATCCGCAGCAAAATCCGCAACGTGTGCACATAGCCTGACACCACTTGGACTGGACCGCCCCGTAGGCGAGTATAATAAAAGTTATTTTTTTTCTCTTACAGGTCGGGTTGGGGGCACATATACAGTATTACAGAATGCTGTATATCAGCCCTGAAAGGCGGTGGCCGTAACTCATATTGGTCAAACCTGACAACGTCTGACCGGCGGTGGGGCTGTGACACCCGAAACCTCTGCTGATCTGCTGTTCCCAATGCTGGCCAGAAGGGCTCACCTGCACAGCTGCACAGCTCCGTTAACATAATAGTGGTCACTACTGAACATCAGCCCCATACTGATCTGAATAGGAGCAGATATATAATACCAAGACGCTGCCAGCATACAGTTGACAGAGCTGTGCAGCTGCACAACAGAGCAGTTCCAGCCGCCACCTGCACTGGGAACAGCTGGTAGACTGCTTTAAAACTGGGTAAGGGACAGTCAATCTTTGTTATAAAAAGGTGACATTGTGGAATACAGTTTTAATGTCACAGATTATACACCATGACTTGACAGAGCACAGGAAGAAGTCACAAGGTAGTTATACTGCATCATCAAGGTCTCAAAGTAGACTGGGGATTTAATATGTTGTGATTAAGCGCTTTTGAAAAAGCATGAAGAAATGGGCAATGTTGAGGGTTGTAGGTCGGTCAAGGAAAATGCAGCAGATGAAAAACACATCATGCTTACATCCCTTGAAAATTGGATTGGAAAGTGTCCAGCAGTGTCATCAGCTCAGAAATGGCAACAACCAGTAGGACCCTGCTACACCAGTCTACTGTTCAGAGAAGTCTGTCCAGAAGTGGTCTTTATGGAGGAATTGAGGCTAAAAAGCCATACCTTTGACATGGAAGCAAGGCTAAGTACCATAAATCAACTTTGCACGAAAATGTAAAAACTGAAATGCAAAAAAATGCAGCAGGTTCTTTGGACTGATGAGTCAAAATGTGAAATATGTGGCAGTTTATATGCCTAAGGGCTGGAGAGTGGTACAATACTGAGTGTCTGCAGTCTACAGTGAAGCATGGTGGAGGTTCCTTGCAAGTTTGGAGCAGCATTTCAGCAAGTGGAGTTGAGTATTTGGTTGGAATTAAAGTGGATTTCAAGTACTTTTAGATTTTCGTTTATGAGGTTATGAGGCTAATAAGTAGTTGCCAAGTACCTGCATGTTATGCCATCACTGGTGTCCCCGCTCCTGCCTGAAATTTTGCAGCTTAATTTTACATATCAACAGAGCAGTTCTTCCGATCTACTGTCGATAGAATGAGGTTTGCAATGACGCCCTGACTGACAGCTAGCTCTCCGCAGTTATGCAGCCAGCATGACATTAGCAGTGATGCAGCGTCAACAGAGCTGAAGAGAAGAGACTGCTCTGTTGATAACATGTCAACAGAAGCCGCAGAATCGCCAGCAGGAGCGTTCCGCTACTGCTTTGAACCAAAAAAGATAGTCGCTGGACAGAATTGGCAGGTAAAAAAAAAAAATATATATATATATATATATATATATATATATATATATATATATATATATATATATATATATATATATATATATATATATATATATATATATATATATATATATATATATATATATATATATCTCAGATAGCCCCTTCAATGGTTTCCTTAATGCTGACAAATACAGGCAAATCCATCATGCAATATTATTCGGAAATGTGTCAGCTTTGTCCTGCAAAAAAAATTTGGAGCCAAAGAACCAAAAATACACACTCAATGTCATTAAGAACTATTTTCAGCATAAAGAACAAAGAGTTCTGGAAACGATAATATTGCAGATCCTGATCTCATTATCGAGTCTGTCTGGAATTACATGAAGAGACAGAAGAGTTTGCACAAGTCTACATCCACAGAACAGCTGTAGCTCTTCAAGATGTGTGAAAAACATCCCCGCAGATATGCTCCAAAAACTGTACAAGTGTAGCTAGAAGAACTGATATTGATTGGATTTAGATTTATTTTTTGTTCATTCACTGGTTAATAGTTAAAAATAAATTTTTAAAAGCATCCCTACTTTACAGTATTTTCTCCACACCTGCATAAAACGTTTGCTTTATATTCTGGCTCTGTGCGCACATCTGTATACCTGACACTATGATGCCTGTGAGAGGACAGGGAGCAGCACCCAACCATGAGTGTGAAGAGCAGTGAAGACCCCATACCATCTGCTTCCTCCAGGGCTGCAGGTGCTTCTACTTTCCCTGCTGTCAAGTCCCCCATTTACTCCGCAACAACAACTTGGGGCCCAGCAAAAGCAGCCTATGACCCACAAGGCAAGAGAAGAAGTAGGAGTCCATTCACAATAGTAATTCGCTTACAGGTCTTTAACTGGGGTCTGATTTATTAAAAAATTTTAAGTCTAAGGTCCAAGTGCTGATATTAGTCTCAGAATTCAAAGTCTTCAAGTTGTAGAAAGGCTATATATTAAGACTAATGTAAGATGTCAGATCAAACTGTTGGAATTTGTAGATTAATTTGTAAGTATAATACACACACAAACACACCCTTCTGTAGTGCTGCCTCTCTGCCACTGCTCCAAGTCTTTGCTGACCGGCAGCAGTGGCAACGTCTTGACTTTTGAGGACATGACGTGTGCTGCAAAATCGCTGGGCTCAGAGGAAATTCCAACTTAGCCTGCACATGGTGAGCCCAGTGATTGGCTGCAGTGGTCATGTGCGTTGTAGCCACGACGTTACTGCTGCAGCTTGTCAAAGACTGTAAGCAGTGGCAGAGAGGCAGTGTTGGAGTAGGGGAAGTGGGAGTATTGCCAATTTTATTCCTGGCGCAAGCAGATGATATATATATAGATATATATATATATATATATATATATATATATATATATATATATATATATATATATATATATATATATATATATATATATTTTATCTATACACATATACACTCACCGGCCACTTTATTAGGTACACCATGCTAGTAACGGGTTGGACCCCCTTTTGCCTTCAGAACTGCCTCAATTCTTCGTGGCATAGATTCAACAAGGTGCTGGAAGCATTCCTCAGAGATTTTGGTCCATATTGACATGATGGCATCACACAGTTGCCGCAGATTTGTCGGATGCACATCCCAAAGATGCTCCATACAAGGCAGGATGGATCCATGCTTTCATGTTGTTTACGCCAAATTCTGACCCTACCATCCGAATGTCGCAGCAGAAATCGAGACTCATCAGACCAAGCAACGTTTTTCCAATCTTCTACTGTCCAATTTCGATGAGCTTGTACAAATTGTAGCCTCAGTTTCCTGTTCTTAGCTGAAAGGAGTGGTACCCGGTGTGGTCTTCTGCTGCTGTAGCCCATCTGCCTCAAAGTTCGACGCACTGTGCGTTCAGAGATGCTCTTAGGCCTACCTTGGTTGTAACGGGTGGCGATTTGAGTCACTGTTGCCTTTCTATCAGCTCGAACCAGTCTGCCCATTCTCCTCTGACCTCTGGCATCAACAAGGCATTTCCGCCCACAGAACTGCCGCTCACTGGATTTTTTTTCTTTTTCGGACCATTCTCTGTAAACCCTAGAGATGGTTGTGCGTGAAAATCCCAGTAGATCAGCAGTTTCTGAAATACTCAGACCAGCCCTTCTGGCACCAACAACCATGCCACGTTCAAAGGCACTCAAATCACCTTTCTTCCCCATACTGATGCTCGGTTTGAACTGCAGGAGATTGTCTTGACCATGTCTACATGCCTAAATGCACTGAGTTGCCGCCATGTGATTGGCTGATTAGAAATTAAGTGTTAACAAGAAGTTGGACAGGTGTACCTAATAAAGTGGCCGGTGAGTGTATATCTCTCTCTCTCTATTATTTATGAAACTCTCCTGGTCCAAGGCTTGTACAACAAAATTCTGGTGCCGTTAACTTAGTAAATCTGACCCAAAGTGTTTCCAAGATGTGCGATACATATAATGTCCCTTTAACTACTCCATTTCTTATCCATTTAAAATCAATCAAGCGCTGCCATCTGTGATTTGCATATGATGGAAGGCTGGGTACCAGAAACTGGGATCACTCCTAATGTTTGCACAGAGATGAGAGTCCTGCCAAGAATGCGGCATATTCTGTTTACAACGCCTACTCGTCAAAGGCATGGAGCATAAGAGTCATGTCATAAGAAATCAAGGTCGGGATTCAAAACTCGAAATTTCATCAAAATTTACCTTGAACAAGTCAATAAATTGAAAAACTAGGATGTTTTCATTTTTGCACAATGAAACCACGTAAAAAACAAAAACAGTATTTCTGTTATCAACACAGCTGTAAGAGGGATTGTTTTTCCGAGACAAGTTGTAGTTCTCATTTGTAGCATTTTGGGGTATAAAAATTTTGACTTTAACCACGTCACGACATGCGCTGTATATGTACGGCGCTGCGGGAAGTGCGATCACCGAAGTATATATACGGCGCCGCTATCTCCGGTCATTGCGCAGTGACAGAGTTAAGAAGGCTGCTGTCTGTAGGGAGACCATCCCTGCACATCACCCCTGGGGGCTGTACCAACCCACTCCCCCCCCTCGGCAATCACCAATCACAGCAATGTGACAATAAAGCTTGCAAAATCAACAAATAGAACCAATTGAAAAATTTCATTTTTTTTTATCTGAGACAGCACCAATCACAGCAGTCACAATGAATGGGGTAATCGTGACATCACCTCGGCTGATTAACCCTTTTGGCGCCGATTGTTCAGCCAATCAGCACCAAAAGGGTTGATTGAAAATAGTGACGCCCGCTCTGCACATCCTCTTTTCCTAAGAGCTGGCGTGCAGAGCGGCCGTATGCCCCCCCCCCCCCCCCCCGTGTTACCTGAGAGAATTTCATTGGTGGCCAGGGCGATCCTTCTGTGCTATGTGACTGATCTGCGATCACAGCAGCCGTTCCCAGATACCTATCCCAGACCCCCAATCCTCCTCACTCCCAGTAGTATTTTTGGTGCCCCTTGGTTTGTGCATTATCAGTAAGGCTACGTTCACAACGCAAACAAAAACGCAGCAAAACGCATGCACAACGCTGCGTTTTGCGCCGCATGCGTCCTTTTTTTCATTGATTTTGGACGCAGCAAAAATGCAACTTGCTGCGTCCTCTGCGCCCGGACGCAGGCGCCGCAGCGACGCATGCGGCGCAAAACGCAAGTGCGACGCATGTCCATGCGCCCCCATGTTAAATATAGGGGCGCATGACGCATGCGGCGCCGCTGCGGCGCCCGCCGCTAATGTGAACGTAGCCTAAGCGCTGCGCCCGTCACTGAGCATTCGTGCTCGCTCTTTGGCTACTGCGCTCTGATAAGTATCGTTGCTGATCAGAGTCTGCGCCAAGGGACTTTTTTAATTTTTTTAGCTATAGGTAGAGTAGCAGACGTCGCAGCATAAGCAATTTTCTTTTAAAAAAAAAAAATATATATACTCATAGTTAGTATAAAGAAGCTCTTTATAGGTAGGGAGGTAAGCACATTAGGGGAGCGTACTTCGCAGTGTTTGTCACATCAATTTTTCTTTTGCAAAGAAAAAAAAAAGAATAGTTGGCACAGAGTAACTTTATAGGTAGGGCATCAGTGTAGTGAATGTCTTTTTTTCTTTTTTTTTAAACAAACTTAATCTTTTGATTTTTCTTTTCTAAGTTTTCCTTTAAATTGTTTCCTTTTTTTCCCCCCTCTACTTTTTAAATAGTACCCTTTTACACGAGCCCCACACAATACATGTGTAAAAGCACCACTTACACACGCCCAGTCTTTTGAAGGATAAAATATAAAATGGCCCACTTGTCAATAAGACAGTATTCAGCAGAGGAGGCATACGCTTTCCTTGCCTCTGGATTCAGGCTACTTTCACACTAGCGTCGTGCACTGCACGTCGCAATGCGACGTTGCAGAGCACCGACGCATACCGTGGAAGCGCCGCACAACAGGGGCAGCGGATGCAGTTTTTCAACGCATTCGCTGCCCCATTGTGAGGTGCGGGGAGGCGGGGGCGGAGTTCTGGCCGCGCATGCGCGGTCGGAAATGCTGGACACGACGCACCAAAGAACGTTACATGCAACTTTTTTGGTGGTGACGGTCCGACGCAACCGACGCACGACGGTTGCGACGTGTGGCAATACGTCGCACTGTGTCGCTAATGCAAGTCAATGGAGAAAAAACGCATCCTGCTAGCACTTTTGCAGGATGCGTTTTTTCTACAAAACGACGCATAGCGACGTGCAGTGCACGACGCTAGTGTGAAAGTAGCCTTAGGCGGTGAGGAAGATCCCACATTCCTCTACTTCTCTTCCTCCTCATTTAGTGATGAGGGACCCCCAGCAATGCACCCTAGGACCGAGGAAACCTTCAGCAATCGATTCCATATAGACTGCACCCAAAAATGTCAGCCGGTTATTCCTGATTTCAGGGGCAGCTCAAGAACCCAAATTCTTTTTCAGCAAGGAAATAATAAAATCTTATGGTGGCCCAGACAAATTTGTATTCCCATCAATTTTTACATCCAAAATCTCACACGCATATACCGGCGCGCAGAGCCCCGCACCGGCACGCAGAGCCCCGGCACCGGCGCGCACATACCGGCGCCGGCACGCAGAGCCCCCGCACCGGCACGCAGACACCGGCGCCGGGACACAGACACCGGCACAATCATCCCTGCCTAGCCCCGCCCGCCCACAGCACAGCCCCGCCCGCCCCCAGCACAGCCCCGCAGGCAGCCCCCAGCCCAGCCCCAGCCCCGCCACTCTTGATGAGTGACTGCTCTGACTGTGCGGCTGGGACACGCCTGCTGCTGACGTCACGTCAAGTTCCAGATTTTGTACTTCATGGTAGTGGGAAAATGTATTGGATATGACTGGCGTTTATGAAAAAAAAGGAAATTTAGCAAAAATATAGAAAATGCTGCAATTTGCAAACGTTAAATTTTTGTGCCCTTAAATCAGAGTTATGTCACACAAAATAGTTAATAAATAACATTTCCCACATGTCTACTTTACATCAGCATCATTTTGGAAACAATTTGTTTTTGTTAAGAAGTTAGAACGGTTAGGGTATGTTCCCACGGTCAGTAAACGCTGCGGGTTGGACACTGCGCACATCCACTGTGTCCAACCCGCAGCAACCAGCTGTTACAGCATAGTGGATGGGTGGGATACATCTCCACTGTGCATGCACCGGCACCTGCAGAGACTGACATGCGGCGCATCTTTCCAGACCGCAGCATGTCAATTTATCTTGAGGAGACGCTCAGTTTTCGCAAAAAGGCTAAGTTGTTTGACATGCTGCAGGAAAAAAAAAAAAAACTGCTTAGATGGTTCAAATTGATAAGGCATAAATAAGCAGCGTGTGCATGAGATTTCAGAGATCTCATTCATTTTGCTGGTACTGTAACACTTTGACAACACTGCATAGGGCTTGAGGAATGGTAGGACGTGGCTGCTGTTCCACCCACCAAATCTAACCAAGTCAGGCATGGAACTTCAGGGGGAAAAGAAGAAGAAAAAAAAAAGGAATCACGGTGATGGCAGGCGCTGCCGGTTCCAGAGGAAACAGGGTGCCAAGAGATTAGGAAGAGGGCACTTTTATAGACAATGCATTTCAGAGTTGTTTTGACTCCTTCAATAGGTACAACTCCGAAATGCGTAGTCATTAAAATTCCCCTCTGCCCAATCTCCTGGTCCCTCCACAGATGGAAGGCTTATGACTGCTACTGAAATGAAGAAGGCGAGAAATATATTTTTGACAATATAATCAATCGAGTGGAATTCCAGAGAGTCTCCATAGATCAAGTCAGCAATTCTGAACAGTTCAGCTGAAATCTAAGGATGAACCATAGTAGGGTCAAGACTACTTGGAAATAAAGTTTAACAATCAAAGGTTACCATAGGCGAGTTAGAAGATGCCAACCCAAACGCCTATAGTGACCTGGATAGGGCCTAGTAGAGGAGCGGGCAATTAATACCTTTCGGCGGATGGGAATTAGCAATAGATTTTCAATTTCTGCCCATTTGTTATAGAAATATATTTTCGTACAATTTGAGTTGTCAGATTATTATTCTCACATTAACAGATGAAAAACAACGGAGATGGGAAAATGTATGTTTTTAATTTAGTTGCATAATAATTCTGCCCACAAATATTCTCTCAAGAAAAGACAAAACCTCACTGTGACTTTCTTAAATATTTAGCTTTAATAACCTGCTGGACTGACTGACAGCACTGTGGTAGTTCAATAATTAAATGAATCATAAAATAAAAATAGTCTAATAATTCTGTACAGTGTCAAAGAGCCACTGCACATAAAGTAATACACAACCAGCATTAAAAATAAAAAGGCCGTCTGCTCTGGACGTGGACATATGGCAAACTAGACACCCTATAGCAAATGCAGACATTTTTAACGGGGGAGAAAAAAAAAATTAAAACCCATTTATTTTTATGAAGAATGTAAAAATATAGGTATACGCTACAGCTAAGACAATTCAAAGGAAAAATATAGTAGAGTTAGAAACCAATAAAAAGGGAACCCTTACCTTGCTTCTTAATTTCCCTTTTGATTTGGTCTTTTGCTTCCTTTTTAATTTTTTCTTGCTTAGAATCTTCTTATTTCTAAAACAAAAAGGAGAAACTTTTTAAAACATAATACTAAATATAAAAAATACAACACATATACAAACCTAGAAGAAGCCCAATTCCATTTGTTTTGCAAAAAAAATATTTTAAAAAAAAATTAGAGTAATAAAGTTACATTTAGATTTGTAGTCCACATTAAATATTTGTAGGGGCTTTTCCCCTATCAATATAAAGTCAATAGGCTGTTTACACTGGGATTTATAGTTTCTATTGGAAATGAGGTTGACGCAAGGCCCCAAGCTAAAAATCACTTTGGCACCATGGACTACTGTCTAGAACAGTGTTTCCCAACCTCCAGTCCTCACGGACCCCACAGGTCATGTTTTCAGGATGTCTTTAGTATTGGGCAAGTAGTGGAAGTATCATCAAGGCATCAGGAATTGTCTCACCTGTGCAACACTATGGAAATCCTGAAAACATGAACCGTGGGGTCCATGAGGACTGGAGTTTGGGAAATACTGGTTTAGAACGTCACCTGTGGACAGCACTAAGGTCACTGCTGCAGCCAGGTAAACGGAGACCAACGAGGACCCAGTGAAGCGTTGGCGTGGAACAAGTAAAGGATTAGCAAGGTGTGGAGGTGAATACTTGTGTCATTTTAGATCAGGGGTGTGGAATCTTTTTCCTGCCAAGAGCCATTTGGATATGTATTAGTGATGAGCGAACATGCTTGGACAAGGTGTTACCCGAGTGACTTCGGTGTGCTCGAATAATACGTGAAAGACCCTAGCCTACATGTCAAGCGTCTGTTTGAGAGCCGCAATACATGCAGGGATTGGCTAACAAACCTCAATTCCCGCATGTGTTGCGGCTGTCTTAAGATTCATGAGACATGCAGATGTGGGGGCTGGAACATTTTTGGGCACACTGAAGTCACTCGGTTAGCACCCGAGCATGCTCAGATAACACCTTATCAGAGTACGTTTGCTCATCACTAATATTTATGCCATCCGTTGGCTGCCGTCAAAATTCAACTGATGACCCAAGCATTGTGGTTTCTGGGATTTGCCCGGGGCAAGATATAAGGCCATTGAAGGTCAGAAATTGCCCACGAGCCTAAGATTCCCCAAGCCATTTTTTATCATCGTAAGTGGTTTGTTAAACAAAAATATATATCTATTTTAGACTAGTTGGATAACAGAGGCATTTTGGTGATTGATATTTATACATCGTAGTTTATTTTACTAATATACCGTATATTTGTAATGTTCATTTAAATCAAGTGTTTATATTCATCCTAAACTCCCTCCGCGAGCACAAGGAAGCTCCTCCACCTAGACTGCAAACTTCCAATATGGATGCGGAATGGACAATCACGTTAGCAGTCACCCCTGCTGCCACGATAGTGCTCGGAGATAAATACGGGTGGTCCACAGCACATGTACGGGTGGCCGGAGGTGCACCGCTGACCACTCTCAGTATTCACAGCTCTGGTTATAACCATCAGTAAATCCCCCCTGTGCTCGGGCACATGCCAAGCTCCTTGGCTGGCAATAGCAGAGAATGATAGGGACTCGCCGCCAAGAGCAGACCTGGCATACTTTACAGCAGGTACGCTACATTCTGCTGCCATGTCCCTGCACAGACGTCATTTGTCTGGAAAGGAAACAGTGTCAATCCTGGCATTAACGGAGAAATCCTCTCGGAACACCACACAAGCTAACACAGAAGACCCTCCGCGTCCCCACTATCCTCTGTGAACCCGTCCAGACAGCCTCCTTAGCAACAGGAGCAAGCCCCTAGCAACCAGCAACTGCAAGCCCCAGCTCGAGGACTGGGAAGCCACACATTCATTCCTGGGTGGTGTGTAGATAAATATTCCTAGTACTATAGCTAAACATTACCATGTGCGAGCCTACAGATCGGGGACAGTCCATTCTGAGCCATACTAATGGAGGCATGAATCATACACCCCATCAATGCAATAGAAATAATGTCTCAGGGATATGAAGGATCCCCCATTAGTTCCAAACTGCGGCGCTAACATCAGATAACCCCCACATAAGGGACACACAGGACCGAATAGTGGTGCCACAGGTTACACTGCCATATCCATCAGTAGCCCTGACACGCACTGCTGTCTGAGAACCTTCGAAAAACAGGAACTTGACGCCATGTTCACACTTTGCGGGTTTTACCGCGTAACCGCGGCGATTTTGATGCTGCGGGTCCGCAGCAGTTTCCATAGCGTTTCCATTTACATGTAAACCCTATGGAAACCGCAAACCGCTGTGCACATGCTGCGGGAAAAACCGCGCAGAAACGCAGCGGTTAACATTCCGCAGCATGTCACTTCTTTGTGCAGAATCGCTGCGATTCTGCACACATAGGAATGCATTGATCCGCTAACTTCCCACGTGGGGCTGTGCCCACGATGCGGGAAGTAAGCGGATCATGTGCAGATGGTACCCGGGGTGGAGGAGAGGAGACTCTCCTCCAGGCCCTGGGAACCATATTTGTGTAAAAAAAAAAAAAGAATTAAAATAAAAAATAATGCTATACTCACCTCTCAGCGCTGCACGCGGCCGTCCGGTCTCAGGGTTGGTGTGCGAGCAGGACCTGCGGTGACGTCGCGGTCACATGACCGTGATGACGCCGCTGTCACATGACCGTGACGTCACGAAGGTCCTTCTCGCACAGCATCTTTGGAACCGGACCGCCGCGTGCCGCGCCGAGGAGATCGCAACGTCAGAGGGTGAGTATAACCATTTTTTATTATTTTTAACATTAATATTGATGCTGCATATGCAGCATCAATAGTATAGGAGTAAACCCGCAGCGGAAACCGCCAAACTAACCGCGATAAATCTGCAGGGATAACCGCAGCGGTTTTGCCCTGCAGATGTATCAAATCCGCTGCGGGAGAACCCGCAGAGGACCCCACAAAGTGTGCACATGGCCTGAAGGTCACGATACAGACTTCAGCACTACGTCTACCAAATCCCCGCAGGTCAGGCTCCTGGCTTCATGGCCTTACAAACACCAGCTGCACTGCCCCAGCATCCCCAGTAGGATACAGTGGGGGAAATAAGTATTTGATCCCTTGCTGATTTTGTAAGTTTGCCCACTGACAAAGACATGAACAGTCTATAATTATAAGGGTAGGTTAATTTTAACATTGAGAGATAGAACATCAAAAATGAAATCCAGAAAATCACATTGTATAAATCATATACATGTAATTGCATTTTGAGTGAGAAATGAGTATTTGATCCCCTACCAACCATTAAGAGTTCTGGCTCCTACAGACCAGTTAGACGCTCATAATTAACTCATTTACCTGCATTAAAGACAGCTGTGTTACATAGTCACCTTTATAAAAGACTCCTATCCACAGACTCAGTCAGACTCTAACCTCTACATCATCTGCAAGACCAAAGAGCTTTATAAGGATGTCAAGGACAAGATCATAGACCTGCACAAAGCTGGAATGGGCAACAAAACCATAAGACGCTGGGTGAGAAGGAGACAACTGTTATGCAATGGTAGAAATACAAAATGACTGTCAATCAACATCGATCTGGGGCACCATGAAAAATCTCACCTCGTGGGGTATCCTTGATCATGAGGAAGGTGAGATCAGCCTAAAACTACACGGAGGGACCTTGTTAATGATCTCAAGGCAGCACACAAGGCGTAACACATTACCGTAAAAGGTTTAACCCCTTTCTGCCAGCTGACGGAATAGTACATCAGCTGGCAGATCCCCTGCTTTGAGGTGGGCTCCGGCGGTGAGCCCACCTCAAAGCTGTTTTGTACAGCTGACATGTGTGCACAATGAGCGCGAGTGGAATCGCGATCTGCCCGTGCCCATTAACTAGTTAAATGCCGCCGTCAAACGCTGACAGCGGCATTTAACTAGCGCTCCTGGCCGCGTGGCCGGAAGTGCTCGCATCGCTGACCCCCGTCACATGATCGGGGGTCATCGGTGCATTGCCATAACAACCAGAGGTCTCCTTGAGACCTCTATGGTTGTTGATGGCCGATTGTTTTGAGCGCCACCCTGTGGTCGGCGTTCAGAGCAACCCTGCATTTCTGCTACATAGAGGTGATCTGTGCTTCACCTCTATGTAGCAGAGCCAATCGTGTAGTGCATGCTTCTAGCCTCCTATGGAGGCTATTGAAGCATGCCAAAATTAAAAAAAAAAAAAAAAGTGTTTAAAAACATAGAAAAAATAAAATATATAAAAGTTCAAATCACCCCCCTTTCGCCCCAATCAAAATTAAAAAAAAAAATCAAAAAAATCAGGAGCGTATCTGCACCAAAATGGTATCATTAAAAACACCAGCTCGGCACGCAAAAAAAAAAGCCCTCCCCCGACCCCAGATCATAAAAAATGGAGACGCTAGAGAGGTAGAGGTATCAGAAAATGGCGCAATTTTTTCTTCTTTTTTTTTAAGCTAACTTTGGAATTTTTTTTTGACCACTTAGATAAAAGATAACTGATACATGTTTGGTGTCTATGAACTCGTAATGACCTGGAGAATCATAAAGGCAGGTTAGTTTTAGCATTTGGTGAACCTAGCAAAAAAGCCAAAACAAAAAACAAGAGTGAGATTCCACTTTTTTTGCAATTTCATCGCACTTGGAATTTTTTTCCCGTTTTCTGTTACACGGCATGGTAAAACCAATGGTATCGTTCAAAAGTACATCTCGTCCCGCAAAAAATAAGCCCTCACATGGCCATATTGACGGAAAAATAAAAAAAGTTATGGCTCTGGGAAGGAGGGGAGCGAAAAACTTAACCGAAAAAAGATCTGGGGGTGAAGGGGTTAAAGCCCTGCAGTGCCCGCAAGGTCCCCCTGCTCAAGAACGCACATGTGCAGGCCCGTCTGAAGTTTGCCAATGGGCACCTGGATGATTCTGTGAGTGATTGGATTCTGTGGTCAGATGAGACAAAAATTGAGGTATTTGTCATTAACTCAACTCTCCGTTTTTGGAGGAAGAGAAATGCTGCCTATGACCTAAAGAACACTGTCCCCACTGTCAAGCATGGAGGTGGAAACATTATGTTTTGAGGGTGTTTCTCTACTAAGGGCACAGGACTACTTCACAGCATCAATGAGAGAATGGATGGAGCCATGTACCGTAAAATCCTGAGTGACAACCTCCTTCCCTCCAACAGGACATTAAAAATGGATCGTGGCTGGGTCTTCCAGCAAGACAGTGACCCAAAACATACAGCCAAGGCAGGAGAGGCTCAAAAAGAAGCACATTTATTTCATGGAGTGGCTTACTCATCATCAACTACAACAAAACATCTGATTGCTGTGCTTGCCAACAAGGATTTTGGCACCAAGTATTAAGTCTTGTTTGCCAAAGGGATCAAATACTTATTTCTCACAGCAAAATGCTAATAAATTTATATAATGTGATTTTCTGGATTTTTTTTTTTGGGGGGGTGACTTTAAAATATTTGAGTGCAAAGTTATGTGAAAAATCGAAAACAGAAGGCTGTGTACACTGGGACCGCATGTTGAGGTACAAGTGACAGGTCAGGTACGCAACACTACATTGGTTAACAAAACACTGATACAAAATATTACCAAGTACAAGTGTTCGCAGCAACCAGAACGTGACGTCACTGTGCGGTGATGAGGGCGACACGGCGCCATGCGTGGTGACCTTATTGGGAAGCCTGTAAACTTTGGTTCACGAAACCAATAGCTCTTATATAGACTGGGGTCAGGAAAACCTATTGCCTCGGACTCCCAGCAGTGAAAGTCTTGTTGAGGAAGTAAATATAATGGAAAAATGGTAGCGCCCACTACCCCTCACACTGTGAAATCTAATATATAAAGCTGAATGTGAGTATGTGTATGTGTGTGTGTGTGTGTGTGTGTGTGTGTGTGTGTGTGTGTGTGTGTGTGTGTGTGTGTGTGTGTGTGTCCGGGATTGGCATCTGAACCGTCGCAGCTACAGCCACAAAATTTTGCAGTCACACGTCTGGACCCCGAGAGCGTCATAGGCTATGTTGTGAGGTGAAATTTTAACCCCGCGCTTTCCAATTCACCAAACAATTTTGCCCCTATCTACATAATGGGGAAAAAATGAAAGGAAAAGTGTTGGAGGCAAATTCACAGCTGCCAGATGTGAACAAGGGGGGACTTAAAGAATGAGAGCGATGGCGCCAAAGAGTATATACTGTACAGTTGCTAAGGTGGGGCCCCAACATGGGATAATCACACCACCACGGGGATATGAACACACACACAAAATGCGCCACACACTACCACGTGCTTGAACACATATACCACACTCAGCGCACATTTCACCACACATACACCAACCTCGCCACATAAAAGTCGAAACACAAAAGTCGCCGCTCAAAATTCGCCACGCGCAAAACTCTCCACATGCAAAACTCGCCACACGTGCAAAACTCACCTCATGGAAAACTCGCCACACGCAAAACTTGCACACGCGGAAAAATTGCCACATGCACAAAAGTTGCAACACATGCAAAAGTTGCCTCACACAAAACTTGCACATACTCAAAAGGCACCACACATAAAACTCGCCACGCGCAAAACTCGCCATGCGCAAAACTTGCTGCACACAACTTGCTACACTAACCTGTCACATGCAACTCGACACAAAAAGTTGCTACACACATGTCGCCACACAAAACTCATCTCACGAAAGTCGCTACATGCATGTCGCCCCACGCAACTCAACACACAACTTGACACACGAAACTCGCCCTAAAACACACACAAGTCTGGTATTATCCTTCAAAAATAAAAATCTGATTAATAAGCAGACAAACTACAAGAGCAACAAATTTACCATATAGGAATCCGGCAGCTGTCAGTCACATGACCAGTCTATTATGTGTATGTGTGAGCTAATATATACTGCCAGGGGGTGGGCTTACTGTTGGCTGGGGATTTATCAGGCTGCCAATTTAGCTTACAAATACTGAGGTAAAAATACTGACCAAATAACGTGTGAACGAGGTCTAATACAGGAGGAGATGACATCCAGATATATACTATATACAGGAGGAGAGGACACACAGGTATATACTATTTACAGCGGAGATGACACAGGTATATACTATATACAGGAGGAGATGACACAGATATATACTATATACAGGAGAGATGACACACAGGTATATACTATATAGAGGAGGAGATGACACACAGGTACATACTACATACAGGAGGAGATGACATACAGGTATATACTATATACAGGAGGAGATGACACACAGGTATATACTATATACAGGAGGAGTTGACACACAGATATATACTATATATAGGTGAGATGACACAGGTATATACTATATACAGGAGGAGATTACATACAGGTATATACTATATATAGGAGATGACATACAGGTATATACTATATACAGGGGAGATGACAGCAGGTATATACTATATACAGGGGAGATGACATACAGGTATATACTATATACAGGAGATGACATACAGGTGTATACTATATATATATAAGGGAGATGACAAACATGTATATACTGAGGTGAAAATTAGAGGTGTGAGGTGAAAATGAAAAGGTGTGAGTGCAAAGTGAGAGGAGTGAGGGAAAATAGTGGAGTGATCGGAAAATGACAGATGTGAGGTCGAAATGACAAGTGTTAGGGGGGAATGAGAGGAGTGAGGGGGAAAATAAGAGGAGTGAGGGGGAAAATGAGAGGTGTGAGGGAGAAAATGAGAGATGTGATGGGGAAAATGAGAGGCGTGATGGGAAAATAAGAGAAGTGAGGTGCTATAACTAACCACAGATATTTACTATGCCCAGGCAACGCCGGGCTCTTCAGCTAGTAACATATAATCCTCATAGAAGTGAATGCTACCTGCTCATTGCCTTACACAAAATGTTATGCCAGTGCTAAAACTTTAAATATATGCCAGTGGACAATGAGCCTTTTCCAGCTTGGGAAAAAGAAAAAAAAACACTACATCCAAACAGCAATTTGTCACTTATCATTCAGTAGCTCATAATCCCAGGAGACCCTCATCTGCAGTAATATGACTTTATGACAGTAGGTGGGTGCACACCTGTAGTAATGAGCAGGTAGATTTTAGGGGTTTTCTCCAGTGAAGAAAATGTACTCAACAAATCAGAAAGTAAATCTGAATCTCAGAAAAACTTTTTAAAATATTAAGTTCCTGAATATTCTTTGTGCCCCAATCGTCTTCGGTTTCAAGCAGGAAGGTCAGGAGTAAGGCGAGCGCTCAGTCCTCTGCCCGTCTAGCCACCAGACCATGATCCACATTTGTGGCTTATTGATGGCACAGTCACTGGCCCCTGGCATCCCCGCTTTTCTTTTGGATTTTATTTTTTGATATTGTATGTCTCAATGTTAAAATTAAACTACCCTTAAAATTATAGCCTGTTCATGTCTTTGTCAGTGGGCAAACTGACAAAATCAGCAAGGGATCAAATACTTATTTCCCCGACTGTATATGCCCATAACACAGCACAACCACCAGAAGTGAGCCGCCGCCTCTCATGCCTCATTTTCTTTGGATCCAGTAGCACTGCAGAATGGGGGGGGGCCTACACAATATTACCAACACTGAATAGCTTACCACTGTGCCACGTACCAACACAGTATTAGCCATTACACTATGCCTGCACACAGAAGCCCTACACAGTCCAGCGTTTTATAAAAGGAACTTACATTTCATCAGCTCCACCCAATCTATACAGCAACAGGCTACAGAAATCAATGGGGCACAAGAAATTCATGATGCTGCTTATTAGGACAGATCTACAGTATGGTATTGTAGGAAAATGCCAGGAATTCTTTACCAAATTGGTGTGGAGAAGAGGCTATGCTACGCTGCTGGCGTCTCGATAAATACACTGTGTACAGAATTATTAGGCAAGTTGTATTTTAGAGGATTATTTTTATTATTGATCAACAACTATGTTCTCAATCAACCCAAAAGACTCAGAAATATCAAAGCTTAATATTTTTGGAAGTTGGGGTGTTTTTTTTTTTGTTTTTTTTTAGATTTGGCTATCTTAGGAGGATATCTGTTTGTGCAGGTAACTATTACTGTGCAGAATTATTAGGCAACTTAATAAAAACCAAATATATTCCCATCTTACTTGTATATTTTCACCAGGTAAACAATATAACTGCACAAAATTTAGAAATAAACATTTCTGATATGCAAAAATAAAAAACCCCAAAATTAGTGACCAATATAGCCACCTTTCTTTATGATGACAGTCAACAGCCTACAATCAATATATTCTGTCTGTTGCTTGATCTGTTTACGACCAACATGCGTGCAGCAGCCACCACAGCCTCCCAGACACTGTTCCGAGAGGTGTACTGTTTTTCCTCCCTGTAGATCTCACATTTTAAAAGGGACCGCAGGTTCTCTATGGGGTTCAGATCAGGTGAACAAGGAGGCCATGTCATTTTTTCTTCTTTGAGACCTTTACTGGCCAGCCATGCAGTGGAGTAGTTGGAGGCATGTGATGGAGCATTGTCCTGCATGAAGATCATGTTATTCTTGAACGATACCGACTTCTTCCTGTACCACTGCTTGAAGAAGTTTTCTTCCAGAAACTGGCAGTAGGTCTGGGAGTTGATCTTCACTCCATCCTCAACCCGAAAAGGTCCCACAAGTTCATCTTTGATGATACCAGCCCATACCAGTACCCCACCTCCACCTTGCTGGTGTCTAAGTCGGAATGGAGCGCTCTGCCCTTTACGGATCCAGCCTCTGGCCCATCAATCTGGCCCATCAAGAGTCACTCATTTCATCAGTCCATAAAACCTTTGAAAAGTCAGTCTTAAGATAAAACGTCAAGACTGGGCCAAGAAACATCTTATGTTTCTTGTTCAAAGGTGGTCGTTTTTCAGCGTTCCTTACCTTGGCCATGTCCCTGAGTGTC
The DNA here is from genome assembly GCF_051348905.1 of Ranitomeya variabilis. Taxonomy (NCBI): domain Eukaryota; kingdom Metazoa; phylum Chordata; class Amphibia; order Anura; family Dendrobatidae; genus Ranitomeya; species Ranitomeya variabilis. The sequence goes on along the minus strand of NC_135234.1, from coordinate 569,613,864 downwards.
GCACACCTTGTACTTTTTGTTACTCCAGTAACGTTGCAGCTCTGAAATATGGCAAAACTGGTGGCAAATGGCATCTTGGCAGCTTCACGCTTGATTTTCATCAATTCATGGGCAGTTATTTTGCACCTTTTTTGCCTAACACGCTTCTTGCGACGCTGTTGGCTATTTGCCATGAAATGCTTGCTTGTTCTATGATCATGCTTCAAATGTTTGGTAATTTCAAGACTGCTGCATCCCTCTGCAAGACATTTCATTTCACAATTTTGGACTTTTCACAGCCCGTCAAATCTCTTTTCTGACCCATTTTGCCAAAGGAAAGGAAGTTGCCTAATAATTAAGCACACCTTATATAGGGTTTTGATGTCATTAGACAACACCCCTCCTTATTACAGAGATGCACATCACCAAATTTACTTAATTGGTAGTTGGCTCTCAAGCCTGAACAGCTTGGAGTATGACAACATGTATAAAACGTATCAGAGGTATATCTAGCCTTTCCTGCACCCGGGGCAAAGGATCAGTTTGGCCCAACCCCCCCCCCCCCCGGGCAGCCAGGGACCGCGCCGCCAGGAGTAGGTGAGTATAATTAGACAGCCCCCGCTCCCTGGCCCTGCCAACCCCCTCCTTGGACCGCCGCATCATCAGTCGGCCCGCTGGCGCCCCCGTCGGCTGCGCCCGGGGCACATGCCCCGGCTGCCCCCCCCCGGATACGCCACTGAAACGTATCATGTGATCAAAATACAACTTGCCTAATAATTCTGCACACAGTGTACAATGTCCAGAACTAATAGGAATTGCAGGACAGGTATTGCAGTTTAATCTCTCTGATTTTTATAGTACAGCGCACTTCATCCTATCCTGATGAAGTCAGGTGTTCTGTGAAATGTCTAGAGATACTGGACATCTTTATTTATCGAGACGCCGCAGCACAGCATAGCCTCTTCGCCACATCAATTTGCTTTCAACGTTGCGTATGCTGGACCTACCGTATTCTTTTTGAGCCTTTGTAAGGCTATGTTCACATGTCCAATAATGATCTGTTAGAACGGATCCAGCAGAAATCAGTTAAGAAAAAAAAGTTATGCTGACTCAACTTTTTAGCCTTTTCTTGCCAGATCAAACAGAAATAGACAACGGATGGCGCATTAGCAGATCTGTTGCCAAGTGCCTCCAATGTTAAAATAAAAAAAAAAAAAAAAAAAAAAAAACCGGCAGACATCAGTTAGTGAATAACGAACTCAAAAGTTGTGAGCATAACTTATTTCCTAATGGATTTCTGCTGGATCCGTTCTAACAGATCATTACTAGACATATTAACATAGCCTAAGAGTTGTGCTTGCTCACAGGTGAGCAGTTCCCGTATTACAAACCCTGTTGGCTGGATAACGCTTCACCGCATCACACAATTCTGTTTGTCAAGGAGTTGTAAGGAGCCTACGGCCTCCTCCTCGTCATCAGTTTCACACGTAGTTCTAAGCCACAGAAGCAGCTTTTAATATTGATATGAATATATGAATATTTGGACACAAATTGCCAAATACAACAAAATCACAGATTAAAGATAAATGTCCACAGGGAAAAATTGTCTATTTTTGCAGGTAAAAACGTTTAGACTCATGCAATTGGAATTTTACATAAAAAAATGTAGAGGTAGGTAAACTGCAGACTATAAACAGCAGACAGATGGCATCACACCAGATGAGAAGAAGTGATATACAGCAGAAACAGAATGAACACTTATCAAGTAACTTCAAGTAAGCTTCTCCCTTCAAGCTTTCTACCCCATCTGTTTCATCAATAATCTGCAAGCTGCACTTTTATTAAATATAGCATTATAATGAAAAGTCCTTATCAAATTATGAATATATACACACACACACGTGTGTGTGTGTGTGTGTGTGTGTGTGTGTGCGTGCGTGCGTGCGTGCGTGCGCAGCCACGGGAACGCCGACGGCATGGAAGGACAGTATAGGCTATATTATCGGGTCAAGCGAGGGGTATGAAAATAAGTTGTCCAAGTAGTGGACAAATTGTCTAATATTTAAATTTGTTTGGTAATCTGAAACATTTCACAAAGATAACACAAGTAAACACAAAGTGCAGCTTTTAAATGAAGGTCTTTATTATTAAGGGAAAAAGAAATCCAAACCTACAGGGCCCTGTGTGAAAAAGTGATTGCCCCAAAAACCTAATAACTGAAATCAAGCGTTTGGGATAACTGGCAATGAATCTTTTACAACGCTCTGGAAGCATTTTGTCTCACTCTTCTTTGCTGAATTGTTGCACTTCAGCCTACACCGGAGGGTTTCAGAGCATGAACCACCTTTTTAAAGCATCTCAATCGGATTAAGGTCAGGACTTTGACTAGGCCACTCCAGACTCTAGGGGTATGTTTCCACGGTACGTAAACGCTGCTTGTTTGACGCTGCAGCGTCAAACAAGCAGCGTCCAGATGTTCCAGCATAGTGGAGGGGATTTTATGAAATCCCGTCTCCACTATGCGTGGAAACCCGCACGCGGCGGCCCTGCGACTCCGGACATGCTGCGCGTCTTTTCAGAACGCAGCATGTCCGTACACCTTGCGGGGACGCAGCGTCCCCGCAAGGCATATCACAGGGCCCTATGGTGAGGGGGGCGATGATCCCGGATGTGTACTGTACACATCCGGCACCATCGCGTCCCAGAAAGGGGGCGGGGCTTAGCGCCGAGCGGCTTCGCCGCTGCGGCGATCCCGCCGGCAAACCGTACCGTGGAGCCATACCCTAAGTCTTAATTTTGTTTTTCTTAAGCCATTCAGAGGTGGACTTGCTGGTGTGTTTTGGATCATTGTTCTGCTGCATAACCCAAGTGCACTTCAGCTTGAGGTCACGAACAGATGGTCAGTCATTCTGCTTCAGGATTTTTTGAATGACTGCAGAATTCATGGTTCCATTTACCAGAGCAAACCTTTCAGGTCCTGAAGCAGCAAAACAGTCCCAGACCATCACACTAGCACAACCAACATTTTACTGTTCATATGATGTTCCTTTTCTGAAATGCTACGTTACCTCTACGCCAGATGTAATGTAACATACACCTTCCAAAAAGTTCAACTTCTGTCTCGTCAGTCCACAGAGTATTCGCCAAAAAGACTTGGGTATCATCAAGATGTTTTCTGGCAAAATTGAGACTAGCCTTTATGATTTTATTGCTCAGAATTGTTTTTTTTATCTTGGAACTCTGCTCTGCCAATCAGGCCATTTGTGCCCCATCTTTCATATGGTGCAGTCATTAACACTGACCTCAACTGAGGCCTACATTTCTTTGGATGTTGTTGTGGGCTCTCTTGTGATATTTTAGAAGAGTTGTCACTGTGCTCTTGGGGTAATATTAGCCAGCTGGCCACCACTCCTGGGAAGGTTTACCACTGATCCATGTATCCGCCATTTGTGGATAATGGGTCTCACTGTGGCTCGCTGGAGTCCAAATATTTTAGAAATGGCTTTATAACCTTTTCCAGATTGATATATGTCAATTACTTTGCTTCTCATTTGTTCCAGAATTTCTTTGGATCACACCATGGTCTTTTGATCTACTTCACTTTGTCAGACAGGTCATATTTAAAAGGGAACCTGTCACCTGAATTTGGCAGGACTGGTTGTCGGTCATATGGGCGGGGTTTTCGGGTGTTTGATTCACCCTTTGTTTACCCGCTGGCTGCATGCTGGCCCCAATATTGGACTGAAGTTCATTCTCTGTCCTCCGTAGTACACGCGCAGTATGCTTTGCCCAACTGCGGGCAAAGCCGAAAAGCATTAGTGCACATGCGCCGGCGCACTACGTCCCGGAAGTATTTCGCTGTGTTCCAGGACATAATGCTTTTCAGCTTTGCCCGCAGTTGGGCAAAGCATACTGCGCGTGCGCAAGGCAAGATTGCCTTGCGCAGGCGTGTACTACGGAGGACAGAGAATGAACTTCAATCCAATATTGCGGCCAGCATGCAGCCAGCGGGTAAGGAAAGGGTGAATCAAACACCCGAAAACCCCGCCCATATGAAGGAAAACCGGTCCCGCCAAATTCAGGTGACAGGTTCCCTTTAAGTGATTTCTTGATTGAGAACAGGTGTGGCAATAACCAGGCCCGAGTGTGGCTAAGGAATTTGAACTCAGCTTCCTAACAGTTAAAACATAAATTAAGGGGGGGCAGTCAAGATTTTCACACAGGGCCTTGTAGGTTTGGATTTCTTTTCCCCTTAATAATAAAGACCTTCACCTAAAAACTGCATTTTGTGCTTACTTGTGTTATCTTTGTCTAATATTTAAATTTGGTAATCTGAAACATTTAAGTGTGACATACATGCAAAAGAACATGAAATCATGAATCTATCTAGTTACATGGGAAAAAAGGCTGATGCTTAAAGGGAATGGTCTCAGAGAAAAAGTCTGAAGTTACACAGAGTGCCTGCATACATTTCAAGTGACTATCCAGGCACACCGCACAGTCACAATTTGGTTGTCTGCAGTCATTCTAAAGCTACTATCACACTTTCAGTATTTGGTCAGTATTTTACCTCAGTATTTGTTCCATTCCTGATATCGTCTTACAATCAAAAGAAAAGTAGACTAGAAACATGTGCACTACAGAAACATGTGCACCACTTCTGCGTTTCACACCCACTCCTGGTTTTGGCTGCCAAATACTGATAGTGTGAACACTAAAAAAACGTACTGGTACTTAAGAATTGATGAGCTATCTAAAGAAATAGGAATTAAAAGTGCAGCTCTCAGCCCGCAGCCACTCAAAAAAAAGTACAGAGCTGTTATATTCCACTAGTCGTTTAGATCGGTCCCCTCCTGGAATGGATCTCAGCTGATCGGTGTAGTCCTCCATATGAATTCTTAACTAGTAATGAGCGAGTATGCTCAGATAACACCTTATCCGAGCAAATGTGCTCATGTGCTAACCGAGTGTCTCTGGCGTGCTCGAATAATATGTTCCAGTCCCCGTGGCTCCGTTTCTCGTGGCTGTTCAACAGCCGCAACACATACAGGGATTACCTAACAGACAGGCAAACCCTGCCTGTGTTGCGGCTGTAGAACAGCCACGAGACATGCAGCTGCGGGGACACGTACATTTTCGACCACGCTAAAGACACTCGATCATGCTCGGAAAACACCTTATCAGCAGGTTCACTCATCACTATTCCCAACACATTATTCTCAACATGCGTCTTCAGCACCACAAAGTTCTCCAGTCTCTGCTGATGTGAAAGGAGGGAGGTGGGGCACTTCTTGAGACCATTCTGGTCAGTATCCTTCAGCTGAGATTATTCTACTGTGATTATTCTACTGTGAGATCTCCTTAGTGGCAGATGAGGGGAGATGCTGGAAATTATGATTTTGCAGAACTGATAACATCAGCCCCAGTTCAGAGGCTGGCAGGAAGTGGGTTGGGGGGAATGTATAGAAATTAATGGGCTGGAGAAAGGGGAATGGGATCTGCAGCCTTTAATGAAGCTAATGGGCATATTTGAACAATAGCAGATAGAAATAAGTCAAATGCAGACATTTATTTTCCTCCTGCATAACTATCACTTTCATAACCCTTTAACGCCCAGACAACCCCTTTAAGGCCGGGGTCACACTAGACCGTAATACGGACGAGTGCTATGCGATAAAAAATCGCATAGCACTCGGCACAATGTTAATCTATGGTGCAGCTCCCATCATCCGATATTTTCTCCACCGTATTTCGGATCCGAGGGAACTCGCAGCCTGCTGCGATTGTCAGCGTATCTCGGCCGAGACTCGCCAATGCAAGTCTATGGGTGCGAGAAAAAATCGGATTACACACGGACCATGCGTGTGCATTGCGAGAAATACGCAGCGGTGTTCTATAGAAAAGCCGGTAATTCAATTGCCGGCTTTGCATTTCTCCTGCACAAACCCGACAGGATATGAGACATGGTTTACATACAGTAAACCATCTCATATCCCCATTTTTTTTGCATATTCCACACTACTAATGTTAGTAGTGTGTGTATGCAAAATTTCAGCGCTGTAGCTGCTGAAATAAAGGGTTAAATGGCGGAAAAAATTGGCGTGGGCTCCCGCGCAATTTTCTCCGCCAGAATGGTAAAGCCAGTGACTGAGGGCAGATATTAATAGCCAGGAGAGGGTCCATGGTTATTGGCCCCCCCGTGGCTAAAAACATCTGCCCCCAGCCACCCCAGAAAAGGCACATCTGGAAGATGCGCCTATTCTGGCACTTGGCCACTCTCTTCCCACTCCCTGTAGCGGTGGGCTATGGGGTAATGAAGGGTTAATGCCACCTTGCTATTGGAAGGTGACATTAAGCCAGATTAATAATGGAGAGGCGTCAATTATGACACCTATCCATTATTAATCCTATTGTTGGAAAGGGTTAAAAAACACACACACATGATTTAAAAGTAGTTTAATGAAATAAACACAGCGGTTGTTGTAATAATTTATTGTTCTCGCAATCCATCAGGACCACCCTCGCTTGGAAAAATAATAAACGCACAAGATACATACCTTCTGGTGAACCGTCTCGTCCCACGAAGTAATCCATCTGAAGGGGTTAACTAATATTACAAGCAGGAGCCCTGCAAATGCAGCTGTGCTCCGTGCCTGTAATCCCCGGCGAATGAATGAAATGTAGGTCATTGACCTACATTTCCTTCAGTCGCGGTGAGGCGCCCTCTGCTGGATGTTCTCATGAACTGCAGCCTGGGAACTTTTTCCCACGCTCCAGGTCATATGAGGACATCCACCAGGGGGCGCCTCACCGCGACTGAAGGAAATGTAGGTCAATGACCTACATTTCATTCATTCGCCGGGGATTACAGGCACGGAGCACAGCTGCATTTGCAGGGCTCCTGCTTGTAATATTAGTTAACCCCTTCAGATGGATTACTTCGTGGGACGAGACGGTTCACCAGAAGGTATGTATCTTGTGCGTTTATTATTTTTCCAAGCGAGGGTGGTCCTGATGGATTGCGAGAACAATAAATTATTACAACAACCGCTGTGTTTATTTCATTAAACTACTTTTAAATCATGTGTGTGTGTGTTTTTTAACCCTTTCCAACAATAGGATTAATAATGGATAGGTGTCATAATTGACGCCTCTCCATTATTAATCTGGCTTAATGTCACCTTCCAATAGCAAGGTGGCATTAACCCTTCATTACCCCATAGCCCACCGCTACAGGGAGTGGGAAGAGAGTGGCCAAGTGCCAGAATAGGCGCATCTTCCAGATGTGCCTTTTCTGGGGTGGCTGGGGGCAGATGTTTTTAGCCACGGGGGGGCCAATAACCATGGACCCTCTCCTGGCTATTAATATCTGCCCTCAGTCACTGGCTTTACCATTCTGGCGGAGAAAATTGCGCGGGAGCCCACGCCAATTTTTTCCGCCATTTAACCCTTTATTTCAGCAGCCACAGCGCTGAAATTTTGCATACACACACTACTAACATTAGTAGTGTGGAATATGCAAAAAAAATGGGGATATGAGATGGTTTACTGTATGTAAACCATGTCTCATATCCTGTCGGGTTTGTGCAGGAGAAATGAAAAGCCGGCAATTGAATTACCGGCTGTTCACAGATATCGCACTGAATGAAATATAAATACAGAATATATATATATGTGTCTCAATGATATATATATATATATATATATATATATATATATATATATATACTGTATATATGTTTTCCCGAACATTTGAGCACATAAATCCATTAGATGTTGGTTTTGCAAGCTTGCGAGAAAATCTCGGCATACGGATGCCATACGGATGTCACACGGATGTCACACGGATCATTTCATGCGAGGAAATCGCATCCTCACACTGCACACGGATCACTGTTTTTGAAACATTTGTGCGATTCTCGGCCGTGAAAAACGGACCGTTTTTTTATACGTTAAGTGTGTCCCCGGCCTAATAAACAGATTCGGCCAAGATCCTGCTGATAGATTCCCTTTATAGAAGAACCCACACTAGGTAATGGCAGTCTGATTAATAAACACTTTAAAAACCCCTCCTAAAAACACTGCAGGTAAAAGGGAACCAGTCATGTAAAATAACGCTATTAACCTGCAGATATGTGGTTACTAGCATTCTAACAACGCACAGCGACCACACCGAGATCCCAGCTGCCGGGAGGAAATACACTTTATTCCCTAGGACAGGCTCCGTCTTTCAGTCATAGCTCAATCACCGCTCTGCACTCTAAGGCTGGAGTCACACTCAGCGTAAGACAATACGGTCCGTTTTTTACGGCCGTAATACGGCCGTAATACGGAGAAATGTTCCCAAAATAGTGATCCGTATGTCCTCCGTAGGCAGGGTGTGTCAGCGTATTTTGCGCATGGCATCCTCCGTATGTAACCGTATGGCATCCGTACTGCGATATTTTCTCGCAGGCTTGCAAAACCGACATCTAATGGATTTATGTGCTCAAATGTCCGTTAAAATATATATATATATATATATATATATATACACACACACTCTGTATTTATATTTAATTCAGCGCGATATATGTGAAAAGCCGGTAATTCAATTGCCGGCTTCTCATTTCTCCTTCCCAAACCCGACAGGATATGAGACATGGTTTACATACAGTAAACCATCTCATATCCCCCTTTTTTTGCATATTCCACACTACTAATGTTAGTAGTGTGTATGTGCAAAATTTGGTTGCTGTAGCTGCTAGAATAAAGGGTTAAATGGCGGAAAAAATTGGCGTGGGCTCCCGCGCAATTTTCTTCACCAGAATGGTAAAGCCAGTGACTGAGGGCAGATATTAATAGCCAGGAGAGGGTCCATGGTTATTGTCCCCCCCTGGCTACAAACATCTGCCCCCAGCCACCCTAGAAAAGGCACATCTGGAAGATGCGCCTATTCTGGCACTTAGCCACTCTCTTCCCACTCCCGTGTAGCGGTGGGATATGGGGTAATGAAGGGTTAATGCCACCTTGCTATTGTAAGGTGACATTAAGCCAGGTTAATAATGGAGAGGCGTCAATTATGACACCTATCCATTATTAATCCAATTGTATGAAAGGGTTAAAAAACACACACACACACACATTATTAAAAATTATTTTAATGAAATAAACACACAGGTTGTTTTAGTATTTTATTGCTCTCTCAATCCACCTGAAGACCCTTGCTTGGCAAAATAATAAACCCACAATATACATACCATCCGAGGATCTGTCGGGTCCCACGATGTAAATCCTTCTGAAGGGGTTAAATCAATTTACAGGCAGGAGCTGCGCTAAAGCACTCGCTCGTGCCTGTAATCCCCGGGTGCTGAAAGGAAAGCTGGGTGATCTGTACTTACATTGAGTTGCGGTGAGGCGCCCTCTGGTGGATGTCCTCATGAACTGGAGCCTTGGAAAAGTTCCCACGCTCGAGTTCATATGAGTTCATCCACCAGAGGGCGCCTCACCGCAACTCAATGTAAGTACAGATCACCCAGCTTTCCTTTCAGCACCCGGGGATTACAGGCACGAGCGAGTGCTTTAGCGCAGCTCCTGCCTGTAAATTGATTTAACCCCTTCAGAAGGATTTACATCGTGGGACCCGACAGATCCTCGGATGGTATGTATATTGTGGGTTTATTATTTTGCCAAGCAAGGGTCTTCAGGTGGATTGAGAGAGCAATAAAATACTAAAACAACCTGTGTGTTTATTTCATTAAAATAATTTTTAATAATGTGTGTGTGTGTTTAACCCTTTCATACAATTGGATTAATAATGGATAGGTGTCATAATTGACGCCTCTCCATTATTAACCTGGCTTAATGTCACCTTACAATAGCAAGGTGGCATTAACCCTTCATTACCCCATATCCCACCGCTACACGGGAGTGGGAAGAGAGTGGCCAAGTGCCAGAATAGGCGCATCTTCCAGATGTGCCTTTTCTAGGGTGGCTGGGGGCAGATGTTTGTAGCCAGGGGGGGCCAATAACCATGGACCCTCTCCTGGCTATTAATATTTGCCCTCAGTCACTGGCTTTACCACTCTGGCGGAGAAAATTGCGTGGGAGCCCACGCCAATTTTTTCCGCCATTTAACCCTTTATTTTAGCAGCAACAGCAAACAAATTTTGCACATACACACTACTAACATTAGTAGTGTGGAATATGCATAAAAAAGGGGGATATGAGATGGTTTACTGTATGTAAACCATGTCTCATATCATGTCGGGTTTGGGAAGGAGAAATGAAAAGCCGGCAATTGAATTACCGGCTTTTCACTAACACCGCTGCGTATTTCTCGCAAGTCACACTGCTGGTCCGTGTGGAATCCGTATTTTTCTTGCCCCCATAGACTTTCATTGGCGTATTATTTGCGCAAAACGCTGACAAACGCAGCACGCTGCGATTTTCTACGGCCGCACAAGACCGTATATTACGGATGCGTAATATACGGCTGATAGGAGCAGCCCCATTGAGAATAATTGTGTCGTTTGTTTGGCGAGTTTTACGGACGTATTTTCTGCGCTCTTACGTCCGTAAAACTCGCTAGTGTGACTCCAGCCTAATGATGAGCGGTCAGTGGTGCCACGATGACAGGGTGTGTGTGTGTGTGTGTGTGTGTGTGTGTGTGTGTGTGTGTGTGTGTGTGTGTGTGTGTGTGTGTGTGTGTATATTATCTCTTGAGAAAAATAGTTATTGTATTCTGCAAACATCAAATTCACAATTACTACCTCACTTTAAAAAAAAAAAAAAAAGTCGTAATTTCAATGAGGTTGTGAGAGATACAGTAATCAGATGGGGCCAAATCAGAAGAGTATGACAGCCGATCACTACGTTTTTGCAGGGCCATATGAGACTTGTGTGTGGGGTGGGGGTTGGGCGCATTATCCTGCAAAAACAAGTGTCCATTTGAAAAGGTTTGCTGAAGTTACTTGTTTCCATAGCAACAAGCTTTATTTTTATTCACAACTATTTATCAATGTATAATACATGATGCTAGGGTGAACATTACACACACTTGCTTTTCTGTACTCACCAGTCAGGCTTCCAGAAAAGCTACTACATTAATTAAGCCCAACACCACAGATAATGGGAATTTACCATCATTTTCTTGATGTTGCCATGGAAACTATAACTTGGACAACTTGCAATTACGTTTTAGCAATTTCCAGGCATCAGCTACTTACAATTGTTATGACCGATTGTTAAGAACGCAGAATGACCAGAAACCATATACTCCAATATCAACAAAAAATTGCCCTATATTTCTCACTATATGGCAATAGTGGGGGGCAGCATCTGTTTCATTAGCAACACGATGTCCCCCTTAGGAGCATGTTCACATGTCGCACCTGTTTGCAGCTTTTTCATGCAAATTAAAAGCTGCTTTTTACAGTAACAGTAAAAGCTCAGAAATGTCAGCGATCTCATGCACACAACTTATTTTCCTTTGGCTGAATTAGAAAACTGCAGTGTCTTTGTAATCTGCAGCATGTCAATTCATCCATTGTTTTTGCAGCTTATTTCACCCATAGAAAGCAATGAGAGTGCAAAAAACACAACCATGCAATTTTGCTGTATTTTAAGCGTTTGATGAATAAAATAAACTTTATTAAGTATGTACTGTAGACAAATGACAATCTGCACCAAAAAAAAAAGCCTTCAAAAATGCAGCATTTTACGGTTCCAGCAAAGTGGATGGGAGTTATAGGACTCTCAGGCCCACTGTGCTTTTCGATGCTGCGTTAACTCATCCGAGATACATTTTTCGAAATCTGCAGCATGTTAATTTCTTTTGTGGGTATGCAGAGATTTTTGTGCAAAATTTTACAATAGACATTTTAGATGTGGAAAATCCAAAGATTTAAAAAAAAAAAATAAACGCACACGCGTGTTTAGTACGTTTATGCAGCGTAAATGCATTAAAAACGCATTTCATTCGCACCTAAGAGTAACACAATAACACGAGGAAGTTTATAAATCAAAGCAGCTTTATTTAAAAGCAGGACACGAACAGACCAAAAAAAAAACCTGTCAAAAACGAGAAACAGTTCAGCATGAAAAAAAACGCACACACAAAAATGCAATGAAAAAAAAAAGCACACTTAATTGCAGAAAATCTGCAGGGTTAAAAACTCATAACACTGATCGTGGAAACGTAACCTACAAGCCTGTGAGTGAGGAAGGGACACTGTTCAACAGCAGATTTTATACACAAAAATGTAGCAAAAAAACAGTGTAAGGCCATGTTCACACTTTGCGGTTTTTACCGCGGAACCGCCGCGATTTTGATGCTGTGGGTCCGCAGCAGTTTCCATAGCTTTTCCATTTACATGTAAACCCTATGGAAACCGCAAACCGCTGTGCACATGCTGCGGGAAAAAACGTGCAGAAACGCAGCGGTTTAAAACCCGCAGCATGTCACTTCTTTGTGCAGAATCGCTGCGATTCTGCACCCATAGGAATGCATTGAACCGCTTACTTACCGCATGGGGCTGTGCCCACGTTGCGGGAAGTAAGCGGCTAATGTGCGGGTGTGGTACCCGGGGTGGAGGAGAGGAGACTCTCCTCCAGGCCCTGGGAACCATATTTGGGGTAAAAAAAAAAGAATAAAAATAAAAAATAATGCTATACTCACCTCTCAGCGCTGCACGCGGCCGGCCGGTCAGAGTTGCTGTGCGAACAGGACCTGCGGTGACGTCGCGGTCACATGACCGTGACGTCGCGGTCACATGACCGTGATGTCACGAAGGGTCCTTCTCGCACAGCATCTTTGGAACCGGACCGCCGGGTGCAGCGCCGAGGAGATCCGGACATCAGAGGGTGAGTATATAACCAATTTTTATTATTTTTAACATTACTATTGATGCTGCATATTGCTGCATATGCAGCATCAATAGTATAGGCGGAAACCCGCAGCGGAAACCGCGGAACAAACCGCGATAAATCTGCAGGGATAACACTTTGTGGCGTCCCTCTGCGGGTTCTCCCGCAGCGGATTTGATAAATCTGCAGGGCAAAACCGCTGCGGGAGAACCCGCAGAGGGACGCCGCAAAGTGTGAACATGGCCTAAAGGCTGGCTGCCACTTGCGATGCAATTAAACAAGTGCAATCCAATAAGAAAAAATGTGGATTGCACTCGGCCGAATGTTGACCTATGACCTATGGGTCAGCTCACAAGTGCTATTTTCTCCTGCCGATTTGGCATGCAAAAACAATCGACTGCATTGGTGAATTGGAACGTACACACCCATAAGTGTATCACCCGAGTGCAGTGCGAGTGCCACGGACACTCGGGTCTCCTCCGCAGCTGTGCTCCAATCTGATCATGCGAGAGGATCAGAGCACAGACACTCGGCTCCCACTCACATCTGATGTGATACACTACTGTGACTCTGGCCTTATGCTACATTTTCATCACTTCGGCCTCTTTCACACATCAGTGTGTACAGTACATGTGATGACAGTTTTCACATGTACAGGAGACACACAGATCTTTGATCTCCAGTGACTTCAGTGACTTTTTCCCATGGTGCAAAGGTCACCGCAGTTCAGCTCGGCTGGGAACGCAGCCTCAATGACCGGCGGTAACTTCTGCTCACTGATGCTGCTCATTCACCAGTGGTTCTCAGCCTGGACGATCGCTTCTTAGCACCTATTTATCCTCAGACATGGATTACAGTGTGGGACAGAACGTTGGACAGGTGAGGGATATTGTTGTTCTTTTATTTTTGTTTCATTACTCCATTTTCTTTTAATTTTTAAAATTTACACTATTCACATGCTAAACAAATCAGGTAGTAACTATATTTTTTGGATGGCCCCAATTAAAGCGGTACCAAAAATGTATGCTTTTATTTTCTACTTTTATACAATAAATTCACATTTTGAAAAAGAAAGTTTGTTTTGTGTGGCATTATTTTGAGAACCATACGCTTTACAATATTCGAGTGACAAGATGTAGTTTTCTGTAGTACCATTTTCTGGTTTCTAACAACTTTTTGATCACTTATTTTTTTTAGGAGGTGGAATGAACAAAATAAACAGTAATTCTGGAGGTTTTCTTGTATTGCTGCTTCCTATTCAGTTTAACTGACATTAAAGCAGCGCTCCCAGTAACAATTTTTTTGCCCTAGAATTGTGTAAATGGCAGTGTAGTGATTGCGATGTGTGTGTGACCCCACTGTGGCTTTTACAATATAAGGCGACTCCATAGACTCACACAGAGCATAGTGGTCCCGACACAGCGCTATGCACTAGACAAGATGGCAATGGGTGAGGGTATTAAACCTGTGTAAATGGTAATGTAGCGGAAAGGTGTTATGGAAAATTAAAGAAAAAAAGTTAGCAGTGCTTCTTTAAACTTTATTCTGCAGGTGGTTATGATAAGTTATGTAATGACAATACATTCTGTAGGTTGTGTTTTACTATAAAAATCATATAATATACATTTGTCTAACTAAAAATGAAAAACACTATGGGGCTTATGATATGGCAGTTACATGAGGGCTTATTTTACGCTGGTGCCCCTGTTGGGTACATGCTACTTTAGATCACATTTCATTTTTTGTTTTGCAGATTGAACAGAAACGAGTAATGTTTGTCAGATTTTATTTCTTAGTGCGTTCAATATAATGGTGTACTTTTATAGTAGTGGCTCAGTACACTTACAGTGATAACCAATTTATAAATCAATTTTTTACATTTTGCTACCTTGGCACAAGAAAGTGACTTTTTTTTTTTTTACAGATACTTGGGAATTTTTGCAGCCTGGTCTGGTAGTCATAACTTGTTTTTGCCTAGTTTTTTGAGGGTGTTCACCATTTGAGATAAATAATGATACAGTATTGAGTGAGGCCATCCGTCGCCAATACACGTCTATGAGAAAAAAAACTGATCCGGAGGCATCAGTCGCCGGATCCGTTTTTTTTTTTCAAAATTCGATGGATTGCGACTGATGACAAAAAACTGATGTGTGAAAGGGGCCTTAGGCTGTGTGCACACGTTGCTGATTTTTTGCTTTTTTTCACTTTTTTTGCATTAAAAACGCTATAAAACCGAAAAAAACAGAATACAATAAGCATCCCATCATTTAGAATGAATTCCGCATGTTTTGTGCACATGATGCGTTTTTTTCTGTGAAAAAAACGCATCGCGGTAAAAAACGCAGCATGTTCATTAATTTTGCGGGTTTTTTGAGGATTTCCCACTATAAAATGCATTGGGAAATGTCCGGAAAAAAATGCATCAAAAACGCACAAAAAATGCTGCAAAAACGCATAAAAACCGAGGCAAAAAAGCACAAAAACCGAATGCAGATTTCTTGCAGAAAATTTCAGGTTTTTCTCAGGAATTTTCTGCAAGAAATCCTGAACGTGTGCACATAGCCTTAAGGTCTTATCGTGTACATAGTGTTAATTTTCTCCTGCTGCCCTGCACCAATCACAGATCAGCGTGGGATAGGCTAAGGCTATGTGCACACGTAGGAAATGTGGTGCAGAATTTTCTGCACAAAATCTGCATCTCCTGGCAGAATCCGCAGCTGCGGATTTGCCGCGGTTTTTATGCAGATTTTGTGCGGATTTGCCGCAGAATTGATGCAGTTTTTGCCACTGCGGATTTCTAACATGGAGGGGTGCGGAAACGCTGCAGATCCGCATAATAGAAGTGACATGCACTTCTTTTAAGTCCGCAGCAATTCCGCACTGATTTTTCCGCACCATCTGCACAACTTTTTTTTTACCCATTGATTTACATTGTACTGTAAATCACAGTGCGGATCTGCAGCATTTCTTAGCTTAAAAATCCGCTGCGGATCCGCAGCAAATCCGCATCGTGTGCACATAGCCTAAGGGTGTGTGTCCACGGTCAGTAAACGCTGCTTGTTTGACGCTGCGCAGAGCTGCAGCGTCAAACACGCAGCGTCCAGATGTTCCAGCATAGTGGGAGGGGATTTTTTGAAATCCCGTGTCCACTATGCGTGGAAACCCGCACGCGGCGGGCCTGCGACTCCGGACATGCTGCGCGTCTTTTCAGATCGCAGCATGTCCATACACCTTGCGGGGACGCAGCGTCCCCGCAAGGCATAACACAGGGCCCTATGGGAGGGGGGCGATGATCCTGGATGTGTACAGTTAACACATCCGGCATCATCGCATCCCAGAAGGGGGCGGGGCTTAGCGCCAAGCGGCTTCACCGCTCCGGCGATACCGCCGGCCATCCTGAACGTGGACACGCAGCCTAAGAAGGTGCATCCTCATAGATCAATGATCAGGTAGATTGCTAGACGAGTGCATGCGCAATAATTAAGTGGTCATATAACGTATGGAGCATTTGTCACTACGCAGGGAGGTTTTAAAAATAGTTTTTTTTTTCAGATCTAAAAAAAATTTGTGAAAAAATACTAATTTAAAATACTGTATGGAAAGCTTTTCACAATTCAACTTTAAAGCTAATGTAGGCAAGAGTCATGTAATTAGTAGCTAGCTATAAAGAGACAATAATGAAGGTGATTCTTGGGGAAAATTGAACTAATCCTGCGTAATAGGGACACAGCGTAAACTTAGACTAGACAGTCTTAGAATGCACCAAATTTATCCCAGGCTAAGGCTGGATGACAAATCTGGTGCATATTTAGACTGTCTAGTCCAAGTTTACACCGCCTATTAGTGTGCTGTATTTTACTGACACTTTTCCACATCCCCTTTCCCTTTAGAAACACTAAGGCTACTTTCACACTGGCGTTAACTGCAATACGTCGCAATGCGTCGTTTTGCCGAAAAAATGCATCCTGCAAAAGTGCTTGCAGGATGCGTTTTTTTTGCATTGACTTACATTAGCGACGCATTGCCACACGTCGCAACCGTCGTGCGACGGTTGCGCCGTGTTGTGGCGGACCGTCGGGACCAAAAAACTTTACATGTAACGTTTTTTGCTCCCGACGGTCCGCTTTTTCCGACCGCGCATGCGCGGCCGGAACTCCGCCCCCACCTCCACGCACTTCCCCGCACCTCACAATGGGGCAGTGGATGCGCTGGAAAAATGCATCCGCTGCCCCCGTTGTGCGGCGGAGACAACGCTAGCGTCGGGAACCTCGGCCCGACGCACTGCGACGGACCGAGCCCGACGCTAGTGTGAAAGTAGCCTTACTGAAGTTTTCTAGTAAGAGGGTTTAACCCCTTGCCTCCCAAGCCTCTTTTCCCCTTCACGACCAGGCCAAAATATTCCAATTCTGACCACTGTCCCTTTATGAGGTAATAACTCTGGAAATATTCAACGAATCCCACTGAGTCTGAGACATGACAGATGTAAAATTTGTTTGCGAAAATATATTGGGAACTTGGCGAAAATGTATCAAACTTCAAACTTTAAATTTTTATATCCTTAACCCCACAACAGCCACTGATCACCATTAAAAATGGCAGTCGTTAGGGGCCTTATTCCTTTATTGCTGTTTTTAAACGGCAATCAGTAATAAGATAACACCGCAGAGCAGCAGCGATTTTCATAGGTGTAACTGCCCCAGATGGTTTTGCCACCGATCAGGGCCGATAAACCCCTTAAATACCTACTGTATCCTCACCCATCCCTTGTAGATTGTGAGCCCTCGCGGGCAGGGTCCTCTCTCCTGCTGTACCAGTTGTGACTTGTATTGTTCAAGATTATGTTTTTATTATGTATACTCCTCCTCACATGTAAAGCGCCATGGAATAAATGGCGCTATAATAGTAAATAATAGTAATAATAATAATAATAATAAATACTTCTGTCAATCGTGACAGCGGTATTCAAGTTATTACAAGGGGGTCACAAACCTCCCTTAGTAATCATCGGACCCCCGATGTGATGTCACTTTTTCATCAGACTCACAAAAAGTCATGTAAACAAACAAAAAAATGGTATAAATGAAAACACCAAACCATCCCATCCTGCAAAAAACAAGTCCTAATATTGCTCATGAAGCAAAAAAATACAAATAAAAAGTTACAGCTCTCAGAATATGGCGATGCAAAAACAAATTCATTTTTGTAAAACACTGTTCTTTTTACAGACTAAAAACAAAGCATAAACAAACTATATAAATCTAGTATCGCACCAACCTGAAGAATAGATCCGTCTTCTCACTTATACTGCACAGTGAACCGCGCAAAAATAATAAACAACAATTCTTGTACTGCTGTCTATTGGTTCATTCTACCTCTGAAAAATCGGAATAAGGCTCAGCTCACACTTATCCTGCACTCTCCGCAAAGCACGTACGTCGGGGTTTCTGTGTAAATTCCCCAAAAAGATGGATACCACCTGTGAGGCGGTGACCGGTGTTACATGTGAGGGTCGCTGTGTGTCCAAACCCCCCCCCCCCCCCCCAAGGATGCTCACGGAGACGTATTGAGCCCATAGGAGTGCATTTCAGTCACAGGCGCAGCTGTGATTGCAATGCGGAATAAAAGTGTTAGTCTTGGGCAAACTATTTGTCCAAGACAGATTTAAGAAAACCCACTCTGGGTTTTTGTGTTTTGAAACGGACTACATGATGGTAGCGGTGCAGTCCATTTCATTCCCGGACCGGGTTTTCCATGTGGCCCAGGGCCTCAGGTACTAGTTAAAAATCCTGCAGTACAGGGTTTGGGGGTGTCAGGTTCAGTGTCAGTCTGGTGTTTGGAGGAGTACAGAGCAGAAGGCTCTGCAGAGCTCCACCTGTGTGAGGCAACACAGGCAAGCAGAGCCAAACAGCCAAGGGAACTGAAGGGCCTGGCACCTACTGCGTACACAGCGGTGCAGTCGCCCACAGTAACCGGTCTCGGAGGTGGACAGGCATGTTTATCGTCTGCAATCCAGAGGATATGGTCCCCGGCTGCGATCCGGAGGATATCGCGTGCTGTGTTTTTGCAAGTTGAACATTAAAGAGACGTTTTGCTTTGAACTTTGCTGGGTCACTGCCTCATCACTGCACAGTGTGGATACCACTGTACTACACCGTAGCAGACGCCGAAGTTCAAGTGTCTCCACCTGCCTCATGGTGGGCGGTTCTGTTGGAGGTTTCATCTGATTCGCATTTTTTGTGGAATTTATATGGAAACCCAGACATAAGTGCTCAGCGTAGAACACAATGAATGTGATCCCGGCCTTATACTGGAAGAGATAAAAAATAAATGTTATGTACCCCAAAATGTTACCAATAAAACCCCTAATTTATCCCGCACAAAACCAGCCCCCACGCAGGTTCATCATCTGTAACTGCCCTGCTAAATCCAAATACACCTCTCCTAAGTTCTGAGCCTCACTGAGCCTAAACCACAAGGCATTATTACAACGAAGATGCTTACTGGTGCCAGAAGCACAAGCTGGGCACAATGTATGGGGGCTCTACACTGTATGGGTACTAGACGGGCAATTTTTCAATTCTCCATAAAAAAAAAACCCTGGCATGGATGTTACAAAATAGTCACTGCAGCCGTAGAGTACGGTAATTCATTCAGAGGTGCAGTTTCTACAATGGGGTTTTTCTGTTTCGGCACAACAGTAAATTTCTGGCAACAAATGGGGCAGCACTGCGTTAAGGAGAAATTGTGCAATAAAATGTGGGGTCTAGTTTCCCCTACTAACCCATGTGTACCTGAAAAATTTGCAGCAAATACAAAACTTCCATTTCTACCACTAAAATGTCATATTTCCAGGTCTCAATCTTATAAAATCTTGTAAGGCACTTATGGGTTCAAAATACTCACTAAACCCCTAGATTAATTCCTTCAGGGATCTAGTTTCCAAAATGGGGTCACTTGTGGGGGGTTTCTGCTTTTTCACATGACAGGGGCTCTTCAAATGCGACATGGCATTCACAGTCTATCCCAGGCAAGTAGCACTTTTTTTTGTTTTCTTTTTACCACATAGGGGGTATAGTCACATTCGAGACAAATTGCACAACAAATTATGGGGTCCATTTTCTTCTATTATCCATTGTGAAAATTACAAATTTGAGGCAAAAACAAAGTTTTCGCGAAAAAAATGAAAATTTTCAATGACTACCTAATGTTATCAAATTCTGTGTTGTACCTGTGAGTTCAAAATGCTTATTATGCCCCTGGATAATATCTTTGAGGGGTGTGGTTTCCAAAATGGGGTCACTTGTGGGGGATTTACAATGTTTAGGCACATCAGGGGTTCTCCAAACACAACATGACACCCGCAGAACATTTCATCCAAGTCTATTCTAAAACGTCACTCCTTCCTTTCCGAGCCCCGCCGTGCACTCAAGCAGTAGTTCTCCACATATGGGGTATCGTCGTACTCCGGAGACCTTGCACAACAAATTTCGGAGGCCACTTTCCCCCGTTACTCTTGTGAAAAAAACAAATTTGGGTCTAAAAGTAAATTTTTGTGGGTAAAATGTGATTTTTATATTTTCACAGGTCTACGTCAAACTTCTGTCAAGTAACTGGGGATTCAAGGTGCTCAACACACATATACAGGTCCTTCTCAAAAAATTAGCATATAGTGTTAAATTTCATTATTTACCATAATGTAATGATTACAATCAAACTTTCATATACTATAGATTCATTATCCACCAACTGAAATTTGTCAGGTCTTTTATTGTTTTAATACTGATGATTTTGGCATACAACTCCTGATAACCCAAAAAACCTGTCTCAATAAATTAGCATATTTCACCCGACCAATCAAATAAAAGTGTTTTTTAATACCAAACAAAAAAACCATCAAATAATAATGTTCAGTTATGCACTCAATACTTGGTCGGGAATCCTTTGGCAGAAATGACTGCTTCAATGCGGCGTGGCATGGAGGCAATCAGCCTGTGACACTGCTGAGATGTTATGGAGGCCCAGGATGCTTCAATAGCGGCCTTAAGCTCATCCAGAGTGTTGGGTCTTGCGTCTCTCAACTTTCTCTTCACAATATCCCACAGATTCTCTATGGGGTTCAGGTCAGGAGAGTTGGCAGGCCAATTGAGCACAGTAATACCATGGTCAGTAAACCATTTACCAGTGGTTTTGGCACTGTGAGCAGGTGCCAGGTCGTGCTGAAAAATGAAATCTTCATCTCCATAAAGCATTTCAGCCGAGGAAAGCATGAAGTGCTCCAAAATCTCCTGATAGCTAGCTGCATTGACCCTGCCCTTGATGAAACACAGTGGACCAACACCAGCAGCTGACATGGCACCCCACACCATCACTGACTGTGGGTACTTGACACTGGACTTCAGGCATTTTGGCATTTCCTTCTCCCCAGTCTTCCTCCAGACTCTGGCACCTTGATTTCTGAATGACATGCAAAATTTGCTTTCATCAGAAAAAAGTACTTGGGACCACTTAGCAACAGTCCAGTGCTGCTTCTCTGTAGCCCAGGTCAGGTGCTTCTGCCGCTGTTTATGGTTCAAAAGTGGCTTTACCTGGGGAATGCGGCACCTGTAGCCCATTTCCTGCACACGCCTGTGCACGGTGGCTCTGGATGTTTCCACACCAGACTCAGTCCACTGCTTCCTCAGGTTCCGGTCACCTCTTCTCGTTGTACAGCGTTTTCTGCCACATTGTTTCCTTCCAACAGACTTACCATTGAGGTGCCTTGATACAGCACTCTGGGAACAGCCTATTTGTTGAGAAATTTCTTTCTGGGTCTTACCCTCTTGCTTGAGGGTGTCAATGATGGCCTTCTTGACATCTGTCAGGTCGCTAGTCTTACCCATGATGGGGGTTTTGAGTAATGAACCAGGCAGGGAGTTTTTAAAAGCCTCAGGTATCTTTAGCATGTGTTTAGAGTTAATTAGTTGATTCAGAAGATTAGGGTAATAGGTCATTTAGAGAACCTTTTCTTGATATGCTAATTTATTGAGACAGGTTTTTTGGGTTATCAGGAGTTGTATGCCAAAATCATCAGTATTAAAACAATAAAAGACCTGACAAATTTCAGTTGGTGGATAATGAATCTATAGTATATGAAAGTTTAATTGTAATCATTACATTATGGTAAATAATGAAATTTAACACTATGCTAATTTTTTGAGAAGGACCTGTAGATACAATCCTTAAGGGGTCTAGTTTTCAAAATGAGGTCAGCCGTAGGGGGTTTGGCCTGTTTAGGCACATCAGGAGCTCTTCAAACGTGACATAGCGTACACTCTATTCCAGCCATTTTTGTGTTCAGTCAAAAGGTGCTACTTTCCTTCCGAGACCTGCCGCGCACCCAAACAGTGGATTTTCCCCACATACGGGGTATCGGCGTACTCAAGAGAAATTTGACAACAAATTTTAGGTTCCATTTTCTACTGTTACCCTTGTAAAAATAAATTTGGAGC